>NC_064629.1:519144905-521644905 GCF_023864275.1 Schistocerca cancellata | reverse complement strand
CCTAATCACTTCAGACAAATGTCGGGATGGTTCCTCTGACAGGGAATGGCTGACTTACTTCCCCATCCTTTCCTAATCCGAGCTTGCGCTCCACCTCTAATGACCTCAATATTGATGGGATTTTAAATACTAATCTCCTCTTCCAAACATAGTCCCAAATTAACTTTACTGCACTCAAAGCTCTACTCTGCAAACCTGACACAAAGAAGTATTTCCTTTATTGCTCGGTATCTCCTACAGACTTAAGTAATTTAACATACATTCACTTAAATTATTTGCCATGGCCTTTACTGAGAAACATCTTTCACAAAGCTCTTTCTGCACCCATCAAACTGTTATATCACTGCCCACTCAATCTGGATAACATCCTCGAACACCATATGGAACTAGCATTCAAGAACACCAGAATTATTAATCAATCCCCTACAAACAATCCAGGTTTAAAAACTGCCCCATACACTGACCCACTGTATCTTGCTCCAGACTAATCACACGCATTTCACAGTTCATAAGAGGTCAAGTCACCTGTCAAAGCAGCAGCATCACTCACGAGATTTACTGCCCTCCTATTCATCATTATTTATGGGCATAATTACCTGTAGGTTGTCCATATTGTTGGAAAGCCACTTTTGAAACCTCCTGCATGTTACATTACCTCCAGTAGATATGATTTCTTTGTTTTGTTTATGGACTGGACCAGAAAAGTTCTTTCTGAGAACAACCCATGCCACATTTCAATTAGTATTTTGACCTGGGTCTCTCAGAGCTAAATTTTGCACACAGCCAAATTCCATTTTACATAATGCTAAAGGCAGCATCTGCAAACAACATTCTGTTACTTATTACTATACCAAATGTGCCACTTTAACATCCTGCACACTGCAGCAACAAAATCTCAAAATGTATAATATATGATGATGACGAGTTGGGGTGAAGGGGTGTTCGACATCATGGTTATCAGCGTCCTGAGAAAAAGTCAACATGCAAATCTCATGGGTGGGGACGAAGGTTGTCCCCACATGCAGAGCAATTTATAATGTATTAAAGCCCACCAGTTTAAAGATGAGGCCTGACTGTTCACAAAATTTCACCACTCTTGTTTGCAACACTGGTATCTGAGAGAATGGTGGGCAGATCTCCAGCGAGTCCTTGGGCTGCCCTAACATCAGTATACAAGGCACACGTAGCCACAATATGCTGAACTGAAAGCGGCATGCCATGAACTTCACAGAATGGTGGATCCTCCTGAAAGAGGGGGAAGCCATGTGTGAAAGGACTATGCCCTATGCACAGTCTGGAAAGCAAAACCTCCTTCGAGTGGTGAGGCTGACATGAAGTCCGCCAAGCCTTTGTGGTCGATTTGAGCGACTGCAAAATGGCTCTGAGCACTATGGGACTTAACTTCTGAAGTCATCAGTCCCATAGAACTTAGAACTACTTAAACCTAACTAAGGACATCTCACACACCCATGCCCGAGGCAGGATTCAGACCTGCAACCATAGCGGTTGCACAGTTCCAGACAGTAGCGCCTAGAACCACTCAGCCACCCCGGCCGGCTTGAGCGACTGCAGTTTGTTGTCTGTCACCTGCAACCATTCAGACTCTCACTGATGCATGATGCATCTGTCAGAAAATGAGATAATGGCATGCAATTGGATGGGACATTGATGGACAGCACCATCTGAACATGCTTCCTTGGCAGCTTTATCAGCCACGTCGTTACCCTGTATCCCAATGTGGCCATGTACCCAGCAAAAGATCACCTCCTTCCCATGGTGTTGGAGCCGCTATAAGGAGTCTTGGATGAGCTGAATCAGTGGGTCTACCTGATACATTTGGTGAAGTGCCTGCAGCGGACTAAGAGAGTCGGAACACACAAGAAAACTCATACGGTGATGTCTGTGAACCCTCTCTAGTGCCATCAGAAAGCCATATAACTCCACATCATAATTTGTAAATTGTTCTGGAAGACGCACTATAAAAACAATGTCAGGGAAAACTGCAGAACAAAGAGAGCATTCCCCTGTTGGGATCCATCTGTATAAATAACAATCAAACTATGGTACATACTTAAAACAGATGAAAACAAAGTTGTAAAAACCAAATCTGAAGTACAACTTTTCGTGTACTGTGTCAAGCTTAATATCACTTTGGGCCTCTGAAGACACCAAGGCGGCAGTGCATTCCATCCCTGGGTGTCTATTTTCATGCCCGAGAGATCCAGATCTTTTAGACAGTCTGTAGCATGTATACTAAATGGCTTGGTTGCTAGGGGCAGATTCCTGAACAGTTGCTCGAAGGTGGGTTGGATCACTGAACAAAATGCCAATGACTGAGGTGACGCTGAGATTTTCAGCGCTTGTCGAGCCAAAAGGATACATCGCCAAATCCAGAGTGGTGGTTCACCAGCCTCTGCACACACTCTCTGAACTGGGCATGTATAATATAGTGCAGATAGTATGCTTGTTGTACAACTATACATCCCCCAAAAAAGTTTCAACATTAAAATGGCAGCAAAGAAAGTGTAATTGTATTAATACACCAACAAACTTTTGCAGACCAAAGAATCTGAAAATACCATACCTTTTGCTGTAATCTCTCTTCTTTCTTTGCTTTCTTTGCTGCCTCTTTAGCTTCTTTTTTTAATGCCTGCTTCGATTTTTCTGGTGATCTGTGAATTACAAATTTCATCAGCTATCAAGAATATCAAAGAGGGCTGAGGCACACACATTCACTATGTTGTAGCAACATGTGCATCTTTATAAAAATGTCAAATGCATGATAAATAACTGTCAGCTTTTTAGATCCAACTAGCAGAAGTGATATGTTACAGATAGATTCATGGTAAAAATATATGAGAGTATTTCTAAAACACACACACACACACACACACACACACACACACACACACACACACACACACACAGAGAGAGAGAGAGAGAGAGAGAGAGAGAGAGAGAGAGAGAGAGAGAGAGACTTATTTTCAAAGAGAGTTTAAAGGATCATACAACACAAGATTACATTTGTAAACAGAGCAGTTGCCCAATTTATGGGAAGGAAGAGGTGATTTCCATAAACCACAAAAACCCAAATTACACAGGATCACAGTTGGAACTAACTTGTCCATAACTGTCCAGAATTTTTGAGTAACTTTAACAACACTTACCATCATGCAATACAAAGGGGGTGGGGCATGTGGCGTATGACCCCAGACAGACAGGAGCCCTTCAATTTGATGCTGGGGCCTTGCATACTAACAATTACATTAAGCAGCTTTTGGTCTTGTGAGGCTGAATGAATCTTCTTCTAGAACTTTTCCTCACTAAAAGACTGAAATGGTCACTGGGACTCAAACTCAAGGCCAGCAATGGTGAGCATTAGACCACAGAGGAGAAATCTCATTATCTAAAAGCAGTACCACAGGAAGCCAACACTCAGGTTCTCAGCACGAGCTGCACAGGAAGCAATGACATACAAAAGCCTCAGGCATGTACAATCATATGATAGTACTCAGGAGCTAAAATAATGTATTACCATAAAAAAGCTAGAAAGTTTCATGGAAATCAGTGAGGCTAATTACTGTTACAAGGACCAAATATTCTTTAAAAGTAATGGCTGGGTGGCAGAGTGAGGAAACCGATAAGGAAGTAGGTGTTGATGTTAAATTTAACAAATTTTCTGTCAAATTTTTATCATGGCATGAAACAGCTTTCCTACAACTAATTATGAGCGACATTAAAAAGCTCTGTAGGAAATAGTGGTTCTTCAGTTAAGCACAAAGTGTCATTCCAGAAAAGACAAGTGTGTTCAAGGGTTTGCACGTGTACTCTTCTGGACATTTATTCCACCAGTTGGAGACAAACAAAGGAATGCAGGTTTGAGCGTAATGTCCTGTTAATGATGATTAGTGACTGAGTAAAAGCTCAGACTGGAAAAGTGAATTGGTGATGTCTTTTCCTAAATCAGGATGGCAAGCAGGAATTTGAACTGTACTCACCCAAAAAGTGTGTCCAGCACCTTAGGACTGCACTACCTCACTCATCTTATCAGTTGGAAATACTTATAATGGATTCACTGTACGCTAATTATCTTATGAAAACTGTCAAAGATCAGAATAACATTGATCATTGGTAACAGAGCACCATAATCAAAAATATATACATCATCATCTAGTGAATTTAGCTTTGGATCAGGATGAGTTTTGTGTGTAGTTAAGAAAACAATTTCATTTGATATAAAGATTTTGTATAAAATGTGAGACACACAGTGCAGGTTACAGTCATTTCTTCATGGCATTCTTTCTAAGCTTATTGAACAGAAGTTAGTGAACACTTACAATAATAAAAAATGGGGAAAAAATAAAATCAAATCTAAAGTATGCTTCTTTTTCACCAACGGAAAGAAATGTTATCTGAAGAATATTACAGCCCATGGTCAAGTTTGAAGCACTTGTGTAGTGCCCAAGCATAAACATGATAGCAGAATACTGAAATCTGATTAGCGTACTAACTGTGTGTCTAAAATGGTGTTTGGAATTTGATGAATAGTTTGGAACAAAACTGAATGGCATAGAGAGACCAAAAAAATAGCAAAGGAAGAATATACAAGACAATTATTGTCACACGTGTAGGTCTTGTGAGAACCAATCATCATATTGTCTCTCAGCCTGTATAATTGTTATAAACGTCATGCAAGAATAGCTGTCAGTTGTTGCTCCTGCATAGTATCCATGACTGGGGATTAAGATCATCAGATAACATTAGTACATTCCACTACCAGAGAGGAGTGTGAATGTAAATGCAGCTCCAGCTAGAGCTACATTACCCAAAGGAGATTCAACAAATTATTGCCAATGATACCATTAGTAGTGGGTGACTACCTCCTCTGCCTGAGAGGAATGGAAAGGAATCTCCTCAATATTCATTTGAAATTATTTTGAGACACATTAATCTGAAAAGCTGACTAAATATTTGAAAGCTAATTTTACAAAATACAAGTCTACCGCGGAAACCAACAAGACATACTGCAATGCTACAGAAGAATGCTAAAGATGAAATGAGTAGATTGAATAACTAATGAGGAGGTACTGAATCAAACTGGGGAAAAAGAAATAAACGCACAAGTTGATTAAAAGAAGGAAACAGTTGGTTGCACTACAGCAACAGATGCAAAATATTGCACACAACTAATTAAATGTATGGTTGTAGTAATAAATTACAAATTATATAAAAATTGAAAGTAAAACAAAATGTATGTCTTATTTTTTACGTCAGCTACTGCAGATTGATTTTAGTGACATGTACAGTAAAGAAATGTTTTATTTGCTCCTCATAAATTATTATTAGTGCATAAATTATTAGCTAGAAATACAAGATAAAGGGCTATAAATAAAGAGATATTCCTGCCAAGAATTACATTTTTATTATAATTTTGTTTTCAGTTCCCTTGCTTTGAGTGGAGTAAACTCACTGGTTATGTCACTGAAGTCAAATTTAGCAGCTGTGTCATATGCTGTCACCAAGAGAGTTGAATGATGACACTCTACAACAGTTACACTCAACTTTAAATCATTTTTATCGTCTTTAATTTGCTGTAACTGCATTGACAAGATGCTGCAGTCACTGGAATTGTAATAAAAAACTTCAAAACTATTTCGATGTTTGAATAAGCATCTCATAAACCGCGCTCTGGAAGAAAGAGAAATAAAGAAAAAACAACTTCAACATAGCCCACTGGGAAGCTGTGTCATCAGCTCTTTCTACTGGAATTTGAAAGCTGCTATTTCATTAACTAGCTCTGCTTTACGATGTTCCTGCTATATTTGCCACCAAAATCTGCTGGATATTTTTGAAAATACGATACAGAGCTCTCATTTAAGGTGTTTCTGACAGGAAATTAAAGTGAGATGGAATTTTACTCATTGTATTGGATTTATTGGCCCTGTTGTCTACAAAGCATCTAATGCATAAGACATTAGACAAGTCAATTCACAAGTGAGATCTGTTTCCCATTTCATCTATTATTCTATGAAATAGTTTGAAGACGTCTAGCTCAAATAGTTTCACTTCAGTCCTCAGTTGTCAGAAACTGACAATCAGAAGCCATCAGTCAAACAGCATATTTGCTTCAGCACCCACTCGAAAACCTTTGAGATCCTACAGTGCCACAGCAAAGTAGCAGCAAAAACTCCACTACTGAACATGCACTCGAGTAGGCAGTAGCTGTATGAAGCAAGTGCACTCTTCATACACAACTATGTGACACCTGTTTGTCAGTAGCTATTTCTTTATGATGGTACTTGGACGAAAAGACACAGTGACAACAGCATGCGTTCGTATCTGGGATCAAGGGAAGTCCTTTTCTCACAGGCAAAAGATAGGAGCATGTGGGGTTGGAGAATTCATGTATCTCTCCTGATTAATTCTTAAAGTGTCCATTTTACAATTCAGCTTTTGTGCCCTTTATGTGCCTGCGCACTAGGCAGAAGCCAATCTTGTCATGGCCCCGGTGTATTTCTCATATGTTCATAATAGTCATTAAAATACTTGTCAGAGTTTTGTCCATCGTATAATACAGTTATTCTGAAATTACCTTGCAGCTTTTGTTTTTATAATGAAAAGTGGGTTAAATATGGCAAAGTGTGTTAAATAAGGTGCAAACGGTGACACAAGGCTACACCACTGATCAATTTGCTACCACACCTTTTATTTCACATTCACATTTGTTGACTTTCCAACTTTTAAACACCTTCCAACCTAACCTAGACCTCAGGCTATGCTACAGATCAATCTGTCAATACAGTGAAGATTTTGGAAGGAGCAGGTGTGGGGGTGTTCACTACCACACACTAGACAAATACTCAAGAATCAGTTGAACATGTGTTTTATAAGCCTCTTCTTTCATGGATGAATTAAGTTTACTTAAAATTCTTCCAGTGAATCTCACAGCCAGGCATCTGATTTCCCTACAATCGGTTTATGTGGCCATTCCACTTTAGGTCACTCCAGACAGTTATTCTAATGTACTTTACAGCTGTTACTGTTTACAGTAATTTTTCATCAATAACGTAATCAAACAGTAATGGATCTGTTCATGTATTTATACACAATATGTTACATTTATTTGCGTTCAGCGTTAACTGCCAGTCACTGTGCCAATGACTGATCCTCTACTGGTCTCCCTGGATTTCCCTACAGTCTTCTGGCATTGCAACCTACCTGTTGACAACAGGATTGTCTGTAAAATGATTTACAGAGCTTCCCAAGTTATCCAATAGATAATTTATACTAGAGACCTGCCCCAGCTTTGCATGGATAGCACTATGTATGTATGGCCAGATGACTTGTTTAAAATATGTATTGACATACACAAATCTTTCTCATGAATAGGTCCATCTACTAGTGACAACCATATCAAAATCCCTACTTAGTTCCTAAGATTAGCCTTCACCTGCAGACAGAAAAATGCAGCTGGGGACTTTAATTTATAATACACAGATAGATTCTGGCCAAGTTTGCTGCTCTCTGGAGTTGTGGCGGCTGTTTATTGCTTGCCTCCCAGGTACCACCTCCTGTCTAACAGAACTGTTCCTATTTACTATCATTGCCACAAGATGTCACTTCAAACACCAATTAAATATGGAACAGATAACATACACATTACACACTCATCATTACTACAAACAATAAATTATATCAAAATCCCTGTAGTAGTTCCTGAGACTAGCTGTAACAAAGAGAATGAAAAAAATGCAGTTAGAGACTTTGATTTATAATATGCATAGATTTTAAACAGGAATGGATCTATAACACTCCCTTAGGGTACTCCAGGAATTATCTTTACACCTGTTTGATTTCATCCCATTAAGAACATCATACGACATTATATCTGCTAGGACATTCTGAAGTCAGCCACAAATCTGCTCCGATAGTAAGCTCGTATTCTGTTTGCTAAGTAACAGTGCGGAACTGTATCACACGCCTTCTGGAAGTCAAAGAACATGGCACCCAGGTGACCAATACATCACAGAACCACGTACCACCTCGATAGTAAGAATATGTGTGTCTCAAATGGGTATATGCTGTCTAGATGACCATTTTTTCTTAAAAGTAATATTTACCAATTGTTGCAATTAGTTTCTAATTAGTTAGTTATATATTCCACACAGCATATTAATGAAAAAATATGATTTAGTACATACTATAAATTAAAGTCATCCAGCACATTTTTCTGTTTTTTTATGTTATGGCTCTCTCTGGAACTAGAATAGATATTTTGACATGTTTCCCACTGATAGACTGATTCACAAGGAATGTTAACATGTATAATTTATTGTTTATGGTAATGATGTATGTGCAAATTACTTATTGTTATCTGTTCTATATTTAGCTGGCATTTAGAGTGACACCTCATGGCAATATGGGGGCTATGAGATAGTCAACTAGAGAGAGTTGGTGAGACAAGCAGTGCAGTACACAGTTGAGTTAGTAACACAATCATTCAACTTAATTCCCACAGTAAAGTTCCCCACTAGGATAGCCACTTGCTCACAAACAGCCATTGATAATATCTTTATAGAAAAGTCCAATGAACAAAATTATATTACAAAACCAATAGTCAATGGCCTCTCAGACCATGACATGCAGTTCCTTCTGTTAAATGTTAATACTGAACAGGATATAAAATCTGTTAAATCTGAGCTCAACAGGGTAATCAGTAAGCCAAAACTTGATTATTTTAGGACACTCCTCAGAGACATTCACTGGACTGATGTTTACAGTGCTCATGGCATGAATGAAAAATATAACATTTTTGCTAATAAAGTGCTTACCTTATTTGAACACTGCTTTCCCCCAAAAGTTACCAAGGTTAGAGCAAAGTCTACAAAGAAGCCATGGATTACTCGAGGAATAGGGGTATCTTGTAAAACAAAAAGAAAACTGTATCTGTCAATCCGAAACATTTCCAATGTTGATGCTATAGCACATTATAAGAAATACTGCAAAATATTAAAGACTGTAATACGGATGTCAAAGCAAATATATTACAAGGAAAAGATAGTCATATCAGATAACAAAATAAAGACAATATGGGATGTAGTGAAGGAGGAGACCGGTAGAACCAGACATGAAGAGGAACAAATAGCATTAAGAGTAAATGATACATTGGTGACAGATGTGTATAGTGTTGCAGAACTTTTTAACAAACATTTTATAACTGTTACTGAAAAGATGGGGTTGTCAGGTTCGGTAGATGCTGCTATGGATTACCTTAGACCAGACATTTCAAGTAACTTCCATAATATGAATTTGACCCTCACTACCCCAACAGAAATAATGTCCATCATAAAATCTTTAAAATCAAAAACATCTAGTGGGTATGATGAAATATCAACATATTAAGCTATCTGTGTAACCAGTCGTTTATCAGTGGAATATTTCCTGAATGGCTGAAATATGCTGAAGTTAAGCCACTGTTTAGGAAGGGAGATAAAGAAATAGCATCAAATTTCCGTCCAATTTCACTGTTACCAGCATTCTCAAAAATTTTTGAAAAAGTAATGTACAGTCGTCTTTATAACCATCTTGTCTCAAATAACGTACTGTCAAAGTCACAGTTTGGATTTCTAAAAGGTTCTGATATTGAGAAGGCTATCTTCACTTACAGTGAAAATGTGCTTAATTCATTAGACAAAAAATTGCAGGCAACTGGTATATTTTGTGATCTGTCAAAGGCATTTGACTGTGTAAATCACAATATCCTTTTAAGTAAACTAGAATATTATAGTGTAACAGAAAATGCTGCAAAATGGTTCAAATCTTATATCTCTGGCAGGAAACAAAGGGTGTTATTAGGAAAGAGACATGTATCAAGCTATCAGGCATCATCCAACTGGGAACTAATTACTTGTGGGGTCCCACAAGGTTCCATTTTGGGGCCCTTACCTTTTCTTGTGTATATCAATGACCTTTCATCAGTAACATTACAAGATGCCAAGTTTGTTTTGTTTGCCGATGATACAAACATTGCAATAAATAGCAAATCAAGTGTAGTCTTAGAAAGATCAGCCAATAAAATATTTGTGGACATTAATCACTGGTTCCTAGCCAATTCTTTGTCACTAAACTTTGAAAAAACATACTACATGCAGTTCAGAACTTGTAAGGGGTGTCCCAAGAGTATATGTCTAACATACGATGACAAGAAGATAGAAGAAGTGGACAGTGTTAAATTCTTGGGATTACAGCTTGATAATAAATTCAACTGGGAGGAGCACACCACAGAACTGCTGAAGCGTCTTAACAAATCTCTGTTTGCAATGCGAATTTTGTCAGACATGGGGATATAAAAATGAAAAAGCTGGCATACTATGGTTACTTTCATTCCATAATGTCATATGGGATTATTTTTTGGGGTAATTCATCAAGCCAAGCTAAAGTTTTCTGGGCACAAAAACGTGCAGTAAGAATTATATGTGGTGTGAACTCAAGAACATCCTGCAGAAGCCTGTTTAGGGAACTAGGGATACTAACTACAGCTTCCCAATATATTTATTCCTTAATGAAATTTGTCATTAAAAATATATCACTTTTTCAAACCAACAGCTCAATTCATGGAATCAATACTAGAAATAAGAATAATCTTCACAAGGATTTAAAGTCACTTAGTCTTGTACAAAAAGGTGTGCATTATTCAGGAACACACATTTTCAATAACTTGCCAGCAGCCATAAAAAGCTTAACAACCAATGAAATTCAGTTTAAGAGAAGCCTAAAGGATTTATTGCTGGCCAACTCCTTCTACTCCATTGATGAATTTCTTAGTAAAACCAACTGATTTGTATATAAATACAACATAACTTCTGCACAATTTCAGTGCAGTAATGTGTTCACTGAAAATGTGTGTGTGTGTGTGTGTGTGTGTGTAAGTATACTCTAACATCTGCACCATTTCAGTGCAGTAATGTGTTCATTGTAAATAAGTATTACAGTAGTTGTATTACATGTTTATTACCTTATAAATAAATAAAAACTTTTTTATTTTAAATTCAGTGCATTAGTATTTGTAAAATGACTCTTAGTGTTCATTAAAAAATGACGATCATTCCACTTGGGACCTGTGGAATGGTACATTAGCTTACTTGTTTTAGTTGTAAATATTTGTCATGTATTGTTGTTTTCCTGACATGTTCCACATCCTGGAGGACCTCCTCACTACGGATCAATTGGAATGAAAGTAAATCTAATCTAATCTAGTCACAACAATATCAGAGAGCAGCAAAGCTTGACCATAATTTAAAGATGTTATAAATTAAAGCCCCCCCCATGTTTTTTCTGTCTACATGTGAAGACTAATCTCAGGCTCTACTGTAGGCATTTTGATATGGTACTCACTAATAGACAGACTGATTGACAAAGAAGGTTTGCCTACATTATTTCCTATCATAAACAAGTCATTCAGCAGTAAATACTCAGTTTATTTCACGAAATGTTACACTACTTGCTAGCTATCTGTTGGGACATAGTTTATCAGTTTTTTTTTTCATTCATTCAAATATTCCTCTTTGGTGTATGAGCAGTTGTCAAGAGGTATTGTATCCACTAGACATATAAGGGGCGATCAGTAAATTTCCGTTTGATGAACACACAGTCCAGAATCGATATTCCAATCAGACAAAATCACCGTTAGCACTGAAACAATCGTCCCAATGACGTACTTCATCCCAACGACGTACTGCACTGAAGACATCCAAAACACCTTGTCCTGCTACGTGAATATGTCTGCTGCCACCTGCTGCACATCTTTGTCCAAAAGGCCCTTCAAGGCCTTTTTTAAGGGACCGAAGGTGTCATAATTGCAAGGAGAGATATCAGGGCTTGAGGGCGGGTGCTTGAATGTCTTCCACTTGAGTGGGTGTAAATTCTCTGTTAAAACATTTGTGATATGGGGACGTGCGTTATGATGAACCAGCAGTGCCCCTTGTACACAATGGTGGTTTTCGACAGAAGTGCTGCCCCATACACATTCTTCAGTCTCCAGTGGAAGTCTACTGGTGTTTGTCCTTTGGCAGCCAAGAAAAGAACAACATGTTTACCCTGTTTGGACACATTTGGTAAAATTGTCGCCACAGTTCACGTCTCCACATTTATCGCACGCACGTTAGAAATACATGAATGTCACAGTAATGTCTTGCCTATGTGTCAGTGGTTATATAGCCACATCAGAGTCATGCTAGTTGCATTACGCTGCAGCAACATCCTAAAACGGAAATTTTTCCCCCTTATACTATCAAATAGTTTTATGGTACACAATACCACTCTTGGAATTAAAGACAGATTAAAATATAAACAGATACAATTATTTTTTATGATATTATTTTGTGAAAGTAATTTGTTCTCCAATTGAAACAGATTGTTGACAGCAGATCACATTAGAAAGTAAATATACAGAAAGTATGCTATTAGTATTCCTAAAACTGAAACAGATTATAATGAGATACAATGTGTTGACTCCACGTATTATTCTAACTACTTTCTTTTGAATAATAAATTCTGTCAACCTTCACATAAATCTGTCTAAAAATATTGTACTACATAACAATAATGACAATAGCATTGCGTCTTCTAGTCTACCGTGTCAATGCTGCGCTTTGTGGCACTGTATGTCATTATAACTTCAGGCTTCTTTACTTGCAATGACGACACCACTGGTTGGTCATGGAGAGAGCTAAGGATGGTAACAACTTTGTTTCTCTTAGGAACATAAGAGACTGTCATCACATCTGGTTGAAAACCAAATAATGTACAGTATACTTCACATCCTTTAGATGTAATAAAATCAGCAAGCAGTCCACCTTTGTTTTTTTCGGATAATACCAAGTAGTGTCAGATCTTTTGACAACAAATAATGAGTTAAATCAAGAGATGTAAAAAAAATCATCACAGGTGATATGAGTCCAGACTTTTCAGTTCAATCACCAGGGTTTTCACAACATTCTCTCCACATCGCATGGCTCTGGTTTCTTCCTCCTTCCCAAAATACACTTTCATCTTTCAGCTGTAGCTTGTCACACTGTCACAAATTCCTCAGAACTTTATTCTCTTTCAACCAGGTTTTAATGGGATGTATTGTCAAAATGGACAGCGACCTCAAAATGTGACCAACTGTTCATTCACGATCATGCACCATACTGGAAAGTAGGCATCCCTATGGGTAATTTCCTCAATTCAGAAACTTCTCTGATTGATTCTAATTTGTCACTTGATCTATGCTCATGTTGGGCTGCTGCATTGTGTAAGTGCAACACCTTCAGAATAGCACGGAAGCAGTTGTGAGACAATTTCACTGAACAGTGATCAGCCATTCTCAACATTCCAAAGCTGACTGATATCTTCATTTCTTGACTTGTAAACTCCAGTCAGGATCAGAACACCAGAAACTTTTTCATTTCAGGCGTACTGGTATCTATATCCACCAGTCCTTGTCAACAATTCAACCATTCTTGTTGGTCCAATACACACTTTGTCAATGAAGGGTACACAAAAGAGCAACATAAAAAAGCTTCTTCATTATCAAAGTCACTAACTGAATAACTTTTAGGTCCCTGGTCTTCTTTCAATACATTCTTTTTGCTCCGTCTACCAGCTTGAGGAGCTGTAGTCCATATTTTATTCCCATTATGAGAAAACAATAAGTCACACACAACATAATTTCCACTAAATTGTTCTTCTCCATCTTCATAAAGGATTCCTTCATGATTGCCACCTTCGTGTAGTTCTGAGTTTTCAGAGACATCTACCTCTACCTCCTCCTCATCATCATCATTATCAGAGGAGAATTCACATTCACTAGGGGGGGGGGGGGGTTTCAGAATTATAAGACTGCTCCAACAATTCCCTTATCTCCTCGCCTGATAGTCCTCTTCTCCATTAACGTTTTCTGTCTGCAGAACAGACAACTGTTATGAAATAATGCACCGAAATAAAAATGAGTTTATCACAAGGAGAATTGTTCAACACTGAAATAATGACAGTGAGTCAACAATGGCAAAGGACGTACCAGGCCCTGCACACAGATATCTCACTGTTGCAAAATTTCTTCTAACCACAAGGCCCATACAGGAGGAAACGTGCACCAACACTTCAACATAAAGCCATTGGTATAATTTTTTTTTTTTGAAAATTGTGACAAACTTGACAAATTGGGGAAAGTCATAAAATTTCATTAAAATAAATTGTTGGTTAGTTGGTTTTGTGGGAGAGGACCAAACACCAAGATCATTAGTCCCATTGGATGCCCTTTCAGAAGAATCATCCCAGCATTTGCCTGAAGCAATTTAGGGAAATCACGGAAAAACCTAAATCAGGATGGCCAGATGTGGGTTTTCTTCTTTTGTCTTCCCGAATAAGAGTCCAGCGTGCTAACCACTGTGACACCTCACTCGGTAAAATAAAATGTAAGTCACTAATAGAGAAGATATTTGTGTGTGTGTGTGTGTGTGTGTGTGTGTGTGTGTGTGTGTGTGTTGGGGTTTATGTGCGCTCAACATCGAGGTCATCAGCGCCCTGACACACATTAAAAGGAACGAATGTGGACAGACCTAAGAAAACTGAAGCACACACGCAAAGAAAGCAGGAAAAGAAAGAAAATGCTATATAAGAAAGTAAAACCGAAGGAAAGGGAAAACATAGCAACAAGAATGCCACTGAAATTGTCACTGGCTGGCTACTTACATAAAACTTGGGCGAGCTTGTCACACAGTGAGCAAATTAAAATCCTCTCCCTAAAATCTTTGTAAAAACATTTGACATGGCACAGAACTTGAAAACTTTAACCACATTCGTCCGAGTGTTGCCTAAAAGAGTTGGCATGTCCGCTGGCAAGTCAGCCGCGGCCCGCTGGTCAGAAAATAAAATGCAATCCAATAAAACGTGGCGCACAGTGACCTGGACGCCGCAAGCACCACACATTCTCGTCGGAGCAGCAAGCCATGCATCATAGGGCTGTGGCCTATTCGAAGCCGAGTGAGGAGAACCGCGTCCCGTCGATGGGGCTGAAAGGAAGTACACCACACACGCGTTGTGGGCTTGACTAGACGGAGCTTATTGTCAGTCACTTCCAGCCACTCATCCTCCCACCTACACATGACTCGTGAGCTCAACAGCGAGATGAGTGCGTGCAAGGGGATAGCACACTGAGGTACGTGTGGATCGAGACACGCCTCCTTGGCTGCTAGATCTGCCCTTTCATTCCCAGCAATGCCGACATGCACCGGAACCCAGCAGAAAGCTACAACCTTCCCCAGTCGCTGTAGTCGGAGGAGGGCATCCTGGATGGTCTGGACTAGAAGATATTAAACATAACAGATGGGCCTCTGAGGGCTGATGGTATGTAAAAGTTTAAGAGTTTCTCACCATGATTTATTTATTTATTTTTAATCAGTAAGGACTTAGAAAAACATATATTTCTATCATTTATTACCTCCTGTCAGTTTACTATATTTACTGGTGTCTTTTTGTACAAAACTGAACCCAACAGTCTCTTCTAGAATTTCAGACCAAGTTCATTTGCGGAAAGCTCAACAATTTTTTTTTTTTTTTTAACTTAAGAGTACCATTTCCCCCTCTCACAAATCTTTCTTATTTGGCTTAAGGATGTGGTCTTAACACATATGAGGAACAGACGGAGAGCCAGGGCAAAACCTTATTGAACTACTACTTTAATTTCTTCCTTTGTGATGTGCTGGGTTTCTTCAGTAAGTTACTTGAGTTACTGAGCATAGCTCAGATAAATTCCAATTTTCTTTTAACAAGAGGCCAGGTGCTGTACCAGTAATTTCACAGAAATTCACTGCTGATCATTAAAGTAGCACCACCAGGAAGGGCAGCAAATAATAAAATTTTACTGATCGTGCACACACAGTACAGCAGGAAAATTACATGATTAAATTTGTAAGTGATCTGAAGGTGTAACAGGTGCAAAATCTACTACACAGAGCTGCCACCTGTGACAGCATAAAACAACTCTAACCTGGCTGGTCATAAAATTGAACTTAGCCTGGACGTCAGATACAGGTGATGTAAAAGCATATCATGTCATATCCGCAGTTTTAAAGCTATCAGCATAAAAGATGGTAGCACCCTGAAACTCCTGAAGAAGACCCCAAAAGGTAACGATAGCAATTGAAATTTTAGCACCTTGAAATAGATCAGACTTAATTTATGGCTTGGGCACATACCAGGGAGGTTGAGGGTGTGAGATGGGGATGTTGGGATTGGGGGGGGGGGGGGAGGGGGATGGAGGGGGCAGTGAAGGAGCATGGGTAGGTAGCACATTCCAGGGAGAAGGAGAAGAGGCAGAGACGGAGACCCTGACAGATGGCTGCAAGGCATATTCCAACTGGTAATCCCACCCAAGAGCGAGTATCAGGAGGTCAATGCCCCTCATACGTGAAATGAGTGGTATATGTTGGGTGATCAGGGAACTGTTGAATGGCGATTGCACAGGGGACCAAGAGGTGGTACCTTCAGAACTGAAGAGATGAGATCCCTCTTCAGCAAGGGCACTGTCTACAGGTCAGTCTGGAAGGCGCCAGTGGGCAGACGAACTCCACAATGATGGGCTGGGTCTAAGTAATTTCAAAACTGAAGGTGCCCCTGAGCCATAAAACTGGTAACCATCGTCCAGTTGGGATGAGACCAGAGCCTCGTAAATACAAAGTAGAGTAGTACAATCCGCACCCCAAACTGTGTGGGCAAGGAAGCGAGGAGGGGGAAGGAAGGGGGAGGAGGGGGGAAGGAAGGGGGAGGAAGGGGAGGAGGGGGGAAGGAAGGGGGAGGAAGGGGGAAGGAGGAGGGAGGAAGGGGGAAGGAGGAGGGAGGAGGGGGGGTTGGCTAGGGGTCATGGGAGATACACGAGGAACTTCATGTGTAATTGACGTCCACAATCCCTATAGATGGGGTTAACATAACAGTGTGAAGACGTGCCTGAATCACATGCATTTGAGGCACCACATGGAGTTTGGGGACATATGGTTTCAAGTAGTATCAATACATCACCACAGTAACCTTTTCAGGCAATGAGTAGCCTTCAAAGGCCAAGGTGATGACCCCAATATCAACCCTACTGTCCTTTGGTCCCCATTGGACATGATGGACAAAAAAAAATTCACACCCTATTGCTCCAAATTGGCACATAACTCATCATGGGTCTGTAAAAGGAGGTTGCGGTGGAAGGCAATACCATGTACCATACTGAGACTTGTGAGGGGTGGACAGTTACAAGAATGTCACCCAGCTTGTCTCGGGCAAGCAGCGCCTGTGACTGAGCATGGGATGCTGTTTTAATCAGAAGTGAACCAATCTTCAAATTCAAAATCGCTGCTACTTCCTCAAACAAGTCCTCGAGGTGTTCAACATAGAATAATGACTTTATGGACAAACAGGAATTCCTGTTGGTCCTAGAGCAAACTTAGTACTGTGAGAAGCATTTCTCAGTTTGTCCCTTATCCCGTGTTCCTCCCATGGCATACCCAGGGAAGGAAACTGTGGTGTCACATCTCTCTACACTGTAGCAATACTTTCCTTGAGAAGAGGTTGCTGGGGCCATAGAGAAACAAGCAGAATAAAGTTTGAGCTGTTTTATTTGCAAGTCATTCTCCCTGGTGCCACCCACTCTAAATGGGGACTCTCCTCACAGGTGCCACCCAGCCACAGGAACAGCTACCTGGCCAGTGAATCATTGGACAAAGTCCCCATGCTCCAGCCACCACACCAATAGTGTGATCCCTGTGCGGCCAGGGGGCCACCACTGGGCAGGTACTTGACTTGACAACCTCTACGCCTAGCCCCATCAGAATGGCTTCCCAGTTGGGTTCTTAATGTTTTACGTTTGCCAGAAAGGAATAAGAAAGACACAAAAGGTGGAAGGTACACCACAATGGGCGAACTTCCACACACCATCTGCAGTTGCGTAAAATTTTGAAGAGGAATGGTAGGTCAAAGTCAACAAGGGGGACCATGTAATGAAGGATGAACTGTTGTATAACGTGCCAGAAGAAAGACACGGGAGAGAACACAACCAAGTGTCCAAAATTATAAACTGGATACAAGCAGGGTCGGTACCAAGACCACGATCCAATAGAAAGGCAGAGGGGAAAGAAGAATAGTAGAAGGATAGACTTGCAGCACGGAAAGGAAAGTAGTGCTGCAAGGGCCAGGGCCATTGTTGGCCAAGTACATACTCACAAAAGAGATGTACATCCTCTGTAGGGTGGTGGTGGAGCATGAAGTGGTACTCCGTCACAGCAGATAGTGCACACTGAAAACCCCACGTAGAAGTGGGGGGGGGGGGGGGGGAGTTGCTGGATTATGGTGGTCAACTCAATGTACTCAGTGACTTGCCTGGAGATATGTAAATGTTGCAAATGGTGATCACTGAGGTCATTAGTGCTCACACCACTATTGCTTCCAACCTCTAATAAAGGGGAATCCACTCAGTGACCATATCTGTGCCAATGGATGTAAGGAATTCTCTAGACGCCCTCTCAGGGTCAGCACAGTTCCAACAGAATGAACAATAACCACAGAGCACTGGGGAATGGTTATCAGTGAAGTGTATTTCTTACAGCATAATACAAAATGCAGGAGGAGGAAATAAGGTGGTACAGTTCTGGCAGGTGACTACAATAGGCATTACTGTTCCACTGAATGATTATGTTACAGGTGTCCAGGTTAGGCATCAAGAGGCAAGGAGGGCTGATCATGCCCCCAGGATCACTGCCTGTAACTGATAGTGGTGGAATCACATCAGGTTTAAAATCCAATAATGTGGAAGGGGGAGGAGGGGGCGATATGGCACCTCCAAGGTCACTAGGGTAACCTTGTCCCAATTCTTCTTCTGCTCCTTTGCAGCTTCTGGTAGCTGGGTTTCTTGTGAGAGCCTATCTGCAACAAGTGTAGGGACGGGTGAAGATTAGGCAACACCTGACACCCATAGGTCACAGTCCTTTCAACCATCAGCTGGTGTTGGACCTCTGATCTGTCCCTTTCCAGGAAGAATGGTCCCAAGAGGGTGTCTTGTAACTGATAGATGCTGGAGAGGCAAACTGTTCCTCAACCAGATGTGGGAAGTGGTTCACGAAGATAGTACCATGGGAATAACAGGAGATGACAGCAGTGAGGGAGCTTGTATTAAAACAGTTATGGCGGTGGTAGTGATAGCTGGAACTTTCACATAATTTGACTTCGTATCAATAGGTGTGGGCGTTGATATTTTTTACATGCCACAGTATACAGCAGGTGATCAATAGATTTACATTCCTGTATTTTATTTTATTTCTTGAAAACTGGGCAAACCAGCTAATGTGGAGGATGGTATTACATGTAGTTGACATATGAAGGTGCTTGTTCAACACAACTAACTACTTGGGGTGATCGTTCGTACTTGCCACATTCTGTGTCCACCATGCAGCAGGATGACATGTGACCAAGGGACAAGCATCGAAAGCACCTCACAGGTGGTGGGACATAAGGTTTCATGCCACATATATACACCATCACTAACTCCTTCAAAGACTTCCATAACAGTGCCTATATCTATTATATTATCCTTGGGACCTTTTCAACATGTTGGACAACATGCAGGCCTCACCACTCAAGATTAGCCCATACCTCCTCATCTGTTTCGAGCGCAAGGTGATTCCTTGGATCATATTCAACATCTTTTGTGTGGCCATGGTCACTGGTATATCACCCAGACATTCACATGCCGGAATAGCTGCAGCATGTGCAGCAGGAGACACTCTAATCAATTGCAATTCTTGATGTATTTTTCCTAACAACTCAAGTTCTCCACATTTTTTCAACTGTTCCACAAAAAATAATGGTTTTGTCACAGGCAAAGTATCCCCATCAGTTCAAGTACATATGAAGTAATGAATAAAGTGTCTTGCTCCTACAAATCTGGCTTTTCCCTCTTCCCATGGGGTAGCCAGGGCAGGGAAAGCAGTAGGGTTATAACTGTCAGCACTTAAGTTTCAATTCCTGTCTGAAGAGATGGTCAGATCAGAACAGCTGCTGTTCTGGTGTAATTTAACATGTTTCATGTGCGAAACATCTGCCATGATGCCACCTAACAGAATTTCTAAAGACATAATGATATTGTGACATCACATATAATCGACATAGTTGAAAGTTGGCATGTGAGAAGAGAGTGTTTTGAAGCAGGTAATTTGCTTCTGGAATATATAGATGCCAGAAATTTGTTGAGTGTGTTATCTGTAAAACACTGCTGTTAGTGTTGGTTGTGTAGGGGATACAATGGAGAAGTTTAATTACAGTATTTTAACAGAGGAAATATGCGACATACGAACATCTTAGCTATTCAAAGAACATACTAAATGTCAAAAATAAGAAGAAAGCCTATGAAAGTGGCCAAAGTGACTTCTCCTCACAATAGGGCCAAATCCATATGAAGTGGTCCAGTGATGGTTACTTGACCATTTTTAAATACTTTAATTTTTTTATATGTTGATTGCACCATATCTGAGAAGTTCAAAACAGTTTTTAAAAATAATTTATGTTGCACCTTAACTGGATGGCAGGCATTTTTATTTGTACGCACACGACGATTTTTCAGTCTGGAGACATTAGCGAAAATTTGAATATCTCTGCACTGGGTTAAGTTACAACATTGCAATTGACATGATTGTTTTTAGAAACGTGTTCTCTACAACATTGTCTATTACACAAAGTACCCTAAATTAAAAAATAACCAGTCAAAATGACCTCCAAATTATGGTATCCAAATTTTCAAAAACCCCCTTTTCAGGCCCAAAAATAACAAACAAGGAGTGTTTTATGAGAGACTATCCCCCCCCCCCCCCCCCATAGTTAGATATCATACACAACTAGCCTCATATAGAGTAAGAACACTTACAAATGTTTTCTTAATTTTTTATGAATTCTTGAAATTTGAAAGTTTTCATTTTTTGTAAAGTTTGGGTTTAGTTATCTCAAGTGGGACTGAATATAAAAATATGATTTTTGCACAGTTTGTACACCTATATGATAGCAACGTACTGTAAAAATTTCAACACTGATATCTGACAGCGAACAAAGATATGAATTTTTGAAAATGAGGAAATAATTCACATTACTCTACAACTGATCTTGTTGCCTATTTAAATGGTCTATTGTTTCATTGTAATAAAATTGAATTGTCACATATATTTAGTTAACACTATCACCCAATATTCATTTAGTTTATTTATTTTTAATAATGCAATATTAAACAATATGAGCTTTCACTTTTGTTCTATGGTAATAAAAATGCTCATTTATATTTAGGTTTATTGTCAATAAAGAAGTACATTGTTGCTGGGTGAGGCATTGTAGAAGTACAGTATTGCTGGGTGAGGCATTGTAGAAGTACATTATTGCTGGGTGAGGCATTGTTGTAGCCAGTCTGTTCTGAAACCTCTGTTAGAGTGGACGTACATACTTCATAGAGAGTGTAGAATGTGTTATGTGCTTTGTTCTGTGTGTAATTTGTAATTAATTTTGAGAGATTAGCTGGAATGCAATACCATGGATGAACAGTGCTCTGTTGGACAGATAGCAAGTGAAGTATGTCACAAAACAGTTTACGGTTCAGTTTCAAAAATCTTGAAAAATGTCAATGACTTTGATGAAACTTTCCGGGCAGATTAAAACTGTGTGCCGGACTGAGACTCGAACTCAGGACATTTGCCTTTCGCGGGCGAGTGCTCTACCAACTGAGCTACCCAAGCACGACTCACGCCCCGTCCTCACAGCTTTGCTTCTGCCAGTACCTCGTCTCCTACCTTCTGTAAAGCTGTGAGGATCGGGCGTGAGTCGTGCTTTGGTAGCTCAGTTGGTAGAGCACTTGCCCACGAAAGGCAAAGGTCCCGAGTTCGAGTCTCGGTCCGGCACACAGTTTTAATCTGCCAGGAAAGTTTCATATCAGTGCACACTCCGCTGCAGAGTGAAAATCTCATTCTGGAGACTTTGATGAAGTTAGAAAAACTTTGTTTAAATTTCGAGTAAGTTCTCCTATAACATCAGTGTGTGATTATCATGAGAAGAAATATATTCTGAAGTACAACCACATTTTTGGAAGAAATTGCTGTGATCCACTTAAAGTTCATAAAAAGCCTATTACTAGGGTTTGCGGGAAATAAAACTTGAACATTTGTTCTTGTTATGTGAGATTGAATCAGCTTGCCAAGTGAAACATAATGTGATTTCTGGAAATTCCCTGTGCCCAAATTGTTACTCAAATATATTTGTGTAAATCCAGAACCACAATCATGTAACCTTGTTAATGACATTTATATTACTAATGAGGGAGCAGTTAGCATATTGGATTTTGCTTGTTCTAAGTTAGACGTATATCCTGCTTCAAAAATAATAAAATTAAGTAGCTATTGAAAATTAGGTACAACAAATTACAGACAAAATCAGAAAAGCCTTGGAATCATGCTTTAATAATACAGATACCAACATTATTTCTAAAGAAGAAGAAAACCTACCACCAGCATCATCTGACACTGAATATTTGAGCTTAATAGAGAAGTTAAAAATTAAATGCTCAGAGACATCTAAAACAGGAAAAAGTTAAAATTTTCAGTTTCCTCCCTGACTCATGGTCAAGAGAAAAAAATAGTTCATGAATTCAATGTTTCTCATCGTTTGGTTAAACTAACCCAAAAATTAGTGAAAGAGCAAGGCATTCTTCCAGTTTTAGGAAAGAAGAAAGGATCAGGTATAAGTGAAGAAACAATTAAACAGATCCAGCAGTTTTTTGCAGATGATGAAAACAGTAGAATGTGCCCAGGTTGCAAAGATAGCAAAAGAGTTGTTATAAATGGAGTTAAAGTAACAAAGCAGAAACAACTAGTGCTGTCAAATTTAAACGAACGTCGTGTAGCTCTCAAAAATTCTCACCCTGAATGCAAAATTGGAAGGTCAAAATTTTGTGATGTCTGCCCTAAGTGGTGTATTTTGGCTAGATTCTCAGGGACACACTCCATATGTGTTTGTGTATATCATCAAAATGTCAAACTGATGATTGCGGGTGCAAAACTGAGTGATCTTAACTACAAAGAGTTACTAGATTTAATGGTCTGTGACACTAACAGTTACGATTGCATGACAAGTTTGTGTAATACATGCACTGGTAAGGAAACCATTATTGAATAGTTTCATGAATATGAGGAGGAAATGCCAGACAGTATTACCTTCAAACAGTGGGTCACAACTGACACGGCAGAAATGATAACAGTGGTTAAATCTCAGGAACAGTACTTGGAATCTTTAATTGATAACTTACAGAAACTCAAAAGTCACCACTATGTTTCTAAAATCCAAAGTAAGTTTTTGAAAGAAAAAAAAGCACAACTTCATGAAACTTAATGCATAGTGCTAGCTGATTTTGCAGAAAATTTTACATTTGTGATTCCAGATGCAATACAAGGGTACCACTGGGTCAATGACGAGGCAACAGTGCATCCATTTATTCTCTACTTTAAAAATGAGAAAGATGAAGTTCGCAGTTCTTCAGTTTGCATTCTAAGCGACTACTTGGAGCACTACACTTTGGCTGTACATGTGTTTCAAAAGTATGTAACAAATTACACAAAAGAAAATGTTACCGAGGTTGAGAAGCTGATATACTTTTCAGATGGAAGTGAGAGTACAAGAACAAAAAGAACTTTGCAAATCTGTGCAACCACAAAGTACACTTTGGGTTGGAGGCTAAATGGCACTTTTTTGCATCTTGCCATGGTAAAAATGCATGTGATGGAGTAGGAGGTACAACAAAACATGAAGAAAGTAAAACCAGCCTACAAATACCTACCAAAGACCAAATTCTCACAGTACAGGAAATGCATCTCTTTTGCAAGGATAATATTAAAGGCATTACCAATTTTCTGATCAAGAAAGAAGAAGAGGCTCTGCATATTAAAACAACACTTCAAACCAGATTTGAAAGCTGTATAGCAATAAAAGAAACAAGGCAGTTCCACAAATTCCTTGGCATTGCAGAAAACATAGTTCGATGCTATGTAACATCAGAAACCAAAATTTATGAGGATCATTGTGTCAGTAAAATTACATCTCTGTATTTAACATTGAATGACATAGTGGCATGTGTGTATGATTGAAAGAATAAGTTTGGAAAACAATTATATTTTTGTGCATTTTTACCACCCGGCTGCCCCAAGAAAACCATTCAAGAAATCTACTATTGACAAAGTTTGGATACCAATGAAAAATGTTTTACAGAAACTTTCAGTGCTTGAACTTATCACAACAACTGGGAGGTCTTATTCTATATCACAGAAGCTGTCTGAAGAAATAAGTGTTCTTAACATTCACCGCAAGGTTTAGGAACAGTCGCATCTTGAAGGGTGTTAATTGAAAATATTTTTTTAAGTACGTCAAAATAATATAAATGTTAATTTCAGTGATGTTTCCCCTTTTTGTATATAATTCAGTCCCAAACTTCAATTATAATTGATTATATCCCGCTAATATAATAAGACCAGTTGTAGAGTAATGTGTATTATCTCATCAGTCAGATATCAATGTTGACATTTTTACAGTACGTTGCTATCATATATGTGTACAAACTGTGCAAAAAATATATTTTTATATTCAGTCCCACCTGAGATAACTAAACCCAAACTTCACAAAAAATGAAAACTTTCAAATTTCAAGAATTCATAAAAAATTAAGATAACATTTGTAAGTGTTCTTACTTTATATGAGGCTAGTAGTGTATGATATATAACTATAGGGAAAAAATAGACTCTCACAAATCACTCCTTGTTTGTTATTTTTGGGCCTAAAAAGTAGATCTTTGAAAATTTGGGTACCAAACTTTGGAGGTCATTTTGACTGGTTATTTATGAATATAGGGTATTTTGTGTAATAGACAATGTTGTAGAGGACACTTTTCTAAAAACAATCATGTCAATTGCAATGTTTTAACTTAAATCAGTGCAGAGATATTCATATTTTTGCTAACGTCTCTAAACTGAAACATTGTTGCGCGCTTAGAAACGAAAATGGTTGACATTCAGTAAAGGTGAAAGGTAATTTAAAAACTGTTTTGAAATTCTCAATTACAGGGTAATCACATAAAAAAAATTAAAATATTTAAAAATGGTCAAGCAACCAACTTAATTTTTATTGGACCACTTCATTTGGATTGACCCAATAGCAGTGGCTTTACATGGAGATTCAGCAGTCCCAACCACATAATGTCCACCAATGTGTTGTGAAGGAACCACTTCCAGTTGATCAACACATGGACACTATAAGATTCACTCAAAACTTGAGAAAACTATGATCACCAAATTCAGCCACCAGAGGTGCTTCTCATTTGGCACTGTCAGTCATGAGGTGTGTGTTACTTGAAAGCTGTTATGGACAGAGTCCTCACTAAGGAAAAAGTGATTCAAGATACAAATATAGATTAGCATCAACTTCAGAAAAACAATTGGAGGGATAAGTACAAGAGGTACAATTATGTAGTGTACCATTTGACAAAATTGCTCTAAAACCTTTAATATATGCCTGTTTGCACCACATTTCTTTTACAGTTACAGCTTACATCAACAGTGAACAGTTTAAAATGATTAATTTTTGTGATCCAAAAGTTGCTCTGAAATCATACTACAACGAAATGTCTGACACGATACAGATCAACAAATGCAAACTAAGACCATTGTGGATAATTGAGCGGGACTAAATGTTATGGTAAGTACCTACATTACATTACTCTGTACTGCTACTGACAGCTAATGTATATCATGTAAAGTAAGCCTACATATGACTTATTCTAGTGCCATGTTTCATGAAATAAATGAAGCTGAAGACCAAAAAATTGCAACAATATCACATGTTTCCTGGTAAAACACTATCATTGCGTCCACTACATACTTCAATTCAAATTTGTGTTAAAATCGCCTTCCATCAAACTCTATGAGTTACAAGCACATAACCATAAGACGTGAACACATTCCCTAAAGTCCACAGTGATTTCACATCTTTATTGGCGACCAAAACCAGAAGAAAAATTAGTATGAGCACAAGTCTTCAACTACATGACTTATTATGTGTAACAGCTAGAAGGGATTTATTTTGAAGCATAAACGTATTGGCAATAAACGGCGAGAACTTTGTTACAAGTCTATTTAAAATCTAGTAATAAACACTCTTACCCTTCCTGTGTAGAAGACGTGGTTTCATCTTTAGTGTTAACCATTTCGTGTTTACTGTACACGCCCACACTTACTGCACGTGGTTACGCACTACTGACGAGTGAAAAATTTAATTCCTTTAAACAGTTACTTTCTTTTGCAACTAAAATTTCATTTACTCAAGTACTACAAAAAAAATTCCCTAAACTTTTGGAAACCGGAACGATATGGTCACCTCCTTATTCACACAAACTTAACATTTCCTCTCAAGTAAACAAAGCAACACATGTATAGTTCTATGTGTGCATACAGTCAAGAGTCAACGATAGGTATCGATATCACATCAAAAGTTGGTGAGATGTCGATTATAGCTTCGATCGTTGTAGAAATTTACCAATACGACTGAACGGGACGGGGCGGAAAGGACCGTCAAACCATTTTGAATGTCGGAATTCACGGAAGTCGTCAACGAAATTGAAGAGGTTGGAATGGGAAGCCAATTTTGAACTTCCTCGGGAAGAAACGTTTGGGGTCAACGTGGAGGAGACGGTGTCGTCGTCTGCAATTTTCGCCACACTCACGAGCGGTATTGTGGAGGTGGTGCCTTTCCATATTCTTAGTAATCATTATTTTATTAACTTCGTCTTCATGACACACTGCAAATGTCCTATCACGACACAGACATAGACGTTTTTTTCCATGAATGTACTTTTATACTTTTACATGAGAGGTTCTGTTGGTGGGCAAGTTTAAGGGACGGTCCTTTATGCAAAGGAAGAAGAGGCCTAAAACTGAACATTGCGGAACGCCATGAAAGTGAATTGCTTGATCTCACATATTTAAACGTAATCTTTCCTGCCTTTGAGATAACTTTTAAACCAGTCATGGCCAGTTCCTCTTATTCTATAGGAATAAAACGTTTGCAGCAAGATACTGCGAATAACCATGTCAAAGCCCTTGATTAGATCAAGAAAACTGCCTCAGATTGGTAGCTTTTTCTCAATAAGACTTGAAGTATAATCTAGGAATTATTGTACTGTATCAGCTGTAGCTTTCTTTGCATGGAAGCCAAACTGTGCAGAAGACTAAATTTTCCTGTTTATCAAAACTGAATTTCGCCTGATGGCCATGGTCTATTCAAATACTTTGTTGAATGCTTGGACAATTGCAGTTGGCCTGTAGTTGCTAGCATCTTCTTCACTTCCCTTTTTGTCTACGATATGACTTCTGCAGTTTCAAATTTATTTGAAACTGTAATGTTCAGGAACAAGAAGGCTATAAATGGTACAGTGCTTTACTAATAATAGTTATGGAGAAGGCAGCATGGGATTATATCTGTTCCTTTTTCTTTATTTTGGCATTAATTACTTTTTGTGTCTCTGTTCCTGATCTTGGTGCGAAGAACAGTGAGTCAGTGCATGACGAAGGATTTAAATTAGACAGTCATTTCTTTTTAGTTGGAAACTGATGTCTCATTTACTTGACAACTGTATGTTTCTATCAGGGTTTGTATTAATAACTTTCCACATGCATTTAGTTTTGTTTGATGATGATCTGAGCAGGTTCTCTGTTAGAGGCTTTTTGGCTGTGTTAACTACATTCTTAAAGAGATTTTAATTTGTAGTGAAGCACTTCTTAAATTCTTCATTATTGCCAAACTTGGTTTTGGTGTGGAAAAAAGGTTTCTCTTCCTTTTAGTTGATGTAGTGATACCTCCAGTGATCCATTTGCAGGATTCCCTGCTTGTACATATACACCTTGTTTTGTAATGGACTGTAAATGTAGAAAGTATTTAAGAGACAGGTTCAAATTTGCTATCTACAGTTGGGAATTGATATACAGTCAGCCAATTTTCTCTCTGTGTATGGGTCAGAAAGATGTGCACATGGTTTTTCACAGAAGTTTTTGCTTTTTTTAGAGTATTTTTGTGCTCAAACTTGCTCAGTGGCAAATTTATCTGTACAACTAATACCTTGAAGTCAGAGAATTCTAAGTTTACAGAATATACAGTGCCCTACATATCACTAACTACTTCATCAACACAACTTACATTATGATATATTAGCCTGGTTAGAGATTTAATCTTCAGATCAAAACTGAAGCAGTGTATAAGCTTTTTAAAGCATAAATGGTCATTATTATCTGAGAGAAAATTTATAAAGTCAGCAGAGATTCGGAGACCATGATATTGTCTTATTCTCAATTTCTCTATTACTAAGGCCAAATTCTTATAGAAAATGCTCATGTTGCTCGAGTTTTGCATCCATGTGACCTATTGTCATTTTCCATTTCATGGTTTGCACATTTTGTGCTGCCTGTGCATCTTCATAGATCAAGTAAATGTTGCCCACTGCAAGCATGAAGTGGTGTCTGATTGAAAGACTGCCACAAAGCCACACAAAACTATTATTACTAGAATCTATATGTTTGTACATATCTTTTTCACGTACAAGTTTTGTAAACTAAGACCCCTGCTCTGTTTTTGTGTCTATACAGGAAGGCTAATCTCAGGAAATACTGTAATGTTTTTGATATGGTTTCCACTAATAGATACACTGACTCAAGATGGCATTGTAGCTTACATTTTCCATCATTGTCATGAGGTATCTCTCCAGATGCCAATTCAATATGGAACACACAACATTGGTGTCTCCTGGTGTATTGCTTAAATAGTTTAAGTCATTTCTTCAGTTGCCTAATGGTGTTCTCTCAACGTTAATCATAACTCTACACAGTGGTCCATAAATAAAATTATACTATGCTACACAGGTCGGGCAGCCATACCTGTGTGAAGCCAGGTCAGGATCCTAGTATGTGTATATTTTTGCCAGCAAGCAAATGTCAATGTTTTGGAGTATTTGGACAAAACGATTATTATTGCTTCAGTTCTCAGCAATTTACCATACAGACTTTATCAAGAACGCCCATTATAAAGTTTGCTGTGTGTGTTAATAAATTTTGTCGTTGCTAGTTTCTTAATTCTAATTCTCTTTGACTTTGCTTTTTTCATTGATCAAATCTCATAACCTCACTTTTGTCGTTTGGTATTGGGCTAAGTAAAGTGACATGTTGATGTCCCTCAAGTGTATACACAACATCATTTGATGGTGACGTTATCTACTGTTCTGTTCTATTAAAGTCTAGTGCGAATCAGCCTTAACACAACTGATGGCTATGAACAGTAGTTCCCGTTCGAATCCCAGTCTCACACACATTTTCAGTTGCCATGGGTTGACTGCATTAGTGAAGTGAGTTTCATCTTCCTATGAGTATTAAGCATCCTGGAGTGAGGCACCTATCGGCTCCTCCAACATACCTGTCGTTCATGCAGAAGTGCAATCGTCACATATCACATGAAAGAAAGTTGAGATGTAGTATTCATAAAAATCAGAAGTGTAACATCAATGATACTAAGGTTTGAGTCTACCCTAGAGGTGTGATGGACAACCTAATTGCAAATCCATCCCAAAGTGACCCAGTAAACACGAGTTTACAGCACAACATTCCTTTTTCCAATGATCACAGTCTGTTGCAGCCTGTAAGTGCAGGTCAAAGTAACACAGCAGAAACCAAGACATGAATATGTATAGCCAGAATTTCAGTTCAAATCGAGTATGAGTGTTCTAACATGTGTACTCCAATATTCATCTACATCTACATCATACTCCACAAGCCACCTAATGCTGTGTGGTGGAGGGTAATGTCTGTACCACTATCTGATCCCTCCAGGCCTGTTCCACTCACGAATAGTGTGTGGGAAGAATGATTGTCAATAAGCCTCTGCATTGGCTCTAATTTCTCGAATTTTCTCCTCGTGGTCAATACATGAGATGTATGCGAGTAATATGTTGTCTGACTCCTCCTGAAAAATGGTTTCCGGAAATTTCAATAGTAACTCTCTCCGTGATTCACAACGCCTCTCTTGTAACATCTACCGGTGGAGTTTGTTTAGCATCTCTCGCCAGCTAAACGATTCCATCAAGAAACGCGCCACTCTTCGTTGTATCTTCTCTAACTCCTCTATCAGTCCTACCTGATCGGGATCCCAGATAGATGAAAAACACTCAATAATCTGGCGAACAAGCACCTTATAAGCCACTTATTTCGTGGATGGTTACATTTCCTGCAATATGTTACATTTATTTACGTTCAGAGTTAACTACCAGAGCCTTCATCAATCATCAGTTCTCTGCAGGTCGTTCTGCAAATTCTTACAACATCTGCCGATTTTGTTCCGTTAAGAGCAACATGTTCAGTTCTGTCTGCAAGAAAGTCTTGAATCCAATCGCAAGTCTGCTCCGATACTCTGTCAGCTTGTATTTCTTCATTAAACAGAAATGTGGGATGGTGTCCAATGCCTTACTGAAATAAAGGAACACGGTGTCAACCTGAGCTCCATTGTCCACTGTGCTGTGGATCTCATGGAGCACCTAGGCAAGCAGGATCTCTGTTTGCGGAATCCATGTTGATTTTTATAGAGGAGCTGTTCATTTTTCCAAAAACATCATAATTCTTGAGCATAAAACATGTTCCATAAATCTGTATATTGGTGAAAACTTAATCCACTGCGAACATCTGTAATTTTAAAGGAGAAGCTGACACAGCTGTGATCATCTATGAAGGGTTAGGTCTAATAACAGTCAGCGTTTTTGATCTACCTATTGAAGTCAAATCAAGTTAAATAATGCAAACAGTCATCCATGTTAATATGAAACTGCAAACATTCTGGGTGTAATGGCAAGGAAATTAGCATTTTAAAGTAAAAAATTTGCCTTAGAATTGTGAGACTATTCATCAATACAACAACAGAAGGAAAAGTGACATGCACTTCCCTCTAGGGAATCTAGCTTTGACATAGAAAGATCAATACACTTTAATAATCTACCCACTGAAATAACGTGTATGACAAACAAAAGGAATGTCTTCAAATGTAGATTAAAGTTCTTTATCCTTCACAAGTATTTCTATTTTGTAGAGGAATTCTTGGATAGAAATAATTAGTCAGTTAAAAATCTGTAAATGGTCAGCATGTAGCTATATATATTCTAATAGCCTCTGCAATCTTTAGATCAACTGACACATTTCACATCATAATGTTAATTTTCAGTGTGATCTACAGAACTTGGAACAAACTGCCTGCCATATAGGACGGTCAAGGAATGACGAACCGTCATGGACCTGCAGGATGTGCTACTGTTTAGACCATTTAAGGGCTGGATATTTACACATCACATTGGAACACAAAGACTAAATCCACAGACAAGAGAGCTCAGACTTAGGGTTAGAGACACGTGAATAACCAATAGTATTTGGGGTTAGCGAGAGTCAAAAGTATTGCTTCATTTCAGATGAGCCTGACTGCGGTTTGCCAGAGATGTAATTAGCTTTGGTGTTCTGTGGGCACTGTAGAAGACATAACAAAAGCTGAATTTTTACATCTGAAACATTGTGGGAAAAAAAAATGTCTGCAAATGATTCATGAAATAATGTATTTTGTCAGTGTAGCTATTTTTGTGAAAAAGGGGAGGAGAGTAAAACTTGGTCCACATTTTCAATACATGAATGCTCATGTTACTAGCTTCTGCTTCTGGAACATTCACATATTGTAAAGATTCAAGGATTTTTTTAATTTGTAGCAGTGAATAGTGTTGCTAGCTGCAATTAAGTATATTTTGTATTTAAATGATCATTTATAGAGATGTAAAACATGAAGTATGGAAATTATGGGACAAATCACAGCCAGACACCATAAACTCCATTCTATATTATGTTGAAAAATCATTGTCACTTGGTTTGTGATGCGATCTTTGACTTGACCGCTGAATTTACGGAAGTGTTGTTAACAATCCGGACACAGCTAAATATTTGTGACAAGCAAGAATGTAAATGTCACTACTCCTTGTTGCTCTTAGGTTTCTGCCTAACCAGACCATTGGAAATCGCGGTATATTCAGAATAAGCAGCAAAGTATTTTTGACAACCAAACCTAGAAATACGATTGCTGCTTGTTCCACTCGCAGCAATTTAAGCTGCCCTCTTAGGTTCATGCCCATCCACACTCTCAGAAATTGCGACATATTCGGAATACACCGCAAAGTATTCATAACAGGTGTGAATATAAGTTACATTGCTGGTTGTTTCACTTGCAGGAGTTTCACGTTTCGTTTTTTAAACCTTTCAGTCATGAATTAGTTTTTTCCTGAAAATAAATGATGGCCTTGCCATCCAGTTCTTCGAATTAATTTATGATTTTTCAGATTTAGAAAATATTCCGAGGTGCCCCCCAAGAGGGGATACACCGCGTCCGCAAATGAGGACATTGTGTTCAAGTGGGTGCAGTATAAGTCAAAAACTCAAAGTATTTTATTTTATTTCATCAAAATGCATAAATTACACAAAGCTTACTTAATTATTACATACATAAACTATGGTTTCATTTTTGTGAAGAATGATAATCAAAGAAACAATTTTTTCTATCCAGACATAAGTGAATATTACATTTTACACAACAAAATTTGGTATTGCCTTTGCAACCCGATTTCTTGCGCCTGTCAAACGATTTTTTTGTCACTGACCACTGGAAGATGCTCAACGTTGTCCAAATGAACATCAGCTTTGTAATGAACTTCTACATTGATTCGAAGATGGCGTTGGTCTCTCACATTTCCTGGCAGCTAGCTTATCTACACTCCTGGAAATTGAAATAAGAACACCGTGAATTCATTGTCCCAGGAAGGGGAAACTTTATTGACACATTCCTGGGGTCAGATACATCACATGATCACACTGACAGAACCACAGGCACATAGACACAGGCAACAGAGCATTCACAATGTCGGCACTAGTACAGTGTATATCCACCTTTCGCAGCAATGCAGGCTGCTATTCTCCCATGGAGACGATGGTAGAGATGCTGGATGTAGTCCTGTGGAACGGCTTGCCATGCCATTTCCACCTGGCGCCTCAGTTGGACCAGCGTTCGTGCTGGACGTGCAGACCGCGTGAGACGACGCTTCATCCAGTCCCAAACATGCTCAATGGGGGACATATCCGGAGATCTTGCTGGCCAGGGTAGTTGACTTACACCTTCTAGAGCACGTTGGGTGGCACGGGATACATGCGGACGTGCATTGTCCTGTTGGAACAGCAAGTTCCCTTGCCGGTCTAGGAATGGTAGAACGATGGGTTCGATGACGGTTTGGATGTACAGTGCACTATTCAGTGTCCCCTCGACGATCACCAGTGGTGTACGGCCAGTGTAGGAGATCGCTCCCCCCACCATGATGCCGGGTGTTGGCCCTGTGTGCCTCGGTCGTATACAGTCCTGATTGTGGCGCTCACCTGCACGGCGCTAAACACGCATACGACCATCATTGGCACCAAGGCAGAAGCGACTCTCATCGCTGAAGACGACACGTCTCCATTCGTCCCTCCATTCACGCCTGTCGCGACACCACTGGAGGCGGGCTGCACGATGTTGGGGCGCGAGCGGAAGACGGCCTAACGGTGTGCGGGACCATAGCCCAGCTTCATGGAGACGGTTGCGAATGGTCCTCGCCGATACCCCAGGAGCAACAGTGTCCCTAATTTGCTGGGAAGTGGCGGTGCGGTCCCCTACTGCACTGCGTAGGATCCTACGGTCTTGGCGTGCATCCGTGCGTCGCTGCGGTCCGGTCCCAGGTCGACGGGCACGTGCACCTTCCGCCGACCACTGGCGACAACATCGATGTACTGTGGAGACCTCACGCCCCACGTGTTGAGCAATTCGGCGGTACGTCCACCCGGCCTCCCGCATGCCCACTATATGCCCTCGCTCAAAGTCCGTCAACTGCACATACGGTTCACGTCCACGCTGTCGCGGCATGCTACCAGTGTTAAAGACTGCGATGGAGCTCCGTATGCCACGGCAAACTGGCTGACACTGACGGCGGCGGTGCACAAATGCTGCGCAGCTAGCGCCATTCGACGGCCAACACCGCGGTTCCTGGTGTGTCCGCTGTGCCGTGCGTGTGATCATTGCTTGTACAGGCCTCTCGCAGTGTCCGGAGCAAGTATGGTGGGTCTGACACACCGGTGTCAATGTGTTCTTTTTTCCATTTCCAGGAGTGTATTTTCGTCAGTACTTTGACCACACTTGGCCTAAAGTGAAGCTAATCAAGTGTCTTATTTTTAGGTACACCTAATTCTGATGCGGGTTTCTTGTATTCAGTCTATGCATTTACACATGCAATATCAATTGCATGAACAAACATGACTGTCGAAAATCGTGTTCGGTAGATTAGATTAGATTAGATTAACACTTGTTCCATAGATCATGAATACGACACTTCGTAATGATGTGGAACGTGTCAGGTAACTGCAGCTAACTGCATGTTGTCTTCAGATGCAAAGCCCGCTAAATGTCCAATAGGCGTGGCTTGTGCCATGCCATGTCCAGAAGCCAAGCATGTGAACAGACATCAGACTTACCAATCTGGACATTCAAAGCTACCTTTTCGGCTGTTAAGACTAGAATGGGTATTTTTCTTATTCAGCTTTAGGTTGGCTGCACTGAACAAATTTGTACGCAACAATAACGGTCTCGCTGCCAGTGCATTGTCGTTTGGATGGGAAGAGTGTTTCGTGATTATCTCAGTGTCACTTATCATGCAGTTAGCGGGCTTTGCGTCTAGGCTACTCAGCTTAGAGTATACTGTACGGTATAAAATGTCTAACATTACTTCCGTCATTGTCCTCTTGATCATAATTATCGCCAGGATCATCGAATAGATCGTCAGTTTCAGATGAATTAAGGAGCTCTATAACTTCTTCTTCTTTTGTAAGTGGCCTTCGTCTGTCTTAAACTCGCGGCATTGTGAAATCACCGCAATCTGACTAAAAAGACAGCAAATTAATGTCTCAAATTTCTGTTACAACCTTGCAATCACAATGTCCTCATTTGGAAACATGTATAAAGTTATAAATATGTCACTTACCTTTCGTTGTGAAAGACACGTTTAGTTTTCACCTTCAAGAATGCACCTTTCTATGCACAAATAAATTTTTGTTACCTAAACTCAGAAGATATTAACCGGCTGATGGAAGGTACAAAGACTACTGGGAAGCATCCGTGAGTTTGCGCATTCAGTTTTCTTTTGTGGTACCACAGATTGACAGAAGATGTCGACATTGTTCTCAAATAAACTCTCTGCTTGTGATAATATGAGTATAGCAATCACAAATGGTAAAATTTATCGAATTTCAATATACTAAGCATTTCTTTAGTATGTCCTTACACGACGAGACATGACCAGAAGGGTTAATCAGACTGGAGTCATATGATCAAAGAAACTCGTTTATGTGAGAGCACGCTCTTATATGTAAATAACGTCGAATATTGGAGAACGCACTTCTGTTACATGTATAAGAAAGAATCAGTATCTGTTGTAAGAGCGAAAATGGAAAAAATATTTGCCGAAAGCAAGACATTACCTACAACCTTTGACATCATAACCCTGTGTTCCTAACCACAAAACCACACCGTTTGCACAGATACCTGTGGCTGAATACTGTTTATCTGTGTATATACTAAAAGGATTTTACCGCTGATGTGTCACTAACTGCCATTCAGTTCTAACGAATCGTATCAATAGTGATATTTGTGATAAATCTCTGATGAACCGTTGCCTTTGTAACATCTATTTCCGACCTATTTTTATCTATATCCATATTTCTATGTCAGTTTGTAGTGTTGCTACTGTAGAGTGTTCTATCTATTATGGAAATTCTTTGAGTAAATATACATATTTCAACTGGTGAACTTTTGAACGAGGTTGTTTAAATTATGCTTGTGGATTTAAGTAACTACTGGAATGATTGTTATATAATGTATTTTAAATGACTTGGTCCATAGTTAGGGAACATAGGGTTGAATGTAAAAGATGTGGGGGAGGCCCACAACTATGGAAGTAGCCTGGTGGAGTGAAAAAGGTGTGGTTGGAGCGCAAGTGCCAACTCGTCCTTTGTGAGGGGTAAGCAGTCTGGGCTGAGCAGTGTTGTGGTTAACATATCGCTAGCAGTAGCGGATCATTGTCATGCATATTCTTGGAATTTGAGGTCAGTGGAGCTTAAGAGCAGTATTTATGGGCCTCGAATGCTGCATCTGGTGATACTGTTATCATGGCATAGTTTTTGGCCGTATAAAAATATAATTACGACTCCAAGAAGATTAGTAATAGGGCGAGGCCAACAGTACTGCCATGACTGCATCGCTGCCAGGTTAAAGGCCACTGCAAATTACACCATCAATACCATCAGCCTACTATTAAATTGTTTATATTTGTCAGTCTGTAAATGGACCAGCCATTTGTGAAATTAGGTTGATTTTACTAATAATTGTGGTGTTGCTATAAACTCTATCTTACATCTGTGATTATCCCAAATTACGAACTTGGATAGGAATCCTATCTTAGTTAATTTAATTCCGAGCGTCCGAATTTACTATGAGATAACTTATTTGGCAGCCATAAAAATATTTATGATGCTTTCTAATGTTTGGAGTTATAGTATTTAAATTTCAGTTTTATAGTTAGAGAAATACTCCACTTGCAGTGTAATTTTCAATCAATCTGCAGTTATCGTATTAAACAATTTGCCTTACTTGAAAAGCTACCTGAAAGTATTATAGTTAATCTGAAATGAAAAAAGATTATTAACTGTTGCATTTATGCACTTAATCACAATCGCAAAGTTTTATCAGTGTTCATTTCATGAGAAAGTGTTTGAACTTGAATTTAATGTTGTGTTGGCATTTGCACAGCTAACTATATTTTCTGTAGGTTAAAAGACTGCTTATGAAACGACATTTGTTATTTAAAGAGTTATAGTTTTTTGTGCTTTACATAATTAACAATGAAAGCAAAGGCTCCTTCAGAGCTAGTGTAGTTAGATTTGCATTCTGTTTAACTGCTTCAAACCGAGTTTAAGAAAGAAATATTTACTGTGTTAGCTATTCTAATGCAAGTTGGTTAACGCACAGGCATAGACACCCAATACTAAGCAATGAAGTTGTAGAGTATGATCATTAACAGATCCCCTGATTTAAATCACAATGATTTCATGCTTTTCCCTGTTTAGTATGCCACTAGTTTCATATGTGTTGCTGATTGGTTCTATAAACTGCTGTATCAAATAAATTTAAGGTATGTGTTGTTGAGACACATATGTTGCTGCTTGCTATCTCATTTGCCATTTGTTTGTCTGATTTCCAGGTTAGCAGTGCAATTATCTGCAAGGTTAGATTACTGCGTTGTATTGTGAACGATATAAAGAAAGAGCTGAGTGTGTGTGACGAGGAAGGATAGGTTAGCCTCAGCGCTGCCTTCTGCTTTATTATATTGCTTGACACAAGAATGCCTAATTAGGCTGGTGACTGATATTAATACAAAATGTTACAACTTGCTTTTGTGCTGGGAGAACGTTCCCAGACCCAATTGTTTACTGTTAGTTATACTCTGCTAGATTGTTTTGGAAATGAATCCCCGTTTGACTGTCCTGTTTCTACTATGTTAACTCACAGTCACAACTTCTCAAAACTTCCTCACAGAGATACAATGTTGGCAACGACTGCCATTTAAGGTAAGCATTGTTAGCATTACATCTTGAAACAGCATACTGTCATAATATGCAAGTTAAAATGCAGAAACAACAGAATACGATAAAATCCAATATGGAGTCTCCGAAGCAGCAAGTGAGCGATGTCATGTGACCTGACCTGAATAATGTGAAAAGCTACTGGTCAGGCCGGTATTACACTATCATATTTCTCAGACAAAGAAATATGATCAAATATTTGTCAGATTTCTTTGGCAAAGATCTTTGATGTGGCACTAAAGAGGGGTATTACGCTATCATTATATTTTTCGTCAAATTTCAAGATGGCAGACCATAACAACTTGTTATTATACACTGCAGTTTCTTGTACCACAAGTGCATTGTGTGTGTATTTGGAAGAAAATCAGTGGTATAAAAGGAAATACACTCAGCTGAAGCAATGGGTGTTACGTCGAGACAGTAAAATCATTCAGCAAAATTTGTTATGAGAGCTGCAAGCAGAAGACATCTGATCTTATATAAATTACATTTCAGTATCATTTCAGTATACATTTCAGTATCTGCCCAGTAAAGGGGCTTCTCATTTTACAATAATAATAACTCACTTGAGAAATCCTATATGTGCAGATGACAGACTCACTGTGACACTACAATTTCTTGATACATGAAGAGCTACTCTAGTAGCACTCGAAAACCAAAATAATTACAGAAATATGTGAAGCGATTTATAAAGCATTGAATGGGGAATATCTTCAGGTAAATACATGTCCAATATACTGTATGGGCAATAAGAACTATTTTTATTTTTGAATAATTTAATTAATAGAATTAGTGTCTCAACAACTACAAAATTAACAAAAAAAGGACGAAGCAGATGAAGCGCTTTTTGACTTGTGGCATCCATAGTTGAAAACTAGAGAAAGCAAAAAGAAGATTTAAATTTTTTAATTTTAGAGTTACCACCTCTTCTATTCCAGCTTGCTGAAAAGCTCCCTGGATGTTTCCAGATGTAGAGGTGGATGTCTGCTGCGGTGGATGCAGATGTGAAGTTACCTATAGTATACTACACCTGCCCATCAGCACACGATTAATAGCATAGATTATGCCCCTTGCTCCCAACCCCTGCTCAACCCCCCCTCCCCCCAGTCAAAGCAAGATTATTAAAAAGAGTCTCAACAGTCACTGGTCCCAACTTTGAAGTCATGTTGATTAACACACTACAGAGATTTCAAATAGCTGTAGCGATGCCAGTGCTCCAGGAGGTTACATTTCACACTGCAATGAACATAAGACCAACGACTTTAATGACCAAATCTACAGTGAGATTTGATCGCATTTCTTTGACAAAAAGCGAGATCTGACAAAGTTCCCTATTACACTGTAAAATTTTTTGAGATAAATACTTGACATATCAGCTTTGACAAAGAAATATGACAGTGTAATACCAGCCTTATTCTTATTTCAGGAAAGAGCCATGCTGTTTAGTGCTCTCTGCTGCACTATTCATAACATAGACATCATAGTGTATATAGTCACTCTGCCCTTGTTTTGAAAATGAGATAGTTTCTATGTTGTCTTTTAAAGCATCCAGTTGCTGTTTTTTTCTTTTTCTTCAAAATCAGGCCTGTTATATGCTCAGCATATAACTGCACACACAGAAGTAATAAAGCTACCAATATTTCTTATTTTTAGTAAGTTTCGATATAAAAGTTATCCATTAGTGCTCTCATATTTTTGCTTTTAAATCAATACAGCACCACCTTTCTAATGTTAGGTTTATCTGAATATGTGATTATATTATTTTTCCATTGGGAAACAAGCTGCTAACAAAGAAAAGGGAAATTGGAATGAAGTTAGTAAATCGGTTTCTGGCGGAACACTCCTGGGTATCTTCTGCAAATTTTGCACCCTAATTTAACTATAAAGCGGAAAATAAAGTAATGTGCAGAGTGTCAAAACAAAGGTGTTTGTACGAAAGTTACGATGTAAAAGTCTACTGCAAACAACTTCAGCATCAAATTGGCATAATAAGCAATTTTTTTCTGTTCATAAGAACTATTAACGGCTGCCACATTTTCACCCATGCTAATATATGTTGTTGATCCACACAAGCAAAACAGTTTAAACCATAATCAGCTGAGTACATCACTCATTCCATTTTATGACAGTTTATTGTTGATGTAAGCTGTGCTATTAATTTTAATTTTCTCACAGGGTGTAGACTTTGTCCATTACATTCTTGTAACAGTTTTTATGTGGCAGTATTTCATCCTACTGCTTGGTTTTCAGAGAGCTTATTTGCCTTGTGCTGATGAATTTCTACTCAAAATAAATCATCTGCTGACTGTTCATATGTGTTCTAAATTGTGATGGAAATCGACTCATAGGATTTAGGTATATAGTTTCGTTGAGCCTGTTCTAAATATTCTATCTAATCAAAGGTATCGGGACATCCCTATGTAATGTAGATTTGGCCTCTGCCAGTCACGAGAGGTGGACCTATTAACATAAAAAGAGGGGAGGAATTTGCATTGCCAATAGAGAAGCAGTAACAACAGTGTGGGGCAGTGAGATGAGCTCAACAACTTATAATGTGAAATAGTTATTGGATGCAATCTGAGGGAAAAATTGGTCATGGACATTTCAACCCTTCTAAAGCTGCCAAAGTGGACTGGGTGACGAGATCGTGAAGTGGAAACAGGGAGGAACAAACACAGCTAAACCAAATCTAGGTAGACTTCATGTACTGGTGGGCAGAGACCATTAGGTGTTGCAGAGGTGGTTGTAAACAGTCATGTGAAATCACCAGAATGAATCACTCATGAGTAGCAGAATACTGTCAGCAGTTCAGCTAACACAGTGACTGTGAGTAGAGTGTTAAAAATAATGGGGTACAATGGCTGAGTAACTCCTCATAAGCCACATACAGTGAATCACTTTAATATTCGGACATTATGATATGTTAACTTTGTAGCATCATAACTTTATTCATAACAAACAAAACATATAACCAAGTATTATATTCTGTGATGTGTCTGTGGGGCGGCAGGTGGAATAAATGGTATTAAAATGTTCCTATTATTTATTTATTGCTGTTGTTTGCTGTTCTCAACACTGGCTCTCTAACTACAATATTGGCAACCAGAAAGTGATTAGCAAAACGTGAAGCCTGTAATTAGAATTCCTAGTGCCCACTTCATCTGAGAAATACATTTATAGCTACAGCTTATACCTCTGATGAATTAGGAGATTGTTTGGGATTCATAATTAAAAACCATTCTCTCTAAAATGTTCACTATATTCTGAAAGTCACAGACCAAAAAAGAATCCACACAAACTACCAGAGCAGTTCAGAGTCTATTGCACTGATGGAACTATAACTGTTCAAATTAAATGTTTAAGTGAATGCTCGCCATAATTTGATGATAATGTTCATCAAACGCCACACTAAATAATGGTAGAATGTCTGTCCAGCGACGGCACGTGAAAATACGACATACGCAAACTGAAGATAGATCATTAAAGTCATCCCAGAATTAACACTTCACTCGAAAACGATTTCATGGTTACACGTATGCCGAGTAACTTATTACGGCATCCGAGGCTGTTTATAGCAATGATACCAACGCGACGCGACTCCTGGCACAGGTGGTGCGCTAATCAGCGTCTGGAGAGAACTGGGGCCTTTTTCTCTCGCGCAGCGTTCTTACATATAAAGCCGCGGTGCGGACGGCTAAGGGAACGCCTGATCAAATCCGCTCTCCCGACTAGCCGCTGGGATAGTAATGCACCACTTTAAGTTATCAAATAAATCATTGCTTCCTTTGCTGATGGCTGATGAAGCTCTCAGTTTAAATGTGCAGTCAGCACACAGGTAAGTAATCATAATAAAAGTCTGACGTGGCTAAGTCAAATATTTTGGGCGAGAGAATTAATTTAATTACACTACACGCAGTAGACGAGCTCTAAACTTGCCCTATCGCTATACTTTTATAGTTATTCAGTTGAAACTTCTCACATCTTTATGATTATAGCGGGTCTCCCTTCTACTTAAATTTAAACATCCTAGCTTTATTTATTCGCCTACTTAATCTATCTTGCTTTCTTAATTTTTAAGACAAAAACCAGAAAATCATGAATTTCAATTAAAATTTTAATTTGTGGGATCCAGAATACTGTTTCTACTAAATTATTATGCAAAAGGAATCTAATTATAATTTTTAAGTTTCTAGCTCTTTTCTGTTGCGCCAATGATTTTTACAGAAAAACGTCCAAATTTCGAAAATGGTAAAGTTATTGAACTGATATTCAACACATATTGATTTAGTATTACTCCTGACATGCTAGAAACGTTTCAGGTTATTTACTTGATTTTTAAAGTATTGCGCAACATTTATGACGTCAGAGCTAGTTACAGCGGACTGGCTGGCACACAATGGAAAGACTGATGTGAATTTTATAAAGCGTGAGTATGCTGCTTCCCTACAACACCCTCTACTTAATTTTATTTGAATGTAAATGGAAAAAAAATTAATTACAAAAAGGGAAGCAAGAGTACAGCTTAACTCCCTATGAAAATTAAAATTGAAATGTAAACATATAGAAATATTAAAAGAAAACTTATTACCTACTTCAGTCATTTAAATTGCTGGCATGTTCACCGCTTAATAAGCAATATTATCACTCAAAATTTAAGCAAAATCAATGAAACACTTTGGCATACAAATTGCCTTAGACAGACAAACACATAAAATATGTAAAATTATGAAACTCTTAAATCCATTAAATAGATTTTTACATACACAAATTCAAAGAAAATAACACAGTTATTCATGATACATAAACAGATAATTATATCTTAGCAGTCTTTTCTAAACCTGAAACAAAATTTCACAAATCATTAAAATTTCATTTTTACACACGTGGTTGTAGCCGCTTGGCTGGCGTTCTACACTTCCATTCACAAGGGTAGAGGAGGGGAAGTTGCTATGGAGTGCGTCCTTCACGTTCACTGTAAATTACATGGGGAAAGGGGAGGGGTCACTGTGAGTTGTGTCCAAGTCACTCCACGCTTTCACACATCTACCAGGCTGCCATTATCTGGTTTGTCCTGTAGAACAAACAAAAAGAGTGCCTCAGACTCTGTTCACTTAATATCTAAGGGTGGGTCACAATGAAATGGGGATATATACATTTTATCTTTCAATATGTTACTGGAACAAAGTTAACAGAACTTTTTCAATTTTACTCTCGCAGTTACTTAACTGTCATAAAGTCGGTAAACAAATGGCTCAAAACGCCGTTAGTCACGTACTAGATAAAATTTATGCTCAAGGCATACAATCATAAATCCTATTTAATCTCAATTTATCATTTCTGGGCCGGAAAACTGAACCAATTCTCGGTACATTCCTGGTACATTTGTAATTTATTTACTTAGCTGACTCATCTTCGATTACCTTATTCTTAGAGATAGTATGAGTATATTTGATTAGTAGTTGTCTTCTCAGCTTCTTTGTACATGTGAGTAACTTGTGGTAATAGTACAGTTCTGAGTGTTCAAAACACACTACATTTAGTTGACTACTAAATCCACTTATTGGTCCTCTGCTGCTGTGTAAGTTCCACATCTGCAATTATGTACTTACTTCATCGAAGTGTATTTATGCTGAGCTATAAATAATGTTTCACGTCTGCCATTATGTTACTCAATTATGTTGCTAGTGTATGTACGAGGGTCGGTCAAAAAGTAATGCCTCCCATTTTTTTTCTACTTAAAGAAATTAAGTTAAGTGAAAAATTTGAATTTGGCGCCATTCCTCAAACCTTCTTCTGCAAACCACTGCAGTAGTAACTTTCTGTGTCAACAGGTGGCAGCACAGCAGAAGTTTGTAAGATGGCCGACATCGATGTTCGTTTGAGACAGCGTTGTGTGACTGAATTCTTGAATGCAGAAGGTGAAACGCCCATACGCATTCATGAAAGACTGAAGAAGGTGTATGGTGTTGTGACAGTGGATGTCAGCACTGTTAGACGATGGGTTCGTCGTTGTAAGGAAGCTGAAGGGCAAACACCGTTGACTGACGAAAAGCGGAGCGGCAGGCTGGTGAGTGTAGTGACTCCACACAACATTCAGCAAGTTGATGACATCATTCGTGGTGACCGTCGGGTGACTGCAGATGAAGTGTGTCGCATTATTTCTCTTAGTAAAGGCAGTGTGATCACGATTATTAAACAATTGGGGTACTCAAAAGTTTGTGCACGGTGGGTTCCAAGAATGTTAACCGATCAGAATAAAGAGGCAAGGAAAACAATAGCCTCCCAACACTTGCAGCGCTTCCGTTTGGAGGGAGATGAGTTTCTGAAAAAAATTGTGACCGGGGACGAAACATGGGTGCATTTTTTTGAACCCGAATCAAAGAGGCAGTCAATGGAGTGGCGTCACACAAGCTCGCCGAGGAAGAAAAAATTCAAAACTGTGCGATTGGCAGGGAAAGTTATGGCAACAGTTTTCTGGGATACAGAGGGTGTAATTCTGGTTGATTTTTTGGAGCAGGGATGCACAATAAATTCTGTTCAATACGTCACAACCCTCAACAAACTTAAAGCACGTCTTCAGCGAGTTCGCCCAACAAAATCAATGGCAGATGTTCTTCTTTTGCATGACAATGCAAGACCACACACCAGTCGTCACACCTCTGACGAGATTGTCAAAATTGGATGGGAAGTTTTGCCTCATCCCCCATACAGCCCTGACCTGGCACCATCAGACTTCCATCTGTTCGGGCCACTAAAAGAAGCTCATCGTGGGATTCATTTTGAAGATGAGGAGGCCGTCAAAACATCCGTGCATCAATGGCTTAGGAAGCAGAGCTGTGATTTTTACCGTGCTGGGATACATGCCCTTGTTCAAAGATGGACCAAAACTGTAGAGATGGGCGGAGATTACATTGAAAAATGACAAAATTATCCTCAATGTTGTGGTTTTCAACCTATGTAATTGCATTTAAATTTCCTGACAATTAAATGTAGAAAAAAAAATAGCAGGCATTACTTTTTGACTGACCCTCATACTTATTTAACACTCACTCTATAAACATTTAAAGCATAGGATAGCACATTTATGTCATATCTATAGTGTATTGCAGCTGATCAGTTTGCTCATGTTGCAATCCATTTCCACTTGATTGAATGCTGCAACCACAGGTAGTCTCTCTCGACCTGCCACTAAAGTCCATTAAGTAATTATGGCCAAGCGTAATGCTAAATTCTTTAAACCTATAGGAGACCATGAGCTGCTCTGTCTCATCTAACATAAGGGTACCTATGGTCGCCTTCACGCCTTCAACTCATAACCTCAATACGTGTAGGTGTGTTCTGTCACACACTACACCAAATAACGGCCAGCTTCAACCTTATAAATATTTCAAGGACGTGTCCTTGACGTCTCAACCACAAACACTGTTCAATTCTATTACACTGCCATTCCTTGCTACACAAGGTGAGTTCATTTTTATAACTTATCTGCATATTTTTGATAACACTAAGCAATCTCTTTTACTATTAATTAGTTGGCTCTACAGCATACAATAGGTTTCACTGCCACTTCAGATCCTGCTTGTACACGAATTTGTATATCTTTTTAAATTACTGTTCATGGACCATTTCCAATAAAACAACAACTTTGTACTTATCATATTACCAGGGTTCTATACATACTTGTTACTCAAATACATTTGTATCTTTGTTGTGTCTAGACAAGACAGCCTAGACACAATGAGAGGAAGCCGAAAGGCACGCGCTTAAACTCACGCAGGCTGGCGTGAGGTCTGAAAGAGGATACGTAATGAATGCTATAAAGAAAAGTACGTAGCTTCTGGAATACTTAACTTTAATCCACATTTGTAGAACATCGGTCTTGATGATACATTAATAGAATCTCAATATCACTTGAATACGGCGCCTTGCTAGGTCGTAGCAATTGTAGCTGAAGGCTATGCTAACTATCGTCTCGGCAAATGAGAGCGTAATTCTCAGTGAACCATGGCTAGCAACGTCGGCTGTACAACTGGGGCGAGTGCTAGTACGTCTCTCTCTAGACCTGCCGTGTGGCGGCGCTCGGTCTGCAATCACGGACAGTGGCGACATGCGGGTCCGTCGTATACTAGCGGACCGCGGCCGATTTTAAAGCTACCACCTAGCAAGTGTCGTGTCTGGCGGTGACACCACATTCCTCCCCCGCAAATCGGCGAACGGTTGTGTTATAAGGCTTCCGCCCGCCGTGGAGAGGACCCCATGTTGACGTATGCGACGAGGTGGGGAGCCTAACAACAGGCGAGGCTGTGGCACCCGCACCCGGCCATTCGGTCCGAGGGGAGCTAGGAAACGCCTGAAAACCTAGTCCAGGGTGCACGCCAACATTCGGTGTATGTGCCCGTGGATAGTCAGGAGGGGCCGAAGGGTCGACCTCCATCGAGTCGGAGCACCCGACTGGCGAAGACGACAGATGGTCCGGAGCGGGCAAGAGTTCCATGGAGGAGGACAACTGGTCACGGGAAGCGATCGGCCGCGCGTAACCCAGGGAGGCGCCCGGCGGTTGCAGCGACGTGTCCACTGCGGGCGGCGCCGGCGGCGGCTGCGGCGGCGGCGCGACGCTATGGGGCAAAATGGAAGGTAGCGTCGGTAACACATGGGGATGAGGCGAGCCAGTAGATAGGTCCCCAGGGCGCTGACCGGACGGCACCGTCGCTGAAAGCAGACGGGGAGCGGCAGAAACCGGGCGACGACAGAGGCGCAGCTGATTGAGATGCCGACGCACCTCACCAGAGGCCCCCAAAACCAGATACATAGCGCGGCCGAGGCAGCGAAGAACGCGCCCTGCGAGCCAATGCCGTGAACCGTGATAGTTGCGATAGTATACAACGTCGCCTGGGGCAAAAGCAGGTGTCTGCCGCTGCACAGGAACCCGATGCGGCGGATGCAGCAAAGACATCAAGGTTCGATGAGGACGACCGTGCAACAACTCAGCCGGCGAGCGACCATCTCGGGGCTGAGAGCGATACGAAGACAAGAAGAGCAATAACGCGTCCTCCCGAGAATGCGACTCTTTCAACTTCAACATCTGCGACTTGAAAGTCCGGACCAAACGTTCAGCGGCACCGTTTGAGTGAGGCGAAAACGGCGCGGATGTCAGATGTTGAATACCATTGGCCTTGCAGGATGACTGAAATTCTGCAGACATGAATTGTGGGCCATTGTCGGAAACAATAGTCTGTGGAAGATCTTCAATGCAAAAGATAGCGGACAACGCTTGGATGGTGGCAGAAGACGTCGTGGAAGACATCCTGACAACAAAAGGAAAATTACTGAAGGAATCGACATCGAGCATTCCAGAATGGACCAGCAAAATCTATGTGTAAGCGTTGCCAAGGGGAAGTGGCTTTCGGCCATGCAAAGAATTTCCGCGGTGGTGCGGATTGTTGTTCGGCACACGCCATGCAAGAAGAGCACATATTCGTAATCGCAGCATCGATTCTGAACCAAGTACAGTGCTGACGAGCAAGCTGCTTCGTGCGCACTATACCCCAATGTCCTTGGTGGAGAAGCTTTAAGACAGAGGACTGTAACGAACGTGGGACCACGACCCTGGACTGATCATTATCAGAACGCAACAGCAAAACACCACATCGTACAAAAAGTCTCTCCTTGTGAGCAAAAAATCGGCGAACCAACGGATCCTCGATCCGTGACTTTGACAAGGGCCATTGCGTAGCAACAAAACGCAAAACGGTAGCAAGGACAGAGTCAGCTGCTGTGGCTGTAGCTACACGACGAAAATCAATCGGAAACGATTCTACCACGTCATCGGTTTCCGCATCAAGGAACATGCAAGCAAGTTCGGAAGAATCGAATGCTCTATCCTCAGCAACAGGCAAACGGGACAACGCATCGGCGTTTCCGTGCTTAGCAGTGGACCGATACAAGATATCGTAGCGGTACTGCGAGAGGAAAATAGACCAGTGAATGAATTTCTGTGCTGTACGTGGAGGTACAGGCTTGTTCGGATTAATAAGCGATGTCAAAGGTTTGTGGTCTGTGATGATGGTAAAGTGACGACCATACAAGAAATCATGAAATTTAGTAACACCAAATACGAGAGCCAAAGCTTCTTTCTCGATCTATGAATAATTTCTTTGCCCTGACAAGAGCAATTTGGACGCAAAGGCAATAGGGCGATCATGCGAACCATCTTTGTGCGCAAGCACAGCTCCGATCCCGAAATCCGATGCATCTACCATCAACAAAAGGGGTTTCTGGGGATCGAAAGGCGTAAGGCAAGTATTAGAAAGCAACGCCGATTTCAACTGGCGAAAGGCGCGTTCGCATTCCGTCGACCAGACGAACGGAACACCTTTACGGCGTAAGCGATGAAACGGAGCTGAAATGGAAGAGGCATGGGGGATATAGCGATGGTAATAATTTATCTTACCCAGTACACTCTGTAGCTGCTTCAAATTCTGCGGCGAAGGCAAGTCTTGTATGGCACGAAGGTGCTCTGGACTGGGATGTATGCCTTGGGCATTGAGTACATGTCCCAGATATGGCAAATCACGAGCAAAAAACACACATTTGTCCTTCCGCAAGCGAAGACCATTTTGTCGCAAGACCTGAAATAATGTTCGGAGATTGGCTAAATGTTCGTCTGCCGTCTTTCCGGAGATCACAATATCGTCCAGATAGTTTGCTGCAGTAGGGACCGACGCACAAACAGTTTATAAATATTGCTGAAACAATGCAGGGGCGGATGCACACCCGAATGGCAGTCTTTTGAATCTGTACAAACCAAGATGCGTGTTAACCACCAATACGCGCTGGGATTCTTTGTCCACCGGTATTTGCAAGTACGCATCTGCTAGGTACAACTTCGAAAAATATTTACCCGGGCACAGTTTGTCAAAAAGATCTTCCGGGCGGGGCAAGCGAAAAGTTGCAGTCACAAGTTGTGGATTCACTGTGGCCTTGAAGTCCACACAAAGTCTCAATTTTCCGGAAGGTTTTTGCAAAATTACTAAGGGTGAGGCCCAGAGAGAAGCCTGCACATGTTCAGTTACACCTTGTGATTCTAAGTCATTTAATGTTCTTGCGACCTCATCACGCAATGCGTGGGGAACATTGCGCGCTCTGAAAAATTTCGGTTGCGCGTTGACTTTCAGTTCCAAATGTGCTTGATAGTTCTTAGCGCAACCAAGGCCCGGTGCAAAAGTGTCTGCAAATTCTTCACATAGACGAGAAACACTGGCTGAAGGCACAGTCTGGTTCACTGATAGGACCTGATTGACTATAGACAAGTTAAACAACTGAAATAAATCTAAACCAAACAAGTTCACCACAGAAGAAGAACGAAGAACGTAAAATGACACAAGTTTTGTTTGTCCCTTGTATGTTGCAAGAAGGCTGCACTGTCCTAACACAGGGATATGCTGTCCAGAATAACTATGTAACTTAACATTTGCGGCATGCAACGGAGGTGTGCCCAGTTGTTTGTACGTGTCTTTATTGAGCAAAGAAACTGCAGCTCCGGTATCGAGCTGGAATGGTATCACATTGCCATTAATTTCCAAGTCTACAAAAAGTTTATTGTCCTACTGACGACAAGAGCGACTGGTTTGTCCAACGGGAACAGACACTGGTACAGAATCACTTGCGACTTGACGTGATTTCCGTCGACGTCGATGCACACTATTTGTGGGACGAACACAGTCACTGTTAGAGAGAGTTGCACTAGACGGAGTGGAATTTACTACACGAATTTCCATGGACGAAGGTTCACGAGCCCGAGTATCCTTGGTTCGATTCTGGCGCGAAGCAAAGGGCCTGGAATGGTTGTGAGTGTCCGATCTAAGCTTTTTCTGGCAAACACTTTGAACATGACCCTTCTTATTACAGAAAAAGCAAATAGCTTGGCATGATGGGCAATTCTCACGCGAATGTCTAGTAGCACACCGCGGGCATGATTTCACTGCATTTGTGTGCTTGCGCGGCACACGTGGCTGCGCGGACGTGCGCGAGGGCTGTTTACAGTTCCGTGCAGTGCGCCCGGCGGTCCGGTTAATGTGACACACAGCTGGCGAAGTTGCAAATGATTCCTGAGCAAAGTCAAGTGTGTCTTGCCTATCCAATATGTCGAGCACTTGTTGAAGGGAGGGATTGACTAGTTTCAAAATTTGCTCCCGTATACGAACATCAGAAACGTTCTGTGCAATTGCATCACGCACCATAGTATCGGAATAAGGGAGTCCACATTCACACTCAAAAGCACAATCCCTTGTAAGGCCTTGCAAAGTCGCAACCCACTCCCGATTAGTCTGACCGGCCATACGTTTTGTACGAAAGAACATATACCTTTTTGCAACTACATTAACTGATTCTTTGAAATAGGCATCCAATGCAGACAAAATTTCTTGGTAGGACAGAGTTGCTATGTCGCGTCGGGGAAACAATTTCACTATCTACATCTACATCTACATCCATACTCCGCAAGCCACCTGACGGTGTGTGGTGGAGGGTACCTTGAGTACCTCTATCGGTTCTCCCTTCTATTCCAGTCTCGTATTGTTCTTGGAAAGAAGGATTGTCAGTACGCCTCTGTGTGGGCTCTAATCTCTCTGATTTTATCCTCATGGTCTCTTCGCGAGATATACGTAGGAGGCAGCAATATACTGCTTGACTCTTCGGTGAAGGTATGTTCTCGAAACTTTGACAAAAGCCCGTACCGAGGTACTGAGCGTCTCTCCTGCAGAGTCTTCCACTGGAGTTTATCTAAAATCTCCGTAACGCTTTCGCGATTACTAAATGATCCTGTAACGAAGCGTGCTGCTCTCTGTTGGATCTTCTCTATATCTTCTATCAACCCTATCTGGTACGGATCCCACACTGCTGAGCAGTATTCAAGCAGTGGGCGAACAAGCGTACTGTAACCTACTTCCTTTGTTTTCGGATTGCATTTCCTTAGGATTCTTCCAATGAATCTCAGTCTTGCATCTGCTTTACCGACGATCAACATTATATGATCATTCCATTTTAAATCACCCCTAAAGCGTACTCCCAGATAATTTATGGTATTAACTGCTTCCAGTTGCTGACCTGCTATTTTGTAGCTAAATGATAAAGGATCTATCTTTCTGTGTATTCGCAGCACATTACACTTTTCTACATTGACATTCAATTGCCATTCCCTGCACCATGTGTCAATTCACTGCAGATCCTCCTGCATTTCAGTACAATTTTCCATTGTTACAACCTCTCGATACACCACAGCATCATCTGCAAAAAGCCTCAGTGAACTTCCGATGTCATCCACCAGGTCATTTATGTATATTGTGAATAGCAACGGTCCTATGACACTCCCCTGCGGCACACCTGAAATCACTCTTACTTCGGAAGACTTCTCTCCATTGAGATTAACATGCTGCGTCCTGTTATCTAGAAACTCCTCAATCCAATCACACAATTGGTCTGATAGTCCATATGCTCTTAGTTTGTTCATTAAACGACTGTGGGGAACTGTATCGAACGCCTTGCGGAAGTCAAGAAACACGGCATCTACCTGTGAACCCGTGTCTATGGCCCTCTGAGTCTCGTGGACGAATAGCGCGAGCTGGGTTTCACATGACCGTCTTTTTCGAAACCCATGCTGATTCCTACAGAGTAGATTTCTAGTCTCCAGAAAGTCATTATACTCGAACACAATACGTGTTCCAAAATTCTACAACTGATCGACGTTAGAGATATAGGTCTATAGTTCTGCACATCTGTTCGACGTCCCTTCTTGAAAACGGGGATGACCTGTGCCCTTTTCCAATCCTTTGGAACGCTACGCTCTTCTAGAGACCTACAGTACACCGCTGCAAGGTCCACGGTAGGTGGACACACCGACACAAGAAAGGAGATGAGGCTGCTGCTCGTTCCTTGAATTCTGTAGGCGGCGAGATGGAATCCAAATTGGCGTGACCACTCCGTCCAGCTTTCCAATTCCGCCTTGAACAGACGAAACGGTGGTGCAACTGCGTGTTGTGGCTGCGGTAGCGATGAAGCGGCGGCGGCCGCATCGTTTTGCAGTGCACGTCGACCCTGGACGAGCTGTCCAAGGGCATCCAATAAGGCCTGCGTCTGCTGATTCTGCAAGCGATAAAATTCTGACAGTACATCTGGAGATTGTGGCGAAGCCATGACACAAGTAAATTAGGGCAAAGCAAGTAGAAAGAAGAAGACCCTTTTGAGACTCGTCGCCAAATATGTTGTGTCTAGACAAGACAGCCTAGACGCAATGAGAGGAAGTCGAAAGGCACGCGCTTAAACTCACGCAGGCTGGCGTGAGGTCTGAAACAGGATACGTAATGAATGCTATAAAGAAAAGTACGTAGCTTCTCGAATACTTAACTTTAATCCACATTTGTAGAACATCGGTCTTGATGATACATTAATAGAATCTCAATATCACTTGAATACGGCGCCTTGCTAGGTCGTAGCAAATGTAGCTGAAGGCTATGCTAACTATCGTCTCGGCAAATGAGAGCGTAATTCTCAGTGAACCATGGCTAGCAACGTCGGCTGTACAACTGGGGCGAGTGCTAGTACGTCTCTCTCTAGACCTGCCGTGTGGCGGCGCTCGGTCTGCAATCACGGGCAGTGGCGACACGCGGGTCCGTCGTATACTAGCGGACCGCGGCCGATTTAAAAGCTACCACCTAGCAAGTGTGGTGTCTGGCGGTGACACCACAATCTTAATCACATCATACTTCTCTATTGTTTATGTCACTGTTAGGTTTGTCACATTAGGTATTTTCTTCACTAATCGGTGGATAGAATGGTTACAGAACTCATGGCTTGATAGCCATGACGGAAAACTTTTGTATTGCAAAGAAGGAGCCGAAATTTTGGGTGATATGAAAGATGAAGAATGAGTGAGACCTGAAAAGGAAAGAAGATCTCACACAGCTGGGACTGCACAGCTGCCACACTGTGTAGAGGTTACAGAACAACCTCCTCCCTATAGAATTCATTAGTTTATTATTGGCTTGATAACTATAACAGAAAAGTTAATGTGTTGGAAAGAAGAGGTCGAAATTTTAGGTGGATAGAAAAGATGAACAGTGAGTGAGATCTGAAATGGGAAAGAAGATCTCACACAGCTGGGACTGCACAGCTGCTACACTGTGTAGAGGTTACAGAACAACTTCCTCCCTACAGTATTCATTAGTTTATTATTGGCTTGATAGTCATACTGGAAGATTTCAGTATTTGAGAGTAAGAGCCGAAATTTTGGTGGATAGGAAAGATGAAGAATGAGTGAGACCTGAAAAGGAAAGGAGATCTCACACAGCTGGGAATGCACAGCTGCCACACTGTGTAGAGATTACAGAACAACCTCCTCCCTACAGAATTCATTCACTACCTATGAACTTCTTTAGGTCGATCACGTTCCTGAGACCTAAGAGCTTTTTACTTTTAGGGTACTCTTGCCTATATGCATTGGCATGTGGTTTTCCTATGATCCTGAAAGGTCCTTGGTATACGAACATGAATTTCTTTATTTCTGCATTTATTTTCTTTGATTTTTGCTTGGTTTTGACAAGGACTAACTGACCTATTTCAAAACTGGTGGGTACAGCTTTTGCGTCATGACGCTTCTTCCTTTCCAATGCTCTTTTTCTTATATTTGCCATAGCCTTTAACTTCTTCTCGTCTGTGGTTAGCTTACTTTTACTAAGATTAACACCTTCGTCCCAATATCTCCTATTTTTCAGAACTCATATAGGCAGCTCCCAAGTTTCATCATTAGTTGCTACATGTTTATCAATAAAAGGTACCGTAATTACTTCGGTTATCGGCTAGACCTATTTTAACTGGCTTCTTTCAAAGTCAACAACACCCTGATATTTCGACAAGAAATCTATGCCAATTAAAACCTCAATACTGAGATTGTTTACAATGAAGCATGGGTGATCAATTAAATTACCATTAATATCAAAGGGCAGCAAAGCTTCTTGCTTTACAGTTTTTTGGCACATTGCCAGTAGCACCAATTATTCTTAGTCCTGATACCCTCATTACTGTAAGCTTGTCTTTATCAGGTAATGCATCAAAGAAGGACTGAGATATAGCACTCACCTCACTTCCACTGTCTACGAGACAACGTACATTTATACCCAACATATTCACTATTGTTATAGAGTGGCTTATTCTAGGTTGTACAGGTGGATCCACAAACTCATCCAATAGTTCCTTTTGGATTTGTCTCCAACTAAAGTGATCGACATCTGTCTTCATTACATTTAGGTCAAAGTGTGTAGGGGTTTCCTGAATTACATTTTCAGCTGCCTTTTCCAGTCGGTCTATTAATTTCAAATCGAAACACCGCACGACTTCATTACATTGAGTTTGCTGAACATGACCCAAATTACTGCAGTCTGAGCGATTCTGCGCCTCCAGACCGGGAATAACACTAGTCACAGCTAAACCACTTTCACTATTATCGTCGGGTTCCTTCTCAAATGACAACTGGTCACAGCTACTGGGTTCATCGACCCCCAACAGCCTATCCTCTACATTCTCACATACCTCCTGTCCTAAATCTATTAGTACAGTATCAACAACCTGCACAGGCACTTTAGATAAGAGCACATCATCCTCGTCGTAAATATAAGCATGAATTTCTTCTGCTTCTTCACCTGACAATTCAGTATTTTGTAGCTCCTCCCTATCGTTACACTGCTGCGCCTTCTCTTTATCTTCTCACTTAGAAAGCGTCTCTAACACGGTATTTATCAAATACTGTGAGTGATCTTATATTTCTACTGTATCCTTAGATGCTACCGACCCCTCATCCACATGTTCAGTCTGAGTATTCTGATCTGTCTTACCAATTACTGTAATTACTGGCTTAGGAAAAGTAACCACCTGGCGAGTGCCAGTGTCCTCATAGACGGGAACTAGTTTTCCTTCCTCGGCCTACTACTGTTTCCTCTATTTCCATTATAGTTAACTGGCACAGCATTGCTTTCCGCACTGTTCTTTACCTGCATAATTTTGTTCAGAACAAAATTACTATCATTTGGATGCCATTGTTGGTTCTGATAATTATTTCTCCAATTCCTACCTCTCTCAGGATGGCGAACACCTACTGTTCTGATGTTTACATTACCATTCTGCTCGTTCTTAAAATTACTACAAGTATTATTAGCATTTCTGTTATTACGTGCTTGCTCCTCATTGGCAGCAACACGCTCTACATGTTCCAAATATTCAATGAAACGATCCAGATTATCTCTAGGGGCAGATATAGTTCTAGTTTGCCAATACCATGGCAGTTTGGCTTCAATACCTAGTATTATCATTCAGGATTTAGCTTTTCGGCCAAATGTGACAAACGTGAGATCCATGACCTACCAAACTCTTTAATAGATTCCTTGCCTACATTGAAGCGTTTTCCACTCCAAAATTCTCTCAACACTTCATTTTGCTTATTACTAGACCAATACTCATTAATGAAAGCTGTTTTGAATTCCGCTAATATTTTACACTTCATCATAACATCAGCTGACCAACGCATGGCGTCACCTGCTAAATGGCTTCTAATAAACGAGATTTTCTCTCGTTCAGACCAAGTTGGTGGAATCACATCTTCAAAATCGTTCCAGAAATCTAGCGGGTGGATATTTTTATCTGGATCGAATCGCAAGAACTGCCGACACCCGATAAAAGCGGCGTTTGCAGCTACAACTTGTTGCAAACTACCATTATCAGAAGTTACTGAAGCTACTGTACTCTCAATGTTAGCAATGTTAGTACTAATATTTTCTACTCTCATTTCAACATTATCTACTCTTTGCACAATATGAGTAGTATCAGTTTTGATTGCGTCTACTTCTGCTTGACATATGTTTACTTTTATATTAACATCTTTAAACCTATCTGAGCACAGTTCGGATTCCGCCTCGATCTTTTCTGTTAACTTGTGCTCCAGCTTTGCATCTTCCATTTGGAAGTCTCTGCGAACCTCAGCAACTTCGGATTTTACTGTTTTATACATTTCAGAAAATTGTTGAGCAACCTTTTTCTTAATATCCTCATGATTGTAATCAATTTTATAATTCACACTGTCCAGATCCTCTTTCAACTTATTGCAACCAGCCTTGAAGGTATTGTCCATTACCTCCAATCGTTTATTAAAATTAGTTTGGCTGGCCACAATCCTGTTATTTATCTCAATTATATCAGATTTTAATTCAGCTGTCATTTTAGTATTACTGGCTGACATTTTTGAATTACTGCTTTTGACCTCAATTATTTCAGACTTTAATTCAGCTGTCATTTCAGCATTACTGGTAGCTATTGCTTGTAATATAACATTTAAATCAATAGCCCCAGTATATTTGGGTTGCTCACTAGCTGGCTTTTTATCACACTCAGGTGATGAAAAACTAGCTCCAACACCAGAATCATCAAAACTAAATGAAACTTCTGATTGATCAGTCATATCTAACCACTCCTTTTTAAACTCTACCATCTCTGATGACTATTTCATTTTTAATTCATCAGAGAAACTATCATTCAATAAATTAAAAATTTCTGATTTCTGCTTTACTACAGGGGTCTCTATTACTGAGTCATTGCCCCTTTTCACACTACTTCAGGAGACAATACTTCATATTTCACTTTAACATTACTATTTTCATGCATAATTACACTTGAACCGTTGTCTGGATTTACAGTTCCCTCAACAGACATAGGTTCTGATTTAAGTTTAACCTCAGTTTCTTCTGGCAGTTCCATCGCCAACAGTCTTTTAGTGCAGGTTAGTAAAATTTTTAACAGCTTTCACTTAACTTAGTTCCTTCTGCACGACGTATGGCGTTGCCGGCGTGGCGTACCAGGATTACTGATCCGACGTGGGGCGTTGAACTGCAGACGGCACTTCGATGGCTGCTGTGTGTTTGCGTGGCCCGCAACTGCAGGCGCAGCTCTGGTTGCTCCGGCGGACGACTGCGGTGAGGCAAAACTGGCTTCTCGTGATGCCGGCAGTGCCGCTATACTCATTGCCAGCTCTGTCAATCCAGATGCATTGTTAATCCAATTGCGTCGTCCACATGCACACGTAACACTATCACTGTTCTATTACTCAGTTGTGTGTCGCATTTCACTCCTGAATCCAAATATTTAAAAATCACTTTCACTTTTACTTAGCTTTTTACCCGGCCAATGCACCATATGTGGGGCGGCGGGTGGAATAATTGTTAATAAATGTGTAGAATGTAATGTAGAAAAGATGCATTCCCGGCCGATTAGCAACATATGTGGGGCGGCGGGTGGATATATTGTTAATAAAAATGTTCCTGTTATTTATTTAACGCTGTTGGTTGCCGTTCTCAACACTGGCTCTCTAACTACAATACTGGCAACCAGAAAGTGATTAGCAAAACGTGAAGCCTGTAATTAGAATTCCTAGTGCCCACTTCATCTGAGAAATACACTTATAGGTACAGCTTATAGCTCTGAGGAATTAGGAGATTGTCTGGGATTCATAATCAAAAACGATTCTCTCTAAAATGCTCACTATATTCTGAAAGTCACAGACCAAACAAGAATACACACGATCAAACTACCAGAGCAGTCTAGAGTCTAATGTGGTGATGCAACTATAACTGTTCATATTAAATGTTTAAGTGAATGCTCGTCATAATTTGATGATAATGTTCATCAAACGCCACGCTAAATAATGGTAGAATGTCTATCCAGCGACGGCACGTGAAAATACGACATACGCAAACTGAAGATAGATCATTAAAGTCATCCCAGAATTAACACTTCACTCGAAAACCATTTCATGGTTACGCGTATCCTGAGTAACTTATTACGGCATCCGAGGCTGTTTATAGCAATGATACCGACGCTGCTGTATTACATAAACTCAAAACGGGGTTGACAGAAACGCACGTCCTGGCTCTACAGCAGCTGGCAACCGAATGAGACAAAGAGCGTTTTGAAGCTAACACGCCCCTCCACTTAGCCCAGCCAGTTACAACACGCTGTGGTGTACCGTGGCGTCAGACAAAAATTGGTGGCATTACTTATGGAACGCACCCTGTATGTGGACTATTTTGGCAAGAGATACACATGTACAAGGTGACAGACAATGGACTTTGAGCATAAAGTAGAGAATGCTTGTCACTTTCCTGCAGGATATACACACAAAACATTTCTGGCTTACTAAATTTCCTGTTACTGTTTCCAAAAACAAAATCATAATATAGATTGCTAAATTTGTAACTTATTTGAGGAAATGAATGATTTTGATTATGTAGATATTTTGCAATACTTTGCTGATATGATAGTTCCCTGTTTTGGACATCAATACAGTAAAAGACATAAGGTTCATATGCAGAAATAAGTAAATAATCCTTAAACACTTCCAGAGCAACGGAAACTTTTTACCCAAAAGAAATATGGCGAATGATGAAGCAACAGGCATCTGCAAAAGACAGAAGTGCTATGCTCAGATGTCAGAGTTCTATATCCAAGTGGTATAGACATCACAGCTCACAACTAGGCTGCTTCGACGTTTAGTAACCAGAAATTGACATCATGAGACTGTCCATTCTGTCCACGCTTGGTTGCAAAGACAGGTTATTTCCTTTCACATGTCAGTTCTGTATGTCTGCTTACAACATATAGTTTGTAACCACTAGATGAAATTGCTGCCCATAACCCTTTACCCCTGCATGAAATCATCTCGTTTGTGGTTTCTAAACCATCCTGCGACTTGCTTTCAGTTTTCAAGTCTGAAAAATTGTTTATGTTTAGTGAGTGATACCATGCCATTAAAAATTTTGAATTTAAAACTTCGCTAATATTCTGCGTCTTTTACCTTATGGGTAACTATATTTTAGTACCTTACATAAGCACTTGAAGTAATAATCTGTATTTATAACCAGTCTGTGACCAAACTAAGTTAGCAACTTCTCCACTTGACGGTAATAATTCTTAAGGAAGTACCTGCCAAATTCCACAACGTCTGTGCCACTTAACATGTCTTCCAGCACTTTATCTGGATTAATACTGAGAACATCTATATTCAATTCATTCTGAAGTCCTTTACCGTAATAAAAATTGCTGTTTTTTCTCAATACCATCCATATTCTCCTTAAATTTTGAGACCACTTTCGTTGTATAGGTCTATCCCATGAACACAGCAAATGATCACATTGCTTGTGATCATGAATTATAAAAAGCTGGATTATCATGTGACATAATGTCATTAGTCGTTACAGTGCCCCTCCCCCTTCTCTTGTACATCAGAAGTAAAAAAGACAGCAAATACATGTCTCCATTATTTGTGGAATAAAATATAAATAGCATCCCAGAAAGATAATAGTCAGTATTCATTTCATCAAAGACCTGAAAACTGTATTCCATCAAGTCAAGAGTCCTCAAGAGTCCAGCCTACACGTATTTTATGTTGTCCATACTTCAGTAGCTGTTCATCTTCAAAGTCACTCATGATAAGAACAAAAGCTTCATGTTAAAAATTTGAGTCTATCTGTTCTTGCCATTAAAAATATAGTGCTGCATTGTCACATTGTGTCTTCATCTCTTCAATCCATAATGTCACACTCATTGCATTATTGTCTTGTTCCTTGGTTGTCAAAATTACTTCTGATGTTACGTAAATCTTTATTGTCCAAGAAGTGGGCTGTCTCCACATCTACTACAACTGGAGCACTTCATACATCTTGGAGAATTCATACAGTACGATCACCTTCTGATGCCATTTATGTGTACACTCATCAAATTTTACAAGCATTAAATAAGAAAATTGCAGTGACTGATATTTTCTGCGACCTATCTATGGCATGACTGTGTGAATCACAATATTCTCATAGATAAACTGGGGTTTTATGAGACTGATGGTACAGTTAGTCAGTGGATATCATATCTGACCAAATGTATGGAGACAGCCGTACTTATTAGATTAATGATTGTAGTTAGAGGACATTATTCTGACAGCGGAGAACTCAGGTTCTGAAAGGCTCAATTTTAGACCCACTATAGTTCTATGTATATCTAAACGATCTTGTGTCTAATACACAACAAGCTGAATTAATTTTTTCTGCGGATATTATCAGTAATGGAATCAATCCAAGTTTACACACAGCAACAGACGAAATGGTGAATGATGTCAATGATGAGGAAATAGTAAATAGTTGGGGAAACTTCAAAGTTCTTAGTTGTCCATATCAACGAAAATTTAAACTGGAAAAGACACATTTTGGAACTCCTGAACAACTTAGTTCAGTCACATCTTCACTTTGAATCACCTGAGATCTGGGGGGGATATAAATCAGTAAGTTGACATATCTTGCATACTTCCATTCATTAATGTCATGTGGAATGTTCTGGGGTAGCTCATCTTTAAGGAAGAAAGTCTTTGTTGTCCAAAAATGTGCTGTAAGAATATTATATGGTGCTGCCCCATGACCACCTTCTTGTTGACATCCGTTTCAGGAGTTGGATGTTTTGACTACTGCCTTATAGTTACTTTATTCCCTCATGAAGTTTTTTGTAAATAATACACTGCATTTCAAAGGGAGCAATGTTGTACATAATTACATCAGAAAAAAGACAGTCAATACATCATATTAAGGTTGCCTTTATCACAAAAAGGGGTCACAATTCTGTAACCAAAATTTTTCATCACTTACCCAGTGATGTTAATTATATGACAGACAGCAATATAAAATTGGAAAACAGACAGAAAAAGTTTCTTTTGACTACTCTTTCTATTCCATAGAAGAATTGCTATTATTGTAATGTGTGAAAGGTGATGGCAGGTGGGAACTAACTCGTATCCCAAGGTCCTTTTTTTAAAAAAAAAGTCTTGTACATGATCAGCATTTATCCATATTTATAAAATAATTTGTGATGTAAATATAAAATAACTCATCCCATATTATTAAAATTTATCTTGCAATTCTCCCGTGGAATATGAAACTAACTAAATAACCTCCATGAAGGAAAAAGCTATAATAAATGTCTATTCAGACAAATGAATTTGTAAATTCGATAATTTCATGTATATGAAAAATAGCATTATTCATCTTATTTGCCAACTTTACTCTCCCATTACAGCTCAGAAATGTCCTTCCAACACCTACAACATGTTTCATGTGTTTACCATGAATCTGCTATTTGTTATCGTCACTTTCATGTCTGATGGGCAGGCAGTGCCTATTTTGTTTTTTACATTCTGAGAAAACATTCAAGTCTATGAACTAAATAGTGATAATGTAGGACACTCTATTCCTGTCACTGTTGTTCCAAACAATCCATTATGTAATGAGTATGCTGCATTTATTCATAACAAATTTTCTACTACTCAAATTCTTAAAAAATTTTAAACACGCTTTTAGAGGTACTTATCTACTCAGATCAAACATGGTTCATCAAAAAATTATTAATACAATCTAACTAAAATACCAACCTCCAACACTGAAATTATTCTCTTTCTTCATGCTTGAAATAAACACTATGGCATTCTTGAACTTGTTTCCACTGTGCATCATACACGTGGACTGACAATGCTTATCAAATTTTGTGGGTCCAACCTAGGCCATGTTTATACTGTATATATTTTTGGGTGCAACCCAGGAGAAAATTTTTAAATTACATAAAAGTCTTAGCAGTTTACTGAAACATTAAAGTTAAATTTTAATTAAACCATAAAATTCACAACGAGAAAGTTATGAAATCATTTTAACATTTCAAAAATTCCTATTGCTGATTGACAGAAAACTCACACTTTCTTCTGCTTATTGCTTAACGATGGGGCAAAAAACGAATAGAGATAAATTATCAAAAAGTTCTAGATCAGTTACTTCACACAATAAAACTACATAACAGCTTGCCTCTATTATGCTTCCAAGGCACTACACGAAAACTTGCATCAGAACTAGTAGCCATACCTCCCCATTGACGACAGCACTTGCTTGATGCTGAGAGAGGGACAGCTGTAAGAGAATATTGAAAGACGTGATGTCCAACAGATAGGTCTGAAATTTAAATACATTCTCACCAGTCATGAAAGTCTCATACCCCAGATATTTTTGCAATTCCTTATATTATTCCAGACAGCATTGAAACACCAGGACTCTCTGAGCTAATCCTGGACATATGGTAAGTCTAGAACTGATGGAGAACCTGGCACAGACCGATAGTTTTATTATTGGGGGGGGGGGGGGGGGGTAGAGCATCAAAGTTTGTTACTGGTTTTGCCCATCCACAGATACAATTTACAGTCATCTCCAACTCTAATGTGCTCTACATATGCAATTTTTTATTATAATAATAATAATAACAATAATAATAATGATAATAATGTAATATATAAAATAATAATAGTAAATGGTTCAATTAAAAGATAATATATAAAATATTTTAGTTTAATAATAAAACTGATAATATGTTTACATCAGTGGACAGTACAACGCCTACTCTCACAAATTTGATAGCACTGTAATTTACAATATATGAAAACAAAGTGTCCTCTCACAACTAATAATATTTCACCGAGCAGTAAGATTGTGAACACTGAGCTGCATACTGTAGCCACACAAGCATGTTAACAATAGGATGTTGTCTCTATCATCCCCTGTGCCTACATTCAGGGAGTCCACATACCAATGTTTTTTTTTCCTAAATGTGGTTTATTTCAATTTCTCTCTTTCCTTATTCAGCTTCCTGCAGTTTTCCAGTTCTACTGGGTGGACTATGTTTGGCGTAGCACCTGTTCATTTATACAGCTCGTTGCACAACACTGGTGAATGGGCAGTAGTTGATCACATGGTCATACAGTATACGCGTCAGTGTGTTCCGGGAAACTTGTCAAAGATTCAAATTCAATTTGCACATCTACAAGTCCAGACTTAATTATCTCGTCCTGTTGTGAGCAGTGGATTACGATGATCGGTGACAGCCCCTTGAATTTTCGTGAACTGAGTATACACCCTCCTCCTTCTTCTTCAGCACTTTTATCGTAAGAAGAACGAAACCTCGTATACATGTCATGTGACAGACTGTATTCATTTTCGTCCCACTGCAGGTGTAAATTGTCATATGGTTAGAATTTGAATTCAGGTAGACCCTAACATTAGTTACCTTGCAGTTGTCGAATACAGTGGAATCACTTGCTACATTTCCTCTTCTATCAGTCTGAAACGCAAGTGTGATGAATCTAGCCATCTCTAGATGTGAAGAGGTTTTAATAGCCCATGTTTGTCTGCTTGCAGTCGGTAGCATGGGTTCTCAAAAACCTCCCATGAGCGAAATGTTCGTGATAGAAATGTACCAGAATTCAGGACTTTTAAAACCTCCAAATGCTACTCGTTTGATATACTCATGTGAGCATTCTCCATATTATCGTGCTGATTGTGATCATATTCTCCTCTTGAGCTCCTTGATTGCATGAGTTTTTGTTCATTGCACTCTGTACCAGAATGAGTCCCTGTTTGGCGTTGATAATAATCTGCCTCAAGGCCTCAAAGTAGCCCATGAGCATTTTTATAGGAAAATTGCTTGTACTATGCAACTGTTCTATCCGTCGGATCGTCAATGGACCATCCACTTTTTTCTAAACCATTCAAGTCTGTGGGTGATGCAGAGTTGTATGTTTTAAGGGTTGATGTGATGCCGACATTGCGTGTGTTTACAGTCGATCTCAGATCCATTGAGTTAATAGTGTATCTCTCGAAACAGAAATGCTAAAGCATTACATGTAAGCCTGGATCCCATTATATCGCTGCCATCGGTTTTCTCGAATGACCCCTCCAAATATATGAAACTCTTGCATGGAAGCATTAGCGCGTCTTGGTGCTGGATGACAATCCTAATTTAATGATGCCTTTTAAATATGGTTGAAGTGAAAGGTTTATTCGAGACGTATAATTCGCTCATCATACTCTACTGGCCTGGTTATATTCAGTGACGACGTCATTGTGAGTTTTCAAGCCAACTGATTTAAGAAACTCGTAGTTCGCATGTGTTATCACTTAGCAGTTCGTCAGCGAAGTGACGTGCTCTTGATTGCACGCACTGGTTTTATACCATACGCCAGGGTGCGATTTGTGCTTCTACCAGTGGGGGGATGTCTTAGGGTGTTAGTAGAATTATATATGTTACTAGCTTGGACCGTGGCGTTACGCATGGTTAAACAGCTATTTATAAATAGATGTTAATGCCGAAACTCACTATTGACGCGTATGCACTATCAGAAAAGCCATCCCTTGTTATATCTTTAAAAGTACATTATAGGTAAATCTTGTTTACAAAATCATCTACATACGGGTACAGATATACGAGGGGAATTCAAAAAGTAGAGGCACATTTGTGAAAAGTTGTACTTATTCTGGTGATAGAAAACTGAAACATATTAATAGTGTTAATAGTAAGACTAATTAAAAACTTTCAGTGTTCGGCTCCACAAATTTACATTATATGTAAAGTTTTACTCCAGTGCGTGGGAAATAAACATCCCAGGTTGGGATGCATAAACTAAAACCAGAGGAGTGGATGGTCTGATGCAGAGGGGGGCAAATCCCCACCATCCCCCCCTGCAAATCGCACACTGCCATATGCCCATCCTGCCTTAGATGTAATTGTGCAATGATTTGCTCACCACGAAAGTCAACAAGTTGATTATTCTGGTCCACAATATGCAACTCCAAATAGTCCAATGTCGAACAGGTACTGAAAGGTATATTGCATTGATAGGAGTCTTAAGAATCTTATACGCTGTTGCAACTGATGGGAAGAATCCGTAAATAGTATGAATCAAGCTTACGTTGAGATAGAAGTTGGTTGCAATATTACACTTGACTGGGACTGTGCTGACAGGCAGTATGTCCACAGTCTAATCTGACTTGTAAAATTTACTAGGATCCTTCTTCAAAGCCCATCCTTTTGTGAAACCCAGTAGACGCCCTACTGAACTTTTCTGGTTAAAGTCAAGCGTTGCATTTACAATCCTTATTTCAGATTTAAATATACTGACATTTGCACACAGCTCAATAACTTTATCAGACTGTTTTAAGACTTCGTTTAAATCGCCAATACCGTACACACCAGGTTCTACTCACACAATGTCTTTTTCACCATTAATATCCAGATGCAGTTGGTTGTCTCTGTGATATTTGGGATACTATTGTACGTCTCTAGTCCAATCAATGCAATACTCCATTCACCAATGCTCATATCAATTGGCAAGAAGTAATTTGCATGCAATACAGATTATCGTTCTTTTAAAGTCAATGTGTACGACCTTGCATGTGAATCTCAACTGATGAAGGAATGTTTAAAGCTCCTCCTTATATATTCTGCTTCTCCTTTGTAAACGACAAGAGAAACATGATGCATAGATGTCCACAGAGATGTATATTAAAGTCATGATAGTGCTGAAAATTGTGGAAAACATGTCTTCTGTGAGTGAAGTATCATTGTAATTCTTTTGGTGGTTGCAGATCACCAAACGAGTCGAAATAGTAGATGGTATCTGTATTTTTCATAACGTATGACACCCAGTGGGAGCCACGACCTCCTGAAACATCGAAATTCACAATACCACATTCAACAGTTTTCCACATAGTCTCTAGTAATGTATCCTACATAAAAACACTACAGAATCTTGGAATGTTTATTTATTTATTTATTTATTTATGCATTTATTTTACCTGGCAAGATTAGGGCCTTCAGGCCCTCTCTTACACCTAACCAGGCATACTCAGATTCAACAAATTTCAGTTTCTACAGAACATTAAGGACATATAACATGTTATACAGTATTAATGTTACAGAAAAAATTAGAGATTATAAAAGTACTACATTGATAATTATAACAATCAAAAAGTAATTATAATAACAAGAATAATAATAATAGTAATGACTATGTATAGGAAAGTGAACATATTTTTTCTTTTATGAATGTCAGTCCTATTGCTAGTTGGGAATTTTCTCGTTATATTCTTGCAGCTTGCGAGTTATTCTCATCAAGCAGAGACATAAGACGATAGAATGGGGTGAAAGAGATATAGAAAAGGTAGATAAGTTAGAGGAGGAGAAATAGAATGGTAAAATTCGAAGCTATGATGGAGAGGAGAAAGAAAAAGATGAGAGGGGCACGACAATGGTGGCTATACCGTCCCTAATATGTAAGTCTTGAGTTCCCTCTTGAATGTTAAGTGGTTCTGGATAAGACGCAGATCACAGGGGAGCGCGTTCCATAGTCGTATGGCTGAGATGGAGAATGACACAGAGAAAGATTTTGTGTTATGTAAAGGTACAGCCAAGATGCTAGATGTATCCGATCTAGTATTGCGGTTGTGGAATGATGATAGGTGTTTAATGTGAGAAGATAAGTATTGGGGGCACCAGTGGCTAAGAAATCGTTGAAGTAAGCACATCGTGTGGAGATCGCGTGCCTTATGTGGGCGTATCCAACCTAGCTGGGAGTATGAAGAACTGATATGATCATACAACCGTATATTGCATACGTATCTAACGCAAGCATTCATCACTAGCTCGAGGCATCTCGAATTTTCACTATTTGTGCCGTGTTGAACTACATCGCAGTAGTAAAGATTAGGCAAGACTAGTGTTTGGACTAATTTTTGTTTAACATGGGTTGGAAATATTTTTCTAAATTTTTGAATTGCATGTAGGGAGGAGAGCGATTTCCGGCAAGCTGTGACTGTTTGTTCTTCCCAGTTTAGGTGTTCATCCAAGATTATTCCAAGGTCTTTTACTGTTTTTTGGTATGGTAGTTGGGTACCATTGAGGAGTATTTGAGGGACTGTTTCGCGAAAGTACCGACTGATTAACTTTGGATGAGATATAAGTATGACCTGGGATTTCTTGGGGTTTAGTTTCAGACCTAGGTTCTGTGCCCATCGAGAAACAGAGCAAAGATCTGCGTTCATACTCGCTACTGCGTCAGCAATGTTCTTGGGGCTTGCACTTATGTACAGTTGGATGTCGTCGGCATATAGATGGTAGTTGCAGGAGTGAAACACTGAAGAAATTTTTTTCTAACAAACTTAAGATAATCAGTATTTGTGAGTGGCCTATCCGGTAGGACTGCTAATGAACTTTTTTTATTTATGAGCAGACCAAGGCCTTTCCTGTAAGGTTTCAAGTATAGTCCTTTTCCGATGGCCGCGGTTTCCATCATACGGTTATGTCTTCTTGCCTCTTCTAACTCCCCTTGGATGTTTTGTGCATTCTTGACTGTTCTGACAATAGCTGCAGCACCACCGGCGAGGGACCCTACTGCCGAGAGCATGGAGAGGACTGGGATGAGGAATGGAATAAAACCACCAGACGTCTTGGGTATTGCTAGAACTTGAGGTGCTTTAACCGATCCTCTTCTTCTTCCCACCACCTTTCTGCTTCAGAGCGTTTTTAGCTGCATACATCACTGTCAGGATACAGGTTTTTAAGCACCCCTTCTTCTTCTTCATCGTTGTCTTCTTCTTCTTCTTCTCCTTCTTCAGTGAGTGACCTGCAGCATTCACAACTTGCTTGAAATTCATGACTCATAAACTTAGCTTAATTTTTCCATGCATGGTTTTACCATATACAAAAGCTGCAGTGCATTGACCTATACCCATATCCTTTCTTCTGTGTAAAGCCTTCGCCTTATCAGCTAAAATCCTGTCTGCAATGTGACGACTTGGGAGATCTTTATTTCCAGTGTATGCTGTGTCGTGTACCATACACGCTTCGTCGAGCACATTAACATCCTTATCACCTCACGCCAAGCATTTCTGACGTTTTGTTCCAGGTTCACAGTAGTTATAACCCGGAATGTGTAATTCCACTTGCAGTTTGTCTAGAATACCATCAGCTCCTCTAATGCATCTCCTAGCATGCATGTTATGCTACTGTGCTGGTTTTGGCTCTATGCACCCCATTATATAGCAAATCATGAGTCAATCTGATTATTTTGTGCTGCAGGAAAACCTAGCCATTTAACTAGTACTCTATTTCTCCAAAGCCTTGTGACTCTCTCCACGAGAAACACATCTTGTTAAGAGCTCTTCTGCATTTCCTTGATGTAGAAGCAATCTGCAATTTCTTCGCCATTACTATCCTTCAAGATGTTCTAGGATTTGTTCTTTGTACACTCCTGGAAATTGAAATAAGAACACCGAGAATTCATTGTCCCAGGAAGGGGAAACTTTATTGACACATTCCTGGGGTCAGATACATCACATGATCACACTGACAGAACCACAGGCACATAGACACAGGCAACAGAGCATTCACAATGTCGGCACTAGTACAGTGTATATCCACCTTTCGCAGCAATGCAGGCTGCTATTCTCCCATGGAGACGATCGTAGAGATGCTGGATGTAGTCCTGTGGAACGGCTTGCCATGCCATTTCCACCTGGCGCCTCAGTTGGACCAGCGTTCGTGCTGGACGTGCAGACCACGTGAGACGACGCTTCATCCAGTCCCAAACATGCTCAATGGGGGACAGATCCGGAGATCTTGCTGGCCAGGGTAGTTGACTTACACCTTCTAGAGCACGTTGGGTGGCACGGGATACATGTGGACGTGCATTGTCCTGTTGGAACAGCAAGTTCCCTTGCCGGTCTAGGAATGGTAGAACGATGGGTTCGATGACGGTTTGGATGTACCGTGCACTATTCAGTGTCCCCTCGACGATCACCAGTGGTGTACGGCCAGTGTAGGAGATCGCTCCCCACACCATGATGCCAGGTGTTGGCCCTGTGTGCCTCGGTCGTATGCAGTCCTGATTGTGGCGCTCACCTGCACGGCGCTAAACACGCATACGACCATCATTGGCACCAAGGCAGAAGCGACTCTCATCGCTGAAGACGACACGTCTCCATTCGTCCCTCCATTCACGCCTGTCGCGACACCACTGGAGGCGGGCTGCACGATGTTGGGGTGTGAGCGGAAGACGGCCTAACGGTGTGCGGGACCATAGCCCAGCTTCATGGAGACGGTTGCGAATGGTCCTCGCCGATACCCCAGGAGCAACAGTGTCCCTAATTTGCTGGGAAGTGGCGGTGCGGTCCCCTACGGCACTGCGTAGGATCCTACGGTCTTGGCGTGCATCCGTGCGTCGCTGCGGTCCGGTCCCAGGTCGACGGGCACGTGCACCTTCCGCCGACTACTGGCGACAACATCGATGTACTGTGGAGACCTCACGCCCCACGTGTTGAGCAATTCGGCGGTACGTCCACCCGGCCTCCCGCATGCCCACTATACGCCCTCGCTCAAAGTCCGTCAACTGCACATACGGTTCACGTCCACGCTGTCGCGGCATGCTACCAGTGTTAAAGACTGCGATGGAGCTCCGTATGCCACGGCAAACTGGCTGACACTGACGGCGGCGGTGCACAAATGCTGCGCAGCTAGCGCCATTCGACGGCCAACACCGCGGTTCCTGGTGTGTCCGCTGTGCCGTGCGTGTGATCATTGCTTGTACAGCCCTCTCGCAGTGTCCAGAGCAAGTATGGTGGGTCTGACACACCGGTGTCAATGTGTTCTTTTTTCCATTTCCAGGAGTGTATTTTGGAGACCGTAAATATCTCTGTTGACCAGTTTGGTAGGTATGATTTCTCAAATGCCATTTTGTGTACTAAGGGCTGGTACCCACGTGGAAGCTGAGAAAAACACATGACGTCATCTGGGAGTGGGGGTTGGGGTAGTTGGTAGAGGGTTATTACTTGATCCATTTAATTAATTTGGGTAACAATTTGATATCAAAATAGCTCTGATACCGCCATCTCCCTACTCCTCATAGAATCTGTGGCTGCAAACTCGACTCCAGTTCACCACTAGCAATTGTGAGTGAAGCTTTCACAATGCCAACCACTCATGCTGGGGAAATGTCTGAAAAATCACCAAATGAATCTTGGCCAATGAACCTGAGAGAGAAGACAGTGGACATTACATTTATATTTCATTTTTCCAACGACATTTTTATTTACTTGAGGTATACTATAACTATTATTTTCTGGATAGCCACTAGTATAAAATTCATCTACCATTATTTTATAAATCAATGATGGTCATATCTTGATAAATTATGTATATAAATTGGTACAAAAATAGGATGTTTTGATTGTAAATTTCAGTTATTACATAATACAGGGTGTGGCAGCGTTCATAGCGTAAATTGACTTGCATAGTACAATGACATACTGCAGCAATGCGCACCGGCTCGTGCCGCATTGGTGTACTAATGAGCTGCCATTTCGAGTGTAACAGTGATATGGAGCAGTGGAGTGCACAGCATCGTGCCTTTGCTGTTGAAAGTTATTTCAAGCATAACGACTCTGTTATTGCTACCCAGCGTCTATTTTGGCAACATTTGAACTTGGGACATCATGGGAAAGTCCCAGATGGACGGACCATTGTGAGGTGGGTACGTTCATTTTGAACAACAGGTTCCATTTGCAAAGGCAAACTGGGAAGAAGTGAAAAAACTGTGCAGGCACCAGAAGACATGGAAAATGTTCATGCTGCACTATTGCATAGTGCAAAAAGATCCGCTGGCCGCCATGCACAAACTGTGCATATGTCTGATCGCTCATTCAGGAGAATATTGCACGGTGATTTCCATTTTTACCCACATAAGATGCAGATTGTTCAGGAAATTAGGTCTCACGATTGGGTTCCATGCGAAACATTCTGCTTAACCATGCGTGATCTCCTTCGCCAAAAGCCACAAATGTTGCAAACAATCCTGATGTCAGATGAAGCTCATTTCGAATTATGTGGTTCAGTAAAGAAATTGAATATGCGTTATTGGAGTGATGTAAACCTGCATAGCCATACAGTAAAATATTGTTAAAAATAGAAAAACAAAGGAACACATAAAATAAGACTTTAAAAATGGGAAAAACTCTTAGAACCAAATATGGAAAGTTCATCATCAACATTATTTACAAAAATTTAATAATATGCCAACAATCAAATAATGCGATTGAGATTATACTGTAAGCAAATAAGAAATACAGAATGTATTGAACATATAGACTGCAAAGTCTGAAGAAAGAAGTTGAAAATGAAGAACAAGCATTAAATAATGTTAAAAATAAATGGATGTGATACAATACTAGAATATATCAACCATACTGAAGATATAGTTTTTGGATTAAGACTTGTCAGTTCATTTAAATTTTTTGCCAAAATTACTAGTATAGTTTGATGGTGATAAAACATATGAACGAACTGATACATTGATGAATCTTGTATTTTAAGACTTATTATCATGGATGATATGAACAAAAAAACTTATTCTGCAGATTTATCAATTATGTGGATATATCAGATTGTATTCTGATGATAATCAAAATAAAATAAAAATAAATTAATAAAAATATTCAATGAAAGGAATCGTTGATGTTTATTTTTCGAAAAAATAATAGGTAATTTAAATTAAAACAATGATGAAAAAATTATTGAAGGTTTAATTAAAAAGATACAGTCAAACCAATTGCCTATATTTGTATGAATGTTGTTAGAGGCTTAATTAGTAGATTAGTATTTATTGATGGAAAACAATTAGAAGGCTATAAAAATCGTTACAATGAAAAGATTCAAGTAACAAAAATGCTAACAAATACATGTATTCGTTTTATTATTAATAATCCAAAAGTAAGATCAAATGTAATTATATTTTTAAATAATTTACCTCAAACGTTTTGGAAATTAGAAAAATATGGAAACAGAGTCATTAATACTTTAATTAACAAATCACCTTTTGAAATGGATATTCCTCATTATCATTTGTCTGCTCCAGGAACTTAATTAGAAGAATGATTGGCTAGAGGTGATAAAAGACTAAATCCATTAGATGAAGCTTGTGAAAAACATGACATTGCCTACAGAGATAATAAAGATTTGGAAAAGAGGCATGTAGCAGACAAAGAAATTAAATTAACAGCAAAAGAAAGACTGTATGCAGAAGAATCTCATTTGGTGAAAAATTAGCGACAATGGTAATTACAGGAGTAATACATGGAAAATAGAAATTAGGAATGAGACTCAATGATAATGATAGGGGACTATAACTTTTAATAAGGGTGTTTTAACACGTTTTTGAAAATTTTATATATATGAATGAACAAAATTGGAAGTTATCAATTGTATTCTTCTCTAGTTAATGAAAAATGAAACGTATTTGAAGTATTCATTTCAGAAACATAAAAATTAATATCCATATTGAAGATGGTTGGGTTCATCAAATTGAAACTGAGTTGTATACGAGTTTTAAAACCATTCAAACTGATGACTCTGATTGCCCGAAAGATGATGGAAAATCTAATAAAATGTTAATTGATAATTATCTTGCAAAATTATTTTATTTTGTAGCCATGAAACTGGAAAATCGTATTTTACCAAGAATAGGATATCCTTTTATTTCTTCATCACTTTTATTATATTTAAGTTCATCCCTTCATGAACAAATTTATATGGAAGGACATATACCTAATAATGGTAAAGGAAAAAGTAATGGAAAAGTATGTTTTTAAAAGTTTTAAAGGAATTATCTGGGAAGGAGATTTATGTGTTATTCTTACTTTTAGTACTAGTGTTTGAGGTGCTCTTGTTAGGTGGTTTGATAACAATGAAGCTGGACTGAAAATGAAAACTGCATTACCAAATGAAGGAAAAGTTGTTATTGAAAATAGACAAAATTGGAATACCTATTGTTAAATATAATCCAACTATGAACTTGAATTAGAACAAGCAAGATTACAAAATCCTAAAATACCAATATGTTTCTTTGAATGACAAGCCTTAGAAATCTGCGAATGGAATAATAAAAACAATTTTGAGAATTTGATATTTCTTATTTTGTTTTTCTTCTTTTTCAAACAAAAAGATGTAAGAATCGAGTGATTGTTTCTTCATTGTTTGATAGTTTTAATTAACAGAATGTTAATCTAAAAAATTGAAGAAATGAAATTTTCCTCAAGAAATGTGGACTTTAAATTCTAGAAATAATTTCTAAAACCTTATGATCCATTTCGTGATTTTAAACGAGTAACACAATATAAGGGAGATTTGTTTATAAGTCCATATAATTTTGTTACAAATTTTCCTATTTATGTTATAAATACAACTAGAAGAAATTATGTTGAGCCAAATCAAAAACCAATGACAAAGTTATGTGCTAGTTTTAATGTTAAAATTCCTAATGAAACATTAGCTTATTCACTTGTATGGAAAAAGGAATTTCACTTATGATGGGATATTGAATGCGAATTTTTAAAATATTTATACTTGTTTGGTTGTACAAAAGAAATTTTTAAAATATTGGCTGAACAATTATATGCTTTTGTTTTTTATAAATTATTAAACTCTTTTAATATTTAATCAGAAATAAAATAAAAATTACTATCAGTATTTGCATTTATATGATAATTAAGAAATTTTTAAAGCTGTAAAAAAGATTTTTCTATTTCTTCCAGAACTATAAGGAATTTTTATTATACCTATAGAAATCAAATTCATATGTATTTTCATATTAAAATTCTTCAATATAATTAATAGCATCGTCATGTTTTATCCTTTTCAAATGTTCAGTGATTAAATATGGTGTAAAATAATATTGACAGATGTGACATTTAATTTGTTTGTCTCCTATCTTATTATTGATTTAAACAGAAATATTTTCCTTACTTTTAATATATCCCGTACATTACTCATTGTTTATTCATTGTCGTTTACTAGATTTTAAAAGAATTGAAAAACGAAATGCATACTAGATTCGAGAGGGCTAATTTATAAGATTTTTTGGTTATTTGTTATTAGGAAAAATTGATTAAATTTCAAAGAATCAGAAATTAAAAACATTTATTAGATTTCTTAAATGAAAAATAAAAAAAATTAAATTTTCTTGTGTGTTATTTTGAATTCTTCAGCCTTTTTCATATTCAGTTAAAATTAATAAGTTTTCTAATTTTTTATATTATATGAAAATTGCAGACTGACCCATAATCTGGTGCTGCATCAGATATTTTCATCTACTCATTCAAAAATGACAATGTAATTTTAAAGCATATTTACCAAGTTCATGTAGGAATCAACATGACTTTCAATGAATTGTTACTATAACCACTGATTGCTAGAATCACATACAACATGGCTTTCTGGTTGTTGATAAAAGTAGGAAACTGAAAAATGATTGACATGGACAAAACTTCTAGGAGTTTCTGCATAAAAGGTAGTGCACTACTGTACAACATATCCGTATTCTGTAGACTATGGACAAATTTTCAAATGTGATGATCACTGGGCCCAAGGGTGTGGAGAACATGCTTCTGTATAGTGAGAGAAAAATCGAGACAATCAGTTGAAAAATAATGTAACTGGAAAGTCTTATCAAGCTATAAATGGTGAGATGTTGGAGTGATTGAAGGCTGGACTCGAGCAATGTGAAGTATGTGTCAATGAGGTAATTGATCGAACCAACACAAAACTAATAGATATGATATATCAAGGCCATAGATAAGGTACTAGACTCCTTTCGCCAATAGTCTCACAGTATATATAAGTTGTATACCAAAACAAAACTAACTTAGTATGCAACAGCAGGTCAGTTACAAGGCATAAAGTTATTGAATTTCAGAAAGCTATTTGACAGACGTTTACAAAGGCTGTAATTAGAACAAGTGAAACAAGAACAGTCTGGCTCTGAAATGCTTAAACCAGTAACACAAAGACTGAAATGGCTCTCACAGTCAATGAAAGGAGGTAGAAGGTTATTAGAAGAAGGAAACACTATTACCAATTACATTAACAAACACCATGATAGAGAGTTCGACAGTATATATGGGGTTAGCAATAATGAGTGGAATCATTCTGTTTCTAATTCCAGCACTCGCAGGGCCATTAGCAGTTGATTTGTTGGCTAAAGCAGTTTCTTTAATAACTCGAACAGTGAAGAAAGCACAAAATGCAGGGTAGCAATTACAGAAAGCAAAAAGTAATAATAGGGCAATGGAGGCCATCACTATCAGTAAAGGATTATATTCAAACCATGGTATGGTATGGTATGGTATGTTTATAAAAAGAATCCTTTAACTATACTACTGGACAAACTGCTTTCCAATACAGATCTGGTTAAATTCGCTAAGAAAATCAAAATCCCAAGATTTCATGGAGTGTTTATGTGATATTCATTGCCAAAGACAACGTGGAAGTACAAGGAATGTGGGATTGTCAATTTAGATGTTACAGGAGGTTATGGTACTCACTGGGTTGCGTATGTTTGAAAAAACAGAAGTACCATCTACTGCTTTGACTCATACAGTGATTTGAAACCACCTGAAGAATTACGTCAATTCCTTACTGACAACAACCAGACGTTCTACCATTTTCGACGCTACCAAGATTTCAATTCATATCGCTGCAGTCATATCCAGTCAATGTTTCTCGTGACAATTGCATAAGATAAAGCAGTATGCACATTACTACATCAGCTACTACATCTCGATGTGATTTCGTACACTCTTACTTTAAAAGAATGCTCGTTGACATTAGGAGCTAACTACTTTTCTCCAATAAATCTAAGCCAGGGCGAGTGGATGATACTGACGCTTTGAATGCCTGTATCAAGCATGCAGACATTAATATTCTTAAAACGGAGAACAGACCAGAGACTTTAAACAAAAAGGTTCAAAAGGATCACTATTTGATTTCTCATGGAGTCAAATATTGGTGACTAATACTGATGAAATTTATGATTCGAATCACAAACTGAATATCCACCTGTCAGCACAGTACGTGTTGAGAGTAGTATGGCAACGAATTCATACCTTAAGGACAGATTAATTAAGATTATCTACAGATTTTTTCCCATGGTGGGTCAAGGTTACAAAACTGTGGTGTCTGGCAGTTCAATATATGTCCCTGTGACTGTTCAGACATTAGACCATCTTTAACTGAATATCATAGATGCCAATGGGAATCTAGTAGACTTTTTTGGAGTGAGGAAATTACAATGTATCTTCGTCTGAAGTAGCATCATGGGTTTCAAGCGTAAATAAAGGGCACACAGCCACTGTGGATTTCTTAAAGTGATAGGCTTGCAACCTCACAGTGGTTTAGCTCGATGTAACAACTCCCGTTCAGTGTATCGATCGGATCATTTGCCAAGAATATTTCTCTCACAGACCTTTTGCTTCAACAACCTACAACAATAACGATTAGATACAAATTCTTTTGGTGCTGTTTCTTCTTATTATAATAGCCACTTGGGGTTAGATTAGCCCTAGGAACTGAGCACTTGTTTTGATGCAATGTTTTGGTTTGTGTTGCCAATTGTCGGATATTCTTGGCAAACTTTCCAGCATAATTTTTGCTATGTGTCTGATTTGTTTGTGAGTGCATGTGTGTGTGTTTGTGTGTGTGTGTGTGTGTGTGTGTGTGTGTGTGTGTGTGTGTGTGTGTGTGTGCGTGGGTTTGTGTGTGTGTGTCCATAAGGCAAAGAGAGGAAGGGGAGGAAGAGAGAAAACAGAAACATAATATGTAAAAAATCATCCATGCAACCTGCAAGTAGAATTTAAAACATTACTACATCTTTGCCAAAACCAACCACCAGAACCTTTGATAGCCTATAGGTACATTGCCTCAAAATATAAACTAAGCAGTAAAAATATGAACATATTCCAGGGCACTGAAGATGCCTTGTAGAGAAATAAGGTGAAACGCTAACAGGTCGAAAATTGTGTTTCGTTCAGTAGTAGTTAGACAGTCCAAAAGTAAAAATCATCAGTATTCTGTAATACACTTCTAAATTCTTCCATTTGTCATCGAGCCATTGCTGCATACCATTTTTGCGCTACTGTGTAAAATATACGTTAAATCAAATAATAAATATATGGAAGATTTTGATAAAACTAAGATGTAAAATTGTTTAAATATTTTTGATGCAAATAATGTATATGCTGTGAGTCAATATTTTTCATATGCTGGATTTGAATATGTTGTCTCACCTTTGCTCGATTCCAAAAAAAAATAATCGAAATTTCTGACACTTTAAGAATAGGTTATATTATTAAAGTAGATGTAGAATATTCAAAAAATTTAAGCAATCTACACAATGATCCACCATTAGCTCCTGAAAACAAAATTGTAGCAGGAACTACAGAACAATTAATTAACTAGTTTAGGTAATAAATATAATGGCGCTGCTCATTACAAAAATTTTAAACAATATTCATGTTGGGGATGAAATTAACAAATGCACATAGTGTTTTAGGATTTAAACAGTTTGATTGGTTGAGAAAGTATATAGATTTATATACAGAACTGAGGATTAAAACAGAAAAAGATTTTGGAAAAGATTTACAAGAAATTAATGAAAATTCCATATGCAGGAAATGATATATATAAGAAAAAGATATAAATTTAATCTCAAATTTAGATAGAACTGATAAACTTATAGTGAAACCAAATTTTAAATGGGGCAATATTTAATGTAACTTTGGTTGCTCTCTGTATTGGAATGTAAATATGTGATTCATTGAAAGAATTAATGTACCATTTTTACTATAATGTTATGAAACCAAAATATGGAAAATATTGAACTTTGTTATCAGGCTACTGATAGCTACATCTATAATATGAAAACTGAAGATTTCTATAAAGATATAAAAAATAATTCATAAATTTGGTATCAGTAATGATTCAGCAGATAATATGAAAAATATCCTTCAAGTCAATGAAAAAGTATTAAGAAAAATTAGAGATGAATGTAATGGGAAAATAATGGAAGAATTTTGTGATTTAAGTGCAAAAATGTATAATTTTCAAGCTTATGACAAGGAAGAGAAAAAGTACATAGTAGTAAATAAAAAGTTTGTTAAAAATAAAATAATTTTATGATACTACGAATTGTCTGTTTGACAATAAGGAACAAGTTAGAACTATAAATTTAATATGAAGATGTAAATACAAAATTTGTACTGTTCTGATTAATAAATTAACTTTAAGTCCTCACAGTAATAAGAGATATGTTGTGGAATATGAAAGAGATACGTTACTGTATGGACATTATAAAATAATTAATTGATAGAATTTTCATTTCAGTTTTTAGTAATAAAATAGTAAATTTTAATTAAGAATTATTATGAATTTTATTATTTTTCTTTTATTGTAGAATACATTTTATATATTTATATGAATATATCTCTCACATGTTGGATTGTTATAAGTTAATTTTAAATCTTTAGTTTCTTGTTATTTGTATGACTTTTTAATTTATATTTTCATCCTTTTTGAATTTATGTCTTCATTATTTTTAAATCTTTAATAATGTTTTTGTGTGTTCTTCACGCAGAATTCCTTTTAAATGCTCTTTGTAATAATGTTTAGAATCATATTTTTCAAAAACACAAAGAATTTAATTTTTTATATACTTTTATGACATTGGTTTAAACAAGAACTACACATTGTTCTTTACCACATACGGTTCATTTCTGTGAGTAAAATTGTAAATTGATTTCTCTACCTGACAAGTTATACACTTCCTAAATTTGATGGCATCCATTTCATTAGGAAAAAATTAACATAAAAACTCAAATAAATACTACATGATATATGAAAATTCATCACTGTCTGTATATACTCAACCCAAAACAAGATTTATCGATGAATCTGACTTTCATGTTCTTTAATTTTAAAATAAAATGGAAGAATCTAAAAATCAAAAAATTCTAATAAAAAGTTTTCTACTAAATGCAATTTTCAATAACAACAAGTTTTAATGATTACTGATGAAAAATAAAATCTTTTTCAAAACTGAAACTGGTGTTGTAATTTTATAATATAAAAAACATCTAAACGCTTCACAAAAACATGTAGATGATTCAGGGACCCCTCAAAATTCCCACCCTAACTCAGTATTTATCAACGAATCTTGTTATATTCATTAATTTTTAGGTCACAAAATAAAGAATTTATATTATTTATAAAACTAGGTTACAAATGAAATCTTGACTTCAATTCAAAAAATAGATAATATAAAGTAATGGATGATATAAAACAACTTGATGAACTTCTATTGTTCAGTTAAAAATTCTGAATAGAATTAACGACAAATATATAGAGAAATAGGTGAAAAATTAGTTGGAGCTATAAACATTTTTGGCACAGAAAAATAATATAATCGAAGAAATGTCAGCACATTTTGTGGCTCCAGTAACTGACCAAGATTTGAGAGTAACATTTGTTATTTAAGATTATATGATGATGACTTTTGATTACAAACAAAAATAGAAAAACAAATAAAGGAAATTACAAATAGACACTCTAATTTTAAATAAATGTTAAGACTTGATTATTACCCCAATTCAATAAACAAATATCAAAGAATTAAAGAAAACTCAATAACTGAATATCATCGCAATTATTTTAATGTGTTAGGTGCACCAGAACAATTTGTTAATAATGTAGTAAGGTATATCCTTTCAAAAAACGCAAATATGTTGTAGGAATCATGAAAATTAGAGTAAATATTGTTAAATATGAATCTGAATATCACCCTGAATTAGAATGTGAAAGATTAAAAAATCCTGAAATACATATGTAATTCTATGAATAGAAACGATTGAAATCGCTGGGTTGAGTAGGAAAATAATTTTCAGTTAGGTATAACAAATCATTACAACTAAACAAATTTTGATATACCTTATTTTATTTGTAATGTTTTTCAAACAAAGTGCAAAAATAATCGATTCATTGATTGTTCATTGTTTGATAATGTCAAATTACAGAATTTTGATTTAAAAAATGAAAGGAGTTACGTTTTCCCATGAGAGCTGTAGAATTTAGACACACTAAATAACTTTTTAAAAAACTTATGATTCACTCCTTGATTTTAAACGAGTAGCACAATTAAAAGGTGATATTGATACAAATCCTTGTAATTTTATTACAAATTATGTTTTCAAAAATAATTACACTCATGCTCATAAATTAAGGATAATTGCTGAATGTGGTGTCACACAGCATGGCACTACACAACACTGGGGCTAATAGCATAGGATCTTAGGCTCACACTCGACACAGATCTGTAAGTCCACGGTATTGGTTATAAGTTGAGGAAACCATCCGGAAACACATGTGCTACATAACGCCACTGTTTCCTGCGCATTTATCCTGACATTAATATGGGATTTGATCACCATGCACATGTACACAGGCCACAAATAGGTTGGCATACTCTGGATAAAGTGGTCGAGCAGCTGCTGGGGTATAGCCTCCCATTCTTGCACCAGTGCCTGAAGTGTCATAGGGGTTTGAAGATGTGCAGCGATTCGTTGACTGGGAGCGTGCCAGACTTGCTAAATGGGGTTTAGGTCTGGGGAATAGGCAGGCCACTCCATTCACCTGATATCTTCTGTTTCAAGGTACTTCTCCAAGATGGCAGCTCGATGGGGTCGTGCGTTATCATCCATCAGGAGGAAGGTGGGATCCTCTGCACCCCTGAAAAGGTGGACATACTGATGCAAAATGACGTCCTGATACACCTGACCTGTTAGAGTTCCTCTGTCAAAGACATGCAGGGGGGTACGTGCACCAATCATAATCCCTCCCCACACCATCAAGCCACGACCTCCATACATTTCCCTTTCAAGGACATTAAGGGGTTGGTATCTGGTTTCTGGTACACGCCAGATGAAAACACGGCGAGAATCACTGTTCAGACTATACCTCAACTTGTCCGTCAACATAACCTGGGACCACTGTTCCAATGACCATGTTCTTGACACCAGGATTTAAGGGCTCTCCTGGGACCAGGGGTCAGTGGAATGCACCTTTCAGGCCTCCAGGTGAATAAACCACGTCTATTGAGTCATCTGTAGACTGTGTATCTGGAGACAAGTCTTCCAGCGCCTACGGTAAGGTCCAGAGCAAGGCTACCTGCAGTACTCCATGTTCGTCTGCTGGCACTAATGGTGAGATATAGGTCTTCTTGTGGTGTTGTACACTGTGAACAGCCCTGGACATGTTTCCTGTCTGCTGGAATTGTTACTATAATCTTGAGATCACACTTTGTGGCACACTGAGTGCCTGTGCTACGACCTGCTGTGTTTGACCAGCCTCCAGTCGCCCTAGTATTCTACCCCTCATAACGTAATCAATATATGTTCTCTGAGTCATTTTCAATACACAGTCACCTTTAGCACGTCTGAAAACGTCTGGACACTTACTCGCTGCAGCGTACTCTGACATGCACCAACACACCTCTGCGTATGTGGACTGCTGCCAGCACCACCGTGCGACGACCGCAGGTCAAATGCACTGTATGGTCATTCCCTGAGGTGATTTAAACCTGCAAACCGCCCACCAGAGCGTTGTTTCACCCTGTATCATCATTATCCTTGATTTTTGATTATGAGTGTAGAAGAAAAATATTGTGGCACAAAAAAACTAATATGTAATTACATTCTATTTTTGATGTAAAAATTCGTAATGATACTTTGGCTTATATAATTTTTATCGAAAAAAAATTTAACTACCATGCTCAACATAGAATGTTATTTGTGAATTTTTAAATCAATATGAAAAATTTTATTTTGATAAATTTTTAATATAAAATTAATATTTATGTTTTTTGGTTACTGAGAGAGAAACGTTTAAATATAATATATATATATACATAATATAATTTTGTAATATTTTTGGTAAATTATTTATTGGCAAATTGTAATTTTGTAATACTTGTGATACGCTATTTAGTAATAAACTATAATTTTCCACTAAATAATAAGGATATCCATAAAGCCGATTATTTTGTCAGTCATAGAAAAGAGATCGTTTGATTTTTCAATTTCTTCCGAAATAACTACATCTGTGTCCACAAAATAATCAAAAACCCACTCCAATAAGTAGGATGCTTGTTCTTTGAAAATTCTCTTAAAATAATCAACAGCATATTTATGTTTCAAAGTTCTCAAGTATTATATAATTAAATTTTGTTTAAAATAACATTTCAAATATTACATACAACTTGTTCTTCTTTTAATTTATTATTTCTCTCAACAAAAATATTTTAGTCAAATTTAAGTTCATCCTGCATATTAGTCATATTTTATTTGTTCTGATCTATGAGACAAAAAATTATTAGATTTTTAAAAAACGAAGAAACGAGTTATTCTATTTGTATAGGTTGTGAATATTTGAATACTTTATTTTTGCAGCTAATTCATATTAGATATTTCAAAATGATAAAAGACGAATGTATGTTTCTTAGGCTTATGTTTTTTAAGAGTTCGTATTTTTTAAAAAATTTTATTAAGTTAATATTTTTAAAGTTTATATTCTCTAAAATAAATTATGATATATATATATATATATATATATATATATATATATATATATATATATAGACTGAGACATTTCTTAAGAAGTTCAACAATTCTAATTCTTTCAAAAAAATAATAATTTAGAATTAACTTTTTATATAATATTACTGGCTGTGAATACTTGTTTACTAGATATGGGAGCTTAATAATTTGTTTAGAACTGTTTTGCGAAATAGATAAAATAAATTAATTATTGCATATGATTTTAATTATTTTGTAGATGGAAGTATTAAATTAAAACATAAAGGGATGAAAGAATATAAAGATAGTTAGACTCATTATATAGAATTCACTACATTAATTCCTTGAGTATTTTGTAGAAATTCAATATACAATTTTAAAACTAAAAATTTTTATTTGACTAGCAATGTGTGCAACATTTTAAATATATTTCAATAAAAAATGTAACGAATAATTCAAAATGATTGAAAATCGGTTAAATTACTGAAAAAATTTAATTAAGTATTTTAATGCTTGAATTTTTTAATTTATAATATTCAATTAAGAAATTATGATTTAACTAATATTCAATCATTTCCTCTCAATATTTAACTGATTGTTGTATATGGTTAAAGATATTTTTAAAAAAATCAGTTAGAATTCACAATTTAAATGGTTTTTGGCAAAAGTCTACTCATAACATTATTTTGCTTCCAGTGTTAGTTGTCAATGGTGGTGGCACATTTATAATATCTAGTGAGATTATCACAGATTCTGAATGTGAATTAATTTGGGTGAAATCAAGTATCAAAGGTCAGTCGACAATGGTAAGCAGATGTTTTTATAGACTGCCTGCTTCAGGAGCTGTAGTGGTAGAGCACTTCAGAGAGAACTTGCAGAATACTGTTAATTACATTCCTGATCATGCTATTGTAATAGGACAGGCCTAGCCAACATTTGTGCTCCCAGAGCAAGCTGTCCTGGACTGGACAAACAGGTGGTTGAGCTGGTTGCTCCACTGTTAATCTACCAACTCAAGTCAGATGTTATGAGGTACATCAGTAACAAAACGCGATAGCTCTCTTTGAGAACTCATGATGAAATGGTTCAGTGACTTCAGTAACGTCTGATCCACAAATGACTGTCTTGAGTTCAGGGAAATGTTTCGTGTCATGAACTTGAAGCTAATTTTTCCATAGGATTAGTTTTTGTTTGACAGCCTCACTCTTGTGTATCATATGGGATATCAAATGATTCTCCTCTTGCATTAAGACACCTAATGAATTCAAACAATTTGGTATATCAACAATAAATGATTTTGTCACCATTCTACTTACTCCAAACTCCGGTTTATTCCCCAGTGGCTGCCTTCAGTTCAGGAAGTATTCACCATCGTTCATCAGTCAACAAGCGCAGCGTATCATCTTTGTGGCTGGTGTTGTAATGAGTTTCCAATAAATAATTTTCCAGCCCATAATAGGGTGATTGCATATTAAACCCTTTCCTTGGTCTTTAAGGGGCAATTCAGTTTCAGCAATGAACGAGTGGCTTCTCCACTTTCTTTTTTTCTTAGACAAGTGCGTAGATCCCATAGTATAGCTAATGCACTAATGCAGAACGTAAATCTAAATTAACGCCAGTTAGTCAGCAAACTGTTTGGCTTCTGATAAGCCAACTCTCCAGCTCTAGCGGCGTCTGGTTGCAGCCTTCATTGTCCTCCTTACCCCTCAGCCACAGTCGCCACTGCACTTGGAGCTCTAAGCAGGAGCGTGACCAGAGCACTCACGGACTGCTGTTTGGCCAGGCTTGTAATAGAGGTTGAATTCAACTTGTCAGGTATAGATTTGGAAAGTTATGCTATTAACACAGGCTCCAGTGAGAGGGATTCGTGTAACATTATTCTCAATGAAAATTACTTCGAGCTGATACTTAGAGAATCATCTCATCAAGATAATGTCTTAGGCATCCTAGCTACAAACAGAGCTAAACCTGTAGAATCTGTTAACGTAGTGGAAGGTATCAGTAATACAAATTGCAGAGTATCTGAGTAGTCAGCATCAAATGTTCAGTGCTGATGCCGAAGATGTGGAATATAACCATCGTTCAATATGCCTTAGACAAGTATTCCCCGATCAAGGTGTTAAGGGATGGGGAAGACCTACCATGGTTTAATAGCTGTCTTAGAAATCTGATATGTAACAGGGAGAGTTTCATCGCAGTTTAAAGAGAAGTCACAATCTAGCTGCAAACAAATGCTGAACGAAGCGAAAATGAGCATAAGGGGAGCAACGAGAGAATGACTTTTAAAGAAAAATTTTGGCAACCGATATGACTAAAAACCTTACGATTTTCTGGTCATTTGTAAAATCAGTAAGTGGTTCGAATTATTCAGTTACTCAGTGACCACACTGGCACCGAAATGGAAGATGACTGAGGGAATGTCGAAATACTGAACTCGTTCTTCCGAAATTCTTTCACTGTGGTGCTTCCTTTCAGTCATCGTATGAATGTGTAAATCGCAGATATTGAGATAACTGAACGTGAAACAGGAAACCAATTATAAGAACATAGTAGTGGAAAAGTATGACCCAGATGGGATACCTGTAAGATTCTACAAAGATTATGTGTAATAGCTGTCTCCCCTTCTAGCAGAAGTTTATCGTAGGTTGCTGGAGTAACGAAGTGTACCTATCAACTGGAAAAAAGGGCAGGTCATTTCTGTTTTCAAGAAGCGCCTTAGACAGATCCACATAACTACAGGCCTATATCGCTGACATAAGTCTGTTGTGGAACTACGGAAAATGTTTCATGCTTAAGAATTATGACATTTTTGGAGAACGAAAATCTCTATATAAAATCAGCATGGATTCCGCAGACAGAGATCTTGCGAAACTCATCTCGCTCTATTCCTTCATGAGAGTCATAGCTCTGCAGACAGCGACGATCAGGTCGATGGCATGTCCTTGACATCAGGAAGGTATTTGACATCATCCTGCACTGCCGTTTAGTGAAAAAATTACACGAACTTACCAAGTATTGGACTACACTTGCGACTGATCTCAAGACTTGCTTGCAGACAGAACTCAATACACTTAACGGAATAAAAATTACAGATGTAAAGGTAATTTCTGGAGTACTGCAAGGAAATGGAAGAGGTCGTTTCTGTTTACAATGTATTTGGGTGTATCATAATTAATGGCGTAAATGTATGAAGCTGAAAGTACACGATACTAGAAGCAAAAATGTCTCGGCAAACACAGGGTCGATAATGCATACCTTAAGAGCTATGACACGGCCGCCTGTATTACAGGCGACCGTGGCTATTAGCAATTTTTCATCTTCGATATTGTGAAACAAATCTCTTCTACTGCACGTTCTTTGCTTTCCAACAACTCTTCTTATGATCAAGTGCTCGTAACTTTTAAGATATGCGTTTTAGAGCACACGTTTGCTGGACATTTTTTACTTATTTTGGCCTATACTACCACTTCCCAAAATATAGAAAGCAAAGAACTTGCAGTAGAAGGGATTTGTTTCACAGTATTGAAGATGAAAAATTGCTCATAGCTCTTAAGGTATGCATTTTCGACCCCATGTTTACTGAGACTTTTTTGCTTCTAGTATCATGTACTTTCAACTGTATGTGTTTACGCCATTAATTATGATACACCCTGTATAAATGATCTAGTAAAAAGTGTTGGAAGCTCTTTAAGACTGTTCACATGTGATGCAGTTGTCTATAAGAAAGTAGCAACATATCTATTTGCTGATTGACCTACAGGGGATTGATGAGTGATGCAGACTCTGCCAGTTTACATAAACGTAAATAAATGTAACATATTGCACATACATAAGAAAACAAATCCACCACTCTACAACTACACTATTGCTGACAAATTGCTGGAAACAATATATACGTAAAATATTTTGGACTAGCTATCCAGAGCGACCTTGATTGGAATCAGCACATAAAACAAATAGTAAGAAAAGTACATGTAAGACTCGGATTCATAGGAAAAAATCTTAAGGAAATATAGTTCATCCAATGAAGGAAGTGATTTACAAGGCGCTCGTTCGAGCGATTCTAGACTATCAACTGCGGTCCTTGCCAGATAGAACTGATAAAAGACAGAGGGAGAGAGAGAGAGAGAGAAAATATCGAACGAAGAGTGATGCGTTTCTTCTTGGGATCGTTTAGTTGGCGCAAGGGCATTACAGGAGTGCTCAACAGACTCCAGTGGCAAGCGGTACAGGAGAGGAGTTATATATCACGGAGAGCTTTGCTATTGAAACTTCGAATGAACACTTTCCAGGGAGAGTCAGACAACATGTTACTTCCTCCCACATACACTTCAAGAAATGACTATGACGAGAAAATTCGAGAAATTAGAGCTAATACAGAGGTTGGTTGGTTGGTTGTTTTGGGGAAGGAGACCAGACAGCGAGGTCATCGGTCTCATCGGATTAGGGAAGGACGGGGAAGGACGTCGGCCGTGACCTTTGAAAGGAACCATCCCGGCATTTGCCTGGAGCGATTTATGGAAATCACGGAAAACCTAAATCAGGATGGCCGGACGCGGGATTGAACCGTCGTCCTTCCGAATGCGAGTCCAGCGTCTAACCACTTAATACAGAGGCTTACCGCCAATCATTCTCCCCACATGCCATTTACAAGTGGGAAATCAGTTACTTGTTCTACATGCACCCTCCGCCACACATTATTAGGTGGATTGGGGAGTGTGTTGCAGATGTAGATAGCGTGATCATTTTTATTTATCATCAAACATCGCTAGCAGTGATAAATCAGCCACACAGTTTCAGATAGCATGACCATAAGCAACGAACATGATCATGTCTTTCGCATATTTTTAATTTCAATCAGCATAATAGATATAGATTCGCATTTGTTTACTTTACGGAAATTCATAGTGGTTTTACTTTTTAATAAAAAGCATTACAAAGCTTGTGTCTTTTCACTTCGTTCCCACTGGATGGAAGCGTCTAATCAATTTATCGTCTTTTTCACATCCCCAGTTAGACCTTCGAGCGCTTCAGCAATTTTCTATCAATCATATTTCTTTTTCTTCGACATTTTCGCTATTTATCTCTTCAAGCAAAGAAGCATGTATTTTATCTACATTCTTCTATCAGCAACACTACACTTCCTTCAGCTCAGCCTGTCGCTCACATGACTTATTTCAATAACAGAAGTAGACAAGATAGCAAGCAAAAGTTTTCTGTACCACTAGCGCTGAAGCGGAGAAGGCGCGAACTTCCTTTCCTCGTTGGTTCAAAAACCAACAACCAGCAGATCACTAGCGAACACCTGTGAATGCGACCCTTGCATGACTGAATGCCGTTTGCATACATGTGCAAAGAGAATTCTAGTTCGCTGTTCCATATTTCACGTTTGATAATGTTCGCTTCGATATGAAGGGGGCTTAAAACTGTACTTGATATGGATTTTATATCAATTTGACACCATCTGATTAACATTGAGAGTTTCCCGAACTACTTTCATATACGTTTCCGTTGGGAAGCTGCGGCAAGTGCACCGGTTCTATATCACTACAACAGCCGCAGTGCCGACCCGGTGTTCTAATTAGCGAGGTAATCCTGTTGGTTGCTCGTCTGATATGTGACATATTCAACATACTCGGCTGCGATAAGACATTATTCCAGTGCAAAAAGCTTTAATAAAACAACCGGAGAAGAAATTGTGGGTTCTGCCAGAAACGTCATACTGTGAGCAAACTGAAAAGGCAACAGAGATACCTATCTTTTAAGGCAGCAGCTTACACCAAACATTGAGGCCCATTATCAAAATTGTTCCTGCGTGACTATCCAAAGCCACACAGGTCAACGTTTGTATTGCACAATTATTACCCATTATAAGAAATGAATCAATCTGTATGCACACAAAATGCAAGAGAGGCAATGGAGGTTATGGTATATTGAGAAAGACATAGTTATTCAACTCATTAGTTTTGTAGATTAATTATTAAAAGGACAAGATATTTTTAACTTATATTCATACTTTACAAGTTCCTAATTCACTATCCAACATAAATTGTAAACTTCGAAGGGTTTGTAGGGGAACCTCTGGAGGTCCGAAAGTGGAAGAGAGGTGAACCAAAGATTTTCGATTTATGTATTAATGTGATCCATAGGCAATAGATCATATTGATGATAAAATCTATGCTGTGGTACATGTTTATTCAAGAAAAGATTGTTGGCATTTGTTTAAGAAACTGAGAAGACTAATCACAGCCACACAGTACATTTACAGAGTAAGAGTCAAAATACAATACTTTACTTGAAGGAAAAATGTTCTGCATTTCCCTCTACTGTATCCAGTTTGACACAGAATAGGGAGAAATTCACAGCTATAAAACTGTTAATTTGCCAATTGAAACAAAATGTCTGGCAGCGAGCAGAAGTGTTTTCAAATGTAACAAAATCTTTATTAGTCTTCCAGCATGTAACTGACCCAATCGAGATTAAACTTGTTTCTCTTTAATAACCCATTCTGTACAGACTAAATATAAGAAATCAATTATAAACCAGTCAGTAGCCTGCTGTACACACAGTATGAGTTACCTGATACATAACATCTCCTTTAATTAATGAACAAAATTACATACCCCTCAGTGTTCTATAATTTGCCAGAAACCACATTATGACAACTTGAACTGGTCACGAATTAAAATGAATGTTACGTTCTCTTTGTGGGTGGTTCTTTGCTGGAACTGACGATAATGATTGTATCAGCTGCAAAGAAAATTAATTTTGCTTCTTGATTAAAATAAAATACCATAGTAGGTCATCGACATAGGTCTAGGGAAGTAACTGGTGCATGACTGAACTCTACAGATTTCTGCCCATGTAGGTGACATGACATCCCTATAAGTATTGTGACGACTGTGATTCTACCCTGTCACTAAGTATCGCCAAAATACCCGAAAAGTGCCGTGTTAACTAACGCTGTCCAAATCAAGTCGTATCTAAATAGACGTTTCTCCAAATTTTACTTCCCAACACAATATCTGACCGTGCACTGATCCCACTTTAGCGTAGAATAACCATATTAAATAAGATTTAAGGACATTGACAAAAAAATTTGTTTCTAACATCAATAAACAAAAGAATACCAAAGTTGAGTGATGAACCCACAATTTTTTACACGACTCTCATTCAAAGTAATCACAAACCGTAAGGTTTGACAGCTACCCACCTTTGAATTACCCACTATATAATGTTAGCACCAATAGCAAGCGAGCTTCACTGTCATTGGTCGACGTTTAAGAAATTAATGGCGGGCGCCCTTGTCCAAGTAGCAAAGCATTACAATACTTCTGGTAAATGCTACGGCACACGAATTTACACACATACCCTCGAAAAGTTATAAAAAAAATACACATGCAGCGGCAGCGGATTTAAAATGTTAAAGAAAATAAAAATGGAAATAATTAAAAGGGAAATGGCTACTGCTAATGAAACTCAACAATGTCTACATAGCACACACCACTTCGTGGGGAACACTTTTATTCTAAAGAAGACAAATGTTACGTGTATGTCAGCCAAAAGGAAATTAAAATAGTTTGCAATAATTTTGAGTCTTTGAGAGGAGAGCGCTGCTTTTAAATCTTATCTTGTGTGTTGTGACGATGGTCGCGATATCGACGGCAGCTGGCTAGTCCTGGTGAAACGCTGAGCTCTGCTCCCATGGTCGTGTGATTGCAGCTGATGATTTTTCCTCGTAATCGGGCGGGCGGTGGTATTCATTAAGCTGCAAATCTGATTACAGTGGCGTTTTGCAGGCATGGGAAAAAAAACAAGATAAATATATATATCTATCGCAAAATAACGATGTCTTCACTGTATGTATTGCTTGAACATCCTAATGCAGCTTTCTACATGCTGTTCCTGAAATAAGAAGAATTGTTCGTGAAGCTACTCCATATAAGAGAGTGGGACACATCTTCTATTGCTAGTCGCACACTGGTCCTCGGGTTACCTTCCACTGAACGTAGCACATGCTCCTCCATGTCAGGTGTGCGGACTGTGTGGGCCTTCTTCTGTCAGTCTTCTGAGGTGCAAGGGTACCTGTGTCCCTCAGACGCTTTAAAAGTCTGCCAAACAGCTTATCAGAGGACAACCTGCACTGTGGGTACTTTTCAGTGTAGAGGGCATGGACTCGCAGGCTATGTTCATTTGCTTAACCATAGCAGAATATCAAATTCACCATTTCACTTTTTAAGTAGTACGCTTCCATTGCTAACAAGTAGGGGAAGAGAGAAAATGTATGTGCACCACACCATTTATACGTACAATCAGCGCAATAACAGTAAACACATATGTGAATCCGTGTTTAGGAGAAGGTCAAACGCCATAATATGTACCAAGGATTGATAGTACTGTACAATAAGGTACACAAACACGACGAAAACTAATGTACCCTACAACACGACTCAGACCACACAGCTGACTGCAGGCCACCTAATGGTAGGTACAACACTGTGAATAAGACATCATAGTACCCTGCTGACACATTTGACAGAGCGCCAATGGAACGACTATGCTAGTATCCACAACTAAGAGTCGCGCAATCCTTTCTATAAACACGCGTTTATCTCGGAAAGTATGCATTTCCAGACCCATGTTCACTGGACTTATTTTTCTTGTTTCGATGAGTACTACCATCTCTCAAAGTATTTGACACTTTTTTAAACACTATCTTATCTACAAGAAGGGTAGCAGAAGCGATCTGCAAAAATACTGTCCAGTATCCTTGACATAAGTTTTTTGTAGAATCTGAAAACATATTCTGAGCTCAAACATGATGCATTACTTCGAACAGAAGACCTTATCCGTGCTAACCAGCATGGATATCGAAAACATCGATCATATGGTGCCCATCTCGCACTTTTTTCACATGGCATACTGGAAGCCATGGATTAAGGCAGTCAGGTAGATGCAGTATTTCTCGACTGCCGAAAAACATTTGGCTCAGTACCACATCTAAACTTATTATAAAAAGTACGACTGTATATGGCATCAAACAAAATTCGGATTGTGATTGAGAATTTCTTTCTAGGGAGGACACGGCATGTTATGTTGGATGGAGAGTCATCGCAGATGTAAGATATAACTTTGTGTCTGCTCCAGGGAAGTGTATTGAAACCCTTGCTGTTCCTATTGTACGTTAATGACCTTGTGGACAATATTAATAGTAACTTCAGACGTTTTGGAGATGATAAAGTCATCAATAATGAGGTACCATCTCAAAGAAATGGCACAATTATTCAGTAAAATTTTCCAAAGATAGCAACTTGTTTTAAATATTCAGAAATGTAAAATTGTTCACTTCACAAAACTAGAAACAACGTAATACCTATGACTATAGTATCAATGTGTCACAGATGGAATCGGTCAATTAATACAATACCTGAGTGTGAGACTTTGTAGGGATATGAAATGGAATCACCACCTAGGCTCAGGCATAGGTAAAGCAGATGGCAAACTTCAGTTGACAGGTGGAATACTAAGGAAATGCAGTCAGTCTACAAAAGACATTGCTTAAAAAGGAGTCATGCAACCCATCCTAGAATAATGCTCAAGTGTGTGTTACCCATACCAAACTAGACTAACAGAAGACATTGAATGTATACAGAGAACACCAGCATGAATGGTCGCAGGTTTGTATGGCTCATGGGAGAGGGTCATGGATGCTGAAAGAACTGAAATGGCAGACTCTTGAAGGTAGATGTCAAATATCCCAAGTGAGGCTACTTATGAAGTTTCAAGAATTGGCTTTAAATGAAGACTCTGACAATATACTACAACTCCCCACATATTGCTCCCATAGGAATTGTGAGGAGAAGGATAATTATTAGTTTGGTACATATGTTCTTAGCGTTTTTTGTTTTGCACGCTGGTATTCCGGTTGCTATGGGTTTATTTATCTAGTGCCATTCTTTTATCTGTAGTTCACGCTTGCTATTTCCGTTTACATATTGTCATTTTGAGATTGTGAGTGGAGCCGTGAAAGCTAGAAAATGGAGTGCCAAGTGGAAATATCGGAACATTTACGACATATTATTCTGTTTGAGTTCAATTGAGGGGTGACAGCAGAGGAAGAAGGCGGAATAACTTGTGCCGTGTATGGGGATTATGCCATTGGATGCAGCACGGCAAGAAAATGGTTTTCTCCTTTTGAGGAAGATCTTTATGGTATTAGTGACTCTTCATGTTCAGGAAGACCTTCGGGGTTTGATGAAGATAGTTTAAATGCATTAATGCACAGTGATCCAAGTCAGAGTACTCCAGAACTGGCAAATTTGATGAAATGTGATCATCTGTATCTTACTGGTGACGAGAATTGGTATCTTTATGCTAAGATAAGGAAAAGCGAGGAATGATTGAGCCCAAACGAAGCAGCAACTCCCCATACAGGGACCTACCCGAATCCACAGAAGATAATGTATGACATCTGGTGGTACAGCGACGGTGTGGTGCACTATGAATTGCTTCCCGTAGGTGTAACCATCACTGCTGACATTTATTGTCAACGACTGAGATGTATTGCTAACGCAATCCAAGAACAATGATCAGGAGGACTGTGTGAAGTGACGCTATTTCACGATAACGTCTAGATTTTACACCTTTTACGCTCTCTACCGAACAACCTTCGAGGAACTTCCTTTCCGGATGAAAATACGCACCGGACATGGTTCGACGAGTTGTCGTCTCAAAACCACATGATTTATACAGTTGCGGAATCGAAAAGTTACCCCAGAGCTGGCAGACTATTGTAAATAGTGAAGGAGAATATATTATTTATGACTAAAGTCTCTATTATGTGTATCTGTTGTGTTTATTGAACTCATAGAAAAACGTTACTCACCAACCCAATATAACGCACACAGTGGTATTTGAACAGTCATTCTTCCCGCGCTCCATGCACGAATGGCACAGGAAAAAGCTCTAATAACTTGTACAATGGTACGTACCCTCTGCGAAGCACTTCACTGTGATTTACAGAGTATGGCTGTAGATGTAGAACGGTGAGGACAAGATTACAATAACGCTCATGCGTATGCACTTTATGAATGTGGTTCCATTTCTCGGTACGAAACAATCCTGTGGCAGACTATTAAAGAAAATGGCATCGTCTATGGGGCGTTAAGCTCTAATCCTTGTTAAGGAACTAATGCCTTACGGGCGGCTATGCATGCTACTACACTAGTTCAACGAACAGCAGAAAGAGAATAATATTGACTATTTGTGATTTTACCTGCCTATACGAGGCGAATAGTGTGTTCATTTATTAAAACCATCACATCTGACATTGAGACAACTTATTGAGATATTTGTACAGTTTCATAGCAGACTTTTGATTCAGTCATGTAGGCATACTTTGAGTCAAGTCACGCATAATTTTTAAAATATGAAACAAATATTGATGTGATTTGATTTCTATCCGTTTTCTTGTTTATGCAGTTAGCAAGTAGCATTAAGTGGGCCGATGATATTCCGACTTCTTTAAAAATATCGTGCTTTTGGGCTAAAGTAAAACGTAAAATGGAAAAAGAAAAACGTAAAATGAAAGATCGTGCGCTGAATTGATTTTCTTTTCGTATGGCTAATCCAGTTCCCGGACTGAAGACCCCAACACTTTAGTAAATATCTGTCTGAAAAATCCAGTGTTGTTATTATTGTTGCAGCTCCGCCTCAAATAAGAAATAATGTTTAGGTCAATGGTATTAAGGTGAATCATGAAGTTTGCTGCACACATGATATGGAATGTAAAAAATTGTGTTCTGCGTTAGCGTATAAATTGTTTACGTTTGATAAATCAAAATATTAGGTACCACTGGTAACTTGTTTACAAATACACTCGGTGTGTTCTTGTTCAAGTTCTTCATCTGTGCATGATGTTATTAGTGGTTAGATGAACTGCTTTGAGACGTCAGCAGTAGATATGCACACGTACTATACTTTTGTGCGTACGCGGAAAAGTAACGCGTTTGACGCATAAACTGGCAGGCGTAAGTATTTTTTTCTGTTCACAGCTGATTTGCACGTATATGGCAAAGGCAATAAATAACGGGAAGACAAAGTTTGAGCGGTAGTACAATCTTTCCGGCCCATAGTTACCGAAGAAGGATGCGCTACACACTGTATGCAGTTGGAAATAACAGATGACAGCGTTTTTTGTTAGCAGTACCTGTCATTCGGTTTCACCTGCTTTTATTCTATACAACGTTTAATGCATCGGAACTGTTTTAGTACTTCGTGTTTCACTTCTGCAGTTGCGTGAGACATGACTTTCCGTCAATATTGTTGTTCGTCCAATCTTTCAAATTGACAATGTTTGTTGTATTTCAATGAAATATATGCCAACAACACCGAAGTGAACCGTGTGCAGATACTTAGACCACGCTTTTCTGTCCTCGAACGTGAGTTGTGATCTGTCAAAAAGTCCCATAAGTGTTACATTGCACCCGGGTATGTTAACAGAACATGTTTTCGATGGACGACGAATGCTGGAGGAATGGATGAAGAGGAAAGTTGTGAAGATATCTGTTGCAACCGGCAGTATTCTCAGTCACCGAAATGAGGTCTCCGAGAAAATTTCAACACTTTTGCAACCTGACATCCTGGATATCGTACACAAACCGCATGCAAGAATTGAATGTTGCACGATGCATACTTTGTAGCTTTCCTGCTTGAACGTTGTTACGACAGTTTCTCCACAGCTCAAACTCTTGTTTGTGTCGTTAAAGGTTAGTTGTTGTATTTCTTGTATTAAGTATTGAAACCTTTATGCCCAATCAATGTGGTAATCCTCTTTGCATAATGTTGCTTGAAGATGTAGCAAATGAAACTGTACATATAGCATTAGCAAAAGGTTTGAATCAAGATTTGTTGCTGTTTTTGTGTATAATTCTGTGAAGTAATGTAGTATTTATGTACATTAGGTGCTTATACTTATGTTGTCAGTAGCAGGCTTATTTTATTTCGTTTAATTCATTTTGTAGTGCATACGATTATTAGTTGTTGGTATCAGAATTGCAAGTGACACCTCCAAAGAAATTTATGCGACTTTTTCACAAGTAAATTTGGTTGTGGTTTTTATATTATGTTTCAGATGATGTGACGACAAATTGCCATGCGCAAAAATCAATTCTTTGCATTTGTGTTTGTGTCGTTTTGTTTGTGGACTGTAGTGACATATTATCTGTTCCAACACCGACCTCTCGGAACGCGCTTCCCAGATGTAAGTATTGCATTGATTCAGTAATAACATTGTGTTCTTGCTATGAAAAATGTTTATGCTTTGATATGTCTGTGCTTGTTATGTGTTCAGTGTTTGTATTTTTTGATAACTTCAGTGTTATAGCTTTGGTGGATGTATCCATGCTTTACATTCTTGATACTGACCTCATATGGTGTGGGCATTTTATGAAACGCACATGGCAACCTGTTATGACAGTGCCTGTGGCACCCCATACAGTTATTGTGAGAAGTGTTGTAGCACAGTCGTTAGCTTAGGCTTGGAAGGTGGGTTCACTTTCTAAATGATACAGGGATTGTAGGAATCTGCCTAAATAACCATCATGTAAATGAAAACCAAAGTGGATTGTAAATTTAAAATACTGAGGCTTACTCTCTCATATTGGTACAATAGAGAGAACTGTGTATCATTATAAATTTGACATGATGTAAAACTCTCCTTCCTTGCCAAACTGAACTACATTTTTTTTTAGTGATCTCAGAAGTTCTGAGATTCAGTCACTTTCCTGCCCTCCATCTATTAGTAGTGCAGTAGGCATAAGCATAGTTCATGTTATTAAAAGTGGGTTGTAGATGTTTTGAAATTGTGATATTGATAGTTAAGAAAAATCTTGTTACTATGTAGTGGTCATGTCCTTTGGTATGATAAAAGTAAAGTTGTGAGATCATGCAGAAGTCATTACTCCAGCACTATTTCAAAATAACAAAAATATGAAAATCATAATATTTACATATCAAAAGCTGTATAGTTAAGTGTCTTTATTGTGATTGGGGGGGGGGGGGGAAGCAAATTTTAACCTAATGAAACATCACAATCATGCCTTTTTCCATTAAAACAGTGGGAAGTCCATTCTTTTTCATTGTGCCCATTGCAACTTAATGCCTCCTCTACTACATCACTATTATTCAAATCTACATTTAAGTTGATAAGAATTGCCAGCATCCACATACCCATTTGTGGAGTGTGTTTATGTTGCAGTTCATGAATTTGTACACAACAAGTTGATTACAGACATTATGGTGGTACTTGGTACCAGTATCTTTGATATGAAATTTTATTCCTTTCATCTGTAGGAGAGAGACTGTATTCAAAGGAAGCTTTCACAGAATTATTTACTGTTTTAAACTATACAAACCATTATGTTTCAATTGGAGTGTACAGGTAATGTACAAATGTTTGTCTGTTCACACAAATGGAGACACAGCTATGTATGAGATTAAAGCAAAAGCCATTTCATTGCAGGACCATATGTGTAATTTTTGGTACTTGTCTTTACATTGTACCCTGAAACTGACTAGAATTTTTGTTTGTTTGTGATGCTGTAAAGTGACACAGAATTACCTTTTTTTTAAATTTGGAACTATCTGTGCTCACAATCACTTTATTACAAGTAAATGCATCATGTCTGCTTAAAAACTGAAATGAGAAGTCTTTCTGATAACACAGGAGAAAATATTTCATACCTAAAGGGTGATGCAGTGGAGCTGTGCAGATAACATGAAAAGAAAAACAGGAAAGTTGGACTTTGTTTGAGTAACTCTGGAAATTGGGATAAAGTTACATTTTGAGTAGTAGGGCCATTCCATGCCAAGCCGTCTAACTTCGGGAAAAGGTTCCCACATGGCCGTCACCGATTTTGCTGAAATTGTGTGTGAACATTTGCCCATGTTCCCAGTGAGCATTGGTAAAGTTTCACATTGGTCAGTATAATATTTCCAGAGACAGTCATTTGTTTGACCCCATAGTGCAGCTATGTAAAGTACTGCCCTGAGTTTTCAGCTAATTTGAGCAGGTTGTCATCTCTGGCAATATTTTCTTGAAAGAGACAAAACTAGGCCATCTTGTACAATCCATTGCACTCTATTAATGAAAACAATAAAAAAAATATTTCTTGAGCAATTTTCATATGGATCATTTGAAGCAAAGTGGGCTGAAAAAAAGAGACTCTTGAAAAAATGTGGAGTTTAGCTTTTTATACCTCCGGAAGTAATTGTAGGATAAACCTGACTGAAACTTTGCAAGTTATAACTCTCCAATACAAGGTTTTAGAATATAAAATTTCATTCCCCTACTGCTTTCCAACAGTTTACAAATTGAGGGCAAATTTGAATATTTTTGTAAAAATGTCAAAAATGGCTGCTTGTAGCCCATCTTTTGGAAAAAAAAGGGTCTCTCCCGAAAACTTTTTCAAAATGTTTTCATCAGAATGGACACGTTCTTAAAAACTAAATTTGCTTTTGCAATGCGAGCATATAAAGCCCTAAAACACGACAACAAGATGGAGGTGTACTTAAAATATGCCAATATTCCACTGGTCCTCAAATTAAATATGACATCTTTTATTGTTCTACAGCTGGTTAGTACTTTTTGGGGGAAGGTAATGAGGTGGAAGTGAGATTGAGTTGGAAAAACTTAAAAAAAAAAAGAGGTATCTTTTGTCACAACTGATCTTGACACATTTCAGCCTGTTTTTCTGTTATGATAACCACTGAATCAAACTGGTTATGCACTTCACAATTTAACTGTAACTACCAAGGTGCTGGACATTATGGTAGTAAAATTGTTGCATAACAAGTGCAGCAGACATTGTATAAAGTGCCTTCAAGTTTTACACCACTGTCACATTAAGTTTTGAGGAAGTTCATAATAGTCTAACTGACATTTTTAGTAAAGACTCTTGTTATAGAGAATTTTTAGTATGTCTTTTTTATTATGAAATGCTGTTGGCATGCTTGTTTAATTTCAGTGTATAAAGTATAACATATTTTTCTTCATATAGTTTGTGGTTTGTGTGATCTGATTAAAAATTATTTAAATATGTTGTTTGGTTCATGGTGGCTTAACAACTGCAGGCTGTTTTTCAGGTCGGAAAACTTGCATCCCCGTTGCCATTGGGGCAATGCCCAATAGTTGTGCATCAGCAGTAGCCACCAATGGATTTCTTTACCACTGGATCCCAAGCCTGATGATTCATTTCTTTGTGTGTCAGAGGACAGGAGAGGCTTGTGGCTACAGACTTGAGTAGAAATTTTTAGGCCTTCATTTTGTGCACGCCTGTGCTGATAGGCCACGCTGCTTACTTTGATTTCGTTTGGAATTATGGAAGTGTCAGATTCCACCCGTCTGCTTTGACCCCTGACGTCATCAATGTGGCGGAAATGGCTTTTCTGATCGTCTCAAATATGGCACCTATGATGGCACTACATACACACAGCAACAACACGAAAATACGTATAAATAAGACAATAACATCTCTCTCCCAAAATAGAATCAAAGTAACGGGACAACTGCGGGAAACTGGGATTTTTGGCAGGGGACAAGGTAAATATAACAAAAAAAAAAAAAAAAACACCAAGACTGGCACTTCCCTTGAACTATATGGGTCAACTGCATCTGATTATACAGAAACACCAACGCCTACAGCAAAAACTACGGAAATTGGAATCAGACATTTCACTTGACCACAGCTGACAATACCAAACCACCAATACCTACATATAAAACTACGAAAATTGGAATCGGTCTTTTCCCATGACCTATATAGGTCAACCATAACTATTGATACGAAAAAATCAATATCTACAACTACGAAAAACAAAACCAAAACCATGCAAAAATTCAAAAGTCAAACACCCTTGCGCAAATTAAGACACATTCAATACACAATAAATACACAAAACATTACAGCTCGAGAAAAATAGACCCAAAAAAACAATTACTTACCATCAACAAATTTTGGCGCTGCCGAGTAGATCAGACATCCCAAAAACACACACACACACACACACACACACACACACACACACACACACACACACACACACACACACACACACCTGCAAATACAACCAACTTATAAACGCATGCTGTAATGACGACATTTGCACAGTGAAGAGAGTGAGTGAGTGAGTGAGTGAGTGAGTGAGTGAGTGTGTGTGTGTGAACTGTTCATGATTGTCAATAAATGCTGCACACTGTAGTGTCCAGCAATAAATCTGTGGGTCCTTCACATACCATCTGCAGAAAGTCAAGGCAATAGTTGTGAACATGTGCCCACAACAGTACTATGAACTCCAGCCACAATTCAGCTGGCAGTTCAACTTATATTGGTCTCTCCTGTGCAACCAGGTCAGTCCATGAGTGATAAGAATGGCATACCACTTTGCAGTGCCATTAAAGATCAGTTTTTCTGCGGTATCTTTGAGTATCCTGCTGTGGCAATTAAAAAGACTTACCTCTTCATACACACTTCCTGCTGGAAATCTTGTGATATTACATCTTCTTGTAGCTGATGTCTGAACCACTGCTGTCTTCAGGTATATAAGAATGTGGATGTAACTGTTGTTCAGACAGCTCTTCACACATAAGAATGACATGTGTTCAGTGTTTGCAACTCTTTGTGAGTGCTGGGAGTGGTTTGTTTCGAGTGTGCATGGCCCTACATCTGTTGTTGACATCTGCTATTGGATAGAAATAGAGAATAATTGATACAGAATTCTGAAAGTCTTCTGTATGTACAGTAGATTTCTCAATACCACATGGTACTACTGACATACAGTAAAATGTAACAAATGCAGAAAATATGATTAACTGCATGTACATGGAAAAATTTTTGAAAACTTGATACCATCATGCAACTTTCTGCTCTTCTCTCAATTGCTTTGAGTGTCAGTTGACACAGAATATTTGAAGGGAAATCTTTCTGAGTACAGTCATGCTGCATATCTGCATCAAACTTGCTGTATGCGTGCAACAGATCTTTTGGCACACAGTACATTGTTGACTATGATTTGAGCCCAGAATATGCAAATTAAAGTTTAGGCTTTGTCAGTCAATCTTTGGTAATTAGTAATGTGTTCCATACCTACTTATCAGGACACTGGAGTCACTCTAATGAAACTTCAGTACTCCTTAATACCCAAACCATTAATTTATGAGCATGGGTTCTCTCTTGGAAGAATAACCCCTCAACCTAATATGCCTATCTAGTGTCACTTTTACACATCCTCTATGGAAACAATTCCTAATCAAAGGTTTCATCATATTGACTGTACCTACTTGTAATGTGGATTGTGAAGCTCGCTGCTTGCTAAAAGCTCATTAGTTTGTGTATCAATTACATCTGAATGTGGTGTTTCCAGCTAACTATTTTTTTATATATATATTTTGTAAGTGCCCAGGCTGTCAAACACAAATTAATAAGAAACCAATGCCCCGTAATACAAATTTTCCACATGGAAGCTTAAAGTAGCCCAATCAAATGTGAATGATGATTGAAATGTATGATGTACACTCCTGGAAATTGAAATAAGAACACCGTGAATTCATTGTCCCAGGAAGGGGAAACTTTATTGACACATTCCTGGGGTCAGATACATCACATGATCACACTGACAGAACCATAGGCACATAGACACAGGCAACAGAGCATGCACAATGTCGGCACTAGTGCAGTGTATATCCACCTTTCGCAGCAATGCAGGCTGCTATTCTCCCATGGACACGATGGTAGAGATGCTGGATGTAGTCCTGTGGAACGGCTTGCCATGCCATTTCCACCTGGCGCCTCAGTTGGACCAGCGTTCGTGCTGGACGTGCAGACCGCGTGAGACGACGCTTCATCCAGTCCCAAATATGCTCAATGGGGGACAGATCCGGAGATCGTGCTGGCCAGGGTAGTTGACTTACACCTTCTAGAGCACGTTGGGTGGCACGGGATACATGCGGACGTGCATTGTCCTGTTGGAACAGCAAGTTCCCTTGCCGGTCTAGGAATGGTAGAACGATGGGTTCGATGACGGTTTGGATGTACCGTGCACTATTCAGTGTCCCCTCGACGATCACCAGTGGTGTACGGCCAGTGTAGGAGATCGCTCCCCACACCATGATGCCGGGTGTTGGCCCTGTGTGCCTCGGTCGTATGCAGTCCTGATTGTGGCGCTCACCTGCATGGCGCCAAACACGCATACGACCATCATTGGCACCAAGGCAGAAGCGACTCTCATCGCTGAAGACGACACGTCTCCATTCGTCCCTCCATTCACGCCTGTCGCGACACCACTGGAGGCGGGCTGCACGATGTTGGGGTGTGAGCGGAAGACGGTCTAACGGTGTGCGGGACCGTAGCCCAGCTTCATGGAGACGGTTGCGAATGGTCCTCGCCGATACCCCAGGAGCAACAGTGTCCCTAATTTGCTGGGAAGTGGCGGTGCGGTCCCCTACGGCACTGCGTAGGATCCTACGGTCTTGGCGTGCATCCGTGCGTCGCTGCAGTCCGGTCCCAGGTTGACGGGCACGTGCACCTTCCGCCGACCACTGGCGACAACATTGATGTATCGTGGAGACCTCACGCCCCACGTGTTGAGCAATTCGGCGGTACGTCCACCTGGCCTCCCGCATGCCCACTATACGCCCTCGCTCAAAGTCCGTCAACTGCACATACGGTTCACGTCCACACTGTCGCGGCATGCTACCAGTGTTAAAGACTGCGATGGAGCTCCGTATGCCACGGCAAACTGGCTGACACTGACGGCGGCGGTGCACAAATGCTGCGCAGCTAGCGCCATTCGACGGCCAACACCGCGGTTCCTGGTGTGTCCGCTGTGCCGTGCGTGTGATCATTGCTTGTACAGCCCTCTCGCAGTGTCCGGAGCAAGTATGGTGGGTCTGACACGCCGGTGTCAATGTGTTCTTTTTTCCATTTCCAGGAGTGTATTTGTAGAGAAACAGTTGCTGCAATTTTTTACCCATTATTGCTACACTTCTTGGCATAGTTTTATGCCAAGAAGTGCAGAAAGAGAATGGGTAAAAAATTGCTGGAACTGTGACAGTTGTGGAGATGATTAAACTAGAACAAAAGTTAGTGATACTAATGAAGGAAATCATAAAGGGAAATAATAAGCACGAAACAAGTATTCCATTAAAAGTTGACCAAAATTATGCAGAAAGTAGCTGAAGAAAAATACAGTTAGTAAGTTGATGGTATGTGATTTGTGGAATCACAGGCTGAATAAGCATTTAAAATGGAGGAAAGAAAGAATGGGCCTCCAAATAAATCATATGCCGTACTAAAATGTGACATTTCAGTGTGTAAGTTCAGTATTATAACTGGAAACAACTGTGTAATTATATTTTTGAGTAATATTCTGCAACAAATTCGATATGGAGTTGCATGAATGTTTGAACTGTTCACGGTATATAGGCTAAGTAATTTACTGGGTAGACTGATCGAGCAACTGTCATAGTATTAGTGAAGAAGTAGAGGAATCGGCATGTCTACCGTCTGGTTTGTGTTAGTAGTATAGTGCTACTTTTGGTCAAAGGGGTCTTGTATCAGATGTTTCAGTTGCCATATAATTTTTGTTCTGGTAATGACAGGGCGTGACGATTGTTTCAGTTCTTTTCGCTGACATTTGCACAGTGAAGAAGAGTGAATTTTATAGAACCAATGTGGCAGTCAGTCTTAGTGTTGCATGAGAAAATTGTTCATCTCATATATTCAGTACCCCTCCAGATTCCAGCTATAAATTACTGTAAAACATTTGAAGAGAGAGGGTTGTGAGGGGGGGGGGGGAGGGGTCCATTCTACAGAATAATAGCAACCCTAGAATTCTTTGGAAAATCCAGTCACAAACATGGAAAAAATAAACAGGATATCCATGTGCTTAACTCCCCGCAGCTGTGTGGCAAGCATAACAGATGTAAATAATGTACATTTTTGAAGCTAAAATGGCAAGTTATTAAGAGAAGGCAAGAGAAAAGTGTACAGGGATGGGACGCTCCTCAAAAACATACGATTTAAACACAGTTCGCTTAATAGCAGAAGTGTAGCTCATGTTCATGTTCTACAGCTAGAGTCGAGCACAGTGCAGGTTTCAGTCTGCCTACACCTGTCTTGCAGCCTGCTCATATGGTACATGTGCCAGCCCAGCTGTCTCACTGCACTGTGAAGCTGCTGGCCCAGCCCAGTGGGATGACATGCTTTGTCAACTAGTCACTTCCTCAGCCCACTGAAGTTACTCATTGGATCAACCTGTTGCCTTTACTGCAGTTCATTCTGCATGCCTCTACAATGCCCTGAATTTATCCTTGTGTATTATTATTTCAATTAACTGTACAGTTTTATGTGGGCAGCAGTTTCAGTGAATGTTTGAGCTTCGCTCTAGTGTCAGTTTATCCAGTCTTTTCATATCCACCCAGTCACATTATCTACATAGATAGCTCTTTTTATGCTCAGAAGAGAGTATATAATACCAACAATAATCACAGAATATCTTTCACTTGGATAGACTCTTATAAGTCTACTTTTAATAATCCAAATAGTGCATATCAAGAATATCATACATTGATGGAGTTAAAGACACCACATTTTTGTAGTGTGGAATTACTGATAGTCACAATGTAAGAAACCAGTGACACACAGTAGGAATCAAGTATGACACAATCTCATATTTTCTCCCCATAAGTTTTGGGATGTTGCAGATAGACATAAGATGTTCTGCAGCACATGCAGTGAGCTAGAGTGATTAGTATGTAACCAGCAAGCACAGCATAGTGCACTGTTGAGTTGGTAGGTTGGATACTATCCTGCCACCTATGGTGTGGTAAGCTGCACTTGGCTCACAACTGTAGCATGTGAGTTTGTATGTGCCATTGCATGTTACATGGGGTAGACAGCTTGAAACCTAAACTGTGCACAACTCTAGCATCAGCCTCTCACCCTTTGAAAGCACTGGAAAATTTGAAAGCTGAAGCAACTGTGCACCATAAACCGCATGTGACGTACATTTTTGTGAACTTGTGTATATGATAAATTGTAATATAACCTTTATACTCATAATTGTGATTTGACTCAGGATCCATATGCTTAGTAAAATTAGGAGCGAGGCTGAGAATAGTGTGTCATGTCATTTGTGTATGATTAATTTTGAATATAAATATGTTTGATACTTCTTATATCTGAGCTGTTTTCTAACAACTATAAATTGATGCACACATACGTTCGTGCATACGTATGTAAATCAGTAAATGCATGAAGAGATCATAGCCTTATGATTCTGTTGCAGAAGGCATCTGTTGTAGAGGACCCTTTAGCAAGACTGGAAAAAAAGTTGAAGGAACATTTAAAAGCCAACAAAAACTTATTCAGAGAAATACAGGAATTTGTTTTTAAGGAAGGTAACAATATTTTTTTTATTTCAAATATTTGAAGGCTTCATATTGTTGTGATTTTAAATATTTAGCTATGGTTTGAAGAAATCACAAATATCCATTTGATTCTCAAGTTTTAAAGAAAAACGTATTTAAGTTGACATTTACATAATTATTGTTGTTCAAATAATATTGTTTTTAATAATTAGTATAAATAAAAATAATAATAATACTAATAATAAATATTTTTATAATCTTCAAATTTCATATATTTTGCATTGCTTAAATATGAGAATGTTTGCAATACTAATCAACAATATTAATTACAAAGTTGTACTACAAAATGGGGGTCAAGAGATATGAAAAGCCAAGCTAATTAGAGAGATCGTTGTATAACTAACATGAAATCTTGAAACGTAACATATCCCATAGGCATGTGGAAATAGATTATACTACTGGAGCGAGATGGGAAACTGTCCCACAGAGGTAGAGATCAGGAGGACGAATTGGATACAGAACAGTGACAGATGTTCCTATCTCATCACTTTCTTTCCTACAATACCATATTGCCATCAGTGATGGGACTTGCTTGTGTTGTAAATACTCCCCACCCACCTTCCTCCTCCTCCTCCTCCTCCTCCTCCTCCTCCTCCTCCTCTACTGCTGTCACTTTTTCCTATATTGCTGTCACACCTAACATTTTGTGCCTGACTGTTTCTCACCACATCTTGTATATCTTTACTGTTTCGTTAATATTCAGGACTTTTTGATCAGGATAACTGGTCCAATCTGAGAATCTCATTTGTTGCCATTTACATTGCCTTATATCCATTTGCTTGCTGGCATTTTTGAGAGGCTTTCTTGAGTGTTGTTTGACATGCTTCTTTTTTATATCCAAAAATATGAATGGGAATAGGAAAAAAAGAGCTACAGGGTTTGAATGTAAGCTTGGAAAAGTGTTCATAGAACTTATTTTAAATTCGTAATGTAGCTGCTAAACTTCTACACTAACAAAAGAAGAGTGGTAGCTTGGTTTCTTCTAATACCTGCTTATTCAGTGAAGCATTTTTAAAGGTACTTGGTATTTGGACATCTACCCTGTTGCCAAGGTTTTACAGGCTGCAGATGGCTGTTAACCAAACATCCAAACCATAACCTAGTTGGACATTTGTTTTCATAAATCAAGGGAAAATACCAAGAATAATAACTTGTGAAGTTGTTGTATTGAACATTTTAAGTGTATCACTCTTGAACTCAAAATACAGCATAAATAAAATGTGAAAGCAGTTTGCAAAACAAAGAAAATATGTTTGAACTTAAAAAATGTTTGAAATTTACAGAATGGATATGTTTGTTTTATAAAAAAACTAATAGTATCAGTAGGGGATTGGGGGGGGGGGGGGTTTGTTTACCATTACCATGATCAGCAAATACTAAGAAGCTGGCATCAATGGTAGTGGCATAAGAGAGCAGTTTTTATTGTACTGTCATGGGCTGACTCTTGCCTGGAATTAAATTTTTATGAGAAATGGGTGTCACTCTTCCTGCAGGCCACTCTTAGTATGACAATGAGCTAATGAGGAGTGTGTGAGCAACAAAATACCACCAAAGAACTCCCCAAAATTAATAGAATTTGGGTCAGATTATTGAGTTGGCTACTTCGTGCACAGAATTGTTCATTGTTGAGGATATGAGTTCACGAGATGTGCCCTGTTGCTCAAGTGTCATTATTTTCTTGGATAAATTTATTGGTTATTGTACAGGCATAAATATCAACATAAGCATGACAGTTGTTATTTGCATACAACTGCCTTGTCACAGTTACACGTGGAAAGAAGTGGATGTTTTTGCATGTACTTGCTCCCCTTACACAGACAATACCTCACGTGAAGAAATCTGTATCACAGACATTGGATGGGTGATAATAAAATATTGCTTCTAGTCAAATTGAAACACAAATATTGTCATTTCACAGTTAGAAGTTAGACTCATTTGTATAGTGAATGGTCCTCTCCATTGATGCACAGTTGAGTGGAATTGTTGACATACAACTGCAAATACTGCTTCCTGTGATGAGTGATGCACGCATCGCTGTCTTATAAGCATGTCTTCTAAGTAGAGTACTCGGTGATACAATCCATCAGACTTCTTGTAACAAGAGCAGATCACGATTAAAACCACATAACAGCAAATATTAGTCACTGGTTAATGTCGTAGACATTGGCTGAACTTTTCGGATGCCAACCCTATGTTTAGAAATTGATGCTGTAGTTTATCAACAGCACAAGGATAAGCATTTAATTGACTCTCCACACCTATCTGAGTTTGTTGTGTCTCTAACATCTTGGTGGCCCTTAATCATACTTGAAATCATAAATGTAGATTCTACCAAGTTATTTCTCTCTGGTAGACTCCCTCCCTATTGTAGCACTGACTGTCATTCTACTCTGTAATATACTACGCAGTTATCTGTTACGTACCAGTGATAAAAGCAGATTGCAATATCACCAGTTGAATTGTGATGGTTTGGCACAACATGATGCTAATAACAATATACTCAAAATTTGTAGCAATCAGTACATGCTTATACTGTTTTTGTGGTTTGTTTTCAATTTTTGAACTCTTGTTTACATTTTTCTGACTGTCTTGAAATGCACCTATAATTTTTACATTACCCTGAAAACTGTACACAGTATGTAAAACATGTAAAGGTCCAGACTTCCATCAATGGTGCTATTTATTTCTGTTTTTTGTAGCATACGGCTGCTTCCTGAAACAATAATGATAATTGCATGCCATGTGCATTTTATTACATAACACAATGCCATTTTAAATATGGGCATAAACCCACATTGCATAGAATTACACATTTTTGTGAATCGTAGTGGCATAAGAGAGCAGTTTTTATTGTACTGTCATGGGCCCACTCTTGCCTGGAATTAAAATTTTATAATGAAGTAACACAGTAAATCACTCATCATATTTGTGCTACTTTCATAAGTTACTGAAGAAGTGCCTATTTATCTCAGCAATATATAAAAATGTCGTAATTTTTTAGCTGCAAACAACCACATTGGAGAAAACTCACTTGTTGGGAATGAAGCTCAGAATGAAGTCCTGGGAAGTCGACAGAAGAATAGCAAGGTTGGTTTCATATTGGCACAGGTGATTTTAGAACACGGATTCAGATTCTAGGTATCTTGTGTATGTTAATTTACTAGTTTTTCATCAGTAGTCTTCTTTTATATGAAGTTAATAGTTTTTGCTACATAGTCCATTTTTTTCTAAATTAGTTGCGAAGCAAGCAATTGAATTTTGTAGATCATGTTTCATTTTATTATAATGAATACTTTCAGTTTTCTGAACAAAACTATACTAATTATGGAACAAAAGTTAGTGACAAGACACTAATGTGGTTTAAACTGCAATTCTGACCTGTGAATGGTTAAAAAAATTGAAAAATATTTGATATGTTGTAAAATCAATTTGAAGTCAAAATTGTGTATTCACTCTAACTTTGGATGAAAAAGAAGCTAGTAATGTGATAGTTAAAAGCTTAAACTCTCCTTTTACTGACAAGACTGGTGTCTTTCTCCTAGATGACAGAGACGGAGATTCTCTCTCTTATATAAATCAAAAAATTATTTGCAACAATGACTGGCTCATTATTCGAAGTTCAGGCATGTTATGTTTTCCAGTTTCTGTGAGCCCTTTAAGTAATTGCATAAGAAGCAGAACATTTTCTTATATGATGTTGAATCATACATGTGACAAAGTTATAATGAAGTATGTCGTTATAAATAGCATGTTGTAATTAAAATGTATGTGATATTTTGTCATGTGGAACTGGTATGGAATCATTAAACATGCACACTAGAGAGACAAAGACACAGAGAGAATCATTTTATAATTTTATCATACACCATTCATGAAGGAAACAAAGAGGTGACCAAATGATGCTGGTACCAGGTACCTTTAATTGTATGCTGGGAATTGGCTTGTGGTGTATAAACGTGTCAAATGCGTATGTTGGACAAGTTTTATTTCAACTTGATCCCTATCTAAAACTTTTTTTTTTAAGTGAAATGACAGAACAAAGTTTTACATAAGAGGCCAATTGAGTGTCATGATGAATTTCTGTGTGGGCTATTGTAATATATTCAGGACATAATTTTTCTTTAATTGTTTGAGGAATTTTGTTATTGACAAGAAATTGAAAACTTTGGCAAGCATTTTGTATAGCTGTAGTTGGGAATGAAATGACTTACACTTTGTAACAAGGTGTGTGTAAAGTAGACTAGTGGTAAATAAATGGAAAGTATACCACATAATTTTAATCTTCTATCAGCTATCTGTAATGAGCATACAGCTGTTCATTCAACATTTGTGCCAAAAATAATGTCATCCCAAAATAACTGACCTGTTTCAGGGTTTTGCACAGTTGCATCATTATTTTTCATATTTTTAACATCAGTGTTATGGTTTCTATACAGAGAGCTTAGCTTAATGATAATTATACCTTTGGATATGCACAGGATGTTTAGCATTTGATGATTGTTACTAAATCTGTCTTCTTATTTCTGTCTGCATGATATTTGTAAAGTAGTTTGTACTTTTCTAATGAAGAATCTTATTTTACACGTCCTGTAGTGGAAATGGTACAGTGCACGTAATGTATGGTTTAATAATTCATATAATAATTATCTGTTTGTGAGCTTCACAATTTAGAATTGTATGTCTGCCTGCATGGAAAAGCTTTAGTTACATATTTCTTTTATCTTAAGATCTAACTTGACTGAATAAGGCTAACTCCATTGCTGTTCTAGGTTGAACAGTTGAAAGATATTGCGCAACAGAAACTACCAAACGGCGGCCCTGTCATTGCTATAGTTGTGTTTGCATGCAATCGTATTACCGTCAGCAAGTGTATTGATCAGTTGGTGCGTTACCGTCCATCACGCCATCAGTTTCCTATCATTGTGAGCCAAGATTGTCGCCATAAAGCCACAGCTGATGTTATTGATTCATATAGCAATGAAGTTTTTCATATAGAGGTAAATTACTTTCTCGTCTCTGTTGTGTGCTGATTATTATGTACAATATTTAATATCTCATTATGTTATTCAAATTGTAAAAAATCTTCTGAAACAAATGTATGTACCTTTTATTAGTATTTACCCTTTTATTTGGTATTCCATCTTCGTTGAAAAGTGTCAGTGTTGGTGTATTATTGTATTGTGTTGTTGACTAAACACACCGGCCAGTTAATTTAAGATTTTGTTTAACTTTATCTTAGCAACCTGATCAGTCAGAGATTGAAGTACCTCCAAAGGAGAAAAAGTTTAGAGGTTATTTCAACATCGCACGGCATTACGGCTGGGCACTAAACGAAACCTTTTTCAGATTTGGGTTCAACACAGTCATCATCGTGGAAGGTAACATATTGCATTATTACTCACCTTCTTTTTTCTGTCTTTTCTTCTTTTGCAATGTTCAATGTAGTTTGTGTTCTTTACAGTCTGTGGACAATAGAGTATATTGTGGGACTTGACTGCAGCTTCAACTGGATGAATAACTGAGGCATAACTAAAAATTGCATTTGTTATTTTTACTGAAAGCACATCGTCTCAGCCACTGTAGTGTGAATGCAAAACATTTCCACCATATCTGATCTGTATATTAAGTTTATTTTTGAGCTACATAATTCCTCTTGAACTTTTGCATGCGTATCTCTATTAGCACTCGCAAGGACACAGATAGTGTGAACCCAGTGGTAAACTGAAATAAATGATTGTGTTCGATATTTATACCTCTCAGGTGTTTGTCAGAGAATGGTCTGCTATGAGTCTGGAATAGTTTAATTACTTTTATCGTTTTGTCGGTCTGTGTGTCTTCACTAACAATGGATATCAGTATCAGATAAATCTGTCAAAAAAAAAAAAAAAAAAAAAAAAAAAAAAGTGTACAGACTGTACGAGGGAGCAGTGAAGGTGATGCCTGGAGGAGCAAGTGTAGGTACCTCCTAGTTTTTTTGTCCTACTGGTAGCCTCTCTTTACACCTTAGTCTCCAGAAGTAGGAAGCTGTCAGCCTGCATGTGTCCAGCTGAACCTGGCAAACTGTTCCATTAGACACTGCTGTCTGTCACATGTATGCACAATGCATTACAAAGCAATCACTTGAAAATGATGTGATACCCAAATTCAGAAGATAGCACATTGCAATAAATATTTTATAGCTGGAAGTAAACAATCATTTATTTAAACATTATTATGGCTGTGAAATCACCTGGTGGTATTGCTTTTGAGAGGGGGGGGGGTGAACAGCTTTGGGGAGGGAAATAAATATGAAATATAACATTTTATGCAATTTATTGCTGTTTAATTGTCATGTTCTGTAGGCCTGGTATCTGAGAAACCGTTTGAACCAGTGAGAAAGCTTTTAATTAGCTTTTCTCAGATACCTTCATTCAGAAAGGTGTTTTTTTTTTCCCAGCTTGGCATACATACTTAATCCAGTCTTCCACCACAACGTAATCAGTAGCTTTCTCAAGTAAATTCAGCACATCTTTCATTTTGATGTACAATTTCTGGATCATAAATTTTCCGTTGGACAATATTGACAGTGATGAGGGGGGAAACCTCATACCCTCATGGCCCATTTCTGTTACTATGCTGTCTGGTTCAAATTTATTGTAAAAGTGCTTGTGACGCATGACTTCCTCCAACTCTGACTTTGCATAGCAACCCAAGCTTGAAACAAGTTTCTCTTCAAGCCACTTTGCAATTTCTTCCTTCTTTGTATTTGACTTAAGAATTTTCTCCTTTCTTCTTAAATGCTAACAAACATGTAGATGACGCAGTTCCCTTCTAAGCCACATAATAAATCTAGCTGGGCTCACATTCAGGAGGACAGCGATTCAAATGCCTGTCTGACCATCTAGATTTTGATTTTCCATGATTTCCCTGTATTGTTTAAGGGAAATGCCAGGATGGTTCCTTTGACAGGACACATCCAGTTTCCTTCTTATCCTTCCCAAGTTCATGCTTGTGCTGTGTCTCCAATGACATCTTCAGTGGAACATTAGATCCTAACCTTTCTTTCTTCCAATGAGGGAAATGCATCTATATTTCAATTCAGCTACTTATTTCTGAACTGTTGAAAATGAAGCATCACACTTTCTATTATATTTCGCCAGCTTTGGATAAGTTTCAGCAGGGTAAAAAAAAAAAAAAAAATATGTTATGACAGTTTGGTTTTCCAGTTTATTTATTTGAACAAAGTACACACTAAAAACTACTTGAAAATGCCTTATGAACAAAAATTCTCTGCAGATCTGTTTAAAATGTGAATTAATTCATATCAGTACCAAAAACATTCCAGGTGGAATGTTTTTCTCCGTGTTCTCATACTATATAAAAATAATCCTTTTTTGCATTGCTGTTAATATGTTCATATACTGCTAGTAGCATATACTTACTACTTTATTAGTCTGCATTATGTTGACCATTCACAACTGTCTCATCACTTACAGTTTTAATGTGAATGTCACATCACATCTTTGTGCCAGAAGTCTGTACTACTGTTTAGTGTGAGCAGAAGACTCTGCGCAAACCCTGGGAATTGATGTGCTGAAGGCAGTATGTCCTATTGCATTAGCTGACTGTTGCCATACTGCGGGCAATTGCACTGGCAAACTGACAACATCGCCCCTTTCCACACTCACTTGTACTTTGTTGTCAATCACTTTGTTATTCTGATCCAGGTACAGAGTATAAATTTTGTCATGTATTTGTAACATGGCTGGAGGTGTTCCTTTAGCTATATACATCTTGCAGATTTGAGATTTTCCTCTTCCAGTCTTGCTGGAAGCTCCACTAGAGTAAAAGCAGTCCATACTGCTGCTACAACATCTGTTGCAGCAAATGTGTGATAGTATGATGATTGTGCTGTAATGCTTGTACGTGTCAACATAACTGAACCAATCTTCACTCTTCCACAGCTTCAACAGCATTTCTCCCATACACTTCACAGGCAGGTGTACCTCCACTGCGGTTCCGGCGCCACCGTTTGCTGGCCGCTTATGCTGCCAATGTTCTAAGCTTGCCCGGGCATCCAAATTATCGTGTCCTGTTCCCGCAGTCGGTCGTCCATCTGCCAGACCGTCGGCCCCGGTCGGGTTGTCCGATCGCTGTACGCGTCAAGGAGCTTCTCTGCGGGCTTGGGTTTTTCCCTGTTCCACCTCCTTTCCGGGCGCCTCTGCGTACACCCCCGTGGTGTGTTCCTCGCCCTTGCCTTCGGCTCGACTTGGCACAGGGCTCAAAGGACTCGGTCCCTCCAGAGGCCTTCCGCCGCCGCTTTTATTCCATCCTGGCCACGTATCAGGGCTCTGGAATTGTTTATACCGACGGTTCGATGGTTGCTGGTCGTGTCGGGTATGCGCTAACTCTAGGGGACCATTCCGAACAACGGTCCTTGGCGGCTGGCTGCAGCGTTTACACTGCTGAGCTGGTCGCCATCTTTCGAGCCCTAGAGTATATCCGCTCCTGCTCAGGTGAGTCCTTCGTTATCTGTAGCGATTCCCTGAGCGGTTTACGAGCTCTCGACCAGTGTTTTCCTCGTTCTCGTCTGGTGATGGCTATCCATGAGTCCCTGTATACTCTTGCGCGTTGCGGCCGCTCTGTGGTCTTTGTGTGGACCCCCGGTCATGTCGGTATCCCGGGCAATGAACATGTTGACCGCCTGGCGAAAGAGGCCATGAGACAACCGTCTCTGGATGTTGGCCGCCCCCAGAGACTGATTTGCGGGCAGTCCTCCGCCGAAAAGTTTTTGCGCTTTGGGACGCTGAATGGCACGATCGGATCACGGCCAATAAACTCCATGCCATTTAGGACACGACGACTGTGTGGCGGTCATCCATGCGAGCCAACCGCAGGGACTCAGTCGTCCTTTGTCGGCTCCGCATTGGCCACTCCCGGCTGACACACAGTTATTTACTGCGCCGGGAGGACCCTCCTGTATGTCGCTGCGGGGCGGCTTTGACAGTGGCCCACATTTTGTTGGCCTGCCCCCTTTTAGCTGTGGTCAGGCAGACATTTGCGCTGCCTGATACACTCCCTGCCCTTTTAACAGACGACTCCACTATGGCTGACTTAGTTTTACGTTTTATTCGGGCAGGGGGATTTTATCATTTAATCTGAGTGTTTCTGTTTTATTTTATTGTTTTGTGCTGATTCTGGCATTTGGCCTATGATTTTAAACTGATTTTTTAATGTGTTTCTAAGTGGTTGGCATTTCCTTTTTTTATTTCTATGGTCGGCCACCCACTTTCACACTCTGTGTGGTTTTAGTTCGTTTTGTCTTGTCTTTGTCTCAGTTTCTCTTGTTCTGTATCGTCTGTGATCTATTCTGTTCCTCGTTATTTTTTGTTCTCTGAGGGTGTTCTTTGTCTGTGGAAAAAGGGACCGATGACCGTAGCAGTCTGGTCCCTTTCATCCCCCAAACCAACCAACCATACACTTCACATGATCTTCCTGGATGTCGACCTCCACCTCTCTGATGTCTCCATCCATACCTCTGTCAATATCAAGTCCACTAACTACCATCAGTAAGTACATTTTGACAGCTGTCATCCCTTCCACACCAAAAAATTACTCCCATACAACATGGCCACCTGTGGATGGTCTACCTGCAATGACAAGAATTCCCTTGCCCAGTATGTGAAAGGACTCACAAAGGCCATCACATAGAGGCACTGTCTCTCGAACCTAGCCTGCAAACAGATTTCATGCACCATATCCTCACACATCCCTAATCCTTTCATCACCCCAAAGAACCAGCTGCAGAGGATCCTGCCCACCCACCCCCTCCTCCCGGTCTCATCACCCAGTATCATTCTGGACTGAAGCCACTGAACCATGTCCTTTACCATGTTTTGACTATCATTGTGCCCAGAAATCAGAAATGAGGGGCACCCTACCTACAGTACTTCCTACCTCTGCTAAAGTGGTATTCTACCACCAGCCTATCCTACACACCACCATAGTCCATCCATATGCCACTTCCACTCCCAACCCTTTGCCACAGGGGTCATATGCCTGTGGAGGACCCAGGTGAAAGACTTGACAGATTTATGCAACTAGCACATCCTACTCTTGTCCTGTCATAGGTTTATCCTATCCCATCAGAGGCAGGTCCACCTGTGAAAGCAGCCATGATGTATACCAGATCTGCTGCACTTTCTTCACAGCATTTTGTGTGGGCATGATCACCAACCACCTATCCACCAGAATGAATGGTCACTGGGAAGATGTAGCTTGCTCAGTTTTAGTGGGTGCCTCACAACCTATGCCTTCTGAATCCCCCCTCCCCCAGCACCAGCTTTTCTGAGCTACAAAGATAGGTGTTATACCTACAACACATCCGTCATTCCCTCAGTCATCCTGGTCTTATTCTCCGCTAGCATCCTTCACAGACACCCTCTCCCAACACTCTCCCCTTCCTCTGTTTGGTCACCCCTTTCCAATCGACTCCACCATGTCATCGTCAGTGTAGATTGCATGAACACACCAGTTCCAGTAACCTTGTGTCTTCTTATGCACCTGCCATCTCATTCCAAGCCATCAGCCGTGCTTCCCCAAACACCCCCCCCCCTCTCACTCCTTGCCTCTTTCCTCCCCTAACCATGTGCCTGTCAGTGACTTGACACTTCTACTGTTTAGTGAGATGTTTTTTTTTTTATTTCTAAATTATTTACATGTGTCTGGCAATGAGTTAGGTTAAATAGAGAGAGAGAGGGAAATATCTAAGAAGAGCTGTAAAGTTCACAGGTTTAGTCAGTCAGAATGAGTCAAGCTAAAGAAAGGTGTGTATCATAAAAAAAGCTTATTGTTAGTATTGAGAGGTCCCATTGCATGGCAAGTCAAGAAACGTATCGCATTTTCATACATTTCATACATACATCTCACTTAAAAATTGTAACAGTAAAGTTGAGAGGAGATGTGGCATATGTGGAGCTATACTGAGTGCCGTACTTTCCATTCAGCATCCATGAATGATACTGAGAGTGTAAAATTGTCATTTTATTGCAATGTGTATTGCATATAGGGATACAGTGTGTTCACTTTACCTTCCATGAGGTAAATCTGTAGACAGGTAGCTCTTGTTAATTTTACCAAATTACAACGCTCTATGTTATATACTTAAGAGCAATGCTCATATAGTGTGCTGTGCTGGTTTACAATATTTTGCCCTGGGAATAAAACTGTGCAGAGGTTTATTGCACATCTTTTGAAAACAGTGTGAAGAACACTTTCTAAAATGGTTGTAGGTTCTTATTGCATGTACTCAACAGTTAATTAAACTCCAATTTATGTATCGAATGTGGCACACAAATTGTAGACTCTGCCGAAAAGGCTCTTGGAATGCATGAGCCCAGTCATCTAGTCATGTTAGGGATCCACTTGTCCCTTTCTAAATGGAAGAATTTTGCATAACAGCTACAAGAAATTTTATAGCATTTCTGGATTACAAATCTGCAGTGTCATAATGTAATTTTAACAAAAAAAGTGACTGTCAGATGTTCCTAGAAATGTAAATGATTCCGATAATTCTATGTACGTATGAATATTGTTGTGCTGATGCAGGTGTCTCCCAGTAAAACCCATGTACTGAGACAGGTGCAACCTTATTTTGCAGATTTTGTTTGTGATCCCTGCCGTGTCGTGTGAGGCCTGCTTTTAGCAAGACAGCCATAAACCCTTCAGACAGGCAACCATAAAATTGGTGTCTGCCAGCAGGATCAGTATTACTCCCCTTCATACCTATAAAATACCATGATGTTCTAAAATAAATTACATAAGCAAATATTTGCTACATTACTCATCCTTTTGAACTGCTTTTAGTGAGCAGATAACACAACAATTGATGCTGTGTGTTGCAATACAAGCCTAGCCTAGCCCACTCTTTTGCCTGCTATATACCTCCTGTAGTGTTGTGTTGATTGAAACAGCACTGAATGCAGCTCATGTTCACTGTCTCAGATGATATATTTCACTCCTGAGAACTCGCAAAGCCACCTATGGTGCCCCCTCTATTTTTACACTCAATGAAAATACAATGAACTCTCATGGTGGAAGAGGAATTATTGATAAACTGAGAAGAAGTAAGAAGCCTGAACAACAAGTAACAGCTCCCATCATTGGCAGAATAGTATATTACCTCTGACCAGTGACACACAATACAGAAAAAAAGGCACAGATGAGGTGAGACTGAAGAGCTAAAAACACAAGAAGTTAGACGAGTAACTGTCTGAGGTCACTCATCATTGTTCTTCTTCACAGTCTTCTGTCACCTATCTTCCAACAGGTCAGCGTATATCCTTGTACAGTGATGGTTACTGTCTGCCACACATGCACTGTACCAAAATTATAGGCAGCAATGGAGCCACTACCAACACATTTGCAGTACTGGCTAACTGCAGGAAAGCAATGAACAATGGAGGCTACACGATAGACCCACAAGGGTGGAACTCTAACTTTTCAGCAGGGCTGATGTTCAAAAGCTCAAGGAACCTTCTAAGAACTCTGGAAGATAGGTATGTCTTGGTAGGATTCCCTTGAGGTGCTTTTCCACTGCCAGCCTTCAAGAAAAATTGCACTTCCAATATCTTTTCCTCATTCCTCAGAGTACCACATTCTTTATAGTAATTGAGCAACAGCTTTGAAAAAACTGATAGGAGCAGCTTGAGCTCTTGGCTACAGCTCACAAATGACAAGTTCTAAACATGCATTGGAGAAGACTGACACTACAGGTGTGTGAGCCTAAAAATTCTAAAGCCGTACGTATCATTCCCAGTCACGTCCAGGATTTATTTATGCCTCTTTATATGACTTAAACCTCTGATAACTTTGTGTGATGTGTGCTAAGTTGATTGTTGTTCAGACACCAACTTAAACCCTATATCTTTACATAACACATTAGATAATAGGATTCATACATCAAGAGAAGAGAAAACCATTCCTAATAAACTATTTTAGCATTCAAACTAACAACTGGCTGAATGATGCCTCCCTTTCAATGTGGAAAGGGTAGTTTCTATAGAAGGGGTACTACAAAATGTCTGAAGCCTGTTGATTATATAGTTCCTGCTCTGATGTTTTTAATGGGCAAGAAGGAAAATGATTGTGTAAGACGAATAAAAATAAGACATAGCCCTATCTTCAAAGTTGGTAAGAGGACTTTACTCTACAGTAGTACTGTGCTGAGAAATAAATACTATCAGCGTCCTCTGTGGAATGAGAGAGATCAGTTGCCACATAGAAGCACCACATCGTAGTCTCCATCCTACTGACATTACCTTTCTCATCGACAAGAATGCAGCATGTCAGAAATGGTCACAATGTGCAGCCATTTAGAATCTACATGGCACACAAGACACACAAAATCAAAACTGGGGTGAAATGGAAGAAAGCCTAATAAGTAGAGCCAAACAATTAGCTCCCATAATCAAAGTCAGAAACAATGCCTGGTGGACAGAAGAATGTGATAGACTGCTTGAACTAAGAAGAAAAGCATGGCAACAGTGAAAGTCACAGAAGAGTGAACAGAACAGACAAAACTTCTTGAATATAAAATTAGTGATGAAAAAAATCAAAAGAATAAAAGAAGCCCAATAAGACCACCTCCTCTTTCAGGTCAATGAGGACTTCACCAAAAACAACACAAAGAACTTGCTTTAAAAAAAAAAATAAAACGAATACAGTTCACTGACTCTACAGCTCCAAAATACAAATGGAAATACTGCTCACAACAACAGGGATAATTACAAAATATTGGCAGAGTATTTGAGAAACCTTCTTAACTGTAAAGAACCCATAGAAAAAATGGATCTCAACAATAACCAGTCCTAAATCTGAACCACCCTCCACTGAGAAACTACAGTCAGTCATCTCAAATCCTAAAAACTCTAAAGCCTTGGGAGGAAACCTAATCACAGCTGAACTTTATAGAAATGTCAACAAAAATGCCATAGACTCTCTCTGAAACATCTTTGAAGAAATCTGGGCAAATGAAAGAATCCCATATGAATGGAAGACAGCTCTCATCCACCCATTCCATAAGAAAGGGTCCAAGACAGATCCCAACAACTACAGAGGGATCTCATTCCTAGATGTAACATACAAGATATTCTCTAAAGTCCTTCTAAACAGGGCAGAACTGCAGTTAGACCATCAACTTGGAGAATACCAAGCAGGTTTCAGGAAAAGGGAAATCCTGCCCAGAAGAAATCCTAAACCTTAAAGACCTTATGCCCTACCAAAAACCAAGAGCAAAATCATATGTTATCACTTTAATTGACTTTCAGAAAACATACGAATCAGTAGACTGGGAATCTCTCATCTCTTTAATAAAAGAATTAAGCCTAGACAACAAAATCTCAATTTTAATCAGAGAAACACATAACAAACACATATTTCAAAGTCAGATTCCTGGGAAAAGTCTCCAACCCTTTTGTGGTTAAAATTGTTGTTTGACAAGGAGATGGTTTCTCTCCACTGCTATTTAACTGTGCCATAGAAAAAGTAATCAGAGAGTGGAACATGAAGATCCATAATGGAATCTGACTAGGAACAAAAAACAAAAGCATCAAAGTCAATTATCTAGCCTTTGCAGATCTACATCTACATCCATACTCCGCAATCCACCTGACGGTGTGTGGTGGAGGGTACCTTCAGTACCTCTATCGGTTCTCCCTTCTATTCCAGTCTCGTATTGTTCGTGGAAAGAAGGATTGTCGATATGCCTCTGTGTGGGCTCTAATCTCTCTGATTTTATCCTCATGGTCTCTTCGCGAGATATACGTAGGAGGGAGCAATATACTGCTTGACTCTTCGGTGAAGGTATGTTCTCGAAACTTTGACAAAAGCCTGTACCAAGGTACTGAACATCTCTCCTGCAGAGTCTTCCACTGGAGTTTATCTATCATCTCCGTAATGCTTTCGCGATTACTAAATGATCCTGTAACGAAGCGTGCTGCTCTCCGTTGGATCTTCTCTATATCTTCTATCAACCCTATCTGGTACGGATCCCACACTGCTGAGCAGTATTCAAGCAGTGGGCGAACAAGCGTACTGTAACCTACTTCCTTTGTTTTCAGATTGCATTTCCTTAGGATTCTTCCAATGAATCTCAGTCTGGCATCTGCTTTACCGACAATCAACATTATATGATCATTCCATTTTAAATCACTCCTAATGCGTACTCCCAGATAATTTATGGTGTTAACTGCTTCCAGTTGCTGACCTGCTATTTTGTAGCTAAATGATAAAGGATCTATCTTTCTGTGTATTCGCAGCACATTACACTTGTCTACATTGAGATTCAATTGCCATTCCCTGCACCATGCGTCAATTCGCTGCAGATCCTCCTGCATTTCAGTACAATTTTCCATTGTTACAATCTCTCGATACACCACAGCATCATCTGCAAAAAGCCTCAGTGAACTTCCGATGTCATCCACCAGGTCATTTATGTATATTGTGAATAGCAACGGTCCTATGACACTCCCCTGCGGCACACCTGAAATCACTCTTACTTCGGAGGACTTCTCTCCATTGAGAATGACATGCTGCGTCCTGTTATCTAGGAACTCTTCAATCCAATCACACAATTGGTCTGATAGTCCATATGCTCTTACTTTGTTCATTAAACGACTGTGGGGAACTGTATTTATCTTACTTGTCACTTCTTCTTCCGTGTGTATTTGCTTTTAGGAAGCTTTAATTTTCGAGTGCTCTTAATAGTGTTCCATAGATTTCGTGTTTGTTTTGAATACAGTCAGAGAGAGTCCCTTTAGTCAGCTATAGTCAGTGTCAGTGTCGTCGTAACTGCCGTCTGCTTCACGTCTGCTGTGCAGCGAGCTACCTTAATTTAAGTATTAACTGTATTTTTCTTACTTGTCACTTCTTCTTCCGTGTGTATTTGCTTTTAGGAAGCTTTAATTTTCGAGTGCTCTTAATAGTGTTCCATAGATTTCGTGTTTGTTTTGAATACAGTCAGAGAGTGTCCCTGTAGTCAACCATAGTGCCAGTAGTGCTAGAGTTTGTTTTCAATACAGTCCAGAGACAGGTAGTGCTATTTTCATTGTTTTCTACAAGAAGTGGCTAGCAACCACAGTTTAGTGAATAAGCAGCCGCCTTTAGTGAATTAGCAGTCTAGTTAAAGGTTGATTAACTCTCTTCAGTAAATTGTTTCCTTAGGATGGATAGGATGTGTGACTGCTGTGTACGGACGTAGGAGGAGCTGGCCACTGTTCGCGAACAGCTGAGCGTGTTGATGGCCGCGGTCAGCCGTCTTCAGGCTGCTGCCTCAGAGTGTAGCGGCAGTGGGGAATCTGGTGCGTCGCAAGGTACACCCCAGGTGTTACATGCTTCACCCACTGTCCCTGCTGTCGAGACATCTTCGCGGGTACCGGGCGCGGTTGGGCCACCCTCTCCCCAAGGGGAGTGGCGGGTTCAGCGGCGTTCGCGGCGCACGAGGCGGAAGGTCAATGTGGAGGCTGGCCGTGTGGCATCGCCCGCTCTGCCTGTGAGGGGACATGTGGCTGCTCCTTCAGCAAGGTCCGAGCAGGCACACGGGGGGAGGGGTTTATTAGTTATTGGGAGCTCCAACGTTAGGCGGGTGATGGAGCTCCCTTAGGGAAATAGCGAGAAGGTCGGGGAAGAAGGCCAGTGTTCACTCTGTCTGCTTGCCGGGGGGTCTCATCCGAGATGTGGAGGAGGCCCTACCGGCGGCGATAGAGGGCACTGGGTGCACCCGACTGCAAATTGTTGCTCATGTCGGCACCAATGACTCCTGCCGTCTGGGTTCAGAGGTCATCCTCAGTTCGTACAGGCGGTTGGCGGAATTGGTGAAGGCGGAAAGCCTCGCTCGCGGGGTGAAATCAGAGCTAACTATTTGTAGTATCGTTCCCAGAACCGATCGCGGTCCTCTTGTTTTATAGCCGAGTGGAAGGCTTAAACCAGAGGCTCAGACGATTCTGCGGAGATCTGGGGTGCAAATTTCTCGACCTCCGCTATCGGGTGGAGAAATGTAGGGTCCCCCTGAATAGGTCAGGCGTGCACTACACGCCGGAAGCGGCTACAAGGGTAGCGGAGTACGTGTGGAGTGCACATGGGGGTTTTTTAGGTTAGAGAATCCCCTCCCTAGGCCCGACAAGACGCCTCCTGAGACGCAGCAAGATAGGAGTAGGCAAAATGCAACAGGGAATAACAATATTAATGTGCTAATAGTAAACTGCAGGAGCGTCTATAGAAAGGTCCCAGAACTGCTCTCATTACTAAACGATCACAACACCCATATAGTACTAGGGACAGAAAGTTGGCTGAAACCAGACGTAAACAGTAACGAAATCCTAAACTCAGATTGGAATGTATACCGCAGAGACAGGCTGAACAGTGAAGGGGGAGGCGTGTTTATAGCGGTAAGAAGTGCAATAGTATCGAAGGAAATTGACGGAGATCCGAAATGTGAAATGATTTGGGTGAAGGTCGCGGTTAAAGCAGGCTCAGACATGGTAATTGGATGTCTCTATAGGCCCCCTGGCTCAGCAGCTGTTGTGGCTGAGCACCTGAAGGATAATTTGGAAAATATTTCGAGTAGATTTCCCCACCATGTTATAGTTCTGGGTGGAGATTTTAATTTGCCGGATATAGACTGGGAGACTCAAACGTTTATAACGGGTGGCAGGGACAAAGAATCCAGTGAAATTTTTTAAAGTGCTTTATCTGAAAACTACCTTGAGCAGTTAAACAGAGAACCGACTCGTGGCGATAACATATTAGACCTTCTGGTGACAAACAGACCCGAACTATTTGAAAAAGTTAACGCAGAACAGGGAATCAGCGATCATAAAGCGGTTACGGCATCGATGATTTCAGCCGTAAATAGGAATATTAAAAAGGGTAGGAAGATTTTTCTGTTTAGAAAAAGTGACAAAAAGCAGATTTCAGAGTACCTGTTGGCTCAACACTAAAGTTTTGTCTCAAGTACTGATAGTGTTGAGGATCAGTGGACAAAGTTCAAAACCATCGTACAATATGCGTTAGATGAGTATGTGCCAAGCAAGATCGTAAGAGATGGAAAAGAGCCACCGTGGTTCAACAACCGAGTTAGAAAACTGCTGCGGAAGCAAAGGGAACTTCAGAGCAAACATAAACATAGACAAAGCCTTGCAGACAAACAAAAATTACGCGAAGCGAAATGTAGTGTGAAGAGAGCTATGCGAGAGGCGTTCAATGAATTCGAAAGTAAAGTTCTATGTACTGACTTGGCAGAAAATCCTAAGAAATTTTGGTCTTATGTCAAAGCGGTAGGTGGATCAAAACAAAATGTCCAGACACTCTGTGACCAAAATGGTACTGAAACAGAGGATGACAGACTAAAGGCCGAAATACTAAATGTCTTTTTCCAAAGTTGTTTCACAGAGGAAGATTGCACTGTAGTTCCTTCTCTAGATTGTCGCACAGATGACAAAATGGTAGATATCGAAATAGACGACAGAGGGATAGAGAAACAATTAAAATCGCTCAAAAGAGGAAAGGCCTCTGGACCTGATGGGATACCAGTTCAATTTTACACAGAGTACGCGAAGGAACTTGCCCCCCTTCTTGCAGCGGTGTACCGTAGGTCTCTAGAAGAGCGTAGCGTTCCAAAGGATTGGAAAAGGGCACAGGTCATCCCCGTTTTCAAGAAGGGACGTCGAACAGATGTGCAGAACTGTAGACCTATATCTCTAACGTCGATCAGTTGTAGAATTTTGGAACACATATTGTGTTCGAGTATAATGACTTTTCTGGAGACTAGAAATCTACTCTGTAGGAATCAGCATGGGTTTCGAAAAAGACGGTCATGTGAAAGCCAGCTCGCGCTATTCCTCCACGAGACTCAGAGGGCCATAGACACGGGTTCACAGGTAGATGCCGTGTTTCTTGACTTCCGCAAGGCATTCGATACTGTTCCCCACAGTCACTTATTGAACAAAGTAAGAGCATATGGACTATCAGACCAATTGTGTGATTGGATTGAGGAGTTCCTAGATAACAGGACGCAGCATGTTATTCTCAATGGAGAGAAGTCTTCCGAAGTAAGAGTAATTTCAGGTGTGCCGCAGGGGAGTGTCATAGGACCGTTGCTATTCACAATATACATAAATGACCTAGTGGATGACATCGGAAGTTCACTGAGGCTTTTTGCAGATGATGCTGTGGTGTATCGAGAGGTTGTAACAATGGAAAATTGTACTGAAATGCAGGAGGATCTGCAGCGAATTGACGCATGGTGCAGGGAATGGCAACTGAATCTCAATCTAGACAAGTGTAATGTGCTGCGAATACACAGAAAGATAGATCCTTTATCATTTAGCTACAAAATAGCAGGTCAGCAACTGGAAGCAGTTAATACCATAAATTATCTGGGAGTACGCATTAGGAGTGATTTAAAATGGAATGATCATATAATGTTGATTGTCGGTAAAGCAGATGCCAGACTGAGATTCATTGGAAGAATCCTAAGGAAATGCAATCCGAAAACAAAGGAAGTAGGTTACAGTACGCTTGTTCGCCCACTGCTTGAATACTGCTCAGCAGTGTGGGATCCATACCAGATAGGGTTGATACAAGACATAGAGAAGATCCAACGGAGAGCAGCGCGCTTCGTTACAGGATCATTTAGTAATCGCGAAAGCGTTACGGAGATGATAGATAAACTCCAGTGGAAGACTCTGCAGGAGAGACGCTCAGTAGCTCGGTACGGGCTTTTGTCAAAGTTTCGAGAACATACCTTCACCGAAGAGTCAAGCAGTATATTGCTCCCTCCTACGTATATCTCGCGAAGAGACCATGAGGATAAAATCAGAGAGATTAGAGCCCACACAGAGGCATACCGACAATCCTTCTTTCCACGAACAATACGAGACTGGAATAGAAGGGAGAACCGATAGAGGTACTGAAGGTACCCTCCGCCACACACCGTCAGGTGGCTTGCGGAGTATGGATGTAGATGTAGATGTAGATGTAGAACGCCTTGCGGAAGTCAAGAAACACGGCATCTACCAGTGAACCCGTGTCTATGGCCCTCTGAGTCTCGTGGACAAATAGCGCGAGCTGGGTTTCACATGACCGTCTTTTTCGAAACCCATGCTGATTCCTACAGAGTAGATTTCTAGTCTCCAGGAAAGTCATTATACTCGAACACAATACGTGTTGCAGATGATGGCCATAATTAGCCAAGACCTGGGAAGAAGCCAAAGAACAGACCCTCAAACTACAAAAACAAGCTGAACAAATCAGTGTCTCATAATCTAATTTGAAAAGACCAAGATAACGACAAACATAAAAAAAAACACCAAAACATTTTAAAGTGGGAGAACAAAAAATTGAAATCATCAAAGAATTCAAATATCTTGGAGAATGGATCAGCTGGAATGCCTATGAGAAAAAGGTAATGAATCTAGAAGAAGTAAATTCGACCTGGCCTTTCAACTCACCAAAAACACACATAACAAAAAGTCCCTGTCATGAAATGCAAAAATAAGACAATACAATACAATACAGTAATCAAACCGGAAGCCCTGTATGCAGCCGAAACATAGTCAGACACAAACCATGGCCTAGTTGAAATGTCAGAAATCAAAGAAAGGAAGATATTTTTAAAAAATCCTTGGCCCCAGGTTCCACAACGACGAACTGATTGAAATCAAGTATGAAACCCTTTACCAAAGTACCAAAAAATTTTCAGCCATAATGAGGAAAAGGAGAATTGATTTTTATAGACACATCTTCAGAATGAACTCAAATACATTAACAAAAGAAAAGTTGTCTACTTACACAAAAAAAACCAGAATTGGTGTAAGGAAATGGAGGACGACTTGGAGAACTACAGATCACAGAAAATATGCTCGTGGAGGAAAAGGGGGGGGGGGGGGGGCGAGAAAAAAAGGCAAGCAAGAAAGAGAAGTTCCAAGTCAAAATGAAAACCAAACAAACAATTCAAATCACTGAAAAAGAAAGGAAAGCAAGATCAGAAAGAATGAACCAATAGTGGGATAATTGAAAGGCACAGAACATTAAAAACTGATTTAATATATCCAAAGTAGGGTGAAATGATGGTGGTGGTAGTAGTAGTAGTAGCAGTAGTAGTACAATCTGTTTCTAAAAACTTCGCAAACACACTGTGAAGTGAAGTGTGTTGCAGATGATTCTTTCCATTGTACCACTTATTAGGACTTCTTCCCATCCCATTCACATAGGGAGTACAGGAAGATGACTGTTTAAATGGCTCCATGTGTTCTGTAATTAATCCAATCTTGTCATTGTGATCCGTATGGGAGTGATATGTAAGGTGTCGTAGTATATTCCTCAATTCATCACTTAAAGATGGGTCCTGAAACATTGTAAATAGACTTGCTCTGGATAGTGTCTTCCAGTGTACATCAGTTCAGTTTCTTCAGTATTTCTGTGTCTCACTGCCACAGGTCAAACAAACCTGAGACCATTCATGCCACCCTTCTCTTTATGCAGTCAGTATCCTCTGTTAGTCGTATTTGGTACAGGTCACATACAGTTCAGCAGTATTCTAGTAGTAGTGATTTGTAAGTAACCTCTTCTGTAGACTGACTGCATTTCCCTAGTATTCTACCAATAAACCATAGTCTGCTACCTACTTTACCCACGATTTAACCTTTTCTGTGGCACTAGGAAGGAATTTTAATTTAAATTTTCTGGAGGATAGTTACTCAAGATCCATACTAGTATCTTACCACTTCTTATAATTTGATTCCCTTAGTACAGTTCCCAACCAGGGTTATGGGTACCAGCAGCACTGCTATTGATAACATTTTCATAAATACTACCACATTAGCAAATCGTAGTATAAATCCAATATTTAATGACCTTTCAGATCATTATGCCCAGTTGCTTACATTTAATATAGTGGGATCTGATTCAACTAATAACAGGAAGTGGGAAATTATACGAATAATAAATGAAACAGGAATTGAAGGTATAAAAAGCTGTTTGAGGAATACAAACTGGAAAGATTTATACAATTCACCTGGGATAAATGAAAAATAGTCACATTGAAAACTGCTGCCCTAAGAAAGTAATCAAAGCAAATAGATTAAATGTTTCAAAACCTTGGCTTACAAATGGAATAAAAGTATCTTGCAAAACAAAGAGAAGACTGTACTTAATGTCAAGGGAAAATGATGACTACAGAGCTAAGTCACATTACAAATTATATTGTAAAATTCTAAACAAAGTAATCAGAACCTCAAAATGTATTTATTTTCAAGAAAAAATAAATGCCTGTGATAACAAGATAAAAATTATATGGAACATAGCAAAAGGTGAAACAGGAAAAACTAATCAGGCAAATGAGGAAATTATGTTAAATGTAAATAATGAGTTGATTAGAGATGCCTCAAAAATTGCAGACACTTTCAACAACTTTTTCCTTTCAGTAGCAGACAGCTTAGGTTTGCATAGTTCCTTAGCAGACAGCTTAAAATATTAAAAAAATGCATTTCCGCAGAAGTTTGGCAAAATTCAACTATAACCTACCTCACCAAAAGAGATTTCTAATATTATTAGCTCTCTTAAAAACAAATGTTCCAGTGGTTATGATGAAATCAGCACTACCATAATTAAATGTTGCTCCTCAGAACTTTGTGACAGACTGAATTATTTATGTAATGAATCCCTCCACTGTGGTACTTTTCTAAATAGGCTTAAATATGCTATTGTCAAACCATTACACAAAAAAGGAGACAAATCATCAGTGGAAAACTTCTTTCCCATTTCATTATTGGCAATATTTTCAAAAGTGCTTGAAAGGGTTATATACAATAGACTTTATAAACACTTAGTACAGAAAAATATTCTCATTCGCAATCAGTTTGGATTTTGGAAAGGACTGTCAACTGATCAAGCTATATTCACTTTTACAGATGATATATTAGAATCAATAAATCAAAAGTTACCACCACTTGGAATATTCTGTGATCTGGTTAAAGCTTTTGATTGTGTTAAGCATGATATCCTTATACAAAAGTTAAAATATTATGGGATAACAAGAGTAGCAGGCTCATGGTTCTGTGTGTGTGTGTGTGTGTGTGTGTGTGTGTGTGTGTGTGTGTGTGTGTGTGTGTCAGGCTTACCACATAACAATAGTCATTAGTCATTCAAAATATGAAACCATCAGACAAGGGGTGCCCCAGGGCTCTATTCTAAGTCCCATGTTGTTCCTATTATATATTAATGACCTTCCATACGCAGTGTCACAAAATGCAAATTTTGTCTTATTTGCAGATGATACAAGTATTGGTATAAAAAATAGTACCTGTGATCTCACTGAGCAATCAGCTAATGAAATATCTGTATCAATGGGTGTTTCACAGCAAATGGATTGTCACTGAATTTTGACAAGACCCAGTACATACAGTTCAGTACCTCACAAAGAATACCTGGCCCTATAAGTATAATGTATTCAAACAATGAAATTAAAGCTGTAGACAGTGTCAAATTTTTAGGGCTACAAATTGACCACAACCTAAATTGGAAAACTCACACTCTAGACTTAATGAAATGCCATAGTTCAGCAACATTAACAGTACGCATGATAGCACAAATAGGTGATTTAAAAATGAAGAAGTTATTTTATTCAACCTACTTCCTTTCAATAATGAGTTATGGAATCATCTTTTGGGGAAACTCATCTCACAAAGAGAACATTTTCAAAATTCAGAAACGAGTCATTAGAATTACATTTGGTGTCAGTCCTAGATCATCATGCAGAGACCTCTTTAAAAAACTTGGTATTCTAACTACTACTTCTCAGTACATATACTCATTGATGTCCTTTGTCATTTCCAACATGTCTTTTTTTACAACAAAAAATGCAAAACATGATTATAATACCAGATCCAAAAACAATCTGTATAAGGACTATAAAAGCTTAACATTAGTACAAAAACGAGTCAAATACATGGGTACTCATATATTCAATAACTTATCAGAGCATATCAACGGTTTTGTAAGTGATAAAGATTGGTTTCAGAGTGAATTAAAGAACTTCCTGTTGGCCAACTCCTTCTACTCCATCGATGAATATCTTCACAATGATTATAGCTCATAACTCTGTCTGCATTAGAATTGAACAATATCCATATATCTGAGGAAAAAAAGAAAAAAAAAAACCTTTGACTCCTTCCATATCGCAGAGACTTCTCTCCAAGGGATCCATGGAAAACTATAAATGTAATGTAATGTAAGGGGGGCAGGCCCATTGCTGAGACAGTCTTTTACTCCCAAGAAAAATCTGCAGTACTCGTGTAATGGCAGGCTGAGTGGGCCTGGGGTTGTCCTGGAGAGACTGGAACGAGGAAAATTAATTGCTTTTATCTGGTATTGAACCTGGGACCTCCAGAGCTAGAGTCTAGTGTTCAACCCTTTTTTTATCTTATTTCGTCTATATTGTTCATTGAATTTGTTCGTGCCAGATGTCCGATGACACTAGTTCATGTTGTTCATTGTTCCGTTCACTCAGTTTTTTATTACTAGCTAAACCCTCTGACCGAACTCGCTGAGCTACCGTGCCAGCTACCCACTAGACCACAATGGCCTCATGAGCCTATGTGGTAGCTCCATTTTGTACACCTACAATCAGAATCCAGTTGTGATTCATTAATACTGTAGTCAAAGGATACTAAATTTTTTCAGTTGTGAAGTGCACAGTTTTACACTTCTGGATGTTTAAAGAAAGTTGCTAGTCGTTGCATCTCTTTGAAATCTTACTAGATCCTACTGAATATTTGTGAGACTTTTTTCAAACACTACTTCATTGTAGATAAATGCATCATCTGTGAAAAGTCTGAGGTTACTATTAATATTGTCCACAAGGTCATTAATCTACAACAGGAACAGTGAGAACTAACGCGTTAGTTAGTCAGTGAATCACCATCCATGTTAACATGCTCTGTCCTCCATACCAAGAAATCTTCAGTCCAATCACAGATTTAGTTTGATAGCCCACACAGTCGTGCATTTTATAATAAGCATAGATGTGTTACCACGTCAATAGATTTTCAGAAATAGAGAAATACTGCATCTACTTGACTGCATTGTTCCATGGCTTTCAAGAATTCATGTGACAAAAGTGCGAGTTGGGTTTCACCCGATCGAGGTTTTCGAAATCCATGCTGGTTGACATGATTGATGTCATTATGTTTGCATTTGCGTAGGATGTGGAGTGGGATTGATGTCAGCATTGGAAAGATGTATAAAAGTAAAAGAGCTACTTAGAAATATTCGGATTTATTCAAAATGATGGTATACAGAGAGGGCTCACCCTGGAGAGTGGAAGTTACAGGGTGGCTGCCAGTCTCAGATTGGGGCCTGATTATGGGAATAGGAAGAGGGAGAGGTGGTAGTTCACAGAGTGCAGAGCCAGAGGCTCTGTCTCCCAAGAGAGATTTCTGCTCTAGTCAAGGTCTGGATTACAAGAGAATCAAGTGACTGTGTTTTGCTCTCCAGAACTCTCCAATGACCAAACATTATTCCCTCCTCCCCATGCTCCAGCATGGCTGAAGGCATCTCTTGTCAGTGGCTTTAACTGGACAGAACTGTCTTGGTTCTGAAAGGCAGGCAGCTTGGGTCACATAGGCATGACAAAAGTTTATGTTGAGAGAAAACTTATTCCTCAAGGAATATGCAGTTGTTTGTGTTGTCTAACAATATTAATCTCATTGCTACATAGTTTAACCAAAAGCTAAAAATATAAAATACATTGTCAACATAACAAAATACTTAATTCTGTGAAAATCACTGTATTTGGGTGACAATTATAATGAATCAACATCTGAAGCAAATCGGCTGCCATGAATGTCTTCTTGGGGCTCCAAAAGTACAGAAATTGCATAGGGAGAGATCAGGACTGCATGGAGAATGTGTAAGGACTTCCCAGCCAAACTTCTGCAGCGTACTCTATACCACCTTGGCACCATGTGGGCAGGCCCACACATTTGACAAACCTGCCACACCTGGGTACAATCATGGTTCCATAGGCAACCACAAAAATTTTTCCATGAAGGAATTGACCATCTTGTCTCACAGTGGAGCAAATGTATTAACAGATATGGCAATTACTTTTGAAATAATAAACAGTTTACTTACTTTTTATCCATCATCTTATATTCATTTGAATGCCTCTTATAACAGTCGAACAATAACACAATGCTCTGTAAAACTGAAGGATGGGATCGATAAAGTACCATAACATATTAACTACTCTGTGGAAAAGATTGAAAGTAGAGGAGTTTGTTGCCAGAGGTATCCAATTCGTGCACAGAAAGCTGGATTACACTTGGCTTGCAGTGACTATAGTGCCATACGGGAGTGGCCCCACAACATGGGGCAGTAGAAGGAGCAGGAAAAGGCAGTATTTGTCAGTCAGCAAGCAGTCACAGTGCACTGTGGTGGTGTTCCTCACGACATGGCCTCGAGACAATGTTTAGATACCTTCACATGGGGAAGTATTATTGGAAAACTGGAAGAAGGATAAAGTGTAATGTGTGTAGACAGGAATTTGGTATTGGTTTCAGCATTGTTTCACATGCATGTGTAGCATTCTGAACTCGAGGTATTACTGCTCACAGGAAAGGAGGTGGTCGACCATGGTCAACTACAGCAGCAGACGACTGCTACATAGTGCAGCAGGCAAGAAGGGACCCACAACAAACAGTGGATGCAATTGGAAACACATTTAATAAGGCTGCAGGTAATGCAATCTCATGCTCCACAGTGACATAGTGAGTGCATGGGGGTGATCTCTGTGCCCGACAACCAGCATCATAGCGTTCAATTACACCCGTACATCAGCAGCACTGTTTGAATGATGCCAGGAGCATAGAGACTGGACCAATGAGGAGTAGTCACATCTTCATCTCAGATGAGAGTAGATTACGTCCGGATAGTGAATCTTGGTGTACCTTCATATGGCAAGAGGTGGGAACGTGCAGTGCACCCAAGAATGTTGTCGAACAAGATGGTTTTGGTGGCCAAAGTGTTAGGGTGTATGGAGGAATAATGTTGTATGGACATGCTGACATTTAAATATTTGAACATGGTCCTCTCAACTGTCAATGTGATTGTGACACTGTACTCCTTTCCCATATGAGTCTTTTCAGTAGAACATTTGACCCTGAGTTCATTTATATACACCGAAGAGCCGAAGAAACTGGTACATGTGCTTAATATCATGTAGGGACTCTACGAACATGCAGAAGTGCTGCAACACGGTGTGGCATGGACTCAACTAATGCCTGAAGTAGTGCTGGAGGGAACTGACACCATGAATCCTGCAGGGCTGTCCATAAATCCGTAAGAGTACAAGGGGTGGAGATCTCTTCTGAACAGCATGTTGCAAGGCATTCCAGATATGCTCAATAATGTTCATGTCTGGGGAGTTTGGTGGCCAGCAGAAGGGTTTAAACTCGGAAGTGTGTTCCTGGAGCCACTCTGTAGGAATTCTGGATGTGTGGGGTGTCGCATTGTCCTGATGGAGTTTCTCAAGTCCGTTGGAATGCGCAATGGACGTGAATGGATGCAGGTGATCATACACGATACTTGTGTATGTGTCACCTGTCAGAGTTGTATTGAGACCTATCAGGGATCACATATCACTCCAAACTGCACACACCCCACACTATTACAGAGCCTCCACCAGCTTGAACATTCCCCTGCTGACATGCAGGATCCATGGATTCATGAAGTTGTCTCCATACCCATACATGTCCTTCCACTTTATACAATTTGAAACGAGAGTCATACGACCGGGAAACTTATTTCCAGTGATCAACAGTTCAATGTCAATGCTGACGAGCCCAGGCGAGAAGCAAAGTTTTGTGTCATGCAGTCATCAAGGGTACATGAGTGGGCCTTCAGCTACGGAAGCCCGTATGGATGATGTTTTGTTGAATGGTTCGCACGCTGACACTTTTTGATGACCCAGCATTGAAATCTGCAGCAATTTGTGCAAGGGTTGCACTTCTGTCACGTTGAACTATTCTTTTCAGTCGTCATTGCTCCCATTCTTGCAGGATCTTTTTCTAGCTGCAACAGTGTCAGAGATTTTATGTTTTACTGGATTCCTGATATTCACGGTACACTCATGAAAGGATCGTACACGAAAATACTCACTTCATCACTACCTCAGAGGTGCTTTGTCCCATTGCGTGTGTGCTGGCTATAACACCGTGTTCAAACTCACTTAAATCTTGATAACCTACCATTGTAGCAGCAGTAACCGATCTAACAACCGTGGCAGACACTTGTTGTCTTATATAGGCATTGTCGCCGCAGTGCCGTATTCTGCCTGTATACATATCACTGTATTTGAATATGCATGCCTATTCCAGTTTCTTTGGCGCCTCAGGGTAGATGCAGTATTACTTACCCGCATTGAACAGCACGGGTGGAGTAGTTCTTGGAACAATGGGATATTTGGCAAGTGGAGTGGCCTGCCTGTTCCCCCGACTTCAATCCCATTGAGCACATGTGGGATGCACTAGGGAGATGCATTGTGGCACCTCCATGTGCACTAATGCGGAGGAATGGAATGCCCTGCCACAAGAACTCTCTACCAACCTTGGTGGCAGTATGGAAGCACATTGCAGAGCATGCACTGCCACCCGTGGTGATCACATGCCTTATTATGAGCCATGTTGCGCCTTTTGTTATATCCAGGAGACCATCGTGAATTTTGGTGACGTCAGTGTAAATATTGACTCTCAATAAAAGCATTATTTCTGTTTGCCTCATTGTGTATTTCTTTCAGTTACTTTCTGTGTCATACTGCAGCAGTTCTTCGTATAATGGTCCATGTTTCATCAAGCTTGGCAGTGAAGCATCATGCAAAAGTTACTTTTGTCCTTAAATTTTGCACACTGTTGTATATGAGCTCTGGAAACAACAATGGAAGAAAATCTTTGCAGCAGTTTATGTAGTACTTCTTTGACATGTTTGCTGTGAACATCACTCAATAATTGGAAAACAGTATACATATTTTAGTTTTGGGACATTAAAAGAGTATAAAAACAAAGCTGCCACTCTTCAGAATGAGTACTTTCTGCTGCGCATTTAAAGTATATTGGCTTGAAATGGTTTCATTACTATGGAACTGTTTGTTTTTCTTTTTACCCTGAACTTTGCCTTCACACCTTGCAAGTTTCATCAAAAGTAGTAGACTCTGTGACAGTGGAAGATCTGTTTACTGCAGACATTTTCTAGCATTACCAGAAAATGTCAGGCACTACATCTGACACAAAAGCAATGTTACTTACACTGCAAATTGGGTATTTAGCAGATATGTTTTATTAACAGTCGTTGACATCCAAGAGTACGAATCTTGTGCATGCATGCGCACACACACACTGATTCATTTTGATGAAACTTCTTTCACTGTAAGGACATAGAACACAATCAAAAACCATTGTGCAGTAATATGGCATGGCAAGTATTTTCTTGCTTCCATGGTTCTTGGATGTACTGCCAAATCCAACTGTCAAAAGTCCATGATAATTTGGCAGACAGCTGTCCTTCCACCATCGGGTGGTGGTGATGGAATGAATTGTCTTCTGCGAGCTTGCGGTATTTATACCTGCTGGTCCAGAAGTCAGGCCCTGCCGGCCCTGATTGTGGGGGGTGCGTGCAGCTACGATGGTGGAGCGGAGAGCATCAGTTGCCTTCCACGCACCATCTCTGTGCATCTTGCGTCCAGATGTCACTTTTTGCTTTCATGGTGCTTAGTATTAGCTCCATGTCCCTACTGATTAAATTGTCAGTCATTATAATTTCAATTGCCTCTTTGAAAATGGAAAAATGAAAATGAAGTCCCATGCTTAATGACAGAGCGTAGGGGAACGATGTGGGAGACCCACACCCCCGTACTAGGCAAGGTCCTAATGGACGTGGTTTGCTATTGCCTTCCTCCAACCGTAATGGGGATGAATGATGATGATGAAGATGACACAAGACCCAGCCATCTCGGGGCAGGTGAAAATCCCTGACCACACCGTGAATTGAACCCAAGACCACATGCTCGTGAAGCGAGAATGCTACCGTGAGACCATGAGCTGCAGACTCTTTGAAAATACAGTCTCAAAACTGCTTGATGGTAGCCAGGACTTTCATTTACTGGTAATGTATTTTATGTCCATTTTCAGTGCAGTGTTCTGCTATTGCAGACTTATTGGGCTGCAGTGTATGGATGTGGCACTCGTGTACTATAGGTCGATCTTCAGTCGTGCAGATTGTTTGCCCAATGTAAGTTTTTCCTCATTCCCACAAAACTTGGTACACCCCTGCTTTTTTGAGACCCAGATCATCTTTTGCTGTCCCTAATAAAGCTCATGTTTTGACTGGCAGGTGGAAAACTGTCATTATGTGGTGCATACACATTAGTCTGCCAGCATTTTGACAAAATAAAATGCCAGTTTTCTGCCTGCCAGCCAAAACACAAGCTTTATTAGGAACAGAGAAATATGACCTTGGTCTCAGAATAACAGGGATGTGACAGGTTCTGTGGGAATGGAAAAGACGTTGGAGAAGATATTGCACAAATGATCCATGCAACTGAAGATTGATGTATAGGATGTGAGTGCCACACCCGCTTGCTTCAGCCCAAAAGTGTGCAATAGCAGAATACTACATTTAAAATGGATATAAAATGAATTAACAGCAAACAAAAGTCCTGGCTACCTCTGATAAATGGTGGGACTTCATTTTCTAAGAGGCAATTGAAATTCATGTGACTGATTATTTAATCAACAAAGACACTGGTTTCCAAATGAACAAGGGATGGGAGCCACTGTTGCAGCCGCACACAGCCCCACACCAAGCATGGCACGGTGCCCGCGAGACCTAAACTCTGGACTGGCAGGTATAAATACTTTGAGCCTGCGCAAGGCATTTCATTCCATCAGCACCACCTGATGAGGGTGGAATGGTTGTCTGCCAAAATGTCATGAACTTTGGGTGATTGGATCTGGCAGTATACCTAGAACCATGGAAGAAGCATGTAGCTGGGAAAGCCGCAGATCACAAATATTTTCTTAATAATGTGAGCAGTTTCACTTTTATTTTTTGACAAAGTAATATTTTAAAGTAGTTTGTTAGAAATTTAGGAATTGTGATAACAGGCTTTGAAATGCTCAACAACCTAAGTAATAGTATGTTATGATTCTAAGGAGCACCTGAGGATTGTTGATGCATTTTGCTTTAATAAATAAAACACTTTGTAACCAGATCCTCATATTCCATCACGTAGATGAACTAGTTAACATTAAAAAAGACATTGTATTCTATGTTGTACGTCAACTGGATTCATTCTTACAACAGCTAAGTGAATGGGACAGCTGAAAGAATGTTTGAGCTAAGCGCATTCGTTAGCAGGACAGATTGGCCTTATAATCACTATAAGTGATTACTGATTAACTTCCTTAGAGAAAAAGAAGTGGAAAAAGTTTTTCAATCAATTGGGGAGCAAGTGTGATTTATGTTCCTTGCTCCTCTTCATTTTTGGACGATAGGAAACTGTACAATCTTCTTTTCCATTAATTTTGACATGGTTATTTGAGGAAAGAAATACCAGAAATTCTAACTTTCCAGTTTATTCCTCCAGTTACAGTTACAAGTAACTGACTTAGCGACAACTGTTGTTGGAAAGAGAGAACTTTTGTCACTGCAACATATGAAATAGTTCAGTATGATTTGTGAGTGTGACGTTGTCAGAGATTGTAGTCACTGCTGAGATCATACCAAGTAAGGTAGCTGAGGATTAATACATTGGAATCCCTTTAATGAGGAATGGAGTTCAAATTGCAGTCTGGCAATGTAGGTTTTGGTTAATTGTGATTTCTCTAATTTAAGACAAATTTGAGCATGGGTCCATGAGAAAGACAAGATCAGTTTCCTGCCACATCCTTGTCCTTGCTCAGCCCTCACTGCAAATAAGATGTTAACCCATAATCTTCCTTACTTCATGCTTTTCAGGCTTCATGCTGTCACAGGGTTTTTCACATGCTTCCCTGTCAAAGTTGACCACAGAGTACCCTAATTCAGGTAAACCACTGCATCCTGACCAGCTATCATAGACACTAATGTGTTTTTAATGGTGTGCTATTGATTATCACAAATTTTAACTATGGATAGGTGGGATACAGTGCACCAAATAACAATTCACTGGACAGCAAAAAGTGGTTGAGCAACCATACCACCTAGAACTTGCAAGGGGATACAGAAACCACTGTCCTACATGTGTATCCCTTCTTGCTGCATACAAAAGAGCACAAAAATTAGTATTTGTGTGCAGGACTACTGCCATTGAATATTAGAAGCATGGGAAAAATCAACTGTTTTGATAACTCAAATTTCATATTGGCACAGAGTATGGGTATGTTGAAAATTACATGAGGTGAATCACCCAGCTTGCAAACAGAGAACCATTCAGGCAGAGGATGAAAGTATTCTCATGTGGAGGATGTTTACACGGGATGATTTAGGGACCTTTGATAAATGTCATAGTCTCCTATTGGTGAATGGCGAAGGAGCCTACTGACTCATAATGTGCGTCCATTTATTCACCTATGAAATCCTGCAGCCAGTCTGTACCTACAGTAAGATAGTGCACTACCCTATTATTTCTGCATTATTTTATTTCAGAATGGTTTGAGGAACACTTCATAGACTTAAGGATGCTTGCGTTCTTTTTTATCTTTGCATTTTAGTTTCTTGATAACTTCTGTGGATAACTTCTGTGTCAGGATACATTTACAAAGTGGTGTTAAACATGGTATTAGTTTTTTATGGAAAATGTAGTTTTATGAAAAATTACATTGAGAATTGTCCATAGCTTTTACTTTTAACATATGCAGTTTGTATTGCAGATGATCTCGATGTTGCTCCAGATTTTTTTGAGTATTTCTTGGGTACTTACTCACTTTTGCACATGGATCCTACCTTGTGGTGTGTGTCAGCCTGGAATGATAATGGAAAGGCTGGTCTTGTAAATGAATCTGCCCCTGATCTCTTGTACCGTACAGACTTCTTCCCAGGTCTGGGATGGATGTTGACCAAAGAACTGTGGAAAGAACTGGCTCCAAAATGGCCACTGTCGTAAGTTCTTTTTCCTCTATTCATCTTTGCAAGCTATTTGAGACAAACACATTTAAGAAATGATAACTATGATTTGATTTCGGTTTTGAAATTGTAATAGAGTTTGAACTATTTAATTTTTCAGTTACTGGGATGACTGGGTCAGGCAACCTGATCAGCGAAGAAACAGGGCCTGTATTCGGCCAGAAATATCTCGAACGAGGACATTTGGCAAAGTTGGAGTTAGCAAGTATGTTGTCATAATTATATGCTTCTGTTTGGGTTATCTCAAAAGTGTGTTCTATTTCTTTTTCCTGGAAAATTTAGTTTTACTATAGTGTTACACTTACAACATGAGCAATTAATATTATTATACAACATGAGCAATTAATATTATTATTTTTCTGTGTTATTATTTTTCAGTGGCCACTTCTATGAAAAACATTTGAAATACATTAAACTTAATGAAAAGTTTGTGCCTTTTACTAAGATGAATTTGAACTACCTCTTAAAGGTAAGATATTTCACCAATATTACCATTTCCCTGACACTAGATCTTAGCAAAATATGTACTGTATGGCATAACAAAATGTGTAAACTGCAGGTAACGTACTTCACTCCTTAGGGAAAATAGTGCCCTAGAATATTTAATGGTGAAATCCCAATGAGTGTGACTCTGTCAAGACTGAAAAAAAAAAAATCCATTTATATATACACATGAACCTGCAAAAAGCATATCAGTATTCAAAAACACCTGCTGTTGTCCTGAACTGACATGTAAAATGAATCAGTTAGTTACATGTTTCATAGACCATTTGAATGATTCTTTGACTGAAATTATGTGGAATGAGTCAGTTTACAGGATGTGTGTGCATGATTAGTATTAACATTAATGAACACATTACTTTTTTTTGGTCCCACTCGTGCAACTACACTTAAAAACTAGGTTCTCTCTCTCTCTCTCTCTCTCTCTCTCTCTCTCTCTCTCTCTCTGTGTGTGTGTCTTCCTACCTACCAATCTTTTCTGACTACCAGTTTTTAAATAGAAAATCAAAAATCATTGGTGGAACAGTGGAATAGATGTCCAGCAGAAGTGATGTTTACTTAGATTTAAAATTTGCTTTGCTACCTGTTAGACATTTTATGGTATTGGGCAAATGATAAAAAGTTTTTATTCTGCACATTGAACTCCTTTCTGAGCCTCACATAGCATTGATGTTGAATTATAAACGTCATTTTTCCCTCTAGTGCTGTAGGTATGGATATCACTGATGTTGTCAAATTTTGATGGATTATTTATGACACATTTCATTAGTAAATATATGTATTGTGATGGCGGAGTTAAAATGCCTAACTCCTTGTAGAGGTGTCTACACAACATCCATGGGTAAACACCACATATTAGTCTTATTGCTCGCTTTTGTGCAATCAGTACTTTCGTCCTGAGTGGTGACTTACACCAGAAAATTATTCCATAATACACTATTGAGTGGAAATGTGCAAAAATATTTCAGGAGCTTAATTCGTTTCTTTCTGAGGCTAGCAGTTATACAAAGAGCAAAAGTAGCTGAACTTATTGTTTGAGAAGCTCAGTAATATGCTTCTTTCAGTTAAAGTTTTCATCAGTATGAACACCCAAAAATTTGGGAGCACTCTTCATGATTTACTGACTCCTATTCATGTGCTACATCAATTGTTGTATGGCTACTTGTTGTACAGAACTGAATATAGTGTGTCCTTTTGAAAGTTAGGGAAAGTCCACGTTCAGAGAACCAGTTAATAATTTTTTGGGAAACATCATTAACAATGTCTTCTGCTGCTTTCTCTCTAATGCGATTTATTATACCACTAGTATCATTCCATTTGATGAATGTTAAGTGGAAGGTCTTTCACACATATAAAGAATGGGAATGGACCCAAAATTGAGCACTTCGGGAATTCCTTTGATTTCTCCCTGGTCATAAAAATTTTCTCCTCTGCCAACATTTTTTGAATTATTCAGCTTTATTTTTGTTTTATTTGTTTGTGATTCAGCCTACTGTGTGTAAAACCATCAATTCTGTAAAACTTCAGTTTTTCCCAGAGAGTAAATTCCTTGGAAAGAGTACAAAAAATACCAAATGGGGATATTTTGTTACTCAAGGCTTGTACTGTTTGATGAGTGAATGTATAAATAGTATTCTCAGTTGAGAAACCCTTCTGGAATCCAAACTGTAATATGTTAAGTAAATTGTTTATACTTAAGTATGAGACTACTCTCAAGTTCATTACTTTTTTGAATGTTTTGGAAAAAAGATGTTAGTAAGGAAATTGGAAATTGGTGGTAAGGTCTTATTGGACCAAACTGCAGAGGTCATCGGTCCCTAAGCCTAGGCACTACTTATTCTAACTTAAACTAACTTACGCTATGGACAACACATGCACCCATGCCAGAGGGAGTACTCAAACCTCCAAGGGGGGGAGCCCCATGGACCATAACAAGACGCCTAAGACCGCGCGGCTATCCCGCCCGGCTGTTAGTAAGTAAACTGGAGAATAATTATCTAAGTTAGCTGTACCATCTTCCCTATGAAGAGGTTTAACAGTTGCGTATTTTAATGTGTCTGGAAAAATTCCGTGTGCCAGTGATGCATTACATATATCACTAAGGACATTACTTATTAAGTTGGTACACATTTTCATAATTCTGTTTGAAAGTCCATCATCAACACGTGAGCTTTTGTTTTTTAGAATTTTTGTAATTCTGTTAATTTCAGTGAGGAATTTTGGTGCTATGAGTAGTCGCTTAAAGTTTTCTGGACTGACATTAATTTATTCTATTGCTTCTTCAGCTGAACCATTTAATTCTATTTTTGCTGCTACATATAGGAAGTGGTTGTTAAAAATACTTGCAGCTTTTGAATTATCAGTCACAACATTGTCATTTACTTTAATTGTTACGGTATCTTGTACACTGACAGGCTGTTCTTTCTCCTGTTTCACAGTATCCCATATAGTTTTAATCTTATTATCTGGTTTATTTATTTCTGTCAGGATGTGGATACATCTGGACATTTTAATGACCTTCCTTAAAATACTACAGTATTTTTATGTAGTATGCAAATGATACCAGATGTTGACATACTCTAGCCTTTATATAAATTTCCCTTTTCCTCTTAAATGAGATTTAAATTCCCTTAGTGAACTACTGCTGTCTTTTTTTCTTTTTATTTTGTTTTTGTGTTTTGTTTTTATGGATCTTCTGGATAACTTTTTAGGAAAGCAGCTTTCAACTGTTGACACACATTTACTATTGAATAAGTCTCTTTCTGTGTATGCCTTATCCCATACCACTTCTTTAAACATACTTTTAAAATATTGCATCGTGTTTTCATTAATAAGCCTCCGTGCTTTGTATGAACCTGCCTCAGGGCTATAAGGTATCATATTGTTTATTTCCATCAATTGTGCATCATGATCAGATAGTCTATTAACAATTGGGTACACATTAATTGTTTCTGCCTGAGCACTGCATATAAAAATGGTAACAATCAGTGTCCAGCTATCTTGCTGCATACGAGTTGGAAAATTGACTACTGAAATGAGATTGAAACACCCAAATAATGATTCATTCCTGTACGTATCTTGTAAAAAATCTACATTGAAATCTCCACAAACTATTTACTGTTTCTTCTTGTCTGACAGGACGCTCAATGGTGCATCTAGATGTTTCATAAACAACTTAAAGTTTACTAGAGCAGTTCTGTAGAATGTTGCAATTCAGAAGGCGGTGTGACAATCAGTCATCATATTGTTGGACCCTGCTTACTGGTTTCATCTCTTTTTGCTAACTGACACTTAAAATTCCCCAGGGTACTTTGTACATTCCTCATGGAATTAATTGGGCATTTATTTAGTAGAACAGTCTGAGCAACCTTGGCATATGGAGCTCCTCGATTTCAGTATGTTATAAAAAAAAAAAGTGTGTATATTGTGTACAGAGATCTGTCAGTTTGTCGCACCTCAGTATGTCATGTGAGAAAGATCTGCCAGTCTTTGTCATGGCATCATGAAGGTTGTCTTGATTGTGGTACAACCTTTTGCCAAACATAAGAGTGCTTTCTGTGACTTCCAAACAATATTAAAGATCTTGTACATTGCAACTGACTAATCTTCTCCTCTTGTCCTTACATTGTAGAAAACATTAGTAAACCCTTCTTGAGTTAATACGTTGATTTGTACATTGAGCTAAAGAACATATTTTCTCACAATTACATTGCTGTATGTACTGAAAACAAAATGAAACGTGTATAGGGCAGATTGGCATAATTTACCTTTAACATTTCATAAAGCATAAGTCCTCATCAGCCAGAAGCACTTCATGTCTTGAAAGTTTCACTTTTCATTCTAAAAGTATAAGCTTGGAAGAATTTTGATTTTCAAGAAAATCTTTGTTTTTGTTTCATCTGACCTGTTTAGATTTTTAAATTGTGATTCAAATTAATTTAGAATCAGTTTTTAATTTAACTAAAACAAGTGCATTTAATTTACTTTCTTAAATAATAGGTGGAAGTTGAATAGATTTTAAGAAATATGTTTGCCTGAAAATTGGCAAAAATGTAACTGTATGAAATTACTGATCTGAAAGATAAAACTCCTGAGCAGTGGAGGAGTTCATGAAGGATGTGACAAGAATGGAGTTCATAGAGGTTATGATTGATTCCTCAGGATATAAGCACTCAAAGGAAAATGAACATCAGTTCTTTCTATGGATTCCAAGTAATGAATGTCTTTTTTAGAGTAATGAGAAATATTTCTTTAAGTTTCGCTCCATAGTTTGCAAAAACAAATATAATGGTAATCAGTTGTCCTAGGTTACATATAAATAATTCAAGGAATAACAATTCTCTGAATAATTCACGAAAAAGTTGAGGTGGAGTGGCTGTGTTGAGTGGAGTGGGCGAAGGGAGAAAGGAGGTGAGGAGTAGAAGGGAGACCTGGGAGGGGGGGGAGAGAGAGAGAGAGAGAGAGAGAGAGAGAGAGAGAGAGAGAGAGAGAGAGAGAGAGAGAGAGGGGGGGGGGGGGCAGAAGGTGCCTGGGATAGGAATGTAGCTCCTGTGAGCTCATTCTGGCTGCAGAGAATCTTATATTTTCCATATAGCACAGGTTGTGAAGCAGCCATAGAAAGCCAGCATTTGGGTGTAACACTTGGTAGTCGACACTTCTCTTGGTCACAGTTTTGTGGTGACCATTCGTATGGGTGGACAACTGATTGGTGGTCGCTCCCACATAAAATGCTATGCAGAAATTACAGCAGAGCTATTGTATGACTTTTTGCTCGGGTGGACTTATTTCTGATAGCATGGGCCTGTAACAGGATTGGAGAAGATGTGCTGGGTGGATTTATCGGACAGGTCTTGCCTGGGACTTCCACAGTGGCATGACACATGTGACAGTGGTTCTCTTCAGATGGTGCCAGTTGTTACATGTACTCACTGCCTGAACTCCAGCTGGTCTGGTTGCCCACCCTTAATCACTCATGACTTGGAAACATGAGAGATCATATGGTCTAGGATACTGTGCAGTTTGGGTCGATGGTGGACTACCACTTTGGGTGGGAGGGGGAATTTGGCAGAAAGGGCTTTGGGTAGGATATTCCTCATTTCCAGGCATGATACAAGCAGCTGAAGCCCTAGTCTTGTTGAGATGCAATGTAGGCATGTTGTAACCAAGTGGAACAATGTGTGAAACTATTTTTAAAACCAAGGTTTTTTGTATGAGGATTATGATTAGTTTTTGACCCAGCAAGTTCATATCTAATGATATTCAGAAAACCATTGTGTATATTCTTTTCTTTTGCCAGTTTTGTTAATAACAATGCTTAGTTTAGTCACATTAGGAACTTCATTCTCCATCAGCTTGCCACTTTATAGTCAGTATGAGTGAGTCTCTTGAGAGAGAGAGAGAGAGAGAGAGAGAGAGAGAGAGAGAGAGAGAGAGAGAGTGAGTGCAAAGATGATTTCAATATTTTGTTTGGTGAGAAGAGTACCTCTGCATTGTATTGGGTGCTACTTTTAAGCAGGTATTTAAAACCTGCCTTTACTCAGTAATACTTCATGTGTTCATTTTCTGTTCCTATAGTTTCTGTTGTTGCTTTGGTAAAGTTAAATAAAAATCAAAATAAATTATTTGGTATTTATTTACTTGTTATCTCTGAGCCAACAGCTGTCTGTTCTTTTGAGTCTTGAAAGCCAAAGATTATGGTGCTCTCTGCATCCCCTTATGGTGTTCTCTGATTACACATGTCGTTTTAGGAAGTTTAATAACTGTTTTGTTGCACTAAAATACATTGTATTATAAGTTTCATGTTTCTGGTGGTTATATTACGTTGTTATTTTTGTATGGCTATATTGTGAGGCACTTCCATATATTAATATTTTTTACAGGATAATTATGATGTCCAGTTTGTAAAGGAAGTGTATGGCAGCCCAGTTGTAACTTATCAAGAACTAAAGAATGGGCCCATAGTACATGATGGTCCAGTACGAATACCATATTACACGAAGGATAGTTACAAGAGGACAGCAAAATTACTCGGATTAATGGATGATTTTAGAGTGAGTGACTTATTTTCATCATATATGATGTATTTATCTGGTTTGTGTTACTCGGCAAGGCAAAGTGGACATCTGGCTGTTGCAAGAATTAACTTGGTCGTGTGATGAGGTACAATCGCATTCCAATTCAAAGTAGCACTTGTTATCTTGCAGTGTGAGCATAAATTTTGATTTTGGAAAACAGCTTCGTGGGAAGCCATGACAACTTTCTGTTAACGTCATTCATTAATGACAATGAGAATGAGGTATTGGTGATAGTGCCAGCAGAGAAGGCAACAGAAGGTGCAAGCAAATGTTGATAAACAAAATTGAAGGAAGTCAGTGGTGTGCAAATTACAGAAGGTGGGACGTGACACTGAGTGGCACAGCATTCAAGTATTTGCTGTAAAGTAGAATAAGTAAACTGCACACAATAAATATTTCAGTGATGATGCTTCTAAAAGTTTCCACAATAACTAAGTCATTATGTGCAGATGGGAGAATGTACCAGCCAAAAGACCATTCTGCAGTAGACTTTTTATGAGAACTTAACGTATTAGAATTAAAGTGGCCAGTGATTCGTTCAGACTAACTGTGGATTCATAAGACCTGCACTGCGAATATTGCAAAGTGACGGTGCCGAAGATTGTTGGCTAACAATGGTGCTGGTTAACATTTCATTGTTATGAATGCACAGTTTCAATTTTTGTTCACCTCTCAGTTGCTATAACAGGAAAACAGATTATCATGTAGAAATAGAGAGAGAAAAAATTAAAGATACATAGAGGCAAGGAAAGCCATTATACTGAAGGAGCACCAGCCCACTGCTGTTTAACAAACATAAACATATTCCATAGTAGGCTGTAATGAATAAAAATCACATTATACCATACAACAGACCACATTTATATTTATTAAACATCTGGAGGCTGTGGATCCCCACAAATACAAAAGAAATTTTAATCACTGTTGTTTTTTCCACTGGCAAAATTTTGCAAGAAAGTTGTTCCCTACCTACTTCTGCCTTACCATACAGACTTAAATCCCAAAGATCTGGTCTGCAGTCTTGCAAAGAATAAGCTCTGTAGTTGTAATACATCAGGCATCTCACTCTATAAGTTGAAAGAATAAAGGCTATCATCTTTGCTACTAATAAATGAATGTCATGCATTACGGATGGTGTGTGTGCCAATACTTTTACATGCCACTGGCTGGATGCACAGTGCCAGTGCTGCAGTCTGGCAAGTGGACTAGGTTGGGGTGGGGGTTGTGTCAGGTGGGATGGGTAGAGGAGAAAGGTGGGAGGTAGGTGGGTGTGGGTGGATAGTGGTTTGGAGGGAGGCAGCAGGTTTGCGTGCTGAAGGTTTTGGGGTGGGTGTGTGGTTGAGGTGGGGGGGGGGGGGGGAGGGAGGTATGTGCACGGGCAAGGCATGTGATGCATGTGTGTCACAGCTGGTGGGGAGAGGCACCCACTGAAGGTGACATGAGGATGTGAATTGGGAGCGGGTAGTGGAGCGGAGAAAGGGGGAACTCTTGGGTGGAGTGTGTGGGACAGTGAGTTACTGGAGACTGAGGCCAGGACAATCATAGAAGCAAAAGATGTGAGGATAAACTCCCATCTGTATAGTTCAAAGAAGCTGTTGGTGGAGGGAAGGATCCAGGTCTTGTGAAGCTGCCACTGAAATTGAGCATTTTATGCTCAGCTGCATATCGTGCCAGCAGGCTGTCAAGTTTGTTCTTGTTAGTTGTCCAGTTTAGCTACTTACTGCAGATTTGTTTCTTTGCATACAGCTTAGTAGATAATCTGTTCAGAGAAAGTAATTTTGTTGTATATAGAAATGCTTACATAACGCCCACTTCTGATGAAACTGGTGAGGATTTTTTTTTTAAACAAATAACATTAGCATAAAATAGAAGATATTCGGGTACATATATAGCTAATTATTCTCCTAATATGTCAAAAAGTTTTGAGAGTTTTGTACTTTATCTTGATTTGAGAAAGGTGGGCTTTCATTTATACTGTCGCACTGTGTCCAGTATTTCAAGAAGCTGGACCTCATGAGGTAACATACTTTCATACCCATGAGTCAAGAGATGTTAGAAATCCACACATCATGAAATGCAGTGATAATATGTGCACTAGAAGGTGCCCTGGGAACATTGTGACTTGTTTCATTATGATGGAGATTGATACTGTGGAAGGAACCATCCAACTTTTACTGTGGTAACACCTCACATTGCTAGACAAATGCTCTTTGCAAGTCAGTAGTGGCCCATGGTGGTGGTGCAACCCTTCAGCTCAGTTTCTTCCACGTATAATCAAAGTCTGGGGAGCAAGGCGGCCACTCTAGATGTGTTAAGTCTGTATGTCTGTATATTGCAAGTATGTGTGCACCATGTCAGTACTGAATGGTTATGCCTGTAGACTGCTACTGTTACAGTATCTCCAGAAAACAGGTATAGCAGTGTACATGCCACTGCCTTGGGCAAGAACACTGGGATTGAAATATCACCTTTTCCATTACATCACCTCTGCATGAACCAGATGTACTTATAATGACAGTAGCTTTAAGTGCTTTTTTTATCTACATAGGGCATGACAATGCTGCGAAACAGTCACTGTCAGCACAAATGTAACTGTAATAGTCGATGGTAGCTCAACCAAATAGCCAGGGAGCTAAACCCCAGAAGAGGAAACAAAACTTGACGTGCAAGTCAATCTATGGGGGAGCAGAGTGTCCGAACATCACATATGGTCGAGCATGGTGATAAACACAAAACACAACTAGCATAAATTACTGAACACTAGCACATGTAAACATAGCACGGTACGTGGTCAAGTGAAGGCCAGATCCAAGGTAGTTGAAATTGTTGTAAGAACTGATGGGTACAGCTTATCACTGCCGATAGGGAACATCAGAATCAATGGTTCTGCCCGTACAATACTTTGCACACACCTTCCATGACAGAGTGCCACATTGCTCTGCCATGAGACCCATACTCACTCATCTAATTCCATATCAATGGTTGCTGGCAGGGATACTAAATACTGCCATCCTTTAAGGACACATAGGGTTGAAAATAGCCCCATTTGTGCCATGATCTCTATCAAACTGGAGAGGGCGTGACATTCCCCGGCATTGAATCTATCCCTGAAGTAAGCAATGCTGATGCCTCTGGAGTGGTGGAAAATTGTGAAAGCTGACTGAATGGCTATTCCATCTGCATCATTAGGGGTAAGGCCACAGCCACGGGTGAGTGGGGGAAGGAGGTACTGGTTCCAGTTCCATGGGCTCCGCAGCTGGAATTACAGTAGTGTTTGTCGCCAGTGTCCTATTCTGCAGGCAAAAGTAGGACAGTGGAGAGCGTAGTGGGGATTGCAGTGGGCATGCATGCTGCCACACTCTGGAGCCTCCTACTGAGAGAACACCATGACCGACCCAATCGTCCAAATGGCACAGAGGTGGTGGCACCGTGGGTCCAACAGATTGCAGATGAAACTGATTGGAATGATGGGTCAGCTGCTCCAAACTGATATCCACGACAAACAAATGCTGAGCCTTGTGGCTCACCACTATACCAGGGAGCCACCCCTCCTGGCAGCCGAAAGACCTTATGTGGCATACCCATCAGGAAAGCTCTGTGGGCCGTGACAGTCTGGGGAATGCAACTTGGTTTGCAACAAAGCGAAAAGACCTCAAGGCGGGTGCCCATGTGGATGCTCCTACAGAGTTCAGCCATTTCCTGGTGTTGCCCAGTACGTGATGAAAAAACTAGACAGTGCATTATTGTGGAACAAGGCAGACGTGGACTTCATCTGGGTCTTGAGCGTTCAGTAGAAGCATTCCGCCATTGAGATGGAAGCTGGGTGAAACAGGTCAGTAGTCAGATGCTCGATACTATTGCAAATGCAGAAATCTCCAAACTCCTGTGGCTCAAATTGCCAACCATTATCAAATACGAGGCTCTAAGGGGAGTCTTCTGTAGCAATAATGAAAGGCAGTGGATGAATGGTAGCTGTTGACATTTTGGAACTCAATTTGCCAACATCCAGGAAATTGGACAAATCATCTACTATCAATAACCACATGCTTCCCAAAAAGGAACCCATAAAATGGAGATGCACCCTCTCCAAAGGATGCTCTGGGACTGACCAAGGGAAAAACTGGAGCTGCGACCCAGTGTAGTTCTGTGCACAGGCCACGTAAGTCCACACCAGATGTTCAGTATCATGATCAATTGCCGGACAGTAGATGGGACACTCTGCCAAAGCCTTCATACGAGACGTACCCCAGTACAATGCACACCACAATTGGTGTATTAGAGGATGCAATGCTGGAGCGACAACCACTTGACAGCTTTGCTCCTCCATGGCAAACTTGAAAAACCATTGGAATATGTTCAGGTGCCCATGTAGGACAAAAAAGTATGCCACATTGACCCCACTACCATAGGGATGTCCTTGGGCAATCCCTTCTGGACTGTCGAAACAAATTTCCTAAAAAGTGGGGCAGCGGATGCGATGGCCATGAGCTCCTGTGCTGTCAAAGGAAAATCAAGCAATGTCTTCTCCAAGGTATCATCCAATGTGAAAATGAGAGCCTTCTGCCGGTTGAACTCTGGATTTGGTTTCACTGGAAACTGTGATAATGCATCCGCATTAGCATGCTGGATGGTGGACATGTAATGAATGTCATAGTGATAATTACTGGGGAAGAGCACCACCACTGCAATCTGTAGGTATCCTATCCGTTAGCTTGTAGTTGGTGATAAGTAGGAACTTCGCTCCATACAAGAAAATGGAAAAATTTTTCAATGCAAAAATGATAGCCAAGGTGTACTTTTCCACCTGTGAATAATTATGTTGTGCCATTGAAAGTATCTTCAATGGGTAAGCAATAGGCTTCTCAGTGCCATCTGGGTTCCAATGTGAGAGGATCACACTATGCCATTCTGGGATGCGTTGGTGGCCAGAGTTAATGGTTTATCCTGCATAAAAGAAGCCAAAACACAAACAGAGCACAAACACTCCTTGAGGAACTGAAAAGCCTGTAACATTCCATAAATAATAAAAATCTGACATCTGTTTGGTGAAGCCAGTTAAGAGGAAGGCAGATGTTTGTGGTCTAAAAAGTATGGGATATCCTTCAGGTGTTGTGCTTGTTTGTAGGCATGAGGCCATCTTTACTAAGCACATAACCCAAAAGATGCATTGTAGGGAAATAAACTACATTTTTCCGACTTCCAGCGAAGTCTGTTCTCCAGGAAGTGTTGGAAAGCTGCATAAAGATTTCATAAATGCTCCTCTTGTGTAGAGCCTGTGACTTAGATGTCATTGAGGTAATTTACAAGACAGGGAATGTCCTAAATCAACTGCTTCAAATACCATTGATAAATTCCTGCCACAGATGAAATTCCAAAAGGCAAGCAATTAAACTGGTAAAGCCCAAAGATCTTGTCAACCACCAAGAAACTCTGAGAACCAGTGCCAAACGGCAACTGGAGGTAAATGTCAGGCAAATCGATGCCTGAAAAATATTGGTTCCCTGGCAACTTCTTGAATGCCTCCTGATGTGGAATACCATATGAGTCAGCAACACATTGCATGTTGGCTCTTCGTTTACAAATGCCACAGAGGTGCAGCGACCCATCCGGTTTCTGAATCACGAACAAAACAGTGCCCATTGACTTGATGAAATAGGAGAAACAGTTCTGAGGTCCTGCCAATGTTGCGACTTGACCCTGACCACATTGCGCATGGCAAAGAGAATAGGTTGAGGGGTAACAAAGTTTAGGTGTTATTGACAGCTTAAGCATGATGAGTGTCTCAAAATTTTCTGCTGAATCCAAGTTATTCTCAAACAGTTTATCATGCAACTGTAGTAGAGATTCCAAATCTTGAAAGGTGACCAATTGAAATGCTAAGTGTATGTCAGTCTGGAAGCCAAAAACAAAAGTGGTGTTTAACGCAAAAATATTTTGCACCAACAGTGAATTAACCACTTACTACACAAGTTGCCATTCCACATTCTTACAGCATGCTGATACAGAGAATTGCTTCCTCAAAGGAATACACTGTTTGCTATAACACACAACTTGACATTGGGCCATTGCAGTGCAGGACAGCCCCAGAGCCTGTATGTGTCTAGTCTGATGAGGCTGACAATTGCACCCATATCTTGCTGAAATTCAATAGATCAGTCATCCATGACCAGTGTTAGCAGAACACACTGGGGCAAAGCTAGTAGGGTTTCAGAAACAGCTTCTAAGTCCAGGAAAAACACTGGTCCCTCTGAGAGCCATCCTGTGGTCTGTCAACTGTGACAAACTGATGCAAAATGGCAGACTTTCCAACATATCCCACACACAGCGTTTAAATATGGACAAACCCAGGTAATATGGACCACATGGCAATTGGGGCAGGACCGCCAAATTGCCCATTGAGTGGATTCAGATGTGGAGGGATGCCTAGAACCCGAAAAACTTTGCGAGTGAGGATCATGACTCTTCAACTTATGTGTACCCTCCAGGCTTTCTGCGGGCAAAGTCAGGGAACACCGTGATAGCACCATGCTCAAATCATCAATGGCGCATCAAAGAGTGGCTCATCAGAAGATACAGTCACCTGGCCAACACTACAGTGTACCAGGGGCTGTGTACCACACATGGCTAACTTCCACATGTGCCAATTGTTGGAAAGTACATCCCTTTCCACAGCAGTAAGTTTATGTGATTCGGTGATCTGTGTAATTTCGCTGAAGGAGGTGTCTGACTAGCCAGTGCCTTAGTTCAGACTTTAGTGCTAGGTGCTAACCAAACAATCATGTACCTAATTAGCAAGTCCATGTAAGATAACACATTGGGGACACTCGGACTGATACTTGCACAACAGACCTTGCAGGCCAGCAACCCAGGCTGCTTATGATTGCCCGGGGCACTTGTGGTGCTGATTTAACTGCAACTGTACTGCCACCACATGGGTTTGATATCCAAAATATTGTGACAACAGCCAACAAGAGCTCATCAAAGTTACGTTTCTCGTGCTTCGTGGAGGGTTTCAAATTTTGCCTGATTTTGTAGAACCCCACACTACTTGACAATAATGATGTGACCTTATCAGTGGTATTGAAGATAAATCCTACCTGGCAGTGAAGCGCCAACTGGCGCAGATAATTCACCCACCATTCTGCAGAGTCATTGGAACCGGCTAATAACAGTATGGGAGAAGGCTTCCCTTCAGGTGTCTGGCCCACTAGCAGCATGTTGTGAGAGTGGAGAAAGTCTACATTCTGTTTGAGCAGTTCCTGCATCTGGTCCTGCTGTAACTTTTGTTGCTGCACCTACTCCTGCCAGCATTGCAAAAATGAGAACATCTTTCCATGCTTTTGTATCTGCACAGGGCGTGACAATCCCATGAAATGAAATGCTTGCTGTCAGTACAAATGTAACTATACTATCCAATGGTGGCTCAACAACAAAGCTGGAGAGATGAACCCTGGAAGAGGGAATGACATTTGATGGGTGAGTCACTCTACAGGAGAACAGAGTGTCCAAACAGCACACAGAGTCGAGCATGGAGATAAATACAAGCATGATCAATGTGAGTGACTGAACACTTGTCACATGGAAACAGAGCAAAAGCCAGGTACGAGGTAGTTGAAATAAGCATAACTGATGGGCGTGGCTGACAGGTGAACACCTGGGTCAATTGTCCTGCCCGTACAATGCTTCACATGTGCTGTCCATGGCAGCATGCCATGCTACTTTGCCATGTGACCCACTCCAGCTCACTTGCTCCCATAACGATGTCCACTGGTGGGGATACTAAACTTGCTAAACTGATACTCATCCATCAACAGGACTCTACTCCAGTGTCCTTGTGTCCATTCATGATGAGAATTTGCCGATTAGAGTAGATTAGATACACATTTTATTCCATAGATCCATAGTGAGGAGACGTTGAATGTGTCATAAACAAGAATACGTAATACACATTTATAAAAAAAAAAAAGTGCTAATGTTTATTCAACAATGCCTAAGTGACATGCTCGATGGAAAAGAATCGCAACACAAAGGAGGAGTTGTGCGACATAAATGAAAATTGGTTGTTGTGTTTCTGCATCTGAAAGATTGTTTCAATTCAAATTTCACGCCAGTCACACGTGAGTGGCACAGGTAGTGCCACTATGAAAATGAAGATCATATTTGCTTTAAATACATGCTGTAATGGTCATGAGCGGTAGCTACCTTTGAGATTGGAAGACTTGATGTGAGTCGAGAAAGTCTTTAAGGTGATGAAGATGCCATTATCACCATCTCACTGAGTATGTGCAAGGTCTTGTAATAGAGCTTTAAGAAGCTGGATGTTCTTTCTGCGATACTACAGAAAGACTTGGCAAGAATGTAGCCACTGTACACAATTGCTGGCAGTGGTGGCCACGAGAATGTATGATCGCAAGAAGACCATGATCCGGAGACCACATGGCACTACTGAGAGGGAAGTCCATCATGTTCAGTGGATGGCTCTGGTGCATATTAATGCACATGGAGCAGCAATTTGAGCAGCAGTTGCCATCACAGTGACACAACGGACTGTTACAAATTTGTTACTTCAAGGACAGCTCCGAACCAGACACCCTGTAGTGTTCATTCTATTGGCACCAAACCACCTTCATTTGGGACTTCAGTGATGTCTAGTGAAAGTTCAGTGGATGGCAGGGTGGAGGTCTGTTATGTTTTCTGATGAAAGCTGGTTCTGCCTCAGTGCCAGTGATGGCCATGTATTGGTTAGGAGGAGGCTAGTTGAGGACCTGCAACCAACCTGTCTGCATGTTAGACACAGTGGACCTACAACTGGAGTTATGGTTTGGGGTACAATTTCGTTATTATCCCACGCACCCTGACTGAAAATTTGTATGTCAGTCTGGTGATATGACCTGTTGAGCTGCCATTTATGGGCAGCATTCCAGGGGATGTTTTCCAGCAGGATAACGCTCATCCACATACTGCTAATGTAACCCAACATTCTCTATGGGGTGTCAGCATGTTGCCTTTGCCTGCTTGAACACCAGCTCTGTCTCCAGTTGAGTGCATATGGGACATCAGACAACAACTCCAGTGTCATCCACAAGTAGCATTAACCATACCTGTATTGACCAATCAAGTGCAAGAGGCGTGGAACTACATCCTCGGAACTGACATGTGGCACCTATACAACAAAATGCATGCTTGTATTCAACATTCTGGCAGTTACACCGCTTTTTAATGTACCAGCATTTCACATTTGCAGTGGCTTATCTCATGCTTACATTAACCTGTTATCTTGCAATGTTAATCACTTAAGTATGTTATCTAGACAAATTTACTCCAGAAATTTCATTACTGTATGTTTTGGTGCCACAGTATTTTCATTTAAGAAGTAATAACAAACTTGTCACAAATCTCATAAATGTTTAATACACTGTGCTGGCTATGATAATTCCTAGGCTATTGTAGCTGCACATCACCATTCAGAAAATCAGTTTATGGCACTTATTCATGTTGATCACATTACTGCACTATTTGCAGAAATCAGATCTTGTGTAACACTGTATTTGACATTAATAATAATGTATACATGAAGCAGTTCTACTAAGAAATTTGTCAGTGTAGTAGAAGTTGCCCACTAATAAGTACTGTAGGCTCCTATTATACTGAACTTTATTAGAAGTTAAATTTTTGTATGGCTGCTGACAAGTTGTTGAAAATGTGTATTCCTGAATAATCAACACATTTCTCTACCAAAGTAAGTGATTTTAAATTTCTATGGAAATTAGTCTTATTTCTAGTATTGATTCAATGAATTGAGGTGTTAGTTTGCAAAAGAGATACATTATTTGACATACTTTATTAAGGAAGAAATATATTCTACATCTACATACATACTCTGAAAGCCAGTGTATGGTTCATGAAAGTACCTTGTACCGCTACTACTTATTTCCTTTCTTGTTGCTTTCGAAAATAGATTGAGGGAAAAATGACGCATTGCTATTTGAAATGTATGTTGATGGCGGTGGAATCTGCAGTCAACTTCAAATGTCAGTTATAAAAATTTCCTCAACTGTTTTTCACCAAAGTAACATCATTTCCCCTCTGCATTTGAGATTAGAAAGCAATTCTGTAATACTCACTTGGTGACTGAACCTACCAGTAACAAATCTAGATGCAAACCTCAGAATTCTCATATTTCTTCTGTTGATCTGACCCAATGGAAATCCCAGAAACTGAAACAGTAGTGAAGAATGGATCACGCTAGTGTTCTATACACGGTCTCCTTTACGGGTGAACCACACTTTCCTAAAATTCTCCCAATTAACTGAAGTCAGCCGTTTGCTTTCTCTACTACTGTCCGTACATGCTCATTATTGGGAAGCTGTATTTAGTATCTCTAGTACCTTTAACAGGCCTCTGTAGGACATTCTTGAATTCACCACACACACAATGCAAACTACATGCTTGGCATGGTGAGTTACCCCAAAAAATCATCCCATATGATATTATGCAGTGAAAGTACGCAAGCTTTTTTAATTTTTATGCCTTCTGTGTCTGTCATCATCTGCATTGTAAATAAAGACATGTTTAGGTGCTGCAGCAGTTGCTCCCAACTGAATTCCTCATGAGTTATGAATTCAACATTGTCAACCTTTTCTATTTGATAGTCATCATATTTTATACATATTCTGGAGAGAAATATCTTAAAACTTATGAGGTGAATATGGTGTGTCTGTTCAGTGTTGAGTGACAAAGGGTTGGCTGGCAACCTTTTGTTGTTCATGAAAATTTCATGAGCCAATCCTCCTAAAACTAGATTTGGTTGTTGCAATTTTTGTGTCATCGGAAAACAGAATAAACTCAATGTCTAGTAATGTTAAAGATCAAAGATAATTAACATACACAAGAGAAAATAATGGCCCTAAGGTAGAATCTTGTGGTGACACTCCATGTAATTTGTTTTCAGTTGGCTGCTAACAAATAGCTTAATACAAAACTCTTTCCTGTTCACACCCCTATGTTTCGTGCCGAACACATATGATATGAATCATGTGTGACATTTGCTGTTACACCATAACATAACAATTTGCTTAAAAGGATATTGTCACATCATAGCTACAATAGGGTCCAAACCTGAAAACGGTCATTGACGAAGTACAACACTTTGTACTGAAAGCACGTTTCTTACAAACACCAGTGTACAGCCAGAACAAAACTGAACTCATGGACGGAGAGTGCCACTGTTTATACAAACACTGAATAATACAGAATGTACAAACATTCCAAATGTAATTTATTTCAAGAAGCTTCAGAAATGATAAATACTAAATAGCAAATAACTACAGGTGGTTAGGTTTGTGCCGGTTACCAGCAACACACCAGCCAGTGGCGCTAATCGCTACACTGCAGTGTGTACACCACAGCTCGTGACATAGCTACCTTTCCTGGAGAAACAGAGACTGCTTGCTCCAGAATTCCTCATTGAAAATGACAACAGTGCCTTGGATCTAGATCTTGTCAGGGCTGAGCAGCTGCCACCAGCTGCCCAGTATTGCGGCTGCAGAGGGCACTCGTAGTACTGAGTTGCTGAAGGTGTGGCTCAGTGGGTGTGCTCTAATGGATCTGCTGGATCCCACATGACCGCTATCGGCATTGCATGGAAAGTTGATGTTCCACTGCCAATTGTGTGATTTGGCGGTAAGATGGTATTAATATGCGAGACCCCAGAAACGTAATTCAGACATAAAGAACTTATGTTAAGACTTCAAAAAGTTTTGAAAGTGGATATATCACTGTGATGTAGCAGAAGCATTTTAAATATGGTGTGTGATTATTGAAAGGAGCAATACAGCAATGCGTAAAGCTATTATTTATGGTGATTATGAGATTAATAAAAACTGATTGTTGTCTTGTATAACTGTTCTCTGTGTGCCAGAGATCTTTGGGAGAAGACTGCAAACACCAACATGCCTCCCACAGCATCTCAAATATCCTATGTGTGATTCAGATGATGCTCATAATGATGACCATTCTGTGCACTATGTTTCTTGATGTTGAAGACGTTTGCTCTCCAGGTGAACCCTGTGTGGTGAAGCATTGTTGTCCTGTACTATGGAATAGTCACCTATTAGACTGAAATGTTACATAATTCATGTCAAGTCTACACAGTCACAGTACCATTTAAAAAGACATCTAATGACATACTGCCTCCCACAGAGGCAAAGTTTATTTTAAAACCATTCGTTTCACAGATATTTGTCAGATAATAATTGGTTCTGGCGTAGCATAATGTCCTCCATTGGTCAGATATCCAGTGCCCACTTTGGTGTGTCCGCTGCAGATCTTCAGCAAGCTGTGAATGCACTCGTGTAGTTAATTGTGTCATATACATATCAGCTTCATGAAGTCTTCTCAAAACAGTAGTTAATGATATAATCCTTTTGGTGGCTGAAGCAAGGTTTGCCCAGTGTTTAGGCGGGCTTTATTTAGGTCATGTTCCTTTCCTTGTGTAACTCCAAATATTGATTTTTGGTGCCTTTCATAGCCACTGGCCATTCTTGTCTGAACCTCATGGTTGTTGAATGTATATTATAACTTGTTGCTACTGTCTTATAAATAAGAGGACAAATACTATGGATATTTATACATGTGGTCACCTCTGTCGGAGTTTGACATTCATTCATTATGCCAATGCCCATTCCCCCACCTCCCCCAAAATTGCACTTTTTCTGATAAATGATACTGTGGTGCCATTAAATCAGGTTTTCTTGCATTCGCAGGCATGTTGTTTTCTGCTATGTATGAATGATGCCAGCAAATTTTACAGCCATTGGTTTGGCTATACTACTATTCCTCAAACAGGACGACCTGATGGGGGACAGAGCTAAAGGAAGCGTATGTAATTTCCTCAGTACCGACAACCACTCCTCGCCTCTGTCACTTACAATGACTTTACAAGCAGTCGCTGTATCAGCGCACGTGTGTCATCTGTTGACAATATGTTTCTTTTACTTTCATCTTGTGCATACTTGCATAAATGTGGGACAGAGCACTCACTTTTGTACAGCAACTGGGTCGTTCTCTGCTATTGATCTCTCACTTTGCTCTCCAGCTCTTGCTCACACTGCTCAATGGGAAGTGGTTGATGTCTTGCGTGGAAGTGATCACTTCCCAATCTAGATTCACCTGCCAGACAGGGTGGAACCCGAAAGGAAACTGCCACGATGGGTGCTGGGCAGAGCTGACTGGACATTTTATAGCCAGTTGGCCCAGTCTGAACATTGTGTGAATGCCGAGGCATGTTGTTGTTGTTGTTGTGGTCTTCAGTCCTGAGACTGGTTTGATGCAGCTCTCCATGCTACTCTATCCTGTACAAGCTTGGGCATGGGTGGATCATATTACCAAAATGATCCTCCGCACTGCTGCAGCATCCATTCCACAGTCCACGCAACAACAGATGAGGCAACCTATCCCTTGGTGGAGTGCCGAATGCTGCTCTGCAATCAGTACCAAGTGTGCAGCTCTGTGTAGGTTCAAGTATCGGCCAACTGCAGAAAATCTTGCAGCCTTTCAGGTGGTGAGGGCAAAGTGTTGCTGAATTATTTGAGAGAGCAAGAAAAGGTCGTGGCAACAGTTCCTGAACACCATTAATCATTTGAAAAAGTTCTGTTGTGTGAGAGGCCATCAGGAGAATTTCTGGGAGAGGAAGCAGGTGCCCCATGGCGCTGTAATGGGGAACGGCACTCTCCAAACCAATCCATGAGACATTGCCCAGACTATGATGGCGTATTTTGCTACAGTTACTGCAACAGCCAATCGGGATCCATGTTTCCAGTTTGGACTTCCAGTCCACCTGTGATGAAGATTAAAACTGCCCATTTTCCATGTGGGAGCTGGATTCTTCATTGTCTGTGGCTTGTGACACATCCCCTGGTCATGACAGAATCCATTACAGTATGCTCTGGCACCTCACAAGGTGAAAGAAAGATATCCTCCTCGCACTTTGTAATGCCATTTGGGCATAAGGTCACTTTCCCGAATTGTGGCGTGAGGCAATTTTAATTCCTCTTTTAAAACATGGGAAACACTGTACATGCTCAAGTAGTTACCATAGTGTTGCCCTCTGTAGCTGCATGGGGAAGACTGTAGAGTGGATAGTCAACCGCCGACCTTGTCTGGATCTTTAGAATCCAGGCAACTCCTTAGTCACTTTCAGTGTGTGTTCAGTAGGTATCACTCCACCTTTGACAATCTTGCCCACATGGAGGCGCCTATACAACAGGCTTTCCTATGCCGGCATCACCTTGTAGGCATATTTTTTGACATTGAGGAGGCCTATGATACTACTTCGAGGCATCTTGTCCTGGAGCAACATCATGAATGGGGTTTTTGTGGTTGTCTTCCCATGTTTGTTCAGCCCTTCCTCTCACCATGATATTTTAGGTACCAAGCATGATTGCTTTGAAAAGGAGAACGGTGTCCCTCAGGGTAGTGTTTTAAGTGTGACTGCCTTTGCCATAGCTATTAATAGCATTACGTCCATAGTGAAAAGCCCTGTCCAGTGTTCCTTGTTTGTGGATGACCCCCCCCCCGACACAAACCAACCGACAACACTTGAGTTGCAACAAGCTCTTCGACATTTGGATGAATGGATGCAGAAAACTGGTTTTACGTTTTCTACCGAGAAATCTGTGTGGGTTCTTTTTAACCATTCTCATTCTATTTTAAACTTTCCTGGATTGGGGATGAGGGACACTGTCCTTACTTTTAAAGATACAGTGAGGTTTCTGGGTCTGATATTTGACTCTAAGCTTACGTTATTACCACATCTTAAGGACCTGAAAAAAATGGTCACTTACAGCTTTAAGTATTTTAAAACGTCTTAGCCACAGTACGTGGGGAGCAGATATGACTTGTCTGCTCCTGTTTTACAGGGCATTTGTGCGATCTCAGTTCGATTATGAGTGCGCGGTGTATGGGTTTGGAAGACTTTCTTATTTAAAGATGTTGGACCTAGTGCACCATGAAGGGATTCGGTGGGCCACTGGGGCATTCAGAACAAGCCCCACACGTAGCCTCTGTGCAGAGGCTAGTGAACCACCACTTGACATCAGGCAAGGGCTACTTACCATGCGCCAGGTATATAATTACTGCCCATACCTTACACACCCACCTACCATACCATTGCCCAACCTCCACTGGAAAGGCTTTTTCGTAACCAGCAACAGTCAGTGAGGCCCAATGGGATTCGTGCACAGGATTTCCTTCTCGAGATGGTGTGGCCGGTTTTCATGTTTTACATCGCAATGGGAGCAGATTTCCATCTTGGCTTCTCCAGAGGCCCAGGCTTATTTTAGACTTAATGAATTTTAAGGAAGATTGTATGTCAGATTTTACATTTCAATCTCTCTTTTTTAACATTTTAGATATGCATCTAGGTTTCACAGTAGTGTACACTGATGGCTCCAAACAAGGGAATTCCCTTGGCTGCTCTGTCGTGTTCCCCAACTATGTCACCAGGATTTGCCTTCCTGACGAGTATACTATTTTCTCAGCGTAGCTCCATGCAATCCTGAAGGCACTGGAGCAGATGTGTCGTATTCGGGCCAAACAGTTTCTCATTTACTCAGATTCCCTTGGTGTCTTACAATCGTTACAGAACCTGTACCCAGCTGAGGGGTTGGTCTGGCTGATATATTGACCAACTGCACTTCCTCCAATGGCAGGGTAAGCATGTGTCATTCTGCTGGATGCAAGGTCATGTAAGTATATGGGGAAATGAAGAGGCTGATCGGGCTGCCAAGGAGGCCTACAGAGGACAGGACGTGGCACAGTTTCCCATTCCCTTGCAGGCTGTTGTTTCTGCACTGCACAGGGAGTGCATGCAGTTGTGGGATGAGGAATGGCTGGCGGTGATGGCCAATAAGCTGCTTTTAGTTAAGTCAACAACCTGACTGTGGCGTTCCTCCTGCCAGTTTCTCAGGTGGGATGAAGTGACCCTCACGTGTCTTAGAATTGGGCACTAGCTTTTTACTACTACGAGACAATCCCCCATTTTGTGATGCTTGTGGCGTGCACATCTCTATTCACCACATTTTAATGGAGTGCATTTTATATTGTGATGCAAGGGCAGAAGCAAATATTGGGAGGATCTACTCTCTATTTTAGCTGATGATGAGAGGAGTGTGACTAAGGTTTTAAAGTTTTATGATGTGTCTGGACTCTGGCCTAAACTTTAAGGCTGGAGGTTTTAGTGAGTTGCAGGGTGCCTGGCTTCTCCTTTTTTTATTCTTGTGGTCAGCCATCCTTGTCCATCTGCTGTATTGTTGTAGCTCCTTAACCACTTTCTTCCTGTGTCATTAATGTTTTACTACCGATGCAATACTTCCTTCCATGGTTCTGTGCAGGTGTGCCCATAGTTTTCCAACTTTTGTTACCTACGTTTTACGTGCTGTTTTATCTTCCTGTTTTGTGTATTTTACTGACACTCGTCTCAATCTGTTTTCATGCAGGTGCTAAAGACCTTGCTGCCGTGTGCCCATACAAATATGTCCATATCGAGAGAGCTTCACTACAACAAAAGTGTGTCATAAAATACAAGTAGCATGCCAAAATGACAATTATTGAAAGATATTCATCACACAAATAAACAAAAATATAAAAGTGCAATTTCAAAGCCATTAGGTCATCTCTTGGGTTGACTGATGAGTCCAAAGAGGACTCATCCCTGGAGGTAATGGAGTAAGTAGTCTGTGGAAGGGAACCAACAAGTCCCTCCTTTAAACCCACAACTGCCATGTATCTGTAATCTCAGAAGGAAGAAAAGGCAAATGTAGAAAAATGTCACAAATAAAGTGGCTCTCATAAAGCAGTGGAACCTAGATAGTTCAGGCTCTGTATGAACCAACTGAAAATTTTGACAGGGGGCAGACCACTGTATCTTGGGTTACTGCTTGCACTCAAGGAGAGAGGGCAATTGCAAGTCATGTTTTTGCCTTGACATTTCACCAGAAGGTGATGAGTGTGACTGTAGCTCTCTGCAGAAGTTTACCTGGGAAAGCAGGGTGGGGGGGTGGTATAAATGAGTTGGTCTTTGGTCTGTTTAGAGATGTTATGCCACAAGAATTAAATTTTGGCAGTTACACAAAAAGTTATATACTGGAGACGTGAAAGTTATCCATGGTGTATGATAATTATGCAATGACTAAAACCTCTGTACTCCAGACTCAAGGTTGAGGGGTTGGGGGAGGGTAGGGATGACATGCCCCTCCTTGCGGATACCTGTTAGAATAACATTTTGAAGCATAACAGTTTTACACTGCCATTCAGCTGGTTACCTGAACAGTTTTCATGAATGTTTATGTATCTAAATAGAGCCACTCTCCTTCCTTTGGCTTTTCAATACTTTGACCAGTATCATATCTGAACATGTTGTTTTTTATCCAATACTTTTTATTTACAATTTTTATTCTTTGGTTTGTATTTGTAATATAATAATGAAAACACTATAGCTTAGTATCTGTTACTTATATTTTAGCTTTGTGGTTTTGATATTTGTTGTTGCTCACTACCAGCATAGTTAATAAATGTTCAGAGAAATCTAACTCATTTTCCTTCTTAGTTATATTTATTGAATGAGTGGCTGCCTGAACATGAAGTTTTTAGTTATTTATTGGAATTTATTTCCAGACAGATATTTGAAGGTTTGTTAATGCACTTAACTATGTTTATGCAGAGTGGTGTCCCACGTACTGGATATCGTGGTGTTGTGAGCTTCATGTACAAAGGCAGGAGAGTATATTTAGCACCAAATGCCAACTGGAAAAGTTACGATCCAACGTGGAGCTAGCATAGGGGAGACTGTAGGTGAGTGTGGAATATATAATTTCTTAAATGAATATCTTTTGACTCTGATATTGAATTCACATTGTCAGAGAATCTGTATGTCTGACGTACTACACTTTGAAGCTGAAGCAATCATAAGTGAAGCTGAAGGCTATGCAGGCCGGGTTTGATAGGCCATGCTATGGAATCCTAAGCAGGAATGGAACAGGTTGTATAATATAAGAGACAGGGAGACCAGAAGAGGTGAGGATCATTCATGAAACTCTTTATTAGAGAGCTTCTGCCATATAATGATTGCAAGTGACCACATGGCAGTGCTGAAAATGATAAAGCTCTTCAGCTGTCCTTTCAACACTATGATATTGGTGTTGTGTCATGGAATTTTTTGAAGGAAGTTGAATTGAAATTTGAGGTGCTGTATTGTGGGAAGGTTACATTGGGATGCTTATGTGGCAGTTGGTGGTCAGTCTTGATTGGCAGGGATTGGGAGCAAGAACACATAAGGTTTTTTGTTAGTATGTCAGTTGGGAGGATGACAGAAATGTTTCCACTCTACATTGTGAGAAAAGGAAATCGTGCCTGTAACAGATGCAACGTTATTGTGTGAAGCTAAAAATGAGATTTTTGGAGATGACTGAAACGTCTTTAAAGCACAGGATATGGAAGTAAGTGTTGTAAAAAAACTGTAAATGGGGTAATAGGCATCTAACAAAATAATACATAATAAAACTTGGGATGGTAGAGTTCAGTCTCATTCTGTGCACCTGACGTCACACATTCTCTGGCAGCCAGTGTGCATTGAGTAGTGTTTTCAGTGTGCTGCTGTGAATGTAGTAGCCAATGTGAATGTTTAACATGATCGTAATGAGTTATTTAGTGAATTTTTATTCCATTAGTTACAAGTTGTTATGGGAGATGATTGGGATAAGTGATAAATTCTATTTAAGCAAATGAGGGACATAGTTTGCAGGATATGAGCTTTCTTCTAGCACAAAGCCCCTGTTTGCATGTACCACAACTCTTACTTGGCACTGGCAACACTGCATGCAGCAGCCATGCATCGACCTGCACAGACCACCATTGTTCACAAATCGGACTATAAGAGCCCTTCTTTCAGTCATTGTACGCCTTTTTTCTCCGGTGTTTTTGTTGATATATCCAATTTTGTGTTTGCAGTGTATAGATAGAGCCAGCCCAAACAAAATTTATTTAGTATGTTTATATGTTTAAACTTTCCATCATTGTTGGGGCTATGTGGACTGCAGTCATATAATTTATTGGGAAAAAAGGAAAAACTGTCTCAGGTTGCAATTAATGTTCTTAATTTTATTATGCCATGATTGATTTCAAGGCTGCTTCTAGTGTCCTCATAAGATGTAACTGATGCATATACATCAAATCGTTGTGTAATATGTTCATCTTTGGACCATGTCTTACTGACATCAGTTGTCCTTCAACAGTGTGTTTTGACAAACCAAGGACACACTGTACCACGCACGAAAAGAAACCCTTACTACTGAGGGTGTAATATTTTGACTGGTTTTATAAGCCCTTGGTTTGATGGTGCAAATTATTGAAGGACAACTAACATCAATGAGACATTGTCCTGTGATGTAACAAATATGTTAAATTGTGGTGTAACAAAATGAAGAGAGTCTAATTGCACTCTGAGGCAGTTTCTTATTTTTTCTTAACTGCTCATGCGTATTGCATGTGATGCCCAATGTTGAAGAAAAAACTTGTTTTGGTTATTATAACAAACAAGATGTTGCCTTAAATTATGGTTTTATGTCTATCAACTGATGGAGCAACCTCAGATTGGTCTATTGTTATATTCATTTGAAGGATAATTATTGACAGGTTAGCGCTGCACAGCATGGTTAGTGCTGGATGCAATCAATATTCTTAATGTTTTCTCTCTGTCTCAGTAAATATCCTTGCACTGAATTATGACACCAGACCAAGTTTAGGTTTTAGTATTAATTTAACACACCAAATTACAATTAACACAGCATTTTGTTTGAAATGAGAATCAAAATTACTTTTTCAGTTGACGCTGGGTGTCACTTGAAACATATGAACAGTTTTTGTTATGTACAACATAAAAACAACATTTGAAACAGATTTAGAAACCTTGGAGAAGTCGCCTGTTGACTCTTGGCGGGGAAACCTGTTACATGATCAAAAGTAGGCATATTATCTGAGATGAGTGAAAGAGATTGAGTGGAATGTAACAAGTCAAAATTCATACGCTAGATAGTTACTTAATCCTATGACTATATCATTTTGTTACTTAGAGAGATTGTCCTTGCAAGACCGAACACAGCTTATCATCTTGCTGGAAATAACAGGATGTATCTCAAATATTGTTGAGAAATAAACTTTATTAGCAGATGCCCGAATATATTTATAGTACTGGATGGAAGCCTGTAACAGAAGTATGTCAGACATTCAATTAATTAGATCAAGTGCAGTATGAATAAGTTGTTATGTGTGTTGCTTAAGCAGGAGAACCTTTTAGGCCAGGTGCTCATATGCTGTTAACATATGAAGCACTAACCTGTGAAACAAGGAGATGACCAGACTCAGGTTAAATCCATGTGCCTGACAAATGATGCTTGGCCTGTTACACTTGCCATTCTGAATGTGATGTGGTTTCCTACAACAATTTAGGCAACTACATGGCTGCTTCCACAGTTGATATACACTATGCATAAATAGTTGAAATGTAGAAACCCATGACACACACAGACAAATGTCTCTTTTTTTTTTTCTTCTCACCTGTTCCCTCGAATACTTCCCCTTCGTACTTTTTATATCTTCCATTTTGTGCATTTTTACTGCATTTCACATCAAGAATGATCATAGGTTTGGATTGAACACAGCCATCCACAAAAATTAAGTGCCTTTGTACAGGACTCTTCTATTAAAAAATGATGGTATTTTTTTCCAAAACATACACTGATCAGAAAAGTTACAGGTCCACACACGATATCTTGATAAGTTTGGGGGTGAATATGTGCCTGGTTCAGTTTTGGATACATCTACTCAGCATCCTCATGCCCGTGGAGTGTTCTTCAAACCATTCTGACACAATTGCTTAATTACTTTGTTGAAGGTATTTCTCATCTGTGGGGTACGCCAAGCAAACACCCAAATGTACTTGATTGGACAGTAGATTTTGTATAATGTGCCAGTAAGAGGTGATTATGGGTGTTTCAAGGATACCATTTCATCCCTTGCAAGTACTTTTTGTGTGTGAATACCTCTACACAGGGCTGAACAGTGACCTGTTGGCAAATGGGATGTCTTCTACACATGGATTTTGAGTTACTCTGACACTGTCATCCACTATGTACCACCTTGTGATAGGATTTATCAGTTCATATGAGCCTTTTTTGATGCTTTTGGTATTCAATGGCAGCGTTTTGTACTCATGCTATTCCCTCTGCTCTGCTTTATGTAGTAAGCATAGGTAGACATGACAGACAGAGGGTTCTAGATGGTATGACTGCTCACTGGTTGTGCAGCACTCAATTGACAGGGGATTTGCTCCACTGAGTTCCATATATGTACTATTAAAATCCAAATAGTCATTGGCAACCCCAGTCATCAACATGCGGCCCACAGAAGTTGACTGTGCAGCAGTGGCAGTTCATCAAGGTATGGTACACCTGTAAACTTCAAAAAGGGACCAGCATATTGTACAGATTTTAAAAAAAATGTGATTAGATTTTACAAAAGGAATAGCCTGTGCAAAATACTTGCACATAACCAGACAGTGAATATTTGACCTCTGTTGTGAATAGTATGATAGACTGAGAGGGAAACTCATCAACAAAGGACCAGTGGCTGTAGCCCATAAAGATATTATTGATGTAGGTAACACCAGATTTCATTCTGCTGCAGTAATGAGGAAAAAATTTAACTGATTTTTCATGGGAACTATTGACCCATTCATAGTATTTCCATGATATAACATCAAGAAAGGACTGTCATTTTTGCTGATTAGATATCATCACTGTCCAAACCTTTCATAATAATGATGTGAAAACCACATTAAAAAGCTTCGTGACTGGATAACAATTCTTTTTTCAATTGGTATAGGATAATTTACTACCGATAGTGCAAATTGGTTGCTTACCAAGACACACTCCAGACAGCTGTACTAAGTGTAACTCACTGATACAAAGACTGGCTGACTATGAAACAACAATATTGACTGAAGCCTTGAAGGCTGTGCTGGCATGTCATCAGCACCAAATAGGATGGAACTGGGAGGAAACTCAGGTGTAGACTTTAGTGTGAATGAGAACATTAATAACAATATTACAGATGACACTTCTTGGCAAATTAAAACTGTGCACCGGATCAGGACTCAATCCTGAGACCTTTGTATTTCATGGGCAAGTGCTCTACTGTCTGAGCTATCCAAAACAACTAGTGACGTACCCTCACAGCTTTACTTCCATCAGTACCACATCTCTTTCCTTCCAAACTTTACAGAAGTTCTCCTGCATAACTTGCAGGACTGGCACTCGTGGAATAAAGGATGTTGTGGAGAGGTGGCTTAGCCACAGCCTGGGGAATTGTTTTGAGAATGAATTTTTACTCTGCAGCATTGTGTGCACTGATACGGAAGAAGAACTTCTGTGATGTTCAACATTCTGTACCTAGTTATTAAACAATTTTGTAAATGACCCAGCTGAGAGAGCAAAGTGAGGTAGTGCGGTTGTTGGCACACTGGACCTGCATTCGGGAGGATGACTGTTCAAACCCTCATCTGGCCATCCTGATTTAGGTTTTCTGTGATTTCCCTAATTGTGTAAGGCAGATGCTGGGATGGTTCCTACAAAAAGTCACATCTGATTTCCGTCCCTATCAGTCCCCAATCTGAGCTTGTACTCCATCTCTAATGACCACATTGTTGAAAGAGCATTAAATACTAATCTCCTCATCGTCAGAGAGGCACCAAGCTCATGGAGTAATGCAATAAATGTATGTGAGTATTGCCATAAGTGTCCAGGTGCAGAAAGATACTATCAAAGAACAATGAGTTCTAAAGAAAAAAAAAAAAAAATTCCGATCGTATTTCCCTCAGAAACATTGTACATAATAGCTTTATAGATTGTGTTGTATTAACTTTAGTCACACACACACACCACACACACACACACACACACACACACACACACAAAAACCACTGTTTTGCTACAGAGGTTGGACAAGCTTGATGGGAGAAGCAATCTGGGTGGTGTGTGTAAGGAGGAGGCTGGGGCAGGGAGAGGGAGGGAAAGCATGGTAGGAGTGGGGAACTGTAAAGTGCTGCTTGTGGGAGCAGACAGGGACATTATGGGGACAGGGTAAAGCAGGTAGGTGCAGTCAGGGGCCAGACTGGGAGGAGAGGGGAGGGAGGACAGGGAGTGGAAAAGGAGAGAAGTAAAGATTCTGTGATGCATTGGTGGAATAGAAGACTGTGTAGTGCTGTAGTGGGAGCAGGGAAGGGGATTGGTGGGTGAAGGACAGTGACTAACGAAGGTTGAGTCCAGGATTGGGGGGGGGGGGGGGGAGGAGGGGGGGAGGCATTACTGGAACGTCGATGTTTTGCAGGGAGAGCACCCACGTGCACAATTCAGAAAAGCTGGTGTTGGCAGGAAGGATCCAGATGGTGCAGCCTGCAAAGCAGTCACTGAAGTGAAGAACATTGCATTGAGCAGTGTGCTGAGCCTTTGGGTGTTCTAGCTGTCTCTTGGCCACAATTTGTTGGTGGCCATTCATGCGGACAGACAGCTTGTTGGTTGCCACGCTTATGTAGAATGCAGCTCAGTGGTTGCAGCTTAGCTTTTAGACCACATTACTGCTTTGACAGGTAGCCGTGCCTTTGATCTGGTGGGTGATGCTTGTGACTGGACTAGAGTAGGTGGTGGTAGAAGGATGGTATTGCATCTAGGTATACTACAGGGATATGAGCCATGAGGCAAGGGGATGGGAGCAGAGGTGGAGTAAGTATGGTTGAGGATATTGTGTGGATTTGGTGGGCAGCGGACTACTACTGTGAGAGGGGTGGGAAGAAGAGCATGTAGGATATTCCTCATTTCAGAGCACGACAAGAGGCAGACAAAACCCTGGTGGAGAGTGCGATTCAGTTGCTCCAGTCTTGAGTCATGAGATGAATACTCCTTTGTGGCCAGAGAGTAGGGCTTTGGGAGGTGGTGGGTGACTGAAGAGATAAAGCATGGGAGATCTCTTTCTGTACGAGGTTGGGAGGGTAATTTCATTCTGTGAAGGCTTCAGTGAGACCCTTGGTGTATTTTGAGAAGGACTGCTCATCACCACAGATGCAACAGACATGGGTGGCTAGGCTGTGTGGAAGGGACATCAGAGTCTGGAATGAGTGGTAGCTGTTGAAGTGGAGGTATTGTTGGTGGTTGGTAGGTTTGATATGTACGGAGGTACTAATGTAGCCATCTTTGAGGTGGAGGTCAGCATAGAGGAAGGTGGCTTGTTTGGTTGAGGAGGACCAGCTGAAGTGAATGGGGGAGAAGGTGTCCTCACCTTCAATCCAGATCACAAAGATGTGAACCTGAACCAAGTGATGGGTTTAGGGTTCTGGATGGTTAGGAAGGATTCTTCTAGGTGGCCCATGTATAGGTTTGCATAGGATGGTGCAATGCAGGGGTGCTCTTTGCTGTACCATGTTGTTGTTGTTTGTAGGTGAAGCCTGAAAATTCCATATTACCAAAACCATTCTCAGAAGTGCTAGAGGAAGTTTTCAGATTCTTAAACTGGGAAAAAGGAGGAGGAATGAGTTACATGAACATATTTGAACCACCACTCTTTCGCTGAGTGTGAGTTAACCTAACTGCAAAACCGTATTCTATACTTGGAGTTGTATTGAAGTAAGTTAATTTGATTGCTGTAGAGCTGATATTATGGGAAATATTCCATTGATGTACATTGGGCAACATTTAACTAATGTGCTTTTTCCCACATTTATCATCAATGTATACAATAAGATGGGCAGTTCCATTTCTCACAGGAAATAACAACTTTTACAAGTAGGCACTTTCGCTGTGCTAATTATCAGTATGGCAGTGGCAGAATATTTACAGTAAACAGTCACAGCTAGACTCCGACACAACGTACAGCTGAGCATATTGACTTCAGTATGTACATAAGCTACCAGTACTCCATGTCTTATGATAGGTGACACAAATAAACAAATGTTACCTAAAACACTGTATTGTTCAGTATTGGCTCAAGGTAAAATTCATAATGTTTAATACAGTTCAGATGCTAATTGATCACACAGGTATACTGAATGTGTGATTACTGGCAACAAACATCCACATATATGTTAACTGAGTACATAATTGCAGAACACAACCAAGATGTTGCTCATAAAATAAGTGGGCACAGGCTTCTACACAATACTAACTAGCTTCAAGTTCCTGAACTTTTGCATAGAAGTTGCCTCTAAGATTACCAGGTGCAGACTGAGGATTTTGGGGTGAGGTAGGAGTTATAAAGACTAGTGTATGAACACTGTCGTATTTTGGTTACTACATAATCATTTGGAAAACAGATAGGTTACATTTTGTTAATGGATGAGCTGTATGTAAAGATAGTAATTTGGTACAGAGCTGAGTGGATGGTCTGAATCAGAGGTTCAGACAGTCCTGCGACCATGTAGGCTGCAGATTCCTCAACTTGCGCCATAGGGTGGTGGGGTTTCGGGTTCCACTAAATAGGTCAGGTGTCCACTACACACAGGAGGCAGCTACACAGGTAGCAGGGGCTGTGTGGTGTGGACTGGGTGGTTTTTTAGGTTAGACGGTCTGGGAAAAGATCAAAGAGGGCTCCAGTCTCAAAGGGTACCGGGTAAAGAAACAACGAAAATCGACCAAGTAACAGTCGGTATTGTAGTTGTAAATTGTGGTAGCTGTGTAGGTAAAGTACCAGAGCTTCAAGCGCTGATAGAAAGCACTGAAGCTGAAATAATTATAGGAACAGAAAGCTGGCTAAAGCCGGAGATAAATTCTGCCAAAATTTTTACAGAGGTGCAAACCGTGTTCAGAAAGGATAGATTAAATAAGGTAGGTGGTGGTGTGTTTGTGTCTGTTGGTAGTAGTTTATCTTCTAGTGAAGTTGAAATAGATAGTTCCTGCAAATTACTATGGGTAGATGTTATACTCAACATCTGTACCAAAATAATAATTGACTCAGATGATATGATAGCTGAACACTTCAAAGAAAATTTGAATCTCATTACAAATAAGCACCCCACTCATACAGTTATAATTGGTGGAGACTTCAGTCTACCCTCGATTTGTTGGCGAAAATACATGTTCAAAGCCGGTGGTCGACAGAAAACTTCTTCCGTAATTGTACTAAATGGTTGCGAAAACACACTTGACCTCTTAGCCACAAATATTCCTGATCTAATAGAGAGCGTCATGACGGATACAGGGATTAGTGAACACAAGGCCATTGTAGTGAGGCTCAAAACCATATCAACCAAAACCACTAAAAATAAATGCAAGATATATCTATTTAAAACAGCAGACAAAAATTTGCTTGATGCCTTCCTAAGAGAGAGTCTCCATTCCTTCCCAGCTAATTATATAAGTGTAGGCCAGATATGACTCAAATTCAAAGATACAGTATCAACAGCAATAGATATATTCATACCACATAAGTTAATAAGAGATGGGACTGATCCACCATGGTACACAAAACACGTCAGAACACTGTTGCAGAAGCAACAAAAAAAAAAAGCATGCCAAATTCAGAAGAACGCAAAATCCCTAAGACTAGCTAAGTTTCACAGAAGCTCGAAATTTAGTGCGGATGTCAATGTGAGATGCTTTTAATAGTTTCCACAATGAAATATTGTCTCAAAATATGGTAGAAAACGCCAAGAGATTCTGGTCGTATGTAAAGTACACCAGTGGCAAAAAAAAAAAAAAAAAAAAAAGACAGTCAATACCGTAACTGTGCGATGGCGATGGAAATGTCACCGATGATGATGCCACTAAAGTGGAGTTACTAAATAGAGTTTTCCTCCATTCCTTCACGAAAGAAGACAAAGTAAATATTCCAGAATTCGAAACCAGAACAGCTGTTAGCATGAGTGACATAAAAGTAGATATCTTAGGTGTTGCGAAACAACTCAAATCACTTAAGAAAGGCAAGTCTTCCGGTCCAGATGGTATACCAATCAGGTTCCTCTCAGAGTATGCAGATGCAATAGTGCCTTTCTTCGCACTCACATACAACCACTCACTTGGCGAAAGGTCTGTACCTAAAAGACTGGAAAGTAGCACAGGCCACACCAATATTCAAGAAGGGAAATAGGAGTAACCCACTAAATTACAGACCCATATCACTGACCTCAATTTGCAGTAGGGTTTTGGAGCATATACTGTACTCGAACATTATTAATCACCTTGAAGAGAATGATTTATTGATACATAACCAACACGGATTCAGAAAATATCGTTCTTGTGCAACACAGCTAGCTCTTTATTCCCATGAAGTAATGAGTGCTGTCGACAAGGGATCTCAGATCGATTCCATATTCCTAGATTTCCAAATTGCGTGCATATGGAGTATCGTCTCAGTTGTGTGTCTGGATTCGTGATTTCCTCTCAGAGAGGTCACTTTTCATAGTGATAGACAGTAAATCATCGAGTAGAACAGAAGTGATATCTGGCGTTCTGCAAGGTAGTGTCATAGGCCCTTTGCTATGATCTAGGTGATAATCTGAGCAGCCACCCTTAGATTGTTTGCAGATGACGCTGTAATTTACCGTCTAGTAAAATCATCAGACGATCAATTCCAATTACAAAATGATCTAGAGAGAATTCCTGTATGGTGCGAAAAGTAGCAATTATCACTAAACAAAGAAAAGTGTGGTGTTGTCATCCACATGGGTACTAAAAGAAATCCGATACATTTTGGGTATACAATAAATAACAGAAATCTAAGGGCTGTCAATTCGACTAAATACATAGGAATTACAATTATGAGCAACTTAAATTGGAAAGATCACATGGATAATGTTGTGGAGAGGGCGAAACAAAGACAGCGCTTTGTTGGCAGAACACTTAGAAGATGCGACAAACCCACTAAAGAGACAGCCTACATTACACTTGTCTGTCCTCTCCTGGAATATTGCTGAGCGGCATGGGATCCTTACCAGGTAGAATTAACGGAGGACATTGAAAAAGTGCAAAGAAGGGCTGCTCATTTTGTGTTATTGTACAGTAGGGGTGAGAGTGTCACTGATATGATATGCGAGTTGGGGTGGCAGTCCCTGAAACAAAGGCGGTTTTCTTTGCGGCGAGATCTATTTATGAAATTTCAATCATTAACTTTCTCTTCTGAATGCATAAATATTTTGTTGACACCCACCTACATAGGGAGAAATGATAATCATAATAAAATAAGAGAAATCAGAGCTTGAACGGAAAGATTTAGGTGTTCCTTTTTCCCATGCGCCATTCAAGAGCGGAATGATAGAGAAGTAGTATGAAAATGGTTCGATGAACCCTCTGCCAGGCACCAAGTGTGAATTGCAGAGTAACGATGTAGATGTAGATATGTGGTGAGTTAATAAAATGTAGGAGGGTATGCTGAAAACTAATGCCACCAAATTTTTTATGTGAAAACTCTGCACCTTTTTTAAAAATAAAACAAACATTATTAACATTCTACATCTTGATTCTACATGTACACATATTTGTAGCCCTCTAACACTACTGTGGTCCAAATTGTAGTGTGTAACACAGCAGTGTGTAATGCAACTATGTTGGTGCCTGAGAAACAGCATGCTGTAATCAAGTTTCTAATTTGAAGAGTTCATCCACACTTGGAGCAACCTCCCATTCAGCATGACAATGCCAGACCACACACAAGTGCTGCGACATCTGCAACAGTCTGATGCCTTGGGTTCCCTGTCAGTGATTACCCTCCATAAAGTTCCGACTTGCCCCCATCCAATTTGCATCTGTTTCCAAAACATAAAGAACACCTTCAAGGGCTTCACTTTGTTAGTGATGAAGTGGTGCAAGCAGAGGGAAACACTGAACAGTGACAGTATCAACAAATTGGTCTCTTGGGAGAAATGTGTTCATCACCAGAGTGACTATTTGGAGAAATGAATATGTAAACATGAAGAATAAAGATGTAGAATATCAATAACATTCATTTTATATAAAAAGCCTTAATAGTTATAACAAAAAAGAAAAAAAAATTGGAGACATTACTTTTCAGAACATCCTTGTAAAAGTTCATGTAACCATTTTAAGTTATAACAAAAAAGAAAAAAAAATTGGAGACATTACTTTTCAGAACATCCTTGTAAAAGTTCATGTAACCATTTTATCTGTCAACATTGGGAACAATCATTTACTAGTACATACACCATTTGCAGACTTTTAAGCATTTATGCACATTTATAATTATTTGCTTGATTGATTAAGGGTGGTAGGCAGACGAATAGGCCGACTTGGATCAGGAAAGGCACCACAGGACATTTTAATTTCCACTGTCTATAATTTTACAAATAAATTCATAAAACTTTGTCAATATGACCAGAAGGGATTCAGGATTCACACTCATAGCAGTGGAAGTCCAGAAATAAAATAATTTTTTTTTACATGTGAAATTTCATCATTTGTTTCATTTACTATTGGCTGCATTTGTTGCTATAGGTATACTTTTCTTCATAAGTAAGAGATATTCTTCAATGAATTTTGCACAATATACAAACCACACTTACAGGTGTGTGAAACTCTAGAATTTATTTAATTTTTACCACAGTTTTTAATGGATTTGGAAAATTCTAGAGTTTTGCGTTAAGGAGTTTGTGTTTAATAAGCATACCAAGTTTGAAAGTAATAGGATATTTATTTTGGATGTTACATTTACCTAAGCACAGAAATTTGTTTTTTGCAGAAAATGGCTGATAAAGTTTCTGCTTGTATTTGGCATTCTTTTAGTACAGCCCAACACCATAAGCAGGTTCTTTTTCATTTTCTAAATCAGTTTTCTTTCTTTTCACATTCCTATGATGCACTCTTCTTGATTTTATCACCTCCAAAAATGATTTATCTGCTTCCACTACAAGCTCTCCGCCGATAGCATACAAAGCTTTGATGCAATGCACTCCGGACTTAATTCCCATTTTCTTTAAAACATATTTCCTGCTTTGCACACCATCAGTAAAACATTAAACTCCACCGTAAACACCAATAGCAAGTGCATTTCTTCCCACAAAAATGGCTTTTGGCAATCTATCCCATACACATTGGTTAAAAATTTCATTTGGATTTTGGGTACCACCATGAAGACATTTATTCAATAATTTTTCATTTGCAAGGTCCCTGAATATAGGTTTGGTGGCTTCCATTACAGCAGTTGGTAGAGAATTCCTGTGATGATATTCTTCACCACCAGTAGTTGACCTTTGGTAGACACACACACACACACACACACACACACCATGATTCACTTCCTTTTGCGCTAAAGTTGTGGGTAGGGTTATAATCTGTGGACATTTTGTGGAAGTTTAAGGCCCAAACTGCTTGCTTCACATTTTTCAAGTCCCCTGTGTTTCTTCTTATTGCCAGGCCATAATATGTCTGTAGCTTGTCAATTTCTGCATCCGTCAGTCGCCCTCTCCCTTTTATTCCCTTCCCATCAGATAATTTTTTTCCTAACAAATTTTGTCTCAACCTTCCAAGTCTAGTGCCAAGTCTTTTCTGTACACATCCCACACATTCTAACTTCTGCACAATAGTCTCAGCTCTATATGGATCACATTTCTGAAACTCAAGGAAAGCTTTGCTATCACCATCACCAAGACCCTTCACATATCGCAGGCCACGGGAGGCAACAGATCTGGTAAACTGCCCTTCCACTTGAGCTTTTATAGTTCATATTATATTGATCATCTGGAATCCCTTTCATGCAGCTATTACAAAATTTGCTCAACACTTCAGCATGTAGTACTTTGTTAGTGTCAGCAGATGTTGTAACACCACCATTCAATGAAGTGTGCCCTCTTTTTTGCCAGGTACCATCAAAAGTGGCCACTATGGCCCTGTCACCATCATTTTCGATAATAGATTCTTCTGCAACACTTTTCATTGATGATTCTGCAACTTGCTGGAGGAGGTGGAGGATTCAACACATGCCATATACTACTCTCAAATTCATTCATAACCTTTGTTCATGATTTTAGATGTTGTGCAAGATGCACAAATGTTGCATTTGCTGCATATCACAGATATGTTCATACCAAGGCGTTTCCTGGCACTCTCATCTTCCACCACAGAAACACACTGCAAACGAAAGCAATGCTTGCAGATAACGTTGTCCAATATTAACTGTGACAGTATGTTAACATCAACAATAATATGACATGAATGTTCAGATTCACAGACTCCATTTCCATTTGCACCAAAAATAAGTTTCCTTCTTGAAGTACTCGGCAGTGGTTTTTTTACTGGCTCTGAGAGGTTGCAGTCTTGAGACACTGGTGTAACATTTGTTATAGCCCCCTTTACTGTGTATCTGTTGCCCTGGTGACGTTGATTACGGTTGAAGCAATGAATTCTAGGCATCTTGTGTGATAATATGCCACAAATGAACAACGCAGCCAAATGAAAATTGTTTTGAAATTCACAACACCACACTGCAAGCTTTTCAAAACAGAGAACAAACAAAATCAATGATCAAAACAATGCACGTCGATAGCAGCAGAGAAAGTATCAATATCAATAGTCTTTTGTTTCATGTATGACAATCTCTGGCGCAAATATAAACATTCAAATTCTACAGAGCGAAATACACTTATGAACGACGGAAGAATGCTGTGCAAAGGGGTGTGGTGCTGCATCTTGGTACACTTAAGACCAAATAACATGCCTTATAATCTCTCAGATATATATGTTTTGTACATCAAACTATTCAGGAAGATGTGCACTACATAATAGGCATATTTTTGAAAAATTGAATTTTTTTAAATTTTTGACGTCCTACTCTTCTTAATGGAGGATGATGTTCATGCCAGCAGAGTTTGAGCACTAAAAGTACAGTGATAAAAGCTGGAATGTAACAAGTACAATTGCTAAATTCACAATGGAAACTCTAGGTGCTTACAAAATTTAATGTTAATTGTCTCATAAGTTAATTAGTTTCAATTAAAATTATGTTACTACAGTGTTTGGATGCTAGTCTTTCTAATGAGTAGTACTTATGTGTCTAAGTGACTGATTAGTTCATACAAAATCTATCCTTACATGTCTTTACGATAAGTTCAATTATTCATTACTTTTAATTAATAAAGTTTCCAATAAAACTAAATATGCTGTTGGAACCAGTTGACCAACAATTATCATAGGAAAAATTGAGTTAGCAAGAAATATAGTGTGATAGAGTGAATAGTGTTTGGACAGATTTGGGCATTTACTACTTGTACCCAATGATTGTAACTAACTTCAAAATGGGAAAAAAATGAATTATTAGTAGAGGTGCCATAAGAACAGATGGAAAGATTCTAGATTGCACTGTTTCAAGATAACATGCTGTTTACCTCTAGGGGAGGTAAGATAAACTTAAACAATGAGTGGAAGAATGTAATAGAGTATGTTTGGAAGTAGGCCTGAGATCTGTTATAATTTGACAAAACTAATGTACAGTTAACAGTTGAGTATAAAGTAGTACAAAGTGACTCTGAAGTCATGTAACCAGTTGATAACCTGATATGTAAAGCAGTTTAAGATAACAACTGGATGGACAGGAAAAAAAAGAAAAAAGATTTGGGGTGTTTTTCATAAACTACATAGAGCATAAACTCAAATTCATCACAGTGCTCTTCAAATCTCTGTAGTGTGATTCTGGGCCTATGATATAGATAGGTGTCCTTAAAAATAAAGTGACTGATGAGGAAGGAGTCTGTCAGAGAGAGATGTACGTGATCAACAATGATATTAACATTAGAGCTGGTCAGTGGATTCAGTTATCCATCGAGTAATGTGGAGTACCAGGTACTGTGTGCCCACTGGTTACTTTTGGTGCTGCTGTAGATGCAGATGAGCAGTCTGGGTCCAGCCAGAGCAAATAAAATGACAGCTACTTGACCTAAATATAGCTAGATAGCTGATTTGGTTAATGGATGAGTAAATTAGAGCTGCCAACTAGTGTGCTCCCTGCAGTTATCTGCAAGAGGCAGTGGGGAAAGAAATGAGGCAGTCATTTGACAAAAGACAGCAGATGGACATTGACACTATTTTCTCATATGCTGAATGTATTGAACAGAGAGAAGCATGTATATTGAAATTTATATTGATTTGCAGATTCTTCTTGATCAAGTCTGAGAATATTATTCCATCTCTAACTGAAAAATAATAATTTTTCTACATGTGAAATATGAAAATGGTTGTATGGCAGTTTTTTGAGAAAGAAGAGCACCAAAAACAAACTATGTAGCCAGTGTGGGGTCCTGAGACACAGGTGGAGGAAAGTGTAGTCTCCACAATTATGTAAAGAAATGTTACAAAGATTATAATAGTGATGAGGGGCCAAGAAAATAATGAAATCTTGAAGTACGAAAAATGAATACATATATGTGAAAATATTTGTGAATAAATTATTTAGTAAAATTGTATTTATTGTTAAGTTTTCCTGTTATTCCTATGGTGGGTTGAATATGCACCACCTGGAATCTGACGTTTGTCTCCAGAATAAAATCCTTCGCCAAGAAAGACATTTCCATTTTGTAGATTTGAGCGAAGTACAAAAATTTATTTAATTTATACTGATCACAAAATATTTAGTATGATAGTCTTATAAATTTGTATGAGTAGATGAATTTTAGGACTGCAGTGATTTTTATTAATGTATAATTAGTTGACAATGTACTAACTTACTGAGAATGCATAAAGAGCAGCAGAAGTTGTCTACAGCTATTGTTTTGAAACCAACAAACAGCACAGTTTAATTTAAAATAGAAGAAAAAATTTGATACCTGTATCTTATTGGTTAATATGGTTATGATAACACACTGTTTGCTATTTTTGAGGCCATAGTGACAAATTATCATTATATTTAGCATATCAAAAAGTATGTAAAGTGAAATAGATGCCTGGCCATGTATGTGGGATTTGGGGAAACAATGCCACCCTGGGGCCACAGAGGCTGAGTGTTTGAAATTCCCTCACTCCCCATTCAACCAGAGCTACTTGGAGTCTCCAACTGAAATGGCACAGAAGCTCTGCCTCTGTAAAAGTTGCCCCGTGCTAAATGACTTAAACCACAGCTCTTATGATGTTTTGTGTAACAACCACAGATCTTAAAGAGGCCCATATAAAAATCCTCGGTAGTCTAGCAATACAGCTCCTACATGTGTACATGTGTCTTGAAGGCATTCTCCTGAAAGCCATGTGTCTACTGACTATCAACAAGCTGGCACAAAACAAATCATTTCCAGTGTTCTACAGACAAATCACAATATTCCCATGCATGCTCCATTTGTATCTGAGATTAATTAATTAATTCATTCATTCATCCATCCATCCATCCATCCATCCATCCATCCATCATATTCTGTGGTCCACATCAAGAAGAAACACCTTCAGGGATGTGGAATGTGTCAAGGTATACATTAACATGAGATGAAGACACCATAGAAAGATAATCTGTGTACTGTATTAACAATAAACTCTTGCTCTACAGCTTAGTGCTATTCATGCTTATGCTATCTAAAATTAGTTAAGTAAATTAATAAGAAAGCTGCTACTTTGACAAAAGCTGTTGCCTCCTCAGTTTTATCACACAGCTGTTGTTTATTGCTATTAGTAGGTTAAGATTTACATGATTACAATGCTGTTTTTCAGAGAAAACTTTTTTACATCTATAAATACTGAGTGCTCTTTATATTACATTATTACTTTTCTTACAGCTTTATAACAAACACTGAAATTTTCAGTCTGAGTCTAGATACTCTGATAATTTGCTGAAAAAGTGGATAATGGGGTACATTTAAATTTGCTTTTGTAGTGGTAGGGATTCACAATTTCTTACTTTATGATAGAACTTTTTGTATATCTTATAGACCTGATAATGACATAGGTTAAACAGTAATAGACATACAGGTTGTCATTTGCCACATTTCACCTTGCTCTGAAGTCACAGTTACTCTATCACATGCTCTCCACTTGACCTTGGAGTGCTCATTGTTCTGCTTGATCTGTATATGACTGCTGACTATATAATTTGAATCCATTATGTAGATACATAAACAAAATTGTACTTATAAAAGTAAAAATTTTGTTTGCAGGTGGCTGGTTTATAGAGAAAATTGTGGTCGACAATGAAGTCCACCTCCAGGTCCTGACGTGGCTTCTCAGAGCTGATGCTGTTTCTTCCGAGAATTATACTGTGGTGGTGATCTGCTTGCAGGCAGTAGATGAAGAATGTTGAACAGAGCCTAAATGATTGTTTTGTAAATTTAAAAGCAATGTGCTGGGGAGACAAGTAAATAAATAATTAAAAAGGGCATGTGGTTCATGCTTTGTGGAGCTAAAAGCTTGTGATATGTAATGTGAAATTGTCCCTCAGACCATATAGGTGCTGTCATTCTCTCTATTAAACCAGTCTCTGTTTTGCAGAACAAGCTGTTTTCAGAATCTGGTTATTCCTAGGCCCTGTGGGTTGCTATTTATGTATGAGTTTTGTAATGACGGAATTTCAGTGATACACTACTTAGGTACATCATTAACCTGCCATTTTGCTTTAGTGGGGTAGCTTATTTTCTAATAGAAAACTTGTGTGACAACAGTAGAGTCATCTGTACTTACATTAAATTTGAATGTACTATGAAGTAAGGGAGAGAAACGGGGTGGGCAGGGAGATTGCGAAAGGTTTTAGCAAAGTGTGTTAATATTTTAAAATAGATTGTAAGTATTTTGGCATTGAGTTTTTTTTTAATTCACGTATGAAATAAGGTATGAACTACATTGTAACTTTTGCAGAATTATTTAATGATGTGTCATTTGACAAAATTGATGTCTGAGTAACTGTAACCATAACCTCAGTTTCTGATTTCGAGAATCTGATGTGCTTCTTCATGATAAATAACATGAAACTTTTTTTTTAATAGCCTTTGATGTCCACCAGAAAACTGACTAAAACTCTTTGCCATATACTGCATTTAAAATCTACTGATGTACGTGTCATATTACCTTTGCTGCACGAGAGGCTGCTGGTCAGCTCTATAATCTGATCTATGTATGTGAAAATACAACATGTATATGTCATCTCTTATACTGAGTGATTCCATGAAATGATAGTACAACAGATCTAACAAACTGATTTATCGTTTTCAGTTTGTGCTGTAATTTACAATGTAGCTTTTTTAGGGGTATTTGAGTACAAAAGTTAACCATACAGTCTCACTTTCTGGATATAAACTTTACCTATCAGTATGGCTTGCTAAATATGTAAATCAGTATGATTATCCTTCGATGAAACCACACCACATGTATTTTTGAATACATTAGATCCTCCTTCTGTTCGCCTTCCCTCCTTCTTACCCTCGCCCCCCCCCCTCCCCCCTCCACCCCTCCATATCTCACTGTAATTCATACTGGCCCCCTGCCTCCTCTCCTTCGTGTCTCCATTCCACTCTTGTTGCTGCTTAATTCCTTCAAGTCTCCCTGTTCTTTTTCACATTTCATATATGTAGAAGACCAAAACAGTCAATAGACCAGTTAGGCTGCACTGCAGTTTTTGGTCTTTATTTTTTCGCAAGCTTTGGGACTAATTTGAGTAGTGCTATTAATGTGGGTCATACAGGAAGCCTGTGCATTACATTAAAGTATCATACTTCTTAATGAACACTGCTACAGGGATATTCAAACTTTGATGTAAAATGTGTAATCCACTAAAGGCCTTTTGATTGGGTGTCAGTTTACCTAGGAATTGTAAATATTTTAAATTAATGTCAGCACATAAAGAGAAGCAAAACATTCCTTATGTTTGCTATTATTCTGGATAGTTACAGAAGTTCTGCTTGTTGTCAGAGGTACAAAGGTGTCATAGTAATGTTTCTAAATGCATCTGCCAATTGGAACAGTTACTTGCTGAAAGGATCCTCTCAAAATTAAAACAGAACATTTTGAGCAGAGTTCTTTTCTACTACATGATGGTGTTATACAGGAATCCTTGCTTTCCTTCATTTGGCAGGAGGAGATGTACAATGTGATAAGAATGTGAAGGAGAAGAAGAGAAAGGAAATGTCATATATTTTGGCACACATTTCATGTACTAGTAAGCATTCAGACTGGGTCGCTGAGTGCCTGATGACATCATTACACACACACACACACACACACACACACACACACACACACACACACACACACACACACACACTAAAACTTGATGTAAAGAAATTGAATTGAAAACTTTATTTGGCAAGAGAGACAACAAATCTCATTTGTATATGGAGTGTAATGATTAAGGTAATAACTACAGTTCCAGTGGCAACACATCAGTTCTAGAATGCGTAGTGGTGCACACAACAGGAGATTGATAGATTCCTTGGTGATTTTTTTACAGATCTGACAGAGGCATCATTAATACAATAGGAACTCTGTAGCTGAATAAAGATAGTGGCAAACTATATCTCTCCATGTAAGGAATGAGACCTTAAATGAATCACATTCTAAATGTTTAGCTGTGTTGTAGTTTGAACAGAAACAGTATGTCCCATACTGATTTTTGTAGTGCCACAGAGAATTCTTCCCTTTGTCAATGATATAATTTTTTGTTGTCATTTTCCACTCTTGAGCACTCTTTTTTCATTGTGGCTAACAAGACTGACATGAAGAACTAACCAAAGCTCACTTCAGACACAGAGAAAATTATTAAAACTAACAAGAAATAGCAGCAGACTGTTCAAAGTAAATGTCAATTAATAGAAATTGCAGGAGCAAATGTTGAAAAATATGTTCACTACACTCACTAAGAGATGGCAGCTTGGAAAGGCATGGAAAACGGTGGGAGAGACTGTGTTAATTGTTGGGTAAAATTGTCACAAAAGTGCAGCAAAGGGTAATATGCAAACTTCATAGTAATTCATTTGTTACCTGTCTTGTGGTTTAAGTATACTTAATGGTACAACATTATATGTTTGCTTGTTTGGTTTGGTGCAATATAGTAGTTGATAAGCTATTATTTTTCAGGTAGTTGTACCTTTAAATTTAAAATTAGCTACAGAAAACTTCCATGACGTTATCCTTTTATGGATGAAAAAGGAAACATTTTTATTTCATCAGTGTTACCAAGTGTGGGCTGAATATTTGCACTGTTAAACATCACTTTCAGTTTTTAAGAAAATGTATGTCGCACCTAGAGAAATAAGCTTATCACTTTTTGACTGTGACCACCCATGTTCATTAATTTGGTAGTGGTACTGTGCACAACACGTGGTGTTACAGTTCCTTATTATGTAATATAATTTTTGCGTTGCATATCAAAATCATTCCTAGCCATGTATGCACACACACATGATGGTGAGACATTATTCCCTTTTAAGCTCAGAAGTTGTCTTCTCTTATGTTTACTTTTATTCCCCTGTACTAATATTGAATGTGTATCACATCATTGTGTGTGCTCTCATGTTTTGGTCATAGTAGTGCATTTACAGCTACTTTGTTCATCTTGACAATAGGTCTAGTGAAAACTGGTAAAACATAAGACTGGTCTGTTCAGTAGCAGTACTTTGCAAAATGAAGACTTTATTAAATTGTTATTGGTTATTATTTTTGTGTCTGAATTTGCAGTTGTGCTATAGGTGGTTGGTTTTGTGTGTGTGTGTGTGTGTGTGTGTGTGTGTGTGAGTTTCCATGAAAACTGTGCAAATATGTTATAAATATTGGGTTATATTGTATTATATTATGAATGGTGAATTATGGCTCATTAATAACATGCTGAAAGAAAACACAGGAAGAAAAGAAAATTGCAGCAAACATCACATATAAAGTTTCCTAATTCATTCAGATTTTAAATATTGTTGCTGAAAGAAAGCAGCTTAAAGAATCACAGAACACACAATTGTTGAGGTTCATTTACCATCCTTATAATCTGCCCATTGTAAATTGCTCCTTCCTCTCTTTCTTTCTAATGACATGATATTTTTCAGGTTATCTGTTTGTTACAATTACTTATGGGCGTTCCTGGAATGTTTTGTTACCTTTTACATCACTCCTTGTTAATTACCTAGTTTTATAAATGACGGATAAATCTCTGTGTTCCGTGTCACCATCTCTTTATATATTCTCTTTTTGGCATTCAGATGTCCATCACAAAAATGGACATTGTTAATACTGCAATAATTGAGCTACTTTCACCTCTTTCTCCTCTCTGCCAGTTCTTAATGACAAAAATTGTGTTGCTAGGCATTAGTAAATATATTGTTTGTTTACCATCCATATATCACCATTTAGTATTGGAAATGCAAAGTACTCTTACAATAACTTTTAGAGCTTCTTTAACATCTCATGTAATTGATGTTTATGGAGAATATTCTGATGATGATCATCAGCGGTATTCAGTATTTTTTTTCCATACTGATTGAGAAATATCTTTGTAGATCTTCATTTGTCATTTTATAATTTGTATGCTTGTCCAGTATTTTTGGAAATTGTCATTTTCTGGGAAAAGTGGACCACTAGTGTGAAGAATTGTATGTGTGTACTATGATTCAGGTCACCACCTTTAAACTTTGGATTAAGTGTTGCATTAAAATTTGATACTAGGTAATAGCCAGTGCTATTGGTCATAGCCACCACTGTATTTGTGAAACATTATTTCAGTCATGTTTATTAACAATCTTTCTTGCTACAAGAACAGCAGAGCTATGTTTCTTGAGTGATAGTTCCTTGTGAAGTTTTCTGTTACCAGCAATGTCATCAGACAGGTGTCTGCTGTTTGTATGTTTAGCAAGTGCAAAACTTCCAAAACAAGAATATAAATTCTTGTGTGACATATCATTTTCACAGCTGCTATAATGAATTTCTTGTTGGTTATCATTGCATAAATTTATTTTTCTAAAAATTGTTATTGTAAATAAAATGAATACATTAACTATCGAAAACCTTATATAAATAGGTTACTGATGATCTCATGTTGCTTGCTGAGTTTTTGTTATGTTATCCTTTTCACTAAGTAATTATTGTTTCCCTTTGATTAATGGCTCAGATATTTAATTGTTGGTCTAAAATTGTGTGTAAGTTTACCCAGTCAAATTTATAACAGTGTATTGTGTTTACATAATTCTTCATTGTTTTTTGTGTGTGATTTGTTTTTGTAATGTATGAGAGAGATCCTGCATATAAAGAAAGAAATGCTGCAGTTATGAAAAGCAATATTTAGGTAACTTCTGCTGTGTTATTATTTGATGATCATATTCATTTGTGTGCTGTTGGATATTATAAATGTTTTTTACGTTACGTTAAAGATAAAAACAAAATAATTAAAATTATCTTGTTCAGCTCCAGGAAATAAAATGTTGGAGGAGCTACAAAGCTTGTAGAATTTTAAGGTTCAGCAGTGTTTCTTTTACCTTTTTTCCATAATTTTGTGGGGAAGGAACATTATATTTATTACCATAACAGTAAATGCTGTGGGCCATTGTACAAGTCACTTGTCATTAATCCAAGGCACTAAACTTAAGAATCTTTACTGCAGTGATCACTGTGTGTGTGTTTGGAGAAACTACATTTGTGAATGAATTAGTTGGACGGTATATCCACTGTGTGTGAAGTGAATCAGAAATAAAACAGTTCATGGTAATTTTTTTACTCAGTTTTATTTGTGTCCTTTATCCTCTCATCCACATCAGTTTATTTATTAGTATTTAAGATTCAGTGCTATTGATGACCTCAAGGGTTATCTGGTGTAATTAGTAAATCATGTTTCATAGATAACATTAACAATAAATGTTGTGTGTACAGCAAGTCAGTGGAACAGCTATTGCACACACTTCTAAAACCAATATGTTTGTATGGCTACATATTGTCTGTTGACATGCTTCTAACTAACTACCAATTTTTAATCAAGAATTTAGGGGCTGTGAGAAGCAACTTCAGTCTGATTTTAAAAATAATTCTGCTGCCCGTCAGGATGTCATTTCCATTGGTAGATTGGAAAGAGTTTTATAGATCTGGGTTTCTTGCCTATTTGTACCAACATTACATTCACTAGAAGGTAACCCTGTCAATTTTCCTTCTAATGTTGTGTTTGTAAATACTGTTCAAATTCTGATAGGTTCTTGATAAAAAATTTCATCAGTGATTAAATATACTCAAAGTGTGGCTAATCATTTTTTAAACAAAATGTATGTGTGAGAACCCCACACATAATTGTATCTATCGGTTTTCTGTATATTGCTTCAAAAACACTGAACTAAATCAGATTATTTATTCTCTCCTAAATAAGAGATACTTTTTCCACTTTGTAGCTTTTGGTTCCATAGCATGTCTGCAAACGTTTGTGTAGGGCATTGGAGACTTGATACATTTAAAAGTAAAATAGTTCTGTACAATGTACTACATTATCAGAAAAAACTGACTTAAAGAAAGTGATGCCGGAGGATATGAGATTGTTCAATTCATCATCAGGAAGAGTATAATTAAGAACAGTGTCAACAACAGTCAGCAAATTGTTCTGTACATTTTGGTTGAAGTAACTCATCCCCCCTGCCCCCCCCCCCCCTTGCACCACCCCCCCCTCTCTCTCTCTCTCTCTCTCTCTCTCTCTCTCTCTCTCTCTCTCTCTCTGTGTGTGTGTGTGTGTGTGTGTGTGTGTGTGTGTGTGTCGGGGGAGGGGGAGGAGGGGGGTGAGAGAGAGAGAGAATGAATTGTAAGGGATTTAGTTTTTTATTTTTATGAAAGTTTCTGTTGTGCAGGAAAATAGGGTCCAGGGTCAGTCCAGAATTTCCAGTTTTAGAAGTGAGAGGATAACTGCAGAATATTTTATGATGTCATTCATGTCTTTCCAGTTAGAACAGTAGGGGACCTTAACTGTCAATGGTAATCCACTTGAAAGTTGATACGTTCTTTGGAGTGTCTTACGCCTACATTAATGGGCTACCTTGTATTGTTGGGTAGAGCAAGAAGGAATATACTTTTTTTCTGTGTAGTAGATGTATGATGTTTTGAAATACACACATACAGTATGTTTAAAAAGCTCCCCGTATTCTTGCAAAAACTATTATGGTCAGCAACAGAAAAAAAATAAAAATAAAAATAAACTTCTGCCTGGAAACGAAAACTAGGTTATATGTGGGCCAACCTGTGGAAACTGCAAATGGTGTTCCATTTGGTTACTACCTCTTTTTCACATCATCCAGTTTTCTTCCAATAATCTTGAACTTGGTGTGTGTGGTTTGTATCTATGTCAGAGACCAATGAATGTCTTTAAATTACATATAGCCATAAATCCAAAGGCTTTAGGTCATATAAACAGGGAGCCATTTCTGCTTTCTCTTCAGTGGATCTGTCATCAATTAAAAGTTTTGGTGTGCTACCATCGTCTGAGATGTTGAAAGTGTAATTGTGTTGTGTCATGCATAAATCACCCTGTGCAAGGATAGCATTCTCTGCTGTGAACAAATTGTTGATAATGTGTCCATTAAAGTATACTTACCAACAAGTTAGTGACCCACTATTCATTTGCTTCTGTGCACGTGTTACTGAGATTGCTTCCTAGTACACTGCAGAAGTTTAACTGGGAGGCCTTTTACATATCCTCCATATAGTTCAGATTTCTCTCCATGTGATTTCCATATTTTTGGAGCCCTAAAGAAAGACATTTGTGACTGTCTATTTGCTTTGGATGAAGAGGGGCAAGCCATGATACAACCATGGTTCCATAGGTAACTGCAAACATTTTCACATGAAGGCATTGATCATCTTGTCTCTCAGTGGGATACATATGTTAACTGTTATGATGATTACTCTTGAAATAATAAATAGTTCAACAACTTCTTTTCCATGTGTCTCATTTTCATTTGCATGTTGATGCCCACAGCAGCTGAAATTCTTCACACAGTTGTTAAAGGAATATTTTCTATTCTTTGAACACTCACTCCCTGCAATGGAACTGAGTTATGTCGGTTGTGACCCTTTCTCCCTGCTGCAAATGACCCATTGTCTGCAAGTCACTGAAATAAATTGCTTAACATTTTTTTTTTCTAATGGCATGCAGTGTTGTGGATTTAAATTAGTGTGTATGACAGACAATACCGCTATTTCCCTGAATTCCATTTCAGTCAGTGTTTCTGTTTTTACAATACGCAGAACTGTTAACATTGTTCTGATACCAACACAACCTCAGTTAGATACATATGGAATGGTTCATGTACGAAGGGGTATCCAAAAGAAACCAAACTTTTTTTTAACTTATTTAGTGACATTTTAAACACAAACTTTGAATCCCCTTCAAAGTACTCTTCACTTGCCCAAATTCACTTGTCTAATCCTTTATTCCATTTTTCAAAACATTGTTTAAATTCATCTTTTGTGGCGTATGACAGCGCCTCCGTCATTTTTTTCTGTACCTCAGCAACATCAGCAAAACAGTTTCCTTTCGCATCTGTTTTCATTCTAGGAAGCAAAAAGGTCAGGTGAGTATGGAGGGAGGGAGGGAGGGGTGGGGGAGAGGAACAGGGGTCATAACATTTCTGATAAAACCAATCGCCCAACTGCCACAAATCAGGCCACTTCCACCAAACATTGTTGTGCAGTCTTTTCAAAACTTCCAAGTAGAAAGCCTGATTAACTGTCTGACTCTGCAGAACAAACTCTGAATGGACGACTCCTCTCACATTGAAATAAAAAATCAGCATTGTTTTCATTTGTAATTTCACCTGACGAGCTTTCTTGGGGTGATACGAACTTGAAGTCTTCCACTGGCTTGATTGTTCTTTTGATTCAGTATTGTTCTTCATCTATGATAACTTTTAAAAAAAATGTTTGAATCATTTTTGGACTCTTCTTTCAAAGCACAGCATGTTTCCATATGACCTTCTTTTCATTCAGCTGTTGTGGCATGAACTTGGCAGCCACCATTTTCATTCCCAAATCTTCTGTCATAATTCGTTGCACTGAACTCCAAGTTACACCCAACAGCTCCACAATTTCTTCAGTGGTCTGTTGTTGATCTTAGTTGATGATTGTATGAATGTTTTCAATATTTTCATGTGTTCAGTTTGTGGAAGGACAACCAGAATGAGGTTTGTCATCAAGCAGGTCGAAGGCTTCCATCCAGTCACTCACTGATCAGTCTGGCCTGGAATGGAAGACAGCAAAACGAAAGCTGAAATTTTAAATTTAGCATTTGAGAAATCTTTCACACAGGAGGATCATACGAACATACTGCTGTTTGAGTCCTGTACAGATTTCTGTATGGAGGACATAGTGATAGACATCCCTGGGGTTGTGAAGCAGCTGAATGGGTTGAAAATAAATAAATCGCCAGGTCCTGATGGGATTCCAATTCGGTTTTACAGAGAGTACTCTACTGTATTGGCTCCTTACTTAGCTTGCATTTATCGCGAATATCTTGCCCAACATAAAGTGCCGAGCAACTGGAAAAAAATGCAGGTGATGCCTGTATATAAGAAGGGTAGAAGGAGGGATCCTCAAAATTACAGACCAATATCCTTAACATTGGTTTGTTGCAGGATTCTTGAACATATTCTCAGTTCGAATATAATGAATTTCCTTGAGACAGAGAAGTTGCTGTCCATGCATCAGCACGGCTTTAGAAACCATCGCTCCTGCAAAACGCAACTCGCCCTTTTTTCACATGATATCTTGCGAACCATGGGTGAAGGGTATCAGACAGATGCCATATTCCTTGACTTCCGGAAAGCGTTTGACTCGGTGCCCCACTGCAGACTCCTAACTAAGGTACAAGCATACGGGATTGGTTACCAAGTATGTGAGTGGCTCGAAGACTTCTTAAGTAATAGAACCCAATATGTTGTCCTCAATGGTGAGTGTTCATTGGAGGTGAGGGTATCATCTGGAGTGCCCCAGGGAAGTGTGGTAGGTCCGCTGTTGTTTTCTATCTACATAAATGATCTTTTGCACAGGGTGGATAGCAATGTGCGGCTGTTTGCTGATGATGCTGTGGTGTACGGGAAGGTGTCGTCATTAAGTGACTAGGAGGATACAAGATGACTTGGACAGGATTTGTGATTGGTGTAAAGAATGGCAGCTAACTCTAAACATAGATAAATGTAAATTAATGCGGATGAATAGGAAAAAGAATCCTGTAATGTTTGAATACTCCATTAGTAGTGTAGCGCTTGCACAGTCACGTTGATTAAATATTTGGGCGTAACATTGCAGAGCGATATGAAGTGGGACAAGCATGCAATGGCAGTTGCGGGGAAGGCGGATAGTCGTCTTTGGTTCATTGGTAGAATTTTGGGAAGGAGACCGCTTATAAAACACTAATATGACCTATTCTTGAGTACTGCTAGAGCATTTGGGATCCCTATCCAGGTTGAATTGAGGGAGGACATAGAAGCAATTCGAGGCGGGCTGCTAGATTTGTTACTGGTAGGTTTGATCATCACACTAGTGTTACAGAAATGCTCCAGGAACTCGGGTGGGAGTCTCTAGAGGAAATGAGGCGTTCTTTTCATGAATCGCTACTGAGGAAATTTAGAGAACCAGCATTTGAGGCTGACTGCAGTACAATTTTACTGCCACCAACTTACATTTAGCGGAAAGACCACAAAGATAAGATAAGAGAGATTAGGGCTCATACAGAGGCATATAGGCAGTCATTTTTCCCTCGTTCTGTTTGGGAGTGGAACAGGGAGAGAAGATGCTAGTTGTGGTACAAGGCACCCTCTGCCACACACTGTGGGGTGGATTGTGGTGTATGTATGTAGATGTAGATGTAGAACTGACACTTCAGTATTTTTGAAATGGGAAAACCACTCAAACGTTTTAGTTTTCCCCATAGAATTGTCCTTGTAAGCTGTTTGTTACATTTCAAGAGCTTCTGTTCAACTTTTGTGAGCATAAATCAGAATTTCACTGCAGTATGCTGTTCATGAAAATCAAACATTTCAAAAACGACAATGACACAAAAAAGTTGTCTTTATGAACTCTGCCAAAACTACTACTGAACTCCTTCAGTGATGACACCAGGCATACTGACACTAGGTGCCCCTAGTGGCAAAACATGGTACTACAAAAGCTGTGACGACCAAAAAATTAGTTCAGTTTCATTTGGGTATTCCCTTGTAGAAGACAGTTGGTACAAATGCTGTAACTGATATTAATATGAAACTCAATTTACAAAATACACCCAGCTTAACCAAGTACAAAATCAGCACCAAATTTCAGCAGGAAGCCCCACTAAATACAGAAATTTTGACACTAAGTACAGAAATTTTGCAGTGCAAGTGTAACTGCCCATATTTGAAAAGGTATTTTTTTTCTGTCCTAACTTTGACCAGCAACCTCCTATTAGAGTACGAGAAACCTTTTAAACATCATGGTTTTGTGCATAAAGGAATAGAAAAGTTGATTAACATAAAGTAAGAGATGAAATAAAATTAAGAAATATGAAAGATGTATTGCATGAACTGCAACTTTGATTCAAAAGTGATTTTACACATTTAATCTGGAGACCGCTGCTGATTAGCACAGAAACCCTTGTCATTAACATGTTGACTGCTGCGTGCATAGCAGTGGATGTTTCACCGGCAGACACATGGCATCAAGTGTGATGCTGTGCTGTGGCCAGCGGCACCATTGTGACAATCAGCATGTTAATATAGCAAGTCCGGCAATGCTTTGCAATAGCTAAATATGTGTTTGAATCAGATATATGTCCTAATCTCCTTCTTCCCCATCTCCCTGTCCATCTCCTTGTCCTCCCCCCCCCCCCCCCCCCCCCCCCCCCCCTCTCACTGTCCATTACCTCCTCCCTTATTCACTTTGTCCATCTCCTCCTTCCTCAACTCTCTGAATCCTCCTCCTGCTCCTTTGTCCATTTCATCCTTCCCCTCCCCCCACCTCTATCCATTCCCCCCTTCCCCCCATCCATTTCCTTCCTCCCACCCTGATCCCCTCCTCCCCCTTTCTCTGTTCATCTCCTCTTCCCCCTGTGTGACCTTGAGCCTTGTTTATTGTTACTGCAAACAAAACCTTGATTGGGAACTGCAAGTTGCTTAGAATGAGTGGGTAAATCTGTTGGGATCATTGGTATACGGTGTACGAGAGAGACCCTCTCCTGCTGCTGGATGGGTGAGGATAGTAGCTTCAATGACAGTATTTTGCGTAGTTTTAATTTTCTTTCTTGCAGTTGATCTTAACAGAAAATCTGTTATAGGTGTTTAAAAATATATATGCTCTATGTCTGTTGGAATATTTGTGCGAGTTTTGTGTAAAAATTTGAAGTAAATCTGTCAAGAACTTTTTGATATTTGTGCTAACAAGGTTTCTGTGTTATATATTATATATATTAGAAAAAACAAATAATATATGCCCATCCAAATATTTATTAGAGCATCATGTAAAAGTATGAAGTAAATAAGTCAAGGACTTTTCGAGATTTTTGCTAAGAATGTTTCCCTTTTATATATTATATATACTTATACATTGCTCTATTAAAAATATGCAGCTCATTTCTGTCCAAACATTTATTAGAATATCATGTAAAATTCTGAAATAAGTTGGTCAAGAACTTTTTGGGATTTTTAGTAACAATTTTAAACAATGTCTCATCTTTATGCAGCAGTATAAATATGTAGTTGAGAAATATGTCTAATATGAGAGAAAAAGTTACTGTAAATCACACAAGCTCACTTTGTGTTATAGTTTTTCACTTGAAGCTGTCTGAGAATTGCAGCCCATTACTGAATATGCTATAAATAAAGTATTTACTGTATTCAGTATGTATCTAACAACTACTCCTAATTTATACTGCTTACAGGCATTTTATCCATGTAAATATGCTCCTGTGACTGTGACTTTGAGAAATCTAACAGGAATCCATCATGTAAGTTGGCTGAGAAACAGACCTGTAACAGAGTTACCAGTTTTACTCTGGCACCTATTGTACAAAGTTTCATAGCCCACTTTCATTAAACATTTTGTTTAAAGAAGGGTTAAAATAGGAACCAAAAGTTACTTAGTTTGGAAATTAACAGGGAGGGATCAGTCATTAGTATCATCTCTCCCTGATTCCTGTAGTCTGATTTTTGATATGACATTATAACTGTGAAATTCACAAATATACGTCTACTGTTTATTGCTATAGGAGGAATGTTATACTAAATTGCTGTATTCTACTGTTTCATATGACTATTGAAGTTAGCAAAAAGCTGTAAGGAGGAGTGCATAGTTCTTTCTTTTTAGTACATTTTCCCACGTGCTAATTTATGGTAGCTGAAGAACCTAGTTTGACATAGTACCTACAAAAAGTCTCATTAGCAGTTGAGGTTTTCTTAAAATCAATGTTTCTCCTACATATTTGTGGGTGTATAGTAGTCGATTTGTATTGATGTCATACGCTACTGGTTACTGGCTTTTGATCTATAATGTCACAGAAATATAACCAGTCTTAGGTTATCATGTGCTACATACAAGGGTTAAATAAAATCATTATTTTAGTGCTGACAGGGTTCACAAGGGCGACATTCAGTTCTGCAATGACTTTTTCAGCTGTCGTCCTCAAATTTTTTGTCACAATCTTGTTCAGTGACTGTCATGATCACAAAACACACACTTTTGTCTGCATTGTCATGTTTTTCTGCTTTCCCTGTATGTGGTATAAATCTTCAATATGGTGCCTCTTGAGACACCAAATGCTTTGGCTCCTTTGGTTACGGAAGCACCCACCATATGAGCACCAGCAATTTGCCCACCTTCAAATTCACTTAGCTCTGAAATAATGCACTCACAACTACACAGAGCACTGTTCTGACCATGACTGGTGCTTGCAACATATTGAGGATATTGCACAGGTGCCATTCATGGTAAAAAACAACAGCACAACCTGTAGGCTTGGTAAGCATTTGCATTTATGGTCCAGCATTCATTTCTCCCAATGCTTCCTTAGTTTTGTCCAACCCCTTTATTTCTACTCAACCAACAGCATTCCCTTCTTGTACTTCACTTCTCATGATGATCTTTAGTTTTAAGTGCTGAGACTGAGAATTACGGACAAACTAAAGCTATGCTTGAGTGCAAAAATGAGTGTAATAATGTATTTTGTGGCTCTGAAGCATCATTTTCATCAGGATACAATACTGTCTTATGAAAATTTTAGTGTTATTCAGAGAAAAGTTCTACTCTCTGTGTGTGTGTGTGTGTGTGTGTGTGTGTGTGTGTGTGTGTGTGTGTGTGTGTGTGTGCGTGTGTGTTAGAGAGAGAGAGAGAGAGAGAGTTATGCCTTTTATTGGCAGAATAATTAAAGATTTTTTATGCAGAATAATCTATATCCCTTTGTATACTTTGGATGTCACTGTGTTTCACTTACTTGACGTAGTAATGTGAAAAATGTGTAAGATGTATGAAGGATCTGAAAATAAAAACATAAATATTAATTACAAAATACAGCAGGTATGCATAAGACAATAGTAAGGACAGATAAACATTTGCTCTCATCAACATAGCAGACAATGTGGAATAATGGTAATGTAGATACTAATTTTTGAATGTAGAATCTTCATTATTGGTGAGTAAAATGAAATCTTGGATTCCAGAAGCTCAAGAATTTAGTTACAGTTTGTGTATTCTATATGGTATTACTGTCTTCAGTTGCTGATGACTGTTATGCCTCTGTAGGCACTGTAAAAATGATATTGTAAGTTTCTTCACAAGAAAGTGATTTGCGTGCTTATGATTATGTTTGAACCCAAAACCTTAGAGTATGATCAGTTGCTTAGCTATCAATAATCTTCTTGCAGCACAATTTTATAGATGGTATGAATAGTAAGAAATGGCAATAAGAAAAAGAGTTTTCAACAGTGAACATACTTATCTCTAATTTACTGTAATGTTTTATGGTAGATGTTCTGTACTTTTTTCTTTGTGATTTTGTTTGGTTTTATGTGAGAGGTAGGGTGTAAAAGTCCTGAATGGGACCTGTGATGATTCTTATCCTCCATGATCAACCCAAAAATGTAGTTTAAAGATATGAATGACAATCTTTATGTTCTTAGTTTCAAACATGATTTCAGCCAGTGTTTCACATTTGTACAAGGACCTGAAGAGTAAGGCATGACATATTCAGCCTACAAGTGACTGAAATATGGAGATGAATTATATTTAAACTAGAATTATTCTTGCACTGTATATAGTGACCAAATAGCAAATTGATTACAGTGGAATACATGTTTGCTTGGCTTCTCAAAAGTCATACTGTGACATGTGACTATCATCAATAGCAAAAACAATGAGCAATGAATTATTATCAAGTTTTTCCCAAAGCAAGGTATCAAAATTACTGTAATTTTTAAAATGCTCACCATATTTGAAGAACTAATATTTCTGAGAGGAAATCAATAATTAGAAGTATTGTAGGATATGAAGCAATGGAAGTAAATTCTACCAGAATTTGCCATGCACAAGGGAACAAGAGCAAATTACCAAGTGAGGTGATGAAGCTATAAAGACACTGGACATGCATTTGTGAAGAGGATGGCCACTCTGATGTAAGTTTCCTGCAATTTCACGAAATCATTTAAGGGGAATTTAAGGATGGTTCCTTTGAAAGAGCACAGCCAATTTTGTCCCTAATCCAACCCCAAACTCTTATACTACCAAGCTCTATCGATTTTCCTTGGCACTGATTTCAGGCACTGCTAATCAATGAAAATAAGCTGTTAGAGAATGCACCTGGCTATCATTCAAGGCAATACACACAGAAAATAGTGTTTTTACTTTGAGAAAGAAACTTTCCCCCTTTCTCAACATTGTATTGAGTAATGGAGAAATAATGAAAACTGTGGTGTCTCTACATTCTTCTTCTGACCTGACCCCATTTCCCCTTTTGCTCTATACCCATTATATTAATTGGCTTCCAATTAATTGGCTCATCAATGAAGTAAATGCTGGCTATTGCAGTAACATTAGCAGTCAACCAACAGCTCAAGGGAATGATTTGGGTAATGTGCTCACTGTGGCTTTTGAGTCTGGACTACTGCATTGTGGATACACCGGATGTGATGTTATGTCCACATGTTGCACTGATCAAGTGTTCATACTTTTCCAGTCCACCGTAAAGGTAGAACATACAACACAGCAACTTCTGTTTTAGAAACTATTACTTTGCAAGTTCTGCATTTGTCAACATACAGGATGTTCCAAAACTATTTGTTCAAATTAATATAGGAGATCTAGAACATCAAAACAAATATATTTGGATAAGGAACATGTGGTCTCTGAAGTCAACTTGTGATGTTAAGGAATATTTTGATAGTGCCAATGATGTACGCTGTGTGTCGGTGTCAGTGAGTGGGAATGTATACTGATGTTCGAAAACTGTTCTGTATATGGATGGTTGTCTGTACCAGTTGGGTGTACCTCTGAATGTTAGACAAAGAATCTACTTCCAGCTTGATGTAGTGCCAACCCATTTCAGCGCTGCTGTGAGGGATCATCTTAGAGCCACCTTCGGGAATCAATGGATCGGCCACCCAGGGCACCTGACCTCACATGTCTGGATTTCTTCATCTAGGGACACATGAAGGAGGTGGTCTATGAAACTGTTGTGGAAACGGAAGAAGACCTCATCTCTAGAATTGCTGTCACTGCTGGTACTATTGCAAACATGCCAGGAATCTTGAAACTGACAATGTACTCCACGTGTGCACACAAGGTCGCATTTTTAAGCATTCCCAGTGGATGACACTACTTAATTAGGATTCTAAACTACCTCCAGTGCAAATCATCTGTTGCATCAGAAACTGCTGCCAGGGACGATATGTATATTTGTTTTGATGTTCTCCTGTATTAATCTGGATGAAAAGTTTCAGAACACTTTGTATATTGTTTCAAGCAAATGTTTAGTTTTATGCCAAGTAAAACCTGATTCATGAGTCTTGTAAATCATTGTTTGTTGCAAGATATTGTTCCTTCAGTAACTTGTGCATCTGTTGCCTTTAAATTCATTAGCCATCAAACATTGTTGTATTCAAATGCAGAACTTTACAGATAAATAACCTAAATGAGTTTTAGAACACATGCATCTCCTTATTTTAAAATCATTTAAATTCTCTTTTAACTGTATGAGCTGGGGTACTTCTTAGTTTGTAAATCAGAGTTTGATTTTGAAAAGAGTTACTCAGTACAGAACATGATTTACATATTCAATCTACAAACACTACACAGAAATAGGTGTTGTTTCCTTTGTCTTGCATAAGACATTTAACTGTGTCAATCATTACATTTCACTAGATAAACTGAGGTTAGTTGAAAGTGACAGTGCATGAAATAGTTACAATATGCTACATTTAATGAGAAAATGTATGTACTCATTCATCATGTTATACAGATCCCATCAGGGATGTGGTATGAAATGGAGTGTACATTAACAATTACAAACAAATAACAAAAACTTCATCTGTACACTGTACAACAATAAAATATCATTATATTGCTTGATTTGCTTGATAAAGTATTTTTGTTAGCCAAATGTAGCCTAGTTAATGACAAGAAAGCCTGCTATCCCAAGAAAAGCTACTGCTTCCTCAGTTATATTATGTATTTTCTGACGGACGTCTACTGATGGCTTCATACGGTAAGTTTTACCTTCAAGTAATTCAATTAAAGGAAACAGGAGAAAGTAGGCTCACTCTGGTGAGATCATAAATATTGCCCCTCAGGGTTTCATACTGGAACTGCTACTGTTCCTTATAAGTGAACAACTTCTCTATTACCAAAACAACAAGCACAGCTAGTCCTTTTTGTAAACGAGTCAAATATTGCAATCTGTCTCAAAGGACATAAAACTGTACAGGAAATGATAAGTAACATTTTTTAAAGAATGACTAGGTAATTCTATAGAGTTCTTTTCCATGATTTTGGGTGAATACTGTATATTTAGTTCTGCAAAACAATGAGTCAGACAGCACTGATAAGTACAGTACAACATCAGTAATAATTATTTGCATTCAACTACTTTAATAGTTATTTTCTTTGATTTTTGGCTTTTTTTCCCACAGTCGCACATATACAAGTCATATAGTTAATTGTCGTCTTTAGGACCTGTAATAAGAGTCTTATTCAGACCAGACACATTTAGCTGAAAATGCTTTAAAATAAAGTGAAACATGTCTGGTCTGAATAAGACTTTTATTACAGTTGCTAAAGATGGCAATTAACTTACACAACTTTAATAGTACTTGACACAGTTGAAAGTATAGTCGAATTGTATCAAGTACTATTAAGGTGGCTGACTGTGAATAATTATTACTGATAATGTATAACAACTGCTACATCACGTGCAAAAAATGGATTTATTTAAGTTCATCAGGAATAGATCAAAACTTTCTAATTAGACTTTACATACAGATGAGAATTTTAATTGAAAAAAGGTTATGCTGAAGCTTCTGAAATAACTAGATTGAAGAAGTTTTGCATGTCATATATTTGAAAATGTGAAAGACAAACAAGGCAGTGAATTGACATATTTGAATTTATAATTTATTAAAATAAATCATTTTTCACTATTGTGACTTTGTAGGCTTTCCTGGCATAATAAGTCATGAAAGTCTCTTCGGGTTTGCTGCTGGATCCTAAAATCAACTTGACTTGATATTTCTGTGATCCAACTGGTCACCATCTTCAGGAGAATGCTGCTTCACTGACAAGTACCGCTGAGGACTGATGCCAGACTGCAAATCGACATCCTATATAGGCTACTGTTAAGTACATGGCACATGCGCCGCCCATCACAGTTGCTGTCTCCAAGACTGTGAGGTGGTGCTGCCCTTAGTAGAACATCGGTGGCAATAATATATCACACTCAGGGCCACATTGAAGAATGTTCAATTTTGATGTGGTATAGTACAGGATTCCATGTCCTGCTAAGAGGAAACCCACTGTCTCTGTTAACCGTGGGATAACATCTCTTCTGCAGAGAGGACAGCCATTTGTTCCCTTAGGAATGATGATGAAGAAGTAGTTTTACCAGCTGACAAGGGGAATGCCATAGTTGTAATGACGCGGGATGATTATGTCCTAAAAATGGATTTACTACTCAACGACCCAGTGTACAGGAGACTATCTAGTGACCCCACAGAAAGGATTAATCACAAGACACTTTCACAGTTGAAAAAGATTTTGTTGTCTGAAGGTTTACATAAGAAACTTCATTCTAGTGCTGCCGTTCCACCTAGGTTGTATGGTCTGCCTAAGTTGCATAAGGAAGGGGTTCCTCTATGCCCTATTGTTAGTAATTTGGGTGCACCCACTTATAACCTGGCAAAGTATTTATCATCTGAAACTTCCTGGCAGATTAAAACTGTGTGCCCGACCGAGACTCGAACTCGGGACCTTTGCCTTTCGCGGGCAAGTGCTCTACCATCTGAGCTACCGAAGCACTACTCACGCCTGGTACTCACAGCTCTACTTCTGCCAGTATCTCGTCTCCTACCTTCCAAACTTTACAGAAGCTCTCCTGCGAACCTTGCAGAACTAGCACTCCTGAAAGATAGGATATAGTGGAGACATGGCTTAGCCACAGCCTGGGGGATGTTTCCAGAATGAGATTTTCACTCTGCAGCGGAGTGTGTGCTGATATGAAACTTCCTGGCAGATTAAAACTGTGTGCCCGACCGAGACTCGAACTCGGGACCTTTGCCTTTCGCGGGCAAGTGCTCTACCATCTGAGCTACCGAAGCACGACTCATGCCCGGTACTCACAGCTTTATTTCTGCCAGTATCTCGTCTCCTACCTTCCAAACTTTACAGAAGCTCCCCTGCGAACCTTGCAGAACTAGCACTCCTGAAAGAAAGGATATAGCGGAGACATGGCTTAGCCACAGCCTGGGGGATGTTTCCAGAATGAGATTTTCACTCTGCAGCGGAGTGTGCGCTGATATGAAACTTCCTGGCAGATTAAAACTGTGTGCCCGACCAAGACTCGAACTCGGGACCTTTGCCTTTCGCGGGCAAGTGCTCTACCATCTGAGCTACCGAAGCACGACTCACGCGCGGTATGTGGATGATACCTTTCTCATCTGGTCACATGGACGTGATGCTCTTAGTACATTTTTGGACCATTTCAGCTGTCTTCGTCCCCACATTAAATTTACCATGGAGGTTGAAAGTAATGGGATGCTTCCAGTTTTAGACATTATGGTTTATAAAAAACCAGATGGAACTTTGGGACACTGTGTTCATGCCCACACACACATCTATCTGCACATCTATCTGCATTCTAAGAGTTGTCATCCATCACACCAATGCAGTGGCGTCCTTAGGACTTTGGTAAGCAGAGCATATGCCATTTGCGACACGGGCAGCTTAACCCAAGAACTTGCGCATTTGACAGCTGTTTTGAAGGAAAATGGATACTCCGAGAAGCAGATTCATCAGGCTATGGAGTTTGGACCATCACTAGAGGTGAATGAACAGGAACATAGATCAGTGGCCTTTATTCCTTATGCTGGAAGCATATTGCTTAAGATTGGATGAATTTTAAGGAATTTTAGCATTAAGAGTGTGTTCTGTCCATCTTCTAGGATTAGGGCACTACTGGGCTCTGTGAAAGATGATTTGGGGCTTAGGAAACCCAGTGTATGCAAAATTCTGTGTCAATGTGGGAAGGCTTATGTTGGCCATTCGATTTGTGCAGTTCCTGACAGGTGTGTGGAACATCGTCGTCATACGAGGCTACAACAGCCAGAAAAATCGGCAGTAGCAGACAACTGCTTAAATGAGGGACATGGTATGAAATTTGACAAAAATGTGGTAGTTGCCAACATTTCCGGTTTTTGGAACAGTGTCTATAAAGAGGCGATTGAAATTAGGTTGGCGGATAATTTAATTAACAGAAACAATGGATTTAATCTTAGTAGGATGTGGAATCCTGTACTATCCCACATCAAAATTGAATGTTCCTCAGTGCAGCCCTGAGTGCAATATATCATTGCTGCCAGTGTTCTTCTAAGGGCAGCGCCAACTCCCATCTTGGAAACAGCAACAGTGATGGGCGGCGCACGCGCCGCGTGCTGAATGGTCGCCTATATAGGATGTCGATTTGCAGCCTGGTGTCAGTTCTCAGTGGGACTCTTCAGCGAAGCAGCATTCTCCTGAGGATGGTGACCAGTTGGATTGCTGAAATATCAAGTCAAGTTGATTTTAGGATCCGGCAGCACTCCTGAAGAGACTTTCATGGTTTCTCACTATTTCGTATGCCACTAGTCATTTATACAGGGTGTCCCAGGAGGAATGGTCAACATTAAGGGATATGAGAGGAATGACTGCAAACAAAAAAATGTAATAAAAGTGGATTCTACAGCCCATACCTTAAGAGTTCTGAGCACTTCATCTTTGATACTGTGAAACAAACTTCTTCTACTGCAGGCTCTTTATTTCCATATTTTTCAAGGAAGTAGAATGGACCGAAACAAGAAAAACTTGTTTAGTAAACATGTGCTCTAAAATGCATCCATAAAGAGCTAGAGCACTTGCTCAGTAGAAGAGATGTGTTTCATAGTAGCGAGGATGAACAAGTGCTCATGGCTCTTAAGGTATGCACTTTAGGGTTCATGTTTAATGGATGTTATCTTACTTCTTTTCATTCACACTACCACATCTCAAAATTTGGAAAGGGAAGAGCTTGCAGTAGAAGAGTTTTATTTTACAGCATTGTAGATGAAGTACTCATAGCTCTTAACATATGCATTTTGGAGCCCATGTTTACCAGATTTTTTTGTTTTGAGTGATCATTCCTGTCATATCCCTGAATACTGACCATTCCTCCTGGGCCACCCTGTAGATGTGCAGCATGTGCACATGTATATAATTGAATTCCTTTAAACACCCTTGAAACTGACTCATTCTACATCATTGTAATCTCTTTTGCACCTGATCTGTGACATATGAAATCAGGGCCAGTTCATAAACATTTTTCTAAGCAAGTGACTTATCAGAATGAGATTTTCACTCTGCACCGGAGTGTGCACTGATGTGAAACTTCCTGGCAGATTAAAACTGTGTGCCAGACCGAGACTCGAACTCGGGACCTTTGCCTTTCACGGCCAGGTGCTCTACCAACTGAGCTACTCAAGCACAACTCACACCCCATCCTCACAGCTTTACTTCTGCCAGTACCTTGTCTCCTACCTTCCAAACTTTACAGAAGCTCTCCTGCAATCCTTGCAGAAAGAACACTCCTGAAAGAAAGGATATAGCAGAGACACGGCTTAGCCACAGCCTGGGTGATGTTTCCAGAATGAGATTTTCACTCTGCAGTGGAGAATGCGCTGATATGAAACTTCTTGGCAGCTTAAGTGACTTATCATTTGGTGCATCCATTTCTCCCATTTCCTGTCAGAGATTTTCACCCATGTTAGTTTTCACAAATAATTGTGATGCACACTGTATAAAAATCTTGCACTTCATCACTGTTGGGATCCCTCTTAGCTTGGTGCCCCAAGTGGCCACTACTAGTTGTGATGCATCCTGTATAAAAGTCTTACAGCTGTGGTGCCTCTGGCAATCCTCTCAGTTTGGTGCCTGAAGTGGCAGCTTTTTCTGCTTGAGGCTTAAAGTAGCCCTGTGTGAACTACCTAAATTCAAAGACTAGACCTTACTTGTGACTATAACTACATTATGAATAGTACTGCAGCATCCTAACATAGTTATGATATAAAAAGCATTGTCATGTCAACAAATTGAGAGGTGTTCTGAATATATGTAAGCACAGGCTAATCTTAAGTAGAAATGGTTCATATCCTAGACATTGAAACCAATGAAATTTGATATAAACTGCTGATCATTCAATTATTTCCTCCAAAGGAAACCACAGTACACTTAGGGAAAATGTATATACTTAAACCAACGATGTAATTTTTTAGGGATTCCTCCAAGGTGGAGTCAAAATACAATGTCTGTGAGTGAAATCAATCTTTGCTGGAGATTTTCATATCTAGACAAAGGCGCAAATATGTAAACTCCACCAATATTTTAATGAGCATTTGTCACTGCCAACATCATACTCTGAAGTGTTTATGAACTGTCCCCGTTACCTTGAGGTGAAATTCTGTTGGTGAAATTTGTGTAGATGGAGATGAAGGTGAAGTTTGTCAGGCCATGAAATATGATCACTGGACATAACCTAAGTAGTTTATTAATGTCAGGGGGAATGGTTTCAACTTAAGAGAGAGAAAGGGAAACACAAAGAAATATTAAAAAAGAGAAAGACATGAACATTTTGTACCATCTTTGATCAGTGATACAAAGGCAGACTACTACTAACCACTGATATAAGACTGAGAGACCACCCTCCAAGCACACACACACCTGTGGAGCCAGTGGGTTGCGGCATACAATGAAAAGACTGATAGGTCTACAGTTTTTTTCTCTTTTGTTCTCTTTTCTTGTGAAGTTAAATATTTACTGTGTTGTTCCAGTTCTGAGAATTCAGCAGCATACAGGCCATGAAATATGATCACTGGACACAAAACAAAATAGTTCAGTTCCCTATTACTGGTGTGGAAATCTTGTATGTTGGACAACTATTTCTATTCTAAGATGAATTTTTAAAATTAAAATCTAGTTTCATGTGTAATTTAGATGAAAAGGACTCTTTTACTGTTAAATTTAAGATTGTTTCACTACTGACATGAGTAGTGTCAGACACTACTATGTTTATTTTCATTAAATTTGACTCACTGTGCTCTTTATTAATCTGTTAATGGCTATCAAGTAGCCATACACGGAAACAAATCATATATACTGAACCAATTTTCTCCCTGCAGTGGAGTGTCCCCTCACATGAAATTTCCTGGCAGATTAGGTATAGCTAAGTTGGCAGAGCATTTCCCACTGAAAGGCAAAGCCTCTGGATTTAAGTCCTGGTGCAGCACACAGTTTTATTCTGCCAGTATGTTTAAAATTATATCTTTATAGCCAACAGAATTGTTGCTCATAATTTCATTAGCAATCACACAAACGAGCTTATGAATATTGAGTTAAATAATGTGTAAGTCTTGTTGACAGCTGTGAATCATTGTGGAACTGTTGGTGCAAATTTTCGGATGCAGGAAACATCAACATCCCACTATTCCTGCCACAAATCACACATTTCATCCAGATTGTGTGGATACTATTTTGCATACTTGGTGAATTGTTCTTGATAATCTCAGAGGTTTCCAGTAAGGCACATTGTGGGCAATTGAATATGTATGATTTTGGCATGAATTTCTTCTTAAAGGCTTCCTGAAGTCTGTGGTAAAAACAAATCCAAATGTCACTCACATTTGGGCAAAAATGTGGTTTGCCACTTTCTTCCCTAGATGATCTTCCATACACCCAAAGCCATTCACTCCCTTTCATCACTCCATCATAATGGTATTTCACCCCATGTTCCACTTGGTGAACAAGATGCGTTCTGTTCTGTATCATCTTCATGGACTCTCTTGACACTAGCATACATTCATGACACAACTTCCATCAGCTTCTCTTTTCATTTCATGATATACACCTGTATTGTGTTACTTTGATACACAAGGTGACTTTTCTTTGTGATCTTGTATTGAATGTCAAGTCCTGCTGTAGTGACTATGTCAGATGTTTGATAAATATATATTATCTCAGTCAGTCTCTGGCACGACCAAATAACACATTCCAGTGGCAAAATCCAATTTATAATGTAGCCTTCAATGCTGGCTTTCACAATTTTTGCAATATGAAGGATGATGTTCATGCATATCGCATTGCCAGGGGTAAGGATGTGTTTCAGTGGATAAACATGTGGATGCAGCGCCTACCTCCATCACAAGTGTGGTTTTGCATGAGCTGGAGCATATGTTCTCTATTCCTGGTGTTGGAAACTATTTTCATCTTAACTATTTAGTCAGAAAAAGGAGAAAAGGTTGTTGCTATAGATCCTCACCACCAAATCATGTGTCAGTTTCCTGTCTTATTTTCCAAAACTCTCCTCATTGTCTGATAATGCAAGGGCTGTGAGATTGTTGATGGAGATAAATGGAAAAACAAAGCTCAGCAGCTGTTTGAAAGAGTAAGTTATGTGCTAACAGAGGTTTCCACTCTCCCTCCTTCACCGTTAACAACACAAATATGACGTTGCACTCTGTTTTCACTCATATACACTAAACAGAACACTTAATGTGTGGCACTTGCACCACATAGACAGACAGAGCTAATGTGTGTGGAGGAATAAATTATTTCCAATTACATGAACTAAATTTCACTCTCCCAGCCGAGAGTGACATATTTTTTTGTGACTTTGCCAACTGCCTAATAATTCTCTGAGAATGCCCCTGATTTTCCTCTGTCTGAGGATGAGAGGGTGAACAAAGCAATATGTACTGATATGTGAAAAATTATGTGACATTGCTGGATTATTTAAAAAATGATAGATACATTGTTGTCATTTTGTCAGGTTAATATACCGGGTGATCAAAAAGTCAGTATAAATTTGAAAACTTAATAAACCATGGAATAATGTAGATAGAGAGGTAAAAATTGACACACATGCTTGGAATGACATGGGGTTTTACTAAGGGGGAAGAAAAAAAGAAGAAGAAGAAGAAGAAGAAGAAGAAGAAGAAGAAAAAAGTTCACAAAATGTCCGACAGATGGCACTGGACAGCAAAATGTCAGTGACTGCGTGTTACAATCATATATAAAAGGAGCTGTAATGAGAGAGAGAATCAGATGCACCAGCAGTCGCAGCATGTTGACGTTACCTGAAAAGGCGCTTTTAGTGAAGCTGTATTATCAGAATGGGGAATGTGCTAGTTCAGCACTACAATCCTATTGCCATAGGAAGGGGATTCGAATGGGTAAAGGTCTGTTGACAAATGCAACTGTCGCAAGAATGATTTCAAAGTTCAATGCCACGGGTTGTTTAGACGATAGACCCCGTAGTGGCCGACGGAGCACAAGGCGTAATGCTGCTGAGACAGTTCAGGAAGAAATGGAGACTGTAGCGGGTTCATCTATGCATGGGGAAGATAGTGCTCGTGCAGTCGCACGTCGCACCGGCATTCCATACACTACTGTTTGGTTGGCCCTTAGGCGTACCCTCCGATGCTATCTGTACAAAGTCCATTGGCATAATGAACTGTTACCTGGGGATTTAGTGAAGCAGAGGGCATTTGCGGTGTGGGCATTTCAAAAGGTGGCGGAAGATGATGATTGGTTGAGTAATGTGTTGTGGACCGACAAAGCTCATTTCACTCTCCGAGGGTCTGTCAATGCCCATAGTTGCAGAATTTCGGCTACCGAAAATCCTAGAACTGTTGTGGAAACTCCATTGCACGACAAGAAAGTCACGGTATGGGTTGGATTTACCTCATCTATCATTATCGAGCCTTTTTTCTTTGAGGAAATGCATGATTCTGGTTTTGTAACTGCTACCGTGATGGGTGAGAGGTATGCCGATATGTTACAGAATCATGCCATCCCCACCCTGGCTGATAAACACCTGCTGGTGCGTATGATGTTTATGCAGGATGGTGCTCCACCCCATATTGCTAGATGTGTGAAAGATCTCTTCCGTGCATCGTTTGGTGATGATCGTGTGCTCAGCTGCCACTTTCGTCATGCTTGGCCTCCCAGGTCCCCAGACCTCAGTCCATGCGATTATTGGCTTTGGAGTTACCTGAAGTTGCAAGTGTATCGTAATCAACCAACATCTCTAGGGATGCTGAAAGACAACATCCGATGCCAATGCTTCACCATAACTCCAAAAATGCTTTACAGTGCTGTTCACAACATTATTCCTCGACTACAGCTATTGTTGAGGAATGATGGTGGACATATTGAGCATTTCCTGTAAGGATCATCACCTTTCTTTGTCTTACTTTGTTATGCTAATTATTGTTATTCTGATCAGATGAAGTGCCATCTGTGGGATATTTTTTGAACTTTTGTATTTTTTTGGTTCTAATAAAACCCCATGTCATTCCAAGCATGTGTGCCAATTTGTACCTCTCTATCTACATTATTCCATGATTTATTCAGTTTTCAAATTTATACTGACCTTTTGATCACCCGGTACTTAAAAATATTGAATTTACGTTGGGTACAGGTGAACTGAAAATGTATAAAAGGTAACCAGTGGGGCAATTATCCTCACTGAAATATTCAAGAAGTTGGTATCTGTTTAGCTTTATTATAGAGAAAATTTCTGTAAACATAATACCTCTAAAGGTGGTTATAGTTATTACAGGACACACCTGATTATGCAGCAAAGCAACTTTGAGTGCTTGAATGAAAGAGGAAATGCTGATGTCATCCACAATCGTGTCCTCCCCCAGTAGCTGAGTGGTCAGTGTGACAGAATGTCAATCCTAAGGGCCTGGGTTCGATAGCCGGCTGATTCAGAGACTTTCTCCACTCAGGGACTGGGTGTTGTGTTGTCCTAATCATCATCATTTCATCCCCATCACACGCAAGTCGCCAAAGTGGCTTCAAATCAAAAGACCTGCACCCGGCGAATGGTCTACCCAATGGGAGGCCCAAGTCACACGACATTTACATTTACATCCACAATCGTTGTTGCGAACACAGCTTGCAACATTTAGCTTCACTGTGCAATTATGATACAACTACTGCTAGGTTTCAGCAGTAATGGAAAAACAAGACAGTCAATGTTAAGTGTTCTGGACCAAAACAATATGTGACAAAGGGGCCCAGCCACCACCTTTCCTTGTCCCACTTATAAATCGGTCTCATCTTTTTCATGTATTTCAGCAACAAGATCAATTGTCAACCTTTTAAATTCAGACACTGAATCTTGAAGAGTATGCTCAGTTATAATCAAGGAAACATCATCTAGTGAACTTTTATTGGTTGGCTACCTGTTAAGTCACCCAACAGCCAGTGCAACCATGACACCACACTAACACTCTAAAATGAGTTCACCTACTGGATGTGTGGAGAGGTGGTATTGGCCCTTCAATGATGGGAATGCAGGTAGGGGTGAAAGCATTCTTACAGTGCTGAAAATATGCTTTTTATGCAGATGACATGCTATGACAGAGATGTCACATGGAAATAGAACAAGGGTTTTGCGATAGCACATTTTAAAGACTTTCATTTTCAAATCCGACACAATACAGTTGCAACAACTACATATACTACTCCCATATAAACTTTGCACCACACACTGAAGATTGTAAAGAGTGGCACCAGTGATGAAGCATGAAGCACCTGAGCTATCTTTCAAATTTACATTTTACACAGTGTACACAAATTCACTGAGCCAACTTCTAATAAGGTTGTAACGTCAGTTGGGGAAGTAAACTCATTTTTTTCACAGCTCTGCTTCTCTCATCAAGCCTAAAATAACACTTTGACAGTGGTGAGCACATGAAATGCAGCTTGTAAGAAAAGTATCAAACAATGACATTAATAGTTACAAAGTTCGTCATTAAGCAGATGTTTACGTTTATGCTCATGATTTAACCACTTAGCTGCTGTGATGCTTTTGGTTTAATTCAACATGATCATCAATTTTTGCTTTTTTCTAGGTGACCACAAAGGATGACTCTCAAAAATGTGTATTTTGAACATATAGTTTGTGGTTGCAGCAAGTCTGAAAATACCTTGATTACCTTATACCAGTTTCGATTTTTTATGAGTTTTTACCAGCTGTTTCAATCTGTGACATTTTAAGAGCTGATGAAATTCATTATCACAAATTATTGTATAAACATTGCATTGTGCATTTAATTTCCTTCACTTAGACAGATTTTATACAAAATATTAGTGAGGATTGCCATTTTTAATTGTATACGCCAGTTACACATGTTTTTAGGGGGATTTTAACTTATTCTTCAATTCTGAATTTTCCTCAATTTTGGGCTTTTTAAGTATGGACGGCACAGAAGCGTAAAGTAAGGGTTTCGCTGTAATCACTACTGGAGTACCACAGGAGTTTATATTGAGTGTGCTCTTGTTCTTCTTACACAGGGTGGTCAGAAACAGTCTGAAAAGCTTGTAATGATATTGAATGGTAAGCTGTACTGAGAAATAACTGTGAGGAAAAAAAATCAATATGTTGTGCTGTTTACAATTGAATTAGTATCGAAGTTAGGCAATCAGACTCAAATTCAAGTGGGTCGCCAGGTACTGTTAGTGTCAGTTATTCCCACAGTGTAGATGATAGCACACAAGATTGCTCAGCCTTTGACTCAAGTTTAATCCTCACTGCTGTCCTACATCCAATTTTTGTATCGCTTTCCTGTTCGGTCATAGAAAACCAAACAAATAACACATTTGGTGACACCATCTTTGGTGGGCTGCTTGTATTTGTGTGTGCAATGGCCTGACTGGTTAACGTCAATGCTATTTAACTCAGAAACAGCATAATGTATAGTATTCTTTTCTTAACAATTATTTTTCACAACAATGTATCCTGCATAAGCCTTACAAAGTTTTCAGACTGTTGCTGACCAACCCTTATACAAATGATCTACGATTGTATATCCATAAATATCTTCGGTGGTGATACAAGTATTATAATCAGCCCTGATGGAGAAAGTTGAACACATGAAAATGTAATATAATATTGATGTCCCATGAAAATTATGAAAACTTGATATGAGCATTTGTCAGGAATGCATTCCTTCAAATAATAGTGTTGGGCTAAAACTGACACATGGCCCTTCTTTCTGTCCAGAGCTTCCAACTCTCTGTGATTGCAGTTTGTCACTCAGGAAGTGGACAAATATTGTGTGTTGCAGATGTCACCAATGGTCACATTTATGTGTAGGAGAGAAATGGAAAGGTACTGACCATCAGATACCCCACTGTCTACCATCAGTTGGGGGTTGGGGTTGGTTGGATGTTTGGGGAAGGAGACCAGACAGCGAGGTCATCGGTCTCATCGGATTAGGGAAGGAGGGGGAAGGAAGACGGCCATGCCCTTTGAAAGGAACCATCCCGGCATTTGCCTTGAGCGATTTAGGGAAATCACGGAAAACCTAAAGCAGTATGGGGGGATGCGGGATTGAACCGTCGTCCTCCCGAATACGAGTCCAGTGTCTAACCACTGCGCCTCCTCACTCGGTCTACCATCAGTCAACTAAAGTGAGTAGCTATGAGATTTACTCTTTACACACATTATATGATCGTTCTCTCTCTTTCTCTCTCTCTCTCTCTCTCTCGCATTTGCTATTACTTTTTATGTGCAGCAGATTGTGTTACTTAACAGTGTACCTTGGTAAGTGTTTCCAAAGACAGAGTGCAGTAGGAAGCAGCTCGGATCTGTAGTGGGTACTGCAGCCTCATCATGGTGATGATAACAGACTGCTTCAAGGCAGCATTGCACTCTGGCCACCCACTGCTGTACACTGCCAGCATGAGTTCTTCACTCTGTCACACAACATTTACAGGAATATATCAGTACATAAAAGAGATGGTGTCACCAAATGTGTCATTTCTTTGGTTTGCTAAAACCAAACAGGAGAGTGATACAAAAATTGGACACGAGTCACTATTAAGGATTGGACTCAAGCCAAAGGCTGAGCAGTCTTGTGTGCTATCATCTACACTATGAGAGTAACTGATATACATCAGGAATGTACCATAGTATACCCTAGGAGCTGAAATACACACACATCAAAAAAGTTTTGCATCACCTCAGTAACCAGAACTCCTGAAGATAGACGTTGACTGTGGCTATTGTATCACAGACACAGCTCCTTTGACTGTTCAGAGATGGCACTAGACCCACCCAAAGATGTAAACAACCATGCATGAGCAGCACCTATTAGACAGAGGGGGTCCGACAGACGATCAGTTCCAGTCATTCTATCAGAAAGGAGGTACATGGCTCATGTTGTCTGTAGTTCAACCATGCCCAGACAGTCAGTACCATGGTTTGATCATATCTCATTATTACTTTGTGCCAAAGGGCTCTCAACAATGGAAGTGTCCAGGCATCTCTGAATGAACCAAAGTGATGTTGTTTGGACATGGAGGAGATACAGAGAGACAGGGACTGTCAATGACATGTCTCACTCAGGCTGCCCAAGGGCTACTACTGCAGTAGATGACCACTACCTATGGATTATGGCTCGGAGGAGCCCTGACAGCAACACCACCATGTTGAACAATGCTTTTCGTGCTACCACAGGACATTGTGTTATGACTCAAACTGTGAACAATAGGCTGCAAGATGCACAACTTCACTCTCGATGTCCATGGCAAGGTCCATCTTTGCAACCACGACACCATGCAGTGCGGTACAGATGGGCCCAACAACATGCCAAATCGACCACTGAGGATTGGCATCATGTTCTCTTCACCGATGAGTGTCGCGTATGCCTTCCACCAGACAATCATCGGAGACATGTTTTGAGGCAACCCGGTCAGGTCGAACACCTTAGATACACTGCAAGTGCAGCAAGGTGGAGGTTACCTGCTGTTTTGGGGTGGCATAATGTGGGGTTGACATATACCGCTGATGGTCATGCAAGGCGCTGTAAAGGCTGTACAATATGTGAATGCCATCCTCCAACTGATAGTGCAACCACATTGGCAGCATATTGGCGAGGCGTTCGTCTCCATGGAGGACAATTTGAACCCCCATTGTGCACATCTTATGAATGACTTCCTTCAGGATACCGACATCGCTTGAGTAGAGTGGCCAGCACCTTCTCCAGATGTGAACCCTATCAAACATGTCTGGAATAAACTGTAAAGGGCTGTTTATGGACGACATGACCCACCAACCACTCTGAGGGATCTATGCCGAATCACCGTTGAAGAGTGGGACAATCTGGACCAACAGTGCCTTGATGAACATATGGATAGTATGCTATGATGAATACAGGCATGCATCAATGCAAGAGGCCATGCTACTGGATAGAGGTACCGGTGTGTACGGCAATCTGGTCCACCACCTCTGAAGGTCTTGCTGTATGGTGGTTCAACATGCAATGTGTTGTTTTCGTGAGCAATAAAAAGGGCGGAAATAAAGTTTATGTTGATCTCTATTCCAATTTTCTGCACAGGTTCCGGAACTCTCGGAACCGAGGTGATGCAAAACTTTTTGTTGTTGTGTGTAGTTCTGTTTGCTGGAGATGTTCAACACTTAAAAGTGTAAAATTACATTGAAAATTGTTAATTAGTTCTCTGCAAATGGACTGTCACTGAACTCGCATAAAACACAAGATATCAAAATATTGGCTTACTTTTTCTATTTTCATCCACTAATGTCTTATGGAATCATATTCTGGAGCAGTTCTTCATTGAGGAAGAAAATGTTTGCTGCAGGTGTAGCTCAGTGTCATGATAAGTAAGCACTAGACTACAAATCCAAAGACTGGGGTTTGATACCCAGAGATTGAAGTGACAAGGAAATATCAAGTGGAAATAGTAGGACAATTCTTAGCTACTCCAGGATGTAAGAAGACAATTATGAATTTCCAGACATATTCTGAGATTCTGCCACATCTCAGTTGTCCTAATGGCAGGAAGAACACATTTCCCAGCTGAGCTGTGTCTTGAGTGTCTTGTACAAGGGACATTCAATGAGTAATGCAACACTTTTTTTCTGATCCTATCCTATTCTTTTGGCTACAAAACCCTATTTTTAAACATGATCTCCGTTCAATGCAACGGTTTTACACCATCATATTGGGAGGGCCTGTATGTCTACACAGTACCCCTCTACTGGTCAATGTCTGAGCCAAAATCTTGCTGCATCAATAATCTCCCCATCAGTCAGGTACTGCTTCCCCTGGAGTGCAATCTTCATTGGGCCAAACAGATGAAAGTCAGAAGGTGCAAGATCCAGGCTGTAAGGTGGGTGAGGAAGAACAGTCCATTGAAGTTTTATGAGTTCCTCTCAGGTTCTCAGACTGGTGTGAGGTCTTGCACTGCCAAGAAGAAGGAGAAGCTTGTCTGAATTTCTGGGGGGCCGAACATGTTGAAATCATTTTTTCAATTTCCTAAGGGTAAGGATAGCACAATATAATTCAGAGTTGGTCATTGCACCATAAGGGAGGACATCAAACAGAATAACCTCTTCAGAGTACCAGGGAACCATCACCAAGACTTTACCAGCTGAGGGTGTAGCTTCGAACTTTTTCCTTGGAGGAGTGGTGGTGTGGTGCCTCTCCATTGATTGCGGCTGTGTTTCTGGTTCAAAGTGATGAACTTATGCTTCATCACCTGTGAATGCATTTGACAAAAAATTGACACATTTAGCTTTGTAACATGCAAGATGTTCTGCACAGATGGTTCTTCATTGCTCTTCACGGTCTTCTGGTGGACATCGAGGAACACAATGGACACACACCTTTGAGCACACCAACTAGTGGATGAGGGTTTCAGCAATACCAACAGAGATGTCCAGTTGTGCAACAAGGTGCTTGGCTCTGATCTGTCAGTCACTTCAAATGAGAATGTCCACATGTTTCAACACTGCAAGAGTCACAGCTGTGAGTGACCGTCTAGCACACGAGAGATCAGACAGGTTTGCGCCATCTTGTTGCAATGATGACTGATGCCTCACCATGCTTTTGTTCATTGCCAGGTCTTCTTAGATATTCTGCAAGTGCCTATGAATAACTGTGACACTCTGGTTTTCTGCCAAAAGAAACTCAATAACAGATACCATTTTGAAGGCTACATATAGCACTGCCACCTATTGATGAAATTATAGCAGCTGAAGCAGGAATATTCCACGATGTCCCACAACAAATTCCGCAATTTTTGAACCAAAATTGGCTGAGAAAAGAAAATGTGTTGCATTGATTACTGAATGCCACTCATACTTGCACTTCTAGGTTACACCACATATGCCGCCAAGTGGACCCAATAAGGCCAATGAGTTTTATTTGCATTTCTGTAACTATTGGTGGGATCTAAAGCATAGTTATGAATAATATTCATATTCACCAGATGCAACCTGTCAAAAGGTCAATGAGAGATTCTTTTAACGAATTTTAAAGCAATATTTTATCTGCAGATTCTAAAAATAACCCAAAAAATTGTTGGTCGTACGTGCAATCTATGAACGCTACAAATAATGCAATCCCTTCTCTTGCTGACGGTACGGGTGATTCGGTCATTCACAATTGTCACAGTAAAGGAGAATTTTACCATGCCTTCCTCTCAGCATATTGGTCTCAAGCTACACAAGACCAAGTAAAACATAGCATCATGATGATGAAACACTTTGAACAATCTGAATTTTCCAGTCTTGTCAAATATTTTGAAGACATGTTGCATAAGAATCAATATCTTTCAAACCCATACAGCCCTTCAGAACTCATCCGCATTTGCTTAATGAAATTGCCTGAACATTTAAGAAATATTATTTTGGCAGGACGTTGCAAAGACGACATTGAAGCTTTTCAGGGACTCTTACAAGAATTAGAAATTGACACAGACAGTCGCGGGATGCGAAAACAGGAAAACAATCACTACAGGTCACATCCGTCACAATTCTGTGACGACAGAAACAATAACTGGACACGACAAGTCTATTCTTACAACACAAATCGTGACCAAAACAGACACCACCCATATGACAACCACTGGCAGAGTAATACTAGTTACAGAGAAAGATCGCATTTCCGTAGTAATGAATATGACAGAGATTACCATAGAAACAGACAATATGGGAACAAAAACAATTATTATCAAGGGAGACAGAATAACTTCATATGCAACAGTTCAGCGCGCAGTTACGATTCCCGAAGAAATTCTCCACCACATGACCGACAAACAAGAAACTATGTAAACTACCGACAAAACGATAGACCTGAATTCCATCAGAACTGGCGGGATTCAAACAGAGCAGAAACAGAGCAGGGCACTCTCGACAAGGTGAATTTTTAGAAGTTAGGTCTCCTAATCCCAATAACGACGCACGCCAACAAAGAGACAGACAATGACTCGCACCGCAGGCAGCCATGTGCGCCGGCTGGCTCAGGGAAAAATTACATAGACGCTAACCTTGAGAAAAATTTTAGCATTCTTTACCGATGTACCATATACCTCATGATAATTCCACTGAAGCTGAAACTCTGCGTACTAGGAAGAGTAAAAGTTTACACTACATTTCACATGTAAAACCGTTTATTGAAAGATAATCTGCTTTTTAACTTTGTCTTTGCCATATAACTTTTCACTTCACATTTCTAGTATGCATTGTCAGACTTAGAAACTGTTACCATGCAACAATGTTTGAAGTTAAATATCCAATCAATAACCAAGAGAACTTATTTAAACAGAAATTACGAATGCATTGTTATAGTGAACAGATGACACAGTGTTGTTATTTGTACATTCTTGCTTGTTAGTTGCATGATCATGTAATGACTATAAGGCACACATACTTAGAACATATACCGAAACTGCTAATGAGATTTTCATGCAACATTTTGGTTTACTTGAAAAGAAATTCTTTATTTGAAGTACTTTCTGTGGGATTAAAGATGACTTAGCACTTGGTTTCTTTGACAGCTACACAATTATATCATGACGCTACTAATGTGTAACAGAATTTACATTGTTGCTTTTGTGCTGTATCTGCTTTATATCTGCACAGTTTTTCTGAATTCTTCTGGAAAGTAAAACATGTTTAATAGTAACTTTGTGGTATAGCTACAATAAGGCAGCCTTTTTTTTCGTTTTGTAGCACAACAATACGTTACAGTGTAGTACTTTCTTGATCACAGTACTGTATGTAATAATTACGATATCTATACGCAAAGCATTTCACTTTTGTTTATCATGATCTGCAGAACTTAGCTTTCGGAGGACAATAATTACGACACTTCAAATGGTTCAAATGGCTCTGAGCACTATGGGACTTAACATCTGAGGTCATCAGTCCCCTAGAACTTAGAACTACTTAAACCTAACTAACCTAAGGACAGCACACAACACCCAGCCATCACGAGGCAGAGAAAATCCCTGGCCCCGCCGGGAATCGAACCCGGGAACCCGGGCGTGGGAAGCGAGAACGCTACTGCACGACCACGAGATGCGCGCTTACGACACTTCCACAGAGATTATCTTACAGCAAGACGCACATTTAGCGCTACAGGACACGTATTTGAGTGATTAATTTTGTACTTAAATCATTTATTTTTAAAGATATTTGAAGTACAATGATACAAAGGTTTTCCGTGATACATTTCATTCCATTGCTGTAATCTGTAACACCTGAGGATATAATTACATTTATTCTCAGGGGGGTACACGCATAATTTGTGTATCATGTGTTTGGCAAGCACAAGGAGCCCTAGCTAATATGGTATTTGCTTACACAACTTTACACATTGGTACCATATTTCTCTAACACATAATTACACAGCTACCTGATCATTTAACTGAGAGAGACAAACATTTATTTTACTATGGCAGTGACAGATGTTTACGTAATTACACCGTTGGATAACTTCACACTTACGAAATTGTATTTTGTCTGTACTTTGTGAACTGTTCGTATTTTTTCGGACCCATTGTGATATTAGGAGAGCTTTGAATGATATATTTGGTATGGGATCACGATTCTTAAAGTACGTTTGAGGCAGATGACACTTTTGACATGAGCAGAGAATTTTTTTTAGGTTTTGAAATTATTGGAGGAAGCTACGACGATTTTGAGAGTTGACTGAGGTGTTATGATGTTATTATTACGATGACTATGTGTATTATGCTGTTGCGGTATGTTTATGATCAATAAGCTGATGCTATATGAGTTATTTGAGTATGCTACATATCTGTTATGATGAAATATTGAAGAAGTGTCGACGAATAAGGTAAGGAATAATGAGTAGTGGTTAGGGACTCTGGTTTGTGAAAAAGGTGGTTGGAAACCAAGAATCGTACTTTAAGAGTTATGAAATGTATGTAAATGCGTGAATGTATTACAATGCCGACGAAAATTTTTGGACACTGTTATATCAATAGGATTTTGTTTCTACAGATTTGTAACGCAAATTCTTGACCTGTGAAATATTTTTATATGAGACTGTCACTGTAGTGGAAACTGCTGTCGTAAATATTTCGGTAAGAAAGTTAAGTGACCACCTTCACGTAATGCGTCGTGGGCACCCAGCTGCGCGACAGACGCCTGGAACAAATCCATTAGTGTGTGCCTTTCAGAGGCACAGGTGGGGAAGAAAAAAAAAAAGAGGCCATTATCCTCGCTATTGACATTCCTTTGTAGAAAGCATCGTAAATATGACACCCTCAAACTTGAAAACATGATTACACTGTAGAGTTCTTAATTTATGATATTTACTGAAATGAAATGATGAGAGACATTTCATGTCTATTGTCTTGCTAGTTGAAAGATTGTTTACTGCATTATGAAATGCCATATGGCTAGTGAATGACGTTTCACGCCTTGCTATGCCTATTTTGTTTAATATCTAGTTCCTAGCTGCATTGCAGCATTGGTTAAAATAAAATTTAATAGATGTACTAATATAGATATTTTATGCCTACAGATCCAGTAAATAACCATTTTATGATCTACTTCAAAAAAACGAGGGAGCACAAAAAGACATTTCCCTTCACAGGAATTGCATACATAATTTTTGTCAATGACTGGATAACTTATTTAGTAGTGTAAGTTAAGGTGATGCATCACCCTTGTGTTAAGATGTGACATAGGTATTAAACATGGCCATTTTTACTGCAATATTTTTTCTGCTTGAGCTTTGTCATGTTTAGATACAAGTTATTGCATTTGCTGCTGCTGTTTGCCAGGCATAGTGCTACTAAATTTCACTTTACATTACTCTGTTAAGCGAGTTTTACTACTGATTTATTTTTCTTGTTTGCTGCTCATTGCCTTATATTAGTGGTAATAATGCTGCTTGCTTCGCCAATTTCCATTTTTTTGTCATTGCTGTTTGTATTAATTGTTTTGTGCTGCTGCTTTGCCTCGTCCCTTAGTTTATGCATCTGAGCTCAGTAGATTTAAGTTAGCTTAAGAGGGGGTAGACTATATAAGAAACTGACTATGGACAATAGGGAAAGATTGCATTGAGAAGTTATATGAAAAAGATTTGGGCCAAAATGATTATTGTACACTGAGGAATAATTATTTTGAAGGAAATATGAATAGAATACAGAAAGCAGGAAGAGATAGGACTTTTTGGGAATAATGATGAATGAAGGGAGATCTCCAAGAAGTAAAGAAAGTTTTGTTTGCAAAATACTGCAGTAAAACAAACCTTGTCCTTTCCTTTTGTATTATTCCGCTATATGTTTGTGTACCCTTGTGTAATTGTGTTCATCCTGTCTTTATGTGTTTATGTGATACGATTTATGTTGTAAAATTTTTCTAATACTCAGCTACATTCACTATGATGAGGAATACTGTTATCCTCAAATATAATTTGCATTAATAATATGTTATTTACTTTGTAAAGATGTTTCGACATTATTTATCTGTTCTGTTTTGTTGCTCACGTGTGAAGTTGATGTTTCAAAAGTTATTCTGATCTGTTATGTAGGTACTTATAATTCCTGTGACACTGATGTATATGTTATTTCGATTCTTTTGTAAAGCCTGTATTACTACAAATGTTATCTGTATTATTATGTTTTTAATGATGTTTTCTCTATCTTTGTAATTGTATTCTCATGTTATAAAATTGTAATTGACACCAGTTCATCAAATTAAGTAACTTGGAAGTTACATTTCACTGGTCATAGTATACGGACAATATGTGAGAAGTAGGGACTGATAGTGTTTGCACGTGTGTTAATAATTCAGCAAGGGACTGATTAACAGCATTGCTGGTTCTAAGGACAATTCCAAAAACTTTGTGCGTGCACAAGTGGTGGTTTATGGACTTGCTATATTCTCCGCAAGACCCTTCGATGGTGATTGTGCACCTGCACAGTCACAACAGATGGCTGCTGGCCATCTCTACAAGGACTACAGTGGGTCTGCGTCTTTGATGACCCACCAATACCATTATTTCTACCAGGACTACAGTGGGTCTACACCTTTGCTGACTCACCAGTACAATTATTTCTACAAGGACTGCAGTGGGTCTGCACCTCTGGTGGCCCACCAATACCACAATCTCTACCAGGACTACAGTTGGTCTGCACCTTTGATGACTCACCAATACCATACTCTCTACCAGAGCTACAGTGGGTGTGCTCTTTGATGACCTACCTACCAATATTCTTCAAAACTTCGACTGACTCTGCTGTGGGTTTGCTCTGTTGTGGCCCATTACCTGTCTGCATGTCAAGAGTCAACACTGTCTTTCAGTTGGAAGGACAACACTACTTCTTCAAGACTGCATGGAAATCCACTACTTCCGTGTGCATTTTCTTTTACTGCTCAGACTTTGAGAAAAACACTGCAATTTTACTGTGATGAATGATCAGGACTGTCTTTATGGACTGTGAGAAAATTTTAGCTTTTGACCAACATTGTATTAATAAGTGTGTGCATTTGATATCTTTCTTACTGTAATTATGAAAATTTTTTGCAAATCTGTATTGGCCTGTGCCCAAAACAATTTGTAAAATTTTTGCGGGGAGCATGGGGGCTATGTAAGCAGGCTGTTTAGGTTTTCTTATTGGTAACGCCACATAGCGCTCTGTATGAAAATCACTGGCTGTGCTGTGTGTATTCTGTGGCTAGTTTGCATTGTTGTTGGCCATTGTAGTGTTGGGCAGCTGGATGTTAACAGCGCGTAGCGTTGCGCAGTTGGAGGTGAGCCGCCAGCAGTGGTGGATGTGGGGAGAGAAATGGCGGAGTTTTGAAATTTGTAAGACTGGATGTCATGAACTGCTATGTATATTATGATTTTTCAACACTATTAAGGTAAATACATTGTTTGTTCTCTATTAAAATCTTTCATTTGCTAACTATGCCTATCAGTAGTTAGTGCCTTCCGTAGTTTGAATCTTTTATTTAGCTGGCAGTAGTGGCGCTCGCTGTATTGCAGTAGTTCGAGTAACGAAGATTTTTGTGAGGTAAGTGATTTGTGAAAGGTATAGGTTAATGTTAGTCAGGGCCATTCTTTTGTAGGGATTATTGAAATTCAGATTGCGTTGTGCTAAAAATATTGTGTGTCAGTTTAAGGACAGTCATGTATAATTGTTCAAAGGGGACGTTTCATACCTTTAATGGCCCAAACAAGTGGAAGTCCAAGGAGGCTAGGTCAGGGCTGTAGGGTGGGTACGGTAACACTGTCCAACCTTCTTTTTGCTGTGTTCAGCAGTCCTCAGACTTGTATGGGGCCAAGCGTTATTGTGTTGCAGCAAAACATCTCCTGGGTTGCTGTGGCGCCGAAGTCGCCGGAAGTGCGTCTTGAGTTTTGTTAATGGGTTGACATATGCTTCTGAATTACTGGTACCGCCTCTTGGCATCACATCAATGAGAATCACACCTTCACGGTTCCAGAACACACTGATCATGACCTTACGGAAGCAGTTGGCTTGAATTTTTTCTTCTGTGGAGAGCGGGAATGGCGCCATTCTATAGACTGTCGTTTTGTTTCGGGCTCAAAATGGTGAACCCAGGTTTCATCACCTTTAACAATCTGGGACAAGAAGGCCTCCTCCTCAGCTTCAAAACGCTGCAACAAATCAAGACAAATGTTTTTTCTGTGCGATTTGTGATCCATCACAGACACCACAAGATCCATCTTGCACACACATTTTAATATCCAAGAGTGCGGATAATTGCATCCATGCTTCCTTTTCTGATTGACAGATGCAGTGCCAACTGCCGAGTCGTAATGCATCTGTCCTCGCGAAAGACATCAGCTCGCTGCAACATGTCAGGTATGACGGCTGTGGATAGTCTGCCCGACCGCTGCAAATCGTTGAGCTCTGTTGAACCGCCTTCTGATGACCTCATCCTCCGTACCCAGCGATTAACTGTACTTCTGTCGACAGCAGAAGCTCCATAGACTTTGCAGAAGCGTTTGTGAATATTCCCCACAGTTTATTTCTGTGCAGTGAGAAATTCAATGACGCCACGTTACTTGTAACGTACATCACTTACAGACGCCATGTTGAAACTGTACTGAAGTTACGATATCTGTTGGAAGTGACGAAAACTTGGCGCATTCACTCAGGATACTTCAAATAATATATGCGTAACGTTTCGGCTGAGAAAAAAATGCGGTGCATTACTTTCCGGGGCAATTCTCGTAAGCTTAGTTGCACGACGACAATAAGGTGCATGCAATGGCGCTACCTGACCACTGCGCATGCGCGGAGTGCGGTTGCACAACTCGACTGTGAAACTAATCAGTTTAGGCTCGTTCCAACTTTGGCGACACTACTTGCACGAGTTTTGAGGTTAGGTGTGCCAGTATAATGTAAACAAACAGAAATATGAAGTGGGGTACGGAAGAAATTTTTCGCTTTTTGGACATCTACACCATGCAAAGTGCTTGTGGTATTTTAATGATGCTGACCACAAAAACAAGCAGCGACATGTTGGTGCACTTGAGGCTGTCCTACGCGATCTAAACATTGAAGGACTGACGATGCCTGAGCTGCAGGGCAAAATACATTCAATTTGGAGTACATATACCAATAAACTAAGAAAAAATGCAGGCAAGCGAAACATCTGGCTGTGGAATAGCCCACGTCTACAAGACGAAAATCCCATCGTTCGAGCCGGCTGGGGTGGTCAAGCGGTTCTAGGCGCTACAGTCTAAAACCGCGCGACCACTACGGTCGCAGGTTCGAATCCTGCCTCGGGCATGGGTGTGCGTGATGCCCTTAGTTTAGTTAGGGTTAAGTAGTTCTAAGTTCTAGGGGACTGATGACCTCAGAAGTTAAGTCCTATAGTGCTCAGAGCCATTTGAATCCATGGTTCAAGATGGCTGATTCGTTTTTAAGGAAAATTGTGTACAGGAGAAAAGGATACACAAATCTGGTAAGTCGAATTGTTTACTCAATATTCGTTTATTTAAAAAGTCATCAATGGTTAACATTCACAGTTTGTAGTACTGGTACATATTTTCATTTTGCCATGGTACAGCACCATCTGTAACAAAGTAGTCTGCAAACCATGCTCTTCTTAATGCAGCCTGCTTTGAATAATTATTGCTGCCGACTTGTAGCTTTGCGTTTATCAGCCCCCCCCCCCCCCCCCAGCATTTATACTCGTCCATGTCCCTGACTGATATATTCCACTTCCCACATTCTCCTGATCTACCAATTTGGGCTGTACATATTGTTGGGGGGCTGTTTTTCTCTGCCAGTTTTGGATAGCACTTGTAGCCCTGACAATTTTGCCCACTATTTGTGGGCGGAGTGGTATCGGTTTTTCAAAAACACGAAATTTCGACGCGAGAATCCCGAACGCATTTTCTACAACACGTTGAGCCCTCGAAAGTCTGTAATTGAATATTTTTTCTTTTACACTCAGTGGGCCATGTTTTGAGAAAGGCTTCATCAAATATGGTGTCAAACGGGAAAGCATCATCACCATCTAAAACTGCATCTTCTGGCAGGCCGAGAGTTCTGGAATCTATTGCCGATTTTAATGTACAGCTTGCAAAAATGCCAGCATTAGACGCCCTCCCTGCGTCGCCTATATCAACATAAGTAAAACAGTAGTTACCGTCTGAAACAGCAAAAAGAACAATGCTGAAGGTTCCCTTATAATTGTGAAATTGAGAAACAGTTTTTGGTGGAAATTTAATCATTACATGTTTCCCATCTACTGTACCGAAGCATGGGAAATCCCTCGAACTTCGAAGTTTTTCATTGTGTCCCTCAATTCATTTTCAGTCTGGGGTACCTGTAAAAAAGTAATCAGGATAACTGATCCAAACATTGCAGTTCATTAGAATGATACTAAATTATGATCAGGTATATTATAAGTCTGGTTATAACAATCTCATTCTCTCCCTTCCAGGATGATAATAAAGAAAATGAAAAAGACGAAAATCAGTATGGATTGGAGGACACACTAATAAATGAACCACAGTCTTCATCCACATCAAGCACGGACAAAATCAATGACAGTGTGAGTGTTCAATCTTGCAACAGTAGCTTCCAGTCAGCATCAAAACACAGTACAAAGAAAAGACGTGTTGAAGATCCTTTCCAACATCTCGAAAATGTTTCGATGCATTAAGGTCAATTACAAATAAGCCTGACGAGGAGAATGAAATTGCCAGTTTTTGCAAGAGAATTACGAACGGAAATTGCCAGAAGAATATAACATAGAACTGATGGAGGAAATCCAGTGCCTAATTTCCCATAAGCGGAAGCTTTTCTTGGCCGAACGGCAAAAGAAAGGACAGGTCCATTCAGAACATTTAGTTGCTGCCAAGGAAATACCAAGTACGGAAGAAGGGCTGTCACAGTCAGAAGCTATCACCTTATACTTTGATGCCACAATGAATTAAGTTAAATTGCAATGGTGTGGTATTACTGCAAATGTATTTTTTTGATCTTTGATAACAATATTGAAAAAATAATCAAACAGTGTTATGCTTTACCTTCATGTATTCTGCAAGTCCCATGTAGATGGCATCACAAACAGTTGGAAAAAATTTGACAATTGTGGACTTAGGAACACGATACATGTATTGTAGTGAAGAATATGAATCGTTACTTGCCAGGAAACGCAATGTAATTTGTAACTTTAACTCTGGCGACAACGCTTCACGCATTACAGTATCTTTTTTCCTTATTGCATTGCTCGCTGTATTTAAAAGATACGTGAACTGGTCTGGTGTCAGTCGGAGGTGATTAAAATAACTTCTTGGGTCGTCCACTACAATTTCTTTCAACAATGACGTCTTTTCTTGATCCACTCGCGAGCCCAAACACGTTTCTTAATTTTATTAACTTTTTCCTTGTGCAGCTATTTCACGCAAAGAAGCATTAACTCCGGCACAACTCGCACAGCTGCTAAAACTTTCATTTTAGACAAGAATATACGGCACTCACAAACGACGAAACTGAAGTGTACACAGAGGGCGACATATACGAAACCATTTACACGCAACTCGTTTCCCTCGTGATGACTGGGTGTTGTGTGATGTCCTTAGGTTAGTTAGGTTTAAGTAGTTCTAAGTTCTAGGGGACTGATGACCATAGATGTTAAGTCCCATAGTGCTCAGAGCCATTTGAACCACTTGAGCCCAACTCGTTTCACGCAACGAGTGGCGCAAACCAGTGTCGTCGTGTAAACTAGCCTTTACGGAAGTGATGTATTGCATCCAACGCTCCCTGTCTGTTGCGCTCCATTTTTTTTACGCACTTAGAAAAAAACACTAGGTGGTGCTAGGCTCGATGTACGAGCTGCTGCAAGGCGGCTCCTACAGCTGCCTGTCTCGTGTCCATCATTAATGCCATCAGCGCGTTATACTGTAGGTGTGCGAGGAGCACCGCCTGAGCTGTATATTTCTTGAACACCACCAGTTGTTCTTGACTTCACTTCACTTTGTTCCTGTGGACAGTATATATTCCTTTCGACAACTCCCTGAGGGGCGGCTGCAGTTCCATTGCATTCTGTAAGTGCCTTCTGTACTAATTAAGCGTTCCAACGAATAGCACAGATATCTGTATGTCTGTGGTATAGGCATGTTGCGAATGTTTTCAACCCTCTCAGGCATTGCAGCTATGCCCCCTGTTGACACATTAAAGCCGAGAAAAATCACATTGCTTTTTACCAAGACGAATTTGTGTTTGTTGATGACAACCTTATCTTTGAATAGGCATTGGAAAAGCTGTCTGAGGTGGTTCTCGTGCTGCCCTAGTGACTCCGAAAACACTAGAATATCGCCCACGTAACAAAATACAAAAGCAAAGTCGCCTAGAACCTGGTGAATAAAATACTGCCTTGTTTGTGGCGCATTTTTCAAACGGTATGGCGTGAAGCGGTACCCGAACAGGTTGAATGGGGTAGTGGTTGCTGTCTGCGGGCGCAAGTGGTGTTTGTGAACAGGTCTTTTCACGATTAATGACGCTGGACGCTTTCGCAATAGCATTGATGAAATCCATTACCTGGGGAATAGGATATCTGTTTGGTACAGTTCTAGTGTTCTGAAGTCACTGCACAAACGCCATGTACTGATCCGCTTTAACACTGTGTGTAACGACGAGGCCCACTGGCTATCTGAAGGTGCCATCATACCCTCTTACAAGGGAATGGTCAGACTTGTCATGCCGAAACATGTATTGCTTTTTTTAGCACTGTTATTTAACTGTGCAAAAGGTCCGTGTGCAAAACTGTAGCTGCTGACATGAACTGGAAGTCACCTAAAAAAAATCACGAACTCGGCTGTGTTTCCTGCTTGGCGCTTGCAGTGACGGCTGGCCACCCCTGGAAATGGCGAGTTGCGAGCGTTGTGCGCATGGTCGGCAAGTGCGGCCGTCTTATCGCGGCGTTCACTAAAGAGGAATATCGCTGCACGGGTTTGGTGGAAACGGGAAACGAATATTCGTTTCTGTGGCATGCACGTCCTTTTAATTTCTGGTACGTATTTCGAGACATACCGTCCTGAAACTGGTTAGAGATGTGAAAGATGTTCTGTACATGTTCATCTATACTCCGCAAGCCACTTTACGGTGAACATTCAATCTCCTCTCACAGGTGATGGCGAACCCTGTAAATGTTTTGCTGCTTTCCACGGAGATATATCACAGACGCCAAATGAAGCAATCAACAGAAAACACGCGTGAAGACTGTGTTGTGCGACATGGTTGTTAAACTTCTAGGCGAGCACGTAAATGGCTCAGACATGTGGCTAGAAACAACTGAAACACTCGATATTGCAGACTGTGAGTCTACAGACGGCGAAGCCACCGACGAAAGTTGCACTCATGAAGAATCTTCGAGTGATAGTGCCACGTACCATCATCAGTTATCTCCGAAAGTAACACCAGCAACTACAATTACCTCATCAGACAAAGAAAAAGCGGTGACGTATTGGTTGAATGAAAGTGGTAAGAAACCCCAACGTGTCAGTACGGTTCAAAATAAGTATCGCTTTGTCCGTTCTGAACTTGAATTGTATAGATGGAAAAAGGAAGTCGCTGGACGACGTAAGAGTCGACTGGAAATTGCGACGGAGATAAATGCACGACTTTTTGAGCTATTTACCGATGCCAGTCATTTAGTGTCAGCGATACAACTATGCGTGATTGGGCGTTAGAGATTGCCAACGCGATAGGAGCTAAAGAATTTGCAGCTTCTCAAAGTTGGATTAGTCGCTTCAAAAGATCACATAAAATTATGGCAAGAAAAATAACAAAATTTGTATCGAGAAACAGGTCGGAAAATGAAGTGACACAAATCGAAATGATAGAAGCTTTTCTTACGAATGCAAAAAATAAGAGCGCTATTTTTAGTGAATCGTACGTGTACAATGCCGATCTGTCAGGTTTTACAAAAGAAATGTGTGCGAAAAGAACACTGTCATTCAAAGGGGAAAAACATATTGAGACGATTGCGCAGTCCACGACTGCACTCACCCATATGCACTATAATGCCCATAATTAGTCTGGATGGTTCATTGCTTCCTAAACTATGTGTGTGTCTTCAAGAACAAACTGGAGGTTATGGACCACGTGTCAAAAGAACAATGTTCTACGCAAACACTCTTGTGGTAGACGAATCGAAGTCTGGAAAAATGGGAAATGAAAACGTTACACTTTTCATGCGCCATGCTTTTCTTACGATCTGCGGGAACAAATCTCTTCTCCTTCTAGATTCGTGGTCAGGTCATAAAAGGTCTGATTCATTAAAAGCTGTATTTCGAGCCCACCCTGACAAAGAAGTAGAGATACTTCAGATTCCACCCGGCACGACGAACGTAATTCAACCTTTAGACAGAGAAGTTTTCCGTCAGTGGAAGACATTTTACAGAAAACTAACAGAGAAAATTATTGTGTGCAGATCACTGCAATTTTCTGTCTATCACAGTGACAATATTCTCAAGCTGCAATCAGTAGTACATTTTCAATTTTCCTCCCCACGCTTTCAGAATTTGATTAAATATGCGTGGCACTCCTCGAAATATACTGATACTAGGCCTGATTCATTCCTAACACCAGCCCAGTTTTGTCTACGGATGTCTAACAACGTCTGTGATTCGCAGGGCTGTCATATGTCGTCTTTGCTTGTATGTTCTTGGTGCACAAAAAAACCTATGTTTTGAACATTGTATCAATATTTCGCATTTTTGCGGTAATTACAAGAAATAAAATTTGGACGTGTTCTAAACCGTATATTTATTTGTGTCTATTTCATAGCTATTTGGAAAAAAAGTTGTAGATAACATATCAGCCATATTTGTCAACGAATGTTTCATTATCATACGATCGCTTTCACTGGGGGAATCAGCTCTCTCACAGCTGTGGCGAGAGAGCGGCGTGTAGCTAACGCCACCTTGTCCCTAGATGGCGTTGGTATAACGTAGCGAGCGAGGTCAGGGTTGTACAAGAGGCAGTTATAAGCGCGGAAACCATGCGACAATAATGTCTTACTTCATAAAATTGTTTACATACTTCCAGGTCATGTCAGCAGCTAAAATTCTGCATACAGACTTCTTGCAATGTTAACTCACAGTGGTAAAAAAAGCAACACAGGTTTCGACATGACAAGTCTGACCATTCCCTTGTTAGAGCTAATCATTAATGCCTTCTTGAGCAGCTGTAAATTTTTCGGGTTAGGCAGCGCGGCTTTGCCACCATCAGTGGTTCAGGCGATGTTCGAATGAAATGCATAGTATTGCGTTTGTCCTAGTGCCTTTCCTTTTCTACTGACTTAATCTCTAGAAGTTCTTCTGTGATACTGTTCGAGTTCTGGTTGCACTGTATTGATTCTACTGTTGCTAATGACAGGAGTCTTCCATTGTGGAGATCTGCTGCTAGTAGAAAATGGCAGAGAAAGATTCTCTCTGTCATAGGATCAGTAACATTCGTGACCATGAAGGTCCACCAGAACTTCATCTCCAAGCGAGTTCCAAATTCAACTGCTTCCCCCAATAAGTGTCAATAAGAGATCTATTACGTTCCATCAAAAGGTATGATCTTGCAGAATCGCCTGTACTGAAACTGTGGTGCAGGAGCACACTGAGATCACATTTGGTTCCTGTTAACCTATCTACCACAAATAGTCTTTTGAAGTCGTTTCCAGGCGACTGTGTAAAATCAATTCTCCACAGTTGTCGGGACAACTCGCTGTGGGAGGCTCCCATACTCTTTCAATATTCGAAGTATACTTCTTTGAAGCTTAAGTTCTCAAAATCTGCCATAAAGGTTAAGCAATGGGGTCTCTTGTTTATTAGTTTTGGGGCTCCATCTATGAATGTTGTGTTGGAGCCTGGAATGGGAGTGAACTTCGTCTTGTGAATATTAACATTAATCCTGTCCTGATGAGACGTCCGTGGCAATTGCCTCCATTTTGTTTGAGATGGATCTGAGCTGACCAGTTGCAGTAGATGCCAAAGCCACTAGTGTCCTGTTTGTTGATTGCCTTCCGTGTGTACTGTCAGATCTGTCAAGGCAGTCGCATTAAAAGGAAGCTTCTATGACTGGATATCTCCCTGCATGGTGCAACTGACTGCACTCCACGGGCATGGACACAAGTGTATGTCTCGAGAATTCCCAGTGGGGTAGCTACAGTAGGAGGATACAGAGTAGGGCAACTGTTTAAAAGACGACAGCCACCGACGTCATTTAGTGGCCATCAGAAGCGTCTGGGTAACTGCAGGGTACTACACAATTTCTACATCTACATACATACTCCGCAACTCACCATACGGTGTGTGGCGGAGGGTGCCTCGTACCACAACTAGCATCTTCTCTCCCTGTTCCACTCCCAAACAGAACGAGGGAAAAATGACTGGCTATATGCCTCTGTACGAGCTCTAATCTCTCTTATCTTATCTTTGTGGTCTTTCCGCGAAATGTAAGTTGGCGGCAGTAAAACTGTACTGCAGTCAGCCTCAAATGCCGGTTCTCTAAATTTCCTCAGTAGCGATTCACGAAAAGAACGCCTCATTTCCTCTAGAGACTCCCACCCGAGTTCCTGAAGCACTTCCGTAACACTCGAGTGATGATCAAACCTACCAGTAACAAATCTAGCAGCCCGCCTCTGAATTGCTTCTATGTCCTCCCTCAATCCGACCTGATAGGGATCCCAAACGCTCGAGCAGTACTCAAGAATAGGTCGTATTAGTGTTTTATAAGCGGCCTCCTTTACAGATGAACCACATCTTCCCAAAATTCTACCAATGAACCGAAGACGACTATCCGCCTTCCCCACAACTGCCATTACATGCTTGTCCCACTTCATATCGCTCTGCAATGTTATGCCCAAATATTTAATCGCCGTGACTGTGTCAAGCGCTACACTACTAATGGAGTATTCAAACATTACGGGATTCTTTTTCCTATTCGCCGGCCGCGGTGGTCTAGCGATTCTGGCGCTGCAGTCCGGAACCGCGGGACTGCTACGGTCGCAGGTTCGAATCCTGCCTCGGGCATGGGTGTTTGTGATGTCCTTAGGTTAGTTAGGTTTAAGTAGTTCTAAGTTCTAGGGGACTTATGACCTAAGATGTTGAGTCCCATAGTGCTCAGAGCCATTTGAACCATTTTCCTATTCGTCTGCATTAATTTACATTTATCTATATTTAGAGTTAGCTGCCATTCTTTACACCAATCACAAAACCTGTCCAATTCATCTTGTATCCTCCTACAGTCACTCAACGACGACACCTTTCCGTACACCACAGCATTATCAGCAAACAGCCGCACATTGCTATCCACCCTATCCAAAAGATCATTTATGCAGATAGAAAACAATAGCGGACCTACCACACTTCTCTGGGGCACTCCAGATGATACCCTCACCTCCGATGAACACTCACCATCGAGGACAACGTACTGGGTTCTATTGAGCTTTGGTTCCGATTCGTTGGTGAAACCAGCAGCAGCTGAATTTCTCAACATGTCTCTTGTCGTGCTAATCGTGGAGGTGGGATGTTTTACGCTACTTAGTCTGCATTGCACGCTTCTAAGTGCTACAGTTTGTGCGCTCGACCCTTTCACCCACACAGCCAGTTGATCTGTGGTTGTCGAGTGTGCGCTGCTTAGAATGCGTGGCTCAGGGCCGCTGGGCGGCTCCGCTCCTAGCATGCACTGTTTGGGGCTGTCGGTCCTGTAGTGTTTTGCTTCTGTGCTGCCAGCGTTGTACCGCAAACAACATGCAACAGCTCATTCCTGATCCGCTACACACTAGTTGGTAACTCTGTGTCTTAGTGTTTGCAGGGAGCCGTTAGACCCACAACATCTGTAAGGAATTTTCTGGTAACAAATCCGTCCTCGCCAGTGGCCTAAGCTCTTACAATAGTTGTTTGGGCGATCTGTTCTGCAATTGTTCGTCTGTAAGCTGTATTTAGGGCAATAGTGCGAAATGCTTGATAAGCCAGTTTTTTAAGGCAATGTAACTATGCATTAGCAGCACTTCCTCTGCGTGGACAGTTTCAGTTTCGCTCAAGTGGGCAGTGACACAGTGAAATGTTTCTATAGCGCTCTTGATGCACTGCTGATTGAAAATTCTTTCAGCCTGAGCGAAACATAGCTCCAGTCTCTTAGCCCAGAATGAAGGCAATTTGAAATGGCTGCCTGGTGCTGGGCGGCGTCATATGTTGCGTGGGATGCTGATCTGTTGATGTACCTGCCTTGGAATTGTAGTGTACCGACCATATTCGATCATAAATACACAAAGGAGAAAAAAGATTGCAGCAAAGCCAGCCACAGGTGAGTGAGGATGATATGCCATACAAAACACAATACGGCTGTCGCGCGTTGCGAGGCCCAGGCAAGGTGAACTAATAGTTATCACAACAACACTGAAGCGGGAGAAGGTGGATACCTTTCTACACCAGCAACGACGGAAGAGTTAGTATACGTGCTCGTGAGCATGTAAATACCTAACCACTTTTTTACTGAAATTGTCTTGTTTTAGTATCGCAGCACTGCCAGCACAGGGCTGTGAGATTTGGAGCACCACCTGGAATGCTGTACGATGTCCACAGTTTCACCTCGCACTAGGGCCGCCTGCCCTGAGACACGAGACGTAGAACTGCTGCCATTGCAGAGCCTACGGATCCCTGGGACACACCACTCCGGCCAGAGAACTACTGCAGTAGGTGGCGGTTACTCCTCATCACCCATTCCCGCCAGCAGAGCAGCGCTAGAGAGAGACAGGTTGCACCTTGGCCATCGTCGCCTTGGTTGCCAACTCCGGGGAAGTTCGCTGACAGAAGCAGTGGCGTTGCACCACCGCTCGGCCACGCCACGCTCCGTCAACGTTGCAATACACACACACACACACACACACACACACACACACAGGAGGCAACTGGATGTTCATCCGTTCTGCTGCTGCTTGTAGTAAATCATGGTGGAGAGCAAAGAAGTTTGAAAAGCACAAAACAATCTCTCTGACTCCAGCCCTCTTCATTGGTGTCAGGATACTGGCGTAGCCTTTTTAAAACAAAGAGATGGTAGAGAAGCGCGACTACCTTGCTTTTTGTAAGGTGAATGTTGTTACAAGTAAAGGTCAGTAGATTTGTCGCACATCAGAGATAATGGGAGTCACGATTGGTTAGTACCTATTAGATGTGCACAATTTAACTTAGATGGTCATTCAGCAACGTGTACAGAATCAATATCAGTGGTATGTTTCACATGTAAACACTACAGGCGTGTGGCTAGGCAATGCCGATGATCGAAATGGTTAATGATTAGACGTAAGAACTACATTAATGTATTTTATTTGCGTTTCAGAATGAGTGTCGGGAAGGACAAGGCTTCTGCAGAGTCAGAGACATTAGATGTGGCAGAGCTGGAGACAGTTTGCATATTATCAGAAAGGTTAGCATAGTTGACTGCAGTTAATAAAGAGCTACGTGATCAAGTGGAGTCGCAATCGGCACAGTGAGGTAGTGAGGTAAAGATTTGTCAGCCGCAAGTTTAGTTGCTCCTTTCTCCGGTCAATCAAATGAGGATGTGAAAGCATTTGTGGAAGATCTTAAGAAATTAACAGAGATGGCAGGGTGGTCTGATGTGGAACTTTTAAGGATAGCAAAGTTGAGATTAAAAGGAGAAGCAAAAACTTACACTGATAAACCATAACATTATGACCACTGCCCACCGCAACGCTGCATGCCGCCTGGTGGCATTGTGGATATGTAATGTTGGGCTGCAAATAGGGAAATTCGTTGAGATAAGAGACTTTGACAAAGGGCAGATTACTATTATGCAGAGCCTGTGAACGAGTATCTCGTAAACGGAGAAGCTGGTCGAATGTTCATGTACTACTATCGTGAGCATCTACAGACAGAGGTAGAAGGTAGTGAAGCTATCACTAGGCGCTAAATGGTTGGACCTCCACGACTCGTCACAGGACGTGGGATTCGGAGTCTTGTCTGCTCTGTAATGTAGGATAGATAGTGATCTGTGGCAACTCTGCCGAAAGAGCACAATGCTTGTGCACGCACGCACAATTGTTTCAGAGCACATCGTTCATCGTACATTGTTGAACATGGTGCTCTGCAGCAGACCACTCATATCTGTTCACATGCTGACCCAATGGCATCATCAATTACGACTGCAGTCGGCACGAGGTCATCGGGATTCGACCGTCGATCAAACATATCGGCTCTTTGAGTGGATCACATTCTTGTTCCACTAGGTCGATGGTCGCCTCCACAAACGCTGTCATCGAGATGAACGGGTGATCGAAAAGTGCAGCGCGCCACACACACACAGGCTGATGGGGGCAGTGTTACGCTATGGGAGACATTCTCCCGCCCTCGCGTGGGACCTATAGTGGTAATCGAAGATATGCTGACAGCTGCAAACCACCAGCATACCTTCATGTTTGATGTCTTCCCCGACGGTGATGTCATCTTTCATCAGTATAATTGTCCATGTCTTGGAGCCAGAACCATGCTACAGTGGGTTGAGGATCATTATAGTGAACTCACGTTGATGTCTTGGCGACCAAATTCGCCTGATTTAAATCCTATGGAAGCCACCTGGCTCGCAATCTAGGGCCACCACTATGTATGCAGATCAGCAACCCGTAAGCAGGTGGTCATACTGTTTTGGCTCATTGGTGTATGTGGGGTATATAGAGGCTCTCAAGGGAGCCAGAATGATTGAGGAATTTAAGGAGGGGTTAGTCCAGAGGTATACTAAGCAGGACAGTGCCAGACATTTTAGGGGACAGTTGAGCATGGTAATAATAAGCATGCAGAGGGTGGAAGAATTTACAGACAGAATAAGGAAGATCAATGGGTGTACTTAAGAACCGGGACAATGTGATTTTATGAAAGGCTGAGAAGAGGGCGCTTGACTCATTCTTGAGAGGACTACCTTCATAGGTGTCAGGAAGGGTACAGACAAGGGTGTCCAATTGATTTATGCACAGCTCTCAGATTAGCAGAAGAATGTGAAGAAATTGACATGTCAACCAGAGTAGAGGTTAGATAGGATATGTTTTCAACCAATGTAAGGTGTTATAGGTGTGGACAAATGGTTCAAATGGCTCTGAGCACTATGGGACTTAACAACTGAGGTCGTAAGTCCCCTAGAACGTAGAACTACTTAAACCTAACTAACCTAAGGACATCACACACATCCATGCCTGAGGCAGGATTCGAACCTGCGACCGTAGCAGTCACGGGGTTCCGGATTGATGCGCCTAGAACCGCTCGGTCACAGCGGCCAGCAGGTGTGGACAAATGGGCATGTAAGGAGACAATGTCACCAGCTTGGGACAATGGGACAATATGAGTAAAGGCAGAGGCCACAGTAGTTTCAGAAGAAGGGGATTGGGAAAGAACCAGAAGTTAAACGCCAAAGGGAATCGAAGGTCCACCTACGGTCATTCCCAGTGAAGTTAGATGCTATGGTGTCATATGCAGAGGTTCATTGTGTGGTCAGAGGAATAGTAGGAAAGAGGAGTTTCAGGATATTGTTGGACACAGGAGCAAATGTGTCGGTTGCAAGTGGGGATCTGGTGTAAAATGGAACCCATCACAATACAGATTACGTGGAATGGAGGATAAAGATGTCATGCCGTTTGGCTCGGTGGATGTAGATTTTTGCCCGGATATGGTCCAGTTCAAACAATGTGTAGAGATTGTGTCACACGCGAGTGAGGGCCATGACATGATTCTGGGGTTGAATTTCTTGTATCAACATTGTGCCAAAATACATCTTTGGCAGCATATGATGGACGTTGGTGGGAAAATGTTTCATTTGGGTGAAACTGCTGCCAGTGTGGCAATGTCACAAGGTGAGTCTATCACGAACGATAAACCATTTAAACTGTGAACCATCACACTAAGACATGATTCACACAATTGTGTACCTAAGGATACTGGGAAATCGCTTTAGGTTAACACTGAGTCTAGCTTACCAGTAGGAATTTTGTGTGTGGTAAAACTGTTGGAAGTAAATGAAGCATTGAATCAGGCAGGTTGCTTGGTGAAGAGAAGTGTTGTACGTCTATGAGAGATAAGTGGTGATAAAATGGTACCTGTATATGTGGATAATTTCAGTGCTGAGGGTTTATGGTTAATGGAGGGGTTGTTGATCTCTAATGTGGATATCCTGGAGGAGGAATACTGGGACACAAGAGGTATCGGCCATGGACGATCGCCAAACGCTACCGAAACTGCATTACGAGGGAAAGTAAAGCATCTAAAGCGAAGTGATAGGGAATGGATGGAAAGTTACATTTGGAATTTAGGGATTTTTTTTTCAAAAGGCCATTACCAGCTGCACATATTATGCAGTAGTGGATACCAACAGGAAACGAATCAATAGTTTACCTCAAACCATATAGAACACTGAGAATTTTGCAACTGATTCTGGAAGAATTTATCGATCAGTAGCTGAAGGATGTGATTACTGAGGGGAGTAATGGCTCATGGGGGGCTGAAATTGTCGTCGTGCCCAAGAAGTCAGCGGATGGATCACGAAAGTGTAGGTTTTGGTAGGATTATTGACATCTTAATACTAAAATTATTACAGATGCCTATCCTTTGCCGAACATTACAGAAACCATAGTTTATCTGACCCAGTGCAAGCATTTTTCAACTATGGGTACCATCACCTAGTGGTCACTCCAGAAGATGGCCATAAACGGCATTTTCTTCACCGCTGGGTCATTTTAAGTATAGGAGAATGCCTTTTAGATTAAACAACACACCTGCAGCGTTTCAGGGATTTTTAGACGGAGTCCTCAGAGGACTGAAACCATGTCAATGCGTGGTCTATCTTGACGATATAATCGCCTATGCGAGTTAAATAGAATAGCACATTCAATGTTTGAGGGATGTATTTCTGAGACTGAGGGCAGAGAATTTAACGTTGAGCACAGAAAAGTGCAATTTCGGTGTTGGAAATGTTGACATTCCTTGGTCACATAATTAGTAAGGATGAGATTGGTTAAAGCTATACGTGAATGACTGTGCCTGAGTCAGTGAAGGAACTACAATTATTCCACGTTGCAAGTTATTACCACAGGTTTGTAAAGGAATTTGTGGGTGTTGCCAGATTGTTGATACTATTACCGAAGAAAGGTGCAAAATTTATTTGGTCAGAGGATTGTCAATGTGCTTTTGAAAAACTGAAAGAAGCTTTGACATCAAGTCTGATCTTAACGTTCCCAGATTTCAATAAGGAATCCATTCTGTCATGCGATGCATCCAACCATGTGCTTGGTTGTGTGTTGTCTCAAGAAGAACAGGATGTAGAGCACCTGACAGCTTATGCACCAAGGCAACTGAAGTCAGCAGAGAGGAAATATTCCATGATGGAAAAAGAGATGTTGAGCCATATCTGTGGAATCACATCCTTCAAGTATTATCTCTACAAGGAAAAGTTTCAAATGATAATGCATCACGCAGTATTGAAATGATGCTCGGGTTGGAGGACCCATTTGGTAGGTTGACATTATGGGTGGTATGATTGAGTGAGTCTGATTTTTAAGTCATACGGAAACCTGGACAGACACATGGGAATGCAGACAGCTTAATTAGGAAAGTAAGAGGTTGTAAATAGGTGGTAATGAGGTTAAGGCGTCGCAGACAGCGCAGATGATGGATGACGAGTATAAGCAGTGTAGTAAACAACCGAAATTTTGTATGCAGGATGGCTTGCTGTGCAGAGAAAGTTCGAACAATGAGTAGTAGTGTCAGGGAAACTAAGGAATAGAGTGGTACAGGAGACACACGATCACGTGTTAACAGAACATGGAGGATGTAGGGCTACCAGCAGGAGAGTAGAGGAGAGGTATTAGTGAAAGAACAGGAAGATGGACGTGAACCAGTATGTGCAGAATAGAATATGGTGCGGCAGAGTGCAGATTTGTGTTGAATGAGAGTACCCTTGCAGAGATTACCTGAAGCATTAGCACTGTTTGAATTTCATGGGACTGATGTCTTAGCTCCTTTCAACAAAATACCTGCAGGAAATAAATACATCCACACTCATGATTATCGATCATTTTTCGAGATCTATGGAAATGATTGCAAGGTCAAATCAACACGGAGCAACAGTGGCACTTTAAAAAGGCTGATAAAAACGCTCTTAACGCCTTTTTAAGATATAGTCTCCACTCAATCCGATCTGATCACGTAAGCGTAGAAAAGATGTGGAATGATTTCAAAGAGAGAGTATCGACGGCTATTCAGAGATATATACCACATAAATTAATAAGTAATGGTACTGATCCCCCATGGTACACAATACGGGTCAGATCGCTGTTGAAGAAGCAACGAAAAAAACATGCCAAATTAAAAAAAACGCAAATTCTCCAAGATTGGCAAAGTTTTGCAGAAGTTCGAAATATAACACGTACTTGAATGAGAGATGCTTTTAATAATTTCCACAACGAAATTTTGTCTCAGAATCTGGCAGAAAACCCAAAGAGATTCAGGTCATACATAAAGCACAACAGTGGCAAGACATAATCAATACCTTCACTGCGCGATAACAACTGTGATGTCACTGATGACAGTGCCACTAAAGCAGGGTTATTACACACGGTCTTCCGAGACTCCTTCACCAAAGAAGACGAAGTAAATATTCTTGAATTCCAATCAAGGACAACTGCCAAGGGGAGAAACATAGAAGTAGATATCCTCGGTGTAGCAAAGCAGCTTAAATCACTTTAAAAAAAAGCAAGTCTTCCGGTCCAGATTGTATACCAGTCAGGTTCCTCTCAGAGTATGCTCATACAATAGCTCCATATTTAGCAATTATATACAACCGCTCGCTCACAGAAAGACTCACCTAAAGACTGGAAAATTGTTCAAGTCACACCAATACTCAAAAAGGGAAGTAGGAGTAATCCGTTGAATTACAGGCCCATATCACAAACGTCGATTTGCAGTAGGGTTTTGGAACATATACTGTATTCGAACATTCTGAAGTACCTCGAAGAAAACGGTTTATTGACACGTAGTCAGCAGGGATAGCCGGCCGCGGTGGTCTAGCGGTTCTGGCGCTGCAGTCCGGAACCGCGGGACTGCTACTGTCGCAGGTTCGAATCCTGCCTCGGGCATGGGTGTGTGTGATGTCCTTAGGTTAGTTAGGTTTAAGTAGTTCTAAGTTCTAGGGGACTTATGACCTAAGATGTTGAGTCCCATAGTGCTCAGAGCCATTCAGCAGGGATTCAGAAAACATCGTTCATGTGAAACACAACTAGCTCTCAAGAAGTAATGAGTGCTATCGACAGGGGATGTAAGATTGGTTCCATATTTTTAGATTTTCATAAGGCTTTCGACACTGTTCCTCACAAGCGTCTTCTAACCAAACTGCGTGCCTATGGAATATCGTGCTGTCATTTACCGTCTTGTAAAGTCATCAGATGACCAAAATGAATTGCAAAGTGATTTAAGTAAGATATCTGTATGGCGCGTAAAGTGGCAATTGACACTGAATAAAGAAAAGTGTGAAGTTATTCACATGAGTACTAAAAGAAATCCGCTAAATTTCGATTACGTGATAAGTCACACAAATCTGAAGGCTGTAAATTCAACTAAATACTTAAGAATTACAATTACAAAATACCTAAATTGGAATGATCACATACACTCCTGGAAATTGAAATAAGAACACCGTCAATTCATTGTCCCAGGAAGGGGAAACTTTATTGACACATTCCTGGGGTCAGATACATCACATGGTCACACTGACAGAACCACAGGCACATAGACACAGGCAACAGAGCATGCACAATGTCGGCACTAGTACAGTGTATATCCACCTTTCGCAGCAATGCAGGCTGCTATTCTCCCATGGAGACGATCATAGAGATGCTGAATGTAGTCCTGTGGAACGGCTTGCCATGCCATTTCCACCTGGCGCCTCAGTTGGACCAGCGTTCGTGCTGGACGTGCAGACCGCGTGAGACGACGCTTCATCCAGTCCCAAACATGCTCAATGGGGGACAGATCCGGAGATCTTGCTGGCCAGGGTAGTTGACTTACACCTTCTAGAGCACGTTGGGTGGCACGGGATACATGCGGACGTGCATTGTCCTGTTGGAACAGCAAGTTCCCTTGCCGGTCTAGGAATGGTAGAACGATGGGTTCGATGACGGTTTGGATGTACCGTGCACTATTCAGTGTCCCCTCGACGATCACCAGTGGTGTACGGCCAGTGTAGGAGATCGCTCCCCACACAATGATGCCGGGTGTTGGCCCTGTGTGTCTCGGTCGTATGCAGTCCTGATTGTGGCGCTCACCTGCACGGCGCCAAACACGCATACGACCATCATTGGCACCAAGGCAGAAGCGACTCTCATCGCTGAAGACGACACGTCTCCATTCGCCCCTCCATTCACGCCTGTCGCGACACCACTGGAGGCGGGCTGCACGATGTTGGGGCGTGAGCGGAAGACGGCCTAACGTTGTGCGGGACCGTAGCCCAGCTTCATGGAGACGGTTGCGAATGGTCCTCGCCGATACCCCAGGAGCAACAGTGTCCCTAATTTGCTGGGAAGTGGCGGTGCGGTCCCCTACGGCACTGCGTAGGATCCTACGGTCTTGGCGTGCATCCGTGCGTCGCTGCGGTCCGGTCCCAGGTCGACGGGCACGTGCCCTTCCGCCGACCACTGGCGACAACATCGATGTACTGTGGAGACCTCACGCCCCACGTGTTGAGCAATTCGGCGGTACGTCCACCCGGCCTCCCGCATGCCCACTATACGCCCTCGCTCAAAGTCCGTCAACTGCACATACGGTTCACGTCCACGCTGTCGCGGCATGCTACCAGTATTAAAGACTGCGATGGAGCTCCGTATGCCACGGCAAACTGGCTGACACTGACGGCGGCGGTGCACAAATGCTGCGCAGCTAGCGCCATTCGACGGCCAACACCGCGGTTCCTGGTGTGTCCGCTGTGGCGTGCGTGTGATCATTGCTTGTACAGCCCTCTCGCAGTGTCCGGAGCAAGTATGGTGGGTCTGACACACCGGTGTCAATGTGTTCTTTTTTCCATTTCCAGGAGTGTAGATAATGTTGTGGGTAGAGCAAACCAAACACTGCAATTCATTGGCAGAACGCTTAGAAGGTGCAACAGGTCTACTAAAGAGACTGCTCACACCACGCTTGTGCGCCCTATTCTGGACTATTGGTGTGCGGTATGGGATCCGCATCAGGTGAGAATGACGGATGACATCGAAAAAGTTCAAAGAAGGGCTGCTCGTTTTGTACTATCGCGAAATAAGGGAGACAGTGCCACAAACATGATACGTGAATTGTAGTGGCAATCATTAAAACAAAGGCGTTTTTCGTTGTGACGGGATCTTCTCATGAAATTTCAATCACCAGTTTTCTCCTCCGATTGCGAAAACATTCTGTTGTCACCCACCAACATAGGTAAAAATGATCATCACGATAAAAAAAGAAAAATCAGGGCTCGCACAGAAAAATTTAAGTGATCATTTTTCTCACGCGTCGTTCGAGAGTGGAACGGTAGAGAGACAGCTTGAAGGTGTTTCACTGAACCCTCTGTCGGGCACTTAAATGTGAATAGCAGAGTAATCACGTAGATGTAGATATTAGTGTTTATGGATAGAGAGACGCCTCAAGGGGCCGGGTCTTATTATTAACAGGGAGGGCAATGTAGCGCAAAGACCATATTCGGTCAGAAACGCGAAAAACAGGAAGTACAGCAGAACCAGCCACAGGCGAGTGCGAATGTTATGTCTGACAGAAACACTGGCGTTAAACCACCGCTCTGTCAGCTTTGCAGGACGTCACACACACACGCACACACAAACATACGCACGAGGCAACTGGATGCCTCACCCACACTTCCGCTGCTTGAAATGATTCATGGTGGAGAGATGTAATAAAGGAATCTGAAAAGCAGAAAACAATCTCTCAGACTCCGGCCCTCTTCGGAATGCTATACCGTATGCTTTTCTTGATGTGTGTCCTCCAGCTTGCCTTCGCTCCCTCTTTGAGATTATTCATTTCCTATATTCATTTGGAGGGTCATCGCTGTAAGATTTTTATGTTCATGTAGTAGACAGACACTAAAGCGATTATGTAGAGATGGTTTCTGAATACACACATTCATTTTACTTTACTTTACAGCACATGAAAACTTCTTACTACAAGCTTAGGGTGCGCGATAAGTACGTAAGTACAAAAACCACACACACAGAAAAACATCGCACATAATTTGTGGTTTGTTCCTTCGCGACTGATCGGTTGATCCTGAGGTCGCTACACTGTAAAGTTATGAGAAGATAACTTTTCGTTCCTTTGTCTCGTATAAACAATAAACAATTTCCCTGGGTGCTATGTTTGCAGTATCCTGAAAGCCAAAAACGACAGTAAGTTCAGATCAAGGAAATTAAGTTGGCTTAAAAACTCTTAATGAATTGAATCCAGCATTTAATTATTGGACTTGTCAGTCTGAAGTATGCTTAAGGAGAGAAACTAAAGTGACAAGTAGAGGCCTGCCAAACAGAGTGTGAGGCTGAATTTCTACGAATTGCTTCGCAGTTTGATATATTTTCTCTTAATTTCCCGCTAGTTTCATACTAGTGAAGCCTCTAGGCTATCAGAATATTCATCTGAGACTTGTCAAGGTCTAATTGTTAGAACAGACTGCTATTAATTGTTTGAAAAAGAAATTTCAGTTTATATCGACAGCTAAACTGTTGCAGATGGATTTGTTACGCAAGAGACTAGCAGAGTAAAGAAAAACAAGGCAATATGTGATGTTACATTAGAGGCGACTTCCATTAATCGGGACTTTAATTTGTTGACATTAAGGATTTTATAACTGTTCCTGTAACACCGTTCTTACGATAATTTCTCAGTAATGTATTTTTCAGTAGCAATGAAACAGTTCCTTATTTGAAACTTCCTGGCAGATTAAAACTGTGTGCCCGACCGAGACTCGAACTCGGGACCCTTGCCTTTCGCGGGCAAAGGTCCTGAGTTCGAGTCTCGGTCGGGCACACAGTTTTAATCTGCCAGGAAGTTTCATATCAGCGCACATTCCGCTGCAGAGTGAAAATCTCATTCGGGAGTTCCTTATTTATTCACTGCAATCGTCACAAAAATGCGAAGTGTCTAATAGATGACGGAAAAAAAAACTTTTGCTTACACCAGGCACACCTGCTAAAAGAAAAATTAATATATTCATGCACTTCTCAGAAATTACTAGTTATATTTAAGCAGAACTAGAGTAGAGTAACGAACGGCCGTAGCCGTTGTTCTGTATATTGTTTTGTGTAACAGGTACACTTTACCAAATTCGTAAAATGTGGTTATGTAAACTGACAATGCAGAAATACATACTAAAATGGTTCAAATGGCTCTGAGCACTATGGGACTCAACATCGGAGGTCATCAGTCCCCTACAACTTATAACTAATTAAACCTAACTAACCTAAGGACATCACACACAGCCATGCCCGAGGCAGGATTCGAACCTGCGACCGTAGCGGTCGCGCGGTTCCAGACTGAAGCGCCTAGAACCGCTCGGCCACTCCGGCCGGCCGAAATACATACTTGTTTTACAATACTGTTCCGTTGATAAACCTGAAAAGACAAAGAGCTATTAAAAAGTATATTGTCCGACAATTTTCTGAAAAATGCTTTACATTGCTGAAAAAAAATTATCGAGAGGCTGAGTCACAACGTTAGTTGCTGGTGGAACCCAAATACATTAATCCACTGATACTTATCACTGGCATTATTCTATGTGATTGTGTCGTTCCATTTATCGCCTTCACAAGTGACTCTGTCTTTTTTCGCTCTAGATGAGCAAGTGTGGTTAGCACACGGTTCTTGCACTAAACCTAAGTGACTGCCTTTAGAAAATGAATTTTAGGGAAAAACAAGAAGCTTCGTTTTCACATCAGCTATGAATTTCTCTATAGTATTGTCTATTTATGATATCTCTTCTACATGTTTACTTGAGATAAACTTCATAGATTTGCCTCTTCCTTTTCGTATAGTTTACTTAATCTTCTTAACCAGGTCAAAGAATCAGTAATGTTCATCTTACTTGTAGTTCAGAGCACCCAGTCATAGATCTCCCTCAGTAACAGTGCACTGATTCTCATGAGCAGCTCTAAATTTTTCGAATAGTTTTTCTTTCACACTTTTGCGCGTTTCTTTTTGGCGCCTGTTTCATATTAAATCTTTCTCCTGTTCAGATTTTACGAACCGAAACCGACTTTGCACATTGCTTGAGTTTAAGTGTATTCTCCTCCCCTCCTTTAATCAAAATTCAGTCTTATCTTTGTCGCTGAAAGCTAATATTGTAAAAAATGGTTCAAATGGCTCTAAGCACTATGGGACTTCACATCTTAGGTCATCAGTCCCCTAGACTTAGAAGTACTTAAACCTAACTAACCTAAGGACATCACACATATCCATGCCTGAGGCAGGTTTCGAACCTGCGACCGTAGTAGCAGCGCGGTTCCGGACTGAAGCGCCTAGAACCGCTCTGCCACAGCGGCCGGCGCTAATATAGTACATATTTTATTTGGGCTTGGAGAGTAGTTTATTTTTGTTCTGGACTTTAGTTAGTACAAAAATAATCGATCGAACTACAATTCATGGAATATTTCATCTTTGCAAGGTTGGAAAAATTAATTGAATTCCACATTATTGTGAAACTCCGGAACCTGCACAAAGACAGATGCTATTAGCAACCACTGCTAATTGTTACGGATATTAAATGAGTTGCAAATCCGAGAGAATAGCAGCTGTGAACAATTGTGTCAGAGGAACTATCAACGGAAACTCAAATTCACTTTACAAATTACGACTGCGATGTGCCTTGTTATCTGTATACCGATGCGCCGTCAACCAAGGATATACGCCTGACGTGTTGCGCATACGCTGTCTTCTACAGCTCTGGCAGGGGCATAAATTTCTCCAGCCGCCTGAAAAGTTACGAATTTAATAATTTCAATTAAAAAAAAATACTTGCGTTGTGGCTTAACAGTTAAAATTTTGACATTTCGTTTCTTTTGGTGTATTCTTCCGGTGTAAAAAATTTCAGGGCAGGTTTCGTCACATCGGATTGGACCGTCCCCTTGTCAGTTACACGAGACGCCCAGGGTGCCCTGATGCAGCGTCAGTCAGCACACAGTATGCATTGGCTCTGACAAGGGCGATGCTGCGAGGGAAAGGTATGCTGGAAGATGCTGTGGAGACTTATTTGCCGCAGTCGCCGAGGTTCCAGGCAGCAACACCCCTGCCCAAGAAGACTGAATGATTGTAAATAGTAAACAATAAAGGGCATTTGCAGTGGTGGAAATCAGTAAAAGACACGCAGTTATTTGTGGAAAAACATATTTATTTACGTATTTGGTATTGCATGCATTTTCCCATATAGTTTACAACAAAGCAAAACAAAATACTTTCTCATTTTACCATTAGCATTGCTACTTAAGAAATTTAAGGAAACAAGACAACCTTAGTGGTGGAAACTGGTATAAGGGCTCTTATGAATTGCTAGAATAACCTAACTTATACAATAAATAGATCACAGCTATGACCTAGTGTTTAGTCGAACCTCCATTAGTTCTTAATAACTGCAAAAATCCTCTTAGGCAACGATTCTACACTGAAGCGCCAAAGAAACTGGTATAGGCATGCGTATTAAAATACAGAGATATGCAAACAGGCAGAATACGGCGCTGCGGTCAGCAACGCCTAAGACAACAAGTGTTTGGTACAGTTGTTAGACCGGTCACTGCTGCTACAATGGCAAGTTATCAAGATTTATGTGAGTTGGAACGTGGTGTTACAGTCGGCTCACGAGCGATGGGATACAGCATCTCCGAGGTAGTGCTGAACTGGGGATTTTCCCGCACGACCATTTCACGAGTGTATCATGAAAATTAAGAACCCGGTAAAACATCAAACCTCCGACACCGCTGCGACCGGAAGAAGATCCTGCAAGAACGGGACCAACGACGACTGAAAAGAATCGTTCGACGTGACAGAAGTTCAGGCTTTCCTAAAATTGCTGCATATTTCAATGCTGGACCATCAACAAGTGTCACCGAGTGAACCATTCAACGAAACATCATCGATACGGGCTTCAGGAGCCGAAGGCCCACTCGTGCACCCTTGGTGACTGCAAGACACAAAAATTCACGTCTCTCCTGGGTCCGTCAGCAACGACACTGGACTGTTGATGACTGGAAACATGTTGCCTGGTCGGACGAATCTCGTTCCAAATTGTATCGAGCGGATGAACGTGAACGGGTATGGAAACAACATCATAAATCCATGGACCCTGCGTGTCAGCAGGGGACTGTTCAAGCTGGTGGAGGCTCTGTAATGGCGAGGGTGACAGGTGACACGTACGTAAGCATCCTGTCTGATCACCTGCATCCGTTCATGTCCATTGTGCTTCCTGACGGACCTGAGCAATTCCAGCAGAACAATGCGACACCCCACACGTCCAGAATTGCTACAGAATGGCTCCAGGAACACTCTTCTGAGTTTAAAAACTTCTGCTGGCCACCAAACTCCCCAGACATGAACATTATTGAGCATATCTGGGATGCTGTTCAGAAGCGATCTCCACCACCTCGTGCTCTTACGGGTTTATGGACAACCTTGCAGGATTCATGGTGTCAGTTCCCTCCAGCGCTACTTCAGACATTAATCGAGTCTATGCCTCGTCGTGATGCGGCACTTCTGCGTGCTCGCGGGGGCCCTATACGATATTAGGCAGGTGTATCAGTTTTTTTGGCTTTGCAGTCTATAATGGCAGTGATCTCTTCTTCCGAGATTCAAGTCCACTCCATTCGAATTGCAGTTTTCAGTTCGGCCATAGTCTCAATCTGTCGTCCATTGAGATAAACACATCTTGCTAGGATCCCCCATAGATTCTCCATGAGATTTAAATCGATGGCCAGCTCAGAAATGGAATTCCTTCATCTCAGAACAACGATTTTGTCTTGGCAGATCAGTGAATCCCAGCGTTATCTTGTTGGAGTAGTAAATTATCATCGCCAAAGTCCTCATACATACGAGCCATTCAGTTTCTCGCATTCGTGTATAAATATCAGACTTCATTTTAGGATGCAGCCATGCCATGTTGGCTGTGCCTTTAGCACAGAATGCTGCCCAGATCAGAGCGCTGCAACGACAAAAGTTTCTGCTCATCCGAACGCGTTTTTCTCTACAGAGATCATGCCAGTAATACTGAAAACAATCTGCCTCATCCAAATTAAACTACTTCTCATCACTGAAAATTACTTCGTTCCATTCCACGGTCAATGACATATGTTCTTGAGCCTCCTTATACGCATTATTTAAAGGTGGCTTATGGGGCCGTCTCTTGAATGCCAGTTTCACGTCATGAGCCAGGATTTGTGTAACGCGTCTGGAAGTGATTGATAACTGCAAATAAACCACGATTTGATAGGGACACAAACCGATGACTTGTGCTTTGCACAGAATCAAACCCGTATCTGATGCTGACAATTTTCGTGTCCTGTCATATTTGCCATTTTTACCATACTGTGCATCCAATCAGACAAAATTATCAATAATACGATAGGGACACCCTAATTTTTTTTTTAAATCTGTCGATTGGAGAGGTCTGTTTCTTTGTACGCTTCAATTCTTGGTTGCTCTTAATCCGATAGAGGCTTTCCACGCGGCATTATCACAATAACTGCCGTACGCCGTTAGCAAACACACCTCCAAACTGTAACTGTAGCGAACGGTTGACATTTACCTCTGTGCGCATCATGTAGCGGACCTGCTTTTATGTCAACTGCCACCCCTTCCTACTCGTAAGACCGCTTTTTTCACTTTCTAACTCCTCAGCCTCATTCTAATGATGAACTGAGAGTGTATTTTGTTTTGCTTTGTTATAAACTGCACAGGAAAAATGCTTGCAATACAATACGTAATAAATATGTTTTTCCCACAAACAGCCACAATTTCCACCACTGTATATCCGCAGGCTGCCTTCTTCTGCCTTCTGCTGTCAGGCGGTCGGTGGCTGGTGACCATCATGAGCTGCATCGAGAGGAAACTCTAAAGCAGAAACTGTTCTGATCACAACAAGCAGCCGTGAGCTCCTTTGCGGAAGTGTTTTTGGAACGTTTTACTATTAATGTCGTGATAGAAATTTAAGAAAAAAAACAGTTAGAGAAAAAGTAAGTAGGCCTAAACTGTTTAGTATTTCTTAAGTAATCACCATAACTCTTAATACAGTTATTTTACTATGAGACACTGTGGACTCGCCCGCGTTTTGGCGAGGTTGTTTCCAGTACGTTGCAGAAGTTTCGCTGGGAAGCCCTTACACATCCTCCACACAGTCCCAATCTCTCCCCGTGTGATTTCCATGTTTTTGGAAAGTCATTCCTGGTAGTCGATTTCCTTCGGACAAAGAGTTGCACACCTTGGTACAGTCATGGATCCGTAGTCAACAGTAAACCTTTCTACAAGAAGGCATTGACCATCTTGTCTCTGAGTGGGATAAATGTACGAGGGGCGTTGAATAAGTAATGCAACACATTTGTTTTTCTGGGCCAATTTAGGTTAAAAAATTCGTAATTTGTTGTGGGAAATCGTGTAATATTCCGCCTTCAGCCACTTACAGTTTCATGAAGTTCCTATAGGTGGCGGCACTATACGTAGTCTTCACGATGGCGTCCGTAACGGAGATCCGTTCCAAGCAGAGGGCTGTCACTGAGTTTCTTCTCGCGGAAAATAAGAGCACCGAAGATATTCATAGGCGTTTGCAGAATGTCTACGGAGATCTGACAATAAACAAAAGCACAGTGAGTCGTTGGGCAAGGCGTCTGTCATCATAGTAACAAGGTCGCGCAAACCTGCCTGATCTCCCCACGTGCTGAGCGGCCGCACATAGCTGCGACTCGCGCAATATCGGAACGTGCAGACACTCTCATTCGAGATGATCGACGGATCATAGTCGCTGCTCAACTGGATGTCTCTATTGAAGGCTCAACACGAAAGTTTTGCTCCAGTACAGATAGTGTTGAGGATCAGTTGACAAAGTTCAAAACCATCGTACAACCTGCATTAGTTGAGTATGTGCCAAGCAAGATCGTAAGCGATGGAAAAGAGCCACCGTGGTACAACAACCGAGAAAACTTCTGCGGAAGCAAAGGGAACTTCACAGCAAACATAAACACAGCCAAAGCCTTGCAGACAAACAAAAACTACGCGAAGTGAAATGTAGTGTGAGGAGAGCTATGCGAGAGGCGTTCAATGAATTCGATAGTAAAGTTCTATGTACTGACTTGGCAGAAAATCCTAAGAAATTTTGGTCTTATGTCAAAGCGGTAGGTGGATCAAATCAGAATGTCCAGACACTCTGTGACCAAAATGTTACTGAAACAGAGGATGACAGACTAAAGGCCGAAATACTAAATGTCTTTTTCCAAAGCTGTTTCACAGAGGAAGGCTGCACCGTAGTTCCTTCTCTAGATTGTCGCAAAGATGACAAAATGGTAGGTGTCGAAATAGATGACAGAGGGATAGAAAAACAATTAAAATCGCTCAAAAGAGGAAAGACCGCTGGACCTGATGGGATACCAGTTCGATTTTACACAGAGTACGCGAAGGAACTTGCCCCTCCCCCCCCTTCTTGCAGCGGTGTACCGTAGGTCTCTAGAAGAGCGTAGCGTTCCAAAGGATTGGAAAAGGGCACAGGTCATCCACGTTTTCAAGAAGGAACATCGAACAGAATTTTGGAACACGTATTACGTTCGAGTATAATGACTTTTCTGGAGACTAGAAATCTACTCTCTAGGAATCAGCATGGGTTTCGAAAAAGACGATAATGTGAAACCCAGTTCGCGCTATTCGTCCACGAGACTCAGAGGGCCATAGACACGGGTTCCCAGGTAGATGCCGTGTTTCTTGATTTCCGCAAGGCGTTCGATACAGTTCCCCACAGTCGTTTAATGAACAAAGTAAGAGAATATGGACTATCAGACCAATTGTGTGAATGTCCAGACACTCTGTGACCAAAATGTTACTGAAACAGAGGATGACAGACTAAAGGCCGAAATACTAAATGTCTTTTTCCAAAGCTGTTTCACAGAGGAAGACTGCACCGTAGTTCCTTCTCTAGATTGTCGCACAGATGACAAAATGGTAGGTGTCGAAATAGATGACAGAGGGATAGAAAAACAATTAAAATCGCTCAAAAGAGGAAAGACCGCTGGACCTGATGGGATACCAGTTCGATTTTACACAGAGTACGCGAAGGAACTTGCCCCTCCCCCCCCTTCTTGCAGCGGTGTACCGTAGGTCTCTAGAAGAGCGTAGCGTTCCAAAGGATTGGAAAAGGGCACAGGTCATCCACGTTTTCAAGAAGGAACATCGAACAGAATTTTGGAACACGTATTACGTTCGAGTATAATGACTTTTCTGGAGACTAGAAATCTACTCTCTAGGAATCAGCATGGGTTTCGAAAAAGACGATAATGTGAAACCCAGTTCGCGCTATTCGTCCACGAGACTCAGAGGGCCATAGACACGGGTTCCCAGGTAGATGCCGTGTTTCTTGATTTCCGCAAGGCGTTCGATACAGTTCCCCACAGTCGTTTAATGAACAAAGTAAGAGAATATGGACTATCAGACCAATTGTGTGATTGGATTGAAGAGTTCCTAGCTAACAGAACGCAGCATGTCATTCTCAATGGAGAGAAGTCTTCCGAAGTAAGAGTGATTTCAGGTGTGCCGCAGGGGAGTGTCGTAGGACCGTTGCTATTCACAATACACATAAATGACATTGTGGATAACATCGGAAGTTCACTGAGGCTTTTTGCGGATGATGCTGTAGTATATCGAGAGGTTGTAACAATGGAAAATTGTACTTAAATGCAGGAGGATCTGCAACGAATTGACGCATGGTGCAGGGAATGGCAACTGAATCTCAATGTAGACAAGTGTAATGTGCTGCGAATACACAGAAAGATAGATCCCTTATCATTTAGCTACAAAATAGCAGGTCAGCAACTGGAAGCAGTTAATACCATAAATTATCTGGGAGTAGGCATTAGGAGTGATTTGAAATGGAATGATCATATAAAGTTGATCGTCGGTAAAGCAGATGCCAGACTGAGATTCATTGGAAGAATCCTAAGGAAATGCAATCCGAAAACAAAGGAAGTAGGTTACAGTACACTTGTTCGCCCACTGCTCGAATATTGCTCACCAGTGTCGGATCCGTGCCAGATATGGTTGATCGAAGAGATAGAGAAGATCCAACGGAGAGCAGCGCGCTTCGTTACAGGACCATTTAGTACTCGCGAAAGCGTTACGGAGATGATAGATAAACTCCAGTGGAAGACTCTGCAGGAGAGACGCTCAGTAGCTCGGTACGGGCTTTTGTTGAAGTTTCGAGAACATACCTTCACCGAGGAGTCAAGCAGTATATTGCTCCCTCCTACGTATATTTCGCGAAGAGACCATGAGGATAAAATCAGAGAGATTAGATCCCACACAGAGGCATACCGACGATCTTTCTTTCCACGAACAGTACGAGACTGGAATAGAAGGGAGAACCGATAGAGGTACCCTCCGCCACACACCGTCAGGTGGCTTGCGGAGTATGGATGTAGATGTAAATGAAGATGTAGTTCTGAAACACTTATCCAACAGTTGGGGTACTCAGACATGTGTGCCTGGTGGATTCCTCGCCGCCCAACAGAAGACCCTAAAGAAATGAGCGTTACGAACCTGACTGTGCCAATTTATGCTGTCGAACATTGTCGCAGGTCATGAAACATGCCTGCATCACTTCGAACCGGAAACGGCATTCCATGATGTGACGTCCCACCACGTCTCCTCCGATGAAAAAGTTCAAAGCCGGTAAAGCCATGGCGAAGGTCTTCTGGGACTCTGTATGGGCTATTCTGCTTGATGTTCTCCCTCATGGTGCAACGATCCACTCTGAAGTGTGTTGTGCTGCACTTAGGAAACTGAAGGAACGACTTCAGCATGTTCGTTGCCACAAAAATGCAAACGAATTTGTCCTTCTCCCGACAACGCACGGCCTCACACAAATCTGTGCACCCGAGAGGCGCTCGCAGAACTTCATGACTGTTTTCCCACATCCATTCTACAGCCCGGATCTCGCACTTCCGATTTCTATCTGTCTGGCCAATGAAGGATGCACTGCACGAGATGCAGTACGTGGATGATGGGGACGTTATTGATGCAACACGACTTCTACTCCGACATCGACCATTACTGTGGAACCGTGCGGGCATACAGGCCCTCCCAGTAAGGTGGCGTTAGGCCGTCGTATTGAACGGAGATTATGTTTAAAACAGGATTTTGTGGCTGAAAGCCGGCCGGTGTGGCCGAGCGGTTCTAGGCGCTGCAGTCTGGAACCGCGCGACCGCTAAGGTCGCATGTTCCGATCCTGCCTCGGGCATGGATGTGCGTGATGTCCTTAGGTTAGTTAGGTTTAAGTAGTTCTAAGTTATAGGGGATTGATGACCTCAGATGTTGAGTCCCATAGTGCTCAGAGCCATTTGAACTTTTTTTTTTTTTTGGCTGAAAGAGTGGAGAATAATATGGTGTGTCGGAATTCTGAATAAAACTAACTTAGTTTTAGAAAAAAAAAATGTTGCATTACTTCTAGAACGTCCCTCGTATCAACAGTTATACCGATTACTTTCGAAATAATGATCAGTTTACTTACTTTTGTTCCAGCTGTCTAGTTCTCGTTTGAGTGCCTCTTGTAAGTCGAGCGGTGACAAGTCTGCCTTTCTCCGTCTCCTTTATGCTCTCATCACTCCCGACTCTCTCCGCCACTACCCGAACGCAAGTTGCGTTGGTTGGAGTGTGGACGGACTCGAGCGCCTAATGGTGGGAACGAACCGAGATCCCTCAGTGCTTTGCAGCAGAAAAAACGAGAGACCAAAATTCGCCCCAGCATCTGGCGACAGCGTCGTCTCATTACTTCACTCGATGTTTCATGTGGCCGAGTAGTGGAGCAAAGGGTGAAGAGCAATAAGACTATGGAGGAGGCAGAGAGGTTCATTCTCTGAAGGTGATCACAAGGTACGATGATGAAATATCGTGTTTCTTAAACGACTTCATCCGCCTGGACAGCCGGGGGCAATACAGTTATTTCGCCAAGAAAGCTTAAAACCACACAAAGTGGTAAGATATTGAGACGATCGGTGTCATCCCCACGATTCGACGTTGCAGTTCGTCTGGAACTATTGCGATGACAGTTGCTTACAAATTTGAGGTGTTGTGGTATTAGCAACAGCCGATTTAATGTGCACACCTTGTGAAAATGAAACTGGAAAATAGTGTTGCTTGGTGGGTTGAATTACTGCACACATCCTAATATAATATCATGCTCCCTGTTGCATCCGAATCACACTACTTCGCAGTTGTTACTGAACAACGAAATCTCCAAACCTGTCTCTGCATTGCAATACTATATCTGCATGAATTTACTGATACAGGAGCTGACAACAGTCTTTCCCGGCACTGCAGCGTATTGTACTATCGGAGTTCAGTTATTGGAGAAAATATACTACGTGATCACTAGTATCTGGGCACCCTCAAAAACATACTTTTTCATATTAGGTGCATTGTGCTGTCGCCTACTGCCAGGTACTCCATATCAGCAAACTCAGTAGTCATTGGACATCGTGAGAGAGCACAATGGGGCGCTCCGCGGAACTCAAGGACTTCGAACCTGGTCAGGTGATTGGGTGTCACTTGTGTCATACATCTGTACGCGAGATTTCCACACTCCTAAACATCCCTAGGTCCACTGTTTCCGATGTGATAGTGAAGCGGAAACGTGAAGGGACACGTACAGCACAAAAGTGTACAGGCCGACCTCGTCTGTTGACTGACAGAGACCGCCGATAGTTGAAAAGGGTCGTAATATGTAATAGACAGACATCTATCCAGACCATCAGATAGGAATTCCAAACTGCATCAGGATCCACTGCAAGTTCTATAAAATTTAGGCGAGAGGTGAGAAAACTTGGATTTCATGGTCGAGCGGCTGCTCATAAGACACACATCACGCCCATAAATGCCAAATGACGCCTTGCTTGGTGTAAGGAGCGTAAACATTAGACGATTGAACAGTGAAAAAACGTTGTGTGGAGAGACGAATGACGGTACACAATGTGGCGATCCGATGGCAGGGTGTGGGTATGGCCAATGCCAGGTGAATGTGTAGTGCCAATAGTATAATTCGGAGACGGTGTTGTTATGGTCTGGTCGTGTTTTTCGTGGAAGGGGCTTGCACCCCTCGTTGTTTGGCGTGGCACTATCACAGCACAGATCTACATTGATATTTTAAGCACCTTCTTGCTTCCCACTGTTGAAGAGTAATTCGCGGATTGCGATTGCATTTTTCAACACGATAGAGCACCTGTTCGTAATGTACGGCCTTTGGCGGAGTGGTTACACGACAATGACATCCCTGTAATGGACTTGCCTGCATAGAGCCCTGACCTGAATTCTGTAGAACACCTTTGGGATGTTTTGGAACGCCGACTTTGTGCCAGGCCTCACCAATCGACATCGACACCTCCCCTGAGTGCAGCACTTCTTGAAGAATGTGTTGCTATTCCCCAAGAAACTTTCCAGCACCTGACTGAACGTATGCCTTCGAGAGTGGAAGCTGTCATAAAGGCTAATTGTGGGCCAACACCATTTTGAATTCCACCATTACCGATGGAGGGCGCAACGAATTTGTAAGTCATTTGTAGCCAGGTGTCCGGATACTTTTGATCACATAGTGTATACTGCTGTCAATCTGTCGGATGCGATCTTACGGGACTATCAAACGCAATAGCAGTCGTATTTCTACTTACTGCGAACAATTTTACTTCAGTATTGCTTCAAGCCTTCGGCTGAGTGAAACCGTTCTTTCAAACGTCGCACGTTAACTTCAAATGCATGGAAGCGTCACCAATGTTGCTAATGTGACGGGAATGTTAAAATGTGCAGCCGTGTGTGCGGAAAGAACTATTGTTACCAGATGAATGGCTTTGTATGTGTTTTATGGAGGTCGCGGAATCCATGTAACAGGGAGAGAAGTTCGGTACACAATTCAACTGAAGAAAATGATTATGTTCTGAATTCCCACAGGAACTGGCTTTAGGCTTTGCTAGTTCTTCTGTGTCCATTGTTTATACCAAATCATGTCAATTACACGCTGTAGGGCTCTGTTCCAGGAAGCCCTTATGGTGCCTTCCACACACTCCCACCTATCGCCGTGTGAAACTGCAGAGGCATATTGAACATCAAGATAGGACCTAGTGTCAAAGGGACAGGGTGATGTTCTCAGCAGAATCCCAAGTCAGAGTAATCGAAGTAGCCTGGATACTGTGTGGTGTGGAAAGAACGAGAAACGCATTACATGTCAAATATGTTGGAAAACGATGCATATAGTGGGCTTAGAAACATGCGAAAACACAGAGCTATTTTAGCATTGGTCATGATAACCAATTTCAATCTATTCGAACATTTGTTACATTTCGTCGAATCACATTTTCACTTACCCTATAACCCTCCATCTTCAAATGGGTATCAGACGTAATACTGGGTGGTTGATCATATTATGAGTTTACCACTGTCGTCTTATTATAACAGCTGTGGACGAGCGGTTCTAGGCGCTTCAGTCCGGAACCGCGCGACTGCTACGGTCGCAGGTTCGAATCCTGCCTCGGGCATGGATGTGTCTGATGTCCTTACGTTAGTTAGGTTTAAGTAGTTCTAAGTTCTAGGGGATTGATGATCTCTGATGTTAAGATCCATAGTGCTCAGAGCCATTTGAACCATTTTATCTTATTATAATAATGACACATCGGCAGGAACATATACACAGTATTGGCCATGTGGTCATCGCTCATTAATGACAGTGTATGCTTTCATTGAAACTTCCTGGCAGATTAAAACTGTGTGCCCGACCGAGACTCGAACTCGAGACTTCGCCTTTCGCGGGCAAGTGCTCTACCATCTGAGCTACCGAAGCACGACTCACGCGCCGTCCTCACAGCTTTACTTCTGCCAGTATCTCGTCTCCTACCTTCCAAACTTTACAAAAGCTCTCCTGCGAACCTTGCAGAACTAGCACTCCTGAAAGAAAGGATACTGCGTAGACATGGCTTAGCCACAGCCTGTGGGATGTTTCCAGAATGAGATTTTCACTCTGCAGCGGAGTGTGCGCTGATATGAAACTCCCTGGCAGATTAAAACTGTGTGCCCGACCGAGACTCGAAGCGGGCCTGAGTCGTGCTTCGGTAGCTCAGATGGTAGAGCACTTGCCCGCGAAAGGCTAGGTCCCGAGTTCGAGTCTCGGTCGGGCACACAGTTTTAATCCGCCAGGAAGTTTCATATCAGCGCACACTCCGCTGCCGAGTGAAGATCTCTTTATGCTTTCATTGACACACAAGTTGTAGGAACTAGCTCAAGGCATTGAGCTGGAGATGACCAAGCTTTTAAAATGATAATAGTGTATAAGATGGCCAACTAGCCTGGGAACCTTAAGGATTTAATGCAAAATTTTATTTGAGACTGTGTTTTCCATTGAGTGTTTGAAGTGCTCTTCCAGTCTAGCGCCACCAGTGCCTAAGTGCCATACCGGTCTGTCAGGTCAGCGCGACAGAATATCAATCCTAAGGGCCCGGGTTCGATTCCCGGCTGGGTCGGAGATTTTCTCCGCTTAGGGACTGGGTGTTGTGTTGTCCTAATCATCATTTCATCCCCATCGACGCGCAAGTCGCCTAACTGGCGTCAAATCGAAAGACTTGCACCCTGGCGAACGGCCTAACCGTTACATTTCGTCGAATCACATTTTCACTTACCCTATAACCCTCCATCTTCAAATGGGTATCAGACGTAATACTGGGTGGTTGATCATATTATGAGTTTATCACTGTCGTCTTATTATAATAGCTGTGGACGAGCGGTTATAGGCGCTTCAGTCCGGAACCGCGCGACTGCTACGGTCGCAGGTTCGAATCCTGCCTCGGGCATGGGTGAGTCTGATGTCAAATGGCTCTGAGCACTATGGGACTTAACATCTGAGGTCATCAGTCCCCTAGAACTTAGAACTACTTAAACCTAACTAACCTAAGGACATCACACACATCCATGCCCGAGGCAGGATTCGAACATGCTACCGTAGCGGTCGCGCGGTTCCAGACTGAAGCGCATAGAACCGCTCGGCCACTAGCGGCCGGCAGTCTGATGTCCTTAGGTTAGTTAGTTTTAAGTAGTCCTAAGTTCTATGGGACTGATGACCTCCGATGTTAAGTCCCATAGTGCTCAGAGCCATTTGAACCATTTTATCTTGTTATAATAATGACACATCTGCAGGAAGATATACACAGTATTGACCATGTGGTCATCGTTCATTAATGACAATGTATGGGTTTCATTGACACACAAGTTGTAGGAACTAGCTCAAGGCGTTGAGCTGAAGATGACCAAGCATTTAAAATGATAATAGTGTATAAGATGGCAACTAGCCTGGGAACCTTAAGGATTTAATGCAAAATTTTATTTGAGACTGCGTTTTCCATTGAGTGTTTCAAGTGCTCTTCCAGCCTAGCGCTACCAGTGTCTCCTGGCCCTAGTCACACGACATTTATAACTCTTTTAATTTGCCACCCCCGTCCCCTTCTGACACTCACCCGTCCTGCTTCGCATCCTGTACAATAGTGTCAGTCTAATAACGCAATCCTACAGCAAAAACGGTATTGTAATCGCAACATGGAATCTGGATCACGGAGTCCCGGCTTCGATTCCCGGCCGGGTTGGGGATTTTTTCTGCCCGGGGACTGAGTGTTTGTGTTTTCCTCATCATTTCATCGTCATTCTTGACAGTGGCTAGATTGGACTCTGTAAAAATTGGGCTGTGTAAAAATTGGGACTTTGTACAGGCGATAATGACCGCGCAGTTGAGCGCCCCAAAAACCAAACGTCATCATCAACAAGGATTTTTTTTTTTTTTTTTTAAGTAGGTTCGACAAGCGGGACTGTATGAACACAGTCTATGATCGCTGCGAATATTGGACTTACTGACTTCTGTACCTGGGAAGTATAATAGGATGGATTGCTCTCGCCTTAAGTTTTTAAGTTAGAGTGGAACGTTGTCCTCTTTCGTTGAACTTCCTTTTCTGGCTCATTCTTTTTAATTTCTTGTGTATACTCAATTGTTAAACTTGCCAATGATATACTGAAGTGAGAAATGCATTTTGTTGACTCTGCATCCTATTTTCGTGAAACGAAATCCCCGATTTATCGCGAGGATGATAATTTTCCTTATACTATCACTAAATCCTTTATCTTTCAGTATAACTTATCACCATGTAAGTTCCAAACTACACTGCATTTTTACGCAAATGCGACGTTTTGACCACTAGTTGCGAGAGATTAAGAACTGTGCTACGTGTCCGAATAAAAGCAGTAGATAATTTTCTCCCTTTCAGCCACTTTTATGTCTTTTCATATCACGCTAAGAGTTATACCACTTTCAACGTAAAACTAGCATTTCTCAAAGTAATGTACCAGCAGAAAAAGAATTTTCCGCAATTCAAATCGTAAGTATGGCAGTAAGGAATCACGATGCTGAAATATTCAGTGGACGAATATCACTGACGCATATTGTCTCACAGTGCTATATTCGTGGACAAAGGAATGAAGATTGAGTAAGTTTGGTTGAGTACTCCTCAGAACTATTGGAAGGCTCTTCTACTTTCCAACTCCTCTTTTAAGCCCCCTACGTTCAGCACTGAGATGGTCCCTTGCAACGAACTTAGTTTATTTAAATTTCCCCACTCGAGCTGTTTGTCGATCAGTTATGGCTGCTCGTCGATTGTTCCTTGTACCTTTCGATTCAAGGATATTTAATTTGTTATGTTTGACAATATACATGTTAAAATTTTCATCTCAGAATACTTCTACAATTAATAGCATTGTGGACTGGTTTTTGGTACACTATTAACGAACAAATCATAAAATAATTGCCGATGTTGCAAAGCCAACACTTTTACTATTCACAAACTCTCATACACAAAATATATGTTATCATGCAGCTGTAAATTCGCACAAAGCCGATGATACAAGCTCAGGAAATTTCAGTTTTCGTAAACAAACTCAGAATAACTTTCTCTCTAGTGATAACGGAAATCAGACTAACAGAATATTAAAAAGTTCCATATCAGCTTCACTTTGGGACCTCCAGAGATTGTTAGACATTGAAGAATCTGGTCTGGAGAATCGACATCCATCCACTGCACTGCACTCTTATCCAGTGGCGTCTGCTGTGTAAGAACCCGTGAACACCTTGACTTTCGACACATTACGGATTTACTGATTAGTTTTCTTTAAATGCTGTCATGCATAACATGGATGCTGCAATTTGAAAGATACAGCACTTAAATCTACCGCCTACTGCTCTTATAGACTCTATAAAACTTGGCATCAGGGTAGTGAGCACATTTTCAGTTGTGAACGTTTTAAGGAGCTTTTGCGCATGCGCAGCTCGCTTGGCCTAACTGCCTTGTGGGTCAAATACATACTGATTTGATGAACAACGTGGTTCACGATGTGTACAGTTAGCCCTTGCCACTCAACTAGAAGTTTAATTTAGTGCCACAAGATGGTAGCACACTGTGGCAGAATTTTATCCCGTTCGCTCGGCATAAATCCTGCTAGATGATAGCCCACTCCTCGGATATGCTGATTCACTCATTATATGCTGTAGTAAAATTAGATCGGACTTCAGTATATGTTAAAGTTGTACTGACAGTAAACCAATTTTGTAGGTTTCTGAATGAGTTTAGTATATTAAGCTATGAAGTTTATCATAAAGTAATCCATTTGAGGCACCGACAAGGGAAACTCCCCGCCGCACCCCTCTCAGATTCAGTGGTAAGAGGGCCCAGTGGACAGCCCGTCAAAAACTGAACACAGATTAAGCACGTAAACAGGATGAAGATGTACGGAACTGTGAAAAGAAAAGCAAAATAGAAACAGCGAACGGTTCAAGCTTGATAAGTGCCACATCGTACATATTCAGGTTGCTACAGTGTTGTGGTTCAGTAACTGTCCGCCAGAACTTCCTGCGTTACCAGGACCCACTTTAACGTGTTGAGTTTCTTAATCTTCGTGTGGCATCAAGATTGGTCCACGTCGCACAAGTTCTCCCTCTGCCAACGGCGATTGGGCGCAACGTTCAGGCGGCCTTTGGCTATTATCTCACGGCTGTTTCCATGTTTAACGTCCGTTATGACACACATACCCTGCCTCGACGGGATGGTGACCTCGGGCTCGTCAATGTCCGTATGCGAGCTGCGGCCTTGTTTCTGAGTACCATGAGAAGACAGTGGACCAGGTGGGGCACATCTCTAACACGCAGCTTGCTTGCGGTCCTCCTGCCTGCTTCCACCTCATCGCCGGTGTGTGTCGGCCACATCGTGCCTCATTTGTCTCACATTTCGACCTTTTTCGTCGACTACAGTTACACACATACCAGTCTCCCAGATAAGCGCGCGTCCAGGACTAAGGATTTTTACAGCCTACTATTGCGCCGTGTTCCCCGGAATGTGATGGAGATCCCTCCATCCAGTGGGCCATAGTGTGGACTACCATCCACCGGCCCTTCTTCCCTACGAATGTCTGGGCATTGTGGTATCACTACCATCACTACCATCCACCGGCCCTTCCTCCCTACGGATGTCTGGGCATTGTGGTATCACATAACCAACAGGAAATTTGCCACGAAACAGCGTCTGCACAACATTGGTTTGCCGGATTCCCCTCTTTGACTCTTTTGCCAAAAACTCGACACTGATGACCACTGTCTGACGTGCGCCTCTTCGCAAGATGCGCTTCATGCAGCAAATCATTGCCTGCTATCTCAGAGTGCCACCAGACACGATCGAATCGCGAAAGTTTCTATACCCAGAGAACAAACACTTTCCCGCCGCCAAATATCATGCCATAACGTGGGTCAAGGAGTGGGCGGTCGCTTACCTCTTTCATGAGGGACCTAAATTCCGCCTCAACTTCTGGACCTATTTACGAACATCCTATACAGCTCTCGAAAACACGCCACGTTACTGAACATTATTTGCTAACTATCTTCGAGGGGTCTTTGTTAGACCTCCACTGAGTTGGGGGTGCCTAGAGCTGAGGGTAACTATTCCCCCCCCCCCCCCCCAAGCGGTGTCAGGAGTTTAAGCCGCCTATGATCGATTATACATCCGACCTCCGCGGATGGGACAGCACATCGTAGATTGCGCTCATTTTATTTTCTTTTTCTTTTCTTTTCTTTTCTTTTACCCAACACTCATATTTTTTCTCTGTCGCTAACGTATGTCCACATAATTTCATAATAATAGTGAATATTACAAAAATAAAATGCAAATAAATAAACTACAACAATGCCTTCCACTTCTGTTGATTCCTGTGTCTGCCACTTTCCTGCACTCCACAGGCCCGGTGTTGGTGAGGGGGACACTGCGGCCAGGCCTCGGGCTTCGACCCCTGCCCACTTTGTCCCCTGAGCCCCAAACAGTCCGCTACCTCTTAAAAAAATTAAAATAAAAAATCGTTATGACAAAAAAAGTGGTCACGGTGTTGGACTGCTAAGTGGATGAGCAGTGTTCAAAAGTCCCTCGTGCCAATTTTTTTTAATTTCTTTTTTTCACAAAATTATTAACTGTCTGTCTGGTCATTGAAATGTCTGTTCTTTTTCTGTAGTCTTGGCAATTGTCATACCATACATTGGGTATAGAATATGAGTCATATGGTAAGAATACATTACTTCCCAAGTAAATGTGATGAATAGTGAGAGCAGGCGCGATACCACATAGATATCTCACAGAAATGAAAACAACAAATAAAAGGTTGTGAAAAATGTTACAACAAAGGAATTCAAGAGTCAAAACCCCCAAAACGGAACGCAACGTCAAAAACGTTAAGAACATACGTTTTGATAGACCACAAAGAAAACCGTCTGATTGTGAAACTGTTGCGTTCATTTGTAGCAGCTTATGTGACAGACTATTATATTTTCATCATTTCTTTGGGAGTGATCGCATTCACATTCGTACGAATACCTAAATCGGGCAAGGACGCATATCTCACTCATTCGTGAGGCGTACAAGTTAGGTGCATCGATAAGAGATTCCTACACTATGTGATCAAAAGTATCCGGACACCCCCAAAAACATACGTTTTTCATATTAGGTGCATCGTGCTGCCACCTACTGCCAGGTACTCCATATCAGCGACCTCAGTAATCATTAGACACCGTGAGAGAGCAGAATGTGACGCTCCGCGGAACTCAAGGACTTCGAACGTGGTCAGGTGATTGGATGTCACTTGTGTCACACGTCTGTACATGAGATTTCCACACTCCTAAACATCCCTAGGTCCACTGTTTCTGATGTGATAGTGGGGTGGAATCGTGAAGGGACACGTACAGCACAAAAGTGTACAGGCCGACTTCATCTGTAGACTGACAGAGACCGCCGACAGTTGAAGAGGGTCGTAATGTGTAATAGACAGACATCTATCCAGACCATCAGATAGGAATTCCAAACTGCATCAGGATCCACTGCAAGTTCTCTAACAGTTAGGCGGTAGGTGAGAAAACTTGGGTTTCATGGTCGAGCGGCTGCTCATAAGACACACATCACGACGTTAAATGCCAAACGACGTCTTGCTCGGTGTAAGGAGCATAAACATTGGACGATTGAACAGTGTAAAAACGTTATGTGGAGTGACGAATCACGGTACACAATGTGGCGATCCGATGTCAGCGTGTAGGTATGGCGAATGCCCGGTGAACGTCATTTGCCATGGAGTGTAGTGGCAACAGTATAATTCGGAGGCGGTGTTGTTATGGCGTGGTCGTGTTTTTCATGGAGAAGGCTTGCACGCCTTGTTGTTTGGTGTGGCACTATCACAGCACAGGCCTACATTGATGTTTTAAGCACCTTCTTGCTTCTCACTGTTGAAGAGCAATTGAGGGATGGCGACTGCATCTTTCAACACGATCGAGCACCTCTTCGTAACGCACGGCCTGTGGGGGAGTGGTTACATGACAGTAACATCATTGTAATGGCCTGGCCTGCACAGAGTCCTGATCTGAATACTACAGAATACCTTTGGGATGTTTTGGAACGCCGACTTCCTGCCAGGCCTTACCGACCGACATCGATACCTCTCCTCAGTGCAGCACTCCGTGAAGAATGTGTTGCCATTCCCCAAGAAACCTTCCAGCACCTGATTCAACGTATGCCTGCGAGAGTGGAAGATGTCATCAAAGGTAAGGGTGGGCCAACACCATATTGAATTCCAGCATTACCTATGGAGGGCGCCACGAACTTGTAAGTAATTTTCAGCCAGGTGTCCGGATACTTTTGATCACATAGCGTATCATATGACACACATACTGTCACTAATGCCGTGTATGATACACCAGACATGTTTTCTGGTGGAGGATTAGGTTGACTTGTCGCCTTGTCATCAAACATCTGCGGTTCCCATTCGAAAGCCACTTCCTTTCGGCTGCTAATAGAAGAGTTGCGCAGAATCAACCTTCATTATATGTCTCGTGCTTACTCTTCACTGTTGTAAACGAGAGTTACACCACGACACAGACATAAATTTGAATACAACGAACAGACACGTCAATGACCGCACGGATAGTTCATAATTTTGTGAAAAAAATTGGAACGATGGAGCTTTGAACACGCTCTGGTCCGCTTTGTAGTCCATCTCCGTCACAGCTTAACCAAGCACCCTAGCTTTTCGTCTGTGCTCGATATTATCCTTCTTGACCTGGGACCATTCACTGTTTCTATTTTGCTGTTTTTCACAGTTCAGTACACCTTCTTCCTGTTCTCATGCCTGATCTGTGTTCAGTTTTGGACGGACTGTCCACTGGGCCTACTGACCACTAAATCTGAGGGGGGTGCGGCGGGGAGCTTCCCTTGTGAGAATCATAAGGGCCTAAAGCACATCACCATGGACTGTAAAATTGTAGCATTTATTTTTGATTATGAAATCTGTTGATAATACGGTGAGTCAGGTTCATCCGTGCTGTACGCCCACAATTTATACATGAAAATTCACGAAAAGCTGTATCACTGGTTTCTCTGATATTCACTATTCTGATCAACACTGAACTGACACACAATATTTTTAGCGCAACGCAATCTGGCTTTCAAAAATCCCTACAAAAGAATGGCTCTGACTAACATTAACCTACACCTTTCACAAATCACTCACCTCACAAAAATCTTCGTTACTCGAACTACTGCAATACAGCGAGCGCCACTACTGCCAGCTAAATAAAAGATTCAAACTACTGAAGGCACTAACTGCTGATAGGTATAGTTAGCAAATGAAAGATTTTGATGGAGAACAAACAGTGTATTTACCTTAATAGTGTTCAAAGGTCATAATATATAGCAGTTCATGACATCCAGTCTTACAAATTTACTGTCTCTGATGGACACACGTCCAGATTATCAGCTCTCAAAACTCCGCCATCTCTCTACCCACATCCACCACTGCTGGCGGCTCACCTCCAACTGCGCAACGCTACGCGCTGTTAACAGCCAACTGCCCAACACTACAATAGCAAATTCCAACAATGCCACCCAGCCACAGACTGCACACAGCACAGCCAGTGATTTTCATACAGAGCGCTACGTGGCGGTGGCGTTACTAATATAAGAACATAAACAGCCTACTTACACTATTTACTAATGTATTGAATGCATCGATGGCAGATTTGAAAGCATAGGACATTATTATGCGGAAATTTATTCCAGTCAATTAACCAAGATAAGCTGTTGCATCTTGTGCTGTTTTGTAATGGGGGAAATCAATTAGAGGATAACTCAGTATGTTCAGATTCATCTTGTAGTGAACAGTATGCCTTAGACGACCGATGAGTACAATCGCTGAACAGCTTGCTTGGAGCAATGTTGCCTCTTAAATACTGGCGAAGGGGGAAAATATGCGTCCCACTCACTTTGTGACAGGTGATCGGCGTAGGGAAAACAGCATGATGATTTTGGCTCTGCTAGTGGCGCAATTGGCGCTGTCGGTCTGAGTGGAGTCTTCCTCAACCCATGCGGCAATTATTATATATTGTTATGTACACACGGTTGACATCTGGCTGTTTACGCAACTCGATAGATCTAACTGTAACGCAGTAGGGTCTCAGATATAGGATACATCGGATACAATAGAAAATGTCTGTATATACAGGGTGTATAAAAAAGAATCACCCGATTTTAAAAAAATCATAACTACTATGTTGAGTTATGTGCGTGAACAACGTACTGTTGGAAAGAGCGAACTTCCGAGTTTTACATGGTTCCCACTATGTAGCAGCAGTGTTCTACCACTTCAGTTCTAGTAAAAATGGTGTCGGGGCAACAGAAAACTTTTGTGTTCTACGTTTTGCGCAGTGCGGATCAGTAATAACTTCCGTACTAGGCTCAAATGGCTCTGAACTTCCGTACTAGGTATGGCGTGGATCCTCCTACAGCACAGAGCATTAGACGATGGCATAAACGATTCCGAGAAACAGGTTGTTTGTGTAAAGGCAAACCGCCTGGCCGTCCCCGATTGTCTGACACAGACGTCGAACGCATCCGTCATTGTTTCACAAGGAGTCCGCAGAAATCTATTCGCCGTGCAGCTCGACAGTTCAACATGCCTCCGATGTCCGTCTGGCGCATGTTGCGTCGACGTTTAGACATGAAACCCTACAAATACAGCTACTTCAAAGTCTTCGTGAAGGTGACAAACAAAATTTCGTTCTTTGCAAGATAGAGAATAACAGTTTTCTTCCACGCTTAGTGTTTAGTGACGAGGCAACATTCCATTTAAATGGAAAGGAGAACCGTCGTAATGTGAGAATATGGGATACGGAACAACCACATGAAGCTGTACAACATGAGAGGGACTCTCCAACATTTAATGTGTTTTGTGCAATTTCACAGGAAAAGGTGTACAGTCCATTTTTCTTTGCTTAGAACACTGTTACAAGAAGCGCATATCTCGATCTGCTTGAGAACTTTATTTTTCCACAGTTGGAGACTGATTCTGACGACTTCATTTACCAACAGGATGGGGCACCGCCACAATGGCATCTGGAAGTGTGGGAATTTTTAAATCAAAGGGTTACTGAAAGATGGATTGGTCGCACTGGACCAAATGATTCAGCCTTACATTGCTGGCCTCCAAGGTAACCGGACCTTACTGTATGTGATTATTTCTTGTGGAGGTTTATAAAAGACTCTGTTTATGTGCCTCCGTTACCAACATCAACGGATGACCTGAAGCATCGCAGAATAGCAGCTGTGGAAGCAGTAGCCTAAGACATGTTCGCTGCAGTGTGGGAACAATCTGAATACTGCACTGACATATGCTGTGCATCTCAGAAGGGGGGGGGGGGGGGGGGGGTGTCATATTGAACACTTATGAAAATGTATGAAAAAAAAACTTTTTGAGTTCGCCGTTCATAAAAAAAATTCATTGTATATGTTTATTAGTTTCAGAAACATAGACGTGCCGAATCGGGTGATTCTTATCGGTACGTCCTGTTTATTATTATTCACATGCGGTTTATGCAACTCGTCAGACCTGTCTGTTTGCAGTAGGGTCTCACCTCTAGGATACAGCGGATACAATTCAAAATGTCTACATATAGTCCAGGACAGAGATGTCCGCCCCCCAGTAGCTGAGTGGTCAGCGCGACAAACTGTCAATCGTAAGAGCCCGGGTTCGATTCCCGGCTGGGCCGGAGATTTTCTCCGCTCAGGAACTGGGTGTTGTGTTGGCCTAATCATCATCATTTCATCCCCATCGACGCGCAAGTCGCCGAAGTGGCGTCAAATCGAAAGACTTGCACCAGGCGAACGGTCTACCCGACGGGAGGCCCTCGTCACACCACATTAATATAGGACAGGGAAGGCCAAGAACTCTGTCCGCGTGTGGTGCTCATGCGCGCGTGTGAATTTCTTTCGGCCGAGTGCAGACGTCCTCTCTACCACATCACGCTATCCGAACGGTAAAAGGGGGAAGGGGGAAAAAGTGCAAAAGTTCTGCACGTGGTATGCCGCTTCGTTCCATATTTCTCAACAGCACAGATCACAAACAAAACAAATTTTTAGTATTATTTAATTATTTCTGGCGCGCTAAAGAAATAATAAATTTATATCTGGCACAAACTGCCAGAATATGGACAGACACAGACAGTGTCGTAGATTTTCGTCACTCAGGATGCCATGTAATCTTGACTTATTTAGTTTCATAACCGCAAAAATCCTTCCACGCGCATAGGTTGATCAAAACATTGATTTCCACCTTTAGTCTGCAGACGTGGAACTCTTTCCGAGGAAAAGAACATAGAAGTTTTAAAGTAAAAGAACTTACGTTTTAAACGGGGATTAGACTGCAGATCGACCAGTTCTATCTGCATATGTACAGGGTGCTTTCAACTGATATGGCAAATGGTTTCGAAAACAGTCCAGAGCAGATGCAAGATTTCCATTGTCCTCAAATGTTTAGAAAGTTATTCTTTCAACACCACAATGGATTGTTCAAAATTGAAGTTTTCTTTAACGTTAGTGAGCTTATAGAAATGGACTGCGTTCCTTGTCGGAAGTTGTCACTTCTACAATACAGTTTTCTTTTTAAATGCCTCCACTTTCTCCATTAAATCAGAAATAAGTGGCTTCTCACCTTGCAATGTCTTACTGACGGGAGTCTGCAGTCAACTATACACATCAAAAAAAGTGTTGCATTAACTCTGTTCCGAGAGTTCCGGAACATGTACAGAAAACTGGAATAGAGATTAACATAAACGTCATTTCCTCCCTTTTTATTGCTCATGAAAACCACACACTGCATATTGTACCCCTATACAGCGAGACCTTCAGAGGTGGTGGTCCAGACTCCTGTACACACCGGTACCTCTAATACCCAGTAGCACGTCCTCTTTCATTGTTGCATGCCTGTATTCGTCGTGGCATATAATCCACACGTTCATCAAGGCACTGTTGGTCCAGATTGTCCCATTCCTCAATGGCGATTCGGCGTAGATCCCTCAGAGTGGTTGGTGGGTCACGTCGTCCACAAACAGCCCTTTTCAATGCATCCTAGGCATGTTCGATAGGGTTCATTTCTGGAGAACATGCTGGCCACTCTAGTCGAGCGATGTCGTTATCCTGAAGGAAATCATTCGCAAGATGTGCACGATGGGGGCGCAAATTGTCGTCCATGAAGAGGAATGCCTCGCCAATATGCTGCCGATATGGTTGCACTATCGGTCGGAGGATAACCTTCACGTATCGTACAGTCGTTACGGCGCCTTCCATGACCACCAGAGACGTACGTCGGCCCCACATTCTGCCACCCCAAAACAGCACGGAATTTCCACCTTGCTGCACTCGCTGGACAGTGTGTCTTGCGTTCAGCCTGACCGGGTTGCCTCAAAACACGTCTCCGATGATTGTCTGGTGGAAGGCATATGCGACACTCATCGGTGAAGAGAACATGATGCCAATCCTCAGTGGTCCATTCGTCATGTTGATGGGCCCATCTGTACCGCGCTGCATGGTGTCGTGGTTGAAAAGATGGACCTCGCCATGGACGTCGGGAGTGAAGTTGTGCATCGTGCAGCCTATTGCGCACAGTTTGAGTCGTAACATAACGTCCTGTGGCTGCACGAAAAGCATTATTCAACATGGTGGCGTTGCCGTCAGGGTTCCTCCGAGCCATAGTCCGCAGGTAGCGGTCATCCACTGCAATAGTAGCCCTTGGGCGGCCTGAGCGAGGCCTGCCATCGACAGTTCCTGTCTCTCTGTATCTCCTCCATCTCCGAACAACATCGCTTTGGTTCACTCTGAGACGCCTGGACACTTCACTTGTTGAGAGCCCTCCCTGGCACAAGGTAAAAATGCGGACGCGATCGAACCGTCTAGGAATGGTTGAACTACAGACAACATGAGCCGTGTACCGCCTTCCTGGTGGAATGACTGGAACTGATCGTCCGTCGGATCGCCCTCCGCCTAATAGACGCTGCTCATGCATGGTTGTTTACGTCTTTGGGAGGGTTTATTGACATCTCTGAACAGTCTGTGGTACAATATCCACAGTCAACGTCTATCTTCAGAAGTTCCGGGAACCGGGTTGATGCAAAACATTTTTTGATGTGTGTATATTTAAATTAGAAATTTGTGGCAAGGTCTTATGGGACAAAACTGCTGAGGTCAGCAGTCCCTAGGCTTACACACTACTTAATCTAATTTAAACTAACTTACACTAAGGACAATACACACACCGTCCCGAGGGAGGATTTGAACCCCCGCCGAGGGGACCCGCGCGATCCGTGACAAGACGCCTTGAGACCGCGCGGCTACCCCGCGTGGCAACTACACTCCTGGAAATGGAAAAAAGAACACATTAACACCGGTGTGTCAGACCCACCATACTTGCTCCGGACACTGCGAGAGGGCTGTACAAGCAATGATCACACGCACGGCACAGCGGACACACGAGGAACCGCGGTGTTGGCCGTCGAATGGCGCCAGCTGCGCAGCATTTGTGCACCGCCGCCGTCAGTGTCAGCCAGTTTGCCGTGGCATACGGAGCTCCATCGCAGTCTTTAACACTGGTAGCATGCCGCGACAGCGTGGACGTGAACCGTATGTGCAGTTGACGGACTTTGAGCGAGGGCGTATAGTGGGCATGCGGGAGGCCGGGTGGACGTACCGCCGAATTGCTCAACACGTGGGGCGTGAGGTCTCCACAGTACATCGATGTTGTCGCCAGTGGTCGGCGGAAGGTGCACGTGCCCGTCGACCTGGGACCGGACCGCAGCGACGCACGGATGCACGCCAAGACCGTAGGATCCTACGCAGTGCCGTAGGGGACCGCACCGCCACTTCCCAGCAAATTAGGGACACTGTTGCTCCTGGGGTATCGGCGAGGACCATTCGCAACCGTCTCCATGAAGCTGGGCTACGGTCCCGCACACCGTTAGGCCGTCTTCCGCTCACGCCCCAACATCGTGCAGCCCGCCTCCAGTGGTGTCGCGACAGGCGTGAATGGAGGGACGAATGGAGACGTGTCGTCTTCAGCGATGAGAGTCGCTTCTGCCTTGGTGCCAATGATGGTCGTATGCGTGTTTGGCGCCGTGCAGGTGAGCGCCACAATCAGGACTGCATACGACCGAGGCACACAGGGCCAACACCCGGCATCATGGTTTGGGGAGCGATCTCCTACACTGGCCGTACACCACTGGTGATCGTCGAGGGGACACTGAATAGTGCACGGTACATCCAAACCGTCATCGAACCCATCGTTCTACCATTCCTAGACCGGCAAGGGAACTTGCTGTTCCAACAGGACAATGCACGTCCGCATGTATCCCGTGCCACCCAACGTGCTCTAGAAGGTGTAAGTCAACTACCCTGGCCAGCAAGATCTCCGGATCTGTCCCCCATTGAGCATGTTTGGGACTGGATGAAGCGTCGTCTCACGCGGTCTGCACGTCCAGCACGAACGCTGGTCCAACTGAGGCGCCAGGTGGAAATGGCATGGCAAGCCGTTCCACAGGACTACATCCAGCATCTCTACGATCGTCTCCATGGGAGAATAGCAGCCTGCATTGCTGCGAAAGGTGGATATACACTGTACTAGTGCCGACATTGTGCATGCTCTGTTGCCTGTGTCTATGTGCCTGTGGTTCTGTCAGTGTGACCATGTGATGTATCTGACCCCAGGAATGTGTCAATAAAGTTTCCCCTTCCTGGGACAATGAATTCACGGTGTTCTTATTTCAATTTCCAGGAGTGTATATTTAAAATGCGAGCTCTACAATTCATTCTGGATCTTCTAATTTTCGTTCTTGCTTTCCTTTTTCCTGAGAAATTCAACACTAACATGTCTTAAATCGAAAACTCGTTCCAGGAAAGTACTTTGACGTAGACAACTTACTTTGCAGTAATATGTAATGTCTTCATACTCTTCGTTCAATTTCATCAAAAACTGTTGCAACTGACTATGTAATAATGCATTCTACTTCAGAAAATTTATTATTCACACTAACAATTCCATCAAGTGTTGCATGCCTACATATTTAACACAAATTGCTTCTTGATTTACAGAGCAATGAATCCTGTACATATCGTCTGTCGATCATTAAAATTTTCAACGATAGATCGTTAGACTACTTCTTTTTTGCCCAAATAGCCACTGGACCTGTGAACTTCATTTATACCACGAACAAATAGTGAAGGATAACAGCGTTTGCACCACAATTCTGCTGACCAAAATAAGACGCACCAAGTGCTGAAAGAAAGTGTCGCAATGCACTGCTAAATGAAGTGACGCACTATACCGAGGAGGACGGAGCAAAGCTGAGACGTACTGACAGATAAACATCGCCAAGTCGACCTCATATTTTAAGGACAAAAAAGAACACTTGTAAGATGTCAGTCCCAGAAATCTATCACACACGAAACTTTGGGCCATAATTCTGATAGTACGTATTTAGGACCTTTTGAACGTACAGCTTTCAAATTTGGCGCGCACCGTTTTTCGCTCGCTCAGTTCCACCGCAGCCGCCTAATGCTTTGGCGTGAAGTACTGTACAGCGTAGTAACAACCAGAGCCCTCCTACCCGCGGGATGTGGAAGGTGGAGAGGTGTACACTTCTGCCCAACGTGTTTTGAAAACTTGTTCGAGAACACATGATATGCGAAAAATAGTAAGTAATATGAGCATGTAATATGTCAGCCTCACGCGCATATACGTTGAATATTATTTCAACAATATCCTCGTACTGATATTCTGCAATTATATAGTCATCATCATCATCATTTCAGCCTTTCCCACGTCATGTGGGGTCGGCGTTGCTTTGTTGGATCCTTCTCTTCCATAAATGCCTATCCAATGCTTCTTCTCCCGTAGGTCCCCTGCTACCTTGTTTTCCATCTCAGTTTCGGTCTTTCTCTTCTTCTTAATCCTTCGATTTCTACGTCTTCAACTCTTCTCTCCACGTAGTACTCCCCTATCCGCCGCACATGTCCATACTGTCTTAGCCTACTTTCTTGGACCTTCTTCCCTGTGGGCTCCACTTTCACTCTTCCCCTGATGGTCACATTCGTTAGTCTATCCTTTCGTGTTACCCCACTCATCCACCTTAACATTCTCATTTCTGCCACTTCTATCTTTTTCTCTTGGGCTTTGGTAATTGGCCAAGTTTCTGCACTATACAGCATCGCAGGCCCCACCACAGACTTGCAAAGCTTTCCTTTCATTCTGCAGGTAACCTTCTTATCACCCAGTACTCCGCTCAGTTTCCTCCAGTTCATCCATCCACTATTTATCCTGTGCTGTATTTCGGCCTCCAGTCCTCCATCATCTTGCATGTAAGAGCTGCACTTTAACAGTGCCAGCTTTACAATACAAAGAAAATAACGCACAAAAGCGACTTTAATAGTTATATAGTGCTACGCAACTTCTTTAATGGCATTCCAATTCATTTACATTGCATTTGTGAATCGCAACATAAAAATGTTCAAAGCAAAGAGATCTCTGGTAGTAGCTATGAGTTAGAAACTGCGCATTTTGACACAATGAACAATGCATGTCACCAATGTCCAAACAGTAATTCACAATTTTCTTACTGCGCTGCAGAGTACTTCGTACTCGGGCATTATGTGGCTGCACTGGGACCGAGCGAGTGACAAACAAATGGTGGGAGCGAAAGTTTAACGGCTGTACTTTCAGAAAGTCGTAATTGCGTACTACCAGAATTGCGGCCCAAATTATAGCGTAGGATCGGTTTCCGGGCAGATATCTCGCAAGTGTGCTTTTATCTCCTTAAAATGTGAGGTCGAGTTGGTAATGTTTCCTTGTGAACAGTGCCAAGACAGGCCGAGCATCGGTCCGCGTGCGGGCAGCATATTGTGCACGCGTGAAATTTTACACACCGCATCCGGCCCTGGTTTAGGAAATGTGCTGATTTAGGCCAGCAGCTCCACAACTGCTCCTTACCTGGACATCGCTGTTATCGAGGAAAAGAAAAATTGTCTCAGTCAATCATTCGCAACTTCATTGTGTCCATGTCACGCAGATGTGAAGCAGTTATGGACATTCATGCTTACTATCCACCGTATTATCAGACAGTAGTTATGGTTCAATCGCCTCTTTCTGGGATATTACACCTACCCAAAAATCGTTCTTCCGTGAATTTCAGAGCTCTATAGCGATCATAGTAAACCCCATCAGAGCAAAGAATATCAAAACGAACTATGAGTGTAAAGAGGGACGTGAAAGTATACTTCCTATATCGAAATAAACAAAACATTTATCTTCATAAAATTCTTTTCATCTTGTCTTTTATCCTAAATGTTTTGACCAATGTATTTTGTGAATTTTTTCACATAGTGATAGGAGCTACAGAAGGCTTGCACCTGTTTAACAATGTGAGTGAGCAAATTTCTACTTCCAGAATTACTTTTCACTCTGCAGCGGAGTGTGCTCTGTTTTGTAACTTCCTGGCAGATTAAAATTGTGTGCCAGGCTGAGACTCGAAGTCATAAGCTCTGCCTTTCATGGGCAATGCTCTACTGACTGAGCTATCTGGACACGACTCAAAATCTACCCTCACAGTTTCACTGCTGTGAACTTCCTAGGAACGAGAGGAGAACTGTTTGAGCAGAGTTGTGAGAACGGGTCGTAAGTCTTTCCTGGAGAGCTCAGTAAATACAGCATTTCCCTGCAAAAAAGCAAAAGGCCTACATTCAAGTCCCGGTGCGACACATACTTTAGAAAGTTTAAAATGTTTTAGTTTGGGAAGTTTAAAATTTCTTCTTGTTGCTAACTTGGTGCCCACCACTCATGCACTGCTCGAGGGTGAGCAAATCATGTATTAAAATGTGTGACACTCGTTTACAGTGCACTACCTGAGGCGGAGTTGTTCCAGAACAAAACGGTACCAATAACGGCCTAACATACTCAGAATCGTGATTCTAAGTCCACAGACTATGTAGAGTTTGTTTTGGAACGCAAACTTTACTCCTTATACAGGCTCATACTGACACTTCTTCTCATTATAACTATTCGCGGAATGGGTTACAGCATTTCCCGAACAGAGTTTTCATCAGCTGACAGTATGTATGTCTACGAGAATGATGCCCATCACAAAGCTAATGAGTTTGTCAACCCAGCATGAAAAGCCAATATTCGTAAGAAAAGCGGTGGTGATGACAGTTACCGGGAGACGTATGTGCACTTTTGAACACTCATTGTTCTTAAAGAAGCAACCACACTCCACCGATTAATAAATCGTTTCCTTAATTGATTTCCAGGCGGTCTATACAGAGTAGAAGCAATCTACTCGAGCCATTTTGTTTGCTATTTGGATGGGCAACAAGAGCAAGCTTCGTAATTTTTGGTGACTTCGTTGGGCGCAGTTTACCTGCGTCACAATGTTGGTACCCTCGTTGCAGAACAATCCAAGCTGAAGCAAGGCGACGCTCAAATACAATAAACATTTGGTGAGACTCCCTGCGTCCATTGTGTTCTGTAAAAAAAGATGATGCAGCACGGTAAATAGGATACAACAACTGAAGATTCTCATGTCGTCAAGACGAAATCAAGGTATAAAACTTTGCGTACCACAGTAGCCTGGAAGGTCACGAAGCAGATAATGAACATGCTAGCAAGGATCTGAAAGAAAAGTACCACGCCACAAAATTTTTCAGTTTCTTTCTTCAACCTGTATAAAACGGGAGAAATAAAGAAATATCATTTCCGTAGTTAATTACTGTGCAGTATGGAAAGAATTAAGATAAATGAAACGTTTCTAGATATTCCTTCGAAAATCTTGAGCAAAAATAAAGTTACTAAAATCTATTTAACACTGACCCAATTAGCTGCCAGTGATATTGGATGCAGCGTTTGAATGATTCATCAGCGGTGTCGAAAAATGGGTTATAGATTCCAGAATAAACGCTGTTTGTTGTCTTCTCTAATTTTGTGTGAACGTCAAGTAGCACAGCCTCCCTGAAAAAGAGGGCAAAGCAACTTCATCACTGTATTAAACATTAGGATGTTCAAATTCATTTTTAAGATACAGCCAGACATCAGAAGCTACACAAAGAACCCTAGAATCGCCGCAGTTAGCGTAAACACACGCAACATTAGCAGAGGCAGTAGAAAACATTCATACGATAAGTAAGAGAAGAATACGTCAGCTATCAGCTTTGAATGATTTTCATTAAAAAGTACAACATGGAAAATGCCAAACTACAAGCGCATTACATAAATCAAACGTGAAAAAAGGAGCCTGCAGAAAAACTACATAATTAATATAAATCGAAATCTACGTTTTTTCAGATCGAATTTTTTTAACAATTTATGCGTGAGAAAATTTGAAAGTAAGAGAAATAATAATGGCTAACGGATAGCCAAATATATTTATAATAATAAAACATGAGACAAGTTTCTTGCCCTCGAAGTTCTACGGATCGAAATATCGAAGCGGTATAGGGACACCTCATGTTTCATAAACTGATCAAGATATTAAAATTGTATATTTTATGAATAATATTAGGCAAGGGGTGAGTAATTTGATGCATAGTTAACACATGTAAGTCTCTTAACTTTGGAGATAATGAGGTTTTTTTACACGAAACTGCGCGCTTCTTAAATACACTAGGAGTTATTGATAAGAGGAGTACAGAAATAGGTTGCTTACCAAAGTTTTCAGTGAAAGTTTATGTGGTGTCACCGCCAGACACCACACTTGCTAGGTGGTAGCCTTTAACTCGGCCGCGGTCCGCTAGTATACGTCGGACCCGCGTGTCGCCACTGTCAGTGATTGCAGACCGAGCGCCGTCACACGGCAGGTCTAGAGAGACTCCCTAGCAATCGCCCCAGTTGTACAGCCGACTTTACTAGCGAAGCTACACTGACAAATACGCTCTCATTTGCCGAGACGATAGTTAGCCTTCAGCTACGTCATTTGCTACGACCTAGCAAGGCGCCATTACCAGTTTATATTGAGATTATAATTCATGTATCAACAAGAGCGATGTTCTCCAATTATGGATTAAAGTTAAGTATTACATCAACTACGTACTTTATTTATTAGACTCAACTCCCTTAATTGTTCCAGACCTCACGCCAGTCTGCGTGAGCTTAAACGCGTGCATTTCGGCCTCCTTTAGCAACACGGTGTTGGCTCTTCTGCCAACACATCAGTTTATGCAGAAGAGGGCGTAAATATCTAAAATATGAAGGCCAAGGCTGGCAGGTCCATTATCCCATGATTATCTGAGAATAGAGTTAAAACAGTTATGTGCAGGGACCACTGATTTCCTAATTTAACGTATTACGACTTGTTCTTACGAGATTTTTGAGTGTAAACCTTAAAATTCATCACATTACTATAGCCCCTTCCCGAAAGATTCTTGAATTTCGTTAAAAATTTCCATTCATAACACTACACTTGGTTTAGTATAACGGTATAACCAAAAATCAGGAGAAAAATAGCGGCCGCGTTACTCATGTAGAAATGAACTGTTTGTGACATATTAAATGTGTTGACATTAAGTGGGACATCATGTATACAACACAAACAATGAAATGAAGAATAGTGCTCTTGGCCAGTGCAAAACCAATTTGTGGAAGCAGCAGCTAAACTTAACAGTTCAGTTCCCATGGTTGCTGATTTCTGCCATGCGAGTATGTACATCTAGAGACAGTGGCTTATCCATTGGCTATCCTGTGGCAGTTTATCAAGCCCATTAATGCAACCCAAGTAAGCTGCAATCAGAACTTAATTTATCTTATTCCATCCTTGTTGGAAAGCCGCGTATACCGTTTGCGCGTATCCTTTTCAGTGCATTTTAACTGTTGACTTTCTTCTACAAAGTAACTGAGTGAAAAACAGTGTAATGGAGTGTGAACATTCGAGTGTGATCCGCTATTTATCAACATCTGAGAGCCAAAGAGACCTGTCAACTATTGTTACTACGATATATACGTGATGGTATAAGAGGCTGCGCCGACGATTGGACTCCATCAAGATAATAAGAAATTCGTACTTAAGAAGGAGTTATCGACAATAAAATTTAAATTAGCTCCATTTGGCAGCTAAATTTACTTGGTAAGCACCGAGAAAATTATTCTCGAGTTATGTAGAAGCCATTATTTAATATTATAGCATTGCTCGCATTGTTCTATGTGATTTAAATCTTAATGTTGTGTCCAAGCTGTGGATGACTTAACGAGTTCCGTGACACTGTTTTAGCTGATGTAATACATGCCTAGTTATTCAACAACGAAGATGGTGTCGATTACCAACCATACGTATGTAGAAGACAGCTGGAATTTTGGCCACGAGATAAAACATGATTGCTTCTGCAATAGTTAACTATACCCCTTGTATTAAACAGTGACTAAAATTAAAAAAGAACGTTAAACGTTACATACTGGAAAGTGGTACTGATTGAGCGTTGCTGAATGGGTGTGACGCTCTGAGGGCTTAGGTAGTTCGATGTAGATAGATAAATTGACGTTCGGGTGATCGGTTAAATAAATAATCGCGTTCTGAGTCTGTTACCTATTTAATGAGCTGAGGATTGCTACACTTACATCACAGTACATATACCCAGTTATGAAATCTATGGATGACAACTTGAACTTTTTTTAAAGAAAACTGCAGTAGCCATTCAGTGACAATAAGAAAGAGGAAAGATCTTTACGTTGCTCGCACGTCATTAACTACTGTAAGAAAGTATGCATTGCTCTGAAACATACATTTTCATATAGCTTCCACAAGAATTAAGTGTGGTTACTGACAAGTCGCAGATTTTCAGCCCCAAGTTGAGGGTTTTGCTCCTGGTAAACAGCTTCCATTATTTGCATGTAAGAATCCTTCAGATCCACTTAAATGTTTTACGGATATGTAATTAATTGAAATAAACGAGGTAATGGAAAAATGTGTCCACATATGAGAACTTTAGTTGCACTTGATGGCATAACTACAAATTTTCGATTTTCAGGGGTTTTCTCTAATACCTCTTGAAGAAAGGAGTGACAATTTCTGCTAATTAACTACATACAAAATCAGTGAAGTGAATTCCTTTTCTACATGTCTATTATTATTATTGTTGTTGTAGTTGTTGTTGCAAATTTCATTGCTTTTTACTCTGTTTCTATTTATTTATTTTTTGCTGTAAAAGTCTAGGACATTATATTTCGTATTTGATGACTTTATGAAAATGGCAAAGAAACCCAGTAGAATAAAAATTTTAGAGTCATCACATCTTATATGTCAAAATCGGCATCTCATTTTTAAAGAAATGGATCCACTGATTGATGACGCTGAAGGAAGTATTGCTTGTTTTGCGACCAACATTGAGTTTATTTCGTGGATCCCACCACTCGATAAATCCATGACAAGTATAGAAATATTTCAGATAAAGAAATTGACTTACGTGTTTCAGAAGGCTTTTTTCTATTTAAATTTTTTTGGTTGTCCAGATCCCTTGTAATAATGAAGGGCACCCGTCACAACTGGTTCTTCTAGCCTCTTATGAGTTGTACTGGATTACTATTATTCTGAAGGTCTGTGAAATATATTACATGCTATAGTTATAGGACTGATGAAAGAGATCAACAGGTCCAGACTGTAGCTGCGTTAAGTCTTAAGTCTTATTTATACTTTGCGTGTGCAACAGCTGAAGAGACGGGCAGATCTTCACTGACACAACTGCACACAAAAATCCGAGAATTTGTTTTCTGTCAGGATACTGAAAATATTTTGGCGTTCGCGCATTCCTTATACCTTCTGGAGATACGACTACACGTACATATTTATCAGTAACTCGAAAAGAGGAAATACAACACGCAAGCCTAATTAGAGGAAGGCTTTCTGTTGAAGCTTTCAATCGTATAATGTTATTGCCCTAGTAATGAGAGCTAGCTACGTGTATCTCGCGAAAAGAACATGAAGATTAAATTAGAGAGATTCGAGCCCATACGGAGGCTTACCGGCAATCGTTCTTCCTGAGAACCACTCGCGAGTGGGACAGGAAAGGGGGAATGTGACGGTGGTGCACAAACTGTAAGTGGGCTGTTTAGGTTTTTATATTGGTAACGACATGTAGAGCTCTATATGAAAATCACTGACTGTGCTGTGTACAGTCTGAGGCTGGTCGGCATTGTTGCAATATTCGCCATTGTAGTGTTGGGCAGTTGGCTGTTAACAGCGCAGTTGGAGGTGAGCCGCCAGCAGTGGAGGATGTGGGGAGAGAAATGGCGGAGTTTTGAGAGCGGATGATCTGGACGTGTGTCCATCAGAAACAGTACATTTGTAAGAATGGATGTCATGAACTGCTATATATATTAAGACTTTTGAACACTATTAAGGTAAATACATTGTTTGTTCTCTATAAAAATCTTTCATTTACTAATTATGCCTGTCAGTCGTTAGTGCATTCAGTAGTTTGAATCTTTTATTTAGCTGGCAGTAGTGGCGCTCGCTGTATTGCAGTAGTTCGAGTAACGAAGATTTTTGTGAGGTAAGTGATTTGTGAAAGGTATAGGTTAATGTTAGTCAGGACAATTCTTTTGTAGGGATTATTGAAAGCCAGATTGCGTTGCGCTAAAAATATTGTGCGTCAGTTTAAGCACAGTCATGTATAATTCTTCTAAGGGGACGTTTCAAAACAACCTTCCGCCACACACCGCAAGGTGGCTTGTCGAGTATAGATGTAGCATAAGCAATAATGCAATACAGAAATTTGTGATGCCATCTCACATATGATGTTAGCCAGGCTACTGATTCGGTAACAAGTTCTTTGTACAATTTCAGTATGTAACTGGTGATTTCAATTCCACGTTATATTGATAAAATAAGTGTACCAACTTGGCTTGGCTCCAAAACAGAATCGGCTAATTGAAATGTTTCATAATGAAGTGTTATAAGTTTCGAAATTTGCAATTCTATCTGTGCTGTTTCGTTTAGAAAATATAATATCACAAGTCGATTAGACACTGAAGAGCCAAAGAAACTGGTACACCTGTCTAATATCGTGTAGGGCCTCCGCGATCACGCAGAAGTGCCGCAACACGACGTGGCATGGACTCGACTAATGACTGAAATAATGCTGGATGGAAATTACACCATGAATCCTGCAGGGCTGTCCATAAATCCGTAAGAGTACGAGATGGTGGAGATCTCTTCTGAACACCACGTTGCACGGCATCCCAGGTATGCTCAATAATGTTCATGTCTGGAGAGTCTGGTGATCAGCGGAAGTGTTTAAACTCAGAAGAGTGTTCCTGGAACCATTCTGTAGCAATTCTGGACGTAAGGGATGTCGCATTGTCCTGCTGAAATTGTCCAAGTCCGTCGGAATGCACAATGGACATGAATAGCTGTAGGTGATCAGACAGGATGCTTAAGTACGTGTTACCTGTCGGAGTCGTACCTAGGTGTATCAGGGGTCCCATATCACTCCAACTGCACACGCCCCACACCATTACAGAGCCTCCACCAGCTTCAACAGTCCCCTGCTGACACGCAGGGTCCACGGATTCATAAGGTTCTTTCCATACCCGTACACCTTCATCCGCTAGATACATTTTGAAACGAGACTCGCCCGACCACGCAACATGTTTCCAGTCATCAACAGTGTAATGTCGGCGTTGACGGGCCTAGGGGATGCGTAAAGCTTTGAGTCGTGCAGACATCAAGGGTACACGAGTGGGCCTTCGGCTCCGAAAGACCATATCGATGATGTTTCGTTGAATGGTTTGTACGCTGACACTTGTTGATGGCCCAGCATTGAAATCTGCGGCAATTTGCGGATGGATAGCACTTCTGTCACGTTGAACGATTCTGTTCAGTCGTCGGTTGTCCAGTTCTTACAGTATCTTTTTCCGACCGCAGCGATGTCGGAGATTTGATGTTTTACCGGACTGCTGGTATTCACGGTATACTAGTGAAATGGTCGTACTGGAAAATCTCCACTTCATCGCTCCCTCGGAGATGCTGAGTCCCATCGCTCGTGCGCCGAATACAACACCTCGTTCAAAATCACTTAAATGTTTATAACCTGCCATTGTAGCAGCAGTAACCGATCTAACAACTACGCCGGACACTTGTCTTACATAGGACTTGCCGATCGCAGTGCCGTATTCTGACTGTTCACATATCTCTGTATTTCAATACGCATGCCTATACCAGTTTCTTTGGCGCTTCAGTGTGTATGACACGTTATATGTTCTCTAGGCCGTTTGGAAGTTTCATTTTTTTACACAGATAGTGATAATGTGTATATCCCGCCAATAATATTAGGAAAACTTTTTAAATCGCTACTGATTATATGTTTATTATCTCCACAGGTAGACAAAAAAATGTTCTTGCAATTTTAGCGCAGTTTGGTGTACTTACCTGTCCAGAAATGACTTTTTCGTGGTAGTCTCATATTGTGACTTTCTACGGTGTGATGTAGCTGTAGCTGGGCATACCCGCAACTCAGGCAGCTGTTGGGCATTAGCACTTGCGAAACTGCGAAATAAGTTGTTGAGAACTCGTAGTTGCTCTGAAAGGTGGATCATGAGCTCTAAACAGAAGCAGTCGAGTCCTGTGATGATGACGATCACTAGGTTTCCTGTAATAAGCTGTAATGCAATGAATCTGCTCATTAATTTGATTATTAAAGTTACACTTCTTAAAAATCATTTGTACTTAGAAATGAAAGGATCAATAGGCCCACAGACTTGAGGTGACTAAAATAGTCGCGTATAATGGAAACAGATAGTCATGTGCTTTTTACTACTAATTTACAAGTGATAAAAAGTTAATTATTGGATTTACAAACCAGAACGATTATAAAAAAGCAATTTGTACATATTTTAGAACATAAGAACATACCTTTTGCATTGTCTAATGCAGCAGCTCGCCGTGGCATGGACTCAACAAGTCGTTGAAGGTCCACTGCAGAAATATTGAGCCATGCTGTCTCTATAGCCGTCCATATTCGCGAATGTGTTGCCGTGAAGAATTTTGTGCACGAACTGACCACTCGATTATGTTCCATTAATGATTGGTGGGATTCATGTCGGGCGATGTTAGTGGCCAAATCATTCTCTCAAACTGTCCAGAATGTTCTTCAAACCAATCGCAAACAATTGTGGCCTGGTGATACGGCGCATCGTTGTTTGGGAACGTGACACCATAAATGGCTGCAAGTGGTCTCCAAGCAGCCGCACATAACCATTACAGTAAATAATCGGTTCCATCCCTTGTAAACAAAGCCTACACCATTATGGAGCCACCACTAACTAGCACAGTACCTTGTTGACAACTTGGATCAGTGACTTCATGAGGTCTGCGCCACCCTCCAACCCTGCCGCCAGCTCTTACCAACTAAAATCGGGATTCATCCGACCATGCCACGGTCTTCTAGTCGTCCAGGGTCTAACCGATATGGTCAAGAGCCCAGGAGAGGCGCTGCAGGCGATGTCGTGCTGTTAGCAAAGGCACTCGGGTCTAAAAAATGGCTCTGAGCACTACGGAACTTAACTTCTGAGGTCATGAGTCCCCTAGAACTTGGAACTACTTAAACCTAACTAACCTAAGGACATCGCAGATCCATGCCCGAGGGAGGATTCGAACCTGCAACCGTAGCGGCCGCGCGGTTCCAGACTTTAGCGCCTAGAACCGCTCGGCCACTCCGGCCGGCAGACTCGGGTATGTCATCTGCTGCCATAGCCCATTGACTCCCAATTTCGTCGCACTGTCCTAACGGTGACCTTCGTCGTACGTTCCACGCACGGTTATTTCAGGCAGTGTCGCTAGTCTGACAACAGTACGCAAACGCCGCTGTTCTCGGTCGTTAAGTGTCACGGTGTTGTCTGTGGTGAGAGGTAATACCTAAAATTTAGTATCCTCGGCACACTCTTGACACTGTGGACCTCGGAATGCTGAATTTCCTAACGATTTCCGAAATGGAATGTCCCGTGTGTCTAGCTCCAACTACCATGCCGCGTTCAAAGTTCGTTAACTCCCATAGTGCGGCCATAATTACGTCGGAAACATTTTCACGTGAGTCACCTGAGTACAAATGACAACTCCGACTAAATACTACCGACATCTGTATAAATGCCAATCGCTATCCCATGACTTTTGTCACCTCAGTGTATATGTGAATGTATGTGGACTTTGATTCAAAGGGGACATGGAATGAAAGTATCAGCACTATGAAAAAACAACATTACTGTAAAATAAAAACAAAACAATAATGAAAATAGAAGCAGTCTGTTTGGAAGTACTGATCTTTGTACTAGTGTGAAATAAAAATCTGTTGAGTAACAGTGAATGCTGTGTTGCTCCACGCCCTTTGACCCTTGTTGGCGTGGTGTCCAGAACGTGGTCGGAGACATAACTGCTGAAGCCTGTCCCGCTTTTCGACGGCAGTTCGTCTGAGGTCATCCATTGTGTGAATAGGGTTCCTGTGACGACAATCGGCAAATTTCAGTTAGTCGCAAGCATGCCCCGTCGGGTTCATGTCAATAGGTAACGTAGGCTATTCCATTCGGTTGGTTCCTTATTCCTGGAGGAAAGCGATCACGGCATGACTGCGGTAGGGTGTTCCATAAAGAATGCAACTTTTTAAATTCCCGCCGTTTCTGTTGTAGCAAGTTGGCAACACTGAGCGATTTTCATATGCTGTCTTTGTTGTTAGTAATGGAGCACTTCCCGAAGGAATATCGTGCTGTCACAGTGTAAACTTAGTACAACTGTGTTGAACGTTGTGCAGAGACTTTTCGGAAACTGCGTGGTATGTTTGATCAATGTCAGTCGAATAAGTCGAATGTGACGAGTGCTCAATTTGAGAAATCCGGTTCGGTTGTGGGCATTAAACCCTTGGGGTATCCTCTTGTTAGTCCGTCTGTGGAAAACATCGCCATCGAGAGTGATAATGTTGCCGTCAGTTCGGTAAAATCTGTTCGACAACGTTCACAACTGGATATTTCCAGAACCTGCAAGCAATGAATTCAAAACATATCCGCACCTTTGGGCTTATAAAATCTAAGTAATACAAGAACTGAAGCCAAACGATCACGGAAAGCGCCGAGCACCATCCCGTCGGGTTCTTGGAAACAAAGAGCGGACAACAATTTCAACAAGAAAGTTCCTGTTGACTGGCTTGGTGGGCAAGCAAAATTGCAGGATTTGGAGCACATAAAACCCTCGAGTAATTATGGAGAAGTAATTTCATCCAAAACTAGTGACTGCGTGGTGTGGCCCTTGGGGTGAGGGCGTAATTGGGCCGTACTTCTTCGAAGATGACACCATAAGGGCATTAACATTGGACGGCGAACGCTAACGAAATATATTAAGGGCCTTTCTGTTGTCTGAACTGGATGTTGTGAATGCCGAAGAGATTTGGTTTCAACGAGCTGGAGCAGCCTATTAGTCCAGTCAGAGAAGACCAAAATAGCCCGATTAGGCGAAAAAATCGCGTAGATGCAAATTTTTGACAGTAGTAGGAGGAAGTCTCCTGAACAACACACTAAAAATCCTGACCGTTGGAGTGTGATGGTCGGGTTGGAGGGGGAAAGAACATTTAAAGGTCATTTTTAATGTTTTTCCCGAAAACCGCGGTTTCTAGCGAAAAATGTTTCCCAGTACTACATTACACTATATTAAATATCCTACCAAAAAACGGGCTATTCATTTTCTCTCTAGGACTAATATTTTCCGTATTGGAGGGGATGAAAAAATCATAGGTTATTCAAAATATTGTTCTAATGGCATTCTGGAAAGGTGACTTCAGCCACTACGAGCGCTGTCAGATTTTCAGTTTACAGACAGACTAGACCTCCCCATTATTTTCTGTCTAGTTCTCTTATCTGAATGGACAAAATAGCTTCAGTGTGTTTATATCGTGGATTTGTTTTGACTTTACTGAATTTGTGGTAAGTTCCGATGGGACCAAACTGCTGAGCTCATCGGCCTCTAAGCTTACACACTACTTAATCTAACATAAACTAATTTACGCTAAGGACAACACACACACCCATGCCCGAGAGAGAACTCGAACCTCCGACAGGGAAAGCCGCGCGAACCGTGGCAAGGCGTCCAAGACCACGCGGCTACGCCGCCCGGCTTTACTTTACTGAATGACTTCTTATTTGCAGTTGTTAAATGAGCTTTTGTGTAAAATACGCTCCTGTGTGTTTAACTAGTAAGTGCAATGTTGTCAGTGACCTATGCTGTGTTGGTGGGAAAGGGATTGTATTGGTAAATGTGGGACATTCCTGCTGTCTATCATTGACAATGTATTGTAAATCCCGGTAATTGTGTTTTAGTCACTTGGCGGTGAATTAATGAATGACCAGAAAGTTACTGCACTTCTCTCAACATTAATCGTGCTACTGGTAGACTGTGTAGATATCTTCCATTCAGGAATTGTTGGCATTTGCAGAGTGGGCTGCCCTGAGTGGGGCCACTTACTATTCATTCACCGTATATCTTCCAAGGTGGTTGTGAATATGTCTAATGGACTGGGGAGGATCATCTTCAAGTCTAGAAGAGCAATCTGCTGTAATGCACTGCTCGACTTATGTTGAAATATCTGAAGTTCTATAACGCCTAGGTGACCTACTTATGTTGGAGAAGGAGACAATTTAAGCCTCTCGGCCTCTCGGCTCTTGGGAGAGCTGAGGTTGGGATGATGCATTTCATACCCCTCATGCTGTGATAAGTATTCCTGCCAGTGATTGTGGAGACAATGAAAGGACATGATCCAGCTTATGGAATAAATATTGACAGCATGTTACACTCGGAAAAGGCTATTCAGTGTGGTAGTTAGTTGACTGCCCAAGCCGGCCGTGGTGACCGAGCGGTTCTAGGCGCTTCAGTCTGGAACCGCGCGACCGCTACGGTCGTAGGTTCGAATCCCGCCTCGGGCATGGATTGTGTGATGTCCTTAGGTTAGTTAGGTTTAAGTAGTTCTAAGTTCTAGGGGACTGATGACCGCAGATGTTAAGTCCCATAGTCCTCAGAGCCATTTGAACCATTTGACTGCCCAACTGTTGAACTTTTTACATAATAGCTCACTTAACAATTATACTCTGTTCATCATAAGAATAAACGTGATGCAAACATTACATCATGTATTCTTTCGCGTTTGCTTGAATCTCATTGGATTTCATTTCATGTGGAGCGAAAGCCAAGCTGTGCCCAGTGCAGGCAAGTACGATCATAACGATACGTTTTGTGTTGTGTTACACGCGCATAGACTAAGCGATAATGCGGGACAACAGCTTTACCGGCGCATTTAACTTGGAAAGCACTGGCCAGCCAGATGGTCCAGCTATCCTGCAATGTGAGCAGTTGCAGTACAGACGTAAAAGGAGAGGAGCAGAGAAACAATCAGCACGACTGCACGATTCTTGGGTGACCAGACGGAAAGCATAAAATGCTCTCGTTCTCGCCTAACACATTATTGTGATTACAAACAAGAGTGATGAAAAGGCGTAACTTCAAAGCGGGTAATTTTTCTGAGCGAGCAATGTATCATGCAAAAGCATACCACAGGGATCTCGCCCTCTGAAGGTATTAATTACAGACAGTCGTCTGGTAATCTGATAGCTCCTTCCTTATTCGAATCCGGGAAATACATTTCAGTTCTGGAACTGTCATCTGCTACGTTGATAACGAGTCGATCAACAACAGAATCCACGAAGCTACCCAGGCGCCGCGTTACCTCCTCATATTTTATGACGTGCCATTCTATATACAACCAGCGTTCGGCAGTGACTACCGGCTATTAAAATTGCTACACCTTGAAGAAATGCAGATGATAAACGGGTATTCATTGGACAAATATATTATACTAGAACTGACACGTGATTACATTTTCACGCAATTTCAGTGCATAGATCCTGAGAAATCAGTACCCAGAACAACCACCTCTGCCGTAATAACGGCCTTGATACGCCTGGGCATTGAGTCAAACAGAGCTTGGATGGCGTGTGCAGGTTCAGCTGCCCATGCAGCTTCAACACGATACCACAGTTCATCAAGAGTAGTGACTGGCGTATTGTGACGAGCCAGTTGCTCGGCCACCATTGAGCAGACGTTTTCAATTGGTGAGAGATCTGGAGAATGTGCTGGCCAGGGTAGCAGTCGAACATTTTCTGTATCCAGAAAGGCCCGTACAGGACCTGCAACATGCGGTCGCGCATTATCCTGCTGAAATGTAGGGTTTCGCAGGGATCGAATGAAGGGTAGAGCCACTGGTCGTAACACATCTGAAATGTAACGTCCACAGTTCAAAGTGCCGTCAGTGCGAACAAGAGGTGACCGAGACGTGTAACCAATGGCACCCCATACCATCACGCCGGGTGATATGCCAGTATGGTGATGACGAATACACGCTTCCAATGTTCGTTCACCGCGATGTCGCCAAACACGGATGCGACCATCATGATGTAAACAGAACCTGGATTCATCCGAAAAAATGACGTTTTACCTTTCGTGCACCCAAGTTCGTCGTTGAGTACACCATCGCAGGCGCTCCTGTCTGTGATGCAGCGTCAAGGGTAACCGCAGCCATGGTCTCATAGTCCATGCTGCTGCAAACGTCATCGAACTGTTCGTGCAGATGGTTGTTGTCTTGCAAACGTCCCCATCTGTTGACTCAGGGATCGAGACGTGTCTGCACGATCCGTTACAGCCATGCGGATAAGATGCCTGTCACCTCGACTGCTAATGATACAAGGCCGTTGGGATCCAGCACGGCGTTCCGTATTACCCTCCTGAACCCACCGATTCCATATTCTGCTAACAGTCATAGGATCTCGACCAACGCGAGCAGCAATGTCGCGATACGATAAACCGCAATCGCGATAGGCTACAATCCCACCGTTATCAAAGTCGGAAACGTGATGGTACGCATTTCTCCTCCTTACACGAGGCATCACAAAAACGTTTCACCAGGCAGCACCGGTCAACTGCTGTTTTGTGTATAAAAAATCGGTTGGAAACTTTCCTCATGTCAACACGTTGTAGGTGTCGCCACCGGCGCCAACCTTGTGTGAATATTCTGAAAAGCTAATCATTTGCATATCACAGCATCTTCTTCCTGTCGGTTAAATTTTGCATCTGTAGTACGTCATCTTCGTGGTGTAGCAATTTTAATGGCCAGTAGTGTAGAATTTTTTGCAGAATGCAGAGCTCTAGCCGTGAGAAATGGTTAACAGTTGTAAATAGGTACCTGATACGTGAAAGCCTCGGCGTAGTGCCGAGTCGTGTCGAAAGGGAACCACGCGAAGAAGGGCAGTTCGGCGTGCAGCAGTGCCGAGAGCATCCAGGAACAGGTTGTGCCCAGCCACAGCAGGAGCGTCGCCCTCGACAGCGCACGACCGCGACGGCTGCCGCCGGATTCCTCTGCGACACAGGCGAGCCATACAAAGGGATCGAGATCAGCGTTTAACGTCCTCTCGGTAACGAGGTTTTAGAGACTGCCGAAGAAAAGTGGCAGAGGTCGCATTTAAGGGGATGTCCCAAAATTTACCTCTATACCTACACTAAGATGAAAAAAGTCATGAGATACCTTCCAATATCTTTTCGGACCTCCTTTTGCCAGGCATAGTGTAACAACTTGACGTGGCATGGATTCAACAAGTCGTTGGCAGTACCCTGCTGAAATATGGAGCCATGCTGCCTCTATAACCATCCGTAATTATGAAAGAGTTGTGCACGAACTGACCTCTCGATTATGTCTGATAAATGTTCGATGGGATTCATGTCAGGCGATCTGGGTGGCCAAATCATTTGCCCGAATTGTCCAGAACGTCCTTCAAACCAACTGCGAACAGTTGTAGCCTGTTGACATGGTTCATCGTTATTTGGGAACATGAAGTCCATGAGTGGCTGCAAATGGTCTCCAAGTAGCCGAACGTAACCATTTCCAGTCAATAATCGGCTCAGTTGGACCAGAGGACCTAGTCCATTCCATGTAAACGCAGCCCACATCATTATGAAACCACCACCAGTTTGCACAGTACCTTGTTGACAACTTGTGTACTTGGCGTCGTGGGGTCTATGCCATACTCTAGCCCTACCATCAGCCCTTGCCAACTGAAATCGGGATTCATCTGACCAGGTCACAGTTTTGCAGTCGTCTAAGATCCAACCAACATGGTCACGAGCCCAGAAGAGGCGCTGCAGACTTTGTCGTGCTGTTAGCAAAGGCGCCCGGGTCGGTCGTCTGCTATCGTAGCCCCTTAAAGACTAATTTTGCCGCTCTGTCCTAAAGGACTCTGATATGGTCAAGACCCTAGGAGAGGCCCTGCAGGCGATGTCGTGCTGTTAACAAAGTCACTCGCGTCAGTCATCTGCTTCCATAGCCTATTAAAGCCTAATTTTGCCGCTCTGTCCTAACGGAGCGTCCCACGTTGTTTCTGCGGTTATTTTACGCAGTGTTACTTGTCTGTTAACACTGACAATTCTACGCAAACGCAGCTGCTTCTAGTCGTTAAGAGAAGGCCGTCGGCCACTGCGTTGTCCGTGGTGAGGGACAATGCCTGATATCTGGTGTTCTAGGCACACTTTTAACACTGTAGATCTCGGAATATTAAATTCCCAACTATTTCCGAAATTGAATGTCCCATGCGTCTATAACTACCATTTCAAAGTCTGTTGATTCCCGTCGTGCGGCCATAATCACGTCGAAAAGCTTTTCGCATGAATCAGCTGAGTACAAATAACAGCTCCGCCAATGCACTGCCCTTATATACGTTATCTACACGATACTACCGCCATCTGTACATGTGCATATCACTATCCCAGGCCTTTGACACCTCAATGAACATTCGGGGCTCAGAATTCCTGTAATCGAGTGTTACAATCGTTCTGCAAGTTGATGCTTGTGCTGGCGTAAGCTGGCGCCAGCACACCATGCGGCAAATGGTTGCGAGAAGATCGACAGAGGCCAAAGACAGACTCAGAAGAAACGCGCCGACAACGTCCTCTTGGCCCCCAGTATTTATATCGCCGCCGTGGCCCAGTCAGTTCCACACAGTCATCGAGTGAGTCAACGAGTTCAATACATTAGTCGCAGCCCAGTAGGAGTCGCAGTTGCCGTAGCTCAGCCTCTAACTCTGAGTCAGGCAGAACATAGTGACCAGAGTAGTGTAGATAGCGGACTTGTACTACACCAGCAGTGAGGCTAACGTGGACTAGAACGGAGGAACTAGTACCACAATGACTATCTTGAGTTAAAAAACTTTCTATTCTTATGAATAAAAAACCGAGTTAATATATGCGTGCTGTGCGTGTTATAGAAAGAGGATACCGGCCACCAAACAACATCCTCTCCTTGCTTACATGGTACAAGCCTACAGTGACAACCAGACGACACAAAAATACTAATGTATTGAGAGACGCAAATCGATGCTTTACTAAATCTAATACAGAAATAATAGACTTAAATATCATTATAAATATCTATATACAATTTGAATATACACTCCTGGAAATTGAAGTAAGAACACCGTGAATTCATTGTCCCGGGGAGGGGAAACTTTATTGACACATTCCTGGGGTCAGATACATCACATGATCACACTGACAGAACCACAGGCACATAGACACAGGCAACAGAGCATGCACAATGTCGGCACTAGTACAGTGTATATCCACCTTTCGCAGCAATGCAGGCTGCTATTCTCCCATGGAGACGATCGTAGAGATGCTGGATGTAGTCCTGTGGAACGGCTTGCCATGCCATTTCCACCTGGCGCCTCAGTTGGACCAGCGTTCGTGCTGGACGTGCAGACCGCGTGAGACGACGCTTCATCCAGTCCCAAACATGCTCAATGGGGGACAGATCCGAAGATCTTGCTGGCCAGGGTAGTTGACTTACACCTTCTAGAGCACGTTGGGTGGCACGGGATACATGCGGACGTGCATTGTCCTGTTGGAACAGCAAGTTCCCTTGCCGGTCTAGGAATGGTAGAACGATGGGTTCGATGACGGTTTGGATGTACCGTGCACTATTCAGTGTCCCCTCGACGATCACCAGTGGTGTACGGCCAGTGTAGGAGATCGCTCCCCACACCATGATGCCGGGTGTTGGCCCTGTGTGCCTCGGTCGTATGCAGTCCTGATTGTGGCGCTCACCTGCACGGCGCCAAACACGCATACGACCATCATTGGCACCAAGGCAGAAGCGACTCTCATCGCTGAAGACGACACGTCTCCATTCGTCCCTCCATTCACGCCTGTCGCGACACCACTGGAGGCGGGCTGCACGATGTTGGGGCGTGAGCGGAAGACGGCCTAACGGTGTGCGGGACCGTAGCCCAGCTTCATGGAGACGGTTGCGAATGGTCCTCGCCGATACCCCAGGAGCAACAGTGTCCCTAATTTGCTGGGAAGTGGCGGTGCGGTCCCCTACGGCACTGCGTAGGATCCTACGGTCTTGGCGTGCATCCGTGCGTCGCTGCGGTCCGGTCCCAGGTTGACGGGCACGTGCACCTTCCGCCGACCACTGGCGACAATATCGATGTACTGTGGAGACCTCACGCCCCACGTGTTGAGCAATTCGGCGGTACGTCCACCCGGCCTCCCGCATGCCCACTATACGCCCTCGCTCAAAGTCCGTCAACTGCACATACGGTTCACGTCCACGCTGTCGCGGCATGCTACCAGTGTTAAAGACTGCGATGGAGCTCCGTATGCCACGGCAAACTGGCTGACACTGACGGCGGCGGTGCACAAATGCTGCGCAGCTAGCGCCATTCGACGGCCAACACCGCGGTTCCTGGTGTGTCCGCTGTGCCGTGCGTGTGATCATTGCTTGTACAGCCCTCTCGCAGTGCCCGGAGCAAGTATGGTGGGTCTGACACACCGGTGTCAATGTGTTCTTTTTTCCATTTCCAGGAGTGTAATTATGCCGTTAGATTTTGAAACTAAGGGGCATATCTCAATATTTGTATATTTCACAACAGCAGGGCTATTGGTACAGATCAAAAAACCAAGGTATTCATCCGTGACCAGCACCTGTTTTCAAATGGTTCAAATGGCTCTGAGCACATGGGATTTAACTTCTGAGGTCATCAGTCCCCTAGAACTTAGAACTACTTAAACCTAACTAACACAAGGACATCACATGCCCGAGGCAGGATTCGAACCTGCGACCGTAGCGGTCGCGCGGTTCTAGACTGTAGCGCCTAGAACCACTCGGCCACTCCGGGCGGCACCTGTTTTCAAAACAACAGTGTAGTATTTCTGATTATGTTCGTCACGTTTGTGTAATACAGTTCTGTCCAAACACGCTGTAGCTCATTGTGAGGTCAGGTAATTAAAACAGTACAGCAGTGTGCAGAGTGCTTTCCTTCAGTAAAATTTCAGTTGACTTTGAAAGTTGCAACCAGGAAAAAGGAAGCGAATTATAAAAACTCTATTTTGCAACAGGACTCTCAGTGAAAAAATTCAGATAAATGCCAGAGGTAGGCTACTTTGGAATCTGATCTGCAGCAGCAAACATAAAATCGATGCCATAAGTTCAATCCGGAAATTTACCAAAATAACAATTGGAGTTTTGGCTGTGAAGAAAACACTGCTGGTTTTTTGTTTTTCCTTGTGTGTTTTTAAGGGAGATGTTCATTCGTATAAAACCGGAACAACTGATATTGGACACATATGGTCTAAAATGAAAGTGCATAAAATGTCAAAGCAACACATGAATAACATTCTGAGTCTTTCATTCCTAGGCAAAACCAACATGCAGCAGAAATTAGATTCGCAATATAGACGAAAAATTGACAGCCACAAGAGACATGTAGAAAAGGGCAGATATACATTGAATTTAATTGTAAACTATATTCAGTTTCGTGGCGCATGACTGACTCTCCGGGGCCACGATGAATCTGATGCCTCTCATAATAACGGTTTTTTCGTGAGCTTATTCAGTTTAGTGCGGAACTGGATAAAGATCTTCAAGTTCACCTCAGGCAAGCATCAGTGTTCGAAATTCCTTCTAAGATTGTTCAGAACGAACTACAGTAATGCATGTCGGAAGTGTACCATGAGGAAGCGCCACACAGAGAAAAGCGGAGAACACAAAAGATTCGGTAATGGCTACTGCACAATTTTTTGCTGAGGTTGGCAGTGTCGTAAGCATAGTAGTCCATAAGCAAGTGTCGTCATCTTACGCATTCATACGTCAAAACACCCTCTACTTTTACTGTCACATTAAGGTGTCGGCACATACCCTACGAGCAGTGATGAATTGCACGGTCGATATGAGTGCACGCGTTTCATTTTTGTGTGCGACAGGGATTTTCGTAGTTTCTGTTTCGTTTTATTTCTCATGCAGAAGAGAGAAAAAGGTAGCTAAATAACTTCTCTCTCTCTCTCTTTTCTCGCTCTTCTCTCTATCTCACGCCGGTGAAATCGTATACAAACGCTTCCTACCATGTCCTCCAGGAATATATGATACTCATACTATTCGTAAGAAGATCTCCGTTGTGATAATTGTTTATTTTATTTTTTATTTTTTGGCACTGCCAAAAGTGGCCGCCACTGCTCGTTGGTGAAGTGGCACGTGATACGGATGGAAGCAGTTAGCGCGCAGAATGCTAACACGCTGGGTTGACTTATTCGAGAGGCAGTCTCAATTACTCCGAAGCTACCACGTACATTATGAGCATGAGCTATCAGAACATTTATTTCGTCCCCAGCGCGCATTTCAGCTTGTTTCTTACCCTCTGCTCAGTATTCCAGTGTCTTTGTAATAACAATTCTTTGCATATTCGCTGAATTGTCGTTCTGTTGGATATCGTCTGCCGACATAACTTTTTGTGTACAACTCTATTGTTCTCTTGGCGTTCCTTCTGCGTTCTCCATAAAGAAGCAGCATATCTAGCTTCTCTTGATTTGTGAAAGATATTCGTTTTTTTAAACTAACCAGCATTCGTCTCACGTGAACGACTCAGACAGAAAGAAAGCTATAGTTTCTCTGCGCCATTTTAATACTAATATTGCGGAGCTGCAACACTGTTTCCTCCATACCCGCTATGACGTATTTCCTCAATTGTATACTGGGTGAGTCAGGAGGGAAGGTACACTGATGATCAGAAAAAACAGAACACCTTGAACGCTAGAGATAGGACGTTCATATTTACAAGACGTGTACAGTAGTATGTTCTGCAGAAATTAGTAGCATTTGAACCATGTCGGCCCGCGGGTTTGTCAACGTCTATATCGCGGCGTAACACCGCCTACCGGTGAAATGTGCTTGCGGCTCTCGTCGCTAAGTACCGAAGTTTATAGTGTCTTGAGCAGACGTGCAGGATGCCTCGCAGACGTATGTTGAGGAAACCGCTGACGAAATCAACGAACTTGCTGAGGCTGACTCGCTGTTTAAAGAAGAGGTCAATCTGGGATCAACTCTAGGTGCAGACCCTGAATCCGTAACTCAAGGTATTTCTGATGACACTGAGGAACCTGGCCCATCAAAACGTTGGAAGTGATGCTCATATCTGTCTCAAGTGCGCTAATGTGCGATATTACAAGTATTACACACCCAGAACTGTCAACATTTTTTAATAACTGACAATGCATTTTAATTGTAATAAAGTACTTATTTTTAATGTCAACTGTGTGGCTTTTATACACAAGAATAATTACCTACCTAATTAGGTTGCCTATTGCAGCTAATAATAGTTCAGTTTCCTGAGACAATTTATTTTGTGTGCGTGTGTATGTGTATGTGTGTGTGTGTGTGTGTGTGTGTGTGTGTGTGTGTGTGTGTGTGTGTCTAAGTCTCTTAATGATGTATTTTTATATTTATAGTTTTACAAATACCAGGGCTGAGGTGGCCCATAGTGAACTTCAGGTAGTGATGTAAGAATCACAATAGTTGGGTGCCCAGCAATCCTCATGTTGCATACAGAGAAATTGAATACCTGAAAGTGAGGTGGTAAATTCCAACATATAACATGATGTATAATGTATTGATACTACACAAACAGAAACTGAAAAAATATTGTTCAAAAATAAGGTATCTTGCCACTATGCTAAAAATTTGAAAAACTGGTATTTTTTGAGACGCTATAGCGCCTTAGATATTGGGAGTAGAAAACAATGGCAAGAATCAAATTTGTAGAGAATTGTGTGCTCTTTAAAAAAGAAAATAGACGTTAAAGCGATAGGAGCGAATGAAAATGAGATATTTTGAAAAAACTGAAAAAATGGCCGAAATTTTCCAAGTTTTTTGACTGCAGAAAGTTTTCCCAAGCGAAATTTTGTTGGCAAAACTCGGTTTTCTAATCTTTCCAACCATATGAACGAGCTGAAAAAATAAACTCTTCTACCCCACATTTTGCAAGGTATATTTGCAATTTGACTGGACTATATATGTTTAGTAGTGAACGAAATGCGGGAGCAAGGGCGCACATGTAATGCTACTCCCGTCGGTGCACATAAAGCGCGAAAAGACATCCGAAAACAATGTAAAGTTGTCGCATCGAACTTACTGAAGTTTGTTTACTTATCTGTCAACATTGAAGAAACCATAAATAACATAAATTTTGCGCACGTTCATAAAGTTACAACAAATCCTTGTGGAATTGCCGAATCAATTGTATTCCGTATTAACCAGTGAAGGCTCGTAAATACACATTCTGGGAGTTCACAAATTTTTAGATTCATATAAATTTGAGAGTGTGAAACTAATAGCCTCTGCTGTGTAACAGTTATGTTGACCAAAAAGTTTATACAACTACAGCCATTGCCAATAATAATAATAACAACAGTAATAACAATAATAAGATGCATAACTTACCTAACAAAATAAAGAATAGTTTTCGTGGAATTTTGTTGTTTTGTACATAATTAATACAGTTAATGGCAATAACGAAATAATATGTAAGCTTTCGAAACTCTCCTTTACTCATTTTTGTGTAAGTGGGAGTCTTCGTGTTTTTCAATTTTTTCAGACAAATGTATAAGATCCTTAAGGTTGGTTGGTTCGTTTGGGGGGAGGAGACGAAACTGCGAGGTCATCGGTCTCATAGGATTAGGGAAGGATGGGGAAGGAAGTCGGCCGTGCCCTTTCAGAGGAACCATCCCGGCATTTGCCTGAAGCGATTTAGGGAATCACGGAAAACCTCAATCAGGATGACCGGACGTAGGACTGAACCGTCGTCCTCCCGAATGCGAGTCCAGTGTGCTATAAGATCCCTAACAGATTTATTAGTTTACGAATTTACTTCCGGGTGAAAATAAGGTATTCTTATACTGAATCCACACAACAACTTCTGGTAACTGTACACTTCCTTGTTAAATGTTCGCTTGTAGTCACGATTATTTGATTTCGTGACTACCTCAATCAAAGGATTTGTTCTAGGATGCCCTAGTTCCTTTGCGGCTAACTTTTCCTGGTAATTTACTTTTCTGTTCCCAGAATGAGATTGTTTACCGATTCCCTCACAGTAAACAACCAATACAGTGCCGTTTATGGAAATAATGAAACTCAAGTAGTAATGTCTACCAACATGGTCACTTGACTAGAATAAAAATAAAGCGTTGAGATCCATAAGGGCCTAAAGCACACCGCCGTCGATCCAACATTTAAGTGAATAACATAGAAGCCAATGATACAGCTTTTCGTTAACTTTCATGTATATAATGTGGGTCTACAGCACAGATAAACCTGACTCACCAGAGCGCCTTGTCACGGTTCGTGCGGCTCCCCCCGTCGGAGGTTCGAGTCTCCCTCGGACATAGGTGTGTGTGTTGTCCATAGCGTATGTTAGTACAAGTTAGATTAAGTTGTGTGTAGGCTTAGGGACCGATGACCTCTGCAGTTTGGTCCCATAAGACATTACCACAAATTTCCAAATTTTCCTGACTCATCATAAGATCAAGAGATTTCAGAAGCGTGAATAAATGCTACAGTCTCACAATCGACGGTGATGAGCTTTAGGCCATTATGATTTTCAGTGTCACAAATGCATTACTGTATGACAAAATTCATAACTTAATATACTATAACTCATTCAGAAATCTATGTTATACACTGAAGAGCCAAAGAAACTGGTACACCTGCGCAATATCGTACAGGGCTCCCGCGTGCACGCATAAGTGCTTCAACAGTACGTGGCATGGACTCGACTAATGTCTGTAGTAGTGCTGGAGGGAAATGACACCACGAATCTTGCAGGGCTCTCCATAAATCCGTAAGAGTACGAGGGGTGGAGATCTCTTCTGAACAGTACTTTGCAAGGCATCCCAGATATGCTCAATAATGTTCATGTCTGGGGAGTTTGGTGGCCAGCGGAAGTGTTTATATGCAGAAGAGTGCTCCTGGAGCCACTCTATAGCAATTCTGGACGTGTGGGGTGTACAATTGTTCTGCTGCAATTGCCCAAGTCTGTCGAAATGCACCATGGACATGAATGGATGCAGGTGACCAGACAGGATGCTTACGTACGTGTCACCTGTCGGAGTCGTATCTAGACGTATCAGGGATCCCATATCACTCCAACTGCACACGCCTCACATCAGTAAAGAGCCTCCACCAGCTTGAACAGTCCCCTGCTGAATTGCATGTTGAACGATTCTCTTCAGTCGTCGTTGGTCCCGTTCTTACAGGCTCCTTTTCTGGTCGCGGCGATGTCGACGGTTGATGTGTTAACAGATTTCTGATATTCACGGTACGCTCATGGAATGGTCGTACGGGAAAATGCACACTTCATCGCTACCTCAGAGATGCTGTGTTCCATCGCTCGTGCACCGACTATAACACCACGTTCAAACTCATTTAAATCTTAATAACCTGCCATTGCAGCAGCAGTAACCGATCTAACAACTGCACCAAACACTTATTGTCTTACATAGGCGTTGCCGACCGCAGCGCCGCCTCTTTACATATCTCTGTATTTGAATATGCATGCCTATACCAATTTCTTTGGCGCTTCAGTGTAGGCTTACAGTCAGTACAAGTTTAACATATACTCACTTCTCATCTAATTTTACTAATTAGTGAGTGAATTAGCATATCTGAGGAGTGGGCTATCATCTACCAGTATTTATGCCGAGCGAACAGGGATAAAAGTCTGCCGCAGTGTGCTACCACCTGGTGGCACTGACGCAAACTTCCAGTTGAATGGTAAGGGCTAGCTGTGCACATCGTGAACAGTACACGTTGTTTATCACATCCATATGTATTTGGCCCATCAGGCAATTACGTCACGCGAGTTGCGCATGCGCAAAAGCACCTTAAAACGTGCACAGCTGGAGGTGTGCTCGCGACCCTGATGCCATGTTTCATGGAGTCTATAGGTGCAGTAGCGCGGTAAGATCTACGTGCCATATGTTTCAGATTGCAGCATCTATGTTATGCCTTCAAAGGAAACTGACCGGCCGGCCGGAGTGGCCGTGCACCTCTAGGCGCTACAGTCTGGAACCGCGAGACCACTACGGTCGCAGGTTCGAATCCTGCCTCGGGCATGGATGTGTGTGATGTCCTTAGGTTAGTTAGGTTTAAGTAGTTCTAAGTTCTAGGAGACTGATGACCTCAGTAGTTAAGTCCCATAGTGCTCAGAGCCATTTGAACCATTTTTGAAACCAACCAATAAATCCGCAAGGTGTTGAAAGTTACGGTATTCACGTGCTCTAGTGCACTTACACAGCAGCCGCCACTGGTATTAACAGTATAGTAATTTCAGCAGAATCTCCGGATGTGAACACATATTTTGATTCTCCAAGAAAGGGATATAACTTTAAACCGAAATTATGGAATTTGACAATTTTGACAAAACGTTAGATGCCATGGCAGACGAGAGTATTCCACAGCTAGAGAAATACTGAGAGATCTCCGAGAAAAAATTAATTATTTTGGCTCAGCGACCTCCATTCGTTGTATTCTCCACTCACTTGGTTTTTGATTAGGAAAGTTTAATGATGGAAAAAATTTGTAATGGAGTGCAGAGACATTGCAGCTGTAAGAAATAAATTCGATGTAAAATGCACTTACTGTGTACTGAGGACAATACTCTCGTACTATACTTCGATAAATCTTGGGGCTACAAAACTACACGCAAAAATATATTCTGCTAGAGTTAAACGGAAATACTGACTTGAAAGTTACTTTTCTATAGCGTATATTGGCGATTTGGCTGATGGGTGCAGTGACGAAGGGTCAGTAAGAGCTACAAACAGATTTTCAGGAGATGGCGCATATTCTCCGTCGTGTCAAGCAGAATGATCGGAGCCAGAATCCTGTCGGCGGGCAAGTACTCGCGCGCGGTTGCGCGCAGAGCCTCTTGTAAATAAAATGCTTTCATACATGACAGAATACCATAAATATGTCTCAGATGTTACCAAAATTAATTTCATAGTTTTTTAACAATCTTCTCGCTGGAAATGATACAAGGCCTAACAGAACGCAAATTCGTAAGCGACGACATTTTCCGTTACGCAGGCGGAATAATTACATACCTCTTATGGTATTTTATTTTTTATCTCGGACTACTTTTATGTTTTCACTATAAAATATGTATCACATACATCTATAAACTTTAAGAATGTTCGTATATTGCACTACTGGCCATTAAAATTGCTACACCACGAAGTTGACGTGCTACAGACGCGAAATTTAACCGACAGGAAGAAGATGCTGTGATATGCAAATGATTATCTTTTCAGAGCATTCACACAAGGTTGGCGCCGGTGGCGACACCTACAACGTGCTGACATGAGGAAGTTTCCAACCGATTTCTCATACACAAACAGCAGTTGACCGGCGTTGCCTGGCGAAACGTGATGCCTCGTGTAAGGAGGAGAAATGCGTACCATCACGTTTCCGACTTTGATAAAGGTCGGATTGTAGGCTATCGCGATTGCGATTTATCGTATCGCGACTTTGCTGCTCTCGTTGGTCGAGATCCAGTGACTGTTAGCAGAATATGGAATCGGTGGGTGCAAGAGGGTAATACGGAACGCCATGCTGGATCCCAACGGCCTTGTATCACTAGCAGTCGAGATGACAGGCATCTTATCAGCATGGGTGTAACGGATGGTGCAACCACGTCTCGACCCCTGAGTCAACAGATGGGGACGTTTGCAAGACAACAACCATCTGCACGAACAGTTCGACGACGTTAGCACCAGCATGGACTATTAGCTCAGAGAACATGGCTGCGGTTACCCTTGACGTTGCATAACAGACAGGAGCGCCTGCGATTGTGTACTCAACGACGAACCTGGATGCACGAATGGCGAAACGTCATTTTTCGGATGAATCCAGGTTCTGTTTACAGCATCATGATGGTCGCACCCGTGTTTTGCGACATCGCGGTGAACGCACATTGGAAGCGTGTATTCGTCATCGCCATAATGGCGTATTACCCGGCGTGATGGTATGGGGTGCCATTGGTTACACATCTCAGTCACCTCTTGTTCGCATTGATGGCACTTTGAACAATGGACGTTACATTTCAGATGTGTTACGACCCGTGGCTCTACCCTCGATTCGATCCCTGCGAAACCCTACATTTCAGGAGGATAATGCACGACCGCATGCTGCAGGTCCTGTACGGGCCTTTCAGGATACAGAAAATGTTCGAATGCTGCCCTGGCCAGCACATTCTCCAGATGTCTCGCCAATTGAAAACGTCTGGTCAATAGTGGCCGAGCAACTGGCTCGTCACAATACGTCAGTCACTACTCTTGATGAACTGTAGTATATTGTTGAAGCTGCATGGGCAGCTGTACCTGTACACGCCATCCAAGCTCTGTTTGATTCAATGCCCAGGCGTATCAAGGCCGTAATTACGGCCAGAGGTGGTTGTTCTGGGTACTGATTTCTCAGGATCTATGCACCCAAATTGCGTGAAAATGTAATGACATGTCAGTTCTAGTATAATATATTTGTCGAATGAATACCCGTTTATCATCTGCATTTCTTCTTGGTGTAGCAATTTTAATAGCCAGTATTGTATTTTCAGTCCGACATGTTGGCAATTCTGTTTTTACACAGGTTAAAGTAAAAAAATTTTTTTCAATATTTGTTGTAACGTTAGTTTTTTCCGTAGCACCTGGCAAGAATTGTATTTTTGAAAATGCTCCATCATATTCTAGACTAAAAATTGAGATGTCTAACACCTTTTTCGGAATTTTTACTAACATTTGATATTATCGATAATTGGTTATGCTGTAGGACGGTGAGATGACATTGAGGTGCCTATTTTCGTGGCGGCCGCTGTAAGAATTATTACGCTGGTAAAGCCTACACAGTTAAAACAGCAGTATGCCTATGCAATTTTAATTGTCAGCTGTACATTAGTACTTGAGTTTTAACTAATTTAAATTATTTTATTCGAATACAGTTCTGTGCAAGAAAGACTGGCTTCTATACAGCTGCAACAGTAAATACGGTACAAACGAGAAATGCTCGTAAACAATGTACTCACCCAAAACGCTAATGAGGTGGTGCACGCCGCCGTAGTGAGCCTGGAGTTCCCAGTTGAGCATTTTGGCGACGCAGCTGAGTCCGGAGAGCATGATGCAGACGATGGGCGCTATGGCTTGCAGGTCGAGCGAGTAGACGGAGAGCGCTGCCAGCTCGACGGCAATGTGCGAGAGCACGAGCAGCCAGACGCACGCCGCCCACAGCCGCTGCGCGCCGCCGCTGCGCCGCAGGCCCGCCACGCTCAGCAGCCGCAGGCACAGCGGACCTCTGCAGGCCGGCACGTCACAAATCAACACCACTCATCTCCCTATACGTGGTGGGATAAAAGCGGCGTCCACGGGCTGCACATGTTCGCGGTATCCATACGTGTTACAAAAGTGTATGTTTGCATGCTCCACATCTCCTAAACCACTGGATCGGTTTCAACCAAACTTGGTACATACAGAGGGGTCCAAAAAAATGTATCCACTGTTTAAAAGTCCATAACTTGCAAACTAATTGACGGAGTTGTCTCATTTTTGGTGAAAATGTAGCTTAAAGTCCAACTTAAAGGTATCACTGTAGGTGTTCGAAATGGTCACCATTAACATCCACACACTAACGATGCCGCCTAACTGCAGCACGAACTACTGACTAACGTGTTCAGTTGGATATTTGCACACGAATGTACGATGGATTCTCGAAGTTCATCCAATGTGCGTGGCTTTTGTCGATAAACGACGTCCGGCCGCGCGGGATTAGCCGAGCGGTCTAAGTCGCTGCAGTCACGGACTGTGCGGCTGGTCCTGGCGGAGGTTCGAGTCCTCCCTCGGGCATGGGTGTGTGTGTTTGTCCTTAGGATAATTTAGGTTCAGTAGTGTGTAAGCTTAGGGACTCATGAAAAAAAATGTTCAAATGTGTGTGAAATCTTATGGGACTTAACTGCTAAGGTCATCAGTCCCTAAGCTTACACACTACTTAACCTAAATTGTCCTAAGGACAAACACACACACCCATGCCGGAGGGAGGACTCGAACCTCCGCCGGGAAAAGCCGCACAGTCCATGACTGCAGCGCCTAAGACCGCTCGGCTAACCCCGCGCGGAGGGACTGATGACCTTAGTAGTTACGTCCCATAAGATTTCACACATTTGATAAACGAAGTCCTTTAGTGTTCCTCACAGGCAAAAGTCCAGAGGAGTTAGGTCTGGGGAACGTGGTGGATACTCCACAGCACCTCTACGGCCTATCCATCTTCCTGGTAGATTTTCGTCGAGATACGCCGTAACACGATTTTGGTTCCAAATGGTTCAAATGGCTCTGAGCACTATGGAACTTAACACCTGAGGTCATCAGTCCCCTAGAACTTAGAGCTACTTAAACCTAAATAACCTAAGGACCTAGAACCGCTCGGCCACTCCAGCCGGCCACAATCTTACCGATGGCACATCACACAAGTGTGCTAGAAACTGTTTCCTTTCTACGAAATTATTATAATTGAATGTAATGAAACCTGCAAAGATATTTATAAATGTTATTTATATTTGTAGCTACCGTAATGTATTGCAATTCTCACTGAAAATCTCTGTGGAGTCGGAAATGTGAATGCAGAAAATGTCCTCAAAAAAACTTACCTACTGGAGGCAGAAAATTTAATTTCCAGTGTCAGTTCTATAATTAGGAAGCTTGTCTTTCTGCACTTTCACAAAAAACAGTGTTTCGTGTTTTAATACCCAAAACTAAATGAACAAAATTTCACAGAAGATATTCTGTGATTTATAATAAGAAACTAACACTAGTAGCTTCTGGTTTGCACGGTAAGAATAACAGCTGAAACATACGCATCTGAGTGATGGCTTTTGTATAGAAAACAAAGTATTTGCATAAACTGTATTAATAATAAGTAATGTTTATGTTCATGTTCACTACGACATCAGAAAATTACGAACAGTTACTCTGTATATAAACTTTCTGCTCTGCGTCGAAACATTACCTGTTATTTCTTCACGAGTGTCTGCTTTCTAAATACGATGCAATGACATGTCTCAGTCTGTAGGGTTATAATTTCTTCGTATGTTCACAGACTCTTTAATGCAGGATAACATTCCACTCAACATAGTGATGTTCGCAGTGGCTCATTTATACACATTTATATATTACAGCATACTATGATTCAATCTCTTGCACTATGTACAACTGTTAGCTTGAATTCCATCGGCGTTATCTCGTGCAACGTATAGAACCATAATACTGTCGTGTCCCAACACAGGATAGAGAGGGTCACGGACCAGTCTGCAATTCCCAAGCGGTTAGGAGCAAATTTAGGAAGACAAACTTCTAGTGAAGGCTGGTTGATTGTATGGGGCAGCGCTAAACACTGTCACAAGAAACCTACCAGAGGCGGGGATTTAAAAACTCGATAGGATGCTCACAACAGGAGACTCAAGGATACTAAGGGACCTGATTAACACTATTTATTTGCAATCGGACTAACTGCTACACTTGGCTAATTCTAAACATTAGAAAAAGCAAAGGAAACAGCTGGTTGCACAACAGAAGTCAGTTTCTGAATCTGTGGAGATGAGCACTAACAGAAGTAACGAACACTAGCAGCATTTTAAATAAAAGGTTTGACAGTAGCACTTCAAATAAGAAAAACAGATTTGTCGGAGCTAACCGAGGCTGGCAACGAGCGATACGGAGTTGGGTTCTCAATGATCTGACTGAGAACTCTGTCTGAATACAGAAACATGAGTTTATAAATGATTGTGGCGGTGCACTATTTCTCGCTCCCTATAGCCGGCGCGATAGTCCAACGGTACTCTACAGGCTTCAGCCAAGTTGACGACTGGCTCTGCACCTCCAAGGCACCTCTGGTCAACAACATGCAAATTTCGATACGATATTGCTGTGCCAATGTTTTGAGGAAAAGAGTGCCACGTTCGCTCAGAGTACGCGAAAGAACTTGCCCCCATTCTAACAACCGTGTACCGCAAGATTCTAGAGGAATGGAAGGTTCCAAATGATTGGAAAAGAGCACAGGTAGTTCCAGTTTCCAAGAAGGGTCGTCGAGCAGATGCGCAAAACTATAGGCCTATATCTCTGACATCGATCTATTGTAGAATTTTAGAACATGTTTTTTGCTCGTGTATCATATCATTTCTGGAAACCCAGAATCTAATATGTAGGAATCAACATGGATTCCGGAAACAGCGATCGTGTGAGACCCAGCTCGCTTTATTTGTTCATGAGACATAGAAAATATTAGATACGGGCTCCCAGGTAGACGCCATTTTCCTTGACTTCCGGAAGGCGTTCGATACAGTTCCGCACTGTCGCCTGATAAACAAAGTAAGAGCCTACGGAATATCAGACCAGCTGTGTGGCTGGATTGAAGGGTTTCTAGCAAACAGTACACAGCATGTTGTTCTCAATGGAGAGACGTCTACAGACATTAAAGTAACCTCTGGCGTGCCACAGGGGAGTGTTATAGGACCATTGCTTTTCACAAGATATATAAATGATCTAGTAGATAGTGTCGGAAGTTCCATGCGGCTTTTCGCGGATGATGCTGTAGTATACAGAGAAGTTGCAGCATTAGAAAATTGCAGCGAAATGCAGGAAGATCTGCAGCGGATAGGCACTTGGTGCAGGGAGTGGCAACTGACCCTTAACATAGACAAATGCAATATATTGCGAGTATATAGAAAGAAGGACCCTTTATTGTATGATTATATGATAGTGGAACAAACATTGGTAGCAGTTACTTCTGAAAAATATCTGGCAGTATGCATACGGAACGATTTGAAGGGGGATGATCATATAAAATTAGTTGTTGGTAAGGCGGGTGCCGGGTTGAGATTCATTGGGAGAGTCCTTAGAAAATGTAGTCCGTCAACAAAGGAGGTGGCTTACAAAACTCTCGTTCGACCTATACTTGAGTATTACTCATCAATATGGGATCCGTATCAGGTCGGATTGAGAGAGGAGATAGAGAAGATGCAAAGAAGAGCGGCGCATTTCGTCACAGGGTTATTTGGTAAGCGTGATAGCGTTACGGAGATGTTTAGCAAACTCAAGTGGCAGACTCTGCAAGAAAGGCGCTTTGCATCGCGGTGAATCTTGGTATCCAGGTTTCGAGAGGGTGCGTTTCTGGATGAAGTATCGAATATATTGCTTCCCCCTACTTATACCTCCCGAGGAGATAACGAATGTAAAATTAGAGAGATTCGAGCGCGCATGGAGGCTTTCCGGCAGTCGTTCTTCCCGCGAACCATACGCGACTGGAACAGGAAAGGGAGGTAATGACAGTGGAACGTAAAGTGCCCTCCGCCACACACCGTTGGGTGGCTTGCGGAGTATAAATGTAGATGTAGTGTCTGCAGCGACGGATTGTTAAGCTCAGATCAATGGACCCGATGCCTTCCATCACACTGATATCTTTACTTCTCACATATGTAGTGAAGCTCTGGACGGATTCGACTCAGGTGAATGGGTCCGACCATTCACAGGATCTTCTGCAACAGACGAGGTCAAGACGGAATGAGGAGGGGCAATTGACACCTAACACAGTCCCCCGTGGCGACCCGCCGGGTCTGTAAGGAGATACAGAGAAGCCCCATAACGGTTTGGAAATTGATGCGATGGTTGTGTCCATGGCCGCCTTTGTGCCGGGACGTCGGGACTCAATCCCGTTATTCTCCGAAACAGCAGTCCCCAAAGAAGCACAAGAAGCGAGAGATGACCTCTGTCAGTGCGCCCACGACGTAGTCGCGAGCCGATGTGATCCCCCAACACCACGACGAACTACCGGTCGGACCAACGCGACGAACGACGCCATGTGGAATGTGAAGTATACTGGCAGCCACCGTGTGCCATTGGGAAGGCATCTAAAGACCGTAAAATTCACCCGATGGCATGGGCAGATGATATTGTCGTCGAATCTTAGACCAAGAATGCACAGGCGACTGTTGCCTCAGCAGCACAGCAACGATAGAAAGTGTTGTGGGGTGAAGGGGCAGCACGGCGTGGTAGATCTGCTGCTACGGTTATACCTCCTCCCCCTGTTGTTATGAACGTCCCACCCACACCTGCAGACCAGCTGCAAGCTTACAAGAGTACCTCCGTCAATCTCAACATGGTCGGCACAAGTATCAAACTTCAATCGCTGCGCGATCTGCTGACGGTGGTGGACGAAGATGTTGCTCTGCTGCAGGAAGTTCGACTGCAGACCTTCCCAGACTTCTACAGGTTTATTGCTTACGTCGCTCCTACTGCTACGGGAGGCAGTGGAACGGCTGCTCTTGTGCAAGATTGGAATAGAGATATCCAATGTGATACACCGACCATCGGCAGGGGGTCTGGCGTTCGATATACAGGGAACTCAATGTTCAAAAATGGTACAAATGGCTCTAAGCACTATGGGACTTAACATCTGAGACCATCAGTCCCCTAGACTTAGAACTACGTAAACCTAACTAACATAAGGACATCACACCTACGTCCGTTCTGGGGCATATAAAAGGCGAGAGGGGTTACGGTTTTATGTGGAATAACTTACGCCTCTCTTCTCGTGCCGCTATAACCACAGTATTATTGGTGGAGACAGTAATAGTGTGATGTCTCAGAAACAACCAAACTACACTCCAAGCTCCGAACTGCTTCTCTTTGTGCAACACCTGCGTCTTGCTGATACTTGTGAGGTATTACATGGTGATCGCCCTGTCTTCACTTATGTGACCAGTCACTCCGCCAGTAGACTCAAACACATCTATGTCTCCTCTGATCCTGAGATGGAGATTCTAGCAGCAGAACACTAGCCCACGACTTTCTCAGATCATAGTGCATACATGTGCATGGTAAATGGTCGGTGTGGAGAGGTCGGGGATTATGGAAACGGAATATGGCACTCCTACAGGATCAAGAATGTAGGCAACTCACAGCGGGCATGTGAGCCTCACATGATCGCTGGTTGCTGCGGTATCTATCATGGCTTCAGTGGTGGCCTGAATGTGTCAGACCAGCTTTCCAATGTTTGCTGGCTGGTTACGGTAGAGAAAGGTCGCTCTGGGACTTCCAATGTTTGCTGGCTGGTTACGGTAGAGAAAGGTCGCTCTGGGACTAACAGACGATTGACTTGTATTACGAGCTCCTCTGAGAACTTACGGCGTTTCCATCATCCGCCGGTTGCCAGACGGAGATCCACCACACCACAGCAAAGACTCTCACCCTTACCTGTCATAGGCTTGAAGGCGTTGTGGTGTGAACGAGACCACATTATCTCGAAACGACGACAAAGGCGACGAAAATAGATACATGCTCTGAATATCCTGGGTGGCAGCAGGTTGACAACCCAGGCGGACATCACCCATGCATTCGCTGACAACTATCACCGAAAATACCAGGAGGTGCACCACGATGATATAGCTTTGGCAGCAGCTCCCAGACACTCACTGGCATGCTTGATGATAAACGGCATTTCTTTTGGAGAAGATCACGAACAATGATGTTGTGGATGCCCTTGCCAAAGGGGCAGTTAATCAAGCACTAGGAACAGACGGTTATCCATTGGAATTCTATCAGATCTTTAAGTATCTGGTGGCCCCGTAGTGGAAGGAGGTGTACCAAGAATTGTTGTCATTAGCAGCCCCATTCCGCCGACTTTTGTGGAAAGTCTCGTTGTGCTGGTGCCCAAACCAGCTGGAGTCACACAGACTGAACATTACCACCCTATCACCTTCCTCAACGGTGATTTCAAGATCTTTACCAGAATTTTGGCGATGTGTGTTAAATGAGTACTGCACCAAGTTATTTCATATGAACAAACACCTTTTGGGGGGACTGTAATAACTAGGAAGCCCTTAGCGACTAATGGGATGTGGTTGGCCTTGCATCGGCCTGCAGGTTGCTTGTTGCCCTGATCTCGATGGACTTTGATTGCATGTTTGATACAGTAAGCCATTATTTCCTGGTCGCCAGGCTGTCTTTACCTGCATGACTATGCACATTCTCCATGGTGTCTCATCAAGGGCAATGATTAATGGTAGGCTGGAAGGACACATTCCCATCTTACATTTGGTCCGACAGGGCTGTCCTTTCTCAATGTTCCTGAATGCACTAGCGACAGAGCCACTTCTGTGTGTGCTGAAATAACATCTTTTGGGAATCACACTGAGAGGACACAAATTCCAATACCGCGCTTATGCAGATGACATAGTCCTTTTCGCCATTATTGACGAGGAGATCCGGATGGCGCTAGAATAGATCGAGTGGTATGAGAATATGGCAGGCAGCAACATGAACATGATCAAGTCTTTTGCCATGGAAACTGGCAGAAGACTCTGGATGGGAAGTGCAGCCCCACTGCAGATGATGGATTCACTTCTGTGTTTGGGCATCGTATTTACGAAAGATGTCCACTGTACAATGGCGCTGAACTATAAACGGCTTCTTCAAGCTCTCCACATGGGCGTCTGAGACAATCTCCTCCGAGCTTTAGACATGGTCCTATGGTATGCCTTTCATTAACACCCACATGGCATCCTGGATACCTCATTTGTCACACATCCTACCAATGACTCCAGTGATGGTACAGCGGACCCAGGTGGCCTTTTGCTAGTTTGTTGGCAATGGACTCCTCTTCAAGATATGATACAATGCCCTCACCCTCCCCGCTCACAGCAGAGGACTGTGACTTATCAACGTTCGAGCACGTGCGGTGGCCCTTTACATCAACACCATAATCAAGATGTGGACCAATCATCGACACAGTTTCACTGTCTCTCATCAATGAACTGGCGCCTCTGTCCAACCTGCCCCCTACTGCGCTCGCTCACATCGCGCCAGCGCTCTCTTACATCACAACATTCTTCCTCAATTATAGCTATGTGCACACAAATACGACCAGCTGTTGACGAATCATCCACTGGAATGTGGTTGAAAGACTTCACCCAGGGGTGGAGTGGCCTGTAGTGTGGTGAGCGATCCACCAAAGACATTGTACGTTGGGGACCCACGTCTCCTGATACCTTGCCGTCAACGAAAAGTTTTGGACAAAACCTACCTACTTCCCCCAGTCAAAAGCACGCGGAATTTAAATGCATCAGAGGACTTTCTGTGTACTACCTTCTTCAGGACAGTCTCAAAGAGGTCCTTGACTCTTGGACTTTCTTACAGGAACGACATGATCAATTGCAGTACATTTCCAAATATCCTCAGACTTTTGCTACTAATTTCTTAAACAGTGTATTCAAGCTCCCCCCCCCCCCCCCCCCCACTACAGATGGGTAGTACAGGGTAAGAGAAACTGATTCCTGTGCAGACTGATCTGAATCTCGAAATGGGCAATTGAATAAGACTGTTTTTTGAGAAGACATATCCAAGTCCCCACCGTAGAGAGTTGGGGCCAGACAACGTCTATTTTCTCATGTTTTCGAGTCATTCTTATATTGTACTACCGAAAGCGTAGCCTCAGATTGATTGTAATCTCTTTTATATTGTTTGCTAATAAAATGCAACGCAATCACAAAAAATGCGTAACACCATAGCTTGGTAGCAGAAGAATCTCTGGTTAAAACAGTGGCGGCTCCTAAGTATGCATTCTGGATGTTGACAGATTTTTAAATTCAGATAAATACGAGAGTGTAATCCGCTGAATAGTAGTTATGCATATCAACATATTTATACAACTTCAGCCGCTGTCAATAATAACAGTAATAATAATAGTAATATGAATAACTTTTCTCAAAAAAGAAAGAATTGTTTCTGTCGAATTTGTTGTTTTGTACATAATTAAGTACAGTTTATGGCAAGAATGAAATAATCTTTAAGCTTCCACTACGAACCGTTTCGCATTTTTGCGTAAGTGGGAGTTTTCGTACTTTTTTATTTTTTCAGAGAACTATATAATATCCCTAATACATTAATTAGTTAACGAATTAGCTGCGCGTAGTGGCTTTGCGGTTAGAGGCGCCATGTCACGGATTGCGCGGCCCTTCCCGCTGGAGGTTCGAGTCCTCACTCGTGGATGGATGTGTGTGTGTGTGTGTTGTTCTTAGCATAAGTTAGTTTAAGTAGCGTGCAAGTCTAGGGACCGATGACCTCAGCAGTTTGGCCCCTTAGAAATTCACAAACACACACACACACACACACACACACACACAGTTAATGAATTATCTTCTAGGTTGAAAATCAGACGTTCTTACGTTGTACCCACCCAACAACTTACACTTATTATACACTTCTTTGTTAAATGTTCGCTTCTATCACGCTTATTTGATTTTATGACTTTCTCAGACAACGGATCTGGTCTGGGAGGCCTTAGTTCTTTTACGGCTAATTTTTCCTGGTAATTTTTTTTTCTCTTAGCACTTAAAACAGATTCATCAGGGTTCATGTAGACACTTCACAGGAAAGACGATTCCTGAACAGTAAACAACCAACTCCCAACACAAACTGTCGTTTGCGGAAATGATCAAATTTAAGTAGTGCTATCTACCAACAAGGTCACTTGATTAGAATACAAATGAGGCATTGAGAACCATCAAGGCCAAAAGCACACTGTCTTCGACCCCACATTTAAGTGTGTGTGAAATCTTACGGGACTTAACTGCTAAGGTCATCAGTCCCTACGCTTACACACTACTTAAACTAAATTATCCTAAGGACAAACACACACACCCATGCCCAAGGGAGGACTCGAACCTCTGCCGGGACCAGCCACACAGTCCATGACTGCAGCGCCTAAGACCGCTCGGCTAATCACGCGCGGCTCCACATTTAAGTGAATGTCAAAGAAACCGGTGAGAGAGCTTTTCGTTGATGTTCATATATACATACAATGTGGGCCTACAATATGGATAAACCTAATCCAGCATAAGATCAAGGATGTCAGAAGCATGAATAAGTGCTACAGTAGACGACGATGTACTTTATGGTTCTCAACGCCTCAGATGGATTACTGTATTATAAAATCCACAAGTTAATATACTGTATCTCATTCAGAATCCCACAAAATAGATTTTTTTATAAGTATAACTGTACTGCTGTCCAATCTAATTTTACTATATAGTGAGTGAATCGGCATCTGATGAATCTGTTACCTTCTAGCGTGATTAAACGACCCTAATGCAGAGTTTCACCGAGGCTAAGAGGAGCAATGTAGGTAGCATAGTGTACCCCTCCTACCAACTTTGATCGTCCCTCCCTCTTCCTGTGTTTGCTCCTTTCGGCACGCTCCCTCCCTTCTCTCCCTCTCCCCACCCTCCTTCATTTCTCCCCACTCCTTCCCCGGGCTTCCCCTTCCCTGTCCCTCTACTCCTCCCCCCATCTCCTCAGCCATTGACATCTTTGTTCTCCCCTCTCCCCCACCTCACCCTTCTTCCCCTCTTGGCAGGTCCCCGGACTCGCACACGCTAAGTGGACATTCGTGCGCCGGAGATCATCGCCATCAGTGTCTCGTGTGTGCCGTCATGTTTAGTGTTCAGTGTCCACCGTCGCACTCCATCGTTCACCTGTGCCATCGTCATCTGCAGTGTTTGTGCGTCGTGTCAACAGTTTGTAGTGTGGTTTATCATCGAGTTTGAACGGCTCCGTGTTTGTCTTTATGTGTCTACTGTTCTATCACCCACCGTTATGTCACTTATGTGTATTATTTATGTTGTTTATTGATCTATTCTATGGCTGAAGAGCGGCGTAACATGCTGCTGACAGCCTGCCTGTTTGTACGGTTTTGAAAATAACAATAAAGAAAAAAAAAGTAGCATAGTGCGGCCTTCCTCTGTCCTTTACCCGCGCTCCCTCTATTTCCCTTCCATCCTGTTTTTTCCCCGTCTACCTTCTCTCTCCCTCCCTTCTCTACCTCGAGTCCTTTTGCATTCACCTCCTCTGCCTTTCCCCACTCCTTCTCGCGTATGCGTGACCCCCTTATGCATGCTTTCCCTCCGTCGCCCGCCCCCCCCCCCCCCTGCCACTTTCTTTTTTCTCTCCTCCCCCCTCCCCTTTTCTTCCCCTCATCTATCAAGGTCCCCCATCCCCCCCATCTGCCCATGGCTGTAGTGTGTCATCTTCGTGCCGACTTTTTAGTGCAGTGTTTTAAGTGAGTGTTAAGCGTTGTGCGTCTTTTCCAAAGTGTTGCGAACAGAAATTATACTATCGCTGGGCGTGATCTTTTTTATTTCTCTTGCGAACAGAAACCAGACTGTCGCTGTGTTTTCTTTTTTAATTGTCTGTCTACTATTTTACCTGTCTGCTTCCTGTGTATCTTATTAGCATCACCAACCGTTTTATTTTATATTTGAACTTCCACAATTTTCCGCCATTTTACAATATAAGTCACGGTTTTTATCCCCTGCTTTTATTGTTTATTATCTTCTTCTTATGTTTTAAAAATCTGTAGGCTGAAGAGCAGCGTACTAAGCTGCTGCCAGCCGGCTCCCTTAGGGGGAATCGAAACTCAATAAAGGAAAGAAAAACATAGTGCGGTAGATTTAGTGCCGTGTATTTCATATTACCGCATCTATGTTACCTTTAACAGCATTCAAAGAAAAATAGCCAACAAATTCGCAAGGTGTCAAAAGTTAGGGTGTTGATGTACTCTTGTTCTCTTACACCACAGCCACCACTGGGTTAGAATCTTCTTAACAGCAAATTTTTCTTTTCGCTTGTACACTTTTGTCAAAAGGAAATTATACTAAACAACTATTGGATCACTATTTTCCAAAGTAAAACAGAATGGTAAGGCGACCGCTGACGATAAGCGGGAAATCCGGTTTCTAGTCCCGACCCAGCACAAATTTTCGTTGTCATCATTCCATGATACATCTGATGTTTCTCCATATTCACAATTGCGAGTACATTTCATGACATTCATAGTCGTCACATTCTCCTACTCGATAGGTAGGGATGTTTCTGGACTTTACATTAACGAACTCCAAGTTTGGCAGAAACAGCGTTCAGCTCAAAGCTAAATGGCATTGCCCTTCCTCTTATTGCCAGCAACAACAGTGTTTTACGTCACTTGGTCCCACCCAGAGGCCTTTCGTGAGTGGGGATCGCTGTTGCAGCACTCTAACTTGAGTAAAGCCATTCTCAGGGGCAAGTACCAAGCGAGTCGCATCTGCTAAGACGTGCCTTTTTGTTATCATCTTCTGCTGTGACGTCTTACAACAGCGTGTAGCTGTGGATGGGGTTACAAGTTAATTCTCTGAAACGAAACCTCTTCTGGGACAGCTGCTCAGAGCGTCTGCAATTGGAAGGGCTCTAGCGTTACTGTTGGCCTCTTGTAACCTAAACACTAACACATTACCTGCTCTCTGCATTGTGTCTCTGATGGTTCAAACGGCTCTGAGCACTATAGGACTTAACATCTGAAGTCATCAGTCCCCTAGAACTTAGAACTACTTAAACCTAACTAACCTAAGGACATCACATACATCCATGCCCGAGGCAGGATTCGAACCTGCGACCGTAGCGGTCGCGCGGTTCCAGACTGAAGCGCCTAGAACCGCTCAGCCACTCCGGCCAGCTGGCTTCCTACAGCCTTAAGCGTAACAACGTGCAAGTCATTACATCGTCACTGTATGACGCCATAAATTGCGTTTGTGAACATATGTTTAGCGTTTAATCCGTACATATTATAAAAATTTATGCATGTACGTGTGTGTGTGTGTGTGTGTGTGTGTGTGGAGGGGGGGTTGTTTGTGATTGTGTTTGTGTGTGTGTGTGTGTGTTTTTGTGTGTGTGTGTGTGTGTGTGTGTGTTCGTTCCACTTCTCCTCCTAAATCAATGGACCAATTTCAACCAAATTTAGTACTCTCATACATTACTGTCATGCAACAATCGCTGTGGGGGTAAGAACCACCTACCTATCAAAGAGGTGGCGGTGTTCCCAGACTTCATTCATCTAGTATTTGAGAATGAGAGCGCTTAGCGACTTGCAACAAACTTTACACATAATTGCAAATCTTTGCGAAATTTTTTCTCGCTGATAACACACACAAAATGATGAAAGGAAAAATGGTTATCGTCTACAGTTTTTTCGCTGTTCATACAGTAAAAGTACCACGTGCGACGTGACGTTATAATTTACTACTTCTTTACTACAAACTGCATTCGTGACACATTTTACAGAAAGTATGCACACATACCACTGAATGTGAGTGTAAAATTATATCATTTTACGACACTTAGTTCAGGAGATATGACGACATAAATAATGAGATGCATGAAAAACTGCCGCATCAAGCATGAGATTTCAGTTTATTACTTCTTTACTACCACCTCTGTTCGCAAAGCAGACAGTATTCAAATATGCTGCTCGATGTATCTACAATGTTATATCACTTTACGATGCATGGATCTGGAGACAGACATCATAAACAGTGAGATGTGTGAAATTATCTTGCATGAGGTATAAATTTATTACTTCGTTGCTACTAATTTTATTCGCAACGCATTTTGCAGACAGTACCCACATATGCCGCTGAATTTACCTACAGAATTGTGTCATTGTACGAGACATAGCTCAGGAGATATGACGTCGTCAACATTACGCACAAGGCCAGACGCTGCATGGTACGGGCATGGAGGGACATTTATAAATAAATACCTGGATAACGCCGGGTTTCACCGCTAGTAAGCAAATATATTTAGTCTATATTGCATCACTATAAGTATTTTTTGGTATCTCCAATATTTCCCGAACTGTGTTATGTTTAAATGATGTCAAACCTTCTTTAAAATAACAATACAATTGTATTAATACATTTGCAGATGGAGCCCAATCAAACAGCCTGCCCCAAGCCCAGTCCTGGCTTTCAGAGGCCCTTCAAGTGACTAATGAGGAGGTACAGATGCTAATTGGGAAGGAAAGACTATAATGGCTCAACATAACGAAAAGAAGCATATGTTGACAGGATACACACTGAGGGATGAGTGAATATTTAATTTGGTAATGGAGGGAATTGTGGGAGATAAAAGTTACAGAGCGCCACGCGGGATTAGCCGAGCGGTCTTAGGCGCTGCAGTCACGGACTGTGCGGCTGGTCCCGGCGGAGGTTCGAGTCTTCCCTCGGGCATGGGTGTGTGTGTGTTTGTCCTTAGGATAATTTAGGTTAAGTAGTGAGTAAGCTTAGGGACTGATGACCTTAGCAGTTAAGTCCCATAAGATTAAAAAAAGTTGCAGAGGAAGACCAAGGCTTCACTATACTAAGCAGGTTCAAACGGGTGTGGGCTACGACAGCTATGCGCAGATAAAGAGACTTGCACAGGATAGACTAGCGTGGAAAGCTGTATCAAACAGTCTTCAGTCAGAAGATCACAACAACAGAAACAAAAACTAAATGATTTGATGAAAGGTGGTGAATTTCTTGTTTCATCTGTAGCACAGGCAAAACTATGCATTTCAACTCGTTAGGTGCCCCCATTCTGGGGTGCAGCTCAACAAATTTCACACACTTTGATTCTGAACCGATCCTGTCACGTCAACAGTAAAACTGTATGCATGACAAAATACGTTTACGTGCCAAATTCTGCCCAATTGTCGCCTTAGATCGTCAAAATCCCGAGATGGTTGGAGGGCCCTGCTCATAATGCTCCAAACGTTCTCAACTCACTAGAGATTCGGCGTCCTGGCTGGCCAAGGTAGGGTTTGTCAAGCACGAAGACGAGCAATAGAAATTCTTGCTGCGTACGCGCAGGCATTATCTTGCTGAAATGTAAGCCGGAGACGGCTTCCCATGAAAGACAACAAAAGGGGGCGTAGAATATCGTCGACGTACCTCTGTGTTGTAAGCATGCCGCGGATGACAACCATAGGGGTCATGCCATGAAGAAAAAAAAAAAAAAAAAAAAAAAAAACATGACACTCCATCCGACCACCGTCCGGGGCGTTTCCACACACGTTTTAGACTTGGAATCTCATTGATGGGAGTAGAATTGTCTACAGTGATGGTTCTCGCTTCGAAATGAGCCCAGATGGCCAGCCAAGACGTGTCTGGAGACGCCCCAGTCAGCGGTGGGATGCCAGTCTGACCTCAGCTCGCCATACGGCTCAACAACCGGGAGTGATGGTCTAGATTGCCATTTATTTTCTTATCAGTAGCCTTTTTGTTATCATCCGCGGCACCCCTACAGCACAGCGATATGTGGACTATGTTCTACACCTCGTTTTATTGCCATTCCTGGCAAGCAGTGTTCGATTTGTGCTTTTACCAGTGGGGGGGATGTCTTAGGGGGTTAGTATAATTACATATGTTACTAGCTTGGACCGTGGCGTTACCAATAGTTAAACAGTTATTTATAAATAGATGTTAATGCCGAAACTCACTATTCACGTGTATGCTCTATGAGAAAAGCCATCCCTTGTTATTATCCTTAAAAGTACATTATAGGTAAAGCTTATTTACAAAATCATCTACATACAGGTATACGAGGGGAATTCAAAAAGTAAAGGTACATTTGTGAAAAGCTGTACTTATTCTGATGATAGAAAATTGAAACATGCGTTATTTTTCTACGTAACCTCCCTGGACTTCAATGCAGACTTTCCGACGTTTTACGAGCTTTTTTTTTTATTTCATCAGAAAATACGTTTTTCGGTTGCATCTGTAACCAATTTTGCACCGCAGCAATGACGTCTTCATCACTTTCAAATCTTCTTCCCTGTAGTGATTCCCTTAAGGGTCCAAACATGTGAAAACCGGTGCCGGTCACAGCCCTTTGTCAGGGCTCTGGGTGGGAATTTCAGCCCCTAGCTCACCCAACTCGGTGGTACGACTGCTGCGGTATGACTGCCACACTACTTCCCTCGCAAGCTCGCAAGTAAACGGATGATGCACCTTAGACGAAAGCAACAATGACAACATGAGAATGATGATTCAGTTGTAAATGTTTTGAAATGCCTAACTACTACATAACACTTTTTCAAAATTAATAAGCAAACATATTAATAGTAAGACTGTATTAAAAACTTTCAGTGTTCGGCTCCACAAATTTAAATTATATGTAAAGTTTTACTCCAGTGCGTGGGAAATAAACATCCCAGTTGGGATGCATAAACTAATACCAGAGGAGGAGATGGTCTGATGCAGAGGGGGTGAAATCCCCCCCCCCCATCCCCCCTGCAAATCGCGCACTGATGGCAAGTCATTCTCGGCTTACGTTTCAGCAAGTCGCCCACACACAGCGAGAGTTTCTGCTGCTTGTCTTCCTGCTTGTCTTCGTGCTTGCCAAACCCTTCCTTGGACAGCAAGGTCGCCGGATCTCTCTCCACTTGAGAACGTTTGGAGCATTATAGGCTATAGGCACTACGAGCAAGGCCCCCTGACCAGCTCGGGATTCGTCAATTGGACATAATTTGGCACGGTATCAAAAAATGGTTCAAATGGCTCTGAGCACTATGGGATTTTAACTTTTGAGTTCATCAGTCCCCTAGAACTTAGAACTACTTAAACCTAACTAACCTAAGGACACCACACACATCCATGCCCGAGGCAGGATTCGAACTTGAGACCGTAGCGGTCGCGCGGTTCCACACTAAAGCGCCTAGAACCGCTCGGCCACAGCGGTCGGCTCACGATATCCCACAGGAGGATATCCAACAACTCTATCAATCAATGCCAAGCCAAATAACTGCATGCATAAGGGCGAGAGGTTCGCCAAATCGTTATTGACTTGCTCAATTTGTGAAACTCTTACTTTTTCACAAATCATCCAATTTTTCTGAAATTCCTATCATTTGTTTGTACATGTACATCACATCTACCGATTTCCGTCCTATTCGGACAATTCCTACTTGGTGAGTCGTTTCCTTTCCGTAGAATATATTTATGAAGTAGCTTCCGCGAATCTTGCCTGTGATTATATGGCAACTATTACTGGAATCCTGACTGACAGAAATAGTGGTATTATGATCAACAGCACAAAACTGTAGGCATAAAAGCCTTAATTTCAGCCAGGAGATAAATGGTTGAATCAGCCACTTCATATTTCCCCCCACAACTGCTATAACTGATTGCACATATCAAAATTATACATACAAGAATACCTGTTCCTCTAACATACAGGTGAGACAAAATAAAAACAGATATTATTATGCATGGTTATTTATTGAAAATGCTGGCAACTTTTATTCTTACCTGTATATATTTCAATATAATTATTAACAGCCACCACATGGAAAAAACTAGACGCAGAAATTGGGGAACAATTACAAATTTTCTTTCGTTAGGCCACCAATTTCTACTTCCATTAATCAGTCATTCAGTGATGCAAATACAACATGCTAGCCAGTGAGTAATATCTAAGAAATGTAAGCCATTAAATTTTGCTCAATGGGCTCTGTGTTGTAAGGGAATGTAGAACGCTCTGGAAACACCACGTAATATTGAATAACTTTTTCACAAACAAATTACTATTTCAAAATAGCTGCTGCAGTAACTAGAATAACAATACTGACCGCATACGGTCTCGTCATACGTCATACACGTTTTTTCACTTGTATGTTACCTTACCTTGAAATGCATCAGAATTTTATTACCGTACATATTGTACGAGATTTGTGCTCTACGGACGGCATACCACTAGTCTGAACTCTCTGTTGCCTTTGCTGCCACAATTTTTCTTGTTTCCTTTTCAAACGTTCATACTTGTGCCTCAGTTGCCCGCGATCTGTACGCGAATGTTTTGGAACTGAAAATCTGAAATTCTTTTCCCCTTCTTTTACTCTGAACTTCCGAAACACATACCTCTCTTACGTTCATGTCTGACCCTTTAGTTAATTATATTACATACAAATAAAGCTTTCAAGCGTGGTAAAACGTTTCTCATTAATATTTCCATTTGATGTGACGATATCAACTCCCTTGTTTTCCAAAAGGTTCTTGCAGCCTGTATCGATTTCTACTTGTATCAGCGTCCTCAAGAGCGCAATTCTGGCGTTTCAAACCCTTCTCACTCACGCTCACATTTAACGTTTTCACAGAAGATGCCAAAAACAACCGAATATCGCAACTTCCGCGCAGAAATACTCCGTAAGTTAGATTTGCGTTGCCAACCTAAATAGGAACACTGGTCCGCCGCTCGTGGTCTCGCGGTAGCGTTCTCGCTTCCCGAGCACGGGGTCCCGGGTTCGATTCCCGGCGGGGTCAGGGATTTTCCCCTGCCTCGAGATGACTGGGTGTTTATGTTGTCCTCATCATTTCATCATCATCCAGGAAAGTGGCGAAATTGGACTGAGCAAAGATTGGGAAATTGTACGGGCGCTGATAACCACGCAGTTGAGCGCCCCACAAACCAAACATCATCATCATCAGGAACACTGTTCTAGTATTAACTAACCGTACAACGCGCGCTCGCAGTTGTACCGTAAGCAGCCTATTCGGCAAACGGCTATCCCTGGAGTAATCCCGCGATCATATAACTAACAAAGAAGCACTCAATTTTACATTTCTGAACATACACTGATGAGCCAAAACATTATGACCATCCGCTTGCCGGCCAGTGTGGCCGCGCGGTTCTAGGCGCTTCATTCTGGAACCGCGCGACCGCTCCGGTCGCAGGTTCGAATCCTGCCTCGGGCATGGATGTGTGTGAGGTCCTTAGGTTAGTTAGGTTTAAGTAGTTCAAAGTTCTAGGGGACTGATGACCTCAGATGTTAAGTCCCATAGTGCTCAGAGCCATTTGAATCATTTTTGAACCATCTGCTTAATAGCTTGTTTGTCCGTCTTTGGAACGAAATACATCACTGACTCTGCGTATCAGGGGTCCGACAGTTTCTTGGTAGGTTTGTAGAGGTATGTGGCATTAGATGTCTATGTGCAGGTCAGTGATTCGCATAAATAACTGGCCGCTGTTATGCGTGTTCGGTGATGGCACCCGATAGCGTCCCAGATGGGTTCTATAGGATTTATATCAGACGAATTTGGTAGCCGAGACATCAACGTGAGTTCAATTTAATGCTCCTGAAATCACTGTAGAATACGGACAATTATACTGCTGAAGATGACATCGATGTCGGGGAAGACATCAAGCATGATGGGATGCAGGTGGTTTGCAGCTGTCAGCCTGTCTTCGATTACTTCCACAGGTCCCATGCAAGCGCAGGAAAATGTCCCGCATTGCATAATCCTTCTCCCTCTAGCCTGCGTCCATGGCGCGCTGCACGTTTCGAGCCGCCGCCATTCATCTCGATGATGGTGTTTGTGGAGACGACCATCGACCTAGTGTAGTAACAATGTAATTCACCCGAAGAGCCGACACGTTTCCATTGATCGACGTCGAATTCCGATGGTCCCGTGCCCACTGCAATCGTTCGTTGATGTAGTCGTTGGGTCAACATGTGAACATGTAGAGGTGGTCTGCTGCGGAGCTCCATGTCCAACAATGTGCGACGAATGGTGTTCTTTGAAACCCCTGTGCGTGCAACAGCGTTGTGCTCTTTCGGTAGAGATGCCACAGATCATCCTCTATCCTACTTTACAGGGCAGATAAACCCTTCGTATCGCACGTTCAGTGCAGTGAAGAGTCGTGGACGTCCAACCATTTAGTGCCTAGTGGTAGTTTCACTGTCCTTTCACCTGTTTCGTAGATGCTCACGAGAGTAGCACGTAAACATTCGAAAAGCTCCTCCGTTTTCGGCCGGGCGCTGTGGGCTTGCGGTTCTAGGCGCTTCAGTCCGGAACCGCGCTGCTGCTACGGTCACAGGTTCGAATCCTGCCTCGGGCATGGATGTGTGCGATGTCCTTAGGTTAGTTAGGTTTAAGTAGTTCTAAGTCTTGGGGACTGATGACCTCAGAAGTTAAGTGCCATAGTGCTTACAGCCATTTTTTTCTCCGTTTTCGAGATACTTGTTCACAGGCTCTGCGTAATAATAATCTGCCGTTTGTCAGAGTCGCTTATCTCAATGGATTGCCCCATTTGCACCCCATGTCTTTGCTATCATGATTCCCCGTTCGTGTCTGCTCCGCTTACATACTTTCGTTACCGCATGACGTGCCCGCAACGCTACCAGGCGGTATCCACCGACGCGGTGGACAATGTTCATGATGTTTTGGCTTATCAGTGTATAAATGAGTTACCATTCTTAGCACCACATTGAAATATTATCAAGATGTGACTGAATATTTGTGCCGCATCTTTCAGGTAGTGCTTCATTGTAGATAACTGAATCATCTGCAAAAAGTCTCTGGTTACTATTAATACTGTCCGCCAAGCCATTAATATGCAACACGGACATAAAGTGATCCCAAAATACTTCCCTGAAGTACACCTGAGGCTACTTCTACGGGCGTATCTATCGATGTTTGTCCATTCGAGATAACCTGCTACGCCCTCCCTACAAAGAAATTCTCTGTTCAGTCACAAATTTAGTTTGATACCCCTTATGAATGAATTTTCGTTAGTAAGTGTATTAACGTAAATGCTTTTCGGAAGTCAAGAAATGCTGTACCCGTCTGATTGCCTTGATTACGACTTTCAGGACGTCATACAGGGAAAGCTCGCGTTGGGTTTCTCAAGACTGATGTTTCCGTGATCCATACTTGTTAACATGGAGTAAGTCACCCTGTTCGAGACACATCACTGCGTTTGAGCTCAGAATATGTTCTAAGACTCTACCACAGGCTGATGTCAATGATACGAGACGGTAGTTTCGGGCGTCACTTACAATACCCTTCTTGTAGAAAGGGATGAACTCAGCCGCGAATTCTGTATGGAATCTGACAAGAATTCAACATCTTGAGAACTTGTTCAGTTTCAGCGATTTCAACGGTTTCCAAAAGGCATCTGACACGAATATCAGTACACTCATACACTGACGGAAAAAATCACAGCACCAAGAAATAATTAATATAGTGCAATGAAATTTCGCGAATACGTTTGTCTCGGTAACGCATTTAAGTGATTAACATTGCAAGATCACAGGTTAATGTAAACGCGAGATATGCCAGTACAAATGTGAAATGCTGGTGCATTAATAACCGATGTAACCGCCAGAATGTTGAATGCAAACATGCAAACGTGCACGCACTGTGTTGCACAGCTGCCGGATGTCAGTTTATGTGAAGGTGTGGCACGTCTGTTGCCCTTGGTCGGTCAATACAGGGACGGTTAATGCGGGTCGTGGATGATGCTGGAGTTGTCATTCGATGATGTCCCGTATGTACTCGATTGGAGACATATCTGCTGATCGAGCAGGCCGAGACAACATGTCGACACTCTGTAGAGTATGCTGGGTTACGACAGTGGTATGTGGGCGAGCGTTATCCTGTTGAAAAGCATCTCCTACAATGTTGCTCGTGAACGGCAGCGCAGAAGGTCAAATCAGCAGATTGACGAACCAATTTGCTGTCAGAGTAGTGGGATAACCACTAGAGTGCGCCTGCTGTCATACGAAATCGCCCCCCCCCCCCCCCGCCACATAGGTCCAGTGGTTGGCTGCAGACCCACAACTGGCCTCCATGTGATCAATATATGGTCGGCCGGCCGAAGTGGCCGAACGGTTCTAGGCGCTACCGTCTGGAACTGGGCAACTGCTACTGTCGCAGGTTCGAATCCTGCCTCAGGCATGGATGTGTGTGACGTCTTAGGTTAGTTAGGTTTAAGCAGTTCTGAGTTCTAGGGGACTGATGACCTCAGAAGTTAGGTACCATAGTGCTCAGAGCCATTTTTTGAGCACATGGTCATCACTGGCACCGTGGCAGAAACAGCTTTCATCAGAAACATAACAGACCTCTTCCCTGCCCTCCGGTGAGCTCTCGCTTGACACCACTGAAGTCGGAAATGGCGGTGGTTTGGGGTCAGTGGAATGCACGCTATAGGGCGTTTGTCTGGAAACTATCCTTGAAGTAACCAATTTGTAACAGTTCGTCGTGTCATTGTGGTGCCAACTGCTCCTCAAATTGCTGTTGCAGATCCAGTACGATGTGGAGCCATATGCCGAGCAGGACGGTCTCCCCTCTAGGTAGTGTCGCGTGCCGTCCGGAACCCGGTCTTCTTTCAACCTCCATTGCCGTGGCCACTGATGCCAGCAGTCACGTAGCTACAGTGGCTACATTGGTGCCAAGTCTTTCTGCAGTATCACAGAAGGAACATCCAGCATCTCGTAGTCCTACTGCACGACCTCGTTCAAACTCAGTGAGGTGCTGAATATGACGTTTTAAAAGCATCCTTGACTAATATCAACTCACCAAGTTTATTCTCAAAGGTAAGTAACGCTCACGACCGTTAAATCATGTATTTAAAGTAAACCTGACTTCCATCGTCATAATGACAATACTAGCGCCACGCTTATGCGACTGGTGCGAAATTTGAATAGACATAATCTTTCAGGTGTAGAAATAGCCAATTATCTTTCGTTTATGTCGCACAAATCCTTCTGGGTGTAGAGGTTTTTTTTCCGTCAGTTGATTCGCAATGGTGCGAGATTTAAACATAACTAATGCCCTGCCGTTATTTTGTAAATAAAAATTTGACAATTGAGTCCAGCATTTTTGCATTTGCTTTGCTATCATCAGTTTCGGTTTCTGTGACATTCATGAGTGGCTGAACACTTAATTTAGATCCTCTAACAGCCTTCAGATACGACCAAAATTTATTTTTGTTTTAATTGCGGTCTTATGATAAAATTCTGCTACGGCAGTCCTTGAAAGCTTCACGCATTGACCTTTTTACGGCAAACGCATTTAGCATCTGTCTGTTCAGAGCCTCATGCTTTGTTTTACAGTTACTGTGAGTAGTAGCCGTTCCTCGCACCACAGGTGACCTAAATAACCTTTGTCAGATTAAGGTCGGAGTTCTGCTCCCACACCGTATTTATCAGTTAATCTCACAGCTAGCGAACATGCTGTTTTTCACAAAAGTTTGTGTGCGTTCACTACGAGTTTAGAAGTTAGCAAAACTGCTGATTTGTAAACTCAGTTGTCATAGTTCGAATCCGTATACGTTTTCGGTAGATACACTGAAGCATTTAGACAAATATTGGAATATTTGCATAGAAAGACGTAGGCATATCAGAACTGGACGACCACTCTGTTATTCAGACTAATGATTTAGTTGTAAATCTAAGCTCAGATCCAGGCAAATTAAAAAAGAAAAACTGGATCACCGTAAAGAGATGCACTTTTTACATAATTGAAATAAGTGGCACATGTATATACAGAACGTGAACAGAAAACAAATATAATTTGAAGATGAAGTATTTGCCTTTGTGACTTCGAAGAACGGCCTATCTAGCTACTAACACCGTTTATCGAACGGCGACACGCTACCTTACATACAACAAAAATAGTGAGTTCAGACACAGTACCCATTCTATAAGAGGACAAACAATTTTTTGAGCAACGAACAGACTCAATTCGTATTATCCACCATAAAAGTGAACTCCGATAGGTAAAAATCGTCCTGTTCGTCTCCATGACCGTGAATTGCCCTTAACAAATTTTCATGATCATGTAAAAACTATAATACTATTTACTAGAACTAACACATCTGCGGTTATGCGAATCTCACAGTCTTTTTCCCACCTGTTGGAAGCCATGTGCGAAGACTGTTGGATACCACTTCCTAGCTCTTCCTTCGAAGGGCACCGGGCTTAATGAAATATTGTCTACTAATTACTGATTTTCGTGACACTGAAACATCACAGATTGTTGGATTCGGATAAACGCTAGTACAAAGAATCGAACGCAGAACTGCATGCACTGTCGTTAAGGCAAGCGAAATGCCAAGCTTTGATGCTGTACAGTAATTAATTTGCAATTAACGTCACAAGATTTTAATTTCTCTTGGTGAGATGTTCCCATTTCCTTATTCCATTATAATTTGTTTTAAAAATATCCAGCCGTCTGGAATCCGAAAAGTGGTAACGCACTTGAAGCTTCCAGTCGAACAGAAAAGTATGCAAGACATATTTTTAGCAATATTTATCCACGAATGAGGTGTTTGTCTTTCTGTTCTTCTAGGGAGAAGGTCCTTATACTTAGGTCGAGGATGTGATTTCCTTGCACATTACAAATCAAATACAAGTATCGTACTTTTACGACAATGGTCGCTAAAAAAAATTAGAATATGTTTGCGACAGGTACAACGCCAAAAACCATGAAATCGGCTTAAATGAAATCCGTACCTCAGATTACGACATGACGACACGCCAATGATTACATTTAAAGGGGAATGTAACGGAAAACGTAAATAATTATTTAAAAAATGATTACAGCCATGTTTATTAATGTATAAATCTAAAATTTTGCATATGTAAAGCAAAGGAGCTGTGTTTTAAAGGAAAAGTATAATAAAATATGCAGGATTAATATTTTACCAGAAATCTGAATTTTTAATTTTTTATTGTCTATTTTACGAAAAGTCGTAATTCAAATTCTAATCATGCAATTAATCTGAAAATTTTATTGTAGTGTCCTGAGAAAGTTATAAGACCACTGAACTACAGTTATTAATTTATGGTACAAATTGTATCATTAAAAGAGTTTTTAATTTAGCACATCCAAAATTAACTTTTTTTCTACAAACAATCATCTAAAAATCAGAATGTAATTGCAGGATCTCGTAGTGTTTAGTTCCAGGGGGACAGCAACACGTTGCGAACATTTACGGGAAATTTCATAGCATTAGCACATATACTTTTTGAGAAAAGCTTCTAACAACGTAAAAAATGTAAAACAGAGAAAGTGTTCAAAGATTTCCTCTCATACTTCCATACTTCAATTTTAAAATCCTCCATACTGATACTCCTCAGCCTCCAGGTTTCTCTTCTCTCCCCTTCGAATCTGCCTGGCCTGTATTTGCAGGTAAGACACTGATCTGTTAGCTTTCTTGATCCTGCTCTCATCGATGGTGTAAAATGCTTTTGTTGTATACACACCAGGATCTATACCATTTCTCTTCAACACTTCAATTGCGCCTTTATTTTCGTTATTGTATCATAAAACTGCATCATAGACACCTATTTTGAGTACTTCAAGTCCACAGAATGTCCTTTTTGACCATCTAATCCAAACTGAATTAGTGAGGCTTTCATTTGCATTTTGTGTCTTTCTGTGAAGACACTTCCTCAATAAATCAGGGTTTGCAAGCAACCTGAATGTGGGCTTCACTGCATTCACAACAGGTTCTGGTAATGAGTGTTTATGTGAATACGTCTCATTTCTGTTGTTGAACTTACACCAATCATCTTTCGGACACAGATTGTGCATTGGTGTTTGGTCAGCGGATAGTTTGACAGAAAAAAGAACTGCCCACACAGCACACCTCATTGCCTCTAAACTATGTGTGTTTTTCCTGATAGCTCTCCCATAAAATAAATGAAGAGAAGCAAATTCTTTTAGAGTAATCCTGCCTTTTTCTTCTAGTGCTTTTCCATCTTCAAGTACTTCACTTTTCTTCTCTTTCAACAAGCGACGAAACCTACCACTAAGCCTCTTTTGGATTGGCCAACACATTCCAATTTTTCTATTGTGTTATTGTACGGATTTTTATCTGTTACAGCTTTGAATGAAGAGGAGTCCCCATCACCAAGGTATTTAGTATATCTAACACCATACAGGTCCTCAGATCTGGAGAACATCCTCACAACTGCAGCAGCCTCCATGCCCCCACATGAGCCACCATAATTTTTAGAGAATGCTACTGCATGCTTTTATTGTCACAGTTTCTCACTGTCTTCATTGTTGAATATTTACCTTGTTGCACCTTGGTGGCAGTATTTAGACATAATTTCTACATCTAAAACTTTACCTGAGTAACTACCAATAACAGATGCAACTCCATACAGAGATGTGTGACCCCTTTTCATCCAGGTCCCATCTACAGACACACACAGGTCAGTAACATTTGTAGGAGGTTCACTGTCATGAATATGTACCTCAGGATATATTTCTTTTTGGTTTATTTCCACCAATTCCTCCACTGCTTCCTTCATAGAAACTTTGGCAGTATTGTATACAGCATCAGACAATTCTTTATTTATATTTTTCAAACTTTGCACAAGGTGGAGGCATGTTCAGAAAACCACACAATAAATTACCTCCTTCCCTGCCTGTCCAAGGAATCATAGAGCATATGCTAACCTAAAATTGCTTTCATAGGTACCAGTGTCAGTTTTTTGGGGGAGGAAAATGAAAATTCATAGCAATGCCGATTACAAATTAATTTAAAATCGCAAGCTATTCACACTCTTTTTTCTTCAACAACAATCATGTTTACAGCTAATACATGAATATGAAAACTTTATAGCCTGGCAGAGAAGCTCTAAATCAATAAGTCTGAATCCAGTGGAATCCATATAAGCATGATTCACGCACCTGTACAATTCTCCTGTCCCAAGTTTCGATGCTGAAGCCGAGAACTCATGTTCTTCATTTCGAGCTGCTTCGTCTTTTTTGTTGGTAAACCGATTTCCATGAAATCTCCATTTCCTAAACACAGTTTTTCCACCACTCATTATGCATAATCTTCGTACATCCATGGTTTAAATGGAGGACAGTGGGACGTCAGCTGGTATAAATTTATACCAAAAATAAAGAAATTCCTCAAGCTGTATTTAAGGTGTCGATTTCATTTTGGCAACTAGTTTCAACGTTGTAACAACGTCATCTTCAGGCCCATACACTTGCTGATGAAAACTACGTGTGGCTGATACTAGAAGTCAGTGGTGAGATACCGATGTGCTCCGTGTGGAAGGTGGTTAGTAACTCTAACCACCTTCCACATGGAGCATGTCGGTATCCCACCACTGACTTCTAGCCCGGAGGAATTTCTTCATTATTATGCATAAATCTTCACTTACATGTAAAGGTTTGCGAATTCAACCTTCCACCTACTAATATGTGTTAGTATTGTCGAATCGTAAATAAACCACATGCAAGGAAGTTTTCTGGAAAAGATATGGATGTCAGCCAGAGATATAGATGTCAGCCAAAGATATCGAAAGAAAATGACCTCACACCACAGTCTAACCACAGTCTAACATAACAGTCGCGACACTTCGCCTCGATTTTATTGCCTACCATGCCAGCAGCGCCCCAAGCGGCCAGTAACTTAAACTGTGAGTTCTGCGCGATCATGAAAGCCAATAGTGGTTGTTTCTTTTGATTTCTACAATAGTTTTTACAAGCAGGAGCGTTTGCAGCGCAATAAATTGCAGCAACAACAGGAGGAAGACACCACAGCTGTCTTTTTTTTAGGTTTCCTGAGAATCCTGAGAGGTATGCACCATCATGTTACTAAACTGCATCGTCAGGTTTCACTTGCAAACTACATGTGCATTAATGTTAAATGTTTCGTTTTAGGAGCAGAAAATGGCTCGTTAATAGCACACGAGAAGGCCTTATGAAAAAAGACCCAGTTTACCTGTATAATAATATCAGGGTTTGTTCGCTACGTTTCGAACAAAACCAGCTTACGAACGCAGACCATAATAAACTCGTGTGGAATGCAGTACCCACACTGTTTGACATCTCAAATAATCCACCTCAATTGATAATGAAGAGGAAACTGCCACAAAGATTCGACAATCCATCTAAAGCTGTAAAACAGTCCTATGACACAGAAGCAGCCAGTTCAGCTCGCCATGTATCAGTGCCAGATTCGTGCAAATCGTCAACACAGACCTGCTTTGACGATGAAGTGGTTAGATTAAGTGCAGTTATTCGTGTCTTACAAAAGCGTAATGTTTGGTATGTATTTCATTCACTTCTGTTGTTAGTCACTTAATTTTCCTTGGTTTCTTCGTGTGATGACATTATTTTGTTAGCACCTTGTTCACTGACAGATTGTTTGAAAATTATTCAAATATTTGGTTTTGGGTGAAATGTAATGCAATCTGCTCATTATAATGATTTCAACATATTTCACCCACTATTTGGCAGTTACTTGTCCCACTTAGAATAATTTAATAATATGATTATACTAGACATGGCCTACACCTCAACAGGAAAGGGAAGGGTAAACTGGCTGGGCTAATAGCAGGTAATGTGGGGGGGGGGGGGGGGGGAGGCACTGCCATGAGTGATAATATACCAATGGTCATAGGTGTTGGAGCAGCACATTTTCTAGAATACGTAGGACAAAACGAAGTCAAGTTCTGAGAGAAGTAAAGATTTAAATCAAACAGCATAATCCTGGCACATTGTATCAGCGAACACTGCTGTTGGTTAAAAATTTACAGCAATCAACAGAAATTTTATTTCCATCCGATTTCATCTCGGTAAATGCCAACTATCTTTAGTGCATCAAAATATTTGAGGGCTTAGAAGTAAAATTAATGAACTACTTATGTGCATTGATGAATTAGAATCATCGAACCCAGTTGATATAATCTGCCTCTCTAAACATCATGTGATCACTTGTATAGATATGTTAAACCTTACAGAATTTAAGTTAGCCTCCTACTTCTGTATACAAAAGATGGAGAAAGGAGGAGTTGCCACATTTGTTAAAAACAGTTTTAAATTTAAGAATATTGACATTAATAAATTTTGCTTAGATCAGCACTTAGAAGCATGTGCAACAGAGATAGAATTTCATAATACATCCTTTATAATAGTAGCCATATACAGAGCACCTTCAGGAAATTTCAACCTGTTTATAAATGGTCTTGAAGATTTATTATCTCATCTAAAATTAAAAAACGAAGAACTTGTGGTTGCTGGTGATTTTAATATAGATGTCCTGAAAAACACTGTTTGTGAACAGTTACTGAAATCAGTTACATTGTCATTCAATTTAATTGGTCCTTGAAGTAACCGATTTGTAACAGTTCATTGTATCATAGACATGGGTTGTTTCTGTACACTAAATAAATTAAGCCATCATTTCTTTGTTCATTTTAAAAAGTCTGAAGGTCTAAATCACTTGAACTTAACATACATTGGTTGTATTATATGCGAACAACAGAATGGTGAATACCTGAAAATGCGTCATGGGAGGAGTACAGTGTGAGCACCTCACTCTTTCTCCCTCGAATTTCTTCCCCGGGTCAGACTGAATCCAATTGCAGTTTGGATCCGGTCCATAGGACTGCAGATTGCCCACCCACGTGTCAGGTGAACATGCAGACAGGCGTGGAGCCAGCGTTTGTCTCACAGATGTGTATGCTTTTAATAATAAAAACAATAAAATAATAAAATGTTACAATTTAAAAATAATAAGAAACATTTAATTGCCTTAAAATACATAAAATATTTTAATATAATAATAATTTGCTTAAATCAGTGAATAGTACAGCGTGACACACGGGAGATGGACGGTTTTGAACTGTGTAGTACTGAGGGCGCTGTGGTGGGAGGTGTCGTGGTGTGTATAGATCTGATCCACACAAGACGCCATTTCATTTACTCAGTCACTATGGAGTAGTGGGACTTGCAACGTCGACTGTTTGTCTATGACAATTTCATGAAAAGTGGTGAGTCTATTATTGCTACGCAGCAATTTTTTCGTGCACGGTTTAGTGTCGGTCGACAAGAAGCTGTTCCGAGTCCTAAAAGAATCCTCAGATGGGTGGAAAACTTCAGATCAACTGGAAACATACTGGATAAGAAGCATCCTGGCCCAAGACACAGAGTAACGACACCAGATAATGTTGAAAGGGTAAGCCAAGCGGCGGTCAGAAGCCCAGGACGGTCAACTAGACGTCATGCTAGTGAGTTAGAAATCAATCGTGAATCAGTTAGACGAATTTTGCATAAAGAATTAAAATTCTATCCCTACAAAATGCTCATTGTGCAACAACTTAAGGAAACTGATTTTGCTGTACGAGAAGACTTCGCTTACAGAATGCAAATGATTTTGGGATCAAATGAAAATGAAATTTTATTGATGAGCGATAAAGCTCATTTTCATTTAAACGGGACCGTGAATAAGCAAAACCTACGTTACTGGGCTCCAGAGCATCCACACCTTATCCACCAGCGTCCTCTACACTCAGAAAAAGTAACAGTCTGGAGTGCTCTTGGCTCTGTTGGCATTATTGGACCTTATTTTTTTGAAGAGAACGGGGCCACAGTTACTGTTAATTCAGTTCGTTACATTCGTATGCTTTAAGCATTCTTGAAACCAGAACTAAGAGACGACGAATCCCTTTAAAACACGTTTGGTTCCAGCAGGATGGGGCAACATCGCACACCGCAAACGCTTCAATGACAGTTCTTAGACGCATGTTTCCTGGCCGGATTTTCTCACGCTTTGGCAATGTTCCTTGGCCTCCCAGGTCTCCCGACTTGTCAGTATGTGACTTTTTTTCTGTGGGGGTACCTCAAGAACTGTATCTATAACCAAAAACCACGAAATTTGGACGAGTTGAAGAATGGAATCATTCAAGAAATTGCTGCCATCCCTGCAGAGATTTTAGTCCATGTGGTGGAGAATTTTGAGAAGAGACTTGAGTCCTGCATTCGAAATGATAGACATCACCTTGACGACATTATTTTTCACAAATAACTTTGTTAACTAAAACGGCAAATAATGAGCTTTGATTTTGAGTAAATAAACATGCATTAATTTTAAAGTTGGCTGAGTATTATTTCATTAAAAACAGTCCATCTCCCGTGTGTCACCCTGTATATTGATTCAGCGTAATGTCCAAGAAAACGTAATTTAGAAAAATACAGCCTTTGAAGAGCACATCTCCGAAAATTTGAGAAGTACACTGAATATAGAGTAATGAAATTTTTGCAACACATTTGTCTAGCTATCACACTTATGTGATTAACTTTGCAAGATCACTGGTTAATGAAAGCGCGAAATTTGCCATTGCAAATGTGAAATGCTGGTACATTAATAACCGATATAACCGTTTGTTTGTTGAATGCAAACATGCAAACGCTCATGCATTGTGTTGTACAGCTGCCGGATGTCAGTTTGTGGGGAGGTGTTGCATGTCTGTTGCACTAGGTCGGTCAACGGAGACCGATAATGTCCCACCCACATGTGCTCGATTGGAGACAGATCTGGTCGAGCAGGCTGAGACAACATATCGACACTCTGTAGAGTATGTTGGGTTACGACAGCGGTATGTGGGTGAGCGTTATCCTATTGGAAAACACCTCCTAGAATGTTGTCCATGAATGGCAGTGCAACGGGTCGAATCAGCAGATTGGCGAACAAATTTGCTGTCAGAGTAGCGGCATAACCACAAGAGTGCGCCTGATATCATACAAAGTGGTACCCCAGACCTTACCTCCAAGTGTAGGTCCAGTGTGTCTAGCATGCAGACAGGTTGGCTGCAGGCCCTCAACTGGCCTCCGTGTAACCAACACACCGCCATTACTGGCGCTGAGGCAGGACCAGCTTTTATCAGAAAACTCAACAGACCTCCACTCTGACCTCCAATGAGACCTCGCTTGACAATACCGAAGTTGGAAATGGCTGTGGTTTGGGGTCGGTGGAATACATGCTACAGGGCATCTAGCTTGGAGAGGTCCTTGAAGTAACCGATTTGTAACAGTTCATTATATCATCGTGGTGCCAACTGCTCCTGAAATTGCTGCTGCTGCTACAGTACGATGCGCTGCAGCCATACGCCAAACAAGACGGTCTTCCCTCTAGGTAGTGTCACGTGGCCGTCCGTCTTGCGGCCTACATTGTCGTGACCACTGCAGCCAGCGATCATGTACAGTGGTTACATTCCTGTCAAGTCTTTCTGCAATATCACAGTAGGACCATCCAGCTTCTCTTAGTCCTATTAGACGACCTCGTTCAAATTCAGTGGGGCGTTGATAGTAGTGTCACTGTCACCCTAAAGGCATTCTTGACTAACGTCGTCTCATCACCTTTAGTCTCACAGTTAAGTAATGCTCGCGACGGTTACAGCGTGTATTTAGAGCCAACATGATTTGCATTGTCATGTTAGCTCTACTAGCACGATTCTTATGCGACTGGCGTGAAATCTGGAAAAAAATTGGAAATTTGTGGTAAGGACTATGGGACCAAACTGCTGAGGTCATCGGTCCCTAGGTTTACGCGCTACTTAACCTAACTTAAACTAACTTATGATAAGGATAACACACACAGCCATGCCCCAGGGAGGACTCGAACCTCCGACGGGGGAAGCTGCGCGAACCGTGACAAGACTGCTGAGACCGCACGGCTACCCTGCGCGGCCCCCGTGAAATCTTAATAGACTACGTCTTTCAGATGGAGAAACAAGCCTACAAACTTTCGTTTACGTCGCATAACTTCTTCTTGGTGATGGGATTTTTTTCCTTCAGTGTAAATGTGTCAGCAATTAATTTAAGAACTCTGATGGCAACTAACTCTCACAACTGTGATAAGGTCATAGGTTACACAACATAAAACTGAAGTGTGGCCTAGGAGTTACCAGTACTTCACCAAGCACTACGATTATGAACAAGATCCGCAAACCGTGGCTATATGAGCGTGTAAATGAGAGGAATCGTGTTTCTTTCAGCCAGTTCCGCCTACTTTCGGGAAGTCAGTCTTTCTGATTTTTTCCTTGCATTACTCATCTTCCTGTGCATTCACGAACCATGTCAGAATTGTTGTTGTTTGCACGTAGTGCTGCCTGTGCGTATACACCTATACCTGGCTAGAATATTACCGGTCAGGCCGCAAAGCCATCCACGTAGGCAGGCCTTACGCAAGCTAATAAAGATTATCCTATGCGAGACGTGGATTGTAAGTTGTAAAATTCCTTATTATTTTTGAGACAATTAGATTTCATGCTACTTTATTCTCCAAAAGTCAGGTTTGAAATTTGGAAATTAATATACATGGTGTAACAGGTACAAGTGAAGGTATATTTTCATGCGGTACTTTAATATATACTCACATTAGTGTGTTGGTTGTGTTTTTTTGTGCGTCGAAAAACCTTCCCACAAACAAGTTAAAAAACTTTACCACCTGGTGTTTTCTGCACGGTCGCAACTGCACCTTTGACCTCGAACGCTCGGAACCGCACGACACCATGCTTACACTTAAGACTCGTTCATAAAAACAATGTTTTGAGTAGTTTATATGCAAAACGATGCATTCTGCCAAAGTGATATTTTAATAGAGATAAACAAAACAACAACGTATCAGTACCATAGGAGGGAAATTATACATGGTGTTTCACAATTCATGTTACACACTTCTAAAAGTAGTAGAGGGGACTCGTTAGATCGCCGGCCGTGGTGGCCGAGCGGTTCTAGGCGCTACAGTCTGGAACCGCGCGACCGCTAGGTCGCAGGTTCGAATCCTGCCTCGGGCATGGATGTGTGTGCTGTCCTTAGGTACAGTCCGGAGCCGCGCGACCGCTACGGTCGCAGGTTCGAATCCTGCCTCGGGCATGGACGTGTGTGATGTCCTTAGCTTAGTTAGGTTTAAGTAGTTCTAAGTTCTAGGGGACTGATGACCTTAGAAGTTAAGTCCCATAGTGCTCCGAGCCATTTTTCGTAATGATGTCACAGATCTGTACGGGAAACGAACGAGTCGAAAGCTGTAAACGGAAATCGCTCTGCTACCTCAGACAGTGGAGTTCATGTACTGGTATTGTTGCCAAGACGGTAGGGTAGGCAACTTTCATAGTACGGACCAAAACAAGAAAAAAATGTATTGTTAAGCACGGTCTCTAAAATGCATATCTGAAGAGCTATTAGCACTTGTTCAGTAGACGAGACGTGTTTCATAGTAGCGAAGATGAACAAGTAAGTAGAGATGCGGGATTTCGATGAAGTGTTTAAAACAAAGTGGAAGAGAAAAATATGCATACCTCACTAAAACCACGATATTACATTGAAAATTATTTTCGAGTTCAAGCAGTCCAATATCCAAAGCCACACTAATTACATTTTAAAATGATGATATGGGTATGCCAATGCCATAGCCTGCCTTTCGCAAAGCATATTGCAACACAGGCGAATACTTTGGTGCAGAAAATTGATTGTAAATCATAGAGTGAAGTCTGATCATGAAATAACGATCATGTATCTTCACTTGTGGTTTGTCACATTGTAGTCTTACAAAATCAGCAGTTTTTTCTGGTATAGAGCTTATATTACCAAAAGAAATAAACGTCAACGGATTGACAATATTTTGTTGTTTTCGTTGACAGTATCTTCACCATAACAATTTGTTTGAAAACTTGCACCTAGAAGGGTACGATCTGTATGACCTGTTGAGGAATCACACAACGATCTCTCAGACCACGGCATAATAGCCCAGGATATTTTATTAATTGTGACAATTCCGGCTGTGAAAGTTTGCATTTTACAACAAAAAAATGGCTCTGAGCACTATGGGACTTAACTTCTGAGGTCATCAGTCGCCTAGAACTTAGAACTACTCAAACCTAACTAACCTAACGACATCACACACATCCATACCCGAGGCAGGATTCGAACCTGCGACGTAGCGGTCACGCGGTTCCAGACTGTAGCGCCTAGAACCGCTCGGCCACCCTGGCCGGCCATTTTACAACAGCAATAGGCTCTTTTTACTTGTTTCATGTTCACTAAGGAATGAAGTTAGAAAACGTTTCATGAGTTCTTTAGTCATTGTTCCACTTTTGCTTACTTCAACACGAATGTTTCGTGGGCAAGTTGTTTCAAGTTTCTTTGAAATATTTGGACCGAAAATGCCTTGTGCCTCTTGAAAACAGATGTAAAACTAGTCTGCCTCTCATTGATAAAGCAACATCGATTGTGTAACTGTGGGTAGAGCTATGTACAGAATGCAACGCACTATATAGCTGCAGCTTTCTCTCCTCTGTGAGATAAGTGTTGATGATGAAGACATTTCATACTGAAATTGACTCTGGTCACTGTTCCAAGCATTTCCTTTCTCCACTCCCTACTCTGTCATAAACACGTTCACTTCCTCAACAAACTTTTGTGCCTTCTCACGTATACTATTATCGTCTTCTATGTCCTTATGTGTGACAAATGCCTGGATGAGATGCCGTATTCAGCCTTAAGACATTCGATAAAAGAAATCGAAGCTTTGAAATTGCGCATCCAACCATTTTAGACGCTTCTGGTGCCCATATTTGCAGATGCCAATAGTGAGCTTGTTACGTTACGCGTATACAGGGTGTTACAAAAAGACACTGCCAAACTTTCAGGAAACATACCTCACACACAAAGAAAGACAATATGTTATGTGGACATCTGTCCGGAAACGCTTACTTTCCATGTTAGAGCTCATTTTATTACTTCTCTTCAAATCACATTAATCATGGAATGTAAACACACAGCAACAGAACGTATCAGCGTGACTTCAAACACTTTGTTACAGGAAATGTTCAAAATGTTCTCCGTTAGCGAGGATACATGCATCCACCCTCCGTCGCACAGAATCCCTGATGCGCTGATGCAGCCTTGGAGAATGGCGTATTGTATCACAGCCGTCCACAATACGAGCACGAAGAGTATCTACATTTGGTACCGGGGTTGCGTAGACAAGAGCTTTCAAATGCCCCAATAAATGAAAGTACGGAAACAACTGGTTCTCCCGTAGCACTCTCCATACAGTGACGTGGTCAACGTTACCTTGTACAGCAGCAACTTCTCTGGCGCTGACATTAGGGTTATCGTCAACTGCACGAAGAATTGCCTCGTCCATTGCAGGTGTCCTCGTCGTTCTAGGTCTTCCCCAGACGCGAGTCATAGGCTAGAATGTTCCGTGCTCCCTAAGACGCCGATCAATTGCTTCGAACGTCTTCCTGTCGGGACACCTTCGTTCTGGAAATCTGTCTCGATACAAACGTACCGCGCCACGGCTATTGCCCCGTGCTAATCCATACATCAAATGGGCATCTGCCAATTCCGCATTTGTAAACATTGCACTGACTGCAAAACCACGTTCGTGATGAACACTAACCTGTTGATGCTACGTACTGATGTGCTTGATGCTAGTACTGTAGAGATATGAGTCGCATGTCAACACAAGCGCCGAAGTCAACATTACCTTCCTTCAATTGGGCCAACTGGCGGTGAATCGAGGAAGTACAGTACATACTGACGAAACTAAAATGAGCTCTAACATGTAAATTAAGCGTTGGCTGGTTCAAATGGCTCTGAGCACTATGCGACTTAACTTCTGAGGTCATCAGTCACCTAGAACTTAGAACTAATTAAACTAACCTAAGGACATCACACACATCCATGCCCGAGGCAGGATTCGAACCTGCGACCGTAGCAGTCCCGCGGTTCCGGACTGAGCGCCTAGAACCGCTAGACCACCGCGGCCGGCGAAATTAAGCGTTTCCGGACACATGTCCACATAACATCTTTTCTTTATTTGTGTGTGAGGAATGTTTCTTGAAAGTTTGGCCGTACCTTTTTGTAACATCCTGTATAGGAGAGAGATTGGCCGCCTAAAGTCGGTATGAGGAGGAGAGATAAATTTGCTTGTGTGGCTGACGACTAGCTTTGCGCCAACAGGGTCGAGGGCACATCGGATCTGGTACGGGCCAACCAGGTGGAGAGGGGAGCAGTGTGGTCGGATGTGAGTAAATCCCAAAGCTGGGAATTTCGACAACAGGCTTAGCAGAATGCGGAATGACCAGCAATGGTGGTCTTGAGACAAATTGAAAGATGGCTTTTTACAGCTTTTTGAGAATCTATAATAATTTACAGACAAGTATTAAAGCAGATCTTAATACATCTGCAGCCTCAGAAAAATCATGTGCATCTAACGAACACAACAATATTTTCACTATCTGCAAAATTACAGAAATTAATATTTCACAGGGAATAAATATTTTCACAATGAACCTCTGCATTAACAACTTTTCTACTCTCCACGCGATTTCAACAAATGATATCACAGGTGATAGCATTGTATGATAGCTATCATTCCAGAAAGCCACTCATATATATCTATTTTATTTACTGACTTATGACGTCTTTTATATCTTTTTTTCATTATGCAAATGTTTGTCAGAACATCGTATTCTCCACAATTATGCATCAGATGAATACAGCATGAATATCTCACTTTTGTCATACTGTGTACTTATTAAATGAGCACTTTACTATTTGGCCAGTGACTTTATTTAAATATTAATTAAAACTGATAATACAAAATAATAGTAATTTAAGAAGTGATCAAGCGCATGTATTAGCTGACACCACCTTTGTAAAAGAGTGCTGAAGGATGCTTCTGACAACCACACCTAAATAATTATTTGAACAATATTTAATGACAATATATTGTCACTTGTCAGGAGCACACTTCCACAAGAACACCAGCTAATTTATTTATTGTGAGTGGCCTCAGTGTGACCTAATGTTGATAACATTTCTTTATTTAAATATTTATTTATTTCTTACACCGTGGATCCAACTGTGAGAATTTCACATGGATGTAGTGTGTGTCAATTTTTACATTGTCAATGACAAGTTCTTATACACTATGTTTACAAGTAAAGATTAGAAAGTTATGTAACTACTACAGTGATCCGTAACACAATATGATGAAATGAGAAATCTTAGGCCTACAGATTACAAAGTATAAAACAGTAAATTAAATATGAAAAGGTCATATAACACAGAGAATTAAACATAACCAGTTAACACTAAAAGAGTTACATATGTGACAAGAATGTACAGCTTAATGTTCAGTTTATATGATAATACATCTTATTTTATTTTAAGGCAGTTTCTCACTGGGTTTCATAAACTCTTCCAAACTGTAAAATGACATGGCTAAAAGAAATTGCCTCAGAAGCTCTTTAAATGTAAATTTGTTGGCTATTTCACATTTGATTTCTGGAGGAAGAGCATTAAATATCTTTATACCAGAGTACTGTACATCCTTCTGCACAACCTTCAAATTTTTACAATCAGTGTGGAAATTATGTTTCCTCCTTGTGTTGGACTGATGGTATTCACTGTTACATTTCTATAAATCAGTGCTTTTACTTATGAAACACGTAAGTGAATATACGTATTGAGAAGAAGTTGTAAGAATTCCCAGATTCTTTAACAGGCTTCTGCAACTGCATCTAGGGTCTACACCACACATCACTCTTACAACATGCTTCTGAACAATGAATATTTTCTTTGCAAGAGGTTGATTTCCCCAAAAAATAATTCGATATGACATCAAAGAATGGAAGTAACCATAGTGTGTTGCTTTTTTAAAGCTAAGTTTCCACTTTTAGAGATGATTTGCATTGTACAAATTGAAGAGCTGAGTCTTTTGTAAAGATCTAAAATGTTATGGGACCAGTTTACCTTACAGTCAGTCTTCATGCCTAGAAACTTTGTTACTTCCACTCTATGACCTGTGTGGCATATTTAACACTCATTTCTTCCTCAGTTTTGGCAGTTGGGGGAACTAGTTGTAATATGTTAGTGTAGTGTAAAAAGCGGTCAAACTGAATCAAATTATGTCTGTGGAACTTAAGAACGATGTATTTTTGGTGGAAATGTCCTTCAGCCAATGGAAAAGCAGACACTATGGCAGTCAAGTGGAGACTCGGACTTTTTCATGTGAAGAGCTCAAGAGTTGATCCTCGATATTTTTACATAGGTTCTGGAAGGAGGCAGACCTGATTTTGGAAATGAGGGGTATTCGATCATGGAGGTGTTTGATTCTCGGTGCTGACGGCTGCTACCATACTTTAATTTCTGAAGGGACTTTATATTTCAAGAGGTCAGAATGTGCTCCAGAGTAGGACTCTAACTTTTTCTGCTTTTATTACAGAACTGAGGTTAGAGTATGAGTTACTATTCTTTGTATCATATATGATAATTTGTGAATCATCTTGTTGAACTATGGATGTTATGAGCTGGTGAATTGTCATGTGTTGTGGACTTAGCTTTTTTTTTTTTTTTTTTTTTTTAACTGAATATGGTAGGACCACTTCATGTTTGTTTGAGATGTACTTTCTTGAACAGACATTATTCAACATAATTACATAATTCTCTTTGTCTTCATCAGTAACAGACATTCGAATACAACCATCGATATTAAATTATATATTTAGCTTTTATTTTGTATATCAGTGTATTTTATTAACTCACATTCCAAGTCAATGCACAGACTACTTGACTGCAGTATCAAGCTGCTGGTTATTATTTGCAGCGAATTAGATGCGGTGCATGAAAGCAGATGTTTGCGGCCCCACCCTATGGCTACATTTAGCTAATCTTTTCAAACAGAACCGTGCATAGCCCAAGTAGCTAAAGTATGAGTAATCACATGCAAAGATAGAGCTGGTTTGCTCATATGGGATGCTGTTTGGAAGAGAAACTCTACACTAGCAGTAACCATTAGGTACCACCACAAACAGTACATCCATACGACCTTGCTCTGTCAAATTGCAATCTTACATGTTCTTTTATAGTTTGTAATTTTGACAGTCTGTTTTCTTTGAAAAGAGTGCCTGCTCCCTTTTTGCTAGACACATATTTTAAAATTAATCTGCAATTTGATTTTCTTTTAATGCACTTACAGCACCTTATTAGTTTTCTATAGGAATTGAAGCCAGGATTGCTATCATCTTCATAAATGTTCTCTGGTCTGCTGTCATCAATATCTTCTAGTACACTGGGCCTCGACTATTTGGGTGGAGATAGTTCATACTCACTTTGAGTGGACTGTTCATGTTGCTCTGCATATGAACTTCGTGTAGTGCTTGAACCACCACCTTGAGGTTCAGGTTTTTCCCGTCCTACAAAATCAGTATATCTGTCCAGCATAACATGTATTTCTGTATCATTCCCATTATATGTCTGAATTATTATGTTGTATAACTTGTCCGCCAGCTCTCTATCTGTTACATATTCAGCATGTCGCAAATTTGTCCCTAATATTTGGACCACATTCGTAGTATTAATTCTCTTTGTGATATTCCTGTACACAGTTTACACAGTATTCCGCATCAAAACACTCAAAGACACACATTCATACTTCGGCTATACCATTCACGCAGCTAGAGCACTTGTTAGTGCAGCTATAACATGCCACCGTCTGATGGCGCTAGATGACAAGTGTGGAGTTTTACATGGAAATGACACAGACTACTGTTGTTTTTATGATTGAGTGTTAGTCTAATTATAGTTTTGTGTGGTTCCGAGGATTTGAGGTCAAAGGAGTCTCTTGCAAGTGGACTGCGCCTGCCAGTGTACACAAACAGTTTTGTGTCCACACATCCACACTTCAACACCTGAACTGCTGCCCAGGGCAAAATAGGCATTAATGGCTTTCTTGTGCCACACGTATGTATGTGTAGGTACTACCCAACCTAACAACATATGACTTGTAATATTTTTAATTATTAGTCTGCAAATGGCATAAATACTGATGTAATGTTGTACAGTCCACAGTCACCAATAGAAATACCTACATGTATATGTGTCACACTCTGTATGTAATAATATAAATATTTCTACTATTTTTTTGAGGGAGGTTTGTGTTATGACCCATATGACCCTTGTCTTGAATTCACACCTGCGTGCAGATCATGACAGCAGTAGTCACCATCTTTCCTTGAAAGAGTTTTGCACATACCTCCCCATAATTGTGGCACCTCAGCATTGGTCTGCTAAGGTATGGCATTTAGGGGTACCTGGTGATACACTGTCTTTGGCCCTAAAACCTTCCTGAATTACCATAGTGGTTGCTCTACAGTTTGCCCTGATTACAAAGTAGTCGATGTCGATGTTGCATGGTGTGTCTAATGGTGTTCCAAGCCAGTACAATAGGCATTAGCATGTGTGTCACCTTCCCAGGTATCTGCAGATGGGGTCAAAAATTTGGCACAGACACGTCCAATCCCATAACAGTGCTCCAGCATTGAGCCACCACTGTTGACAAAACAGTATAGTCGATTTCCACCATATGGACAAGATGCCCCATTTTATGATTATATTGTCACGTAGAATCTGGAATCTGTGTGAGGTGAACAGCCTATTTCAGCAGATAGTGCTCCTATTAATACACACATAGAATTTTCTAGTAGATTACAATATTGGATAATACATACGTCCAAGAAACATACAGAAATCAGAAGTTTGAGTCATAAATAACAGCAGGAATTGGAAATCAAACTGATGAACTGCACGTCACCAGAAAGCAACTATAATCACTGCAGTATGGTGGACAATGCACAGCACATGTCATTGCTCCATTCTATGTCAAACAGCTAGACATGTTTCTCAGTCGGCCATACGTTGTAGGATTTGGATCAAGTCAGTCATCATTCAAATGTTGGTGCTAGCACATCATCATGTTCTGGTTATGTTGTCATGTCCTCATAGTCACTACAGCGTTCAAATGGAGTTACTTACATCAACAGGTCGCAGAGAGAAAAGATTAGGTTTAACACCCTACTGCCATCGAGGTCATTAGAGATGGAGCACAAGCCTGAACTGTGTAAAGGATGGGGGAGGAAATCGGCTGTACCCTTCGAAAGGAACTATTCAGGCATTTGCCTGGAGCAATTCAGGAAAGTCTCGGAAAACCTAAATCTTGATGGCTGGACGTGTGTTGAGAGGTTATGATCGTTGGGCAGGTCTTCATGTTTTCTGTATCAGAAGCCCCTATCATCAATCTACACCTCAGGACGACAATAATGCGTATGCAAAGAACAGAATGACGTCTCTGTGCTTTAGTCTCCTCAGTGTAGAATCATCACTGTTGACTTCATGGGTGATGTCTTACAAGCAACAGATGATTCAGTATGGGCCAAAGTAATACTTTAATAATTGTTCTGATACCCCAACCTCTGTACAAGTGCAAAAATTCTCTACAGGTCGCCTGGGTTGAAGCTTAGAGATCAGTGTTGAATGTTATAATGTTCACTGTCTTTATCACAGGCATTCAAGATTGTCTCTATGCACATGGTTATTATCTTCACTGGCATATAGATTTAATTTGTGAGATTCAGTATGTACTTTTCACTCAGCTATAGCTTCACAGTTTAACTTAGCATCTGGACCATTGATCACAACTTGTCTTGTTGATGATGGAGGGATATATGTGTCTCCAATGGAAGATCACTTTCCACAGCAATCGTTATTGTGTGATCATATTGGTGTAGCTTCATCAGTCTGGTGCTCCAATCTTCAGCAGTCTATGGTTGCTAGAGATGGCTCAAGAAGCCTCATCCAAGTATAACATTAGGACCAGATTCTTGTGTAACAACAAATTCGAAGGGCTGTGTCCTGTCATTGATAGTTATTCTCACAACAAACGCTGATCAGCTGGAGCATTATGACCACCAGCCTACTATTGATATAAACTCGTCCAGGTGATAGCAGCACCACCTGGCAAGGAAAGACTACTAATCAGAGTCGGGTTGTTGGCACTCTCACAGCATATGCTTCTGAAAAGTTCCATCCTTGTGTTGGATTCCCTTATGGTGTTTGTTAAGTCCTTGGCTAAAGCCATAATATCCCTCATGAATGTAAGATGGCAGAGACTGTCAACAACTGCCAAGTCTAAACTGTGAGCAGTGCTGTGCAAATAATGTGCTTTTGGTTGTATATCCAAAACTAACTTTTTTAGGCCTTTGAACTTACCTCTCATATTCGAGGCACCATCAGAGCACTGTCCTCTTTCAGTTATCCACTGACATATCAAGATGAGCAAAAACATCTTTTAAAATACTAAACAGTTTGTGATTCAGTGTTGGGGTCTCATATAAGCCAATGAAGTCTTCGTTGTTGATTAAGGAATCATCGACAGTATGAATACAAAATGACACTTGTTGGTGAATCAAAGACTCACTTGTTTCGTCAACCATAATAGAAAAATGTTCAGTCTTCATGATTGAAGCCAATACCTTTCTCAACACAGACTTTCCTAGTAGATCAATGATCTTATTTGGAATATCGTCGGGTGTCCACATGTACCCCGAACGCCCTAACCGATCTTTAAACTCAGGTACATCATTCTTTCAGAGTTCCAAAAATTGAAAAAAAATTTGAGTTTACATCTTCATGCCCTCTAATTGCTAGTCCTTGTCAGCATAGAAACTGCACGATGGTAAAAATTGTCTCAAGGGCTAAATGGCCTTTCCTCTTATCACTATCTAACTGTTTATTCAATTGGGAGGCCACACTTTGGTTTATGATAGACTTTAGTTTCAGAACACCTCCTTTATGCGTAAATGTACACTACTGGCCATTAAAATTGCTACACCACGAAGATGACGTGCTGCAAATGCGAAATTTAACCGAAAGAAAGAAGATGCTGTGATATGCAAATGACTAGCTTTTCAGAGCATTCACACAAGGTTGGCGCTGGTGGCGACACCTACAACGTGCTGACATGAGGAAAGTTTCCAACCGATTTCTCATACACAAACAGCAGCTGACCGGCGTTGCCTGGTGAAACGTTGTTGTGATGCCTCGTGTAAGGAGGAGAAATGCGTACCATCACATTTCCGACTTTGATAATGGTTGGATTGTAGCCTATCGTGATTGCATTTTATTGTATTGCGACATTGCTGCTCACGTTGGTTGAGATCCAATGACTGTTAGCAGTATACGGAATCGGTGACTTCAGGAGGGTAATATGGAACAACGTGCTGGATCCCAATGGCCTAGTATCACTAGCAGTCGAGATGACAGGCATCTTATCTGCATGGTTGTAACGGATCGTGCAGCCACGTCTCGATCCCTGAGTCAACAGATGGGGATGTCTGCAAGATAACAACCATCTGCACAAACAGTTCGACGACGTTTGCACCAGCATGGACTATCAGCTCGGAGACCATGGCTGCGGTTACCCTTTACGCTGCATCACAGACAGGAGCGCCTGTGATGGTGTACTCAATGGCGAACTTGGGTGCACGAATGGCTAAACGTCATTTTTTCGAATGAATCCAGGTTCTGTTTACAGCATCATGATGGTCGCATCTGTGTTTGTTGACATCGTGGTGAACGCACATTGGAAGCGTGTATTCATCATCGCCATACTAGCATATCACCCAGCGTGATGGTATGTGGTGCCATTGGTTATGTCTTGGTCACCTCTTGTTCGCATTGATGGCACTTTGAACAGTGGACGTTACATTTCAGATGTGTTACAACCCATGGCTCTACCCTTCATTTGATCCTTGTGAAACCCTACATTTCAGCTGGATAATGCACAACCGCATGTTGCAGGTCCTGTACGGGCCTTTCTGGATACAGAAAATGTTCGACTGCTGTCCTGGCCAGCACATCCTCCAGATCTCTCGCCAACTGAAAACGTCTGGTCAATGGTGGCTGAGTAACTGGTTTGTCACAATACGCCAGTCACTACTCTTGATGAACTGTGGTATCGAGTTGAAGCTGCATGGGCAGCTGTACCTGTACACACCATCCAAGCTCGGTTTGATTCAATGCTCAGGCATATCAAGGCCGTTTTTACGGCCAGAGGTGGTTGTTCTGGGTACTGATTTCTCAGGATCCATGCAACCAGTCTGCGTGAAAATGTAATCACATGTCAGTTCTAGTATAATATATTTGTCCAATGAATACCCGTTTATCATCTGCATTTCTTATTGGTGTAGCAATTTTAATGGCCAGTGGTGTATTTTCATGAAGACGGAATTTTTCCAAAGCCTTTTTGCAGTTATAAAACCCTACGAAAGTAAATGCATTTTCTTTTTTTGAAGAAAATTGTAATAGATTTTTAGCATCTGCCTCTTTGCAGCTTCTGCAAAAAACTTTTTCAGTAGATGCTTCATATTCTATCCATGTATATTTGATCAACCAAGACTTCTGAAATGATCTTCCCTTACTGGATTGTCCAGGTTTTGTCTGTGAACGGTTCTCAGCTGAAGACAATGAAGTAATTGATGACACAATAATTGTTGGAGGTTGACTTGCAGTATCATCAACTTCCAATCGTGCCTTTTTGGTAAAAAAAAATCCATTGCAAACTTAATTCACAATACACTAAGAGAATAAAGTAAACAAATAAAATATAGTAATATAAAAAAGTCCACTAGACACTAAAGTCGGAACACTAAACATGTCTGCAGCATGCACTGAACAAAACTATCCACACTGAATGACTGCGACAGCAGGGTGGGCTATATATAGCCGCAGCGTCATAATGTCTCAAAGCTTCAAGACAACAGGAGGTGGAGGGTTCCAGGCACTTCTGCTCCAGTCCTTTTGATGTTGGCGTGGCCGCAGTGCTGGCCCGCCGGCACCAAACTTTACCTGGAGGTTCACACACCGGGACAAATTCTAAGTGTGCCTGCAGCACCGTAGCACTATCATGATTCACACCACTTGTTTTCAATTAACCTGCTTACTACCATATTAATTATTTGTTTTAACTCATTACTGAATTTATTTTGAAAGGTAACTATTGTCAAACAAGGAAAATAAAAAATTCCAACATAATTTTGTTATTTTACAAAGCATAATATAACTGATAATTATTTTCTTAAATCATTGGGGGGGGGGGGGGGGCAAATGAATTTTTGAGGGGGCTTGGGGCCCCTCAGGCCCCATGGAGTCGGCACCTGTGTATATGAATTAGCTTATTGTAAATTTGTCTAAACTTGTAAATACTTTGACATGTTCTATATCCTTGTAAAAAGATACCTCTGCTACTACTACTACTACTACTATATGTGAAGTAGTAACTGTCAAAAAAAATTTAAAAAAAAATTATTTTCTGTAAATAAAACTTACGTTAAAATGACACATTTCACATCATTACAAAATGTTGTATTCATGATCTATGGAAAATGATTAATGTATGTAGTATGTATGCTATGTTACTTGGCAGAGGCACGTCAAGCAAAAGTTATTTTTGTCATTAAGACACACCAGTGTAGTAACAGGAAATGATTCGTTCCAGTAAAAAGTGATTTTTTAAACATATGTGTTAACAGCCAATGAAATGGATAACTGACATTTTCTCTTCCAGTTTAAAACTTATAATTTATATGTTTCCCATTTATTTTTAGAAAAACACAGGCTTGTCAAAAGAACACAACTGAAAAAAAAAACACAATTTTCCACATGTGTGGGTTTTTCCTTCATTTTAAAGAATAGTACACAGTAATATTTTTTTTAAAATTAGTGTTTTATTGTCAATGTGGAATGTATAACATTTTAACAAATGGTTGTAGTGTTTACTACTTTGCAAATATATTGCATGTGAGCAATACTTACAAGTAAATAAATATTTCATAACTGTCATTTACATAAAAAATTTACAAGAATGCATTGCTACAATATTTTTCAAATAACCTCCAACTCCACACAGCCTTAAACACACATTTTGAAGACTGAAGAACCATTATGGCACACACAAATTGAATGGCACTTTTTAAGGCAAATAGCAATGGAATATTATTTCCATATTTCACCATAAGCAGTACATAAAATTTACATGTAGATTCTCAATTAATGATTATCTCAATGACTGCTGTGTTTGTCCCATCTATTGTTGCACACATTTTCACTAAACCATGTAAAATAAGAAACAATTCTCATAATAATTAAAGCTTTAATGCTATCAGTACCGTCATTTTAATGAACTGCTTTGTGTCTTTTCATTTAATGAAGGAACTTGAGGCTGAAGGGGATTTGTGCAACAAACATGTGCCAAAATGCAGTTTATATTATTAATACACAGTATATTGTGAACAATGATACTGCAAACAATTTCCTTAACTTTTCCATATAAATATTTTTTCACTACACATTTCTTTTTACAAGACAGTATCCATAAAATTAATTGTGAGCATTGTGAATATATTAAACCTACAACAATGTACCAACTCCATTAGCTGAAAAATACTTAGTACAAAAAAAAAAGATCAAAGTTAAAAGTTTTGGATTTATCACAGCTGTTATTGCCCCTACTCCACTAATATGATTAAATATAGTCAATGTTCAACACTTAACATGGGAAAGTAATGTATGCAATAATTCTGAAACACTGAGGCAACTATTTTTAACAGATCCTGAATTCAATAACCAGGTGTTAAGAATGTATATGTAACATCAATATGTATAATTTCTTGGGGAAAATTTTCAACATAAAGTTTAATTTCCCACTTCATACAGGCAATAAATTGGAAACACTGATTACAAACTTACATAGTGGCTGCTACTCTTTTTACATTATCCTGAATTCAGTAACTTGATATTAACTGTCGATATGTGACATCAATATGTATAATTACCTGGGAAACTTTTCAACATTCAAAATAGAAACATTTATACAAAACTGTGGTGAACATTTTACTATTCACAGTAAAAGTCTTCAGCTACATGATGATTCAATGATATTCAGAAAACACTCTGAATATGTTGATAAAATTCTGACATCGCCTTTATGTTATCAAGAGCAGTTAGTATTTTCTCTGTCCTATGGCTATTATTTCAGTTATTTCAGCTCATATGTTAAGAAATGTTTGTGCAGCCGTTCATTTTCACAATTACATTTTAGCAATTTATTGTGTAATAATGAAACAAATCCTGTTGCTTCCAATAGTACAAGTATTACTATTAGCATTAACAGAATATGAATTATGTTATCAATAAATATACTAAAATGAAATGTAATCTACAGTAAATAAAAATTATAATTTAAAAAGCATAAAGCTGGTATGAAAAACAGTATATACATAAGAGCTTGAAAACTGCATAATTTGTACAAATGGTTCAAACTTACAGAAAATGAAGTCAAATATGGAAGACACAATTTAAAATCAAAGCAACCTAATACTACATGACAAATAATATGGCAGACAGTGATAGTACAGTGTGAGCATGAAATAAAAAATTTTAAAATATGTTAACTGTGAAATAGCAGAAGATTTACAGTTAATACAGATGACATTATGCACAGCCTAGGCAGTCAAATTAAATCCTATCACGTACTTGAAAAATACTACTGTTTAAACTTACTTTGTTGTAATGATGCTGAGATAAATCAGCAACAGATGTGAGCCAAAGATAAATCAAAATTAATTAATGGAAATAAAAGCACTCACAAGGGAACCTCCCCATCACACCCCCCTCAGATTTAATTGTAAGTTGGCACAGTGGATAGGCCTTGAAAAACTGAACAAGATCAATCGAGAAAACAGGAAGAAGTTGTGTGGAACTATGAAAAAAATTAGTAAAATATACAAACTAAGTAGTCCATTTTAAGATAGGCAACATCAAGGAGACTGGGAGTCAAGGAGCGCCGTGGTCCCGTGGTTAATGAGAGCAGCTACGGAACGAGATGTCCTAGGTTCAAGTCTTCCCACGAGTGAAAAGTTTAGTTTTTTATTTTCAGTTTATGTGACAAACTCTTATGTTTTCATCACTTTTTTGGGAGTGATTATCACATCCACAAGAAAACCTAAATCGGGCAAGGTAGAAGAATCTTTTTACCCATTCGCTAAGTGTAAAAGTTAGGTGGGCTGACAACATATTCCTGTCATGTGACGCACATGCCGTCACCAGTGTCATATAGAATATATCAGACGTGTTTTCCTGTGGAGGAATCGGTTGACCTATGACCTTGCGATCAAATGTTTTCGGTTCCCATTGGAGAGGCACATCCTTTCGTCTACTAATCGCACGGTTTTGCGGTGGGGTCGGAAAACACAGACACTAAACTTATTACAGTGAACAGAGACGTCAGTGAACGAATGGACAGATCATAACTTTTCAAAAATAAAGAAAGTAAAACGTTCAGTCGGGGGAAGACTTAAACAAAGAACCTCTCGCTCCGCAGCTACTCACGCTAACCACGGGACCACGATGCCTATGTTGCGCATGGACTACTCAGTTTTTATATTTTATTAATTTTTTTCATAGTTCCATATAACTTCTTCCCGTTTTCTCGATTGATATGTGTTCAGTTTTTCAAGGCCTATCCACTGTGCCAACTTATAACTAAATCTGAAGGGGGTGCGATGGGGAGGTTCCCTTGTCAGTATGTTACCTTACAACATATGACAAGTTGCTTTGTAGCAAGAATTCTGAGCTGAACTTGTAGTTTGAAAAATGTAAATGTGATTTCAAAGTCATAGTACTTCACACTGGGTATGGTGCTATTGGAGATGCTAAGCTCTTGCCTTTCTCTGACCTTTTAACGGACTTGGTCAGCTATAGGGGTCCTACAGTTTAACGTGGATTCCAAACCATAGAGCAACTTGGTATTTTTCATACTTCCAAATCACTGCAGGAGGTGAAAGAAGCAAAGGTGAAAAAAACACCCCAGGACTACTGAAAGGCTTTAATCCTAGACTAATGAAGTTTTAGACACCAAACCACACTGGAAATACACAAAATGATATGTCAATTTCATTATATTCTGAATGTTACTTTCTCTTTGTCAAACCACAAGGAATTAAGATTTGGGTTTAACGTCCTTGACAATGGCAATAAAAAGGGGTATTCTGAGAGTGAAGGGATAGGCAGAATCGCTTAAATTCACTTCTAACATCCCCTGCCAATTACAATGCTCGTACTGTACCAACGTCTGATAAAGTAATTTAGCAGTAAGAGGTATTAATCTTGTGCTTATTGACAATTTTTTTTTAAATCTTACATCTCAACACAACATACGATATTGCATTCAACATAGAAATATAGTTTTGTTTCCCTACCATTAAGACATCATCCCACCCAAGTTTTACCTTGTCTTTGTCAGGATATTAAATTACATTATTTATACACAATACAAATATGTGTTTCTTAATTCTTGCAGAATGGTAATGAGACCCTATTTCTAAACCTCAAAATGAAGACTAAATGCTTTTCCTGAAAGCTAAGTGAAGTAGTTATCTCTTTCAAATCCCAAGTCCTGGGTGTATCAATAACCAACTGTATTGCAAACAGTATTAAAGCTTCAATAATAAGAGCTATAAAACTAAATGTACATAAAAATAAATAGTTTAATCCTAATTTAATGGTGTAAGGACATAGAAATCCTGACTGTGCTTTAATCATACAATCATTAAGTAGATGCAGGAACTTGTGAGGCACTGCAAACAGAGACATGTTTTCACACAATGTTTAAAGAGAAAATACTATTGTTTTAGTTGATATTCCATACCTGATTGAAAAATACTGTGTTTCCCCTTACACAGTTATGATAAATCCTGGTATGATGTCTGATATTGTTGCCAACGTTTTGTTCTATGTTCTTGTGTGGAACTATTAAACTTAATATTTATGCAATACAAGGACAGATGTAAACTCCGTGTTAACTCCTTTAATTCTGATTTCTATGTTTATCATCCCACTGTAAATGTTGTATGAATTGACTCACACAGAAATATATTTCTTTTTCTTTTTTACCCCAAATGCCTATGAAAGATAAAAGTTGCACCAAAAGCTAAATTAACTTAACAGTCTACTTAAAATATATAATCTCAAATGTCTTTGTGAAGTTTAATATTGCAGCTATAGTTAATCACTATATTTTCTTATGAAATAGGTCGGCAGATCTCTCAGCAAAAGCATGACTACCAATGAACAATATCTTTATCAGAACTCCTTGCCGCTGAAATGTATGACTAGAAAAACGATCAAAATCAGATATATGAAATATTCTGAATTCTCAAAAATCTTATAATTACTTAATTTATCACCCATTTCAAATATCTAAACTGGAATAAATCTACTTCTTTTTAATAAATAATATTTGTACAAATTCAGTACCATACTTCAATCGATGAGAATGTCATCCTATTTAATCATAAATATTGTCTACCACTACATTAAATGACAAGTTCTAGATTGAGCCACTATTTATGATATAAGACTGCAACAGAGTGTTATTACAGTCATAACTTTGTGCAGATAATGTGTCAAAAGTTAGCAAACACATTAGGAATGGTTATATCGTCTGTGTGTGCCCATCCTTTGTTAAGTAGGCTGCTGCCCCTGAAACATCAAACAGTTGTGTGATATTCACTTGAAACATAGCTTGGCACATATAAGCAAAAGTTTCTAAACAAACTGAGTTGCCTCAGTGGAAGGTAATTAATGCTTGTAACACAAAATGAACAATATCCTAAGACCACTAGTAAGTTGAATCATACAACATACAACCATTGTTCATTTACCCTTCCTCATAATTTGTACAATATTTATTACCATCCTATATACAGAAATATATAGTTACTTTTTAATCTTAATTCAAAAACAAAAGTAAAATATGCAGTTTTCTGTTATGTGACTTGGAAGATTAACACCTACTTAATCAGTTGCTAAGATGAGAGTGACTACAGTAGTTGCTTCAGTTTTAACAGCTTAGTTAAACAAGTATACCTCTTCTTTATCACACAGTAATAAACAAATATGTAAGTACTTGCCTTGCACCCCCACCCACCACCCCAATGCATAAGAATCCACACTAAAGAGTGCTCATTCTTGGACACCAACTGAGCTCAAACACACAACTGAGCACATCCACGGGCATGCACGGCTGAGCCCCTCCTCTCCCCCTCCCCCCCTTTTCTCCAACAAATGCACACACAACTACATCTTCGAGTAACTAAAGTTGTTGATATCAAATATTCTTTTCAGTACTGCTTCTCACCCGACTGCCAATTTTTTAAATAATGATGGCAGCCTCAGTTTTAATTACTCAACCCAACTGTAACAAAATAATGTTTCACTATTTACAAGGTTGGAACAGCTTAAATCTTAGTAAATGTACATTTGAATTTGGCTGAGCATAAACCAGAAAGAGGTCATCTCGGAAAACAGAGACCATGTTTGGAACTCGTGTAATTTTTTCTCATAACTCTGTAACACTGTCTTCCATTATACTTTGATTAAAAGTACTTTGTGACTGACATTTCAGAGAGTCGAGTAGTAAGGGCCAGACATTAGTCATTTGCAGCTGTTTTTCAGGCTCCACGAGCGTATTGTGTTGCCTGCTCTGCAAGAATGAGCAGCAGAGCTTCGCCAGGTGATGCGGCCTGCAAGGTTTGGGAGGGTGCCAGGTAGGCAAGCTGCAAAGGCAGGAGCAGAGAGGAAGGAGTGCCAAATATGCAGTGATTTTTGCCTTCCAGCACTATAAAATATTTTAATGCAAATCAGGCAAAAGTATATCTGCTGCTGAAGTTGGCTTTTGGTGAACATTATAGCTTCTGCAAAAATCAGATTCACAATATTTATCACACAATTATCAATGAACTATTTGGTTCAAAGCTTGGATTCTTTCGCAACTTATGGTCTCACATCATAGTTTGCCTTTAGTGATCACAAGCTTACTGCTATTTTTCTCTAAGAAAACTATGTTCTCATCATAATGTGGTCATAAAATTAATAGCTTTGATTTTAGTAGAATACTTTTATCAATGTGTTGAACTGTTTTGTTATTTTATTTACACATTCATGTATGTAAAAAGTTGAGATTTTATATGTATCATTATTTCTTGGTTTTAGATGTTGATCAATGTATTATAAGGCAGTGGGGTTTTGTCTCGGGTAAATGCATACAGAATTGGAATCTGTAAGTCATTCTGAAGCTCTTTATATGTAAGAGCCATCAAAAACTTGAGAAAACCTTCAGTAATAGTTATGGACAACACCTTGTTTCATTCATCTATCCTTGATAAGGCATCTACAGTAACTTTCAGAAAACAGATATTATTGAATGGCTACAATAAAAAAAACATTCCTGTACCAGATAACTGTAGAAAGGGCAAATTCCTCCACATTGTGGCTCAGAGTACGCCACCTGATGATAAACTGGCAAAACATATAGCCATAGGGTTCTCAGACTCCATCACATCACTGCCACTTCAATTCCGCTGAACTTGTATGGGCTCAGTTACGGGTTATGTGGCAAGGAACAACAAAAAACGTATGCTGGCAGAAGTGGAAAGACTGCCAAAGGACACTGTAAACCAAACTTCATTGTCAGATTCACATAAAGTTGTAAGATACACGAAAGGAGTAATAACGAAAGCACGGAACGTGAATGTGAATGTTTAGTGGAAAATAGTGTAAAACAATTTACTACTTCATTAAATTTGACAACAATTCTTGTAACTACACAGATTATAGTAAAAGTGATTCAGATATAACTAGCGTGCTGCCATTAGTGGTATAGTGTTTTACCAAAAATTCTGTTGTTTTCACCCTTACAATTTTCCTCACTTATTTAGACAATCTGTTACTTTGCAACATGTGTGAGACTGAATATTCATCTTACTGCTGCAGTTTGTCTATAATGTGTGTTGATGACATCTTAACACATCACCATCACTACAGCACCAGCAACCCCCACTACTGGCCCCCAACTACCTACAAAGATGTTGGCAACGGTCAGTAACTAGACAACTTTATTTTTTTTAGTGTGGGCACACATATAGGTCACATGAGCACGTGGTGTACGAGCCAGTAACTCTGCTCTCGTCCAATGCCATTTGTCAATCACGAAGTAATTTTAATTGAAGTATGGAAGTTAGTCACTTCACTCAATCATGTTCCTTTTTCAATCTAGGAAATGTACAAGTAATTTAGTTTACCTTTTGTTGAACTAACATCACCCATTCCAAGATAACGAAGTTCCTCTAGTAGTAGTTTCAAGTTTGTATCGAGATAGCTTCCAATTTTTATCACAGATCGGGATTTCTTCGTAGTCTGTGTATGCCACACAAGAACCTGAAGCAAATTTAATTGTGAAAGTAAACAACAGAATAAAATGTCTGTCAAGCCCTGCTATTAAGCTAATAGTCACTGCACTTAAGATCACAATCAGAAATGCTGGATACAAACCCCTTCTATACAGTTGTCAGTCGTCTTTCCTCATTCAACATAAAATATTAATAAATGCATAGTAATAATCTTTTGTGGCAAATAGTGCTGGTGAAAGTATCTGAAATTCATCAGATCTAAGAGCATTGATAATATTTCAGTTGCATCCACATCAATCCTCATAGGCATTTATTATTTATTACAGGGCAATTACATGTCAAATGGCATTATGCGGTTTGTTCCATTTTAAAATATGTTATAAGAATGTCCTAGTATTGGTTAATCAACACAGTGATGGATGCCTTTTCGAGCATTTTTTGGAGCATCAAACTCCACAGCCAACGTGAATGATGGGATGAACACAACTAAGTATGATTTATCAACCTAACCAGCTGGTGTTCAGGGTAACCACTTAGAGAGCATACAAAATGAAAATTCATATTCTTCCTTTGCTGTACTTGTGGCTGAAAACCTGTTTCCCAGTATGTTAGCCTTCTCCCCAGTACAGCAGACACTTATGCTTTCTTCAGAGCTGATTTTCAAAATGTGGCATTTGTTGAACAAGTTTAAGACTCATTCTTTTTCAGTATTGGTTGACAATATAACTGCCTAGTGAGATCCAAGTATCCTGGCATTTGATATAAAAGGGAAACGCAGCCTATCTTCTCCTATTTTCTAGCACTGCACTGGAAACCTCTGTATTGCTTGTGGCTTCCCAAGCAAAAGTATTCTGTCTCTAACATGGCTGTGTAGCACAGAAAAGTCAATCATTAATTCCAATTACATTTAGTTGAACATAGCATAAAGTGATTCACTGGTTGTGCTGCAGATTTCATAGGAACAAGTGTATCTGGAAAGCAGCTACATAAATAATATTAAAATGCTATCTTGGAAGTCTCACCACACATTGCAGGGATTAAGAACAATTTGAACACTCAAACAAAGTGAAATGCATTATTCCACCAGTTTCACTTTCCATGAAACCTGTTAGTTTCATGAAACTCCTGCACAGTTCTGTATTGATTAGACAGCAATTAACTACGGTTTACTGCATACCTCTAGAGAGGGGCACTACTGCATAAACTGCACACTGACTGACTCTTCAGATACATGCAGAAAATGAAATTCCACCTCTACCGCATGGTAGCATTATTAATAAAGAACACTGTGGTGGATATGGAATTTTATTTATTGCATTTAATAACAGATTTAGAGATGTCACAACATGGAGAAGCTCATGGGATAGTCTTTATTTGGGTAAACTAAATGTCACTATTGAGAAATAACCTTTATGTAAAATGTCTACACTTTCTTCTTTTAATGATATGTTACTTGAAATTTAATACCTTTATCATGCAAATAATTATGATATCCTATTTGATACAGAACAAGCTTCTTTAGTAAAATGACTCACAATGAAAATAACAATCATGAAATTTTATTATTGTTTTTAAGTGCTTTCACAAACTTGATCTTCTACTTCACCACATATTTGAGACATTGTCAGGCATGTCTCCTCGTCTTCTTTTAGGTCAAAGCACTGTGTTCACATTTTTTCAGTTGGTAGATAACACCACTTAAGTACAATTCTGGAAAAATGTGCCAAATACCTGCCTGCTACTGCTCACTGGACTCAAAACCTATCCCAGACACAAATTCCTTGAGGTGTGGGATTAGGTTGAAGTAAAAGGTGGTACATATGATGGATATTTAATCTACATGTTACAGTTTTCCAATAATCAAATCATCTTTTATTGTTCTGATGAAAGTTGATTATTTTCTTTTGCAGTCTACACCTTTTCTGCTCTTCTACGTTAGCGGTAAACAGTCCGAAGCTTACAATTTTGTGACAGCAAGGTTTCCAGTGTATCCACTAAAAATTCACAATTACTTAAGAAAGCCATAGAGAGAAAACAATTCTGAAGATGAAGTTTATACTTGACTTGTATTATTACACAGCACATGCCAGTAAAAGGAGGAGAAAGGGCAAGAAGGAGATAAGATCATTGATGTCAACATCAGTTCTGTGTAAGACCAACAATGATGCTGCCAGTGAATCTAAATCAGCTGAGGCATTTGCAGTTTTGGATGGGTTGAAGCAGTAGCCAAAAATTACCAACAGGTTATCAAATAAAGGAGCCAATCACGTGACTAAGACTGTACTATTGAACTTTTTGCAGATGTAATGATCAAAAAAGTAGTAGTTATGGAAAAAGCTCTAGTTGGTTATGTCAGTGAGGATAGAAGTATTTTTGAGTCAGCAGAGCACTGTGGAAGTGGTATTTGATGGTAACATACGACAATGAGATTAATGTCCCAAGAAAAAACTTTTTACTTTTCAAATCTAGTATTTTAATGTACCATACCAGTTGAAGTCAATATAAGTGAACTGAAGAATTATGTCCAGTTTCTTTTCAGTCATTTGCTAGATAAAGCTTTTGAAGTGCTGCTCTAGAGCAGTTTTTCTGGATGCAGAGGTTCACACCATTTCACTCAGTCTAACTTGCTCTGGTTGGACAGGAAGTTCAAATGAGTGGACTGAGGCGACTATCTTCTGTTTTCATCAGAATTTTTTGATACATCTGGATAAAAAAAATCTTTAGAATCACTTTGATGTCTCCCTTTAATCTGATATGGTGAAGATCCCAAACACTTGAGCAGTACTCAAGAATCAGTTGTACTGGCTTTCTATAGCAGTCTCTTTTACAGAGGAACCACACTTCCCTAAAATTCTCCCAATAAACCTAAGTCAACCATTTGCCCTCTCTGTCCAATCCTTACATGCTCATTTCATTTCATATCACTTTGCAGTGTTATGCCTAGATATTTAATCAACCTGACATGGGAAGCAGCATATTACTAACCCTGCATTCGAACGTTGTGGGATTGTTTTTCCCACTCATCTGTATTACCTAACATTTTTCTACATTTAGAGCTTCATAAAAACTATCAATTTTGTCCAAGTCATCTCTATCCTCCTACAGTCACTCAATGACACCTTCCCATACAACACAGCATCATCAGCAAACAGCCGCAGACTGCTGCTCACCCTGCCCATCAGGTCATTTATATATAGAGAGAATAATAGTAGTCCTATCACACTTCCCTGGAGCACTTCTGACAATACCCTTGCCTCTGATAAAAACTTGCTGTTGAGGACAAAGTACTGGGATCTATTACTTAAGAAATCTTCGAGCCACTCACATATCTGGGAACCTATTCCGAATGCTCGTACCTTCATTAGCAATCTGCAGAGGAGCACTATGTCAAACACTTTTTGGAAATCTAGGAATATGGAATCTGTCTGTTGCTCTTCATTCACAGTTTGTAGGATATCATGTGAGAAAAGGGCAAGCTGATTTGTGGGCAGAAGTCCGTGTGATGCTCAAATGAGAGTATATTGTATTTAAAATTTCGGTTTTCCTTTTGCTATCTTCTATTGCCATATTAGACTGGTAGACAACTGATTACATAGAAGCCTTCTACTCACTTGGCAATTTTGCATAAGACCAGAATCTTCTTGGGTTCTCAGCAAGATGTTTTGCTAATGTGTGATGAAGATAGTTGTTGTATGCTTTGTGCAGTGATCTTTTCACAGATGCATGAATCTCTCCTAACTTTAACCTATTGTCATTTGTCCTTTCTCTTTTGAACTGAGAGTTCAACAGTCATTGCTGCCTCAGCATTATCAGAATTTTGTTACCAAAGCACAGTGGGTCTTTTCCATCCTTAATCCACTTACTTGGCACATACTTCTCCAAAGCACATTTCATGATCCATTTGAACTCTGCCCATAATTCATTTAAGTCCATCATACTGGAACAAAAAGATGTCCATTCATTGTCTCAGTGGGATGTTAAGAATTGATTATCTGCTGTTTCTAGTGAAAATACTTTCCCAGCCTTCTTGATTGATGTATTAACGTAAATACCCATCTCTGTCTCTATAATGACACCGTCAATAAGGTCAGGCCTGCTGAGGCTACAAGGTCTAAAATATTTTCATCATGTGTGGGCTGTCAAACTAGCTGCTCAAGACAGTTTTTGGAAAATGCATTCAAAAATACCTCACAAGACTGCCTGTCTATCCACCTGCAATGCATCCATAGGCATCCCTGTTTACAGTCAGTAGGTTAAAGTAGCCTCCAACTAATACTGCATGATCTGGGTATTTCTGTGCTACTGAGCATAGATTTTTTTTAATGACTCTAAAACTATCATGAAGGAATCAGGTGGCTGGTAAAAACATCAAACTATGAACTTAATTTCACAGAGACCTGTTATATACATCCAGATAGTGTCACTGTCACATTCAAATTCAACCTCACTAGAGACAATATTTTTGTAGACTACAATGAACACTCCCATCCTATGGCACCGAATCTGTCTTTCTGATACACGTTTCATTACTTGTTAAATATTTCACAGCATTCTGCTATGGTTTTCAGCCAGTTCTCAGTCCCCGAGAATATTTAGTGTGTGACAAATTTCCTGGAGTGCAGTAAAATTTAGGAAGTTTGTTATGAATACTTTGACAATCTACTAATAAAATTTTGAGAGTTGAAGTCTATTTATTCTGACTGCAGTCTGCTTTCGCTATCTGTACGTTGACTGTTGAGTATTCATCAGAGTATCTCAAACTATCACTAGCCTAAAAAAAGCCCATGTGCACACTACAAGTACTCTGCTGCCCGAGTAGCAGGTTCCTTTGTGTAGTACACTCCTAACCTACAAAGGGTAGCCCTACAATTCTTCACTCAATCACACAGGTCCAAAAATCTGCAGCCAAGACCATCACATAGTCAATGAAGCCTTTAGCTGAGACCCTCCGCTTGGTTCCAAACCAAAGGATCCCGGTCAACTCTGAGAACAATGCTAGAAATTGCATGCAAGGCCAGCTGTCTTTGCCACTTCCCATGGCCACCTGCATGAACTGAGGATGGCCTCAGAACCCAAACAACAGGAATCATAGATGTTGACATAAGCCACAACTTGCAGTCAACTGCACCCTGCATGGTCAAAAGCCTCAAGCACGACCACTTCCACATTTTGAATGAGGTTCCTCTGGTAGACACTCTAAGTGCGCATTGGCTATCTTTCTGGCTCTGAATGCCATTTCCCTAAGAGACTTCACAATGCACCTAGCATTTGCGCTTCCAATAACTAGCAAATCCCATCACCCATGTGCCCACTCAGACCCTGCTGAAGAAGCAGCCACCTGTCCCATAACAATTACTTACTACATACTTTATGTCAAAATTTTACGAAAACACAATGAAACTTTTTTTTTTTTTCAAATTCCTACCACATGCTGCTCACCATGAAATCTGGAACATCCACAAGTGGGCAGTAGGGACCAGCTTGACCACCACTGGCCTAAAGCAACACGAATGCCTTACTACCCACCACTCACCCTGAGGTTAGGGCAAACTCACCACAGTGGGTACAATGGCATGTACATCGGCAGCGAGGCCCGTAGGTGAAACAAGTCACACCTGAGGTGTCCCATGTGCAGCAGTCTGAATATGGCCCACAGTGGCCAATAATAACTTTGGCTGTTCACAAACTGCAGCCAGCTCCTCCTACCCATCCAAACAGGGCTAACTTAGGAAGTAAACTGTTAAAGCACACAGAGATGCCTAAATACACTCCTGGAAATTGAAATAAGAACACCGTGAATTCATTGTCCCAGGAAGGGGAAACTTTATTGACACATTCCTGGGGTCAGATACATCACATGATCACACTGATAGAACCACAGGCACATAGACACAGGCAACAGAGCATGCACAATGTCGGCACTAGTACAGTGTATATCCACCTTTCGCAGCAATGCAGGCTGCTATTCTCCCATGGAGACGATCGTAGAGATGCTGGATGTAGTCCTGTGGAACGGCTTGCCATGCCATTTCCACCTGGCGCCTCAGTTGGACCAGCGTTCGTGCTGGACGTGCAGACCGCGTGAGACGACGCTTCATCCAGTCCCAAACATGCTCAATGGGGGACAGATCCGGAGATCTTGCTGGCCAGGGTAGTTGACTTACACCTTCTAGAGCACGTTGGGTGGCACGGGATACATGTGGACGTGCATTGTCCTGTTGGAACAGCAAGTTCCCTTGCCGGTCTAGGAATGGTAGAACGATGGGTTCGATGACGGTTTGGATGTACCGTGCACTATTCAGTGTCCCCTCGACGATCACCAGTGGTGTACGGCCAGTGTAGGAGATGGCTCCCCACACCATGATGCCGGGTGTTGGCCCTGTGTGCCTCGGTCGTATGCAGTCCTGATTGTGGCGCTCACCTGCACGGCGCCAAACACGCATACGACCATCATTGGCACCAAGGCAGAAGCGACTCTCATCGCTGAAGACGACACGTCTCCATTCGTCCCTCCATTCACGCCTGTCGCGACACCACTGGAGACGGGCTGCACGATGTTGGGGCGTGAGCGGAAGACGGCCTAACGGTGTGCGGGACCGTAGCCCAGCTTCATGGAGACGGTTGCGAATGGTCCTCGCCGATACCCCAGGAGCAACAGTGTCCCTAATTTGCTGGGAAGTGGCGGTGCGGTCCCCTACGGCACTGCGTAGGATCCTACGGTCTTGGCGTGCATCCGTGCGTCGCTGCGGTCCGGTCCCAGGTCGACGGGCACGTGCACCTTCCGCCGACCACTGGCGACAACATCAATGTACTGTGAAGACCTCACACCCCACGTGTTGAGCAATTCGGCGGTACGTCCACCCGGCCTCCCGCATGCCCACTATACGCCCTCGCTCAAAGTCCGTCAACTGCACATACGGTTCACGTCCACGCTGTCGCGGCATGCTACCAGTGTTAAAGACTGCGATGGAGCTCCGTATGCCACGGCAAACTGGCTGACACTGACGACGGCGGTGCACAAATGCTGCGCAGCTAGCGCCATTCGACGGCCAACACCGCGGTTCCTGGTGTGTCCGCTGTGCCGTGCGTGTGATCATTGCTTGTACAGCCCTCTCGCAGTGTCCGGAGCAAGTATGGTGGGTCTGACACACCGGTGTCAATGTGTTCTTTTTTCCATTTCCAGGAGTGTATGTAACTTTCTACCCTCCTGATGTGTCACCAATGGAGGCTGATGACCGAGTGAGCTGTGCAGCTGGCCGTTCAAAAGAAATGACAGCTGTGTTACAGACTGCCCGAATCTACACTTTACAGTTCCAAAAGAGTGAGAGTACACCTCTTAAACACAGACACACTTAAAGAATTTAAAAATTAAATTACTAAGAAAATACAAAAAAGTTAAATATGTAACTCCAAACAATCGAAAATCCAGGTTGGAATATCAACAATATTACAAAGTGGACTGATTGCTACACACCACAAAGACGACACATCGAGTTGCAGACAGGTATGATGAAAAGACTGTTCATAAAGCTCTCGACCAAAATCTTTTTCAGAAAAGACAAATGCAAACACATTGATCCAAGCAAGCACACCTCAGACCCACATGGCTACAACCTCTGGCCACTCCGTCCAGACTCAGGACTTCAGCTAGAGTCTGGGCTGAGTCAGCAGTATGTGGGTCTGAGGTGTGCTTGCTTGGGTAAATGTGTGTGCATTTCTCTTTTATAAAGAAGGCTTTGGCTCAAAGCTTTACGCAACAGTCATTTTGTTGTGCCTGTCTACAACTCAACATATCATCTTTATGGTGAGTAGCACTTTTCACAGTACTGTAAATATGTAGCTTACTGCTTTCTTGTCAAATGAGTGCCTTTTCCATTTTCTCTACAACAGAACTGGAAATACCCATGCAGAGTCCGCATCTACTGGCAGCTCTATTCCAGTCAAATGACCTCCTCCTCTGTTTCCTCCAACCAGCTTCCAATTAGCTCATTGCCTCCTAAGGTAGTACGAGATATAACTGCAGAGAATACACTAGTCAGAAACTCCAACTTATTCACCAGGTAACTGGATGTGCAGACCAGCTCTACCCTTTTAGTGTCCAAGAAATTTGAACTTCCTTATTGTTTTGTTGTTGGAACCAATGTGGCCTTAACTTTTGACTTCGGCATCATGATTCTGACTGCTATTTTGACTGTTGTGTCATTAAATATCCACGCATAACACTGTGAAACAACATGAAATGGAATGAGCACATAATATTCGACAGAGGGAGATCCAAAAATGCAACTTTGGATTATGGGAGAACGCTGGGATAGTGTACCTATAAAGGAGACCTCATAGAGAACACTTGGGCAGTAGTCCTGAGAACTGCTTGAGTGCATGGAATTTCCACCATGTCAGATTAAAGGGGACGTTAAAGCAAATCACAAAGATAGTGTCCTGATACTTTTCTTAACATGTATTTGTTCATGGTGACATTCTTATCTGTTCTCTTGATACACAATATGTTAATACTCGCTTGCAGCCCATCCAAGTCAATGGAAATGAAGAATGTTTGGCTGTTTAGAGCTAGGAAGTTCAGAGTAGATATGGAAAAACATGTTCTCCAAACAAAGCTAAAAATTTCTGGCTGGGTCTAATACAATTGCTGTGTGCAAGTGCTCTTATGTTGTCCTCTAATGAGTGTTTACCAATGCTATTTATTTACCTCTAGTTGTAATGCACATCGAGATTACGTAAGTCCTTATTATCCTAACAATGCATGAAGTTAACCCTAAATTCCCAATTCCCAGACTGTTTGAACAACATATCTTTCTTTGGTGTGTAATTGATGCAGTGTCTCAATATTTAAACAAAGGTGATGGATTTAAACTAGAAAAATTTGAGTAATGCAAAGAGAGCAAAGGTTTCAACTAGTGCAACAAGAGCCCGAACAATGAAACACACTAAATATGCATTCAAGTAAGGTGTCATGACAATCACAAAGCTGTGCACGTGCACTAGTGACAGTTTGAAAATTGCTGTGATTGGTATGCTTGTATTCGAAGTAACCTAGTTACTTCCATCAACCACTACACCGAGTAGAGTATGACAGTTGCAGGAGCAAAAGCACGAATTGTTTCAAATTTTACCAATTCAAATATGCCAAGTAGAGTGCCCTGGAGTCAAGAAACTTACCATAATATTCAAGTGATGTTTGTAAACACTGCTTGGAGGCTAATGCAATGCCGGTCAATTACATTAGTGTGTTCTCCATGAGCATTGCTTCATTAAGCACGAAACATGGGAAAATTATGAACATGTTAAGGCAAAAACAGGTGTGAATTAACTTTGTGGAGATTTCCTTTAGAGTTTTAACAATTTTTCATGGTTATGCCTTCAGTTGTCAAGTTGATTTAACAACTTAACAGAAATGTGTTACATTAACTTTAAGTGTGCTATCATTTATTTTAATTTGAAAGTTCACAGAAGTCTGGATTAAAATTCACAAAACAAATGGCACATTAGTTGTCTCGTCCCTCTACCAGACTGAGTTCTTAAAATAGTATAAATTGAAACTCACAGAAGTTTCTGATACCCAGTAATGTGAGACAATTATTCTTCAATGTGTCTAGCTGCTTTAGTGAGCCTCTAATCTTCATACTGTTTATGTGATAAACTACACAAGAAAGAAAGAGGTGCACAGTATTACTCTTAGTGGAAAATTAACAGAAAGACAGACTATATGAAGCAGGATTCTGCTCATAAGCCTTCAAACTTTTCTGCTCCGTTTCCAACTGAAATCAACCACATTTTCAATATTTAGGCATACCTGAATACAGCACTATGGAGCAACACCTAGTGTGACAGTTTTAAGTCTGTATTCAAAACAATAAGGAATGTAAAAACAATGATTATTTTGGTTTTTACCATTCTCTTGACTGTAAACACTTGACTGTAAAATGGCTGTCATGTTAATGACCACAACATGGTGTCTGTTCTTTCATGCATGTATGAATGGATGGACACCATTTCTATGTTTTTTACTCTCTCTCTCTCTCTCTCTCTCTCTCTCTCTATCTCTCTCTCTCTCTCTCTCTCTCTCTCTCTCTCTCTGGATGCAGAACTGTATCTGAACCCTTGTAGTAATACAATTAACTGCGGGCAAGTGGATTAATGGATAAGGGGCACTACTCTGTAAAGTGCAGCATATAGAGATTTGAGTTGCATGGGAGATGTGTTCGGATAGTCAAGGCAGTTAAGGCGACCACTCACGTAAAGCGGGAAATCTGCGTTCGACTCCTGGTGTGGCACAAATTTTCATCTGTCACTGCTGAGTTTGCGCAGTGCCCTGCTGTGGCTAAATGTCTAAAATTTCATTTCTAATGTATTGAATACAGCTGCTAATTGAATCAATTGTGTTTGTTCTCTTGGACGTGCATGTCAGAAAGAACAGACACCATTCCTATATAATAAAATATTAAACCAGACTGCTGTAGTTTAGTTATACTATACAACCAACTATGAATTAACTGCTATATGGATAATTTCAGCATGTAAGTCAATGAAGAAAACGGGACAGAATACATTTATGTATAAGAGAAGCAAGCATCACAAACTTTGTCAGTAGCAGTCTATATAAATAGACATAATTCCTAAAGTTAAAATAAACACTGATTTAAAGAATATTTTGTGCTGTTTTATTACATACAAAATATCTAAATAAGTGCTTTCAATATTTTACATTAAAACCATCAAAGTGCAGTGCACAACCATTTTTATGTGCAAAACTAATACTATATTAACCTCCAATCCCACTTTTACATCTCATGTAATTTGAGCATTGCCATTTTGCAAACAACTTTTAAATGGCTACACAGACAGAATAAAGCATCAAAATAGATACTGATCATCACTGACCCAGTAATTATGCTATAAATTTCATCATGATGATATCATTACTTATTTAACATTTCATACATGACATGTCTTGTGTGTAAAAGCATAAGACGGTGTAAATATATGTGCAACTTAAGCAAATTACAGCTCACTTGGTTTGAAAGAACAATGTGCATTTTGGTGTCACTGCATTCAGACAGAAAGATAAAAAGAGAATATTTAGTTAGTGGGCCAATTAAATCAGCATTAAGCAACTAGGAAAAATTCAAGAAATCATTACAATATGTTGTTTTCCACTGACAATGAGACAATAATTTATTTAAGACACAGATGATGTAAGAAAGTAGGTTACGTCATTAATCCCAAGCAAGTTAAAAGCAAATGTGAAGATGTAAAATGGATTACATATGATGAAAATACTGCATCATGAAGAAACCCAACCACAAAAAGCCATGGCCCGCTGAAATAAAAATGAAGACTGTAAAGTATTCAAGAAGACAGACATAAATGTTCTTATTGAAACATATTTCCCTCTCACTTTAATGAGGATATGTACCAGATCAATGAAATACATACCCAGCAGCATACAAAAAGTCAGAAGTATGCCCATTTTCTGAAAAACAAGAAACAGACTAAGAAGTACTCACAAACTGACGTATCTCGTTAATATGTAAACGTGTACTCAAGACTGTAACTGAGCCATATGACAGACATATTTCGGGTAACAACAGAACAGCAATACAAATTTTTATAATTCATCATGAGCAATAACACATAACACATATTTTAACTGTGTTCAATTGCATATCCATAGATTGTATTAATTTACATGGCATGCCCAAACAGAACAGAATATTTTCCATGAAAATTTTTTTTGTTCTTTCTTTTCTGCTGTAACTCCCAAAAAAAGGAAAGGCTGGTTTTTAAATGTGTCTTTCAACAGTCTGAAAAATATTAACTTTTGTATTTGTTAGCTTACAGTGATGAGACTTTGAAGGGAATAATTAACTGAAATAGCTACATTAAAATATTGCTTTCCTAAAATCACTTGAGGACTGATGATGAGCACACAGTTGTACCAAAAATGTAGGATCCAGTAACACATTAAGAATAGTGGAATTGGCACTAAAAGATACAGTCTCCACCAGGTGCGGCTCATAGTTAAAAGACTTTGAGGCAGAGCCACAATAAAACATATTTCTCATTAATGTGCTACAGAATTTAAATTATCAGACACATTTCAAGTATTTTCCACACAAATAATGACAGTCAACATTTTTTGAACTGTTGATAGCGACTGATGTTTTTCAGACAGATGGTAGCTAGTCTTCTCGCTGCACCTTGAAATGCCCATTAGCTTTATGCATAAAAGGCTTGGGGGCATGGCTTCTAGAGTACAGCTCCTCTGGGCCTACTAAGTCTCAACTAACAGAGCCTAATGGTGTCCTACCAACCTCCACACAATTTGCACATTCCACTGCTTACTCCGAAAGGGAATGAACAGAGCAGCTGAAACTTTGATATTGAATCCCTATCTCCTGTATATCTCTTATTATGCTTTGATGTGTAATTAATCAATGTTAAGTAATAATGTTTTGATAGCATTTTAGATAATTTTTTGTTTCTGTCATAGGCAATTCTAACCACTGTAGGATTACATTTATAAGTGCATCATTGGTAAGTTTATCACTGGCAAGCATATCATTTGTGAGACCACTAGAGCACTGTATCATTAAGTGTTACCACCTAGCAGCAGTTTCACGAATCAATAAGGAAAATGCACAGAAAAAATGTACTGTCATTAGCAAGTTTCCTTCTGTGTGTGTGTTGTGCTCAAGTTCTATTGAGTTTTATTTTCTTGTGAAAAACTGCAGTATATCTCAAGCTTGAAAACAGCTCAACATGAATCCAGTGTGCATTTTTTTTTTGGAAAAAATTTAGAACATGAACTTGAAAAGGGACTATTTAATCATCTAAATTTTAATGAAAAGGCCATAGGCCATTTTGCAGCACAGAAGGGGAGATGAAATCAGTATGTCTATAAAATGGATTAAGCAAAATGTTCATTAACAGGCAATAAGAAGCAATTCATTTGTTGTAAGTACCTATTTAACTTACTAAATGAAGTGCTTAAAAATGGATGGCATCAACTTTTTACACCCATGTCATATTTTCTGATACTTCAGCACAACAACCATTCAAAAATGATTCATTTTGGAGAGATCTTTAGTGTGGTTTACCACTAGAATTACATAATTTTGTCATACAGAAGTGTAAATATGGTATCCTAGTTCCACAAATCAAAATGGTAGTGCTAGATTTTCTTCTGTCAACCAACCACAGCACAAGACCTGTGACATCATGGAAACAGCAAAGTCTTGTCTTGTGGACTCATAAACACCGCAGACTGAACATGTACAAAATACTAAATGTTTCAAGTTTAAATCTGAAAACACAAAAAAAACACTTAGCATGCAGCAAAGCAAACATACACTGTATTAAATATTTCTCTATAAAATGTGCCTTTTAGTAGGATTTGTTGTGATAAGGTATTGAAAAATTTGACATCAGCATATCAAAATGCTACATATAGATTTTACTGGGGAGTTAGCTTTATTAGCTTTTGGTGTTAGTAGTTCATTATGAAATGGAACAAAGATACAGTATGTAAACTTGTGATAATCACTAATCCCCCCCCCCCCAAAAAAAAACCCTCTGCTGTGTTGACAGATTGATCTGTAGCATAGCTCAAGGTCTACATTAATGCTGGTCTGTAAATGTCACAACCTTCCCAAGTATAGAAAGTGCAAGCTGCATCTGGTCTCCAATCTAACCCACACAATAACTACACTGAGGCACCTTTCTCTTACAAATTATTTAAAGTCACATGGATTATGTCTGGTTCACCATGCACAAATTTACATTTCTTTATTTGAAACACTCCATCTGCAAGTGCTCCTTCTCTAAGCCTTAATGTTTCCTTTCCAATATTGTCCTTAGTTTCACAAATTATACAGGCATTGTTTCTACTAGGTCTAGTTTCCAGACTGATCATAACACATTTTCATTAAACTTAAATGTAATCACATTAAAATTTATGAATTATGGTAGAAGAAACCCTACACATGGATTTTAATTTCTCTAAACACGAGAAAAATATATTGGATGGAAATTAACTGCTGAACTAATTCATTATGATAAATCACAAGTTTGTTTATATACTTGTTAATCTAAACTGAAAGTACATAATTTGAATGGCAAAATGCTTGTTTTATGCTGCATGGAGGTTTAGCTTGACCAAAAAATGTCACTGCAACACAGTTTCTCTACAAACAGCATAAAATCTACAGCTCTTTAAAGGTTTAACCCAAAACTGTATGTCCAAACAAATGTTAGATTTTGGTCTTCCCTATCACATGTAAGTGTGTGTTTATGTATGTGTACGCACTTGAGTATGCAAACTTTGACATTTGTTCTTCAGTGGGGTTATAAGACTCCCTACTTAATATGAAATATGATCATGCATTAAAAATCTTATCACTTAAAAAAAAAAAACACACACACACACACACACAAAAAAATTCCTTTTATATTACTGGTTAGAACTGAAATCATTGCCCTTATGAACCACAACATACAACACAGATCTGCATCTTCCTCCCCTTCATTCTACCTCTCTTCTCCTCCACATTCAACACACTCACTCACTCCAGCTCCCAAACCACTCACCCAGTCCAGTTGTAGTGGCAAGACAGACAATTTGTGTGTGTGTGTGTGTTAATCTGTTACTTCTGAAAAGGACACTGTCCAACAGCTCAGCTGTCTTTTTTCCATCTATCAACAACTATATGTTTACTCCTTTCTGAATTTTTTCTGCATAATGACATCTACCCAGTATTATGCTATGAGACAGGAAATGGAATTTCTAAAAAAACCAAGAACATTCTTAACCATTATCACGATATTTTTGCTAGTTCAGCCTCAGATGAATGAGGGCTCACATATGGATGTACTCACATAAGTGGAAGCACTTTATTAGGCCATTCAGTGTCAATGTACATTGAAAATATAATCAGAATTTTTTTTACATTTCTGGAATGTCATCCGAATGGAAAAGAAATCATCTGATGGTGTGTTGTTTTATGTCTCACAATAAGTGATGACTTTGTTGAAAACCTGTCCCTCAGCCTGCTGTTACAGCCCAAGCAAAGTTAACATGTTCTACACAACTAATTTAGATACCTCTGATGCTTCCACTGTAGGTATGGCTTTTATTGCAACATAAGTGATTTATAATCTATTCATCTGCAAAAAAAAAGTTATTTACAGCCTTTTGAGATCAGTTGCACTACGAGTGAAAGACATTCCTATTGGTGAAACGTACCCATATATGAAACATACAAATGGCTCTCAAGTGTGCTGACCACTCCTGAGTAGGCCATTCAAGATGTTAATCAGAAATAACATTACACATGAAGATTTTAATGATTAGAACAGTGGGACTTGCCTTTCACTGGACTTCTCACATGGCAGTAGCTGCCATAATGTTATCATCCGCAAATGTTTACTATATGAATGGGGTATTGTTAATGTACTCCTAAAGACACAGTGCATACCCTATAAAATCTGGAATCCCAAAACGATACTGAGATACTGGGAGTACCTGCCAGAACAGAAAAAGATGTAAAGAGTGCCACATTCACATAGATGGCACAACAGGTGCTGCAGTATTCAATGGACATAGCAGATTTTCAATGAAGATGTTTAATGGCATGTATCCATGGATAAGCAAGACTCTGTGTAACAATATTATGAAAAGGAAAGTTGCTACTCACCATATAGCGGAGATACTGTGCGTTGCACCATCTCCGCTGTATGGTAGTACCAGCTTTTCTTTTTGTAATATTGTTACATTCCATCCTGGATTTTCCATTGTTTCATTCAAGCATCCATGTGCTATTTTTCTACTTATTCACACAATCTATCTTAGGTTAAATACATATGATACCCAGTCTTTTCTCTTGATTTTCTTTTATGATACCATTTCATAATCTGTCACGAGGTAATTACTGTTGTTGTTGTGGTCTTCAGTCCAGAGACTAGTTTGATGCAGCTCTCCATGCTACTCTATCCTGTGCAAGTTTCTTCATCTCCCAGTACCTACTGCAACCTACATCCTTCTGAATCTGTTTAGTGTATTCATCTCTTGGTCTCCCTCTACGATTTTTACCCTCCACGCTGCCCTCCAATACCAAACTGGTGATCCATTGATGCCTCAGAATATGCCCTACCAACCAATCCATTCTTCTAGTCAAGTTGTGCCACAAATTTCTCTTCTCTCCAATTCTATTCAATACCTCCTCCTTAGTTATGTGATCTACCCATATAATCTTCAGCATTATCCTGCAGCACCATATTTTGAAAGCTTCTATTCTCTTCTTGTCCAAACTATTTATCGTCCATGTTTCACTTCCACACATGGCAACACTCCATACAAATACTTTCAGAAACGACTTCCTGACACTTAAATCTATACTCGATGTTAGCAAATTTCACTTCTTTGGAAACGCTTTCCTTGCCATTGCCAGTCTACATTTTATATCCTCTCTACTTTGACCATCATCAGTTATTTTGCTCCCCGAATAGCAAAACTCCTTTACTACTTTAAGTGTCTCATTTCCTAATCTAATTCCCTCAGCATCACCCGAGTTAACTCTACTACATTCCATTATCCTTGTTTTGCTTTTGTTGATGTTCATCTTATATCCTCCTTTCAAGACACTGTCATCGGCGAACCTCAAAGTTTTTATTTCTTCTCCATGGATTTTAATACCTACTCCAAATTTTTCTTTTGTTTCTTTTACTGCTTGCTCAATATACAGGTTGAATAGCATCGGGGATAGGCTACAACCCTGTCTCACTCCCTCTCCAACCACTGCTTCCCTTTCATGTCCCTCGACTCTTATAACTGCCATCTGGTTTCTGTACAAATTGTAAATAGCCTTTCGCTCCCTGTATTTTACCCCTGCCGCCTTCAGAATTTGAAAGAGAGTGTTCCAGTCAACATCGTCAAAAGCTTTCTCTAAGTCTACAAATGCTAGAAATGTAGGTTTGCCTTTTATTAATCTAGCTTCTAAGATAAGTCATAGGGTCAGTATTGCCTCACGTGTTCCAGTATTTCTACAGAATCCAAATTGATCTTCCCCGAAGTCAGCTTCTACCAGTTTTTCCATTCGTCTGTAAAGAATTCACATTCGTATTTTGCAGCTGTGACTTATTAAACTGATAGTTCGGTAATTTTCACATCTGTCAACACCTGCTTTCTTTGGGATTGGAATTACTATATTCTTCTTGAAGTCTGAGGGTATTTCGCCTATTTTGCTCACCAGATGGTAGAGTTTTTTCAGGACAGGCTCTCCCAGGGCTGTCAGTAGTTCTAATGGAATGTTGTCTACTCCTGGGGCCTTGTTTCGACTTAGGTCTTTCAGTGCTCTGTCAAACTCTTCACACAGTATCATATCTCCCATTTCATCTTCATCTACATCCTCTTCCATTTCCATAATATTGCCCTCAAGTGCATCACCCTTGTATAGACCCTCTATATACCCCTTCCACCTTTCTGCTTTCCCTTCTTTGCGCAGAACTGGGTTTCCACCTGAGCTCTTGATATTCATACAAGAGGTTCTCTTTTCTCCAAAGGTCTCTTTAATTTTCCTGTAGGCAGTATCTATCTTACCCCTAGTGATATGCACCTCTACATCCTTACATTTGTCCTCTAGCCATCACTGCTTAGCCATTTTGCACTTCCTGTTGATCTCATTTTTGAGACGTTTGTATTCCTTTTTGCCTGCTTCATTTACTGCATTTTTATATTTTCTCCTTCCATCAATTAAATTCAGTATCTCTTCTGTTACCCAAGGATTTCTATTAGCCCTCGTCTTTTTACCTACTTGATTCTCTGCTACCTTCATTATTTCATCTCTCAAAGCTACCCATTCGTCTTCTACTGTATTTCTTTCCCCCATTCTTGTCAATCGTTCCCTAATGCTCTCCATGAAGCTCTCTACAACCTCTGGTTCTTTCAGTTTATCCAGGTCCCATTTCCTCAAATTCCCACCTTTTTGCAGTTTCTTCAGTTTTAATCTACAGTTCATAACCAATAGATTGTGGTCAGAGTCCACATCTGCCCCTGGAAATGTTTTACAATTTAAAACCTGGTTCCTGCATCTCTGTCTAAGCATTATATAATCTATCTGACACCTTCCAGTATCTCCAGGCTTCTTCCATGTATACAACCTTCTCTTATGATTCTTGAACCAAGTGTTAGCTATGATTAAGTTATGCTCTGTGCAAAATTTTACCAGGTGGCTTCCTCTTTCATTCCTTACCGCCATTCCATATTCACCTACTACGTTTCCTTCTCTTCTTTTTCCTACTATCGAGTTCCAGTCACCCATGACTATTAAATTTTCGTCTCCCTTCACTATCTGAATAATTTCTTTTATCTCATCATACATTTCATCAATCTCTTCGTCATCTGCAGAGCTAGTTGGCATATAAACTTGTACTACTGTGGTAGGTGTGGGCTTCGTATCTATCTTGGCGACAATAATGCGTTCACTATGATGTTTGTAGTAGCTTACCCGCATTCCTATTTTCCTATTCATTATTAAACCTACTCCTGCATTACCGCTATTTGATTTTGTATTTATAACTCAGTAGTCACCTGACCCCAGAAGTCTTGTTCCTCCTGCCACCGAACTTAACTAATTCCCACTATATCTGACTTTAACCTATCCATTTCCCTTTTTAAATTTTCTAACCTACCTTCCCGATTAAGGGATCTGACATTCCACGCTCTGATCCGTATAACACCAGTTTTCTTTCTCCTGATAACAATGTCCTCCTGAGTAGTCCCTGCCCGGAGATCCAAATGGGGGACTATTTTACCTCCGGAATATTTTACCCAAGAGGACGCGATCGTCATTTAACCACACAGTAAAGCTGCATGCCCTCGAGAAAAATTACGGTTGTAGTTTCCCCTGGCTTTCAGCCGTTTGCAGTACCAGCACAGCAAGACCGTTTTGGTTAGTGTTACAAGGCCAGATCAGTCACTCATCCAGACTGTTGCTCCTGCAACTACTGAAAAGGCTGCTGCCCCTCTTCAGGAACCACATGTTTGTCTGGCCTCTCAACAGATACCCCTCCGTTGTGGTTGCACCTACGGTACAGCTATCTGTATCGCTGAGGCACGCAAGCCTTCACACCACGGCAAGGTCCATGGTTCATGAGGGGAGAGGGGGTAATTACTATGCTCACTAATACCATTTTCTGTGTGTATTGTCGTTTGATAAATTGTCTCTCAGTTGAGGCATGGCAATTCACACATATGGGTCCCGTAAGTACAATCAGATAAAAAAGATAATGACGATTTGTAATGAATGCCTACACACATGACACAATTTGTTGCATTGCTGCATTAAGAACAGCTAGACATTATCTTTTGATTATGATTTTCACCGCAATGTTACTGGGAGTTCATACAGCCTGCTCCAAGCGAACACCAGCTGTCATTTTTGCACATAATATGTTGGGTCATTTTCATAATAAGGGGCCAGCAGTGACAATTTTCCATAGTATGTCACAAGAATCTCCTTGCACACTGGCCCTCATATTGTATAACTCTTGGAGAAATCAGGTTTTTGATAAGAAATACTTCATAAATCATAGGTAATGACACTTATTTGGTACCTGCATTTTATCATCAGATGATCATTTTTAAACTTCTCAGTTAGCTCTGTAATTTTAGCTTTCTTCTTTAGAAGACTCTGGAATTCTGGATGACTGTTGATTAACCAAAGGTGACTGCAGGGGCTAGGGTGACAACTTATTTCTCCACCAGCATCATCTCTACTGCATTCTATGCATGGATCTGCTGACTGATGTATTTTGTAGAAAATCACAACTACTTTAGCAGGGTTTCTCACCGTTAGAATGTATTCATTAAGCACAGATTACCTCGTCAGTTCTAGCCTACTGTACACTTCAGTTCACCCTATTCTCATGATTTCTGCAACCTATAACAACTTGGAAAGCATTCACCAAATGAGTCACAACAAATTTATCTGATAGCCAGCCCTAAGCACCTCCCCACCATCAATTCAAAGTCAAAATCAACACAAAGAATGTACTTAAACAATGGAAACTCCAAGTTGGAATATCAACAATATTAGGAAAAGGCTAGACTGCTGCTTATTGCAGCTGTGAATTCCACTCCAAGCTGCCAGAGGTGACACAGTCGTGTTCTTGAGCGTACTTGCTTGAATGAATGTGTATGTGTTTTCTTTACTGAAGATGGCTTTAGTCAAAAACTAAACGTGTAGCAGTCTTTTCATTGCGCCTGTCTGCAACTCGACATGTCATCTTTCCAGTGAATATACCCTATCATGTTTCTAATATTTTTAAAAATAATCTACTTTTAATTCAACCTCAGACATACTACCTCGTGAATATATATCTTAGTGGGTATGTATAATAAAATATACTGAAAACAGACACTATTTAAAATATTTTCACTTTACACTCACTTGACAGCTACTTTGATCTAGCACATAATGAAATACAAATTTAAAGTGAAATTAATGTATTTAATGAAACAAAATAAAAGATAGAATGCAATTCATATGGCTTGACAGCATCTATCGAAATGGAAGCCTAATCTCAAAATAACTACATTGTGTGGCACACTAAGCTGTTTGTGGCGAAACGTACACCACACATTTCAAAACAAGTGTGTGAAGAGTTATACAAGAGGTATATGCCAAAGTCATAACCGTAATTTTTTCTCATCTATAATTATAATTAATGTGCAAAAAAAAGAATCATGTTCACATAAAAGGCTATCCCAATCACTGTTTAACACATGGAAATTATCCCACATGCACCTAAGTTTCCCAGTGTAAAAAAAAACAACCAACCAACTATGAAATAAAAGCCTGTACCTCCCACATATATTACCTGAGTGCACGAGTTTCCTTTTGGTTCGATATCCTCCAATTTTAAGTGAAGACTTCGAAGAAAGTGGTCCTCTTCATATCCAGCTTTGTATGGCATGGTTGCATTTGGATGTTCCAATAAAAACTCAACATTCACAGCAAATCCAGCCATGTCTACTGGAAACTTTCTCTTGGATGGCCATGAATCAAAAAATCCTATAACTCTTCCCTAAATATAAGTACAAAAAGTAAATTTCAGTAAAGTGCTTCACTTTATTTACTCATGCAGTAACTATATTATGTTAATAATTAAAACAAGGGTCTGTTACAGAGTGAATGAACCTATATAAACTTTTTACTATATGTAATATACACTCACGCTCATAAATTAAGGATAATTGCGTAACGTGGTGCCACTCAACATGGCACTACACAAAACTGGCGCTAATAGCATAGGCCCATAGGAAACGCACACGACACAGATCTGTAAGTCCATGGTATTGGTGATAAGTTGAGAAATCCGTCCCAAAACACATGTGCTACAAAATGCCACTGTTTCCTGTGCATGTACCCTGACATCAATATGGGATATGATCACCATGCACACATACACAGGCCACACAACGAGCTGGAATACTCTGGATCAGGTGGTCGAGCAGCCGCTGGGGTACAGCCTCCCATTCATGCACTAGTGCCTGTCGGAGCTCCTGAAGTGTCATAGGGGTTTGAAGACGTGCAACAATATGTCGACTGGTTGCATCCCAGACATGCTCGATGGGGTTTAGGTCTGGAGAACAGGCAGGCAACTCCATTTGCCTGATATCTTCTGTTTCAAGGTACTCCTCCACTATGGCAGCTCGGTGTGGCTGTGCGTTATCATTCATCAGGAGGAAGATGGGACCCACTGCACTCCTGAAAAGGCGGACGTACTGGTGCAAAATAACATCCCAATACACCTGACCAGTTACAGTTCCTCTGTCAAAGACATGCAGGGGTGTACATTCACCAATCATAATCCCAACCCACACCATCAAACCACGATCTGCATATAGATCCCTTTCAAGGACATTAATGGGTTGGTATCTGATTCCTGGTTCATGCCAGATGAAAATCTGGCAAGAATCGCTGTTCACACTATACCTGGTCTTGTCCGTGAACATAATCTGGGACCACTGTTCCAATGACCGTGAACTGTGTTATTGACACCAGGCTTTACGGGCTCTCCTGTGACCAGGGGTCAGTGGAATGCACCTTGCAGGTCTCTGGGCGAATAAACCATGTCTGCTCAGTCGTCTGTAGACTGTGTGTCTGGAGACAACTGTTCCAGTGGCTGTGGTAAGGTCCTGAGCAAGGCTACCTGCAGTACTCCGTGGCCATCTGCAGGCACTGATGGTGAGATATCGCTCTTCTTGTGGTGTTGTACACTGTGGCTGTCCCATACTGTAGTGCCTGGACACATTTCCTGTCTGCTGGAATTGCTGCCATAATCTTGAAATCACACTTTGTGGCACACGGAGGGCCCGTGCTATGACCTGCTGTCTTTGAGCAGCCTCCAGTTGCCCTAGTATTCTACTCCTCATAACGTCATCAATATGTGTTCCTTGAAACATTTTCAACACACAGTCACCATTAGCACATCTGAAAATATTTGCACTCTCACTGGCTGAACCATACTCTGACATGCACCAACACACCTCTGCGTATGTGGACTGCTGCCCAGCGCCACTGTGCGATGACCGCAGGTCAAATGCACTGCATGATCATACCCCGAGGTGATTTAAGCAAGCAGACCACCCACCAGAGCATTGTTTCACCATGTATCAGCATTATCCTTAATTTATGAGCATGAGTGTATACAGCATGTATATCTATTTGCAAATTAATGATTCTTCATATGAATGCTATTGAAGAAATGGGTATTTATCACTTTTCTTCATCTCACAAGCAGAGAAAATGTACTTGGTAGGATAAAACAAAGGGTCATATTGCACAGCTGACTTAAAAAATCTGAACCATTGTTTAGCCACCTAACTGTAAAAGAATTCTTACTTTATGTGGACACTAGCACCTATCGTAATCTATGCATGTGTGCCTTTTAGTGGTGCTATATTGATATGATAAAGTCTTCGTGTTGAGAGAGGCAGCACATATAGTTTAGTCCTAAATTTCAAGGTCAACAATCTCATCCAGTGGGCAGGTCACCATCAACAATATTAGTTGCTCTCACTCCACAAGCCATTTTATGAGTGATTGAGTGAGTGAGTGAGTGAGTGAGGAGTAGTGGGAGGAGGAGAAAAGGGGGGGGGGAGGGGGAGTTAGCCTACAATGCTGGTGCCTAATTTGGTGAGTTAGTTAGTTAGTTAAATAGTTGTGTGTCCCATCGATCAATGTCACAGTAACTGTTATCATGTGGAACATGTCAAATGCATAACAAATTTTTGTTAGCTATTCCATGCCCTTAAATGACACTAAACACATATATTATACCTACAGATTTATTTATTCCTATTCAAGAATTCATCTATGGTATAGGAGGAGTTCTCAAGGAGATATGATTTCAATTTATTTTTAAAAATGGTTACTGCTGTCTATCATACATTTTATTTCATTTGGTAATTTATCGAAAAGTTTTACAGCAGCATACCTCACCCCTTTTTGTGCCAAAGATAGGTTAAGTAGAGGATAGTGTAAGTCTTTCTTTCTTCTGGTATTATAATCATGAATGTCACTTTCATTTTTTAACTGGTACATGTTGTTGAGGACAAATTTCATTACCGAGTAAACGCACTGTGAGGCTTTGTAAGAATTCCAAACCTTTTAAAGAGATGCCTACAAGATGTGAAACTATGAGCCCCCACACATTATTCTATCCACTTTCTTTTGAGCAGTGAATACTTTTTGTCTGTCCGCGGCTCATGGTCTTGCGGTAGCGTTCTCGCTTCCTGTGTACGGGGTCCCGAGTTCGATTCCCGGCGGGGTCAGGGATTTTCTCTGCCTCGAGATGACTGCGTGTTGTGTGTCTTTCATCATCATTTCATCCTCATTCACTTGGGAGTCGCCGTAGTGGCGTTAAGGGACTTGTGGAGCGGCGGCTGAACCGCCCCGCGAGGGGTCTCTCTGCCACCAATGCCATATGCTCATTATTACTTTTTGCCTAAGTGTTGAGTTAACCCAAAATATTATTCCATATGACATCAGAGAGTGAAAGTATGTAAAGTATGTTAGCTTGTTAATTTCTATATCCTCAAAATCATCAATTATTCTGATTGCAAAAGTTGCTGGACCTAGTTGCTTTAGGAGACCTAAAACATGAATTTTCCAGTTAAGATTCTCATCTATATGTACACCCAAAAACTTAGTATGCTATACCCTGGCTACTGATTTCTGTTAATGTGTTATATTTATTGAAGGAACTGTACTCCTTGCAGAAGAAAATTGGATTCACTGTGTTTTTTTCAAAGTTCAGAGCAAGCCCATTTGCAGAAAACCTTTCAATAACTTTTCCAGACATTATTTGTATCATTTTCTATTGGAATTTCTTTTACTGGATTAATAACGATGCTTGTATCATCAGCAAACGTGTCAGTTTAGCTTCTTGTTTCGGATAAGAAGGGAGGTTATTCATATATATCAAGAACAGAAGGTGATCCACAATCGAACCCTGTGGAACACCTAAAGATTAGATTAGATTAGATTAGATTAGATTAGATTTACTTTCATTCCAATTGATCTGTAGTGAGGAGGTCCTCCAGGATGTGGAACATGTCAGAAGTAATTTAATCCCCGTTAGATGAATTGGGAAACTTCCTTAAATCACTTAAACCATATAAAGAAACCTTTTGCTTCCTGTTCTGTAGATATGACTTAAACCACTCATATGCTGTTACATTTATACCAAAGAACTGTAATTTCTCTAACATAAATTCACAGTTCACACAATCAAATGCTTTGGATAAGCCACAGAAAATTCCTATTGGTGACATTTTACTATTTAAAGACTCTATTACGTGGGCAGTGAGATTGTATATTGCTGCCTCAGTGAAACAGCATTTTTGAAATCCAAACTGTGCTTCACTAAGTATCCCATTACTGCTGAGATGGCTAACCACTCTTGAGCACATAACTTTCTCCACAACTTCAAAAATGCTGAGAGAAAGGATACTGACAAGTAATTATTGACATCTGTGGTGTCCCCTTTCTTGTAGAGAGGCTTGACAATGGCATATTTTAACCTGTCTGGGAAAATACCGCGAGTTAGTGATGCACTACAGATGTGACTCTGAACATCAGCTGTAACTGCTCCACATTGTTTTAATATCTTTTTAGAGATGTCATCTACTCCAAAAGAACATTTATTTTTCAGAGATTTAATGATTTTCCTCATTTCACAAGAGGTTGTTAGATGAAAATTAATTTGACTAGGATCTCTCAAAACTGACTCTTCCATATGTACAGCATGCCTTTTTTTTTTTAACTATGCTCACCAATTTTTTTACCTACACTTAAGAAATGGTTGTTAAATATATTAGCTACTTGTGTACTGTTGGTTAAGATGGTCTCATTCTCTTTAATAGTAATACAATCTATCCCAGTGGCTACTTTTCATGTCTCCCTTCTAACAACATGCCATACTGATTTGATTTTATTGCCCGAGTTGTTAATTTCATCCCTAATATACATTTTTTTTTTTAATTTTCTGACAACTTTTCTGAGTATGTTACAATAATTTTGGTAGTGTAAAGTTACTTCTCGGTCTTTACTAATTCTTGCTGCCTCGTACAATTTTCTTTTCCTTTCTGAAGACACTTTAATACCTGTAATGATCCAAGGTTCCTTTGAAAACTGTTTGGTGTTACATTTAGTAATTTTTTGGGGGCAACAGTGTTCAATAAGGGATATAAATTTATCAAGAAACATGTTGCATTTATCATTGGCATTTGGCTCATTATATACATCTCCCCAGTTAACATTTCTTCAAATTTCCTTGAAATGCTTTATAGATACCGGGGTTGACCAGCCTTACACTTTTACTCAACGGTTTCTGAACTGTACACCCTGCTAAGTTTTGTAAGTTAATCAGTTGTGCATCATGATCTGATAATCCATTTATCACAGGGAAAGCATGTGTTAGTTTCATTCAATTCAATTTTTATTATCACATAACATGCCTTATACAATCAAAGATTGTGACATAGGTGACTTGTCAGTTTTACACTATATATAATAATACTAAAAATACACAATAAACTAATAATATATATTGTGTAACATCTTCAAAGAGGTATTTTAATTACAATTATAATGCATTGTTGCCATTCACGAAATCTTCTACACTATAGTAACATTTATCTTTCAGATATTTTTCCAGGTCCCTTTTGGTACCTTCTACATTTGGGTCAACCATATCTTTCCATATTTTATTTACAAGTTTCATGCCCATATAGTATGGGTTTTTTTCATAGGATTTTAAACGGTGGATGGTTAACATGTAGCTTGTTCTATATTTAGTATCATATTGATGCAAGAAGAAGTTGCTGCCCTCAAAAAGTTGTGGGTTTCTTTTCATGAAAGTGACAGTTTCATAGATGTGTATGCTTGGAATGCTCATTAGATCTAGTATTGCAAATATTACCTATTAGAGTGCTACTATTTTGAGCTATATGTGTAGGGAAATTGATCACCGATTCTAAGTTATATGTCATTAATAACACTTCTAGCTCACTTTTCCTATCAGAATTGCTTAGAAAGTTTAAATTGGAATTATCACAAATTAATAACTTCTTATTTTTGTCTGACAGACAACATAAGAGGGAGTCAAACTTTTTTATGAGTAACTCCCAATCTCCTAATGGGGGCTGTACACTGTTGCTAACAACAGCACTACATTATCTAGCTGTAGTTCACATGCATAAACTTCAAAGTGCTGATTGACACAATATTTGCTTACTTCTACTGTTTTGTATTTACACCCTTGTTTTGTGTAAATGGCAACGCCTCATTTATCCATGCTAGACCTGCAAGTGTAAGATGCTAAACTATACCCATTTAGACTGACACTTTCCATTCCCACGGTTACATGGTGTTCAGACAGACAAAGTAGATTAGTCTCATTCTTATTTTTGAGATCATCTAAACACACTAACAGCTCATCTACTTTACATTTAATTCCCCTGATATTTTGATGTAGTTAGCTTTATCCCTATTTACTGCACATAAAGCTTCTTTTATTCTATTTTTCTTGATGATTGTCTGTCTGGACTTTGTCTTTAACCTAAAAAACCTATCTGCCTGGTCCTATTAACCACAGGGATCATCATCATCCCTTGTGTGACTGTGGCCCCCTCTCACAGTATCTGCTAACAGAAAAGCTAACTTATCTTTCCCCTTCCTATTTAGGTGCAGGCCATGTGTAGTGTCTCCCCACCTACCAACACTGGAACAACACCCATTTGAGGTTTTGATCACAAAATGTATGTCACAACCTCTCCTTCACTTGCTTGCCACGATGCACAGATGAATAACCAAGATCAAGATCAAGACCCACCACACCAGTATAAGTTTGTAATCTTGGCCACAGCAGCAAGTCTACTCAGTTAAAATGGTTAGAATAAAGGGGAGGAGGGAGGGGTTGAGGTTGACGTTCCATCTCTGATAACTTCATTCTTATTGGAACACAAGTTTAGATTACACAAGTATGGGGAAGGAAATCGGATGTGAACCATTTCAAAGGAACCATCACAACATTTCTTGTAAGTGTGATTGTAAATCACAGAAAAAATGTTCTTAATGATTGGATGGGGATCTGTAACTTGTTCCTACTGAATGCGAGTCCAGTGCATTAACTACTGACCGTACTTCACCTAGTTCAGTTCAAAACTGAGAGCACAGAGTTATTTCACTGTTGCAAACTGCGTACTTCAAGAGATACATCTGCTGAATCATAGGCCTAACATTATGGAACTAACCATTATTACAATTGCAACCCTCTCTGTACAATGAAAGGGCTTCTGTTTACCATTATTGAGACTGACCACTTTCTACAATCAGAAAAGAGTGTAGACAAATCCCCAACTGTTAATAATTACTTTTGAAAGGATGCCAGTCTCCAAATTAAGCCAATGTGAAAATGCATGCTTTTTAAAAAATCACATTTAGCTAAGTGCAAACACAATGCAAGATTTTAAAACACCAGTGGAATAATGTCTTGTTGTTTCCTTTCCTATTTAGAAATGGAGGCAAAAAGGGACCAAGAGACATTTTGAGAGATGTCTTTTAATGGTTTATCAACCAAGCACAAGTTCCTCTTTCAACAAAAATGTCGTGCAGTTTGATAACTGTAGAGTTTTGAGTATTTTAATGTACCAGCAATGAGAGCAGTAACTGATGATATATCCATCCAAGATTCTTTACAGCTTGAGTGCCTGTGTAAATTATTTTTTGATAAATAACTCTACATTTATGTGCAATTTTCATCATTCTGTAAACTGCAAGTTACATCATAAATACCTTTCTTAACACAGGAGAACTAACTGCATAGTCACCAATGAGACCAACTGGGAACATTGAAACTCGCTTCGTACCACGAATTTCTTCAAAGAGCTCTAAATCAAATGTATTATCATCATCTCCAAAATATATCACACCATTCTTCACATGCTTTCTTATCCAGCTGAGTGCAGCTCGTCTATTGGCTACACCTCTTGGAACAATATCTGCTTTGCGATACACCTCTGGCATTGGGCTTGCAATGTGGGTGAAAGGAATACCTGGAATAAGAATAAGTAGGCAGTAAATATGAAAGCTATATTTTCACAAGGCAATGAACTAAAGTTTTACCAACCAGTAGGCCTAACCTTACAAAAAAAAATCCATTAAAAAAATTGGAGCATGCATGAAAACATTATTTTATACACTAGCATCTCAAGTAATTAGTATCACCAATATTTCAACAATGGATGTGATTAGAAATCATGGGCAGAACAACAGAAAAAAATGCAAAACTTCAAATGTTGCTCAAAATTTGCAACTTCTTGTTTCTCTTTCCATTGTTCAGAAAGAAACAGTGAGTGGCTGCATTCCTTCACAATTGTATACATCAGATGAGTTTTACATAAAAGTAGTATATCAAGTTTTGATGCAAAAAATATTAAAATTACTTTCAAGATACTAGCTCAGTAGGTAACACACACAAATATATGTGGGGCTTGCGAATCCCTTAGTAACGTGCATTATATGATTTGAGGCAAACAGTTCATTAAAAGACTTCTACATTCCCATAAACATTCAAGTTCAATATAAATTAATTGCTGCTCTTCTCTCCATACATTTTTGGTGCACTATTTCTGATGGTTACTAGATTATACAATCATATAAGTGCAAAAGATATAATAATCACAAAATGTAAGAAAGAACTTTGTACAAGTGAACTGTTTCAGTCATTATTACCAAATGATATGGGTGTATTGTAACACTGAATGAACTCTGATGTTGAAGGAAGATTGGGGTGTAGTGTCCCATCAATTGCAAGTTCATTAGTGACTGAGTACATGCAGCGAAAGGACAATAATGGGCAAAGAAATTAGCCATCCCATTATCAAAGGAATCATCCTTTTACTTGCCTCAATAAATTTAGGGAAACATGGAAAACAAAAATCAAAATGGACAGATGGGGAATTTGAACGCCAGTTCTACCGGCTGCAATATTAGCACCTTAACATTTGAGACACTTTAGTCTTTGATGTATATACCATCCTAGATAACACTAATTACTGCACAGGAAAAGTACTTCTCAAACATTAGATTAACAAATTGACTAAATTTAAAAAAAAATGTATGTGCCTGTTGCTCACCAGAGCGCAATGTTAACATTGAAAGCATATTACCGGGCAGTAACACAATTGTTTTACCCATATTCCTAAAATTTATTTGCTACTTTCATTGAATTCCTAAAAATGTATTTTATTATTATTATTATTATTATTATTATTATTATTATTAGTAGTAGTAGTAGTAGTAGTAGTAGTAGTAGTAGCTTTATTCATCCGTAGATCTCTTTTTACAAGGATTTAGGACATGACAAAGTATTTACAAGTTTAGACCAATTTAAAATAAGCTAATTCGTATACCAGAACACATATATTTACATACTTCTAGTTAGAGACAGTCATTATATTTACTCCTGGTATAAGATACATTTTTTTTACAAATAAATTATTAAATAATGTAATGCCACACTGTTCACTCATATCTCATTATCAGTCACTGAACACACTATACGCACATTGTTTCATAACACTACACACACACACACACACACACACACACACACACACACACACAGGTAATCTCTGGGCCATTTTCTGTACCGCAACTTCCCATTTGCTATCCTGAAAAACTGAGTCAGCATCCCTCCATAACGAGTGAGATGTTGAGCTCAGAAAGAGGAAGAGGTTGTGCTCTGCATTGCTTGAGGGTAAGTATTTCTAGAAAGGAAAAAAGAAGGAAAAAAATAAAACAAAGTGAACGTGTTCTGTGGAATGTTGGATGTTTTATAATCATTATTATCATTATTTATTTGTATAACTTTTTTTTATCAAATCCATACTCTTTTTATCTAAGTAATCCTTCAATGTATAAAAGTACTGCATAACTGGTACTTTTCAGCTGCCTTTTTAAATAAGTATTTTTGCAATTTCTTTAATCTCTTTTGGTAATTTATGGTACAATTTTATTCCTTGGTAGAAAATGCTGTTTTGAGTTTTATGTTTATTTTTCTTGGTAAATGTAAGTTGAGTCTATTTCTTGTTGCATGGTCATGGACAGAGCTGTTTGTGCAGTAATTACCAATTTTTTTTTTTTTAGTCTGTACAACTGACTTGGTAAATGTATTCACATGGAGCGGTTAAAATCCCCAGTGTTTTGAACAGATCTTTACAATGAGCTCGACTAGTATTTTTGGTTATTATTCTTATGGCTCTTTGCTGGAGTCTGAAAATAGTGTTCATATTTTGTGCATTTTTTTCCCAAAAAAATAATGCCATAGCTAAGAATAGAGTGTACATATGAATAATATGTAACTAAAAGATACAACATGTTACACACTGATGATAGGATTCTAAAGGCATAACATGCTGATGACATTCTGTTTGCAAGTACCTTTGTGTGTTCACACCACTTCAACTGAGAATCAATATTCATTGCTAGAAATTTTGCATTTGTTACACAGTCTATATTATATATAGACACAGTCTATATTATATATATTATATAATGGTAAGATAGAGATTTAGGAACCAGGTTTTAAATTGTAAGACATTTCCAGGGGCAGATGTGGACTCTGACCACAATCTATTGGTTATGACCTGTAGATTAAAACTGAAGAAACTGCAAAAAGGTGGGAAGTTAAGGAGATGGGACGTGGATAAACTGACAGAACCAGAGGTTGTACAGAGTTTCAGGGAGAGCATAAGGGAACAATTGACAGGAATGGGGGAAAGAAATACAGTAGAAGAGGAATGGGTAGCTTTGAGGGATGAAGTAGTGAAGGCAGCAGAGGATCAAGTAGGTAAAAAGACGAGGGCTAGTAGAAATCCTTGGGTAACAGAAGAAATATTGAATTTAATTGATGAAAGGAGAAAATATAAAAATGCAGTAAATGAAGCAGGCAAAAAGGAATACAAACGTCTCAAAAATGAGATCGACAGGAAGTGCAAAATGGCTAAGCAGGGATGGCTAGAGGACAAATGTGAGGATGTAGAGGCTTATCTCACTAGGCGTAAGATAGATACTGCCTACAGGAAAATTAAAGAGACCTTTGGAGATAAGAGAACCACTTGTATGAACATCAAGAGCTCAGATGGAAACCCAGTTCTAAGCAAAGAAGGGAAAGCAGAAAGGTGGAAGGAGTATATAGAGGGTCTATACAAGGGCGATGTACTTGAGGACAGTATTATGGAAATGGAAGAGGATGTAGATGAAGATGAAATGGGAGATACGATACTGCGTGAAGAGTTTGACAGAGCACTGAAAGACCTGAGTCGAAACAAGGCCCCCGGAGTAGACAACATTCCATTCGAACTACTGACAGCCTTGGGAGAGCCAGTCCTGACAAAACTCTACCATCTGGTGAGCAAGATGTATGAAACAGGTGAAATACCCTCAGACTTCAAGAAGAATATAATAATTCCAATCCCAAAGAAAGCAGGTGCTGACAGATGTGAAAATTACCGAACAATCCGTTTAATACGCCACAGCTGCAAAATACTAACACGAATTCTTTACAGACGAATGGAAAAACTAGTAGAAGCCAACCTCAGGGAAGATCAGTTTCGATTCCGTAGAAATAAAGGAACACGTGAGGCAATACTGACCTTACGACTTATCTTAGAAGAAAGATTAAGGAAAGGCAAACCTAAGTTTCTAGCATTTGTAGACTTAGAGAAAGCTTTGACAATGTTGACTGGAATACTCTCTTTCAAATTCTAAAGGTGGCAGGGGTAAAATACAGGGAGTGAAAGTCTATTTACAATTTGTACAGAAACCAGATGGCAGTTATAAGAGTCGAGGGACATGAAAGGGAAGCAGCGGTTGGGAAGGGAGTAAGACAGGGTTGTAGCCTCTCCCCGATGTTATTCAATCTGTATATTGAGCAAGCAGTAAAGGAAATAAAAGAAAAATTCGGAGTAGGTATTAAAATCCATGGAGAAGAAATAAAAACTTTGAGGTTCGCTGATGACATTGTAATTCTGTCAGAGACAGCAAAGGACTTGGAAGAGCAGTTGAACGGAATGGATGGTATCTTGAAGGGAGAATATAAGATGAACATCAACAAAAGCAAAACGAGGATAATGGAATGTAGTCGAATTAAGTCGGGTGATGCTGAGGGAATTAGATTAGGAAATGAGACACTTAAAGTAGTAAACGAGTTTTGCTATTTGGGGAGCAAAATAACTGATGATGGTCGAAGTAGAGAGGATATAAAATGTAGACTGGCAATGGCAAGGAAAGCGTTTCTGAAGAAGAGAAATTTGTTAACATCGACTATAGATTTACGTGTCAGGAAGTCATTTCTGAAAGTATTTGTATGGAGTGTAGTCATGTATGGAAGTGAAACATGGACGGTAAATAGTTTGGACAAGAAGAGAATAGAAGCTTTTGAAATGTGGTGCTACAGAAGAATGCTGAAGATTAGATGGGTAGATCACATAACTAATGAGGTAGTATTGAATAGGATTGGGGAGAAGAGAAATTTGTGGCACAACTTGACCAGAAGAAGGGATCGGTTCGTAGGACATGTTCTGAGGCATCAAGGGATTACCAATTTAGTATTGGAGGGCAGCGTGGAGGGTAAAAATCGTAGGGGGAGGCCAAGAGATGAATACACTAAGCAGATTCAGAAGGATGTAGGTTGCAGTAGGTACTGGGAGATGAAGAAGCTTGCACAGGATAGAGTAGCATGGAGAGCTGCATCAAACCAGTCTCAGGACTGAAGACCACAACAACAACAACACAGTCTATAGAGGTGCCATCTACATTTAATTTACCATTGTCGTTTTTCCTCTTCAAACTGAAATTCATGGCATTAGTTTTCCTTGTGTTCAATGTCACTTTATTGCTTGGCAATCTCTTGTTTTCTCAGTGAATATAATATTGCTGTCATCAGGGAAGAGAATTTTTTAACCATGAGTAACACTACTGGGAAAGTCATTAATGTATATAAGGAATAGTATTGGTCCTAATATGCTACCTTGCGGAACCCCTATATTAATGTATTTTGGTTCTGATAAGTGTTTTACTAAATGTTAAATATATTTGAAGTATGTGTTATCTCTACTCTTTGTACCCTGTCTGCTAGGTATGACTGAAACCAGTTATTATCTACCCCTCTTATTCCTAATGCTTCTAATTTATTTAATACAATCTTGTGGTCTACTGTATCAAATGCCTTTGAAAGATCCAAAAATATGCCTGTGACACACAGCTTTATCAAGAGCATCAAGTACAACTTTTGTGAATTCTACTACGGCTGACTCCGTATTTTTGCCATTTCGGAAACCAAACTGTGATTCACTTAAAATATTGTATTTATTCATGTAATTCATTAATCTGCTTTTCATAATTGCTTCTATTATTTTTGAGAATGCTGACAGCAGGGAAATGGGCTGGGTTTTAACTGCTCTGGAAATGTCCCTGATGTGAAGGATTCCTTTATTATATTTGTTAAGGGGCCTTGTATAATCCCCGTGCATTACCGAGCGAGGTGGCGCAGTGGTTAGCACACTGGACTCGCATCGGAGGACGATGGTTCAATCCCTCATCCAGCCATCCTGATGTAGGTTTTCCGTGATTTTCCTAAATCATTCCAGGCTAATGCCGGGATGGTTCCTTTGAAAGGGTATGGTCGACTTCCTTCCTTGTCCTTCCCTAATCCGATGAGACCAATGACCTCGCTGTTTGGTCTCCTTCCCCTAAAACAACCCAACCCCTATGCATTGTTTCTGTACAAACACTGGTACTTCATCTAAGCCTACTGACTTTTTATTTTTTAGTTTTTGAACAGTTTTACTGACTTCATTCTCTGTGGTTGGCAGTAACATCATTGTATTTAGTGCAACATTATTTACAGGTGTTATATTTGTTTGGGGGGATTTTTGCTGTAACTTCTCTGCAATACTTGAAAAATGCTCATTTACATAGTTTGCTAATTGTTGTGGATCATTTATTACCTTATCCCCCACCCTTAGCAGTATGTTATTCTGCATTTGTTTGCCTCTCCCCGTTTCCTTTTTTATAACATCCGACTGCTTTGCTTTTATTCTCTGCATTATATATTATTTTGTTATTAGACGACTTTTTTGCAGCAATCAGCACCTTCCTATAGATCTTTTTGTATCTATGATAGAAATTTAAGAATTCTGGATCATTGTGAATCTTTTTCATGGAACTGAGGTGTTTAAGTGTTCGGGAGGACTTCTTGATATCTGCTGTTATCCATCTGTTTTTGTGAGATGTTGATACAGACATGCATACTTTTGGAAATGCCTTTTCAAAGTTCAATTTAAACAATGTGGAGAATTTAGAGAATTTCATCCCAGCTTTGTTTTTCTAGTTCTTTTCAAACATCTTTTATTTTGGTTTCTGATAGATGTCGTTTGTAGGCTTGTAGGGCTTGTAGTTTAGGGAATGATTCGATGCCTGATTCTACTGTTGTTATTTGACAGAGATGGTCTAATAGCCCGAGATCTTTTACAGTTACATCACGTTTTTCCCTGTCCATATTTGTGGCCACATGGTCAATTACTGATGCAGTCACTGTAGTAACCCTTGTTGCACTACTGACCAATAGGGATATGTCTAAACTTTGAAGTATGTTTATGAAGGTGCTGCTGGATTCCTTTTTAATATTAGTGTTGATGTTAATGCCCCACACAGAATTACGTTTACCTTTGTACTTGAGACTTTATCTAGAACTTCTGTTAATTTTCTGAAAAAATTGTTGACACTACCACTGGGAGATCTATACACACAAACACAAAATGATTAATTTCTTGGTGATATCAAGCCCTGTTAATTCAATAGCTGATATTTCAGTGTTTGTCTTCACTTACTGTACTGAGGTCATGTACTGATTTGAACGGTGTTCCTTTTCTGATATAAATGCATGATCCTCCACCCATTGAAGACTACATTTTGGATTTCTGTGTCTCTACACCAGTGCTCAGTAATACAAACTACTGTACAGTTCAAAGACTGGAGCTCAACCTCTAATAGTTGTATTTTATTTTTTATTGATTGCAAGTTTTGATGGAGGATTGTTAAGTCTGTGAAATGCCCTATGTTACTCTTTCCAATGGTTTGCCTCTCTTTGTGACATCTGGTATGAGTGATATTTGAGGAGTTAAAATCTGTCTTGTGAGTGATTGTTTCAGTGTTTTTTAAACTGCTGGAGAAACGCTTTAGACAGGGAACGTGTTGTCTGGATTTATCCTAAAGAAGACCTACTTTTCCTACCTTTGACAACAGGTATTTGACCTTGTGTGGCACGACATCCACCCCCTATACTTTCATGAATCAGTTGTACCCATCTTCCCTTTCCAGTCCTGTTTAGGTGTTATTTTCACCCACATGTATCCCATTGTTTCCACCATAATTACCATGAAATTCCTCTTTTATACTTTCATGGGACTTCAAAAAACCTGTGTAAAGTGTGAGGAAATAAAAGTGGCAGGAAACTACTTTTTAAGCACAAACATATGTTTTACACATCATAAGGAAATTTGTACTTCATACTTTGTGACAAAAAAATCCAGAATATAGTTTGTTTCAGTTTATTTTGGTACTTTTTTTCCTATCTGGTTTCCTCAATCATAGCTGTATTTGAAAGTTTTTATGTCTACATTAAAATTTAGAGCAAAAGCAATTACAAGATTTGGACATATGTATATGAAACCGAAAACCCCAAGAAAGCAAGCCGCAATTGCAGACCTAGGCCTGTGAAAAAACATTTATATGCAGACAGTCAAGGAAGGAAATTAAGGGATATAGTTGAGAAAAATTCAAGCCACCATATCTCAGCCACAATAAAACCTAGTGCAACATTTAAAGATGTAGCAGGTTCTTCATCGCCAGAAGCTAGGGAACTGGCAGTTTTTCTGGCTGGATCAAATGACATAGCGAGAAATGAAGGAAAAGACTTCTTGTTATCATTGAGGAAGAAACTGCAGGAACTACAAAACACAAAAATCCTCATCTTTTCAATACCATGTTGGCATGATCTTCCATCCTGGTCTTATGTGAATGTTGAAGTGAGAAGAGTAAATGAAAAAAATTTGTAAATACTTTAAAAATGTCTGTTTTGTAAACATAGCTAACTTAGGTACAAGATTCCACACTGCTCATGGTCTCCATCTGAATCAACTCAGAAAGAAGTATAAGAGTAATAAAATCATAAAAGTAGCCAATGAGTTGGACATAGCAAAAATCGATAGCTCTGAGTCAATACCACTTAGATTTAGGGAAAACTCTTTTTTAGAGGTAGAAAAGAAGGGCCAAGACTAACAGGTTTGCTCAGATTCACACTGGACGACCAGATTAAAGATAAGAATAATATAATAAATGTCGGTAACACTAGAGAGAAATATATCAGTAATGGTGATTGCCCTCATAAAAAAAATTACTCACCAACTTTGTCTCTCAAGATAGGTTATATCAATATTGAAAGTATAAGTGGAAAACACGTAATTTTAAACAAATTTGCAAAAGAGAACTTATTTGATGCAGTATGCTTAAGTGAGCACTGGTGTAAAGGAAATGAAATATCTTTTCATGTACTAGATGATTTCCACTTAGCAAACAGCTTTAGCAGAGAGCAGCATATTCAGGGGGTGTATCAATTTAAATTAAGAAAGAATTAATAAATTGTAGTAATGAACTAGATCTAGGATTTCTATGCAGTGAGATACATTTTGAAGCCACAGGTGTATATCTGGATCATTTAAAAATTGCTATTGTATCTCGTTATAGATCACCAGACGGAAGTCCACTAATATTTTTAGAAAAACTTGAGACTTTACTAAACTTCTTTCTTAGTCCTCAGTGAAAGAAATATAGTATAGTGATTGGTGGTGACATCAATGCCGCATTTGATGTAAACAAAGACATGCACACCGTACATAAATTTAAAAACTTGTTACGACAATTCAACTTCATTTTTACGAACTGCAAACCCACAAGACAGTCCGCTTGTCTCGACAACATACTTACAAATGTCAATAGAGAGTTACTGCCCTCAGATGTAGCTGCCTTCAATTTCTCGGACCATAACTCAGTTTGGGTAAAAATCGGTACAGATAGGACTAATATGGACTATAAGGAGTTTAAAGAGCCTAAAATAATCATCAAAAGACCAATAACGCAAGAAAAATTGTCTAATTTCATCGTCTCACTCAGTAATTATGACTGGTCACATACATTTAACAATAATGTCCAGGGCTCTGCCAATACATTGTTCGATAGATTTTTTCATTCTTTCTTAAATATATTTGAGACCAACTACCCTCAATACAAATGTAAAGTTAACATTAAAAGTAAAAGTAATAGACGTAGGGATAAGAATCCATGGTATACCGCTCAACTAGCCAATATGAAAAGGAGGTTGTTGTTGTATAGAGATTCTTACAGACTTCAGAAAACTGATATAGCTAAACAAAGGTACTCATGAGCACAAAAGGAATATAAGTATGCTTTAAATGAGGCCAATAAACAACATAACCTAGTCACCATTGAGTCATCAAAACATAAATGCAAAAAAGCATGGACTATAATAAATTCAGTGGCCAAAAGCAAGCAGAAAGCTGAGGTAGAAATTTCAGCAGATGAATTTAATAACTACTGTACAAAATCTGTTAACCAAATTAGGGACAGCATTGGGAGGCCGCAAGAAACTGTAGCTGATCTCATTAAATATCATAATGTAGACTACACCCTGAAAGATTTTAGGCCCTTCAATAGTGAAGATATAAATGGTATTTCTTGCAATATGTTAAAAAAGATAATTGGGCACATAGTATATCCTCTTACTAAATGTATAAACAGATGTCTAATTGAAGTAGTATTCCCAGATGTATTAAATTATCCAGGGTAGTGCCCACTTACAAGAAATGAGACAAAAACTGCCCATCTAGCTATTGCCCAATATCTCTGACACCTATTTTATCTAAAGTTTTGGAATCCATCATCAACTCCCAGTTGTGTGATTATCTGACATGTAATAACATTATTACTGCAGTACAATTTGGCTTTAGGAAGGGCAAATCCACAGTCCATGCCATTGACTCCCTGATTAAAAAAATGCTTAATGCGTATGAATGAAAAAATTTTGCTCAGCTTACCTTTTGTGATCTTAGCAAAGCCTTTGATTGTGTGGATCATATTTCACTCCTCAACAAACTAGTTTATTACAGATTCACAAATGGTGAAGTTGACATTTTCGAATCTTTCCTCAGCAACAAATTGTTTGTATTGGTAAACAGAGATCACAGCTAGCTGAAGTTAAGTGTGGTGTGCCACAAGGCTCAGTATTAGGACCTCTGCTATTTATCCCAATGACAAACGATCTACCATCTTACATAAATACTCACTCCATTCTCTATGCAGATGATATCACTTTTTTCAATGTCAGCTCAGACACGGATATGCTCTGGTTTCGAGCTAATGGGTTCCTGCTTAATGAGAGTAAAACTCAAAAGATTGTATTTAGTTTAAGAGATCTGCCAGTAGCATACTTCATGGATAATGTTAAGTTCTTAGGTATTGTTATAGATAGTAAATTGACTTGGGAGCCATATACAGGGTGTTTCAAAAATGACCGGTATATTTGAAATGGCAATACAAACTAAACGAGCAGCGATAGAAATACATCGTTTGTTGCAATATGCTTGGGACAAAAGTACATTTTCAGGCAGACAAACTTTCGAAATTACAGTAGTTACAATTGTCAACAACAGATGGCGCTGCAGTCTGGGAAAAACTATAGTACCATATTTTCCACATATCCACCATGCGTAGCAATAATATGGCGTAGTCTCTGAATGAAATTACCCGAAACCTTTGACAACGTGTCTGGCGGAATGGCTTCACATGCAGATGAGATGTACTGCTTCAGCTGTTCAATTGTTTCTGGATTCTGGCAGTACACCTGGTCTTTCAAGTGTCCCCACAGAAAGAAGTCACAGGGGTTCATGTCTGGCGAATAGGGAGGCCAATCCACGCCGCCTCCTGTATGTTTCGGATAGCCCAAAGCAATCACACGATCATCGAAATATTCATTCAGGAAATTAAAGACGTCGGCCGTGCGATGTGGCCGGGCACCATCTTGCATAAACCACGAGGTGTTCGCAGTGTCATCTAAGGCAGTTTGTACCGCCACAAATTCACGAAGAATGTCCAGATAGCGTGATGCAGTAATCGTTTCGGATCTGAAAAATGGGCCAATGATTCCTTTGGAAGAAATGGCGGCCCAGACCAGTACTTTTTGAGGATGCAGGGACGAGGGGACTGCAACATGGGGCTTTTCGGTTCCCCATATGCGCCAGTTCTGTTTATTGACGAAGCCGTCCAGGTAAAAATAAGCTTCGTCAGTAAACCAAATGCTGCCCACATGCATATCGCCGTCATAAATCCTGTGCACTATATCGTTAGCGAATGTCTCTCGTGCAGCAATGGTAGCGGCGCTGAGGGGTTGCCGCGTTTGAATTTTGTATGGATAGAGGTGTAAACTCTGGTGCATGAGACGATACGTGGACGTTGGCGTCATTTGGACCGCAGCTGCAACACGGCGAACAGAAACCCGAGGCCACTGTTGGATCACCTGCTGCACTAGCTGCGCGTTGCCCTCTGTGGTTGCCGTACGCGGTCGCCCTACCTTTCCAGTACATTCATCCGTCACATTTCCAGTCCGTTGAAATTTTTCAAACAGATCCTTTATTGTATCGCTTTTCGGTCCTTTGGTTACATTAAACCTCCGTTGAAAACTTCGTCTTGTTGCAACAACACTGTGTTCTAGGCGGTGGAATTCCAACACCAGAAAAATCCTCTGTTCTAAGGAATAAACCATGTTTTCCACAGCACACTTGCACGTTGTGAACAGCACACGCTTACAGCAGAAAGACGACGTACAGAATGGCGCACCCACAGACTGCATTGTCTTCTATATCTTTCACATCACTTGCAGCGCCATCTGTTGTTGAAAATTGTAACTACTGTAATTTCGAAAGTTTGTCCGCCTGAAAATGTACTGTTGTCCCAAGCATATTGCAACAAACGGTGTGTTTCTATCGCTGCTCGTTTAGTTTTTATTGCCGTTTCAAATATACCAGTCATTTTTGAAACACCCTGTATTAAATACATTAGTGCAAGGCTGTCTAGAGTGGTGTATTCATTAAGGAATTTAAAAAAGCATGTACCTGCGGTCTATGTAAGATCGGCCTGCTTTGCTTTTTTTCAAAGCATTATATCTTATGGGATTTTAATATGGGGCAATAGCTCACACCTTCAGGACATTTTGGTATTTCAGAAGAAAGTAATTTGAATTATAACAAACAGTGATAAACTGGCCCACTGCAAACCACTGTTTATCAACTTAAAAATATTAATCGTTATAAACATGTATATTTACACTGTTTTACTGCATATAAAGAGCAACTTATCAGAATACCAGTGTAGAAGAGATATACACACTCATGGAACCAGAAATAGTAGCCATCTTGACATACCTTACTACAGATTATCCAAGTAACTGAACAGCTATGAAGTGGTGGGTATGAAGATGTTTAACAAACTGCCACTATAATGGGTAGAAGCTCCATCTGATTTATTTAAAGACAAATTATTCAGTTTGTTAGCTGCAAATCCTTGCTACTCACTTCAGGAATTTTATGACTGTAAAATATCATAGTGGTACCGGTTTGGAGAGTTCAGCATAATTTCTTTAACTAAGTAATTTATGATGCAATGCTTTTCATATTATTTGATTTTAAATATTGTATTACATGGAAAACTAATAGTGACATTTTGATCTTGAACCCATGTATATATGCTGTATAACTTGTATTTATGTAACTTGACTTTGTCAATTACTGTAATAGCTAAACGACAATAAAATTTCATTCAATTCATTCAGTTCAATTTAATTTGTAATACCAAACTGTAGATAAAAGGTATATCATACTTCATATCAACGCCGTACAAAAAATGTGATTTTTTTTTAAAGAAAACTGTGCCAAATACACAACAGCATTCTATGAGGTATCAGGATTGCAACCAGAACATGTTGCCTTCTTGCCACAATATTACAGCTGGCAACCATTCAGTCACCTTCAGGTGTCCACCACTGGAGGCTGCTAGTTCATGGTGTCTGCTTTATAGCAAAAGTTGGCGTGGACATGCATGCGCATTGGTAGCTGTCATAGATATGTCCTCTGTCAAAGTCTGTGCTATCTGCAAATACTATTCCCTCTGCGGCATGCAGGCTTATGCGTAAAGGTGAAACTGCATATCTGCTCTCTGTCGGAACACACACTTGCAGTGTTAAAAACAAATGTCAGATGTCGCCAGATGTGTCATTAGGAATAAAATGTTTTCTCTCAGAAAAAATTAAAGAGATCAAAGGGTCCCAGGCCTTGTCCAGTTGAAAGCCGCCGTCACGATTTATAAGACCTTGCGCTAGACATATTTCCACAGATTCTTTAGTTACTGAATTCCAAAGGGAGCTCACCAGAACCAAGATTTTTGTGGAATAATAATCCATAAAGAGAATAATCCACAGACTGTCCTGCGGTAATACAATGCTCAGCTACAGTTGACTTACTGGGCTGTGAAAGGCGAGTGTGGCGTTCATGTTCAACACACCTTTCCTGTACTGTGTATATCACCTGACCTATGAAAGCTTTGTCACACTGGCAAAAAATTTTGTAAATTCCAGCCATCCACAATCCCAGATAGTCATTTACCGAACCGAGAAGAGCACTAATCTTTGCTGGTGGTCGGAAGATTAGTTTAACTTTATGTTTCTTAGGTTCCTGCCTACTTTAGATGAAAGATTGGTGACATATGGAAGGAACACCCTGGACTTGAACAGCTCCTTATCTTCTTGATGTTGTGGGTGGTCATGTTTGTTCCTCCTTAGCAATGTACGAATCTGCTGTGGAAAGTAACCATTATCTTTGAACACTGACTGTAGATGTTCCAGCTCCTTTTTAAGGCTGTCTTCATCAGAAACAGCATGCACCCAGTGCAACAATGTTCTAAAGATGCCTGTAGTTTCTGATGCTTGCAGATGGAGGTCCATATGCCCACACACATATCAGTGGGGCAAAGCTCAGATCAAATGCATAGTACATGAAAGATGCACTTAATATGAGTGCCACACTCACCTTTCACAGTCCAATAAGTCGGCTGTAGCTGAGCATTGTATTACCACAGGACACACAATGGATTACTCTGTCTATGGATTATTCTGCCACAAAAACCTTGGTTCCAGTGAGATTCTTTTGGGATTCAGTAATTAAAGAATCTGTGGAAATATGTCTAATACAAGATCTTATAAATTGTGATGGTGGCTTTCAACTGGACAAAGCTTGTGACCCAATGATCCCCTTAATTTCTTTTGAGAGAAAACACTTTATTCATAATGACACATCTAGCAACATCTGACATTTGTTTTTAGCACTGCAAGCACACGTTCTGACAGAGGTCGGACTTGTAGTTTCACTTTTACACATGCACCTGCATACCACAGATGGAACAGTATTTTCAGGGGGCCGGTCTTTGAGAAAGGATGCTTCTGTGATGGCCACTAATGCGCATATGTTTTCACATCAGTTTTTGCTGTATAGCCAACACCATGAACTATCAGTCTCCAATGGTGGACACCTGAAGATGGCTGAATGGTTGCCACCTGTAATATTGTGGCTGCAATCCCGAAACCTCATAGAATATTCAATACACCAGAAACACCTCAAAAATTACATACAGGATAGCAGTCAGCAAGGGTTGATGTTGACCGACTACATTAGATGCTGGACCCAGTGACAAAATTACATTTTATTAATGTCATCATGAAGTTAAATGTACATAGGTATGCAGCGGTGTATGGAAATATAATTCTGTAGGACAGGATATAGAGCAGAATGTGCAGTTAAATTTTAGCTGTGCTGTCAGGTCCCCTCCTAACCACATATTGTGAAAGAAGAGTCAAAAGTGTATGGCAATTATATTTGTATTTAAATTTATGTTGTTTGAGGCTTTGCCAACATGTTAACTGCTTGAATGGTTCACAGGCATTGCACTAGATAGTGTTGTGTAAACTGCACAATATTTCCACAAGGCAGTTCTTCACCATCTATAAGTACCACTGATGCTGCAGTGGCTTGCAAATTGATGTACTAGCTTGCTGGAAACAGGAATGCACAAGGGTTTGAGCTATAATGTCATTGTCAACATCCAGAGCCTCCTGTTGGGGGAACGAGCCATGGTCACTGCATGTGGGGCACAGTAAATCATGGCCGCAGTCTGAAGACCCTGCATACATCTGCAGGTAAGCTGTTGGTGCCTGACTTAATTGTCCTGACTTTGATTCCCCATGTGTTGATGCATTCATTTGTCTGCAGGCTATGATGCCTCAGTGGTGCCAATGCTGATTTGCTGAGTTGAAATACCATTTATCTCTTAATTAAGTCATTAATTATATGTATTTCACTGCTTCTTTGATGAAATAGTCCCAGTACACGGAGACAGACAAGAGATCTAGGTCCCTAGACAGTTCATGCCATGTCCTGTGTCAAGACAGTGACCAGCAACAGATTTTCCACAGTGGCACGGGATTTTACAAATTCCTGGTCTCCTTAAACCTCAATCAAGGAACCCAGCATCTTTTGCTCTTATGCCAGAGGGTGGAAGAGACAAAAGCCCTGCAAGCACGTGGCCCATCCGTCTGGTTTACACGTATCTGTAGTGTGCGAGAGAGAGTGCGAACACATCAGTGGAAGTTGCAACTTGGGCAGAAGATGCAGAAGATGATCGATGCTGTTTCTGAGTGAGTGACCACTTGTCAACAGCCATATGTACATCACGTGCTTGCCCACAGGCTACGAATATACAGTGTGCATATGCACAAATTGGTTTCATTACCAGCAGAGTTAGGTAAAATTTATATGAATGACACATGATGAATATAGATAAATATTATTATTGGTGACTTACAAATAAAAATATTTATCCAAAACATTATTCACTTACACAAACAAAAATATTAATTTGTCATCTGTGAATAAAAAGCATTATGAAAAGAAGATAAATTTGAAACTAAGTGACATTTGTTGTTCCAGTTCTTTGTCATTAATTAAACAAATGTAAATTTGTTGCTTTTAAAGTAGTTTTCAGGAAAACTCTTTTTTTAAACATCTTTTCAGAAAGTAAATTTGATTTTTTGAAGATTCGTAACTGTGACACACTACAGAAAATATGTTCTACATTTCAAAGGGATATCAATGTTTTATATTTCCTGAAGTTATCCTTTTTGCAGAATAATGATATAAGACTTTAATATCACAATTTTCTTTGGCAAAAACTGAGAAAGCACCAATTCTGCCATACTACCAGGCTGCTGAAACATGTCACTTCAAAGTCACTCTACAAATGCCTTGAATTTGACAGCATGACTCAAAAACATATGAAAAACATGAGGCACTGGGTCTGCTGAACCAGTTACAGTACAGCTACATATGCTGATTCATATGGTGAAGCTACTATTTTGCCAGCTTCTGTGTAACATTGTGGGTTAGTGTGTGATTGGCTGCTTCTATATAGTTGTGTTGTGTTACCTTCTTGACCCACGATTTTTGTGTATTAAAAAGTATCACAAAAAAGATGTAATTTGTGGTGTGCCAATCTGTTGGGTAATGTAATGTCATTAAAATAGTCAACTTTAGAACAGCTGTGAAGGATGTGTGAGTTTTATGAGCAAGTAAAAGAATTTGTTTCTGTTCAAGGGCATCCATCAATCCTGCTGATAAAATTTAACAGTACACCCTGAAAACTCTAGAACTCAGTGAAAGGACTATAATAAGAAAAGAAGTGCTACTTTGAGACTTGAAAGATAGTAAAGTAAACCATGTGCAACAAAACCCCAGTGGAGAGAACAGTGTATTTTTAAGTATCCCTGGAAAGGAAAAAAAGCAGCCTCACTCAATTACAGAACTAGATTCATTCCAAACCGATGCAGTTCAACAGTACAGTTATGGACATTATAGTAGCAAAGAATATCCTAGAGTAGTAAAGCTGCTACTTTCTTTAAAAGGATGTGAACTTTTCTCAGGGAGGAAAACATCACTTAACACAGTGCCAAAAAGTAGGGGCTTTGACTTTAAAAAGTTAGACAAATGAAAACCGTTGCTCGAAAAAGCTCATGTTGTTGTGAAACACAGTATCTTGTTACAAAAATCAATGCTGGAGAAGCAGTTGATGCTGGACAGATGATACTCTGAATAGTAGCAATCATCAGCCAACAGAAAGAGGATCCAGATCAGTTGTGGCCCAAGCATGTTCTTCAAACAGTTTTGTGCGTGAAGGACTTCCAGTTTTTCAGTTTAGAAAAACTTGTGACTACCATGAGGATATGGGCCACTCACGATTTCTGCAGTGGTTTAAAAATTCGTTTCTCCAATTCATTGTTCTGGCAGTGTTTGTAATGGATAATACAGCTTGGTATTCAGTGGCATTAGACACAACTCCAACAACTAGTGACTGCAAAGAAACTATGGCACAGTGATTGCTGGCAACAGACACTGCTGCAGAGACGAAGATAAATTAGACTTCTTAAAATGTTATTTTAATGCTTTTCTGTGCATTTCAAAGGAGCGAATACAACATTTGTACTGGTAAAAAATAAATTTCTATCATACCACATCTTAAACTCTACAGTACTGATTTTTCTTCGTCAAAGGTACTGGTACAGAGTACCAGTCTGTACAGTCACAAATCGAGCACTGGTAATAGAATACCATCTTATCACTGTCATTTCTGCCCAAGTGAATAACATTCAAAATAATAACATGCATTTGACTATAGCAGAAGTGGAAAGGTTATTACATGAAGGTCTTGGTACTGTTGACACCACCAGATGTGGGAAGGAAGTAGACCATGTCAGTAAGCTTATTAGAGAAGCACAGATTATAGATGCAAATATAAACGAAAATGAACATTTATTGATTTCTCTTGATGACAATGGTTTTGGCACCAATTCAAATGAGAGTACTGATAGAGAAATGGACGGCATTGTGCCACTGACGACATAAATTTGTGAGTGCAAATGTATCCAAAATTAATTCTTTCACTCTTCAACAGAGTATGCACCTCTTTCTTTAGTTCTTTCTGTGTGTGTCAATAGGTTGTTCCTTGTTATGCTTAGGTTTACATTATTATATGATCTTTTATACCCAGCTACTATTGTAACAATTCAGAATGTCTTCTCATACACACTCTCATTAACTTTGGTTATTATTCATTCCTTTCAAAGTTTCATATACTATCAAATGCCTCTTAACTACAGAGGTTTTCTCCATTGTCAGAAACACATTCTTTGTTATACTTATGTATACGTTATTACACAATGGCTTGTATACATGGTGACTGTAACCTACATTTACAAAACATACTTCAAAGCTATCAGCTGTGGGCATGCGCAGTGGTAGCTATTGCAACCTCACAATTGCAGTACAGCCACCTATACACGAGCTGTCAATTGACATGTTCACTGGCCCACATATAGATTTGGCAAATAACTTTGTTGTGATTCCATGTTAGGTTCAACTCCCAAATTATGTTCAAAATAAATTTTCTTTTTTGGTTTTCTTTGATAGTTCTTTGGTTATTATGTGTCTATAGTTTTTGTAAGCCTCCCTTGTTCACAGACAGCAATGCAACTGAACTATCTGTATTTTAATTATGATTAAGAAATTGCTGCAATACCTGCAACTGGTGTAGAAAGGGAGAAAAAGTCTTCCAATCATCTTAATACTTTCTCAACGAAAAAGTTGTCAGTGTGCTGCAACATTATGTACTACTTTTTTTCTTTTTTTTTTTTGTAATCAAATCCAATATGTCTTCCAAAACTTTTCAATCTGAAAACTCTATGGAATTGCATTTATACAAGTTACATAAAAAAAAACTATTCTATCTTCCCACAGAAAGCTTACTCAGAGTCAGCCCTAAACAAATTTCAATGACTTAGGACATTCAGTAGCATTCCAGAAATATTTTAGGAGACTTTAAATGTACAGTGTGTTGTAACAGTTGTGTTACTAAATGTGACACTTCTGTCACTCAATGTAACTGGGTTTTCTCTTTTGATGCTGTCAATTGTCAGGATGAGCATTCTAAAGCATTCTGTCAGGGTGAAAATATTAAATAAATTAACTTTTCTCTCTTAACAACATGTGGGCAGGGTGGGTTCTTCCTTGGCTCGGGTATGAGGTCGAATGAAACATCATTTTTACATAAGATAACTTTTATTAAAGATTTGTACAACTGTATCTTACGGGATGTTCTGGTTCGGAGAGCGGCAGCTGTGTCGTTTACGTAGCCTTCTACTGCGGCAGCAGCGGCGGCGGCGGCGTCTGATTACGCGTAGCGGTGTGTATCTCGTGTCGCCGTCTTGCCCAGCTGACCGGAGACGCGCAGCGCGAGGTGGCCCGTTTAATTATTGCGAGCGACGTCGTGCATCGGATGGTGATACCTTGAATGTGGCGTCCCAGTGTTTCTCTTCTCTAAGCGGCCGCGTGTGTTGTGCGTCGGCCAGCAGAGCGGCGCGGCGGGGGAAGGCCAGTGTCCCGGACTCGAACCACGGACTCCCGCTTGCCAGTCTTCGGCTGTCAGGTCTTCATCCCAGCTCACAGGTGACTGCTGATGTGAGGACGGGAAGGAGACAGCCTCACGAGTCACCCGGGTACGTAAAGATCAGACTTCAAATACCTTTTAACTTCTGTCTTTTGGCGACGAGGCTGCTGCTTGCTATTCCATTACAGCGGCGGACTTGGTGCGTCTGTGCATGATGTAGTCTCTTCTTGCATGACGGTCTTCAGCACCGAAACTAACTTAAAACAACTGCTACGCTTCTTCACTTCTTCGTCTTCTTCGTCGCTCGTCTCCGTCTTCGTCTCCGTCTTCGCCTTCGTCTTCCTCTCGTCTTCATCTGTCGGGCCCACTGCGTCTCGCGTATTTATTCACTTCAGTTTACTGGAGGTGAACGACTTCACGGCCATTGCCTCTTCTGTCACGTTGAAAAGATTCTCGAAGATTCTTCTTAACGTCGGTCATTGGCTCTTGGAATGTAGGCGAGGGCCTTTGCTCACATGCGACAACTGAGAAACACGTGAGCCGGTCATTGCCTCTTCTGTCACGTTGAAAAGCTTCTCGAAGAATCTTCTTAACGTCGGTCATTGGCTCTTGGGATGTAGGCGAGGGCCTTTGCTCACATGCGACAACTGAGAAACACGTGAGCCGGTCGGGCGATGCCCTGACGGCTGAATCGACAGCGCCCGCTTATGTGGAACTTGCCGACTTCACGGTCATTGTCTCTTCTGTTCTGCTGTTTTGCCCGCTGAATGCCAGTATGTAACTCTCTAAACTAAACCAAGTTTTCCATTTATATTCTAATTTCTAGTTCACTTTGATTTCACTAATTTATTTACTTAAGTACCACTCAACAGTGTTGATGTTAGTCATTAAAGCCCACTGAGGTCTTACTCTGTTCACTTATTTTTTGGTATTACAAACATGAATGAACTACATAATTATATCAACAAGACATCCATATCCAACCATGTTAGCAGTCTTGGTAAAATGGAGGAAGGTGTTGCAAATTTAAAGTTTCCACTGGCTGCATTCTCATCTTTTGCTATTTATGTAGAGCAATCCTCATGTTAAGAGGGAGAGGGGGAAGTATTGCCACATGCTGAGTCAATTAAATTGGGCTGTGTCAGTAGTGTAACTGGCAAGGGTGCAGGCACACTAGTGCAGCCACAGCCACGACGAATGGTTGGCTGTGACTACAGCTAATACAACCAGGGCTGCACCTGGCTGGGATGGTTGACAGTCAATTGGCTGCAACTAATTTCTTGTTACATTTCATTCCAGAGAACAGTTGTTCACAAACATACGTGGAACCCAACATTGATATTATTGTAGCCGCCAGTTTGTGCAAACGAGGAAATCTATCCTGAGGGAAGTGTCTGTAGAATTCCAAAATGTTTTTCTTGTTCTGAAAGTTGTCTCTGTATTCTCTGTCACACTGCAGGTCAATAATTTCTAGTTGCAGCTCAGGACGAATCTCTTCAATATTCGCTGAATATGGAGAGGAGAACAGATAAAAATCACTGTCTAGTGCTGTCAGATCTTGAAAGCGTTGATAAAATTCTTCCTTAAGGGCAACTAAACTATGTGAATAACGTCCACAGTCTTTGTGAACATCTTGCATGGATGATAATTTAGGAAAATGAGCTAGATTTCCTGTTTCCAGCTGACTGACCCAAAGTGTCAATTTCATTTTAAAAGCTCGTATTCGATCTATGAAATGAGTAATTAGCAGATCTTTACCTTGTAGGGAAATGTTTAAAGCATTCAGATGGCTAGTTAAATCTGCTAAGAACGCGAGATCACATTTCCATGAAGGCTCTTTCAATTCAGGAACACACATGTTATTTATTTCCATGAACATATTTATCTCATCTAATAGGCAAAATAATCGATTCAATAATTCGCCACGACTAAGCCAGCGGACCTTGCTGTAATATGGCAGGCTTTCTACATCCTCAAGAAAGCTTTTAAATTGCCTGTGTTGTAGCCCATGCTTCCTTATATAATTGGTTGTACGAACAACAACTCTCATCACATTTTTTAGAGTAATACTCTTTGCACATAAGTTTTCCTGGTGGATCACACAGTGAACGCCCCTTATTTCATTTGGCACGGTCAGTTTTTGCATTTTCTCCTTCAACAGCGCAACAAAACCTGATTTTTGCCCCTGTCATCGCTAGTGCACCGTTTGTAGACACTGAAACTAAAGAATTCCACGACAATCCTATATTTTCAACACTTTCTTCAACACTACTTAAAATATCACCTCCAGTTGTAGTGTTCTTCATGGCAACTACATTGAGGAGCTCCTCCCTCACCTGAAGATCTCTATTAACACCTCTAATAAATACGCCAAGCTGCGCTGTTCCAGTGATATCAACACTTTCGCCCAAAGCTAGAGAACACGCCATAAAATCTTTACAGATATTTGCAAGCTGGCTCTAGACGTCGTCTGCCATGTCCTGTATGCGACGCATAATGGTCATGTTAGATAATGGCACAATCCGAAACTGTTCAACTTGAGATGGACACAAATGTTCCGCTTTAACTACCATTCATTCTTTTATTAAATCGCTATCAGTGAAGGGGTGCAGGGATTTTACTAAAAGCAAAGCAATTTTGTAACTCACTCTGAGAGCTGCCTCAGTTGATTTTTCTTCGTCGTCCAGATCTTCTTCGGACAGCTTCCTTTTAAGTTTAATAACTTCCTGTGCATGATCTGGTCCATCACATTATCCTCTTCCGTAGTCTTTCGCGTGGTATGACATATAATGTCGCTGCAATTTAAATTTCCTGAAAGGATTCAGCATTTTGTGACATACTAAACATTTTGCAACACCCTCTTTTTTTGTAAACAGATACAATTCCTCCCAATGGGGGTTGAACTTCGAAAGCATGGTTGGGGTTACACAACGGCAACTTGACATGATTCTTAACCAGCGAAGCGAGTGTTAGAGCTGATCGTAGTACTTTAAACGTAACACAGTCGACGCGAATTCAATAGGCACGCTGCGGCCCTATTCAAACGTGCGCGCGCATTTCCCCTCCCTCCCTACTCCTCCCCCTTGCACCTGCTCGCAAGCACGTGCCTGAGCAGACGCGAGTACTCGCGCTCAAAATCGGCCAGTTGTTAAGCCCTGATGTAGATATTGATTTTGCTGCAACCATTGTTAAGGCATGTCGTATTATATACAACTACGTACGAAACAGAAATGGTATACAATTTATAAATACAGCATATGGATTTCTACCAATTCAAAAGGGTATTCCACAACAAAGATGCAGTCATAGATCCAATTATACTACAGAAACATATTTACTGATTACTTTGTGGTTGAAGTCATTCTACCATAGCAGTTGGATTACTAAATGATAAAGTCAAAGCAGCTTAAGATATTGGCATTAATTATTTACATGCCAAAAAAATGCACAGAAAAGAAATAGAGAAAGCAAAGAAGGAAACTAATGCCAGATTTATTGAAAACCTCACAATCCTTTTAGGGCAGTGTGGGATCTGGTTAATAAACACAGGTAAAAGTCCACATCTTGCTCTAATTCTCGCAGTCCAGATGAATTTAGGAATATTTTATAAAAATATACAAAAGCACAGTAGGGGAAATTCCTGACATTGGAACAGAACCTGTAGTTGCTGCAAAATGTGGAAATAAATGCAGGTTGGTAATGTGGAATACAGTGCATGCAAAACACATAACAAAAATAGTAAAAAAACTACAAATACTCAGGGAATTCTGATATTTATGGGATGCCCTGTACTATACTAGAAACTGTAATCTCTGACACTGCTCAACCACTGAGAGTAATAATAAATAAATGCCTCCATGGTGGGGAATTTCCACACTTCCATTTTTTTCCAGATTAGGAGTTCTGGTTTTTTTCAACCAATATATTTTCAACTGTCTCGTTCACACAGAGACAAACCACAAGACCTACAGAAAGAGAAATGGAGTTAAACAACACAGCACTGGCAATGAAGCCAGTATAGACAGACCAAGATGTGGATTCACATAGACATAGAACAGCTTCTCAATTATAGCCCTAAAATTATTTAATGCTGCCTAACAATATTCAGCCCCCTCACAGTCAGCGTCCGTCAAGGTTCTGCATTATCTCCACTTCTGTTCGTTCTCATAATGGACACTGTGACAGCTGACCTGCACTGGCCATTACCATGGACCCTACTTTATGCTGATGACGTGAAGCTAGCAGCAGAAAACAAGCTTGATCTGCAGAGCCTAAATCAAGAATGGAGTCACTGGTTGGCACAACACAGTTTGTGCCTTAATTTGAAGAAAACTGAGTAAATGACATCAGACAGACATGAAATGGGAACTATCATGATTAGTGGTGAAGATCTGACTCATGTGAGTAAGTTTAAGTACCTTGGTTCCACAATCACCGTTGACGGCCAACTCACCGAAGAAGTCAACACCAGAACTCAGGCAGCCTGGATGAAGTGGCGAACAACAACCTGAGTCACTAGTGACCACAGGGCAAAAGATAATTTAAAATAAAAAATCTATCACACTGTCATCCGATCAGTCACCTTGCATGGTTGTGAGTGCTGGTAGACTCAGTTGAGACCTACAGAAAGAGAAATGGAGTTAAACAACACAGCACTGGCAATGAAGGCAGTATAGACAGACCAAGATGTAAATGTAATGGAAACGAAGGAGCTAAGGTGGACAGTGGCCCTCACTAAGTTAGGTCACATTTCTAATGACAGCATTAGGAAACAGTTTGGTGTTGCACCAATCCAAGACGAGAGTCGTCTTTGATGGTTTGGGCATGTTTTACAGGCTGGTGATGACTCTATTGCCAAGGTGGGTTACACTCTTGAAACTGTCGGCAGTAGACTCAAAGGACGACCTGAGCAACGTTGGGCTGATACATTTCATAAAGACCTTAAATGCGTGAACATCCACCCAGATGCAGCCCATGATAGAGCAAAATGGAGACAATGGACCCATGTAGTGGACCCCCCAAGGACGCGACACAAACACTGAAGGAAAAGAAGAAGAAGAAGAAGTATATAATTGGAGCAATTTTGAACTAAAATTTTGTGAATATTAAAAGAACAACCTTTGTATAATGTTGAAGAATACTTCTCTGGTAATAGAAGAGTGTCTCCCTAATTTGCAAAACTTAAATAATAGCAGTAAATCTGCTATTTAACTACAGTACGTTCTAATATTGATTGTGATATTACTGAACAGTATACTGAAATCTTGTTCTTAATTTTAAAATATTTTATAGTATTCATTTTAGTATCACAGCTTAAACTGCAATATTTTATTCATTTTGTTGTGGTAATATTATTGTACACCTGATGCCGTCTGCCCAGCCATGGCTGGTGAATGACATAGAACTGGTAATAATAAATTGGTAACATTCTCTGTATTAGAAGTACATGTTTTGTTAATAAAATATAAATAAAGGTAAAAGAACTTACACATTTTTTCCTGTGGTGTGTACATTTGCTGCCACTGAAAAATAATAGTGATTTCCTTCCACACTTTCTTTAATTTGCATGTTCTTCAGATCACAAGTACTCCAAAAGAGGTCTCTTCCTAAATTTTATAATGATTTTTTTCCATTTCGAAGGCCATGATGGCAGAAATATCCTTTTGCAGAAATGCAACAGCGAAGAAATAATAAAAAAACATGAAGTATCCACACAGCTTGAACCACGACGAGGGGTGGCCACACACTCCCAGAACACCAGATTATAAGTAGTGCAAGGTCCATGTTATTATACACAAACAGGGAACAGCAGCAACACTCCAAGTGGCCTGGTAGTGAACTTCGAATATGGGAAAATATGATGTGAAAATCTGTATTCTTTCTTTGCAAAATACAGGGTGTACATATAAAGTCCGGGAACACTTTCAATTATTTATTGCACAAGAAACAAACATTGTACAGATATCATACACGTCATTTTGAAGAGAAACCCCGAAAAAAATTTTTTCATGTATACTGCCACAGCGTAGTTTGGTAATTTGCCGATAGTGAGCACTAGTGGCAAACATGGTGAGTTCAGGTGCACAGCGAGCTTTCCGTGTGTTGGAGTTTAACAAAAACAAGTGGGCTACAGCTGTTCAACGGATGTTTAGAACCAAGTACGGTAAGAAGCCACCAATAAGGAAGGTCATTTACCACTGGCACAAGTTCGTTACAATGGGTTGCTTGTGCCCGGCAAAGAGAAGCAGACGTTCCAGTGTGAGTGAAGTGAATGTGGAGTGCATACGAGAGACATTCATAAGGAGTCCAAAGAAATCAGTGTGTCGCGCATCCCGTGAACTCGAAATGGCTCCAATGACAGTGTGGAAAGTCCTGTGACAGAAGTTGTCTATGAAACCATTCAAATTGGAGCTCGTACATAAGCATAATGACAACGACACAGACAAGCATTTTGAGTTTTGTTCACAGTTGCTACAATTGAATAAGGATGGGGATGGCATTGTTGACCTCTTAATTTTTAGTGACAAAGCCACTTTTCAAACTAATGGGAAAATGAACAGGCATAATTGTTGAATCTGGGGTACAAAGCATCCACACAAAGGCATTGAATTTGAGCATGATTCCCCAAAGGTAAATGTTTTTTGTGCCTTGTCATGTCGAAAACTTTACAGGCCATTCTTCTTCACCAAAAGCACTGTCACTGGGTAAACCTACTTGGACATGTTGCAGCAGTGGCTGATGCCTCAAATGCAATTGGACTCTCCGGTCATCTTTCAGCAGGATGGGGCTCCATCCCATTTACATTGTGAAGTCTGTGGCTACCTGAACACGGAGCTGCCGCATCGATGGATCGGCTGTGCTACAGAAGGGGACAGCTGTTTCATGAAATGGCCTCACCAACTCCCAGATGTCACTCCATGTGACTTTTTACTGTGGGGACACATTAAAGATGTGGCGTATGTATTACCTCAACCATATGATGTAGCAGAGCTCTGGGAGAGAATACAGGAAGCGACTGCCACAGTTGACGATGCCATGCTGGGACGGGTATGGCAAGAAATCGATTACATTATTGACATCTGCCAGGTCACTAATGGTTCGCATATAGAATGTTTGTAAAAAAAAAACACTTTCAGAGTTTCTCTTCAAAATGCAATAAATAATTGAAAGTGTTCCTGGACTTTATGTACACCCTGTACTAGTAGATGATAACATTTTTCTTTTATACTTATGGGTGGTCCTCATAGTCTATAATGTGTGTGCCTGGAAACATTTTTGTGACCTTGTGAAGTAAGATATTCGACAAATCTCCAGAAACTAAGATTAACTTCTCATAGCTGGGGTTCAGTCATGAAAAATTTTGTAAAAGACATTGTTATTGTCTTTTGACTGCAAAATGATTTATTTGTAAAATATCATGGTTGTCTTTTGATTGTAAAATGATTTATTTGTAAAACTCAATATTGCAGTTATGACTATGTGCTCATTATCATGTGGAAGTAATTGCACTTTATCACGTGTCAAAACTTAAAAATCATCTGACATGACATGTGACAGAAGCTTGTTTCATCAAACTGTGTTCCTGATCATGACCTTGTGTTGAATTGCACTGCAAATATGTTGCTTGTGTTCTGCTTACTTTTGTCAAACATCTGTAGTATTGCGTGGGATAAATGATTCCATATTTGATTTTTTTTTTGCATAAAACAGAAGCTGGTTTTGTTGCGTGATATTCTGTGGACTTGTGTCTATTTGTTACTTCTCATGAATTTGTGTGTGAACTGCTTGATTTAAATGCATGGTAAGTATATTGCTCATATTCTGCATCAGTGGTATCAACCTGGTCCCTACCATTCATTGGTGGGCTTTCCGGCTTTCACGGAGGGTGGCTGGCGATACAGATTTCAAAAACATTTTCATTAGGTATTCATAAAATTTTGACAAAGTATTTGGTACATAATTATTATTATCTGCTTTTACTTGCTGTAACTCCGCTTCATATATGTTATAAAGTGTAATTACTTCCCTACTTTATAAATCACCATTACTTTGGAACCAGTGGGAAATTACAAAATTTTACAAAACAGGGATAAAAATGTGGGCAGTAGGTAAAAAGCGTTGACTACATCTCTTCTACATTCCTTTTGTTTGCTTCCCTTTTTTTGTACTTTCTTGCATGTAGTGAAGGCCTCCAAAATTTTAAATGGAGAGGGTGATTCTAGTAAACTTATTTCTGTTAAAGTGTATTATTTGTTGCTGTTGTGTTGAGCTGGGTGATGGCAGCTTGTAGATACAGGTCAGTGTGTGTAGATTTATGGAACACGCTGTGACCCAACGGACCAAGACAAGACATCCAGAAATGAGTGGTCTCCTTTTTCCTCCACTTTCATGGTGAAACAGATGCTTGAATGGAGGGAGTTAAGATTTTCCAAAAATGAAGAAAGTGTTGCTCTTCCATGTAGCCATCCCACACAGGTGTGGTTTACATATCTCCAAAATCATTCAGGTTTTAAAACTGCTGTCTGAAGTGCTTTATCCTTGAAGTTTTCCATAAAAGCATTAGTTACAATGTGAGACAGGGCTACCCATAGCAACATCATCTGTCTGATCACATCCAGCCAGTTTCCTGATCATCTGGAACAGAGATGAAGTGTAAAAGTGCCACTTCCACTATGACTTTATGACCTGTCAAAGCTACATAAAGTAGAAGTTCTGTTTTGCCCCATTGTGAGCAATATATGAGCCCAAAAACACCACCAAGCAAAACACCTGGCTTCTCTTTTGAATCCTTTGCTACGACAATGTGGACACCATACTGAAAATTCAGATGATTTTATACAGTGACTGATAAATCTGTGCCTTGAACTAACCAATATATTTGAGAGTTTCGATGTGGCCTCTTTATTCAAAAGTGCCTCTGGTGACTTCGCTACAACTCCAAGGAGGTAAGCTGAAAGAGAAAATCTTACATCTTTTCAAAAATGTGCTTTTATGAACGTCTCACACAGCACCTAACCTTCTTATGAAATACTTCAAGGACAAAGCACTTCAGATGGCAGTTTTGAAACATAAATGTTTTTGGAGTCATTTAGATGGTATCTTTGTGGTATGGACACATGGAAGAGCAATGCTTCCCTCACATTTGGAACATCTTAACTTCCACCACCTGAGCATGTGTTTCACCATGGAAGTGTAGAAAAATGGAGACTACCCATTTCTGGAGGCCATGGTTCATAGAAACGATGGATCTATATCTATAAGCTATGAGCTGCCATCATCCGGGTGAATGTAACTATATATTACGGACTCTCATTTATACAGCTAGATCTATCTCAGATCCTGAGAACTTATCAGCAAAGCTTAACCTTCTCCACTCTGTATTCCAATAAGCAGGTTTGCAGTGAGTTTCGACCAGCATGCAACATACCTCATAAGCAGCCAGAAGAAACAGAGAACTCCTTGAGGATGGCTTTTCTACCTCATGCTGTTGGTGTGTCCTTTATGATTGGCAGGCTTTTCAAGAAACGTTGAATAAAGTGTGTCTCCTGCCCTTTGGCAGAAATGCAAATGATAGTTGATTCCATTAAAGATGACCTTGATGCAAGAGACTAGGAATATATGAAATCCCATGTCAGCGTGGAAAAACTTACACTGCTCAGATGTGTTGCATTGTTAGGGAGAGATGTGATGAACAGAGACACCACATTGGATCAGCCAGAAAAATTTGTTGTTGCTGACCACTGCCTTTGTATTAACAACCACAAATGAGAAATCCAGTAAAAATACACTCACTTTAATGCAGATTAAGTCACTTTAATGCAGAAATCACAAGCACATTCAATACATTGGAATGTCGGCATGCATTCGACAAAAGTGATTCACAAATGGTGTGAAGTTACCTATCACACGGAACATTACAGAATGAGAATGAGACCACTCTGTTCTGAGGTTAAATAGAAAAATGTTAGACAGCTACATGTGATGGTACTGGATGGAGGCCGTGCATGCTGCTCTCCATGCAACACCTGTGAGAGCTGTCTGAAGGTGCCACCTCCTGGCAGATGAATTTAGCAACTGTATCCCACCGCAAGATGATTAAACAACATGTGACGGACCAGTGCCTCGTGTCTTGCTGGGCTTTGACGAATGGCAAGGTGCTGGTATGACTGAAGTGGCAACCATAGGTCATCACAGTCCTGGACACTTCTGGCAGGGATGCCAGGCACACTGACACTGGTAGTGGACCCCTGGTGGCGTCCTAGGGCCTGAGGGGGAGGAGAAGACTGTTCCTGTGGAAGCAGCACCAGCTGACCCAGCAGCTGTGGTGTGTATCCATCTGTGCCCTGATACTGCTGAAATGGCGAAGGGCTGGAAACAAGAATGGAGGAGGGTGATCAAGACATAGTAGCAGACGGAGGCAAAAATCAGTGGAAGGGCCACAGTAGGTGGAGGCAAGGAAGCATGCCCAGGAGTAGAAAGAGTGGATCAACTTGGAGGTGTGTGAGGAAGCTGGCCCCCCACTGGGGGACGGAGTTGATCACAGTGTCATCCATATGCAGCGTGAAGACACATTGGCTGTGCATGACTGCTGGAATCCAACGCTCATGGCATCCATACACGTGGGCCCAGACCAGAGTCCCAAGCGCATAACATGTCATCTCGGAGTGACCCTGGGAGGCCTCGGTGTGGTGAACAGTAGGTTAAGCACCATGCATAGCTGGTGGCCGTGTAGTAGCTCCACCATGCTCTTGCTGCCGAAGGGTGTGGGCCTGTAGGAACTTCTAAACCATTTGAGTGCCTCATCTGGAGGGGTACTGCCAGTATACTTCTTCATTTGTGTCTTAAAAGTGTCGATGAAGTCTTCCACCTCCCTCTTTGACTGATGGTGTATCGGGCATACATGAACATTGTTCATACCATGGATAGCACAAAAATCATGAGAAGTCTGAGAGATGAATTGAGGACTACTACCAGTTGCCAGGGTGTGGGGCAGACCTTTGACGGTAAAGATTTGAATGATAGCCTGCACCGTTGCCTCTGCCGTGGTGGTGTGGCAGTTGCTGACATATGAAAACTGGAAGTAGGCACTGATGAGCACCAACCAATTACAATCCAAGAACGGACCGGAAAGGCTGTGACAGACCAGGCCACAGGCAATAACAATGCTGATGCCCTGCCCATTTACAGCAAAAAATGATTAAATGTTCAATCTCACTATCAGTTATGGGCCGGTAGATGTGATGGTGAGCCAGCATTTTCATGCATGAGGTGGCACAATGATCCTGATGCAGAAGGTGAAGAATTTTGCATAGGAGAGCTGCCATAAAGACCACCAGTGGAACAGCATTTTCTATGGACAACAAAAGTACACTTTTTATTAGGGTGAGTCTGTCTCTCAACAAAAAATTATTGCAGACAGGATCTGATGCAGGAGCCAGAGGCTGCTCTGGCCACAGTGGACCACTTAGGCCACCCCTTCTGAACATACTGTCACACTTGTCTAAAAATGGTGTTGGAGGCAACTAGTTATAGGAAGTCCTTCCACTGTTTGGTGAGCTTCCTCATTGAGGTAAAAACAAAGTACTTCATCTCAATTAAAATCAGGATCAGGTCTCATCAGCATACATGAAATAGCACCTACATTTGAATGCTAAGCCATAGGTCAGAAGTGAATCTCATAATTATATCTACTAAGGAACAGGGCCCACCACTGACATCTGTGGGCAATCTTGTCTGGCAAGGCACAACAGGACTAAAAAGAGACACTAATGATTTGTGATCCATCATCAAATGAGATTTTTTATAGGAAGACATGAAACTTCATGACTATGTAAATAATAGCAAGAGCTGCCTTCTCTGTTTGAGAGTAATTCTTATACAAATCATTAACCATCTTTGGTGGAAAAATGATAGGCTGTTCTGAACCATTAGCACGACGCTGAGACAACATGGTCCCCATGCCACATTGTGATCACAAGCTGAAGCCCCAGCTAATAGGTGACCAAGCACAGGGAGGAATGCAAACTGCCTCTGAGTGTATTGAATGGGTGGTTGCAGGCAGGGGTCCGCTCAAACGCTGCATCCTTTATAAGCAGTTGATTTATGGGATAGGAAATTGGAGCCACCTGCGGGAGGAACTTCATCTACATGATTACTCTGCAATTCACATTTAAGTGCTTGGCAGAGGGTTCATCGAACCACAATCATACTATCTCTCTACCATTCCACTCCCAAACAGCGCGCGGGAAAAACAAACACCTAAACCTTTCTGTTTGAGCTCTGATTTCTCTTATTTTATTTTGATGATCATTCCTACCTATGTAGGTTGGGCTCAACAAAATATTTTCGCATTCGGAAGAGAAAGTTGGTGACTGAAATTTCATAAACAGATCTCGCCGTGACGAAAAACGTCTTTGCTTTAATGACTTCCATCCCAACTCGTGTATCATATCTGCCACACTCTCTCCCCTATTACGTGATAATACAAAACGAGCTGCCCTTTTTTGCACCCTTTCGATGTCCTCCGTCAATCCCACCTGGTAAGGATCCCACACCGCGCAGCAATATTCTAACAGAGGACGAACGAGTGTAGTGTAAGCTGTCTCTTTAGTGGACTTGTTGCATCTTCTAAGTGTCCTGCCAATGAAACGCAACCTTTGGCACACCTTCCCCACAATATTATCTATGTGGTCTTTCCAACTGGAGTTGGTCATAATTTTAACTTCCAGGTACTTGGTTGAATTGACAGCCTTTAGAATTGTACTATTTATCTAGTAATTGAATTCCAACGGATTTCTTTTGGAACTCGTGTGGATCACCTCACACTTTTCGTTATTTAGTGTCAACTGCCACCTGCCACACCATACAGCAATCTTTTCTAAATCGCTTTGAACTGATACTGGTCTTCGGATGACCTTACTAGATGGTAAATTACAGCATCATCTGCGAACAACCTAAGAGAACTGTTCAGATTGTCACCCAGGTCATTTATATAGATAAGGAACAGCAGAGGTCCCAGGACACTTCCCTGGGGAACACCTGATATCACTTCAGTTTTACTCGATGATTTGCCGTCTATTACTACGAACTGTGACCTTGCTGACAGGAAATCATGAATCCAGTCGCACAACTGAGGCGATACCCCATAGGCCCGCAACTTGATTAGAAGTCGCTTGTGAGGAACGGTGTCAAAAGCTTTCCGGAAATCTAGAAATACGGAATCAACTTGAGATCCCCTGTCGATAGCAGCCATTACTTCGTGCGAATAAAGAGCTAGCTGCGTTGCACAAGAACGATGTTTTCTGAAACCATGCTGATTACGTATCAATAGATCGTTCCCTTCGAGGTGATTTATAATGTTTGAATACAGTATATGCTACAAAACCCTACTGCAAACCGACGTCAATGATATAGGTCTACTACCCTTCTTAAACACTGGTGTGACCTGCGCAATTTTCCAATCTGCAGGTACAGATCTATCGGTGAGCGAGCGGTTGTATATGATTGCTAAGTAGGGAGCTATTGTATCAGCGTAATCTGAAAGGAACCTAATCGGTATACAATCTGGACCTGAAGACTTGCCCATATCAAGCGATTTGAGTTGCTTCTCAACCCCTAAGGTATCTACTTCTAAGAAACTCATGCTAGCAGCTGTTCGTGTTTCAAATTCTGGAATATTCCATTCGTCTTCCCTGGTGAAGGAATTTCGGAAAACTGTGTTCAATAACTCCGCTTTAGCGGCACAGTCGTTGGTAACAGTACCATCGGCACTGCGCAGCGAAGGTATTGACTGTGTCTTGCCGCTTGTGTACTTTACATATACGACCAGAATTTCTTCGGAATTTCTAGCAAATTTCGAGACAATGTTTCATCGTGGAACCTATTAAATGCATCTCGCATTGAAGTCCGTGCCAATATGGCAACTTTGCCTAAGAATGCTTGGAGCTCCTTCACATTCGAAGGGCATGGGAGGGCTGCAATAGCTTTTATATGGCTGTCAGTCAGCTGCATACCCCTTTGAGAGATAACGTGTCCCAAGTATTCTACAGAGGGTTGGAAGAAATGTGACATATCTGAATTGCAATTAAGATGCACGTCAGAAACTGTCTGAAACAAAAGATGAAGGCCGCAAAGATGGTCTTCGATGGTGGGACCAGTAATGACAATGTATTCGAGGTAATGGACACAATAAGGAATGCACTGAGTAAGCTGTTCTAGGTAACGTTGAAAAATCACAGGCACTGCAGTGCCAGAAACCAAGTGGTTGTACTTGTAGAGGCCATACAGCATATTCACAACAAGAAACTGATGAGACTGTACATCAAGTGGCAGCTGTAAATATGTTTCCAACAAATCAAGTTTTGAAAAATATTGTCTGCCTGCCACCTTTGTCATAAATTTGTCCATGGAAGTTATGGGATATGTATTGACCATCGACTGTGAATTAACTTTCACCTTAAAGTCACCAGAAACACTGAGTTTGCCAGACAGCTTCTTGACAGTGACCAATGGTGTAGCCCACTGACTGGACAAAATGGGTTCCATGATGCCTAAAGCTGTCAATCTGTCTAATTATTCCTCCACTTGAGCACAAAGTACAAGTGTTACAGGTCTGGAATAGAAAAAATGGGGTCACGCCACAGATTTGAGAGGAATGTGTGCTAAGTAGTCAGTACCGTTGCAGAGTCCGGACAAAAAAAGGGCAGAACATTCTTCGCACAAATCATCCAACTCCTGAGAGGGTACACAATCCAGCACTAAATGAACACAATCTGAAACAGTAAATTTGAAAGCCCAGAAAGTGCCCAAACTAAACAAATTTTCCTTAAATTCTTTGTCCGCTACTAGAAATGTTATTGGCTACACCACTGTTTTGTATGTTGTCTCCACAGTAAAATAGCCAAGAAGAGGAACCAGCTGTTTACTGTGACTGACAAGAAGGCATGATGTACTGGAGGGGAACCAAGGCACAGATAAGTGGTAGAGTTCAGTAGTGAGGCCAATGCGTTTGTATCCACATGAAGGCATAAGGGAGCCCCATCAATATGCCCACCCACGAAAAGTTTTTTAGAAACAGTTGCAATATCTTCACACACATGACTAACAACATTTATGTCCACAGACTGAGATGTGAGTGGTACAGCAGAAGTAGACCAAGTGTTGCATACACAGAAATGTGACCTTTCTTCTGACATACGCAGCAATATGCCCAATGCTGTGGACAAGCTGGATGGTCGTATTGAAAAAAACCTGCTGGACAAGAGGAAAGAGGTTTGCAGAAAGTTTTCCACTGTGGCCACATCTGTGTGGAATGCAGCAGCCAAGCACACTACATTGCCGCAACCTCTGCTTCCAAGAGCATGCTAGATTAGTTGGGCCTGTTACTGTCTGAACTGACTGCAGCTGTCAGCCCAAGACTCTAGTTGGCAGCCAGCACATGAGAAACTTCAAGTGCTTATATTAGCTTGAGTACTCCTTCTAAAGATGGAAGCTCAAATTGAAAGGCCCTATATCGAACTTTCTTATCATGGGCTGCCCGTATGATAGCTTCTCTAATGATAACATGTAAGGTTCCTTAGATTTAGCAGTAACGAAACAACACCTGCAAATTAACCCCTGCAGTTCTGCAGCCTAAGTGTGGGTTATTTTCTGCTCCACACTTGAAGAAATCACCAGAGTATGCTTGCGGCAATAGGAATTCAGTAAATAACACATTTCATCAGACAACAGAAATGCACGATTTGGAAGGAAAGCTAACTTCCCCAACAAGTGATACACTTGTGGGGAGATCCACGACAGAAAAATGGCTTTAATGGAGTCGGTGTCTGTTACCTTGAAGGCTACAAAGAGTCACCGTAGGCATTTTTCATACAAGCCCCAGTCTTCGGTGATGGTGTTGTAGGTGGGAAAAGGAGGTAGGTAGGCAAGCAAAGTTTGAGAGCTCATTAACACCCTGTCCAACATGGTCGTGTGTTCCAGCTGATGCATTTTTAAGTGATGCAGGTTGTCCAACTGCTGCTGTAGTAAACTTTGTAGAATGATCTCCAAAGATGCGCCTGTCAACATTGCCATGCCACACAAAACACATGAAGAACAAACCTTACTTGTCACAACTTTTGTAGTAACACACACAATTGAAAAAGACAGCAAAAATACAATCACTTTCATGCAGAAACCACACACACATTCAATACATCATCCTAGTACATTGCCAGGTTGGTACCAGTTTAACAAACAGTGATCTGCGAGCAGAGTGCAATTAGATATCGCATGCAACATTACAGAATGAAAATGAGATCACTGCATTCTGGAGTTGGATAGGAAAACATTACACCTCTCTGCATGGTTGTGCTAGATGGCAGCTGTGCACCTCACTATGGATGCACGGTTTTCATCACTATCTAAAGGTGTCGCCTTCTGGCAGCTGAGATTAGCTGCTGTACACCAGCAAGGGCTGATTAAACAACATATGACACACACGTGCCTCGCATCCTGCTTATCTCTGATGGATGGCAAGGTAATGGTATGACTGATATAACCACAAGTTACCACAGACCTGACATAACAGATGGCATGAACTATGAAGAGACCAAGAACCTCTTGCCCCACCTACATGTACTGCAATTCCTTCATTAAAGAAGCAGTTCAAATATGTATAACTAATGACTTAATAGTGACACAGGATTTCAACTCATCAAGGCATGTGAACCAGAACTGGCAGCATCAAGGCATCGTTGGCCACAGAAAAATGAATGTAACAAGGTAACACAGACATAGCATCAAAACCAGGACAGTTACACCAGGCAACAACAGCTTCCCCGCCTGTATATGCTGGGTCCATGGCCGTGCATGCAGAGACCACAGCTACTTTTTCTAGCAGTGCTCTCCGCATGTTGACAATGCCATTATTGGCCCACCCCTTGGCACCTACACTTTTTCAGCAAGCCAGCCCATAAATTGGCAAACTACAACAGCAATGCATCAACAACCTGAAGATGATGAGCAGCTGCCTTGTGAAAACATTGTGAAATACACACAAAACAATTCAAAGCACCACCTGTGAACCATTCAAGCCATATTTAAATTGCTTAGGCTTTGTTATTAGTTCCCGACCTAACCACCACTTCACAAACCACTTCGCTGCATACTCCAAAAAAGCTATACACCATACACCAGTTGATGACATCTTCCTCCAAATCAAAGTTAATACATGTTTTATTTAATTTATATATATACGGATCCCTGCCGCCGTCAGATAAGCAGCTGCAGCAGCAAGTCGTATACCCCTAGCTTACTTATTTGTTACATCGTTTAATTCTTAATTTCTTTGTGTGTTTTTGGGTATTTGCATTGTTTAATTCATAAATTTCGGGTGTATTATAGTATTTGAGAGTTGCTGCATTGCGCTTTAGTGTTTACTACGCAGATTCTTACTTAAATTGTGTGTGAGTTTCGTATAGGAGGTGTAATTTCGAGTTTTAGTTACTGTAATCGTAAATTCAGGCAGATTTTAGCGCAGTCGTTAGGCATTTGTACAGGTTAGTTAATACATTCTTTGCGTGTTTCCCTCGCGTTATCTAGGCACGGACTCGTGTTTCAGTAACTGTTGTTCAACATCGATTAGAATGGACAGGGACTGTGATTGCTGTGTTCGGATGAGGGTTGGCATCCTTTCGCTCACAGCTGCAAGCGGTGCTGACTTCGGTCGCGCAGCTTGAGGCTGTTGCCAATGGGCACCACTGTCGGGAGCCGGACTTTGGTATCACGGGGATGTCAACCTCGTCCCGTCTGTCCCCAGATCGGTCTGCCGCTGTGGTTGCCCTGGTTGCTGCCCGCAGTGGGGCTGAGCCCTCGCCTGTGGCTGATTGGGAGGCCGTTCCAAGGCGTGGCAAGCAGCGAAAGACATCCCCGGAGGCTGATCAGAAAGCCTCCCCGGTGCGTCTGACAAACAGGTTTCAGGCACTGTCTCTGGCTGAGCCAGATGCAGCTGCCTCCCTTTTTCAGAGGAAGATTCTCAGCCTTCAAGGTCCGGGCAATCACAGAGGGTGGGCTTATTGGTAGTTGGGAGCTCCAATGTTAGGCGCGTAATGCGGATATGGCGGCTAAGGAGGGGAAGAAATCCAGTGTGCACTCCGTGTGCATTCCGGGTGGAGTCATTCCTGATGTGGAAAGGGTCCTTCCGGATGCCATGAAGAGCACAGGGTGCAGCCAGCTGCAGGTGGTGGCACATGTCGGCACTAATGACGTGTGTCGCTTTGGATCTGAGGAAATTCTCTCTGGATTCCAACGGCTATCTGATTTGGTGAAGGCTGCCGGTCTTGCTTACGAGATGAAGGCAGAACTCACCATCTGCAGCATCGTTGATAGAACCAACTGCGGACCTTTGGTGCAGAACCAGGTGGAGGGTCTGTATCAGAGGCTCAGACGGTTTTGCGACCGTGTTGGCTGCAGATTCTTTGACTTGCGCCATAGGGTGGTGGGGTTTCGGGTTCCGCTGAATAGCTCAGGAGTAGACTACACTCAGCTGGCAGCTACACGGGTAGCAGAGGCTGTGTGGCGTGGACTGGGCGGTTTTTTAGGTTAGAAGGCCTCAGGAAAGTACGGGGTGGGCGGCAATCTCAAAGGGTGCATGGCAAATACAGGACGTGCTTGGATCAAGGAACAGTCGGAATTGTAGTTGTAAATTGTTGTAATTGTGCTGAGAAAGTCCCTGAGCTTCAAGCGCTAATAGAAAGCACAGAAGCTGAAATTGTTATAGGTACAGAAAGCTGGCTAAAGCCTGAAATAAGTTCTGCAGAAATTTTTACAAAGTCTCAGACGGTGTTCAGGAAAGATAGATTAGGCAGAATTGGTGGTGGAGTGTTTGTGTCTGTCAGTAGTGGTTTATCTTGTAGTGAAGTCGAAGTAGATACTCCGTGCGAATTGGTATGGGTGGAGGTTATACTTAACAGCTGAACTAAGTTAATAATTGGCTCCTTCTGCCGACCCCCAGACTCCGATGATATAGTTACTGAACAGTTCAGAGAAAATTTGAGTCTCGTAACAAATAAATACCCCACTCATATGGTTATAGTTGGTGAGGACTTCAACCTTCCCTCGATATGACGGTGAAAATACTTGTTCAAAACCGGTGGTAGGCAGAAAACATCTACCGAGATTGTCCTAAATGCTTTCTCCGAAAATTATTTTGAGCAGTTAGTCCATGAACCCACGCGAATTGTAAATGGTTGCGAAAACACACCTGACCTCTTATCCACAAACAATCCAGAGCTGATAGAGAGAATCATGACTGATACAGGGATTAGTGATCACAAGGTGGTCGTAGCTAGGCTCAATACCGTTTCTTCCATATCCACCAGAAACAAACGCAAAATAATTTTATTTAAAAAAACCGGATAAAGTGTCACTAGAAGCCTTCCTAAGAGACAATCTCCATTCCTTCCGATCTGACTATGCAAATGTAGATGAGATGTGGCTCAAATTCAAAGATATAGTAGCAATAGCAATTGAGAGATTCATACCTCATAAATTGGTAAGAGATGGAACTGATCCCCCATAGTACACAAAACAGGTCCGAACGCTGTTGCAGAGGCAACGGAAAAAGCATGCAAAGTTCAGAAGAACGCGAAATCCCGAAGATTGGCTAAAATTTACAGACGCGCGAAATTTGGCACGGACTTCAATGCGAGATGCATTTAATAGGTTCCACAACGAAACATTGTCTTAAAATTTGGTAGAAAAACCGAAGAAATTCTGGTCGTATATGTAAAGTACACAAGTGGCAAGACGCAGTCAATACCTTCGCTGCGCAGTGCCGATGGTACTGTTACCGACGGCTGTGCCGCTAAAGCGGAGTTATTGAACGCAGTTTTCCGAAATTCCTTCACCAGGGTAGACGAATGGAATATTCCAGAATTTGAAACACGAACAGCTGCTAGCATGAGTTTCTTAGAAGTAGATACCTTAGGGGTTGAGAAGCAACTCAAATCGCTTGATATGGGCAAGTCTTCAGGTCCAGATTGTATACCGATTAGGTTCCTTTCAGATTACGCTGATACAATAGCTCCCTACTTAGCAATCATATACAACCGCTCGCTCACCGATAGATCTGTACCTGCAGATTGGAAAATTGCGCAGGTCACACCAGTGTTTAAGAAGGGTAGTAGACCTATATCATTGACGTCGGTTTGCAGTAGGGTTTTGTAGCATATACTGTATTCAAACATTATGAATCACCTCGAAGGGAACAATCTATTGATACATAATCAGCATGGTTTCAGAAAACATCGTTCTTGTACAACGCAGCTAGCTCTTTATTCGCACGAAGTAATGGCTGCTATTGACAGGGGATCTCAAGTTGATTCCGTATTTCTAGATTTCCGGAAAGCTTTTGACACTGTTCCTCACAAGCGACTTCTAATCAAGCTGCGGGGCCTATGGGGTATCATCTCAGTTGTGTGACTGGATTCGTAATATCCTGTCAGGAAGGTCGCAGTTCGTAGTAATAGATGGCAAATCATCGAGTAAAACTGAAGTGATATCAGGTGTTCCCCAGGGAAGCGTCCTGGGACCTCTGCTGTTCCTGATCTACATAAATGACCTGGGTGACAATCGGAGCAGTTCTCTTAGGTTGTTCGCAAATGATGCTGTAACTTACCATCTAGTAAGGTGATCCGAAGACCAGTATCAGTTTAGAAAAGATTGCTGTATGGTGTGGCAGGTGGCAGTTGATGCTAAATAACGAAAATTTGAGGTGATCCACATGAGTTCCAAAAGAAATCTGTTGGAATTCAATTACTCGATAAATAGTACAATTCTAAAGGCTGTCAATTCAACTAAGAACCTGGATGTTAAAATTACGAACAACTTCAGTTGGAAAGACGACATAGATAATATTGTGTGGAAGGCGAGCCAAAGGTTGCGTTTCATTGGCAGGACACTTAGAAGATGCAACAAGTCCACTAAAGAGACAGCTTACACTACACTTGTTCGTCCTCTGTTAGAATATTGTTGCGCGGTGTGGGATCCTTACCAGGTGGGATTGACGGAGGACATCGAAAGGGTGCAAAAAAGGGCAGCTCATTTTGTATTATCATGTAATAGGGGAGAGAGAGTGGCAGATATGATACACGAGTTGGGATGGAAGTCATTAAAGCAAAGACGTTTTTCGTCACGGCGAGATCTGTTTACGAAATTTCAGTCACCAACTTTCTTTTCCAAATGCGAAAATATTTTGTTGAGCCCAACCTACATAGGTAGGAATGATCATCAAAATAAAATAAGAGAAATCAGAGCTCAAACAGAAAGGTTTAGGTGTTCGTTTTTCCGCGCACTGTTTGGGAGTGGAATGGTAGAGAGACAGTATGATTGTGGTTTGATGAACCCTCTGCCAAGCACTTAAATGTGAATTGCAGAGTAGTCATGTAGAATATGTCAACAATTCCTGTGTAGTACGTACTTTTTCACGAAAGGTGCTACGTCTGCGACAGTTTGAAGGTATTTTATACATTATCTGGAAGAAATGCTACCACAGCTCTTATTTATTGTTGCCAACATTATATTTAAGTTTTAGCCCATCCCGACACTTTGTCTGATAATGCTACTATGAATAATACTGCACACAGTATAGTTATTGTTGGACTGGCAGTGTTACAGGACATAGCACTACTGGCAGAAGTGGTTTCAGTTTTTAACGACGTGTACTGATTCGGAACTAGGGAGACCAGAGCTCAAGAAAGATTATTGCATGTTGTTGTTGTGGTATTCAGTCCTGAGACTGGTTTGATGCAGCTCTCCATGCTACTCTATCCTGTGCAAGCTGCTTCATCTCCCAGTACATACTACAGCCTACATCCTTCTGAATCTGATTAGTGTATTCATCTCTTGGTCTCTCTCTATGATTTTTACCCTCCACGCTGCCCTCCAATACTAAATTGGTGATCCCTTGATGCCTCAGAACACGTCCTACCAACCGATCCCTTCTTCTAGTCAAGTTGTGCCACAAACTCCTCTTCTCCCCAATTCTATTCAATACCTCCTCATTAGTTATGTGATCTACCCATATAATCTTCAGCATTAACCTGCAGCACCATATTTTGAAAGCTTCTATTCTCTTCTTGTCCAAACTATTTATCGGCCATGTTTCACTTCCACACATGGCTACACTCCATACAAATACTTTCAGAAACGACTTCCTGACACTTAAATCTATACTCGATGTTAGCAAATTTCACTTCTTCGGAAATGCTTTCCTTGCCATTGCGTCTACATTTTATATCCTCTCTACTTCGGCCATCATCAGTTATTTTGCTCCCCAAATAGCAAAACTCCTTTACTACTTTAAGTGTCTCATTTCCTAATCTAATTCCCTCAGCATCACCCGAGTTAACTCTACTACATTCCATTATCCTTGTTTTGCTTTTGTTGATGTTCATCTTATATCCTCCTTTCAAGACACTGTCCATTGCGTTCAACTGCTCTTCCAAGTCCTTTGCTGTCTCTGACAGAATTACAATGTCATCGGCGAACCTCAAAGTTTTTATTTCTTCTCCATGGATTTTAATACCTACTCCAAATTTTTCTTTTGTTTCCTTTACTGCTTGCTCAATATACAGATTGAATAGCATCGGGGATAGGCTACAACCCTGTCTCACTCCCTCTCCAACCACTGCTTCCCTTTCATGTCCCTCGACTCTTATAACTGCCATCTGGTTTCTGTACAAATTGTAAATAGCCTTTTGCTCCCTGTATTTTACCCCTGCCGCCTTCAGAATTTGAAAGAGAGTGTTCCAGTCAACATTGTCAAAAGCTTTCTCTAAGTCTACAAATGCTAAAAATGTAGGTTTGCCTTTCGCTCCCTGGAATCACTCAACAGAGGAAAGTCCACTGGACCTGACGGGATACCAATTCAATTCTACACAGAGTACGTGAAAGAACTTGCCCCCATTCTAACAGCCGTGTACCCCAAGTCTCTAGAGGAACAGAAGGTTCCAAATGATTGGAAAAGAGCACAGGTAGTCCCAGTCTTCAAGAAAGGTCATCGAGCAGATGCGCAAAACTATAGACCTATATCCCTGACGTCGATCTGTTGTAGAATTTTAGAACATGTTTTTTGCTCGTGTATCATGTCGTTTTTGGAAACCCAGAATCTACTCTGTAGGAATCAACATGGATTCCGGAAACAGCGATCATGTGAGACCCAACTCGCTTTATTTGTTCATGAGATCCAGAAAATATTAGATACAGGCTCCCAGGTAGATGCTATTTTCCTTAACTTCCGGAAGGCGTTTGATACAGTTCCGCACTGTTGCCTGATAAACAAAGTAAGAGCCTACGGAATATCAGATCAGCTGTGTGGCTGGATTGAAGAGTTTTTAGCAAACAGAACACAGCATGTTGTTATCAATGGAGAGACGTCTACAGACATTATGGTAACCTCTGGCGTGCCACAGGGGAGTGTTATGGGACCATTGCTTTTCACAATATATATAAATGACCTAGTAGATAGTGTCGGAAGTTCCATGCGGCTTTTCGCAGATGATGCTGTAGTATACAGAGACGTTGCAGCATTAGAAAATTGTAGCAAAATGCAGGAAGATCTGCAGCGGATAGGCACTTGGTGCAGGGAGTGGCAACTGTCCCTTAACATAGATAAATGTAATGTATTGTGAATACATAGAAAGAAGGATCCTTTATTATATGATTATATGATAGCGGAACAAACACTGGTAGCAGTTACTTCTGAAAATATCTGGGAGTATGCGTACGGAACGATTTGAAGTGGAATGATCATATAAAATTAATTGTTGGTAAGGCGGGTACCAGGTTGAAATTCATTGGGAGAGTCCTTAGAAAATGTAGTCCATCAACAACGGAGGTGGCTTACAAAACACTCGTTCAACCTATACTTGAGTATTGCTCATCAGTGTGGGATCTGTACCAGATCGGGTTGACGGAGGAGATACAGAAGATCCAAAGAAGAGCGGTGCGTTTCGTCACAGGGTTATTTAGTAACCGTGATAGCGTTATGGAAATGTTTCGCAAACTTACGTGGCAGACTCTGCAAGAGAGGTGCTTTGTATCACGGTGTAGCTTGCTCGCCAGGTTTCGAGAGGGTGCGTTTCTGGATGAGGTATCGAATATATTGCTTCCCCCTACTTATACCTCCCGAGGAAATCACAAATGTAAAATTAGAGAGATTCGAGCGCGCACGGAGGCTTTCAGACAGTCGTTCTTCCCATGAACCATACGTGACTGGAACAGAAAAGGGAGGTAATCACAGTGGCACGTAAAGTGCCCTACACCACACACCATTGGGTGGCTAGCAGAGTATAAATGTAGATGTAGATTTAGATATTTTACCTCTGCCGCCTTCAGAATTTGAAAGAGAGTGTTCCAGTTAACATTGTCAAAAGCTTTCTCTAAGTCTATAAATGCTAGAAATGTAGGTTTGCCTTTTATTAATCTAACTTCTAAGATAAGTCATAGGGTCAGCATTGCCTCACATGTTCCAATATTTCTACAGAATCCAAATTGATCTTCCCCGAGGTTGGCTTCTACCAGTTTTTCCATTCATCTGTAAAGAATTCACATTAGTATTTTGCAGCTGTGACTTTTTACACTGATAGTTCGTTAATTTTCACATCTGTCAACACCTGCTTTCTTTGGGATTGGAATTATTATATTCTTCTTGAAGTCTGAGGGTATTTCGCCTGTCTCATACATTTTGCTCACCAGATGGTAGAGTTTTGTCAGGACAGGCTCTCCTAAGGCTGTCAGTAGTTCTAATGGAATGTTGTCTACTCCTGGGGCCTTGCTTCGACTTAGGTCTTTCAGTGCTCTGTCAAACTCTTCACGCAGTATGATATCTTCCATTTCATCTTCATCTACATCCTCTTCCATTCCCATAATATTGCCCTCAAGTACATTGCCCTTCTATAGACCCTCTATATACTCCTTCCACCTTTCTGCTTTCCCTTCTTCGCTTAGAACTGGGTTTCCATCTGAGCTCTTGATATTCATACAAGTGGTTCTTTTTTTCTCCAAAGTTATCTTTAATTTTCCTGTAGGCAGTATCTATCTTACCCCTAGTGATATGCACCTCTACATCCTTACATTTGTTCTCTAGCCATGCATGCTTAGCCATTTTGCACTTCCTGTCGATCTCATTTTTGAGACGTTTGTATTCCTTTTTGCCTGCTTCATTTACTGTATTTTTATATTTTCTCCTTTCATCAATTAAATTCAGTATCTCTTCTGTTACCCAAGGATTTCTACTAGCCCTTGCTTTTTACCTACTTGATCCTCTGCTGCTTTCACTACTTCATCCCTCAAAGCTACCCATTCTTCTTCTACTGTATTTCTTTCCCTAATTCTTGTCAATTGTTGCCTTATGCTCTCCCTGAAACTCTGTACACCTCTGGTTTAGTCAGTTTATCCAGGTCCCATCTCCTCAAATTCCCACCTTTTTGCAGTTTCTTCAGCTTTAATCTACAGTTCATAACCAATAGATTGTGGTCAGAGTCCACATCTGCCCCTGGAATGTCTTACAATTTAAAACCTGGTTTCTAAATCTCTGTCTTACCATTATATAATCTATCTGAAACCTGTCAGTATCTCCAGGCTTCTTCCATGTATACAACATTCTTTTATGATTCTTGAACCAAGTGTTAGCTGTGATTAAGTTATGCTCTGTGCAAATGCATAATGTTTGTAAATACTACTTGAAATTCAATTACTTGCAAGTGTTATTCTATCTCAATTACACTTTTTGTTTTTTGTTTCTCCCTATTAATGTTGTTTCATTATGAGTAAATGGTAGAAAATTTATAATTATAACACAAAGCATGGTAGGAATTAACATTCTTAACACAAAGTTTGGAGGGATCATAAAAAAAATATTTTTAACAATGGGAAAATTTTAATTTTGGGTACAAAGTGGGGTTATATTGTAGGTGAAATCAGCTTGGTATGAAGATGGGAAGCTTAAAACGTGTAGGTTGTGCTAGTTTTGAAGCTTTTGCAACAGGTATATGGTTTTACACCATCAGAAAAAATACGTTTCAGTCTAGCTTTCGATAGTTATCTTCCTTTTAACATTCAGTTAATTTAATGCACAAGCAGTTACCTATAAAACTGTCACTAACAAGAGTCTCAACATTATCGTTTTAATGTGATTCAAAGCATCAATAAAAGAACTAGCTATGATCAAGCACTATCTTGAATATAAAGGGAAACACATCTACTATATTTTACACAAAAGGGCTAGCATTCATGGAACATTACTTGACGTGTGCAGTGGTACGTAAAATGAAATGACTGAGACGTAACTTTGAGAAATCTGAACTATAGGAGTTGGGCCAGGGATGGGATAAGGTAACATTTCATTATGAAACCAACACATTCTGAGTGCATCACCAAAAAGTAATCCGTCATGATAATTCACATCTGTTAATTTGTCTTTGAGGGCCCAATATATTGCATATTGCTATCAGAACATAATGATATTCATTGACACTGGGTCCTCAGCTCTGATGAATTGTTTAAGTGATTTAATGCCACCTGCATGTGTCTTCTTCTTCTTCTTCTTCTTTTTTTTTTTTTAAAAAAATCATTGTACAACTGTACATAATTTCTGTCTTACACCAATATCAAGTGTCTTTACAAAAAATTATCAGTGACACATTATACCATATGTCTCCTGTATCTGTGTATTTAAATATCAGCTGCCGTAACACTAATATCACTAGCACCTGTTACGGGTGCTGGTGATATAAATTATTTACAACACCTGCACTCATAAGCGCATTGACAGTGGTCGCTACTGAAATATAACAGAAGCAGAGAATTTCATAGCATATAGTGTCACTGATTTTTGTACAAATACTTGATATTGGTATCAGACAGAACTTGTGAGATTGCACAACAATTAAAGGAAAAAAACAACACCTGCAGGTGGCGTAAGTCATTTAAACAAAACATTATGAAATTTTTGTAACACTCTCTAACGTGGGATCTGAAAGTTAACAGAATCTTTGAACAGTCATAATTTTCTGACAACTTCTTGATGAGTCATATCCGCTAAATAAGAAGACATATGCAGTTATCTCTTCGGCACAGCATTCATTTGCTCACTATGTCAATATGTGCATAATGACTATAACTGTAATAGAGTGAAATAAATGTTAGAATATGTGCCAACATTAAATAGAAAATCATCATTTCTTGTTAGGTTTTGTTTTAGAATGGAAATATATCAATAAAACTGCTAGTTGGATGTGAGCTGAAAATATAACATAGGAATGCTGTGCATTCATTGACTAGCTGGAGCAAAAACTAAATAGTGCACAAGCACTGCAATTCTATACAACCACTAGTCTTAGCCTGTCACATGTAGAAGGCTGTCAGCAGTTTTGCACTAACTGCCAGTTGAGAAGTTTCCTTTATTTATCAAAATATTTTATGGATGGGTAAAGAGAGAAAAGTGAGCAAGGGGGGGGGGGGGAATTCCTGTGTAAGGTCATATGTTTTGTTCTCAATAATAGATTTTTATAGCAAATTCATTCAAAAATAACAAAATAGCATTTCAATATTTACTACAAAGGAATATGCCACTGAATATATAAAAGTAATTAATAAATTTCAAAGTTGATATGAAAAACTCACCAAATTTTTTCAAGAGTTTTGTTATCATTGCACTGCAAACCATGTTATCATCAGCAACAATCCAATGCAGGTTAGGTATATGCATCAATGTTTGCCCTAACCTTGTAAGTTCTGCTGCTTGCTCCCTCCTTGGATATGTGGGTGTAATAAAATAAATTGTGGGTATGTTATCCACATTTTTATTCCTGCTGTCCTATGGAAAAAAAATAAAGCGGGGGATTTGACACTAACAACTTTAAATTGCTCGAACAAAAAAATCACATCTGTGCTTAAAGTTTAATTTGGACAAGGGCTGAAAAGATACATTAGCTGATGACGTGTAACAGTTGAAAAAGGAAAACATTACTCTATATATTGTTTTCTTAGACACATGGAAATAACCATTACAAATAAAAACGTCTGTATGGTTACAAAACAAAGATCACCAAAGGGCAAAAACAAACACTTCAAATCCTGGATCAGGAAAGAGTTGGGGTATATGAAGTGAATGGGAAATAACAATAGTAAGTGATGCATAGATTTGTAGGAACACATTTGCTCCATGGGTCTGGATTGGCGTGGTTATTTTAATGCTAAAGGAGATAGTATTGTATATGCCAGAGCCTTCATTGTCCTCTATATTTCTTTTGCCTCAGTGTACTGTACTTTCCCTGTGGTCATTACTCTCTGTGGTTTCTTTCTGATTAGTATAAATCGAAGAGCCCCTATGTTAAGACCTACTTCCCAAAGAACTGACACATATTTCTAGAACCGAGAATACCATTCCTGACTCATGCTGCATAAGCACATTCTGTCATCTGAAGCATCACAGAGGAATATATAAATATGAATGAGAAACATATTTGATCTAAATTCAACATGAAACCTGCTGTCTTTTACATATTCTGTTTACCTTATTTCACAGGGAATCATGTAGTTCAGTTGCAATGGTGTACTGTGATTCGAGATGTAGGGACAACTGTCCTCTCACTGTAATTTCAATTAGTAGGGTTCTGTTCCATTCTAAAATATTTTTATAGGATTTGAACCAACCATAACTCCTCCTCAAACCTTTTGTGTAAAAAAGTGCTTATTTTATCAAAGTATACTCTTCTATTCTGACAATGATAAAAATATTCTTATACAGTTGTGTCACAATATAATAAGATGTTTTCACATTTGTGAAATATTACTCATGAAACACATGAGCTCTATAACAACTTACCCATAGAAACCTCCCAGGAATTCAGCCATCCAAGTGGAAACTTTAAAAATCAAACTGAAAAGTTCGTGTTTTCCCTGGATACGCAGTCATGTCACCTGTACATTGCTCACCTTGAAGTTGGGAAAGGTTTGTAGTACAGGTTCTACTTTCACTGTAGTCTGAACAGTGAAACTAACATCCCAGTATAAGTAACCCTGGTAAGAAGTTCATAGAACTATGAATGTTCCAAATCATGCTACTGTGTAGGTTAGGATCAACTGACATTTAGTCCTTGATTTTATAAGGTTTCAATGCAAATAGCACCAGAGTCTAGTATGCATTTAATAATTAACTCATTCAGAAACAATACAAAACAGATATGATTTTAGTTTAAAATTTTTTTAAATATTCTTTTGTTAATGAGCGACAACTGTTTTTCACCAAACAGCATAATACATTCAGATACTTTTTCCCAGAAGGCAAGTATCTGTGGTAGTTGCAATATACAGTAACCCTGCAGCAATTTATTTGGGTAGCAAGTTAGATCAGGTATCAATATTAAGTACTGAGAAACACATCCAAGTTGCAAATATAGTATACACCCAAATGTTGTGATTGCACATAATACGAGAAGCACACGAATTAAATAAGCTTTGTTAATTATTTATTCTAAACCAGGTGCCCCAGTTACACACACATTTTAATTAATTAAATTTCAAGTGTATTAATACTGTAAAAAAAATTCTGAGACTAATATCCTGTATTTAATTTTACTCTGTGTGTTTTATTTCTTTGTTTACTTTTAGTTGATTCTTTTTTCAAATTTTTACCACAGTATACCCTATTTTCTTATTAATACTCAAAAATTTTCATGTTTAATTTACATTGAAAAGAAATATGAGTTAATTATAGTATCACTATAAATTATTTTAAATTCTTAATCTTACTACAAAGTTCAGGACGCAATGAAAGTTTTGTTAAGGTACAACTGCAGTAGCACTCAATATATATGTTTCAGTAGTTGAACTCTTACAGACAAGGTAAATCTCGAAGACACAATCAGGGAAAATACACTCCTGGAAATTGAAATAAGAACACCATGAATTCATTGTCCCAGGAAGGGGAAACTTTATTGACACATTCCTGGGGTCAGATACATCACATGATCACACTGACAGAACCACAGGCACATAGACACAGGCAACAGAGCATGCACAATGTCGGCACTAGTACAGTGTATATCCACCTTTCGCAGCAATGCAGGCTGCTATTCTCCCATGGAGACGATCGTAGAGATGCTGGATGTAGTCCTGTGGAACGGCTTGCCATGCCATTTCCACCTGGCGCCTCAGTTGGACCAGCGTTCGTGCTGGACGTGCAGACCACGTGAGACGACGCTTCATCCAGTCCCAAACATGCTCAATGGGGGACAGATCTGGAGATCTTGCTGGCCAGGGTAGTTGACTTACACCTTCTAGAGCACGTTGGGTGGAACGGGATACATGCGGACGTGCATTGTCCTGTTGGAACAGCAAGTTCCCTTGCCGGTCTAGGAATGGTAGAACGATGGGTTCGATGACGGTTTGGATGTACTGTGCACTATTCAGTGTCCCCTCGACGATCACCAGTGGTGTACGGCCAGTGTAGGAGATCGCGCCCCACACCATGATGCCGGGTGTTGGCCCTGTGTGCCTCGGTCGTATGCAGTCCTGATTGTGGCGCTCACCTGCACGGCGCCAAACACGCATACAACCATCATTGGCACCAAGGCAGAAGCGACTCTCATCGCTGAAGACGACACGTCTCCATTCGTCCCTCCATTCACGCCTGTCGCGACACCACTGGAGGCGGGCTGCACGATGTTGGGGCGTGAGCGGAAGACGGCCTAACGGTGTGCGGGACCGTAGCCCAGCTTCATGGAGACGGTTGTGAATGGTCCTCGCCAATACCCCAGGAGCAACAGTGTCCCTAATTTGCTGGGAAGTGGCGGTGCGGTCCCCTACGGCACTGCGTAGGATCCTACGGTCTTGGCGTGCATCCGTGCGTCGCTGCGGTCCGGTCCCAGGTCGACGGGCACGTGCACCTTCCGCCGACCACTGGCGACAACATCGATGTACTGTGGAGACCTCACGCCCCACGTGTTGAGCAATTCGGCGGTACGTCCACCCGGCCTCCCGCATGCCCACTATACGCCCTCGCTCAAAGTCCGTCAACTGCACATACGGTTCATGTCCACGCTGTCGCGGCATGCTACCAGTATTAAAGACTGCGATGGAGCTCCGTATGCCACGGCAAACTGGCTGACACTGACGGCGGCGGTGCACAAATGCTGCGCAGCTAGCGCCATTCGACGGCCAACACCGCGGTTCCTAGTGTGTCCGCTGTGCCGTGCGTGTGATCATTCCTTGTACAGCCCTCTTGCAGTGTCCGGAGCAAGTATGGTGGGTCTGACACACCGGTGTCAATGTGTTCTTTTTTCCATTTCCAGGAGTGTAATTAAGTACCCAAGCAAATTCTTAGACCCAACAGCACATCAGTACCCATAAGTTTAAAACTGAAGTAACTATCTAAAATAATGAAAAGTAATGATCTAAAAACTGAATTGGGAGTGTTCCGACAAGGTTGTTAAAATGCCAAACTGAAAATAATTCAAAACAGCCTATGGGAACACATTCGTAATTTACTTCAGGGTAGGTAAATAACAATATTGTACTTTTGGGTTCCTTATCTGTGGCAATTAATCAACCTCTCAAGCATAAGATCACAAGAACATTGACACATTTGTAAAACTTAGAACAAGGACAGACCACAGTTCCTGCTGACTATTCCAGAATCTCATTTGTTGGTAGAATAGGAATGTGATTGTAGCAAGACTAACGGAAAAGTCTTCCAAAACTACTGAGCAGTGAAAGAAGCCCTTACCATGAATATGTTAATCACTCTCACTACTCCTTTCTCTTATTCAAACCAGCCTATGAGAACATTATCAATTTGACAGCTACAATAAAGATGGGAGAATGACACTATTATGGGGTGAGGGCACTGTAGATAAAAAAAAACCTACACGCATGAGTAGCACGAGGCTGTCTCAAGGTATGCTGCCGGAAAAAAAATTAGAGGTTTCCAATTCACTCAATACTTAGTATTGCAACAGTGCATATGGAATACATGAAATGATTACATTTACAGATCGATAGAACAAGTGGTTTTGAGGTACCAGGTATTGACACATGCTGAAAGACCCATATCAGTACGTGGTATAGCTTCCATGGGTGGCAATGCAAGTGCTGATTCCGGCATCCAGTTGCTCATACAGATGGTGAATACTGTCCTGGGATACTTTATGCCATGCCTGCACAACCTGCTCGCATAGTTCTGTAAGAGTTATTGGTTGATGAGTCACACGAGTCACTCATGCCCCATCATATCCCACGTGTGCTCGGTTGGAGACAAGTCCACAGACAGTGCTGGCCAGGGAAGTTGCTACACGTCTTGCAGAGCATGTTGAATTTCAAGGGCAGTGTATGGGTGAGCATTATCCAGTTGGAACAAAACATCACCTTTGTGTTGCAAGAATAGCCAGAGAATGGGTCTAACAACATTCTGTATGTACCGAGTGCTGGTTAGCATGCCCTATAGAAACACCAAATGTGAATGAGAGTTGTAGCTTATCGCACCCTAGACCATACGGCCTGGTGCAGGGCAGTGTGTCATGGACGAATGCACTCTACGAGACAGCACTCACCAAGTCTACATCATACGCACAAACGATTATCACTTGTGTGCAAGCAGAATTTGTTTTCATTGCTGAAGACAACAGTGAGCCATTTCATCCTCCAAGTGACCCTCTGATGACACCAACTGAGCCATGCATGTTGAAGCTAGGGCATGAGTGGAAGGCATGTTAGGTGTGTACGTGCCTGTAGGCCCACTGTTAATAACCAGTTCACGACAGTTCATGTTGACATGTCTGGGCTTACAAGCCCTCCTACTGTGGTGTGGAAGCTGTATGATCTCCCACTGCTGCCCTTACAATACAATGATTCTGGCAGGTATCTGTGCTGCATGGACATCCAGAAACTCACCTACAAGTGTGAGAATGTTCAGCATCATTGCACAAGTGATGCAGCACATCAAACTTGTGTGGGAGTTCTCTGAAAAACCATCCCACCACTTGGAAGGCCACAATTTGACCCTTTCAAACTTGTTAAGTTGGCATAGGAAGCATGAGTGTGTCTCCATGGCATAGTTGTCTGCTTGCTTCACACATTAGCATGACATTGAGCCTCCTGGCTGTGAGTATTCCTATTAAAGGGCAGACACAGACTGCATTCTGGTAGCTATGCCACTATGCTATCTGTTGGGGGATTATTTTGAAACCATTATCAGTACATCTACTATCACACAGATGGCATATACCGTCGTGAGATCAAAATCAACGGCATCTTTCCAGGGGTACTTTTTTTTTTCCCAGTAGAGTATAATGTCTTCGGATGGTATGGGTAGGCTTTGTCACAATTGGAAATAGAATAGAGAACTATTATGTTTGCAAGTCATCAAAGTCGGAGTTAGTTTTAATACAGTAAAGTGGTAATCCAATGTTTCAGGCACTACTGTAATATCATAATATGACAGGTGTAATGCCATATGGACTCTCATACACTGACTACTCTCCTGTTCCAATAACATCATAACACAAATGTAATCAAACTCATCGTATGACCTGATGTTGAGACTGGGAAGGATGGGAACTGATGTTATTAATTGATTGTAATTTATAATGGCATTTTATAGGTCAACACTGGCAAATTAGAAGGCAGCTGCTTTTGTGAAGTGGTGCAACTCACATGATGTTCAGAGGTGATTATGACAGATCGCTGTGTTGTGTCTTTCATGAAAGTGTTTCCCATGGTCAACAGTGAGGGTCTCATTGGCACAGTCTGTCAATATTTCATTTCCTCCTGGTGACCAAGACAATGGATAACTGTAATCACCATTACAGTTCAATCCACCCGCTGCTTGAGTACATATATTGCCTCTTGTGCATTCCTTTGAAAGTTAAGTGGCTGCCTAGCTAGTGTGTGAGCACCTGTGAACTGCATGTGTTAAAGAAATTCATTTTAGTATTCTTGCACCACTGATTTATTACATTGGCTGAACCCAATATGAATCTGACCTATCTTAAAGTGCTGACACCTCACAGAGACACTAATGCAAACTAATCTGCACTCACAGATGACAAACTCCCAGCACATGCAGCATATTAACGGTATCTTTGGTGGACCCTAGCAGGTCTCAAATTTTGATGCTGCTGTGGGCTATCAGCTTAAATCTCTTTTAAGTGAAGAATTTTCTCCAAACTGTCAGTGACACCCTGCACGCATGGCAGACGTGTCATGTGTGGCTGTCCACAACCCAGTCACTACTTGATTTTGTTAATGGTTTATTAACTGTAAAGATTACTCCTCAAACTGGTACACAGCTTCTGCAATACTGTCTTCACATTATCTACACTGCACTTTCAGTGGGCCCTCTTCATCAACATATATAATACCAAATTCTTTTGCTACAATGATGTTGGGGCATTGTGTGCTAGTAACTATCAGTGCCTCGAAGGCTTCTTGCAGAGTGTGTACCCAAATTCCCTTCAAGTGAAGCACAGACTTCTATGTCAAGAAAGGGAAACATGCCATTCTTTTCTATTTTCAACATGAACTGTATGTGTCTGTGTTATTTGTTGAATTACTGGTTGAATTTGTAATTTGTTTCAACTGTTGAAGAACTGCTACACTTGGAGGGGAAACAAACAGTTGCCATTTTTACATCAAAATACTTAATTCCTATTATTTACACAACAATGAATAATTTTCCTTTCATTGCTGTTTCTGAATACCTCACATTTCATTTCCAACTGACACCGTGTGGTATTGTGCAAAATGCAATGACAGGGGACAAGCTTCCTTCTCCTGATGTGACAGCATTTGTACTCTCATATGATGGTAACATTGCATTGGCAATTACATGTCTACGGTAAGATAATTATTAAACTGAATGAAACAGTTACCTACTACAAACTGATATTCATGTGATGTTTGATGACAACTTTAATCATTATATCGTATAAATAGAAATTAATTGTCAATTTTCTTGCTGCTTAGGGTCAACATGTATAAGCAGCTATTAGCTGAAAACCTGAAAAGTTTAATTTAAATTAATTTCCTACCTCAAATGACATGTGGCACAGGAATACATGTTCTCGATGATCATAATGTCTCCCAAACTCCTTGCCTTGAGAGCTCCATACAAAATATAACACTATAATTGTCATAGCAATGGTAAAAAGGAACATGTTCTTAAGTGGGAGCATTGCTTCCAGCTTTGTTAGACATTATCAACCTTCAACCTGAAAAAAAAGGGAAGATGAAGGAAGTGTAGAGAAGCCAAAAAAATACTATCAGAAGACTCAATTAATCTTTAGTGTAAGTAAAAAAATACTTTATTCAGCAGTTCACTTAAAACATAATCAACAGAAAAAAATTAAGCATTGCACTGTTGAAACACACTATTAGTCAACATGAGTGGCAGAATAAAAAAATACAGAACCCTTCAAATGAAAATGCACCAATATGAAATACATTTTTGTAATGCAAATACATTAAGAAGCTGCACATTCATGACTATGTGCCAGTCCAGGAATTACACCTGCCTTTTGTTAGCAATGTTCTTCGAACGAACTTTGTAAACTAAATTGAATCTTCAACTTGCCACTACATCTCCCCCTCTATTCCACACCTAAAATGACTCTTCTTATTATCCTATAGGACTATAACCCCTAAGATACACGCCCTCCTTCAGCCTTAAGTTTGTTACTAGAGTTAAATATTTACTTCATGTGAAGAATTTGGAGGAGGATGGTCTTTGTGAAGTTTATAGTGGAAGAAGAAAAGCAGCAGCAGAATGAAAGTGGAATATGGTCTAGTCATGCCCTGTGGAGAGCACTGCATATGAAATACAAGTATCCAAGGTCAGACATGTCCAGCATGCAGTTTTAACATGATATTAACCTCAGCACAAAGAATATTTTTACTTGAAGTAAATGATCCCAATCCATGCTCTAAAAATTTCATGTTGTCTAATATAACTACAATTCACATCCATATACGATTCGTACACTATCAGTATTGTAGTAACTCCATAATGACCTCCACACATTTTCTACTCACTTATCACTAACAACATTTTGCTAATATTCAATGCATCAATTTTTTGGCCATTCATCGAACTGTAGCTGTCAACTGGAAACCACGGGGCATTCAGAATCTTGTCTCCCCCTACCTCAACTCTATTGCATTTCTGTTGAATTCCCCTTTTCTATAACATTCCCTAAATTTTTGCCTATTCATTTATTTACACTTCAAACCCACTTGAAATAATTATACACCTACGCCCAAGTTTTATGATTATATAAACAAGTACCAGACCAAGATTAAAAGCCATATCTCTACCTTTTGTGGGTAGTGCACTGACAATTGAACAACCCCTCATTGATTGACTCATAGCTTCAACTAGTCACCATCTCCCCTCCTCTCGTTTACTTCCAAACTCTGAAGATGCCCTCCCACAGACGTGTTAAACTTTCAGCTCTGAAAGAATTTATGTATTGGAGTGCTTGACTGGGGAAAAGTCTATACAGAGTACAAGATTTCTTTCTCAGTAATACCTCTGAGGCTTTAAAACGTCAAACTTTCCACTATATTCATTTTCTCCGGGGGTGGGATGACCTCTGGGGAATTTGGAAAAAATAGGAGCAGCCTGCGACAGATTGAAACTTTCAGTCACTCAATGATGTGTGGTCAGATTTGCAATTGGCAGGTTACTTCCTGTGACCTGGGTACAAATCCCGGTCCGGCACACAGTTGTACAAGTAAAATATAATCAATAAAGTGTATACTCATCACAGAGGTAAAGATTTCTTTCTCATCAAGTTTTATTGTAGTCATGGGTCAAAGAGTACAACAACAACAAAAAGACATCAATGTAAATGCACAGTTTAAATATGGTAAGGAATTAAGGATTCTAAATAAATATTCTGTTTGTTACTCATCTCTCTTATGTAATACCTTTGACAGCAGAAGTAATAATAAAGCTGCATGCAAAGATATGTGAGGGTCTTGTTTGTTAATCCACGACATGTAACATAGTGTCAAAATACAAGAACTTTTAAATGTATTGGAGTGGGAGTGCAGCTGCAAGACAAAAAACAACATCCCCTTGTTTCATGTCCTTGAAGCAAGGTAAGAGCAGAGAGAGCACATAGCAGTGCAGCATGCTGTCACATAATATTGGCACAGCATTTAAATAGTACTCTTCAGTGTTTCGGCAAATGCATTATGAATGAACTCTCCAAGTATTATGAGGTTCAAAGACAGGCAGAGCACATGTTACTGTTGTTATTGCAGAATACCAATAACAGAAGTAGTGACAGTTTAAGGTTATAAAATACTGAACTCCAAGCAACACCACTACAGGTTGGTTAGCTTGTTGACTGGATTAAGGGACTACACAGTAAGGTCAATAGTCCCTCGGCCAAGTCTTTGTTCATCCAGAGGTAGAGACTCCCACCAAAAATGTGCTCAAGTGAGGAAAGTATGAAGGAGTGGTAAAAGCGAGGCACGGAAGGCAATATTGATGCCAGATGCCATAGCTGAAAAATGATAGCTCCAGAGTACAGAATGCCTTCTAGTCAGGAGATCCAGAAAAGTAAAGCTTTGTTAATGGCCTTCAGCTCTGCCATAAAAACATTACATGTTCCCAGCAGTGAATGGTGGTCCTGACCAGCAGGAGATGTAAAAGCATAACCCATCTTACCCACAGTTTTACAGCAGTCTGTGTAAAAGATGGTAGCAGCCTCATACTCCTGAAGAACTGAAAGGAACATATGCCAAAAGGTCATGGGGTTGACTGAGACTTCTGGTCCTTGCATTAGATTAGTCCTTAATTTGAAGACTAGATACTAATCAAAGGGGAGGAGGAGGGGTGGGGGGGGGGGGGTAGGGGGTGAGGTGGTGTGAGAAAACACGAACACGGGGAATACATTCTAAGGAGTACAGGTGAAGGCCCTGGCAGATGGCTGCGAGGTGCATAACTGGTAATCCCACCTGAAAAAAGGAGTGAGGCAGTCAATGCCCTTCATATGCAAAATGAACCTGCTAAGTTGGATGATTGGGAAACTGTTGGATGGTGATTGCTTAAGTGTGCAAGATTTGGTAATGGCAGAACTGAAGAGGGAAGTTCCCCACTTTGGAAAGGAGACTGCCTGTGGGACTTCAAGAAGACTGCCTATGGGACTAGTCCGGAAGGTATCAGAGGCCATTCTCACTCCATAATGATGGAGTGGGTCCAGCAGTTTCAAAGCTGAAGCTGTCACTGAGTGGTAAACCTGGTAACCACAAGACGAGCGCCCAGTAAATATGAAGGAGAGTAGTGCAATCTGCATCCAAAGATGTGTGGGCAAGGAAGCAGAGAGTGTTAAGCTTTCACATGTAGCTTGTCTTTAGTTGTCGAATATGAGGTAGCCAAGTCAGCTTCTCATGAAATAGAAGTCTCAAAAATTTGGACTGTGCCACAAACATCCAAACACTGGGTACCCACGTAGAATGAACTGTGGTACAATGACAAAAATGCACGACCTGTGTTTTTGCAGGAGATAACTGGAAACCATGGGGACCCCAGCAGTGGCCTGTCTGATGGCATCTTGGTGCTGGCATTCAGAAAAGGCTACAGAGTGGGAGCTGCACCAATTGCAGAAGTCATCTACATACAATGTGGAGGTGACCAGTAGTCTGACAGAGGTCACTACAAAATTGATGGTGATAAGGAAGAGTGTGGCACTCATCATATAGCTACGTGGGACGCCATTCTCTTTGACCCATGGAGAATCAACTGAAGCACCAACTTGAACCCACAATAAATGGTAGGATAAAAACTGGAATGTACCTCAAAAGTCTCAGTCATGGAGGGTAAGTAAAATATGCAACGATATGCTAGTGTTTAAAAAAGCCTCTTATATTGCTGTTTCCAACCTAACCAGATATTAAGTCTCACCTATTAGGAGGACAGAAGGCCCCAAGATTCGAGAACCCAGCATAATAGGTCAACAACAATCTTTCTAAGCAGTTTGCAGAGCACACTGCTGAGGTTAATCGACTGCTAACTGTTGATGGAAGTTGGTTTTTGCCTCACTTAAGGATTGGAATAATGATACTATCTCACCTTTTGCAAAGTAAAGACACTGAGATCCAAATATGATTGAAGACTCTGAGGAGATGGGGATGTTGGGTATCAAGTCAGATGAGGTATCACCTGACTTTGAATGGAATCAGGGCCCGGGGCTGCATTGTGAGAAGAGGCAAGAGCCTGAAGCTATTCACGGTCAGTGAAAGTTTCATTACATAATTCAGCACGCTGAGGACTGAAGGAGAGTGGAATGGCCCTAATTCAGCACTTATGCCCCTGGAAGGCAGCTATGTAAGCAGAAGACACTGACATCGTCACACAGTGGGTCACAAGGTGTTCAGCAAGAGCCGATGCATCAGTACAGAAACCATCATGAAGAAAGAGACCCAACACAGTTACGGATCTTTGGCGACCCATAAGACCGTAGAGCTTGGACCACACCTGGGATGAAGAGGCACAAATTCTCAGGGTGGATACACAGCGCTCCTAGCATTTCTTCTTACTGCATTTAATTAGATAAAAAGCATTTGCATGAAGTCACTTAAAAGTAATAAGGTTATGTGACAAGGATGCTGTTTGAAATGTTGCAAGGCTCTTCAGCGATCCCGATCAGCTAATGCAATATCTTTGATCTACCATGGCACTGGTTGGTGATGGAAGGGACCTGTAGAAAGGGGAATACCAGTTCCAGCTGTGTGGAAGATCACATCAGACACGCCTTGCACAACTTTGTCAGTGTAATCTGACAGAGAGGGGTCAAAAGTAACAGCAGAGGCACACAATTGCCAGTCCATTCTCTGAAGTACAAAATGTGGTAGTTGGTCTGTCTTGCAGTGCCAAGAAAGAGACAGGGTCACTGGAAAGTGGACACTGTCACAAAGATCGTCATACAGTGACCATTGTAGTGAAGCCACAAGATTGAAGGAAGAGATCATTAGATATCATACAGCCGCGAGCGGTGCATAGCAGAGAATGGAGACACAAAGCCACCAGGCATGGGAGCTGCTGGAGGTATTGCTAACAACGAACAGACAGGACAGACGAATAAGTAGGGAACGAAGGACACTATGACCAACCAGGACACAACATGAGGCAAGCAAACAAGAACTGAGGTGATAAACATGGTGAGACAACAACAACACAGAAACACTCCAAACAACAACAGTATGTATCTCAACACAAGGAACTGATTTGCAGTATGGCTGAGATGCACACACAAACTATGGCAAATATCAGACTGCTGGGGTAGCACTGCGCAGCCGCCTAAATAGCTGACTGCAGGAAACAAGATTGGTTGCAGACTTCACACGGTATGGAGAATGGCGCACTCCCATGGCAAGGCTTGCGGCACAGGTGTGCGCTGGAGCACAGAGACGCCTAGTGGGTATCCCAGTTTATACCATCTGGCACACATGCAACTTCTACGCCTTCCAGCACCAGATCCTCCCCCCCCCCCCCCCAAAAAAAAATCCTGTGAGTAGGGGTGGAAACACCCCAGACAGTGCCATGGTGGGCAGAAGGAGGGAACAGAGGGTGACCTTATGTTGTCGATTGCCAGCAGTGGGTTGGGAGGGCAGTCCATGGAGTCCATCAAAACGTCATCGGAAGGCAGGGCATCGCATGGCGCCTCCGACCCTTGTGGATGTGGAAAGGAGTTCCAGCGTGACTGTGGGAAGCTGGCAGCCATCAGCAGTGGGGCAAACTTGAGGGCCTCGTGCACACCAGGAGCAGGTGGGGGGTTGGGGTACGTGAGGTGCCACAAAAGAGTACGAGGCTGGAGTTGGTCATGGTGGTAGCACTCGAGCCCCTTGTGTGTCTCTACCATCAAATGCCGCCCATGGGTTGCGACTACTGTGGCAGGAGTCCAAGCAGCCTGGTCCCCATTCCAGTGGGCCCACATGGCCGTGTCCGGGATGTGGCACTGAGAGGTTCAGAAGCGGGGCTCAGAAGGCAACGGCGTCAGCAGATGGAGCAGGGTCCATGGTTGCCACCCATTGAGGAGTTCGGCTATGACCATCAATCGGTGTGGTGCGATAAATGGTCAGGAATAAGGTGATCTGATGTGGTGGCACAAGATTCGATTGCTTTTGTCAGCTGGTGTTTAAATGTCCTGACCAGTCGTTCTGCTGTACCATTGGAGAATGGATGGAACGGAGGGGTTCGGATGTGTTTGACTCCGTTGGCCTCACAGAGTGTGTGGAAGGAGGCTGCCGTGAATTGGAGGCCATTATCGAAGACCAAGGTACGAGGCAGGACTTCAGTGACGACAGCCTGAGTCAAGCCTGTGAGTGTGGCATCAGTTGTGATGGACACCATGCAAGGTATCTTGAGTATGCATCCATAATGAGTAATCACATCAATCCTAAAAACAGGCCCACAAAATCGAAATGGATGTGGTCCCAGGGCCAGCGAGGCATGGGACAGAGTGCAAATGACTGCGAAGGGCTGGCCTGGTGACGCACACACACCGTGCAACCACAGACCAAATGTTCAATGTTGCCATCGATGCAAGGCCAATACACATGATGGCAAGCCAACACCTTCATACAGGACATCCCCCGGTGTTACGGCGCAGCAAGCATAGGGCGTGGTGGTGCAAATCAGGTGGGATGATCACCCAATGGGTGTCAGCCTCCATGGCCAACAGAAGGACACCTGTCACAACCAATAGCCTGGTGAGGGATGCCGACAGGGCTTTAATACGGTTTTCAACTGGCGAGTCAGATAGGTGGGCCAACCATGGGTCACATAGCAGAGAACCTGGCACAGAACAGGGTCCCAGTGTGTGGCAGAGGTGACCTGTGCAGCCGTGATGGGAAATCCATCCAGAGTGTATTGCGGCCCATAACAATGTGAAAGTAGAGGACTTCCTGCTGATTGAACTCAGGATCAGGGCCCAAGGGGAGATGGGACAATGCGTCTGCATTGGAGTGTTGAGATGGGCTAATATTGGATAACGTAAGTGTAATTGCATAAGAACAGCACCCTGCACTGGAGATATTGAGCAGTTCACTCTGGGAGGTGTGTGTGTGTGGGCCGAATAGGGTAACCAAAGACTTGTGATAAGTTACGAGAGTGAACTTCGTCCCAAACAGGTAGATGTGAAACTTTTGAATGGCAAACAAAATCACGAGAGCCTTTCTCAATCTGAGAATAGTTCCTCTGTTCTGGGGATAGTGTCTTGGATGCATACGCAATGGGCTGTCCTGAGCCATCCACATTCCTGTGAGCCAGGACTGCCCCAATACTATAGGCCGAAGCATCGGCGACACAACCAAGCAGTGGTCCAGAGAGATGGGAGTCTGGCAAGGAATGGACTTGAGCATAGTGTTCAAATGGAGAAAAGCTTGACCACAGGCAGGAGTCCAGTTGAAAGGGACCCCTTTGCAACGCAAGAAATTGATGAGCTGTGCAATGTCAGCAGCCTGGCGTAAAAACTTTAAGTAGCAGTTAACCTTGCCCAAAAAAACCTGGAGGTCAGATAAATCCTTGAGGTGGGGAAAGGAGTTGATGGCCATGGCATTACAATACAACTGACGAATGCCATCTTTACTGAGCCAGTGACCCAGTTATTCAACTCCCAGTTGAAAGAAACTACTTTCCCGGTTGCCAGCATAACCCTGCAGCCTGCAGGGCATGAAATAAGGCACTGAGGTTTTGCAAATGCTCGTGGCATGTACGGCTGGTGACCAAGATGTCGTCGAGATAATTGGCACAAGCCAGGATGGGCTGAGTGAGCTGCTGCAGGTACATCTGGAAAATGGATGGCGCCGAGGAAATACCAAATGGAAGGCACTTGTATTTATGTGATCTGAAAGGCGTGTTGATGACAACGATGTTCTGGGATTCCTCGTCTCAGGGTAATTGGTGGTAAGCCTCTGCCAGATTGATCGTGGAGAAGTATCTGCCATGCGCAAGTTTGGCGAGAAGGTCTTCCTGCCAGGGAATGGGATAGTTTCAGCCAGGGACTGTGCATTGACTGTAGCTCTGAAATCTCCACATAGGTGAAGGGAGTCATTGGGTTTCCTGATCACCACTAACCGGGTTGCCCAAACACTCACTTTCATGGGCTCGATGACGCCAGCAGCTTGCAGTCGATTGAGCTCTTGCTTGACTGCAGGACGTAAGGCCACCAGAATGGGTCGAGCCCAGAAGAACTGCAGCTGAGCATCGAGCAGGAGAGCAATGTGCACCTGGAAGATCAAAGCACACCCTAAGTCAGACTGAAACAGAAAGGCATAGATCGTCGAGGTCCTGGAACAGGACAGCAGTGGAAACGACCTTAACTTCGTGAGAAATCAAAAAGCCAAACAGTGTGAAAGCGAGTCCAAAAATGTTTGAAGCCAAGGGATGGTCAACCACCTGTACGGTCAGGAACCAGGGAACATGTTTATAGGTGGCGGGGACTGAGAACTGCCCCCGGAGGGGGACAGAACCGTCAACATACACAACCAATTGCTGAGAGGTGGGAGACAACTCTGGGGAACCCAGGCATGTATACATCACCAGATTAATCAAGGAGACGATGGCCTCCATATCGACCTGGAAACGAACGTCCACATTAAAAATGCGGAGTTTGACGAACAGCTACCACATCAATGGGGCATCCAGTGGGACAACTGATTGCAGTATGTGCACGGTATCCTGATGCCCCTTGGGTGAGGGGTAGGAGCAGGTTGAGAGGCTGTGACAGACAGATTGGAGATGGCTGACTTTCTGAAAGAGCATGCACATTTTCTAGCGATGGGAACAGTCTGCGCGAGAGTGGGCGCAAACGTACTACAGGCAATATGGAAGTGACCCATGCGGCCGCTGATGAGGGCAACCAGCAGCTCCGAAGCCATAGAGATGTTGGACAATGAGGAGTCTTGACGACGTTGCTCTCTGTGGGCTGTACCATGCCAACGGCGCGAGGGAGGCACCCACAGGGAGGACTCTACTGCTGCCACCTGTGGCCTCATCATGAGACGCTTGTTCGCCGCTTGTGTGATTTCAAAGGAGGGGGCTATGCACAGAATGTCTTCCAGCGTGGGGTTGTCGAGTTTCAATGCAGCCGTGCAAACCTCTGGATCGGGTGCCAGTTGAACGACAACATCGCAAATCAAGGAGTGCCTTGCAGTGCTGATTGGTGCAAGTGAAGTCGCATTTGCAGCTGAGAACCTGCAAGTCCATGACCCAAGAATGGTAGGACTGATGGCGCTATTTATGGTACTGGTAGAACTCAAGCTGAGACGCCATGACAGTATCGCTGGGAATGGTAGTTAGTCACCAGCACACACATCTCGTTAAAGGAGAGAGCCATGGGGTCTGACAAAGGTGCCAACCTGCGGAGCAGAAAGAACATGTCTGGTGATGCCTAGGACAACAGTTGGGTTGGGTTGTTTGGGGAGAGAGACCAAACGACGTCATAGATCTCATCAGATTAGGGAAGGATGGGGAAGGAAGTCAGGCGTGCCCTTTCAAAGGAACCATCACAGCATTTGCCTGGAGCAATTTAGGGAAATCACGGAAAAGCTAAATCAGGATGGCCTGACAGCACAACCTCATTCGGTCCAGGACAAGAACGACGACCACTGTAGGGAGTTAACTGTGGCCTGAAATGCTGTGAAATGTTGTTTCAGATGATGCAAGTATGTTTCCAGTCTTCCTTAGCATCGCTAAAGGGCGAAAACGACGGCGGACGTGGGGAAGCATCAGAAACCAGTACATCAGGGAGCTGGTGCAGCAAGGCATCCCGTGCCGTGACTTTGTTCATCACAAACTGCAAGGATGTTTAATTGGCGCTGCTGCTGCTGCTGCTGTTGCTCCAGGGGACAGAACAACTTAGCCCCCATGCTACCAAACCTTTTACCTCAACAGCAATGTTATAGCTGCGAGCGGTGCATGGCAGAGAATGGAGACGCGAAGTCGCTGGAGGTATCCCTAACAGCGAACGGACAGGAAGACGAATAAGTAGGGGATAACAGACACTACAACCAACCATGACACAACGTGCGGCAAACAAACAATAACTGAGGTGATAAACACAGTGAGACAACAACAACACAGAAACACTTCAAACAACGAAAGGACGGGACTGGAATGCAGTACGTCCAAAATGCACACGCAAATTACGACGAGTACCAGACTGCCGGTGTAGCTCCGTGTAGCCACCTAAATCACTGACCGTGGGAAACGAGATTGGCTGCCGACTTCACACAGTACGGAGCGTGGCGCACTCGCACGGCGAGGCTCGCGGCGCAGGCGTGCCGGAGCACAGTGACCGCTATTGGGTATCCTGGTACATATCCTCTGGCACGCATTCAACCTCCGCACCTTCCAACACCAGAAGATCTATAGCTGAAAAATGCCATGAGCGGCATTGAAGTGTGTAGGGCGACCATAAATGAGGAGAGACAGATCATGGTCAGTATGTAGCTGGTCAAGTAGAAGGCCCCTACCAGATGAAGGAGGGAATATTATGTACAGACTTTTCCAGATGACTCCTTGGAGCTCGCACAGTTCCGACAGAATGCACTATAAGCACGGAGTGTTGCAGAATGGTCATCAGTGACTTTCCTGTAGAGCAAGGCAAATTGCAGAAGATGGGGGAAAAAAGGTGTTGTAGTTCTGACAAGTGACAGTAACATCCATTACAGTTTCGCTGAACGGTCACATTATGGATGTCCAGATCAGGTGTGAAGGAACCAAGAGGACCAGTCATACCCCACGATCACTGCCTGTCACCAATGGGGATGGAACGTCAGTGATCATTGGTTCAGAATCTGATGGCATGCACCAATCTGGCAGCTCTGTGTGTCACAGGAGTAGCCGCCGCTGCCGCCGCCGCCGCCGCATCCTCCTCCTCCTCCTCCTCGTCAGCCTTTGGTGGCCGGGATTCTTGCAAGTGCCTATCCATGATTAGTGTGTGACATGTGACACGACAGTCATTTGTTATTGGGAGAGAGAAGTTTGATCGCGGGTCACGCTTAAAGCGCGGGCGCACAGCAACCTGTGAGGCTGGCTCAGCCAGGCAACAGGGAGGAAGACTGCAGCGAGCGAGCGGTAGCGGCAGATTGCTCCACGTGGACCTGTCAGTCTCAAACGGCTGTCGGTTACGTGACGTCACGAGGGTTTACCCGTTCTAGCGCACGGCTTTAAGGCAATGCTTTATCCACTTTTGTACTGATTACACGCAAACGCAAATTAGTACAACAAAGTACGAAACGGCAAATGAAAGAGAAGTTTGAGACGAATCATCCGAAATGCTGATTTTATTTATACGAATTTTACATCAAAAGATATTAAATAAACAAATCTGTAATGTGTCCAATTTACTGAATAATTTATAACTTTTGAAGCAACGCAGGTACAGAGTAGGTCGGTTGCTCATTTTAAAGGTCTCGTCGAAACGCCGCTACTGACATACTTGTATAATTTGCAGCATTAATATTTTACTGGTAAAACACCAATTTTATTAATTTGCTCCGAGCAATTAATTAAAACAAATAATACTAGACAGATGCATGAACAGCAAGGCAGTGTGTCGTAGCGGGTGTCGTTACACACATTTCAACATGATTAGCTTGTGATGTTTGTAATTATTATATGTCGTCATTGTTTATTAAAAATTTTTGCATAGTTTTGCCCACATCTGTCTAACTTTTGTACATACGTAAATTCCGATCAGCGCATCAAAAATAGCACTTCAAAACCATGTTATTTAGTGGCAGAAATGGACAAAGATTATCTTCGCACTCTGCAAAGATAATTGCAAAACATTAATTCTGAAAAAAAAACTATTGCTGCTACAAATTTGTGTAATGTCTGTTTCTTCATGAGAATTTGAGGGTGCATATAATAGCACAAATAGAATTAAGATTGCTGTTCTATGTAAAAAGTTATGCAAAGAAGTTATCAATAGAAAGCAGTTACATGAATTGCTTGGGGAATTTCAGATCGAGGGTATTTCAATGGAGCTGACACAGAGCTCCAGGACAGAGTTCTGTGCGCCTCTACCGATGCCAAGCCTGTGTTGCTCGACGCGACACTTTGATGATAGTTTGTGTTGTTCCAGAAGTGCTAGCCGAATTTCACGCGTGCGTGCAAAAGGAATGTAGAATTTTTTCGCAAAGAATCCGGACTTAGGATATACTCAGTGTGGAACACAGTATGGACTTGTGTTTTTCATGCATTGTCTTTTGGTGATTGTTATAGCAAGCAAATGGGACTTTCCTGCTAACTTGTAGCTGTGGAGTTCTGCAACACCTAGCCACTGAAGTGCTACTATGGGACTGTTTATTTTTGAGCATTCCGAACTGTGTTTTGGGATACCAATCGGACTTAGTTTCTGATATGGTCAGGTTGGACCCTAATTATTTTCACCACGTTTAGGTGACTGATTCTGAAATAGTGCCACTGGACTTTATCTGTGTTTAAACCAGTCGGGACTTTGAATATTTTGTGGCATCCGACACTTAGGGATTCGCGCTAGTGTCGAGTGAACTGTAGATTATCGGGATTAGGCCAGTTTTTAGCGAACTGATCGATTTCCTAAACATCAATCGACGTTCTTCAGCATTCAACAACTTTATTTAAAATTTACAGTGTGTTCAGTATCACCATTGGGGGCTCGAGCAATAATTAATACGGCATGTAATTGTTTGGAAAATACCACCAGTAAACTGCATTTAGTTATGAAAAAAAACTTCTGAATTTTAAGGAACTTAACAGACGCATTCAATTAGTCATTTGACTTCAGCCTTCTAGACTGTCCTAGTAAACATTTGTACTTGTAAGTCAACAGCATCGAGAATATTTTATTTATGCACTTTTAAGAGGTGTTAAGCGCAAGCGGCTGGCGGTAGAAAGGATATGAGGACATCCCCGAGATAGACGACGAGAGCCAGTGGGCAATCGCATTTGCAGCCGCATTCCATTCCGCCGACCGTCACAGGCAGCTGAAGAACAGGCAGCCCTGGGATCCACAAGCCAATGGCTGGCATCGGGCCTCTCATCTATGGGTTTCCTGAGAGAGGGGTTCTGAGAGGATGCCGTCACTGTCAGAGGCCACAGAGGAAGCTGCTCCTCCAGCCGGGTGTGAGAAGTGATTCCCGAAAATAGTGCTGCGAGAACCACAAGAGAGGAGGGCAGCGGGAAAACTGGTTTGGAAAAAAAACTGAGGTAGTGAGGGTGATGGCTGTGACTTTTGCATAATAGGACATCATATTAACAGAATGTAGGCATTCATATTTGTTTTGTCTCAGTATATGACAAGCAGTCAATAGATTTATATTCCAATAATTCCCTTTCTTTCTGGGAGACTGGGCAAATCCGTGAACGTGAAGGATGGTGTTATGCGCAACTGACACACAAAAGTGGTTGCTCACAAGAACTACCTTTGCGGAGTGATAAGTCTGAATTTTGGGTCCGCCACATAGTTGGATGACATATTACCAAAGCGTAAGCATCGGAAGCACTACACAGGTAGCGTGAAGGTTTCACGTCACACCTGCACACCATGACTAAATTTCCTGGAATGACATACCTTCAAAGGCTAAGATAGAGGCACCTGTATCTGACTGCTTATCTTCGAGAGCTTTTTGGACACGTTGGACAAAATGTACACATCATCGCTCATTACCTTGTATCTCCTCATCTGTTTGGAGCTTAATGTTTCTGTGGAATATGATTTCTTGGACCAAATTCAAAGTTTTGTGCGAGGCAATGGTTACTGGTATGTCACCCGGAATTTCACATGCCTGATGAGCTGTAGACTGTGCAGCAGAGGCGGCTTTAATCAATAGTGATCAACTGTGCGTTTTTCCCAATGACTCAACTTCTCAAAATTCATTTTCAGTATGTTCCACAAAAGATCATGGCTTTGTTGCAGTAAAAGTATCCCCATCAAGTCCGAGTACATACCAAGTACTGGGCAAATTATTTCGCTCCTATATGTCTGGCTTGTCCATCTTCCCATGGGGTAACCAGAATAGGGAAAGAAGTATAACTGTACACAATGAAACTCGTCTGATGACATGGGCAGATCAGAAGGGCCACTGTTTTGGTTTATTTTAATAAGTTTCGTGTGTGAAATGTCCATCCTGATGCCACCTACTCTGATCAAGGGCTCTTTTTATGGGCACCACTCAGCTGCAGCAAAGGCCATCTGGCACGATGGCCATTGCTGGGAGTCCTGACGTCCCTGGAAGATGGGCAATTACCACTTGGCATGCATAGGCAGCTAGTAGCTCAGGCATCAGCATTGTGATCCCTGAGTTATCGAGGGGCTCAACTGAACGCTTGCATAACAAACCCACAACGTCCGACTGGTTACTGCGTTGGCTTTGAAGCTCATGTAACAGCCTACACAGGTATTGTTCGCAAATGATTTTCGACAGTGCATACAGTATGCACTATTTAAAGTGTTGTCCTCTGTTCAGTCCCCTACAGAAAAAAATGGAAAATGGTCAAACCCAGATGAGGACCAAAAGTTATTTCAGCTAAAAGGTGATGAATGAATGGATAATCTGACAAAGGAAAGCTAAACCTAGGAAATAGGCAGATTGACAACAAAGGCAAAAGTTAGAAAAGAAAGGATAGTCAGTGATTAGAGATTGCAGCGCAGGAAAGGAACTAGATGTTGCATTAGCTTGGGGCCCCGTGTCCGCCATGTACGTACTCACGAAAGTTGTGATCCCCCTGAGGGGTATAGTTCTACAATCCTTGACTGTTCCCATGTAATGGTAATCTGAGACAGTAGCATCTATTGACAGTTCTTAGTACTAAACTCTGATTATTATTCGCGCGTGACAGCAGTACAAGACACTATAAGACATGGATACAGAAATACATATGCATCATTTGCAAAAGAAACAAAATATTAAAAGAACACTAGCAACACGGCAACTGAGACGAAGAGACATAAGCCAACATGTAGACTGTGAGAACATCGAGACACAATGTTAGATCATTTGAGAGTACTTGACAATGCAATTCAGGATCTGCTTTCGGATGCCAATTTCATGAAGTGCAAAGAACATGTTGACATCGACAGGAAGGCAATTCTTAATACAACAAGAAAAACTGCAGACATCCTGCCCACACTGGTTGCAAACCTGAAACTTATGACAGCTTAAGTTGTGACAGCAGCTCCTGTACCTGTGACACAACATACCATCAAACTCTCATCCATCAGATTAGAGTAATTTCCAGGAGAAATAAAGAGGTAGTCTCAATTTTGTGAGGGGTTTCAGTCTTCAATGTCTACTATACACAAGCATGTCGTTCTCTGAGGGTACTTAACACTAGAAAAGATCGCTGACAATCATGTCATGAAGCTAGTGGAATTTCTGAATGATTAAGTGGAGGGAGCCATGATCACCAACAAAATTAAAGATAGTAACATGTCAGGCACATTTATATTGACGGCAGCCACACTACAAGTGAATGCAAAAGGACAGAAGCTCGACAGAAAGACAAAACGGGAGCAATCAATATTTAGTATCCCTGCCAGCAGACATCACATTGGAGGCAGACAAGCTGGCATGTGTAGTCCAGCAGGATAGGGCGGAAATCTGGTATGGAAGACATACGCAACACGCAGCACCAAGAAGACCTGCTAGCGAAGCTGTTTACCTGTGGGCAGCAGTAAGCCGGAAGGCAAGTACTTACTCAAAGCTTGGCCAACGCAGACCTCGCCTAGTACATTGTGCTGAGTGTTGTGCCGAGTGCTTACGGCGTCAGTTGTCTGTGCCAGCCGCACACTTAGTTCTTCCCTGCAAGTCTCTACATGGGATCACACTCTCTGCTTCCCATAGATTGGTTCGCATGGAAAGTTAGTTTCCTGTTTCCCAGCTATTAGCAAGCACTGTCATCCGTGATGTATCCGCATCGACAGTGTAGTGAAGCAGTGTAAAGACTAAAGTGGCAAAGAACGACACTCCTACAGATGTGATACCCCTGTACTGCTTTCCCCTTTCCCTAGTGTTCACTCTGACTACCACGAACCTGGCATTTCTACAATGATGGCAGGAACAGTTGTGCCTACAGAAGGAATAGCAACAGCTGCAGCAGTGGCACCAGCAACACGAGCAGATGTAGTCACTAATAATCCAGAACGCGGACTTGCTTCGCGCTGTTGCCTCGCGGGGGGGTGCGCCAGCCACCTGCTGTTCCGTTTTCTGTGATACCACCTCACGATCAACTTTGTTTGCCTCTTTCAATGACTCGCCAGAAAGGTGTGAGAATTACCTGTGCCGGTTCTTGCTGACCCATTTCCCCTGCATATTGTTTTGGTGGTCCATTTGAGTTGGCTGGAGTGCATATATTCAAGTGTGGATCACGCATGGTGTACATTTTTTCTCCTAAGTGATTGGCTGAGAGTTGTCCAGGGGGTTCTCATGCTTGGCACAGAGGAGCAATGCTGTCATGTGGTCATTCCCCTGGTGTATGTCCTCTAATACTCCAGCTGCTCCACTGGGGTATTACTCATACGAAAGCATTGGCGTGATGTCACATCCACTGGTCACTGATTGATCGTGACACTGAACATCTGGTGTGATCTTGCAGGGCTTGTCAACAGAAGTAGGCTGCATCAGCTTATCAGTTCTCTCCTTGTCCGGTTCCAGAGCACCCTTGCGACAGAGTGCACATCGGCTTCATTGCACCTTCTCGTGCAGGATGTGATTGGTTGTTGGTCGATGCATTGTCCAGTTTCCCATATATAGCCAAACTGTTTTACACGTCATCCACTGCCACAATTCATGCACTGCCCGTTATTTTTGCCACTGAGGGATCCCCATGTACCCTGGTATCTGACAAAAGTCGGCAGCTTGTGTCACATAGGTTTGAGGACTTGTGCTTTCTCATAGGTATCCAGTATCTGATTACCAATTCATTTCACCCGGCTTCTAACTTGGAGGTGGAGAGCTTTGTGCGTACATTTAAGATTCAAATGAAGTAGTCTGTGTCTGCCGCTTCCCATGATGATGCATTGTCGAGCTTTCTGGCTACATATTGGGCAACGCCAGTCAACAAGTGCAGTCTGGTGGAACGTTTGCATGAGCACAAGCTGCAGGGGCTCCTAGATTTGCTGTAACCTGATTTGCACGCCACGGACAACTGTGCAGAGCCGTTTTTTCCTTAATGGGCTGCCATTTGGACCTGGATCTATGGCCAGAGGCAGAGGTGGCTGCCAGATGTTGCGGTCAGCTTCAAAGATTGGCAGTTGTTTATGGTGAATGATGATAGTGAGCAGCTGACCAGCTATGCAAATCAGACACACCCACACTTGTTTGGGGTATCACTGCTGTGTTCAGCTGGTCTGCCAGCAGCAGACTGGGTCATGACGTTGTTCCAGGTGAGGGCTCTCACCTGCAGCAGCATGCTTACCCATTGTTGCCCCCTCCCTGCACTCTGCTGTACTCCTCTCACCTGCAGCAGCGGCTTCCAGTGAAGCCTGCACCTGCCAATGTGGAGCCCATGGATTTTGACCTATCTCCCTCCTCCTTCACCTCCTCCTCCCCCTCCTCCTGCTCTGCCTCCTCACCCCCTAACTGATGGAGGTGGCATTGCCACCACTGCTGCCAGTGGACCTTCTGTTGCCACAGCCTCCATGCCCTTCTGCCCTTCCAGTGGAGTAATCGCCCTTGGCGTTGCCTCCTTTGGTGGTTGACCTGCTGTCTAGTTCTCAAGTAACATCTTCGGTTATGTACCAGAGGTCATGCTGCTGATTCTGCAGATTTCCTTCCTTGGACATTTGGATGGATTTTGAGTGGATCGATATCTGGTACGATAGCTCTTGCCGAAACATCCCGTCAATTCACAAGATTTCCATGATACATTCAAAATGGAGGACGGATGGGTAGTGGTTTCATTACTAAGAATAAATGATGATATCCTTTCTTTGAATCTCTGCAATGGAGAAAAACATTTTAGAATGTTACAAAGAAAATTTTCTAATAGCTTTCAATTTCATGAGATGTATCGTTCTCAACTGTTGCTTTATATTCAGAATGAACAAGTCGAAATGGTCAATGTGCAGAACACTAAAAATGATGTCTTATGTCTTCCTCATCATGCAGTAAAGCAAGAATGCGAGTTAATAACTGGAGAATTGTTTTTTATTCTTCATTGTGGAAATATGTTTGACCATCACTTTATGACGCTTTAGACTTAGACCCAATCTATTACCTGAAATACTCTCAACTTCAATTCAGTTCAGGATGTTTCAATCAGCAATTGTTGGAGATGGCATTCCTAAACTATCTTTGAACAAAAACGACAGAGACTTAATGCGATTGTTTAGGTTTCGCATTGAGAAGAAAGAAGATGCATTTACAGCTTTACACGTTTACCATTTGGCCTAACATGCAGCCCAATTTCTCCTTTCTGCAATGTTGCATCAACTGGTTACAAAACTTAGAGGCTCATATCCCACTGCAGCAGAATTTCCAAATAGAAGTACTTTTATGGAAAAGTTTGCCACCAGCTGGGAGGACGACAATGGAGTAAATATCAGTACACTACCAGCTGTCAGGTTTGTCACAACAAATAGAACTTCCAATGGTAATATGGGCTACAAATTCTAATATACTAGAGGGCATATGGAAAACGGAAGGGCAGTCCGTCAGTGAAGGGCAGTCAGTCAATGAACATACTACAGTCTTAGGTATCGACTCGGATATGGAATCATTATCAATTAAACATGTGATGAACCTACTAAAAAACAGAAATCACTGCACATGATAGCACAATTCTAAAATGCTCTTGGCATCTTCTCACCCGTATTCATCATACGAAAGATTCTTTTTTAGGACACGTGGTATAGAGGCATACACTGAGAGAAAATTCTGCCTTCATATGGACAATTGGAATTTCACCACTCACTCATCTGCAAACCTCAAGAATATCAAGATGGGTAGCACTGCACAGTCAAATGCCAGAAGCTTCAAAAGTTCACATATCATGTGATGCCTTGGAAAGAGCCTACGAGCTGTATTGCACATAAGGAGCTCCAAGGCTAAAAATACATTTGTTCATCTGGTCGTCAGTACTAACAGCTATTCCCTATCAAACCAGTGATAGTTCCGCAGTTTGAGCTATTAGCTGCCTTACTTGGTTCGTGACTTCTGAGGTATCTCTACCAATGATCTAGATTTGACATCACAAACATGATAATATGAAGTGATTACATGTTGGCACTGGGCTGAATACACTGCGGTCCTAATCACTGGAATACATTTGTTTGTAACTTAATAACAGAAATTCAAGAGAGTTTGATGCCCAATCACAAGTAGTCCAGCAGATTTTGGTATCACATGGGATATCAATGGAGAAAATACATGGCCCATCCTGACTAGCTAAACCACCTGACACCTGGCCTCAATAGGATATATACGAGAATTATATTTCAGAAATATGAAAGATATAGCAGCAAGCTTTGGCTATAATGCATGGGTGTGTGCCACTGACACAACAAAATATACTTATTGCTGAAAAATATTACAATTAATAGCATGGGTTCTGCATTTCATCAATAATATTCAGTGTTCAGGAAAGGTTAATGTCGAATTCACCGTCCACCAATTACAATCAGCAATACACAGTTGTCTATGGATGGTCCAACAAAAGAGCGCTTCCCAGCGGAATACAACACACTTAGAAACAAAAATGATGCCAAGAAAATTTAAAAGCGCATGTTACAACCCATGTCAGGATGGGCTTATACAACTTGGAGGATGATGTCTCTCTGCAGAGATGAATGTGGGGAAGAAAAGCACCCACTGCTTCTGGAGAGTCCAAATCCACCAAAAGACCACTCAACTGAGAGATGCGCGTACATCAACATCTAGGAACTTCCATAGTACTGTCAGAATTGTGTAATAAGTTTTGGATCGTCTAGGGAAGACAAATGGTTAAAAAGGTCATATAAATATCTCCCTTGCTAAGTAGCTAGAAATGTCCTCAGATATGAGACAGAAGCTCCTCTACTACCTGACCATATTCAATTCACCAAGCCATCTGCTGAAAGAGGCATAGATTTTGCCAGACCACTTTTCGCCACTGTTGGAAACTTACTACAGAGGTGTTACACCTTTCTCTTCACATGCGCTACAACGAGAGCTCTTCAAATAAGAGCACAGATAAAACCAAAAGGTTTACTGTGAGGAGATGACTGACAAACACTATTTATTCTGACAATGCAAAAAAAATTTCAAGCTGCGAACATGGAACTAAAAGACCTCTCTCATTTCTTTGAAAACACGAAGATCAGCCAGCACTTCAGTCACCAAGGTGTTAAATAGAAGTTCATTCCATCATGGGTGGCTTCTTGGGGAGGCTGGTGGGAGCATACAGAAGAAACAACAAGGTGCTGCCTGAGAAAGGTTGTGGGAAAATCCTTAGCAGACGAGGAAACAGAACTTTACAGGTAGAAGTAGAAGCTGCTATCAACTTGTGAACAACTGCACAGTGTGACTTAGAAATCCTAACACCAAGCCATCTGGTAACTGGAGCACAGCTGACTACATTATCCACGGATCCTGAACGGAGTATGTTGAAAGATCTTAGAAGAGGGGCGAGGCAAAGTGAAAATCTGCAAAATAACTTCTTGCGGATGTGGAAGAAAGAACATCCTCTTAAGCCCAGACACTGTCATGTCCATAATCCTAACAGGAAACCTGTCAAATGGCACGTGGGAGAAATTATCCTCAAACAGAAAGATACACAGTTGAGGTACAAGTGGAAGAGAACCACCATTGTTCAAAGAAGAGCAGTAAGAGATGAAATAGTGCAGGCCTTCATTCTTCAAACACTTGGCAGAAGAAATATTAGTCAGCCTGTGTAAATGGTCATCCCACTTTAGACTGACCATTTTTTTGTTTTTTTTTTGTTTTTTTGTATGATGTTGAGGATTGTAAATAAATATTCTGTAATTCATCTCTATTACGTAATATATTTGAATGTAGAAGTAATAGCAAAGCTGTGAAAAAATATAAATTATGACTTTTTGATTAATCCACGTTGTATAACCTAAGGGAAGTTCTGGCAGAATGTACATAATTTAGGAGTAAAGGAGATAACTCACTGAACAATGGTAGTGGGTTGAGTCACTGACAGGAACAAGAAAAGAATGGAAGATCTACTAGCTTTTTGACAAATCCTTTAACGAGATAGAGGCTGCCACCCTCCTCCCCCCCCCTCCCCCCACACACACATGCGGATGCATTACACTAGGTGAACACACAATGCTGGGAGTGCACTGTGGCAAGTAGACTGGGGTGTGTGGTTGTGTTGGTTGAGGTAGGTAGACGGATAAAAGAGGCAGTAAGCACAAGGAGAGGTTGGGGAAGGGTGGGTAAAGTTCCGAGAGAGGCAGTAGGTGTGCAGGATAGGAATACGGTAGGAAAAGGAAGTATACATGGCACAGAAATGTGACACACAGGCACTAAAGGCAGTGAGTTCATACAGCGCACGATGATGATGATGATGATGTGGAAGATTGGATTTGGAAGGGGAGAGACAGGACAGACGAAGTGTAGACCTTTGGATGGTGGGTGTGGGTGCAGTGGATTTGTGGAAATTGAGGCCAGGAGGATTACAGGAACAGGGACAACCCCACCTACCTATTTCAGAAAAGCTGGTGCTTGGGGCCCGCCGTGGTGGCAGAGCGGTTCTAGGCGCTACAGTGTGGAACTGCGCGAGCGCTACGGTCGCCGGTTCGAATCCTGCCTCGGACATGGATGTGTGTGATGTCCTTAGGTTAGTTAGGTTTAAGTAGTTCTAAGTCTAGGGGACTGATAACCTCAGAAGTTAAGTCCCATGGTGCTCAGAGCCATTTGAACCATTTTTGGTGCTTGGGGTAATGATCCAGGTGACATTGATTTGGAAGCAGCCATTTAATTCTAGAATGTAGTGCTCAGCAGCGTGTTCCGCAAGCAGATGGTCATGCCCGCCTAAAATGCGATGCAGATATTGGGTGATGCCACCTATATATACACCACCATCCCTCAGACTGATGGTCATGTTATTATTGAACACTACCTCTCCCAGGAAGTCGTTTCTGAAAGTATTTGTATGGAGTGTAGCCATGTATGGAAGTGAGACATGGACGATAACTAGTTTGGACAAGAAGAGAATAGAAGCTTTCGAAATGTGGTGCTACAGAAGAATGCTGAAGATAAGGTGGGTAGATCACGTAACTAATGAGGAGGTATTGAATAGGATTGGGGAGAAGAGAAGTTTGTGGCACAACTTGACTAGAAGAAGGGATCGGTTGGTGGGACATGTTCTGAGGCATCGAGGGATCACAAATTTAGCATTGGAGGGCAGCGTGGAGGGTAAAAATCGTAGAGGGAGACCAAGAGATCAATACACTAAGCAGATTCAGAAGGATGTAGGTTGCAGTAGGTACTGGGAGATGAAGAAGCTTGCACAGGATAGAGTAGCATGGAGAGTTGCATCAAACCAGTCTCTGGACTGAAGACCACAACAACAACAACCTCTCCCAGTGTCGTTCAAACTCCAAACCCACTATCTAACTCGTAATAGCTCTAACTAATTACATTCTAACACACAGCTACATCACCTTTGAAAGCAAGAAGTATAAAAAAATCTACAGCACTGCCATGGGCACATACATGGCACACTCCCATGCTACTTGGTTAATGAGCCATCAAGACGAAACATTCAACCCAAACCCCTTGTCAGGTTCAGTTTCATTGTGATATCTTCAGTCTCAGGGCTGAGAGGAAAGACACACCCTGTCCCCATTCCTCCACAAACTCATCATCATCTATCCCATCTGTTTCACCTGATCCTCCTCAGACCAATGTGCCACTTCCTAAATGTTGACCTCCACCTATGCGATGACTCAGTCCATACCTCTGAATGTATCCAGCCCACTAACCATCCACAGCACCTGCAGTTTGAGAGCTGTCATCACGGCCATACCAAAAACTCACTCCTATATAGCCCAGCCACTGGTAGGTGGCATAGCTGCAGTGATGAGAATTTCCTTGCCCAGTATGCTGAAGGTCTTACAAAGGCTGAAGGTCTCACATACAGGCACTGCCTACCAAACCTAGTTCCAAAACAGAATTATGCAATGTATCCTCATAGAACCATAATTCTCTCACCATCACCAAGAACCAAACTGTGAAGGACACCCAATATAATCCCAAACTGGAGTAACTGAACAATATCTTCTGCCAGTGCTTCAACTATTTTTATCAAGGGCAGAAATGAAAGACATCTGAACCCCACAATCTCTACTGAAGTGGTATTCTCCCACCCACACAACCTAAACAGCGTCTTAGTCCATCCCTACGCCAACCCTACTCCCAACCCCTTGCCACAGTGGTCGTATCCCAGTGGAAGATACAGGTGCTAGATCAACATGATTCTCCAGTCACAGGCTTATCATATCTCATGAGGCAAGGCCACCTGTGAAAGCAGCCATGTCATGTACTAGCTAGCTCTGCTACAATTTCTGTACAGCATTTTTTGTAGGCATAACCGCCAACCAGCTGGCCACCAAAATGAATGGCCAACACCAAACTGTTGTCAAGAACAGAGTTAACCACCCAGTGGTAGAACACACAGCTGAGCATTATATGCTCGGGTCCAATGGCTATTCATAACCCGTGTCTTCTTTATTCTCCCCACACCCTCCACCTCCCAACATCAACTTTTCTGATTTACGTCCGCAACTCGTGGTCTCGCGGTCGCGTTCTCGCTTCCCGAGCACGGGGTCCCGTGTTCGATTCCCTGTGGGGTCAGGGATTTTCACCTGCCTCGAGATGACTGGGTATTTGTGTTGTCCTCATCATTTCATCATCATTCATGCAAGTGGAAGATTGGACTGAGAAAAGTTCGGGAATTTGGACGGGCGCTGATAACCGCGCAGTTGAACGCCCCACAATCCAATCATCATCAGCAGCAGCAGCAGCATTTTCTGATTTACATAGATGGGCGTTATCCTTACAATACATACTCCTGTGCTGAATCTTCACCAACTCACTGCACCCACACTTTCTACCCAAAAGTCTCCCTTTCATCTGTGCTGGCGGCAGCGGCATCATGTGCTGCACGAACTCTCAGACTCCAGTGGCCAAGTGTCACATTCCTACGTGTGCTCCAGCTGCGTCTCCCACTTGCATTTCTATGATGCATATCTGTTACCCCTACAAATAGCCAGTCATCCTTTTACAACCTCTTCCCCTCTAATCCCCCCCCCCTTTTTGGAAACACACACACACACACACACACACACACACACACACACACACACACACACACACACACAATGTTGCAACAAAATCTTCCTTAAACCCATGTGGCATTCACAATGAATTACACAGAGAGAACAATGGTATTATTTCCACACAACAAATCTTGAAGTAGGAAGACAACAAAGAAATTAAAAAATATGAAATCAGCGGGCACAAAAAGAGGTTGCACAAACTTTTTTAACATACATAATAAATGGTTCCTTGACTTCAGGTATATTTCCAGAGTGCCAAAAGCACACACGAGTTGTGCCTTACTAAAGGAAGGTAAATTGGAGGGTACAGAATACATCAGACCAGTTTCATTATTTTCAGCATTCTCAAATTAACTATATCAAAACTAAGATGGACTAATGAGTTAACTGAATAAATACAACCTTCTTAATGAACCACAGTTTGGTTTCCAAAGTAGAAGTACAATATCGGCCCTTTCAGATTTCACAAAAGTGGTACCTTAAAGTCTTGACAAGGATGAATATGTTACTGGCATTTCCTTAGACTTCTCCAAGGCTTTTAACAATGTTGACTGTAAAATACTACTAAACACATTACAAGAATTAGGAGTATATATCGATAACTTTCCGTATAGTATAAGGTATGGAGAAAAAATTCTCCTTGCTGAAAACAACAACATCACGGTCACCAATAAAACACCACAACTCCTAATAGAGAAGGTAAAGGAAACCCACGAGGATACTCAGAGCTGATTAGTATGCAATAAATTACAACTGAGCATAAAGAAAACATACAGCATGCACTTCAGCATAATGAGGTAAAACAACTTTTATTAATTAATGTTGACCATCAATTAACATGAATGAACAAACGAAGAGACTGGTGTACAAGGTGCCCTTAAGCCCACAGAAAAAGTAAGGTTGGGCAGAAGTGTTCTGTGCTGCTATTGGCTAATGCTGTGATGTCAATAACAAAGGAACAGTTTCAGGGACAGTGCTGTAACATTTGGGACACATGTTTATGAGATGTATTTGTGGAACATTTTAGTCTTTGTGGAAATAATGGAATGGAAATTAATATTCTGCTACTGCTCGAACATTATTGCTACAATTTTTAGTACCGAAATACGTACACAGGTCAAAAAACAGCATTATGTAGTCTGTTTTCCTGGGTTTCTGACAAAGCAAATGTTAGTATGGAGCAAGTAGTTTTCTCAATTGGCTGTGAGAAAAGTTGTAAAGATGAAGCAAAAACTAGATACAGCAATTCTCATTCTGTATGCATCACAAGTTCACAAAACTTCAACTAATAGGTGGAAAGTGTGGATTTAAGTTCCCAAATTTTAGAAAGAATTTGAATTAGCTACTCTAAATACTGCATACAGTTGTATACTTTTAGTCACACCACCACACTGGGCTTTTGACGAAAGTGGGTAGAGAATACTGAGGCAAGTTGTTTACATTCATCCATAGAAAAGGAAATTAGCTCGCAAGTTCAACAGTGCTGCTGTGATTTTATTTTTAACAAGTACTTTGCCTTCAGTAAAACTCAAGACAGCACAAGAGGAGATGGGTAACCAATTCCTAAAAGTAAAGAGGAACTATCCAACAAGATGGAACGCTATTATTATTATAGACTAAATACAATACAAAAACCCTCTTTCATTTGTGAGGACCTGTTTAATGACAGAGACAAACTTCCTAAATATAGAAGAGTGGGTAATACTAGAAGACAGTGAGCCAATACTGAAACTATTTGAGTCAGTACTGATTGTCCACGATAAGTTGACGACTGGTGCCACCGCATTACGATGGGGTGGGGAGGGGTGGGGCGGGAAGGGGAAAGAGAAGAGGGGAGGGGAGGGGAGGCAGCGTCGGCTGCTTGCAGTAGTGCTGGCACCACTACCCGCGATTTGCGCTCGACACGAAATCGGAGGCAGCATTCGCAGAAATGTTGCCCACTATAGTGAGACTTTCGTCAGATCGTTAATCACTTAACTTGTTGACATATTCATGCTCGAGAGTTTTGCCTACAACTTGTGTATTATTTATGTATCGAAAACAATGAAAAATGAAAGTACAACTTGCGACACTATGAATTGAAAGTCAGAAACTGATTTCTGAAGTCAGTCTGAACACTGCATTTATTAAACGAAACACAGCAGTAATGTCTACAAAGTGTCATTAATTGTGCCTGGAAGAACTGTCAAAATGATGTTCACTGACGATCACTGTCATTTGTGTTTGATTCAAGATCATTATCACCACCGTTTCAGGGCGTGATAGTAATGATAACTTCATCAGTGGCTATTTCCATTATTCGTTCTCGTGTCCAATATCCTTGCTCCAGGTGCTGCACATTCCTGTGGTACGGTCCTGTGCAGTAACTGAAAGGAAAGCAACATTAACAAAATTCCGCAATCTTTCCTTCGACATGTCACCAGTGACACTGTTCTCCCTGAAATTCGTTTAATTTTGGCCTGTCGAATTCTATCAGATTTAGATGGCAATTTTTGTGAGCTAAACGCACTACTTTGTGGCCTCTGCTTTCAGCGATTTTATCCCCGACATACAATTTGACTGCTGGTTTGTTTTCCTTTATTGGAAATAACAGTAAGCTTCCTCAATGAGTGGTTGTAGTTTATTTGACCGTCTTGCAACCGCTCTAACATCGTAATCCTGAAATCACATTTATGAGGCATTCTGTCAAACTTCCTGCTGTGGTATGGAGCATAATCCATACAATCACAGAATTGGATGGAATATTACGAACCACCATATCTGCAACCCTCTCCTGTCGACGTCCGCTAGTTTCGTCAACTTCGCAAATTAGTGGAAACAGTTTCTTGAATTAGACTTTCTGACAAATTAAAAGTGTGTGCCAAATCGGATACCCAGGTTCGATTCTTGGTCCGGCAAATAGCTTTAATTAGTCAGAAAGTTGGAAATCAGCGTACACTCCGCTACAGGGTGAAAATCCTGTTCTAGTTTCTTGCACCTTTCTGCAAGTACTTGCCGAATTTGTCTTTTCGTGGAAGTTCTCAAACTTAACAGAAGTAGTGCATGTTCAGTACTGGTGCGAAAATACCATTGTCGAAAAGGCGAATGGTACAAAGACAGATGGGTCGAAAGTAATGTACCGTTGGGGCCCTTAAAAACACACAATTGGCACCACTAGCCAAGGAAATGCGAAATGAGTTTACCAATCAATACCACAAGCGAAAGTAGGAAGGCAGCACAGGCGTCTTTAAACTTTAAATGATTTTTTAATGTTATAGTAAACATAAATGCATTATATTTGTGACAAAAGAAGTAAATACTGCTTGCAAAAATCGAATAGTAATTAAGGGGCATCTCCACACTAGACATGTTCGGAATTTGCATAAGACATCCTCCAAGTTTTTAATCTAAGTGAAGACCTCTGGTTTAAGTTAACTGAATATTGTTTCTGGGTTAACATCAATATGTACATTCTAATTTTTTGTGTTTTGTCTCGATTTTTATTCATTAATAATAATGCAAAAACAGTGGTGACTGCTCCGATTTTTAAGAGTAACTGCAGTTCTGTAACAAGTAATTGCGGGGAGTTCTTGAAATAAACATGCCTCAGTGACTTCGAAGAAGTAAACTTGAGTAAGTTTTTGTTGTAATGTAAACACCTCAGTAAGTTCTTACAGAAGTTACTTGCTAGTGGACGCGAGCGTTTTTAAAAGCTTCGCATCAGGCAGCGCTCGGAGACAAACGAATATCTTTCAAGTAGTGCCGATTTCCTCCGGTTCTGGCAGCATTAGCGAAATCGTCAAGTTATCGTGGTCAAACAATACTTCATGTCAGGCGAAACTGACACACACCACAATGTCACTAACCCCACCACTAATTTGTGGCTTAAAACAAACAATGGCAAATCAGCACCAGATGTGTCAGGAACTTCAGTTTCTATACTTTATTAGTAGAAGACTGGGAAAAACTCGAAACCAATATATGTTGCCACAGGAACAGTCCTAGACTCAAGATTTTTTTAAAAAAGTACATTTTGCCACAGAAGCAAATGCTACTAACGCGCAGCGATGGGTCACGAAAGACTTTTAAAAGGCGATAATAACCTCAGAGATAACCCAGCTTGAAAACGGACTTAACGACTACGTCATCAAGAGACGCGAAGATTAAAATGGTTCAAATGGCTCTGAGCACTATGGGACTTAACTTCTTTGGTCATCAGTCCCCTAGAACTTAGAACTACTTAAACCTAACTAACCTAAGGACATCCACACATCCATGCACGAGGCAGGATTCGAACCTGCGACCGTAGCGGTCGCGCGGTTCCATACTGTAACGCCTAGAACCGCTCGGCCACTCTGGCCGGACGCGAAATTTAGATTTGATTAGTACTTGTTCCATAGATCATGAATACGACACTTCGTAATGATGTGGAACGTGTCAGGTTGATAAAAGGTGTCTATACAAGATATTACATTACACAAAATATTACATGACATTTAATATTTTTTGTGGAGGTTGGGGAAATTACCCACTTACTACATCCAAAAATTCATCTAATGAGTAGGAGGAGTTGCCATTAAGAAATTATTTTAATATCCTTTTAAATGCTATATAGCTATCTATCAGGCTTTTGATGCTATTAGGTAAATGACCAAAGACTTTTGTGGCAGCATAATTTACTCCCTTCTGAACCAAAGTTAGATTTAACTAGTAGTGAAGATCATCCTTTCTCCTAGTGTTGTAGCCATGTACACTACTATTACTTTTGAATTCGTTCGGATTGTTAATAACAAATTTCATAAGTGAATACATATATGGTGAGGCTACAGTGAAGACCTGTAGCTCTTCAAATAAGTGTCTGCAGGATGATCTTGGATGAGCTCCAGCAATTATTCTGATTACACGCTTTTGTGCAATGAACACTCTTTTACTTAATGATGAGTTACCTCAGAATATGATGCCATACGAAAGCAGAGAATGAAAATAGGCGTGGTAAGCTAATTTACTGAGATGTATATCGCCAAAATTTGCAGTGACCCTAATAGCATAAGTAGCTGAACTCAAAACGTTTCAGCAGATCCTCAGTGTTTTTTTCCAGTTCAACCCCTCATCAATGCATACACCCAGAAACTTTTTCCAGTTCAACCCCTCATCAATGCATACACCCAGAAATTTTGAATATTCTACCTTAGCTACCGATTTCTGATCGAAGTCTATATTTATTAATGGTGTCATTCCATTTACTGTGTGGAACTGTATATACTGTGATTTGTCAAAGTTTAATGAGAGCCCAGTTGCAGAGAACCACTTAATGATTTTCTGAAAAACATCTTTTACAATTTTACCAGTTAATTCTTGTCTGTTGGGTGTGATAGCTATACTTGTATCATCAGCAAAAAGTACCAGCTTTGCATCTTCGTGAATATAAAATAGCAAGTCATTGATATATATTTAGAACAGCCGAGGACCGAAGACCGAACCTTGTGGCACCCCATTCTTGATTGTTCTTCCCCAGTTTGAGAAATCACCAATTCTTTGCTTATTTCAACTTTCTGCACTCTTCCAGTTAGGTATGATTTTTAAACCATTTGAACACTGTCCCATTCATACCACAGTACTTGAGCTTATCTAGAAGTATTCCATGATTTACACAATCAAAAGTCTTTGATAGATCACAAAAAATCCCAATGGGTGACTTCAGTTACTCAGAGCATTTAATATTTCATTAGTGAAAGTATATATAGCATTTTCTGTTGAAAAACCCTTCTGGAAATCAAACTGACATTTTGTTCAAACTTTATTTTTACAAAGGTGTGATGCTACTTTACAATACATTACTTTTTCAAGAAATTTGAATAAGGCAGTCAGAAGAGAGACTGGGCGGTAGTTGTTGACATCAGATGCATCCCCTTTTTTATCAAGTGGTTTAACAATGGCATACTTCAATCTATCTGGGAAAATACCCTGCTTCACAGAGCTATTACATATGTGGCTGAGAATCCCACTTATTTCTTGGGAACAAGCTTTTATTATCCTGCTGGAAATGCCATAAATTCCATGTGAGCTTTTATTCTTGAGAGAGTTTATTATATATTTCAGTATATTTCAGAAGGAGATGTGGGTGGAATTTCAATTGTATCAAATGGTGTGGGTAGGACCTCTTCCATTAACTGCCTTGCTTATTCTAATGAACATTTAGATCCTATTTTCTCTACAACATTTAAAAAAATGATTATTCAAAATGTTTTCGACTTCCAGCTTGTTTGTCAAGTTTCCATTCTCTTTTATGGTAATGCCGTCATCCTCTACTCTTGGTTGCCCTGTCTCCCTTGTAATAATATTCCAAATTGTTTTGATTTGATTATCAGAGGTATTAATCTCAGACATGATGCACATGCTTCTGGACTTTTTAATAACCTTTTTAAATGTAGTACAGTAGTTTTTATAATATTTGGCTGTTTCTAGGTCATTACTCTTTTCTGTTGTTAGATACAGTTCCCTTTTGTGGTTACAAGATTTTTTATTCCTTTAGTAAGCCGAGGATTTTTGCATGGTTTCTTATAATTACATTTAACTACTTTCTTGGGGAAACAGTTTTCAAATTCTCTTACAAATGTATCATGAAGTAAGTTATATTTTAAATTAGCAACGGGTTTCTTGTACACCTCATCCCAGTCTAACTGCAGAAGATTTTCTCTGAAATTTCTAATTGTTGAGTCATTAACTGAACGCACAACTTTGGAGGGTAGTTTTGAATTACTGAATGGAGCTATGTCATATACTGTAACGAGCTGAGCACCATGATCAGAAAGGCCATTCTCAACAGGAAAAGACCAGCAGCGGATATCTGAGCACTTTTTGACGGAAATGTGGCTCATATAAAGTTACATGCCACACCTACAACCAAAAGCCTTGTGTCTGTAAGACAGTATTTGGAGAAGCCTTACTTGGGAAGAGAGGAAACCTTAGCAACTACTGGAAAACGCATAAACCGGTTTTTCCAGAATTTATTCCTTGGCCAGCTACTTCTGTTTCCTCTGAAAGAATCTTTTCTAATGCCAGATAACTCACTAACATCAGACGAAATCATTGGTCACAAAAAAAACTTAAACATGATATTAACACTAAATTCACACAGTGAACTGACAAAAGTCATGGGTAGCGATATGCACATACACAGAAGGCGATAGTATCATGTACACAAGGTATAAAACGGAGTGAATCGGCGGAGCTGTCATTTGTACTCAAATGATTCATGTGAAAAGGTTTCGGACGTGATTGGGGGCGCACGACGGGAATTAACAGACTTTCAACGTGGAATGGTAGCTGGTGCCAGACACATGGGACATTCCATTTCGGAAATCGTTAGGGAATTCAATATTCCGAGATCCACAGTGTCAGGAGTGTGCCGAGAATACCAAATTTCGCGCATGACCTCTCACCACGGACAATGCAGTGGCCTTCACTTAACGACCGAGAGCAGCGGCGTTTGCGTAGAGTCGTCAGTGCTAACAGACAAGCAACACTGCGTGAAATAACCGCATAAACCAATGTGGGACGTATGACGAACGTATCTGTTAGGGCAGTGCGACGAAACTTGGCGTTAATGGGCTATGGCAGCAGACTACGACGGGAGTGGCTTTGCTATGAACAAGACATCCCTGCACCGTCTCTCTTGCGCTCGTGACCATATCGGCTGGATCCTAGACGACTGGAAAATCGTGGTCTGGTAATATGAGTCTCGATTTCAGATGGTAAGAGCTGATGGTAGGGTTCGAGTATGGCGCAGACTCCGTGAAGCCATGGACCCAGGTCGTCAACAAGGCAGAGTGCAAGCTGGTGGTGGCCCCATAATGGTGGGGCTGTGTTTACATGTAATGGACTGGGTCCTCAGTTATGTTTGGCTACTTGGAGACCCTTTGAAGCCCTCCATGGACTTCAAATTCCCAACTAATGATGGAATTTTTATGGATGACAATGCGCCATGTCACCACGAAGTTCAACTGTTCGCGAATAGTTTGAAGAACATTCTGAATAATTCGAGCGAATGATTTGGTCACCCAGATCACCCAACATGAATCCCATCGAACATTTATGGGATATAATCGAAAGGTCAGTTCGTGCAAAAACATCCTGCACCGGCAACACTTTCGCAACTATGGACGGCTAAAGAAGTAGCATGGCTCAATATCTTTGCAGCAGATTTCCGACTTGAGTCCACGCCACGTCGAGTTTCTCCTTTAAGCCAGGCAAAAGAAGGTCTGACATGATACTAGGAGAGGCATCGCCTGAGTTTTGCCAACTCAGTGTACTGTTAAATCGTTATCGCGACGTAAGTTACTTGCAGCTGGCAATGTTTTAAAGAAATTATCGGTAGAAAACTGTCTTGAAAAACTTGCCATTTCATAGAAGCTGTACTAATATTTGTGCATCCAAACAAACACTAGGATTATGCAAAACACCTTCGAATGTTTCAGCATGTATTGTCCAGAGCAAGATGTGAAGAGGTACCGCATTTTGAAGATGAATACTAGTGGCTATGGTACTACGTATCAGGTTCAAATGGTTCAAATGGCTCTGAGCACTATGGGACTTAACATCTGAGGTCATCAGTCCCCTAGAACTTAGAACTACTTAACCCTAACTAACCTAAGGACATCACACACAACCATGCCCGAGGCAAGATTCGAACCTGCGACCGTAGCGGTCGCGCGGTTCCAGACGTGGTCCTGTGGAAAGGATGCACAAAATCGGTTTGGGTTGATTTGGGGGAGGAGACCAAACTGCGAGGTCATCGGTCTCCTCGGATTAGGGAAGGAAGTCCGTTGTGCCCTTTCAAAGGAACCATCCCGGCATTTGCCTGGAGCGATTTAGGGAAATCACGGAAAACCTAAATCAGGATGGCCGGACGCGGGATTGAACAGTCGTCCTCCCGAACGCGAATCCTGTGTGCTAACCACTGCGTCACCTCAATCGGTGCTCAAACTCGAACCCTCTCCTTGTGGCGCCGTTATTGAGAATAGTGATCTTTCTTATGCAAAGTATATCTTCTAATGGCATTTATCTTGAACAATACATAATTTGAAAAATTCACAGCGAGTAAAAAGTTTGAGTTTTAGAGAAGGCCCATAAATGATGTAAAAACTAATTTGGAGAGAATGAAAGCACACTGTTTTTCCCGAAACAACAAGAAAATACATGCGTTTCCTATCGAAGTTATGGAAAAGGACAGTGCAGCAACATTTCTAAACGGAATTTTCCGGTAATAGCCTCCCTTTAAATAAATAATAGAAGAGAAGCAGTTATTCGAGATTCAGAGCTCGCCCACTCGTCCAGGGCGCTAATAATGGTATGTAATAGCTTTCCAATTTTCAACTCTAGGCCGTTAATAGCCGAGGGACACTAGTGTTAGCTGCCAGATGTTTTACGAACCAGGCAATTTGGGGTGCCACTTTTTATTAACAGTTGACTTCTCATCGGGAAGTAGTCAGTCGAGTGAATGAAGAATTACTTCTTCTCACTCTCGTATTAAAAAAGAAAAGCGGAAAGGGTAGGAAGATGAGAAAACCTCCAATGTGTATTGGTCGATTGACGATCAAGTGCAGACGAGATTACATTTTTCAGTTTCTTCGAATGTCGAAATCTTCGTTTACGAGTTGATTGACTACATAACGAGAAGATATAAATGGAATCGACACAGAACTAAAAAGAGGTTTTTCAGCAGATGACAACTAGTTCTATACTGAGATAGTGAAATCAGTGTAAAACTCAGCCGGCTGGTGTGGCCAAGAGGTTCTTGCCGCTTCAGTCTGGAATCGCGCGACCGCTACGGTCGCAAGTTCGAATCCTGCCTCGGGCATGGATGTGTGTGATGTCCTTGGGTTAGTTAGGTTTAAGTAGTTCTAAGTTCTAGGGGACTGATGGCCCCAGATGTTAAGTCCCATAGTGCTCAGAGCCATTTTTCTCGCTCACAGTTTCTCCTCGAATTCTCTTTGCAATATTGTGCCACGAACTCAATTTCTCCGTTTTGTAGGAGTATGCCTGTGTTGTGGCATTCCAGATTGCAGGTTCCCTTTCAGTCTCAGAAATAAAGTCTTCTGTATTTCTTCTACTTTCGAACAGTTTATTCACTTCCGTCACTTCTCGGTCTACCTTTTCTGATGTTTCCATACTTATCTATTTACTTATTAAAAATAACAAACACGATGTTGACTGTATTGTCGCAATAAGTTATGAAGGACTGTGAGGTTGATAGCACATGCTCGAGTGACATATCGTGTGTGTGCACAGGTCCATCGGGGGAAAGGCGGCGCCACTAGTGGGCCATGGCTAATAGACTCCAAATACTGAGGTGACAAAAAGTCATCGGATACCTCCTAATATCGGGTGGGACCTTTTATTCAACGTAGTCCAGCAACCCGACGTGGCATGGACTCAACAAGTCGTTGGAAGTCCCCTGTAAAAATACTGTGCAACGTTGCCTCTATAAAAAATTGCGGAGATTGTGCCGGTGCAGCATTTTGTGCACTAACTGAGCTCTCGATTACGTTCCACAAATGTTCTATGGGTTTCATGTCGGGTGATATGGTCACCACATCATTCGCTCGAATTGTCCAGAATGTTCTTCAAACTAATCGCAAACGATTGTGGCCCGGCGACATGGCACATTAGTTTCTGCAGTTATTTCACGTAGTGTTGCTTGGCTGTTAGCACTGACAACTCTACGCAAACACTGCTGCTCTCTGTCATTAAGTAAAGGCAGTCGGCCAATGCGTTGTCGGTGGTGAGAAGTATCGCCTGAAATTTGTTATTTTCGGCTCCCTTACGAGATACAGGAACTGTCCAAGTCTGCAAAAAAGCTATTAGTTACTGCAATCACCACATCGTTTGAATAAAATCTTTGTCCTCCAGTGTGCCTCAGGGTTCCATCCTGAGCGTCGTCCTCTTTGCTATTGCCATTAACCCTTTAATGGCCTGTCTCCCACCCGGCATCTCTGGCTCCCTTTTCGTTGACGATTTTGTCATCCATTGCAGTTCTCCACGGACTTGTCTTATTGAACAGCGTCTTCAGCGATATATCGATCATCTATATTCATGGAGCATCGACAATGTCTCTCTTTTTTCCACTGACAAAGCCGTTTGTATGAATTTCTGGCGGCGCAGTTGGTTTCTTCCTCCATCTTTACATCTTGAGCCTCTTCCGTTCATTGAAACTACGAAATTCCTGGGGCTCATGCTCGATAGGAAACTTTCTTGGTCCTCCCACATGTTTTACCTGGCAACATAGTTATTAGTTGCTGCAATCACCTCCCACCAGCCATTTCTTCAAATTGGGGAACAAATAGTAGTCCAGGGGAGCCAAGTCTGGAGAATAGGGGCCATGTGAAACGCGCTGGAATCCTATTTCCATTAATTTTGCACGACCACAACTGCTGAGGTCTCTGCTGGTGCAATGTCGTGATGGAAAAGGACTTTTCTGCGGTCAAATCGCCCTGAAGACAGTCGCCATAACCTTTTCGGGCGAAAGAATGATCTTCGCCTCTTTTGGTGCAGAGATTCTCCCTTGGTAACCCATTGCTGTTTGGTCTCAGGAGTGTATCCATGTTTCATCCACAGTGACGAAACGACGGTTAAAGTTCTGCGGATTCTTCCTGAACAGCTGCAAACCATCCTTGCAACACTTCAGACGATTCCGTTTTTGGCCAAGCGTGAGCAATCGCTGAGCCCATCTTGCAGATAGCTTTCTCATGTCCAAATGTTTATGTAAAATATTATGTACCCGTTCATTCGAGATGCCCACAGCACTAGAAATCTCACGCACCTTAACTCTTCTGTCATCCATCACCATATGGTAGATTTTATCAATGGTTTCTGGAGTTGTAACCTCCACAGGGCGTCCAGAACGTTCAGCTTCACTTGTGCCCATATAGCCACTGCGAAAATTTTGAAACCAGTTATAAACTGTTCTAAGCGAAGGTGCAGACTCACCGTAATGTTTATCAAGCTTCTCTTTAGTCTCCTGAATCGTTTTGCATTTCATAAAGTAATGTTTAATCACCACACGAAATTCTTTTTCGTTCATTTTTTGACAATCATTCCACTTCCTTGATTCACACGAATGCCAAACACAAAGAAACAGACCAATATGGCTAAAACTTGGTGTGCGTTCTTTCCAAAGATGCTACTACCTAAACATGACCTCAATACGCGCCGGTGGTGCCATCTCTCGGACTTTGCACGGACTTTTCAATCGTCCCTCGTAAGTGGACAGAGTTGTTGACAGTCGCGGTAGGTGGTGGATTAGTGACGCCGCTAGTTGCCGCCTACTAACAGTTTCCCGCCACGGCCCATGAGACAAATGGAGTGAACTTTCTGGCAACTAGCGGCACTCACGAGTGCCCCCAAATGTGTCCTTCGGCTAATAGCGGCCTCATGGTTACGCATTTGCCATTTAAGCGATACGAAAACAATCTTCAGCCCTGGATGGTGACGCAAACATTAGCATAGAAAAGATACGTAATTCTTTGAGAAACCTCTAATGTCAGCTATTGTTTACTTCTACTATATGAAAACCACAGCTTTTTCACAGTGCATCGAAGTAGCACACACAGTACCAACAGCCGCGTATCACTGAACAATGCAACTACAGCAGGTACATAGTTTAGATGACAGACGCAAGAAATAAATTATTTTTGCGCGCATTTTGTACATGTTTTTTGCCAGGTAGGCGCAATATTGTGTGTTGCCTTTCACAAGCAAACTACGGCGCATAATCCTTTCCTTGATTTAAGCAATCTCTGGGATTTTTTCCCTAATTTAAAGCGTGACGACATCAGATATAATAAACATTATGAAGATTTTGTGACGTAACAGCTCCCTTCATCCCTCGTTTTTGTTAAATTTTATGGAACTAAATGATACATTTATCAGCGAAGTAATTCGCAGGCGATTCCTTCAGAATTAAGGCTTGGCTGCACTGAACACATTGGCAGTCGCTGAGGGAAACCGCGCTCTAAGGACAAACCTTCAATGTAAATGGTTACCCTTTAGCTTTCATCTGCAAAGACATGAAAATGGTTATAGTTTACTCCACACAAAAATTACATCATCATCCACGTTACTCCAATCCGTCGTCAACTTGTCAGTCACCCTGCAAACAATAATTACAAAATGACTTCTTCCTGCTGCTAGTAATGAGGTTTTTCTCAGACGTGTTTTTATAGATCCTAGTCTGTGCTACACAGCCAATCACACATATACGGTTAGCTACTAGTTGACTGGCTGGTGTTTTGGAAGATACCTCTCCTTCTTGGAGGTTTGTACTCTATACTGCTTCATTTGTTTGGTCTTTGATCCTTTCAGCATATATGAATGATGGTTTACGAACATAAGTGTGTAGGTAGGTGAATGATTTCTAAGAACATAAGGGGCTGAAAATATGTGTAGCTTTTTAATTCCTCATAGAAGATTCTAAATTTGTTGACTTCAAAAAATCTGTTCTACAGAATTCTAATCGGTCAAACTTTGATTTAAATATTAGACCTATTATCACTCAGCAAAGCGACTACAAACACTTCATCTGACACAAATATCAATTTTTTCGGTTAATGGAACCCTCATCCCACTACCATCCAATCTATAAGTGTGCCAGCAGTCACACACAATATGTAACAAATCAGGTGAAATTACTGCAAGGCTTCAACAGATACGCCGAAATATACGCATAAACATTCGTTTAAATTTCCTCATGCCTGCAATTACCCCTTCGAAATTATGCATTATTTCCATCATACTTTGTTTTCACATCTGAATATGAAGAATTGAAATTAATGTATATCGGGTGATCAAAAAGTTTCCGTTTGAATGCCGTAGTCTAGAATCAGTACGAATCACGCAAAATCGCCGTGAGCATTGAGGCAATCATACCACTGACGCACCAGGTTGAAAATATCCGTTTGGTAAAACACCGTGTCCTGCTGGGTGAAGTAGTCCGTAATTGCTTGCTGCACATCCTCGTCCGATAGGACTCGTCGACCCTTCCAGGCCTTTTTAAAGGAACCGAAGGCGTGATAACCGCATGGGATGAGATCAGGAATACTGGACGGCTGCTCGAATGTCTCCCACTTCTGCGTTACATCTACGATTTGGAGATGTGCGTTGTCATAAAGCAGGAGCACCCCTTATCGCACAATTCTATGAAGTTGCTTTCGACAGACATTCTTCATTCTCCGATGGATGCCTACCGGTGTTTGTCCTTAGGCACCCAAGAAAAGAATAACAGCACGTTGGTCCTGTTTGGACGCATTTGGTAATAATGTAGTATCATTGCCACAGATACTACTACAACACCGCGCCAACACACGGTTGGCAGCCCGCCGTCTGCCGAGCACAACGCACTCTAGCGGGCTATGCAGCTCGACGGAACTGGAATGTGCCTCGTTCTCTTCTCAGCTACTTTTCAACCTAGGCAGACGCACTTTCATAATAGGCCCTCAGCCAGTTCTGTTTGCATTGATTCTCTGAGGAGGGCCCATCAGGCTTAGTCCCTGAGAATATGTTGTGTTAGTTATAGCCGTAGCTGCAGTCCTACAAACTACTGAAGATAAGTAACTTTCACTGTACTATGTGTTTCTTGAATAGTAATCCTTCTCCCTAACAGTGTCCCGTACCGCATATTATTGCAACCTGGACTCCTTCAGCTCCTATCAACTCGGCCTCCTACTTATTTGCATTTAGTAACGAGCTGAAAACACCCACGCGTTTTGTGCCTCTAAACAGTGAGACACAATAAATAACGGCCCCGTAGTTCACGTTTCCGCATTTACTGCACACACATCGGAAAATCCCACCACCACTCGGTTTCCAGCCACACACTCTACCACCCCCATTATTTTCGTCATTGTTCTAGTTATTTGGTCAGGACGGATGTCACATGAAACCTCTTCAAGCTGATCGTTGAATACTTCCCTCATTATTATTATTATTATTATTATTATTACTATTACAGAGAGCAACCAGCCCTCTGACCGAACACGCTGAGCTACCGTGCCAGTGGCGCCCGACCACCAAATCAGACATGAATTCAGCCATGGGAAAGTCACTGGGTTACTAGGTGGTAGTGAAATCGTTTTCACACCACAACTTCAGTTCGTTGTAATTCAGACAATTTGGATGAAATATTTATTAATTGTATACAAAAATCTTCCTTGTGAATCAGTGTATCTATTAGTGAACACCGGATCAAAATCCCCATAGCAGCTCCAGAGATTAGCCAGCACATTCACAAAGACACCAAAGGACTACTTCAAGTTTATATACACAGAGGGGTATAGAGATGTTTTAATGCATATTTTAATTCAAAATTCTAATCTGTTTAACAAATGAAGAGATCAATGATGTTGCCTGAATTCCTGTAGTAAAAGGCATCAGCCACGAAGTGGAAACAAATACAAATCTGAGAAGTGAAAACTTTCATCAAATTTCAACAAAAAAGAACACGCAACTGAGAAAGGCGAAGCCAAAACTGAGAAGCGAGACCCACACACCGAGAACTTTTGTATGGCAATTGTCATACAAGCGATTTTAAGATAAATTCTTGCTGGATTATGGACAAAGTAACGCAGATGAGGATTCAAACGAAAGAAGGGATTAGTAACAAAAAAAATCAAGTTAAATGAGAAATACAAATAAATAAATGGAATAACTTGGATGAAAATATAAAATGATCAAACGGAAAAAATTAAACTGAAGTTAATACACGAAAATAAAATCATGTGGACAAATTTCTAAATGAAAGAAGAGTGATAAGAAAAAATTGGGGCAAATTAAAAAGTTAATCCGATGATTAAAATGACACGGCAAAGAATTAGAAGAAAAAATTTAAACCATTTAATTGAATAAAAATAATGATAAGTGTCATTGTCATGAAGATTCAAAAATAAAAGTTTGAAAGAAGGTGATGGAATTCGAACCCATGGCCTTCAACATGACACCAACACACAGGCTGTCCATTAAAAAAAATGTTCCAGTTGAAAATTTCAATAGTATCAACTGCAAGCGTGGTAGAGTGTTTGCTCAGCGACACAATTAAAGAGTAACTCACAGATTCAGACAATGACATGCGCGAGTACTGCCTTTTTTTTTTTTTTTTTTTTTCTCGCTTTCAGCGCCACATACGCAAAATGGCGACTCCTGAGCGTATAGCGTTTTGTGTTCTGCAGTTTGCTATAAGTGGACCGTAATTTAATTTCAACGTGCGTTTCGTTTAGTATTCAATTGTGATCTCACACGTGGCCTAATAAGAAAACATCCACTAATGGTATATTGAGTGGCCGAAAGTGACGATTCCAGCAGAAACAGGTCGACTGGCCGAGGGCGTCACGACGAGCAGCCGAAGAGTAAACATGTGGACCGTGCGGTCTAACGAACTGCTTTCCGGGCGGGAAGATGTGCCCTACCCGGCACGAATCAGCCCGGCGGATTAGTGTCGAGCTCCGGTGTGCCGTCCAGTCTGTGGATGGTTTTTAAGGCTGTTTTCCATCTGCCTCGGCGAATGCGGGCTGGTTACCCTTATTCCGCCTCAGTTACACTATGTCGACGATTGCTGAGCAAACACTTTCTCCACGTACGCGTACACCACAATTACTCTACCACACAAACATTGGGTTACACTCTTCTGGTGTGAGACTTTCTCGGGGTGGGGGGTGGGGGTGGGGGGTAGGGGTTGGGGATTGGAGAGGGGGTCCACTGGGGTCCGAACCACACAATAACCCTGGGTTCGATGTGGGGTGGCGGTGGGGTGAGTAGACTGCTGCAGCCTGTTGTGATCCACTGAGGGCTACGGTGGGGACGGAGCCTATCCGTCGCTTCTAGATCCTCAGTTCCATACAGTACAATACAAACATGTGGACAACAGCTAGAGCAAGATAAACAACGGAAGTGGCAGGGCAGAATAAGAAGTCTAGCGAAGAAACCAAGATCGAAAACCTAAGACGAAGCGAATTCAGAACCAAAACAACGATGAGTAGCGAGATCAATATAACAGCGTAGAGAAATGACGTTTGACTGCAGAGATGTTTTTTTTTTTTGCGTTCTTGGGGGCACAGTGTCACCAGTCTAACTGTATTGGTAGGTAAGTGTGATGGTAATACCTGTTGAAGAGCAGGGTTTGGAACTCTTTAAGTACCGGTGGCAATCACGGAGGCGTTTCGTGGCCACGTTTTGGAGGTCCTGAGCCGTTTTGTGAAGGGGGTCGACTTATTTTAAACAGTTTCCATTCGACACGTCTGATGATTGGTTTCAATGTCGGTATATCCATTTCTTCTTGGAGAGACGTTATCCTAGTCAGAGGGAATGCGTGAAGACTCCACTGGGGGACCTTTTTCTACAACCGTTCGAGTGCCTGGATTCTTGTGGCATGTGGCACTTATTGTCGCCCATGCAATACAACCGTACGTCAAATAATGCAGTACGGCAGCACGGTATAAATGGAGCTGTGTGTTGAGTTTTAAATCCAAGCTAATATTGGAAGGTAGTGTCTTGTCAGTTTGAAGCCCCTTTGAGTCACATGCACTGCATGTCGATGAAAACGTAGTCTGGAGTCCATTTTTACTCCCAGGTATGCCGTGACAGGAGGCTATGGAAGGCGGACACTGTGGAGTGTGATAATGTTCCGTATGACAGGTCGCTTCTCAATAAACGGCTGTAGTCTTTGTAGCGTTAAGGGCGATATTTTTTTTCTTTTTTCATGAAACCATTGCCCCTTACCGTTGAGCGGACACTGAAGAGAGTTAATAATGAATTCGTTGTTATGGCCGGTCGTGAAAATTGTCGTGTTGCCTATGTATTGTGCGAGATGGTAGTAGAGCAACAGTGACGTGTCCTTAGAATAAGTGTTGAAGAGCAAAAATTGAGAGCTGTGGTGTTCCCGCTGACGTGATTGAAGCTGAATCACTGCGCTAAGTGAGTCTCCAAAAAGTGTCTATTCGTGAGAAAGTCAGCAATCAATCTGACCTGTATGTCCAGTATAGACATTTGTGTCACCATTTTAGATATGTGGTTTCCTTGCCAAATCTTATTGTAAGCATTCTGAGGAACTAGAAAGGCTGCTGCAGAGAAGTGTGAGGTAAAACCAAATTGTTCTGGCCAGATTGTACCTTCTGTCGCCAGTGGTTCTGGTATTCTGTGCAGAATAAGTGTCTCCAAAACGTTAGAACTTGTTCTGAGAAGGGTGACTGGGTAGCTGTTCAGAGGAATGGATGGATCCTAAGAAGGTTTTTGGATGGAAATGAGTTTGGTCTGCTTCCAATGGGAAAGAAACATTCCAGTGAGGAAGCTTTGGATGAAGATTCTCATGAATAACACCAGTGGCTTATGTGGGAGGTGTTTAATATGGTCGTTTGTGATGCTAGCAAACTCCAGATCAGATGACCCAATTTCACTTTGATTATCTTCAATATCTCCGCCACAGTGGTGGGGCAAGGCTGTGTGGTGTGGTGTGTTGTCTAGTCCTGAAGGCATGAACTGCTGCCAAGGTTTGCTGCTGCTCATGCATTTCTTGATGCATAAGGTCCTGATCTAGAAATTGGTTCTGGTCTGCAGAGGTTTCTGCTGTTTGCAGCGGATCATAAGTTAAGCTAGTGATAATTTGAAACAGGTGCTGTGCCTCAGACCTGGTGCAATGGAGTGCTTGAATGAAGGCCCACTTTGATTAGTTACAAAGCAGTAACTGGTCCATCTTATAATACCACTGTTCAGTTTTTGATTCGCCAAGCCTGTGCTGCAGTTCTCACTGGAGGTGGAGCATTTCTTGCCTGTTCCCAGGGTCATGGTGCTGCTGCCATCTCTTGCAGTAGCCATTCTTTTGTTGTTTCAGTTGCCATAACAACAGGGATAGTTCATTGAGGAATGAGAAATCTTTTCGTACCTGGGTGGTAGAGTCCTTCATGACCAGTTGGATGTTAATAGTGAGGTCGTCTACAGCAGTGATAAGGTTCACTGAAAGTTTAAGTTTAAGTCTCACCTTGTCGTTCCACAAATCCTGGCATATGACTCCTAATCAGTGACATAGGAGGTGAACCCATTGATGAAAGACCCAGCTATATGTACGAGTTGCAGTGAGACCAGGTTTTGGTCCAATGCAAATGTGTGGACAGTCCTCCAATGATAAATTCACAGCCAAGTTCTTAAATACAGCTATGTCTAGCATGCCTGCCTGACAGTTTGGGTGACAAGGTAGGTGTGCAACAATCTGTGGGCCATAGATGGCTTGGGGAGCGCCAGTATGGATGTCAGACATTCAGATCAGTGCTTAGGATCAGTTTGTCGGATCATTTTGTCAGACGCTGTCAGTTTCTGTACATCCATCTCTACCGGGGGTGGTTTGGGCTAAGGTAAGATACTGTGAAGATGGTTGTGTCGAGCTGTGTGTAGATCGTAACTGCCATCGCTTCAGGTTCCATCGTCTGCATTTGTTTTTTGTTGTAAAGAAATGTATTTCAGAGGAAGACTTCTGTGTCTGTGCCCCTGACTCGCAGCATAGCCAGTCTGTTAAAAATGCACATAATAGGATCCTGTGGTAGCTGATCAAGTTATGATGGATAGTGGGCCATTATACCAGAATTCTACTTAGCTCATCAACTAGGGTAATGCCTTTTGATAGTGACCCTCTGACTGATGGATTCTGTGGGCTGTTTCCCTGATGACACTGTCAATGTTTGGCTTCATAAACATGGCAATCATCTGTAGTATTTCCTTCATGTCACTGTGGAAGGAGACATTTGTGTCAGCTTCAGCAAGTGCTTTCTTTCTTGGTGGTCTTTACGATTGGTACGACTGGCGAGCAGACTTTGGTGCCACAGCATTAGGCCTCACTAGATGCTGCTCATTAGTCGGCATCAAAGAATGCTCATGGAGTTGAGGGGTGGTTGCCATCACATAGTTGTACTGTGTAGTAGGTGTTGGTAGTGGTTCTTCTGGTGTGGTTTCAGTGAGGCAGATGCTGGTTGACACCTACTTAATGACAGTCTGGCTGAACGAAGCAGGGAAATTTTTCGGTTCGTTGGTGGTGGCTGGTTGGTCCTTGAGGCCCTTTTTGGAGGGTGTGAATTCTTCACCACTTCTTGGAACACAGGGCATCCCTTCTGGGAGATATGCGATTATGGTCGTTGGAGGTGCCAACGCACCTGGCACACATGGGTTTTTCTGTGGCTGGAAGACTGCAACTTTCCAACGAATATGGACCATCACATTTCACACACTTGTATGGCATTGAGCAATAGTTGTTGGTGTGCCTGAGTATTTGGTATCTGTGACAGATATCTGGCCCTTCTCTAGTGGTATCAGATGCAATGTCTACTTTCCTACACAACAGATATCGGATTGTATCTGCTAGACGTTCTCAAGCTTTTAGAGGAGAAAAAACAAACATGAACTGGAAGTAGCACCAGTTGTCGAGAATTTGGGTCACATCTGTTGTATTGGGAGGAGTTCTGCCTTATCTCCTCTTCAGAGACTTTGGGTGGAAGGTCTTTAATGACAATCCTGGTTTTTCTGTCCTCAGACAGTTGATGGTTATAAGAGTTCATGGTCATTGATATGCTACACTGGAAAACCTGCAGGTAATCAGTCATTTTATCGAAGAGTATTTGATATGCTCTCTTTGGTGCTGAGCCCACTGTGGGCCAGTGGTTAGTTTTTGCAGTTTATTATTGATCTTTATGTAGTTTGTGGGGTGGTAAACCACGTCTGCCAGTATCTTTTCCTTCTTGGCAGGTGCAAAGTTTGCATTTTGCAGTGATATGTTGAGTGGTGGATTCGTCTCTTGCCCATCGCTTGTTATCGATTTAGCTGCTTTCGACTGATGATTGTCAGTGCCACAGTGTTTGAGGCAGCCTCTACAATTTTCTTTTTTCCATCCAGCTGGAACTAGTGGCAGAGTGACACGTAGCCATTGGCAGCAAGTCTGTGTGGCATTGTAAGCTCGGTGGGGTGGTAATCGTGGCTTCCTGGCCATGTTCCACAGCAGGGGTTTTTGACTGGCCGATGTCATCGGTGAGTCAAAGGCAGATTTATCATCATCCCAGAGGGATACCTGGCAATGGAGTGTCGGATCTGTTTCTGCTGGTGTAGTACTCCAACTCAGAGTGGCATGGACAAGTCGTTAAAAGTCCGCTGCTGCAATATTGAGTCATGCTGCCTCTATAGCCATCCATAATTGCGAAAGTGTTGCTGGAGCGCGATTTTGTGCACGAACCGATCTCTCGATTATTTTCGATGGGATTCATGCTGGGAGATTTTGGTGGCCTAATCATTCACTTGACTTATCCAGAATGTTCTTCAAGCCGACTGTGGACAATTGCAGGATGGCGACACGGCGCACTGTCATCCATAAAAATTCCAGTGTTGTTTGGATACAAATGGTCTCCAAGTAGCCGAACATAACCATTTCCAGTCAACAATCGTGGGGACTGCACGACACTCGAAACCTACCATCAGCTCTTACCAGCTGAAATGGGGACTCATCTGACCAGGCCATGGTCTTCCAGTCATCTAGGATCCAACCGACGTGGTCACGAGTGCAGGTGGCACTGCAGGCGATATAATTCCGTCAACAAAGGCACTCGCATCAGTCAACTGCTGCCATACTTCTTTAACACCAAATTTCACCACACTGTCATCACAGATACGTTCATCGCACGCACCACATGGGTTTATGTGGATATTTCACGCAGTGTTGCTTGTCTGTTAGCACTGACAACTCTACGCAAACGCCGATGGTCTCGGTCGTTAATTGGAGGCCGTCAGCCACTGCGTTTCCCGTGGTGAGAGGTAATGCCTGAAATTTGGTATCCTCGGCCCACTCTTGACACTGTGAATCTGAGAATATTGAATTCACTAACGATTCCCGAAACTGAATGTCCCTCACATCTAGCCCCAACTGACATTCCATCTTCAATTTTTGTGCTGCCATAATCACGTCGGAAACCTTAATACCCGTCGTCCAGCTGTAATCACATCGGAACCCTTTTCACACGAATTAGTTGAGTGCAAATGACCGCTCTGCCAATGCACACCCTTTTATACTTTGTGTATGTAATACTACCGCCATCTTTGCATGTGCATACCGCTATTCAATGACTTTTACCACCTCAGTGTACACTGTGTTACATTTCCACATTATCTAGTCAACTAAGTTACTCCAAGGTATAATACAATATGTAACTAGGAAATTTTATGTATAACACGATGATCTGATTTTTCAAATACTGAAATTTTTGTTTCTTGATTAATAGACCAGTGTGCTACTAATACTCCAGCGTATATACTGATGAAACTTCAACATCCGCACTGCACAAACCACCGTAATGTGTGCAGTGGATTTTATTTTACCTACCACTATCACGCCTGCACCCTCTTTTGTTCCATTTGTGAGTGGTGCCCAGGAAGGAGCTTCTATGTCAGCATTTACTTTTTTAGAACCTATCATGGCGATTGTATCACATGGTATATCCTTGAGGAAGAAATATGTAGCTAGACCCTTTTCGGAACCTGCACTTTCAGAATTTTAACTCTAAGTTTCTCGATGATACACGAAGCCTCACTTGTCGCGTCTACCGCTAGTCTGAACAAACCTCAGACAAAACACACTAGTCCTCTTTGGATCATTTTATTCTCTTTCACTAATCCTACTCGGTAAGGATTCCTGAACGATGAGCAAAACTCAAGAATTAGCCGAAAAAGGATTTTGTAAGCTAATTCCTTAATGCATGAATTATATGTCTGTAGTAACCTTTCAATAAATTTCAGTATGGCAACTACCTTACCTGTCCTTTTTATGTGGTCGCTCTATTGTAAATGACTTTGGACACATGCCTGCTGATATTTAACAGCAGTTTCTGTGTCCTGCAGTTGGTCATCAATCATACCACCAAACAATAATTAGTCAGTCTATTTACATACAATATATCATAGTTATATTTATGGACAGCTGATAATCCCTGCATTAAGTTTCAATTCCTTGCTGGTCTTCCCACATTTCGGAATTTCTGACATCCATCAGGCAGGGCTGGCGCAAAGCTGGTGTAAAATGTGCAGCCGACACAGAGCACAGAAGTACGCAGAGCTGCTTTTCCCATGGCAAAGGACTAGAAGACGTGTGCCCGGTCCCCCCACCCCCTGGTTTTGCTGTTTTCCCTGTGTCTGCTTGTTTCTCAGTTCCTCTTCTCGCCTTTCTATCGGGTCGGCTTTAGATTTATTAGTTTGCAGGTTATTGCCGACAGCAAAATGTGGAACTAAACTTTGTTTACGTGCAGGCGGGACCAAAGGCGTCTGACAATATCGACAGTACACGACTGACACACATGCCTTGGCACTGTACAGTCACTGCTTCTGCATATTCTTAGCGTCTGCTGAAATTGATAGTCATCGCACAAATATACATTATCGTAGAAAATTCGCATATAGAAAAGCGTTGAAAGTAACTCAGGTCATTCTGTCCAGAAGAAAAACAAAGATTTGCTCCATTAAAAAAAAAAAAAGAAAAAACATGTAAAAATAGGGCATCTCTGGTTGAGAAGGACATTTTTAGCATGGTGTGCACAATTTCTTAGAACAATGAGAGACAACGACAAAGATGCGAAGAAATCTATGACTCTGCTCCGAACCCCGACTCCAGTTATTAGATCGTAAAACAACAATTTCATCTTAATTTCATACACTTCTATCGAGAAGAATGTATTAATACTGTTTTACATGTTCGCTTCAGTTATTAGACAGTAACATAAGTTTAATTTTCTTTTTTGTCACTTCCTACGCTTTCCTCTATGTACCATTGTCCCCTACACAAAGAGCTGCATTGTGCGACCATAAACAAGTTTTATTTTCCTGTTGTTCACTTTGTTTGTTTTTCTGCAGACATGGGTTAACAGAATGTACGTTTTGTATTAATTATATGAATGCAAGGTGTCTGTGAAACATTATATGTATATTGAAGGTGGACGGAGCGGGCAAAAGGAACGGAAAGGGATTACTGATGCCAGCTGCATTGCGACACTATGTGGAATCAGTTCGGCCGAGTGAAAATGTGTGCCAGACCAGGATTCGAATCCGGGATCTCCTGCTCACGAGGCAGGTGAGTTAACCACTGTGCCATACAGGACACAGTGTTATCACAACTGCGCAAACTATCTCGGCACGCCTCACAATCGACTCCCACTCCCCCTGAGCGCCACCTATCTGCAGTCCTTGTCAATTTCCCCCCATATTCGCTACTCAATTTCCCAGAGGTGGTCGGACATACTTGTACATCGAAATTGAAGAAAGTGGATCCATTGCCAAACTAGGCAAATCAATTTTATGAATGCATGCTGCCTTTTTTTTTTTCAGGCATGTCCAAAGAACAGACTCCACACATTCATATAACTGATTCTCCTAGATGGGCAAGGCATCCATCTTCTGCATTGGGGATGCACAAGTACGTCCGACCTCCTGCGGTAATCTCAGAGCACCAATCATGCAGACAATGGACAGGGACTGCGGATAGGTCGCGCTCTCTGGGAGCGTGGGTTGGCCGTGAGGCATGGCAAGATAGTCTGCACAGTTGTGATAAGACTGTGTCTCGTATGACATTGTGGTTAATGAACCTACCTAGTAAGCAGGAGTTCCCAGGTTCAAATCCCAGTCCAGCGCTCATTTCCACTCGTTTCTGCTGATTCCGCATAATGTCCCGATGCAGCTCACATCAGTAATCCCTTCTCTGTGCATTCCTTTCTCTGTCCCTCCACCTTAAATTTACGTATAATGCACGTTTTATTTACTGCACTTACACGAAGTACGGTTCAGGAACCATGTTAACATTTTGACTGAGCGCAGTTATATTGCTCGTACTTCACTCGAAACAGCCAATAGCGAAACATGTCAACAGTCTGCAGCGCGCTCGTATAAAACTTTCACTTCCAGCTTTGGTTTGTATCGACAGCTTGCGAAGAAGAGGAACACATGAGGCAGCTCCGCACTTTGCACAGCTCGCCATATCAGGCGGCAACATCCGCGCATCTGGCACGTAGCTGCCAGCATTTTCGAGGAGAATCGGTCCCTAGACTTACACACTACTTAAACTAACTTATGCTCAGAACAACACACACACACACCCATGCCTGAAGGAGGACTCGAACTTACGGCGGCAGGGGCCGCGCAGTCCGTGACATGACGACTAACCGTGCGGCCACTCCGCGCGGCTCGTTAAAAACAATTTCGATGTGTTAGCTGCATTTCGTATGCACCAACCTGTGTCATAAAATCCAGCAAACGTAAACTGGCCAGCAAGTACATTTCTCACTGCAAACTTTTCAAAATATGCACAAGGTGTAGTTTACTTCAAAGTATCACAACAACTATGGGCCATGACAAAAAGAAAACAAGTTCTGTTGTGTTGGCAGAAGAGCCAACACCGTGTTACAACTGGAGGCCGAAATGCACGCGTTTTAGCTCACGCAGGCTGGCGTGAGGAGGGAAGAACTATACTAACGTGAGGTCTGGAACATGACAAGGAATTAGAATTCAGAAAACGGACGGAATTAGTTTTATACCTAACTTTAATCCATTAATGCTGGACGTCGCTCTTGACGGTACATGGTTCAAATGGCTCTGAGCACTACGGGACTTAACTGCTGTGGTCATCAGTCCCCTAGAACTTAAAACTACTTAAACCTAACTAACCTAAGGACATCACACACATCCATGCCCGAGGCAGGATTCGAACCTGCGACCGTAGCGGACACGCGGCTTCAGACTGTAGCGCCTAGAACCGCACGGCCAATCCGGCCGGCGACGGTACATGATTCACAATATTATCTGTTCAGAATAGTAACTAAATATGGCGCCTTGCTAGGTCGTAGCAAATGACGTAGCTGAAGGCTATGCTAAACTGTCGCCTCTGCAAATGAGAGCGTATGCAGGCAGTGAACCATCGCTAGCAAAGTCGGCTGTACAACTGGGGCGAGTGCTAGGAAGTCTCTCTAGACCTGCCGTATGGCGGCGCTCGGTCTGCAATCACTGATAGTGGCGACACGCGGGTCCAACGTATACTAACGGATCGCGGCCGATTTAAAGGCTACCACCTAGCAAGTGTGGTGTCTGGCGGTGACACCACAAGTTCATTATCAAGCTGTAATGTGTGGATATAAGATACGTAAAAATAATATTTTTTCTCGAATAGTTACCTCAAAATACTGTAGAATGAGAAAGACTGCATAGCGCAGAACACACGCAAATACCAAAAGAGCGGTTTTTATTTTTTATGTGTAAACTAAAAGTTTTTCTGAGTAACTACAAAAACGGATGTAGCTTTACTTCATCTAAATAAAACAATCTCTTAAAGGTAAATCGTATGACATGAAATTTCACTCCCTGTGTACCGTGGTATACGTTTTGCGTTAAGCGACCAGCGCCTCGGTGGTTGTGGGTACCCAGACGGAGTGGGATGCTTGACAGACATCGCGCGCCCCGAAGGCCGCTCTATCGTGGACGCACGGGGCGGCACTGCAGCAGCAGTCTAGCCGCCCCTGGTGGTGGTGGGTTCCTACGGGACCAAACTGCTGAGGTCATCGGTCCCTAGGTTTACACACTACTTATTAAACATAAACTAACTTACGCTAAGGACAACACACATACCCATGACCGAGGGATGACTGGATTCTCCGACAGGGAGGGGGGGGGGGATGCGCGAACCGTGGTAAGGCGCCCGAGACCGCGCGGCTACCCCGCGTGGCGTTGGACGAGGTACGGGAGAGGAGGAGAGGTGAATTTTGTGGGAACTCATTTATTCCTTGCATTGTTTTGGGCGTGGCCATTGCTGTGTTTACGTGGCCGCTGAGTATAAAAGCTATTTTTGCCAACTGTTGTATTTATTTTTAGAAGAATCACTGTAGCTATTGTTCAGTTATTTATGACTGAAAAATACAGAATTCGTCTCGGAAATTGGCCTAGGGAGTCCAAGTGATCAGACGCACTTTTATCGCTTCTCCTAACTGTGGAAAAAGAGGTGCGTCACCACCTGTCGTAACTTGGAATTATATAATTTACATCGATGTAATAGGCGTTTCTCATGTTTCGTGCAATTAATACTGTGCATGCTCCTTGCTCATAAGTTATACTTTTTCCCCTAAAGGGTTGCAGAAGCGAAAATTTGTTTCCATATGATCTATTATTTGAAAAAGTGGCAAGGCGGCAAATAAGCATGGCGGCATATAAGCACACATCGTCCCAACAGCTACAATTAAAATAAAGAGAAGAAAAATGGAGTGATACGGCGATGAAGACTAGTCTGCTACCCTTTACTGAATGATTAGACACCAAAGAGCTAACACATGATGACATACGTCCAGCGGCGCTTCTTTCTAATGAATGACCCCAGTGCAGCGCGTTAATATTGTTCTGTTTACCTTCTATTACGTTCTTAATTCCAGAATTACAAAGCAGAAAGTTATGAAAAATAAAAAGAATGTCATCCCATTTGCTTGCCGTCACGAGAAATCCTCTCCTTGTCTGTAGATAGTACTACGAAACACAATCTCCGTTACGCACTAAGTCTGAAACAGCAGGTTCAAAAGAAAGTGATGAAAACATACGAAATTGTGTTTTATTGACGCATAAAGCTAGAACCTCTCAGCGGGCTGCACTTTACTGTAAAGCTTGCTTCGCTGTTGTGAACATTAAAAAAATCATAGGAACGGGTAGGGAAAAACTACGTTTCACATGACGGACAAAAGCGTACTAGTAAGTTGATTTAACATAATAATATTAGATATTTTGGTTTGGAGAAATCATATTTTATTTCATATACTTTCAATCAATAATACAGCTTGCTAGAGTGAAAACTTCAAGCGGCTAATCCTTCTAAAGTATTCGTTCGACAAACAGGTCATTTCGTGTATTTATAGAAATTACTAGCGACACCTATAGTGCTTCACAATTGCTAAAAATGTATGGGAATTGCACAAAATATCGTGTAAAAATTTGGAGTAAATCCGTCATCTCTCCGAGACTTTTGGTAACAACGTCTCCCCTTTATATATATGTAATAGCTTATGTCAGTCCAAATGTTCATAAGACTATCGTGTGAAACTTTGAAGACAATCGGTCAAGAACTTTTCGAGATTTTTGGTAACGAAGATTCCCCTTTTTGTACTACAAATACGAAGTCATCACCTAAAACTTGCACCGCAGATATTGCGGGAATGGAAAGCGCTAGTGATGTGCGGTTTCCACAGAATGGATTGGTAGTCAGACGATCCTATTGTTAGCCAATCAACAGATTGTAATAGTACTTACAAAGCATATTTCTTGTGCAGGCACACTTTCTTTTTTAATGGGACAATGCCTATTGACACCAACAAACTAAATGTACGGTAAAATAGAATGTCAGTGGAGTTTGTTGTAGGATTCTAGTGCGAGTCGTTTACGAGATATCGTAATTCGAAAAGTTTCCACACCGACACTTTTTTGTGCTATTCAACCTGTGTGTTTGCTAGGTACGATGGTGTTATGTTTGTTACAATGTGTTTGTGTGTTCCTTGAGTGCACTGCGATTTGCTAGTCAGTATGTGAGAGTTCAAGCAGTAAGTCGTGAGTGGACGATGGGATTTACCAATGCAGAAAAAGCAGACATGCTCATGGTGCATGGAAAGTGTACGAAGAATGCCGTTCGTTCTTGTACGGTGTATGCGGCAAGATATCCCAATAAACGTCAACCACCTCGGCAAATATTTGTCAACTTCAACCAGTTACGTGTATGTGGTAGTGCAACATCTAGACAATGTAAAGAAAAAAAAATTCATGACAGTAGAGGGGGAAATTAAAGTTCTTGCTGCTGTTGCAGTTCATCCGCACAATCTCATGAAGAAGTGGCATGAGTCAGTCAAGTGACCTACACATTCTACGACATAGGTTCCATCCCTAGCACATCTCTCCCCATCAAGAGCTGCATGGAAACGACTATGAGAATCGTGTTAATTTCTGTACATGGGCATTAAAACAGGATACTACTGATGTATCATGTATTTTGTTTAGTGATCCACGTTTACAAATCACGCCATGTAAACTGCCGAACACATGCACTATTGTTCTGTAGACAATCACCGTTGGCACCGTCAGGTGGAACGTCAACATCCATGGACTGTAAACATGTGGTGTGGGATTTTTTGTTTGTTTTGTTTTGTTTTGTTTTAGGGCGCAAAAATAACTAGGGTCATACGCACCCATGTCAGGATTGTAGAACAACGAAGGAGTTAAAAACGACTACACGTTAATCCCAATCGACGGAAGCGAAGATAGCTAAAAACAGAGACTCGGGGAATGTCTATAAAATACGCCATAGAGAAAAGGATGCCTTGAACTAAATATTAAATGTCCCTCGCCACACTGCTATGATGGATAAAAAGTAAAGCGCGGTCGACAGCCCGCATGTACTTTGCTAAAACGGCCGACAAACTCAGATGGCAGATAACGTAAGTGGTTAAAAACAGGGCATTCCGTCAGGAAATGGCGGACCCTCAAAAGTTGAGGGCAATGAGCACAAAGTGGTGTGGGAGCACCGCTTAACAAGTGGCGATGGCTAAAAAGATAGTGCCCGATCGAAACCTAGCTAAAATGATCACCTCACAGCAAGACGGCCGACAGGAGGTCGTCCAAGCCACTGAGAAAGGTTTAATAATCCGGAGCTTGTTCCCACGAAGGGAGGACCAGTGGTGACGCCAAATTGACACCACCTGCTGACAGACGGCAACACAGAGGTCATCGGAGGGAATGTAAGAACTAGCACGCTGAGGTTTGATGACTGCATCCTTGGCAGCAGCGTCATTGGCCTCATTTCCTGCCAGGCCGAGGTGACCAGGAACCCACATAAACATAACAATGGCTCCATCAAGAGTGCGCGAGTGACAACCTTCCTGGACCCGTTGCATTAAGGGATGGATGGTGCACAGCACAGAGACTTTGAAGGGCACTGAGACAGTCGGAGCAGATGACGCAATTGAACACCCTGTGTCGCCAGATGTACTGCGTGGACTAAATGTCGTGTGACTAGAGCCTCCCGTCGGGTGCAAGTCTTTCGATTTGACGCCACTTCGGCAACTTTAGCATCGATGTGGATTAAATGATGATGATTAGGACAACACAACACCCAGTCCCTGAGCGGAGAAAATCTCCAACCCAGCTGGGAATCGAACCCGGGCCCTTAGGATTGACTTTGTCGCGCTGACCACTCACCTACCGGGGCGGACACTGTGTGGACTAATACAGGGCGAAGAGCTCTGATATAAATACTGAGCAGTGTTCCAGAAGCAAATACCGAAAAACGTTGGTACCAATGACGAGAGCTCACCCGAGACCACGGTCAGTCTGTGAGCCATCAGTGTACACAAAAGTACTATCGCGAAGTTCCGTGCCAAGGTCGTGAAACTGAAGGCGATAGAGCGAGACGGGATTAGTGTTCTTAGGAAGCGAATGAAGGCCAAGGTGAACATGGGCCGCCGCACTAAGACAAGGTGGTGAAGCGTTCACGCCCACTGGGAAAGTTGGCAGGTAGTGTGAAGTTAAGCTGCTGGAGCAAGAGCCGAAAGTGAACTGCAGAGAGAAATGGAGAAGTGGGACGTGTCCCATACTGATGATCAAAGGTGTCATTGAAGGAGGCATACGATGGGTGGACTCGCATGTCGGGCAAATGGCATGCGTATCTTCTGAGGAGAAAGTCATGGGGGTAGGACAGCAGTACTTCGGCAGATTCTGCATGCAGACTCTCAACCACGCTAGTGTACGAGGGGCGTTTGAAAAGTCCGTGCAAAGTCAGAGAGATGGCACCACCGGCGCGTATCGAGGTCATGTTTAGTTAGTAGCATCTTTGGAAAGAACGCACACCAAGTTTCGGCCATATTGGTATATTTCTTTGCGTTTGGCATTCGTGTGAATCAAGGAAGTCGAGTGATTGTTACAAAATGGACGAAGAAGAATTTTGTGTATTGATTAAACATTACCTTATTAAAGGCAAAACGTCTCACGAGACTAATGAGAAGCTTGATAAACATTACGGTGACTCTGCACCTTCGATTAGAGCAGTTTGTAAGTGGTTTCAAAATTTTCGGAGTGGCCATATGGGCACAAGTGATGCTGAACTTTCTGGACGCCCTGTGGAGGTTAAGACTCCAGAAATCATTGATAAAATCTACGATATGGTGATGGATAACAGAAGAGTTAAGGTGCGTGAGACTGCTAGTGCTGTGGGCATCTCGAATGAATGGGTACAAAATATTTTGCATAAACATTTGGACATGAGAAAGCTATCCGCAAGATGGGTTCCGCGATTGCTCACGCTTGACCAAAAACGGAATCGTGTGAAGTGTTGCAAGGATAGGTTGCAGCTGTTCAGGAAGAATCCCCATGACTTTAAGTGTTGTTTCGTCACTGTGGATGAAACATGGATATATTACTATGCTCCTGAGACCAAACATCAATCTAAACAATGGTTACCAAGGGAGAATCTGTACCATAAAAGGCGAAGACCATTCCTTCGGCCGGAAAGGTTATGGCGACTGTCTTTTGGGATTCGCAAGGGATAATCCTCATCGACTATCTGGAAAAGGGTAAAACTATTACAGGTGCATATTATTCATCGTTATTGGACCGTTTGAAAACCGAGCTGCAAGAAAAACGCCGGCGATTGGAACGCAAAAAAGTCCTTTTCCATCACGACAATGCACCAGCATACACCTCAGCAGTATGGTCGCAAAATTACAGGAAACAGGATTCCAACTCGTTTCGCATCCCCCCTATTCTCCAGACTTGGCTCCCTTGGACTACTACTTGTTCCCCAATTTGAAGAAATGGCTGGTGGGAGGTGATTGCAGCAACTAATAACTATGTTGCCAGGTAAAACATGTGGGAGGACCAAGAAAGTTTCCTATCGAACATGAGCCCCAGGAATTTCATAGTTTCAATGAACGGAAGAGGCTCAAGATGTAAAGATGGAGGAAGAAACCAGCTGCGCCGCCAGAAATTCATACAAACGGTTTTGTCAGTGGAAAAAAGAGAGACATTGTCGATGCTCCATGAATATAGATGATCGAGACATCGCTGAAGACGCAGTTCAATAAGACAAGTCCGTGGAGAACTGCAATGGATGACAAAATCGTCAACGAAAAGAGAGCCAGAGATGCCGGGTGGGAGACAGGCCATTAAAGGGTTACTGGCAATAGCAAAGAGGACGACGCTCAGGATGGAACCCTGAGGCACACTGTTTTCCTGGATAAAGGTGTCAGACAAGGCAGAACCCACACATACCTTGAAAACTCGGTCGTTTAAAAATGACTAAAGAAAACGAGGCATGCAGCCTCGGAAGCAACACGTGTAGAGAGTACGGAGGATATCAGTCCTACAGCAGGGGTCGTGCAGTTTCTCTAAATCGAAAGCCACAGCTAGTCTGGGATTTCCGCAGAAACCCATTGATGACATGGGTGGAGAAACTGACGAGATGGTCAACTGAAGAACGGCGCGCTTGAAATCCACATTCTGCAGTGGTTAGTAAATAGCAAGATTCGAGCCACCATACCAGCCGGGCATACAAAGACAGCTGATGAGAGAAATGGGGCAGTAGCTAAAAGGAAGGTGTTTGTCCTTACCGGGCTTAGAAATGGGTATGACAGTGGCTTCACGCCAGTGTCTGGGAAACGTGCCCTCTGCCCAGATGCGATTTACGTATGAAGTACAAAGTGCTTGCCTGCAAGAGAAAGGTGCTGAAACATCTGAATGTGAACATCGTCTGGCCCTGGGGCGGAGAATCGGGATGAAGTGCGAGCACGATCTAGCTCGCTCATAGTAAAAGCAGCATTGTAGCACTCACTATTCTGAGAAGAGAAGGGCATCGTCCGAGCCTCCTCCACTCGTTTCCATTGGAGGGAGGGAGGGTGATAGTGGGACGAGCTCGAAATCTCCACAAAATAGCAGCCCAAAGTGTTGGAGATAGCAAGAGTCCACTAGGACATCCTCTGCTACTGTCAGGCCGGAAATGAGGGGATGGACCATGGTTCCAGAGACCTGCCGGTGGTTGACCCACATGACGGAATAGAACTAGCAAATGAAATCCAGCTAGCTTTCTTACTATCCCAACGACACTGTGCACGCAACTGTTTACAATGAATGCAGTTTGCCATCATAAGATGACGGTTAAAAACGCGGAGAGCACATCTCAGCATGCGAATGGCATCACGGCACACCTCAGTCCACCCAGGGACCGGGACACGGACCGGTAAAGTGGAAGCATGAGGAATGAAACATTCTGTAGTGGTAAGGATAAGATATTCTACCTGGTCATCAGAACGGGGGAAATGTTGTTCATCGAAGGTAGCCTGGGAGGAGTAAAGCCTCCAGTTGGCCTTAGAAAGCTTCGAGTATGTGTCAGAGACAATGGACCATTCGATACGATGGGCAAGCTGGACAGTGCAGAAGGATGGGTCCAAATAGGAATAGGTGTGTGCATGAGTCTGAAAGGCACATGAGGTTAAGCTGATTGAGGCCAGGCAAGAGGGCACCTGTCGAAGAGATTCTGGAGAACCCCATAGGGGATGGTGTGCATGAAAGTCACCGAGCAGCAGAAAGGGGTGAGGTAGCTGCCCAATAAGCTGGAGGAAGTCTGCCCAGGTGACATCGAATGACAGAGGGATGTAAACAGTACAAGGGAAAAAAGGTCGAGTGAGGAACGAAAATGCGAACTGCAACAGCTTGGAGCTAGATAGGGAAATTGGTTGACTATGAACATCATCCCGGTTCAGCAACATGAATACCCCATGATATGAAATGCCGCCCTCGGAGGGGGGGGGGGGGGGGGTCAAAGCACACCAGGAAGAAATGCAAGATTTCAAAGCGATCATGAGGACGAAATTTTGCTTTCTGGAGGCAGATACAGGGGGACGCTACGATTCTAAGAGCAGCCATAAGTCCTCTTTGTTGGACCAAAAGCCGCGAACATTCCATTGGAGGAGAGTCGTGACGAGTAACAAATGAGGGGTGTTACCTTAGTGGCTGCTGAGTGCCAGTCTTCGAAGACTCGCTGCTACAGGACACAGAGGCTGGAGGATCTTGCTCCATGAGCCCTACAGAGGCATCGGCATTCTTCTTCTGTCGGTCTGCAGGGTCCAGGGCAGAAAAACGGTTGGTGGTCTGCACTGGCGGCACAGAGGTCGGCCAGGCGAGGATATCATGTGGCGACACCGTCAAAGAGGATCTCTAAGTCAGTGAAATAGAAGACCATTTCGCTTTGTTTGACTTCCTGGGGCCTTTCCGGCTGGCAAAGGAAGACTCAGATGTTTGTTGGCTGGAGTGACATAGGAAATCTTCACGGGAGTGTTCCTTCTGTCCTTTCCAGCCTGCCAGTTGTGTAGCAGATGACTTCACCTCGTGAGCCAGAAGTTTGGTGGCTTGTTACACAGCTGGAGGAGAAGACGGGAACACTACAATGACGTTGAGCAATTTCACAACTATGGTACAAAATTTAAGGCTGCACGCCATGCCCTTCATGGAGCGAGATGCAGCAAAAACAGTACTGTAGGTGCCAGATGGTAGAACGCAGGGTTTCCGACTAGCTAACAACTTGCGAGTGACTGAGCAAGGCACTTTTTCCTACACCCAGATCTCTTGGACAGCCCACTCACCGAGATACTCAGGACAATCTCGGGAGAAGGCGGTATGGTCGTCACTGCAGTTGATGCAGCAGGGAGGAGGAGGGGGCAATCGCCCTCGTGAGCATCCCTACCACATTTTGTCAGGTGTCGACAGGGCTCTCAAATGCGGTTGTAACGATGACACTGGTAGCAGCGCATCGGGTTCGGAAAGTATTGTCATACTGTGATAACTTCATAGCATGCTTTGATCTTTGACAGAACTACCACTCTATCAAAAGTGAGAAAAAGAGTGCATGTGGTCACTAAGGATGCATCTACTTTTTTACTATCAGATGGACTGCAATGAAATCCTGATCAGAGAGGTATGTTTGGATTTCTGCCTCAGTCAGACTATCGAGCAGCCTAGTGTAAATAACAACATGGGAAGAATTCAGCATTCGATGGACCTTGACACGGACAGGATAGCCGAGGAGGAGAGAAGCGGCAAGCAGTTGCTGTGCTTCAGAATCAGCAGTAGTCTCCAAAACGAAAGTGTCATTTCACAAACGAGAGCAGGATTTCGCAGGGAAGGCAACTGCATCAAAACCTTTCTGAATAATAAACGGATTTGCCATAGCCAAAGCACTGATCATCTTCAGTACGTGAAACCATGAGCAAGTGTGGTGCAGCTGGGAGGATCTTTGAACCGTTAGCCTCATTCTGTTTACGTTTGATAGACGTTCACGGTGAAAAAGGTGATTGTCGCATTGCGAGAAAATCCCCCATGATTGCCAGCATCTCCGTTGGCGCGCTCCTTCCAACGGGGGGGGGGGGGGGGGGGGGCACCCTCACTATGGGGCACACCTGCCTTGCGTGATTGTTCACACCTCAGATCAAACCTCCCGAACAGCTGACATAGGGACCAATCGGCAATTTAGGAATGTGTGGTGTGGAATGGTGAGTTATCAGCTCATAGACTCGTTTTTACATAGATGGAACACTGAACATGCACAAGTATCGTAGCCTCCTAATAGACCATCTTCCACATATGCTAGAAGACGTTCCTCTGCAGGCTAGGCAGAACCTGTGGTACCAACATGATGGCTGTCCAGTCCATAGTGCATGAAGTACTGCGGCATGGCTTCGCAAATTCTTTCCATATAGTTGAATTCAACGCAGAGGACCTGTACCTTCGTCGGCCCGTTTACATATTTGACGCCTGTAGACTTTTTTTCTGGGAGAAAGCTGAAAGACAAGGACATACCAAATACACCTCATGGTATGCAATGACCTGTTACTGTAGCCTGCTCGGACTTCTCTGCTGAAATGCTAGCACGTGCACAGCAGTCGTTCCATACCAGATTGGAAGCATGTATTGCTGCTGCCAGTGGTCATTCTGAACATGTGATGGCCAGTTGTCTTGTTACTTGTTAGAATTCCGATAACTAGTGTATGCACATGTGTTGTTCTTGAGTGTGTGCTGTCAGAGGTATTGTACGAGGGTTGCCCAGAAAGTAATGCACCACATTTTTTTCTTCAACGATTCTTTATTGAACATAATGAGATTTACACACACGAAAGAATGGTGTTTTATTTACACACCCTATTTTTCCACGTGATCTCCATCCCATTCTATGGCCTTCCTCCAGCGCGAAACAAGGGCGTGTATGCCCTGTCGATACCAATTCTTGTCTTGGTGGTGAAGCAAGTGCTTCACTGTGTGGATCACCTCCTCATAGTCCTCAAAATGTCTTCTGCGAATGGCATCCTTCTAACATGTCTGTCCTCGCGAATGACACCAGCTCGCTGCAACATGTCGGGTGTGACAGCCGTGGATGGTTTCCCCAACCGCAAATCGTGGAGCTCCATCAAACCACCTTCTGATGACCTCACCCTCTGTGCCCAGCGACTAACTCTACTTCCCCCGACAGCAGATGCTCCATAGACTTTGTACAAGCGTTTGTGAATATTCTCCACAGTTTCTTTCTCTGCAGTGAGAAATTCAATGACGGCATGTTGTTTCTAACGTACGTCACCTACAGACGCCATTTTCATAATGTCCTGCAGCTACGCTATCAGTCGGAAGTGACAGAAACTTGGCTCGCTCTCTCAGGAGACTTCAAATAATACATACATACCGTTACACATTCGCAGCATTGTTTCCGGCTGAGAAAAAAATTGCGGTGCATTACTTTCTGGGCAACCCTCGCACAAGTGTCGGTGTGGGAACTTTCTCAAAATACGGTATCTCGTAAACGACACGTCCTAGAATCATGCACCAAATACCTCTGACATTCTAAGTTACCCTACTTTTAGTCTGTTAACGTCAGTAGGAATTGTTCCATTTAAAAAAGTGTATGTTTGCACAAGAAATACCCTTTTAAGTATTATCACAATTTGTTGATTGGCTAACAATACGAGTCGTTGACAATCAATCCAGTCTGTGAAAACCGCACATCAATAGCCTTTCCATTTCAGCAGTATTTGCAGTGCAAATATAGCCTGTATATGTATATATTTTTTTAAAAATATACAGCCTATCTGCCTATGTCCCTCCGAATATTAGAGTATCGTATAAAAATTTGTAGTAAATCATGAACTTTTCGATGTTTTCGGTAACAACGTTACCCCTTTAGATTAGATTATATATATACTGTCAAACTGATTTTTTGTTAAGAAAACATGTGACAGCAGAACTGTCAAACTGAACGCATTTTTTTATTTTCTTTTTGTACCAAAAACACCATTACCTTCCACAATTACGAACAAAAAAAAAAAACAGCAACAAACACCAAATCGGCCGAGCTGTTGCCAAGTGATGATCTTTCGCGATTGATTTTAATTTTTGACTTTTCGACTAATTTTTCAAAAATTTTCTTCCATACAAACCTTGTCCTGACAATTGCGATCACAACAATGACAAAAATCAACCAGTAATTTTTGAGAATATTTCTCTTGGAGAACAGCGGTCTGGCAAAAAGTACTTTAAAAATGAGCACCGACATACTCGCCTTCAGTCCCATATGCGATGGTGACTACAGTAGCTGATGTTCCCCCAGTATTTTCTGAGACGGGTCGCCTAATTTCGTTAATTTCCGACTTCTCCGTTGGATTTTTCAAAAATTTTCTTTCATACAAACCTTTTCCTGCCAACAACAAACACAACAACAAAAATCATCGTTCTCAGGTGCTGATCTTTCATACGTGCGGCAATTAATTTTTATTTATGTAGGTTATGGTAAATAAGTGTGTTGTGAACGATACTGAATGATCCAGCCGTTTCTATGGAATTTCTTCTAAAATCTTCGCAAACGTAAATTATTTCGTATGTTCGGTTATTTCCAATCAACCAAGAATATAATTTGTTTGAACGTTGATATTTCTTTTAAAGCATTTGACAGAGAAACACGGATCCTTGCGCATGTGCGATTTTTTTTTCTTTTTCATCAAAAAATATGCTACAATCAGACAGGAAAATATAGCTGCTTGAACAGAATTTTAAATTCAAACTGTTGTGTCAACAAGTTATTTAGTTTGTAGGCTGTACTTCAACTCTCTCCTTGTGTAAATTTTGACTTGTTACATCATTAGTAATTCGCGATATGAAGTTATATAATCTGGTGTGATTTATTAATGAGTTTAAGGTATTTTAATCCAGAAAAAAGATTTCTGAAAACTACCAGACATCCATTCTGCATAAAATTCCGGAGGTCTAATTCGGAAAGAAAATTCTATGCGTTCGAGGAAATGTGAAACAATCTCAATAAATTGCAGGACAATAAAAGGATTCCTCAGCTCCACGAGACCAATGCCGGAATAATTCCTTTATTTCGACCAGGTCCGCTCACTTCCAATTTTTCTTTAATTTTTTTAGTTTAAGAAATAGGCAAAGTGGCGCGAGGAAAGCCAAATGACGATAAATATTAAAAGAAAAACAACACCGACATCAACAGTTAAGTTTCACGTAATCGTTTTACATAGGCCGGATCGAGGCATATCCGACGGGAGAAAAAGACTGTATGGCAAAGAATATAGGAAAATACGGGCGCTTAAGGAACAAGACGATAAGAAGCAAACGAGTGCACTATAATGACATTTCAAGCCAAAGAGAGAACTACCTAGCAGTGACGAGGGTGGAAAGATGGATGCTGAGCCACAGACTGAAGAAACTAGTGAAGCCACTGAAGCTGCGTCTTCGTTTCAGGAAATCACCATAAAGCTGATGAGAACATCCCTATGACCAACGAAGACAGCAGCAATGGTGACACACGGACCATCCACAAAATGTTCAACAGTCTTCCCCTCGACTGAAGACCTGGTTTACAAGGGATGGTTGGTTGGTTGGTTTGTGGGATTAAAGGGACCATACTGCAATGGTCATCGGTCCCTTTTTCCAAAAAATTAAAACCGCCCTAAGAGAATAAAAACGAACAGCAGGAAAGACGTCAGACGACACGGGACAAGAAAGACTCCGACAGATTGGTTGGTTGGTTGGTTGGTTTGGGGGATGAAAGGGACCAGACTGCTACGTCATCGGTCCCTTTTTCCAAATACAAAGAACACCCACAGAGAATAAAAACGAGGAACAGAATAGATCACAGACGATACAGAACAAGAGAAACTGAGACAAAGACAAGACAAAACGAACTAAAACCACACAGAGTGTGACAGTGGTTGGCCGACCATAGAAATAAAAAAGGAAAAGCCAACCACTTAGAAACACATTAAAAGATCAGTTTAAAATCATAGGCCAAAGGCCAGAATCAACACAAAAAAATAAAATAAAACAAACACTCAGATTAAAGAATAAAAACTCCCTGCCCTAATAAAACGTAAAACTAAGGCAGCCATAACAGGGTCATCAGATAAAACGGCAGGGAGCGTATCAGGCAGCGCAAATGTCTGCCTGACCACAGCTAAAAGGGCGCAGGCCTACAGAATGTGGGCCACCGTCAGAGCCGCCCCGCAGCGACATACAGTAGGGTCCTCCCGGCGCAGTAAATAACTGTGTGTTAGCCGGGAGTGGCCAATGCGGAGCCGACAAAGGACGGTTTGGCTCGCATGGAGGACCGCCACACAGTCGTCTTCTCCTTAATGGCACGGAGTTTATTGGGTGTAATCCGATCGCGCCATTCAGCGTCCCAAAGCGCAAAAACTTTTCGGCGGAGGACTGCCCGCAAATCAGCCTCTGGGAGGCCAACATCCAGAGATGGTTTACTCGAGGCCTCTTTCGCCAGGCGGTCAACATGTTCATTGCCCGGGATACCGACATGACCGGGGGTCCACACAAAGACCACAGAGCGGCCGCAACGCGCAAGAGTATGCAGGGACTCATGGATAGCCATCACCAGACGAGAACGAGGAAAACACTGGTCGAGAGCTCGTAAACCGCTCAGGGAATCGCTACAGATAACGAAGGACTCACCTGAGCAGGAGCGGATATACTCTAGGGCTCGAAAGATGGCGACTAGCTCAGCAGTGTAAACGCTGCAGCCAGCCGCCAAGGACCGTTGTTCGGAATGGTCCCCTAGAGTTAGCGCATACCCGACACGACCAGCAACCATCGAACCGTCGGTGTAAACAGTTCCAGAGCCCTGATACGTGGCCAGGATGGAATAAAAGCGGCGGCGGAAGGCCTATGCAGGGACCGAGTCCTTCGAGCCCTGTGCCAAGTCGAGCCGAAGGCAAGGGCGAGGAACACACCACGGGGGTGTACGCAGAGGCACCCGGAAAGGAGGTGGAACAGGGAAAAACCCAAGCCTGCAGAGAAGCTCCTCGACGCGTACGGCGATCGGACAACCCGACCGGGGCCGACGGTCTGGTAGATGGACGACTGACTGCGGGAAAAGGACACGATAATTTGGATGCCCGGGCAAGCTTAGAACATGAGCAGCATAAGCGGCCAGCAAACGTCGGCGCCGGAACCGCAGTGGAGGTACACCTGCCTCCACTAGTACGCTGTCCACAGGGCTGGTGCGGAAAGCACCAGTGGCAAGGCGTATCCCGCTGTGGAGAATTGGGTCCAGCACCCGTAACGCAGATGGGGATGCTGAGCCATAAGCCAGGCTCCCATAATCCAGACGGGACTGGATTAACGCCTGGTAGAGCCGCAACAGGGTAGAGCGGTCGGCGCCCCAGCGGGTGTGGCTCAAACATCTCAGAGCGTTGAGATGCCGCCAACACGCCTGTTTAAGCTGCCGGATATGAGGCAGCCAAGTCAACCGGGCATCGAAAACCACCCCCAAAAACCTGTGGGTCTCCACCACAGCAAGGAGTTCGTCGCCAAGATAAAGCCGCGGCTCAGTATGGACTGTTCGGCGCCGGCAGAAATGCATAACGCGGGTCTTGGCTGCCGAAAACTGAAACCCATGCGCTACAGCCCAAAACTGCGCCTTACGGATAGCGCCCTGTAGCTGACGTTCAACAGCTGCAATGCCAGTAGAGCTGTAATAAAGGCAGAAGTCGTCAGCATACAGGGAAGCAGAGACAGAAGTTCCCACGGCCGCAGCGAGCCAGTTAATGGCTATTAAAAACAGGCAGACACTTAAAACAGAACCCTGTGGCACACCGTTCTCCTGGACGTGGGTGGAACTATAGGAGGCTGCGACTTGCACGCGGAAGGTACGATACGACAGGAAATTGCGGATAAAGAGCGGCAGAGGGCCCGAAGACCCCATCCATGAAGCGTAGAAAGGATGTGATGACGCCATGTCGTATCGTACGCCTTCCGCATGTCGAAAAAGACAGCGACAAGGTGCTGACGGCGGGCAAAGGCAGTACGGATGGCCGACTCCAGGCTCACCAGATTGTCGGCGGCGGAGCGGCCTTTCCAGAACCCACCCTGAGACGGAGCCAGAAGGCCCCGAGACTCCAGTACCCAATTCAAGCGCCGGCTCACCATCCGTTCGAGAAGCTTACAAAGAAAGTTGGTGAGGCTAATGGGGCGGTAGCTGTCCACCTCCAGAGGGGTCTTTCCTGGTTTCAAAACGGGGATGACAAGGCCTTCCTGCCATTGCGACGGAAACACCCCCTCGACCCAAAGACGGTTGTAAAGATCGAGAAGGCGCCGCTGGCAGTCCACTGAAAGGTGTTTCAGCATCTGACAGTGGATGCCATCTGGCCCAGGAGCGGTATCAGGGCGAGCAGCTAGGGCACTGCGAAATTCCCACTCACTAAATGGAGCATTGTAAGATTCTGGGTGGTTGGTGCGAAACGAAAGGCTCCGACGTTCCATCCGCTCTTTAATGGAGCGGAAGGCCTGGGGGTAATTCGCAGAAGCGAAACTCGTAGCAAAATGCTCTGCTAAGCGATTGGCAATGACATCGGAGTCAGTACAAACTGCTCCATTCAGTGAGAGCGCAGGGACGCTGGCAGGGGTCCGATAGCCGTAGACGCGTCGAATCTTGGCCCAGACCTGCGAAGGAGTGACATGGAGGCCAATGGTGGACACATACCGCTCCCAGCACTCCTTCTTGCCTTGGCGGATAAGGAGGCGGGCCCGCGCACGCAGCCGTTTTAAGGCGATAAGGTGGTCTAAGGAGGGATGTCGCTTGTGACGCTGGAGCGCCCGCCGGCGATCTTTAATCGCTTCAGCGATCTCAGGCGACCACCAAGGCACAGCCTTCCGCCGAGGGGACCCAGAAGATCGGGGAATGGCAGATTCGGCGGCAGTAACGATGCCGGTGGTGACCGATTCAACCACCGCATCAATGTCGTCATTAGAGAGAGACTCAAGAGCGGCAGTGGAGGAGAACAAGTCCCAGTCAGCCTTATTCATAGCCCATCTGCTAGGGCGCCCAGAAGAGTGACGCTGTGGTAGTGACAGAAAGATCGGAAAGTGGTCACTACCACACAGGTCGTCATGCACACTCCATTGGACAGACGGTAAGAGGCTAGGGCTACAGATTGAAAGGTCAATGGCGGAGTATGTGCCATGCGCCACACTGAAGTGTGTGAAGGCACAATCATTTAAAATCGAGAGATCGAGCTGCGACAATAAATGCTCAACGATGGCGCCTCGACCTGTTGCCACTGACCCACCCCACAGAGGGTTATGGGCGTTGAAGTCGCCCAATAGCAAGAAAGGTGGCGGCAATTGGGCTATCAGCGCAGCCAGGACATGCTGCGAGACATCACCATCCGGTGGAAGGTAAAGACTGCAGACGGTAACAGCCTGTGTCGTCCACACCCGAACAGCGACAGCCTCTAAAGGTGTTTGGAGAGGGACAGACTTGCTGTGCAGAGTGTGAAGGACATAGAGGCAGACGCCACCCGACACCCTTTCATATGCTGCCCGGTTCTTATAATAACCCCGATAGCCACGGAGGGCGGGGGTTCGCATTGCTGGAAACCAAGTTTCCTGAAGAGCAATGCAGAAGAAAGGGTGAAGGCTGATAAGTTGTTGGAGCTCAGCTAGATGGTGGAAAAAGCCGCCGCAGTTCCACTGGAGGATGATATTGTCCATGGCTGAGAAAGGCGTGAAAGGACTGGGAAGGCAATTTACGCCGCTTGTTCAATCACTGCCACCGATTCAGTACCCGTACGAGAGGCATCCGTGGCGTCTGAGGGACCAGCGAGATCAAGGTCCTCAGCGGACGCTAGAATCTCGACTTCAGCCTCAGACGCAGAGCGCGAAAGGTGCGGTGGGGTTGGTGCCACCGCAAGTTCTTTGGCCTTAGAGGTCTTTCTCTTGGACTTCTCTCACTGAACCTTGGGTTGCACCGGCTGGGAAGGCTTCACCGATTCAGTCTCCGGGACAGAGGAGGATCGTGAAGCCCTACGCCCGGCCGCTGGTGAGGACTTATGCCACTGGCGGCCGTCATCCTTCCCGCTGGTGGAACCCTGGGAAGGGAGGGTCCCAAGGGAACTCTTACGGGCGAGAGTAGCCGAAGAAGTTAGACGCTTCTCCGGCTGAGAAGCGGGGACGGACATCCCCGACGGGTGGGAGGAGGTTGCTCCTGAGGTAGGTGGAGCAGGAGCAACCGGTTGGGTACAGCCCCCCCACGGGCAAGGGGGCAGGAGGAGTCTTACTGCTTATCGAGCTGGCTGGAAGTCTCAAAACTGATGGGGCTAGCACAGTTGTCGTAGCAGCTGCATAAGAAGATGTCATTCTCACAGGATGGAGTCTGTCATATTTCCTTTTGGCCTCAGTATAGGTCAGCCGGTCCAGGGTCTTATATTCCATGATTTTGCGCTCTTTCTGAAAGACATTGCAGTCAGGCGAGCAAGGTGAATGGTGCTCCCCGCAGTTGACACAGATGGGAGGCGGGGCACATGGAGTATCGGGATGAGACGGGCGTTCGCAATCTCGACATGTGAGGCTGGAAGTGCAGCGGGAAGACATATGGCCGAACTTCCAGCACTTGAAGCACCGCATCGGGGGAGGGATATAGGGCCTGACGTCACATCGGTAGACCATCACCTTGACCTTTTCCGGTAACGTATAACCCTCGAAGGGCAAGATGAAGGCACCGGTAGCTATCTGATTTTCCTTCGGACCCCGATGAACGCGACGGACGAAATGTACACCCCTGCACTCTAAGTTGGCACGCAGCTCGTCATCAGACTGCAAAAGAAGGTCCTTATGGTAAATAACTCCCTGAACCATATTTAAACTCTTATGCGGCGTGATCGTAACAGCAACATCCCCCAACTTGTCACAAGCAAGCAACCGTCGTGACTGGGCAGAGGATGCCGTTTGGATCAGGACCAATCCAGAGCGCATTTTTGACAAGCCCTCCACCTCCCCAAACTTGTCCTCTAAATGCTCGACGAAGAACTGAGGCTTTGTGGAGAGAAAAGACTCCCCATCAGCTCTTGTACAAACTAAGAATCGGGGCGAATAACTATTACCTCCATCCTGAGACTTACGCTCCTCCCACGGCGTGGTCAGAGAGGGGAACGTTTTTGGATTGTACTTTTCAGCATTAAATTGAGCCCTCGAACGCTTAGAGACTGCTGGCGGCTGGCCGTCAGCGAGAGATGATGTACCACGCTTCATTGCGGGTCATCCGCCCTGATGCCACCTACTCCGACCAAGGGCCCTCCCCACGGGCGCCACCCAGCCGCAGCAATAGCCACCTGGCAGGATGGCCATTGCCGGGAGTCCTGATGCCCCAGGGAGACGGGCATCTACTCCTTGGCATACGTGGGGAGTTAACGGCGCAGGCATCAGTAGAGCGATCCCTGTGTTGTCAGGGGACTACAACCAACAGGGTACATGGCGGCCCCACCACAACGGACTGGCTACCGTGCTGGATCTTAGGTGCAAAACTGTCCAAGGTCGTCGTCGCAGTTAAAAGAAACACTGCAGAGTGCAGCGTGGGAATCGCACCCAGGGACGTATCCTCGCCCAAGAGATGGAAAACGAGCGGGACACCATTGCAACGACGAAAAGGCCGGCTAAAGGTCTCAATGCACGACGGATACAGTGCACCACGTAAGGCGATCTTCCCCAATTGGCTCGCTCTTCGGAATAATTTAGAAAGATGGAGGTCAAACCCGAGAGGGGACCATCACATAAGGCCGAAACATTTGAGACTCCTTTTAGTCGCCTCTTACGACAGGCAGGAATACCGCGGGCCTATTCTAACCCCCGAACCCGCAGGGGGGAGACTCCGACAGATATCATACAAAACAAATTAAAACACACAGAGAGTGACGGTGGTTGGCCGACCATAGAGAGAAAAAAAAAGAGGAAAAGCCAACCAGCAAGAACACATTAAAAACTCAGTTTAAAATCAGAGGCTAAAAGCCAGAATCAACACTAAAAAACAAACACTCAGATTAAACGATAAAAAATACCCAGCCCGAATAAAACGCAAAACTAAGTCCACCATGGCTGAGTCATCTAGTAAAAGGGCAGGGAGCGTATCAGGCAGCGCAAATGTCTACCTGAGCACAGTTAAAAGCGGACAAGTTAATAAAATGTGCACCACCGTCAAAACCGCCCCACAGCGACAGAGAGGCGGGTCCTCACGACGCAATAAATAACTGTGAGACAGTCGGGTGTGGCCAATGCGGAGCCGACAAAGAACAACTGAATCTCTGCGAGTGGCTCGCATGGATGACTGCCACACACATGTCGTCACCTTGAGAGAACGGAGTTTGTTTGGCGTGGGCAGATTGCGCCATTCAGTGTCCCAAAGCGAGAGAACTTCGCGGCGGAAGACTGCCCGCAAATCAGTCTCCGGGAGGCCAATGTCCACGGTGGGTTCACTGGTGGCCTGTTTGGCCAGTCGGTCAACATGTTCATTGCCCGGGATACCGACATGACTGGGGGTCCACACAAAGACCACAGAGCGGCAGCAACGGGCAAGAGAATGCAGGGACTCGTGGATAGCCATCACCAGACGAGAACGAGGGAAACACTGGTTGAGAGCTCGTAAACCGCTCAGGGAATCGCTACAGATGACGAAGGACTCACCTGAGCAGGAGCGGATATACTCTAGGGCAAGAAAGATGGCGACCGGCTCAGCAGTAAAAACGCCGCAGCCAGCTGGCAATGAATGTTGTTAATAGTGATCCCCTAGAGTCAGAGAAAAACCGACACGACCATCGAGCCGTCGGTGTAAACAATTCCAGAGCCCTGATACGTGGCCAGGATGGAATAAAAGTGGCATCGGAAGGCCTCCGGAGGGACTGAGTCCTTCGGGCTCAGTGCCAAATCGAGCCGAAGGCAAGGGCGAGACACACACCATGGGGGCGTGCGCAGAGGTGCCCGGAAAGGAGGTGGAACTGGGAAAAACCCAAGCCCAGAGAGGAGCTCTTTGACGCGTACGGCGATCGAACAGCCCGACTGGGGCCGACGGACTGGTAGATGGACGACTGACTGCGGGTACAGGACACGGTAATTTGGATGCCCGGGCAAGCTAAAAACATGGGCAGCATAAGCCGCCAGTAAATGTTGGCGCCTCAGTCGCAGTGGAGGGACACCTGCCTCAACAAGTAAGCTGTCCACAGGGCTGGTGCGGAAGGCACCAGTGGCAAGTCGGATCCCGCTTTGTAGTATTGGGTCCAGCACCTGCAACGCAGATGGGGATGCTGAGCCATAAGCCAGGCTCCCATAATCCAGACGGGACTGGATTAACGCCTGGTAGAGCTGCAACAGGGTAGATCGGTCGGCGCCCCACCGGGTGTGGCTCAAGCATCTCAGAGCGTTTAGATGCCGCCAACACGCCTGTTTAAGCTGCCGGATATGAGGCAGCCAAGTCAACCGGGCATCGAGAACCACCCCCAAAAACCTGTGTGATTCCACCACTGAAAGAAGTTCGCCGGCAAGGTAAAGCCGCGGCTCCGGGTGGACAGTACGTCGCCGGCAGAAATGCATAACGCAGGTCTTGGCTGCCGAAAACTGAAAACCACGCGCTACAGCCCAAGACTGCGCCTTGCGGATTGCGCCCTGTAGCTGACGTTCAGCAGCTGCAATGCCAATAGAGCTATAGTAAAAGCAGAAGTCGTCAGCATACAGGGAAGCGGAGACAGAATTGCCCACGGCCGCAGCGAGCCCGTTAATGGCTATTAAAAACAGGCAGACACTTAAAACAGAACCCTGTGGCACACCGTTCTTCTGGACGTGGGAGGAACTATATGAGGCCGCGACTTGCACGCGGAAGGTACGAGACGACAGAAAATTGCGGATAAAAAGCGGCAGAGGACCCCGAAGACCCCATCCATGAAGCGTAGAAAGGATGTGATGACGCCATGTCGTATCGTACGCCTTCCGCATGTCGAAAAAGACAGCGACAAGGTGCTGACGGCGGGCAAAGGCAGTACGGATAGCCGACTCCAGGCTCACCAGATTGTCGGTGGCGGAGCGGCCTTTACGGAACCCACCCTGAGACGGAGCCAGAAGGCCCCGAGACTCCAGTACCCAATTCAAGCGCCGGCTCACCAACCCTTCAAGCAACTTGCAAAGAACGTTGGTGAGGCTAATGGGACGGTAGCTGTCCACCTCCAGAGGGCTCTTTCCAGGTTTCAAAACGGGGATGACAACGCTTTCCCGCCATTGCGACGGAAACTCCCCCTCGACCCAAAGACGGTTGTAAAGATCGAGGAGGCGCCGCTGGCAGTCCACTGAAAGGTGTTTCAGCATCTGACAGTGTATGCCATCTGGCCCAGGAGCGGTATCAGGGCAAGCGGCTAGGGCACTGCGAAATTCCCACTCACTGAATGGAGCATTGTAAGATTCTGGGTGGTGGGTGCGAAACGAAAGGCTCCGACGTTCCATCCGCTCTTTAATGGATTGGTTGGTTGGTTTGGGGGATGAAAGGGACCAGACTGCTACGGTCATCGGTCCCTTTTTCCAAAGACAAAGAACATCCACAGAGAATAAAAACGAGGAACAGAATAGATCACAGACGATACAGAACAAGAGAAACGGAGACAAGGACAAGACAAAACGAACTAAAACCACACAGAGTGTGACAGTGGTTGGCCGACCATAGAAATAAAAAAGGAAAAGCCAACCACTTAGAAACACATTAAAAGATCAGTTTAAAATCATAGGCCAAAGGCCAGAATCAAAACAAAAAATAAAACAGAAACACTCAGATGAAAGAATAAAAACTCCCTGCCCTAATAAAACGTAAAACTAAGGCAGCCATAACAGGGTCATCGGATAAAACGGCAGGGAGCGTATCAGGCAGCGCAAATGTCTGCCTGACCACAGCTAAAAGGGGGCAGGCCAACAGAATGTGGGCCACCGTCAAAGCCGCCCCGCAGCGACATACAGGAGGGTCCTCCCGGCGCAGTAAATAACTGTGTGTTAGCCGGGAGTGGCCAATGCGGAGCCGACAAAGGACGACTGAGTCCCTGCGGTTGGCTCGCATGGAGGACCGCCACACAGTCGTCGTCTCCTTAATGGCACGGAGTTTATTGGGTGTAATCCGATCGCGCCATTCAGCGTCCCAAAGCGCAAAAACTTTTCGGCAGAGGACCGCCCGCAAATCAGCCTCTGGGAGGCCAACATCCAGAGATGGTTTACTCGTGGCCTCTTTCGCCAGGCGGTCAACATGTTCATTGCCCGGGATACCGACATGACCGGGGGTCCACACAAAGACCACAGAGCGGCCGCAACGCGCAAGAGTATACAGGGACTCATGGATAGCCATCACCAGACGAGAACGAGGAAAACACTGGTCGAGAGCTCGTAAACCGCTCAGGGAATCGCTACAGATAACGAAGGACTCACCTGAGCAGGAGCGGATATACTCTAGGGCTCTAAAGATGGCGACTAGCTCAGCAGTGTAAACGCTGCAGCCAGCCGCCAAGGACCGTTGTTCGGAATGGTCCCCTAGAGTTAGCGCATACCCGACACGACCAGCAACCATCGAACCGTCGGTGTAAACAATTCCAGAGCCCTGATACGTGGCCAGGAGGGAATAAAAGCGGCAGCGGAAGGCCTCTGGAGGGACCGAGTCCTTCGAGCCCTGTGTCAAGTCGAGCCGAAGGCAAGGGCGAGGAACACACCACGGGGGTGTACGCAGAGGCGCCCGGAAAGGAGGTGGAACAGGGAAAAACCCAAGCCCACAGAGAAGCTCCTTGACGCGTACGGCGATCGGACAACCCGACCGGGGCCGACGGTCTGGCAGATGGACGACTGACTGCGGGAACAGGGCACGATAATTTGGATGCCCGGGCAAGCTTAGAACATGGGCCGCATAAGCGGCCAGCAAACGTTGGCGCCGGAACCGCAGTGGAGGTACACCTGCCTCCACTAGTACACTGTCCACAGGGCTGGTGCGGAAAGCACCAGTGGCAAGGCGTATCCCGCTGTGGAGAATTGGGTCCAGCACCCGCAACGCAGATGGGGATGCTGAGCCATAAGCTAGGCACCCATAATCCAGGCGAGACTGGATTAACGCCTGGTAGAGCCGCAACAGGGTAGAGCGGTCGGCGCCCCAGTGGGTGTGGCTCAAGCATCTCAGAGCGTTTAGATGCCGCCAACACGTCTGTTTAAGCTGCCGGATATGAGGCAGCCAAGTCAACCGGGCATCGAAAACCACCCCCAAAAACCTGTGGGTTTCCACCACAGCAAGGAGTTCGTCGCCAAGATAAAGCCGCGGCCCTGGATGGACTGTTCGGCGCCGGCAGAAATGCATAACGCGGGTCTTGGCTGCCGAAAACTGAAACCCATGCTCTACAGCCCAAGACTGCGCCTTACGGATAGCGCCCTGTAGCTGACGTTCAACAGCTGCAATGCCAGTAGAGCTGTAATAAAGGCAGAAGTCGTCAGCATACAGGGAAGCAGAGACAGAATTTCCCACAGCCGCAGCGAGCCCGTTAATGGCTATTAAAAACAGGCAGACACTTAAAACAGAACCCTGTGGCACACCGTTCTCCTGGACGTGGGTGGAACTATAGGAGGCTGCGACTTGCACGCGGAAGGTACGATACGACAGGAAATTGCGGATAAAGATCGGCAGAGGGCCCCGAAGACCCCATCCATGAAGCGTAGAAAGGATGTGATGACGCCATGTCGTATCGTACGCCTTCCGCATGTCGAAAAAGACAGCGACCAGGTGCTGACGGCGGGCAAAGGCAGTACGGATGGCCGACTCCAGGCTCACCAGATTGTCGGCGGCGGAGCGGCCTTTCCGGAACCCACCCTGAGACGGAGCCAGAAGGCCCCGAGACTCCAGTACCCAATTTAAGCGCCGGCTCACCATCCGTTCAAGCAACTTGCAAAGAACGTTGGTGAGACTAATGGGACGGTAGCTGTCCACCTCCAGAGGGTTCTTTCCAGGTTTCAAAACGGGGATGACAATACTTTCCCGCCATTGCGACGGAAACTCGCCCTCGACCCAGAGACGGTTGTAAAGGTCGAGGAGGCGTCGCTTGCAGTCCACTGAAAGGTGTTTCAGCATCTGACAGTGGATGCGATCTGGCCCGGGAGCGGTATCAGGGCAAGCGGCAAGGGCACTCTGAAATTCCCACTCACTGAATGGAGCGTTGTAGGGTTCAGAAGCGTCGGTGCGAAAAGAAAGGCTCCGACGTTCCATCCGCTCTTTAATGGAGCGGAAGGCCAGCGGAAGAAGTGGAACTAAAAGCAAAATGCTCTTCCAAACTGTTGGCAATTTCGTCGGAGTCTGTACAAACTGCTCCATTCTGTGACAGCGCAGGGACGCTGACAGGGGTCCGATAGCCATAGAGGCGTCGGATCTTGCCCCAGGCCTGCGATGGAGAGACATGGAGGCCAATGGTGGACACATATCGCTCCCAGCACTCCTGCTTGCTTTGGCGGATAAGGCGGCGGGCCCGCGCACGCAGCCGTTTGAAGGTGATGAGGTGTTCAATGCAGGGATGTCGCTTGTGACGCTGTAGCGCCCGCCGGCGATCTTTAATCGCTGCAGCGATCGCAGGCGACCACCAAGGCACAGCCTTCCGCCGAGGGGACCCAGAGGAACGGGGAATGGCAGATTCGGCGGCAGTAACGATGCCGGTGGTGACCGATTGAACCACCGCATCAATGTCATCATTAGAGAGAGGCTCAATAGCGGCAGTGGAGGAGAACAAGTCCCAGTCAGCCTTATTCATAGCCCATCTGCTAGGGCGCCCAGAAGAGTGACGCTGTGGTAGTGACAGAAAGATCGGAAAGTGGTCACTACCACACAGGTCGTCATGCACACTCCATTGGACAGACGGTAAGAGGCTAGGGCTACAGATTGAAAGGTCAATGGCGGAGTATGTGCCATGCGCCACACTGAAGTGTGTGAAGGCACAATCATTTAAAATCGAGAGATCGAGCTGCGACAATAAATGCTCAACGATGGCGCCTCGACCTGTTGCCACTGACCCACCCCACAGAGGGTTATGGGCGTTGAAGTCGCCCAATAGCAAGAAAGGTGGCGGCAATTGGGCTATCAGCGCAGCCAGGGCATGCTGCGAGACATCACCATCCGGTGGAAGGTAAAGACTGCAGACGGTAACAGCCTGTGTCGTCCACACCCGAACAGCGACAGCCTCTAAAGGTGTTTGGAGAGGGACAGACTCGCTGTGCAGAGTGTGAAGGACATAGAGGCAGAGGCCACCAGACACCCTTTCATATGCTGCCCGGTTCTTATAATAACCCCAATAGCCACGGAGGGCGGGGGTTCGCATTGCTGGAAACCAAGTTTCCTGAAGAGCAATGCAGAAGAAAGGGTGAAGGCTGATAAGTTGGCGGAGCGCAGTTAGATGGTGGAAGAAACCGCTGCAGTTCCACTGGAGGATGGTATTGTCCATGGCGGAGAAAGGCGTGACGGGACTGGGGAGGCAGATTACGCCGCTGGGTCACCTGCTGCCTCTGATGGAGCACCCATGCAAGTGCTATCCATTGCGTCTGAGGGACCGGCGAGAGCGAGGTCCTCAGCGGACACAAGGATCTCCACCTCATCGTCAGATGCAGAGCTTTTAGGTAGCGGTGGAGTAGGTGCCACCGCAGGTGTCTTGGTCTTACGGGTCTTCAAAGTCGTTTTCTCTCACTGTTCCTTTGGTTGCCGTTGGTGAGAGGGCTTATTGGAGTCAGTCTCCGGGACCGAAGAGGATCGCGAAGCCCGTCGACCAGTGACCTGTGGCTTCTTCAGCCACTGGTTGGTGTCTGCTGTGCCGCTGGTAGGAACCTGGGAAGGGAGTGACCCAATGGATCCCTTCCGAGCAAAAGAAGCCGAAGAACACTTACGCTTCTCTGGCTCAGAAGTGGGGACTGGTGTCCCCAGTGGTTTAGTGGGTGCTGCTCCCAAGGTAGATGGTGTGGGAGCAACAGCGAGAGAAGGGGCCCCCATCGTCAAGGGGGCAGGTGAGGTCCTCTGACTCTGAGAGCTGACTATATGTCTTGCAGCTGAAGGAGCTGGAGCAGGAGTGACAGTGGAGGCATAAGATGACATCATGCGCACGGGATGTAGCCTTTCAAATTTCCGCTTAGCCTCAGTGTAGGTCAGTCGGTCCAGGGTCTTATATTCCATGATTTTGCATTCTTTCTGTAAGATACTGCAGTCCGGCGAGCAAGGGGAATGAGGCTCTCCACAGCTGACACAGACAGGAGGCGGAGCACATGGAGTATCGGGATGAGATGGACGTCCATAATCTCGACATGTGAGGCTAGAAGTACAGCGAGAGGACATGTTACCGAACTTCCAGCACTTAAAGCACCGCATCGGGGGAGGGATATAGGGTTTGACGTCACATCGGTAGACCATCACCTTGACCTTCTCTGGTAATGTATCACCTTCGAAGGCCAAGATGAAGGCACCGGTAGCTACCTGATTGTCCCTCGGACCCCGATGAACGCGCTGGACGAAATGTACACCTCGGCGCTCTAAATTGGCGCGCAGTTCGTCATCAGACTGCAAAAGTAGGTCCCGATGGAAAATAATACCCTGGACCATATTTAAACTCTTATGTGGGGTGATGGTAACGTTAACATCCCCTCAATTTGTTACAAGCAAGTAACCTGCGTGACTGGGCAAAGGATGCCGTTTTTATCAAAACTGACCCAGAGCGCATTTTGCACAAGCCCTCCATCTCCCCAAACTTGTCCTCTAAATGCTCTACAAAGAACTGAGGCTTCACGGATAGAAACTAGTCACCATCAGCTCTGGTACAGACGAGATACCTGGGCGAATACACGTCACTGTCATTCATTGCCTTTCGTTCCTCCCATGGTGTGGCCAGGGATGGGAACGATTTGGGGTCATAAACGTTAGCTTTAAAATGAGCCCTCGAACGCTTAGAGACTGCTGGTGGCTGGCCGCCAGCGAGAGATGATGTACCACGCTTCATTGCGGGTCATCCGCCCTGATGCCACCTACTCCGACCAAGGGCCCTCCCCACGGGCGCCACCCAGCCGCAGCAATAGCCACCTGGCAGGATGGCCATTGCCGGGAGTCCTGATGCCCCAGGGAGATGGGCATCTACTCCTTGGCATACGTGGGGAGTTAACGGCGCAGGCATCAGTAGAGCGACCCCTGTGTTGTCAGGGGGCTACAACCAACAGGGTACATGGCGGCCCCACCACAACGGACTGGCTACCGTGCTGGATCTTAGGTGCAAAAATGTCCAAGGTCGTCGTCGCAGTTAAAAGCAACACTGCAGAGTGCAGCGTGGGAATCGCACCCAGGGACGTATCCTCGCCCAAGAGATAGAAAACGAGCGGGACACCATTGCAACGACGAAAAGGCCGGCTAAAGGTCTCAATGCACGACGGATACAGTGCACCATGTAAGGCGACCTTCCCCAATTGGCTCGCTCTTCGGAATAATTTAGAAAGATGGAGGTCAAACCCGAGAGGGGACCATCACATAAGGCCGAAACATGTGAGACTCCTTTTAGTCGCCTCTTACGACAGGCAGGAATACCGCGGGCCTATTCTAACCCCCGAACCCGCAGGGGGGGGTTTACAAGGGAAGCTCCGAGAACGACACATCAGGCACAACAGGAAAACGAGAAATACCGGAGAGGCATCAGCTGCGGTAGTCATCACCGCACATGGGGCTGAAGGCGAGCCTAAACTTGAAGGCACAATTGACTCAGATCCCAGAAGATGACCGGAGATTTCTTACGATTGCCTTCGAACGCCTTTTGTCATGTGAGACAACCGGCGCTGAACCCTGTGCATTACAGTGTCTCTGAAGAACCTAGAGAAAAAAAAAAAAAAGAAAAAAAAAACAGAGAGAAATTGGTTGGTTTACTCAAAGAGCAAGGATGCTGTCTTCTGCTTTTGCTTAACTTTTTTGGTCATCAACAGTAAAACTTGCAAAGAACGGTATAAGCGACTGTCGACATGTTGCTTATTATTCGAAAGGCATAGGAAGTCTACCGCGCATTTGAATTCGCGCAAAAAGTGGATCGTGTTTTCTAATGGACTAAAAAATTCACGAGCTGTTGACTCCCATCATCAAAGGCTACTGAATACTGAAAGCTAACATGGAAAAGTGTTCTTCAGCGTTTAATAGCGATAATAAATTTTCTGGGTCAGCAATGTCTGCCTTTTGGAGGAAGTACGGATACTCTCTTTCAGCGTGACAGCGGAAACTTCCTGAAACTTGATGAATTATTCGGAAAGTTCGACGCTATAATGTGGAGCACCTGAACAGAGCAAAGCAGGGTGAAAAGAAGGGTCATCACATTACCTCGGAAAAGCCACGCACGACGAAATACAGGGTGATTCATCTTATTGGGTCATCTATAAGCAACACCATTTTATTAATGACGAAATCTGCCAAGTACTACAGTATCATTCTGGATTGCACACTAGATATTTCAAGAATTAAGCACACGATAGTTTTGGTGCACTTCGTCGATCAGACGTGACTCGAAGGTGTACGCGATGTACGAATTCGCGAGAATTTCCTGGGATGTCTTCCAATGCCCGATTCTTCACGCTCCACTCTGATGTAGGTCGTACTCAAGTTCTTGCAAGATTAAAAATCCCATTGTGCCATATACTGAAGAGTCAAAGAAACTGGTAAAAAATGGTTCAAATTGCTCAAAGCACTATGAGACTTAACATCTGAGATCATCAGTCCCCTAGACTTAGAACTACTTAAACCTAACTAACCTACGGACATCACACACATCCATGCCCGAGATAGGATTCGAACCTGCGACCGTAGCAGCAGTGCGGTTCCGGACTGAAGCGCCTAGAACCGCTCGGTCACAGCGGCCGGCCAAAGAATCTAGTACACCCGCCTAATATCGTGTAGGGCCCCCGCGAACACGCAGAACTGCCGTAAACCGACGTGGCATGGACTTGACTAATGTCTGAAGTTGTGCTAGAGAGAACTGACACCATGAATCCTGCAGGGCTGTCCATAAATCGGTAAGAGTACGACGGGCTGGCGATCTCTTCTGAACAGCACGCTGCAAGGCATCCCAGATATGCTGAATAATGTTCATGTCTGGGGAGTTTGGTGGCCAGCGGAAGTGTTGAAACTCAGCCACTCTGTAGCAATTCTGGACGTATGGCGTGTCGCACTGTCCTGCTGGAATTGCTCATGTCCGTCGGAATGCACAATGGACATGAATGGATGCAGATGATCAGTGATGATGCTTACGTATACGTCACCTGTAACGGTCGTATCTAGACGTCTTGAACAGTCCCCTGCAGAAATGCAGGATCCATGGATTCATGATGATGTCTCCATACCCGTACCAGTCCATCCGCCCGATACAATCTGAAACGAGACTCGTCCGACTAGACAACATGTTTCCAGTCATCAACAGTCCAATTTCGGTATTGATGGGCCCAGGAGAGGAGCAAAGTTTTGTGTCGTCAGGCATTAAGGGTACACGAGTGGTTCTTCGGCTCCGAAAGCTCATATCCATGACGTTTCGTTGAATGGTTCGCACGCTGACATTTTTTGATGGCCCATCACTGAAATCTGCAGCAATCTGCGGAAGAGTTGCACTTCTATCACGCTGAATGATTCTCTTCAGTCTTCGTTGGCCCCGTTCTTGCAGGATCTTTTTCCGGCCACAGCGATGTCCGCAGATTTGATGTTTTACCGGATTTCTGATATTCGCAGTGCACTCGTAAATGGTAGTACAGGAAAATCCCCAATTCATCACTATCTCGGAGATGCTGTGTCTCATCGCTCGTGCGCCGACTATAACACCACGTTCAGTCTCACTTAAATCTTAATAATCTGCCATCGTAGCAGCAGTAACCGATCTAACAACTGCGCCAAACACTTGTTGTCTTGTACAGTCATTGTCGACCGCAGTGCGGTATTGTACCTGTTTACGAATTTCTGTAGGCTATTTGAATACAGATGCCTATACCAGTTTCTTTGGTGTTTCAGTGTATAAGAAGCCCATGGTATCACATTGGGGCAAACATGGAGGAAAAGCTTTCTGGCCTCCGGGAAAGAATTTTAGATTTGAACAGAGAGCATTCTATGTATTATATAGCACTCATTCGTTGAATCTTCTTGTAAACGATTCCACTATGCCTTCCCAATACGCTGTTACCATGTTTTCGGCATTGAAGAGTTTGTAAGACTACTTCTCGTCCTCTGCTCGGCGTTGGGATGTCTTGAAGAAATGTCTGCCTACCTGACGCGGAATCCCACTGAATGTACTAGGTGAGAACGCCGCATCAACGCACTTACGCCCCAGATGTTTCAAACTGGAGGGCTATATGACGCGCTTGTTCACGTATCAGAAGAATTCGATGGCATGACCACACACGGAGCCACGGCACTTACGAATCAAATAAAAAATTACACTTTTTTTACTTCTCTGGTAATCTGGTACGACATACTGCTTCACATCAGTGTAGTCAGCAAGACCATCTTTTCTGAGCAATGGAAACGGTTGAAAGTAAGAAAGTATATTTTGAGAACTGCAAACCGGAAGAAAAGTTTGTGTCCTCCTTCACGGATTCGAAAGAACTGGTCACAGAATTAGAGCTGGAAGATTGAGCCATTATCGCGGATACGTGCTTTCCGGCGACAGTGCAAGAAGACAAGACAATTTACCTATGAAGGAAGAAATGACAAAATAGAGGATCCAACGAAACATTACAAGACTGAGTTCTCCTATTATCTTTTAGACGTAGTCAGCACATCTTTGGACGATAGATTCACTCAGCTGAAGTCTCACTGCTATGATTTTCATTTTCTATACGGCATTGGTAAGCTGAAGAATACGCCCCCTGATAGCTGGGACGAAAGGTGTAGAAACCTCGCAACGGTTTTGCAAGACGAAGAGTCAAGCGATGTTGATGCGCTGGAGGCGGGGGAAGAACTTAAAAGTGCTTCCGACGTTGGTCAAACCAGGAAGAGGTCCGACAGAGACAAGTTTATAGGAATAAACAATATTTGCCCCAATGTTAATATTGCACTAAGAATTGTCCTAACACCCTCAGTGACAGTTGCGAGTGGAGAGAGGGTTCTCAAAAATAAAACTGATAAAAAACATATCCCAGATCAAGCTGAGCCAAACTCGTTTAAGTGAACTTGCAGCAACATCTACTGAGTGCGAACTTACAGAGGACTTGAACTACGTGGATCGAGTGAAAGAATTTGCGCAAGCAAAAGCCAGGTAAATTCGATTCGTATAGTTTTTTTAAACGTTCAGTTATTTATTTCTTTACCGTGTTGATTTTTATTTTGTTCAACGCAAGATAAATTGTTATTGTACACATGATCGTTCAAAGTAAATTTACGTATTAATTTTAAATTGTGTTGTAATAATATTTTGTTATCCGCAGAATACATTATCGGTACACGACAGTAAAAACAAGTTCATTTACGATAAACGAAAATTCACATGGTTTATTAAAATTATTTTTAAGTGCTACATTTGTTTAAATCACATGACTAACTTTTCGCCGGCCGGGGTGGCCGAGCGGTTCTAGGCGCTACAGTCTGTACCCCGCGAGTGGAGAAACGGTTCTCAAAAATAAAACTGATAAAAACTGAATCCTGCCTCAACCATGGATGTGTGTGAAGTCCTTAGGTTGGTTAGGTTTGAGTAGTTCTGATGATCTCAGAAGTTAAGTGCCATAGTGCTCAGAGCCACTTGAACCATTTTTGAAGTAACTTTTCAAGTCAAGTTTCCACGTATACAAAAATATGATCACACTTTAATATTATACAAACTTTCTTTTTTCTACAGAATGAGTGGGCGGCAATTTTGCAGCTCGCACAGAGGCGCAATTAGGCTTGTGCTGGTCCTGCAACCAGATCACTTTATATATTGCACACACGCTGGCTCCATTAATTGGGCAGTTATCAATGCAATTACAAAGTCGGTCAGATGCTTTATACACTTGCATTTTGTTTCCTCAACAACAACATGGAACTTTATCAAATACTTTCTAGAAGTAAATAAAAATGGCATCATCATGTACAGCACTATCTGCTATTTTTGGATCTGATGAATGAACAGAATGAGCTGAATTTCACAACATCACTGTCTGCAGAGCCCATGTTGATGTCTACAGGTAATTTAATTGACTACAACAGTCGAAATACACTAGCACAAAATGTATTCCATAATTCTCCAGAAGACTGATGTCAGGTTTTATAAGAGTATAATTATGTACATCTGGCTGAGGAGAAGACAATGAGATCATTAGAGACTGAGCACAAGCTAGGATTAGGGAAGGATGGGGAAGGAAATCGACCATGCCCTTTCACAGGAACCATCACAGCATTTGCCTGAAGTGAGTTAGGGAAACCATGGAATACCTAAATCAGGATGGCCGGATGCAGGATTGAACCATCATCCTCCCGAATGCAAGTCCAGTGTGCTAACCACTGCGCCACCTTGCTCGGTCCACATCTGGCTGATGACCCTTTATGAAAAGTGGAATGACCTGCATCTCTTTCCAATTACAAAGTACTTTTCAACTGTGGGAAAACATGCTATAAACTGCTGTTATAAAGGGGCAAATTCTTTTGCATGTTCTACACAGAGTTTTGCAAGTATCTTATAAATTCATCACCTTTACTTTGTAGAACAAATGTAGTCTCCTTCTATTCAGTAATCACTTATCTCAATATCTGACATTTCATCATATACATACTAATTAAAATGAGAAACCACAGCACAATCTCTCACAGGGAAACAATTTTAGAAGGTGGAATCTAGTATTCCAACCTACTCTATACCATCTTCTGGTGCCAATACGGTTAATGATTTTGATCCATTTGGTCACTTCACATGAGACCAGAACTATGATTTTTCATTATACTGGCAGACCCTCTGGCTACAATTGTGTACATTAACTTATATTGAGTCTTAACAGCAACAGAAGTATTTTTTTCCCTATGGAAATCTGAGGTACACATTTGTGCATTTCCAAACTTCTCATCATGTGCAAGTGCAGCCAACTGTTGGGCATCACTATGAAAATGTCAGCAAATCAATGTAGCTGTGTGCAGCACCTCATGACGACCAGAATACACGGCTGTGGTTGGCTCACAACTTTCCACTGTGCAATTGAATTTTGTTATTGTTATTTTCCATGGTAATTATTGAATGATCATTTTACAATTTATTACAATAGAGAATATTTCATAATTAATTATTTTAGTCCATAAAATGAAGCCAAGTGTACAAAGTATGTATTTTCTCCTCCTAATCTACAATGATGAACCCTACCCTTAATTAATATGTTGATGTACTTCTCTCACCCCTCCCCTCTCCTCCACCAGGATACAGCATGTAATTGATCACTGGTCCATTTGAAGTGTACCTCTAACTTATGTGAACACATATCTGCGTGAAACATGTACTCTGTCCCATTGTCTACATCCTGTGGTAGGGGGCACTAGACCACTCTGCACAAATCAATTCAGCAAAGAATGGTTTTGTGAAAACCAGCTCACTCTATTCAAGAGAAACAGAAGCCAGTAGATACTAGCAGCCAACGTGATGCCTTGTTCCTTGACTTCCAAAAGGTGTTCCACACATTTCAGCATCATTGCCTAATGAATAAAACATGAGCGTGCAGAGTATCAGACCAGCTTTGCGACTGAATGGAAAATTTTCTAGCAAATAGATTGCAGCATCTAATTCTTAAAGGATAGCATTTTTCTGAGATAAAAGTAGCTTCAGGCATACTCAAAGGAGTATATAAGACATGTAATGTGCTGATGGATACTATTGAAATCTGCACAGGTCTGTTGTATATAAGGAACTCGCAACATCAGAGAATTGTTAAATGCTTGGTCTGCAGATGATCAACACTTAGTGCAGGGATTGGCAGTTGATCCTCAACATACATCATTGTATTGCATATAAATAGGCAGGAAGACCATTACTTTTTGGTTACACAATTGTCAAATAATCACTAGAAACAATGACATCCACTAAATATCTATGAGTATGCATATGGAGTCATTTCAAGTGGAATGGCCATATAAAACTAATCACAGGAAAGGCAAATACCACACAAGGATATAATTAACGAATCCACAGGAAATGCAATAAATTCACAAAGAAGATAGCTTCAAAAAAATCCTCGTATGACCCATATTTCTCCCGGACCTGGGACCCTTACCAGGTAGAACTGATAGAGGAAATAGAGAAAACTAACATACTGTTTCCTTCAACACATATTTCATGAAAAGGCAAAATTAGAGGGATGCAAGCTCATCTGAAGATTGATTAACAATTAATCCTTCTGCACACTAATTGTAACTGGAACAGTAACGAGAGGAAGTGATAGTAGTATACAAAGTAATGTCTGCCATATACTGTATGGTGGCTCACAGAGTATGGGTGTAGATGAACTGTAGGGGGTGAGGAAGGGTGGGGGTGAGGAAGGGTGGCTGGGAGGGTGGGTGCGTGGGTGGGGGATGGAATCATCATAAGTCTCTATCTGATTGTTCTCCATGACTGGCAGATAATTGCCTGAGCCACTGGTTTAAGTACTTCACCTGCATCCAAACCAGAGGACAGTGATTCATTCTGCGAAATATATTGGTAATCACAAGTTGTGTGAGGTATGCTCTTTTTGCCACTTCAGCCAGCTGTATAAACAAAATGAGGACTGAATCTGAATTTAGGTAGCAGAAGACATTAGCCACAATTTGCAGTGTTCCTTCCCAACAATCTGCCAATTATTTCCCTGACGGAATCCATTATCCACCTAACTCTGCATCTCCCAATGACCAGCATAGTCACCCGCCATGCTTGTCTGGACCTTCCAGGAACATCAAACCTCATTCCATGAAACAAAGTTTACTTTTTTCATTTAGATGTACTCTCAGCAATGGACACCTTGTATCTGTTGCTAAATCATACAGGAACAGCTGTGCTGTCAGTACACATACATATTTGCTTTCCACTAAAATTTACAACCCAACTAATCATCCTTGAGTGAGGATGGAACAGTTACACCAGACACGTTGAAAAGCACAGCAACATTAAAAATCCCAGACAATATCGGAGGTGCTAGATGCCTTAGCATCAGGCAGAGAGGAACTTCTAACCCTTTACTACATTGTAAGACATATATTATATGTGGTAGATGACTGCCTGTAGAGATGTACTGAAATGAGCGGTTGTGCTCTATATCTAGCCTGGTTTTTTCAGTACACAGCTAGGCCACAGATGAGAATGCATACAAAATGCTGTCCATAACACTCATTGAATCTTAAACATGCAACAGCAAACAGCGAGGAAAGAAATACAACTCTTCATATACTGGCACTTAAATAAATGCAAGAAAATGGATAACACATGAGCGGGACAAAGTGACTAGAGTTCTTTCAAGAAATTTTTTATACTTCATACATGCAGTTCTGAGTAAAAACCAATAATAATCATAAGAATCACATTCCTCTCCCAACAAACAGTCACTGCACAGACACGAAATGTATATATTTTAGCATTTGCAATATATGCTTTTTTCTCCTCAAGCATTTGAAAAAAGCTGTCTGCAGAGTTAAGAAAGCACTGCCAAAGTCACCAAATGAACAGCCAGTGGTAATACACCAAATTTACTGCAAATTGCCACCAACAAAAAACTTCACACAAAGAGAGGTCAGACAAGATTGTACACAATGTACATGATGTGAGGAAGGACTTTTCCATCGGTGATGACATTACAAGGATGTCTCCTGGCAGGAAGGATGGAAAACTCATAAAAGTTGGTAAAAAAGCAGAAAAGGTACCTCCAAAGGAACACTGACATATTAATATGGGTCTTACAAAGTTTCCTTCTTATCAACCATCTCACATACTTCCTACAACAGAGAAAGATCAAGAGGTCGGTATGTACACATCATGAGAATGTGCAATTACTTTGTGATTAAACTTTCTCAAAAGATGCCATTTCCAGAGAATGCACATACACTAGTTGCTCCAAAAGCTAATAATATTATCTGTGCAAAGCAAGAATGTCAAAACTTTGGAGTAAACAGTGGGTAAAAATTTCTTTCTGAAGATGACATTACCAAAGATGTTACCTTGACGCAGTGGGTTTGTGGAAAATCAGCTGCAACAAAAATGACTTGATTCAGGACCACTGCAGGTGATATGGACAGACAGTCTTGTGAGGTAGCTTTGAACATGTGTTCCAAAAACAGTCTTGAACAGTTAGTTTGACAGCCCACATGCAATGGAAATATTTTAGACCTTGTAGCTACAAACAGGCTCAACCTTATCAATGGTCAGTAGAGGAACAGCAATTACTGATCATGATGTCATCATCATATAGGTGATTGTTACTAAAGTTAATAAATCCATCAGTATTCCTGCTAGAAAGAGCAGATAAGCAGTTGTTCATATCCCACTACGACAACAAATGGACATCATTTAGTTCCAGTGTAATGGACATAGAGGAATTATGGGGAAAGTTTAAACAGGCTGTAAATCGCACTCTGGAGAAGTAGGTGCTGAGTAAGTGGATTAAAGACAAAAATGACCCATTGTGGATTAAAAACAAAATTCAGAAAATGATGAAGTAGAGACTGTTGCACTCTCAGTTAAAAAAAGGATGCACAAATGATATTGTAGTAACACTGTTCACGTTACGTCGCACTTCACTTAGCGTAGACCGGGACTGTGTCCTAGGCATGCCCGATGTTGACTGACTCCGCTCTGCCTGTCCTGCCAGAGTTGTTGTTGTTGTTTCGCCGGCAGAGGGCGCGTCCGAATTCTCGCGTGCCCTCTGGTGGACGGGACTCTACTTGCGGCAACTACTGTCCATGACGCGCCGTGCCAATGTGCGCCTCCCGCGATCTTTCTGGTGGCTACTACGGATATTAGGTAAAAGTTAGTAATTATTCATGTGTTTGTAGAAAGATTGATGCATGAAGCATAAAACAACTTCCACCATCATATGTTAGCAAAAGATGTTTCCAACAACCTGAGAAAATTCTGGTCCTATGTACAATCATTAAGTGGGTCGAAGGGTTCTACCGGTCACTTGTTGACTAGTCTGGTGTGGCAATAGAAGATAGCATAAGGAAAGCTGAAGTTTTAAATTTCATGTAAAAAATCATTCATGCAGGAGCATCGCTCAAACATACCATTGTTTGACTATCGCAGAGACAACCATATACAGGACATAGTAATTAAAATACCTGGCACAGAGAAGCTCCTGAAAAAGAGTCGAAAAGAAATAAGTCACCAGATCTGAATGGAAGTCAAATTCAGTTTTACAAAGAGTATACTATATCATTGGCCCCTTACTTAACTTACATTTATCACAAATCTCTGATCAGCACAAAGTCCCAAGCAGTGGGAAAATAGTGCAGGTGACTCCTGTACACATGAAGGGTAAAAGAACCACCCCACATAATTACAGACCAATATCCATAACATTGGTTTTGCTGCAGAATTCTTGAACCTATTCTCAGTTTAAATGGAATAAATTTCCTACAGTAGGCATAGCTTTTGTCCACAAATCAATAAAGATGGAGACTGTCTTCACTCCAGACACAGCTCTTGAAAACACCATCACAGGTCAATGAGGCCTCGCCTGTGAACAATACAAACTGTACGGAACTCACCACTACAGCACTGCAGTGGATAATCCATTGACAGATGTGAACACAGGCCTCAAAATCCGTTGGTCCCAGTACTTGTACACGTTCTTTAGGATATGAGTGTACTACTTGTTCCCCCTGTACTCTCCACACTGTATCCTTCAAAGAGTATGTTTCACAACAATTTGATGGGTGCTTACTGTTTGGTGGTCAGCCATACAATCCAAAACCATCTCCTTGAAGTCTGGTGTTTGGACATATCTTCGGCAGGAATCTAGCCCAGCTCTGTGGCGTGAATGATCTCATCTCTCATAAGTTGGTATCCACAGAGATTAATTTTCCCCAATTACGAAGATGCTTGTTGGGAAAGTATTCTCTATACATTCACGCTCCTCTATGAAAACTACATCCTGCCACAGGTACATTAAATGAATGCTTACCAACTCTAACGACGAGTAACAACCCATCCTTGACAAGTAACGTTCCACCTCCACAACACATCACATACTGTACACAGTAACACATCTCACTGTAGACACACCACAAACTGTCTGATGCAATGGGCAACTGACACCACAGATAGTGGTCCACATGTGACACAGGTTAATACACCAGTGTGATGCATATGGTCATCACATCACATGTGCTATTAGCTAAGTTGTGTACTGTACGTCTGTTTCGTGGGCATTGATCACTGATGTACGCTGTTTATCACCCTCTGCCTGTTCCAGTGTACAACAGGTAACTGGGATCTTTGTGAGAAAGCAGCAGAACTGCATGCACTGTCGCAATGCAGGCATCGAGACTGGTGGTCATCACTTTGAACATTTACTATGAGTTACGTTCTGTTATGTGGTGTACACAGTGTATGCCTATAACAAAATAAATATGCATTTCCAACCATTGCTTACCTAATCAGTTATGCACATACTATCAGCTGTTTCAGTTTGACACAAAAGGTTTGAAACACGCTGAATAGGCCTACAGAAATGATCTGATGTACAGAGTGAGCAGCAATTTGTGGTTGTTTGCTGATGATACTGTTGTGTTTGGAGATGTGTCGTTGTTGGGTGACTGCAGCAGGGTACAAGTTGACTTAGAGAAAATTTCTAGTTGCCATGATTAATGGCAGCTTGCCTTAAAGGTAGAAATATGTACATTAATGGAGAAGAGTAGGAAAAGCAATCCTGCATACTGCCTGACACATTCACATGGGTTAATAACTAGGTGTAATGTTGCTAAGTGATATTAATTGGAATGAGCATGTAAGGGCGGTAATACAGAAGTAGGAGACTCAGGGTTTCCCAGTTGACTGAAGCTTCTTTTAAAAGCTCACAGAAAGGGAGCAGTTGACAGAATTAGAGATGATGTCAAAAGGATGGTATGGCTGAGTGTACTGCATGGTGAAAAACATGTTTCTAGTACAGAAACACTTACGAAACTTGCATCAAAGGTTGTGAGAAAATTATGCATTTTGTGTATTCCTACAGAAAAAAATGATCACCTTCCTGTTGGCCTTCAAGAATGATGGAAAGATATGTAGGAAGTGCCAGGAAATTTATCATTGCACTATATCAAGAGCAGTCAAATACCTCACCACAACTTTGCTACCTCAAATTCACCATTTACAATAAACATCACCATATATGTGTATCAGTGTACGCATGTAGATGTCAATTCTGAGTCTAATATATGCCTAGATGATATCTCATGTCAAATGCAGATGATGAGACTGAAGAGACTAATTTTGTAAAAAAAAGAATATTGGTACCTGGCTTCTAGTTGATTGCTGCACAGAAAAACTGTGAAACATTCTGCCTGTCAGATTACCAACATCACTGAGACATACATGTTAAATTTACAATGAAACATTAAATTGAGGTAGACAATGACAGTTGTGTGGGGCCAGATGTGCCAGATGAATATATTCTACCTGATAATAGTGACACAGCACCAGTTTTACCCAGAAAAACACCTGACAAGGCCGTGAACTTTTTTCGCTGTAGGGTTTTCATCATACAATTTGCATTAAGTACGTGGGGGTACTGTTGCCTTGTTTGACGTTTAATGTCTGCTTATGAATGTTACTTTATAAAGCAACTGTGGAAATCGTTTTGTGAAGTGTAGGTATGATCAACAGCTGTCTCATAAATTCATGGAATAAATATGCCTTTAATTTTGTGTTATAATGTTTTGTGGCATATTTTAATCATTTTAAGCTCCTTGGCAATTAACTTTCTTATGGAAAAAGTGTCACATGCCTAAAGTGAACTAGCATATGCAATACAATACACAACAAGTTTTATAAATATAGAAATAAAGTCTCATTACTATGCAATCATAGTGAAAGGTTCTGGCTACCAGTAAAATATTATCCCTCAAATTTGTAACAAAACTTCAGAAGAATTTCTCAAATTGCCAAAATGACTTTTCTTCATACCTTTTCTCTGACACATTCTTAACAAGTGTAAACTAATTCACTGTATACAACAAAACAACATTCTAACTTGAATTAGTAGTTATCCTAACTGTATTAGTAGACATAATTATTTGTCACATAGAAATTATATGGTAACTATTATAACAGCAGTAGCAGTGGTGGAAGTGTCCTATTCCACCCATCTGCTTTGATCCGTGATGTCATTAAGATGGTGGACACCCCTATTCCCAGTGTACACAACATAGCAACCATAAAGTCAATAAATACACCCACGAACAAAGATATCAACCATGCGAACTATTTCACTTCAGCAATAAAATGAAACTAATGGGGTAGAAAGTAGAGGTTCTTGGGCAGGGAAAGCTAAACACACAGTAAGAATGTCACCATTCTAAAACAAACAACACCAAAAAATGACAAACACAAAATCCTTGAGAATAAATTGAACCAAAAAAAAGTAAAAAATCTGGAATCGAATATTTCATTTGAATTATATAGCTCAAAGGAAGACAACGATACCAGGCACCTCCACTGCCCTCCCTGCACCCCCCCCCCCCAACACACACACAAAAATAACCATTACTTGCAACATTCATAGATAGTACTTAAAAAAAAAACATTAACAATAAGATGAACTAACAAATTCATAACCAAAAACAAACCGATAGCCAATAACTAACGACACTGAAATAACACTGCCAAGGAAACAAACTCCTCCAGCATCGAGTAACATGCAACACAAACTTCAATACCTCACTAACATCACTCACAAACAATTCAGAAACAAACACAACAACCACAGTGTGCCACCCTTACTCCAACATGCTCTTTGCAAACACAATCCATTTCTAACACGCCGTACCTCAATGATGTCACTCAACACAGTTACGCCATGGGTCAAAGCTGACAGGTCGAATCAGACCCTTCCATTGACCCAGTTTAACTTTTAAATGTGACATGCCTAATGGAAAAACAATGTGAAATTTCTCAAATACATAAAAATTAAAAGAGTTAATAAATAAGCTCCCTCAATATGCTTCATATCGGATGGAAAGAGTAAATTTTGCAATGAATTTGCCAATATAAATGGGAACTGTAATAAAAATTAAGACTAAAATGCTTAAGTATCGCAATAAACAGAATGGCTTAAGACTAAAACATTAGTGTAAAGTAAATACTCGTTGCAAATTAATAAAAGATCAATCATAAACCAGGAGGAGAGATTTCTACTTTCAGTAACATGAACACAACTTGGCATCAACTGAACTGATAGTAACTCACTTGTGGGCATGATCAATAAGGAACAGAAGCATAAAAACTACTGAGGAATTATCTTACTCTTAATTTTTTTTTAGATAATGAGATAGAGTTCTGGAACTCTTATTTCTTATAGGAGTACTGGTGGAAAAATAATGAAATAACAGAGTGGTATTCTAGATTGGCTACCAGCTAATCATAGTGCAGTGACGAAGGTGATCTGACAATAGTTGGAAAATATGAATAAGCTGACATTTTAGTGACAAAATATGGATGATATACGGGAAAATATTAGTTACATCAGATAGGAATAAGCTGATCATAGTGATTTGGAAGGGAGGGGGTAAGAAACAGAAGAGTGTACTTGAACCATGGAATACACAACATTAGACAGAAAATATCAAATATCTTCTATCTATTGAGAACATTCCTGTGTTAGAGTAAAATTGCAGGAATGCAATAGGCCTACTAACAACACAGACAACATACATTTTTCAATACTTTTACACTTATATTAAGGCTTAGTAATATTTGTCCTCAAATGCAGAGAGAACAGCAAAAGATGAAATACGTGTTGGAAACTTCAAATTTGGAACTTGAGAGAAAAGGGCTGAAGCCGGAAGAAGGCAACAAAAGATGTAGCCTATACAATAATAGATGGCATGGTAATGGAGGATGGTCATTGCCATGCCAAACGTCTGGGAACATGGAATTTAGGAACGGTGTTTAGGTTACTACAATAGAATAAAATAAAACACATTGTCAGAATTCACTAGTAACACAGCTGACAAAAGGTTTCACATGAGTGGAGTGAGAAATGATCATCAGAATTAGACATAAATGCACTGTAAATATAAAAGCTGAAGAAAAGCAATAAAATGCATGGCTTAGGATGAAAGCACTGGTATAAACAACAGTTAACAAATTAATAACAGATCAATCAGAGATCGGGAAGAGATATTTTTATTTTCAGTAATATGAACCCAACTTGGCATCAACTGAGCTTACAGCAACTGCATTGTGGGCATAACCCATAAACAAAATTATTAAAGTGAGAGCATCTAATACTTGATATGAAGAAAGAAGTTTGAACTTAAGAACGTCTCCAATAACAAGGATCCTTAGAGATGTAGCAAAGCATAATAACTACTGAGGAATTACCTTGCTCTCAATTACTTCAAAGACAACGAAAACAAAAGTGAAACATTGTCTCACACACGCATGAAATGAAAAAAAAGGAAAAAAAGACATAAAACGGTTGGGGTAAAATAGCTATAAACATACACAAATTAAAATGAATCTGCAACCTGAAGAACTACTTCAAATAAACAGCAGTACGAAAAATAATGATGTTTGTTATAGGACATGGTTTCTTTACCTATAGATGTGGTTAATTACTTAGGATAGTGTGTTAAATAATGCTGTCGTACTTTACGGAGTTGCAATACAATGCAATAACAGGACATCACTGTTAAGCGTCCAACGACAAAAGGCAACAGAAAACGAAACTACTACTGACGAATACGAAATTCCTGCTCCAAAAAAATCACTATCAATCGCCAGCGGCACTAAAAGCCTGTTTTAAAGGAATAGGTTTCATTCACTACGTTACTGAGAATCAAAGATAACAGCACACATCAGTTGACAGAACTATATAAGTACGTTCCTGCACTAAAAATATTCTCCGCGAGATACCGGGTTTACAGAAGGGCCGTTACACGCTTCTAATACCTATACTTGGTAACTACGGGGCAAGAAGTGTTAGGCCTAATGACAACAAACAATGTGTCTTATATGTTCACACAGTGGCAGTCACTGAAAATTACGCTATAGTATAGCAATTAATAGACTATACAGAAGTATGACACTCAAAAGTATACACGTCATACTTACAAAAAGTGTATGCCGCTCTATAGCTCTTTCGTTACATATTTCTTATCACATGTCAACAAATACTTCTCCTCCCTCCTCCACCTGACTTCCCCACCCATGACAACCGGTGTATACATACCAAAGAGGTTAGAATTCAAACCTTCTTCATATTACCCAAAGAGGTAAATGTTGTGTATTTACCATGGTATTTACCATGGAGGTAAAAATAAGAGGAGTTGTCATGACATCACAAACTTGAAGCCAACCCAAGTGAAGATCCGCCATGTTACCTACCCCAAAACATTCGCTTCTGGTGGTTTGATTCCGTGTAATTGTGAAGTGTTTTGATAAAAAACGCCAGCTTGTGTCGCTTATGGGTGTACTAATCGTTCTGATTGTAGTCTAAAGTTTAAACAAATCACGTTTCATTCGTAAGTGGACTTATTTAAGCGCTATTTTCTTATATATACTTGAAATTCTGATGCACTGTAAGTTATACAGTATGGTTTTATTTCTGTGATTAGACTTAAGATTTCCTATCAATCCAACACGAAGAGCTATCTGGAGGTGAGCAATACACTTGGTTTTCATTGTTTTGTTATTCCCATGTAACTGAAAAGTCCTGGCAAGAAATATCCTGGAAATGGGGACTAATGTTTTAAAATTCGATAATTTAATATAAAAGTAATGTAACTACATGTAGTTAGTTCAATCTTAAGTAAAATATGCGAAACACCTGTTACAGTGGTTAAATATATATTTGTTAAAGCAAATTCCCTATCTAAGTCCAGGCTATTTAGATCATTATATTAATCACTGTGTTGTCGTGTTACCCTGTAAATTGCTGTTATTTGCCACACTGAATGTCACTTGGTAGGTACAGTTTATGAACAAAGCAGATGTGTAAACTACAATGGGCCTGACAATCTTAAATTCCGTTCTTTTACTTCGTAATCTAACGAATCTTTCACTTTGTTGACATGACAGCTGTCTTGTTTATATCATCCCTGCAGACATCTATGGGACACCAAAGGAAATAAGGTAAGTTTCTTGCAAACTTGAACATTTAAAATTTGCATTCGACTTGAAAATGCAACGAATGCAAATCGGTGCCTCTAAACTATCAATAATTGCTTTTGGAGTTCTGGCTCTATCAATTATCGACACAAACACAATGAAAGTGAATAGAAATGGATTAAGAAAGCACGCTATTCATAGCACATACTTCTCTTCTCGGTTATTCAAAGTGTATAAACAAAAAGGAATTACAGTACTGAGACCAGAAGCGTCATGTTTTCGTGTCGTAGTACTGTATCGAATACGCATTTAAGACCAGAAAAACGTATGAAGTTGCGTTCCTTATGCTGTGTTGTTCACTAAAACAGTGTAACATTTACTATATAAAATAAATATCGCGTGCACAAGACAGAAATAACGAACAAGAAGCAATTGTAAACACTCGTCTGCTAATGTTTTGGGGGATCCAAGATGGCGGCAGGCCCCGCCCACTGGCTTTAAAACAACTTACAGCGTAAGTCTGTAGCGCCATCTCCCCTTATTCTACCTCCATGGTATTTACCTCTTCGGTCTTTGTCATAGAGTATACAAATCTATGCACCGTTAGTCGTTGTGACACGGAAGAGTCAACATCGTTGCGATCTTAGTGTGTGGCAGTGCGTGTTTCATGGTGTATCGGTCGACTATTTTTCAGTGGTATGTATAGGTTCACGTGTGGATTCCGTTTTTTTCTCTTCAGCTCACTCATCGTCTATAACAAGTTTTTACGAAGTAGCTTAGAGGTTGCTCTGAGTAGCTGTAGTTCACACTCGAAACAGTCAACCCGACTTCATTGTTATGCTCTGAATTCTAATTACTCATTATTGGACTGCTGGCTGTTCCACGTATCTTCACTTGTAGACTGGACTTGTTCGATATTCTTCACGTATATCTACGGGATTTGAAAGTTTCTATCCAGATATCAGTTTCCTAAAGCAGAGTGGCACAATTCTAAAAAAGAAATTCTCGAAGAATTTGCCTCTAAAAACAAGATGATTTTCAACCACTGTTAACCATACAATAATTATCACAATTGAGTAAGATGTTTATTGCTGAACAAGAAGTATCAAAGTCTTGTGATAGAAGAGTCTTAGGTTTAAACCCCATTGTAGAAGAATTTTTCTGTATTTATTTAAATACGGTTTTTGTCAGGAGAAATTACATTTAATAATAAATCATAATGTTCTAATGATAACACTTTATTTTCAATTATGGGTCACATGAAACAAAATAAAATTGGATACACATATGTGAAATGACTTATATACATAAATCAAACACAGAATGAATTTTCACTCTGCAGCGGACTGTGTGCTGAAATGGAGATTAAAACCAGGTTAATCTGCCAGAAAGTTTGATGAATAATATTGGTCCATTTATGCATGCTCATTTCTGCATGGGACTAAGAAAGAAAAATTAGTGGGCATTAGCAGTAAACAGAGGAGAAACCATAAAAAAACACGTTTCCAATCGACCAGCAGATATTTCTGTAGACACAGTAGAGTCTTTGGAATCTTTACATGCTAAACCTACTGGGCAGCTTTGGTGAGGGATGTTTCTTATGATATCAATTTTCTTTTCACTTTACTCACAGTTTCTCACAAAGTTTTATGTGACTGTATTAGCATGTTTCTGTAAACATATTTCATTCCACCAAGTATGCGAAAGTACTGATTTTTTTTGATGGACTATATCTCTTTAAAAAAATTATTGCATATGACCAACAGGCTTTATAAAGGCTGACTCACGGTCCTTGCTGACAATGTAAGGTTTCAGTCTCAGTTTTATCACAATATACATCATCAGACTTTGTACTGGTTTCAGATTTTCCACTGACTGTTGGGGCAAATAAATTGTGAGCATGTATTCTGCTTTATCACATTTTTAGTTGCTTGCTGTAGCGCTGATTACCGTAAATAAGGGTCTGCTTGTGATATTATGCTGAACAAATCACCTGAATACAGTTTGCAAACACAACACACATGAAGATTTACCACTGAGGTAATGAGATGCTGCTCGTAGCCAGTCTCCTTCATAGCAATGTTGATTGCAAAGCCTCAGTAGTATATTGATGAGAGTTCTGGCACAAAGAAAATTGTCCATTAAAATTTTCAGATTGCAAACCAAGAATTTAATGTCACAGTACTTCCCAAATAAATTCTACATAAATACAATAAAAACAAAATTATCAAAATGTTGAGTTATATAAAGCTTAGAAAATTATAGTGTAGGAAATATTAATTTAATTAAAAGAAAAACACAATTTTTTTAAAATTTATTCAAATTCAATAACATGAGTAGCTCGATCTTTATTTGCTTTTTACCACGTTAAACAAAATGTAAATTTACAATTTTATCCAATTTATCTCCATCATTTCTAAAGATTTTAGTATACTGTTCTGGAAGCATGATTTTATATTTTCCATCTAAAAGTAATAAAACGTTATCTCCTAAATTAATTACTTAAATTTCAGAATTTGAAATAACATCAGATTTATGATTTTTAAGTTCTGATAATCTAGCGAACACCTCCAAAGGATCATCACTATTTTGTTAAAATCAGTTACTAGATTTTCAGTGCTACAATTCATGTTCATTTTTATTTGCTTATTTGGACCACAGTAGGCAATCGCAACTATAAGATTAAAATGGTAGGTAACTGTATGTTTTATTATAGACAGTAAATGATTTACTTTCTTATCTCTTGTTTTATTTATATGACCTTGAACCCAAAAAATACTACACATTGATCTTGCCAAAAGCTGAGAAGCTATTCTTCTTGATGTTGTAGGTCTCAGGGGCTCTCTGGGATGCACACAGTGTCTCTGGGTACCTCTGGGATTCTCTGTGATCTTGAGAATAGCGCTTTTTCCCTTCTTTATCGGTCGTTCCTACAAGGCGGTGAGTATTGTACACGGCACTATAGTTTTATAAACGCAGCGTTTCGCTAAATTAAATTCTGATCGTCGCTCAACAGATGTTGTGGTTAGATAATGGCGTACCAAGGTAATAAATAGGGTGGAAGTGGCACTCTGGATTGGAGGACCGTGCTGTTAACATGATTGCTTAGCACTGTGTTTCACTGCCTGTTGACTTGCAATGTTAACTTAATGTTAGCGTAATGATGCAATGCCTCATCGCCATTATTATCATTCTCACCTTCGGTGGTATGTTCCTGTGTATAGGTCATTGAAAGCAATTAACATTGACCTTTATGCCCAATTGAATAGGTAACAGTGTATTGGTGGGCCTAGTGTTTTTTTTGCACTTTTTTTGTTATTCATTTATGTAATTAGAAATTTTCAATAAGCATTCTATGTTGTGAATTATAAGTTAAATTCTTTTTACCATACATAATAACATATATAGATGTATCATGTGGAATATTCTCATTAAAGAATGCACATTATTTCATGTTCTTTTTTGAAGAGTTAAAGCATTAATTCTTCCTGACATATTAATTACATAAATAGGATAATTGTGGACAACATAAAATAACCTTACATTTACACCAATATTTAATTGCAATAACCATTTAACACTCATAAACTTCTAAGAAGTTATTTGGTAGTTTGAGATTCAATAATTCTCATTGAAAAACCTCATTTCTTTCACTTTTGACATAGATATTTTGTAATTTAACATGATCGAATAAAGAAGAATCAAATAATGAATATTTTTTTTGGTTAGTTTGGAAAACTACAAATATAAAGTAAGACACATATAATTCGGTAGAAATGTAATAATTAGTAATATCAAGCTCAAAATTTCCTTTTCCCTGCAAACTAGGAAAATCAACTGTTTGAAGATTGAAGAAACAAATTGGAATTAATGGATTTTTAAAAGTCTTTCTCGTTCTAATTCAAGTGAACATTCTGTTTCATTATCAACAACAGGAAAATGAATTTCTATACTTTTTACAGCAATTTTACCTTCTATTGGAAGTGTAGAACTTTTATTTCCTTAGTCCAACGAAGAATAGAATCTTCTTGATATTTTCTCGAACTCCAAGTAAATACACACTTAAATCAACTTCAAACATAATTGCCTTACAAACTTTAAAAATTCACCAAATAATTCTAAACGATAAAGAACTTAAGTTTGTTTAGATTTAATTTTTCCATTGTTACGAATATGTCCTTCCATATTTAACTCATTCGAAAGGGAGGAAATAATCGAATAAAACGGAAGAAGTCACAGGACGATGTTGAATTCTACACAAAATACTGTTTCTCTTTTTAATTACAAGACCATCAAACAATTTTAGAACATAATTATCAAATTCTTTAATATAAGATTTTCCGTCACGCGCAGAAACATCAGTTCCATCCATGTGAATAACATCAAATGTCATATAAAGTTGTAATTAATTAGGATGAATCCTTCCACCACCAATATTAATATTAATTTCTGTTTCATTATCAGGAAGTTTTTAATTATTTTTTGTTTTCTCATTAATGAGAAATTAGTCAAATTGATATTTTTCATTTTTGGTTCATGATTTATTAAGCAAAATGTGTATTATTTCAGTTTCAAAATTACTGTTACATTAGCAGTATTAAAGGAATTCAAATTAACACTTACATCAGTTATAGTTTCTAAATTTTGAAAAATGTCAAAAATTGGGAGATTTATGGGGTGGTTGGGTTTATAAATTACTGCACCACAAAATACAGAATTAAGTATCAGTGAGACAAAAATATTATTTTCTCAATAATCATTATGTTTAACATTCATTCCTTCAGCCAAATTAGAATTTACAATAATTAATTGAAATGGAACGATTTTAGGAACTTCTTAAGGAATGGTTTCTTTATAATGTTCAATTATTTGATTCTTACATCCTAAAGCACTTACAATATTATTTTCTATTCATCCATGTGTAATTTTTATCTCTTTTGATAACAATTCTACTTAAAATTTTATCTCCATTAAAATAAATATTTTGATTTTTCGAATAAATAAATTTTTCTAATGTTTTAGTACTATATTCACCAACAGGAATTTCTATTGTTTCTCCATCACAATTAGGTTAATTATTTTTGATCTAATATTTGTGGTAAAAAAATTTAAATAGAAACCAACTAGTGAACCGTTTGTGTAAGTCTCTCTTGTTACAAAGGTTAATCATTTTTTCAGAGCAGAAAAATTATCACTTAATTGAAATAATCTACTATTTCACATTAAGAAAAACAATGTAAATAAATGATGGATTTGGAACCAGAAATAAGATTGCAAGAAAATTAAAAAACATACATGGTAAACTTTATTAAATTAGTGTAGTAAATTCGGTGTGCAATTATAGGACCAAGTGGTTGTCGAAAAATATTAGTAATGATTCATAATTACATTTTTACCCCATATGGTTAATCTGAAAAAAATTAATTATTTGTATATTTGATCAAAAATTTTTGATCAATCACAATATCAGCAATTTTTTAAAAAAATGTGAAAAATACGAGTTAAAATTAATGGAAAAAATGTTTATTTTCATTGAAAATAACGATGGAGTTATTCCTTTACATGATGCAAAGATAGTTCAGTCGTTGTTTTTGATGATATCATTCTTGAAAATCAAGATATAGTTAGAGAATATTTTACTAGAGAAGTCATAATAGAATAGTTTTTTATTTAAGTCAAACAAATTAAAAAGTACCAAAAAATTAGTCAGAGAAAATTTTTAAGTATTTTTAGACACTACGATATAAATTTAAGTCATATTTATTATGAATATCTTGGTGGTGATTTAAAGCTTGTTGAAATTAAAGAAATACGTAGTAATGTTGGCATATATATCAATTTCGTTTTATAACAACAGATTTGAGAAAAAATATTCATGAATAAAAATATAGAAAAAGATTAATAATTTTTTAAAAAGTTGAACATCAATTTGAACATAAATGTTGACAGTAAATGTTGAACATAAACATTGAACATAAATGTTAAATTTAAATGTTAAACATAAAACGTTGAACTAAAATGATGAAAAATAAGAAAAACAGTTATTTTTTATTCTTAATAAATGTTTCCAAAATTCGATCCAGAATTTGTTAAACAAGTTGAAGGAAATCGAATAGTGGAAGAATAATTAAAAGGATAGTTTAGGAAATGGGAAAAAACACCAAGACCAGAATATGAAAAACTTAAAAAAAGAAGATCAAGCGTATCGATACAATAGAAAAAGTTAACCAATGAAACGAAAAGTAGGAGAGAAAAAGGCTTAAAACAACTTGAAGAAAATAGAGAAATTGAAAACCTAATGCTTCTGTATAATCTACGTTATTTAGATGGATTTAAGGTTATTCCATCAATTAAACTATGTGGTAGTGAATAGACATTGAGTGAGTCAACAATAAATAATTTATTACAGAGTTATAGAAAAAGAAAATTAAAAGAATAGGATGTTAAAAAAATTAATATAAGTGAAAGAACGTTAGAATGTGTTAATCATAGTGAGCGTAATGTTTTTGGATATAGAACAGTTACTCAATTTAAAAATGTCAAAAAAAATGGCTCTGAGCACTATGGGACTTAACATCTATGGTCATCAGTCGCCTAGAACTTAGAACTACTTAAACCTAACTAACCTAAGGACATCACACAACACCCAGCCATCACGAGGCAGAGAAAATCCCTGACCCTGCCGGGAATCGAACCCGGGAACCCGGGCGTGCGAAGCGAGAACGCTACCGCATGACCACGAGCTGCGGGCTTAAAAATGTCAGAAATAATTCATTGATGATAAATTAAACATTGGAGAAAAGGAAAATGAAGGAACAGTTGGATTAATGAAACTTTTACCTAGAAAACAAACAACTGTCGATGATTTAGGTACAGAATTTAATTCCCTTGATTTGCAAAATTGTGCAACAATTTTATTCGATTCAGATGCTGTATGTAACAAAAAAAATCCAAATAAAATAAAATCAAGTAAACAAAATAAACATAGTTAATCGATAAAAACAATTGCTGAAGAGTATTTTCCGAGTTTTGCAGAAATATATCTTGGTGATTCATTTGAAAAATATTGTGAAAAAAATATTCAGAGAAACCAATGAAATGTGTTTGGATTGATGATGTTTGATTCTTAATTGAGAGATTAACCCTTTGACTGGCACAGATGTGTTAACTCATCATACCTCGCCATTCCCCTGGCGCACCTGACGTGTATACACATGTCCTTGGGTCTTCCCTACAGCACTAAGGACGTGTTTACGCATCATTCACCACTGAGCTCCCACTGCTAGGGACAAGTTTAGGCGTGCTGAGTCACAGCTACCTGAGTGTTACAGTAGTTCGAGAGTGCATGTATCTTTGTTGCTGCGTTTCCTCTTTACAGAATTCGACTTAGATTCCTGCATTTTCGTCAGTTTTCTTGTTTTCTATGTGAGAAATGTCATGTCGTGGTGGTTGCACAGATAAAGAAATCCTCGATATGCCCACTAAGAGCGACAGTGAGTGTGAATTGTCTGACATTGCTAACAGTGATGAGTCTTCAACAGAATCTCGACCTAGCAGGGTGGCGCAGTGGTTAGACACTGGACTCGCACTCGGGAGGACGACGGTTCAATTCCGCGTCCGACCATCCTGATTTAGGTTTTTCGTGATTTCCCTAAATCACTCCAGGCAAATGCCGGGATGGTTCCTCTGAAAGGGCACGGCCGACTTCCTTCCCTAATCCGATGAGACCGATAACCACACTGTCTGGTCTCCTTCCCCAAACCAACCAACCAACCAGAATCTCGAAGCTGTAGTCCTTAGCCCTTTACATCAGAGGGGAGAGCAAGAATTACGGTCAGCAGTTCCCCTGAATCCGAGGAATCAGAAAGTGGCAGTGAAACGATTCAGAAAAGAGGGCACTTAAGTGACAATTTTGACTGGAAAGAAATCCAGGCGTTAAACCATTACTTCGATGACTCGAGTTCAGGTCACAAATCTCAATTAGATAATGACCCAAGAATTCTTTCATTTTTTGTGATATTTGTGTCTCAAGAACTGTTGCAGTTTATTGTAGATGAAACAAATCGTTTTTGCGTTTTACACCGGAGGAAATACTACAGAATCTGTGAATTCTCCACTGTGAAAGTGGAAACACACTGGATTTGAGGAAATGAATTGCTTTGTTACTGTTTGCCTTCTAATGGCGCAAGTTAAGAAGTTCAAATTAAGTGATTATTGGTCCAGAGATACACTTTTGAACACTCCAGTTATCAGCGAAATTATGTCTCGAGATTGTTTTTGTCTACTTCTGAGATTGTTAAATTTCAGTGATAATTCTGTGAGTACTGGAGGCGACAGTCTATTTAAAATTAGGACTATTGTTGACATTTCGCCCACATCACAAGCTTTTTATAGATGAAAGTCTCTTGCCATTCAAAGGACGATTTTATTTTAAGCAATTTATTCCAACCAAGCGAAGTAGATTCGGAATAAAGACATTTGTACTGTGTGACTATCAGAGTGGGTATATCTTATATTTTATTGTTTATACAGGCCCAACAACAGAAATTGGGTTGCAGAATTTGGGAAAAAGTGGCGACGTAGTGGCAACTCTAATAGGACCATATTTGGAACAGGGTAATATTCTGTATGTCAATAACTGGTACTCCAGCCCGGACCTGTTCACAACCATGGAACAGCCGCATGTGACACTGTTTGTAAGAACAGGCACAACATGCCAAAACAGCAGAAGAAATTAAAATGAGGAGAAACTTAGTTTAGGTCCACTGACAGGGTATCTGCTATCAAGTGGAGCGATAAAAGAGAGGTGTACATGTTGACCACAAGTCACACAACACAAATGGTTGAAACAGAGAAGACTGACAGAAATACTGGCGAAAAAATAAAGAAATAATAATGTATTGTAGATTACAATTCAAGTATGGGTGCAGTTGACTGTTGTGACATGTTACTGAACGCAGTGGGATCAGTACATAGGACTGTGAAATGGTATAAGAAATTCTAAATGCTCATGCTCTCCACCAGTCGGTAGCAGGATGAAAAATGGCATTCCCAGTGTTCACCTTTCTCTCGTAAGACAAGTTTTAGAAAAATATGCTACAGAAGGGAGAAAAGCTGGTAGGGAAAGGCGCTTACGATGATGAGAATGCTCTGCGACTCACAAGGAGGCATTTTCCAGCTGTTATCATGAGTGAACATTTGCAGAAAAGTATGCTAATGTGCAGATGGATGGTTTGCAAGAAACAGAAAGTGCTCTGCAAACCTAGATACCAATGCAAAACTTGCAACATTCCATTATGTGTTGCACCCTGATTTGTGACTTATCATACAAAGAAGCGTTAGTAATCATTGGGAACTAAATCTGAGAAAATTTATTGACGCATCTGAATGCAAACTGTAAAAAAATGTAAAAAAAAATACGATTTTCAACTTCACAATTGCGGGCTAAAGCAGGGAAATAGATGCAACAGGTGTAAAATTATACAAACGAAGCCCGACTTCTCCATATGTAGCAGTTTACTGGCAAATGAACGGACTTGGTGATTGAGATAGCGCAATATCTGTAATGTGGCAAATGTAATTACACCAAGTACAGTGCGCCAGTATTAAAAAACCCATACATTAATCAACATACAATATATTTAAAATATTAACATGTAACATGGACAGTTATATTCTTTTATCCTTAGTAGTACAAATGTAGATGAAAGTTGTGATAATTATAAGAAAGATAAACTAGAAATGATAAGAATTAATCCATTAGATAAAAATGAAAAGATCGGGATATTTTTATAGAGATAATAAATATTTAGAAAAAACACATGAAGGAGATAAGGAACTACGGTTATTTGCAAATGAGACAATGACTCCAAGTGATTCTTCATTAAGAGAAAAAATCGCTGCAACTGCACATAGACAAATTGGGCATGGAAATCGAAAATTGGGAATGGGATTTAATGTCGATAAAAATGGATGACGTTTCTAAAAATACTTAATTTATTTTAATTCTATACCAATGAGTAAGTTTTTGATTGATAATACTTCGTTACCTAGTGCCAAAACTAAACCAAAATCAATTAAACTTCAACTCAATAATGAACAATTAAACATTATTGAATAATTTTTATCTCATGTTCGAAAAAGAAAGACAAAAAACTGGTGGAAATTTACTTCACTCATTAACTACTCCTGCTGTGAGAAAGATTGTTGAATATTTAAAAATAAAAAGAATGAAGGAAGATGGTAAACCTTTTACCATTTTTATTAGATGCGTTCCTTATGTAACAGGAATTGTTTCGTTTTCTGGAGTAATTGCAGCAATTCCAAATGCTCTTATAAATAAGAAAAAAGGTGTTAAACAATCAGAAGAACAAAAAGACAATTTAGAAAGGGAAAAGAGAGGAAAAGAACTATAAAATATCAATTAAATAATCGATAAATTTAATAACTCTTCACCTAATTTACCAAAGAAGAATTAGTTAAACAACTAAAAATTAAATATTTTCATATCATTTTATGATTTATGAATTACATAATGAACCAAGAAATTTAGAATGTGGAACAGTAAATTTAGTTAATTCTGTTCATATTGCAACTAATTATATTTGTTATTTTAAAAGAAAAATATAAAAATATTTTTCGATTTAAGTGGAAGAAATATACTGGAACCACTAGTTAACTATTTGGGAAACAACAAATTATACCACAAAATCAAGATAATAAAAAATTCGATGAGGTGACTTGTGGACATTTGTGTACATTTGTTTCATACCTATTATTAATGGGTTATAAGTTTAATAATATTTTCAATTTAATAATGCGACATTTTTGGAAATAAATGCACTAACAATTTTAAATCATTAGAACAAAAATTAACAATGGATCAATTTCAAAAATCAAAAATTTCCAACCATCAGTAGACACAAAAATATTAAACAGAATTTATAATTTTTAAAAAAGAACTGAATAATGATTTTGAAAAAGGTAAATATTATAGTGATTATAAAAGTAGAAGCAAATTTAATGTTGAATGTTGATGTTGAATGTTGATGATATGGAAGCAGTTAGTGAAAGATTAAGACTTAAAGAAATAAATAACAGCATGTAAAAGTGTTAACTGTATTTCAAAATTATTATTAAAAAAAAGTAATTGAGAAATGTTTATCAGATAACTTGTCAAATACAGATTTACCTCAATACTTCAATAATTATAAAATACGTAATTGATAAGTAATTGATAAACAGATAATTTAATATACTTTTAAGACTGGAGGTAAGCAAATTCCGCACAATTTCAAAGAACATGATCTATTGTTTACAAAAGTTGTTGTTATTGGAAAAACATCAACAGAGATTTAATATTTAATGATTTTGGTATGTGGATGAGTGCTATTGACAAAAACTATAAAATAACACCTGAAATCCCAGGAATAAAAATACCTTGAAAATCAAATTTTCTAACTTTTACATTAATAGATTCTGTTAAAAATGATCCAGTTGAAGATAACGAAATCTGGTGAAACAATTTATTTATTTTTTATTGTAAATTAATGAGACAGATAATCGCATTTATTGCTTGAAACGCAAAAAGTTTAATTAAACGCTTCTTCCTCATAGATTAACAATAAAAATTGAAAACAAAGAAATGAGCAAATGTACAGGGCTATTACAAATGATTGAAGCGATTTCATAAATTCACTGTAGCTCCATTCATTGACATATGGTCATGACACACTACAGATACATAGAAAAACTCATAAAGTTTTGTTCGGCTGAAGCCGCACTTCAGGTTTCTGCTGTCAGAGCGCTCGAGAGCGCAGTGAGACAAAATGGCGACAGGAGCTGAGAAAGCGTATGTCATGCTTGAAATGCACTCACATGAGTCAGTCATAACAGTGCAACGACACTTCATGACGAAGTTCAACAAAGATCCACCAACTGCTAACTCCATTCGGCGATGGTATGCGCAGTTTAAAGCTTCTGGATGCCTCTGTAAGGGGAAATCAACGGGTCGGCCTGCAGTGAGCGAAGAAACGGTTGAACGCGTGCAGGCAAGTTTCACGCGTAGCCCTGGAAAATTGGCTCATGCCACAACTGGAGACCGACAGAGCCGACTTCATCTTTCAACAGGATGGTGCTCCACCACACTTCCATCATGATGTTCGGCATTTCTTAAACAGGAGATTGGAAAACCGATGGATCGGTCGTGGTGGAGGTCATGATCAGCAGTTCATGTCATGGTTTCCACGCTCTCCCGACTTAACCCCATGCGATTTCTTTCTGTGGGGTTATGTGAAAGATTCAGTGTTTAAACCTCCTCTACCAAGAAACGTGCCAGAACTGCGAGCTCGCATCAACGATGCTTTCGAACTCATTGATGGGGACATGCTGCGCCGAGTGTAGGAGGAACTTGATTATCGGCTTGATGTCTGCTCAATCACTAAAGGGACACATATCGAACACTAGTGAATGCCTAAAAAAACTTTTTGAGTTTTTGTATGTGTGTGCAAAGCATTGTGAAAATATCTCAAATAATAAAGTTATTGTAGAGCTGTGAAATCGCTTCAATCATATGTAATAACCCTGTAGGTTAAGGTCCAAATATTCATGAACAAATTATTAATAAATTACATAAACCAATTAGAAAAATAATGATTGATGGCAATCTGATTTAGTCGAAACGGATTCAGGTTATCTGACAGGAATTTCAAAAATAAATAAAGGGTATAATATTTATTAACAAAGATTGATGTTTTTTGTTGCAATTTCTATGGGCAATTTCAGTTAAGGATTAACAGGTAAAAAAGATTCATTCTTTCGAAAAAATACTCAATTCGAGAAATCCAAAAAAATTGCTGAAAGCTAATGCCAAAATACTTGATAAAAATTAACATTAATCATTACTCAACTTTTAGTTAATTAAAAGCAACTTTTGGCGAACAGTTTAACAGAACATTGAAAGCAAAAATGTGATAGGAAATTTCTCTTCAAGGATATTATAAATGGGTTCACTTAATTTCTAAAGAAATTGATAAGTGTAATCAAAAAATATTCAATGAAAAAATGGCTCCTAAAGACATAAAAAAGCTAACTGAAAAAACCTTATTGAAAACTACTTACACAACAAATTTGTTAAATACTGTACCTAATTTAAAATTAGTGGTAAAGGCACAATAAGTAAATTACAAGGAGATTTTGAGAATGGATATACAACAAATTGGTTGACAGAAATTTTTGAAATTAAAGATGTTATTGATTCGAATTCACTCACATATAAATTGTTATATTTAAATGAAAAACAAATAAAAGGAAATTTTTTTGGGGAATATCTCCTGAAAACGAATTTTCCAGATGTATACCTTGTTAAGATTTTATATAAGATTTTATATAAGTTTTATATAAGAAAGGTAGGTTAAATGGTTAGGTATTGGTAATTCACACAATAGTAAAAAAAAATAATGTAATTTTTTAATGTGATGATAGATATTTAAACTTTAAACATGTTCAAGTTCAATATAATTTTCACAATGCGTATTGTTTTATTATGGAAAATAGAGTATATTTTGTAATATGTATGTCTATATTAAAAGAAAGATAAACAAACGTGATTTAATGTCAAAATCGATTGAGGTTTTCAACTTTGAGCTGATGGAATTATATGGATTTAATAAATATTGTTTATTAGACAAACAAATAATCTTCATGAATGTTATTTTTATTTGATTATGGAAAAAATAATTGGAATTTAGTTTTATTTTTTAAAAAAGTTAGTCTGTTTATTAAAATCTTTACACAATTTTTCTGGTGTTTATTAGTCCAAAGAATTGTAATAATTTCGGTGCAAACAATTGTTACATTTTCTTTCAATGTTAATATAAATTGAATGAATTAGGTATGTAATTAATTCTTAAAAATTCTTCACAATTTAGATGTCTTTCACTGATAATATCTACTTGATTTTGTAGATTTATTAATTGCATTTGAGTTACATAATTGTCATAGTTACAAACCTTAACCTTAAAATAACCTAAGTTGGGATTAATTGAGGAACATCATGTGGCAATAATGGATTTATTTTTTCATTAGTTTGCTTTACTATCCCAAATGCATCAAGAATTACCTCTCTGAAAATTTCAACAATTTTATCATTGATTTTGTTTAAATTTTTCAAGTGAGTTATTTTCTCTTTTTTGTATTTATCATGTTTACTAATAGATGAACACAATATTGATAATTTGCTACAAAAGGCATATGGTTTTCAGAAATAAAGAATGTAAACCAGCCAAATTAATAAACTTAATATTTGAATGTAAGTGTAACTTTTTTACTTCTATTGTTTATATTTTTTAAATATTTACTATGAACATTATTATTTAAAGCTTTAGTAGAATTAGAATGTTCCACAATATTACAAATATTTTTAGCTTTAATCTATAGATTATTTTTCAATAATGGTTAATAAAACGTATTTGTTATTATATAAGTTTATTATTATTTAGATCTTCAAGCGACTCCACTTATATATAAAAATTGGATAAGATTAAAATCCAATAAACTTTTTTCCTTTTACATGGAAAGTGAATTAAAATTATTTATCCATTATGGAATTAAAACAAATAAATTAATGAAGGAATTAAAATAATGTTGTAAAGATTGTAAAATAAAAAACTAAAAGTATAACTTAATATTTAGCATACTAAAATGTTTATTTGTGACAAATGTGGAGAGAAAATCAAAAATTCTTCTAAAGCTATTCATATCTTTGATCATTCTAAAGGTGAGATATTAGCTTCAAAATATGAAAGATATCAAGAAAGAAATATCCCAAAAATGTTTTTCTGGAAATTTTTCTTGTAAATTTTAAATGAATACACCTCAAAACTTGACATATCATGAAAAAATAGTAAAAACTAATTAATTTTTCATTTAATCTTCTGTAGAACTGTTCAATTCTCGTAAGAAACCATTTATCTCCTATTTTATTTTATTTGGATTTTATTTATAATAGCCATAAGGTAATATGTTAATTATATTTTGTAGTACAACTTGTTTATCATTATCAGAATTTATAACTATTTTATTACATGCAACAATAACACCTGTTTAAATCATCTTACCAATTTCATATTTCAATATGGTTTAATTTTGTCAGTTTAATGTTTTTATAATCAACACAAGTCCTTTCATTTTTCACAACTGATTTCTTAAATCCTTTAGTTTTTTTCTACTTGTTCTCGATCCTTATAAGCATACATTTTCTATGTATGTTCGATCTGTGTTGTGACATAATTCTTCCACAATTTTCACCATTCATTACCTTGCAGAAGTTTGTAAAAATTATTTTTTGGGTACTCTGTTGTACCAAATTCGTTTACCATTGAATTTATATCTTTATAAAATCATCAGTTCTTATATCACAGTTACAAAAATCGGTATTCATGTAACACAAGAATATTGTCACCATATTTTTATTTAATGATAGTGTAATGAAAATCATACTTTTTATTTTTGAAATACCAATAATACTCATGAACTTGTCAATTGAACATTATTTAAATTTTCTTCATATTAACTTCCATGAAAATTTCTGAAAATACAGTACTACGTACATAATTATTTTTGAAATATAATTCCTATATTCAGTTGGACGTGTTATTGTTTTAATATGTTGTCCATTTCTACATCTGGTACCTCACAGAGAAAAGAGACTATAGCATTTTCAGTTGTTAAACTATTTCTGGAGCCAAACTGTACATTTGATTGCAAATCGTGTTATAAAAAATGGTCAATTATCCTTATATACACAGCCTTTTCAATAACTTTAGCAAACACTGATGGCATAGAAGTAGATCTAAAACTGTCTACATTATCCCTTTCTCCCTTTTGATAAAGCAGCTTTACTAATGAGTACTTTAATCATTCAGGAAACTTACCCTTCCTAAAGGAAAAATTACAAATATTGCTAAATACAGGGCTAATATATGCAGAACAGTACTTTAAAATCCTGCTAGGCCCACCATCATAACCATGAGTGTCCTTAGTCTTCAGTGATTTAATTATTGACTCAATCTCCCCATTGTCTGTATCAGAGAGGAGTATTTCAGACATCAATCTCGGAAAGGCATTTGCGAAGAAAGTTGTATGATTCCCTATAGAAACTATTTTTATTTAATTCACCAGCAATCGTCAGCAAATAATTGTTAAATACTGTGCATATATCGGAATTATCAGTAACAGAAATATTTTTACCACAGACTGACTTTATATCGTCGACCTTATGCTGCTGACTAGACACTTCCTTCACAACTGACCATATGGTTCTCAACATTTGATCGATCAACTAAAATTTTCAGCTTATTAAATTGAACTAAAACACCCCTAAGACAATTATTAATCCTTTCATTATTTTGATTAACACCATCATGCATTCATAATATCTTAAACAGGTTAAATTGAACTTTTATATAACGAATTCAAAACACTTGCAGCGGCGTGGTTCTTTCCGTCCCTTTACAACGGACCTGCACCTACCCGTGAACATTGTCTCAACAGATCATCAGTAGGGAAGCCGAGCGAAACCTACTGTTCTTCAATGTGAACCAGGCTGCAATTAAAGTCACTAATCTACGTTTCAGGAGAAAGTTTTCATATGAAATGCAAGGTTGGAAATTTTGTCCTCAGTTAATATATTCTGAAACTTAGGTGCACAAGTATCACTGCCAAGCCCATGCTAGTCTTAATACAGTCACTCACAATCCATTTCACTCACATTAGCAAGTTTATGGTGTTGCATTTCCCGTAAACGTAATAGCTACAAAAATACTGATTGTTTTAGATCGATAATGCTCGCCAAATATTAAGTCTGTCGGTACCAAATGCAGTCACAGTTTTTAACCACCGACATGCTCAATATGCCACGTGGAACATGTGTCTTTTCTCGTCACAAAATTCACTTAAAAATTCCGAAATTTCTACACGCCCATCGGGATAATTATGCCATCACTTTACAACACTTTTGATGTATGAAACACTGCTACATCCAGCAACTTATCATTTCCATCGGAACTACTACTACACATGTCCAAACTGTTTCATGGCTAGGCTCCTACTCCTTCTCTACAATACTCTAAGTCTTCTCTACCAGCAGAGAAAGGCGCGCGAAGAATATTGCTTTACCATTGGTCAGTTTACTCAACAGCCAATAGCAAAACAACATTCTCCCGCGTCAGTCCGCGCTTTTCATCAATAACCAATGGCAAAATAGTAAACCTAACAACTGCACCTTTTACCGACGTAATTATCTAATATGCTGAAGTTTTGTTTATGAATAAGGTTATTTACTATTGTTATTTATAACTGAATTAACTTTCCCTTTACCATAAACTTACTTTACAAATCTATTCTAAAAAATCCCCTGTGTTCATATTCATACTTCTTTGAAATGTTCCCACACTAAATCCTACTACATAACTCGTTAAACAATTATCTTCATATTAATCTTAAACCACACTCACACATCATTCATACTGCTAAAACACATTATAACATTTTACATACACAAAAAGAAATAATAACACTTTATGAAAATACTAGAACAGTTTATGAAAAACACTCTATTACTTTAGTGTACTCTAGTGGGCACGATTGAAACTAACATCACAGTCCCCCTATCCAATATTGTCCTCTATCAGCTGATACATAAACTATGTGTGCGTCCAGTCTCGCATCACCATATGTCACTATCCAGCTCTGAGACTCATCTCCCACTTAACCGCCTCCAAGGCAGGATCATTATACAGCGGTACGCCTCACACTGTTGGGTCCAAAATCATTTATTGGAATGGTGTTTATCTTTCTTTCTGTGTTTATTAGAATACTATTTAACAATTTTATATGGTTATTTCTACATAAGTTACAAGAACTAGACACTCTAGCTCTAACATTTGCCGTTGCTTTACCTATATGATTAAGATTTGCACTGTTTGTATGAATTAGCCACACCAACCGTCTATTCGCACAGCTAATACCTCAAGGTACACCTCCTGCTTTAACACCATTCATGGCTCTAAATGAAGCAATTAGAAATGTTATTTATTGAGGAACATAAGGAGTATGACTAATCACAAATATAATTGTTGGACACTTACTATTAACACTATTAGGAAATAGTAAATAGTAAATTTAATTTCACTGTTTATTACTGTACAAATATCGTTAATTCGGGAATCAGCATTTGTAATAATTCAAGCAAATATACTGATGAGGTAGGTAATTGTTGAACTACTAAATTCCAATTATGTAGGGTAATGTGAAAGGGTAATATGAAAGCTGCTTACATTTTATATTAGCAGCATAGTTCCAATAACATTTCTCATATTTATTCAGTTTAAATAAAACATTGCATTTTCACTGTAAAAATAATGTATTTATTTAAAAAATAGTATCTAAAATAAAACTAATTTCTTAAAATTTTTGATCTCACAATTTAATTATAAGTTATTTATATATAATGTAAATAATTTAACTAAAACAAATATTCAACAAATATGAACTTATAAAATAAATTATAAATTTGAACCATATCACTCTTGAATATAACCAGTTATGTAAATAAATACACTATATAAACACTGACCACCTAATAACTGTCTGCAGCCATACTCAAAATACTTTGATGAATTATAACCTTTAATGGTAAATATCTAACAATTTAGTTGAAAGGAAAGATATAAATCACATACAACCAGAAAATCTACAAAATATAACATATTTAAAGACAACAATCAAGCTTCGAGATAAGATAACCTAAATAATAAAATAATAAGAGTAATATAACAAAAAATATCTATGTACTCTGCCCGATAAAACACCATGGGGCTGCCTTCACTGCTGATGCCCAGTGCCTCAAGCCCTCAAATCGGCTTGCAGCAGCCGCCAGTCTTGGTTTGGAGCCATGATATCACAGAATACCACAATATAAGTTGGGCAAGGCCCATGTTACTACATGGAAGCAGTGAATGACAAGAACACTCCTAGTGGTCAATTCGTAATACAGGTTTTAGATTACAATATTTTTCATTTGTGCTTTATAGGATGGACCTAGTAGTTTCATGCATGTCTGTAAACTTGCAAAGTACGAGGGTTGCCCAGAAAGTAATGCACTGCATTTTTTTCTCAGCCGAAAAGAATGCTATAAATGTGAGTTAGTGCGTGATGTTTTCGTCACTTCCGACAGATAGCGTAACTGAAGGTCAGTTTCAAGATGGCGTCTTTTGGTGATGCACGTTACAGCAATGTACCGTCATTTAATTTCTCACTGCAGAGAAAGAAACTGTGGAACATATTCACAAACGCTTGTGCGAAGTCTATGGAGTATCAGCCACAGGCGGTGAGATCATCAGAAGGCGGTTCAGTGGAGCTCCACGATTTGCAGTGGACGGGCAGACCGTCCACAGTTGTCATACCTGACATGTTGCAGCGAGCTGATGTTGTCACTCGCGAGGACAGACACATTATGAGTCGGCAGTTGATGCTGCATCTGTCAATCAGCAGAGGAAGTGTGAATGAAATTATCTGCACTCTTGGATATTCAAAAGTGTGTGCAAGGTGGGTCCCACAGTGTCTAATGGTGGATCACAAATTGCACAGAAAAAATATCTGTCTTGATTTGTTGCAACATTTCGACGCTTAGGGGGAGGCCTTCTTGTCCTGGATGTGACAGGTGAGGAAACCTGGGTTCACCATTTTGAGCCCAAAACAAAACGACAGTCGTGGGAATGGCGCCATTCCCACTCCCCACAGAAGAAAAAGTTCAAAGCAGTTGCTTTGGCCAGTAAGGTCATGATCACTGTATTCTGGGACTGTGTGATTCTCATGGATGTAATGCCAAAAGGCAATACCATTAATACAGAAGCATATGTCAACACATTAGCAAAACTCAAAATGCGCTTCCAGCAACTTCGACGCCACAGCAACCCAGGAGATGTTTTGCAGCAACATGATAGTGCTCGGCCCCATACAAGTCTGAGGAATGCTGAACATATCGCAAAACAAGGTTTGGCTAGTGTTACCCCATCGGTCTTCCACTTGTTTGGGCCATTAAAGGAAGACATTTTGAGGACAATGAGGAGGTGATTCACACAGTGAAGCACTGCCTCCACCACCAGGACAAGGACTGGTACCAACAAGACATGCACGCCCTTGTTTTGCCCTGGAGGAAGGCCATAGAACATGGTAATTATCTGGAAAAATAGGGTTTGTAGATGAAACACCACTCTTTCACGTGTCTAATTCTCATTATGTTCAATAAGGAATTGTTGAAGAAAGAAATGTGGTGTATTACTGTCTGGGCAGTCCTAGTAATATATTCGAGAAATCTCAAACAAACACTAAGATTAACTTCTTGTAGCTGGAGTTCATAGAGATGTAAAATTTTATAAATAATGTCGTGGTTGCCTTTTGACTGCAAAATTATTTATTTGTAAAACCCAGTATTGCTACTTCGGCCATTTCGTCTTCATTGAGTAGAAGCAACTGTGTCTCAGAATATGCAAAAACATCAAAATCATCCAACATGACACAATGCACATGCTGTTTTCGTCCATTGTCTTCCTGAATAGGCCTACTTATGTATTTTACTCTTTGGATTGCACTGTGAATATGTTTTGGGGTAGAACAAATGATTCAATTTTTTTTATATATAACCTAACCTCCTTGGCAGTGACTCGCATACCCAGAGTGATGCTAACCTTGTTACATAAATATCCTTGGCAAAGATGCTGCTTTAATTTGCCTGATAGATTAAAAATCGAAGTGCTTCTGGAATTCAGCTGAAATCGGAAAGTGGTCACATGACGTCCCTCGCTCACTATGTATGAGACTCCATATTTTGTTCATCATATTTCGGTTTTTTGTGTATTATATCTTGCGTGTTATGACAGAATACCGTTTTAAGACTAATATACAATGAAGGTTTGTCGCTCTAGTTGCGATTTTTTGTAAATAAATACCAGTGAGTGGTATATGGGCTATGAGCGTCCTAAGAAAACATAGAATGAACAATTCTAATCTATTGTCTTGGGTATGTTCTCTATGGTTTCAGCTGCACATTCATTGAGATGAAGGTAGTCAATTCGAATCTAGGTACTTGTTAATATTTTATTTTTCCTCTTCAAATTTGTAATGCATTCTGGGAGTTCCTTATTTATGTAACAGAAGCACATTCTGCAATAGTCGATGTTATTTATATTCAAGAACATGCTCTCCCAGTAATAAGTAATTTCCATTTTATGGCTTCAGTCTGATTAAAGCACAGAACATGAAATTGCTTTGAGTTAAACAGTCAACAATGACATTTATGTTCCTTCTTGGCATCACTGTTTTACCCTTTTTTCCGAAGGTGTCGTTATTTATGATGGTGTGGTTAGGCAAGAACCTAAGAGTACAGCATAAATTTTTGAGGGTAAAATAAAGTGCAATAATGTTTATAGTCTTCCTTGTCACCAATAGTTCACAGTTTATTCGGCATCTGTCACGAGCTTAGAGCGTGTGGTTAGGTAGGAAACCAAGGGCACAACTTAAACTGCTGGGAATGAAACGAGCAGCAGTCATATTTATAGTTTTCTTGTCACAAATATGTAGAATCCTTGAAAACGCTTTCGTAAATTTGTCATGCAAGATGGAGGTAGCATTACACGAGAGAAGGGCGTCACGTGACTGCTTTCCGATTTGCATGTACATACGAGAGGTACTGTTACTGCGTTCGTTTCAAAGATATACTTTGGCTGAAGCTCCTCTATGAGGCCATATTGGATTTCGTCAAGCTCGAATTTAGTTTGTTTTACATTATAAACGCATTCTAATTGATGGCTTATAACTAAATGCTGTTCCAAAACACTAGCACATTGAGAATTTCTCGAAAAGGTACAATCTATCGATAGTAAATGTCAGATAACGAATTACTGGCGTTTAAAGGTTTCAGGACACGGATGATGCAAGACATACCCATAAAATTTGAATTAATGCAATAGTGTAGTGGATACTGTGATGTGTACTGGGAAGAGAGGAGGAATTGCATATTCTGTAGTTTTGGTTCGATTTCTCTCATCTGCAAAAATTTTATTATTCACCTTCATGGTCTGAGAGGTTCTGCGACTTATCGTTGTAAATATTTTACAAACTAAGTATGAAACACAGAAATGTGAGTGAATATTTAAAACACATTGATTATCTGGTAAAAATAACATTCCATTCATCGTCAGAACAAAAATATGAAAAAAACTACCACATATAAGAAAGAACTAGAAGGTGACTTAGTCTCACTGTCAGACACCTATGGAGTATAATGGATAATTTACAAGCTGGTTTTTTAGAAGGCTTGTTTTCCAAACATATAGTTCAACAAATTAAGCACATATGCAGACGAAATATATACGGGTATTTGCCAAGGCATATTTCTGCGCTGGTGTTTCAGTTACTTTCAAGAGCAGAGGATGAAGTTTATTCTCATAGCAGTGAATTGTATTTTTTCGCGCAAATTAGAAGATATTCACACCTCCAGCACATTTATTTAGCAGTGGTGGAGCTTCTTCTTACATATCTCCTGTAATGCAAACCACTATGTAAATAACCAGTATGTAGGTGACAGGTTCTCACTCTCAAAGAAAGAAAATACAGTAATAGATGTAATTTCTTGCACAATTATGTAGCATTGTGGGAGCTTCTTAAGTACTTTTGTACGTTTTTGTTTTGTTTTTTTGTTTTTTGTTTTCGGCGTTTCATTCTCTTCTCTGAGGGAGAGGAACAGGCTGTTCTAAGGCGTGCCTCTTCAGCCATGGGGTTCTAAGAAGTTTCATTTAGTTCTTTATTTACGTATTATTTCTTGCAAAAAGGGGGACTTATTTCTCCCAATTGGGAATTTATTTGCAGGAAACTGGGGGATAGCTCTGGTATTCACCTTACAGCCTAAGGAAAACCTGCAAAACCTGGGCAGATCTGCTGGTGTTGCCACATTGCATTTCCTTCTCTAGTGTTACCACTTTGTTTGTTTGTGTTTGTCCTTAGTTCTTGGCCATTTGAATTGCGGCAGTTAAACTCTCGAGCAGCCTGTCAGGCCACTGCTGAGTTTACCAGAGTTTTCATGTCGTCTTCCAGTTGGTCTCTTGTCCTATCCTCCTGCTCTCGCCTTGCCTTCTGTCACTGCTGCGACTCGGCCTGGTCGGCTTGCTGGTGACGACTGCCGCCGCTCTGCGTCGGGTGCCTGGCTTCCCCCTCCATCACACTCACTGTTTCTGGTGGAGGACGCCGATCGCCTTGGAGGGGCGGTTACGTCCGTTTCATCTCCATTCTTCTAGGAAGATATGGCCGCATTCTGGCGACGATTCCTCTTCCTGCATCGTCTTCTCTTCTTTTTGGCGTCTCCAGCAATTGTTTGGATCCCCTGGGATGCATTCTTCTCTTTTTCTTCTGTTGTTGTTTTTGCTTCTCGCCGACGTCGCTATTACCAGAGAAGGCTTCGCAGCCGCGCCAGCACGCAATTTGTAGCCCATCGCAGCGGGCGCATGCTGGTTGTTCTTCCTTCTTGTGACTGCAGATGTACTTGTGATTTGTAACTCATTTGACGCAGATCGCTTGGTTGTGGCAGTGTATCGCCACGTGCCCTTCTTTCTGACAGTTGAAGCACTGCGACTTCTTGGCAAAATTTGCTGGAACAGTTCGATTTTCACGTCGAATTCTGCTAGGCCGATCATCTTAAAGATGTCTATGGTGATGTCTTGACTATCCTTCCAGGTAGCTGCGTCTTCAGATACGTCCATCGCCAAAATGGACAGCAGCGGCCGTTTCTTATTGGTATGCTGGTGGAGCCTTGCCACTGCATCGTATCCACGGCGCAGCAGCATCTAGCGAACTGTTTGGGTATCGAATATCCAAGGCAGGCCTCGCAGTAATTCCGTAACTTGCTATGTCTTCTCCTGATGTTCTGTTCTGAATTGTTCTGCACTCAGATAGTCCTTCAGCGTCTTCTTCACTGTTTCTACGTCATTTATGGTGAATGCGCGCAGCTCCAGCGAGTTGCCGTTATCGGTCTCTGTGACCTTAATGGGGTATTGAAGTTCAGCAGCGATGGCATCATAGATCTCGAGCCAGTCGTCCTCAGTGTAATGGACGTACACAGGGGTGGGATTCTCGAGAAACCTCTCCCTTGGTTGAACTTCTTGCTCTTCTTCGTCACTGTATTGCACCCTTGTAGCGAATCTGTTGAGCTTATACTCTGACTTGCGTTGTCCGTTAGTCAGTCGGTTGTACTGTCATTCGTTCGCCCAGATGAGTCAGGTGTTCAGGTCCGCAGCGATTCCTTGTGTCCTCTACGAGTTAGCGTTGTTGCCACCTCGTCATCCTTTTCTCATGCTGAGCGCGGCACCTCAAAGACAGATTTGGTTTTCGCTGTGAAAACAGCAAACACGACAATTGCCAAGGCGCGCAGGTTTCACGCGTCCATCCACTTTCCTCACTCAGACGGAAATGTTTTCGTACTGTATACCGCTATGCAAGTAAGGAGTATAAAGAGCGCAGGTTGTCACTTTGGAAGAAAGAATGATAATAATAGTTTCCAAATTTGCAATGAGTGAACATATAAAGAGCTTCTGCTTTAAATCGTCTGCTAGACTGGCTGCTGCACTCACGGCGATACCTTGACAACAGAGAGGTATATCTATGCCTTCGAGAAAACCAAAGTATATCTCTGAGAGGAGGACAGCCACAGTATCTCTCGTGACGTATATACACAAATAAAGGCATGTTCAGCCGACTGCTAGACGTACTCATAGATGTTTTTCAGATTTGTGGTCATTCGCATAAAAGAAGAGGTGGAACTGTCATTACCTGCAATTCTTTCGTTGGTTGAGATCATGATACCATAGTCTGTGGTGATACCTTCCTATTGCTAGGGATGGGCTATGATCGCGCTCGGGAAACGCGCGACGCGAAGGCAATTTCTCGAGAATTTCACGGGTACGCTCGAGGAGTTGACAGTGCTGCGCTCTCTGAGAAATTGCGCAGACCTTCAGTACACGAAGCGCTCAGCCGCAGCGGTCGTACTCGTCGTACGTACATGCACAGAAAACTTTGAAATTCTATGATTGATATCAACTCTACTACCGTTATTAATGTGTACTGAAGTATTAGTATATGTCTCATAAGACAAAAATTATAGAATTTTTGTTTAAAACAAAGCACAGAATTCACGTGAAACAGAAGCTTTGTTCTTACAAAATAAATTACCTTGTACATTCTGGATGTATGCATGCGTGCTTAAACGTAAAAGAGAAGTGCTATAGCCTTTTATATACAGAAACTGCGTTCATTCGTTTACTTACTGAAGAAAGAAAGGAAACAAAAGTTGTTCAGCAGAAGGCATTTTTACATCCCATTGCTGCACTGCCGTCGACTTTTGTTTAGAAATGTGATTTTATTAACCAATTGGCCTTTTAGTCTGCTTCTTTGTTTGTTTATAAGTAGTCCCGTTTTCGAAAATATTCTTTCACTGGGAACAGAAGTTGCAGTTATTGCAAGATATTTTACCACGGCAGCTAGACCTGGGTAACTGTTTTTATTTTTTCCAGTAGTGTAAAGGATTATCCGTGCATTGTAGGTGCAGTTCTTCCAAATATCTTTGTACCTCCAGGTCTATGCTATCACAACCGCTTTTCATTAGATTTTTATTGGAAACATCTTCATCAAAAGAAGCACATAAGGAACTACTGGCGTTTTTTACGAAATGGTACTCGTGGCTAGTGTCGTTAGCAGCCGAATGAGTAGATCGTACGGTCTCTACCACGTTTTTGCACTCTGCAGCTAGGCTTGCAACAGCATGTTTTGAATGAATGGTTTTCGTAAATGGTAACGTTTTTGAACCTTGGGTCGAGAACTGTGGCTACGGCATGTACTTTGTTTGCTTCTATTAATCCTAGCCGGGCTATTAGTGAGTTGTGCAAATGTTGCTGTAGCTCTTGCGCTGTCGTGGTAGCCCACTTCCCATTGCATACGATTAGGATTAGCTGTCTGATTATTGGAATAGCTTTCGAAAGAGAGGTAAAGTTGTCAGTTGAGATTTCACATGTTACCACATCAAATGGCTCCACTACACATAAACATTCGCTCAAAATTCGTCACTCATCAGCTGTAAGGTTCTCTACACCTGAATACAAAGATGATAAACAGGCTGCAATCCATTCCTTTTGCTCCAATAGACGTTGTAGCACATAAAACGTACTGTTCCATCGGGTTCCGGTTTCCTGAATCAATTTATGAACAGGTTTTTTCATTAGATCCTGGATCTCATGTAGTTTTTCATTAGCTTTGCAGCTTGTTTTAAAATAGCTAACAATTTTTCTTGCCTTTTCCCGCATTATGCAGAGCTCACTGTTGCTGTTCAAAGAACCTTTCACAACTAAATTGATGGTGTGTGCTAAACAAGGCACATGTTGCATATCTATGTTGCCACTGTGAATAAGTTCTATGGCTGCCATCATGTTACTGGCGTTGTCAGTTGTGATGCTTACAACTTTGTTTTCAATGTTCCATTTTGAAGTCACGTTATCTAACGCCTCAATAATATTTAGCGCTGTATGCTTTTCCGGGCAACAGAATGTCTCTAGAGCTAAAGCTCTCAGGCACCAATTAGTGTTAATGAAATGACCAGTTACAGCAATATATGCCTCACTATTGAGTTAGGTCCAAATATCGGTCGTTAAAGAAACACATGTAGAGTCTTCCACAGCCAAGTTTACAGCCTCTTTCTGTTTATGGTAATCAACTTCAATCATGAGGCGCAACTTTTTTCGATTTGGTATCGAGTATTGTGGGTCCAACAGTGAAACAAAACGTCGAAAACCAGTGTCCTCGACGATTGAAACCGGATGAAAATCGTCTGTTATCACGCCCACTAGTGCTTCATCTAGTTGTTGTTCTCTATGAAGAGAAACGTAAGATTTAGATCAGTGCTCTTGCAATGGGATACATTATGCTCGACAACTAGTACAATAAAATTACATATCGTATCGTGCAAAAGCTAGGATAGTATAGGTTTGATTTTGGGATATGTTGTAGATTATCGGAGTACGATTTAAAAAACAATGTTTTTTAAGCCTGGTGGACCGCTTTGGACACTATACGAACTTTTGCACGGAATTCACCTTTTGTACCATACGTACCTGGATATTTTGTCTCCCTCGCACTATTGGAAGAATGAGCCTCTGTACCCATGGACATCGCTGTTTTATTGCCCGATAAATTGTGCAGTTTAAGATATCTAATAATGCCCGTAGTATTTTTTGATACATTACGGAGATTTTTACGACAAATGTTGCAAGTAATGCTACCTCCATCCCCTGTAAAGTATTGGCAGCACCATGATGTTCGTTTTCGAGTGTCCATAATGATTTGAATAACAACTTTACTCGAATGAAACCTGAGACATACTAGTTACGAGCACAGCGAGCGTGTTTGTCTAGCGGCGGCATTCGGTTCATAAAACAACAGCGGCGGGGCGTATGTTGCAGCCAACTGGCGCGCAGCGGCACACGCCGCCGAGCCGTTTCTCGTGAGCTTCTCTAGAATTGCTTGAGAACTAGAGGCTCGAGGAATTCTCGGTGCGCTCGAGTCGTCGCGCCTCGCCATCCCATCACTGCCTATTTCTGCCTTCGAGAGGGCCAGAGGAGAGCCACTCGTAGAATATATAAATAGCGACGCATATTATGAATCTATGGACCCAACTCCTAGCATATAATAACTTTGATATTGTTTGTAAACTAAATCTGAGGCGCCCTTGATGCACTGGGCCAAGGGCTTGCAATGTTGGTGTTGAAGCGACTGGAGAATTTAAGATTTTGTGCTTTTAAAACTTTTTTTGCGAGGACTATGGCTGATGAAAATTCGTTGGGTAGCCTGAAATCCAATCCTCACTATCAAAAATATGCAGAAAAAATAAAACAACTTCAAAAGTAAGTTACCGGCAGTTTTTGTAACTAATGTGCCTCACTTTTTAAAGTACGTATTCGACGGGCTTTTGTTGACTATTATTAAGACTTGTTCGACAGATACGAAGAATACTGCGGGAAAGGCTATGCTAATTGTTCACTGGTTCAAGTATCTATGTTGTTCAGAAGTAACATTTGACTAATTCTTCGCCTTGTAAGATCCTCAGTAATTGCAGTGCAAATAATGCGGATGTTTAAAGTGTTCGCTGTTGATTGATACTAACTACGTATATATATATTCTAGGGAATAATTTTATTGTTGTGCGTTAATAACTTACTAGGATCACACTCATTTTCCAAGTAATGTAGGTTAAAATATTTTTGTAATTTTAATCAGCTGTAGAGTAGCACACTGCGATGAACTGTTATGGTATAATCGTGTTCGTCCATAAAAGCTTAAGAACTTGATTTGTAGTCAATATTCTGCCACTGTAAAACGAACTCATAAGTCTAGCTATTGAAACGGTAGTTCTGATATTAAAGCCTAGATGATGATAATAGCTTTAAGACAAGAGGAAAGTGAATAGTTAGTCAGTTAGAAGGCTGTCGCAGGAGAATTAATTTCCAGTGGCAAAGTGTTAGTAGTCCTAATAGTTACTATAGGTCAATCATGTTGCAGTATTTTTGTCCTTTCAACATTTCTGAAGACATTTCTCAACAAAGGAATTCGTTGAGGATGTTAGTTCTCCCTTGTACAAACAGTGCAATTATTGTTTAATATAATTTGGGATATTGGAGTATATGCAGAAATGGAGATACAGTTGCATTTTTCATGCAGCATCTCCAAATGAAATGAAGGGGAAGAGAAATAATACACACGTTATGTAGTTTTTGGCGTAGGCTCTGTGTAACAGCTGATGAAGTGTGGGTGTAGATGTTCGTGACAATAACATGAAGCAGTTTAGAGGGAAAACCTAAATCTAGATGGCTGGATATAAATTAGGACCCAGGTCCTTAAGCAAGAGCCCAGTATCATAAACTTTGTGCCAATTCAGTGCAAACAGTGTCAGTCAATATGCTGATCTATGTGTAGCTACCATTTTTAAAGAAATTGGAAACAATTGTATATCTGGACTTACGTTAGATGAGTTTCTCTGTGAGATTTGTATTTGTTCTGTATAGTGTTGTATCTAGCATGAACACACATTCTTCAAGTTATCACATGGCAATATATTGTTACTTGGGGTACCTTACTGTACCAGCATTATTTGCAACTTGTCCATTTGCATTCATTTTATGTGAGAGAATGGTTTTCTTTATGTTTATAGACGTGCCTGATATATTCACAGGAGGAGTGGTACATGAAGATAGATACTTTCAGTTTAAGAAAATGTCTTCAGTACTCTCCCCATCTACTCCAGCCCCATATAGATCTAGTGAACAGTACGATGTAAGTCACCAACCACAAGAACTAAACAACACTGTAAGCAAAGAGCTGAACTGACATCTACAGCTGGAATATACATACAAATAAAAACATTAAAGATACCATCTACTCAACGTTTGATGTCACAGTTCGGAGGGTATATTGTTAGCTCGTGTTGTTCACTAACTGCCTCATCATGCATGGCTGTTGTATGAGAAAGCACATTGACATCTGGATACAGAAAGATGCGTCGGTATGTAGAGCTGTAGTGGAACTAGATCAGTTGAAGGAACCCATTTGCAAAAATAGACAAAAAGTAGAATTTCCTCTACCATGAATGTTGTCAAAAATTCAGATTTTTTTTTTTTAGTTTTAGTATTAAACAATTGGAGAAGATGCGAGCTTCATAGGATGATGGTGCAATTTAGTAAGTGAGCTCACCAATATTTTCTTGTTTGTCATTTACATAAGGAAATTACATTACTCTTCTTATGCACATGTTCATTTGAGCAATTATATACGGACTACCTTTCTCATAACTTGGAATATGTAATTTTTTCATGTGAATGTTGTCCTCTGTGGTCAAACTACTATAAAATAAGTCCTTCATTTTAAGTAAACATAATTTTTAACCAGTGAAGTCTGACATGTATGGGGGCAGAGATGCCAGTCTTAGTGTGGTTTATTTATTTATTTATTTTTTAATGTAAAAACTTTTTATGGGTAGATTGCAATTTTTCTATCACAATTAAAATTTGGTAACTAGTTGCAGTTGCTATCTGCAACCATCTTCATATTGTTGAAAATAGAAAAAGGCTGTGAATAACCATTGGAAAGCATCGTTAGCTGTGTTAGTGCAACAACAAGGCATTTGTAAGTACCAAAACAATAACAGTATATAGTTGGAAATGTCACCGCAAGCAAACCAGGTTGTAGATGGTTATTTCACAGGTTGACGGTCATATAGGAAATTGTCCAGTTGCACAAAAAGAACTTGGAGCAAAACTCATTACTTGTGATAGTATGATAGGTATTATCGTGAGAACAGTATATGCAGTGGTTCCAAAAACTGTCAGCTGTTCCATAGCCTGGGTTACATTTTTCAAATTAAATAAAATGTTAAAACATTTCCTTATTGTTCCCCCATGAAACTTGACATTGCATCAACTACAAATACTGTTGTATACAATTAAAGAGTGTTACAATGACCTGTCTTATGATGTGACAGGCAAAGCACTTGAAGAACTACCAAAGCACAACTTTCATCACAGCTGAGGGGGGGAAAAAAAAAGAAAAAAAAAAAAAAAAAAAAAAAACTTTGGCAGTTTTTAATTCATTTTCCTGTAACATATTTTCAAGATTTATATCCCCTTGTATGGTCAAACTTTTCCCAATTTCTGCAAAATTCTGACAGCTTGGACAGCAAATGTCTGTGCATTTCCATATGAGACTGTAGTTTCAATGGCACCCATAAATTATTAACAGTATGGTTGTTAGGGAATGCAGTGCTAGTGTTATCTTGCCACTATTGTCCCAACCAGAAAAACTGAAAGTTACACTTATTGTTTCACAATAAACACCAGCTATGTAACGTAACACTGGACATGCATTCGGGCAGACGATGACTCAAATATGTGCCTGACCATCCAGATTTACGTTCTCTTTTAATTTCTGTAAATTGCTCCAAGCAAATGCTGGGATGCTTTCTGTGAAAGGGCATAGCCGATTTCCTTCCCCAGCCTTGACACAATCTTAGCTTGTGCTCCATCTCTAATAACCTTGATGCCAGTGGGATGTTGAGGCCTAATCTTCCTTAACATTTTTGGCCATGTGATATGTGAGTTTCTGTGCTACTACCATGGGCGCTGATGATCGCACTGTTGAGTTCCCCACAAACCAGTCATCATATTTTTGTGGTACACGGGTCTCTTTGATAAATAGAATGTTTTAGTGAAAAATTACAAGTACACATGCTTAGTCACATGACCCATACATCGCAATTAGGAAGAAACTTTTTGATGTGAAATATGATGTGAAATATGATGTGAAATATGTTGATTGCACGAAAGTTAGACAAATTTCCTAAAAAATAAATATATTTATGTGGAACTGACAATTTCTGTTCAAAAATTTCTGTGGAGTGAGAAAGGATCTTTTAGGGAGAAACAGTGTTAATTTACATTTGAAAATGCCAATACTATGTGATGCTCTAGTCCTAGAAATGTCTGTCAAAAGCTTTGTTGCTATCTATTCAGTCCTCTAGCAAAAAAGTTGATTGTTCGCTGTTGTTAGCTGCTGGGAGACCGCAAGGGATAAGTTCATCTACTTAATTGGGAAGTTTCGCATTGTTCACACATGTTGGCACCTTGAATCAGTGGTGATGTGTGTGTTGTGTTGTAGAGGCACCTGTTTAATGTTGGTAACCACCACGAGTGTGTACAGAACTTTAGTATTGTGTTTGCATTGTTGATTGTGAGAAAGGGTGATATCCAGCACCACTACTTCGTATGCACCTCTCAAATAGCACCCAGAAGGATGTTGAGTTTAACGATGAGAAGGAGGGTTTGTACACTGACTACTGTAGTACCACTGCCCATACTGCTCTTTGTAATGTGATTTCACATTACCGTCTAACATCGTGACTGTTGTCAGGTCAACTGAGAGAAGTTCTGCTTGCAGTACGTCGGTGTAAAAACTCTCGTTTGTTGCTGAAAGAGTGACCTATTAGCAGGCATTGGTTTTTGTAACTTAATGACCTCTCCTCTCATATCTGCTGCTCTGTGGGAGGTGGCTGTGGAACTGCACTTCATTGTGTATTTTTGTATGTGAATACTACTACTTCCTGTAGTAATGCCAAATAGTGATAGAAACGTAAACTGATCCTCAGCAAAGCCAAGTTGACTAATAACAATATTTAACTGTTTTCTAATGTTGAAGTAAGTTGTTAACTTATTATTACCTCTTCACTCATTTTGCTACTTTAGGCATCTATTCCTAACTTGTTCGGTTACTCGTGAAATTGATCAGTATTGTGGCAGGGTGAATAATTTAAACACAGGCAGTTGCTGGCATGCTGTGTTTACTAAACCTTGAATGTGGCTCTCAGTCATAAATTTCCCCCCCCCCCCCCCCTTTAATTTTTAGGCCAAAAGTTAGATGATATATTAAAAAGAATATTATACGGTTGTGGAAGGATTATCTGAGTTCTGGGAATAATTCAATTCCATTATACTGGAGTATTAGAATAAATGCAGAGACACTCAGATAAGGGTAATGAATTCTCCACAGCTGTATAAAATTGTGTCTTTCAGATGTCATTAGAAGACTCAGTGCAAAATAGTGGTATTTTTTTATGCATCACTACCAGGGCATCTCGCCCACAAACTCAGACTTTGAGGGAACTTGGCTTATTTATTCTCCATATGGAGCTAAGTAACCACACCATATTTTAGCATTATATCTCTCTCTGATTCCATTTTATGGCACTTTAAAATGTGGAAATTTTGTTTTTGATGTTGTTGTGCCACAAAATGAAACTTGTGAAAGTTTGGAAAATAAATGACCATTTATTTATTTACGATCAAAACTGCATGAAATTACTATTTATTACAAGGACTTTAAAAATAATTAATTAAAACCATGAAAACATGGAAAAATGTAAACTCACTTTTTGTATTTTATTTTGTAGAAAAAACATAGTTTACCATTCCATCGAAGATCACATAAAAGAAAAGTGGTAACCTATAATTTTTTTGCAAAATAATTCTCAGACCATGGGCTGTAACATGGGAAAGTAAAATTGATGTTTTTTTTTTGTTTTGTTACATTTGTGAGGGGACGTTAAGCAGGACTAATGAAAAATATATGCCACAGAGGATACCGCCACAGAATGCAAAGTATTTGGAGAAACCTAGTTGCAAACTACAAATTTGCAGAGAAAGCTAAAAACACACTGTAAAACAGTGGTCAGAGGAATGCAAGAGGCAACACTGCAAAAAAGAACTATGAGAACAGTCTAACAAGTTCAAATGCACTCTTCAACTGTTCATAATGAAGAAAGAAAGAAAGAAGAAGAAGAAGAAGAAGAAGAAGAGAGATCCTAACCAATATACTTGTGACAAAAATGAAATTTTAAGTGGTTCTAGTAATAAAAGAAACATTCTTAACCAAGAGTATTAAAGAAAGGGTAAAGTTAATTCAATTAAGAAAAATCACATATGTGGTAGATGTAATTTACAGCAGGAACATTTATTTTTCTGAATAGAGCACTTGAACTGTTTTGAGTGTTGCTCAATGATATTTTATGAGTGTTTCGGTATAAGGGACGTGTGGTATCCAGTAGCTTGCTGTGGAGTACTAAAGTAGTTATGTTTTATTCAGTTTGTTACCCTGTCATCTTTGTTTCTGTGAAAATACGTCAACAACAGTGAAATAGCATGAAATATGCAACTACCAAAGTTAAGGCAATATGGAGTATAGTGAAGCAAGAGACAGGACAACCAACCACAGAAGAGGATAACATTACTATTGAATTGAATGGAAGGGTTATAAATGTCAAGTCACAGGTAGCAGATGTATTTAATAATCATTTCTTAAACACAGTAGAGAGCATAGGGACCAACAGTTCAAGAGAAAGATCACAACAATATGTTGAAGAAGTAACTCTCATAAAGTTACGTCATATGAATGGATGTACCACCAACTTCTACTTCTGAAATTAAGAGGGCCATACATTCTATCAAGAATAAAAGCTCTTCTTGTTTTGATGCTGATTCCAATGGAGTACTAAAGATTTGTTCCAATATAATAAGTCTGGTACAGTCCGAAATATACAATGCATCACTAAATCAAGGCATTTCTCCAGAGAGACTAAAATATGCCATTGTTATGCCCCTCTTTAAGAAAGGTGATAAGAGAGACATCAGTAACTATAAACCTATTTCACTGCTGACATCAATTTCCAAACGTTTTGAGAAGGTGACGTATTCTAGAATAGTATGTGATGTATTCTAGAATAGTATCTTCCCTTGCCAACAATAATATCCTCAACAAATCACAGTTTGGGGTTCAGAATGGTTGCTCTACTGAGATTGCCATTTACGTGTTCACACACCAGATATTACAAGCGTTAAATAACAAAATAGCACTGGTAGGTATTTTCTATGACCTGTCCAAGGCATTTGATTGTGTGAATCATAGTATACTCCTAGATAAATTGAAGTTTTATGGGATTGATGGTATAGCCAACCAATGGATCAAGTCATATCTAACCAAAAGAATGCAGAAAGGTGTACTTAGTAGTAATTCAACTAATAGAATTCAGGGACATAATTCTGACTGGGGAGAAATCATGTCTGGGGTTCCCCAAGGCTCAATCTTAGGTCCACTACTGTTTCTCATATATCTAAATGATCTACCAACTAATACACAACAAGCAGAATTAGTTCTTTTTGCAGATGACACCAGTATTGTAATCACTTCCAGTATGCATACAGAAATGGAAGAAATGGTGAACAAAGTTCTCCAAAGTGTCATTGACTGGTTTTCTGTGAATGGTCTCACCCCGAATTTCACAAAGACACATCATATTCAGTTCTGGAAACAACTTAGTTCAGCCACATTTGCAAGTAGAATCATAGCAAATTTTGGGGAAAGAGAAATCAGTAAGTTGACATATTTTGCTTATTTTCATTCAGTAATGTCATATGGAATAATGTTCTGGGGTGACACATCTTTAAGAAAGGTGGTCTTCATTGCCCAAAATTGTGCTGTAAGAATAATATGTGGTGCTCACCTGCGATCATCTTGTAGACATCTGTTTAAGGAGTTGGGCATTCTGGCTACTGCTTCACAATATATTTATTCCCTCATGAAGTTTGTTATAAATAATCGACTACAGTTCAAAAGGAACAATGAGATATGAAAGTCTCTTCGGGTTTGCTGCCGGATCCTAAAATCAACTTGACTCGATATTTTGGCGATCCAACTGTTCGCCATCTTCAGGAAATGCTGCTTCTGCTGATGAGTCCCGCTGAGAACTGACGCAAGATTGCAATTCGACGTCCTATATACGCCACCGTTCAGTACAAGGCGCATGCGCCGCCCATCACGGTTTCTGGCTTCCAAAACAGGGAGGTGGCGCCGCCCTTAGTGAAACACTGCTGGCAACGATATATCGCAATCAAGGCTGCATCGAAGAATGTTCAGTTTTGATGCGAGATAATACAGGATTCCACGTTTTGCTAAGAGGAAACCCATTGTCTCTGTTGATTAAATTATCGGCCAACCTAATTTCAATCGCCTCTTTATACACACTATTCCAAAAACCGGAAATGTTGGCAATTACAACAGTTTCCTCAAATTTCATTTTGTGTCCCTCATTTAGGCAGTGTTCTGCTACGGCCGATTTTTTCCGGCTGTTGTAGCCTCGTGTGACGGCGATGTTCCACACACCTGTCATTCACTGTGCGAATAGAACGGCCAACGTAAGCTTTCCCACATTGACACGGGATTTTATACACCCCGGGTTTCCTAAGTCCCAAATCATCCTTCACTGAGCCGAGCAGAGCCCTAATCTTAGAGGGTGGACGAAACACACTCTTGATGTTAAAACTCCTTAAAATTCGTCCAATCTTAAATGATAAGCCTCCAGCATAAGGAAGAAAGGCCACAGATCTATGTTCCTCTTCGAACACCTCCGGAGACGGTCCAAATTCCATAGCCCGACGAATCTGTTTCTCGGTGTATCCATTTTCCTTAAAAACAGTCATCAAATGCTCAAGTTCTTGGGTTAAGCTGTCTGCGTCGGAAATGGCATATGCTCTCTGTACCAAAGTCCTAAGGACGCCACTACGTTGGTGTGGTGGATGACAACTCTGAGGGTGCAGGTACAAATCTGTGTGTGTCGGCTTTCGGTGAACACTGTGTCCCAAAGTTCCATCTGGTTTTTTATAAACCATTACGTCTAAAAATGGAAGCATCCCATCATTTTCAACCTCCATAGTAAATTTGATACGGGGATGAAGACAGTTGAAGTGGTCCAAAAACCTGTTAAGAGCATCACGTCCATGCGGCCATATGAAGAAGGTATCGTCCACGTATCTCCAGAAGCACGTTGGTTGCAAAGCTGAAGTCCTCAGTGCCATAGCCTCGAAGTCCTCCATAAATAAATTGGCGACTATGGGTGACAAAGGACTACCCATAGCCACTCCGTCATTCTGTTCAAAAATGTTACCGTTAAATAAAAAAGGGACAATGGGTTTCCTCTTAGCAAAACGTGGAATCCTGTATTATCTCGCATCAAAACTGAACGTTCTTCGATGCGGCCTTGATTGCGATATATCGTTGCCAGCAGTGTTTCACTAAGGGTGGCGCCACCTCCCTGTTTTGGAAGCCAGAAACCGTGATGGGCGGCGCATGCGCCGTGTACTGAACGGTGGCATATATAGGACGTCGAATTGCAATCTTGCGTCAGTTCTCAGCGGGACTCATCAGCAGAAGCAGCATTTCCTGAAGATGGTGAACAGTTGGATCGTCGAAATATCGAGTCAAGTTGATTTTATGATCCGGCAGCAAACCCGAAGAGACTTTCAAGACTTATTACGCCGGGAAAGCCTACGTAGTCACAACAATGAGATACATAATTACAATACTAGAAGAAAAAATGGCATTCATTACTCAACATTAGGGTTGTCTTTGGCACAGAAAGGGGTGCACAATGCTCCAACAAAAATTTTTGACCCCTTGCCCAGTCATATAAAATGTTTGACAGCAAGGTAAAATTTCAAAATAAACTGAAACAGTTTCTCCTTGACAACTCCTCCTATTCCGCAGAATTTCTATGTTTGTAATGGATAAAAAGTGATGGGTCAGAATTGTTAACTCAATGTGTATATCTTGATCTTATTTCATGGAAAAAAATAATAATTATATGGTGATGTTTAGAGTACAAATAGATGTACAAATTAATGTGCAGTATGAATGTAAAATGAGTCGTTCCACATCATGACAATTTATCATGCAAAATGATCCATAGTACATGAAAGTAAGTAACTAACGTACAACTGAGAACACAGAGTAATACAGAAGTAGTGCAATGTGCGTTGTATGCCACATAACTACTGCAGTAGATAAACTTGTAATGCCAGTGACTGTGAAGCTTGATTGCTCCATTATATGTCTGTATTGTTGAGTTCTTGAGCTCTGACCCCAAGGATTGCCATTCTAATGGGTGGGATTTGTGCACCATTTGAAGATGGATTAACAGCTGAGGCTGTAAAGTAATTGAAAGGGAATGAAGAGAAGTTCTATACCATTCCGTGTCAGCCAGTGTGATAAAAATTATCATTTGGACTATACATTTTGTCACTCAGCATAGCAATGGAAGCATTAGTGTGCCCACTGCATCTTGGGCATCTTTGGTTCCTAAACAGTGAAAGCAGGTGCAATGGGATTCATGTCACCAATCCATCCTGCAGCAGACAGGATTAAATTATTATGACAGACAGGCCTCTCATTTCTCCATCTTTTAGCCACCATTGTGAATGAAGTCTCATGGTCCTTTATTGTTATACAGGAAAGGTGCATGTCATTCTCTGGTACAATCATATTTCATTACTCATCTCAGCTTATGGCTTTCTTTTGTACTCTGGTTCCACACTCGAACTCATAATTATCGTAGACATGTTGTCTGTATAGCCAGAATGATGTGATATAGAGGCCCAATACATGCAGACTGATATTCTGCTCTGTTAAAACTCTCTGACATGCAGGTATAGCACCTTTTGAGTTTTTTTAGGTATTTTCTCTTATGTTTATATATTGTTTGACAACTCTTCAGTGATTGAGTTTGATTTAACACTGAACTTTATTGTTACACAAGAGGTAGTGCTATGGAGCCTATCTGTTGGCCATCTTCATGCTGTGTTAATCAGTTATTGCTAGTACACTCTTCATGTCCTCTGGAGTTGGATTTGTTTGTACTAAAGAGACTGCCTACACTACACTTGTCTGTCCTCTGCTAGTGTATTGGGCGCACTGTGAGATCTGCATCAAAAATGTCCAAAGAAGGGCAGCTCATTTTTTATTATTGCAAAGTAGGGTAGAGTGTGTCCTGGATATGATATGTGAGTTCGGGTGGCAATTGTTGAAACAAAGGGATTTTTTGTTGCGGTGAGATCTTTTTATGAAATTTCAATCACCAACTTTCTCTTCGGAATGTGAAAGTATTTTACTGCCGCCAACCTCCATAGGAAGAAATGATCATCGTAATAAAATAAGATAAATCAATCTCCTCCTCTCCTCTCTCTCTGTTCATCTCCCCCACCTCCCTCCCCCCTGTCTCAGTCGATCTCTTCCTCCCCGTCTATCTGATGCCGAGCCTTGTTTATTGTTATTGCAAATGAAACTTTGATTGGGAGTTGGAGTCACTTAAAATGAATGGGTAAATCGGTTGGGATCATTGGTGTATGGTGTTGTGAGAGAGACCACTCCAGCTGCTGGATCTGTAAGGGTAGTAGGTTCAGTGGCAGTATTTCACATAGTTTAAATCTGTGTACATGTGGTGTTACAAAGTCTCTGACAATCCCTATTCCATAGTAGTATTTTAACAATAAGCTGATAAGCCATAAATATAACTTTCCTGTATTCTGTTAAAACTGTCTGCTAGGAAGAAAACAAAACAACTCATTCTGTATAAAATGTTTGTTTAGAATTATACATAAGGGGAAAAATATATGTGGGACAAGCAGTTTGTCTAGTGGTTTAAAGACCCTGCTATCACAGTCAGAACTACCTTTCTCACAGTCATTTTTAATGGAAAACCTGTAAAAAACATGTAGCTTATGTCTGTTGAATGTTTATTAGAGTATCCCGTAAAACAAGAACTTTTGACATTTTTGTTAACACCGTAAAACAATGTTTTGTCTTTGTGTAGTTGTATAGATTACACATTTTTTCTAATAAGTTTTATTGTTGTAGATCATCTCCTGATGAATTTCTTGAGCGAATGGAAGCTCTTAAAAGTAAACCTAAAAAGGTGAAGGATGCTGTTAAAGGCAGAGAGTTCTCAGCTATTTCATCGCCGAAAGAAACATTGGATAGCACTGGTGCAGTGACCACATATAAACAGAAAGTGAGCAGTTTTATAAACATTGGTAAGCTAGTCAGCAAATAGTTTACGTACTATTTATCTTGTCCTACATATTGCCTGCAACAATTAGACAGGAAAGATAAAATTAAATGGCTACTATGAAGCACTTTAGTTTCTGAGTTTTCAAAAAAAGTGAGCATGATTTCTTAACCAGTTTATGTATGCCATCTCAGTGCTTATGTGACACGTAATTTGATCACAGGAGTGATTTTCAGTATTCTGCAAAATTCTTGTAGTTAGGCATTATTCACTTCTTTGTCTTTAGTTATTGTTCACATCTCTACTTACTAGCTACATGTTCCATATCTAATTTTACTGCCTCTTTTGTCAAAATGATGTGGAATGGGACAGTTTTTAGTGTGTATGTATATGTGATTAGTGTTAACGTTAATGAAAACATTATTGTTTAGTCCTTCTCTTGCAACCTGCAGCTGCCGTGGCACTTTTTTCCCCTCTAATCTTAAAACCACTACTCTTCAATCACTTTCTTTAGATTAGATTTAATTTTAATTCCATAGACCCAAAAATGAGATGATTCTCGTAGGTGTGGACAAGTCAGAAAATATAACATGAAAAACATAAAACATCTGAATGAATGTAAAACTCACTACCCTGATAATTTTCTAGGACCTTGTCAAGATAGGTGAATACATCACAGTAAACTGGAACTGCTAATATTTACAGAATTAATACACTGTCAGAATGAAACATAGTTATGCACTTTAAACAGATTTATCATACAGTAAATACCTAATCTTGACTGTTGTGACCAAGTGCTGTCAAAACTGAAATCTAACACACATTTTCAGTTAAGCTCACCTAACAGTCCCTGTTAAGATATTCATGTGTAAAGTAAAAAGAGTTGCCTATCAAAAAGTCTTTCAAACTCTGTGTAAACTGTGCTTTATCTGAAACCAAGTTTTTTATGGTTGCTCACAATTTACTACAAATGTGTGTTCCTGAATATTTGACCCCATTTTGCACCAAGGTCAGTGATTTTAGGTGTTTATATAGATTGTTCTTATTCCTAGTATTGATACTATGTATTGAGCTATTGGTTGGAAATAGAAATATATTACTTACAACAAATTTCATTAAGGAATGAATATACTGAGACACAGTGGTTAGGATAGAAAGTTCCTTGAAAATGTTTCTGCATGATGTTCTTGAATGTACACCACAAATGAGTCTTATTACATGCTTTTGCATGCTTGGTTTGATGAGTTGCCTCAGAATATGACCCTCTGTGACGTAATAGAATGAAAGTAAGTAAAGTCTGCAAGTTTTTTATATTTATATCTCTTACATCTGACGTCATTCTCACTGCAAAAACAGACTTGATTAGACACTTCAGCAATTCTGTGTTACACCCTTCCCAACTGAATTTATTATCAAGTTGTAATCCCAGAAATTTAACACTGTCAACTTTGCTCTGCATGTCTTCACATTTTATACACATGCTGGAAGGAAATCCTTTACAGGTTCTGAACTGCATATAGTAGGTTTTTCCTATCAGCTATCTCCTCCATGGGACCGTATTAGTGGGTGATTGCACCCAGATGTACAGACATCATCACAGACCCAGATCCCGTGACTCCAAGATTAAAATACTAACCATATTGCAGAGGTGATAGTAGAACTTTTTGTGATGGTCACTGTGCTAATGCGGGCATGGAGGGGCTCCAGTTCTTATTTAAAAATCATGCAACCAAGTTTGAAAGCAAGGCATCCTCTTTTTTCCAAGGTACCAGTTTTCAAATAAAAATTTGTTTGTGTAATAGAGTTGCCCAGGGGAAATGATTTTAGGTTAGGTTTAAAACTTGCTTTGCTACCCATCAGAAATTTTGTGTTACTGGGTAAATGTTGAAAAAGTTTTTGTTGCTGCCTATTCAACCCCTTTCTGAATCACTGACTGGATAATACAGGTCATTTTGTCCTTTTTTTACTGTCATAGGTGTGGACCTCACAGCTCTTCTCAAAATTTAAGGGATTATTTATTATGAATTTTGTTAACAATTCTATATGTATTGTGACAGCGCAGTGGAAATGCCTAACTCCCTGAAGAGGTACCGATGTGACAACTGCAGATGACCACCACTTATTAGTCTTACTGTTTGATTTTGTGCAATCAGTATTCTCTTTCTGAGTGGTGAGCTACATCAGCAAATTATTGCATAAGATGTTATAAGATAGAAGTATCCAAAATATGTTCGGAGGTTGAGTCAGGTGTCTCCAAGGCTAACAGGTATATGAAGAGCAAAAGTAGTTGAGCTTAATAGTTTCAGAAGCTTGGTAATATGCTTCTCCAAGTTCAAGTTGTCATCAATATGTTCACTCAAAAGTTTATAGCATTCTACCCTATTTACTGACTCCTGTTCATATGATGCTTCAGTTTTTGGTATGACTCTATTTGTTGTACATAATTGAATATGGTGTATCTTCTCAATATTGAGGGAGAATCAATTTTCAGAGAACCACTTAACAATTCTGTGAAAAGATCATTAACAATCCCTTCCATTGCTTCCTCTCAATGGGATTCATTGTAACACTAATATTTTCTGTGAAAAGAACCAATTATTCTTCTCGAATGTTAAGAAAAAGATCATTCACATATAAAAAGAATTGGAGCAGACCCCACTATTGAACCCAAAGGGACTTCTTTTTTGACTTCTCCCTGTCCACTAAAATTTTTTACCCTTCCAACATTGCTGGACTTACTCATCACAACTTCTTGCATTCTGCTCAAGTATGATCAAAACCAGTTATGTGTAAAGCCATAAATTCCATAAAATTTGAGTTTTTCAAGTATTTTAACATAACCTACACTGTCAAATGCTTTGGAAAAATCACAAAAAGTGCCAACTGACAACGTTTTATTATTTAAGGCTTGTACTATTTGGTGAGTGGATGTATAAATAGCATTCAATGTTAGGCAACCTTTCTGGAATCCAAAAAATGATATGCTATGAGGGTGGCCTGGAAAGTTCTCAGAATCGCCATGAGAGGTCAGTGCTAGTGCAACGAGTTGTTCACGTGATATTCATTGGACTGTTGCCTGTAAACCCGTGCCACGTCAGTGCTCTTGGAAGAGAGCTGTGGCAGTGATGTGGCTGTGTTGTTGTTCCCATATAGTGATTTGCGAAGATGGAAAAAATCGAGATTTGAGCAGTGATTAAGTACTTCGTAAAGAAGGGTATGAAAGCAAAGGACATTCATGCTGATTTCCAGAATACACTAGGGGACTCTGCTCCTTCATATTTAACTGTTGTCAAGTTAAATTTGGTCGGGAGAGCTTAGATGATGATCTGCGCAGTGGTCGGGAAATCATTGCAAAGTGCACAAAATGATCTTGAAGGATCGCCGATTCAAAGTGCGTGAAATTGCTCACGCTTGCCCGATGTAATCTGAAAGGGTATATCACATTTTAACTGAAGAAGTAGAAATGAAAAAATTATCTGCAAGATGGACGCCGTTGCCATGGCAAAATTACACAAACTAGGGTATGAATTGTTGCCACACCCACCTTATTCACCTGATATGGCTTCGTCAGACTTCTGTCTCTTCCCAAAGCTGAAAATTTTTCTTGGTGGACGAAGATTCACTTCAAACAAAGTACTGATAGCCGGAGTTGACAACTATTTTAAGGCCTGGAGGAAACTCTTTTTGGAGATGGGATCAAGACACTGGAGCATCATTGGACCAAGTGCATTAATCTAGAAGGAGACTACATTGAAAAATAAAAAAATAAAAAAAATAAAAATAAAAAAAAATCAGTGATGTAAGTACTTTTTTTCTATTCCGTTCCGAGAACTTTTCAAACCACCCTCATAACATAAATTGTTTTGGCTTAAATGTGATACTAATCTTGAGTACAGTATATTACTTTTTTGAATGTTTTGGAAAAAGATATCAGTAAGGAAACTGGACAATAATGATACAAGTCTGTCTCTTCACATTTCTTATGGAAAGGTTTAACACTTGTTTATTTTAATCTGTCTGGAAAAATTCCCTGTGCCAGTGATGAATTACATATCTCGCTAAGGACATTATTTATTTAAGACAGAACAACCTTTCATAATTCTCTGTGAAATTCCTTCAACACCATATGAACTTCTATTTTCTTTAGAATGTTTTTAATTTTATTACTTTTAATGATGGATGTTGGTGCTACTACTAGCTGCTTAAAATTTTGTGGCACGACATTTTAAATACATTCTCTGGCTTCTCAACTGAATCACTTAATCCTGTTTTTGCTGCTACATGTAGAAAGTGATTGTGAAAAGTACTCACAACTTGTGATTATGAGTCACAACAGTGTCATTTAGTTTAATTGTTATGATATCTTGTACTCTGACTGGCTGTTTTGTCTCCCATTTGACAATATCCCATATGGTTTTAATCTTATTGCCTGCATTGTTAATTTCTGTCAGAATGTACATACTTCTTGACATTTTGGGGGCTTCCCTTAAAATATTACTGTATCCCTCATAGTATGCAAGTAATTTTGGATCTCGATTTATTCTGGTGATTATATAATTTCACTCTTCATGCCTCACATGAGATTTTAATTTCTTTAGCTCTCAGAGGCTTACTTTTTTAATGGATTTTGTGTATAACCTTTTGAGAAAAGCAACTTTCAAATAGTGACACAAATCTGCTGCAGAATAAATTGAATTCGACATCACATCTTTCTACAGGGTGAACGAGAACTCTACGAACATGCTTTCAGAGGTTTTTCAAGGTTACTTTTTGAGTATTTTGGTGTAAGGGACCCTTGGCCTCACATGGCTCATTGCAGAGTAGTAATATAATTATGATTGTTGCCCCATTTACCTTGTTGCAGGTGCTGTCACAACAATGAAAAAGACTGTAATATGCAATTACCGAAATGTACAACACATCCAGTTTTTCATAGATGCCTATGTATAGATGCAAAAGAACTGTGATGTGGTTGTCATCACAGTGAGAACAGCACAACATAGGCATTGTTGTGCTGCTCTTTGATTGCATTCTGCGGAACCTAACATGAAGCGCATATCAGTCATCTCTTCGTCAGTAAACCAGTCCGTACTGCTGTGTATCACTGATAACGTGCAACTAACACTGTCAGAAAAACAAATCTGAGATAGAATAGTGCAGTAGCGAATGCAAGCTTGAGAGTGAAGAGTTGTCAACAGCAAGTACTGTGAGTACAAGTTTGTTTCCAAACAAGACACACAGCACATAATGTTGACTTTTGCACTGTTGTGCACTATTTTCAGTGCCATACAGATACAAATCCAATTGGGTCAAGGAATCAAATGAATGCAATAAATTTGTAATGAGCTACAGAAGATCATGGTCCCTTATACCATAATACTCAGAAGGTATCCTTGAACAACCTCTGAGAGTTTGTTAGTGGAGTTGTGGTTCATTTTATGCATATACCTCATCCCATCCCACATCTTTTAAGTTACTCTTAAACACAGTTTATTCTGTTCTCCTTAGTAAGCCTCTGCCACCTGGCTAAGCTTAGCACTATGTTTCATGGTACTTGTTACCTGGTATTCAACACCTAGGTTTTGCTGTAGCATTTGGCCATACCCTGCTACGGTGCAGTAGGACTCTTTTCTTTCTGCTCTACTTTTCTACTGACCTAACGAACTAGTTGTTACTATGAGGCTGCTGCACTTTGCTTTGCTCAAAAACTTATTGAGGCTCTTCTGCTATTTCAGGTAACAAATGAAATGGATTGCTAACCGGAGTTTGAAATTTGGTTTCTGAGGTTTACTCCTTTTGATTATTACTTGTCACCTTTTCCCAGCTCCTATTCTCCCATCAAAACGTGCCATTTCTAGTTCCACCCAAGTCGCATTAATTTTTCTTCCCTGTTCCGTGATTCTCTTGTCTTGACTCCATAACCTACAACTCTGTGTGAGAGCCTCATCTTACGTTTTACTGGATTTCCTAGTGCAATAATCCCAGTGGAACATCAACTTACTTTTACAGTAGACTAAAAAGCACTATCATACATTTAAACTGTAATAAAGTAATAATTCGTGAAAATTTATATTTCGGTGAGTTGTGCGACTAACTTCCAGGCTGCAGGTAGGTGTAGAAACACAAATGTTCTTGACCTTTATCATCTCTTTGGAGAGCTTTCTATTAGTTTATCAGTCAGTGATGATATAAAATTGCACAAGTTTCACAAAGAGCCATCGTCTGATACATGTCTGATACATGTCAAACCATAATAATGAGCCATGTCTGGCTCAAATTGTGTGTGTGTGATAACTGATTTCAACTCTTACAACTTTTGGGACCAGTTATACATGTGAAGGAGGATGGTTTAGTATTGATTTCTGTTCAAACAATTAACGTGTTAAGACTTTCACACCTGAATAGTCTATTTTATCACACAATGTTTTCTCTCTCTATTGGAACCAGTATTTACGTAGTTATATCTTTCTGCAGTATGTACATTGATATTGTTAAGTATTCAACACTTTCAGAGATCTCCACTTGGTTACTTTTTTTAACAGTAAAAAATCTGTTGTTCCAGAAATTATCCGATATTATGAAAATGGAATTAATTGAGAACAAAACTGCAGATGAAGTGAAGCATGTAAGTATAGCAATAATAATAGTATTCTTTCTTCAAAAATACTTTTTAAAAAACGTGTGTGAGTACTGTTTGAATGACATTCCCTAGATAAAGAGTATAAATTCATTGCAGAAAGTTTCTAGAAAAAGACAATGCTATGTAATGTAGACTCTAGTGCAGTAAAAAAGGCCTTACTGCCTTTCTCTGTGGTGCCCTTTATCTAGCCAATACCAGTTTTGGACTGGTATAATTCTTTTTGAGTTTAATGGAGAACCAACCTTACAATGTGTGGCATTATGAAATTTATCACCTTCAGTGTGCTCTCCTCACCAAACCATTCAATGCTTCATACAAATTTTCCATTGTTCCTAGCAGCGCTGGAAGTTTGCTTTTGCTAACAAAGCTTCCACACTGTCAGATCTTGTCCCTTTAAGTGCCAGTTTGACTTAAAAAAGTCATAGGGGGCCAGGTGGAGTGAATAGGGTGGGGTGGTCCAACCTGGTGATGCCATATTTCACAAAGAACACCTTTGCAGACAAGGCAGGATGAAATGGTTAAATTGTCTTGGTGAAGCATCCAGGATTTGGTGTTCCACATGTCAGAATGTCTCTTCACTCATTTACGAATGGCAGTCAGATTCTCAATGTAATAATGTTGATTGACTGTGATCTTTGAGAATGATTTTAAGGGATCAGTTTATCAATTTTGTCAATGTTGTTTTCTGAATTTGATGTTGGAGTTCGTCCAGTATGGAGATCATTTACAATCGTTTCATGTCCTTCCTTAAACCTTTTGAACCACTCAAAAACTTGTGTTCCAATAATCATCCACTTCCATACATAACTGCCATGAGCTTCTGTAGTAATTTATGCAAGTTTCTTATGAAAATTGAGGTTAACTTTTTTCTCTATCAGAACACTTTGCATTTTCTGTGGAAGGACTTCAATGGATGATTGCTACAGCGAGACTGAGAGACAAATATCCATGCCCGTTGACCTCAGGGTGGGAGAAGCATGAGCTCACACAAACATGTTCAAACCAGCTGTGGCACAGAATGAGATTTTCACTCTGCAGTGGAGTGTGTGCTGATATGAAACTTTCCTGGCAGATTAAAACTATGTGCCAGACCGAGACTCGAACTCGGGACCTTTGCATTTCGCGGGCAAGTGCTCTACCATCTGAGCTACCCATGCATGACTCACAGCCTGTCTTCACTGCTCTGCTTCCACCAGTCCCTTCACCTCCTACTTTCCAAACTTCACAGAAGCTCTCCTGCGAACCTTGCAGAACTAGCACTCCTGGAAGACAGGATATTGCAGAGACATGGCTTAGCCACAGCCTGGGGCATGTTTCCAGAATGAGATTTTCACCCTGCAGCAGAGTGTGCGCTGATATAAAACTTTCCTGGCAGATTAAAACTGTGTGCCGGACCGAGATTCAAACTCAGGACTTTTGCCTGTCGCGGGTAAATTTTAATCTGCAAGGAAAGTTTCATATCAATGCACACTCCACTGCAGAGTGAAAATCTCATTCTCGAAACATGCCCCAGGCTGTGGCTAAGCCATGTCTCTGCAACATCCTTTCTTCCAGGAGTGCTAGTTCTGCAAGGTTCACTGGAGAACTTCTGTGAAGTTTGGAAGGTAGGAGACAAAGGTACTGGTGGAAGTAGAGCTGTGAGGACGGGCCGTGAGTAGTGCTTGGTAGCTCAGATGGTAGAGCACTTGCCCGCGAATGGCAAAGGCCCCACTTTTGAGTCTCGGTCTGGCACACAGTTTTAATCTGCCAGGAAAACTTCAGCTGTGACACGTTTGCTGGGTGAAGGAGTGGGTGGGTGGAGGGGGGGCGGGATGGGGGAATCATAGTACCTATTCTGTCTTGATCTAGTGTAATTGCACGCTCTAGTGTGACATTATGTTTCAAAGTGTTTGTACATTGTGCGTCTGATGTGGGATGTAGGGAACAGCCTGGTATTTACCTAGATGGATGTTGAAAACCATCCAAAAACCACATTCAGGCTGGCCAACACACCAGCCCCCATCATTAATCCACAAGGCAGAGTTAATACAGCGATGGTGTGCCTCCCAGCGTCCTGGAAGCAAGCACTTTAATGCACTTGGCTATCCAGGTAGGTTAGAATACTATGTGCACAATATCTTAGTGTTTAGAGGATATAAAAAGAAACAGTTTATGTGACAAAAATGCCATAGGTGTTCTGTTTACGCTCTAGGGTTCCATGAAGGTTTTGACATTAGTGATATTCAAACTGCTGTGTGATAAATATTGTTTTAGAGATGTTGCTGACCTCCAGTGGATTTCTTTTTGTGGGGAGAGATGAAGCGTTTGGTGTATGAGACATCAATACACACTCCAGAAGAGCTTGTTGCATGTTTGGCTGAAACTACAGCCATTATTCATGAAACACCTGGCTGTTTTGAGCATGTTCGACACTCATTAGAATGTAGATGCCAGTTATGCGTTAATGTTAACAAATTACATTTTTGCAGCATCTCAAAAACTGTATTCATCATATGGCAGTTTAAACACCATTCCTAAATGTCACTAGTGTCAAAACCTTCAGTGAACCCTAGCAAGGAAATGGCGTGCCTGTGATATTTTTGAATATAAAAAGTGTTTCTTGTATTTTCTCTAAAAACTCAAAAATTTTGTACACACAGTTTTTATGCCCTTTTTATGTCAGATTCATCTATATTAAACAGAATTTTTTAAATTTCCATCTCAGTGTATTATTTTAGCCTCAGTATAAAAAAAAGCAGACTGACATGAAAAGGCTTCGTGACTCTTAGAAAATTTCATGTGGCATTTCATGAGGAATTGTTTTAAGAAATCTTGCAGTGTGTACTAATGGAACTCCAATTTTTCAGTAGGGAAACAAAATCAAGAATGCAAAGTGACTAGATATTACATCTGAAATTAGATGGGGGATTGGGTGGGAGGGGAGGTGGGATGAATTGATAAATTTTCCCACTTTTTCCAACATTTTGTTGCAGCTTACAGTCTACTGGCATTATGAGACATTGGCATTTACTGCTGTAAACTGTGAATCATAGTGAAGTCAGTTTTGTCATGGAACTGAAATTGTGTCCTGTTACATGGGGTTCTCTAAACATTTTATGATTGTGATAGTTTTCAACTTGTCAAATGGGAATCTGAATTGTGTAAGCATGTAATGTACAGCTTTTTTCCTATCTGAGAAGATGGTCACTACAACTGAAACCTGTACGAAGTAAAGAATAAATTTTACAGGTGATGGCAAATTTACAGTTCATAAAAATTCTTAAGGCTGTGTCAAGTCACTTCATTGAACTGTTAATTATGGAAGTTTTTCTTTAACAATTGTACAGACGGTTGGAGAAACTTACAGGAAAAAAGGAAAAGAAAAGCCGTTCTCAGTATATGGATGAACCATGAAATCCCCCACTGTTCCCAATAGTGGCAGATTCACTTCACCAAGTCAGAGAGAAAAGATGGAAAAAATCCTTATCAATAAATGGATCCTATCCCACATAGGAACATCAGTGGATTCAGAAATTACACAGAGGAGCTAAAACTCATAGCAGTGGAAAGACCATCGGCATGTGCCTACTCCTTCAAGAATCTAACACTCCTGTGCTGCAAGGCTTTGCCTACTACAGGAGAGAGAATGAAAGACAATGTTGCTGTGTTCATCATTGAGACGTTCCACTCCAGCCACGCTATCTTCACCACTCACTCTAAAAAGTTCGTACTGTGGCTATTCACATAATGCATATCATCACAGTATGCTGTATGTACCTACATCTATACCCTGCAAAACACCTTACTGTGTTTGTCAGAAGGACCGTGTGTACCAGTGTCATTTTCCCCTTTTCCTGTTCTATTCACATAATGTTTGCAGGAAGGACTAGTGCTTGTAAAACTGCATGTGGGCTCAGATCTGGCAGATTTTATCTTCGTGGTCTTTTCTCAATTTATCCATAGGAGAAAGCAGTATATTGGTTGACTCTTCTATCAACGTACGCTCTCAAAAGTTTAACAGTAGACCAAACCGTGATGCAGAAAACCACTCTTGCAGCATCTGCCACTGGAGTTGACTGAGCGTGTCCATGATGCTTTCATGCTTATGAAATGAACCTGTAATGAAACATGCTGCTCTTCTTTGGAGCTTCTCTATTTCCTTTATTAGTGCTGTCTGGTACAGAAAATAGACTTAGCGATGTTCAAGTAGTGGTCAAATGAGTGTTTTGTAAGCTATTTCCTTTGGTGATGGACTACATTTCCTGAGAATTCTTCCAATGAATCTGTCTGGCACTGCCTTAGCTGCGATTAATTTTGTGTGGTTGTTCTCCTTTAAATCACTCCGTATTCATACTTTTAGATATTTTATGGAAGTAGCTGCTTACAGTGATTATGTGCAGTCGTGCAATAAAACAGCGTAAGATCTTTCTCTCTATACGTTCACAGTATATTACATATATGTTGAGGGTCAATTGCCACTCCCTGCACCAAGCATCGATCCTCTACAGGTCTTGCTGCAGTTTGCTACAATTTTCTAGCATTGTGACTTCTCTGGATACAACAGCATCATCCAAGAAAAGTCTCATGGAACTTCTGACATTATGTACTAGGTCATTTTTATTTATTGTGAAAAGTAATGGTCCTGTAACACTCCCTTGGGACATGCCCAAAGTTACTTTCAAGTCTGAAGACTTCCCTCCGTTCAGGATGGCATACCATGATCTGTTTGCTAGAGATGCTTCAGTATGGTCACACAGTTGGCCTGATGTCCTATATGCTCGTATATTGTTCATTAGGTGGCAGTGCAGAACTGTATCAAATGCCTCCTGGAAGTCAAGGACACAGTAACTATCTGGGCATCTGTATCTACTGTTTTCTCGGGCTTGTGGATGAACAGAGCAAGCGGTTTCATAGGATTGTTGTTTTTGGAACCCATGTTGATTCCTAAAGAGGAGATTTTTGGTCTCCAGAAATGTCATAATATGAAAACATAAAACATGTTCCAAAGCTCTACTGACATCAGACATATAGGCCTGTAGTTTGGTGCTTCGATTGGATGACCATTCTTGAAAGTGGTAATGAGTCTCGCTTTTTTCAATCTTTAGGGAAACACCTCTCCTCTAGAGGCCTATGGTACACTGCTTCTGTAAGAGGAGGAAATTCTTTTATATATTCTGTGTAGAATCGAACTGGTATCCTGTTAGGTCCAGTGGCCTTTCCTCTGTTGAGCGATCTCAGTCGTTTTTGTATCCCTTGGTTATGTATTTTGATATCGTCTTTTTGTCATTCATACAACAATTTAAAGAAGGAACTACAGTGTGATCTTAATCTGTGAAACAGTTTTGGAAAAAGACATTTAGTATTTCAATCTCTTCTGTGTCATCCTCTGTTTCAATCCGATTTCATCACAGTGTCAGGACAGATGGCTGGCTTCGATCCATTTATTTATTTATTTAGCATAAGACCAAAGCTTCTTAGGATTTTCTGTCAAGTTGTTAGACAGAATATTACTTTCAAATTCGTTGAAACTTCACTCATGGTTCTCCCTGCAGTAATTTTGGCTTTGTTTAATTTTTGTTTATCTGTGAAGTGATGCTTTCTTTGCTTTCAAAGCAGTTTTCTGACATGGGTGTCAAATCACGGCAGTTCTTTTCCATCCCTCACAATTTTGCTCAGCATGTACCTGCTTAAGCATATTGTATAATGCTCTTGAACTTTGTCCATTGATACTCAGATTGTTAGTGCTGGAGATGAAATTTTTGTGCTGACTGCTCAGATAATCTGATATTTGTCTCTTTTTGCTCTTGCTAAGCAGAAAGATCTTCCTGCCTTTCTTTGTATTCGTATGTACAGTGTACTCAATAATGCTGTAATTGCCTGATGATCACTGATTCCCTGTTCTATCCTGAGTTGGAAAGCTTGGGTCTGTTGCTCACCAGCAGGTCTAACTTGTTATTTTCATGAGTCAGTTTTCTGGTTAACTGCTCAAGATAATTTTTGGATAAAGCATTTAGAACAATTTCACATGTTTCTCTGTTCCTACTAGCCATCCTAATCACAAGTGTCTCAGTCTATAGCTGGTAAGTTAAAATTTCCACCTGAAACTGTAACATGACCAGGGACTTCACACAAAATATTCTGCAGGTTTCCCCTAAATTGTTCTGCCACTACCGCTATCGGGGCAGGTGGTCTATAAAAGCATGTGATGACCCATTTTGATCCACCTTTAACATTTACCTCCACCCAAATTATTTCATATTCTGAATCTGTACTAATCATAATTTTTATTGCTATAAACACATCACCACCACCAGCGTTAAGCCTATCTTTGCGATATACAGTTCAGTCAGTGTTTGTAATTTTATACTGTTGACAGTGGTTTCAACCAGCTTTCTGTCCCTTGTACTCTGTGGGTGTTGTTATCATTTATAACTGAGACTAGTTCCAGAACATTTCCATAGATGCTCCTGCAGTTAACTAATACTATATTAACAGTTCCTTTCACCAAGAAGCTCTCATACGGTTGACCCATCTCCTAAGGGATATGTATCTTGAATAGAAGCCAAGTGATGCACTTCTGTTTGACAGCAGGCACTTCTTTGCCCTAGACGTTGTGCTTTTGTTCACCTACCCTTGCAGACGAGGTTCAGTGGGAAGTTGTTCAGAACACCAGTTGAGAACCACATTCCAGTTTACCTCTCAGAAAGGCTTGTTCTAAAAACAAAACTACCAAAATTGTTCTTCAGTGCAGCAAACTGAATATTGTTCAGATAGTGAGATTTGAACACTGAGACAGTGACCAGGACAACATCACAAGTGTGCATTACTTTTCTGCTGAAGCATCCATCCCATACTCTTCAGGATAGTAAAAGAGGCAGACTGTACCATAGTGGAATAAAGAATGTCACTCTGCAACCTAGACAGGTATGTGGCATTGCAAAGGTAAAAGTTCTGACCATGAGAAGAGAACCTGGAAGGGTACCTACCTGCAATGTCTGTATTACTCTGTCTCTCCCTGAAGAAAGTTTGTCAAATTGTTATAAACTGATTTACAGGTGTTGATCTAATACTGTGTGCTACATACTTATTTTTGTTAACATTGACTTTTTCTGCATTTATTGTCTCTATCAACCCCCACCCCCCTCAATGACCAATTCCAGTTCTCTCAAGAAATATCCTTTACAAGTAGGTTCTTCCATCATCCCAACACAAAGATGGCATATACAACAAAACTACAGAACATTCTCACTGCCAACTTTGACCTTATGATGTCACAACAGTGGCTTTACTTTATGAAAAGCATTGCACACATTATAGTCCATGATGTACCAACAAAGGTAATAGATGTTCAATGTGCAGACACAGTAAATGCCCAAAGTGGCAGTAATACTCAGAACAGAAGTTCAGGAAAGACAACGTAAGTCACTGGTGAAAGTTTACATGTTAAATGAGTCACACAGATACACTGAGAGTATGAGTGACGGAAAGAGACTTTTCTGCATGGGATTATGCTTGTACCAGTCGGGAGCAGATTTGGAACCATTTTTTATATTATAGTGAATAATCGCAGTGTCCTGAAATTTCACATACATCTTGTATGCTAATCTGGCACTGACTCTCGCTGAGGTCTGGGCGTGGTGATAGCTACCTGGGGACTGAAGATTTTGGGGTGGGCTGTGCTATGTAAAGATTGGCATATGAACATAACATGATTATGCAAACTAATTAACAGTTTGAAAAATTGCTAGATAGGCTTTTGATAATTTAGATGTATGTTAAGGTAGTAATTTGGTGTACAAAATATGTGGTGGCTTAACAAAATGTAAAAGTTTGTGGAACCCATTTATATGCCTGCATTGGGAATAACCCATCTTAAAATTTATGATGAACTATACAATTTCTTAATTAATGGCTTAATTACTTAGCAAAGGGTGTCATTTAATTCATAAAAATTAGGCGACAAAAGTGCAGTGGTAAAAGCTGGGATGTTAACATGTACAGTGGCTAAATCTGCAGTGGAAAATCTAAGTGTATCTGAAATTTTACATTAATTATCTGGTACGTTTATTAGTTTCAGGAAAATCAGGTCTGGATGCCAGTCTTTTAATGAGTGGTGTCAATATGTCCAAAACAACGTATTAGTTCACTCAGGTGCTGATATTGTGTAGTGTAGTAATAAGTTTATAGGCAGCTTCTTTTCACTCATAAATATACAGAGAGACACACGAACTTTAGTTGTCAATATGTATTCACCTGCTTAATCAGACTGGAGCTTGACAACCAAAGTAAACAGAGAAATGTTGATCTAGAACTAAGACTAAACATAACAATGCAAACTGAGCCAGTTGGCCAAAGAATATGCGCTCTCAATCACTGTTCGAATTTGGCATTCCCCCCCTTAGTATAGCAGAGCTCCAGTGATGTGCAAGTATTTATGTTGTACCTGTCAGCCCTCCCTTGTATAAGTTGCTGGCATCTTTGCTGCTTCCTGCAGGCTTGTTTGCTGAGTCAAGGATGATGCTGCTGTTGACTGACCAGTACCACAATCCAGATGACTCAAAGTCGCTGATGTAGTATTAGAGGTATCTTCATGTTGTGCGGATACGTCTGGCATTAGAAAATATGCCTGCTTTACCTGTTACCATGACACTGCCATTGACATGTCATTGCACATTATTTGCACTATATGTACCTTACATTTTAGCTCCTGGAAAGGTCCAGAGTGTGGTGGTTGCATTGGAAAGCATACCACATCTGTTCGAAGCATCACATGCGAGCTTGTTTTAAGATCCTTGTGAATGAACACACTCTGTTCTCTGCTGCTGAAGGATGCAGCTTAGCCATTTAGAGCTTGACATGTTGCAGCATATAGCCCTGGTTCCATTTGTGTTTGTTTGTCCCAATGGGGGATCCTGAGGAGTTAGTGGGTACAGAGACAGCGCACAAAATAATAAGGTGCACACATAGTGTTTAAGAAACTTCTTTTACTTAACTTGAACAACAGCAAGTCCAGAGCGCAGCGCAAAGTAAGTCCTTGAGAGAGGCCAGTTAAGTATCTACAATAACAACAGATACTGAATTACAATGCATGGCCTACATAGGCAGAACTGAACTGACTGCCAGACTAGACTTTTGTGCAGCATCCTTTATGTTTGCTCTATGGCAACACTGGCCGCATGGAATGAGGAGGGTGTGTCATGGAACCAGCTGCAGATTGGCAGTGAAATCACACGGGCTACCACCAACTTCTATACGTGGACTGGCACAGCATAGTATGAATAGCACATACCACCATAATCTGCATTGATTTTCCCGGAAAAAACTCTTAGAACAGGTGCAGCATCTCTCCATAAACCATCTTTGCAGTAGATGCTCCAATTTCTGGTTTAAGGGCTGTATAAAGTTGCAGCATTCTGGTGCACTGGATATATGACACTGGTAAAAGTTGACAATCCCCAGGAATCTTTTTAATTTCTGGTAATACATCAGCAGAGGAATGGTCTTAATGACCTCTATATTTTCTTAGAGAGGACAAATACTGGTAGCTGAGACAGTATGACCGAGAAATTTCAATTTGTTTTTGACGCAGAACACTTTTTTCCTCATTTGTCACCAGGCCATATTTATATATACTGTCGAACATTGCCTTAAGTGGTTTGTTGTGTTATTCAGCTGTCTTTGAAAATATCAAAATATCATCAAGGTAGTTGAAGCAGAAATCCGAGCCCCTTAGTATTTCTCTACGAACCTCAGCCATGACTGAGCTGCATTCTTTAAACCAAATGGCATGATAGGTATCTGAAAAGACTAAAAGGCATTATTACGACAGGAATATTTTCTTCTGCAACTTGAGCCTGGTTATAAGCCTCCTTACAATCCACTACACTGAATATTGTAGCTCTGGCTAAAACGTTCATGAAACCCCTTAGGGTAGACATGGGATAGCAGATGGGGATTGTTTGTGGATTTAGAGTTCGGTAATCTCTACAGGGCCTCCAGATGCCGTCTTTCTTTTTAGCTAGGTGTAACAGTGATGCCTGTGGGCTGTGGGATCTTCATATGATCTCTTCAAATTCTGCTTTTGCTATTGAGAAATGGTTGGGTGCTAGTCTTTTTGGCCATCTAGAAACTGGTTGGCTGGGTGTTGTCTTCATGTGATGCACCATGGTATGCAATACTTTCTATGAAGTGGCTGACAACCTCTTGTCTAACTTATGTACCAACCAAACTACTCAGTGAGGCCATGGAATTTTTAGCACTTCTGCCTGTAGTACCTATTACCACTTCACTGTACACCTTAATTCATACCATACTTAACTTTTCCAGTCCTTGGTGGGGTATGAAGTCGATTCACACTGACCATAAGTGGTGATGGGTGAGTTGTTAACTGCTGTAGGTTGAGGGTACACTCATCACTGCAGTCCATCTTTGTATCTGAGCCCGAATTAGTAAGGTAGCACTGATCTGTGTTCCTGCCTTTACATACAAATGGCATTATAATGTCAGCAAGAACACTTGCTTTGCTGTATGTGTGGATGTGGGTGATCTGATACAAATAACGTGGCCGATTGTGAGTGCTGGGTCTTGGCTATTTCTGATAACATTGCTGTTGGCATCTGCGGGAGTAGTGGCAACTACCTCATCAACGCTTTGGCACCTTTGTGGAACTTTATGATCTGTTGTGCGTACTGTAGGCTGCTGGGGCCTGGAAATTCAAAGCGAGATGTGCATCTCGTGGCCTGATCACCATGGCTGTCTGTTTGATTCTGATGACTGGATGGATACCCCTCTTCTTTACCTTTTCTTGTGCGGGTCCACTTATTCATTTCAGACTTCTGAACTGCTTATTCATGTTCGTCTGTTGCTCATGTCGTATAGCTGCAGTATCCCAAGTGTTGACGTCACTACCACCTGTTTTGCTGCTGAGGTACTTGTTTGCTCCACTATAGTGTGCACCTTGTCTGCTACTGCAAGAACAGAATTTATATCACACTTCCCACGCGTCACCACTGCCATTTTCACTGAAAGTGATAGTTGTATTAGCCGTATGTGCTGTAGTGTTTCACCTCACATTGCTTCCTCTTCCACAGTTATCCTCAGATGTTGCCAGAGTTCAGATGGTGTTCTATTGCTGATACACTTGATCTGAATTACTTGTCGCATTTGTTGGTTCAACAAATCTGTCTGACTAGTGTCTCCTTCAAGTGAGGGTGTTTTCAACATAATATCCAACACCATGTTGACAGCTTGGGCATCAAAGCTGTTAGCCTCTACAGGAAACATGGAATAATTGCTAGTAATGCTATTTTGTATTAACATCAAATCCAGCATTGTGAACCACAGCTCAAGCTTCTCTGACAGGAATGCTGGTGTTTCTGTTTTTATCTTCAGGGTGGAAACCACATTAGACTCAGTGGGCAAACTGTCTGTCATATTCAACACCTGTTCGTATAAATTCATCTCGTCTCGATTTTGCAGATCCCTAATTTGCTTCTGCAGGTCCTCTTCTAGGCACAAGGGCTGCCCTTGTATCTGACTTCATGCAACATCACAATGCGAAGTCACTGTTTCACTCTGTACGTTGCTTCAGGTGTCTCCTGTCTTTTGTAATTTTGGGGTCACCAATTTATAGACAGCGTCCATCATTTCAGTCATAAATATGCAGAAACACACACAAACTTGAGTTAAAAAGATTTAATTACTTGATTGTAGAATTTTAGAACATGTATTATGTTCGACTATAATGACTTTTCTGGAGACTAGAAGTCTACTCTGTAGGAATGAGCATGGGTTTCGAAAAAGACAATCGTGTGAAACCCAGCTCGCGCTATTTGTCCACAAGACTCAGAGGGCCATAGACACGGGTTCCCAGGTAGATTCCATGTTTCTTGACTTCCACAAGGCATTTGATACAGTTCCCAACAGTCGTTTAATGGACAGAGTAAGAGCATATGGACTATCAGACCAGTTGTGTGATTGGATTGAAGAGTTCCTAGATAACAGAACACAGCATGTCATTCTCAATGGAGAGAAGTCTTCCGAAGTAAGAGTGATTTTAGGTGTGCCGCAGGGGAGTGTTGTAGGACCGTTGCTATTCACAATATATATAAATGACCTTGTGGACAACATCGGAAGTTCACTGAAGCTTTTTGTGGATGATGCTGTAGTATATCGAGATGCTGTAACAATGGAAAATTGTACAGAAATGCAAGAGGATCTGCAACGAATTGACGCATGGTGCAGGGAATGGCAATTGAATCTCAATGTAGACAAATGTAATGTGCTGCGAATTTGTTTAGCTACAATATAGCAGATCAGCAACTGGAAGCAGTTAATTCCATAAATTATCTGGGAGTAGGCATTAGGAGTTATTTAAAATGGAATGACCATATAAAATTAATCGTTGGTAAAGCAGATGCCAGACTGAGATTCATTGGAAGAATCATAAGGAAATGCAGTCCGAAAACAAAGGAAGTAGGCTACAGTACACTTGTTCGCCCACTTGAATATTGCTCACCAGGGTGGGATCCGTACCAGATAGGGTTGATAGAAGAGGTAGAGAAGATCCAACAGAGAGCAGTGCGCTTTGTTACAGGATCATTTAGTAATCGCAAAAGCATTACAGAGGTGATAGATAAACTCCAGTGGAAAACTCTGCAAGAGAGACGCTCAGTAGCTCGGTACGAGCTTTTGTTGAAGTTTCGAGAACATACCTTCACCAAGCAGTCAAGCAGTATATTGCTCCCTCCTACGTATATCTCTCGAAGAGACCAAGAGGATAAAATCAGAGAGATTCGATCCCACACAGAGGCATACCAACAATCTTTCTTTCCACGAACAATAAGAGAGTGGAATAGATGGGAGAACCGATAGAGGTACTCAAGGTACCCTCCGCCACACACTGTCAGGTGGCTTGCGGAGTATGGATGTAGATGTAGATTGATCAGAATGGAGCTTGATAATCAAAGTAAGCAGAGAACTGTCAAACTAGAACTAAAAGTAAAAATAACGATGCAACTCTGGCCAGTCAACCAAAGAACAATATGTGTGTTCTCAATCACTGTCTGAAATTGGCATTTGCCACAAGTTCCGTGCATAATATCATTTATTAACCTGGTTTTGTAGTGAAACTAGATACACTAATGGGATCAGAGCATTGAAAATAATAGCCTGAGTGATAAATGCAGATGAGGCAAAGTCTGAGTTATGTTTTGGTAGATTCAGGTACATATTTCGTATTGACTGCATAAATAAATGAAAAATGAGTAAAGAAAAATATTAATTGTTAGCAGGAGTGCAATCATAGCAGGTGGTGTAGTTCCAGCTTGCTATGTTATAACCTGTCAAAGTCCACTACACAGGTTTATAATCACTCATTTTCCATGAGGGAGTTAGAATCTGCCTTGTTTGTAGCAAAGAACTCAGAGTCCGACCCAGACAGATTGTGTATGAAATACCACTGTTGCTGCTGCTGCTGCAGCAGCTAAGTCCCAAATCAAGAGAAATCCTCCTAGAACTTCTTAACCTGCTTAGGTCAATATCCCAGTTCCAGGAGTGAAGCTATCTTGAGCATCTCCTAAAGTGAGGGCAGGATTGTTGCTGCACAACTGTTGATTCCACTGGCACCTCCGATTTCTCATGTGATCCTTCCTAAATGATAGGTATTTTAGGTATAGAATAGGGTGCACCTACTCAGAGCATTTTTTGCAGAATAATGTTGTCTGCAAGGCATTATTTTACTTGTTACCCTTTTTGCTGTTTCATGCAATTGTACACTCCTGGAAATGGAAAAAAGAACACATTGACACCGGTGTGTCAGACCCACCATACTTGCTCCGGACACTGCGAGAGGGCTGTACAAGCAATGATCACACGCACGGCACAGCGGACACACCAGGAACCGCGGTGTTGGCCGTCGAATGGCGCTAGCTGCGCAGCATTTGTGCACCGCCGCCGTCAGTGTCAGCCAGTTTGCCGTGGCATACGGAGCTCCATCGCAGTCTTTAACACTGGTAGCATGCCGCGACAGCGTGGACGTGAACCGTATGTGCAGTTGACGGACTTTGAGCGAGGGCGTATAGTGGGCGTGCGGGAGGCCGGGTGGACGTACCGCCGAATTGCTCAACACGTGGGGCGTGAGGTCTCCACAGTACATCGATGTTGTCGCCAGTGGTCGGCGGAAGGTGCACGTGCCCGTCGACCTGGGACCGGACCGCAGTGACGCACGGATGCACGCCAAGACCGTAGGATCCTACGCAGTGCCGTAGGGGACCGCACCGCCACTTCCCAGCAAATTAGGGACACTGTTGCTCCTGGGGTATCGGCGAAGACCATTCGCGACCGTCTCCATGAAGCTGGGCTACGGTCCCGCACACCGTTAGGCCGTCTTCCGCTCACGCCCCAACATCGTGCAGCGCGCCTCCAGTGGTGTCGCGACAGGCGTGAATGGAGGGACGAATGGAGACGTGTCGTCTTCAGCGATGAGAGTCACTTCTGCCTTGGTGCCAATGATGGTCGTATGCGTGTTTGGCGCCGTGCAGGTGAGCGTCACAATCAGGACTGCATACGACCGAGGCACACAGGGGCAACACCCGGCATCATGGTGTGGGGAGCGATCTCCTACACTGGCCGTACACCACTGGTGATCGTCGAGGGGACACTGAATAGTGCACGGTACATCCAAACCGTCATCGAACCCATCGTTCTACCATTCCTAGACCGGCAAGGGAACTTGCTGTTCCAACAGGACAATGCACGTCCGCATGTATCCCGTGCCACCCAACGTGCTCTAGAAGGTGTAAGTCAACTACCCTGGCCAGCAAGATCTCCGGATCTGTCCCCCATTGAGCATGTTTGGGACTGGATGAAGCGTCGTCTCACGCGGTCTGCACGTCCAGCACGAACGCTGGTCCAACTGAGGCGCCAGGTGGAAATGGCATGGCAAGCCGTTCCACAGGACTACATCCAGCATCTCTACGGTCGTCTCCATGGGAGAATAGCAGCCTGCATTGCTGCGAAAGGTGGATATACACTGTACTAGTGCCGGCATTGTGCATGCTGTGTTGCCTGTGTCTATGTGCCTGTGGTTCTGTCAGTGTGATCATGTGATGTATCTGACCCCAGGAATGTGTCAATAAAGTTTCCCCTTCCTGGGACAATGAATTCACGGTGTTCTTATTTCAATTTCCAGGAGAGTATTTCATCCATAACAAAAGTCTTGTTTAGTTATTTCTGTGTGGGGAAGGTTTTTCTATGTTCTGCCCATACTCTGTCTTGCAACTACTTGTCATTAACTTCAGCCGACACTCAAGAGACCAAAGAAATGTGCAGAGAATATTTATTTCAAGTTTTCTGCAGACAAAAATGTGTGCATCAATTTCAATTGCTCACATTGTGTTTTTAGTATCCCTCTTGCCTTTAAGAATGCAATGTTAAGGGGGGTAGGGCATCAAACGGGCCAACTTGGATCAGGAGAGACATCACAGAACATTTTAATTTCCAGTGTCTATACTTTTACAAATAAATTCATAAAACTTTGTCAGCATCACCAGGAAGGATTCAGGATTCACACCCATTGCAGTTCGAAAACATAACAAAATAATTTTTTTATGTGCAAAATTTCATCATTTTTTCACTTACTAATGGCTGCATTTGTTGCTATAGGTACACTTTTCTTCATAAGTTAGAGAGATTCTTCGATGAATTTTGCACAGCATACATACCATACTTACAGGTGTATGAAACTCTAGAATTTATTTAATTTATGAAAAAACGAATGAGTTGTTGTATTTTAAACTTCATGTTTAGAAAAAACACAAATTTCGTAGTTAATTACCTCAATTTTTACCACAGTTTTTAATAGATTTGGAAAATTCTAGAGTTTCATACACCTTTAAGTATGGTTATTATGATGTGCAAAATTCGTGGAAGAATCTCTCTTACTTATGAAGAAAAGTGTACCTATAGCAACAAATGCTGCCATTAGTAAGTGAAAAAAATGATAAAATTTCACATGTAAAAAAAATTATTTTGTTATGTTTTCGAACTTCCACTGCTAGTGTGAATTCTGAATCCTTCCTTGTCATGCTGACAAAGTTTTATAAATTTATTTGTAAAAGTATAGACAGTGGAAATTGTAATGTCCTGTGGTGCCTCTCCTGCTCCAAGTCGGCCCGTTTGATGTCCTACCCCCCTTAACGCACTTTTCATTTTAGTGAGACTTGCTTGGCCACCATAATTGAAAGGCCTTACAGCTAGATCAGTAGGAATAACTGACATATTAAAATGCCTGAATGCCAAAACTGGGAGGCAGGCAGAAAACCTCTGTTGCAATTATAGAAACTTTGTTCATACCCACATCTGTTACAGTTGTAGCATATATTGATCTGCACTATTGTCACATCTACAGATGTTAGATGCAGTCTGTCATGAGGGCATTAGGTTAGCTTATGGATGCAGAGAACAAACTTCATTTGCAACCTCTGCATTGAGGCTGCAGCAGCTTCTTCCTCATGTGAAGTGGCTACAAATTCCATTCCATTTCATTGAGCTGCCGGTCACCTGAATGTCCGTCTGTTGCCCATCTGTGTATGCAGCACTTATATGTGTGACATCCAAATTATGCGTGGACATTTATGACTTGAACACTCCAGATTCTGACAGACTTAGATGTCACAGGCACAAGGGTTCTAGCTTAGTACTGGAGTAGGTTTCATTTATGGTTATTTAAAAGACCCAGGATATTTTTAAACTTAATGAAGTTTGATAAGTCCTGTGCTTTATATTTAAAAAATGACAATTTAAATGAGAATAATGATTTTAACATTATGTACACAGATGGGTCGAAGAGAGGTGATAACCTAAACTGTGCAGCCACTTTCTGTGATAATATGTTCTGGACTTATTTCCTGAAGGAATTTACTACCTTAAACACTAAACACTGTAAAATCCTGTAGACACTGGAGCAGTTAAGATGTAATAGAGACACGAAATTTTTTATTTAGTCTGATTTCGTAAATGGTATATAGTTCCACCAGTAATTGTACTTAGCAACCAAAACTGTCTGTAGAATCCAGATCGCCATGTACCAGTTACAGCAGCTAGCAAATGTAGTGGAAGTCTGCTGGGTAACTTGCTGTGTGGGGAACCAGGGAAATGAAGTAGTGAATACAGTAGTGAGAAGCCCTATGCGGAACTGACAATAGGGCAGTGCCCCCTGCACACTACTGCTGTGCTGGTCGTCTTTATAGTGATACTCATGTGTAAGTGCTTGACTGGCTGTGAGTGAGATAAAGCTGCAACATATGAAGCCCACAAGACCACAATCAACCTCCATCCAGCCATGAAGAGCAGTTGAAATTTCTTTTTATGTGCTTGCATTTTGGTCGTTCTGCTTTAATGTATGGAACCAACTGTTTGTAATTCTTGTAAACATACTCTCTTCAGTGAAACACATTTTAACTGATAGTATTTTAGACATTGTCAGACTGGATACCCTTAGTTTAATTGAGGTCTTGCCTGCAATTTGAGGCAATGACAGGAGGAATGTAGTTTGTATTTTAAACTTTTGTGAATTGTCAGAACTCTAAAAACATTAGGAGATTGAAAGTGCCACTGTACTGAGGTTTCATCTTACGTGTTGCATGATCAACAAACTACATACATCTGCACGTTTAATTTTACACAAATTCTCTAAGATTTTAGGCATGTCAGAGAGAGAGAGAGAGAGAGAGAGAGAGAGAGTGTGTGTGTGTGTGTGTGTGTGTGTGTGTGTGTGTGTTTGCTTGCGTTTGCAGACATTTTATGTAATATAGTGACTGGCTCTTACCTGTTTGGTTATTTATTTAATTTTGGGTGGTTATTTATTTATTTTTGGGAGCTGTATACATCTAAGAGACACTTCATGTGTGGAGTATTAATGCTGATTTGAGATACTGACACAAAGTTTTTACAATCTCTGGACTCATTTGTCCAAACAATTTTGTACCTCAGCGTTGTGCAAGCTAAACCTTCATCATATGTGTGTGCACATGCGCACCCACCCACCCCTCACACACACACACACACACACACACACACACACACACACACACACACACACACACGGCTACATTAAAAACCTTGGAAACAAAACTATTCCCCAGATCATGTTGACATTTTATTTACATTATTACAGACACACAAAAGACAGAATGCCTATGATATTGATGTTTCCTTTGTACCAGGGCATTAATTTTTCACTTTGACTTCATATCCAGTGAATTAGCCAAATGCTGATGGCAAACAAGTACTGTCTGCCCACTGCTTCTGAGCCATTTTCAGAAGGGTGTAATAGAGAGAAAAAATAAGTAATCTTCAACTTGCACAATAAGTCAATGAGTGTGTTCTAAGAGGTAAGTGTGCACTTCACTACCTCTTTGTAATATTGACAACAAACCAAGTTTGTACTGTTTTGTGCTTCCCCCTCCTGAATTAAAAGTGAGATACTGAGGCAGTGCACAGATAAATACTTTAACAAATGAAATTCCTCTATGGAGGAGTTGTGTAAGGACCAAGAATTGCTTCTTGACCCTTTATGTGCAATGATTATGGTAATTTAAACACAGCACATTAAATGAAATACAACCTTCAACAATGACCCTATGGGTTCATTTACATCATAATGAAATGGTGTTAAAGGCAAGTGAGCACATTATTGTTAATAATAATAATAATAATAATGATGATGATGATGATGATGATGATGATGATATTCCTATTTCTACTGATATAGGATTGGAGAGTCAAGAAGTAAAGGAATGCATGCAGGTGCTAAGTATAGTTTAAATTCCCAACCTCATTCATTGTGTCTCATAATAGTATGTGCTACAAGACGGCTGTGTATCAGGCTGAATGAAATGGTGCAATGGTTAAAGTTTAATACTTGCTTTCAGTTGGAGGAGGATTCATCTCTGTTCCAACCATCCAGGTATCCCATGGTTTAACACAATATTACAAAAATTTCCAAGTGAGTTTGCATGCTGCCTCTAATGACCTCTTGAGTGGGATGTTGAACCCTAATCTTTCTTTTCCTTCCTTTGGCTGGCTGCGGTGGCTGAGCGGTTCTAGGCGCGTCAGTCCGGAACCGCGCTGCTGCTACGGTCGCAGGTTCGAATCCTGCCTTGGGCATGGATGAGTGTGGTGTCCTTAGGTTAGTCAGGTTTAAGTAGTTCTAAGTCTAGGGGACTGAGGGACCGATGACCGTAGCAGTCTGGTCCCTTTAATCCCACAAACCAACCAATCTAGGGGACTGATGACCTCAGATGTTAAGTCCCATAGTGCTCAGAGCCATTTGAACCTTCCTTTGTAGTGCGTCTGAAGAAGTTTCGCCTGCTAATAAGTATATATCTTCAACATCATTCCATCTGTTGTAAGAGTTATTACAACTTCTTTCTTTTAGAAGAAAAGGTGGGTGTAACAGAAATGAAATGCTCGAAACAACATTTCAAAGAAGTGTGATTTGATATGACTTTCTAAGTTAGTATGCTGAAGGCTATTAAACTTTTGCAAAGTACTAAGAATTCTGTTGAAACCTAGAAGTAATGGAAGGTTTTCAATATTCAAGAGGCCAACTGACAGGTTGATCCAGGCACCCTCATTTAAGCTACAGTATTCATAAATTTACGTAAATTGAGATAGTTTTATATATGAAACGTTACAGTTTTGTATTTCCATTGCGTAAAAATTGAGCTTCTGTCTGAGTTCTAATGATTGTGCTGGCAGCTTCACGTTAAAACATAAACAAAAAAGCATCCTTAGTATCTATGTGACTGGGTTGTTGTTGTTGTATTTCAGCTTAACTGCAATAAAATATTCTGTTGATCACCTGTATTTTAATTTGCAGATGTGAATGAGAGTGATGTTTGTAAGTAAAGGATGGAAGAACAAAGCCCAGTAAAATCAGTTTCATAACAGAAGTGTTAACATAACGTTATAATTGATTTGAGCAGTTGGTTCAGTGACTCCACTTCGTAGACTTCCTTGCACAGTTGAGGCAAAATTTCCAGCAAACGGAGTGACACTGTTAAAAGTAAACTTCTAGTAACTTTATAATGTGGTCAGTGAAAGGAAGCCGGCCGCTGTGGCTGAGCGGTTGAAGGCGCTTCAGTCCGGGACCGCACGACTGCTTCGGTCGCAGATTTGAATCCTGCCTCGGGCATGGATGTGTGTGATGTGCTTAGGTTAGTTAGGTTTAAGTAGTTCTAAGTTCTAGGCAGGGGACTGATGACCACAGATGTTAAGTCCCATAGTGCTTAGAACCATTTGAACCATTTTGAGTGAAAGGAAACTGATGCAAAATGTTAATTATTTAGCTAATTAGACACTATAGAGTTCATGATAACTCAGATACTCCTGTTATTACCTCATTGAAACCACACACACTTTCTTTGACATTCTGCAATGCTGACAGTGATATGGGAAGCTGCAGACTGTTTCATGTTAAAATAATAGTGTTGCAGAACGCTAAGAAAATTATATTTTATTATTGTGATACACTGTAGTTCCAAAGAAACTGGTACAGCTGCCTAATATCATGTAGGGCCCACGCGAGCACCCAGAAATGCCGCAACATGACATGATAATGGACTCGACTAATGTCTGAAGTAGTGCTGGAGGGAACTAACAGCACAAATCCTGCAGGGCAGTGCATAAATTCATAAGATTACGAGGGACTGGAGATCTCCTGTGAAAAGCACCTTGCAAGACATCCCAGATATGTTCAATAATGTTCATGTCTGGGGAGTTTGGTGGCCAGCGGAAGTGTTGAAATGCAGAAGAATATTCCTGGAGCAATTCTGGAAGTGTGGGGTGTCACACTGTACTGCTGGAATTGCCCAAGTCCGTTGGAATGCACATAGGACAAGAATGGGTGCAGGTGATCAGATAGGATGCTTACGTACGTGTCACTTGTCAGAGTCATATCTAGATGTATCAGGAGTCCTGTATCACTCCAGCTGCACATCCCCCACACCATTACTGAACCTCTACCAGCTCAAACAGTGCACTGCTGACATGCAGGGTCCATGTATTCAAGAGGTTGTCTCCATACCCATACTTGTCCATCCCCTCAATACAATTTGAAACGAGACTCGTCTGACCAGGCAACATGTTTCCAGTCATCAACAGTCTAATGTACGGTTTACGGGCTCAGGCAAGGTGTAAAGCTTTGTGTTGTGCAGTCGTCAAGGGTACATGAATGGGCCTGCAGCTCCAAAAGCCCATATCGTTTCGTTGAATGGTTCGCAGGCTGACAATTGTTGATGCCCCAACACTGAAATCCTTAGCAATTTACAGAAGAGTTGCTCTTCTGTCACACTGAACGATTCTCTTTGGTTGCTGTTGGTCTCGTTCTTGCAGGAGCTTTTTCCAGCTGCAACGATGTCAGGGATTTGATGTTTTACCAGATTCCTGATATTCACGATATGCTTGTGAAATGGCCGTACTGGAAAATGCCCACTTCATCGTTACCTCGGAGATGCTGTGCCCCATCGCTCTTGCACCGACTATGAAACCATGTTCAAGCTTATTTAAATATTGATAACCTGCCATTATAGCAGCAGTAACCAATCTAACAACTGCGCCAGACACTTGTCGTCTTATATAGGCATTGCAGTCTGCAGCACCATATTCTGCCTGTTTACATATATCTGTATTTGAATACGCATGCCTATACCAGTTTCTTTTGCACTTCAGTGTAGTTACTATGTTTTGTCAACACACCAAAATTTTTGGAGATAGTTAATACTTTCATTTGAAATGATTTACCCAGTCAGTAACATACTTTAAATTGTTTCAGATTTGGGAGGATTACCACAAAACAAAGGAAGTGATTGCAGGTGTTATTCCAGTTGAGCTATATACAAAAATATATTCCAGAGGCAAGCAGTACCCAGTTGTAAGTAGGCGTGTTGTTAAAAGCTTCTTATTATCTGCTTTCAGACTGCTCAAGCCGCCAGCCAGGGTGTTCACATGGGATGACTTGTAGAAGGGGGAATATTCACTTTTCTGAATTTCACACTGTGATACCACACTACATGTGTTAGTGTAGCACTCCCACTCCACCCATCCCTCTCCTTTCTTCCCCATCCCTCCTCCCCCTCCCCCGTCCTATCCTATCCCTCTCCCCTCTGCCCCCTTTCCCCCCTCTTCATCCCCCTCCCCGCTCTCTCTCCTTCTCCCCCCCTCCCCCACTACCCCCCCCCCCCCCCCCAGTTTAATGTTATCTGTGTAACTGAATTAATGTGTATGGAAAGCTTCTAGAAGTACAGGCCAAATACAGAGTGACAGCAAGAGAGCTCACTAATTTAGGTACATGTATTTTTATTTTAGAGATGGCATAAGCGATAGGGTATGTTTATCTAGTAATACCAAATAAAATTGTCATTTTTTGTTATTTTTATGTATGAAATTAATTTAATGCTCAGGACTATATTACTTTCTTTTTGCAGTTTCTGTTTCCATTGCCACGTGGGCAGGGGTATGAGTTCATTGTATCAGAAATTTCTGAGCATGAAGTACATTTCACTCCATTGATATCCTATCAGGTTAGTCCTTAAATAACTTACATTTGTTCTTTATAGGATGTGATTATGTGAAATTACTTAAATATATATTTATTTACTATAACTCATAGCATGATGGACATCTGCAATATGGCACAGACCTTGAGCTGCTGACATGTACATAAGCAAATAGTTGATTATTGTAGTTCAGCTATAGAACTGGCATTGCTTGTCAGCTCTCACATGAATTATTGCTTTTCCTGGTACCATTTATATTCCATCAAGGGCTTTCAAAGTAAATCTGGGGCATAACTTTTAAAGAGTATATAACTCTTTTTACATTTCAAAGCATGTCAGCAATGTAACATGCAGTTTCTTGATGTGTGTGATATACTGTCTGTATATATTAGTAAATCTTCAGTATTTTTTATACGGCCTTATGTGGTTTAATTTTGTTATGTATGTAAACCAGAACCACGTTTGCAATGAACTTACATACATGTATGTGAGTTTTGCATTAACACACTGTGACTTGCAGTATTATCTCCTTGTGATTCAAGTTTTTCATTTGCTGATATACTTAATTGAAAGATCTTCCTACTTTGCTGTGGGTATGTTTCCTTTGTATCACTTCGACTTTTATATTATGTGTCAACCAAATCTGTAGCTGAGGTTGCTCACACACACACCTGTGTGGTGGATGACACTCATCTTAAAGATAAACCAGTTTGAATCCTGGTGTTGGAACATTTTCACTGCCAGTACTTGGCTGGAAGGGGGAGGAGAGGTGGTGATCACTAGTCTTGGAGCCAATCCTAGTTTAAATTCCAAACGTCCCTGCAGTGTCTCATGAAGTGAGGTCATGTGACACTGTTTATGGTGATCTGTCTGTTGGTTGGGGATGTGAAGTTCGGTAGTCCTCTAGGTGTTATTCGAGAGGAGTGGTCTGTGTGCCAGCCCTGCATTTCATCCTCTCGCTTCCCATCACCCATGACAAGACATGCCCAATGCTACACTTTATGAGCACTTATCACTGTCATCTACATGACACAGATACTTACCACTTCATAACTGGTGGGAGTAAGGTAACAGCAAACAATTTCCACTAGAAAATATGCCTAGAACAGTCATGCAGTATTGCTTATCCCCATTTTCTTTGGCACTGTCTGGTGGTGACCTGTTCTATTTTACTTACCCAGATGGGCGAAAACAATATGACCACCTGCTTAACAGCTTGTTTGTCCATCTTTGGAATGAAATAAATCACTGATTCTGTGTATCAGGGATCCAACAGTATGTTGGTAGGTTTGTGGAGGGATGTGGTATTAGATGCCTGTGCACAGGTCATGCAATTCGCATAAATAATAGACCACAGATTTGTGTATGTGGTGATGGCATCTGGTAGTGACCAAAATGGGTCCCATAGGATTTACATCAGGCAAATTTGGTCACTGAGACAGCAATGTGAGTTCACTATAATGCTCCTTAAACAACTGTAGCACGGTTCTGCCTCTTCAGACACAGACAGTTGCACTACTGAAAGATGACATCAGCACCGGGGCAGGCATTAAGCATGAAGGAATGCATGTGGTTCACAGGTGTCAGTGTGTCTTCGATTACTACCAGACGTCCCCTGCAAGCATGGGAGAATGTCTCCCATAGTATAATACTACTCCCACCCGCCTGTGTCTGTGGTGTCCTGCAAGTTTCGAGCTTCCATTCACCTTGATGATGATGTTTATGGAGGCGACCATCGACCTAGTGTAGTAAAAATGTGATTCACCCAAAGAGCCGACATATTTCCATTGATCATATGAACACATAGGGGTGGTCTGCTGCTGGCTCCATGTTCAACAATGTACGATAAACAGTGTGCTCCAGAACACTTTTGCACGTGCCAGCATTGTGCTCTTTCGGCAGAGATGTCACAGATAACCATCTATACTACTTTACAGAGCAGACAAGCCTCCTAACCCCTCATTCTCTGAAGAGCTGTGTACATCCAACCATTTCACTGCTCTTCTACCTCTTTCTGTTAATGCTCACAACAGTAGCACATGAACATTCGACAGCATCGCTGTTTTCGAGATACTTGTTCATAGGCTCTGCATTATAATAATCTAACCTTTTTCAAAGTCATTTACTTTAATGTATGTCCCCATTTGGAGCCCATATCTCACTAAGGTAGTCCCCGTCCACATCTGCTCCGCTTACGTACTTTTGTTACTGTGTCACGTGGTCGCAATGCCACTAGGCAGCATCCAGCATCGCAGTGGGCAGTGGTTGTAATGTTTTGGCTTATCAGTGGATAGTGAGCTTAATGCATGTTTGTTAATCTGCACTTATTAATGGTACAGAAACACACTATTCTTGATGTTGAGACATTGCATCTGTTGTTTTCTTTGCACTTATTAGCAGTACGGAGACACACTATTCTTGATGTGAGACATTCCTTCTGTTGTTTTCTTATTAGTATGCATATCCTTGCATATACATGGGCATTATGCGGTGATTAGGTACACTTGACTGCACAAAAAGTGTAGACAGGAAATCAATCCAGTACAGTACGGACAAAAATGAAATGCATGTCATTTTATTGGGTTACAAGGTAGTTATAATTAAACTTTCACTACTAAAGAAGGCCTGTATGAAAACCAAGTGCTCTTAGCACAATGACACTTTGTGGAGACATTTGTAAGAAGATAAATAATGAATAAACCATTGAAAGAAACTGTTTTTAATTTCAACATGAGATGTTAACATTTCTTAATTTCATAGAATGCTTACATTCCAACTGCGAAGTTGCTTAATGTGACAACCATCTGCAACCATGACAACTTGGAACTGCACTAGAGATACCATTTCACGATTCTTCACAAAACTTTTCGAATGGTGGGCCATGAAATGTTCAGCTGTTGTGATACAACTCGAGCGTTGCTTGAAGATCACATATTGCATGAAGCATACTCATCCATGGGAAGAGTAACTTCTTCAACAATTTGTGGTGCAGTTGCCCATCAGCCTTTCCCAGGAACAATTTCCAAATCTCCAAGTAATTCAAACTTCTTAATCATGTTCTTCAACTCTGGTACAGAAAGAGGACCTCTCCATATCCCTTTAATGTATCCATACTTAAGAAGAGCAGCAATACTATTGATGTTGTTTTGGTAAAACAACTTTATGAGTGAAGCCCTCCTCACGTTTTCCAGACTCATGTTGACTGTCTGCTACTGTAATGCCCACTTCATGGTCACATTTCAACCATATGTTGCCATACCAGAACAGGTGCCTAATGGCAAGTCATGACACTACATGCAAATTCTGCTGCACATAGTGTGAGCACCATTCCTATAAAGTTGGGTATCTGTACTGTAAATAGTTTTCTGTATACACTGGCTCAAATAGTGGAAATTTAGTTGTAACCACCCTGTACATTGAGAATATGTGGGATATTGATTATTATTTGAAATATTATAAAAAAGTGGTCGCTTCTTGAACTTCACCTTGACAGTGTGTCAGTGATTAATTTCACAAAACAAATCAAAATGCAAAAACCATCATTGGCGGCCAAGATTTTGGCTTGTGGGCCATGCCTGGGCACCAGTGCCATAGTGCTCAGCCTTGCTGCACATTTTCCCTACTGCCAAGCGATGCTCTGTGGGTGCAAGGAGGGGGAAGATGGGAAACTGTGAACGCATTGCGTTTATATGGTTATGCAGTCACACTGAATAGGACTTGGTTTTGTATTTCGCATTTCTCAACAACATATATCACAAACAAAACACATTTTCAGTATTATTCAATTGCTTTTGGTATGCCGAAGACACAATATAATTTGTATCTGGTACAAATTGTCAGCATACAAACAGATGCCTACAGTTTCACAGATTTTTGCATTCAAGTTGCCATAACTGGGACTAACTTAATTTCATAGTCGAAAAAATATCTTTCACACAGATATGTTAATCAAAGTATTGTAACTCTTTTGCAATCTCATTATGGAGACATGGATACTCTACCTGAGAATATCAATGCAGATGTCCTGCATAGTTTTAATGTTAAAGGATTTGTCATTAAAGCGGGAATTACCTTGCAGGTCAGTCAGCTACATCTGCACATGTACATGCACAGGGACGCTTTCAGCTGAAACGGCAAATGGGCCTGAAAACAGGTTTAAGAGTGGCAGTGTCCTCAAAACATTTAGGAGACTTTGTAATTCTTTCAAGGCCACACCTCGCATTTCTTTAAAGGCAGTGAGGTTAGGGAATTGGACACTTTTGTGAGACTGTGTCCCTTCCATAACGCAATTTTCTTTTTTAATGCCTCCCCATCAAACTAGAAAGAAGTTGTTTCTCACCTTGCATTGTCTTACTGTGGGCAGTATGCAGTCAAGTCCACTTCAAGTGTGAGGTTCTCAATCCATTCCGGATGTTCTAAATTTTGTTTCTGCACTACTTTTAAATCGAAAAATCATTCCTGGCATGCCCCATGAGTCAATAAAATTACTTTGCAGTAATATATAAAGCCTCCATTCTCATTCATTTCCATCAAAAACCATTGCAGTCTACAGTAGAATAATGCATGGGATTTCATAGATATTAATATTCATACCACCAATTTCGTATCGTGCTGCACATCTGCAAATTTAGCACAAAGTGCTTCTTGATGTACTGAACAGTGAATCCTGTCGGTCAAACATTGTAATATGTTGCTCTTTCATTGCCAACTAAATCTTTAAATTCTTTCTGCATGGTATTGTAATATTGTTTTATAGCAAATTTATGGTACCCATCACTTCTGTGGCTGCATAATACATATTTTCATTCCACGAACAAATAGCAAAGGGAAAGCAGCACTGACATGAGTCTGCTGAACTGTAGAGAGTTGTGTCGACTGAAATATGCCACACTGCAACACTGAATGAAATGTTGCACTTACTGGAAGTTACAAACAAAGCTGAGACTATCCGAAGTGTGGCCCACACACGGCCGCACACCAGGCCCACGTAAAGTTTGGCTCGCTGTGGCCGGCCCTGTTGTACGCCATGCATGTTGAATAAAAGGCACTTTAGTGCATGCACATTTCTTTTGCATAACAGTTACTCAAAGAAAAAAAAGCTTTGATTATATTCATGAAACACATCCATGTGTAATTAGTTAGGGGTAACTGATGCCTGAATGGCAATACTAAACAATGTGTGTTACAATAATCTATAACAATATATTGTATTATTCATACCTATTGTTATAGAAAGAACAAACATGATTTATGGCACACAGTACTTTATAGAGCAATATGTAAGATACAATGAAGTACTGGTTGTGTGTAGCACTGGACACATCGACTGGACAACAGTAATGCATTTTGCAGAATAGTCTGAGCACTCATTTGTAATCGCTTAAATAATACTGTTTCTTTGGTGGCTCACCAGAGCACGCCAGGGGGCCGACCCAGGTGGCCTGTGAACTGTATGGACGTGATATCTGAAATCGCGTGCTTCATGAGTGAAGGTAAATCGCTCCTCTCTCTTCTATGGGGTGGGAAAACCACATACATACATACATACATACATACATAAAAACACTAGGTGTTGAAGAAAAGCACTGGTATGGAAAAAAAAGCACTGGAAAAAAAGCACTGAGACTACTGGTCATGGAAAACACCAATGATGGCGCTGAAGTCCATTTCAACACTTGACGACAGTGGCTGCTGCAGCACGTGTCAGGAAGGAATCAGTGAGTAGGGGCGGAAGTAATGAAAGGGCATTTTGGCATGGCATCCTCCCTCTCGTGATAGGCCTTAGGGCAGGCCAGGGGTGGTGTCTCAATAGTGATGTCCCCATTGAAGTCAGCGGGTGTGCTAGGGCTTCAGCTGAGGCATTGAAGATGACGGCCACACAGGACCCAAGAACAGAGGTGGAGGTGGCGGTGACAGCTATAGCATCAGGGGCAGCACTGACTGCACTGTTGACAGGAGTCAGGGAGTGGGAGTGGAGGCAGGGACCTCAGATAGCAATCTGCCAGACAGCAACCCCCATGGGTCCGCCGCTCGTGGTCTTGCGGTAGCGTTCTCGCTTCCCGAGCACGGGGTCCCGGGTTCGATTCCCGGCGGGGTCAGGGGGATTTTCACCTGCCTCGAGATGACTGGGTGTTTGTGTTGTCCTCATCATTTCATCATCATCCAGGAAAGTGGCGAAATTGGACTGAGCAAAGGTTGGGAAATTGTACGGGCGCTGATAACCACGCAGTTGAGCGCCCCACAAACCAAACATCATCATCATCATCATCACAGCAACCCCCATGATGGTGTGAACTGGGCTGTCTGCGACACACGAACAGCCATCGGCGGGGTGGGGAAGACAGTGGGCCTTCCGGAACAGACCCTGTTATGCATGGCCGCAGCTGGTCGAAGTGACAGGACATCTGCCTGTTGGGAGTGCAGACAATGCGCAGGTGCTAGTCCTGGCAGTGCTTGATGATGGCAGGAACTCAGTTTGGCTTGCAGCCAAAACCACGAGCCCAGACAAGTGCACCCAGCTGGAGCTGATGATGCAGTGATGGATGCAGCAGTGAAGGAGGGTCTCTGGCATCCATGTAACAGCTCTGCCAAGCTCTCCCCCCCCCCCCCCCCTCCCTTCCTCCCCCTCCCACTGTCTAAAACAGCATCAGGGGACTTGCAGCACACACAATTCTGCATCTAAGTTTTAAATGACCAAACCATGTGTTTGGCCTCACAATTAGATTGAAGATGAAAGGGAGGGAGGGGGCTATGGATGGTGAATGCCAATAGCCTGAAAAAAAGATGCACATTCTTGAGAAACAAATTGATGGCCATTATCGGTAACCATGGTATACAGAAGTCACTCAGTTGCAAAAATCTTAGACTGGGCTGAAATAGTAGCCACCACAGACAATGTGCCATATAGGCAAACTTGGAATAGGTGTCCACTACAATGAGCCAATACTGATTTAGTAAGGGCCCTGCAACATCGACATGTAGATGCTCCCATGGGCACCACAAAGTGGCCATGGCGTAAAATGACGCCCGTGGGGCTGCCTGTTGTTAAATACAGTGAGTGCAAGCGGCAATAAGCCACGTAATGTCCCCCATCTATGCCTGACCAATATACATGACAACAGGCCAAAGCTTTGGTGTGAGAGGTCCCTCAATGGCCAACATGCAGCTGCTACAATACATTGTGGCATAATGAAGTGGGAATCACAACCAAGATATGAGTGTCCTCTGAAGCTAACGAAAGAACCACATCAAAAAGAGAGAGGTGGTGCTGGAAGGAGAAGCAATAACACAAGGGATCCAAGGCACTGCCCGAGGATTTTTCCGGCCACCTGTACTGCACAAAAGACAAAACCTGACTAAGTACAGGATCTGCGATGAAGACCAATGCTATTGTAGCCCTAGTGATGGGAAAACCAGTGACCGCATTCTGGTTCTCAATATCTAAATAGAATAAAAGCAACTGGTCCTGATCAAATGTCAGGTCCAGCCCGCTAGGAAGATAAGGCACCGGGATTGGCATGTTATGCCATCAGCCAGTAATGGATCTGGTAAAGATAACAGGAGATGAAGAGAGCTCACTGCTGCAAACGATCTGCTGTTCTGTGTGGCACGGAAGCTGAAGGGTTAAAAAGTGCAACCAGTGGCTTGTGATCAGTGATTAAATGGAACTTACAACCATAAAAGAAGACGTGAAATTTCTTGAGAGTGAACAGAATTGCTAAAGTCTCCTTTTCACTCTGAGAATACCACTGCTGTATGGGAGTTAAAGTCTTAGAAGCGTAAGCAGTGGGTTGTTCAGACCCCTCCGCGTATTTGTGGGCCAACACCATGCGAAGACCATGTTGAAAAGCATCTGTAGCCAACATGAGGTGCTGACCTTGCTGAATGGTCACAAGCTAGGGTCCAGAAAAAAGGCACAATTTTATGCAGAAGCATGTGCAGGGACTGAGCAAAAGTAGGTGCATCCAGTAAAAACTTACAGTAGAACGTAACTTTACCTAGAAATGGCCTGCAGTTCCTTAGTGGAGGTCGCTGGAGCAAAGCCATGATTGTGTCAGTGTGGTGATGCAACGACTTGACCCCTATGTGAGAAACCTCAAAATCTAGGTACTCAGTTGACGGCTAAAAACATTGAGATCTGGCAAGACTGCACTTTAGACCTGCTGACAGTTAAACAGAAAACAATGATCAGAGACTGCTAAGGTGGTCTTTGGTCAAAGAACCCGAAACGATGACATTGTCAAGGTAATTGGTGCAATGTGGGCTTTCTTTTGGCGCTTGTTGCAAACACCGCAATGCTTAGGGCACGCGGCTGCTGCTGTGAGGCAGTCTGTGACCATAACCAGCACTGCCTCATGTGATGCTGAGTTGAAGATTGTACTGCTGCAATGGCTTCTCCGTCATCCTGAACACTTGCAATGTACCAAACATGGGTTGACTGAGCAACTTCAAATACTTCCCCCCATGCAGCAATCTGATCGTCTGTGGCTCATGATGCTTCAAAGGACTGTGCTGTATTGAGCACACCTGTAAGCATTGGATTTTCACATTGAAGTGCTTTTTCGTGGACTTCCCTATCCGTGGCCAGACAAATAATATCAGGCATCTTGTGATCAATGTATGGATTGTGATGGGCTTACAAGAACGGCTCAACCTATGTAATTCTTCAGTCCAGGCAATTTAAGAGTAGTTTGGTTGTTTCTGACAATGGTAAAATTCTACGCACATCACAATGACATATGTTCTGTCACAGTAATAGGTTGAGAAAAGCTTGCACATTTCATCAAATGATAAGCTGGCTGGTTCTTGCATCAGTGCAATTTGGCCCACGACTGGTACATGCAAGGTGAAATCCAGGAAAGAAAAAAGCCCTCCACAGAGTAGCATCACCCATCCAAGAAATCTGGAAATGTTTGTGTAACTGCATCTCATAGGAGTCCCAATCTTAACCCAATTCATCATATGCTGGGAAGGGTGACAGTTGCACTGATGGAAGAGTAACCTACCGCAAACATGCAGATGCCACTTGACTGAGAGCAGTGGTGAGAGCCTGCTGTTGTTCTGCGAAATCTTGCTGCTGGGTAATGATAGGTTTGAGTATTTCTTTTGAGTCCGGAACCGCGCGACTGCTACGGTCGCAGGTTCGAATCCTGCCTCGGGCATGGATGTGTGTGATGTCCTTAGGTTAGTTAGGTTTAAGTAGTTCTAAGTTCTAGGGGACTGATGACCACAGATGTTAAGTCCCATAGTGCTCAGAGCCATTTTGAGTATTTCTTCCATCTAGATGTTTGTTGGGTGACTTAGCACTGACACTAACACATGGAGAAATTATAACCCTCACTCATCGCCAAGTCTGTTATAGCAAGAACCAACACTATTTATGGAACACAGTACTTTATAGAGCAATATACAAGATACAATGAAGTACAGGTTGTGCGTAGCACTGAACACATTGACTGGACAACAATAATGCAGGTTGCAGAATATGACGAGCACTTGTTTCCAATTGCTTAAGTAATACTGGTTCTTTGGTGGCTCACCAGAGCATGCCTTCTGGCTGACCATGGTGGCCTCTATAAGCAGGCCTGTGAACTGTATGGATGTGTGATCTCTAAAATCGCACACTTCATGTGTGAAGGTGCATCAGCTATTATTATATTATCCTGTAATTATTGCGCAAAGCAAATTAAATGTTCAGTCTTAATAAATATATATGTGGTGTGTGTTCTTTTGGCATTGATTTAAATCAAGAGGAAAAGTTGGATATTTGTGCTGCACCAGGATTCGAACCCAGATCTTCTGCTCATCAGTGCCCACTTGCAGCCAATGTGTGTAACTTCTTTGTGTTTTATGAAAGCCTTTTAATTATATATGTGAAAAATAATAGTAATAAAAAACAAACAACTTAAGCATGAGGTTTGGAATGCACATCTTAATGGTGGTGTACTAGAACAACAGCATCTGTAATATTAGATATAGAATGTAGCTGCATCTAATATGTCATCGAGATCAGTTTTCAAACAACCACCAAAACAACAACAATAATAAAATTGTATGAAAATCATGGAAACTAAGTATTACAGTGTTAGGTGTCAGTTCATATTATTTTTTTCTTTTTCTCAGCAGCCAAGCATGATCATTTTGCTATTTGTATGCTTCATACATATTCTCTTTCTTTGCAGGCCTATAAAGAAAACGCACCAGAATGTCTTACACTTGTTCATTATGCAGAACTGCAATCCAAGGGGATTATACTAATGCGCGGAGATTACAATAAAGATATTTTGGTATGTATCATGAAGTGATCACGTTCGGGTTTAAACTTTAGCATGTGACCACTTACATGGTTAATGAGTAATTGTTAGTTATTGGCTGGGAGACATTGAAGGCTATCTGACCCACCTAGTGGAAAAACTTAAACATTTTTCTGTGTTCAAATGTGCCTTTTCTTTAAGAAGTATGTATTTTAAGTTTAGACGACTGAAAATAAAGTATTGTGATTGAGTTGACAAGGAAAGAGTGACTTGTGATACTATCACATAACCTGCTCTTCTCAAATAATTCCAAAGTGACTTCCAAGCCTGAAATCCCCATCTGACAGACAGACAGAGTGATACTAACTTCATGTTTTGCCCTTATACCTTAAGAAACTGTTATGGGATTTGGAATTTAGTCCAGCAATGATGGAGAAATTGTGATCATCAGGGACTGTATGCTGCCATCTCCCATTCTTTGTCACAGACTGAGTTGGTGCAGTGTTTAAGATGTTCACATTCAGGAGCAACAAGGTTCGCCTCTCTATGTGGCCATCCAAATTTCAATTCTTTATGGGTTCTTTAAACTGATGGTCTATAAAGAATGATCAAAAGAGGGTGGGACATGACACTCCATCCTGGGGTATTGTTTGTGGTTGGTACAGAGTCAACAACACTGAATTAATATGTTTTAGTAACTAATCAGTTTTCAAGCTGAAATAAATGTATATAAGTTGTCATTAAATAACAGTGTGTGACATTTGCTTTATTGAAGTTCAATCAATGCTCAGTTTATTTAACACCTAAGTCTATATGTGCAGCTATAGTTCTCCAGTAGTGGTGCAAATTATATTTCACTAAGTTCATTTCCATGGAAGCATAGAGCTTAAGAAATAATGTCAAAGCTCATTTGCTTAAGTTCTAGGCACTATCTCACAAAGAAATAAAGTTTAACAACAATTATCTGTGTTCTGTTTGTGAGTTCATGGACTGACTTGACAAAATTCTAAGTCCATGCAGGGCTAGCTTGCTGCCCACTGTGTCACAACTCCTACAACTACTTAAGTGTATAGAGAAACTTAACCTATTAAAATTTGCATTTGAGTGTTCATTCCAACAGCAGCAAACACTTACGTTACACATTTATTTATTGCATAATGAATTGTTTAAATTGTCTTGTTGTTGTCAAATAACTCCAACAAAAAAACTCTCAAGTTGTCAGTCATTCATAAACATAGGAGGATCAACTCAATCGAATTTTCCTCTCTTTTGGCTGGTGCCCCTAGACTCATATCATCTCCTTTCTTTTATTAATATTATTGATTAAGATTTACAATTTTTGGCGTCCGTAACTGCCATAAAAAGCTATACATGTGAAAATATTATCCTCAACCTAAACAGTAAATATATTGGAGATGAAACTGATTGTTGTTTAGCCACATATTGGATGTCTCCATCCTGTAACCCAGGTATTCAGCTGAACATTGCCACGGAGCAGTCGTAATTTGTAGGTCTGAACAAACTTGCGGAGGGCAGGTGTGGATGAGCAGGCAGATTCACTTAAGTTTGGGCGTTGTTGTTATGAGTGAAATGAGCGAATGACATGTAGATTGACTAACTGATTGGTTGACTTGACTGTTTAATTTGTTGCAAATTGTGATCACTTTCACTTGTTATTTGAGGTTACTACTGAAAATAATTTGTTAGATGTATGACAAATTATGAAAACAGTCAACAGTAAACAAAATATCACCTGTCTGGGAATATTTGTATGTAAAGTGTGACAGTAATAAGTTTGATGTTTGTTTGTTGTGCTGAGTTAAAATTTCTCATGGTGCAGAAGGAAAAATAACTGTTTTGACTTATCTTTAAGCCTTTCATTTTAAATTGTTTTATTGAATCGATCAACAAGATGTCATTACAAACATAGTAATTGTCACTTCCTCAAGTAGGTGCTTATTTATTGAATACTCATTTTAATTATGCTTGTTTGGGTTACATGAATGTTTTTGTGAAACTTAGTTATAAAAAACCATTGAAACTGATAGAAAATATCTAACATACCTGAAACACAGTGGAATATTTGTTGTCTACAGGTACTTCAGCTATGAAAAATCATTTGAAAATGAAACATCCAGATAAATTCCAAGCAATTAATACCGGCACAGGTGCTGCTGTGCCTACACAACCTTTAGCCACCTCCAGTCCAAGCAATTAATACAGGCACAGGTGCTGCTGTCCCTACACCATCTTTAGCCACCTCCAGTACACACTCATCTTCAGTATCACCAGAAAAGCAATAGACTGTCAGAATTGTTTGAAAGAAAATTGTTTTGGGATATAAATGACACAAAAGCCAAAAATATCATTGTTTAACAGTAGCAATTATTGCACTAGACAGTGAGTCATTATCTATTGTAAAAAGGACTGGATTTATGACACTCTTTGAATAAACTTTACCAAACTATAAAATGCCAAAAAATGTTCTTGGCATCTATGACAGAGTTTCTAAAAAAATCAGAAGGAACGTTTCAAGTGCTCTCTTGATTTCTGTAACTTCCGATGCATGCATCTGTTTTCAAAATAGTGCCGTGTCCTGAGATTTACAGCTCATTGGTTGCCTACTGTATTCCAGCTGGAGCACTAAGTTATTACTATGAAGCCTTTTGTAGGTTCTCACACAGGAGAAAATTTAGCATTGGAGATTAATACTATCACAGATTTCTGGGATACTGACCAAAACAAAATACATTTAGTCATTGATGACCTTGGTCCTAAAATGGTGATAGGTGTTAGAGTGGCTTAGTAATGATTGTGTTAGATGCTTCATCCATTTGCTTTGGAGTGTACACTTGCTTGGAGTGGAAGGAATGACCGCTTTGGTACACAATCCGCAACCTTCATGTCATTCCCCTGTCAGTTTGTGTGACCCTTTTCTATCCATTGGTTCCGCACATGCATCACTGCCATATCATACTCTGTCAAACTCATTACCCAGTACCTCATTTGAACTCATTGACATGCTAATTTATGCCATTTGATGCCAGTGAGGTGAGCTAGTAGAAGTTTCCAACTCTCTTCAGACACGGTGATAAAGGCACAGCGACTGTAACAACAGTTGAAGATGATGATCATGTAAGAGGATAGGCTGCAGGCAATGACTTGCTGTTGGCCCATATGGGAAGAGATCCTTTCATTGGGGGCATAGAAATCAGCCATGATGGAATCGCGTGGTTGGTTGCACTTACAAATATTGGAAAGTGGGAGAGATAGGAGACATAGGGGTTTGGGGATGAGCTCAGCAATTTAGGAAGTTATTGAATCTCATGTAGGACTTTGGGGATATGGTTGCCTCTGCTGTTGTGTACAGATGCCAGCCAGATGTGTGTGTGTATTTGTGTCTTGTATTTGGTAATTTGTGTTCATCTTCTTATAAACAAACACCACATGACAAGTAAATGATGAGCAGTATACACTGTATTTAATAACTTTTTGTCCATCTGTATTAAGATTAATATATCACATGTAAAATTTAAAAATTTCCTGGCAAATCAACTGTTCAAAGAGATTTTGGGATTGCAGCCAGTTGTCGTAAACTTAATTCCACGATATTTCAGCTGGACAACTGCCAGCCATCTTCAGGTGAGCCGAACGAGGACTGACAAAGACGTTCTCCGCTCCGTCTTATATGGTGCGCTTATGGTACTGCCGCACATGTGTTGAAGTCGCGGAGACAGAAGGACCACACTGCCCAGTGGCAGCACCCTCGCTGGTGGAACTGCAAAACTCAGCTGCCATCAGTATTGTCGCTGGCCGCAACTATCGAAGTCTTCTGACATCTTCGTCTCGAGCAAATTTCAGAGATAATGGGAATCCACGTGTTATCCAGTTGGTAACCACTGTCACGGTTCATTAGATTTTCCGCAATGCATATTTCAATGGATTCTTTTATAATGGAGTCCCAAAAGGTTGTTGCTGTGGCCAAAATTGAAGTTTTGTCATACTCCATTGAATGTCCATTGGAAATACAATGTTCCGCAACTGCAGACTTAATGGTTTGAAGTAGGCAAGTGCAACGTTGATGTTCCATACAACGCTCTTCCACTGTATGCGTTGTCCGTCCTATATAGCCCATACCACATTGACACGGTATTTTACAAATTCCCGCCTTCCACAGTAACAAATCATCCTTCACCGATCCCAGCAGATCCAAAATCTTAGAAGGTGGATGAAAAACCACTTTCACATGAAAATGATTAAGAATACTTGCAATTTTGAAGGAGATATTTCTAATGAAGGGAAGAAAAGCTAGGGACTTGGTTGGTGCGTTCTCCTCTTTATCCACTTCCCTGTTCCTGGCTTTAGTTGAGAAAGCCCTGTTAATTTGCCAGATTGAGTATCCATTGTCTCTGAACACCGTCCTTAAAAGTGCAAGTTCCTTAGGCAAATTCTCTGCATCCGACACTGTATGTGCCCTGTGCGCAAGGGTTTGGGATGGGTGATGGTAGCTTGAAGAATGCAAGTACAAATCACTGTGAGTGGGCTTAGGATAAACAGAATGTCCCACCGAGCCGTCACTCTTTCGTTTAACCAAAACATCCAGGAAAGGAAGGCAACCATCTGTCTCTAGTTCCATAGTAAATAGAATATTCTCGTGGATGGAGTTAAGATGATGAAAAAACTCCATTAACTTTTCTTCTCCATGGGCCCACACTATGAAAGTATCATTGACGTCTCTCCAAAAAACAGTTGGTTTACAAACTGCTGATTCAAGTGCTCTTTCCTCAAAATCTTCCGTAAAAATGTTAGTCACCAGAGGAGACAGAGGGCTGCCCGTGGCGACACTGTCAGACTGTTCAAAATATTCCTGGTTAAACATAAAATAGGTTCCTTAGGCAGGAAAGAGCATGTCGTAACAAAGCAGTGATGTCCAATTCAAACTGTTGACCAATTAGCGTCAAGGAATCCGCAAGAGGTACTTTTGTGAAAAGGGAAACTACATCAAAACTCACTAGAAGATCCGAACTACTTAAGTGCAGAGCCCCCAGTCTGTTGATAAAATCAGCAGAGTTCCGTATATGGTGTGAACATTTGCCAACCAATGGTCTCAGCAAAGAAGCTAGATGTTTGGCTAAATCATGTGTGGGTGCGTCAATATTACTCACTATGGGCCGTAAAGGAAGACCTTCTTTATGTACTTTAGGAATACCACACAGTCTCGGTGGTATGCTGCCGTGTGGTCTCTGGAGCTAACGAGGAAGAGTTCAAAAGTGCGCACATCTTCCATTGCACACATGCTGTTGGGTCTTGATCAGTCTTCCTGTACGTAATATCACGAAGTAGACTATACATCTTCTCCAAATACAACCTACAAGATAACAAAATGGTAGAATTGCATTTATCAGCCTTCAGCACCACTATTTCTGGATCTTCTCGAAGGTTCTGTAGTGCAGCCCTTTCTTCAGCGGTTATATTACTGTGTTGGGGAGGAGCTTTCAGGAGAACCCAACCAGTTTCCCTTCTTATTTCTTCATCAGGTTGTCTCTGCAATGTTTCTGGATCTTTCAAAGGCATTTGACACCATTGACCATGAAATGCTGATACAACAATTAAGCAACTATGGCATTCGGGGGCAACCAGGTGAATGGATAAAATCATACTTGTGCAACCACAAGCAATATGTATTGTTAGGAAACTCGTACCAATCAGAAACCAAATCCATCAAATATGGAGTGCTGCAGGGTTCGGTAATGGGGCCATTGTTATTTAATGTATTTGTTAATGATATAGGTGTTGAGGAGGAAGAAAAGAAAATATTGTATGTTGATGACATAACAATACCAAATAGTGACCAAAATATGGAACAGCTTGAGAGAAGAGCATATCTGCAAATGTCACAGCTCAATGGCTGTTGGAAAATGAACTGGTTATAAATCTAAAAAAGACTATGTATGCAGTGTTTAAAAACAAGGAAAAGGCTGTAGACATGGATTTAGAGGTTGATGGAACAAGGCTGGAAGAAGTAGAATCTGCTAGATTCTTAGGTATTCTTGTGGACAATGAACTGAAATGGAAAAAACATATTAATAATGTCTGTAAGAAACTGAGCTCTGTCATATTCTTAATGATGCAGCTATCACAGTATTCAGACAAGAACCTTCTGTGTACAGTGTATCATGGACTTTTCGAACCATACTTACAGTATGGAGTGGCTGTGTGAGGAAACTCAAACAAGAGACAAAACGAGTGTTCACATTACAAAAAAAAAAGCAATTAGGACCATTTTAAGAAGAAAGACCTCTCAAACATGCAGAAACTGCTTCAAGAATTTATGTACCTTAACTTTTTCATCGTTGTATATATAAAAAACAATAATGTACATCACAAAAGGTAGTGAGGACTGGATTACAAATGCTAGTGTACACACCCACAATACAAGAGAGAAGAATGAAGTACAGAGCATACCCCACCGACTGGCAATGCTAGAAAAAGGACCCCAGTACTCTGGTATCAGACTACTAAGAAGTCTGCCCAAAAACCTGCAAGATAGTGTACTTCACAATGACTTTCCAAAGAAACTTAAAGACTATCTCATTGAAAAAGAGTTTTACAGTGTTGCAGCATACTTATGCCATTAAATTTGTATATATTGTTACTCAATATCAGTGATTTAAAAATGTAAGCTAAAGGTGTAGAAAAATAAATGATAAAGAATCTTAATACTTTGACATGTCCTATATTACACGTACATTTACTGTACACATTGTAATCTTACAGGATCAAATAAAATTCAATTCAGATTAAAAAATTCAATTCAAAAAGCATCCATAGCAAGGTGATGTAGAGTTTGTTCAACACCACTTACAAAACTTATAACAGGTACTGACTGCACTTGGTGTAGGTGCAAACTTTAGACCTTTGCCCAAAACTGACAGGGTCACATCACCTAAAATCTTCTCTGTGAAAAATTTCGTCTTAATTTTACACCTACACCAAGTGCATTACCTCTTATAAATTTCGTAAGCTGTACGTCGCCTTCCTATGGACGCTGCTGTTCAGCGTGTTTGCTAGTCATTGAGTCTTACTGCTCAACATGTTGGAGTGTTGTCTTTACTTTATCCATTGTTTTGCTCTTTTTTTTGTGTATGCCAGTTTTTGGATTGTGATTTGAACATTTGCTTTTTTTTGTACATACTTACTGGGGTGCTGAGTTTAATTTAGTGAATGTGAGAATAATAAAATTTTTTGTGCAATTTATAAAGACCATAACGATAATTTTGTTTTCAGAATGGAAAGGAATCCCAATGTTTGGCAAATCAGCTACAGATGTACTATGGCCAGGACAATGAGAAACGGCTGAATCTATTGGAGAGATTTACTTCAAGACCAGATGACTTCAGACACATGGATCTTATTGCAGAATTGGAATGTCTTAGCCTATAGATATGGAGGAAAACATATTCAACAGTGCTGTGATAGTTTCACTTAGAAATTGTTTTCCTATTTCTGACAAATAAATTAAAGTTTCTATTTGAAATACACTGCTAATTGAGATGAGAATCATATGCAATGTATATTGTGCTTTCTGATGGTGCAGTGGAAATGGCAGGAGGTCTGCTGCATCACCATGGCTCAAATTTAATGTTATCACTGGTTGTGAACGTCAGGATCTCGTGGAATTAAATGTCACATCTTTTTTGCCAACTTAAAAAAGAAATAATGCTATGTGAGTTGAAAACTGGCAGTACAATATAGGCCACAAAATAGTTCTTACTATTTCATTTAGTGTCACAGTTCTAATTCTTTAGGTAGGAAAATTTTACTGCTTCCCAATTATTGGTGTGATGAAACTGTTCAGATCTTCCTGCTTTCACTTTGATATGGTGTCCTAAGTATTGCATGAAGCTGGATTAGATTTGTCATAAATAAAGTTTCGAGGACACTTTTCACTAAATGAGTTACTTGATACTGTAAAAAACTGTTAATGTTGGTTCATTCGAAGACTGTGTAAAACGGGAAGCATCAGTATAACTGTACTTTGTCTTCATTTTTATACTGCAATCAATTACATATTGTTACATGACTAAGGTGATAAAGCATCATTACTCCAGTTGAATCTTTTTGATGGAAAGTGTACAGAAAAAAATTCTAAAAGTAATGCTTGTGTTTGGGTTCCTCGTTTTCACGTTTCAATGAAACTTACATGTTCTTTCATGTCACTTATGTATATGATTTGCATATTATGTTTGCTGCTTCGAATGAAGCAGTCGCTTGTTAAATGTGTTTATATACTCCAGTATGAAAGGGAAATCCCATTATTTAGCCATGTTATTTTGAAGTGGATTCCAATGCTGAAATTTCTTTCCTGTTTGAATAACACATTTTGTGTATAAATAGCCACTGCTAGAACAGTAATTCAGTAAATTACTATATCTTCTTTTCTGTGGATACTAGCATATCAGACATGACCATAGGACTGACTGACTGACTGACTGACTAACTGTTCGCTGGGCAGCCATGTTTATATCAGCTACGAGGAACATTATGGGCCAGTGTATTCACGTGAGGAGATGAGTTGGTGCGTTCATGCTGCAAGTGCAGTGCTGCGATGAGACTGTGCCCTCTAATGGTCATCTAGGCTCATTACCTTTGGCAAGCATCCACCTTCCGTGGAGCCAGATACATCTACATCTACATACAAGAATGAGTAGGAAAACCAATCCTGTAATGTTTGAGTGTAGCATTAGTAGTGTGCTGCTTGACACAATCACATTGTTTAAATAGCTAGCCATAATAGTGCAAAGTGATATGAAATGGAATGAGCATGTAAGGACTGTAGCAAGGAAGACAAATGATTGACTTCAGTTTATTGGGAGAATTTTAGGAAAGTGTGGTTTATCTGAAAAAAGTGTGACACATTATTGAGTACTGCTAGAGTGTTTAGTATCCCCACCACTTTGGAATAAAGGAAGCCAACAAAGCAATTCACAGATAGGCTGTCAGATTTGTTTCCAGTAACTTCTATCAACACCCGAGTATTGTGGAGATACTTCGTGAATTCAAATGGGAATCCACAGAGGGAAGACAATGACATTCTTTTTGTAATACGCTATTGAGAAAATTTAGAGAACTGGCATTTGAAGTTGACTGCAGAGAAATTCTACTGTCGCCAACATTCATTTCACATATAGATTACGAGGATAAGGTAAGAGAAATCAGGGCTCGTATGGATGCATGTAGATAGTCATTTTTCCCCCGCTCTTTATATGAGTGGAACAGAAAGGGAAATGACTAGTAGTGGTACAAGGAACCTCCTGCCATGCACCATAAAGTGGCTTTCGGAGGACGTATGTAGATACCAGATTAACCTGTTAGCTAATTGATGATGCAGTCATAATGTCACTATCTTCTGCCTCCATCAGAGGTATTCCCATTGGATGTGCCCTTCACTAATAGTGAACCACTTTATCCAGTGGTACTGTTATTAAGTAGCCCAATGATGAAAAAAGAACCACTGATGTCACAGTTAAACAGGGCTCATCAGCTTAGGGGATTTGACAAAGGAAGCATGACTGCTACTTTTCCAAGCCACGTCTTCCAAAAATGTGCCAGATACCTTAACTTATTTAACATGAAAATTCTACCTCTCACTGTGGTGGTCTTTCATGTTTGTCTTAAATTACATTGCCTCAAAGAAGGCTCATGAATTATATGTTATGTGTGTAACCTATCTTCATGTTGTTGACTGCTAGTAAAGATTTTCATGTTTCTTGATGGAATTTTATAAAGTATTTATAATATTCTAAAATTATACGTAAGTAAAGAATTGCCCTCCAGACAGAAAAAGTATGAACCAGAGTAATTATATTATGGTTGACTTATTATTGGTATCAAAATATACAGGAGACCAGAATATAGCTTATGCCATTTTCTATTGATTCCTGAAATGAATTTAAGAATGAACTTAAGACAAAATTCACAAGCCTAATATTTACGCAAACATGTTCAATGATCCAGTGACAAGATAAACTTATATTCTAATTATGAGCTAGTTCAGTCATTCGTGGTAATGGAATTGATAGAAAGGACAGGTAGAGAAAAAAGATCAAATAAAAGAAAATGATGTGATGAAGTTTGTCTAAAAGGAAGTGGAGAATATGGTCTAAAGTACTGTGGTTTGAAGACTGAAAATGGAGACAAGAGTTACCTCTGATAATGTATCAGATTAACCATTTGAATTCTTAGAAGAGAGAAGAGGAATTAATAGCCTTGCAAAAGCCTTGTGACTAGAAGGTGGAAATAAAAGTAAGGTTGCAAGAAAGCTGTTAGGTGCTCCATAAGGTGTCATAATGAAAACCTTTACACCACATACAAAAATTAAAATTTGTTGACATTCTTGTCCAGTGAACAAAACTGTTTCTGTACTACTGAATTTCCTACTTTTGCAAGAGAGAATGGCGAAGACTGAGGATCACAACTAAGACTTAACAGAACAGGAGGTAAGTGATGATGTGAAAATGTTGAGGAGGAGGAGGAGAAGGAGAAAAGAAGAAGAGGAAGAAGAAGAAGAAGAAGAAGAAGAAGGCACTTGGTATAGTTTAACACATTGACTGCTGTGAGGCTCCCAGCGGACACAGCAGGGGATGCTGTGTGCCCACTGGTGGACACAAATGTCACTCTGTTTAGTACAGTATACCTTTGTTTGTTGTATAAAGTTGCAAAAAACAAAGTTCAAAACTGTGATCAAGATACTGTACCTGATGTCATGTACACTGGCATCAACTCAAGAAATACAGATGAATGCAGAGTACTGTGGTATATATGCTTCCACTGATCAAATATTAAATGCAATGAATAACCGAACATCGCCCATTGGGATATTTTGTGACCTCTCAAAGGCTTCTGATTGCGTGAATCATGAAATTCTTCTAGATAAGCGTAGGTATTGTGGTATGAGTGAGACAGTGCACAAATGGTTTAATTCGTACTTAACTGGAAGAATGCAGAAGGTTGAAATTAACAGTACAGATAGTCTACAAAAAACAGCAAAGTCCTCTAACTGGGGAGGTATGAAGAATGGTGTCCCACAGGGTTCAGTCTTGGGCCCCCTTATTGTTCTTAATACATATTAATGACTTGCCACTCAATATTCATGGAGATACAAAGTTAGTTCTTTTTGATGATGATACAAGTATAGTAATTATACCCAAGAAGCGAGAATCAGCTGAGGAAATTGCAAATAATGTCTTTCATAAAATTATTAAGTGTTTCTCTGCAAATGGACACTCACTAAATTTTGCGAAAACACAGTTTATACAATTCTGTACAGTAAATGGCATAACACCATTGATAAATATAGACTATGAACGGAAGTCTGTTGCTAAGGTAGAATACTCAAAATTCCTGGGTGTGTGCATGGATGAGAAATTGAATTGGAAGAAACACATCAATGATCTGCTGAAATGGTTAGGTTCAGCTACTTATTCTACTAGGGTTATTGCAAATTTTTGTGATAAACATACCAGTAAATTAGCCTACTGTGCCTATTTTCATTCACTGCTTTTACATGGCATCATATTTTGGGGCAATTCGTCATTAAGAGAGAAAGTATTCGTTGCACAAAAGCGTGTAATCAGAATAATAGCTTGAGGCAACCCAAGCTCACCTTGAAGATATTTATTTAAGGAACTCGTGATATTCACAGTACCTTCGCAATACATATATTCACTTATGAAATTTGTCATTAATAACCCATCCCAATTCAAAAATAACAGCAAAGTGGATAGCTACAACACTAGAAGAAAGGATGATATTCACTATTCTGGATTAAATCTCACTTTGGCACAGAAAGGGGTGAATTACGCTGCCACAAAAATCTTTGGTCATTTGTCAAATAGTATTAAGTCTGACAGATAGCCAACAAACATTTAGAAGCAAATTCAAAGAATTTCTGAATGACAACTCCTTTTACTCAATAGATGAATTCTTAGATATGAAGTAGTAACTGTAAAAAAAAGAATTAATTAATTAATTAATTTTGTGTAAAGAAAACTTGTGTTAAAGTGACACATTCCACATCATTACGAAATATCGTATTCATGATCTATGGAATAAGGATTAATGTATGTATGTATGTATACTGTACTAGATGAAGTGGAGTCAGTGACCATCAGTGGGCACAGTGTTAGGTGTGAACCTCTGCTGTGTCTGCTAGCAGTCAACGTGTTAAATAAAGTGGCAGATAATAAAGGAAAGCTAATCATCCTTTCACAAAGCAATCCATAAATTGGTGAATGTTACACAGAAAACTGAGACTTTACCTGTCGAATAAAGAACTGCTAACACAAAGAATTAACAAAATCAGTGGCAAGTGTAGAGGAAACAGGTAGGTGAACCTACTGTCACAAAGTTCCGTAAATCGTTATTTTATCGTACTTAAAACCAGTAAAGAATATATTAAGGTTAAAGGAAGATATTAATCTCCAATAGAAGAGCATTTTTGTTGCTTTGGAGTGCTGTAGATGGTGAATAACTGTTATCAGGCTAACCTGTGATTTTGCACCATTGGCCAAAGTCTTGGCAGTGAACTGTCTTTGTGCCTATCGGTTGTTTGGAGTCGTACAATACTGTGGGTTAACAATGGAGGCATGACAGAATTGTAGAAATAAGATATCGTGTTTCGATGTGCCCATGTCACGCTGTGAATGGGGTGCCCGGTTTCTTAATATCTCCCGGACTGTCCAGTATGTTTAATAGGAACACTTGTAGCCATGTAACTTGGTGTAAGAACAGTGGTCATAGGAAGGTGCTAATGTCAGAACTGGAGGCTAGTGTTGTGCCTCCTCAATGGCAACTGGTTTCAAACTTACCAGTTTTTGAGGGAGCATTTGACCTACAGTGTGGAGAGGGTGCAGATCAGGCTGGAGGTGATTCTGTGATCTTTTGGTGGTGGTTTTGTACCATGAGTTGGGACTACTCATTCATGTTACTGAAACTGTGAACCAGTATGTTTATTTCAACGTTCTCAGTGACTTAAAGAGTTTTACATGGTATTAGCATGATGTCTCCTGAGGATGACAAATTTTTTGCCCAAGCCTATCAAGCTTGTTTGAGATGTAGCAGGATGGCATTCAGCTATCACACTTGGGCAGTGAGGGTTCAAAGGGTTAGCGAGGGCTGCAGGAGTCCGTTGGAGGAGTAAGGTGGCTCAGCAAGATACACGACATTCATGAAAATGTTTTATTGCTCCAACAAGCTTACAGTAGCTACAGGTGTGCACAATTGTCATGTGGCACAGCCAAGTATCAGTATATAGCATTCATTGTTCCATGAGCATTGTCAGTCATTGATCTTGTGGACTTCAGCAGGAAGTGTTGTCTTAAAAGACATGAATAATTGTTATGCTCAGCGTAACCCAGCAGTGCCATGACCTTGCGTGGTTGGTGTTTCTCAGCAATGTTGTGATAGGTGGTCTGGAGTTGTTACGTTCCTAGGTGGCTGAGATCTGCCCAGCTGAGGCAGGTGATGTGTCTACACATTTGGAGAGTAAACAGGTCAAGGGACTGGCTGGTGGTTACGGACACTGGTGGATGACCCAATAGCTCAGTGGCTAGGAGCATCTCAGCTTGACCCTCAGCGTGTCTGGTGACAGCTGGACCCTATGGCTGAGTGACCTCATATCGGAGACTGATATTGTGATGGACACCAACTCCATGACTTGCTGATTTGATGATCTGCCTGGCAGTGACCTGTATTTACACATGCCAAAGCTAGTTTTTTGTGGTGTCAGTGCTGCAGATGTCATGTACACTGCATGCCAAAGTGTTCCAGGTTTTGGTAACTATCTGGGCACTGACTGGCATGATGGGTACTGTGATGCAATGCTATGTCAGCATAATGCTAAAAGTGACCCTTTTTACAGTGTCAAGCATTCTTGCCAAGTCCCACATCGTTACACTCCTTTTCTCTTTGAAGAATTTGGCTCAAAAAGAGACCACGATGTCATTTATAAAATTCCACATGGTTGTGAACCAGTCCCACCCATAAAGTATAAATGAAAAATGTTCTTATCTCATACTCATATTTTACATTTTTGTGCTATATTTTTCGAATTCTGAGTTTACTACCAGGCCGCTAGGAGTGCTATTTTCATTCTCCATTTCTGTATTGTAACATGGATCTTGCACTTCCTACAATTTGGTATTCTGTGGTGACAACAGTAGTGTACTGACTGCATATGGTATGTAGTTTTTGTTTTACTCTTAGAGTGTTTTTTTAAAAAGCCTTGTACCATATTCTTGAATATGATTATTATTCTGCTTCCAACTATTCGATTTGGTGATTTTTATATATTTTTTTTTTTGTTATTTTATTTTACAGGAAGTTTTCACCATTGTTTTGCATCCCCATTTAATAAGTTCTGTGACTATAAGTGGACGTCAGCAGCATATGTTTTCACAGATGTCTCTCCATAAGAAAGTTATGGTTAAGAAAAGAGGTCGCTCAACACTTAACAGTCTAACAGCTCAGCCAAGGATAAGACTTGATGTTAAATCCTGAGCTTGCTTGGGCTACAGCTCATGATGACAGACCATGAAGTAACTGACACTAAGTCATTCTTTCCAAAACTTGCAAAAATGAGTGCAATGTATTTGACTCACTGTTGGATTTGTTATGTGCTCTTGTATGTTTGGACTTGGGCTGGACAGCAGGTTCCATAGATTTTTATGCCTGTGAGCATGTACAGGGTGTTTCTATGAGAGCTGCAAAAAATGTAACAGAACATAGAGAATGCTCCACTGAACAATTTGAGGTAGGGAATCTGGGGTCAAAGAAGCCAGCTTATGGAGAAACCGAAGTAAACTTGTCTACTACCTTGTCTAGCATTACTCTTTTCCAGATTACGTACAATTAATATGTGTACAAGTTTACACATACTGTACTGTTTATTTGCATGTACATTCTTTATTTCCTGCAAGGAAACAAGGATGATGAGCCTGATTACTAGGAAGTCATGATACAGGCTTTGTTTACTTTACTTACGCATAACGTGGCTCTGTTGTATTTACATTGTCCCATGACAGAACATGCTATGAATCAATGGCAGACCCATTCATTACTCAGTGCTATTCATAGATGTACAGTACAATACAGTGGAGCAGTATCAGTACAGTTTTGCAGGACTCACTGACATGCACCTTATGTATGGGGAAGTACGTTGCAATGCTCTCGCTGCTGAAAGGCTACCTACACAGGGAACGATACCCTAACAGGCATCATCCATCATAGCGAGAGTTTATTTCTCTTGATCAATGAATGCAAGAGACTGGTTCTTTGGAAAGGTCCCTGAAAACGCGAGGACCACTAGCACACCTGATTTTGAGGAGGTGGTGCTGTAATGAATTGTAACAGGCCCCCTTACAAATACTCATGATATTGCACTTTAAATGAGCACTGCACATACTAGCGTGTGGTGAGTACTCCACAAACAATAACTATGCACATATCATGCACAAGAAGTCTATGCAGTGCTTATGACTGACTTTGCATCAAGGGTCATACTGTGTCAGTGGTTGTTCCAACAATGGACTGATCGACCAGATTTCCTCCAAACCGTACTGTTTACTGACTAGGCCTCTTTTGATGGTGATGGTATTTCAAACAGCAGGAATAGCCATGTGTGGGATGAGAAAAACTCTTAATGCTGTAGTAGTCACACCACCAAGTATGTTTTCCTGTGAATATCTTGGCCGGTATTGTAGGCAACAGTCTCAGTGGGCCATATCTTTTACCTGGCCATCTGAATGGCCACCTGTACTTCAGGTTCATGCAAAGAGTTCTACCTGAGTTGTTGGAGAATGTACCCTTAGTTGTTTGTGTGATGATGTGGATACAACGTGACAGTGCACGGCCACACTCCAGTGTGAATACCCTCAACCATCTCAATGCTGTATTTGCTGGTCACTGGATTGGAAGGGGAGATCCTTTTCCAGGGCCTGCGAGGTCACCTGACCTGAGTCCCCTTGATTATTTCTTAAGGGGATCTCTAAAGTCACTTGTGTATGAGACACCAGTGGATAAGGATGGAATTAGTTGCCAGAATTGTAGCTGCCCATGATGTGATTTGAAATACACCAGTGATATTTGTAAATGTGCTTCAGAATCTGTTCGCTGCTGTCATGCTTGCATTGAGGTTGATGGCCATCAGTTTCAGCACATTTTGTAAGATACAGTAGAAATGGTACCTTTAGTGTGTCAGTGATGGTATTTGCAGTCAACTGTAAATAATGTAAATAAAAAAGTACACCTTAATCTAATTTTATTCTTATTATCTTCATAAGCTGACTTCGCCAACCCAGCTTCCCTACCTCAAATTGTTCAGTGGAATATTCTCTATGTCCTGTTAAATTTTTGCACACTTACAGAAACACCTTGTATATGAGCTTTAATGCTATTTGTTCCTATAACAATAATGTTAATAATAATACTATTATGGCCATTATTATTAATATTATGAAAGTCATTAGATATGAACGGGCCATGTTTGATTTTATGTATGTATATTTGTAGGATTTGAAAGTCTGTCCCCAGACATCAGTATCCTAAAGCAGTGCAACACAATTAACTCAAAAAAGTTGCCTCTAAAAATGAGTAAGTATTAAGGAGAAATTGAGATTTTCAGTTATTGAGCGTAATATGAAGGTTAATAGAACCATTAAATTCTGTCCAAAACAATAGATAGCATTTTCTTGTGTGGAAACTTTGAAACTCTGTTATGTAGATGTGATGGAAAAATGCGATTCAGTAAATCTGAGAAACATTTAGAGGATTAATAAATTTTGCATCTAGTTATGTTCAGATTTGAAGACTCATGTAGAAACCACTGAAGTCTTCAAAGATGTTTCTAAGACCATTCAGAATGAGATACTTGATCGCCTGCAACAAATATACCATGAGGAGGTAATAATGGAAATTAAAAAAGCATCCTTTGTAGCTGTCATGGCTGATGACACAACAGATCTTTCAGAACACATTGAAATGATCCTCTTTCTTTTGCTATGTATTAAATGGAGAAATATCTGAGTGTGTTGGGGATGTTTTTCCGAGAAAATCAAGCTGCAGATGGCTTGTCAAAACATATTTTGAACAATAGGACATAATCCATCAAGTAAATGGACTAAACTGGCACCTCAGACATTTAGTGGTGCAAATATTATGAAAGGGAGAAAAGCAGAAGTTCAAGCAAAACTAAAAGCAGTTTATATTAATGGACATATTATTCATTGTTATGCACCTCTACTTAATTCAGTAATGAGAAATACAACAAGTATTATATGGAATGTAAGAATATTTTTCTGTAATAATCTGACTGTATTCCAATACCCTGCTTGAGATAACAACATGTGTCCATTCTAAAGAAGCATATTGATGCCAACATTCCACATCCGTCCCCTACAAGGTGGTACTTCGACATATGACGCATAAACAAAGTTCAAGAAAATTTGTAACCTTTCAAAAAACTAACTTACTGAAATTCATTCAACGTCAAATGCAGATCAAACCATTGCAGAAGCAACAGAAACTTTAAAATTTCTGGTTGCTTATTATTTTAAGTTTTGGTTAGAGCTTTTTTCTCAGATTATGTTTCATGTTAAAAGTAGTTTACAACTAAATGCAATTTCAGAAAATAGTATGTTTAAAATTGATGAACATTTGACAAATTTCAAACTGCTATTTTAAAATTAAGAAGCTCAAAGTACTCTAAGAGTCCTTCAAAGGAAGCTAAGGAAGTATGTGACTTTATAGATGTTAATCTAATGGACAGATATTCTTCTACTAAACACTTTGTACGTGCTAAATTGTTCAACAAGAAATGCTTCACTAGGTATAAGGATGAACATCCTCCAGAAGAGAGAGCGCTGACCAGTGAAGCATATTCCATGACTGACAAAGAAAAGCTAGAAACGGAACTAAAAATATTCTGTCACAGGAGTGATGTTCGTGAATATTGCAAATTAATTCAGCTGCAGAAATTTATATTGAAAAAAGTAAAAATCCAGATGATGCTCTCAGCGAAATTACAAAACTAATAAAAATCCTCATGACATTTCCTATGACTATATCACAGGCATACCACTGTTTTTACATTGAAAAGAATAAAAAAAATTTAAGAGGCACTAAGGATTTGGAAAGACCAAATTCACTCAGTTATTTCAGTGGAGACAAATTTCCTCAGTTGTCATCCAGAGTTCAAAGAGAAATTTATTGACCTTTTGTGTAAATTAACAAAAGAAGATAGGATTTCATTTTTAAATGAGTAGATCAAGCTTGAACTATAACAATTTAGGTTAAAGTAATTAAAAATGTTTTATTTTGTTCTTTATTGTTGTCAAATTCCAGAAAAAGTTCCTTTTTCTAAATTTTTGTTTCCTTTTACATGATTTTAAAATAATGCTAAAAATTTTCTGAAGCAGTACCTCCACAAATTTTAGCTATGAGCTGACACTGATTTTATATCAAGGTCATAACTCATATCCAGGAAAGTGCCTCCCACAGACACCGTAATTTTTGAGCAGCCACATTCAACACACATTTTCTCTCTTCTGATAATGAAAGTCCACCTCTCTTTCCCTCCCTCCCTGATTTTTTAAAGTCCCATGGGAACTATGTATGAGGAATAAAACATACTGCAACTTGTGAAAATATTATTTGTTATTGTTTATTGTGATACAACTTTCATACAGTGTCAATATACACCTTTGTGCGTAATTGACTGTGGAAAATAAATGACTGCTATTAAAACACTGCCATCCTTTTTTTCCATAAGTTTCATTTATTACTCTGCAATACTTTCCAAATAACTGTTTTTTATGTGCTTCAAATTAAACACGTATTTCATTTAAATCAATTGGAGCATTAATAGGCTTAGGTACACCACCTGTTAACTTCACTTGTATGGAATTTCTGTTCATAGGAGTAATACTAGCAGATTTAGATATAACACACATGCATGCACTTGTACACTTATCTAACTCCTCATCCTCCTCATGAACTTTTTGTTCCAACACATACTTGACAACATCATTGAAGAGTGCTTTAAACATATGCTTGCCATAGATTGAGCCTGTCCATGGAAATGAATATTGCAGTACACAGAGTGAACTCCATTATTGTACCCCATCTGATGATCTCTACTTCTACTATAACTTCAAAGTTATAACGTGCTAAACTGAGATTAACATGTTGACGGTCTGTTGATAAGTAGGGGTGAACAGCAGCTTTCTGAAATGAATTACCTGTAGCCTGATGTGTGGTGCAGACCTTGGATATAGTGTAAACTTAACGTCTGGAAACAGTTCTATGTGCTGACTTGATTTCCACTCTAGTGTCATGGGAGTTGCACCAAGGAGTGTGTGCGGGTGCACTGACTCGATATACACTGCTGGTCAGAGGTATCAGGCACTGCATCATCTATTTCAGGGGCTGTTGTAATGAAGGAGGATTAAATGAAAACCATAAAATAAGTACACATATACAATGAATAATAATAAACATTGAGAGAGAAAAAATGGGTTGATGCAATTGACTGTGCAAGTCAGTTTTCTCTGTCTGTAGGTGGTGGATCTTGCTTTGTAATGATCAACCTTTCACTATGGTGCACACAGCATGAGTGTCGAATCCACGTGATGGCTAGAAGCCTGGATGCTATGGACGAGTGGTGGGGGTAGGTGATTGCAGTGCCATGCAAACAGAACAACTACACTCTAACACACACAAAAAAATCTATGCACCATGGAGAAATTACGCAAATGTGACAGAAATTGGTAGGCATGATGTACATTCACTGTCAAACTAATGATAGAATTTTAAAAAAATGAGATGATTTTTTCAAGAGAAAGAGTTCCACAAACTGAGCAAGTCAATAATTCGGTCTTGGCATTGATTGATGGAGTCGTTGGCTGCCCTCCTAAGGGATATTGTGCCAATTTCTGGTAAATTGACCTGTTAGATCGCCAAAATCCTTAGCTGGTTGGAGGACCCTGCCCGTAATGCTCCAAATGTTGTCACTTGGGGAGAGATCTGATCACCTTGTTGGCCAAGATAGGTTGTGGAAAGCACGAAGACAAGCAGTAGAAACTCTCACCATGTGTGGGTGGACATATCTTGCTGGAATGTAAGCCCAGGATGGTTTCTAATAAGGGCAACGAGCCAGGGCATAGAATATCATCAATGTACTGGTGTGTTGTAAGGGTGCTACTATGAAAGGAAATGGCACCACAGATCATCACTACTGGTTGTCGGGCTCTATGACAATTTACAGTCAAATTGGTAGGTCCTCACTGTCTGGTGCATCTCCAGACACGTCTTTGCTGGTCATCAGAGCTCAGTTTGAAGTGAGACTCATCACTGAGGACAATTCTATTCTGGCCAGCAAGGCACTGGATCTCTCCCTAATTGAGAATGTTTGGAGTGTTGTGAACAGAGCCCTCCAAACATCTTGGGATTTTGATGAGCTAACTCACCAATTGGACATAATTGTGCACAATATCACTCAGGAGGACGTCCAACAACTCTATCAATCAGTGCCAGCCAAATAACTGCTTGTGTAAGGGGCAAAGGTGGACAGGTGCATTATTGACTTGTTCAGTTTGTGAAGCTCCTTCCCTTGAATAAATCATCATTTTTTTTTAAATTTCAGTATTTTGTCCATGCATGTATATCACTTCTACCAATTTTTGTCCCATTCGCATAATTCCTTCATGGAGCATCACTTTCTTTTGGTCATAGAGTGTATTTTGGACTGGTAAAGCAAAAGGCTGTACCTGTATCCCCAGATGAGCCACCATGGATCACCATCATGGATTCTGACATCACTGATGATGTCTTGAATCACCTTTTTGGCTTGTGATGATGTATGGCATTTGTAAGGTCGACCATCTTGGGTTGAAATCTTTGATTTTAAACTTAGTGGTCAACTTGGATTTTTGCAAGGGTGCACTTGAGTCCTATAGTTAGCACACATGATTTACTTTCACTGCGATGTCTTTAGAAAAACCCAGTAGGGCAACTGAAATTTGGCAACCATGCAGACTGCACCAGCTGTGGAATGTTTGTGAGCTATAAATACATCCCACAACTGTTACATTGCATGACACAGGGAAGAGCCCAATAGGATATGACTGTGCTGGAGCGAAGAGGTCTTTGGTTACAGCACTGAACACTCAGGAAAACTTTGACATTGCATTTAATAATAGCTCCATCTCAGGATAATGAGTAGGTGAGTGATGCAGAACTTCTACCAGTTTGTTGTGTTAAGTCTGTGAACCTTACAGCTCTCACATAACACTACAGCTTGTGTGCATTCAGCGAATTTTGGTGTAACATAGTGGTGTATAGGTAATTTGTTACAATTTTTGCTACAACAAGAGCATTTTGTCAGAACTTTGCTGTAACATAGGGCATTATATCACGATATTTGCTGTAACATGGGGCAGCTTGGTATAATTTCACTGTAACAGAGGCATTTTGTTGCAATTTTTTACTGCCAGAAGGGGGATCTTGTTGGGATTTTTTTTTCTGTAGTATGGAGCATTTTGTTACAACTGAACTGTAATGTGGGGTAATATGTTACAGTTTCACAGTAATGTGGGCATTTTGGTATAATTTCGCTGTAACATGGGGTAATTTGTTACATTTTTGTTGTAACATGGGTCAATTAGTTAAAAATTTGTTATAAACCGTAGATGTATGGGGTAAATTTTCATGAAGTCTCCATGGTGCAACAAGATAAGTTAGCATTATTAATGCATTGCATTTATTAGTTCCTCAACATAATCACACAAAACTAATTTTATGTAGATTAAAACTGTGTGCCCGACCGAGACTCGAACTCGGGACCTTTGCCTTTCGCGGGCAAGTGCTCTACCAACTGAGCTACCGAAGCACGACTCACGCCCGGTACTCACAGCTTTACTTCTGCCAGTACCTCGTCTCCTACCTTCCAAACTTTACAGAAGCTCTCCTGCGAACCTTGCAGAACTAGCACTCCTGAAAGAAAGGATATTGCGGAGACATGGCTTAGCCACAGCCTGGGGCATGTTTCCAGGAGTGCTAGTTCTGCAAGGTTCGCAGGAGAGCTTCTGTAAAGTTTGGAAGGTAGGAGACGAGGTACTGGCAGAAGTAAAGCTGTGAGTACCGGGCATGAGTCGTGCTTCGGTAGCTCAGTTGGTAGAGCACTTGCCCGCGAAAGGCAAAGGTCCCGAGTTCGAGTCTCGGTCGGGCACACAGTTTTAATCTGCCAGGAAGTTTCATATCAGCGCACACTCCGCTGCAGAGTGAAAATCTCATTCTGGTAATTTTATGTAACTTAAATGACTACTGAGCAACACACGAATTATTCAGTAAGCCACCATATTTCCGCTTCACAGAATTATATTTAAAGTCTGACGTTTGTTTGAAATATTTGAGACCAGCCTTCATAAAATCAAAGTCCCCACAACATTGAGTAATTCTTAAGTTTGATGATTGTCAGAAATATTTCAAAGTCTAGTTGCATTTGAAAATATTTCAGTGTTCCACAAACTAGCAGACTTGCAGAATTTCCCAAAGTCCACATGTGTGGTTGTTTCACCACTCATCTCCTGATACTCAGAAATGTGACTGGCAAAAGACTTACCGCACAAGTGCCCTTGCTGAAAGAATCATACCAGAATTTGTTAGAAATTATTTAGAAATCCTGTGGAAATGTGTAAGCTCATCAAAACAATAAGTTGCTAGCCAATAGACATCCCACTATCCCACCAATTGATTTTGGAAATGGTAGATGTTCTACGTACAACATGAAACACTTAGTATTTATATTATGAATCACTTAAAAATGCAATGTTGGCCTGAACACTAGATCTCTCTATTTATAGGAGCGTTGACTGGGGTTTAACATATTGTCTACATCAATATTATTAGAGACAAAATACTATCTCACAGTGACAACAATATAAATCTGTAGTGACCTCCTTGAAGGAGGCATATCAAAATATCCATTGGATGTCTGCAATTTATGGAATATGTCAAAAATGGGGTAGAAATCCTATGGAATTAAGTATGCTTGCTAAAAACACATCTTGCTAGCAGTACACTGCATGCCAAAGGACAATTGCATCTGGTTGTTTCACGCTACATTATATGAGCCATATGTGAGGTTCAACTACTCAACATTCCATTCTACAGACCTGTATGACATGTGTTCTCATGTCTATAATGGTATCATATGAGTTTAGTTAGCTGCTGACGACAGGCTTTGTCCTTACAGAGGCAGTTGACGTCTCCATCAACCAGTTTCGCCTGCACAGAAAGAGACTTTGCCTTTTGACATCACATGTTGCAGGTCACTCTGGTGTTTCCACGAAACACACACCTCTTGATAGTGTCCTGGTTGAAGGAATTATACCAGTATTCGTCAGAAATGATGTAGAAATGCAGTAGAACTATCTGATGATCGAGTCATTCAATGCAATTTATGTGGAGGATTTCTAAAAAATCACTTAAAAATGCAATTCTAAACCGAACACTATACTAGTATCTGGTTATAGGAACGATGGATGAATGGTGTTCAATGTGCTGTCTACATCTAGAGCTACAAAACTCCATTTCATGCTGAGGAGTGCATTGCTCCACAGTGACATTGTTGGAATCACGCCAGTATGTGCCCGAAATGATTAAGAAATCCTGAGGGAACGTTTCAGCTGGCGCACTTTCCTAATATGTACAAACCTGAGTTGTAACATCTCCTTAATGCTTCCATATGTGTGTATTGATCTGTTACAATCCTTGTAGCTAGTCTTCAAATTTGTTTGATAAACGCTATCACATCTGCTTGGTAACATCATCAAACCAGTGGTAGCTGTCTGGACATTTTAGGGGTATGTATACATTATCATAGACGCCGACACACACAGGTGCATGCATGCAGTGGCCAGCTGCTTATCAGAGTGCTGTCTGTAATGGTTGTGTCAGTTCATGCAGCACAGTAGGACGCTGTCTAATTCTAAAACTAGGGCAGGTTAAGTGTAAAATCATACCACCTTAGGAATGAGTCTGAGAACTATGTCTCAGATCTAATAATGTTGGCTATGGTGGAGGTGTGCTACCCATAGCTTACAACAGACGACAGTCAAATGGCTGGATTCCAAACTGTATGGCGTGGCATTCCTCTTCTGGAAGTCTCAGCACTCCTCTTACTGGTGAAAGCAATCTATTGGTGTGACTATGTGATGCCATGTGGAGCACTGTTTGCAGCCATGCCATAAGAGCCACACTAGGGTGGGCCTCTGAACCAGCGAAAGTGGTGCCTGGAGAATCCAGTCAACTGCCTGGTGAAGCGCAGGGGGCAATGATCCACGGTGGCTGTTGGCCTGGTGCACTTGGGCTCGTTGGCGCAACTCTCTCCAGCACAGTGGCGCCACAGAGTGTCATGTCATGGGGAATGCAGAAGTTTTCTCTGGCGATAAAAATGTGTAAATAAAGACGCATCTGTCCCACTCCTATTGTACTGTAAACATTTAAAAAGCACGCTGTTTTAAACTTATGACAAGTGGTATAGTTCTGACAACCATGTAGACTGCACCAGTGGGCTTCCCACCATTTTAACCCTTTGACCACTGTGAATGAGTAAACGCATCATGCTCCACTGCTCCTCGGGTGCTGAGGACGTGTCTAAACGCTGCCTCTGGGTGTTCCTTAAGTGCTATTGACGTGTTTACACATCCCGTTCTGATGACGTTCTCATTGCTGCGGATGAGTTACTTCTATATCTTGGCGAATGAAAAGGTTTCGAGTATTTACAACATACGTGCCTTTTCTGAACAAAATAAGATTTCCTTCTATTCTCAATTGACATTTCATACACAGCAGTGGGTGAGGTAACATCAACCACATGCAAAGGCTACACAATGTCATTTTACCTCTCAAAACTCTTAAAAATTTCGTGAAGTACTTTTCTTAATTTGATGCAACACAGTAACTATGACAAATAACAAAAAGAAATTCAGTTCCTCAAAAGTAAAGATATCAGATGGTAAGATGTGCAAAAGTCAGTTTTTTTACCTAACAGTTAAAAAAAATCGGATGATAATACACTCCTGGAAATGGAAAAAAGAACACATTGACACCGGTGTGTCAGACCCACCATACTTGCTCCGGACACTGCGAGAGGGCTGTACAAGCAATGATCACACGCACGGCACAGCAGACACACCAGGAACCGCGGTGTTGGCCGTCGAATGGCGCTAGCTGCGCAGCATTTGTGCACCGCCGCCGTCAGTGTCAGCCAGTTTGCCGTGGCATACGGAGCTCCATCGCAGTCTTTAACACTGGTAGCATGCCGCGACAGCGTGGACGTGAACCGTATGTGCAGTTGACGGACTTTGAGCGAGGGCGTATAGTGGGCACGCGGGAGGCCGGGTGGACGTATCGCCGAATTGCTCAACACGTGGGGCGTGAGGTCTCCACAGTACATCGATGTTGTCGCCAGTGGTCGGCGGAAGGTGCACGTGCCCGTCGACCTGGGACCGGACCGCAGCGACGCACGGATGCACGCCAAGACCGTAGGATCCTACGCAGTGCCGTAGGTGACCGCACCGCCACTTCCCAGCAAATTAGGGACACTGTTGCTCCTGGGGTATCGGCGAGGACCATTCGCAACCGTCTCCATGAAGCTGGGCTACGGTCCCGCACACCGTTAGGCCGTCTTCCGCTCACGCCCCAACATTGTGCAGCCCGCCTCCAGTGGTGTCGCGACAGGCGTGAATGGAGGGACGAATGGAGACGTGTCGTCTTCAGCGATGAGAGTCGCTTCTGCCTTGGTGCCAATGATGGTCGTATGCGTGTTTGGCGCCGTGCAGGTGAGCGCCACAATCAGGACTGCATACGACCGAGGCACACAGGGCCAACACCCGGCATCATGGTGTGGGGAGCGATCTCCTACACTGGCCGTACACCACTGGTGATCGTCGAGGGGACACTGAATAGTGCACGGTACATCCAAACCATCATCGAACCCATCGTTCTACCATTCCTAGACCGGCAAGGGAACTTGCTGTTCCAACAGGACAATGCACGTCCGCATGTATCCCGTGCCACCCAACGTGCTCTAGAAGGTGTAAGTCAACTACCCTGGCCAGCAAGATCTCCGGATCTGTCCCCCATTGAGCATGTTTGGGACTGGATGAAGCGTCGTCTCACGCGGTCTGCACGTCCAGCACGAACGCTGGTCCAACTGAGGCGCCAGGTGAAAATGGCATGGCAAGCCGTTCCACAGGACTACATCCAGCATCTCTACGATCGTCTCCATGGGAGAATAGCAGCCTGCATTGCTGCGAAAGGTGGATATACACTGTACTAGTGCCGACATTGTGCATGCTCTGTTGCCTGTGTCTATGTGCCTGTGGTTCTGTCAGTGTGATCATGTGATGTATCTGACCCCAGGAATGTGTCAATAAAGTTTCCCCTTCCTGGGACAATGAATTCACGGTGTTCTTATTTCAATTTCCAGGAGTGTATTTCGTAGTGGCTGGAAAACTGTCTTTCAGCACAGGCAGCAACATTCCGTAAGTAGTATAGCAACAACAAAGCGCGCTCGGCACGAAATGCACAGCGCACATCTGTAGCAGTCAAAGATTAAAGTTACGGTAAGTAGATTTTTGAGGTTCTCTTCATTTTAAACTTAGGACAAGTGAGTTTTTTATTTTACCAATATTTTAAACTTAGGACAGGTGGCTGTATTGAATATCCCGCCATTTCAAACTCAGGAGAAGGGGGCTCTTCGGTTCCATATTTAGGGTGGCAATTGTTTAAGCATGCAAGCTGTGTCAGTGAACTGTGACATAGAGGGGTGGGATAGATTGTTGAAACACGCAGGCATTTCATGCGGACTGCAGAAATTTTAAACTTGCAGTAAATGCTCTCTTAGCAGAAGCGAACTGTAACATCATAGGAGAGGGGAAACCCATTGATTTTTGATTTTCCCGCCATTTTAAACTTAGATTTTAAATTTAGAGCAAGTGGTCTGTGATGGAAGAAGAAAACCCAGTGGCTATCTTGGAATCTATACTTAGAATGCATGAAATCTAACAAGCACACAGGCTGCAGGTCCGCCATCTTGGATTCTATATTTCGTACAAGTAACCTATTTCCACCATCTTTAGCCGGCCGGTGTGGCTGTGCGGTTCTAGGCGCTTCAGTCTGGAACCGCGTGACTGCTACGGTCGCAGGTTCGAATCCTGCCTCGGGCATGTAGTTCTAAGTTATAGGGGACTGATGACCACAGATGTTAAGTCCCATAGTGCTCAGAGCCAGTCCACCATCTTTGATTTCCCACCAATAGCACAATTCTCAACCCTGGAATTTCCAGCTAATTTACATTTAGGACAATTAAGTTCTGAGCTGTGATGTCTGAGGGATGGGGAGAAAACCCTGAAGCACAATTGGCTATTTTGAACGCCTCACTAGTTTTTGAATTTTCCATCAGTTTATAAATGTGGATAGTGGCCTATGACATGGGAGGTGCGGAGCTATGGGAAAAAATCTGGCAACATTGCATGGTGACACATCAATGACGTCACTGGAAATCTAGTAACAATGCAGAAAGGGCTTTATCTTGTACAGTCACTCTATTCCAAAGTATCTACCATAAAAATGTCCAAACATCATGTGCAGATTAAAAACATGCATATGAACATCCAACCGTAGAACTTTGTTTAAAGCCCTGCCAGGATCATGTTCCTGGAGCTCTGAGATATGCTTAGAATTTTCCAACCACTCCACCAACAAGATGCTCAATTGTGTTTCCCTGCAAATATGGAGATTTCGTAACAATGTCACTATTCTTTGTGAGGCCAAAGTCACAAGAAAATCATGTGCTGCACTTTATGGAAGGATAGTGAGTTTCTGTAAGCTGTTTAGAAATCTTCCACTCTCAAGTGCATCTGCAAGTACTGATGAATAGGAGCAAATTGTTATACCCATCTCAATCATAGATATGGAATTAAAGATCTTATTCACAATCACATCTCGTATGACTGACAATGGAAATGTGTTTAACATTCCTGTTCTTAGTTATTATTAAGAGGAACAAAGTGAAAAAGGATCTCTGCAGCCCAATAGAGTCACATACACTGATCAGCCACAACATGGTGACCACGTACCTAATAGCCAGTATGTCCACCTTTGGCATGGATAACAATGGCGATGCGTCATGCCTTGGTAGGTCGCTGTAGGGAGTTGGCACTACAACTGCACTCACAAGTCACGTAGTTCCCGCAAATTTGGGGGACAGGGGCGATGATCTCTGATGCCACATTCAATCATATCCCCATGTGTTCCTTGAACCACTCCATCGTACTCCTGGCCCTGGAACATGGCGCATTATCTTGTTGCAAAATGCCGCTGCTGTTGGCAAAAATGATCGCCATGAAGGGGTGTACGTGGTCTGCAACCTGTGTGCGATACTCCTTGGCTGTCATGGTGCCTTGCACGAACTCCACTGGACCCATGGATGCCCACATGAATGTTCCCCAGAGCATAATGGAACCGCCGCCAGCTTGTTTCCTTCCTTCAGTACAGGGGTCAAGGAACGCCCTCCCAATGGCATGATGAATGAGGTATTGGGATTCATCAGACCATACACGGCCCTGCCATTGCGCCAACGTCCAGTGTCGGTAGTCACGTGCCCATTTCAGTCGTAGTTGTCGTTGTGCGGTGTTAACACTGGCACATGCATGGGTCGTCGGCTGTGGAGACTCATCATTACGTGTGCACTGTGCGTTGAGACACACTTATATTCTGCCCATCATTAAAATCTGATGTTATTTCCGCCACAGTCCACCGCCTGTTCTGTTTTAGAAAGCTGCCCAGCCTACGACATCTGACATCTTTAACGAGGGTTGGCCACTCAACCCGACTATTCCTTGACTGGACATTGCACACCACACAGTCACCCGTTGAGGGTGAAGGGACTGCTCGATCGCGAAATGTGGATTCTCGGTCTCCTAAATTCGCCAATTCTGCTTATTGACGAACCCTTCCAATGAAAGTGGGCTTCGTCGCTAAACCAAACCATATTCACAACAACTCCTGTTCGTCAATTCTGTGGACAATGGAGGTGGCGAAACACGACTACTGTTCCATGACCCCCGGGGCTTAGCGGCTGATGGGTTTGAATCTGTATGGGAAGAGACGCAGGTCTTCAACGTCAATTTGCCACAGTGTCTCCCGGTTGATTCCCACCTGTTGTGCAGCTCGTCTGACCGATCTCCTAGGGCTGGTTTAAAACACAGCGCTTGTCTTCTCGATGTTTTCACGCGTTTTCACCCTTTTGGACGACCAACATTGCCAACACTGTCATCACGAACACTACCCGTTCTCTCAAACATGGCAATCAAATTATTGATTGTTAGCACACTTGGAGCAGTTGTCTTCAGCTTGAACTCGCTCGCAAACTTCCTTTGAGCCGCAGGTGGGCTGGTATTGCTCGCATAGTACGCCTTCACAAGCAGTATACGCTCAGGCACGCTGTACCGTGACATTTTCACGCGCAAGTGGCCAACAAAAAGGCGCGTGTACAAGCGCATACTAATTCCCATCATGCCCCGCGGTCTACCGTGCAATTTCAACGTCATAAAGCAAACCGTTCACAAATTATGACGATTTTATTCCGTATAGTCCAATAATTGTCACCCCGTATGTCTGCGCGTGAGAAACAACACGGTGTAATCGAATTTCTAAGCGAAGAGTTTGTAAACGCGTGGAGCACCCACATCTTCAGAGTGACTATGCAAGATTACACACGAGCGCTGCGTTATAAGCAACAATCCGACACCTTGTGTTCACTGTCATCGATCATCCCCTATACAGTCCCGACTTGGCTCCATCCGATTTTCATCCGTTTCCAAAACTTAAAGAATATCTTCGAGGACTTCACTATGATAGTGATGAAGCGGTGCAACCAAAAGTGAAGTTGTGGCTCTACAAACAATGTCAAATATTCTATAGTGACGGTACCGACAAACTGGTCTCTCGTTGGGAGAAATGTTTGTTGCCAGTGTGACTACGTCGTGAAATCAATACGTAGACATGAAGAATAAAGCTGTAGATTGTTAATAACGTTTGTTTTATGTAAAAGACTTTGAGTTTTCACATAAAAATTCGGAGGCATTACTTTTCAGCACGCCCTCGTACCTTAATTTCAAATGGCTCTGAGCACTATGGGACTTAACATCTGTGGTCATCAGTCCCCTAGAACTTAGAACTACTTAAACCTAACTAACCTAAGGACATCACACACATCCATGCCCGAGGCAGGATTCGAACCTGCGACCGTAGCGGTCACGCGGTTCCAGACTGAAGCGCCTAGAACCTCGTACCTTAAATTCAGCATTTAGTTCAGTATCTAATTTATATTCTGGTTTAGTACGTAAGTCAGATTTAATTTCATTTCTTAATGCCTGCATCAGGTTGATCATTCCGAGCAACACACTAGATGGCTCCTCCGTCTCAGCTCCTAGATTACTTTTTTTTGGTTCACCTACCAATGAGTCCTCTGATCCTGTCTCACTCTCTCGAAGTTTTTCTTTTCCTTCTCTTTCCCTTCCATAGCACGATATTGATTCCTAAGCGTCTTATTTTACTTATCTTAAAATAAATGGCACACTAGTCCGTGTTACGTGACGATGATGACAGCCGGTGCGATGAGGTGGACGAGTTGCAGAATCTCGGGCTGTCGTACCGCAACCAGCGCTCTCTGACGACCACTCGCAGCTGTGGGCAGCAACGATCCGCGCCTCGCCCTCCCGGCCTCGCACCGGCTCCGCACCAGCTGCTCTCGACCGCCTCGTATTCGCTGCTGCTCGCCCCTGAATTAGCAGGCACGTACACCCATGGCAATTCAAGACTGTCCAGGTACCCTTGTCTTAGCACAGGACTGTGCAGGGTAGATCTGACCGCCCTAAACGATGACACCACTGCACCACATCCGCTCGCTCGGGTAACCTACAATTCACAAGACATCGTGCAAACTTGACGTCATTTTGTCGCCACTCGCTGTATCGAAGACAAAAAGAGCTTCTGTTGACTTTCGTGATTGTTCGATTCACAAAATGCGAGGCGAACATGACGTTCAAAACAATAACATTCACCTAAAGTAGAGAGAACAGGAGGTTACGCTTTTTATTTACTGCAGGGTACGTTAACCTCGAAGTTACGTTATTTATAAATATGGAAAGTTCTGGGTTCATGTGAACAGTGAGAAATTAAAGCGTTAGCAAGAATTAACTCTGAAACTTACTGAAAAAGTTGTACTATTTTTCCTAATACGCCTTCATCAACACCGACAGTGAGACGACTTACTGATTTACAAGAAGAAAAAAGCTGAGACAGCCAGCATTGAATCCAATAACGCATATATTCAACAGTGTTCATTAAGGCGCCTCAACAAAATAAGCCTGTTTTTAGAAACTGTGAAAATTAGTCTGAGGAGTTTGTCTGCAATTAGAAAGGATTGGTAGCCATTCCAGGGGACAAATTAAAGCTGTAGTTTATTTATTTTATTTCCAATGAATAAATACTCTTTCTAAACACTGAGGACCTCCTGAAACCGCGTCGGTATTGGTAAAATTTGTTGTAACAAAATTACAAACAAACGTAAGATTGGTGGTTAAAGGTGTGTTGTAACCGAACCCACTGATTGCAACGTGTGACCAATACGCATAACTTATTAAAGTACACGAATCGCCTGTTACGAAATTTTTCGGAGCCGGGAAAGAATTTCTTTTTAACCGTAAAAATCGCAAGTTTTAGCTGATAGGAGAGGCGTGTTTGCTCTTGAAATGCCTGCCATATGTAGAATAATAGGTTACGTCACTGGAGGAAAACTTGATTCTCTGACTTCCCGTTCCAAGAATTTCTGACACTGGCCACCTTCTGCGGCGACCGAGATGCTAGCGAGCCGACCCTCCGTGTGCTCCGCCCCACCGGTAAAACGGCTCCTTTCTCCCAGTGAAACCGAAAGCTTTTAGCGCTCAGTTGAGCATCGGCATTTACTCTGTACTTCAAAACTCTTAATTTTATATTGACTTAAAGGATGTTTAATTATTTGTGGCGACACGCAATCTAACACTCCTCCTGCAAAAAATATCATTTCTATGAAGATGTGCGTTTGCCAACTCTGAAGAAGCAATTCAGCTCTAATGTTTCTGAAATTGTTTTGCTTCAGTATGTAATGAATTTCCTTAAACAAAATTTGTTTGAATTTTCCTATCTAGAGTAAGATGGATACATGCTGTGAGACTGTGACAGCCCATGGCTACGATCTTGAAATATGAGTTACTGAGAAAGTAAAATTTTATAGTTTGAAATAAGTAAAATTAATCTCGAGAAAATTCTTAGCGAATGCTTTAGCAAAGCGACCTCTGTCTTTATGTTTAATACTCATAGAACTTTGAAGCTGCTTTTACTGGCTTCGCTACTTTAACTGAAATTACGACAATCTTGTACTGTCGCGATTCTGAAACGTTTTCTAACGACCTTTTGATCGTTTGAATTTACGCAAAATCTGTTAAAAGTACTGACAGAGAAATGAGGATATAGTTTTTTTGGAAATGTCAGTGAAATAACTTGGAAGAGAATTTTTAAATTCACAGTTTCTATACAGAAAATGAACACATGAGAAATTGACTGTAATATTCGTTTACAAACCTATCCAATTAGATTTAATAAAAAAAGTTCTTGTCTTAGCGAACCTAGCGGTGGTTGTGCTGTAGTTGTAGACTGCAGTATGAGAAATGGTTAGGCCCTCCATGTCTCCAGTAAGATGGAATTACTATATTGCTACCACGCCACTTGCTGTAGTCGTTTTGTTGATGTACCAAAATTCCGTTATATATTATCTTTGGATAAGCTTACTTGCTGAGAGTCGTAATTTCCAGGGTCGATTTTAGTACACAAATATCGCTGCCATACACCAATAACCACAATTTTAGCGCTTTGTAGCACTTAACATCGGCCGACATGACCCGCTAAGAATTCAAAGCAGGCTTCCTCGCCTGCGGCTCTGCTGCAACTCTCTTCCACTTACCTCTTTTTCCACTCTGCCCACGCATCCTGGGCGCCAAGGTCATTCACACAACCGCGGGTTGAAAACTTGTAGTGGCTCCTCTTGTTTTCTATTTACGTTGGCAAATATTTTTACATTTTTAAATTAACTCGTGATTATTACAGCCTTTACAGTCATAATACACATTTATTATTTTAGTCTTAGTTTAATAGGCAGATACTCTTTCCTGCTTCTTACAACTGTTAGGCCCATACTTTTAACATCTCGCTACAACTGATATCTAATGATAGGTTTTCAAAGTGTTTTCTTAACGAAAAAAAAGTTACAAATCTTTTATCAAATTTACGTTGTATCGTTACATATGCCATATATTTCGTTGAATTATCCTGAGTATCACTTCAAGAAAATTTATCTTCAGACAACATAACTCTCATTGAATCATTAGGACGTTAATTTTTTTACATCTTCCAACAAGATAACATACCCAGTCAAAAAACTCTACTGCTCACAATGTAATTAAGAAACTTATTAACCAATCCCTTTTTTTCACAATAGTGCCCCTATTTATCATTACATAGGGCAACCTATTGTAAAAAAAAATCGTTTACTGAACCACGTCCATCATAAATTATCAATTTCGAAAATCTACTGACTAAGTTATTAGATGCATATTCTGTTTATCTACATGTACACACAGATCATTCGCAGCTAAGGAAATAAACTGTTCTAAATATGAAATTTAAAATCAAAAGGAGGCAGTGCGTCCTAGATCATCCCTTGCTTACACTTCATTTTTACTATGTGTATGCACCTCTTTACTGAACTTAGTGAGTTTTTTCTCATTCTGTCTGATGTCTCTGTTCTCACTATTTTGTGAGTCTGTTATCTCAACTCCCTAAGCTATTCCTTTTTTTCAGTCTTCGCACACTTACATTTTATAAAATATTAGGTTTTTCTGAGACTTGATGAACATATAACATAAACATACAAAATTATTTTCGTGACGCAATGTTAATAACTTCACTATTGGTTTTATCAATATATCTCAGGCAATTTTCTTCCGTCTGTAAATTATTAATTTGAACTCTTAATTCATATTTTTTTAAATCGACTATGTTCCTCAAACCTAGTCTTTTACCAGATCTAGGAAATTTCAAAAAATAAGCATCGGCGTGAGGAATATTTACAGTCTTGTAAGGTCCACTGTACATGAATTAAAATTTGCTAATATCATAATAAGTTTCACAATGTTTATTGTGAGTTTTCACAAGGACCAAATCGCCTGTCTTGAAGTTAGGAAATTTCAGATACTCCACATGCCTACGAATCCTATTCTCAGCTTGCTTTTTCATTTTGTTTCGAAGTTCTTGTTTTTTCTCGTCTATTGTAATTTCATTACGAGGAGCCAAATCTAGTACGTCTTCTACCGGACCATTTGATTTCTCTTCTTCCAATATCTCTTCTGGAGTAAAACCAGCCGACCGTGTGGCCGAGCGGTCCTAGGCGCTTCAGTCTGGAACCGCTCGACCGCTAAGGTCACAGGTTCGAATCCTGCCTCGGACATGGATGTGTGTGATGTCCTTAGGTTAGTTAGGTTTATGTAGTTCTAAGTTCTAGGGGAGTGATGACCTCAGATGTTAAAAATGGTTCAAATGGCTCTGAGCACTATGGGACTTAACTTCTAAGGTCATCAGTCCCCTAGAGCTTAGAACTACTTAAACCTAACTAACCTAAGGACGTCACACACATCCATGACCGAGGCAGGATTCGAACCTGCGACCGCAGCGGTCGCGCGGCTCCAGACTGTAGTTCCTAGAACCGCTCGGCAACACCGTCCGGCCTCAGATGTTAAGTCCCATAGTTTCCAGAGCCATTTGAACCATTTTTGGAGTAAAACCTGTAGTCTCATGATTTAACGTGTTCATTATTTGTTCGAACTTTGTTACATAACTTCGAATTAATCGCCCACTCACTCGCATATACCTCCTACCAGATTACTTGACGGGTGGTAGGCAGAAACATACGTATAACCTGTACTTGGTTGTTTGCCACACCATCTGTCCATAACTTTGACCAGAACTGCGCGCCATAATCCGATAATACACTTTTTGATTTACCTATTTTTACAAAATAGGCTAGGGCCATTTCATTATATACTCCTCTAGTAATTGCTTTTCTTAATGGATGTAGCTATATAAATTTAGAAAAAAGCTCTACCGCCATCAAAATGTACGAAAAGTTCACTGGAGTCTTTGGTAAAGCGCCGAAAATATCCAAAGCGACTGTATCCAGCACATCATCTGGTTTGATAATCTGCACTGGACCTCTACTGGTGGCATTCACCACTTAAGCCTTTTGACAGATATTGCACTACCTTCTTACCAGCTTATTAAAATTTTTCTGCACACTTCTTAGCTGCGCAATGGCCATACGCCAAATGAAAATTGTCTATAACTTCATTCACAAATTGTGAAGGCCAAAATACCCTCCACATTCCTGGGTTAACTGTTTTTTGTAAGTGCAATATTCCTTGTATGTCTTGTAAGATGCTCTAATGTTTACCGCATCGGCATCGTCAAATTTGACTTTCGCTGACTTTAAATCTTCGTTTGCGTTCTGAAAGTATCTCACATTTTTGCAAATATCTTTTATTACATCTTTGCATTCTACATGTTTAAATTGCTAATCTGGAACGTATATTATTTTCGTCCATCTTATTTGGGAATCTGCATTTTAGGGTAATCTATATAAAGCATCAGAAACATAGTTCTCTGTGCTCTTCATAAATCTAATTTCGGCTATCTTTTAAAAAAGTCAACTGCCGATGATTTGTGTGAATTATGGTTTTATTTCTCCATAAGTAATTCTTAAAATTTTGTAATCCCCAAACAATCACCAATGTTTCATTCTCAGACACAGTATAATTTCCCCCAGACTTACCGAGGGTTCGTCTAGCAAAAGCTACAGGTTCTTGTTCTAGCTTGGCACCTATTTCCTTTTCCTGAAACAGGCACACTTCTAATCCGTAATCCGAACTGCCCGTTGTCATGTGGAAAGGTTCCTTTAAACTTGGTTGACACAATTTAATTTCTCTAGCCAAACACTCTTTAAAATTGTTGGAGGCTAATTCACATTCATTTGTCCAAATGAATGCACTGTTCTTTTTAAGTAACTAATTTAAATTTGGATCAATAAATCCTTGGTCATTTACATATTTAACGTAGAATGAACACATTCCTAGAAAAGACTTCAATTGTTTTCTTGACCTTACTCTTGAAAATCACGGATAGCCTTCACTTTATCAGGATCCTTTTCAATACCGTTGACTATAACAATGTACCCCAGGAATTTTATTCGTTTCCTCATAAAATCGCACTTCTTCGGTTTCAACGTCATGCCCCCTTTTATCAAAGCTTTAAACACCTTGCCTAATAGAATTAAATGTTCCTGCCAGGTCCGCAGCTTGTGGTCGTGCGGTAGCGTTCTCGCTTCCCACGCCCGGGTTCCCGGGTTCGATTCCCGGCGGGGTCAGGGATTTTCTCTGGCACGTGATGACTGGGTGTTGTGTGATGTCCTTAGGTTAGTTAGCTTTAAGTAGTTCTAAGTTCTAGGTGACTAATGACCATATATGTTAAGTCCCATAGTGCTCAGAGCCATTTGAACCATTTGTTCCTGCCAGGTTTTACTGACAATCATCAGATCGTCAACGTATGCTGATATTTGTGAATTTAACTCATTTCCCAGTACACTATCTAGTGCTCTAATAAACACCGAAACCGAAGTGTTCAACCCAAAGGCTACAACTTTTTAATTGTAATACTTCCAGCAAAAAGAAACGCGGTATACTTTCTCGATTCTTTACCTAAGGCTATCTGCCAATACCCAGCTGTCAAATCGAGACTGGTCATGTAACGTATATCATGGAAGTTCTGGAGAAATTTGTCAAGAGCTTCAGGACGATCTGTCTTTCGTCTCCCGTTTTAGTATTTTGTTTGGTGTTCTTGCGTCAATAACTAGTCTTACGCTACAATCTTTTTCATTCGCTAGCACTATTGCTGCATTCTAGTACTCCCCACTCGATCATTCTATTTCTTTTTTGGCTACAGCTTTCTTTGAAAAAAAGGTTTTTGTTCTATTACATCCAAATGACGTTCGTAATGTACTATCCTTCCTGGTGATTTGAGAATACCTTTTCATTCTTCATTACAACTTTGAATAACTCCTCTTTTTGTTCCGCTGATATTCCACCAGTTGAGTCTAATATCCTCCTAAACTCATTTTCTTTGCGGTTATTTTCGGCCAGATGCTGAACATGATGTCTGGCCTAAGGTTGCTTCCTGTTGTATGTCTCGATATTTTCTCCTCCGCTTCTTTTCTGCGTTTTTGGCAACTTTTTACCCTTGATACATATCTTCTTCCCCTTCTTCGTCTTCTTCACTATCTCCGTCCAGTATTAGTTTAGTATCACATGGCGTTTCAGCAACTTCATTGGCAGCTTTTTTCATTAACGTTAGCTTTCTTATTTCTTCTGGAGGAAAACTAAACTTGTCATCGCTACTACTTTCCGCTGCATCGATTACTTGAGGCAAAACTGTGCTCTTTCCTTTGGCTCGACATGCTGCTAGAAATTCTGCAGTTAATCGGTAAATCTCTTTACTGTCTTCATCTTCTTCCAACAAGTTCCCATGGGAATCATACAAGAAATTTTCTTCATCATCCTACACTGTCAATGAATCTTCCCGATTTTCTACGATTTCAGCAAAAATACTATCAGCTTCCTGCCCTTTCTCTTCATCGGGTACATATCTCATGATCTCCTTACTATCTTCAGAATTGCTTACATCATGATGAACATCTGCCTCTACTGAATACACATCAAAACTGAAATGGATTTCTACTAATTTTATTCTAGGATCCTCTTCATTTTCCTCTTCGAAGTTACCCTCCTTTTGAATCTCTTCTCTAAAAATTGGTCGGTTTCGGAGAATAGGATTATCTCATAAAAATCTATTAGCTCTTGCATTTTTGTGCACAGCTGTTTCCTTTCCTTCTCGTCCGACCGGTCAGTAAGAATATGCCCTTCCTTCGGTACTTCCAAAATAAAATTCCTTGTCCCTGAACCACAAGCTCTACCTCTCTTCCTGCCACTAACCCCTCTTCCGTCTGATGATCTCCAATTCCATTTACCTCTGTAGCGATCGTTTCTTATTTATTTCCATGTGTCTGTATCCCGAGGTTTATCATTTTATTGTCTTGGTTGCGAAATGAGTTTCCAACTGGACAATACACCACCTCTCTACGCCTATCTTCGTGCGAATAGTATTTTTGCCGTCTTCTTCTCTTGTGCCAGTTTCGACACTCCATGCCTGACAGACCATAAATGAACACAGACTTTAGTTTTCCTCTTCTCCATGCCACCTACAAGTATTGGAGTTGCCCCCACCACGGTTTCCAAAACCGCCTCTACCACGTCCTCTCATCACATTTATTTGATGTCCATTTCGGCCACCTCTTTCAGGCACATTTTCGTCCCTGAAAGTTCTTTGGTCGCGTGTCTGACGCCACCTATCTTCGTCTTCGACCTTCTCTAAGAAATCGTCGACCGTCTTGTGATAGCTACCGGTGTATCGTTTTGAATCATCGAGCAATTTCTTCCATAATTCCCACACTGTCTCTGACTCTGAACGCCTCTCTTTCAAATATTCCAAACTCTTAAACCAGGATTCACAGTAGCTCTTCATATTATAGCATCACTGATTCTCTGACATTTTCGCGACGACGAACTCTCGCCACAACCTATCCTGTTTTTGGATAGACCAATACTCTTCTAAAAACTTCTCTTTCAACTCAGAGAACGTCGTATTCGCCGTGTCTAAGTTTAACTCCCAGATCTTAGCACTACCTGTCATAGGATCAATTGCTAAATTAATCTTTTCCTGTTGTCTCATTTCCCTTGACAGCATTTCGTTCGCAATTCTTTTCAAAATCCACAGGCTGCCAGCCTTTTGATTTGGCTTGAGGATATTGTGTCTCCTCCTTACTCAAAAACTCCGTTTTATGCATAACCAAGGGAGTACTACTCGCTTTGTTTTGCAATTGAAGGCGTAATGATTCCACTTCACTACAGAATTGTGTAGTCATATTTGTTACATCACCAACACTGCTTTGTACTTGCGATAAAGCGCTTTAACCTTCGTGAAATGAACTTTTAACGCCACGACGTCAGCTTTAGTTTCTTCGGCAATTTCAGTCTTTATTCACGGAAGGAGTGCATGTAATTTATTCCCTGCCGTCGGTTCTACATCCTCTTCTATTCTTTGTAATCCGGTATTAAACCTTTAATTAATACCTACTACTTCGTTTTCTACTTTTGCTAATTCACTTTTTACTGGAGAAATAGATGTACTGAGTTCAGTAATCCTCTGTCTCTGTAAATTCAATTAGCCAAGTTCGCATCCATCGTTTTCGTTAAATTCGCATCTAGATCACAGATATTCTTGTCTAGATCAGAGATTTTTACATCCAGCCTTTGGGTCTCAGTTTTCACCTGTGTTTCCAAATCCTGGTTACCAGTTTTAATATCTGTTTGTAGCATCCATATGTTACGGTTCATTGTGGTCATGTTAGTCGCCACGTTTTTCAAGATTTCCATGATTTCAGAAGTAGAAGATTCCCCTCCTACTTCCATAGTTCGATTCTGTTCAGCTTCTTGCTGATCGAAACTTACTGGCTCATTCTCTAATTTGATCACCATTGGTGAGGATTCACTTCATGGTCAAGTAAGCTTGAGCGCACTGCCACTTGCTACTGGCGTTGCCAACTGTTGGCTAACGTTTCCATTATCTCTGCTCGCGTCAGTGCCATCAGCAATCGCATCATTTTTGCGAACGCTATAGGCTCCATCTTGATTTTTTGGGGCCCCTGATTATTGTTAGGACTCGCCATTCTCTCAAATTGTTGTTAATGCCTCAATAATACCTATATACTTTCAAATACGAACTGTCGTATGGTCCTAAACTGCTATTGACCCAGTACTTTATAAGTTATCGTTATCTACTTTTAACAAACTTCTGGTATTTTTCCGAACAGAACTTAAGTACCTTTTCTCACTAAAAAAGACTTAAAAGTCCTGTCACGGTCGGCAAGTGTAACCGAACCCATCGACTGCAACGTGTGACCTAATCGCATAAATTATTAAAGTACACCAATCGCATGTAATCGAATTTTTTGAAATTTTTCCTAGCAGGGAAAGTATTTCCTTGTAACTACGAAAATCGCAATTTTTAGCTAATATCAAAGCTGTGTTTGCTCTTGAAACGTTTGGCATATGGAAAATAATAGTTTATCCCACTGGAAGAAACTTGATTTGCTGATTTACGGTGTTCCGAGAATTTCTGGCGCTAGCCGCTTTCTGCGGCGACCGAACTGCTGGAGCGCCGACCCTCCGTGTCGTCCACCACACCAATAAAAATGGCTCCCTTCTCCCAGCGAAACCGAAAACTTTTACCGCTCAGTTGAGCATCGGCGTCTAATCTACACTTCAAAACTGTTAATTTTATATTGACTAAAAGGATGTCTAATTATATGTGACCATGAGCAACCTAATAGAATGTAAATTTAATTTTAAGGCTGATAATTTACTATGGCTCTCTATCCAAAGCGATATGTGAATAACGGAGCTCGATTTGCACTTCTTTCGGCACACAGCGAAGGGGAACACACTGTACAATGACTTGACTGTCTACCATACTGTTTCATCCAACCTCCGCATTTGGTTGTAGACTGGTTCTTATCCTATCCAACGACGGTCCTCTTGCAAAAAATATTATTTCTACGAAGATTTGCGGTCGCCAGCTCTGAATGAGCAATACAACTTTACTGTTTCTGAAATTATTGTACTTCAGTATGTAATGAATTTACTTTAATAAAATTTGTCTGAATTTTCCTACCTGGAATCAAGATGGACACAAGCTGCGAGACTGTGACATAGCACAATGGCTACCGTCTTGAAATAGGGCAGTTATTAAGAAATGAGAATTTTATGACTTGAAATAAGTAAAATTAATCTCAAGAAAATTCTTAGCTACTACTTCAGCAAAGCGACCTTTGTTTTTATGTTTCATACTCTTACAAGTTTGAAACTGTTTTTACTGGCTTTGCTAACGTTCACTGAAATTACGACAATCTTGGTGTTGACGTGATTCTGTAACATTTTCTAACGACCTTTTGATCGTTTGAATTTACACAAAATCAGTTAAAACCATTGACAAAGAAATGCGAATATAGCTTTTTGGAAATGTCAGTGAAATAACTTGGAACATAATTCTTAAATTCGTAGATTCTATACAGAAAATGAACACATGAGAAATTGACTGTAATATTAATTTACGAGAGTTGTCCAGAAAGTAATGTACCACATTTTTTTCTCATCCGAAAACAATGCTACGAATGCGAAACGTTACGTATGTATCATTTGAAGTTACCTGAGTGAGCGCGCCAAGTTTCGGTCACTTCCGACAGATAGAATAGCTGCAGGACAGTTTCAAAATGGCGTCTGTAGGTGATGTGCGTTATAAGCAACGTGCCGTCATCGAATTTCTCACTGCAGAGAAAAAAACTGTGGGGAATATTCACAAACGCTGGCGCCAAGTCTATGGAGCATCTGCTGTCGACAGAAGTACAGTTAATCGCTGGGCACGGAGGGTGAGGTCATCAGAAGGCGGTTCGGTTGAGCTTCACGATTTGCAGTGGTCGGGGAGACCATCCACGGCTGTCACACCTCCCCATGAAGAATACGTGTCTCGGTTCGAATCCCGGTCTGGTAGAAAAGTTTCCATCGTTTTATTTCTAATTGTAGCACGCGCACACTAAACTACAGGTGGCAAATGGTTATGATTTTTAACACCTCTCCATGCGTTTTCAACAATAACGGTTGGTACAAGTTGCGACTTCCTGTCAGACATAGAACTTTTCGTCGTATCAGTTATCTCTTGTGGCCTCTTGTAAAACTATTTTGTACAGTCAAACGACTGTACCGAAAAGAGAGCAGAGGACCTGCAAGACATTTACGTTATGTGAGTTGCATACAAATCAGGTGAAACGTAATTCAGTTCGTTAGGATACTTTTGAACATGATAGTACAGTCTCTGTTAACAACATTATGCTATATCGTCTTCTTTAACGGCAATGTGGAGGCTTCGTGAGGAACATTGGTGTCCAGACCTCTCTATACAGATCTTCCAAAGTTGCGCTCACAGTGGCTCCGACAATGTCGTCAGACATCGCCCGAACGTCGGCCGACAGCATGGTCACAGTGCGTCCGATCTCTCTCGCTAGACTTTGAAGGGATCAAGGAGGTCAGAATCTGCCAGTAAAACCCCGATTCAAGAATCGAACTCCCATGTGCAAAGGAGATTTAAAGTATAATTATTTTACAAATGACTTAATCAGTTAATGTGTTAAATACACTCCTGGAAATTGAAATAAGAACACCGTGAATTCATTGTCCCAGGTAGGGGAAACTTTATTGACACATTCCTGGGGTCAGATACATCACATGATCACACTGACAGAACCACAGGCACATAGACACAGGCAACAGAGCATGCACAATGTCGGCACTAGTACAGTGTATATCCACCTTTCGCAGCAATGCAGGCTGCTATTCTCCCATGGAGACGATCGTAGAGATGCTGGATGTAGTCCTGTGGAACGGCTTGCCATGCCATTTCCACCTGGCGCCTCAGTTGGACCAACGTTCGTGCTGGACGTGCAGACCGCGTGAGACGACGCTTCATCCAGTCCCAAACATGCTCAATGGGGGACAGATCCGGAGATCTTGCTGGCCAGGGTAGTTGACTTACACCTTCTAGAGCACGTTGGGTGGCACGGGATACATGCGGACGTGCATTGTCCTGTTGGAACAGCAAGTTCCCTTGCCGGTCTAGGAATGGTAGAACGATGGGTTCGATGACGGTTTGGATGTACCGTGCACTATTCAGTGTCCCCTCGACGATCACCAGTGGTGTACGGCCAGTGTATGAGATCGCTCCCCACACCATGATGCCCGGTGTTGGCCCTGTGTGCCTCGGTCGTATGCAGTCCTGATTGTGGCGCTCACCTGCACGGCGCCAAACACGCATACGACCATCATTGGCACCAAGGCAGAAGCGACTCTCATCGCTGAAGACGACACGTCTCCATTCGTCCCTCCATTCACGCCTGTCGCGACACCACTGGAGGCGGGCTGCACGATGTTGGGGCGTGAGCGGAAGACGGCCTAACGGTGTGCGGGACCGTAGCCCAGCTTCATGGAGACGGTTGCGAATGGTCCTCGCCGATACCCCAGGAGCAACAGTGTCCCTAATTTGCTGGGAAGTGGCGGTGCGGTCCCCTACGGCACTGCGTAGGATCCTACGGTCTTGGCGTGCATCCGTGCGTCGCTGCGGTCCGGTCCCAGGTCGACAGGCACGTGCACCTTCCGCCGACCACTGGCGACAACATCGATGTACTGTGGAGACCTCACGCCCCACGTGTTGAGCAATTCGGCGGTACGTCCACCCGGCCTCCCGCATGCCCACTATACGCCCTCGCTCAAAGTCCGTCAACTGCACATACGGTTCACGTCCACGCTGTCGCGGCATGCTACCAGTGTTAAAGACTGCGATGGAGCTCCGTATGCCACGGCAAACTGGCTGACACTGACGGCGGCGGTGCACAAATGCTGCGCAGCTAGCGCCATTCGACGGCCAACACCGCGGTTCCTGGTGTGTCCGCTGTGCCGTGCGTGTGATCATTGCTTGTACAGCCCTCTCGCAGTGTCCGGAGCAAGTATGGTGGGTCTGACACACCGGTGTCAATGTGTTCTTTTTTCCATTTCCAGGAGTGTATTTGACGTTAAGCTTATAAGCCAGAAAAGCTTTCGGAAAGGTGTTGGAAATCGCTAAGTGTTCTCATGATGAAATACTGAATCAATATCGTGTGGGTAATGTGCGCTACATTTCATGAAAACGCTAATTTTTCACGCGTCCCCATAATTGTGACTTCATATCTCCTGTATTATGTGTCATACAATGACATACTTTTGCAGGTGCTATAACACGAAAGCTGCAAGTTAGCGCCAAGTATAACGCTATGCTCACCGTTCAGTGTTACCCGTATTACGCTCTGGGAGGATTTTAGAAATGTTTTGACCGTGTGTTTACCTAACGGGCAGAGGGTATCGAACAGTAATTTCGTATTTATGGCAATTAACAGAAAACTGAACAGGCTTTGCTCTGGGAGTAACGAAAGTCGAAAGGTTCATACAAATGAAACTATAAACGGTCGCCAGCCTAATTAGGCATAATAATTTGAAACATTATGTTTTAAGAAAAATGAATATGAGTTACTGAATTGACTTTCATTAATACTCCTTTTGAATAGTGCAATGAATACACACGAGTACCGGAAGAACTGAGTAGTGGGTAGCAGTAGTTACTGTTTACACAAATCAGCAATCATAGGAAATTCAAAAGTTATTTCACTTGTAGTAATAATAGTTACTGTAGCAATCAATAGCTAACTCAGCACTAAGATGTTATTAAAGGCCTCATGAGACTAAAATTGGGCATGACAAAAGTCCTAGTTTAACTAACATACAGATACCACAAATGAGGTTAAATAACATTACACAGACACTTTTTATACTCACACTCTTATGGAAATGCTTCAGATTTCTTTAGCAAAAGCAATATTTAGTTTATCTTTCTTATAATAGAAAAGAATATAGTGGGGACCCATAAACTGAAACTGTATTTACAGGCAAATTCTGTGACTATTCCAGAAACAAATTGCAATTTTCCAATATTGATTTCCAACCCGACTTGAAACAGTTTATGTGTTCATGGTTTAAAGCAAGTAATTCAAATATTAAGTTCAATTAACTTCAGAAAATAGTTCATGGTAATAATCAAAGCAAAATTACTTTTCATATAGGTTAAATTTGTGTGCCTTATCCATTACCTGTGAAACAGGTATTTTTACAGTAACACTACACAGTTTGGCACTGAACTTGAGCACATTTAGTACAGAAGCAAACCATTAATTAATTAGAAACAGGATACTCTGTTTCTGTACATTTAGGAACGGACCCTACATGACACATATCTGAGTTCCTGAAGTGGGCGGAACAGTGGCGCAATAGTGGTGGCTATCTGGTCTCACACTCTTGATGTTGAATGCTCTTTATAGATTCTTCTTGGTGACGTATTATCCTTGTTTTAGAGCCATTCCACAATAACAAGAGCACCATACGACAGCCAGAACCACATCCGAGGCAATTTCAATATAAATTGGCTTTCAAATGCCTCACTTGACACCCTCGATGTTAACCGTACAACGGCTAGCCACTGACTGCTTAATGTGCTCACCCAGTAGCCGCCCAGATCGACCGCCAAAACCACCTTTTAACGCGCGCCAGGCCACTTCCGTAGCGGAGGGGTTCCCTACACCTTTTGTGCTATGCAGCATTAAGCATGAACCAGTTTCCAAAGTACAATTTATCTTTCAGAACAAACATATTTTATAAAGTTTCATTATTTTTAAACATTATTTTAGTTTCCATAATACATATATTACAAAATTCCACTTTCTTTCTGACAATTCAATGACCTTCATTAGTAAAGAACAACCACTTCATAGTTACATACACATAATTGCACAGTATAAACTACTTACAATCGATATTGGTGTTACAGTACCTTCAGTGGCATACTCTCTGCAAACTCTTGCATATAGAGTCTGTAATAAAGAAGTAATCAAGTAATACACACATCAAAAAAAAGTTTTGCCTCACCTCGGTTCCGAGAGTTTCGGAACCTGTTCAGAAAATTGGAATAGAGATCAACATAAACATCATTTCCGCCCTTTTTAATGATCATGAAAACAACACATTGCACATTGTAGCATCATACAGCGAGACCTTCAGAGCTGGTCGTCCAGATTGCTGTACACACCGGTACCTCTAATACCCAGTAGCACGTCCTCTTGCAATTGATGCATGCCTGTATTCGTCGTGGCATATTATCCACAAGTTCATCAAGGCACTGTTGGTCCAGATTGTCCCACTTCTCAACAGCGATTCGGCGTAGATCCCTCAGAGTGGTTGATGGGTCATGTCGTCCATAAACAGACCTTTTGAGTCTATTCCAGGCATGTTCGATAGGGTTCATGTCTGGAGAACATGCTGGCCACTCTAGTCGAGCGATGTCGTTATCCTGAAGGAAGTCATTCACAAGATGTGCACGATGGGGGCGCGAATTGTCGTCCATGAAGACGAATGCCTTGCCAATATTCTGCCGATATGGTTTCACTATCGGTTGGAGGATGGCATTCACGTATCGTACAGCCGGTAAGGCGACTTCCATGACCACCAGCGGCGTACGTCGGCCCCACATAGTGCCACCGCAAACCAGCGGGAAGCCTCCACCTTGCTGCACTCGCTGGACAGTGTGTCTAAAGCGTTCAGCAAGGCCGGATTGCCTCCAAACAGGTCTCCGACGATTGTCTGGTTGAAGGCATATGCGACACTCGTAGGTGAAGAGAACGTGATGCCAATCTTGAGCGGTCCATTCGGCATGTTGTTGAGCCTATCTGTACCGCGCTGCATGGTGTCATGGTTGCAAAGGGACTGTGTCTGTGATACAATATCCATAGTCAACGTCTGTCTTCAGGAGTTCTGGGAGTCGGAGTGATACAAAACGTTTTTTGGTGTGTGTAAATTAAAACGTCACGTCTGTTTCTGAAGTTTTAGTGCATGACAGTGTAAACGTAGTAACCAACAAACTTTTTTCCATTCATAATTTTTTTGGGACGTGGCCTCGAGAAAATGTTTGGTAAAGGTTTAAAATTATGTGGAAAGTTTGTTGGAAGTCGCTAACGTCTCCCCCTCTCAAAAACTTGGTGAATGAAGTCCGGGTATTTGCGCGCCGAGAGTTACGCTGCCTCAAGTGTTCAAGTGTGTGTGAAATCTTATGGGACTCAACTACTAAGGTCATCAGTCCCTAAGCTTACACACTACTTAACCTAAATTATCCTAAGGACAAACACACACACCCACGCCCCAGGGAGGACTGGAACCTCAGCCGGGACCAGCCGCACAGTCCATGACTGCAGCGCTTCAGACCGCTCGGCTAATCCTGCGCGGCGCTGCCTCAAGACAAACGCAGTTTTTAACTACAATACTTGTCTTGTTGTGTTAGCCTTTTAACATAAGAGTAGACATCTTAATGAGTAGATTATGACAGCAATTTAAATTTTTGTCTATGATTACGGGAAATATTGAAAATCAGATTTGTGTTGGCCCCGTATGCCATTAGATGGGCAACCCTACAGTTGGTCTTGGGTTTCAGGATAATCACGTTAAAGTGACCACCGCCTATTTTCGATGTCAGCGTGGAATAACCACTCACAGACAGCAGGCAGCAGCACTAGCAGTGGAAGGGATATAAAGCATGTCGGGAGACACAGGAAAAAGTGCAGTCGTTGTAATGCGAAAACGGAACCATTTATCTGACGTCCAAGACGGCATGATCATTGTGTTTCGGGCCAAGGCTGGAAGCGTTTCCAAAACGGCTAAGTTTGTAAACTGCTCGCGTGCCGCCGTGGTTGAAGTATACCATGCATTGCAAAATGGCGCTATCCAAAACCAGCAGCGAGGCAACAGTCGTGCATCGAGGACGATAGATGACAGGGGTAAACGACGGCTTTGGAGATGTTTGCGGGCGTAGAGACGTGCAATTGTTGAGTAAATGACCACTCAGATGAACGACCATTCAGTAAATGTTGCTGAGTATAGGCCTTTGCATTAGGTGTCTGGCTCATGAACCTATACTGACTGCAGTTCACCTGCGACTAAGGCTGGGATTTGTATATCTTCACCGCATTTACACTTCCACTGAGTGGCGACAGGAGGCCATTTCAGATGAATCACGTTTTATATTGCACTGCGAAGGTAGACGCTGGATGCATGGCATGGAACCACTGAAAGCCAACACCCTGCAACAGGGAGGGAGCATTCTGTTCTGGGGACTGTTTTCGTGGCATTCCCTGTGTGACCTCGTCGTTCTGGAAGGTGCCATGGATCAAACCAAGTATGCACATACCCTTGGGGACCATGTCCATCCCCACATGCAGTTAGTTTTTCCTCGTCACGATGGCATCTACCAGCAGGACAATGCAACGTGTCACACATGTCACGCTGTACGTGCATGGTTCGAAGAGCACCAGAATGAGTTCACAACAGTCACCTGGCCATCAATCCTCACTTATTTAAACTCAATTGAGAATCCGTGGACCATCTCGATCGGGCTGTTCGCACAGTGAGTCCTCAACTGTGAAACCTAGAGAAGCTGGCCGCGATACTGGAGTCGGCATGGCTCCACATCCCGATCGGTACGTTCGAGAACCTCACTGACTTTCTTGCTGCATGTCAACACTGCAAGAGGTAGTTATTCATGTTTTTGACAGGTGGTCACATTAATGTGACTAGATCATGTAGATTATAACCGATATCTGACTGAAAAAAAAACGTGGCGAATACTGTAGACTCTTTCCTCAGTTATTCGAATAACTAGACAAATTTTACGAATATACACTCCTGGAAATGGAAAAAACAACACATTGACACCGGTGTGTCAGACCCACCATACTTGCTCCGGACACTGCGAGAGGGCTGTACAAGCAATGATCACACGCACGGCAGAGCGGACACACCAGGAACCGCGGTGTTGGCCGTCGAATGGCGCTAGCTGCGCAGCATTTGTGCACCGCCGCCGTCAGTGTCAGCCAGTTTGCCGTGGCATACGGAGCTCCATCGCAGTCTTTAACACTGGTAGCATGTCGCGACAGCGTGGACGTGAACCGTATGTGCAGTTGACGGACTTTGAGCGAGGGCGTATAGTGGGCATGCGGGAGGCCGGGTGGACGTACCGCCGAATTGCTCAACACGTGGGGCGTGAGGTCTCCACAGTACATCGATGTTGTCGCCAGTGGTCGGCGGAAGGTGCACGTGCCCGTCGACCTGGGACCGGACCGCAGCGACGCACGGATGCACGCCAAGACCGTAGGATCCTACGCAGTGCCGTAGGGGACCGCACCGCCATTTCCCAGCAAATTAGGGACACTGTTGCTCCTGGGGTATCGGCGAGGACCATTCGCAACCGTCTCCATGAAGCTGGGCTACGGTCCCGCACACCGTTAGGCCGTCTTCCGCTCACGCCCCAACATCGTGCAGCCCGCCTCCAGTGGTGTCGCGACAGGCGTGAATGGAGGGACGAATGGAGACGTGTCGTCTTCAGCGATGAGAGTCGCTTCTGCCTTGGTGCCAATGATGGTCGTATGCGTGTTTGGCGCCGTGCAGGTGAGCGCCACAATCAGGACTGCATACGACCGAGGCATACAGGGCCAACACCCGGCATCATGGTGTGGGGAGCGATCTCATACACTAGCCGTACACCACTGGTGATCGTCGAGGGGACACTGAATAGTGCACGGTACATCCAAACCGTCATCGAACCCATCGTTCTACCATTCCTAGACCGGCAAGGGAACTTGCTGTTCCAACAGGACAATGCACGTCCGCATGTATCCCGTGCCACCCAACGTGCTCTAGAAGGTGTAAGTCAACTACCCTGGCCAACAAGATCTCCGGATCTGTCCCCCATTGAGCATGTTTGGGACTGGATGAAGCGTCGTCTCACGCGGTCTGCACGTCCAGCACGAACGCTGGTCCAACTGAGGCGCCAGGTGGAAATGGCATGGCAAGCCGTTCCACAGGACTACATCCAGCATCTCTACGATCGTCTCCATGGGAGAATAGCAGCCTGCATTGCTGCGAAAGGTGGATATACACTGTACTAGTGCCGACATTGTGCATGATCTGTTGCCTGTGTCTATGTGCCTGTGGTTCTGTCAGTGTGATCATGTGATGTATCTGACCCCAGGAATGTGTCAATAAAGTTTCCCCTTCCTGGGACAATGAATTCACGGTGTTCTTATTTCAATTTCCAGGAGTGTATGAAGTGAACACAGATATGTTCTATTACATACTCGAGATGGTTTATGGTGACATTGAAACATAGTATTATAAAAACCCTGCACAATTCAAATAAACTAGCAAAACAGATATACGTTAATTAACCTTCCTTGATTGTCATTCAGCGTATATGTGACAGGTAAACGTAAATAGTAGAATAAGATGCTCTGAAAACTTAAAGAATTGAACAGTGGAAACACATTTATCACATCGTCAAACCGCCTCATGTAACAATCACCTCACTCATAGCATGAAAGCCGCGCGGGATTTGTCGAGCGGTCTAGGGCGCTGCAGTCAAGGACTGTGCGGCTGGTCCCGGCGGAGGTTCGAGTCCTCGCTCGGGCATGGGTGTGTGTGTTTGTCCTTAGGATAATTTAGGTTAAGTAGTGTGCTAGCTTAGGGACTGATGACCTTAGCAGTTAAGTCCCATAAGATTTCACACACATTTTTTTGAACATAGTATGAAAACACCAGCAAGTAACAGTAATAATTGGTAGACATCTAATGCTCACTTACCACAACCCAAAAAAGATCCACTACAGTTATTTCAGACATAAAAATTGAGACACGCTACCTTTCTCAGTTGAAGAAATAATTCTTTGAGGTAATAATCTAGGTCTCATATTTCCGATACAGATTTTGCCTATGTTGCAGATGCCATGCTGCATAAAGAATAGACATGAGGCTAAAATGGCTAGACAACTACAGAACATACATAATGTATGTAATACACTGTCCAGTCACATTAATGTGGCCACTTGTCAAAAGCCTGAATAATCGCCTTTTACAGAGAGAGACGCGCAGGAAGAGAGTCAGTGAGGTTATGGAGGGTACCGACAAAGACGTGGAGCCATGTCAACTCCAGTGCCGTAGCCAGCTGCACTAGGTTTCTCGGTTGCGGATTCATGGCCTGAACAGCCAGATCGAGGTGGTCCAGCAGATACTCGATGAGCTTAAATCTGGGAGTTTGGTGCCAATGGGCGTACGGTAAACTCGTCATGGTACTCTTCAAACCACACATGTACGAGTATGCTGCGAGCTGTGTGACACGTTGCATTGTCCTGCTGGTAGAGGCCATCGGGCCGAAGAGAAACAAACTGCATGTAGCGGTGAGCACTGTCCCCTAGGATAGATGGATGCTTGTGTCAATTGTGCCTTCCAAAACCACGAGGTCACCCAGGAAATACCATGAAAACATTCCCCAGACCATAACCAACGCAGGGTGTTTGCTTTCAGACGTTTCACGCCGTACAGGTCAACGGCCATCCGTTCAATAGAGCATAAAAAGTCATACATCTGAAAAAGCCACCTCTCGACACTCAGCAGACGTCCAGTTGCGGTATTGTCATGCAGATTCCAGCCTTCGTCGTCAGCGTAAGTGCTTGAACTAGGCGCTTGCTGCGGAGGTCCATACGCTGCAACGTTTGCTGAACGTTCGTTGAGGAGTCAGTTGATAGCCCCTCGGTTCATCTGGACGGTCGGTTGCTATTCGCCCGTACACGTCTCCGCAGCCATTGTTCACCCCTGCCATCTGTGGCCCGTGGTGCACCACAGCTGCCTCGGCGCAGGTTTTGGATAGCCCCGTTTTGCTGTGCATGGTATACTGGATGAGCACAAAGTCTTGCCCTGATTATAGCAATTTATTACAGAATATCCGTTTGACATAATAACTTACATTTTATGCCGTTACATAGGTTAGTGCTACTAGTTTTTTTTAATACCACTTACGTTTGTAAGCCTCAACGTGTGCTGACTTGGTAGCTCGGAGAATGTCGCGGCGGTATTCAGTTCCCGCGAGGTGTTTCGTAACATGTGATCTGTCACAATGCCCACAGCAGCTTGTATCCTAGCCTTCAGTTCGTCGACATCAGCAACTGGTGTGACGAAGACTCTGTCCTTGATATAGCCCCAGAAAAAAAAAGTCAACGGGCGTAATGTCCGGAGAACGGCACAGCCAGGGTGTCGGACCCTTCCTTCCAATCCACCGATCCAGAAATGTTTCATCCAGGAAATCACGCCTTACCAAAGCCCCACAGATAGAAGAATATCAACCATGGATAAATTTCCAGCAAGATGGAGCACCCCCCTCCCCTCCCACTGGGCTTTGATAGTGCTTGATTTCCTGGATGAAACATTTCCGGATCGATGGATTGGAAGGAACGATCGAACACCCTGGCCGCCCCGCTCTCCAGACATTACGCCTCTTGACTTTTTTTTCTGGGCTATATCAAGGACAGAGTCTTCGTCACACCAGTTGCTGACGTCGACGAATTGAAGGCTAGGATACAAGCTGTTGTGGGTACTGTGGCAGAACACATGTTACGAAACACCTGACGGGTACTGGAATAAAGCCTCGAAATTCTCCAAGCTACCAAGGGACCACACGTTGAGGTTTACTGACGTAAGTGGTCTTAAAAAAGTAGTAACACTAACCTATGTAATGGCATCAAATGTAAATTATTATGTCAAACGGTTATTCTGTAATAAATTGTTATAATCAGGGCAAGACTTTGTGCTCACCCTGTACTTTAACCACAGCGGCACGCGAACAGTTAACAAACTTCCACCCTTGGCCAGAAAGCCACTGATCGTTCCCTTTAGTACGCCAGGTAAATCGCTCCGTTTTCGCGTTACGACAACGCAACGACTGCACTGCTTCCCGCGTCCCCTTCACGTGTTTTATATACCCTCCACTGCTGCCATTGCCACCTGCCGTCTGTGAGTGGTTACTACACGTAGACGTTGAGCACAGGCGGTAGCCAGATTAGTGTGACTGGACCACGTATAAGGTAACGTTCAATTAATTGCTTAAGTTGTTCAAAATTTGTGGTTGCCAATAACGTAGCGATTTCAGACCATAGATTAAGAGACATATGCCTGTTGTCATATTTCTCATCCTCGGGTTCCTACAAACGTCTTCTTTCTAGTACTAAATTCAGAAAAAAACCCTCACAGTCCACGGGAATGTCGGTCGTTTCTACCACAGAAAACTAATTGATTTGAGTTCCGCCGACCATCATCCGAAATTTGTATATTCGGGCGTTGAGATCGGTTGCACTGAGATCGAGCACATACAGGTGTATTGATTTGAAAAGATCGGTTGTCTTCGGCTGATGTCTGTGGCCGGCGCATTCCCACGATGTGGATGCCACTGTGACTTCAGCCTAAGTCTGCTAATATTAAGCTCCGCAGAACTGCTAAAAATTAAGAGCAGCATTAAAAGAAAAGAAATATACGTCCGGTCAAAACTTCAGGGTTGATACTGAATAGAACGTAACGTTTTTCAGCATCCAGCAAACATTTTTCGTACCAGTACGTTGGAACATGATGGCTGAACTCCGGAACGCTAAAGGCCACACAATCCCAGACAATTAACTTGAATTTCATAGCTCACTGTGCTTTTTTACGTTTTTCCGTTCTCTCTCATTACGTGATAACCTTTCTATGCGAAATGAATCTTGCGTTCTTTAATGGAATATGACGATGGCATTATCCTTAGTGCTTAAACCTCACTCCAAAGTCTTTGGCAGAAACTACTGGAATAGTGCCTCCCCACTTCGACTTGCAGCGTGAATTAACGATGTCGAAACGGATATAAAAAATGTCTCAACTTCACGTTTAAAGCTTTTCAAGCGTGTAGGGACTGCTGAGTTAAGTAGTTTGGTGTAAGTCACTTGGAGTGGCAAACGTCGGTAAACAGTTCGGGTCAGACATATATCTCAAAGTTATAGCATGCTGTTTTAAATAATACTCAGCATAAAGTTAATAACATATTGTGAGATATTTAAAAAGCAACACATGTTTGTGTAACGGTGTTACGTTACTTTCCAGAGTTACAAGCTGAGCGAAGCCGGTATCGGTCATCAGACTGTTAAGCCAATTTTAAGACGCTTCCTGCCTCTACGATTTCAAGTGTCTTATCAAATAAGAAACTTTAGTCTCCTTCACAGACCAAGGTAATCCAACAGGATAAGTAATTTTAAGCTCTATAAGACGACATAATTGTTAGCACCATTCTTAATTCAGTACTGGGAACTGAACGAACTCATAAAATGACCACAGAGATCAACAATTAACACACACTCACTGCCACTCTCACGGTATCACTATTTTTAATAACATCTCATGGATTTCTTCTGTAATTAATTTGAAATCCCTGTTACCACATAATCAGTGACGCCTGGCAGAACAGCAACTCGATATTAATGGATGATTGCAAATAACACTAACAAAAAATAAATTTATAATTGCTGAGCTTTCAGACGAATAACAACATAATCTTGAAGCAACGCCTCTAAACGTTGTCTTTACAGGTATGCACCTTACTTGGATGAAATCCTACCGAGAATAGAATGGGATGCCTATGGGTTATAAATGGTACGGACAGAGAGACAGTCTTGTGAAGCAGTTCTGAAAACGTTTTCCGAAAACTGTTTAGAGCAGATAATTCAACAGCCCATACACAATGGAATTATATTTGAACTTACAGCTACAAACAAGCCTGACTTCATCGGTAGTATTCGTACACAGAAAGGGATTAGTGATCATGATGTCACGGTATTACAAACTCTCCCTCTGTTACTTCTAAACAATAAACCAATTATTCATGTGCAGTTTTTAAGAATAATAGCTCTAAGTCAGTGCAGGCATTTTATGTGAGAAAGAAGTTCGAAATAATACTTAAAACTAAGATGTTCTCATCTGGTTCTCGTGGGTCTTCTTAGAAAATATGGCTCGCTGAAAACATGGCTCACTGGAAGCAATAATTGTCTAGGTGGTACGATCAGGGTTGCACTTAAAATTTGAACACTGCTGGTTTCCATTTCTTCGTCATTCCTTTTATTTTCTTCGTCTCATATTTCAGTATAATGTCACGAATAGGTTTCCATTCTCATACAGTACATTCATTTGAGCATAACAGTATCATAGCAACTCTATGACAGCCAATTAATTACTCCATAAATGACCAACTCCTGACCGACTGAAACAAAGATTTAATACAAAAAGTCGCAATGCATCGATATTACACAGAATCGGCTTTACGTTCGAAGAAATTAATACGCAATTACTTCTTTTACAAATATTGCCAAACTATTACTGAAAACAAATTATAGATTGACACTGACAATTTGAAATATGATTATAATTTTTAATTAATTTGAAGTATGGAAGATAATTGTGACTTCTGAAAATAAATATTATGTCAATTCTTATGTGTAGTTTCTGTTTATAAAAATGTATATGTTATTCAGACTTACAACAAATACCAAGTTATGATTTTGATTCAGTTCGATCATGTTATCAAGTTAATGTGAATATCGTAGACTACGTGACAAAAACAACGGCACTGACCAGTTCCATTACAAAAGCTAGGACGGTTGTCAAAGTTAATAAATCCATCAAGAAAGCTAGAAGAAAATTTTTGCTGGAAGAACAGATAAGCAGTTGTTAGCATCCTAATGGACATAATTTAGTTTCAATATGATGGACGTAGAGAAATTATGGGCAAATTTTAAACTGATGTAAATGGCGCTCAATAAAAGTACCCATCGAATAAGTGGATTAAGTACGGAAAAGACCCGCCGTGACTTAGAAACAAAATTTAGAAAATGCTGAGAAAGCGGAGATTGTAGCACTCTCAGTTCAAAAGAGAACGTGTAGATATAGACTGTCGAAAGTTAGTAGAAATATGCGCATCTATAAAAAGATCGATGCACTAAGCAAACGACTTTCACCGCCATAATTTTGCGAAAGATCTTGCTGAGAACCCGAGAAAATTCTGGTCCTACGTAAAATCACTAAGCAGATCGAAGGCTTCTATCCAGTCACTCGCCGGCCAGTGTGATGTGGCTATAGACGACAGCAAAAAGAAATCTGAAGTTTCAAATTTCACGTTTAAGAAATCATTCATGCAGGAGAGGACTCCACAAATACGCTGTCGATGACTGTTTCAGAGACGCCTTTATAGACGACATAGCACTCGTTATCCGTGGCGCAGAGAAACAGCTGAAAGAATTGAAAACAGTAAGTCGTAATTTCTGTTTTACAGTCTTTGGTACTGGCCCATTATATAGCATTTCTCGCGAATCTCTTGCCCAACATAAAGTTAGAAACGACTGGAAAAACAGTGTAGGTGACTCTTGTATATAAGAAGTGAAAAAGAACGGCCCACAAAATTACAGAGATCTGTTTTATGCAGAGTTCTAATGTAATACACTGTCCAGATACATTAATGTGACCACCTGTCAGAAGCCTGAGTATCCACCTTTTGCAGCGTGGACAGATGCGAGACGTACAGGAAGATAGTAAGTGAGGCTCTAGAAGGCACAGACAGGAATATGGAGCCGTGACGACTCTAGTGTCGTGGCCAGCTGCACTAGGTTTCTCAGTTGAGGATCCACGGCCCGAGCAGCCAGATCGAGGTGACCCTACAGAGTCTCGATCAGTTTGAATATGGGGAGTTTGGTGCCAAGGGGAGTATGATAAACTCATCATGGTGCCCTTGAAACCATGCATGTACGCTGCAAGCTGTCCGACACATTGTGTTGTCCTGCTGGTAGATGCCATCGTGCCAAGGAAAAACAAACTGCATGTAGGGGTGAACATGGTCCCTAAGGATAGATGTGTACTTGTGTCAATCCATTGTGCCTTGCAGAATGCCGATATCACCCCGGAAATACCACGAAAACATTCCCCAGACGATAACCAATGTAGGGTGTTTGCTTCCAGACGTTTCAAGCTGTACATGTCAATGGCCAGCCGTCCGATAGAGCAAAAAACATGATTAATCTGGAAAGGCCACCTGTCGCCACTAGATGGACCTACAGTTGCAGTATTGCCGTGCAAATTCCAACCTTCGTCGCCGATGAACACCAGTCAACATGAGTGCGTGAATCAGGCACCCGATGTGGAAGCCCATATGCAACAACATTCGCTGGACATTCAGTGAGCAGACATTGTTGTCAGCCCCTCAGTTCATCTGGGCAGTCAATTGATCAACACTTGCACGTCTATTCTCTCATAGACGTCTGTGCAGTTGTGGTTCACTCATGTCATCTATGGCCCATGGTTCATCAGTGTTGTCTCGGCCCCGGTTTTGGATAATGCCATTTTGCCACACATTGTATACTTTAACCATGGCAGCACGCAGACTGTTTACAAAAATAGCCATTTCAGAAATGCTTCCATCCTTCGCATGAAAGTCAGTGATTAAGCCCTTTTTGATACTAGATAAATCACTCCATTTCCGCATTACGATAACAACTGCATTGTCTTCCATGCCCCCCCTTGACCCATCTTATATACGCTCCACTACTGGTGCTGCCACTTGCCGTCTGTGAGTGGTTATTGCACGTTGACGTCGAACATAGGTGGTGCTCACATTAAAGTGACTGGCCCATGTAAATTTCCTTGAGACAGAAAAGCTTCTGTCCATAAATCAGCACAGATTTAGAATAGACTGCTCATGCGAAACTAACCTTGCCCTCTTCTCGTATATACTGCGAACCATGAGTGAAGGGCAACAAGCAGATTCCACATTCCTAGGTTTCCAGAAAGCATTTGACATGGTGTCCCAATGTAGACTGTTAACGAAGGTCTGAGCATATGGAATAGGTTCCTTGATATGTGAGTGGCTCAAGGGCATTATAAGTCGTATGCAATATCCCGAAATAAAAGAATTTTAGAAGTCTTCATTTTGTAACACAAGAGTCGAGCAAATAAGGACAGTTTGCAGCAGCCAGGTGGAATGGCAACAAGGGAGGACTGCTGATGTTACATGAAATACGGCAACAAGACAGATTTCATTGCTACACACTGTAGAAACTGGGTGTCCAGAGAAAGAGGAGGATGCAGTCATTGTGTTGACCTAGGAGAGTGAACCAACAAGACCTAAATCAGGTGTAAGAACGGTTATCCAGAGCACCAGCACTAGAGAATATGTCCACCACTGCTTCTGAAAGGCAAAGTTAAGACACCTTTCATCTACAGCTGAAGTATCCAGAAAGCTGAGCAGTCAAGGAAAGCAGGGCAAGTAATGTCATTGTCGCTTCACAATAGCAACATATACAAGACAATTCTTGCATATTACTCCTATCCAGTGACTTGATCTACTTGTGGCCAGTTCACAGCTGATTAATCTGGAGGTAGAACGTGGATCGATCCATCCTCTGTTCATTGAGAATGCCTTCAAACTCTGATGAAACAGCGAGAGGACTTTGCTACTGATAGGAATCTGTGGGTAACATCCACCATTAGGCCTTTTGGATGCATCACCAATGAGGCCACAGAACAGTTAACAATTGTTATTATGGAAGAACATGCTGCAGCTGCTCCCTGCCTTCCGTCGCTGTAGACATACTCAGATGCCGTGGGCCTTCCACGTGTCGAAGGCGGCAGTGTGACACAACCCGGCATCTCACACTCCACGCAGAGACAGTGGGAGCTTACTGGAATGCTGTCTGCGATGTTAACGAGAGCACTCTGGAACGCAGGCCCCCAGCAGCTAACACCTGAGGCTGTGGCCAACGTGCCGTGACATTGCAATAAACAGAGTAAGAGTGTCCACTGCTGCAGTGACTGAGACGGTTCTGTGTGCAGGTTAGCGTTCCCTTATTTTCCCAATTTTTTTTTTCGAAACATTTTACGCTCACCCATTAAGTGTTTTCTGTCTAGTTAGATTTCAACTCAGTAGGATGACACTAAACCTGTGCTGCCAACATGACAACAGTGACAAATTTTAGTACTGGGAATTTTAGGTTTTACATTTTTAGTCATTTTAAATGTTACTGATGACTGCATAAAATCATGAAAATTAAATACATTTGTTATTTTTTAGGATGAGTTTAGTATTCTTGCGAATATTCCTTTTTCAGTGTTTCTTTTCTTGCAATTTGGTTACGAGTATACGATGTTTTTGAACACAACATAATACAAATTGCTTTTACTTCTCATCTATGGTCAGTAGTTCGTTAAACTGTTGCACTGATGTAACATACCTTTTATCAGAGTCAGTAACAGCTTGTAACTCCCTATTATCCTTTTAGTGTCTAAATATGAAGTGCTGTACAATGTCGAAGGGCATTCTTGAATAAAACCATTATCCATAATTTTGAGACGAGAGAACAGAACTCTGCTCTTGCTTGACATGAAGTTGGCTGATGTTTTCTCTGAAATGAAGATGAGAGTGGATTATGAGATGTACATTAACGAATTAAAATCAGTAACAAATGGTAATCAGAATAATATTAGCCTTACCATATAATTAATGGTAAATACAATTTACTACCAAAAGGAATATATCTCTTTTCCACTTCTAGATTATCTCTGTCCAAATTTGCTACCATTTTGATTTTGATTTGTATGTCTACTTCATAATCAACGAGAGAAAGACAGATACGAGAGAAACTGTTTTTAGCCGCGCGGGATTAGCCGAGCGGTCTGCCGGCACGGTAGCTCAGCGTGTTCGGTCAGAGGGTTAGCAGCCCTCTGCAACTAAAAAAACTGAGTAAATGGATCAACAACGAACTTAAACGGATGTCTTACGACGTCCGCACCGAGCAGATGGAACGAACGAAGGCGAACAAAATGAGATTAAAAAAAAAAAAAAAAAAGCGGTCTAGGCGCTGCAGTCATGGACTGTGAGGGTGGAGGTTCGAGTCCTCCCTCGGGCATGGGTGTGTGTGTTTGTCCTTAGGATAATTTAGGTTAAGTAGAGTGTAAGCTTAGGGACTGATAACCTTAGCAGTTAAGTCCCGTAAGGTTTCACACACAGTTGAACAGAAACTGTTTTTACAAATACCACAAATTATGACTAAATTTCCTTATAGTTGCTCTTGAAGTGGTGGAAGCTGTTCTCTCATATGATTTAAAATTTTTTAAGAAGCAGAAATCGAGATGAGAATCTTTTACAGTTCTACTGCACTGAAGCCACAGTTTAATATAAACACTTACAATGAAAAGAAAGACATTTCTCACAAGGGAACCTCCCCATCGCACCTCCCTCAGATTTAGTTATAAGTTGGCACAGTGGATAGGCCTTGAAAAACTGAACACAGATCAATCGAGAAAACAGGAAGAAGTTGTGTGGAACTATGAAAAAATAAGCAAAATATACAAACTGAGTAGTTCATGCGCAACAGACGTAACATAATGGATAATGTGAGCTGAGGAGCGCCGTGGTCCCGTGGTTAGCGAGAGCAGCTGCGGAGCGAGAGGTCCTTGGTTCAAGTCTTCCCTAGAGTGAAAAATTTATTTTTTTATTTTCACACAATTATTATCTGTCCGTTCCTCCGTCCGTTGCGAGGTAACTGCGCCGTAGTATGGGGACGCTACACCTAAACAAACATCGAAACACACTTTTTTGGGAGTGATTATTACATCCACAAGAAAACCTAAATCGGGCAAGGTAGGAGATCTTTTTGCCCATTCGCCAAGAGTACAAGTTAGGTGGGCCGACAACATATTCCTGTCATGTGTCGCACATGCCGTCACCAGTGTCGTATAGAATATATCAGACGTCTTTTCCTGTGGAGGAATCGGTTGACCTATGACCTTGAGATCAAATGTTTTCGGTTCCCATTGCAGAGGCACGTCCTTTCGTCTGTCTACTAATCGTACGGTTTTGCGGTGCGGTCGCAAAACACAGACACTAAACTTATTACAGTGAACAGAGACGCCAGTGAACGAACGGACAGATCAAAACTTTGCGAAAATAAATTTTTCACTGGAGGGAAGACTTGAACCAAGGACCTCTCATTCCGCAGTTGCTCACGCTAACCACGGGACCACGGCGCTCCTGAGCTCACACTAGCCTTGATGTTGCATATCTTTCACATGGACTACTCAGTTTGTATATTTTGCTTATTTTTTTCATAGTTCCACACAACTTCTTCCTGTTTCCTCGATTGATCTGTGTTCAGTTTTTCAAGGCCTATCCACTGTGCCAACTTATAACTAAATCTGAGGGGGGTGCGATGGGGAGGTTCCCTTGTCAGTGCGTTTCATTTCAATTATAGTTCAAGTTGCGATCATAACAGAAACATTTTTAAGCTATAAATTGCTGTTGCCATCCATCTTGATTGATGCATTGCTCCATGAGGGAATATTTTCAGTTTTTTTCCAAAGTCTCCTCCCAAAAATATTACACAGACCTCTATGAGTTTACGGTAATCACAGTTGGTATATCTCATTCACTTTCATAAAAGTCTAACATCTCCTGAAATTCTAACTAGCTAAAAAACAAATACACAATCTTTCTGTTGTTGTTGTCGTGGTCTTCAGTCCAGAGACCGGTTTGATGCAGCTCTCCATGCTACTCTATCCTGTGCAAGCTTCTTCATCTCCCAGTACCTACTGCAACCTACATCCTTCTGAATCTGTTTAGTGTATTCATCTCTTGGTCTCCCTCTACGATTTTTACCCTCCACGCTGCCCTCCAATACTAAATTGGTGATCCCTTGATGCCTCAGAATATGCTCTACCAACCGATCCCTTCTTCTAGTCAAACTGTGCCACAAATTTCTCTTCTCTCCAATTCTATTCAATACCTCCTCATTAGTTATGTGATCTACGCATCTAATCTTCAGCATTCTTCTGTAGCACCACATTTCGAAAGCTTCTATTCTCTTCTTGTCCAAAGTATTAATCGTCCACGTTTCACTTCCATACATGGCTACACTCCACTCAAATACTTTCAGAAACGACTTCCTGACAATTAAATCTATGCTCGATGTTAACAAATTTCTCTTCTTTGGAAACGCTTTCCTTGCCATTGCCAGTCTACATTTTATATTCTCTCTACTTCGACCATCATCAGTTATTTTGCTTCCCAAATAACAAAACTCCTTTACTACTTTAAGTGTCTCATTTCCTAATCTAATTCCCTCAGCATCACCCGACTTAATTCGATTACATTCCATTATCCTCGTTTTGCTTTTGTTGATGTTCATCTTATACCCTCCCTTCAAGACACTGTCCATTCCGTTCACCTGCTCTTTCAGGTGCTTTGCTGTCTCTGACAGAATTACAATGTCATCGGCGAACCTCTGGGTTTTTATTTCTTCTCCATGGATTTTAATTGCTTCTCAGAATTTTTCTTTTGTTTCCTTTACTGCTTGCTCAATATAAAGATTGAATAACATCGGGGCTAGGCTACAACCCTGTCGCACTCCCTTCACAACCAGTGCTTCCCTTTCATGCCCCTCGACTCTTATAACTGCCATCTGGTTTCTGTACAAATTGTAAATGGCCTTTCGCGCCCTGTATTTTACCGCTGCCACCTTCAGAATTGGAAAGAGATAACTCCAGTCAACGTTGTCAAAAGCTTTCTCTAAGTCTACAAATGCTAGAAACGTAGGTTTGCCTTCCCTTAATCTACTTTTTAACATTGTCAAAAGCTTTCTCTAAGTCTACAAATGCTAGAAACGTAGGTTTGCCTTTCCTTAATCTATTTTCTAAGATAAGTTGCCTCACGTGTTCCAACATTTCTGCGGAATCCACACTGATCTTCCTCGAGGTCGGCTTCTACCAGTTTTTCCATTCGTCTGTAAAGAATTCACGTTAGTATTTTGCAGCCGTGGCTTATTAAACTGATAGTTCGGTAATTTTCACATCTGTCAACACCTGCTTACTTTGGGATTGGAATTATTATTTTCTTCTTGAAGTCTGAGGGTATTTCGCCTGCCTCATACATCTTGCTCACTAGATAGCAGAGTTTTGTTAGGCCTGGCTCTCCCAAGGCTGTCATTAGTTCTAATGGAATGTTGTCTACTCCCGGGGCCTTGTTTCGACTTAGGTCTTTCAGTGCTCTGTCAAACTCTTCTCGCAGTATCATATCTCCCATATCATCTTCATTTACAGTCTCTTCCATTTGTATAATATTGTCCTCAAGAACATCGCCCTTGTATAGTCACTGTATATACTCCTTCCACCTTTCTGCTTTACCTTCTTTGCTTATTACTGGATTTCCATCTGAGCTCGTGATATTCATGCAAGTCGTTCTCTTTTCTCCAAAGGTCTCTTTAATTTTCCTGTAGGCAGTATCTATCGTACCTCTAGTGATATGCGCCTCTGCATCATTACATTTGTCCTCTAGCCATCCCTGCTTAGCCATTTCGCTCTTCCTGTCGATCTCATTTTTGAGACGTTTGTATTCTGTTTTGCCTGCTTCATTTACTGCATTTTTGTATTTTCTCCTTTCATCAATTAAATTCAATATCTCTCCTGTTACCCAAGGATTTCTATTAGCCCTCGTCTTTTTACCTACTTGATCCTCTGCTACCTTCACTATTTCGTCTCTCAAAGCTACCCATCCTTCTTCTACTGTATTTCTTTCCCCCATTCTTGTCAGATGTTCCTTAACCCTCTCCCTGAAGCTTTCTACAATCTCTGTCTGGTTCTTTCGGTTTATCCAGGTTCCATCTCCTTAAATTCCCACCTTTTTACAGTTTCTTCATTTTTAATCTACAGTTCATAACCGATAGATTGTGGTCAGAGTCCACATCTGCCCCTGGAAATGTCTTACAGTTTAAAACCTAGTTCCTGAATCTCTGTCTTACCATTATATAATCTATCTGATACCTTCCAGTATCTCCAGGCTTCTTCCATGTATACAACCTTCTTTCATGATTCTTGAACCAAGTGTTAGCTATGATTAAGTTATGCTCTGTGCAAAATTCTACCAGGCGGCTTCCTCTTTCATTCCTTACTCCCATTCTATATTCCCCTACTACGTTTCCTTCTCTTCCTTTTCCTACTGTCGAGTTCCAGTCACCCATGACTATTAAATTTTCGTTTCCCTTCACTATCTGAATAATTTCTTTTATCTGATTATACATTTCATCAATCTCTGCGTCATCTGCGGAGCTAGTTGGCATATAAACTTGTACTACTGTGGTAGGCGTGGGCTTTGTATCTTTCTTGGCCACAATAATGCGTTCACTATGCTGTTTGTAGTAGCTTACACGCATTCCTATTTTTTTATTCATTATTAAACCTACTCCTGCATTACTTCTATTTGATTTTGTATTTATAGCCCTGTATTCACCTGACCAAAAGTCTTGTTCCTCCTGCCACCGAACTTCGCTAATTCCCACTATATATCTAACTTCAACCTATCCATTTCCCTTTTTAAAATTTCTGACCTACCTGCCCGATTAAGGGATCTGACATTCCACACTCCGATCAGTACAACGCCAGTTTTCTTTCTCCTGATAACAACGTCCTCCTGAGTAGTCCCCGCCCGGAGATCTGAATGGGGGACTATTTTACTTCCGGAATATTTTACCCAAGAGGACGCCATCACCATTTATCCATACAGTAAAGCTGAAGGCCCTTGGGAAAAATTACGGCTGTAGTTTCCCCTTGCTTTCAGCCGTTCGCAGTACCAGCACAGCAAGGCCGTTTTGGTTAGTGTTACAGGGCCAGATCAGTCAATCATCCAGACTGTTGCCCCTGCAACTACTGAAAAGGCTGCTGCCCCTCTTCAGGAACCACACATTTGTCTGGCCTCTCAACACATACCCCTCTGTTGTGGTTGCACCTGCGGTACGGCTATCTGTATCGCTGAGGCACGCAAGCCTCCCTACCAACGGCAAGGTCCATGGTTCATTGGGGGAGGACAATCTTTATACGAGTGTGAAAATTACTGACATCGGTATTTTTCCAGTTTTCTTTCAGATGTTTCAGAACTGGTACGCCAGGACTGTTTGTTACACCACGTACTGTACATTCGAACAAAATTTTTAAAAATAAGTTCATATATGTGATGATGGCAAGGAAACACAACTGGCTGCCCGATTTGTCTTCAAGTAAGATTCATGCTCCATAAAGATGGCCAGTGTTTAAAACAGTTGTGTCGCAGCAGAGAATTTGTTCTTTGCCTTCAATACCTCAGTACGTTAATGCATTCCAAACAGCGTTTGCTTGCGCTTTACCAGAACCATTGTGTAATTTTGGAAAGCCAATGAGTTGTCCCCAAATATAACAATGACTGGAAGTCTTTCCTCTTTTGAGTATCTGATATTTAATGCTGGCATCAGTTCACCAGCAGGGATATCATTCCTGCAAGCTGATTTTATTGCAACCGAACGCTCGATTCTCTTCTTCTTCTTGATTCTATGATAAGAAGATTTATTAACACAGATCTCTTCAGTATTGCGACCAAGTGCCTTTAAAAATGGATTTAAATGGCTCTGAGCGCTATGCGACCTTAACTTCTGAGGTCATGAGTCCCCTAGAACTTAGAACTACTTAAATCTAAGGACATCACACACACCCATGCCCGAGGCATGATTCGATCCTGCGACCGTAGCGGTCGCGCAGCTCCAGACTGTAGCGCCTAGAACCGCTCGGCCACCTCGGCCGACCAAGTGCCTTTGATGTCGCCTGAAGAATATGTACGAAATCTCTTACACTCAGCTAGCATCTGTCCAAAGCAGCCACTAATTTTTCAGTAGTAAAATATTTGGTACGTCGCCTTGCAGCAGGCTCCAATCAACTAGTCTCAGAAGTACGTTCTAAAAGCTCACCATCACTAACGTCAATTTCATCTGAAGTTGAAAGTGCCTTATCTGATTGTTCAGATGATGTAGAAGGCAGTATAGCAGAAGATGTAGAAGTAGACACTGTACACTTTTGCTTCTCTTGCCTTTTCTTTTCTTCTAATTTCTCTGCCTCGTCCTTTCTGTTTTACCTACAAGTATTCGGTCTGCTCCTGCAAGTTAGTCTTATACGGCCTGGCTCAAGTTGTCTAAGCAGAAACATCCTGTATATTTCCAACTGGAATATTTGCAGAGCAATGGCATGTGCAGTAGCAAATAATTTGTCCAACCTATTTATAAACTTCTCTTCACGGCTCTTAAAAACGTTTTGTCATTTTTTGTGTTGCTTTTGAAATTTTCAGCAGTCTAAATGCAAATAAATAAGTTTTTGTGAACAATGGTCAGTAATTCTTACCGGAATTCGTGCTTTCTCCCAAAATACAACGCACTCACGACCCAAAAAAATTAGCACTTTCACTAGCGGTTAATTTAATTTTCCTTTTTATTTTATAAAATAAAACTTCCAGCATTGTCTGTTTGATAGAAATTTGTGTCCAGTTTTTCGGTATTTAATATCTCCTATTAAAAACACACTTCTTGGCATTGTGTGATTGAAGTGACATCTTAGATAGCGACTTGAAAATACGTGTAATACGATCGTTAACAAACAAACAACTGACTGAACTGCACGTGGACGTACAATTAACTGAAGTGACGTCAGCGCGACATCTGTGAACAATGAGAAAGATCATGTTGCTCATGCGAGTTCGTGATCAAGTCGGCGCGGGTTACAATGCTTCGAGAGCAACAAAATTTTTTACAGAGGTGTTTTAGAATCATTCAAACAATGCTGAAAGGTGAGCGCTCAAAAATATTGAAGGCGGGGAAGAAGGGACACCTTAGCGCGGGTGTCAGCACTTCCGGAGTGGCTAGTGCCCTTCTGCACGCCGCTATTACTGGCGGATATGAAGAGAACAATGTATTTTGGAACAATAAACGCTTCATTGTTAAAGATGTATCGTTAGTGCCTCCAAGCGCCCAAAGGAGCTACGGCACGGGTGACGGTGCGGCCTGTTCCTGATATCGACGACCTAACACCGTCACCTAATGTGCGCTGCAGTCATGGACTGTACCGCTGATCCTGGCGGAGGTTCGAGTCCTCCCTCGGGCATGGGTGTGTGTGTTTGTCCTTAAGATAATTTAGGTTAAGTAGTGTGTAAGATTAGGGTTTGATGACCTTAGCAGTTAAGTCCCATAAGATTTCACGCACATTTCAACATTTGAACTTAATGTGGTGTCACCGCCAGACACCACACTTGCTAGGTGGTAGCTTTAAATCGGCCGCGGTCCATTAGTACATGTCGGACCCGCGTGTCGCCACTGTCAGTAATTGCAGACCATGCGCCACCACACGGCAGGTCTAGAGAGATGTACGAGCACTCGCCCCAGTTGTACGACGACTTTGCTAGCGACTACACTGACGAAGCCTTTCTCTCCTTTGCCGAGAGATAGAATAGCCTTCAGCTAAGTCCATGGCTACGACCTAGCAAGGCGCCATTAGCCTTACAGTGCTTGTATTTAAAGAGTCTCATTTGTATCGTCAAGAGCGATGTACCACAATGATGGAGTAAAGTTAAGTATTAACGCAGCTACGTACTTTTCTTTATAGCATTCATAACGTATCCTGTTTCAGACCTCACGCAAGCCGGCGTGAGTTAACGCGTGCATTTCGGCTACCTCCGAGTGGCGTGGCTGTCTTGCAACGCCAAAACACTTAATGTGCTGCACGGCTCCCGGGCGGTTACGTTTAGGACTCAGTACGTTGTCCTCGACGGAGAGTGTTTATCAGAGACAGGGGTATCTTCAGGAGTGCCCCAGGGAAGTGTGATAGGACCGCTCTTTTTTTCTGTGTACGTAAATGATCTGATGGATTGGGTGACTGACAATCTGCGACTGTTTACTGATGACGCTGTAATATACGAGAAAGTATCGTTGTTGAGTGACTGTGGAAGGATACAGGCTGACTTAGACAGAATTTCTATTCGGTGTGTGAATGACAGCTTACTTAAAACGTAGAAAAATGTAAGTTAGTGTAGATTTGTAGGAAAAACAATCTGGTAATGTTGGAATATAGCATTAGCAGTATGCTGCTTGTCACAGTCACGTCGTCTAAATATCTTTGCGCAACGTTGCAAAGTGATATGAAATTGAACGGGCACGTAAGGACGGTAGTAGGGAAGGCGAATGGTCGACTTTGGTTTATTACGAGAATTTTATTCATCTGTAAAAGGAGACCGCGTATGGACACTAGTGGGACACATCCTTGAGTACTGCTCAGGTCGGATTAAAGGAAGACATCGAAATAATTCAGAGGTTGGCTGCTGGATTTGTTACCTATAGGTTCGATTAGTACACGAGTGCCGGCCGTAGTGGTCAAGTGGTTCTAGGCGCTTCAGTCTTGAACCGCGCTGTCGCTACGGTCGCAGGTTCGAATCCTGCCTCAGGCATGGATGTGTGTGATGTCCTTAGGTTAGTTAGGTTTAAGTAGTTCTAAGTGTAGGGGACTGATGACCTCAGATGTTAAGTCCCATAGTGCTTAGAATCATTTGAACCATTTTAGTACACGAGTATTATGGAGATGCTTCGTGAACTCCGTTTCGCGCAACATTATTGAGAAAATTTAGAGAACCTGCGTATGAAGTTGACTGCAGAACGGTTCTACTGTCGCCAACGTTCATTTGGGGTATGGACCATAATCTTTGCATATACAGCACTTGCCAATGACAACTGCATATATTTTCGTAAAAAATTCCTTATGCTGGTTGCATATATGTATATACAGGAAGAAATAGATAAAATTTGACCACAAATATTGCGGAATGGGAAAGTGCTATTGATGTGCGGTTTTCACAGCATGGATTGAGAGCCAGGGCCACGTATTGTTAGCCAATAGCTAGATTGTAATAATACTTAGAAAGGGTACTTTTTGTACAGACATACACTTTTTTAAATGGAACAATGACTATTGACGTTAACAAACTAAAAATAGGGTAAATTAGAAGTCAGTGGTGTTTTTTGCAGGATTCGAGTTCCAGTCGCTTAAGAGATATCGCCGGCCGATGTGGCCGAGCGGTTCTAGGCGCTTCAGTCTGGAACCGCGCGACCGTTACGGTCGCAGGTTCGAATCCTGCCTCGGGCATGGATGTGTGTGATGTCCTTAGGTTAGTTAGGTTTAAGTAGTTCTAAGTTCTAGGGGACTGATGACCTTAGATGTTAAGTCCCATAGTACTCAGAGCCATTTGAACCATTTAACGGACCATCTTCCATGGATACTAGAAGATGTTCCTATGCAGACTAGGAGGAACCTGTGATACTAACATAATGGCTGTCCAGCCCATAGTGCACAAAGTACTACAGCATGTCTTCCCAAATTGTTTCCAAATCGTTGAATTCGACGCAGAGAACCTTTACCTTGGCCGATCCATTCCCCGGATTCGAAGCCTATAGACTTTTTCTGTGCCGAAAGCTGAAAGACGCTGTCTACAAGGACACATCAACCACACCGATGTTATGCAACGACGTATAACTGCAGCCTGCTCGGACACCTCTGCTGAAAGCTAGCAACTATTGCAGCAGTCGTTCCACCAGACTGGAAGCGTGCATTGCCATTGCCTGTGGTCATTTGTAACACAAACTGTGATGGTCAGTTATCTCGTTAGAGGTCAGAATCCACATAACCAGCGTATGCACTTGTGTTGTCCTTTAGTGTTTGCTGCCACAAGTATTATACATGTGGCAGTGAGGGAACCTTTCAAAATACGATATTTCGTGAACGACTAGCACCAGAATCCTTCAACAGACACCACTGACATTCTGATTCACCCTACTTTTATGCCGCTAATGACAATAGGCATTGCCACATTTAAAAAAGTGCATTTTTGCACAAAAAATGTTCAAATGTGTGTGAAATCTTATGGGACTTAACTGCTAAGGTTATCAGTCCCTAAGCTTACACACTACTTAACCTAAATTATTCTAAGGACAAACACACCCACCCATGCCCGAGGGAGGACTCGAACCTCCGCCGGTACCAGCCGCACTGTCCATGACTGCAGCGCCTAAGACCGCTCGGCTAATCCCGCGCGGCTTTGCACAAAAATCACACTTTCTAAGTATTACTACAATCTGTTGATTGGCTAACAATACGAACCCCCGACTACCAGTCTATTACGTAAAAACTGCACATCAATAACACTTTCCATTTCTGCAATATTTGCGGTGCAACTTGTATTTGGTTCACCCTGTATAAATCATATTATCGTATTATTACATGAATATTACGAAATATTATCAATGACAAACACTAGAAAGTGCGTATAAGGCAAGTCACATTGCAGTGATTTGAAAAATCACTTACGCATAAAACACCACTATATACACTGTAAGTAACGTTTTATAAGACATATTTGTCTTTTGTAGTACAGATAACGTCAGTGATGGGCAACGCACGAAGCTTATCCGGTAAAATAATAAACTGCTACCATCAAGAAGCTTATGTCAAATAATTCATCATTAATATGATACTGTACAGTTTCTACAAGCTGCAGAACACCAAATCAAATGTAGAAGACTTTCTTAGTACTATTTATTAGCGTTACAGGTATCCAAGCTTTACCACAGATCAGTAAGCGTAAAAGGACGTCACACAAGTTGATCGCAGAGGCTGGTGATTTCTTGTGGGAACTGCAGTAACGTTCACGAGGCTTTGGGGTAAGGGGGGGGTTAAGGATCAGTTCTTAGTGCGATGACTGTCAACGCTCTTTGAACACAAAATACGTCAGATAACGAGAGTAAGTAGCCGACACTTTTCAGTCCTGCTGGAATGTAGTGCTAGAAACAATGACTTCGTTTAAAGGTAAAAGTTGAAGGTTCAGTGCGAGCTGAAATGCAGCGACTCTGTGAATCTTGCACTATAAAAGGCAAACTGCGAACCATTGGGCAGGCTCGGAAATGTGTAGCTTTTGTACGATGAAAGCATTTGCAACATGTTCATGCAATCCATATTCGAGTACTACTCGACGTTCCGGAATCCATATCAATTCGGAGAAAATGAAGAAATTAGAGAAAGGCGTGGCTTTGAGGTACTGATTATGCTGGGTTGGAAGTTCGTATTGACATCTTTTCCCGTGTTTGCGAATTACATTTGGGTTTTTAAACTTCGCCTTCTGGAAAACGCAATATATTTTTTTATTCTATTTACCCAAACGTTTTTCGACGCCTATGTGTCATCTTCTGTGCGTCTCGATTTATTTCTGTAAAGTATCGTACAAAGTTCATGCTTGTTTTTCTATTTTATTTCTACAAACTATAACATGTACATTTCATTTATTTTGTTTCGATTGTTCATCCGAAACGACATTACTCGTGAAAGTGGATTTCACCCTGTCAGTTTGTTTTTATGCCTTTTATCGTTTGACAGCATATTATCTGCAAAGTACTCGTAAAGAATTTGCTTATGTTTGAATATACTTTTTCGTGAATAGTTGTTGTGTGTGTCTTCTATTTAGGGTTTTCGTCTAGTTGTATCTTTGGTGTGTTTTCTTTGTCTGTTGTAATTGCATACACCATTATCTACACTTTTTTATACCGCACTTTTACCTGTCTTCACGCGATTTTTACACGAAACGAGATTTGGGAAAACTCAGAGGCCGCTATGTTATTTTGACGACCATAAGTGTTTATTCAAATCTCCTTTTTGTGTAAAAATCGTTTGAAAAGCCGCGTGGGATTAGCCGAGCGGTCTAGGCGCTGCAGTCAAGGACTGTGCGGCTGGTCCCAGCGGAGGTTCGAGTCCTCCCTCGGGCATGGGTGTGTGTGTTTGTCCTTAGGACAATTTAGGTAAAGTAGTGTGTAAGCTTAGGGACTGATGACCTTAGCAGTTAAGTCCCACAAGATGTCACACACATTTGAACATTTTTTCGTTTGAAAACAGGTGAGAGTGAAGTATGAAAATGAGTAGAAAACTGTGTGTGTAATTACAATAGAAAAAGAAAACAAATCGAAGATGTACAACTGGATGAAAAATATAAATACAGGACACACAAACTACTACTCACGATACAGTATTTTCAAAAACAAACAAATTCTTTACTACTACTTTGCAAATGACAAGCTGTCAAACGTTAAAAGACATAAAAACAAGCCGACCTCTAGAAATCCACTTTCAGAGGTAACGTAATTTCCGGTGAGCAATCGAAACAAAATAAACAAAATGCACATGTTAAAGATTTTAGGCGTAAAATATTACAACTTTAAACATAGCTGCGTGCAGCAACCGTGAACATATTTTTTATAGTAAAGACAGCTCACTGTTTGCAATGGATGTTATAGTCGAATTGACCATGGTTTCGACTCCCAAACTAAGGGAGTCTTCATCAGAATTTATATTACATGCGTAAGAAGTTGAGCATAAGAGCTCTCGTCATACAATTTTAACACCAAAAAGTCCACGTCACATAATAAAACATCCTACGTAAAAGTTTTACTGTCATTTCTAGTTAAAAATTAAAGATTGCCGGTAAGGTCTGCTTGTGTATACTGAAACAGGTGGCATTGCCTTTAGCGGCAATCTTTAATTTTTAAATAGAAATGACAGTAAAAGTTTTACGTAGGATGTTTTATTATGTGACGTGGCGTTTTTGGTGTTAAAATTGTATGACGAGAGCTCTTATGCTCAACTTCTTACGTATGTAATAGAAATTCTGATGAAGACTCCCTTAGTTTAGGAGTCGAAACCATGGTCAATTCGACTGTAACATCCATTGCAACCAGTGGGCTGTGTTACTACAATAAAAAGCCTAAACTATTCGTAGAAAAACATCCATGAAAGTTGTATGATATTTTAAAAAAAAGAAAAGGTCGAGACCTACAGAGTATTACACTTAGATGTCGAAACATAATTGGGTAAATATATGCTTTTTTGTAGAAGGTGGAGTCTAAGAGTCCAAAGTTACAAAAATAATTGCACAATTTATAACTTGCTTGTTTTCGATACATGAGTACCACAATAATGTTATGTAAACGCTTGTGACGCCTGTGTGTTACTCACCAAGAAAGAAAGAGGTGGTGGGTGACTGGGGGGGGGGGGGGGGGGGCTGCAGTGGCATGGCGTGTTGGAGTGATGGCGCGCTCCGCTTTAATACTGTCATCCCATGTAACGGCTTCCGGAAAATGGGAGATACTGCTTTCTGTAAGGGATTAGGTATTCTGTACCTGACGTCTAACTGCTTTAACCTCCAGTCATTCACAAGAGGTAGAGAGTTATCTACCTCTCCCGTATTCAGAGTGCTCCGTACACCTGCGTCATGCAGCATGCGCTGACCTTCTCGCACTGTCGCGTTCGCTTTATCTACCGCTTCCCGCTTCAGTCTGTCAATCAACGCTGGCCGCTTACATCTCTTGAAAGATACAGCTCACTGTGCCCGCTACGGTACTCAGTCAGTAGCATTTCCTTGTTCGCAAGGCTGCAACGTGCACTCTATTGTACTGAAAAGTTTATAGGGAGTATCACAGCGAAAACCGTGATGCGTGAAGTGTATGACAACAGAAGCATAACCGTTTCAGTAAACATGGATCCGCAAACGAACCATGGGAATGTATGTTTACGAGTTGCCACTGACTTCAGTAGTGAATATTGGTAGATAGTGCAGAAGTAGAAGGGCGTGTTGAAAAGTAATACCTCTGAATTTTTTATGTGGAAACTCTAAAAGCTTTTTAAATAAAACAAACGTTGCTAACAGTCTACATCTTTATTCTTCATGTCTACATGTTTGCAGCTTTCTGCCTCTATAAAGCCGCAAATTGTAGCGTGTAACATGGCAGTGTGTAACGTAACTCTGTTGGTGCGTGAGAAACAGCGTGCTGTAATAGTTTAGAGTTCGAAGATTTCGTCCACGCATGGAGCACCCTCTTCTTCACCATGACAATGCCAGACCACACACGTACGCTGCGACATCTGCAACAGTTCGATGCCTTGGGTTCACTCTCATCGGCCATCCTGCACACAGACCCGACTTTGCCCCCATAAGATTTTTATCTGTTTCCAAAACTTAAAGAACGCCTTAGAGGACTTCGCTTCGATAGTGATGAAGAGGTGCAAGCAGAGGTGAAGTTGTGGCTCCGTCATCGAAGTCGAACATTCTACAGAGACGATGTCAACAAACTGTTCTCTTGTTGCGAGAAATGTGTTCGTCGCCAGGGTGACTATTTTGTTAAATAAATATATACAGTAGATACGAAGATAATGTAGAATGTTAATAAAGTTTGCTTTATTTAAAATTTTTTTGAGAGGTTTCAAAAAAAAATTTCGGAGGTATTACTTTTCAGCATACCCTCATACTTGAAATGTAAACTTTTTGATTAAGTCCCCAAACAGTTGGGCTCAAATTTCGCTTACGACCTACCTTAACGGGATATGCAGAACTGCTTAGTCCGTTACATGTTAAAGGTGTTCTACATTTCGTCCTCGCATTTGGCTGCAATGCTGCATATTTCTTTGTAGTGAGTTAAGAATTCTTTCAAACAACCCCGGATCATCTAGTAAATCTTGACAAGATTGTACAGTCTGCATCTACAGTTCTTCAACCTTATTAAAGAGAGTGCTATACACTTGACTTTTGAGATGACTCCAGTCAGAAAAATCCAGAGGACTGAATTCAGATGACATTGAAGGCCAAGGTATAGAGGCCTTGCTAGACCTATCCATCTTCGACCATACTGGCACATTTGATACCGTCTTACAACAGCAGCAAAATATATCTGAGCACCATTATACCTACCACATCCCCAACCCATGGTCCAGAGATGAAATTTGTCTGCAATAAGATGGGGTATTTTTTTTTTTTTTTGAAGTTTACATTTCAGATACTTTTGTACAATATTTAATACTGAACCCTATGGCGGCTTGTAACTAGACATTCGCAGTTATCTCAGAAATGGCATGTTTCCGGACCCATGTTTACAGGAATGTCCTCGCCTTTAATGTCGTCTGCTTTCACCCCTATCAGTTTCAGCCTAATTATGATACACGGGGTGGACAAAAATATAGAAACACCAAAAGCACTAGGCGCGCAGTCCGGAACCGCGCGACTGCTACGGTCGCAGGTTCGAATCCTGCCTCGGGCATGGATGTGTGTGATGTCCTTAGGTTAGTTAGGTTTAAGTAGTTATAAGTTCTAGGGGACTGATGACCACAGCTGTTAAGTCCCATAGTGCTCAGAGCCATTTTTGAACCAAAAGCACAACACATTACCATGCCTAATACAGCGAAGGAAAACCGTTGGCATTCAAAACAGTTTGCAGTCGTCTCGGAATGGATGAATGAAGGTCCTGTATGGTTTTCGAGGGAATCTTATGCCATTCTTCCCGCAAAACAGAGGCGAGTTCAGGGAACGACGATGGAGATGGCTACCGGTCTGGCACCATTCTCTCCAAAGTGGACCACAAAGGCTCAATAATATTGAGATCTGGTGACTGTTGCGATCGGGGGAGAGGCGATAATTCATCCTCGGGCTCAGGAAGCCAGTCCTGGACAATGGGAACTGTGTGAATATGGGTTCTGTCTTCTTGGAACACAGCATAGCCACTAAGGAACAAACATTGTACCATAGAAAAAATAGTCACATAATCCTTGGCAGTAATGTGACGTTACAAAGTAACCATGGGGCTCATGATATAATATGATATGGCTGCTCAATCATCACCGAACCGCCGTAATGTTTCACTCTCGGAACGTAAACTCGGCCACAAGTTGGAAACGCGTGAAACAGGACTCATCCAACGAAATGAGATACTTCCATTGCTTCATAGTCCAGGTTTTGTGGATTCTGTGCCGCGTTTTCCTCTTATGGGCATTTGCATCACTGATGTATAGTTTTGGAATTCCAGCTCGCCCTACAATTCCTTGCCTTGGAGATCCCATCTTGTTTTTGGTGCTGACAGGGATTAAATCTGGATAAAATAGGAAAGAAAGCAAACAACGAAAGTTTTAGTTATTATGTGTATACAGTATAGTACAAAAAGCAGATGATTACATTTGAACATGATACAGGGTTACACATAGAGCACAATGTATCGCGCAGAACTGCCAACTTTGACAGGAACAAAAGTTGTAACCCAGCTTGGCATCGAGTTAGACTGAGATTGGTTGACGCATACTGGTAACTTTTTCCAGGCTGCTTCAGTTTTATACTGAAGGTCATCAATCGTAGTGGCTTGTGACTCGTCGCATGCCAGTCTCTTGGCAACCCATGACCAGATATTTTCAGTGGGAGAGATCTGGAGAACCCGATGGCTGGGCAACAGCTGAACACTCTCTGTATCAAGGTAGGTCAGGACAGCACAGGCAACATGAGGTCTTACGTTATTGTGTTGAAAGACAATATTATGGAGAGCTCAAAGATAGGACGTGGTCGCAACTTCAAAACGTTAGAAGCAGGCTCGGATCTAGGAAGGAGGGGAGGGGGGGGGGGGGGAGGCAAACCGGGAACAAGGAATCTGCTCCGGCGGCAATTTCATGTGGGGTCAAATTCATGTTGTTGAAGAAAAAACCATGTTTCACAAAGCGCCTAGCATCTAGCGCACGTTAGTCTATCGATTATTTATATCTTAAAATGTTTCTGGCCGCAGCAAAAATTTTAGCAAAAAGACCCCGGGTCGAGTTCCGGCCGCAGCACAGATTTTAATTCATTTCGTCTGCTTCGATCATTATCGTAGATTATTTATATGATTTGGAAACGCAGTGGAAATAAACGACTAACAGGAATAAAAGCTAAGAAAGATTACATGTTAATCTTCTGTGTAACCAAGAAAATGAAATTGTGTGAGAAAATTTTTGCCAGATCGCTACGATACTAAGGGCCAGTTTTACAGTCCCCATTAGTAGTGGGACAAAGTTCGTTTAAGGCCATATTGTCATTGCGGGTTGCCTACATCAGGGAAAGGTTTGCAAACCTATTGTTCTTTGATTGACAGGCACTTAAACTATTGTTCTCCTTTGATTGACAGGTACTTAACCTATTATTCTGCTAAAAGGATCCTTCCTTTGATTGATGGGTGCTCAACCTATTTTTCCCCCACTCAATCCCCCAACCCTTCTCCCCTCTCACTGCTACAGGTACACTTTCAGGTCTGAGTTATTGGAATAGGCCCCTCTCACTCTTATCAATTTGATTGACTACTTAATTAAATTGATTAATTAATTAACCTCCGCCTCTGATAAACCTCCATTCCCTCCCACCCTCCCTCACAGAAATTGGCGGGAAAAAGACTCACTTGATAGGTCATTTGGAGGGTAATCGACTGCCGTGTATGGAATATTGTTTAAACAATTTAGACAATGTGTGGAATATTGGTTATTTTAACGATTTAGAGGATTAAAGGCGATGTATGGAATATATGGATCTCATGACAGGAAATTCAAATGTATATTGCTTATTTATAAGAAATTCAGTTTGTGGGGGTTGGATTTCTCTTGCTCATCATTCTCTGCTGTTTGGAAACATGTAGGTCTTGTAAGAAGCAATTACATTGGGCAAACATGTTGCATAACCTAATGTTCAGCACTGTATTCTGGGTGTTTTAACCTAATGTTTGGGCCTTTGTCGACACTTAACCTATTGTTCTGGTAAGTGGTTTTCCATGTCACTCCTATTTCCTCACACTATTGTAACGCCTATGGTACCAAATTAATTAGTTATGACCTCCCATCATTTTCTACTACACTTTCCAATTTCACATGCTTTTGGACGCCATTTCTGGCGCATTCTTCTTTATCACCCACCTCTGTAAACTATTGTACTGCGTTTTAAATAAAAATTATGCAAATTGTTCTGCACTTAATCTGCTGTTCTGCTCCATGTCACCCAGTCACGCACACCCTCCCCTTAACAATTGTACAACTAGCACCATGTTGATATAAAAAAAGTATGCAAATTAATTAAATCGGTATTCTTCACATGTATGAGGTAGTTTTTCTTAATTCGCAGTATCGCATTGGTTGGTGAAATCGATGGCATATAGTTTAAACAAAATATCGCTAATAAAAAACACATCCTGCCAACAGATTCCAGACGCCAACACCGGATTCCAGGTGCACCAGTGGCCCCTTGTGAAGTTACGATGCGGTCGTCAGCTGCCAAGCGATGCAAAAGTATGCGTGCAGGTCCTGCAAGGATGAGGCGGTGGCAACTCTTTCATACTTGACACCTGAGAAATTCCTGTCGAAATATGTGTTCACCTGGGTACCGTTGGTGGCTCGATGACGCATAGCTGCGGTGGGGGTACAGTGCCGAGAGAGATGTTCCAATGCTTCCCAGAATAGCACAGGGTGCATTGTTCCTAGAGATCCTAATGGGACAGCCAGTTCGTCACTGAATTTACCTGTCAAACTGCTGCTGCTGCTGATGTGGGAGCACCGCCTGCCATTGTTTTCTGCAGACGATACTTTCAGCGGTAAAAATATTTTATTCAGATCACTACATTGCACTGACAGTTAAACCCCGCAAAACTTTTCCACAGATCGTCAAATACATACAAGACTCACAAGAGTATTGGGAACCCGGAACATTTTTACCAGTTTAACTACAATTAAATATTACGATTGCTGCTGCAGTCTGACACCGATCGATGTAAGGGTAATGTCCCCTCTTGACAGCTGTGGTTCTGGAACGAATCTCAATATTTATAGCGCACATAATTTTCCACGTAAAAATCTCTCTCATACCCTCATGGTTATCAAAGTGCAGAATCTATACGACCCTCATTATAGGACCCACGCTTCTTTTCTCTGGTCATGCCACAACATAAGCCACAGTAACATTACACTGCAATATATACATATTTTACACAAACAGTGCAGTTATGTTTTGCATCTGTACAGCAACTGAAAAAATTATGGTATGCCTACACTCACATTGTCTATGTCTCGATTCTCCTCAGTCCTAGGAAATTATATGACAAAGTCTTCGAATCAGCGCTTCTGGAAGGTGCTGCATCCTGCCAAGATTCTCTCAAACATGTGTTATGAAATGGCTCAAATGGCTCTGAGCACTATGCGACTTAACTTCTGAGGTCATCAGTCGCCTAGAACTTAGAACTAATTAAACCTAACTAACCTAAGGACATCACACACATCCATGCCCGAGGCAGGATTCGAACCTGCGACCGCGGTTCCAGACTGAAGCGCCGGCCGGCATGTGTTATGAAGGACAGGCGTCCGGACCTATGTGATAATGAATACCGCACCCACGGACGTAATACTTGGAAAAACATCACGCACGTGTGTTGGTGTGCTGTAATCAACATCACTATCGATAGAACAACAAGCAAAATGCGAGGGTACACTTAGGGGTGTCGATGAGGGGACGTATTTCTACAGCATAATTGCCCATCTTGTCTGTACACTATAGCAGGTCCAATTGAACACTTGCATTGCTATATTATGTAGCTGTTTACTAAATGAATCTATCACCACTTGCATTGGGATATACTCCTCAGTGCGTTGAAATCACAATTCACCATGTCCAATCTATCCTTCCATTACTACTAGACATACATAATTTTTTTTGTTTTTACGTGAATTGCTGTTTGATTACTTCCCACAAATGTATGTCGGAAAATAAGCCATGGTACCTTTACGTTCAAGCAGCAGCATGTGGACAGACAATTAAAACTTGGTAAATGGCCCACAGATCGTCAAATACGGAAAGAATATTAGTCAATTACACTGCTCTGCCACTGAGGACAGGCGCTTGAATATTAGAGCGTCAAACAGATCTCCAACACACCAATATATCACTGTGTACCATGTAGATGAAGTAAACATACAATTCATTTCCTGCCCCTTTTACATCATTCGTATAGCTATCGATCACCACACAGTCGTACATATACTGCAAAGACAGACAGCACCATATATACTCCTCGCAGCACTAGATATTTTCCCGCATCCGATGGTCACAAGTCATCCACTCCCAACATGTGACCAGATCGAAGTCACTCTCAGAACTGTTATGCATAGACGGGCTTGTTTCCCCTCTTCACAGATGCATTACTGTTTCTGGACCCGACCTGCTTGCTTGCTAGCTTTCCTAGACATATCTCCAGACTCTGGAATTACAAGAACATATGTAATTTCGCATGGTTTGCTAGAATATTATACCATTTTTGAGATAGTTCTCGATATCAAGCACACAGCAGCATCCTACCGATCGTTCACGCAACATAATTCCGAAAATATAGACTGGAAATCATTTCTCTTCAAACCCGAAACTTTAGCGAGGTGGAGTGTACTATAAACCACTGAGTAACTAGAAACTTATCCCGTCTGCAAAGACCTTTACGTGAGAACACGAAAAAAATAGAGAAAACTGATATTTTCACTAGTGAATACTGCTGTCGGTTATGTAACAGATTCCAAATCATCCCTAAAATTTACAAGATCAGTTAAGGTGTTTCCCATGTCTAGAGAACCAACAAACGTGTCTTCCACCCATCTTTCACCTTCTAGATGCACACACCACAATTGATGTTCCCTCAACTAAATAAAGGTGCGAAATCTGCAGAAGCAATCAACTGAACAATTTACGTGGGAGGGAATAACGGTCCACGGCAAACACACATCCATATTGAATCTTCTCAAATTTCCACGCGATCACGAAAGCTATCCAACACATACTAAGTTTTAATTCGCTATCATCCGTCTAGAGGTCAACACAGTTAAGTCATATACATTTCTACACTCCAACTGGCCTCTCCATTCGGACGGCTCCTACTGTTAACGGGAAACATGAATCATTCCTGCCACAGGTCACCGACGCTGCACGCGAAGCACCCAAAGACAGACTCATGATAGGAAAAAAAATCAGCCTCATATATATTTTACCCTTGTACTTACAACTAATTGAGGTCTCAGTTGAACGACATTCGATAATGAGCAAAGTATCAGAAATACATCCTGCTGACGGCTGTTGCTCAAGAAATAGAACTATCGGTACCGTTCTTACGACTTGACGTACTCTTCCCTTTGCTATCACAGTACTCCACATCAAATCCATACCTTCCTTATGACTGGACATAGTCATTTCCTTTGCACATGTCGGAACACAAACACATACTTTATGAGCCTGATGCTCAAGGTGAACTTATCACACACCCCTTACTTCTAAGTCTAATATTTCGTCAAAGGCTGATATCCTGGCGATTCGAAATAATACTGACCAAAAATCAACAATGGGTGGACATGTCTCATAACTTTTTCTTGAGAGAGCTACCACTGCGTCTTAGAAAGAGAGGCGTAATCATCTTACAAACCGCTATATGTTTAAAAAAAAAACCAGAAAAACACACACAACCATGTTACCATCACTAGCGATCTTTGGTCTACAGGTGCACACAAGTATCCATGTTAAAAGCTATACCGGCTTTATAAATCCACGTATGGTATTACCTACGAATGATGTGGTTTTTCCAGACAAATACCGTGACAATGAATATAGATGGTGATTGCCGGAGTGTATATTATCAGACCAGCAGTGAAATGGCTCTGAGCACTATGGGACTCAACATCTTAGGTCATAAGTCCCCTAGAACTTAGAACTACTTAAACCTAACTAACCTAAGGACATCACACACACCCACGCCCGAGGCAGGATTCGAACCTGCGACCGTAGCAGTCCCGCGGTTCCGGACTGCAGCGCCAGAACCGCTAGACCACCGCGGCCGGCAGACCAGCAGTGCAGTTACATGTCGCCGACAGTGCACCCTCGTAATAAAATTAACGGATTTTGAAACTGATTCCGCTAAGGAGCATGACATGAAACCGGCATTTGCAACTCCCTCACGCCGCCGCCACTAGATATTTCTCCAGTATTTGTAACGCATTCTGCCTCGATACCTTGTCAGAGGTTCTGTCATATATCCACTGAGTTATAGGCGGTGACTGATTGAGAAGGCTCACTAACAGTAGTAGAAGGTGTGGTGATTGAAGTCGTAAGAAATCTACACTAGCTTTTCAGATCCCTAGTGCTACTCTTTCGGTAGAAATGATGTCTATGATTTGGAATCATGTCTTTCCATTCAACAACATACCTGTGTTGGATCCTATGGAGAGGCCCTTTAATGATTACAGCCACTAGTGAATCAAATTTCTTTCATTCTCATATCTCGAAACGAGCCACCTTTCTCGAACCCATCTGCTACAGTAAAATTCCAACTGTTTTAGGTAGACCCTATGCATCTTGCAAGTATCCTTCAGACTCTGCGCTACTGTCGTTGCAGCTTTGTACATGTGATCGTTCCAATGTAAGTCGGAACTGAGTACAAGTCGAAGAAAGCTTTATCTATCACTTTCTTCAACCCATGTAGAAAGAGTTATCGCGACAGGAATGTGTTTTGACCATTCAACAGAAACGTAGCCTACTCCTGCAACACGAGGTAATATAAAAGACAGTAAGGGAACTGATGGAAAGACCTGGATATTGCTACTGCATGCCGGCCGGTGTGGCCGAGCGGTTCTAGGCGCTTCAGTCTATAACCGCGGGATCGCTACGGTCGCAGGTTCGAATCCTGCCTCGGGCATGGATGTGTGTGATGTCCTTAGGTTAGTTAAGTTTAAGTAGTTCTAAGTTCTAGGGGATTGATGACCTCAGATGTTAAGTCCCATAGTGCTCAGAGCCATTTGAACCATTTGCTACTGCATTGTGGTGCTTCTCCAAACTACAAGCAGGTTCTACAGATCCAAGTCTCGTAGGGATCATTCATGTCTATCACCCCAACATTCTACCACCTTTTTTCTGCACCACCAGAGAAAAATTACGAACTATAAAAGCTCCACTAACTTCATCCGATAGAGAACTCGATAAGGTTTTTACCTCATCTCTCCTCCCATATATCGAATACAAATATCGCATGCATGCCGGAATCGAGCACATGTGACGATATTGATCCAATGCACAACCCAGTTTAAGGTTTCATCACCTGTTCTGTAGGAGGATGACCGTATATATACCGTAAATCGCAAGAGACGCTCCCTGTGGCCCTGTGTCGTTGTTTGAAACGTTGTTCTTTTTCTGCCGTAACATACTTTGTACACTGCCATACATTTTGTTTTTCCGCCATAAACTTCTATGTCTGTGTCAGGTTATTAACTGACATTAACACGTTCTGATCCATTACCTCTCACAGAAAACTAGACGTCGCACAGTGTAAATCATGTTGTTACTGTGGTTACCATAACACGCCACACAAACTGGATGATTTTAAATGAAAGACAGTTACAACATAAGATATCGGGAAGATTTTGGCGGCATGGTGGAGAGTTCCCAAACTACTGTCCGAAAGTACTTGCCGACCTCTACATTTAAACTCATCTGTCACAGTGACGGAATAGCTGATGGTCTTCCTTATATTGCAGTCATGTACGCGAACACTGTTTCGGTGCTATCCATCCCCAGAAGGTGATGTCCCTTCACCATAACTCTTTCTCCAACACAAACAAGCGATGTCAGTCATTCTTTATGTGGTAACCAACAGCGTACCAGTGGACGGATGGGGTGGAAAAGATACCATAGATGTACTCCAATAATAGGCATTACAGTAGATAGTATGAACAAGTTAAGGAATTTTACAGTAATTTCAACACCCAGCAATGATGGGACAGCATGTTTCCAAATTTCAGTATCGTAGCTAAATCTCTCCCTCTCTACTTTGCGAGTATTATTCCGAATGTAGATAGATGACTGTGCAGTACGTCCATTCATTTTTAACTGTCTAACACATACATCATCAAAGTATACGAGACAGCACTCTACATATAACTAGCTCCTCAAGTATAGTGCATAATTTTCGATGTATCTCTATGCGGATGGGAGTCACAGAACATTCTCGCAATCTTAGGATAAAATTAGAGACTGAAATGCACCCTCCTCCCCTGCCCCCCGCACGAGAAAACTACTTCAACTATTTCCTTAAAACAGTAGCTCTGTGTGATACACACACAACATAGCTTTCCAGAGATGTATAGCGTCCACTGTCCACATCCGATCACGATTTAGAAATTATACTGTGCCCACATCAATCGTATATAAAATGATCGGTAGTAACAGAGAATAGGTGTTGGCAGCTGTACTACATTTACAAGCAATTTTAGAACACGGAACGATAAGTTATGTCATGATTGCATGAGTAGAACTGACATAAAAAAATAGATAAAATTGGGGAAAATACGTATATATTGATAGAATATACACTGAAATGCGGGGTAATTGAGGAAGTACTTGCGTGTCTTCTGCTTGGCGCAGAACAATTTGTACATTGGAATACGCATGGGACAACAAGAGGAATCCGAGAAAACATCGACATGGATGCTAAGGGAACCAGGGAAACAGTCACTTTTTTCCATCGAGGCAGCATTCTACCGCAAATTCATTGAGGTAACAGTGACACACGCGAGTTGACTACTGTATTTGACGGTTTTCAGGAAGACAGAGAACCATCTGCCTCTAAGCTTGCGTCTGCGATAAAGCATGACACAGAGTTGATGGTTTGGTCGGTTGAGATGGAGTTGTAACGAGGGACGATTTAATGGTAGGCTGATGATGCATTCTAGAGAGAGAGAGAGAGAGGGAGGGGGGGGGAGAAGTTGCTGCAGATCATTTGACCATTTTTTTTCCTGATGCTCCATCAGGATGCATCAGTTGTGTGACAAAGCCTGCGTTCGACTCGTACACAACCGTTTGTTCTGTGTGGGTCTTAGAGAAGTGTCTACTTGCGATCGTTAACAGTAAACCTCTCGGTCATCGGAGGACTTCCATCTCACGTGTGGTGGAACGTGACACATTCCTCTAAATGAAAGAAGATTTATGCGATGTACTCCATTCCCCTGTCGCATTTTAAGTGTAAAATCAATACTTCATTTTCATAACTAAGTTAGAAATAGGCGTTTGTGAGACACTGCAATCCCCTGTGTATACATCTGCTTGAGAAATGTGCTGTTTACAGAGTTAGTGGCGGCATGACTTGTAATTTCACATGTCGGACGCCGCTGCTATGCGTTTATTTGTTTCCTTGTAGGAGTTATTCTCCGTTACTAACGATAATGTTATATAGGACTGATGTGGGCGTAGTATAATTTCGGAACTGTGATCGGATGTGGACAGTGGACGCTATACATTTTTGGAAAGCTGTATTGTGTATGTATCACACAGAACCACTGTTTTAAGGAAGTAGTTTTCTCGTTTTACGGTTCGCTACCATAGTTATAGTAGAGAAACCTGCAGGAAGGATGTATGTCATGCGCTGAAGATATACACTCCTGGAAATGGAAAAAAGAACACATTGACACCGGTGTGTCAGACCCACCATACTTGCTCCGGACACTGCGAGAGGGCTGTACAAGCAATGATCACACGCACGGCACAGCGGACACACCAGGAACCGCGGTGTTGGCCGTCGAATGGCGCTAGCTGCGCAGCATTTGTGCACCGCCGCCGTCAGTGTCAGCCAGTTTGCCGTGGCATACGGAGCTCCATCGCAGTCTTTAACACTGGTAGCATGCCGCGACAGCGTGGACGTGAACCGTATGTGCAGTTGACAGACTTTGAGCGAGGGCGTATAGTGGGCATGCGGGAGGCCGGGTGGACGTACCGCCGAATTGCTCAACACGTGGGGCGTGAGGTCTCCACAGTACATCGATGTTGTCGCCAGTGGTCGGCGGAAGGTGCACGTGCCCGTCGACCTGGGACCGGACCGCAGCGACGCACGGATGCACGCCAAGACCGTAGGATCCTACACAGTGCCGTAGGGGACCGCACCGCCACTTCCCAGCAAATTAGGGACACTGTTGCTCCTGGGGTATCGGCGAGGACCATTCGCAACCGTCTCCATGAAGCTGGGCTACGGTCCCGCACACCGTTAGGCCGTCTTCCGCTCACGCCCCAACATCGTGCAGCCCGCCTCCAGTGGTGTCGCGACAGGCGTGAATGGAGGGACGAATGGAGACGTGTCGTCTTCAGCGATGAGAGTCGCTTCTACCTTGGTGCCAATGATGGTCGTCCACGTCCAGCACGAACGCTGGTCCAACTGAGGCGCCAGGTGGAAATGGCATGGCAAGCTGTTCCACAGGACTACATCCAGCATCTATACGATCGTCTCCATTGGAGAATAGCAGCCTGCATTGCTGCGAAAGGTGGATATACACTGTACTAGTGCCGACATTGTGCATGCTCTGTTGCCTGTGTCTATGTGCCTGTGGTTCTGTCAGTGTGATCATGTGATGTATCTGACCCCAGGAATGTGTCAATAAAGTTTCCCCTTCCTGGGACAATGAATTCACGGTGTTCTTATTTCAATTTCCAGGAGTGTATTTATTACATTGGAATATTAAAAGCGCTGAATTCCACACAACTGATAGGTCGTAAACTCAAGCGATCTAACATTATAGCCAGTTTTAAGTGTGGAACGTTGTAGCCTTAGGAGTGCGTGTGTTTATGGCCACTCTTACCAATACCTTCCAGGTACTAATCCTAGACTATAGAACAATACTTTAGAGTTGATAGCGTAGTTGATTTACGTAAAATGCTTCGAACTCCATCCGTCTGGAGCTCCATCATGCATAAAAATCACCCGTTTCTTGTTCTTGAAACCGTCTGCTATTACATCACAACACTATCAAATCTGTTACTATACACCGATAAGGGGTGTTAACCTCCCCGACAGGAGCGCATCTGGAGAAATCTTGTGTACTTGGATGGACGAGGACTCGGCTAGCTTCATTAATTAAAGAGACGTGGACTGTAGCGGTCTACTTCTGGTCAGCTGCAGATTAAATCGGTAATGGTGCTGCGGGGTGGGCTGGTCAAAGACAGTGTGGGGGGGGGGGGGGCGTATTTCAGTCTCTATTTTTATCCTAAGACTGAGAGAATGTTCTGTGACTCCCATCCGCATAGAGATATATCGAAAATTATGCACTATGCTTGAGGAGCTAGAAATATGTAGAGTGCTTTCTCGTATACTTTGATGATGTATGTGTTCGACAGTTAAAAATGAATGGACGTACTGCACAGTCATCTATCTACATTCGCAATGATACTCGCAAAGTAAGAGAGGGAGAGATTTGGCTACGATACTGAAATTTGGAAACACGCTGTCGCATCATTGCTGGGTGTTGAAATTACTGTAAAATTACTTAACTTTTTCATACTATCCACTGTAATGCTTATTATTAGAGTACATCTGTGGTACCTTTTCCACCCCATCCGTCCACTGGTACGCTGTTGGTTACCACATGAAAATTGACTGACATCGCTTGTTTGTGTTGGAGAAAGAGTTTTGGTGGAGGGACATCACCTTCTGGGGATGGATAGCACCGAAACAGTGATCGCGTACATGACTGCAATATAAGGAATCAGTCGAAACGGAACAAAGACCATCAACTATTCCGTCACTGTGACAGATGAGTTTAAATGTAGAGGTCGTCAAGCACTTTCGGACAGTAGTATGGAAACTCTCCACAACACTGCCAAACTCTTCCAGTTTCTTAATGTTGTAACTGTCTTTTATTTAAAATCATTCAGTTTGTATGGCATGTTATGGTAGCCCCAGTAACAACATGATTTATACCATGTGACGTCTAGTTTTCTGCAAGAGGCAATGTATCAGAACATGTTAATGGCAGTTTAGAACCTGACACAGATATCGAAGTTTATGGCGGAAAAACAAAATGTATGGCAGTGTACAAAGCATGTTACAGCAGAAAAAAAGAATGTTTCAAACAACGACACAGGGTCACAAGGAGCGTCTCTTGCTAATTGCAGTATAGTCTGTAGGATACGGTCATCCTCCTACAGTACAGGTGATGAAAGCTTAAACTGGTCCGCACAGTGGATCAATACCTGTGTATTTAATAGGATCGTCACATGTGCTCGATGCTGGCATGCATGTGATATTTGTATTCGATATATGGGAGGAGAGAGATGTGGTATAAATCTTATCGAGTTCTCTATCGGATGAAGTTAGTGGAGCTTTAATAGTTCGTAATTTTTCTCTGGTGTTACAGAATAACGATGATAGAATGTTGGGGTGATAGACGTGAATGGGCCCTGAGGGACGTGGATCTATAGTAGCAAAATCCACATCCTTCCATCAGTTCCTGTACTGTCTTTTATACTACCTCATGTTTCAGGAGTAGGCTCTGTCGAATGGTCAAAACACATTTCTGTTGCAGTAACTCAGCTTTGCCTGTCTATACAGGGGTTGAAGAAAGTGGTAGATGTAGCTTTCTCCGACTTCTACTCAGTTCCGACTTACATTGGAACGAAAACATGTGCCAAGCTGCAACGACAGTAGCGCAGAGTCTGAGAGGTAGTTGCAAGGTGCATAGGGGCTACCTAAAACCGTTGGAATTTTACTGTAGCAGATAGGTTCGAGAAAGGTGGCTCGTTTTGAGGTATGAGAGTGCCAGAAATATGATTCACTAGTGGCTGTAATCATTAAAGGATCTCTCCATAGGCTCCAGCACCGGTATATGGTTGAATGGAAAGATTTGATTCCAAATTATAGACATCATTTCTACCGAAAGCGTAGCACTAGAGATCTGAAAAGCTAGTGTACATTTCTTACGACCTCAATAACCACACCATCTACTACTGTTAGTGAGCCTTCTCAATCTGTCACCGCCTCTAAGTCAGTGGATATATCACAGAACCTCTGACATGGTATTGAGACGGAATACGTTACAAATACTGGAGAAATATCTAGTGGCGGCGGCATGAGGGAGTTGCAAATACTGGTTTAATGTCATGCCCCTTAGCCGAATCACTTTCAAAATTCTGTAATTTTATTACGAGGGTGCACCGTCGGCGACATGTAACTGCACTGCTGGTCTGATAATATACACTCCGGCAATCACCATCTATATTCATTGTCACGGTATTTGTCTGGAAAAACCACGTCATTTGTAGGTAATGCCATACATGGATTTATAAAGCCAGTATTGCTTTTAACATGGATACTTGTGTGCACCTGTAGACCCAAAATAGCTTGTGATGGTAATATGGTTGTGTTTTTTTAACATATAGCGGCTTGTAAGACGATTATGCCTCTCTTTCTAAGACACGGTGCTAGCACTCACAAGGAAAATGTATGAGACATGTCCACCCATTGCTGATTTTCGGTCAGTATTATTTCGTATCACCATCATATTAGTTATTGATGAAGTATTATTGTTAGCAGTAAGGGATCTGTGATAGGTTCGTCTTGAGAGTCAGGCTTATAAAGTATGTGTTTGTGTTCCGACATCTGCAAAGGAAATGACTATGTCTAGTGTAATAGGATGACGGGAGCGGGTGACACCATAGGTGTGGCTGGGTAGAAGAAGGTGGCTGTTTTTAGCAATCTTCCTGTTTATTGTTGGTTCTTCCAATACATTTTCCGGTAGCTCAGCCCCACCGCTCGTGTCGTGGTGGAGACGTGCTGATGCGCGCCCTCCGGGGAACATGTCGCCGTGCTCGGTCAGTGGCTGCTCAGGCAGTAGGAGGTTAGCAGCATGTGGCCCGGCCAGGCTCTCAGATGCGGCGGCTCATGACGACGCCGGGAATCGCCGGTGCAGCAGCTGGCAATGCCCTCCGTGTCACTGATGAGGACGACGAAACAGCGACTGAATGCCCAATCGGTCTAACCGAATGCCGACGCTCACCTCTGATGCCCTTAAATAGTGCAGACCGCTGCTGAATCCGTCGGTTACGCGGCGCTGTGTCTATTAGAATGTTCTCGATGAGTTGGCTAGTGCAACCGCGCCACATGTGGCCTGCACCCCCGTAATTCTGCTAATGCTGCATTCTGGCTGTTGATGGCTGCCGCGCATGTACACACATAACGATGCGCATTGCAAAACTGTTGTCACCTGCATAATGCACTGGCCAGCCTTCGTCCGCTGTTTGCTGTGAGGCTGGCGTATCACGCACTGAAACACACTAAATCAATACTTCGCACCATATTTCCTAACAATAACCCCTTGTCCTCTACACCAGTCATAAGGAATGTATGGATTTGATGTGGAGTACTGTGATAGCAAAGGGAAGAATATGTCAAGTTGTAAGAATGGTTCCGATATTTCTATTTCCAGAGCCACAGCCATCAACAGGATGTATTTCAGATACTTCACCCATTATCGAATGTCGTTCAACTGAGATCAAAACCGTAGCATTTAGTTGTTAGTACAAGGATAAAATATATATGAGGCTGATTTTTTTCCTATGACGATTCTGTCTATGCGTGGTTGGAATGCAGCGTTGGTGACCTGTGGGAGAAATAATTCATGTTTCCCGTTAACAGTAGGAGCCGTTCGAATGGAGAGGCCTGTTGCAGTGTAAGAGTGTATTTGACTTAACTGCGTTGACCTCTAGACAGCCGAGTAGCGAATTAATACTTAGTATGTGTTGGGTAGCTTTCGTGATCGTGTGGAAATTTGAGAAGATTCAATATGGACGTTTGTTTGCACTAGACAGTTATTCTCTCCCATGTAAGTTGTTCAGATGACTGCTTCTGCATGATTCACACCTTTATTTAGTTGAGGCAACATCAATTGTGGTGTGTGCATCTAGAAGGTGAATGATGGGTGGAAGACACGTTTGCTGATTCTCTAGACATGAGAAACACCTTAATTGACTTTGTAACTTACAGGGATGATTTGGAATCTGTTACATAAATGACATCAGTATTCGTGAGTGGAAATATCAGTTCCACCTATTTCTTTTCGAGCTCTCACGTAAAGGTCCTTGCGAGTGATCGGTAGGATTCTGCTGTGTGCTTTATATCAAGAAAATGGTACAACATTCTATCAAACCATGCGAAATTACATATATTCTTGTAATCGCAGAGTCTGGTGATGTGTCTAGAAAAGCAAGCAAGCAAGCAGGTCGGGTCCAGAAACAGTAACGCGTTTGTGAAGAGGGGAAACAGGCCTGTCTTTGGACAACAGTTCTGAGAGTGACTGTGATCCACTGATTGCGCTCTGGTCACATGTTGGGAGTGGATGACTTGTGACCATCGGATGGGGGAAAATATTTAGTGCTGCGAGGAGTATATACGGTGCTGTCTGTCTTTGTGGTATATGTACGAGTGTCTGGTAGTCGATAGCTATGCACATGATGTAAATGGGGTCGATTTTTGTGTGGTGCAGGATACGAATTGTATGTTTACTTCATCGACACGGTACATGGTTATATATTGGTGTGTTAGAGATCGGTTTAACGCTCTAATATTCAAGCTCCTGTCCTCAGTGGAAGAGCAGTGTAATTGAGTAAGAGTCTTTCCGTATTTAACGATCTGTGGGTCACTTTGCAAGGTTTAATTGTCAGTGCACATGCTGCTGCTTGAACATAAAGGTACTGTGGCTTATGTTCCGACATACATTAGTGGGAAGTAATCAAACTACTATTCACGTAAAAACAAAAATATACATATGTCTAGTCGTAATGGAAGGATAGATTGGACATGGCGAATTTTGAGTTCAATGCAGTGAGGAGTATATCCGAACACAAGTGGTGGTAGATTCGTTTCTTAAACAGCGGCAAAATATAGCAATGCAAGTGTTCAATTAGAACTGCTATAGATTACAAACAGGACGGGCAAACTGTCTAAAACAACACGTCCCCTCATTGGAACCCCTAATTGTACCCTCGCATTTTTATTGTTGTCCTATCGATATTGATGTTGATTACAGTACACCAACACAAGTGCGCAATGTCTTTCCAAGTATTACGTCCATGGGTGTGGTATTCATTATCACATAGTGCTGGCCACATGTCCTTCATAGCATATGTTTGGGAGAATCTTGGCAGGATGCAGCATCTTCCAGAAGCGCTGAGTCGAAGACTTTGCCAAATAATTTCCTATGACTGAGGAGAATCGAGACATACACCGGTATGAGTGCAGGCATACCATAATGTTTTTGGATGCTGTACAGATATAAAAGATAACTGCACTGTTTGTGTAAAATGTGTATATATTGCTGTGTAATGTTACTGTAGCTTATGTTGTGGCATGACCAGAGAAAATGAGTGTGTGTCTTATCGTGAGGGATGTATAGATTCAGCGCATTGACAACTATGAGGGTATGAGAGAGATGTTTGCGTGGAAAATTATGTGCGCTATAAATACTGAGATTCGTTCCAGAACTACAGCTGTCAAGAGGGGACATTACCTGTACATCGATTGGTGTCAGACTGCAGCAGCAATCTTAATATTTAATTGTAGTTGCCCTGGTTCTCAATATTCTTGTGAGTCTTGTGTGTATTTGACGATCTGTGGACAAGTTTTCAGGGGTTTACATGTCAGTGCAATGTAGTGATCTGAACAAAATAATTTTATCACTGAAAGTCTCGTCTGCAGAAAACATTGGCAGACGGTGCTTCCACATCAGCAGCAGCAGTTTGACAGGTAAATTCAGTGATGAACGGGCTGTCCCGTTAGGATCTCTAGGAGCAATGCACCCTATGCTATTCTGGGAAGCATTGGAACATTTTTCTCAGCGATGTACCTGCACTGCAGCTATGTGTCATCGCGCCAGCAATGGTACCTAGGTGAACACGTATTTCGACAGGAATTTCTCAGGTGTGAAGTATGAAAGAGATGTCACCACCTCATCCTTGTGGGACCCAAATGGATACCTTTGCATCGTTTGTTAGCTGATGACCGCATCGATTTCACCGACCAATAGGATGCTGTAAATTAAAAAAAAAAACTACCCCATAAAGAGGAAGATTAGCGATTTAATTAATTTGCATACATTTTTTATATGAAAATTGTGCTAAGGGTACAATAGTTAAGGGAAGGTGTGCGTGAGTGGGTAACAAGGAGCAGAACAGCAGGTTAAGTGAAGAACAATAGGTTAATTTGCTTTATTTTTATGTAAAACGCAGTACAATAGTTTAAGGGGGTGGGTTACAAAGAAGAATGCGCCAGAAATGGCGTTGGAAAGCATGTGAAATTCGAAGGTGTAGCAGAAAATGGTGGGAAGTCATAACTAACTACTTAATTTGGTATCATAGGCGGTACAATAGTTTAAGTAAATAGGGGTGATATGGAAAACCACTTAACAGAACAATAGGTTAAGTGCCGTCAAAAGCCCAAACATTAGGTTAAAACACACAGAGTACAGTGCCGAACATTAGGTTATGCAACATGTTTGCCCAATGTAATTGCTTCTTAGAAGACCTACATGTTTCCAAACAGCAGCAAATGATGAGCAACAGAAATCCAACCCCCCCAAACTGATTTTTTTAAATAAATAAACAATATACCTTTGAATTTCCTGTTATGAGCTCCTTCCTCTCCACCACTTTCCATATATTCCATCCTCTAAATTGTTGAACTAAACTATATTCGACACATTGTCTAAATTGTTTTAACAATATTCCATACACAGCAATCGATTTCCCTCTAAATGACCTATCAAGTGAGTCTTTTTTCCGCCAATTTCTGGGAGGGAGGGTGGGAGGCGATGGGGGTTTACCAGAGGGGGGAGGTTAATTAATTAATCAATTTAATTAAGTAGTCAATAAAGTTGATAAGAGTGAGAGGGGGCCTATTCCAATAACTCAAACCTGGAAGTGTACCTGTAGCAGTCAGGTGGGTTGGGTGAGGGGAAGGGGTGGGGGAAGAATAGGTTAAGTGTGTGTCAATCAAAAGGAAGGATCCTTTTAGCAGAACAATAGGTTACATACTTGTCAGTCAAAGGAGAACAATAGGACTGCCCCTGAGTACATACCTTCCCCTGATGTAGGTAACGCACACTAACAAAATGGACTGAAATGAACTTTGTCCCACTACTACCGGTTAGCTGTCGCTAATGTTCCATTCTGGGAATAGTGCAGAAAACGTATTGTACCAACACGTATAACGCCTAACCGGAAAATAAATGCTGGATAACTAAACTGGTGATTCTGGCAGGTTAGCTGGTTCCAATGGCTCTAAGCACTATGGACTTAACAGCTGAGGTCATCAGTCCCCTAGACTTAGAACTACTTAAACCTAACTAACCTAAGGACATCACACACATCTATGCAGTAGGCAGGATTCGAACCTGCGACCATAGCAGCGGCAGGGTTCCGGACTGACGCGCCTAGAACCGCTCGGCCACAACGGCCGGCGCAGTGTTAGCGAAGAATAAGTTTTGATAATGGCAGCAATAGTTACAGAATTAGTGATGACAAGATTGTTTCGAGGAAGGAGAAGAAACGGGGACATCACACAAATTATATGGAAGAATATGACGATTACAAATTGGTATGAAAATTTCGTACTACAGAGAATATGAATGAAATGTGAAACTATTCTCTAAAACATAACTTTTTGCTTGCAGTAGACCTAATAGGCATTTGATATTGGCACTTCGTGAATTATATTCTGTCATGTTATTTATGGAAATGAGGTAGATAAAACGGCCTTTTGTGCCAGAACAGTCATGCTTATTTCGCGTGTATTACAATTGCTGCAATATTAGATAGGCCTATTTCGTTTTATCTACGGACAGTGACAAAATAGACGCAATCAAATCGAGAAACAACACCAGTCTTGAGCAGTACTCGTATTAACAGCTTTTGTCAGTATTAGACAACGACATTTTGATTTTTTATGTAGCGAATCGGTTGCCGAACTTTGATGAGTTAATGGATTATTTAGCAGAAAGGTAAACACGCCGTGTAAAGCTGTACCAAGATTAGAGAGAACGAGAATTTGTGCTGTCTTGCTTGCCTCTTGTATTTACCGGTTTTGTGTTTCCTATATTTAAATTTGTGTCACACAATAGAGAAGGTTATTAACTAATAGACAATAAAGCGTACAAATTATCTGAAGCGTTCATATTCTCCAGTTACAAACAATCCCACTCAGTATTAGTGGTGAGTTTTTTTAAGGGGGTAGGACGTCAACGCGGCCGACTGGGAGCAGGAGAGGTACCACTGCACATTTTAATTTCCACTGTCCTCAATATAGGTTTGATGGCTTTCATTACAAAATATACACTTTTGAATTCCACAGAGCGAAATATAGCATAATGCTGTGTGAAGAGGCGTGGCACTGCACTTTGGCACACTTAAGACCAAATAACATGTCTTACATTTCCTCAAACATAATATATGTTTTATATATCAAACTCTTCACAAAGATGTGATCTACGAAATGAACATATTTTGGAAAAACCAATTTAAAAAAAATCTTTACGTCTTATCTCAAACGCTCGAAGGACGGAAGGGGGGGGGGGAGGGAGGGGGGCACTATTAGGTTTCTGCCCCATTTCGGAAATATCGTAGATCCGTGGGCTGGTCATAAGTGTAACGCCTGCTATTCAGATTACCTGCTACACGAATAACAGGTGATAGTGTTGTGCACCTGTTGGCACACCATACCTTCAAGCCAGGTGCCGCACACATGTGACGATGACGAACTTTCTCGCTGGCTCACGAGTTCGGGACTATGCGCTTTATATACGATCCATTTTCTCAAGAGTGGTAATAGATAGCAATATCTTTCAAGGTTTAAACAAAAATTCATTATGTTAGCTGCATTTCATACTCAGTAACATATGACTAACACGCACCAAATGCAATTCATAGCGCCCTATATTTTTCACTGCAAACTTCTAAAAATACTTGCAGTAGTTTAACTTAATTCTAAAATATAACAGTTAATATAAGCAATGACGAAATGATAGATGGTTCATTATGCATCTGAGGAAAGAACCTATAAGATTGTGCGAGACGCAATTTTTTTTACTAGATAGTTTCTTTACAATCGTTTGAGAAAGACTGCTGTTCTGCCCGCCCACGCCATTCACGGAGTCAAGCCGGCCAGTCAGCTTTCGCGCTGAGTCATACACCGTGTGAGAGGTTCAGCGTGCGAGGCGGCCGTCACCCCACCTGCTTGCCGGCAACAATGAGCACCATCTAGCAAACTTGCCGAGAACCTTACTCCGTGTGAGACGAGCTTTACAGGCATCTGCCAATCTGGTGTGAGGCTCTGCACCTCCGTGATGCCTCTGACCAACCATGTTTAGGTCATTTACTTCCTCCAACTATGTAGATGGGGATATTTCTGGCCGTTACATTGGCAAAATCCAAGTTTGATAACAACAGCGTTCAGCTACGTTATGGTTATCAGGAACCAGTATCAAGTTTGTAGCGTCTGCTGCTCCAACAGTTTTACCCATTTCCTATCTCACTCTAACCTGTGTAAACCCACTAACGTTGCGGTTCCCAGGGGAAAATGTCAAGCATGCAGCCTCTTTTGAGACGTGCCCGTTTGTGACCATCTTCTACTATGACCATCTCGGCAGTGGATACAGTTACCAGTTAATTCTCGCATGGACAGCTGCCCAGAGCGTCTGCCGTTCTCAGCGTTCTAGCATTACTGTTTACCTCAGGTAACTTAAACGCTAATATGTTGCCTGTTCTCTACACTGTGTCTCTTATTTCTTATCTTGGATTACCCTCGCTGGCTTCCAAGAGCCTTAGCTTAACAATGTATTAGGTCTACAACTTTGCTTCCGCCGTTTTACAATAGACGGCAGTAGCAGCAAGTGGGGTTCAGGTGGTTGGTCATAGGTGTAATATAATAATCTTAGGTATCTGTAAACATAATGCCATAAAAATATTGTGATTGCATCATAAGGTTATTCTCGATTATGTTCGTCAACTTACGTACCCATTTCTCGCCATTTGCGGGAAGTTTTAATTTTCTACTTTAACATGAAGAAATCTGCGGCCGTGGCTCTTAAAATGCTGGGTAAGACCAATGGTGAGGGAACTGTTAGTGAAAGAATGTGCAGAGAATGTTTTCAACGCCTTAAGAACGGTGATTTTGATGCTGAAGACCGGCATGGCGGTGGAAGACAGAACGTTTTCGTAGCTACTGAAACAGATGAAGACAGTCACAGGACATCATTATCGAAAGCATTTGATGCGTTCGAGCCCAGCACTGAAACACAAACGGCCACAATACAGCGATAGACACTTGAAGATAATTTTGCAGTAGATCAGTGCTCTACCCCATGTCGCTAAACTCGTCAAAATATATATGGAAACGTTGAAATGAGAAGTCCTATCAAATGGTACAAATGGCTCTGAGCACTATGGGACTTAACTTCTAAGGTCATCAGTCCCCTACAACTTAGAACTACTTAAACCTAATTAACCTAAAGACGTCACACACATCCATACCCGAGGCAGGATTCGAACCTGCGACCGTAGCGGTCTCGCGGCTCCAGACTGTAGCGCCTAGAACCGCTCGGCCACCCCGGCCGGCGAAGTCCTATTCCTCCCACCGTATTCTCCGTATGTTTCTCTCTCTGACTACCACCTTTTTCGATCAGTGGCATACAGTATGGCTGACCAGCACTTCCGACCATATGAACAAGTGCAAAATTGAATCGATTCATGGATCCCCACAAAAGACGCCCAGTTCTTCCGCCACGGGATTCGTATGCTATCCGAAAGATGGGAGAATGTAGTGGCCAGCGATGGGAAATACTATTAATCATTATTTTTTTTGTAAGTTTTTCACAATAAAGCCCCGAGCTTCTAGAAAAAAACGGCGGATGCAAAGTTGTACTAGTACTAATCAGTACATCGTCAGTTATATGAGAACGATCCTGTCACTGTTGAATTTCGACACTTATTGGTAGACGTTGCTACTCTTTATGTGACGCATGACACGATCTTCTCATAAACAATCAATACTCAAATGCGATTTCTGAATGAGAAACCCGTTGCACAATCCCTCTTCATATACAGAATGTTTATAGCGTTAGTCCTACCTACATTGTGTGGTTGTGCTAAAATGCTACTCATTTGAATATCTAAGCACGTTTTACAATTCACGCTAATTTAACATAATCGTTGTGGCCCGTCTTTATGATGTTGCACTTTTAATGACTTTCCAGGTTCCCAAACTCTTATACAGCTCCTAGTTACAAAACACTTATTATTTTTCGTTCGAATGAGATAATAGTAACTAAAACATGCAGCTAACGTATTAGCAATGATCTATAGTTACACACTGATTACAATTCAATACTCCAAATTTTTGTCAATTGTGTCAGAAATTTTATTTAGAAAATAGCATCATCAGTAGCAGATGGTGTATAGAAAATGGCGACCAGTGACAGTTCAGTAGGCCTATATGGGCCACAGTCTGTGCTTCTGCACAAAGACACGACCAACCTGGGCAGAAATCCCACTTAGAGAGGTGATCTATAGCGTTGTCACTGGAGTGCGAAGTGGGAGCAGGACATTGCATGTGATCTATTCATGATCTGAGCCTTAGTACAGAATGTTGTAAAATGTGTTCGTATCCTTCCGCATGTAGCGTTTTCTTATGCACAATATGGAGACCACGCCTCAACCACGGAGGACACCCCCTGCCCCACCTTAACACACGTTGGCAATATACGTGATGGCACGTTAAGTTCTCCAGGCATTCGCCATACCCAAGCCCTTCCATCTGATTGCCACAAACTGTAAAGTGATACATCACTCCAAATCACTCGTTTCAACTCATTCACTGTCCAGTGGAGTCGCTCTTAACGCCACCTCAATGACGCTTAGCATTAACTACAGACATGAGTGACTTATGAGGAGCCGCTCGGCCATAGTACACCATTCTTACGCACAGTCATTGTGCCAGATAGACTGGTGGTAGCACTTTGAAGCTCAGGGACGACTGCTTCCACGGATTTCCTGTGATGTTTCGCAAGCATCCCCTGCACTGTTCGACGGCCGCTGTTCGTCAGTACATAGGTTTACATCGTCTCGTTTTAGCTGTGGCTGTTCCTTCGAATTTCCGCTTCACGTTGCATCACCAACAATCGACTTTGGCAGCTTTAAAACGGTTGAAATATCCTTTATGGATTTATTCCTCAGTTGTCATCGGGAAACTAGTCCACATTGGAAGTCACTGAATCACCTGACCGACGCATTCTGCTCTGCAACGCTCTGCTCCCCGCCTCATATTATACTGACGGGCCTGTCACTCATGACATCTGGTGGTCAATTTTGCATTACATATGGGTGCCTGAATGCTTTTGATCAGATACTGCAGACCAGAAACCGTGTTTTTTTAAAATGACGGTTCCGCAAATAGCAAATAGTCAGATAACTCTGTCCCTAAGAATGTAGTAGCGTAATCAGGTTACGTCTACATCTACATGTACAGGGTGTTCGGAAATTCCCGTTACATACTTCTAGGACTTGCAGAGGGGAGTGAGTACATTCTTTTGAATAGGAACCGATGTCCGGAAACATGGCCGGCCGCGGTAGTCTAGCGGTTCTGGCGCTGCAGTCCGGAACCGCGGGACTGCTACGGTCGCAGGTTCGAATTCTGCCTCGGGCATGGGTGTGTGTGATGTCCTTAGGTTAGTTAGGTTTAAGTAGTTCTTAGTTCTAGGGGACTTATGACCTAAGATGTTGAGTCCCATAGTGCTCAGAGCCATTTGAACCATTTGAACCGGAAACATGCAGTTTCCGTCGTATGATGGTTTCAATTTAGATGTTTAATTCATCCACTTACCCACTTCTGCTTGAGGAACTGAATTAGGCGTGACGCAGTAAAATTATTAGGTAACAATTCGAAAGGAAACGTAACGAAACATCTGTTTATCACTTAAGCACGTTTGTTTGCATTAACACTTAAACATTACGTGTTTACATTATTTCAAAACAAAAAAAATCTAACCGACTGTAAGTATAGAACAGTACCAATGCACTACAACAGCGGCTCGATGTGGCGACCACCAACATTGTTACATACATTGCACCTACGAAGCGTGTTCTGGTACACACTCCCCATGACACCTGGTGTCTCTTCAGTTTTTAGTTCAGCGGCCAGAAATAGTTGCAGCAGATCTTCCTCTGTCTCTACAGGAGTTCCATAAATTAAACTTTACATACGACACCACAAGAAGCAGTCCATAGGAGTTACGTATTCACACGTCATCCTATCTACCTATTGCATACCAGGACAAGCAACTCTGAGACTTTTCTCTTTCCCTCAGCAGACGTGGACGCGTTACAAATTGGAATTTAAGCCGTCGTAGAACGGAAACAGTGTGTTTCCGGAAATGGATTCCTGTTCAAAATATTATGTACTCAGTCCTTTCTACAAGTCCTAAAAGTCTGTAACGAGAATTCCTGAACATCTTATATGCCACACTGCACTGCGTGCCAGAGGGTACCTCATACAAATATTATCGCTTTGCTTTGCAATTTCATTCGCGTACTGAGTGAGGGAGAACTGACTGTCTATGTGCCTCTCTGTATGTGCCCTGATGTCTCTTGTCTTAATCTCACAGTCCCTATGCAGGACACGATGATGTTAGTATAACTGTCACACTGTGACAGTGGAATCCAGTTCTCTAAATTTACCCAACAGCAACAGGATTTCGCGAAAACTACATCATTCTTCCAAGGATGCCCATTTAAGTTACCCAAGTATTTCGGTTTCATTTTGCTATGGACTGTACCGATCTATTTCGACCTTGGCAGCGAGTCTCTTAATTTGTTGAATGTCCGTTGCCCTGTCTTCTTGATAAAGGTTCCAAACAGTGGAACATTATGCAGATATGCAGTGTGGTTTCTGGTTAAGATACAGATCTTACCTGTAGGTCACGTTGAAATTCCCGCGCCCGGGTTCCCGGGTTCGATTCCCGGCGGGGTCAGGGATTTTCTCTGCCTCGTGATGACTGGGTGTTGTGTGATGTCCATAGGTTAGTTATTTTTAAGTAGTTCTAAAGTCTAGGGGACTGATGACCATAGATGTTAAGTCTCATAGTGCTCAGAGCCATCACGTTGAAAGTTTGTAAGCTTATTTGTCCGTCACTGACATGGAAGATCGCAAACCTTCTTTCCTTCCCGTCTGGGCAATCTGTGCAGTGACTAGGGTAAATGTGAAGCTTACAGGGACAGGTTAAATGCTAGCTACAATGAAGTCGATAATTCGATTGTAATTTAATTTTGATACTTTCCATAACTGACAAATATTACAAAAATGCGAATTTTTTGACCACCCACACACTGCTGAGAATGGCACATCGACTAATTTGGAGTTATGCGCCCCAATTACCGGCAGCTACGTTGATGAATACTCGGCACCTCGCAAGGATAACCGCAAGATCAAGAATACTATATAAGTTGTTGGAAGTGGTTAAGCGTTCTGAGCACACAAAGAGCTCTAAGCGCAGAAATCTGCATGGAATGCACGATGGGGTAGTGCTGCGATACAGACCGTATATCTCCCTACGAAGACGATGTCCAAGACGCCGTTTCCAAGCCCGTACCGCTCGATGGCTGAAGGCGAAGTCCTCTCTCTCCACAATTCTCCCGTCTTCCACTCGTACGAAAACGCGGCGGAAAAATACTCAGTTCCGACCAATGTCGAGCGCTTTAACATTACCGAAATCCCTCCAAATCTATTTCTGAGATTCTACCAAATGATCGAGTAGTCATATCGCCCCTAGGCAAACGAAATTCCCGTCTTCGCCACGTGTTGCCCAGCACAGGTGGTTCCGGATGCCGGGCTATCCCCAAAAGCTCCGTATTGTCCCGCGTGTCTGGTGACCGCTACCTGCCGGCCACGGCGGTCCGGCGAGCTGCGACCAACTACAGACTTCATATTCCACAATTCTCAGCTTCCGACACTTTTCACCACCGCTTTAAGTTAATGACTTAATCATGCAGACATACAGGGAATACTACTCGAGAGTGCCTCATATTCATCATAATTCAATAAAGTCATGACCTGATGCCCTTGTGAGTCCCTTTATTATTGCTACGCTAACGTGTAAGTGCCCAAGTCCTGGCACCTTACATGTTATCGTCATAAAAATAATATGATTATTGCTATTTATTAAAAGTTTTTCTTGCTGGCGTGTAAGCTATCTCTAAGCTTACGTAAACTTTCAACATAGGAAATCGTAAACTTTGAACACAAGAATTCGACTGCCAGAATGTGTTTCAAAATCTGGACTGCGGAAAAGTAACTTGAAATTGACTATCTGGTTCCCTGTCTGTTTAAACATTCCCCCCGTGGCAAGAATACTGCCTGAATTCAACACTTGGAACTATTAAACTTTTAAACTGATAAATTGGCCCTGAAGGCGCGTCGTATTTGCTGAGCTACAACTAACTACTGAGATGTGCCTGGTGAAAAGCGCTCTCTTTTTAAGAAAAGGCAAAGCATACTTGCTTCATAACAAATTCAACAGTTATTCCTACCCCCAAATTCAAATTGAAAATTATACATGACTGTTTAACTTACCCTATACTCAATTCTTTGAATGTCTGAACCAAGAATGCGTAACTAAAAGCTACCCAATAAAGTACAAAATCTGAAATCAATTACCTTAAATTAAATTATCTTCTGTTACTCGTCAAAATAATCATAATAAAATATTCTTCTCAAAATGCTTCAGTCTCTTTCCAGATCTCAAATAATTAATCAGTGAATCAACATGTTCCACTTACTCAGAATATAGCTACAATCGTGCCACTCGACCTATGCCGCACTACTACTCACGACACACCACCGCCGACTACTGTGTCTCCTCATCTCACGATGAACGGTGCGCATCATCTCTCACGCATCTTGCAAAGCAGAGATGGTCCAAGCAAGCCTCCAGGCGACACGGCATCTCTGATGACACTGCGGACTTATAATTTCAAACAGTACAAAGGCGCTTACGCATTCATGACATCCAAATTCTATAGAAATGCCCAAGAAATTATCTACAGCCCACTATTTCAAACCCTCGGTCTCCCCGCCTAGAATTTTGTAGGGCGAGATTCGTAATTGACAAAGGTTAATCTGGAAAATTCGTTAACGAAGTTAAAATTTTCTGACTACTACAATCATGATGAAAAAGTACGTAAGTCCAAATAATACAATTACAACAGTGATTACAAAAGGAATAAATCGTTGTGCACAGGCCTCAGGCGTACAAACATAGTCGTAATCATCAGTATCCATGAGATACAAGTTAACAAATGTGAAAGTCTTTATGATATACAAATGCCAGAGCTAGTCTTTTATCTTGTCTTATTACAAGTTCATGGTAGTTTGTTTTCATAACCTTAGTGGCTGCAAGAAAAACACACGGCACATAGTGTCTGTGTACTTTGTTGCTAAAAATTAGTTTAGTCAGAAATGCTAGCTTTGCACTGCACTAATTTTTGTAGTTTCTTCGCCGGCCGGGGTGGCCAGCGGGTTCTAGGCGCTACAGTCTGAAACCGCGCGACTGCTACGATCGCAGGTTCGAATCCTGCCTCGGGCTTCGACGTGTGTGATGTCCTTAGGTTAGTTAGGTTTAAGTAGTTCTAAGTTCTAGGGGACTGGTGACCTCAGTAGTTAAGTCCCATAGTGCTCAGAGCTATTTGAACCATTTTTTTGTAGTGCCTTCACCAGAGAGTAGTGTCGTTGATAAAATATATACTGTGGAATTCGACAGTTACATGACTGTACACAGTATAGCAGCAAAGTCTTGTAGAATCGTTTCTTCAAGTGATCACTATCGACGATTTAGTGTGAGATACAAATTGTTTTCATTCTACTGACATTGACAACCGTATCACAAACAGATTAGTTCATGTGTGAATAGGCTAGGAGCACACCCAGAAGAAAGTATATCAGTCCGTTAAATGCTCCACTGACAAATCAAAGCCAATGACATGCTGATGAACGTAAAGTTCCAGATTTGACACAAAAGTATTTTTTCAGTGCAGCTAAATTGAGCTATTCTATCTCCGTTGTGAAACAGTACATTTGTTTACTTAGTCCTACCACAAAGCATAAACCTTAATCATATGCGCAATCAAAGAGTTACATAATCCCATATGTAGAACACAGTAAAAATGTAAGTTTGTTCCTTATCAGCAAAACAGAATAATTTTGGGAAACAAGCGTTGACATACAATGAAATCATCAGTAAAAACCATGTGACAGATCTCAGTTACAAAACAATGTAGCTGCCTTATAGAATAATGAATTAATGTTTCTCTGCTCAAATTTATCTTATGTATTTTGAAACACGTCTACGATAACTGTGTCTAAGAACTGCTACTTTCAGTAGAATTATACGAGGTCGTCTAACTACTGGGAAGGAAAATAAATGAAAAAGGAGAAAAAGGGTTTATTTGGTTGTGCACAGCATACTATTTGTTCCTGTTGAAAGAAACATGTTATTACGGAGTCAGTCGTCAGTCTGTCAAACATAACATGCGTAAAATTTGTGGTCACAAGGGTATCTAATCTACATTTATAATGAGAAAGAAATCTTATCTAAGAAGTATCTGTTTGATGTACTCCAAATATATGTCAGGCAGACGGTAAATAACAAAGAGTTATTGTACAAGGACTACTGATAAACATCATGGAATGAACAGAAATCATGTGAAACAAAGTGGCGTTGTCCTGCTGAGAAAAGCAACAATAAAATTAGGAACATGAGCAGGTAGAATCCCTCATAACCAGAGTGAGCAAACAGTTATCTACAGGCAAAAAACTTGTTTAAATCATCATGACAAATCAAATGTAGCATCCTCTTCACAAACTTGTCAACAACCGCCTTTCTCAATGCACACGAAATCCCTTTGTCAGGCAACAAAAATACTAAATCTGAAAAATTACAAAGAGTGCATATTACGCGAATCACAAGTTCTCTAACCATATTTGTGACTTCCTATACATCGACAATACATCGCCTAAGAATATATCACATAAAGCCACTAAATTGTATCAAAATAAAATCTCCACAACATCATGTAATATTCAGTACTAAAATTCCCCCAATACGTCATCATTCATCTTCAAATCAATATAAATGTTCCTAAAATGTTTCTTGACTGCTGCCGTTGCCATAAATCGACCCACCAGTCCTAGCTGAAAACTGTGAACTCTTCCAGCATTTCAACAACTCCTTCAAAGAAATGTTACCTGATCTGCTCAAGGGTCCAACCTCATTTACCTTTACCTGTAAATTCAACTGTATAACACTGGCTCCCCGTAAGAAAACTTATTAGCTTGTTCTCGTACCTGTGAAACCATTTTTTTATTTGTTGATCATTTGTTTCATCTCCATTTCGTTTTATTTTGATCTCCTGGGTATATCTCTAAAAAATAAACTGCGCGACGCATAATGTGTGAAATGTAATCTGAACAGTGAAGTAAATTGTATTAAGATATGCATGTGAGGCAAAAATACAAGAAACTGTTCACTTTGCATCATCGAAAAAATCAAAATTTGCTCTCTAAGGCTCCCACTTACATTTAACATGGTAAATGAAAAATGCATATATACCGGTTGAAATAAAAATTTGGCTTAATTCTGCATGTGTGCAAATGTTATAAGATGCGATAGAAAAATACACTCCTGGAAATGGAAAAAAGAACACATTGACACCGGTGTGTCAGACCCACCATACTTGCTCCGGACACTGCGAGAGGGCTGTACAAGCAATGATCACACGCACGGCACAGTGGACACACCAGGAACCGCGGTGTTGGCCGTCGAATGGCGCTAGCTGCGCAGCATTTGTGCACCGCCGCCGTCAGTGTCAGCCAGTTTGCCGTGGCATACGGAGCTCCATCGCAGTCTTTAACACTGGTAGCATGCCGCGACAGCGTGGACGTGAACCGTATGTGCAGTTGACGGACTTTGAGCGAGGGCGTATAGTGGGCATGCGGGAGGCCGGGTGGACGTACCGCCGAATTGCTCAACACGTGGGGCGTGAGGTCTCCACAGTACATCGATGTTGTCGCCAGTGGTCGGCGGAAGGTGCACGTGCCCGTCGACCTGGGACCGGACCGCAGCGACGCACGGATGCACGCCAAGACCGTAGGATCCTACGCAGTGCCGTAGGGGACCGCACCGCCACTTCCCAGCAAATTAGGGACACTGTTGCTCCTGGGGTATCGGCGAGGACCATTCGCAACCGTCTCCATGAAGCTGGGCTACGGTCCCGCACACCGTTAGGCCGTCTTCCGCTCACGCCCCAACATCGTGCAGCCCGCCTCCAGTGGTGTCGCGACAGGCGTGAATGGAGGGACGAATGGAGACGTGTCGTCTTCAGTGATGAGAGTCGCTTCTGCCTTGGTGCCAATGATGGTCGTATGCGTGTTTGGCGCCGTGCAGGTGAGCGCCACAATCAGGACTGCATACGACCGAGGCACACAGGGCCAACACCCGGCATCATGGTGTGGGGAGCGATCTCCTACACTGGCCGTACACCACTGGTGATCGTCGAGGGGACACTGAATAGTGCACGGTACATCCAAACCGTCATCGAACCCATCGTTCTACCATTCCTAGACCGGCAAGGGAACTTGCTGTTCCAACAGGACAATGCACGTCCGCATGTATCCCGTGCCACCCAACGTGCTCTAGAAGGTGTAAGTCAACTACCCTGGCCAGCAAGATCTCCGGATCTGTCCCCCATTGAGCATGTTTGGGACTGGATGAAGCGTCGTCTCACGCGGTCTGCACGTCCAGCACGAACGCTGGTCCAACTGAGGCGCCAGGTGGAAATGGCATGGCAAGCCGTTCCACAGGACTACATCCAGCATCTCTACCATCGTCTCCATGGGAGAATAGCAGCCTGCATTGCTGCGAAAGGTGGATATACACTGTACTAGTGCCGACATTGTGCATGCTCTGTTGCCTGTGTCTATGTGCCTGTGGTTCTGTCAGTGTGATCATGTGATGTATGTGAGCCCAGGAATGTGTCAATAAAGTTTCGCCTTCCTGGGACAATGAATTCACGGTGTTCTTATTTCAATTTCCAGGAGTGTACTCTTGCTGGCTGCATTCTCTCTCCATCAATGTGTGTGGACAGTATAAAAAGTGGAAAAGTAGACATTATTCGTGAAACTTTTTGACATTAATCGTGAAGTGTCAAGAGCCTTGTAATGAATGAAACAACGAAATAAATTTATGGGGCCAAGAAAACTTCTCATTTGGCGTTTAGTTGTTGGGTTAACAATATCTCGCATGACCTGAAGTTTGTGTGGATCAGGTTTAATCCCAGAAGCCAAAATCATATATCCCAAAACTTTTATTGAAGTATTTTGAAATTCAGATTAATTCAGACTGACAGCAGAAGAAATATTCTAGCCGAAAGGGAGTTTGCAAAATTGGTAGCAGATTCCAAAGCAGAGAAATGCTGAGCATTTGCGACAATTTGAATGCAGTTCAATTTGGCAAAAATTGGACTTCAAATCGATAGAGGAAAATACGATTACACCATGACATTTCTGTAACAATTCGTGTAAGGTTTGTGGTCTGTCTGTTTCTGGTACAATTACCTCGTTTACTTGCCACGAATCCAGAACAAGTCTGAGAGATCCGTCTTTCTTCGGTACGATGTATAATGGACTGTTATAAGGCCTAGCTGTTTTTTCAATGATGCTGTACCGAAGCATGGTTTCAGTCTCCTGTTTTACTTTATAAATGAATGGAATAGTGTAATGTATCCCTACAAAAGTATTGTGCGGTTTCACTAGAAATTCGTAAAGAAATCACTTAATGGTTCCCGGAATGTTGTGAAAAACATGAGCATGCGTTTGAAGAATCTGCTGTAATTGTTGTTTGCCGTGGACAGATGTGGCTTTGTAACTGTCTGTTTTAGGCTGTACTAGGTGTAAAATGTTTTTTGGCGATTCGTCCTATTCATGTGAGTAAGAAAAGTCTATGTTATTTAGCTGTGTCATGTACCAATCAATGTTTTTGTTTGTAGTTAAGAAATGCAATCTGTTGACGTTCTGTTCTTCTTTCGATAAGCTTTGTTCAAAGTTTAATGAAATCTGAGCATCGTTGTTGTACAGCGACATACAAGAATTGCAAAGTGTTGAGTGATGAAGCTTCAGTTATAGGTACTGCTTTTTGTTGTTCAGAATTATGCGGACAAAGCTCCTTTGGGTGGAAACGGCTGTCTGGTTCATTTAAAGAAAGATTTTTTTTGGTTATTAAAGTTTCCTCTTCTTTAGTTTTGTTATTCCGGTTCCCGTAACTGTTATTTTGGTTTTGATAGCGTTGTCTGTTGTCGTGTGAGTTGTGAAGGTATGGGTGGTGTCTGTGATTGTGTGAATTGCTTGCTATTCCTGTGTACGTAATTATCTCCTGACTTATTATTGCGTGCGTGTGGCTGTGACCATGACTGTTCATGTGAGGAACGGTTCATGTTGCTTCCTGTGTTGAATGTCTGCTGGTTGTTTCGATGAAAATTGTGATCCTGCTGGTAACTGTTATGCTATGATCCATTAAAGTTCTGATTGTTATAATTTTGTTTCCATATCGTATGTCGTTGCCAAAATGGTTTCGTCCGTTGTCATTAAATGACCCAGACTGACCTCTGTTATTTCTGTCCTCATATTGGCGGTTTTTGTATGAAAAATTGTTATTCCTGTATTGGGTATATTACTCTTAATCTCTAGTAATTGTAAAACGTCTCGGAATGCGTGAATATTGTCCTTCTGTTGTCCTGTCAGTAGCGAAATGCGTAATGATTTTGGAAGTTTTGAAATGCATAGTTGGATTCACGCTTATAGGCCGTAAGATTCTAACAAAAGTTGGTTATGTTGCACTTTATGTTCAAAAAATTGTGCTAGCGTTTCAAATTACGAGTTTTCAAAGTCTGGTAAATTTAGAAGATTGTCCTTGACACCACGCTGTGTTGTGTCGGACCAGTATGGTGCAGAGAACGTGCACTGAAATTCTTCAGCTGAAAAACATTGTCGTGCAATCGGTCTCGTTCTCATTGTTGGTTCTCATTCCAAAATACTGAAAATAGATTCTAATTTGTGTGTGATTGACGAAATAGGTGGTAATGAAAAACTCAATCTGGACCTGGTCTAACTGATGAAACCCGTTTGCTCCATTTCAAAAAACTTAGCCGCACGGTCTAACGTGCTGATCCCCGAGCGGGAAGGCGTGCCGGTCCCCGGCACGAATCCGCCTGAAGGAGGGTGGGGGAGATCCACTGGGGGCTGAACCGCACAATAACCCTGGGTTCGGTGTGGGGTGGGTGTGGGGTGGGTGGACTGCTGTCCCCTGTTGTGGGTTTGTGAACCACTGAGGGCTACGGCGGGATGAAACCTCTCCGTCGTTTCTAGGTCCCCGGTTTCAATTCACAATACATGTAAAAATTTTATCTATTGAAGTAAGTGCGAGAATGTTAGTGCTCTTGTGCAAAGTCTATTTCCCCAAAGATTTGCTTAAATGTTGCCGTTGAATATTTTCCATTTCACATTCATTATATCCTTGCAACTGTTCAAATGGCTCTAAGCACTACGAGACTTAACATCTGAGGTCATCAGTTCCCTAGAGCTTAGAACTACTGAAAACTAACTAACCTAAGGACATCACACACATCCATGCCCGAGGCAGGATTCGAACCTGCGACCGTAGCAGTCGCGCGGTTCCCGACTGAAGCGCCTAGAACCGCTCGGCCACCGCGGCCGGCTCCTTGCAACTGTGAATACAATCTTGAGAAGTTAAGATGTGTTCAGTTTCTGCAAGATGAGCGGGAATTTTGTTCACTTCTTGCTTGTACTGTCTGTTAAGTGCCATCTGTTCTTGTCTAAAATTTTTCTAACAACTAGTATTCCTCTGTTTGTGTAAAATATACTGGTTGAGTTCCATCTGAATGATTATCTACATTTAACTGTAACTGAGTTACAGTGCTTGCAAGGTCATCAACCTGTGGTTTCAGTGTCTCGCACTGTTCCTTCGTTTTATCTGTGTCTGTTTGTTGCATGTGTTCTTGATGTGTGCGTGACTTCTTTTGTAAATTGATTATGACTGCGCTAGGGACTACTTTTCTGATCTTAGCAATAATTAAAGCATTGTTTTGGCGGTGTGTGTCAGTGATTACTTTAAACCTTTCGTCTACCGAAGCGTGTCTTTGCGGAGAACGTTGTTCTAACTGTGTGTTTTTTTTCTGCAATTTCCTCAATCCTAGAAGTTACATTCTGAATTTCTGTTTTAATTTTTTTGGGTTAATTCCTTTAAAGTAATTCTGCGTTTTCTTTTTGTTGTTTTGCTAGTTCCTTTTGACCAGATCTGAGTAAAGTGTCAAATTGTTTTGCCATTGTTTTGTTATTTTTTTTGTAGTAACTGCTGAAACAGAAGGTCAAAGTCATTGTTCTGCAAAGAGTTCGTAAGGTTTGTTGAGTGATGAACCTATTGTATGACTGTAGTGTCTGAAAACAGTTGGTTTGTTTGAGTGGCTGTGGTTTTCATCGCAGCTGAATTTGCAATATTTAATTTCCGGTTTTGGCTATCTTCAGACAAATAAATATTCAAATTTGCAAAAATGTTGTTTTCAGAATTTTGAATATTATCTGATTCATGAGTGTTGGTATTGATTGTACACTGACTGTCCGGACAGGAGATTACAGAGTCGTGCATTATTGCGTGTAAATTAAGCTTGGTGTTATTAGCAACTATATGATCCGAAATCACGGAATTCTTTTCTACTGAATTTAAAAAATCAGTTTTCTGTGAGTTGAATGTGGTACACGGAATACTACTTGCAATGTTGGGCTGCACGTTAGCAAAAAAATTAATACAGTGTTTGTGTCAAATGATCAAAAATATAACATGATCTCTCTAACAGCTGGAAAGAAATACAGTTTGTTAGTTAATGGTCCAGCGACAAAGCAATATTACGAATATTGTAAGATGAGAGCAGTGCACTTCTCTCACCTTACAAAAAAAAATTTCCTGACTCCCTATATTTGCAGGAATGTCACATTGTGAAAGTTATCTTAATAAAAATAATATCATTGTTGTTATTTATTAAAAGATTTACTTGCTGGCAGTATAAGTTATCTCTAAGCTTTCGTAAACTTTCAACATAGGATTCGTAAACTTTAAACAGAAGAATTAGACTGCGAGAATGTGTTGCACAAATATGGCTGCGGAAAAGTAATTTGAAAGTGCGTATCCGGTTCTCTGTCCGTTTAAACATTCGTAATGTCAAGAATACTGTCTGAATTCAACACTTTGAATCACTAAACTTTTAAACTGAGGAATTTGCCGTGGAAAAACTCAATGTTCCCTTTTTTTAACATTTAATTTTGGCTTACCTGTAACACTGGACTGTGGATGACTGGAAACGAGTTATTTGGAGTGATGAATCACGCTATACTCTGTGGCAATCCGATGGAAGGGTTTGTGTTTGACGAATGCCTGGGGAACGTTACCTGCCATCACGAGTAGTGAAGTATGGAGGAGGTGGTGATAGAATATGAGGGTATTTTTCGTGGTTAGGGCGTGGTCCCCTTACTGCACTTCAGAAAACGCTAAATGCGGGTGGATATGAACACATTTAACAGCGTGGTGTTCTGAGTATAGAGGAACAAATCGGAGACGATGATTGTTTGTATGAGCATGACAACGCACCCTGTCATAAAGCAGCGTCTGCAAGACAAGGGTTTATAGATGCTAACATTCCTGACGTGGACTGGCCCGCTTAGAGTCTTGAACTGAATCCAATGGAACACCTTTGGGACGAGTTGTAAAGTCGACTTCGCTCCAGATCCAGGTGTCCAACAATTCTACCTTATTTGGTTTCGGTCCTTGAGAAAGAATGGGCTGCCATTCCTCCACTGACATTCAGACACCTCACTGAAAGTGTCCACCGTATATTTCATGTCGCCAGAAAGGCGAAGAATGGGCACATCCCATATTAATGTTCAGGAATAGGTGTCCCGATACGTTTGATCAGATAGCGTGCATGTTTACGTGGCAGCATAGCGTTGGTAGGGGACAAAGGTTTTAGCGACGGACTGCAGAAGAAGCCAGCTACGTTCTCCGTATATAAAACTAGCGTCGGCTGCTATGCGAGCGCCGTCACATTTGTGCCTCCTGCCCTAACAGCATTAGAATGTTATAGATGTGCCTTTAACTTCCCATTTATTGCATATTGGCAATGTGAGACTGTCGGAATACATTTTTTATGATGACTATGCTGAATTAATTTGCTTCGTTAATTTAAAAACTTATTGAGACATGCAGGATATGACAAAACTATAAAAAATGGAAGGATTGTGGAGGGGCTCCTGAAGAATCTATTGGGGATAGGAATCCATGACCGGAAACACTATCCAACGACGCCATAGAACATCAAAATTATAGGGGCCAATGCCTACCGTGAAGGGACCCCTTCGGCAAAAACCGTGAGTTTCTACGGTGCTTGACCGAAAGCGTTTCTGCTGCAAATGAGTTCGATGCCATACAGCTTCCTGAATACTGGGACACCAATTGCGACCTGTTTCACGTGCGGTCTGTTAACGTACCATACAAAACTTAGCTGCTGAAGGGGCGGCCTATTGGTAGATGATGGCCCCTGTAATTGCACCGTTCGATGATTTTTCCGGATATGGATTCAGTACTGAATTTGTTCTTCAAGGTCTGCTCTGCTACCCCTCGAAGTTTCTCACTGTCGTCTGTTTACAACCTGTATATCACTGAATGGTGGTCAAATAGGGCAGTAAACATGGCGTAGAATGTGTCCCTATTGAATTCCTTTTGTTCGCTGAAAATATTGGCAGGTTCTTTCCAGGACATTTCGATCTTTTGGAGGGAAGACACGAATTTTCTATGTTGGGTTTGATGAAAAACGCCAACTACCATTTACGCTATCAACATGATGAATGCCAGAATGAGATTTTCACTCTGCAGCGGAGTGTTCGATTTTCGGTCGGGCACACAGTTTTAATCTGCCAGGAAGTTTCATATCAACGCACACTCCGCTGCAGAGTGAAAATCTCATTCTGGAAACATCCCCTAAGCCATGTCTCCGCAGTATCCTTTCTTTCAGGAGTGCTTGTTCTGCAAGGTTTGCAGGAGAGCTTCTGTAAAGTTTAGAAGGTAGGAGACGAGATACGGGCAGAAGTAAAGCTGTGAGGACCGGGCGTGAGTCGTGCTTCGGTAGCTCAGATGGTAGCCAGCACGGCATCTCAGCGTGTTCGGTCAGAGGGTTAGTCGCCCTCTGTAATAAAAAAACTGAGATAATGGATCAACTACGAACTGAAACGGGTGTCTTGCGACGTCCGCACCGAGCAGATACAACGAACAAAATGAGAATAAAAAAAAAAAAAAATGGTAGAGCACTTGCCCCCGAAAGGCAAAGGTCCCGAGTTCGAGTCTCGGTCGGGCACACAGTTTTAATCTGCCAGGAAGTTTCATATCAACATGATGTTTACCTGGTAACAAATGATTACTGAAAGAGAATTTTGTAGACTTCGTGGATTCAGTACGATATCTGAATAGTACTGATTAACTGAAGTTCGTCTGCTCAACATACTTCTTAGGCAAATCAGAATAGATCATTTTTTGAGCCCTTATTTCCAAATTTATTGACATCTCTCTTCGTAACGTTGAGTCATAATTTGTCAGAACGCTACTTGTTCTTCAGTATGTGAAAGTATACGAATAACATATCAGTTACTGTTCCTCCGTGAGTAATGGTTACGTCTTTTGCTTCCTTACACTTAAATAGTCTTTTTGAAAGTATGGATGGCATGATGACTCATTAATAATTATAACTCTGAGTTATATTTACCAGAAAATTGTAAATTCGTGCATGGTACTAACTATATAGATTTTAATATTCAGATAGTATATAGATTTATTTCATACTCAACTTTGAACTGGATTTTTATATATATCGAATTTATGGTTTTGACAGGTGCTCAATTTTGCAGAACTAACAACTAAATTTACTTCTGCAACAATCTGCTTTACTTTAGATTTGTTCGGATCTGTCATGGGACATTTCATTTTGGAAATCGTTAGGAAATTCAATATACCGAGATTCACATTGTCAAGAGTTTGCCGAGAATACCAAATTTCAGGCATTACCTCTCACCACGGACAACGCGGTGTCTGACGGCCTCCACTTAATGACCGAGAGCAGCGGTGTTTGCGTAGAGTTTTCAGTTCTAACAGACAAGTAGCACTGCCTGAAATAACCGCGCAAACCAATGTAGGACGTACAATGAACGTATCTGTTAGGACAGAGCGGGGAAATTTTGGGTTAATGGGCTAAGGCAGTAGACGACCGACGCGAGTGCCTTTGCTAACAGTACAAGATTCCTGCAGTGCCTCTCCTGGGCTCGTGACCACATCGGTTGGACCCTATAAAACCGTGGCCTGGTCAGATGTGTCCCGATTTCAGTTGGTAAGAGTTGATGGTAGGTTTCGAGTGTGGCACAGACACCACGAAGCCATGGATGCAAGTTGTGAACTCGGCACTGTGCAAGCTGATGGTGGCTCCATAATGGTGTAGGCTGTGTTTACACTGAATGGACTAAGTCTTCTGGTCCAACTGAACCGATCATTGACTGGAAATGGTTATGATCGGCCACTTGGAGACCATTTGCAGCCGTTCATTGACTTCATGTTTTCAAACAACGATGGAATTTTCAGGGATGACAATGCGCCTTGTCACTGGGCCACAAATGTTTGCGATTTGCTTGAAGAACATTGTGGACAGTCCTAGCGAATGATTTGGCCACCCATCGAACATCTGTGGGACGGCTCAATACTTCTGGAGGGAACTTCAAAAATGGCTCTGAGCACTATGGGACTTAACTGCTGTGGACATCAGTCCCCTAGAACTTAGAACTACTTAAACCTAACTAACCTAAGGACATCACACACATCCATGCCCGAGGCAGGATTCAAACATGCGGCCGTAGCGGTCGCGGGGTTCCAGACTGTAGCGCCTAGAACCGCTCGGCCACTCCGGCCGGCGAGGGAACTTCCAACGACTTGTTGACTCCATGCGACGTCGAGCTGCTGCACTGCGCCGGGCAAAAGGAGTTCAGACACGATATTAGGAGATATCCCACAACTTTTGTCACCTCAATGCACTGCAAGAACTGACCATTAATGTGGCTTCTTTCTTTATAAGCTCTATACTCGTAGGATTAGCGACACACCGAAAAATTTGTAGGTGTGGGCATTTATGCCTTGCTTGTTGTGTGAGCTGTTACACAGCATGAACACATTTGTTTTATTTTGTCTCTTTATCATTTCTTGTTTTGTATCTCTTAATTTACTTTCGACCTATGAATGAACACTGGAAAGGCGAAAGGATCTTACCCAACACGTCACTTATCGTACTGTATTTAATATTTCCTTGATTTTATTAACTTCCTTAATTTCAGTTTGATCCATAATATGCCACCGTTTTGTTGGCTGCATTCAAATTATTCTTAATAGTTATCTGATAGAGCCAATGGCCTTGTCTCGGTGGTAACACCGCTTCCCGTCAAACCACCGATGTTAAGAGCTGTTGGGCTTGACTAACACTTGGATGGGTGACCGTCCTCAACCCTTGTGAGGCCAGCTGAGGAGCTACTTGATTGAGAAATAGCGGCTCAGGTCACGAAAGCTAACAACGGGCGGGAGAACTGTCTGCTGACCACATGCCTCTCCATACTTGCCTAAAGAAATCTGAAGGATGACATACATGTAGTCTCCAGTCCAGAATTTTACGAGCTACAGCTGCTTGAAGCCCAAGACTTTTGCCTCGTTGACTGTTTGAAAGCCACAACTCTGTATAGGCCCGAATTTCTTTAATTTGATCTTCATATTCATTACGCGAGGTACCTGTAGAAAGAAGTGATAATTTAATGATTCATTCTAGAACGTCCACTAACGGAATTTCAAAGTAAACACTCACTCGACGTACAACCTTTTTCCTGCGGCGTCTTCCCGTGAAGATTTTTGAGCGTTTCTGTGACGCTATTGCGCTTTATAAACAATCCGTGAAGAAATGTGTAGCTCGTCTTGAAATTATCTCAAACTTTCTCCCTTAATGCTTCTCTGTAAGCGCTTCAGAATGACAAACGATAGTGAAGAAATTGTTGGCTAAAATGAATATAAGTGACCTTCTTTGTGGACGAGTTACAATTCTTTAGGAAGAAAGATTAGAGTTTAACGTCATGCCGACGACAAAGTCATTAAAGACGAGGTACAACGTTGGATAGCCAAGGACAAGAAAGTAAATCCGCCGTTTTCTTTATTATGGAGCAAGCCCAACACACGTCCTAATTGATTTAGGGAAACCACAGAACACCTAAATGTGCTTGACCAGACAGCGTACTGAACCTTGATCGTCCCGAATGTGAATCCAATGTCCGCGTCATCTCGTTCGCTGCTATCTTAGGAATGGTTCAAATGGCTCTCAGCACTATGGGACTCAACTGCTGTGGTCATAAGTCCCCTAGAACTTAGAACTACTTAAACCTAACTAACCTAAGGACAGCACACAACACCCAGCCATCACGAGGCAGAGAAAATCCCTGACCCCGCCGGGAATCGAACCCGGGAACCCGGGCGGGGGAAGCGAGAGCGCTACCGCACGACCACGAGATGCGGGCATATCTTAGGAATCTTCAGCTAATTTCGGCCTAGTAACATCATTCCCCACGACTAAATGTTTGCTGGGGTTCCACTAGGAATCTGTCGCGATGAATGCAGCAATTGTACAACTGCAGTAGCCACGGGTAACGGCACGAAAAACTGCTGACTTGTACGATCAGTGCTTGGCAGTAGGGCGAAATAGGTCCTCAACCACGATCCAATATCTGAGGCCTCTTTAGTTTCTTGTATCCTTTATTCAAAACTTGTTTATACAATAAAATCATCCGTAGTACTAAATTTATGATCATCACCAAGTGCTTTTATTCAGATTATGCTCATATCATCACGACTTAATTTACACATACGACGAAACGACTCGTAGCGGTTTTTGAACAGAAAACGATGCAGATGCCTTTCCTGAACAAATCCATGTCACTTCGGACAACATTAGAGTCTTGCATGCCAAAACGTCAAGAGGAGCGACCCGTCGCTAAGCGGAGATACTATTGATATTGTTTTTGTCAACACGAACTACAACAATGGCTACCTAATTTTGTCCACCCATCACTTTCTCATTATTGAAAACAAAATCGAATTTATAGCCACGAAAGACAGGAAGTCATTTAACGATGTTGTGCTCTTCATCTGAAGACTGGCTTGACGCATTTCTCCACGCTACTCTATCCCGTGCAAGCCTCATCAACTCTGAATAACTACTGCAGCCTACGTCCATTAGAACCTGCTTACTGTATTCGTGTCAAGGTCTCCCTTTACAGTTTTTATCCCCCCACACCTCCTTCTATTACCAAATTGACTATACCTTGGTGCTGCAGGACTTTTCGTATCAATCTATCCCTTCTTTTAGTCAAGTTGTGACAAATTTCTTTTTTCTCCTGTTCGATTCAATGTCTCCTTATTAATTATTCGATCTACCCGTCTAATCTTCAGCATTATTCTGTAGCACCACATTTCAAAAGCCTCTATTCTCTTCCTGTCTGAAAAGTTTATCCTCCTCGTTTCATTTCCCTACAAGGCTACACTCCAGAAAAATGCCTTCAGAGAAGACTTCATAACACTTAAATTTATATTAGATGTTAACACATTCCTATTTTTCAGAAATGTTTCACTTCTTGCCACCAGTAACCATTTTGTATCCTTCCTACTTCGGCCATCAACAGTTATTTTGCTCTTGAGATAGCAAAACTCCTCTACTAAGTTTAGTGTTTCATTTCGTAATCTGAGTCCCTCAGCATCGCCTGATTTAATTCGACTAAATTACATCACCCCTGTTTTGCGTTTGTTCATGTTCATCATCCAATCTCTTTACAATACACTAGCCACTCCGTCCAACTGCTTTTGCAAGCCGTTTGCTGTCTCTGACAGAATTACAAAGCCATGGCAAACCTCAAACTTTTTATTTGTGTTGGTTTCCTTTACTGTGTAGATTAAATAGCATGGTGCGTAGGCTACAACCCTGTCTCAGTGCCTTCTCAACTAGTGCTTCCCTTTCATGTCCTTCGACTCCTACAAACTGTAGTCTGATTTCTGTACAAGTTGTAAATAACATTACGTTTCCTGTATTTTATCCTTGCTATCTTCGAAGTTTCAAAGAGTGTGGTCCAGTCACCATTGTCAAAAGATTTCTCTAAATCTAAAAATGCTGTAAACATGGATTTGCCTTTCTTCGGCGTATCTCCTAGGATACGTCGCGGGGTCATTATTGCCTCACGTGTTCCAGAATTTCTCCGCAAGCCAAACTGAGCTTCCCCGAGGTCTATTTCTATCAGTTTTTTTGTTCTTCTGTAAATAATTCATGTCAGCATTTTGCCGTGATTTATTAAACTGATGATTCGATAGTATTGACACCTGTCAGCGACTGCCTTCTTTGTAGTTGGAATTTTTACATTCTTCTTGTAGTCTGAAGGCATTTCCCCTGCCTGATATCTTGCACACCAACTTGAACAGTTTTGTCATGGCTGGCTCTCCCAAAAATCTCAGCAATTCTGTGCGAATGCCGCCACTCCAGTGGCATTCCTTCCACTTAGGTCTTTAAGTGCTCTGTCAGATTCTTCTCGCAGTGCCATAGCTCCTATCTCACCGTCATCTACTACCTCTTCTCTTTGTATAATAATGTCCTCAAGTTTTTCCGCCAAAATCGATCTCCTATACAGGGTGCAAACGATATATTGTTTAGCCGGCCGCGGTGGTCTAGCGGTTCTAGGCGCTCAGTCCGGATCCGCGTGACTGCTACGGTCGCAGGTTCGAATCCTGCCTCGGGCATGGATGTGTGTGATGTCCTTAGGTTAGTTAGGCTTAAGTAGTTCTAAGTTCTAGGGGACTGATGACCACAAGATATTAAGTCCCATAGTGCTCAGAGCCATTTGAACCATTTGATATATTGTTTACCACGTACCACAGTGATGTAGAGGAGGGTACGACAGAGAATTGGACACTTTGGGTCTATCAAGTTGGGAAAATACCTCAAATTGAACTACAGAATCCACCTAAGCTGCAGCCCTTGCGCGTCACGCGAGACGTTCAGTATTCTCTCGTTCTCTTCGCGCAAACTGTTTGTCCTATAGGGAAAATGAATAGAATCTTTTTTATAGGAACTTTAACGTAATTTAATTTTGTACTGGGATGCGTTTTCGCTAGAGGCCACAGTATTCTAATTATTCAAAAAGAAAGCATAAAAGTGACTTTGAAATGCACACCCACCCCCACACTCACACATTACCAGTCAGGATTTTTATTATGTTGTTCATAGCACTCCCTTCTACTACTGTGCAAAAATTTGCAATGAGATGTATTATTTTCCATATTCAACATTTTTGTTCTTCACTGACTGTTCTATTACGCCATCGCCTTAATTGTGCAACTTCAAATTGTAAAATTGTCGTTTGCGTAGATTTTACCTTACAGTTTTTGTGAATTTTAACAGTATAAAATTAACAATTAAATCGCTTTGTTTGTCTGTCCTTCATACTACGAAATCACTGTGCTTGTACAGGTTAAATTTATAAATAATTGTATACGCAAATAGCTTTTTTCATAATGTTTACGAAAGTATTTCTTCTTTCATTATCCTCACGAAGAAGTATAAATTAATAATGTTAACAAAATAGTCGTCTAAGCCAGTTGCGTCACAGCGGAGTGAATGAAGACCAAAACACGTCGAATATGGGAAGTAATTCGTGTAGTCAGTGGCAGGAGGGAGTGCCATGAACAAATACAACATACTAAAAATCCTGACCGGCGGGGTCGGGAGGGGTGTTGCGTTTGAAGTTCACTTTGTATGTCTTACTTGAGCAATTCGAAAACCGCGGCTACTAGCGAAAAAGTATGCCAGTACAAAATTAAACTACATTAAATGTCGTACGAAAAATATCCTATTCGTTTATTCTCTAAGACTAATAGTTTGAGCGAAGAGAGCTAGAAAATATTGAAAATCTCTCTTGACGGGCATGTGCCGTAGTTCAGGTGAATTTTGTAGGCCAATCTGAGTTGGTTTCCCGACTTGATAGATGTCAAGTGTCCCATACAAAATTGTTCGTCGTGACCTCCTCTACACCACTGTGGTACGTTGTAAGCAGTTATCGTTTACACCCTATATATTCTTTCCATCTTTCAACTTCCCTTTTGTGCTTAGTACTAGTTTGCCACCTCCTCTCATCTCCAAAAGATCTCAAATCTTTCTTTTTCCTATAGACGACATCTATCTTCCGCCTAGTCATGCATGTTTCTGCAGCATTGTATTGGCCACTAACCACTCCTGGTAAGCCATTTTTCATCGCCTACCAATTTCATTTTTACATTGCTCTATTCCCTTCCTCCTGCTGCATTTGCTGAATTTTTATATTTTCTCCTTTCATCAGTCCAATTCAGAGTCTGCTATATCATCCAAGGACTTCTTCTAGGCCATGTCTTTTTACCTATCTGATCCTCTGCTGCCTTCATTATTTCATCTCTCAAAGCTACCAGCTCGTCTTTCATTGAATTACTTTCCCCTGTTTCAGCTCAACGTTGCCTAATGCTTCAGAGCAACGTTGCTGAATGCTCCATATGAAACCCTCAAAAACCTCTGGTTCTTTTAGTTTACCCAGGTCCCATATCCTTCAATTCCTATGGTTTTAGAATTTAATTTTTAATCTGCAGTTCATAACCAATAAACTGTGATCAGTTTCTACATCTGCCCTCAGTTATTAGCGAATGCGAATGTGAAATAATCTGGGTTAAGCTAAGTATCAAAGGTGGGTCAGATATGATAGTCGGATGCTTCTATAGACCACCTGCATCAGCAACCGTAGTAGTTGAGCGCCTCAGAGAGAACCTGCAGAACGTCGTGAAGAAGTTTCGTGATCATACTATTGTAATAGGGGGAGACTTCAATCTACCAGGTATAGAATGGGATAGTCACACAATCAGAACTGGAGCCAGGGACAGAGACTCTTGTGACATTATCCTGACTGCCTTGTCCGAGAATTACTTCGAGCAGATAGTTAGAGAACCAACTCGTGAAGCTAACGTTTTAGACCTCATAGCAACAAATAGACCGGAACTTTTCGACTCCGTGAATGTAGAAGAGGGTATCAGTGATCATAAGTCAGTGGTTGCATCAATGACTACAAGTGCAATAAGAAATGCCAAGAAAGGAAGGAAAATATATTTGCTTAACAAGAGTGATAGGGCACAAATCGCAGAATATCTGAGTGACCACCATCAAACGTTCATTTCTGAGGAAGAGGATGTGGAACAAAAATGGAAAAAATTCAGAAACATCGTCCAGTACGCCTTAGATAAGTTCGTACCGACTAAGGTCCAAAGCGAGGGGAAAGATCCACCGTGGTATAACAATCATGTACGAAAGGTACTACGGAAACAAAGAAAGCTTCATCATAGGTTTAAGAGTAGTCGAATCATAGCTGATAAGGAAAAGCTGAACGAAGCGAAAAAGAGCGTAAAGAGAGCAATGAGAGAAGCATTCAACGAATTCGAACATAAAACATTGGCAAACAATCTAAACAAGAACCCTAAAAAGTTTTGGTCATATGTAAAATCGGTAAGCGGATCTAAATCCCCTATTCAGTCACTCGTTGACCACGATGGCACCGAAACAGAGGACGACCGAAGAAAGGCAGAAATACTGAATTCAGTGTTCCGAAACTGTTTCACTGCGGAAAATCGTAACACGGTCCCTGACTTCAGCCGTCGCACGGACGCCAAAATGGAAAATATTGAAATAAACGATATCGGAATTGAAAAACAACTGCTATCACTTAGTAGCGGAAAAGCATCCGGACCAGACGAGATACCCTTAAGATTCTACAGTGATTATGCTAAAGAACTTGCCCCCTTTCTATCAGCAATTTATCGTAGATCGCTGGAAGAACGTAAAGTACCTAGCGACTGGAAGAAAGCGCAGGTCGTTCCCATTTTCAAGAAGGGTCATAAATCAGATGCGAATAATTATAGGCCTATTTCGCTTACGTCAATCTGTTGTAGAATAATGGAACATGTTTTGTGTTCTCGTATTATGACGTTCTTAGATAATACAAATCTCCTTCATCATAACCAACATGGATTCCGCAAACAGAGATCATGTGAAACTCAGCTCGCCCTATTTGCCCAAGAAATTCACAGTGCCGTAGACACTGGCGAGCAGATTGATGCCGTATTCCTGGACTTCAGGAAGGCATTTGATACGGTTCCGCACTTACGTTTAGTGAAAAAAATACGAGCTTACGGAATATCGGACCAGGTTTGTGATTGGATTCAGGATTTACTAGAAGAAAGAACACAACATGTCATTCTTAACGGTTCAAAATCTGCAGATGTAGAGGTAATTTCGGGAGTACCGCAAGGAAGCGTGATAGGACCTTTATTGTTTACAATATACATAAATGACTTAGTTGACAACATCGGTAGCTCCGTGAGGCTATTTGCAGATGACACGGTTGTTTACAAGAAAGTAGCAACATCAGAAGACTCGTACGTACTCCAGGAAGACCTGCAGAGGATTAATGCATGGTGCGACAGCTGGCAGCTTTCCCTAAACGTAGATAAATGTAATATAATGCGCATACATAGGGGCAGAAATCCATTCCAGTACGATTATGCCATAGGTGGTAAATCATTGGAAGCGGTAACGACCGTAAAATACTTAGGAGTTACTATCCGGAGCGATCTGAAGTGGAATGATCACATAAAACAAATAGTGGGAAAAGCAGGCGCCAGGTTGAGATTCATAGGAAGAATTCTAAGAAAATGTGACTCATCGACGAAAGAAGTAGCTTACAAAACGCTTGTTCGTCCGATTCTTGAGTATTGCTCATCAGTATGGGACCCTTACCAGGTTGGATTAATAGAAGAGATAGACATGATCCAGCGAAAAGCAGCGCGATTCGTCATGGGGACATTTAGTCAGCGCGAGAGCGTTACGGAGATGCTGAACAAGCTCCAGTGGCGGACACTTCAAGAAAGGCGTTACGCAATACGGAGAGGTTTATTATCGAAATTACGAGAGAGCACATTCCGGGAAGAGATGGGCAACATATTACTACCGCCCACATATATCTCGCGTAATGATCACAACGAAAAGATCCGAGAAATTAGAGCAAATACGGAGACTTACAAGCAGTCGTTCTTCCCACGCACAATTCGTGAATGGAACAGGGAAGGGGGGATCAGATAGTGGTACAATAAGTACCCTCCGCCACACACCGTAAGGTGGCTCGCGGAGTATAGATGTAGATGTAGATAGAAATGTCTTCCAGCTTAAAATCTGGTTTCGAAATCTCTGTCTTACTGATATACAAGGTGGTCAGAAAGAGTACGAAAACCTTGAAAGGGTGTTGCAGGGCGGGTTGTGCTGAGAAATAGCTGTTAAGAAAAAATTCTATTCGTTGCGCTATTTTTGAGTTAATTAGCATTGAAGTTAGCCAATCACCGCATTGCACGCGCAGATTCAAGGGGCCTGCCAGAGGCAGTGTCGCTTAACATGTCCTTCGTCTGGTTTCCTAAAATCAAGCAAGAAAGCCATATGAAAATTCCTGCTGGAGTTGCCCAAGTCCGAAGGAATGCACAATGGGCATGAATGGATGCAGGTGATCAGACAGGATGCTTACGTACATGTTACCTGCCGGAGTCGTATCTACACGTATCAGGGGTACCATATCACTCCAACTGTACACCTCCCCCCCCCCTCCCCCCCACACCACTACTGAACCTTAACCAGCTTGAACAGTCCCCTGCTGACATGCAGGCTCCATGGATTCATGAGGTTGTCTCCATATCCATACGTGTCCATCCGCTCGATACAGTTTGAAACGGGACTCGTCCGACCAAGCAACATGTTTCCAGTCATCAACAGTCCAATGTTTGTGTTGACGGGCCCAGGCCGAGACGTAAAGCTTTGTGTCGTGCAGTCATCAAGCGTACACGAGTGGGCCTTCGTCTCCAAAAGCCCTTATCGATGATGTTTCGTTGAATGTTTCGCCCGCTGACACTTGTTGATGGTCCAGCATTGAAATCTGCAGCAATTTGCGGAATGGTTGCACTTGTCACATTGAACGATTCTCTTCAGTCGTCGTTGGTCCCGTTCTTGCAGGATCTTTTTCCGGTTGCAGCAATGTCGGAGATTTGATGTTTTACCAGATTCCTGATATTCACGGTACAGTCGTGAAATGGTCGTATGGGAAAATCCTCTCTCCATCGCTACCTCGGAGATGCTGTGTCCCATCGCTCGTGCGCCGACTATGACACCACGTTCAAACTCACTTAAATCTTGATAACCTGCCATTGTAGCAGCAGTAACCGATCCAATAACTGCGCCAGACACTTGTCTTATATAGGCGTTGCCGACCGCAGCCTGTTTACATCTCTCTCTATTTGAATACGCATGCCTGCACCAGTTTCTTGCCGGCCGCGGTGGCCGTGCGGTTCTGGCGCTGCAGTCCGGAACCGCGGGACTGCAACGGTCGCAGGTTCGAATCCTGCCTCGGGCATGGGTGTGTGTGATGTCCTTAGTCTAGTTAGCTTTAAGTTGTTCTAACTTCTAGGGGACTTATGACCTTAGATGTTGAGTCCCATAGTGCTCAGAGCCATTCGAACCATTTTTTGAACCAGTTTCTTTGGCGCTTCAGTGTACCTTTTCCCCACTCCATGTTCTCCTACAATTTTTACTTCTGTTCCTTTTCCTACTGTCGAATCCCAGCCATGCATCACAATTAAATTTTCGTCTCCCTTAGCTATCTGAAAAATTCCCTTTATATCATCTGTGGAGGTAGTTGGCTTATAGACTTGTACTGCTGTGGTTATTGTTCGCTTCGAGTTTATTTTAGCTACGACGGTATGTCCACTATGCTGTTCATAGTAGCTTACACACTTTCCTATTCCCTTATTCTTTATTAGGACTACTCCTACATTACCCCTATTCGATTCAGTGTTAATTACCCTTTAGTGACCTGAGCAGAAGTCCTGTTCTTCCTGCCACCGCACTTCGCTAATTCCCATTATATCTAACTTCAACAACTTCCATTTTTAAATTTTCTGACCTACTTACCCGATTAAGGGCTCTGATGTTATACATTCCGACTCTTACAATGCCAACTTAGTTTTTACTGATGGCAACATCCTCTTGAATAGTTACCGCCCAGTTATCCGAATGGGAAACTATTTTACCTCCTGAAGATTTCGCCCAAGAGGGTGCCATCATCATTAAGCCACAGAATAGAGATACACGTTCTCGGGAAATATAGTGCCTGCCGTTTGTCATTGCTTTTAGCCATGCGCAGTACGAACACAGCAAGGCTTGGCCAGATCAGTCAATCATACAGACAGTTATCTCTGCAACTATGTAAAAGGCTGCTGTCCCACTTCACAATCATGGTTAGTCTGACACCTCCATATAACACCCCCCCCCCCCCCCCTTGGTTGTGGCTGCACCTACGGTACATCTATCTGTATCGTTGAGGGGCACAAAAGCCACTCCACCTCGACAAGGTCCTTTAAATGATTGCTCCGCGTTTGATCAAACAATATCGGCTCTTCTCAGACATTTCCATTAACAGAATTACCATTCAGTAGAGTTGCGTTAAGGAATGGATGCTAGTACACTCCTGGAAATGGAAAAAAGAACACATTGACACCGGTGTGTCAGACCCACCATACTTGCTCCGGACACTGCGAGAGGGCTGTACAAGCAATGCTCACACTCACGGCACAGCGGACACACCAGGAACCGCGGTGTTGGCCGTCGAATGGCGCTAGCTGCGCAGCATTTGTGTACCGCCGCCGTCAGTGTCAGCCAGTTTGCCGTGGCATACGGAGCTCCATCGCAGTCTTTAACACTGGTAGCATGCCGCGACAGCGTGGACGTGAACCGTATGTGCAGTTGACGGACTTTGAGCGAGGGCGTATAGTGGGCATGCGGGAGGCCGGGTGGACGTACCGCCGAATTGCTCAACACGTGGGGCGTGAGGTCTCCACAGTACATCGATGTTGTCGCCAGTGGTCGGCGGAAGGTGCACGTGCCCGTCGACCTGGGACCGGACCGCAGCGACGCACGGATGCACGCCAAGACCGTAGGATCCTACGCAGTGCCGTAGGGGACCGCACCGCCACTTCCCAGCAAATTAGGGACACTGTTGCTCCTGGGGTATCGGCGAGGACCATTCGCAACCGTCTCCATGAAGCTGGGCTACGGTCCCGCACACCGTTAGGCCGTCTTCCGCTCACGCCCCAACATCGTGCAGCCCGCCTCCAGTGGTGTCGCGACAGGCGTGAATGGAGGGACGAATGGAGACGTGTCGTCTTCAGCGATGAGAGTCGCTTCTGCCTTGGTGCCAATGATGGTCGTATGCGTGTTTGGCGCCGTGCAGGTGAGCGCCACAATCAGGACTGCATACGACCGAGGCACACAGGGCCAACACCCGGCATCATGGTGTGGGGAGCGATCTCCTACAGTGGCCGTACACCACTGGTGATCGTCGAGGGGACACTGAATAGTGCACGGTACATCCAAACCGTCATCGAACCCATCGTTCTACCATTCCTAGACCGGCAAGGTAACTTGCTGTTCCAACAGGACAATGCACGTCCGCATGTATCCCGTGCCACCCAACGTGCTCTAGAAGGTGTAAGTCAACTACCCTGGCCAGCAAGATCTCCGGATCTGTCCCCCATTGAGCATGTTTGGGACTGGATGAAGCGTCGTCTCACGCGGTCTGCACGTCCAGCAGGAACGCTGGTCCAACTGAAGCGCCAGGTGGAAATGGCATGGCAAGCCGTTCCACAGGACTACATCCAGCATCTCTACGATCGTCTCCATGGGAGAATAGCAGCCTGCATTGCTGCGAAAGGTGGATATACACTGTACTAGTGCCGACATTGTGCATGCTCTGTTGCCTGTGTCTATGTGCCTGTGGTTCTGTCAGTGTGATCATGTGATGTATCTGACCCCAGGAATGTGTCAATAAAGTTTCCCCTTCCTGGGACAATGAATTCACGGTGTTCTTATTTCAATTTCCAGGAGTGTATTTACTAGTCGTTAATTATTTGCAGGTCTTCCTGTACGTTTTAAGTTACCGGCAAGCAACAGTGCTGTCCACGAGCAATCAAAATCACCAACAGTCTCAACTATTACATGAGCAAGTGAAAGTCCTTACACTATAGTGGACACAAATTTCCGTATGAAGTTTTACATTTACCGTATGTTGAAGTATAACTGATAACCAACTAACTGGTATTAATGTAGCAAGTGCCTTAACGGAGTATCTGCATTTCCCGCATAATTTATTGCCCCATCACTTGGAAGGTGTTCCTTTGCGAACAAGGTGTGGACTTTACTCACAACTTGGTGTCTTCGCGCACATTCATCGCAAGCAGTCCGATATTTCAACGAAATTTAACCTGCGCTTTCTCTTATATTCAGCAAACAGACGATATATTCATCTTGCTCAAAGCTTTCTCTTTCTCGGACATCGAGCTCCTTATTTCTTTTACGTAAGTCATTATCCATTCCGATGGATCTAAATTCATTTATCTGTGTCTGTAATCTACATACAAGATACCTGGTAGCTGTAGAGAGGAATGCTCGGAGAGATGTTACGCTTGATGAATAAATGTAGGCCGCTTTCGTTCAATCATATCGTTGAATCTGAATCAACTTTTTCCGAAACTGGTTCCAAGCTTTGCAACGATGCCTATCTCTTTGGCAGAGGTCGCTAACTCCAGTTCCGATCACCCAGGGAACAATCAATTCGAATCGCATCGGTGGAAGAAATTTTCATCACCTGTCAAGAAAAGCATATGCGGCAGCGTACAGTTCTCGGTTAGAGGAGAGAGGGAATGCGACAGGTAGGCACTGCTCTGCACCAACATTTATCGCAGATCTCCACATTTGACACACTACACATGGAAAAGAAGTGGGAATAAAGGCCATTATTTCAATATGGGCAGGAAAACAGGTCCGTGTGTTTGTTCTAAACTTAAGCTGAATTTCAGGTGGTTTTTTAATAACGTCATGAGTAAGTCCAGCCTTTATTTCTAACGAACTAATTGTCGATGTAGTGTTAAAATCAACCACTCCTTTTCGCTGCAACCATTGTATGAAACCTACTTCCGTGGAATGATAAGCTTCAGCTTAATTTTCTGAAGCACATGTAGCTTTCCATAAAAAAAAAAGGATCAATGATACTGCCTTTCAGTGTTCCACGTGATACAACGATTCTTTAACTTCTTTTATCTGTTAACGGAATGCACCGATTAGAATTTTACTATCATCTGGCAGCTGGCATTCCCATCGATACAACAGTTAGATTAATTGTTGAAAAGAAACGTATCTATCTTCTCGCAGAATTTGGTTACTGATTTACAAGTTTGCGACCTGTTTTCAGGCACATATTTACTTAAAAAGTTGATGGACTTGAAATTTGATAGTTGTAAGAGAAATAAAGAGAAGGCTAATAGGAAAATTTGTGTGGTTACTAAACTTAAATGTTCCCTGAAAAACAGGCAATAAAAGACTTTTGTGATGTCGTAGACTGTTGAGAATATTTTCGTCTCCTCATAAAAAATTTGTGCTGTATTCCGTTTCTGTTCATGCGGTTCATATTTTGCAGGGTACTTTTTGTTGAGCGCATTACGTCTGATATGCGTCGGGTAAATAGTAAGATCTGCATATATGGAATTAAATATTTCAGATGTGTCTGAAAAATAAGTAAACATCGTTTCAAGCATTTGGATGTGAAGTGTTGATGCCATAAAATGTTCAAAACTTATGTTTTTACTTTGTCTTGAATATGCTACATTTTCATTTTTAAGACAATTTACAGGTATAATATTTTACTTGTTCCTGAATGTTAGTTTGTTTTATTCTCAGTACGCTGACATTCTTCATACAACAACTAATACTGTGATATTTGATCCTTTTTGGGTATACTAAAGACTGAAAGCTAGGAGTTATACTAGCAATAATATGGCGCGAGCACAAGAAGGAAACACTTTTGTGTTATTTTCTGCATGTAGGAATAAAATGAATTTTTATCAAGTAATAATTTCTGAGATTATTTTTTGCACAATTTCGGAGTCAAATTCATGGAAGTGACGAGTAAAATTTGTCTTTACGGAACTGCAATAAACCATAGCTTCAACCTGCCACTGTAGCTACACACAGTCTATGTACCCCAGACAGAGCGTCAATTTCTCATCACATCGGTCTCAAGGAGAAAATAAATATGGCAGAGATCTGTTTCTGCCTTTATTCTAAAATCGAAATCTTCAAATTTCATAGAAAGCGCCAGCGCTGCTGTCGTGTGAGAGTGCTGGGTAACAGACAATTAACAGAAAATATTCTATCATCTTTCGGGTGTGTAGTCGGGACAAAATTATTATGTCTTCCGATAGTTCGGCTGATAATGACAATTCCATATACAACGTGAGTAGGCTGCTAATTTAAAATCACTCTTCTCTCTGGTACAAATGCATGCATATCTCTGAGCCCACAATAGAGATACATCACACGCAAACTGGTAGTGAAATGGATCCACCAGAACTCAAAATATTTTATTATTTCATGCAAAGTTTTCTTTTTTTTTTTTAAATGAATGTTATACCTCGTTTTTATCAGTTTATGATGAGCGCGCAGTTAGAATAGTAGTGTACCGACGTTCGATTAAATATTACTACGTAATTCTACGGGAAACGATTAGCGGAGTAATTACAAGAGATGGTTACGTTTTAGCAGAACTACAAGATGACAGGGTCAGCATGAAGTCGTGTTTGTTTCAGCTCTGTTGGCAAATAGTTCGCTGGCACCCAATTTTTTTTTTTTTTTTTTTGAGCGCTCCCTGCTAAAGGAAGCTGTTTCCTCTACGGTTTGATGTGCGGTTTGTTTTCGAAACATTTTCTTTCTGTGTTAACTACAGCTCGCTACGTGCTATTTCCCCTTCTAAATCCATTTTTCTCACAAGCGCTAATGATTGCGGTCTGGTTTGCCATCAACATGTTTACCTCCAGAATGATACACATGAAATATCAACTTGTCCGAGACTTCAGGCTACAAAACTTGGAGAAAATGCACTACAGTTAATAAAAATTGACTATTAAATTCTACACTCTACCAACGAGATGCAGGGTCATTAATGCATTTCATATTAAGGTTCAACTTTCTTTAGTGGAGGAATCTCCGGGAGGCTTTGGGACAGATGTCTGATTTGTGAATTTTCCCTGACAAAAAGGCACAAAGATATGAAGGTTATGGGCGGATTCTGAAAGATCTGATGTTTATGCTGGATATGGATGAGTCTCTCCGCTGTTTTACTCGTTCCATTGGGCTTCCTGGCTTTTTATATATTATTATTCAATTTATGTTGATCGATTTCAGTCGATTTACTAATAATGCCTTATCAATTTAATCTGACATTATCCAGAACTTGGCAGAATTAACTGCTTTACGAATGTTTAAGGAAGACCAGTTATTAACAGCGCACTTTTAAAAATTCATCATCTTTTCCCTGAATGAACGTTTGCTTTCAGCATATGTTTTCGGTTACATCGGGATCTGCTCATTACACAGAGCGGAGACCACTATCGCTTAATGCCAATAATTTCGGAGTAATTATAGTGTCCAAAACCAAAGATTGCAGAAACGGGTAACATATGAAGGAACACTTCATAGTTTGATTATTTAGATTAACGGCTAGGTTTTGTGGTGCTATATTTAGGGCGAATAAGAACTAGAGAGACATGCTTCAGCTAATTGTTGTTGACGATAGAATTATCAGAGATATTCATATCAACATTACGTCAGCAAATGATGCAAAGGCTACACTGGGGTATTTATTGTACAACATGATACTGTTAGCCTATACCACCACTGTCAAATTTTGGGGGTAGTAGTGGTTTTCCTGTAGTATATATACAGGGTGAGTCACCTAACGTTACCGCTGGATATATTTCGTAAACCACATCAAATACTGACGAACCGATTCCCCAGACCGAACATGAGGAGAGGGGCTAATGTAATTGTTTAATACAAACCTTACAAAAATGCACGGAAGTATGTTTTTTAACACAAACCTACGTTTTTTTAAATAGAACCCCGTTAGTTTTGTTAGCACATCTGAACATATAAACAAATACGTAATCAGTGCCGTTTGTTGCATTGTAAAATGTTAATTACATCCGGAGATATTGTAACCTAAAGTTGACGCTTGAGTACCACTCCTCCGCTGTTCGATCGTGTGTATCGGAGAGCACTGCAACATACATCGCGTTTCTACAGAACGATCTGCCAACGTTGCTCGAAAATGTCCCACTGGAAACGCGTCGACGTATGTGGCATCAGCATGATGGTGCACCTGCACATTCTGCAATTAACACTAGGCTGACCCTTGACAAGATGTTCGACGGGCGTTTCATAGGACGTGAAGGACGCATAAATTGGCCAGCCCGTTCTCCTGATATTACACCTCTGGACTTCTTTCTGTGGGATACGTTAAAGGAGAATGTGTACCGTGATGTGCCTACGAGCCCAGAGGATATGAAACAAAGTATTGTGGCAACCTGCGGCGACATTACACCAGATGTACTGCGGTGTGTACGACATTCATTACGCCAGAGATTGCAATTGTGTGCAGCAAGTGATGGCTACCACATTGAACATCTATTGGCCTTACATGTCGGGACACACACTATTCCACTCCGTAATTGAAAACGGAAACCACGTGTGTACGTGTACCTCACCCCTCATGGTAATGTACATGTGCGTCAGTGAAAAAGACCAATAAAAAGGTGTTAGCATGTGGACGTAATGTGCTGTTCCAGTCTCTTCTGTACCTAAGGTCCATCACCGTTCCCTTTGGATCCCTACGTAATTCGCTGCTCTCCGATACACACGATCGAACAGTGGAGGAGTGGTACTCAAGCATCAACTTTAGGTTACAATATCTCCGGATGTAATTAACATTTTACAATGCAACAAACGGCACTGATTACGTATTTGTTTATATGTTCAGATGTGCTAACAAAACTAACGGGGTTCCATTTAAAAAACCGTAGGTTTGTGTTAAAAAACATACTTCCGTGCATTTTTGTATGGTTTGTATTAAACAATTACACTAGCCCCTCTCCTCACGTTCGGTCTGTGGAATCGGTTCGTCAGCATTTGATGTGGTTTACGAAATATATCCAGCGGTAACGTTAGGTGACTCACCCTGTATAAAAAGATCTTATGGTATCACTACGATGGACTACCGGAGTTAATATGACGTAGTCATTTACTTACTAAAAATAACTAGACGGCTCGTGGCGCTAGCGTAGCGTTCCCATATTGAAGCCGCCATTTGCAAGGCAACACTGTGTTTGCACTTAATATATGATATCAAACATCTGACGAAACGTTGCATACACAATGACTTAACAGCTACAAATAACGTTCATAAAGACACTGTATCCCTGTTGCTAGAAAAAAGTCTGAAAGTCAAGTAGGTAGTTCAAGTTATATAGAAGATAACAATTATTCAAGTCCAAGTTAGTTGAATGAAAAATACGATTAAATTGTTGAAAGCATGGTAGATAAAATTATGGCATACAAAAATAAATTAAAGTCTGAAAAATAAAGTCAAAAGACAGACGTAGAGTATGTGCCAGGAAATATTAAACAAGAACCGAAATTGAAAAAATTAGTTAATGATAAAAAAACTCACTGTATGCTAGTTTATGTTTAATACAACTATCTTGATCAAAAACTTGACGCATTTTTGCTGAGACTCGTAAGAAACGAAGCCTATGTTCTTGAATAATTGTTAACAACTTCTCATCTTTTGATTGAGACCTAATACAGTAAACTAGGAAACTACATTCATTTAAGACAGACTTTATTACTTAGTACGAAGTGTGTAGTAAACATCCTTTTATTTTGTTCTTCGGTTTCTTTTCGTTGTCTCTCATATGGTTTAAAGGAACAGTTTTTTCACTTCTCCGCTGCGGCGTAGTAGGGGCTTGAATGTATTATCGATTGCCATATTCTTTCGAATATTCCAGCACGTCCTCGATAGCACCACAGGCAATCTGGGTACGTAGTTCAAGTACGTGTGTACCAGGAGCTGGCTCAGAGTGCATAAGAGTTATAAGGTGATTTCCACAAGGAGTTTTCAACCAGATGATCAGGAGAATTATAAACATTAGATCCTAATCATATCCATTTTCCGGAGAAGGTCTTGTAAAGGTATTTACGAACGATAAACTCGGTCCGCTTCTGTGTCGTTCATAATTTGTCTATCTGTCTTACCAACAATGCCGTATACCTTTCCACTAAAAACAGTAATTTTCACGGTATTTTCAGATACCTTCCTCCTTTAAGGTGACTTACTCGTACAACTGGCTACCAATAATGCGAAGTGACACACAGTAAAAGGGAACAATTTGAAACGCGTGTTAACAGGTATTAGTTGACAGCAGTGTGTAGGAGCGGACCGTGACGACATCGGAATGGAGAAATGAAACATCAACAATGTGCTTTCACCACAGCAATGCTTGAGTGACCGTAGCGGTCGCGCGGTTCCAGATTGAAGCGCCTAGAACCGCATGGCCACTGCGGCCGGCGAATCAAATACAGTCCTGACGTTTCGTAGAGGAGGTCCTGATGCTTTATCCAGTTTTTCACTCATAGTTGTGTACTGTTCAAGTACATAAAGCTTGAAAAGATACCTTCGGGCTGCAGCTTTATAGAAATTCGAGGCTGTACGTGTGTTTCGTGGACACCACGGTACTCAGTTCCTACGTAAGTAGCTTCAGTGAAACTGACCAGACGGAGAGTATTCGGCAAATTGTCCTCGTTGATTTAAACGTTCATCCGTAAAAACTACAGATTCAGGGAGATCTGTAGGAGTACGATCACCAATGCGATTAGGATCCTGTTAACAAATGATGACAAACATAACGGAAAAATGAATTTGAGTACAAAATGTCGATGTCAGATGAGGGCTTCTTCATACTTGTTACATGATAAGTCAGAATTATCGACAGTAACCCTAATAAAATTCATGACAACCTTTTACACAAAAATGACGTTCTGCTCACAGTTTCGATGTATGGAAGCATCGGAACATTATCCCACGAAACTGAAGAGCGGATCAGAATGTCTGCAAAGTCAGATCATTATTCTGAGTATATTAAAGTTTAGTTTTACCATATGCACCTAAAAGCATACATCAAGTCCACTTCAGAATCAAATCAGTATTACAATATTGCAGTGCGTGCGCTGTTAAGAAGATGGATGCGATGTTCCTTCGAACATATATGCATGTCCGAAAGGACATTGCATCGTTCTTATGAACAACGCAGGCATTAGAATATCGTATTTTAGCCGCCAATGCCGGGCGAATTTCAATTAAAATGTCCTCCCCTGTATGCGAATTACATAATGTGTGTACGAGTACAGGTTGTGAAGCAGGAACGACGACATATGGAAGTCTGGGTCTGGTCGCGAGTCGTGCAAGGATAGCCAAAGCGGTTAAGGCGATCGCTTGCACAAAACGGGAGACGCGGGGTCAAGTACCGATCCGGCACAGATTTTCATTGTCGTCGTTCCCTTATGCAAGTGATAGTTATTCGTATTCGCAAGTGCGAATACATTTCATGAATATTAGTCCTGGCCTACAGGAGTGTGGAAAACTGCATGAAAGCTAGTTTGGAGAATCGTAAGCATGGTACTCGTCACGCACGTAGAGGAAGTGTATGAAAGATATTCACGGTAAACGTAGAGTTTTTAAATTAAAATGTCGAGAAATCTCTTGCTAAGTTACAGTACACGAAAACGAAGAATCCCTAGAGAACTGGCGTGAATTATTAGAAGGAATAAGTAAAAGAAACGCTTGGTGCTAAAACGATAAGAAAATAAAATTAGGACGTGAAGCCATTAGAGACGGTGCATTATTTCGGATTGGAGGAAGATGGGAAGAAAAATAGCTGTGTCCATTTCAATGAACCATCTTGGCATTTATATGAAATAAAGTAAACAACTAGAATGTACGCCAACAAAAGTGTGCTTCATATTTTACAGTATTGATGACGGAGGAAGTTTATGTAAGCCCGTAACTCTTCCTAAAGACATCGCTTAGAAGGACAATCTATGACAAATTCTGCTCTGGAAAGCGTAAAGTGGCCAGTTTGGTTATATATAGAAATTAAAATATATCGTTATGGGTTCTATATAAAGCTGTCAAGGCCATACTAAGCCACTCACAAGACGGAGAAAATTTTAATATTTTAAAAGTAAAATTCAAAACAAGTAAATTATACCTATCGTTACAAAGGCATTCGTCGAGTTACGTATGTTTATATTTTATATGAATGCGTGGTATGTCAGAAAGCACAAAAAAAAGGTTCAAATGGCTCTGAGCACTATGGGACTTAACATCTGTGGTCATCAGTCCCCTAGAACTTAGAACTACTTAAACCTAACTAACCGAAGGACATCACACACATCCATGCCCGAGGCAGGATTCGAACCTGCGACCGTAGCAGTCGCGCGGTTCCGGACTGAGCGCCTAGAACCGCTAGACCACCGCGGCCGGCAGAAAGCACAGACACCACGCATTCGTATAATTAATTCGCCTCAATGGGCAATGCATTACATCCGACCTCCTGCGGGAATCTCAAAGTAGCGAGCATGGGATAGGTGGCGCTAGGTGAGAAAGTGGGCAGGCCGAGGGGCGTGCCGAAATTGTCCGCGCAGTTGCGATAAACACTGTGTCCAGGTGGTACTGTGGTTAAGACAGCTGCCTAGTAAGTTTGAGATCCCGCGTTCGAGTCCCAGCCCCGCACATCTTTTCACTTGTCCTCGCTGTTTCCACACGATTTCCCGATGCAGCTGACATCAATCGTCCCTTCCCTCCCCTCTCCCCCTCCCAACCATCCGTTTCAAACTGCTGAGGTCATCGGTCCCTAGACTTACACACTACTAAAATTAACTTATGCTAAGAACAACACACACATACACACACACACACACACACACACACCCACGCCCGAGGGAGAACTCGAACCTCCGGCGGGAGGGGCCGCGCAATCCGTGACATGGCGCCACAAACCGCGCGGCCACTCCGTACGGCTCCAGATCATTGATGACTAGAGAGACAGAGATTAAAGTGTATCACAAGGAACATAAGAGACTCAGAACGAATAATGAACAAAACAAACTTTTAATTGTTTATGGCTTACCTAGCGCAAGAGAGACTCATGGCATGGTCTTCACAGGAAATGCACAAAATGAAATCATCGACAGTTATCAGATGTTCAAACACCTTTAATTTATATCAGAAGCTCGAAATGAAAAAAACACGTCCCACAGTAATAACAAAATTTAATGAGGAAGATCAAAAGGTGAAAGGAAGGAAGGAAGGAATAGCAGAGTTTAACATTCTGACGACATCAAGCACGTTAAAGAAGGTGGAAAAATGTACTGAACAGGGATGAAATTGAGGCCACCATATGATTCTCATTCCACAATTTGTGAAAACCAGGCAAAGTCTGAATCTGTAATGCCCAACTCGTCCTGAATATTACAATGTCACAATTGTACATCCCTCGGGATCAGAAGAGAAACTCCTTGGTAATATGAAATGCTTCAAAACGAACATAGACGCATCCACCCTAGTAGAACATGTAGAAAATCGTGTTTAAATAGGACCCTGGAGAGAAGAGGCACCTGCACTTTTTAGCTGTACTTAAAAAACACGCGCTTCTGCGATCGGTACCTCCTGCCGCCAGGCCACATGAAATGCGACATGTTGGTAGAGGTTACGCAGACTGCTGAAGCCTCCCAAGAAGAAGGATTTCAGCTGAGTACTTCGACGGGCAATGACTGTTCGTTTTGTTGCCCACGAGCCGCCAAAACATATAGACTAATTTATCAGTTATAACACGAATGTACGATCATCACAGAATTTCGAGATCAGTCAAGCTGCCACTTAGGTACGCCAAAATGTTCTACTGCCACTGGAACCCTCCAGGTTCGAGAACATTTTTCTTCTCAAGCGACATATCATTCCCCCCACCCACCCCCACCCACCCCCACCCACCATCCGTCAGACATTAATTCCTTTCCTTGAGGTCTCGGTAAGACCATTAAAAATAAAGCTAAATTTAATGATCGTGGAAATGTTTTTTAAATAAACGCTACACAGACATTCTTCTGTAAGAGGAATAAATTTTTGAATCTTATTCGAATGCTTAGTATTAAAAGAAGAAACAATTCATTTGCATTTAAGGTAATCTCTGGGATAATTGAAAGCTTTTAGTGACAGCAGAAGGAACTAGACCTATTGCATTGTTACAGCTTCAGTAAAGTATGCTGTGTATTCAACTGAGTGGAAAGTATCAAAATATAAAATTCCTGTTGTTTTTGATAATGGAACTTTTCAACTCTGTAATTAACAAATTACTTCACTTTACATCGGAAAAATTTGGAACAGAAATACGAAAAATCATCTAATTTTATTTTGACATGTTAAACACAAGCACAGAACACTGTTTAGCTGCGTAAGTTGTGTGTCACATGTGAAGAAACTCACCAGAGAGTAGTTAAATTAAAAAAATATTGCAATGAAAATAGTTGAAATGTGATAAATATGGACAAAATGCTTATATAAGCAACTGAAAAGGAAAACACAAATTTATGTGTGATACGAAAGAGAAATGTTCAGTTAATAAAGTAATGTATACATTGTGGTGACAATGTTAACCTCCTAACATCGTGCTGGAGCTCCTTTTCCCCTGCGTACCACAGCAGCTCGACGTGGCATGGAGTGAAGTCCTCTGAAGTCACCTGCAGAAATATTGAGCTTCTATAGCAGTCTATAATAGCGAAAGTGTTGCCGGTTCAGGAGTTTGTGCAAGAACTGACCTCTCAGTAGGCCCCATAAATGTTCGACGGGATTTATATCGGGCATTTCGGATGGCCAAATCATTCGCTCGAATTGTCCAGAATGTAGACAAACCACGAGCAATTGTGGCCCAGTGACATGGCGCATTATCGTTCATGAATGGCTGCAAATGGTCCCCATGTAGCCGAACATAACCATTTCCAGCCAGTGATCGGTTCAAATGGTTCTGAACACTATGGGACTTAACTTCTGAGGTCATCAGTCCCCTAGAACTTAGAACTACTTAAATCTAACTAACCTAAGGACATCACACACATCCATGCCCGAGGCAGGATTCGAACCTGCGACCGTAGCGGTCGAGCGGATCCAGACTGTAGCGCGTAGAACCGCACGGCCACTCCGGCCGGCCCAGTGATCAGTTCAGTTGGACCTGAGCACCCAGCCCAATTAATGCAAACACAGCCTACACCATTACGGAGCACCACCGGATTGCACAGTGCCTTGTTGACAACTTGGGTCCGTGGCTTCGTGGGGTCTACACCACACTCGAACCCTACCATCAGCTCTTACCAACTGAAACCGCGACTCTTCTGATCAGGACACGGTTTTACAGTCGTCTACAGTCCTAGCAATATGGTCATGATCTCAAGAGAGGGGCTGCAGGCTATATCGTGCTGTGAGCATAGGCACTCTCATCGGTCGTCTGCTGCTTCAGCCCGTTAACGACAGTCGCCGCACTGTCCTGATGGATACGTTCGTCGTACGTCCCACATTGATTTTTGCGGTTATTTCATGCAGTGTTGCTTGTCTGTTAGCACTGGAAACCCTACATAAATGCCGCTGCTCTCGGTCGTTAAATGAGGCTCGTCGGCCACTGCGTTGTCCACAGTGAGGGGTAATGCCTGAAATGACGTATTCTCGGCACATTATTGACACTGTGGATCTCGGAATATTGAATTCCCTAACGATTTCCGAAATAGACTGTCTCATGCGTCGAGCTCCAACTACCATTCTTTCCCTCAAAGTCTGTTAACTCCCGTTGTGCTGCCATAATCACGTAAGAAACCTTTTCACATGACTCACCTAAGTAAAAGTGACTGCTCCTCCAATGTACTGCCCTTTTGTACGTTGTTTGCGCAATAATACTGCCATCTGTATACGGGCATATCGCTCTGTCTTGAGTTGTCACTTCGGTGGAAGACAATGAGCTTTGCGGAGAACTACCAACAAAAAGAATGGAAGCTAAGATCAAAACGTCATCGTTTGATGAGGTTTGAGCATAATTAGATGGGAAATTAATCCTGAAGTTTGCATTTAAAATAAATTTCTACAAACTAGGATGATAATTGATACTGTGGTCAGTGACTTTCGCAATTATCTCGGAAGCGGCCCGTTTACAGACTCACGTTTACTGGAACGTTTCTGCTTCTTTTATAGTATGCTTTCACACATGTCAGTTTCACTATAGATCATTACACGCCCCATATACAAATTTGCAAGTGGCCGCTTGTGTAGCTTGGCCCTTAAACCGGTCCTGTCTGTATCATTACTTATCAGTCTCCGTCTCTCTCTGTCTGTATCATTACTTATCAAAATATCTCTCTCTCTCTCACCCACCCACCCAGCCACACACACGCACGCACGCACGCCCGCGCGCGCGCACACACACACACTCACCAAAACACACAGACGCACACTCGCCTCATTCCCTCTGTTAGCTGTGAATTGCGTTTTATTCAGTTTTTAGAAAAACGTTGCAAATTTTCGTTATTGTTCTCAAGTTTAATGACTTGAGCCCTCTTTGACAACTTTTCAATGTTATTATTATTATTATTATTATTATTATTATTATTACTATTGACCCAGAGTGTTTTAATTGTACGTACAGCTGAACGCTATAATATACCTGTTTCATTTGAGCCGACGTTCGATTTTCTTCTGATCAGTGTTTGTAAAGTTCCGCTCCTGTCCTGTTATTTTATAGGTAGCTCTAACCCTGCCAAATGTGACTGAAAATAGGAACTGGACATAACTTCACCCTGCCTGATGCTTTGCCATCACGGTCCGCACAGGAATTTTACAAGCGCGTTTCCAGTTTTAGCAGAACTTAGCTGCTGGCAGAGAGAAATTGAGACACGATCTAGCCTCACCAGTGTACTTTTACAACCTGATGTAATAATATCTTTTGTAGGAACGACAGACCACAAAGTTTAGTAGATGGTTGAATGTAGTTTCAGTTAGAAGTTTGTATTTTATTATTCGACCCTTGCGTGGATGGATGTGAAGTATCGCTTAAGATGTTTTCCTCCAAACCGTGGATCAAGTTGTTGACTCGTTGCGGACCAGAAACAGTGTACACATCAAAGTTTTATAGTTCCATTTTGCTATTCTCGGTTGAGGTGACATCTACATTTCGTGGAAGAAACTTAACATGAAAGAGAATTAAAGTAGATACAGAGCTGCAACTTTTTTTACATTTTCACATGGTTTCTGAATGAAAGCTCTTACAGTCTGTTACATTAAGTGTAACAATTGAGCTATACAGTATACTGCATTACTTACAGTTGTATTACATACTGTCAACGCATACACAGACTTAAGTTCACACGCGCTGCCTGCACACTTCCAGTGTTACAGCATGCTTTGCGTGGTAGGAGTGACAAATATTTACTGTCTATGACCTAAATGTAAACTAACACAACATTTGGTACACTGACGATGATGATTATGTGTTTAAGGGACTAAACAACGGGGTCATGAGTCCCTCATTATCATGAGAGAAACATGTCAAAAGCTATAGAGCGGAAAAAAATGGGGACTAGACTGCTCAAACCATATAAGCAAGGGGGGGGGGGGAGGGGTTGGGTTGATTTAGGGGAGGAGACCAAACTGCGAGGTCATCGGTCTCATGGGATTATGGAAGAATGGGGAAGGAAGTCTGCCGTGCCCTTTCAAAGGAACCATTCCGGCATTTGCCTGAAGCGATTTAGGGAAATCACGGAAAACCTAAATCACAATGGCCGGACACGTGACTGAACCGTCGTCCTCCCGAATGCGAGTCCAGTGGGTTAACCACTACGCCACCTCGCTCGGTATAAGCAAGGCAAAGAGTTTAAAAGGACGTGACAGTAGTTGTGCCACAACAGGTAAAAGAAAAGAGATAAACCAGGCAGCATCTTGCACAAGGAGGCTAAAAGCACAAGAAGGTGAGAGGGGAAGAAAGGAATCTGCGGTTGCTTGGTGGGTACCCTCCATAGAGCGGAGGATTTCGCCCCCACAACCGCTCCTAACACTGGAAGTGGAAGAGTAGTATAGGTTAGAGTAAAATCCGCTCTCCCTCTGGAAACGCAACACATAGGTAGTGGTTGTCACGTCATCCGCAACCACCTGAGATCGTGAGGTAGGCAATCTGAGAGCGTGCTGCAGGGGTACTCAACAAGAACATGCGCTATCGTCTGTAGACTATCGCAGCTGCAGAGGGGAGGATCCTCCCGACGCAGAAGGAACTCATGGGTGAGTCTCGTGGGGCCAATGCGTAGTCGGTACAACACAATGGCATGTTTCAGAGAGGTCAGGAAAGATGTATGCCGCACCTTAGTGGACCCTTTAATCGCTCGCAACTTGTTTCGGGCCGTGGTTGGCTGCCATTCCAATTCCCAGAACTTCAAAATATTGCATCAAAGTTGTAATCTTAAGTCTGGGACTGATATTCCGACTTCGAGTTGATATCCTGTAGTTGGGTCTTTAGCTAGGCGGTCGGTGAGTTCATTTCTGGAATGCCTATGTGGCTCGGTGTCCAGATGAAAGTCACCGTCTTTCCAGATCTGTAGAGGCCAGCCAGTAGGTCCTAGATGTTTGCCACCAAAGATTTTTGGGATAGCACAGGGTTATGTCTTTTAAGCAACTCATGGAATGACTACAGATAAGAAAGTTCGTCGTGGCCTTTGGTTTGACGTACTACAAAGCTTGAGAGATGCAGATGAGTAGGAAAAAGAATCCCGTAATGTTTGAATACTCTATTAGTAGTGCAGCGCTTGACACAGTCACGTCGATTAAATATTTGGGCGTAACATTGCAGTCCGATATAAAGTGGGACAAGCATGTAATGGCAGTTGTGGGGAAGGCGGATAGTCGTCTTCGGTTCATTGGTAGAATTTTGGGAAGATGTGGATCATCTGTAAAGGAGACCCCTTATAATACATTAATACGACCTATTCTTGAGTACTGCTCGAGCGTTTGGAATCCCTATCAGGTCGGATTGAGGGAGGACATAGAAGCAATTCAGAGGCGGGCTGCTAGATTTGTTACTGGTAGGTTTGATCACCACGCGAGTGCTACGGAAATGCTTCAGGAACTCGTGTGGGAGTCTCTAGAGGAATGGAGGCGTTCTTTTCGTGAATCGCTACTGAGGAAATTTAGAGAACCAGCCTTTGAGGCTGACTGCAGTACAATTTTACTGCCGCCAACTTATATTTCGTGGAAAGACCACAAAGATAAGATAAGAGAGATTAGGACTCGTACAGAGGCACATAGGCAGTCATTTTCCCTCGTTCTGTTTGGGAGTGGAACGAGGTACCCTCCGCCACGCACCGTATGGTGGATTGCGAAGTATGTATGTAGATGTAGATGGCAAACAACTGCAGTGTATAAACGGCAGGCACTCGGCAGAAAGTGCTTCTCGTGTCCCCTTGCATTAGCAAAAGCGTTACCGACCCTGTCGTTGACTTCCGATCCAGCTGGGTAGATGTATACCGAATTAGAATAATCATGGAGGATTGAAAAAAAGAGTTGTCGGAGAAGGGTAAGATCAGCATCCATCTTCGGGCAACAAGAGAGGTCCATCCATGTTACAGGACATGGTAAGCCCACAGGGATCTCGAGACGAAGCTCTAGGAACACAGGCTAATGGAGGCTGTTGGAAGTCCTTAAGTAGAAAATCGAGTCGGATCCCAACTGGTCTTCCCAGTTTTGGGCGATACGCAAACAGTCTGAGTTGCTGGTTGTGGAACAATGTTGAGTGACATTGGTGGGTAGGCATCTGACAGACTGTGACTGCGTAACTTGCCAGAAGCAGCTGTCGTCTAACCTGCAGCAGTGGGACACCGGCTTCTGTCACGAGGCTATCAACAGGACTCGTACAAAAGGCCCCTGTTGCCAACTGCACGCCAGTGTGGCGAACAGCGTCCAGCAGGCTCAGTATTGACGACGCTGTGACCCATAGGCAAGTGATCCACTGTCTAAGCAGGATAAAATGAACGCTTTGTAAAATCTCAGAAGAACTGTGTGGTCCGCGCCCCACGAGGAGTGACTAAGAAAACGGAGAGCATTCAGCTTCTTCAAGCAAGTTGCCTTGAGCCGGAGGACATGCGGCATCCAAGTTAGCTTGTGGTCAAATAAAATATCTAAGAATTCGAAAGTGTCAACGGCTTCATGTAACTGGTAACCAAGATAAATTTATGGGTGTGAGTGCACAGTCCGGAGTCGACGACAATGCACAACTCGTCATTTTACAGTGGAAAATTCACAGTGGTGGTTCAGGGCCCAGTCATGAACTCTACAAACAGCCCCCTGAAGCTGTTGATCAGTGGCGCGTAGAGATGCAGAGGCATAGCACAAGCAAATACACTGTCTCTTAAAATTGCTACACCACGAAGATGACGTGCTACAGACGCGAAATTTAACCAACAGGAAGAAGATGCTGTGATATGAAAATGATTAGCTTTTCAGAGCATTCACACAAGGTTCGCGCCGATGGCGACACCTACAACGTGCTGACATGAGGAAGGTTTCCAACCGAATTCTCATACAGAAACAGCAGCTGACCGGCGTTGCCTGGTGAAACGTTGTTGTGATGCCTCGTGTAAGGAGGAGAAATGCGTACCATCACGTTTCCGACTTTGATAAAGGTCGGATTGTAGCCTATCGCGATTGCGGTTTATCGTATCGCGACATTGCTGCTCGCGTTGGTCGAGATCCAATGACTGTTAGCAGAATATGGAATCGGTGGGTTCAGGAGGGTAATACCGAACGCCGTACTGGATCCCAAAGGCCTCGTATCACTAGCAATCGATATGACAGGCATCTTATCCGCATGGCTGTAACGGATCGTGCAGTCGCGTCTCGATCCCTGAGTCAACAGATGGGGACGTTTGCAAGACAACAACCATCTGGACAAACAGTTCGACGACGTTTGCAGTAGCATGGACTATCAGCTAAGAGATCGTGGCTGCGGTTACCCTTGACGCTGCATCACAGACAGGAGCGCCTGCAATGGTGTACTCAACGACGAACCTGGGTGCACGAATGGTAAAACGTCATTTTTTCGGATGAATCCAGGTTCTGTTTACAGCATCGTGATAGTCGCATCCGTGTTTGGCGACATAGCGGTGAACGCACATTGGAAGCGTGTATTCGTCATAGCCATACTGGCGTATCACCCGGCGTGATGGTATGGGGTGCCATTGGTTAACGTCTAAGGTTACCTCTTGTTCTCATTGACGGCACTTTGAACAGTGGGCGCTACATTTCAGATGTGTTACGACCCGTGGCTCTACCCTTCACTCGATCCCTGCGAAACCCTACATTTCAGCAGGATAATGCACGACCGCATGTTGTAGGTCCTGTACGGGCCATTCTGGATACAGAAAATGTTCGACTGCTGCCCTGGCCAGCACATTCTCCAGACCTCTCACCAGTTGCAAACGTCTGGTCAATGGTGGCCGAGGAACTGGCTCGTCACAATACGCCAGTCACTACTCTTGATGAACTGTGGCATCGTGTTGAAGCTGCATGGGCAGCTGTACCTGTACACGCCATCCAAGCTCTGGTTGACTCAATGCCCAGGAGTATCAAGGCCGTTATTACGGCCAGAGGTGGTTGTACTGGGTACTGATTTCTCAGGATCTATGCACCCAAATTGCTTGAAAATGTAATGACATGTCAGTTCCAGTACAATATATTTGTCAAATAAATACCCGTTTGTCATCTGCATTTCTTCTTGGTGTAGCAATTTTAATGGCCAGTAGTGTATCATTAACGTACAGTGACGGAGAGACTGTGGAGCCCACTGCGTTTACGATACCACTGATGGCGACAGCAAACAACGTTACGCTCAGAACTGATCCCTGAGGGACTCCAGTTTCCTGTACATAGTAGTTGCTGAGAGTCGAGTCTATCCAGACCCGAAAAAATCGGAGAGATGGAAAGTTCTGGATAAAAATGGGTAAACTGCCCCGGAAACCCCACTCAGGCAGCGTAAAGAGGATGTGACGTCGTCATGTGGTATCGCATGCCTTTTGTAGGTCAAAGAACACAGCAGTCAGATGCTGGCGATGCGGAAAAGCATTGCACACTAAGGATGCGAAACAAACCAGGTGATTTGTGGTGGACCAGAAAGCCCGAAAGCCGCTTTGGAATCGTGATATATGCCCTCCGGCTTCAAGGTAACAACAAAGAGGGCGGTTGACCATTAGTTCTAACAGATTACACAGCCCATTCGTTAGAGTGATTTGCTGGTAATTAAAAAGCCAGAGGATATGTTTGATGTTGTCGGCACAAAAGTGTCTGAGCATTTCGTTGTAGATTTTGTCAGGTCCAGGTGCTTATCGCGACACTCTACCAAATCGCTGCGAAGCTCCCATTCACTGAATGCGACATCGTATGATAGAGAGCCCTGTGCATGGTAAGACAGCTGGCGGCGCTCAGTAAGGGGTTTCCGGGCCAGGAAATGAGGATGGTAATTACTGCAAGCGGACACTTCTGCGAAGTGTGCTGCAAAACATTCGGAAAGTACCGCGGGATCAGTGCAGATATTACCATTGACAAGGATGCCAGGAACCGACATGGATGGTGGATGGTTGCAAACGCGGTGGAGTTTAGTCCACACTTGGGAAGATGGGGTGTGGGATCACATAGTTGAGGTATATTGCTCCCAATACACCTGCTTCCTTTTCTTTATTAAGAACAGCGCTTTCGCCCGGATTCTCTTGAATGCCATTAAATTATCCATAGAGGGATGGCGCTTGTGCCGTTGAAGCACCCTGCGACGTTCCCTGATAGCTGTAGCCATCTCTTCAGACCACCATGGCCCCGGTGGTCGAAGGGATGAGTTGAAGGAGTAGGATATCGTTGTTGCTGCAGCATGAGTAATAGTCTCAATAGTATCCTGTACCAATCTGTCGATACCCTTCACACGGCTAGCTGCAAAAGTGGCTGCAGAGGAGAAAGCCTGGCAACCAGCTTGCCGAAGCGACCAACGTGGAGCGTGTTCTAGATGTCCGTGAGTGGAGAGGGAGAGAACGACAGGAAAATGGTCACTGTCACAAAGGTCGCCATGGGTGCGTCACTGAATCAGGGGTAAGATACTGGGGCTGCAAACTGCGAGATCAGTAATTGAAAACGTTCCGTGGGCCACACTGAAATGGGTTACAGTCAGTGCCGGAGCAAACGGAGAACTCGACATCAGTCCACTTCGATTTCTCCTTACGTGGGGCCCGTTTTGAGGCACGGTCAATAATGGAAATGCTGTAGCACTGTAAACACTTGCATTAAAATCATTGTTACTGACTGATGAGACAGCCGTGTTTGCATGGCCACCTTTAAGTTTGATCCGTTTCATTGCGGATCGTCTGCCCCGATGCCATTCACTCCGATCGGAGGCTCTCCCCATGAGCAGGAGCCCGTCAAGGCAAAGGTCACCTGTCACAGTAGCCGTTGCCGCGAGTTCCTGTACCCCGAAGTGGACAGACACCTTTTCCTTGGCTGACACGTGGAGGTCACAGCTCAGGCATTGGCAGTGCGATCCCTGCGTTGTCAGGGGTCTACCATCTACATCTACATCTACATCCATACTCCGCAAGCCACCTGACGGTGTGTAGCGGAGGGTACCCTGAGTATCTATATCGGTTCTCCCTTCTATACCAGTCTCATATTGTTCGTGGAAAGAAGGATTGTCGGTATGCTTCTGTGTGAGCTCTAATCTCTCTGATTTTATCCTCATGGGCTCTTCGCGAGATATACGTAGGAGGGAGCAATAAACTGCTTGACTCTTCGGTGAAGGTATGTTCTCGAAACTTTAACAAAAGCCCGTACCGAGCTACCGAGCTACTGAGCGTCTCTCCTGCAAAGTCTTCCACTGGAGTTTTCCTTGGCTGACACGTGGAGGTCACAGCTCAGGCATTGGCAGTGCGATCGAGAGGGTACATGACAACCTCACAACGACGGACTGGCTACCGCTCTGGATTTCTGGTGCAGATGTAGAACAACTTGATTGGTAGGTGCAAAAGGTAACAGCGCACTGTGGAGAGGTAGTGCACTACAGTAAGGCGTCCTCTCCCAAACGGCTCGCACTTCGATAAAATTTGGAAGCCTAGGTCAAACCCAAAAAGGGGATCAAAATTTAAAAAGCAAAAAAATGTGAGGAAAATAGCGTTAAAAAGTAAAAGTCCGAAAACGGTCACAAGACCAAGGTAAAAAAAAACCCCTGACCCAGCAAAAATGACTCCTATTAGTCGCCTCTTACGGCAGGCGAGGAAGTGCGCGCGCGTCTATTCCAGCCTCCGACATCGCAGTGGGGAACATTTGATATATTCAGTCCACTTAATTTTAGCTTCTGAACTACGGCTTTAGCTGTCTCTGAACTGCATTATTACTTGATTCATGATTATGTCTATTTTTTGTTGCACTCACCTTCATTAGACACGAATTTTTAGCAGAAATACACAATCTTCTCTCAGTCAGTCTTTCCAATTAATATTTTAACCTGCTAAAAATTCCGGGTTCATCCGTCCCAGACATTATTTAAGTTTCTTCATTTCATAAGCTCCGGGTCGTAGGTAACCACGACTCTATTTTGCCATTGAATTTGGACTATTGCCAGCAGCAGAGCTATGTGTTCCACAGGTTATCAGCACAGTGTCTGTCCAAATGATGTGGACGAGTCACATTATGCGGTTGGAAATATTTCTGTTTCATCCGTATATTACTTTTAATTTGACGTTAGCATGGAAAATGCTGCACATACGTTGCACAGTGGAACGGCCAAGAAGAAGAAACAACATCGATGGAGAAGAAACAACGCATACGACCATCGAGAGGATGCAAGTTTACACTTCGTTTTCAGTACGCTCGTGGTTTAATGCGTGTGAGATTTCTGCGAGATTCTGTAAGGCAGTTTCATCTCCTCAAGGCTTCTTACTGTAAGAAACGAGGCGGCGGCTAGCACATTGGCCTAGTATTTGGTAAGAGCAGGGCTCAAATTTCCTTCCGGCTATGAAGAGTTAGGTTTTCCGTAATTTTATCACACTGAGTTAGGTGAACATCGAGTGATTCTTCCGGAAAAGAGGCGACCATTTCCTTGCATATCCCTGCTCTATTCGAACTTGTGCTTCCTCTCTAATGACTTTGTAGTAGATGGGACGTGAAATACCCAGTCTTATTCAGGACATCTCGGAGAACAGCGTGGCATGGGCAGCTCAGATGCGGCTGAAGTGGAAATTCCCATCACGTGTTAGAATTTACTATACCCAGGAAGCTAAGGCCGGCACTATTACTCAGCAGCGACACTGTATACATATCACGCGAGAAGACGCAGAACAGCATACCTCGACCTCTCTACCGTGTGTGTGTGTGTGTGTGTGTGTGTGTGTGTGTGTGTGTGTGTGTGTGTGTGGTGTGTGATATGTTTGCGGGGAAGAAGTAGAGTGGGGGAGAGGGGTGGGGTGTATGAACACGACACCAACTATACGTCTATTTACTATCCCACTTTATTACTGCGCCTGTTTGGCGCTTGCGATTCCCACCAATACTTACGGACCAATCGCGGTACTACCTTCATCTCTGCTGCTCTCGGTGTTCGCTGCACATGCTGCGTTGGCTTCTTGTTCGTAATACGGCACTTAATATTGTTACCTATTGTTACGGCTGTACTCTCTTTTCTATCTTATTATTTCTATACTCCGTATTAATTACTCAATTACTATTCACCTTGACTTAGACTGCTCAGCTGGCAAATGTCTTGACATGCATAGACGTATCAGTGATAAACTAATTTACTTAGAGATATCCTTGAGTTATCTGAACTGTAAGAAGTAGATTCAACTGCAAATGAACGACTGAACAACCATCCAGAGAAGGTATGTTCTTGTGACGAGCTGCTGGTGACTAGATTTACCGAAGTCTGCTGCACACACAGTAGCCAAACTGGGAAGGTAACTGCCAGGATGGTAGACCTCCACCCTTACCAGGAGCCATGCTGTCTACAGAGGACTACGCAGGTACTAAGTATCCCAAGGGACGATCATAGGATCATTACTTTACACGGTATACACTGCCTGTCAAAGTAAGAATGAACAACCTAGAAGTGGAGGACGAAACGAAATGAAACTTCTGTTGCTGAGAAGGTATGAGTTTTTATTTTTAGTTATTACAAAATCGAGTCAAATGTACAGAGAACTTGGCAGTCTGATCCTACTTATCAGTATGTCTTTGTACCCCCTCTGGTCTGGACTCATAAACTGATTCGGTTGGGAAGGGTGTGATAAAGCTGTATTATCCTTTCCTGAGGCAAGCAGGCCCACAGCTGTTCTAACCGGTACTTGATATCCTCGTACTGGTACTGGGGCTGAAATGACATCCGAGCTGACCCCACGTATAAGGGGCGATCAAAAAGTTTCGTTCAAAGGCGGTATAGTCAAGAATAGCTATGCCAGTCAGACCACATCGACGTGTATATTGAGGCAATCATCCCACCGTCACACCATGTTGAATGTTCACATTTGGTAAAACACCATGTCATGCTGCGTAAAGAAGACAGTAACTGGTGCTGCACGTCGTCCGACGGGAATCGTCGACCCTTCAGTGCCTTTTTGAAAGGACCGAAGGAATTATAATCGCATCGGGAGAGATAAGGACTACAGGGCGGGAGCTCGAGTGTCTCCCACTGGAGCTACTTTCCCAGGCCGACAGCTGTCTTGTGTCGAATTCCGACCAGCACGGAACTTGGTGCACCATTCGAAAACGGTGGTTTCCGTCAGATATGCTGCTCCACACACATTCTTCATTATCTGATGATTGTCTGAAAAAGCCAAGAAAAGTATAATAGCACGTTGGTCCTGTTTGGACCTATTTGGTAATATACCGCACGCATATCAGAACGCCATGAATGCCACACTAATAATCTCTTGCCTACATGTCGGTGCTTACATATCCGTTTCGGAATCGCGCTACGTTCCATACACGCTGTAACAACGTCTTCAAAAAGAACTTTTTTTGACCGTCTCTTGTATGTTCCATCGGAGACAGAGCTGGGGTTCTTACTGGCCAAGGCACTACATCAACACTACGCAGACAGTTCATCTCTATGGCGTGTGTGGACGAGCATTGTCATGTTGAAAAATGGTACCACAATACTCTCGCACGAGAGATAATACATGAGGATGCAGGATATCCCTGACGTACCGTAGTGCCATCAGAGTTCTGTCAATCATTAACAGCAGTGACCTGACCTGAAGTCATGCCTGATGGCTCTCCACACCATGACACCGGAGTAACACCGTTATCCCTCTATAAAACATTGGAATAATGGGAACTCTTCCCAGGTTTCCGTCATACGCGAAAACGATAGTCATCTGGAGTAGCGCAGAACTACTCTTCATCGCTGAACACAATTTGAGTCCTTTCATCACCAGTCCATGCTTCCCAGTCACGTCACCACTCCAAAAGAACCGTTTGCGTTCTGGTGTTAACGGAAGTCTACGCACGGGACAGTAATTCCCTAGTCTGACTGTTGCTAGTCTCCGACCAATGGTGTCGGATGACTCAGGATCTTTCAGGGAGTCGATTACTTGTTTTTGAATGGCAGACGTAGATGTGAAGGGGTTACGATGTGCTTGGTGCACATTGTGGCAATTTTGGTGGTCAGACGTGGTCGACCAGAACATTTTCAACAAGTATTCTTACTCTCACGGTCCCTTGCTCTCAGAATCGGACCACGGCACATTCGGATGCCCCACAAATCAGGATATTCCAAAATTCGACCAGTCGGCTAAATGCCTCAGTGACGCCTCTTTCAGACTCTGTCAGGTGCTGATAAAGACATCTCTGTGTTCTTCACAGTGATCGCTCAATATCTGACGCTGTGCACGCCCCGTATATATCGGGTAACAACACTAAAGACGAACAACTCGAATGTCCTCTGGTCGCCTGTCACAGAGAATTGTAACCTTAATCATTTACATACCTCCCAATGATGTGTATGTGTACGAAGTTATATTGACATCCGACTATTTCTTTTGGGTGGTTCATTTTTTTGTCAGGCAGTGTATACAAACGACCTACTAACGTCAGAAGACCCATGAGGTTTTTTACAGATGATGCTGTTGTGTACAGAGAAACTGTAACACTAGAAGATTATAGTGACATGTAGGAAGAATTGCCGCGGATTGACGCTTGGTGCAAGGATTGGCAGTTGACCCTAAACTTAAACAAACGTTACGTATTGCGCATAAATCGGCAGAATGAGCCAATATTGTCGATTGGATAAAATCATTGGAAACACTCTCATCCATAAAATATCTACGAGTACGCGAATGGAACGATTTAAATGGGAACAACCACGTAAAATTAATCACAGGTAAATCAGTTGCAAGACTGAGATTCATTGAAAGAATCTTGAGGAAGTGTAGTAAACCCACAATGGATGTAATTACAAAACCCTCGTTCAACCAATACTTGAATATTACTCGTTAGTCTGGGATACGTGCCAGGCAGGATTAACAGTGGAAATAAAGTAGATCTAAAGAAGAGGAGGGTGTTCATTTACTAAGTGCGAAAGTATCTCAGAGGTGCTCAGCCAACTACAGCGACAGACACTGCAAGAGAGACGTTGCGAATCATGGAAAGGTTAACTGCTAAAATTCCGAGTACTTACATTCCAAGAAGCGTCAGGCAAATATAACTACCTACCATAAGTTGACAGACAATTTCGATTCTGGCCAAAAGCACATTGTTGCCAGATTTCCTCCTCCCTCTTCCACAATGACATCATGCAGTATTGGTAGATTTCTGTTCCTTCTCCCCATCCCTCTGAAATCAATCAACTGTCCTATGTATAAAATGGTGGGAAATTCAAAAAATGGCGAGAAATTCAAGATAGCTCAGTTGTGCTACTGGGTGCTCCCTCCCCCCCTCCCACCCACACACACTCCCAACCTGCTCCTATGATGTTGTTGTGGAAATAGGGCTGTTGTCCTAAGTATAGATTGGTGGGGAATCAGAATATTCAAGATTTGGCATTGTCCTGCTGGAATTCACGATGGCTAACCTGGGGTACTGGTGTTCTCTGCACTGTTATCAATTTTCTGGGTTTTCCCCTGATGTCATTCACCTGAGACAGAAGATGTTTGTTTCCCCTATAGGTCTAAGCCTGCCTATTAGACAAAAGATGTTTTCTCTTGTCAGTCAGAGCCTGAGATTCTGGGACAACGGGTATTGTCTATCAAGATCACCCCTTTCACCTGCGTACCAGTTCTAAGATAAAAGGGCATTGTTCTACCCAAGATATACGTTGTTTTCCCCTACATAGGTCCAAGCCTATCTATTACTCACAGCCAAGACAAAAGGTGTTTGCTTCCTTCACAGGTCCAAGACTGTCTGTTAGAAAAAGGTTGTCAGTCTGAGACTGTTGGCTACATAAACATTTTTCATACAATAGGTAGGAAGCGATATTAACTCGCATCCTGACGTACTGAAACGGAACAGTAGTTACCGCTCCATAAGCAACAGGTTTCGCTGCTCGCTCGCACCGGGAATACAAACTGAGGCGGCTCCGCCGCCAATTTATTGGACGACGCGACCGGCCGCGGTTGCAGCGGAACCCCATGTGGACGGATGGAGAATGTGTTAGGCTTCATTATACATATTTATATATGTCGTGTATCATGTATTAATTGTACTTGAATGCGAATCATGCACGTGAACATTCCTAATCCTCCTCCCACCTTTCCATAAAGCGTGGCTAAATACTAGTTTGTAAACATCAGAAGTAGTTCTGTAGTCTGGATGTGCCAACCTTACACTTGAATAGGAGATCAGAGATACAGCACAGGCAGGTCGAAGTCAAAGACGTTCCAGTATCATTAGATTTGGGGTGGAGAGGTTGATCACGGCCAAGTGATTCGCCCATCCCCTCCGGGTGCCCGCCATATTCTGGGAGTTCTACAGAAGACGGGTAAGTGAGCAGACGTGCCCTCAGTGCGTCTGTCTCGGTGTTCACAGGAAGAAAGGTATTTGAATATTTGAACTGATTCTTTTTTATTTCCAGCTTCAGATTATGTAGGGAAACGAATGTATACAATTATTGCTTTCTCGTTTATTTCGGAAATTTTGTCTGGCTCCCATCCTTTGTACAAAGCCACGCCGTGTCGTTAGCTACAGGTCTCATCAATAGTTCCAATGTATAAATTCTATCGCGCAAATCGATTGCAACGAAGTATATTCAAACGCGAGTGATTTATTTTGGTCGACAATTAAACCGTCAAATCATTGGGTAGCCAAATTATAACATCGAACGGTCACATCGTAATTCGATGCCTTACGGCGCAGTTAAATTTATTGCCGTTTCCACTCTCTTTGTAACTGTATGAACTGTAATTCCACGTGGTCGATCGTTCGTTGCCGGAGGGCACGAGTTTCAAATAGCGACAAAACAGATATCGCTCCGCTAAACTCCTTCGACCCCTGTGTTAATGTGTCTGGTCCCCAATTTGCGCATTATCCTCCTCTCACGTAGTGGATGTTCTATGTAAAGTAATGGTAGAATTTGGTGGTACACATTTTGGCCAAACGCAGTTCCGTCTTGTCCGTAAAACAATAATGTGCGTGCAGATTAGCATACAAGATAGCAAAGCTATACGTTGTAAAACTGTAATCTCTGTAAAGTGGAATAGTTGCTGCAATTGCTGTAAAGCGGAATAATTATGTTTAAAATAAATAGGTTATGAATGATCATCAATATTTAACATATTCTGAAATCACAATTAAGTCAATCTAAAGAGAATTCATTTATAGCAGGAAAAGAGTTGTAAAATATATATATATATATATATATATATATATATATATATAACTTGCTTAGTAACGTGCAAAACTGGACACGCTCTGTTCTCTAGGTAGCGCTCTCATGTACCCCTCCCCCAAGTATCCGTTGCGCCATTTCCATTCAGAGCTAGTTGCAATGACTACCTCTTTTATTGATGCCGATGTCAGGTATCGGCTTCCGCCTAGTTGTGGACCAGTACAGAAACAAGAAAATCCACAAAAATCACGAGGACTGCGTAAAGCAGAAGTACCAGCGTTGCCAGAGGGTTTTAAGAAAGAACAGGCAAAAGCATAGTTTTCTCTCCTCCCCAATAACTTTCATCTGGCGTCCTCTGCTAGGTTTATTGTGAGAAAGTTTGTTTAATTCCCACAGTACGATTAACTTTCAGTTCAATTGAATTCTAATTGAGCTCAATTTCAATTCAATTCAAAGTCAGTACGGATCCCACACTGCTGAGCAGTATTCAAGCAGTGGGCGAACAAGCGTAATGTAACCTACTTCCTTTGTTTTCGGATTGCATTTCCTTAGGATTCTTCCAATGAATCTCAGTCTGGCATCTGCTTTACCGACGATCAACATTATATGATCATTCCATTTTAACTCACTTCTAATGCGTACTCCCAGATAATTTATGATATTAACTGCTTCCAGTTGCTGACCTGCTATTTTGTAGCTAAATGAAAAGGATCTATCTTTCTGTGTATTCGCAGCACATTACACTTGTCTACATTGAGATTCAATTGCCATTCCCTGCACCATGCGTCAATTCACTGCAGATCCTCCTGCATTTCAGTACAATTTTCCATTGTTACAACCTCTCGATACACCACAGCATCATCTACAAAAAGCCTCAGTGAACTTCCGACGTCATCCACCAGGTCATTTATGTATATTGTGAATAGCAACGGTCCTATGACACTCCCCTGCGGCACACCTGAAATCACACTTACTTCGGAAGACTTCTCTCCATTGAGAATGACATGCTGCGTCCTGTTATCTAGGAACTCCTCAATCCAATCACACAATTGGTCTGATAGTCCATATGCTCTTACTTTGTTCATTAAACGACTGTGGGGAACGGTATCGAACGCCTTGCGGAAGTCAAGAAACACGGCATCTACCTGGGAACCCGTGTCTATGGCCCTCTGAGTCTCGTGGACGAATAGCGCGAGCTGGGTTTCACATGACCGTCTTTTTCGAAACCCATGCTGATTCCTACAGAGTAGATTTCTAGTCTCCAGAAAAGTCATTATACTCGAACACAATACGTGTTCCAAAATTCTACAACTGATCGACGTTAGAGATATAGGTCTATAGTTCTGTACATCTGTTCGACGTCCCTTCTTGAAAACGGGGATGACCTGTGCCCTTTTCCAATCCTTTGGAACGCTACGCTCTTCTAGAGACCTACGGCACACCGCTGCAAGAAGGGGGGCAAGTTCCTACGCGTACTCTGTAAAATCGAACTGGTATCCCATCAGGTCCAGAGGCCTTTCCTCTTTCGAGCGATTTTAATTGTTTCTCTATCCCTCTGTCGTCTATTTCGATATCTACCATTTTGTCATGTGTGCGACAATCGAGAGAAGGAACTACAGTGCAGTCTTCCTCTGTGAAACAACTTTGGAAAAAGACATTTAGTATTTCGGCCTTTAGTCTGTCATCCTCTGTTTCTGTACCATTTTGGTCACAGAGTGTCTGGACATTTTGTTTTGATCCACCTACCGCTTTGACATAAGACCAAAATTTCTTAGGATTTTCTGCCAAGTCAGTACATAGAACTTTACTTTCGAATTCATTGAACGCCTCTCGCATAGCCCTCCTCACACTACATTTCGCTTCGCGTAATTTTTGTTTGTCTGCAAGGCTTTGGCTATGTTTATGTTTGCTGTGAAGTTCCCTTTGCTTCCGCAGCAGTTTTCTAACTCGGTTGTTGTACCACGGTGGCTCTTTTCCATCTCTTACGATCTTGCTTGGCACATACTCACCTAACGCATACTGTACGATGGTTTTGAACTTTGTCCACTGACCCTCAACACTATCTGTACTTGAGACAAAACTTTTGTGTTGAGCCATCAGGTACTCTGAAATCTGCTTTTTGTCACTTTTTCTAAACAGAAAAATCTTCCTACCTTTTTAATATTTCTATTTACGGCTGAAATCATCGATGCCGTAACCGCTTTATGATCGCTGATTCCCTGTTCTGCGTTAACTGTTTCAAATAGTTCGGGTCTGTTTATCACCAGAAGGTCTCATATGTTATCGCCACGAGTCGGTTCTCTGTTTAACTGCTCAAGGTAGTTTTCAGATAAAGCACTTAAAAAAATTCACTGGATTCTTTGTCCCTGCCACCCGTTATGAACGTTTGAGTCTCCCAGTCTATATCCGGCAAATTAAAATCTTCACCCAGAACTATAACATGGTGGGGAAATCTACTCGAAATATTTTCCAAATTATCCTTCAGGTGCTCAGCCACAACAGCTGCAGAGCCAGGGGGCCTATAGAGACATCCAATTACCATGTCTGAGCCTGCTTTAACCGTGACCTTCACCCAAATCATTTCACATTTCGGATCTCCGTCAATTTCCTTCGATACTATTGCACTTCTTATCGCTATAAACACGCCTCCCCCTTCACTGTCCAGCCTGTCTCTGCGGTAGACATTCCAATCTGAGTTTAGGATTTCATTACTGTTCACGTCTGGTTTCAGCCAACTTTCTGTCCCTAGTACTATATGGGCGTTGTGACCGTTTACTAATGAGAGCAGTTCTGGGACCTTTCTATAGACCAGGCTGTTCCAGCTCGTCGGCTCCGTTGTGAGCCGCGGAGCGCTCCCTGCTCCAGGGAGCCGTGTCGCTCGCTGTGACCATTCAAGTGGGCCGGCACGCCGGCAGGTGGCACGGCAGGCTGAGGCAGGCGGCAAGGCAGGCGTTTTGATGTGCCAGCTGCGTCTTACAAGATCGACAACCTCATACTCTTAGCTGCTGAGATGTGGTGACATGCTACACCAGGAAATGCGATGTTCAGGAAATAAATAAGAAACAACTGTTTTACAAGAAATTGCAAACTAAATTTATTGGGCCTCTGTAGCTTGATTTTTATTTTCATTACAAGATCGAAAATATCAGGCGTCAAAGTGTTCACAGCGTTTATGCGGAGGATGGCCTTCATTGTTGCATCCTGAAGAAACGACCGTTCCTTACTTTTTACTCTTTTCATTGCTGAGAAAAGCTGCTCACAACAATACGTAGATCCAAACATGCCCATGATCTGAGCAGCATTGTTGTGAAGCTTGGGAAATGTTTTTTTCTGTAATGAACGATACCATCATGACAAATCCAACGTGTTGTAGCACCTGTCTTTCAACAAAGTTGAATTTTGCTAATCAATAATCTCCAAATGAAGTGATGATGACAAGTCATCGGGGGAAACTGAAAAAGGAGTGCTGAACACCTTAAGTTCCATTTCCAAACTAGTGAGGTCTCGGAATCGTGTTTCAAACGACGTGATGAGCTGCTTTAACTTTGCTTGGTAATCGCCGAAAGTAGTACCTTCAGGTAGTTTTAAAGAAGCAAGGCGATTGAAGAACGTTAAATGTCCATTATTCATATGCCTCTCGAATAAACGTAACTTTTGCATGAACGCTTTGATCTGGTCGTGCATGTCAACGATTAGCTGCCCTTTGCCCTGCAATGACAGATTTACATTATTTAGATGCATAGTTATGTCAGCTAGGAACGCCAGCTCTGATATCCATTTTATATCTTTCAGACAACGCATTTCTTCCCCTTTCATTTCGAGAAAAAGGGTTATTTCCTCACAAATGGCAAAGAAAACATCAAGAAATTTTCCCCGACTCAGCCAACGAACTGTACTGTGGTAAGGTATATCGCCATACTCCGCTTCCATATCTTTCAGGAATCCTTTGAATTGATGATGATTCATACCGTGACGCCGCACAAAATACACACACTTCACGACATCTTTCATTACACCACCTAGCTCTATTGTTTCAGCGCACAGTGCCTCTTGGTGAATAAAACAATGAAGAGTCAAAATGTCTTTCCCGAATTCGTCCCTGAGTTTATTTTTCAAACGAGAAGCATAACCTTGGTGACACCCGATCATTTGTGGTGCACCGTCTGTCGCTACAGAATGGAGCTTATCCCACGGCAAATTCATATTGTCCACTGACTCACAAACATCTTCAAAAATGTCATGTCCTGTTTCGGTGTAATCTAGTGGTACCACATCCAAGAGTTCTTCAGTTACTTGCAGCTCCATGTCGACACCACGAACAAAAACTGCAAGCTGAGCACATTCCGATACGTCGGTGCTTTCGTCAAGCACTAGCGAAAATGCAACAAAGCTCTCCGCCTTTTTCCTGAGCTGTGTCTCTAAATCTGCTGCCATGTCCAGGATTCGACGAGACATTGTTTTCTTCAACAGGCAAACCCCTTGAATTGCCTGCACCTCCCTTGGAAACAAACATTCTGCAACGGCTACCATGCACGATTTTACGAGTGGTCCCACCGAAAACGGCTTGCCACTCGTCGCAATGATGTGAGCCACCCTGCAGCTTGCTTGAATTGCAGACTCAGTAGTGTTTCCTCCGCTCTCATTCACCTGAAAATTATAAACGCATTACAGATCACGAACTATGTTGCATGTTTTGATACCCTCCGTATTACGAAACCGTTTTTAAACTTAACGTCTCCTGGTATGTCGTTCTTAAGCCTGGCTACCAGTTCTCTGCGTGCAACGCTTTCTACCTGATCGTAGTGCGCTGCATGAAGACGTGTATAATGTCGTTGTATATTGTAGCTCTTCGCAGAATTAATTACTTTATGACATACAAGACACTGCGGACGACCATCCCTCTCAATGAATAGAAAGGTATCCTCCAATAGAGGTACAGGGCTCCCGCGGCTAATCATAGCACGGATTATTGCGTCAGTTGCGGCTGCACGCGGCCAGGGGGCAGTGAGTTCGCTTTCCCCCTCCACGCGGGCTCCGAGCTGCCGCAGTGAGCGCTCCGGAGCGCTCTGGCTCCCTGGAGCTCGGTTGGAATAGCCTGCTATAGACGCTCCTGCAGTTTACTATTAGCATATTAATATTGTTATTCCCTGTTGCATTTTGCCTACTCCTACCTTGCCGCGTCTCCATGTCAACACAAGCACCAAAGTCAACATTACCTTCCTTCAATTGGGCCAACTGGCCATGAATCGAGGAAGTACAGTACATACTGACGAAACAAAAATGAGTTCTAACATGGAAATTAAGCGTTTCCGGACACATGTCCACATAACATCTTTTCTTTATTTGTGTGTGAGGAATGTTTCCTGAAAGTTTGGCCGTACCTTTTTGTAACGCCCTGTATTTATGGATGTTGTGTGCTGTGGGTGTAAGGCTTATCTCGTTTTAGTTTCTTATTTCCGGACGATGTTGCGGAGTACTCTATAAGAAGACGTTTCAGCAGGAGTACATGTCCATTTTTAACCCTAGATGCAAACAGAGGGGTGTTGTAAGTCTAACGTGTGTATCTGTGTAACTATGTATCTGTCTGGGCCATCATAGCACCCAACCGAAAGATCTGATTTTAATGCAATTGTTTTATTTGAAAGCTGGTTTAATCGGGATGGTTCTTAGCTATGTTCCATGAAAGTCTGTTCAGCCGTTTAAATTTTGTCAGCTGAATAACTGAAAATGTGTTCCGCCAGCGTCCTCTCTTGATATAAGCTACGTAATACATAAGAGCCATATCAGATTGCGTAATACCAGATTGTAAAGCTCAAAAAGGAGTGAATAAAAGTCCACGAGAAGCTTTGTTTATCTTTTAAGGTTCACAAAACAGAAAAAGGGTGACTGTGACTCAACTGTAAAAGACAAACATATGGTCTTGCATATTTTTTGTAGCTCTTTTTGAGGTCTACAATTCAGTAATAAATCAAATGATTTTGTACTAATAGTTTAGGCAGCCTACTGCAAGAGAGCGCAGTGGCAGTCCACTTTCTTCCTACTTTATTTAGAATTATTGCTTATGTATATGAGGATGGCATCTGTTCTTTCGGACATGTCCGAAAGAACAGATGCCATCTTCATACCGTTAAGGCTAACCGACTGATGACCTTCTTCAGTGCAGATGCACACGAATTGCCTGAACTCTTACGGGACTCGGTGAATTGTCTGCCGCGGGTAACGGGTATAATGGCAGGGGCACTACGAATGTAGTGTGTGGGCTATAGGTTGAGAATGTGGGTCTCACGGGGAGCGTACCGACGATAAATCCCTGCAGTCGCACTATCCTCTGTGACCTCGGTGGCTCAGATGGAATCATAAATAATTCTGGCTATTATAAAGTGTCGACAGTACAATGAGACCGATTTCCTCATTTTCGTCGGCACGGTAGCTCAGCGTGTTCGGTCAGAGGGCTGCTCACCCTCTGTAATAAAAAACTGAGTAAAGGAATCAACGATCAACTTGATCGGATGTCTTGTGACGTCCGCCAAGACCAAACGACAAAAAAAGGATTGATAGAGCGTCTGCGACGTAAGCAGGAGATCCCGGGTTCGAGTCCCGGACGGTGCACACATTTTCAACTGTCCCCGTTCATGTATATCAACGCCCGTCAGCAGCTAATGGTATTGATTTGATTGTAATTTTATTGCTTATGTTTTCTAAATTAGCTAAGTGTATACTAAAACATAGTCAATGATGATAAGTCGTTTGTGATCAGTCACCATAAAGTTGCCTACTGAGCTGATAATAACCGTCTTTACAAAATATCAAAGAAAAGAAAAAATCGTAATAATATTGACACGTTGGAACTTACAGCCGCACGGGCGATATTGCATTGCCAAAATATTGCAACTGCAATAATATTTATGAAAATACATCTATTGTCAGAACACGTAGATTTCGGCGAGGCAAGATCTCGTGTTTGGTCCAGGAAGGTATTTGTGTGAATGTGGAGATAGAGCGTTGATCGTACCGTTTCTACGACTAAAATATGAAAATTAAAAAGCACTAAATAAAACTGAAATTAAAAATTAAGAAACACACAAAAATATCTAAAACTAAAAAAACTATGTAGTGGCTCTTTAAGTTTCATGTGAGTAGTAATATTTTGATCCAAGCGTTATCGCATCGGGGGACCGGTAAGTAACTAAAATAAAAACAGAATATATCTAAAAATGATAAAGAATGACATTTAAATACAAGTAAACTACCTAGGCAACACAGGAACGTGTAAAAAACTATATGTAATCGTTGAGTATAAGTCTTAATTAAAAAATTCACTATATTGACACGACCGTCAACGACACCTGCCCTCAGGCGACTGGCCGGCCGAAGTGGCCGTGCGGTTAAAGGCGCTGCAGTCTGGAACCGCAAGACCGCTACGGTCGCAGGTTCGAATCCTGCCTCGGGCATGGATGTTTGTGATGTCCTTAGGTTAGTTAGGTTTAACTAGAAGTTCTAGGGGACTAATGACCTCAGCAGTTGAGTCCCATAGTGCTCAGAGCCATTTGAACCATTTGAACCTCAGGCGACTGCCCGTTCGCTTCGCCGCACTTCATACGCCTCGCGCGCCACATACGAGTACTGCGCACCGCGCGACTCGCGCTCGCAGTTAAATGAATCGTGAGTTAGTACGCTATCATCAGACCTCCGCAGGATACAGGCTTCGTAATATAGATTAATGCATGAAACTAAGTTCGTACGTAATTATGTAAAAATATGATATAAAATAAATTGATAGCTATATTCTTTAACAATGTGAAGCTAATTAAAGAGGAACTGGTTTCCATATTTTATATAATAAGCAATTACAAGGTGTGGATACGGGGCGTGCAGGACTGGAAGAGATGACGCCAAACAGAAGAGGCTTATAACGAGCAATAATGGAAGTATGCTGCTCTAGAAAGGATAGCTGCTGTTAACTTTTTTTTAATTTCATGTACTTAGCGGTCTCCCGACGCGAAGATGCTTGGATCAAAATATTACTACTTATGTTAAACTTAAAGGGTCAATACATATTAGTTTTTTACTTTTCATAGATTTTGTCTGGTTTTTAAAATTTTTACTTCAATACGCATTTCACCGTAAACGTGTCAGCGTTGGAATGTTCTCTGATCATGAATTCAACCCAGCTATGATTTTTGGAAACACACATTATTGTGGTGCTTATGTAATGTTACACAATAGAGAATGGTGTAGGCTGTGTGACAACTCAGTAGCGATTGCAGGCATCTTTACTCAAAGTACTCAAACAACAGCTACAGTGATACTGGATGAAGATAAAATGGTTCAAATGGCTCTGAGCACTATGGGACTTAACATCTATGGTCATCAGTCCCCTAGAACGTAGAACTACTTAAACCTAACTAACCTAAGGACATCACACACATCCATGCCCGAGGCAGGATTCGAACCTGCGACCGTAGCGGTCACGCGGTTCCAGACTGAAGCGCCTTTAACCGCACGGCCACACCGGCCGGCGGATGAAGATAAGATCAGTCTCTGCAGGTGACTTCCTACGAACAATCAAACGGGTCGCAATCGACTCGCATATAGGGAAAGACCTTCAGAAATTTAATGTATAGCCGTTTCACCATATATCACGCACTCTAACAGAGGTACACCTGGCAGCCTTACGTTTATAGCTTCTACGAAACATTGTGGACCAATTTACAGAAACTATCCCGATAAACTCCGAATCATACGGAAGAAGTTATAGGTCAATATTTCGATGGGTTTTGGTCATCAGTATGCTGAACTACACTACTGGCCATCAAAATTGCTACGCTACGAAGAAGACGTGCTACAGACGCGAAATTTAACCGACAGGAAGAAGATGCTGTGATACGCAAATGATTAGGTTTTCAGACCATACACACAAGGCTGGCGCCGGTGGCGACACCTATAACGTGCTGACATGAGGAAAGTTTCCAACCGATTTCTCATACACAAACAGCAGTTGACCGGCGTTGCCTGGTGAAACGTTGTTGTGATGCCTCGTGTAAGGAGGAGAATGCGTACCATCACGTTTCCGACTTTGATAAAGGTCAGATTGTAGCCTATCGCGATTGCGATTTATCGTATCGCGACATTGCTGCTCGTGTTGGTCGAGATCCTATGACTGGTAGCAGAATACGCAATCGGTGGGTTCAGGAGGGTAATATGGAACGCCGTGCTGGATAACAACGGCCTCGTATCACTAGCAGTCGAGATGACAAGCATCTTATCCGCATGGCTGTACGGATCGTGCAGCCACGTCTCGATCCCTGAGTCAACAGATGGGAACGTTTGCAAGACAACAACCATCTGGACAAACAGTTCGACGACGTTTGCAGCAGCATGGACTATCAGCTCAGAGATCGTGGCTGCGGTTACCCCTGACGCTGCATCACAGACAGGAGAGCCTGCAATGGTGTACTCAACGACGAAGCTGGGTGCACGAATGGTAAAACGTCATTTTTTCGGATGAATCAAGGTTCTGTTTACAGCATCGTGATGGTCGCATCTGTGTTTGGCGACATCGCGGTGAACGCACATTGGAAGCGTGTATTCGTCATCGCCATACTGGCGTATCACCCGGCGTGATGGTATGGGGTGCCATTGGTTAACGTCTAAGGTCACCTCTTGTTAGCATTGACGGCACTTTGAACAGTGGGCGTTACATTTCAGATGTGTTACGACCCGTGGCTCTACCCTTCATTCGACCCCTTCGAAACCATACATTTCAGCAGGATAATGCACGACCGCATGTTGTAGGTCCTGTACGGGCCATTCTGGATACAGAAAATGTTCGACTGCTGCCCTGGCCAGCACATTCTCCAGATCTCTCACCAGTTGCAAACGTCTGATCAATGGTGGCCGAGGACTGGCTCGTCACAATACGCCAGTCACTACTCTTGATGAACTGTGGCATCGTGTTGAAGCTGCATGGGCAGCTATACCTGTACACTCCATCCAAGCTCTGTTTGACTCAATGCCCAGGAGTATCAAGGCCGTTATTACGGCCAGAGGTGGTTGTTCTGGGTACTGATTTCTCAGGATCTATGCACCCAAATTGCTTGAAAATGTAATCACATGTCAGTTCTAGTATAATATATTTGTCCAATGAATACCCGTTTATCATCTGCATTTCTTCTTGGTGCAGCAATTTTAATGGCCAGTAGTGTATGCACCATGTGCGATCAATAATTAATGTAACACATTTTTTCTCAGCCAATTTCGGTTGAAAAATTCGGAATTTTTTGTGGGACATCGTGGTAAATTCCCGCTTCGGTCCCTATACTTTCATGAAGTTCCGATAGTTGGCGGCACGATACGTAGCCTTCAAAATGGCATCTGTAACGGAAGTGCGTTCCAAGCAGAGAGCTGTAATTGAATTTCTTTTTGCGGAAAGCAGGGCATCGCAGATATTCATAGGCGCTTGTAGAATGTGTACAGATACCTAGCAGTGAACAGAAACACGGTGAGTCGTTGGACGAGGCGTCTGTAATCATCGCAACGAGGTAGCGCAAAACTGTCCGACCTCCCACGTGCCGGCCGGCCACACACAACTGTGACTGCCGCAGCTGGAACACGTGGACACTCTCGTTCGAAGTGATCGACATATCGCACTCAAACACCTCGCTGCTCAACTGGACGTCTCTGTCGGTAGTGCTGACACACTCATCCTCCAGGTGGGGTACACAAAGGTGTGCGCCCGCTGGGTTCCTCGTCGCCTAATAGAAAATCATAAAGAGCAACGACGGCTCTTCTGCCTACATCTACATCATACTCCGCAAGTCATCTAATGGTGTGTGGCGGAGAGTACTTTCGGTACCACTATCAGATCCCTCCAACCCTGTTCCACTCACGAATAGTGCGTGGGAAGAATGATGTCGGTAAGCCTCTGTACTGGCTCTAATTTCTGAAATTTTCTGCTCGTGGTCAATACGCGACATATATGTGGGGGGAAGTAATATGTTGTTTGACTCCTCCTGAAAAGTGCTGTCTCGAAATTTCAGTAGCAAAATTCTCCGTGATCCACTACGCCTTTCATGTAACGTCTGCCAGTGGACTTTGCTTAGCATCTGCGTAACGCTCTCTCGACAGCCAAACGATCCCGTGACGAAACGCGCCGCTCTTCGTTGTATTTTCTCTATCTCCTCTATCAGTCCTACCTGATAGGGATTGCCGGCCAGTGTGGCCGAGCGGCTCTAGGCGCTTCAGTCTGGAACCGCGTGACCACTACGGTCGCAGGTTCGAATCCTGCCTCGGGCATGGCTGTGTGTGATGTCCTTAGGTTAGTTAGGTTTAAGTAGTTCTAAGTTCTAGGGGACTGATAACCGCAAATGTTAAGTCCCATAGTGCTCAGAGCCATTTGAACCATTTGAACCTGATAGGGATCCCAGATAGATGAACAATACTCAAGAATCGGGCGAACAAGAACCTTATAAGCCACTTCTTTCGTGGATGAGTTCCATTTCCTTAAGATTCTTCCGATGAATCTGAGTCTGGTGTCTGCTTTTCCCACTATCGGTTTTAAAACGTCATTCCATTTAAGGTCGCACTGGATAGTTACGCCTGGTTATTTTACGGCAGACGCTATCTCCAGTTGTTTGTCATCGATAGTGTAGCTGTACGGTAGTGGATTTCATTTCCTATGTATGCGCAATATGTTGCATTTATTTACGTTCAGGGTCAACTGCCAGAATCTGCACCATTCATCAATTGTCTGCAGGTCGTTCTGCAAATTCTTACTATCTTCTGGCGTTGCTACTTTGGTATAAACAACTGCATCATCTGCGAATAGCCTTAAAGGGCGTCCGACGCTTTCTACTAATAGATCATTTATATACACTCCTGGAAATGGAAAAAAGAACACATTGACACCGGTGTGTCAGACCCACCATACTTGCTCCGGACACTGCGAGAGGGCTGTACAAGCAATGATCACACGCACGGCACAGCGGACACACCAGGAACCGCGGTGTTGGCCGTCGAATGGCGCTAGCTGCGCAGCATTTGTGCACCGCCGCCGTCAGTGTCAGCCACACACAGGAACACTGGTAGCATGCCGCGATGGCGTGGACGTGAACCGTATGTGCAGTTGACGGACTTTGAGCGAGGGCGTATAGTGGGCATGCGGGAGGCCGGATGGACGTACCGCCGAATTGCTCAACACGTGGGGCGTGAGGTCTCCACAGTACATCGATGTTGTCGCCAGTGGTCGGCGGAAGGTGCACGTGCCCGTCAACCTGGGACCGAACCGCAGCGACGCACGGATGCACGCCAAGACCGTAGGATCCTACGCAGTACCGTAGGGGACCGCACCGCCACTTCCCAGCAAATTAGGGACACTGTTGCTCCTGGGGTATCGGCGAGGACCATTCGCAACCGTCTCCATGAAGCTGGGCTACGGTCCCGCACACCGTTAGGCCGTCTTCCGCTCACGCCCCAACATCGTGCGGCCCGCCTCCAGTGGTGTCGTGACAGGCGTGAATGGAGGGACGAATGGAGACGTGTCGTCTTGAGCGATGAGAGTCGCTTCTGCCTTGGTGCCAATGATGGTCGTATGCGTGTTTGGCACTGTGCAGGTGAGCGCCACAATCAGGACTGCATACGACCGAGGCACACAGGGCCAACACTCGGCATCATGGTGTGGGGAGCGATCTCCTACACTGGCCGTACACCACTGGTGATCGTCGAGGGGACACTGAATAGTGCACGGTACATCCAAACCGTCATCGAACCCATCGTTCTACCATTCCTAGACCGGCAAGGGAACTTGCTGTTCCAACAGGACAATGCACGTCCGCATGTATCCCGTGCCACCCAACGTGCTCTAGAAGGTGTAAGTCAACTACCCTGGCCAGCAAGATCTCCGGATCTGTCCCCCATTGAGCATGTTTGGGACTGGATGAAGCGTCGTCTCACGCTGTCTGCACGTCCAGCACGAACGCTGGTCCAACTGAGGCGCCAGGTGGAAATGGCATGGCAAGCCGTTCCACAGGACTACATCCAGCATCTCTACGATCGTCTCCATGGGAGAATAGCAGCCTGCATTGCTGCGAAAGGTGGATATACACTGTACTAGTGCCGACATTGTGCATGCTCTGTTGCCTGTGTCTATGTGCCTGTGGTTCTGTCAGTGTGATCATGTGATGTATCTGACCCCAGGAATGTGTCAATAAAGTTTCCCCTTCCTGGGACAATGAATTCACGGTGTTCTTATTTCAATTTCCAGGAGTGTATATTGTAAAGAGCAGCATTCCTATCTCATTTCCTTGTGGTACTCCGGATATTACTTTTACATCTGTCGATTTAGTCCCGTTAAGTGCGACGTATTGAGTTCTATCTGAAAAAAAGTCTTGAATCCAACTGCAGGTCTGCTTCGATACTTCGTAAGCTCGTATTTTTTTCATTAAACGGCAATGCGGGACGGTGTCAAATGCCTTACTGAAATCAAGGAACACGGCACATTAACCTGAGCGCCTTTGTCCACTGCGCTGTGGACCTCATTTAGGAACAGAGCGAGCTGAGTTTCACAGGATCTCCGTCTATTTATTTTTTTATTTTATTTACACGTCAAGTTCCGTAGGACTAAATTGAGGAGCAAATCTTCAAGGTGATGGAACGTGTCAGTACATGAACTTACAACATGAAAGTAATAACAGATAAAAATAAATGTTCATGAACCTGAAAAAAAGTCAGTCCATGAGTTTAAGTAAACGCTATCAGCAATACAATAATAATCAGGTTAATTTTTCAAGGAACTCCTCGACAGAATAGAAGGAGTGACCCATGAGGACACTCTTTAGTTTTGATTTGAAAGCGCGTGGATTACTGCTAAGATTTTTGAATTCGATTGGCAGCTTATTGAAAATGGATGCAGCAGTATACTGCAAACCTTTTTGCACAAGAGTTAAGGAAGTCCGATCCAAATGGAGGTTTGATTTCTACCGAGTATTAACCGAGTGAAAGCTGCTTATTCTTGGAAATAAACTAATATTGGTAACAAGAAACGACAATAAGGAATATACATACTGAGAGACCAATGTCAAAGTACCCAGACTCGTGAACAGAGGTCGACAATACGGTTCGTGAACTCACACCACTTATTGCTCGAACCATCCGTTTCTGAGCCAAACATATCCTTCTAGAATGGGAAGAGTTACCCCAAAACATAATACTATACAGAATCTATGTTGATTTTTATAGAGATGTTCATTTTACAGGAACGTCTTAATTCTTGAGCATAAATCATGTTTCATAATTCTACAACAGATTGACGTCAACGATAAGGTCCATAATTGTGTGGACCTGTCTTACGGCCTTTCTTAAAAACAGGAATGATCTGCGCTTTTTTTTCAGTCGTTAGGTTCCTTTCGTTGCTCAAGCGATCTACGATAAATTACTGCTAGAATGGGAGCAAGTCCTTTCGCATAATCATTATAGAATCTTATAGGTATTGCATCTGATCCTGAAGCCTTTCCACTACTAAGCGATTGTAGGTGCTTATCAATTCCACGATCGGTTATCTCAATATCTGCCATTTCGGCGTTCACACGACGATTGAATGGAGGGATAGTGTTACGATCTTACGCGGTGAAACAACTTCGGAAGACTGAATTCAGCATTTCGGCCTTCTCTCTGTTATCTTCCGTTTCGGTACCGGTGTGGTCACTGAGAAAATGAATAGATGATTTTTGACCCACTTACTGATTTTACATACGACCAAAATCTCTCACGGTTTATACTCAGATCGGTTGACAATGTATTGCTTTCAAAAACATTGAACTCTTCTCTCATTGGTCTCCTTAGGCCCATTTTCGCTTCGTTCAGCTTCCGTTTGCCAGCTAGGTTTTTTACCTCTCTTGAGTCTGAGATAAAGTGCTCTTTGTCTACGTAGCGCTTTTCTAACACGGCTGTTAAACCATGGTGGATCTTTGCCATCCCTTAAAACCTTACTCGGAACATAATTGTCTAGGGCATATTGAACGATGCCTTTGAATTTTTTCCATTTGTTCTCCACATCTTCGTCCTCATCACCGAATATTTGATGCTGTCTGCTGAGATACTCTGAAATTTGTATCCTGTCACCTTTGCTGAGCGCCGGCCGCGGTGGTCTCGCGGTTCTATGCGCTCAGTCCGGAACCGCGCGACTGCTACGGTCGCAGGTTCGAATCCTGCCTCGGGCATGGATGTGTGTGATGTCCTTAGGTTAGTTAGGTTTAAGTAGTTCTAAGTTCTAGGGGACTGATGACCAAAGATGTTAAGTCCCATAGTGCTCAGAGCCATTTGAACCAACCTTTGCTGAGCAAATATATCTTCCTACCTTTGTTAATAGTCCTTGTAGGACCCGTCGTCATAGATGCTGTCACAGCCTTTGATAACTGATACCCTCCTCTACGTTAACTGATTCGACAAGTTCAGGTCTGTTTCTTGCCAGGAGGTCTAAGACGTTAGTCTCACGAGTTGGTTCTATAACTGTCTGCTCAAAGTAATTTTCGGACAAGAGATCCAGAACAATGCCACACGATTCCCTGTCTCTGGCACCTGTTTTTATGGCATAACACTCCCAATCTATAGCTGGCAAGTTAAAGTCACCACCGGAATCGTTTGCGCGGTACGAGGCTGATCCTTACAACCTTTTGTCGAGCATCGTCACAGGCGATGCAACATGGGTTAATCACTTCGAACTGGAAATTAAACAGCAATATGTGGAGTGGCCACACCACATATCCTCCGAAGAACAAGTTCAAAGCCGCACCCTGAGCTGCCAAAGTCACGAGGAGAGTCTTCTGGAACTCTGAAGGGGATATTCTGTCTGACGTCCTCCCTCATGGTGGAACGACCAACTCTGAAATGTGTTGTGCTATCCTCAAGAAATTGAGGAAACGACTTCACAGTGTTCGTCGCCACAAAAATGCAAACGAATTTCTCATTTTGCATGACAACACAAGGAATCGTACAAGTCTGCACACCCGAGAGGAGCTCACAGAACTTCGTTAGATTATTATTTCTAAGCAACCCTACAGCCAGGATCGCGACCTTCCAACTTCCACCTATTTGTCCCAATGAAAGATGCGTTCCGTGGGAAGCAGTACTTGGATCATGGGGAGGTTATTAATGCAGCAAGGTGTAGGTTCCGAATTTTACTAGTAGAGTGGTAGCATGCGAGCATACAGTCCATCGCAGAAAGGTGGCGTAAGGCCGTCTCACTGAATGGAGATTATGTTGAAAAATAGGGTTTTGTAGCCAAAAGAGTGGGGAATTATATGGTGTATTGGAATCCTGAATAAAACCAATCTGCTTTCAGAAAAAAATTGCATTACTTACTGAAAGCCCCTCGTATAAGTATACAACACTTGATGTAACCATATGCATGCATATATACTGTATATCCAGCTATCTGTAGAAATAAATGAATCATGTGTATGACATCTGTGTTCTTCTTTTTACCCACAAATCGCCTGTATACTAGTGTAGGCATATAATATTCAATAAGAGTGAATGGATGAAACACATTCTTCAGAAGGACTTCACTGTAACTGATTGGTCTGAGAATACATCGGAAAAAAAGAATAACAGGAGTATGCCATTACTGCCAGGCAGTATCAAGTCGATTATCATTGGCCCATCTGACTGAGGGAAGACGAAAGTTCTCATGCCCTTGCTAACGCATTCGGACAGTGTTCGCTTTGAGAATGTATATGTATTTTCAATAACACTGTTCCAGCCCAAGTTACACCTAGTTGAGGAAATGCACGTGTTGACGGTATTACACATAAGACTTTCGACAAAAGTGACGATGTCCCGCCACCTGAAGGAGTAAAAATTTTGCAATATTCATATTCGACGATGCCATAGAGGAAACCTCAGGGCCAAATACGCAAATGCTTTACTTTTACATTTAAGACTTTCGACAAAAGTGATGATGTCCCGCCACCTGAAGGAGTAAAAATTTTACAGTAATCATATTCGACGATGCCATAGAGGAAACTTCAGGACCAAATACACAAATACTTTACTTTTGGCCGCCATAGGGGCGACGACGTCTTCTACATAAGCCGGATATACTCTGGGATCCCAAAGCAAGTGGCCGTCCCCGGTGGCCGAGCGGTTCTAGGCGCTTCAGTCCGGAACCGCGCGACTGCTACGGTCGCAGGTTCGAATCCTGCCTCGGGCATGGACGTGTGTGATGTCTTTAGGTTAATTAGGTTTAAGTAGTTCTAAGTTCTAGGGGACTGATGACCTCAGATGTTAAGTCCCATAGTGCTCAGAGCCATTTGAACCATTTGAACCCAAAGCAAATGATAACAGATAATGCGAAACTTAATATTGCCTTAGAACAGGGTAATATGAATTTAAAACGCATTTACTAGGCACTTGTAGGAACTGATATGACAGTAGATGAATTTACAACTTCATATAGGGACTGCTGGAATCATTTACAGTATAGCTTTTTAGTTATCTATAAAACAAGGCAGTTGAATGATGGTCGGTCCCGTCAGAAGTTACAGGATGTTTTAAAAGATGATGGCGTTTGTATATATGATGAAACAACACTACGGAAAAATTTGTATGAACATCCAACACAAAATCAATCTGAGGGCAGAAAATTCATGTGTACACCGACCTGAAAGTTCAGATGCTCAATAGTAGTATTAACTTTCATCCTACTTGAGCTGAAGCACTCAAGAAAAGTATCAAGGAATTAAATACTTATTCTCAAACCATTCTTGGGTTAATCAACGAGTTAACTGCAATGGTTGATGTAACTGAAAAGAAGACAAACGAGTTAACTACATAAGTTGATGTAACTGAAAATAAGGCAAACGAAAGTGTTTGAAGGAAGATCGAGTTTATAGTTCTGTCGACATCGAGGTCATTAGAGACGGAGCACAAGCTCGGATTGTGTCAAGGATGAGGAAGGAAATCGGCAGTGCCCTTTCAAAGTAACCGTCCCGGGATTTAGCTGGAGCGACTTAGGGAAATCACGGAAAACCTAAATTTGGATGACCGGACGCTGGTTTGAACCGTCTTCCTTCGCAATGGGAGTTCAGTGTGCTAACCACTGCGCCACCTCGCTCGGTTCGTGTATATAAATTGTATACTGTTCTGAAATTTCCTTAGTATATAACAACAAGTTGACAAAACAAAGCCGCTGAAACACAAAAGGCTCTCCTGGAGAAACTGCGATTGCTGAAGTTAGGGACATTGGAAAGAGACTAGTCACTAAGAGACACATTTAGACCTGTCACAGAATAGCTTGAACAACTCTCGAAAGCTAAAGAAGAGGAACAAGAAGATGTTATTGGTGATTTCATTAAGCATTATAGCAATACTCGTATAGATAGAATTTACAGAGTATGCAAGGAAGAATCATATACGCTGGGTACTTAACCTATGAGTTTAACCAAGCTGCAGTACTGTTCGGTGGTAGATAATTGGAAATAACACCTGGTTTACTGAATGTAATATTCTTGAAAATTTTGAAACGAGACAGCTATTCACCAAAAGATACCGAAAATTATGGTCAGAGATTATATACACTCCTGGAAATTGAAATAAGAACACCGTGAATTCATTGTCCCAGGAAGGGGAAACTTTATTGACACATTCCTGGGGTCAGATACATCACATGATCACACTGACAGAACCACAGGCACATAGACACAGGCAACAGAGCATGCACAGTGTCGGCACTAGTACAATGTATATCCACCTTTCGCAGCAATGCAGGCTGCTATTCTCCCATGGAGACGATCGTAGAGATGCTGGATGTAGTCCTGTGGAACGGCTTGCCATGCCATTTCCACCTGGCGCCTCAGTTGGACCAGCGTTCGTGCTGGACGTGCAGACCGCGTGAGACGACGCTTCATCCAGTCCCAAACATGCTCAATGGGGGACAGATCCGGAGATCTTGCTGGCCAGGGTAGTTGACTTACACCTTCTAGAGCACGTTGGGTGGCACGGGATACATGCGGACGTGCATTGTCCTGTTGGAACAGCAAGTTTCCTTGCCGGTCTAGGAATGGTAGAACGATGGGTTCGATGACGGATTGGATGTACCGTGCACTATTCAGTGTCCCCTCGACGATCACCAGTGGTGTACGGCCAGTGTAGGAGATCGCTCCCCACACCATGATGCCGGGTGTTGGCCCTGTGTGCCTCGGTCGTATGCAGTCCTGATTGTGGCGCTCACCTGCATGGCGCCAAACACGCATACGACCATCATTGGCACCAAGTCAGAAGCGACTCTCATCGCTGAAGACGACACGTCTCCATTCGTCCCTCCATTCACGCCTGTCGCGACACCACTGGAGGCGGGCTGCACGATGTTGGGGCGTGAGCGGAAGACTGCCTAACGGTGTGCGGGACCGTAGCCCAGCTTCATGGAGACGGTTGCGAATGGTCCTCGCCGATACCCCAGGAGCAACAGTGTCCCTAATTTGCTGGGAAGTGGCGGTGCGGTCCCCTACGGCACTGCGTAGGATCCTACGGTCTTGGCGTGCATCCGTGCGTCGCTGCGGTCCGGTCCCAGGTCGACGGGCACGTGCAACTTCCGCCGACCACTGGCGACAACATCGATGTACTGAGGAGACCTCACGCCCCACGTGTTGAGCAATTCGGCAGTACGTCCACCCGGCCTCCCGCATGCCCACTATACGCCCTCGCTCAAAGTCCGTGAACTGCACATACGGTTCACGTCCACGCTGTCGCGGCATGCTACCAGTGTTAAAGACTGCGATGGAGCTGCGTATGCCACGGCAAACTGGCTGACACTGACGGCGGCGGTGCACAAATGCTGCGCAGCTAGCGCCATTCGACGGCCAACACCGCGGTTCCTGGTGTGTCTGCTGTGCCGTGCGTGTGATCATTGCTTGTACAGCCCTCTCGCAGTGTCCGGAGCAAGTATGGTGGGTCTGACACACCGGTGTCAATGTGTTCTTTTTTCCATTTCTAGGAGTGTAGAAACAAACCATCATGATCAGGATCGTGAAATGTTATAGCTAAATCGGTCACTTCAGGCTCCTGTGACAGTATACTCACACGGGTTGCCGCTATCGTAGAATCATACGTCAACCCTAAAGCAACAACATAAGAGTCCGTAAGTATCGATTATACAGACCGACATTCACGCACATATAGAAAGTAAATGACACTTGCATTCAAGATCATCGTCTTCTGCAGCACACGGCATTAAATCCGCAAGCATCTCATCATCAAGGAGATTTGGTGGAACACTGTCATCAACGACCACCCCCTGGAAACGAGGGTGCCTAGAAATGGAAAAAAGAACACATTGACACCGGTGTGTCAGACCCACCATACTTGCTCCGGACACTGCGAGAGGGCTGTACAAGCAATGATCACACGCACGGCACAGCGGACACACCAGGAACCGCGGTGTTGGCCGTCGAATGGCGCTAGCTGCGCAGCATTTGTGCACCGCCGCCGTCAGTGTCAGCCAGTTTGCCGTGGCATACGCAGCTCCATCGCAGTCTTTAACACTGGTAGCATGCCGCGACAGCGTGGACGGGAACCGTATGTGCAGTTGACGGACTTTGAGCGAGGGCGTATAGTGGGCACGCGGGAGGCCGGGTGGACGTACCGCCGAATTGCTCAACACGTGGGGCGTGAGGTCTCCACAGTACATCGATGTTGTCGCCAGTGGTCGGCGGAAGGTGCACGTGCCCGTCGACCTGGGACCGGACCGCAGCGACGCACGGATGCACGCCAAGACCGTAGGATCCTACGCAGTGCCGTAGGGGACCGCACCGCCACTTCCCAGCAAATTAGGGACACTGTTGCTCCTGGGGTATCGGCGAGGACCATTCGCAACCGAATCCATGAAGCTGGGCTACGGTCCCGCACACCGTTAGGCCGTCTTCCGCTCACGCCCCAACATCGTGCAGCCCGCCTCCAGTGGTGTCGCGACAGGCGTGAATGGAGGGACGAATGGAGACGTGTCGTCTTGAGCGATGAGAGTCGCTTCTGCCTTGGTGCCAATGATGGTCGTATGCGTGTTTGGCGCCGTGCAGGTGAGCGCCACAATCAGGACTGCATACGACCGGGGCACACAGGGCCAACACCCGGCATCATGGTGTGGGGAGCGATCTCCTACACTGGCCGTACACCACTGGTGATCGTCGAGGGGACACTGAATAATGCACGGTACATCCAAACCGTCATCGAACCCATCGTTCTACCATTCCTAGACCGGCAAGGGAACTTGCTGTTCCAACAGGACAATGCACGTCCGCATGTATCCCGTGCCACCCAACGTGCTCTAGAAGGTGTAAGTCAACTACCCTGGCCAGCAAGATCTCCGGATCTGTCCCCCATTGAGCATGTTTGGGACTGGATGAAGCGTCGTCTCACGCGGTCTGCACGTCCAGCACGAACGCTGGTCCAACTGAGGCGCCAGGTGGAAATGGCATGGCAAGCCGTTCCACAGGACTACATCCAGCATCTCTACGATCGTCTCCATGGGAGAATAGCAGCCTGCATTGCTGCGAAAGGTGGATATACACTGTACTAGTGCCGACATTGTGCATGCTCTGTTGCCTGTGTCTATGTGCCTGTGGTTCTGTCAGTGTGATCATGTGATGTATCTGACCCCAGGAATGTGTCAATAAAGTTTCCCCTTCCTGGGACAATGAATTCACGGTGTTCTTATTTCAGTTTCCAGGAGTGTATATTATACTAGAACTGACATGTGATTACATTTTCACGCAATTTGGGTACATAGATCCCGAGAAATCAGTACCCAGAACAACCACCTCTGGCCGTAATAACGGCCTTGACACGCCTGGGATTTGAGTCAACCAGAGCTTGGATGGCGTGTACAGGTACAGCTGCCCATGCAGCTTCAACACGATACCACAGTTCATCAAGAGTAATGAGTGGCGTATTGTGACGAGCCAGTTGCTGGGCCACCATTGACCAGACGTTTTCAATTGGTGAGAGATCTGAAGAATGTGCTGGCCAGGGCAGAAGTCGAACATTTTTTGTATCCAGAAAGGCTCGTACAGGACCTGCAACATGCGGTCGTGCATTATCCTGGTGAAGTGTATGGTTTCGTAGGGATCGAATGAAGGGTAGAGCTACGGGTCGTAACACATCTGAAATGTAACGTCCACAGTTTAATGTGCCGTCAATGCGAACAGGAGGTGACCGAGACGTGTAGCCAATGGCACACCATACCATCACGCCGAGTGATACGCCAGTATGGCGATGACGAATAGACGCTTCCAATGTGCGTTCACCGCAATGTCGCCAAAAACGGATGCGATCATTATGATGCTGTAAACAGAACCTGGATTCAGCCGAAAAAATGACTTTTTGGCATTCGTGCACGCAGGTTCGTCGTTGAGTACACCATCGCAGGCGCTCCTGTCTGTGCTGCAGCATCAAGGGTAACCGCAGCCATGGTCTCCGATTTGATAGTCCATGCTGCTGCAAACGTCGTCGAACTGTTCGTGCAGATGGTTGTCGTCTTGCAAACGTTCCCATCTGTTGACTCAGGGATCGAGACGTGGCTGCACGATCCGTTACAGCCATGCGGATAAGATGCTTGTCATCTCGACTGTTAGTGATACTAGGCCGTTGTGATCCAGCACGGCGTTCTGTATTACTCTCCTGAACCCACCGATTCCATATTCTCCTAACAGTCATTGGATCGCTACAATCCGACCTTTATCAAAGTCAGAAACGTGATGGTACGCATTTCTCCTCCTTACACGAGGCATCACAACAACGTTTCACCAGGCAACGCCGGTCAACTGCTGTTTCTGTATGAGAAATCGGTTGGAAACTTTCCTCATGTGAGCGCGTTGTAGGTGTCGCCACTGGCCCCAACCTTGTGTGAATTCTCTGAAAAGATAATCATTTTCATATCACAGCATCTTCTTCCTGTCGGTTAAATTTTGAATCTGTAGCACGTCATCTTCGTGGTGCAGCAATTTTAATGGCCAGTAGTGCACATGTGCGGTGGTTAGATTTTTTATCACATTTTACTTAATTAGTATCGTTCATGCTGTGTTAGAGTCGATGAGTTATGATATCACGGCACCCACAACACTCGCAGCTTCGACGGTATTGCAGGGTGGCTGATAAATGTCACCACATACATTAAAATGTTGCCAACACCACTCCAGAGAATGTATCATATATACATTTCTTTGCGAATTTCAGTATTTTTCTCGCATTTTACTTAGTGACTATCTTTCTTGCTGTTTCGTAATTGCTTAATACTACTGCACCCGCAGCATTTTCAGAATCAAGAGCATCAGAGGGTTGGCGGGCAAACAATCACCTGTGTATTCAGTTGTTGTCCAACCCATCACAGGAGCCTGACGATGACAACACTGAGTTTCTAGGTATCTCTTTTACTTGTGTGTGTGTGTGTGTGTGTGTGTGTGTGTGTGTGTGTGTGCGCGCGCGCGCTTTTATCACCCCAACCCATACCCATAACGCAACCGCTGAGGCGACTTACAGTTCAAGATGATGAGCTCTTGAGGGGGTGAAATGCGAGGTTGATGAGGAATATGCACCCTTGACTGAGGTGGATACCGCACAAATACTACGTAAGTGTAAAATGTGAGAAATGCATAGTTCTGCAGAGCAACTAAAACTTAGACTGTAAGTATCAGGGTCTAACGAAGAAAAACGCCAATGATGCGCTAGCAGACGGAATTCTCCGATGTAGGCTAGAAAAATAGCGAAAATCACCGGAAGTAAAAATCAACATATTTTTAACGAACTGTTTTTCGGCCTTAAAAAGGAAATCAAATTATAAATATCTTTAATTACAGACCGCTGATGGTGCTCTACCTCAATAAAGCGAAACACGTCAGGTGAAAGAAAACACGCATTTCTTGTAGTTGCAACTACAGAACGGAAATACCCTCAGGAGCTGTAAAGCAGCTGCAGAGAATATATGAAGAACTGTTCGTAAGTACACAATGTGATTAAAAGTATGCGAACACCCCCAAAAACGTACGTTTTTCATGTTAGGTGCATTATGCTGCCACCTACTGCCAGGTACTCTCAGCGACCTCAGTAGTCATTAGACATCGTGAGAGAGGAGAATGGGCGATCCGCGGAACTCAAGGACTTCGAACGTGATCAGGTGATTGGGTGTCACTTGTGTCATACGTCTGTACGCGAGATTTCCATATTTTTAAACATCCCTAGGTCCACTGTTTCCGATGTGATAGTGAAGTGGAAACGTGAAGGGACGCATACAGCGCAAAAGCGTATAGTCCGACCACGTCTGTTGACTGACAGAGACCGCCGATAGTTGAAGAGGGTCGTAATGTGTAACAGCCAGATATCTGTCCTGACCATCACACAGGAATTCCAAACTGCATCAGGATCCACTGCAAGTACTATGACAGTTAGGCGGGAGGTGAGAAAACTTGGATTTCATGGTTGAGCGGCTGCTCATAAGCCACAAATCACGACGGTAAATGCCAAACGACGCCTCACTTAGTGTAAGGAGCGTAAACATTGGACAATTGAACAGTGTATAAACGTTGTGTGTACACAATGTGGCGATCCGATGGCAGGGTGTGGGAATGGCGAATGCCCGGTGAACGTCATCTGCCAGCGTGTGTAATGCCAAAAGTAAAATTCGGAAGCGGTGGTGTTATGGTGTGGTCGTGTTTTTCATGGAGCGGTCTTGCACCCCTTGTTGTTCGGCGTGGCACTATCACAGGACTGACCTACACTGATGTTTTAAGTATCTTCTTGCTTCCCACTGCTGAAGAGCAATTCAGGGATGGCGATTGCATCTTTCAACACGATCGAGCACCTGTTCATAATGCACGACCTGTGGCAGAGTGGTTACACGACAATAACATCCCTGTAATGGACTGGCCTGCACAGAGTCGTGACCTGAATCCTATAGAATACCTTTGGGATGTTTTGGAACGCCGACTTCGTGCCAGGCCTCACCGACCGACATCGGTACCTCTCCTCAGTACAGCACTCCGTGAAGAATGGGCGGCCATTCCCAAAGAAACCTTCCAGCTCCTGACTGAACGTGAGCCTGCCGAGTGGAAGCTTTCATCAAGGCTAAGGGTGGGCCAACACGACACTGAATTCTAGCGTTATCGATGGAGGGCGCCACGAACTTGTAAATCATTTTCAGCTAGGTGTCCGGTTACTTTTTATCCCATAGTGTGTATATCTATCCCTCTCTGCAGTTGTCTGTGTGTGTGTGTGTGTGTGTGTGTGTGTGTGTGTGTGTAAATTTTGTGATGCTTATAAACTGTGTGCTGTGCTGCTTCAGGAGTGTTTGACGCATTGGAGCTACCACCCAGGACTGGTGCAAGTGCCGTCATCGGCCATGACGCAGCACGCTGCTGGTCTGTCGTGGCCAGCAGCAGCCACACGCTGATGGAACACCTCAACTTTCTCAGCTGGTAGTGGCCATGACACAGCACATGGCTGGCACATTGTGAGCAGCAGCAGAACCGTCAACGTCAGGATCACCACCACCACGAGCAGCAGCTGCACCGTCGCCAACACCTGGGACATTGGGGTGGGGCCTGTGTAGTACTAGTGGCGATCAGCTATAGGCAAGCAGCAACCCCTCCACCCATTCTGACAGTGAAGATGGTTATGTTCAGGTATGTCGCACAGAACTGCTGTTTTCATGATTCAAGGTGCACTTGGAGAAGGGGTCTTGCTTACTCACATTTGTAATATGATCTCTTACCAAGATCTGATCATCTTCATGAATGGGTACCTACCAGTTCTGGAAAGGGAACGTGGCTACATCTTAAAGTATTCATGGTATCCCACCATTAAGTGCTGCACTATGGTGTGCTGTGTGTTCACTCTCCAGCCTGAGGAAGGTATTTCAAAGAATTTCTTCATACATAAGCGAGGTGGTAATGGCGAGATACCGCAGGGCACCTCAACTGGGAAGTAATCTGATGATTTTAACCTGAAGCCTTACAGACCGGCTCTCTGAATTTCAACAAAGTTATTTGGATGAAGCTCTCCGCAGAGTTCTGTATTTGGATGTTCGTATAAATTTGTATCATCCAGCACGTGGGGGGTGGGGAACGGAGTGAGGAAGTCCTCAAATATCAGCCTTCCAAAGGATGTAGCTAATAGAGAGGCCATTATTGACGTCCAAAATAAAGACCAGTACTGGTTTCTGTGGTCACTCCTGGCTTGCAAAAGAAATTATAAGAAAAATGCATGTCATCTAGAACAATGAAGATGTGGATATTAGTGCGTGTTATAAACATGGTGGTATTAAATTTTCCAAGAGTCTTCAGGAAGTGAATACATTTGAGAGGCAGAATCCCCACATATCTATTGATATATGTGGCCTGGACGAACACAAGTCAGATGATTGTGTTACACACAAAGCTGGTGGACCCCTTTACTTTTCTAAAGTCACTGGTCAGTATGTGACACATGCAGATTTCTTATTAAGCTGCATCAAAAGCATGTTACACCTTCTCTCCTTCCAGATGTCCAACCATAATGGTAAAAGGCATTTTTGCCCTTGGCGCCTGAAATCGTTTCAAACGAATGAGCGATTAAAACTGTATCTGAAGGATTGCTCCAAGGACCCAGTATCTGTAAACATGCCTACTGAGGTGAATAAAATCTTAGAGTTCAAGAATTTTTTCCACAGGGAACAAGTGCCCTTTATTTTATATATAGGCCTTGAATGTCTTCTCACTCCTGTGGCCGGCTGTAAGTGCGATACTACAGCCTCACACACCTCCCTCACAGAACAGCATGTACCTTTTCGAGCCGTGTATCAGGTTGTATATCCATATGATTCTAATCTTAACCATTTTGATTCGTACATTCAGGATAATCCTGCAGACTGGTTGCTTTCTAAGTCTGAAAATCTTACAAGGAAAGCTGATGGTATTTATAACATCATTCCTATGAGAAAATGCAGATGGGTAAATTATGGTTTAAGAACACAGTTGATTACTATATTTGTAGGCAGCTGTTAGATAAAGAAGCGAAAATACCACGTAGGGATCATTGCCATCTAACCGGCGAATTCCATGGTGCTGCACACAATGCATGCAACGTGAATTATCAAATCCCAGAACACATACCAGTTTTCGTCTATAATTTAAGTGGGTATGATGCTCATTTCTTAATCGAGCCCTTGCCTGACTACAGAATGAGCAAAGATTAGGTTCATGCCTTGTATGACACCACTGAGAGATGTACTTCGTTTTTGGAGAGAATCACCAACGAAGTTAAATCGAGCTTCCCTGAGTCTCTGAGATTCATGCAGGCACCACTTCAGGAGCGCCAGGAGGATTTACACCTGACTCTAGCTGCATTTCTTGACGATGCTACCAAGGGAAACACCCCATCACACCCCCCTCAGATTTAGTGGTAAAATTACCCAATCGACAGTTCGTCAAAAACTGAACTCAGATCAAGCATGAAAACAGGAAGAAAATGTACTGAATTGTGAAAAAAAGCAAAATAGAAACAGTGAATGATCAAATTTCCAGGTATGCAACATCGAGCGCATTCAGAGAACGGTCCCATTGTTGGATTGTAAATCGGGAGATCTGTGTTCAAATCTCCCACGCACACCATTTTTTCCACATAATCATGAACTGTCCGTCCGATTATTGACGTGTCTGCTCTCCCTCTGCAGTCTTGGCAATTGTCATACTATACATTGGTTACGGAATATGAGTCACTCGGTAAGAATACATTAGCATCGCAAGTAAATGTGATGAACAGTGAGAGCAGGTGAGATGCCACATAGACGTCTCACAGAAATGAAAGCAACAAGTAAATGGATGTGAACTATGTTAAAACAAATGAATTCAAGAGTCAAAACTTCCAAAACGGAACGCTAGAGTCCTAACATGTGGCTCTCGTGTGGAACAAATAGGAGGAATGTACGTTTGGAGATCCCCTCCTTACACCTCACTGTTGCAAACGGCCGTTACGCCACGACACAAACGTAAATTTGAATACAGCGAACAGACACGTCAATAACCAGACGTACAGTTCATAATTCTGTGAAAAAAAATGGGGCATAAGGGAGATTTCAACACGGATCCCGCCCTTCGCAGTCCAGCACCGTGACCATGTAACCACAACGCCGTGGCTAAATTTTAATTTCGCTCGATGCTGCACATGTTACGCTTGGACTGTTCACTGTTTCTATTTTGCCTCTTTTTTCACAGTTCAGTGGACCTTCTTCCTGTTTTCACCCTTGATCTAAGTTCAGTTTCTGACGGGCTATCGATTGAGTCATCTTACCATTAAATCTGAGGGAGAGGCGATGAGGAGTCTCCCTTGCAAGTTTCAGCTGGTAGCAAAGAAGGGGGTTTTCCTTTACGAATACCTGGAGTCATGAGAGAATCTCAAAGTAACCGCATTGCCTCACATAACTGCATTCTCCAGAAAAGTGTGGTGTTTATGTCACATTTCCGCCTACATTTTGTTGTTGCGCAGCCCCGGATATGCGATATTTCCGAACCGGGACAAAAACCTGATAGTGGCGCCCCTTCCTACTCAAACGTTTGAGATAGGACGTCACAAATTTAAAAGAAAAACCGATTTTTCAAAAATATGTTCATTTTGTAGCGCACGTCTTTCTGAAGAGTAAAACATATATGTTCGAGGAAATGTAAGACATGTTATGTGGTCTTAAGTGTGCCAAAGTGCAGTGCCTCGCCCTACCACACATCTTCTACCGCACGTCACTGTATTTCGCTCTGTGGAATTCAAACATATATTTTGTAATGGAAGCCATCAATCCTGTATTCAGGACAGTCAGCTGGTTTGACATCTTGCCCTCACTTTTTCTTCTTTCTTTTCTTTCTTTCTTTCTTTTTTTTAAAAAAAACCTCACAATTAATACTGGGTGTGATTATTTTTGACCGGGAGTGTATGAACTCTTCAGAAAATTTGTACTCTTTACTGCTTATTAGCTATTAACTTTCTCTTTTGTGTGACATAAAATTAAATATAAGGAACATAAAACCAGTAAAGACAAGACAAGGAAGACAGTACACATTTCTTCAAACCTTAGGTCCCAGCATGTTTTTCTCTCTAATCTTGCTATAGCTTCACATGGCTTTCTGTGAAAGAATCTATTATCTCATTGAAGTTCTTCAAGCGTTTCGCTACATGAAAAACCAAATTGTCGTTGTCTCATACTGAAAAAGTTGCTAAAACGAATAGCACCCAAGGCTGATGTGGATTCTCAACTTGATTATGTTTATTTTGTCACTGTCTGCTAGATAAAACGAAGTATCTCTTTCTAATATTGCACCCATTGTGACACATGCCGATAAAGCGAGACTGTTATTGCACAAATGGTCGTTTTTGTGTAGCTCATTTACATAAATAACACGACAGAATATAATTCACGAAGTACCAATATGAAATGCCTATTAGGCTCACTACAAGCAAAAGGTTTTATGTTAGGAAATAGTTTCCCATTTCATTCATACGCTCGAGTTTCTCAAGCATGAGACTGAAAAGTAGTAGTACGAAATTTCTCTATAAATTTGGAATTGTCATCTTCTTCCATATAATTTGTGTGATGTCCCCGTTTCTTCTCCTTCCTCGTTCTAACAAACAATGTTGTCATCACTAAACCTGTAACTATTCTTGCCATTGTCAAAACTTATTCTCCAATTAACTGCCACAATCACCGGCTGAGTTATCTCGAGTTTATTCTCCGGTTAGACTTTAATTACGTGTTCGTACAATGCTTTTTCCACGCTATTCTGAGAATAGAACTTAAGCGGCAGCTTACAGGGGACTCTACAACTGGTCAACAATAGTGTAGGATTCTGTCAAAATTACATTTTCTTGGATACACTGAGAAGATAATATGTAATCGTCCTTACCTACTATTAGTGTTAATTGTTTATTTCCTCTCTGGTAGTCTGAATCTATGGATTTTGCTAATAATTATAATAATGCTGATGATTAGCACACCCATTCAACCACGTAACTGGCATTGACGCGTACGGGTTTATTCAGCTCATCTCGCGTAGTCCCGTTGCCTTTTGTCTGCGGGAAGGTTTTTTATTTCTAGATTCGACGGGGATTCCCCTGGCAGAGACATCACGTACACAATGCACGCGTTCAAAAATCAACTTATGATTCGTTCAGAAATAAACTTAGAATGTGTTAAAAATGTTCAGAAAACCACTGAGATGCGTTTCAAAATCATATGAATAATTGATAGATACTAGGCGCTTTCTTGAAACAAGGTTTTTTTTTGCTCACGAATTTGAGTTTGACGCCCCTTGAAATTGCCGCCCGGAGCAGCTATGTGTTACGCTTTAACGTATGCTGCTGTCAAGTAGCAAGATGTGTTGTGTACACATCAGACCATGTGACAGATGGTCTTAGAGCGTGAGAATGGTAGGATGAATAAGAGCCGTATTGTGACAGTAGGGAATCACCTACGAGGCTTGGTGCGAAGAGGAATAACTGCCATTATTTATATCTGCTGTCTGAGTGTTAATATACCTCTCTAACTGTGCTGCTGACAGTACTTGCACTGATAAACTGTTAATAATCATTTAAATAACACTCAGTTTACACAGGAGAACTAATTATGAATTGCAGTTAACATTGATAGTCGTTGGTAGATACTGAGAACCAGTCACAAGCACGTCCTGGGTGGACAAGCGCCAAACTGTTATCATAGCTTACTACTGCTCTACGATTATTTTCTGAGGAGGTACTGCATCACCTCGTGTATAAAATGAGATCTCCCGGAAAGGTGGAACGACTTACGAAAAATGTATCAGATGGCGTGCTTGTACGATCTCGTGTTAATTTAACTAATCTGCAATCGGTTTCCAGGCGGGCACCAAGTGATTTATTGTGCGAAGTGTGATTTTGCGTAAAGAGAGATTGCATTGCTAAAACTGCCTCGGGAATCATATGTGCGATCTCGTTTGAATTTTAAGATCCTGTGGAGAATTTTGTTGACTTTTTACATTGCTCTGGAAATAAGTGGTATCCGGAAAGTTTGATATGAGTGTTAACAGTAAACTGGGTCTGGGATTCTTTGTCTTGATTTTGCGAAAATCAAGTGGCATCCCATTATTTCGTAATTTCATTTTTTAGTAACACTGAGAATTTTTTCATTTGTCACTTCCTTAAGTACTGTTTATTGCATGCACGTTAGAGTCTGTGGCTGGCGGAGAAGAAACCAGTGAAAACGATGGCTACGAGTCATCTTTACAAAATAAGAGGTAAGCAAAATGTCTCCAGTTGTGCTAGGAAAAGTGGGAGCAGATGTTACATTCAGAAAGCCGCAATATACAATATGAGGGTTAAATTTTGCTTTTGCCTTGAAACCGCTATTAGAAAGTAGTTTGAACATATAATGCCATAATTAGTACTCTTGGCATTCCCTACGACCAACATATCATTACAGTTGGCATCCTTTGTGTGGCGAAAATGCTATTAAACAGTGGTTAATTTTAATATGACACACTTACCTGCATTCCTGTATGTGAATGTGTCACCAATGTAGCAGACAACATTTTGAATAAGTGCATACTACCGTAACTTTCAGGCACCGCCCTGTCGAATATAGGCATGTGGTGAGAGCATGGCAAGAGTTCGACATCCCGAACTGAAAGGAATACACATAGATTTAAATTGACACAAGTGAGCGCTTACTTGCAAATACTTTCAAGCGATTCTGGAATATATGCCTGAACACATAGGACCAGGATCCTGCCAACTACTACATTTAGTGGGACTCTGTATTGAAACAGACATATGTCAACATTGAACTGATGTTGACATATTGTTATTTTCCGAACGAGGAATTTGTTGGAGTCTTTGTCAATGTGTCCATAAGCACACTAGGGCAAACCACCTGCGAAAGCATGCACAGTTCAGTGCATCTGCTGATATACATCATGTACTTTAATGTAAACAAATTTGCAGAGGTATGCATGTAATAACCTCAAACTACTGAAGGATTTTGATGTCTGTCTGATAAGAAATCGCCAAATTGGGTAAAACATTCATAGATGTGCCAGCAGATTCTGTATCGAAGTACATTTTAGAGATAGAGTTAACGTACGTGATTAGCTTGGATGATGTGCACAGTGAGTTGTCACTGTGTCCAGAGTGCTGAGTTCTGGAAAATTATTCCCATCCTAAGCTGATGACAACGCTTTTTAATATTTCTGACTTTACAGCCATCATGTTAGCTACAAGAAGCTCCTGTTAGAGCAATTGAGAAGGCAGCAGAGGAAGATGACGTAATGTGGTGTGAGGTACCGGTGACAGATAGTTTATTTGGTACGAATATCGCGAGAAAGACCGCCTAAATTGTGGTCCTTCTCCGCGATTGGCTGTTCTGTTTGAAAGGAGCCCGCCACAATGATGAACTTCTGTTATTAATATTAGAAAACCTAAATAGTGAATTTACTTGCATTTCATTTAAAAGCATCTCACAGTAGCAGGCTATCATTCCATTATTTCGAAAGTGTTGATTACCAGCGGAATAATAAACAACTGTTAAACGAAAAAGTAGCCGAAGCGCTTCGAAGATCTTCGGGTCACACCTAACTTGGATGGCGGCAAGGTGATTCGGCTGTAAGATTAGAGCTCGATCGGTAGTCTCGGAGGAGAGATATGTTGTCTGTCGCGGCCGGTATTGGTTAATAACTTAATTAGCAATCTCTGATTTTGTAGACATGTAACTGACAAATAGTTTCATAGTAATTATGCAAACACGCAGTTCATTATTTTGTTTATTCTCTGTGAAAATGTGAAAAATGGAAATTATTTATGATTCCTAAAGGGGACTATATTTGTTGAGTTTTTTAGTATTCTGCCAATAAAAGGCGAGTGGCATCCCATTTAAACAAACGAATTCAAAATTTAATTATGTATACAATATGCGTTCCTGGCTCACAATTTATTACAGATAACGGATTCACAATCTACGTGCTGTTTTCTGCGCAGGGGACAACTACTGCAGACGACAGCAGGTTGGAAAACATTATTCAGAAATTATGCATTTCACTCAGGGTGGTGGAAGCAACTAGGCACCTTACGTGTACTGCAGTTTTAGCACAAATGAAGTCAGTAACACGTCATCTGTGATAACACAGAGGAGGTATGAAGGAGTGAAATTTTCGAGGGAAAGGATTTATCATACACATGAAAATCCCTCTCGCAATCTCTCTCTCTCCCTCTTTCTCTCTGTTTCACTTGCCGTAAATGGCATCCCTTGCTTGGATATATGAAGTCGATGTGCTTTGGAATTATGAGGGAAGAATTTATTAGCGAGGACTGAACTGTAAACGACCAGTGAACTGTGTAAGGATTGTGATATGTGTGAACTGGAAATGACCAGAGAACTGTATAAGAAGTGTGATAATTAGGCTTTGAAATGTGTTTGAACTGTTTTTGAACTTAGGTTGAACTATAATAATTGATATCACAAAATCAAACTTTTTGTTACCGTGAAAGTAATATCGGTATAAAACAGGCATAAGAAATGCTGAATTGCTAAGAGAATAAAAGTTAACGTTGTGTATGCGGTCCATTGGATTAAGTTAAATATCATCACTTCAAGATTTTTCATGCTACGAGATGGCACAGTGTGCAGAGCAACGCGAGACAGCCCCGAACAACAGATGCGCCGGCAGCAAGCAGCGGCTGGTGCAGTTAAAGTGCGCGTCATTTATGTTGGCGGCCGAGTTTAGGTTCGTTCTGCGCATCTGACGTCACAAAACACAGTCAGCCAATGAACAGAGAACGACGTTGCCAGATCTCGACTGCAGTGCAGAGCACGGACGAGTTTCCTCAGTTTTAGAAATGTTCAGTCATAAATAAAGTAATAGAAAAAAAGCAATGTCTTGATAGCAGACTTTCTTTTATAGAATGTTTGGAAAAAGCATTCTTTATACCAATTGCTTCATATTCTATTAATTAATTAAACCAAACAAGCAATAAGACTCCTAATTCAGGCGATAGCAATAAAGAACAGCGGTAATTGTTTATTTCCTATTGTACTTCGACAAAGCATGAGTAATTCATAGTCATACCAACAGTGTTTGTCAGTATTTTGCGTGAAAAGTTAAAATCCTCATGGAGGTTTATTGTAAGACTAGTTGCGTTGCGTAATGGTTAAGGTGCTGGGCTGCTAAGCCAAAGCTTGAGATTTCAAACCTTGTGCGATGCTTAATAATTTCTTTATTTAAAAACAATATTGAAGTGCCCTACATCACGAATTTTATTCGTTTGAATGCAATTTTTTTAAATTTGTAGTGCTTTGTCTCTTCATTAAACCTTTCGTTGCTGCAGACACGTGCTCCCCGCATTCTGCGCTGTGTGCTATTTTGTCACTGCACTCGCCTGTCCAGACACATGGTGTTCCCACTGCTTTGACACACTTGTCATTCGATTTCACAAAAACTATTTGGCCCAAAAATTTGATTTTTACACGTCTTCTTGACTGATACCTTCCCCCCATAAATGACTTAATTTTGTTTCGATGTTGAACGCAGTTATTGTGCAGCGTTAAATGTATTAAACCATTGCACGAAATTTTGAAGAGTTTGCAGGTGAAAGTCCATAGCGTATACTTTCCGTATGGTCGATTTTAGTCGCCACAATGTTGAGAATGAAATGTGGACAAGATACCTAAATTTCATATAAAATTTACTGTATAAATATATCTCATTTAATTTAAGTACCACATAGGTATCGTATTTAATATTGAGAAATATTCCATCTTTCGCGACTGTAATAAAAGTTTTATTTACACCAGGCGCGTTTGGCTTTATTTTAAAGCACTTCAATCAATGAAATGAATGGCACATACACAATGGTTCTCATGTTCTCTTTCTTGTTTTTGTTCCACAGCCGCAGTTTTACCAATGGTATTGAAATATATTCCTCTTCTGCAACTGTAATGAGCGACTTATTTAGACCAGACGCGTTTCTCTCTTTTGAAGTATCATCAGTGGACAGTATTTTGTCTCCTCCATTGCCAAGTGACCTCTCGTAGTTTTGTGCTGCGGTAACACAATATTCAACGTTTATGTTGGCTGATCAGTGTTTTAGCAAATAAATGCTATTAGTGTGTGCCACACACAAAAATTATATTTGACATACCTCAGAGCACTTCACTGATAGACGGTATGTTCAAGTCCTAATGTTTTTGTAAGTCCACAGTTTTGTTTAATGTATTTTGTCTACTTCCTTTTGATTGATTGAAGTGCTTCAAAATAAAGCCAAACGTGCCCGGTGTAAATAAAACTTTTGTTACAGTCTCGAAAGATGGAATATTTCTCAATATTACATACGACACTTATGTGGTACTTAAATTAAATGAGATATTGTTATACAGTAAATTTTATATGAAATTTAGGTATCTTGTCCACATTTCATTCTCAACATTGTGGCAACTAAAATCGACAATATGGAAAGTATACTCTATGGACTTTTACCTCTGCAAACTCTTCAAAATTTCGAGTAGTGGTTTACTATATTTAATGCTGCATAATAATTACGTTGAACATCGAAATAAAAGTATGTCATTTATGGGGGGAAGGTATCAGTCAAGAAGATGTGTAAAAATCTAATTTTTGGGCCAAATAGTTTTTGTGGAATCGAATGATAAGTGTGCCAAAGCAGTCGTAACACCGTGTGTCTACACAGGCGAGCAGTGCAGTGATAAAATCGCGCATTGCGCGGAATGCGGGGAGCACGTCTCTGTAGCAGCGAAAGGGTTAATGTGGCCGTGGTGGCTTTACTTCATAAACTGCGCGCTCTCCCCTAAACGTAAGTTTGCGAACTATACTATACCATGGCGCTGCTTCTCTTGGCGCGTGCGTCGTGTGCAACTGGCAACGCAGCAATCTCCCGCGTCTGGGCGGGCATGCGCGAGCCGCCAAGATAAAAGAATTGCAGGGCACGTTTGAAGTGTCAGCTACGGCACATCAGACAGCGGTGTTGCAGCCAGCGGCGCAGCTCACAGCTGCGAGAATCGGCGGCGGTACGTCGAGGAAGAGAAGTAGTGTAAGTGCTGTGTTTGCATACAGCAGCCTAAGTTTTGTAATTGGAACATTAGTATTAGTAAAATGTCTGGGGAAAGGGAAGTGAGATAAGCTCTCAGAAGTAGAGAATGAATTCAGTCTCACAATAGTGGTGACGATCCAGTGAGTCAGATATAAATAAATGGTAATGAAATCAGATATTAGTTTAATGAGATGTCAAATTTAGGCAAAAATAGCTCAATTGCAAACGTAGGTTCAAAATTTGATGATTAGTCCGAAATAGTAAAGTCAACAACCAATGATCTTGTTGAGAATTCTGAAGTAGCCATGAATGATTTCACTGGAATGTAGAATTAACTGACAATGATGACAGTCAAAATGTAAATTTAGTGGCAAACAATAATATTGAAACCCAGAAAATTTGGTACTTAGTCAAAATGAAGTGACTAATTGGTATTACGATGCCAGAGAAAATGACTCTGACATCGACGTTACTAATGAGCCAACAGATGAGTTGCATACATTACATCGTGGCACAGCATCAGCTGACCCATCACCAACTCAGGATGATGATCGCGATATAAGATCTATGCTAAAACTAGTTTTGCAACAACAAAACCAAAAGTTAATATGTGTGTGAAATCTTATGGGACTTAACGGCTAAAGTCATCAGTCCCTAAGCTTACACACTACTTAACCTAAATTATCCTAAGGACAAACATACACACCCATGCCCGAGGGAGGACTCGAACCTCCGCCAGGATCAGCTGCTCAGTACATGACTGCAGCGCATGAGACCGCGCAGCTAATCCAGCGCGGCGCAACAACAAAAAAATAGCAAGAAAAGAAATGAGGAGGAATTAAGAAAATCAAGAAAAGAAAATAAGGAGAAATTAAGAAAAGCACCAAAAGAAAATAAGGAGGGGTTAAAAGGAGTTACCGTAGGAATAGCTCAACTTAACGCTAAGTTCAAAGCTTTGGAACAAAAGGTATCAAATCTCGAAGCTAAAACTGCGGGATATTGCTAGAAAATAGATTATGAAACAGGAGAATGGCTTAAAAAACTGGAATTTTGTAAGTCAGAAATAAATCAAAAGGTTAAGCATGAAATCAAAAAGTTAAATAAGGATTTGCAGGATCAAATAGGGGCAATACAAACAACAATGGATGACAATAGTAATGTAAGACTATCAAAGCATGTAATGATAAACTGAAGATACAGTGGAGTAATTTACAGAATTTAAAGTGACCATGAAGTAGTTAGCCGTAATGTTTCACATGTAGAATCCTCTTGTAAAGGCAACACAATTGCTATTCAGGGTAAACTGAGAGAAATAGAGAAACAAGTACTTTTTGAGATACAGGACAAAACAGAAAATAAGGTTAAACAAAAAGTCGAAATTTGGTGTGAACAAGAAAGAAAGAAAGGTATTGTTCATGTAAGTGACGTAGTAAAACAGACTAATGTGCATAAATTCCATCATTTCTCTAAAAAGGGACCTGTGCATCCAGTAGCCTTTATTAGACAGTCTGAGGGCACCATTCCTGGAAACATGACAGAGCGATAAAAAATCAAATTCGTGATCAGTAGGTTAGAAGGAGAAGCAATATAATGGGTAATAGGGATCAGTCACACATGTAAAACATATGAAGAATTTGTTGAAGCATTCTTGAATCAATCCTGATCTTGTAACACACAAAACAGAGAGAGAGGTGACAATGGTTTGATAGTGAAAAATTCATTGTACCACAAATGGTCACAAGTAAGGTATCAGAAGGTCCCGCACCGGAGGTTAATGGCATCAAGACATCAATAAACATAGACTTGATATCTAGCTTCTGTCAGGGGCCGCTTGCAAAAAAAAAGGTCTATGGAAGAAATAACTATCAGTTCAGTTCTAAGAAGCATCATATGGGGGGTAGATTACGTGGGTGAATTTGAGAAAGTTGTGAAAGAAGTGTCTCATTCTACCACGGAAACACTGCCACAACAATTACTAGGTGAAATGTCAATCACTGACATAAAAAAATATGATTACTAAATCTCAGGGGGCAATAATGTTGTTTGTATTGCTACGTAACTGACAATTATAAGATGCCCGAGTTAAACGACAGCATACGCCATTTTCTTTTTCTACTGTTAGTTCTTTCCTTCTTGCATTCAGAACTACATCTGTCTTCTTTAACATTCTTCTCTATCAAGGTTAAAATGAGAAAATTTCATTACAGTTAATGCGAGAACAAACAAAGAAGCTATGACAAAAACAAGGTAAACCAGCAGAATAAACGTCTAAACAGAAAGGGTGAAAAACGGATATTTAATGGAATACATGGGGACAGACCAGAACAAACGAAGTATAGGATTACAGATACACCAGTAAGAGGACGCAGTATGTAGTTACAAGACACAAGTATCATATTAAAGTACATAACAAAAACATATTATAAAGTATGTAGTGGAACAACAACGATAAACAAACCTTTATCTTTGAAAACATTTTTAAGAACAGAAAAGCAAGACAAAGGCTGTTATATACTACACAGATGAAATAACACGTAAAAATAAGCTGAAGGCTGCAGAAGAATACGATAATGCACAAAATAAAATAAATTCTAGTGGCAAAAAATGGAAATAACTAAATGTTGACTTGAGATGATGTACAGATTGTGTCAAAATAGACATGTCACTACTCTTCAGCATGAATTGAAACAGCGAAGTGGTTTCCACTGTAATGAATTATGATACTCTGATAAGCTAGGAATAGTCCTGCGTAAGGGGTTTGTGGCAAATGGAGAGTTATGTTTATCAGGCGACAAAAGCGTCGGCCAATTACTTACGAAGAAAGAAAAGAGGTAAATGTAGAGTTACAGATTAGGCGACAGAAAAGTCAGCCAATTATTTACGGAGGGAGAATAAGAGGTAAACGGAGAGTTATATTAGACGACAGGAAAATCAGCCAATTGTTTAGAGACAGAGAAAAGAGAAGTATGGTTTTTAGGAGGCACGAAAATCATCCAAGCATTTATGAAAAATGAGGGAGGAAAGGCAAAAGGCGACGTTTAAGTCGACCATAAAGTAGTATTTATGGACAAAGTGGTTTCCGCCAACTATTTTATGAATTACAAAGAAGTAGACATAATGTCGACATAAGACACAGCACTGACATGGAAATCTCAAAAAGACATAAACGTAGTAAATAAAGTTTAAATAGAAGGCCAAGTAATATGAAGTGTAGAGAGTAACGAAACACACTGGTTTTAAATGTGAAAGCAAGGTGGAACAAAGGTCTACCGAAGAATAAGATAATTACACCCTACGTATTACAAAGTCACATAGGGCTCATATTTGAAATTCAGTAGAAAATACGCGGTCATTAAATGAAAACAGATCCACTAGTACGGTTTGTAGTAGCAATAACCTCAAATATAGAAGGAATGATACCATATACTGAGGAATGAAGCCACGATTTTGTAAATGAGTATTTCTGCATTATGCTTGAAACAAAATTCTAAAAGGTTCTCTCAATGTATCTGTGAATCGCAGTTATAAGCCTTCGTACGGAAGATTAAGGAGCATAGCAGGACACGCCTGGTAGCGGCGTTGAGTCATTACCGATGCGGGGCAGTAGTAACAAATAGTGCGAGCAAGCACCAATCTCTTAAGAATGCGAAGGGCTATGCCCCAGCTGCATGTAAACAGTGGATACAGCTGTGATCAAAGCAAAAACAATAAGTCACTCTCGGTGTAGGATGTAAACAATGGAACTGATTGTAAACAGCCAAAAACAAAACGAAACATAACGTATTATGTATTTATATTGTAATAGCATATGGAAATTTATTTATTTAAAATTTGTTTAAACTTATTAGGAGGAGGAGGAGGAGATGGAGGAGGAGGAGATTAGTGTTTAACATCCCGTCGACAAAGCGGTCATTAGACACGGAGCCCAAGCACGGATTAGGGGGGGATGGGGAAGGAAATCGGCCGTGCTCTTCCGAAGGAACCGTCCGGCCACTCCGTCAGTTTGTTCAACGTATTTGTCATTAAATAAAAAATAAAAGCTACGTCGACGTCATCACGTGGCGACAAACCTTAGTTGTTCCTTCGTCCAATTTTTCACCAATTAACAGCAAAGAATGTTCCAGAGGAACTCTGGTAAAAAGTGACACAACATCAAAACTAACGAGCAAATCAGTGGGACTGAGACACAAAGACTACAGACGCTGGATAAAAACCAGAGAACTGGAAATATGATGTTCGCATTTTCCGGCATGGGGACTCAGAATGCATGCTAAATACTTGGCCAAGTTGTAACCAGGAGCACCGAAATTGCTAACAATAGGCCGAAAAGGAACTCCCTTGCTTCCGTACCTTTGGCAAACCGTATTGTCTCGGCGAGACTGTAGCACCATGTCGTAGTTTTTTAAGAACGTCGTCAGATAATGAACTCTTATTCATAAGCGACAGCGTCCTGCGTTTTATACGTTCAGATAGATCGTTCTGTAATCTTCGGTATGCCGAGACTGCAAGTAAAAGATCCATTTTACCCATATAATCGTCCCGCGAAAGAGGAACCGTTGCACTGCCCTTCTCCGCTGATTTATTATATCCTGGTCTTCTCTGATGGACCGGTTTACGGCTCTTTCAAGAAAGGGGATGCTACTTCGCGGTGGTGGCTACCGACCCAACCTATGCGAGACCCCTTGCAGACTTTCATCAGCTAAATCCTCGGGACACCTGGACACTGCTCGTTCAACCGTGGAAATGAATATAGTAATGAGACTATTCCTGGAGGCAGGGGCAAAATTTTATCCCTTTTCCAATGTTGTCAGCGTAGCATCGTCCAGTTGCTTGGTTGTGAGATTAATCACAACATGTCGATGGGTGTTATCATCCGTTATTGTAGACTGATAAGAAAGCTGTTCAAACTTCGAAGATTGCCTATTGGCGGCGTCTGCATGGACACAGTCTGATATTGCCCAGGATGAACTGTCAACCCAGTCCCAGGATGCAGCAGAAAGCAGCGCCAATACTTCCAAATGTAAATAAAATAAATTCTTGGATATGAAATCCAATTGTCTGTTTTTAAAACGAATGCATTCCCTTACTAAGGCAAAACCAGCACGCTTCTTAATGTTGTTAGTCATATTTGTCCCTGTGTAATGAACAATTTTGGCAAATTTATGTATTATACCTTAATACTGAAAGACCCAAGTCAAAAAAAGGCCCCGGGAGTAGACAACATCCCATTAGAACTACTAATAGCCTTGGGAGAGCCAGAAGCGACAAAACTCCACCATCTGATGAGCACTATGTATGAGACAGGTGAAATACCCTCAGATTTCAAGAAAAATATGATAATTCCAATCCCAAAGAAAACAGGTGTCTACAGGTGTGAAAATTACCGAACTATCAGTTTAATAAGTCATGGCTGAAAAATACCAACACAAATTCTTTACAGACGAATGGAAAAACTGGTAGAAGCCGACCTCGGGGAAGATCACCTTGGATTCCGTAGAAATGTTGAAACAGGCGAGTCAATACTGACCCTACGACTTATCTTAGAAGATAGATTAAGGAAAGGCAAACCTATGTTTCTAGTATTTGTAGACTTAGAGAAAGCTTTTGACAGTGTTGAATGGAATACTCTCTTTCAAATTCTGAAGGTGACAGGGGTAAAGTACAGGGAGCGAAAGGCTATTTACAATGTGTACAGAAACCAGATGGCGGTTATGAGAGTCGAGGGGCACAAAAGGCAGGCAGTGATTGAAAAAGGAGTGAGACAGGGTTGTAGCCTATCCCAGATGTCATTCAACCTGTATATTGAGCAAGCAGTAAAGGAAAAATAAAAAAAAATTAGAGTAGGAATTAAAGTCCATGGAGAAGAAATAAAAGCTTCACCATTTGCCGATGACATTGTAATTCTGTCAGAGACAGCAAAGGACCTGGAAGAGCAGTGGAACGGAATGGACAGTGTCTTGAAAGGAGGATATAAGATGAACATCAACAAAAGCAAAACGACGATAATGGAATTTAGTCGAATTAAATCAGGTGATGCTGAGGGAATTAGATTAGGAAATGAGACACTTAAGTTAGTAGTTGAGTTTTGCTATCTGGGGAGCAAAATAACTGATGATGGTTGAAGTAGAGAGGATATAAAATGTAGACTGGCAATGGCAAGGAAAGCGTTTCTGAAGAAGGGAAATTTGTTAACATCACGTATAGATTTAAGTGTCAGGAAGTCTTTTCTGAAAGTATTTGTATGGAGTGTGGCCATTTATGGAAACGATAAATAGTTTGGACAACAAGATAACAGAAACTACAGAAGAATGCTGAAGATTTGATGGGTAGATCACGTAACTAATGAGGAAGTGCTGAATATAACTGGGGAGAACAGGAATTTGTGGCACAACTTGACTAAAAGAAGGGATCGGTTGGTAGGACACGTTCTGGGGCACCAAGGGATCAGCAATTTAGTATTGGAGGGAATCGTGGAGGGTAAAAATCGTAGAGGTACACCAAGAGGTGAATACACTAAGCAGATTCAGAAGGCTGTAGGCTACAGTAGTTATTCGGAGATGAAGAAGCTTGCACGGGATAGAGCAGCATGGAGAGATGCATCAAATTAGTCTCTGGACTGAAGACCACAACAACAACAACATATGATCTGATTCTATTAGTCTGAGTCCTCTTACTTTATGTAATCCTGTTTACGGTGTGATCGATTCGGCCAGGAGCTGAGGTTACGGGCATAGGTTTAAAACGCTCCTCGGTGAGTTGACAGAAGACACAAACAGTATGAGCCCGTTGTGCAACTCTAGATAGATAACGAGGAGTAACTTTTTTCAGCCGCATAGCTCTATGAAACTTTTTACATTTTAGTTTTTCTTTTGGTTAAGTAGTTGCAATCTGAATACCTAAGGTCATGCAAAAGTGGCAAAATACCGGATGTCATCTGCTGTTGCTTTCTGAAATCATAAACAACGCTCAAAGAATGGAAAGTACAGTGAACTGCGGCTGGTGACGTCTAAAAACGGCCAAAATTCTCTAAGACTTATCCAGGCAATTGCAACTGCAGTGGACACATTTTATTTAAAATAACAAGATAGAATTTTATTTATTTTAACTTATTATAGTTTTGCCGGCAAATATTGTTACGTTTCCACCTTTAGTTAACAGCTCAGTATTTCGTCACGAAACAGGACCGAGAGAGGTGATGAAATAATTAAGATTCTGGACTACCATTCGTAAGAAGCGGGATAAAATCAACGTTTAGACAAACGTATTTAGGTTTATCGTGCTTCCAGTCAATCCCTTAAGGCAAATATCATGTTAAATTCTTTCGATACAACACAAACAAGTTCCTTCCACAACATTATCCGAGGTTGAGCCTCGTCTCTAACCAAATGACATCGAGGGGGCGTTAAAACGTAATCACCCACTCTTTTCTCATTGACTAAGGAGGTAAATTTTTTTGCTGAGAAGCAGGTCCTAGTCCTCATTTGGTTACTATCACTTTAATATTTGATCACCTTCTGAAATCACTAAACTAAGAGTTTATGTATTCCGTGTCTGACTTCTTCAAGCTCATACAGCGGTGTGCCAGCCCTGATCAACTTTTTGTCGGAGTCAATTCGTCTCTCAGCGATGTAGTATAGTCTTTTGTGAGGTAGCAACTGATATGGAAGGAAGATCCGCATTTAACGCCCCGTCGACGACGAGGTGATGACAGCAAAATGTAAGTTCGGCCTTTGAAATTATTCAAACTATGAAGTAGAAGACAATCTGTGTCATTTACGAAGGAAGAACTCAGATATTCACGTTAATTGCTTTTGGCGTACACGGAAAAATGACATTTTGGAAGTTTGTCTGGGCTTTGGACGGAATTCAACTCCGTAGCTCCCGTGTGAGAGTCCAGGAGATCAGCTACTGCATCACTTCGTCCAACATCAGCACCACGCAACAAAATTAAAGGATAACTTTTTCCAGCTGTCTCCCATTGTGACGCATAAGTTTGAAATTTGTCTCAAAGGTGCCTACAACCTTTCTCTGTAATGGTGCAAGAGCACGGCGCCCTGCGACGTCACTTTCGAGCACTGCGACGCTTGATACGTTTCCGTCACACGTGAAACAAAGGCCTGTGGTCAGAGAATCTTGTGAGTTGTAAAGTGTGTTAATGATGTCACGATGGCACCAAATTTCATCACAATTATGCCTAACACCACAGCGGACGTGTCACGCCATGGAAATATCGTCACATCCCCTTTTACCGACATTTCATCTCTTCTTTTGACGCCTCTGGGCTGGAGGTCAGAACCGCGATGCCCAGCGTTGAAATTACGCGGTTTTCTTATGGGTGGCCGGGGAACGCATTTCAGACACATCATCGCTCAGAATCTACACGAAAAGTTCTCCAAGGGTGGCATAAAGGGCGTCAATGAAACCACTCCTCTTGGAGCGTTCATTCCCATGCATTTTGCTGCCAGGAACGCCAGTTGACAGTGTGATAAGCAGCAGAACGATATTCTTGACAACGTTCGACACTACTGTCATCCCCAGACGATTCAGCCCTACTCTAAGTACATCGTGGGCCAGCAATCCCACTGAACGTGATCGCACCACTTTGAGTGCAGCGCAACCGCAATTTTTGTTCTAGAGTACAGAGTGGAACCACAAGGACCCGTTCCAAGCCATTCGACGATATTTAAATGCTGCCCAAAGCAGCAATGGATGCTTATGCTTTTTCAGTGCTCCTGTTTTGGGCGCTCTTGTAGCGTGATCACGAGGCGTGCGATATTGGCACATGCGTGAATAAAACGGAAAAAGTTTCCTCTGAGGCCACCCAGTTCAGGAATACCCTCGGTTCCACAAGTCCATCTTTGTTAAGCACCTTAAAAGTGTACCTGAACATACTGAATCCTTGTCGAGTTTCCTAGGCACCTGCAGGCAGGCTACACTGCTACATTTGCACCTGCTATAGTTCAATTCTTTTATCTTGGAAGCTCCCGCATGCCCGCCCAGACGCGGGAGATTGCTGCGTTGCCAGTTGCAAACGACGCACGCGCCAAGAGAAGTAGCGCCATAGCATAGTATAGTTGGCAAACGTACGTTTAGGGGGGAGCGCGCAGCTTATGAAGTAAAGCCACCACGGCCGCATTAAACCTTTCGCTGCTACACACGTGCTCCCCGAATTCCGCACTGTGCGCGATTTTCTCATCACTGCACTGCTCGCCTGTGCAGACACATGGGGTTCCGACTGCTTAGACACACTTATCATTCGATTTCACGAAAACTATTTGGCCCAGAAATTAGATTTTTACACATCTTCTTGACTGATACCTTCCCCCCATAAATGACTTAATTTTGTTTCGATGTTCAACGCAGTTATTGTGCAGCATTAAAAGTAGTAACCATTGCACGAAATTTTGAAGAGTTTGCAGAGGTAAAAGTCCATAGCGTATACTTTCCGTATGGTCGATTTTAGTTGCCACAATATTGAGAATGAAATGTGGACAAGATACCTAAATTTCATATGAAATTTACTGTATAACAATATCTCATTTAAGTACCAGATAGGTGTCGTATGTAATACTGAGAAGTATTCCGTCTTTCGCGACTGTAATAAAAGTTTTATTTATACCAGAGTGATTCCGCGTTTTTCTAAAAAGTTCTGATTAAAACAAAGTTAGCGAAGTACACAAAACTGAATTGTAGACGTAATAAAACATAGAAACTGAAATATATTCTCAGTCAGGCGCAGTGCACAAACAATTTGTGTTTGTCACAACGGACATCAAATACTTGCCAAAGCATTGATCAGTCGACGAAAACATTGAATATGATGTTGCCAAAGCAGCGAAGCAAAGAATTACGTCAGACAATCAAGTAGCTTGGCAATGTACGAGCCGAAATTCTGCTCTAAATAATACTTCTAATACTGTCGCAAAAGAATATATCTCTATATGAATAGTAAAACAGCGACTGCGGAAGAGAAGATATACAAACAAAACAGATAACATGAATATTGTATGTGTACCTTTTCATTGCTTTTAATTGCTGTGAAAAGAAATATTGGAGGACAAAATTAGAAAAACCGAAAACTTGTTATGATTATAATGAAGAGACAAAGCACTAGAAATTTCAAAAAATTTCATTCAAACGAATAAAATTCATGAAGTAAGACACTTCGATATTGTTTCTAATAAAGAAAATATTAAGCACCAAACAAGGTCTGAACTGAGAACCTTTCACTCAGCAGTCAAACACCTTAACCATTACGTTAACGCAGCTCCTCTTTCAATAGGATTCCTGGAGAACTTTAAAATATCACGCAAAATACCGACAAACACTGTTGGTATGACTATAAATTACTCACGTTTCGTCGAAGTACATTAGGAAATAAACAATTACTGCTGTTCTTTATTGCGAAAAAGCGGTTTGTGAGGATGATACATACACCTTTCCTTGCTATCCCCTGAATTAGGAGGCTTATTGTTCGTTTGCTTTAATTGATTAATAGAATATGAAGCAATTGGTATAAAGAATGCTTTTTCCAAACTTTCTATAAAAGAAAGTCTGCTATCAAGACATTGCTTTTGTTCAATTACTTTATTTATGACTGGACGTTTCTAAAACGGAAGACACTCGTCTGTGCTCTGCACTGCAGTCGAGCTCTGGCAACGTTGTTCTCTGTTCATTGGCTGACTGTGTTTTGTGACGTCAGATGCGCAGATCGAACCTAAACTCGGCCGCTATCGTAAATGACATGCACTATAGTAGACCATCCAGAATCGGAGGGGTGTCGAAGAAGTTTGCTGTCTGCAAGCGCCTGAAACTTTGTGATAGGCTGTCTCCGTTCGGTACATTTTTAAAGTGTTCGTTAAATTGAGTGGCACCAGGAGTGTTACCGAACTGGGGGCTCTTAGAAGGATCTTTGGCCGTTTTATTTACGCATGTGACAATGTTGCACCCCACTGTGATCATGCCACAGATGGATACAAAACAGGAGGCTTGAAAAGCATAAGCACCGTTCGCCGTTTCGGATAGCTTTCAGATTTCGTCGAATGGTTTTGAATGGTCCCTAGTAATTCCATCCTGTACTGCGGAGCAAAAAATTGTGGTCGCACTGCAAGTCAAAGGGGTGCGAACATGTATAGTGGAGTTGCTGGTCCATGACGTCCTTAGGGAAGGGCTGAATCGTCCGAGGGGTGTCAGCAGTGCCAAAGATTGCCAAGTAAGTCGTGCTGTTGATCATCGCACTGCAAGTGTCGTTTTCGACTGTGAAATCTGTGGGAATAAACGCCCCAAGGGAAGGGGTGGTTTCATGGACGCCCTTTATGCTCCCCATCTAAGGCCAATTCGTGTCGATTCTGAGCTGCGGTGTGTTTGAAATATTTTCTTCTGTCACTTATAAGGAAACTGCGTGATTTCAAATTTGGGCGTGGCGGTTCTGACCTCCATTGCAGTGGCGTCAAAAGAAGGAGCGAAATGTGGTAAGAAGGGGAGTGACGACCTTCGCGTCACGTGACAGTTCCACAGTGGCGTTGGGCATAATTGTGGTGAAATTTGCTGCCAATGTGATGCCATTAACACTCTTACACATTAGATCAACTTCTGAGCTCTAGTCTCTGTTTCGCATGAGTCGACACCCTGCTGTTTGAAGTTAGGTGACATCGCAGGGCTCCATGCTTTTGCACCATTACAGAAGGAGGTTGTCGGCACCTTACGTCAGATCTCAAACTTATGTGTCGCAGAGGGAAACAATTAGGTATTTTCGAAAAAATGATCCTTTAACTGCGTTGTGCAGTGTAGATTCCGGCTTAGGGAAAGCGATAGAAGGACCTAATACGAAAAATCGCTTGTAAAATACCCCAGAGTCATCCTGGGTGTTGTGCCGCCTACATGGTAGAATGCAATCAGAACTAAGAGATTGAGTTCTTCGCCTGACAAAGTGTGGGTTCAGTAGCTTGGTATTAGGATAGTCTACCTGGTGTCGACTGTGCTCATCGGTTGATGAAGAAAACTATCACAAGCGATGTTAATAAGATTGGTTAATACGTATCAATGGAGGTTTAAACAAAAGAATTCAGAAAAAAGCCTTACTACTTGCATTTTTAGGAAACAGTTGACAAGGGAACCGCCCTGGGATAACTTGGGCAAAATAACAAATCAAAATCTTTTGATCTGATCTTTAACTGCCACCTAAGTACGAGACTCTAGCTTAGCACTTTTAGCGAAGTGAAATTCACTCATATAGAATTATCACAGAACAGTAAAAAAATTCCAAGAGATACCTCATTAGCATGAATAATAACAAAAATCAGAGAAGTTAAGAACAAGAACAGAAAAAAATACGCAATTGCTCGAAGAAGTTTATTATACTAAAATATAATGTACATAAACGTTTCCTATCCATCATTGCTTAGAAGAGGTTCTTCCGATATTTGTTATATGAGACATACTGATTATAAAAGGAGTATGTTTCAGCGAATCACAGCGTACTATAGTGAAGAACCACGATAAGAAAAGAGTCAACCAACCTTTCTATTATTAATCCTCAAGAGACAGAAAGCTCATAATGCCCCGAAAGTTCCTAGTTGAAGAGAGAGCCGGCGACCTCGCTGGCCAAGGTGGGGTTTGGCAAGCACGAAGATAAGCAGTACAAACTTGCCTCGTGGGTGGGCCGTCATTATCTTGCTGAAATGTAAGTCCAGGATAGCTTGTCATGCAGGGCAACAAAACGGGGCATAGAATATCGCCAACGTACCGTTGTGCTGTAAGGGTGCCGCGGATGTTGAGAGAATTAGATTAGGAAATGAGACACTGAAAGTAGTAGATGAGTTTTGCTATTTGGTTAGCAAAATAACTGACGATGGCCGAAGTAGAGAGGGCATGTAACGCAGACTGGAAATAACAATAAAAGCATTTATGAAAAATAGAAATTTATTAAAATCTAATATAAGTTTAAGTGTTAGGAAGTCTTTTGTGAAGATATTTATGAGGGGTGCAGCCTTGGGCGGAAGTAAAACGTGGACTATAAGCGGTTCAGACAAAACAAGAATAGGAAGTAGTAGAGAAATTTGGATATTTGGCAGCAAAACTGCTGACGGTGACAGAAGTAAAATATAAACTGCAGACTGGCAATATCAGGGAAAGCTTTTCTGGTAAAGAGAAATAGATTGCAAATTTAAGTGTCAGAATGTATTTTCTGAACGTAATTGTCTGAAGCCTCTTATATAACTGAAACATAGACGATGAACAATGTCAAGAAGAACAGTAGAAAAGCTTTAAAAATGTGCTATTATAGGAGAATTCCGAAGATAAGATGGGCAGATAGTGAAACCAGAGGAGAGATACTGAAGCGAGACGGAGACAAAAGGGCTTTATGACACAGCTTGACTAAAAGAAAGAAGAGGTTGACAGGACACTTACTGAAGCATCAGTAAGTAGTCGATTTGGTAACGGAGGAAAGTGCGAGGGGTAAACATGATATAGGGACGCCAAGGTTACACCGTAGTAAGAAGGTTCAGATTGATGTGGGCTGCAGTAGTTATTCAGAGATGAAAACACTTCGGTAAGGCGGACTAGCAGGGAGAACTGCAACAAACTAACCTTCGCACTGAGGACCATGTAACACCTCGGTTCAGTTTACAGTGAGAAAAGCTATAGAAAGAATAATTTAAAATTAAGAATAGAATTTTTAGAGGGGAAAATAGTGTACAATCAGAGTTCGGTAATTGCAGATCAAAATTATAGTATATCAGCAAGTAGTCTAACGTCTAATTACAGCAAAGCCACGGAAGCTCCGTCATGGAGAAGGCAGTGACGTTAAACTCTTGTGATGAAAAACCTATAAAAAGGCCTGATCGTCATTATTGCCGCTTTTTTCCTTGATTGTTTCGTTAAAGGGCGGGGAACCTGTGTCAGTCAGCGAGACAATAATTAGATTGGACTTTATCGTGTTAAGATTCACGATAAACTGTTAGAATATTATGGAGATTAAATGTGATGTAGTGTACGATCTCTGACTGTTGGTAGCAACGGAGTATTAAGGGGATTTTAGGACTTTAGTGCTAGATTGGAACTTTACGGACATATAGACGACAGAAACTCAAATTATCTGTTGATAAGAGTGAATTCAGAGGTACCAGTATTCAGATATCAACGTGTGGACTTTTGAAAGTGTCGTGTGCCGTTAGTTGCGAATCTGGACGTAGAGCGCGTGCATATCGGCATTTACGGACTATTTAGATTCCTCCACGCTAGTTAAAGGCGCTTCAGTCTGGAACCGCGCGACCGCTACGGTCGCAGGTTCGAATCCTGCCTCGGGCATGGGTGTGTGTGATGTCCTTAGGATAGTTAGGTTTAAGTAGTTCTAAGTTCTAGGGGACTGATGACCTCAGATGTTAAGTCCCATAGTGCTCAGAGCCATTTGAGCCTCCACGCTAGGAACCTTTTAAATAGACCGTCATCCATCACCGTCTTAATCCTTGAATATAGAGTGAAAGTGAAATACAAGAGTGTTGTACTTATTTCATTTACCTAGTACTAATCAGTGAAGGTTTTACGGAACCAAAGCTAGTCAGCAGTAAGTCAGCACCATCTAGCGGAAAGCGTAGGCATTAACTAACACGCTAACTGAAGTGAACGTTTACGTGTTTTACGGACTGCTTAACATGAACTTTTGTGACTCTTTGACGTACCCACTCCCTCCGAAAGGTGGCGCAGGCTGTCTTAATCATAAAAGGGGAGAGTTTTAGCAGGGAAAATTACTAAATAAAAGCGATATTTACAAGACTCGCAGTAATAGCAAAACACAAGGCCCGCACCTCAATGGAGAGTCGTCGCTGTCACGTTGGGAAGTAAAGCCGGAAAACCTACCGACGATACGTAACTACGAGCAGACGTCGACGTGGAGTACCTAAAAAGGGAACCACAAGAAAGTTGGGGAGTTTCCAGTACTTGGACAACATTGCACACACGGAACTCAATGCCCCTATCACTACACAGGATCTCATTGCTACACTCCGCACTAAACGCAACACCGCTCCTGGTCACGATCGTGTCACCTACCGTCACCTTCGTGAAGCTCCTGTCTCTTTCCTCTCCACTCTGGCCAGGCTCTACGATGTCGTCCTGTCCACTGGTTACTACCCCGACCTGTGGAAAACCTCCCGTATCCTGATGTTCCTTAAACCTGGCAAACCGCCGTCCGCCGTCTCCTCCTACCGTCCCATCAGCCTTACCTCGGTCTTCAGCAAGGTCCTGGAATCCATCCTTACCCAACGCATCCACCAGCATCTCCGCCAGCATCGCCTCCTTCCCATTACCCAGCGTGGCTTTCGGCCGTCCTTCTCTTCCGACGACCTTCTTCTTCACCTCACTCATCTCCTTTCCCACCAGCTTAATTCCCGTCGCTCCGCAATCTTCCTCTCCCTGGACCTCGGACGAGCTTATGACCGCGTATGGCATTCCGGTCTCCTCTTCAAGCTCCAAACCTTCGCCCTTCCCATTAACTACGTCCGTCTGATCGGCTCCTTTCTCTCCCACCGTCCTTCCTATGACACCATCCATAACACAGATTCCTACACCTTTTTCCCCTCCGCCGGTGTGCCCCAAGGCTCCGTCCTCTCCCCCCTTCTGTACCTTTTGTACACGGCGGACATGCCGCCGCCGTCACCCCCCGTCCACCTTCTCCAGTTTGCCGATGACACCGCCTTCCTTGCCCCTGCCCCCACCCTGCAGCGCTCCCAACACCTTCTCCAATCCCATCTTGACTGGTTCACCGCTTGGTGCAACCAGTGGGTGCTCAAGGTCAATCCCTCCAAAACCCAGGTGATCATTGTAGGCAAAAACACCCCTTCCTTCCGCCTCCGTGATTTCTATCTCACCATCTATGGCCGTCCTATCACCCTCACTCCCACCCTTAAGTACCTTGGCGTCACCCTCGACTGTCGCCTCTCCTGGACTCCCCATCTCCGGACAATCCAAGCTAAGGCAACTCCCGACTCCATCTCCTCAACCTCCTTTCCGGCCGCACGTGGGGTCTGGACCCCTCCACCGTCCTCCACACCTATAAATCCCTCATCCGCCCTAACCTTTGTTACGCCCATCCGACCTGGATCTCCGCCCCCCCCCCCTACCTTTTATAAATCCCTCCAAATCCTTGAACGCCATGCTCTCCGCCTCGCCTATCGCATCCGTTTCCCCTCCACCACGCGGATCCTGTACGATCTCATCCCCTTCCCCCACCTCATCCTTTTCCTTGAAAGGATATGGATCCTGTACACCTCCCGCAAACTCGATCCTTCTCACCTGCTTGTCTCACCCATCCTCTCCCACCCCCGCCCGCTGCCGCGCCTGTATTCCCACGTCCCACCCGGTCTCCATCTCTCCACCCTCCTTACCCTCTCCCAAGGTGGCTTCCACCAGCTCCCTCTCCCTGATGATGCCCTCCTCCCCTCCATCTACCCCTCCTACCAACTTGGATCCTCCCTCCCTCTTCCTGTTTTTGCTCCTTTGGGCACCCTCCCACCCTTCTCTCCCTCTTTCCTCCCTCCTCCATTTCTCCCCACTCCTCCCCCGGGCTTCCCCTCCCCTGTCCCTCTCCTCTTCCCCCCATCTCCTCAGCCATTGGCATCTTTGTTCTCCCCTCTTCCCCACCTCCCCCTTCTCCCCGTCTTGCCAGGTCCCCGGACTCGCACACACTAAGTGGACATTCGCGCGCCGGGGATCATTGCCATCAGTGTCTCGTGTGTGCCGTCGTGTTTAGTGTTCAGTGTTCACCGTCATGCTCCATCGTTCACCTGTGCCATCGCCATCTTCAGTGTTAGTGTGTCGTGACAACAGTTTGTAGTGTGGATTATCGTCGAGTGTGAACGGCTCCGTGTTTGTCTTTATGTGTCTACTGTTTTATTACCCACCGCTATGTAACTTATGTGTATTCTTTCTGTTGGTTTCTCATTGTTTATTCTATGGCTGAAGAGCAGCGTAGAATGCTGCTGACAGCCTGCCTGTTGTACAGGTTTTAAAATAACAATAAAGAAAAAAAAACAAAAAGTTGGGGATGCTTCAACCAGAACAACAACAACAACAGCTGCTGAAGGATAGAGATTAAAAGAAACCATTCAGTCTTTACTCTCCACTCTCTAATATCGTCAGTAGCGGGATGGCTGCCACTAACCTACTCTACATATCATTACTATCCACGTGAACAATGCAATATTTGGTCTCGCGGTTAAGGCGCTGCAGTCCGGAACCGCGCGACTGCTACGGTCGCAGGTTCGAATCCTGCCTCGGGCATGGATGTGTGTGATGTCCTTAGGTTAGTTAGGTTTAAGTAGTTCTAAGTTCTAGGGGACTGATGACCACAGATGTTAAGTCCCATAGTGCTCAGAGCCATTTGAACCAACCAATGCAATATTATACTGCTGTTACTTTTCCTGGTGACCTTATTCTCCACTGGGTTGCAGCTACGCTACGATTAGGATCACTGTCCAAGTACGAGAGTGATAAATGTCAGAGGGCTCAACGAAATGTCCATATATCTTACGCCAGTCGGGTACAACCGGATGCCATTAATGCCTGCAACTTCTGATGATATCGACATCGGCTTGAACGCTACTAGCCCCACCTGCTCGGGAATATATGAGGGTCATTCGGAAAGTAAGGATTTTTTTTTTCATGAGGCCGCGTCCCCCCTCCACCACCGTCGACCGACCACTGACCTTGGTACTAATCCGCTTCAGTTTAGCGGCAGCTACTATCCTATACGGTTGATTACTGCTTAGCTGTGCGACTGTCAAATGTGTGACAATATTGACGATCCTTTCAAGTGTGAGGTGAGCTGTGCTATCTGCTTTTTATACGCGCAAAAAGTCCCACCTATTGAAATTTATAGACAGATGACTGACGTTTATGGTAATGAGATTAATGAAGCGTCAGTTCGAAGGTGATATAATATGTTCACAACGAAGATCGCTCGGGCCGATCCTAAGTGGTGACTGATGGACTCAAAGCAAGGATTGAAACAAAAATTCAAGAAGATAGGCATTTAACAATTAGTGGACTGCAGCGGCCTTCTGTGAGATGCTTCAACGACTTCGCCACGCCAGTAAAAACAAGCAGCGCAAAATGCTAACATGTGGAGTCATCCTCCTCCACGATAATGCACGTCCACGTACAGCAGGAGAGGCAAAGGACTTGCTTCAGCGGTTTCTGTGGGAAATGTTTCAACATCCGCCATACTGTCCGGACTTAGCCTCAAGTGATTATCACTTATTCCCCAAAAGATGTTTTGAGTGGATAACGCTATGGAAGTGACGATGAACTTAAAGAAGCCGTTAATTAGTGGTTCAACAACTTGGCGGCAACTGAGTAAGCAGAAGGCGTAGAAAAGCTGGTAAAACGGTACGACAAGTGCCTTAATTTGAACGGTGACTACGTAGAAAAGTAGCCGGGTTATCAAATTGTGTGTAAAATATAGTTTCGTTTAATTATAACAAATAAAAATTTCTGTTGAGGTTCAAAATGGTTCAAATGGCTCTGAGCACTATGGGATTTAACTTCTTAGGTCATCAGTCCCCTAGAACTTACAACTACTTAAACCTAAGTAACCTAAGGACATCACACACATCCATACCCGAGGCAGGATTCGAACCTGCCACCGTATCGGTCGCGCGGTTCTATACTGTAGCGTCTAGAACCGCTCGGCCACCCAATCCGGCTTCTGTTGAGGGAAACGTTTTTTACCTTCCGAATGACCCTCGTGTTATGTAACTTATGTAACAGGGAACGACTTTGTCACGCCTGAGCCGGCCGGAGTGGCCGACCGGTTCTAGGCGCTTCAGTCTGGAACCGCGCGACAGTTACGGTCGCAGGTTCGACTCCTGCCTCGGGCATGGATGTGTGTGATGTTCTTAGGTTAGTTAGGTATAAGTAGTTCTAAGTTCTAGGGGACTGATGACCTAAGATGTTAAGTCCCACAGTGCTCAGAGCCATTTTTTGTCACACCTGAAGTAAAAGTAGTAATTAACAGAAATATGAATGCAGCGCACAGCAGTGTACATTGTGAAAGAATTCAACAGAAGGTGGTGGAAGTGACTGAAGAGTGCTGTCGAGTAATTACAGGACCTCGGCAGAAGCTGAAGATGCGTGGCAACAGTACTAGACTGATTAAACATTGGCATGAAAAATATTGCGTGCTGCAGAATTTCGACCGCTGAGTAAGCTGAATTCCCAGACAAAAGTGCGAGAGATAAAGGCGTTAAATGTGACTTTACCCTGAGCTGTTCCTGAGTTCACACATATGGAAGTGCGCAACAAGCATTTTTTCTGTTTCAATATACGCATTAACAGTCAGCAAGGTTCTATTTTTTATGTATCTGATATCGAAGTTAATGTAGGCTTCGTTAGCTCAGCAGAGTACGTTCTCCAGAGATTAGCGCTAGATTTTCGTTTAAGTATATGTTTCTATCATAGCGGATAAGACACCAGTAATTCTTGTACGGGAATAATTCTAAGGCTAGCCGTAATTTAGAATTTACAGTTAGCTGCGGAACTCCCAATGAAGCTACAGAACGAGTGGGAGCAGTGTTAAAGACATCAGAGTAACGCAATGTCAGTCCAGCAATACTGATTCAAATTTCCCCTCGTTTTCTAACATTACTGTATCCGGATACTACAATGATTCTTTCTATGAAGCGATGGTTGATTTTTCCCGCTATATTGCTCCTGTTGCCTCTACTATAGAAATCTATGAAACTTTAAACTCTAACCTTCCTTCCTATCTGATGAGAATGTTACCCATCTTGGTTATCTAATTCTCACAAACTAAACCGAACGAACAGTATCACCTCGGACAGAAGGCTAAACAGATACCACCTGGTGACCGTCAAATTTTTACACTATGCCCTAACTACAACATACTTCCTGTATCACAGTGAATATTATGAGAGGACGGATGGCACAGCGATGGATCCCCATTATCACCAATTGTCGCGAACTTCCTCATAAAGCATTTTCAAGAACAAGCGGCGAAATCCAAAATGTTGTGCCCATTTTGCCTCCTCTGGTACGTTGACAATGTTACGTCACCAGCTCGCTTAACAGGCTTAGACTCGACAACGCTTGGGAATCGACAAGGGAACTATACTTGTATCAATCTTAAATGACGTAGAAGGATCATAGGAAACCTAGGTATTGGTGTCCAGAGGGATATTTGAACTCACTCCCCAGAATGCGAGTTTGTTGCTTCACTGGATAGGAAGTTATTAAACAAGAAAAAACAAATTAATTTTGATGAGGGTGCGAGGAGCTGGAAATGATCCTGCTGTATGTCGCGTTCAGAAATTCGAAATGACTACGTATGGGAACGAAGGTCAAGACCACGACGGACGGGCAGTGATATGCATCAGTTTTATAACGAAAATGAAAACACATCACTTCGTATCTCGTTGAGACAATTCCTAGCATCAGCAAGAAAAATCTGTACACGTAAAGATGTCTACGCGTAACAACAGCCAAAGTAATATCTTGAGGATATCGCACTAATATCAACTGACAGCACGAGTTATACAGGGTGTTTCAAAAATGACCGGTATATTTGAAACGGCTATAAAAACTAAACGAGCAGCGATAGAAATACTCCGTTTGTTGCAATATGCTTGGGACAACAGTAAATTTTCATGCGGACAAACTTTCGAAATTACAGTAGTTACAATTTTCAACAACAGATGGCGCTGCAAGTGATGTGAAAGATATAGAAGACAACGCAGTCTGTGGGTGCGCCATTCTGTACGTCGTCTTTCTGCTGTAAGCGTGTGCTGTTCAGAACGTGCAAGTGTGCTGTAGACAACATGGTTTATTCCTTAGAACAGAGGATTTTTCTGGTGTTGGAATTCCACCGCCTAGAACACAGTGTTGTTGCAACAAGACGAAGTTTTCAACGGAGGTTTAATGTAACCAAAGGACCGAAAAGCGATACAATAAAGAATCTGTTTGAAAAATTTCAATGGACTGGGAACGTGACGGATGAACGTGCTGGAAAGGTAGGGTGACCGCGTACGGCAACCACAGAGGGCAACGCGCAGCTAGTGCAGCAGGTGATCCAACAGCGGCCTCGGGTTTCCGTTCGCCGTGTTGCAGCTGCGGTCCAAATGACGCCAACGTCCACGTATCGTCTCATGCGCCAGAGTTTACACCTCTATCCATACAAAATTCAAATGCGGCAACCCTTCAGCGCCGCTACCATTGCTGCACGAGAGACATTCGCTAACGATATAGTGCACAGGATTGATGACGGCGATATGCATGTGGGCAGCATTTGGTTTACTGACGAAGCTTATTTTTACCTGGACGGCTTCGTCAATAAACAGAACTGGCGCATATGGGGAACCGAAAAGCCCCATGTTTCCGTCCCATCGTCCCTGCATCCTCAAAAAGTACTGGTCTGGGCCGCCATTTCTTCCAAAGGAATCATTGGCCCATTTTTCAGATCCGAAACGATTACTGCATCACGCTATCTGGACATTCTCCGTGAATTTGTGTCGGTACAAACTGCCTTAGACGACACTGCGAACACCTCGTGGTTTATGCAAGATGGTGCCCGGCCACATCGCACGGCCGACTTCTTTAATTTCCTGAATGAATATTTCGATGATCGTGTGATTGCTTTGGGCTATCCGAAACATACAGGAGGCGGCGTGGATTGTCCTCCCTATTCGCCAGACATGAACCCCTGTGACTTCTTTCTGTGGGGACACTTGAAAGACCAGGTGTACCGCCAGAATCCAGAAACAATTGAACAGCTGAAGCAGTACATCTCATCTGCATGTGAAGCCATTCCGCCAGACACGTTGTCAAAAGTTTCGGGTAATTTCATTCAGAGACTACACCATATTATTACTACGCATGGTGGATATGTGGAAAATATCGTACTATAGAGTTTCCCAGACCGCAGCGCCATCTGTTGTTGAAAATTGTAACTACTGTAATTTCGAAAGTTTGTCTGCCTGAAAATGTACTGTTATCCCAAGCATATTGCAACAAACGGTGTATTTCTATCGCTGCTCGTTTAGTTTTTATTGCCGTTTCAAATATACCGGTCATTTTTGAAACACCCTGTATGTTCGGTGTTCAATAATCATGCATTGAATTCCTGATCTAGAAGGGGACAGGGGAAAAGTTTCTGGAAACCTTCAGGCAATAAAAATAAAAGACGAGTAAATCGTAGGATTCAAGCTTTCTCCCACGTGCACTTTGATTCTCTGGTTGCAAAAATTGGAAATTTGTGGTAAGGTCTTACGGGGCGAAACAGCTGAGGCCATAGGTCCCTAAGCTTACGAACTACTTAATCTAACTTTAACTTACGCTAAGGACAACACACACACCCATGCCCAAGGGAGGACTCGAACCTCCGACGGAGAGTGCCGCGCGGACCGTGACAAGGCGCCTAGATCGCGCGGTTGACCCGCGCGGCTCTCTGGTTGCAATAACTTGCTTCGTCAGTTGGCAGTTTGCCAGTGCACTCAGTGGTTAGACTTAGTAATCACAGAAATTTCCATAGTTATTCAACATCCTTAGAAAACGTGGCCTATGTTACTAAACGAACTTGAAACGTTGTTCCTCTACCAGTCGCCTGACTCCAAGAGGAGAGGGTATGTTCATCACTGTAATTTATTTAATTTATTTATACCTTAAATCCAGCCAAACATGCTTCACAACTTCTAAGATGAAATATGACAGTAGAGATTGATTCATGGAAAAGACAAAAGAAAAAAATTGAAGGTATTTTAATATCGTCTTTGCCACTACAACAAAATTCGTGTTTTTCTCACTAAAGGCGTTTCGTTTGGTTGAAGTAAAACATCATCAGTGGTCTGTAATGGAAGATAATTACAAATTGTTTTGCATTCTGGATCGAAAACGAGTTCGTTACAAAAGATGTTGGTTTTTACTTATGGCATTTTATACCTGGTTTTCGCTCACATTAGGAAGCCCCATCTGCTTCTATATCTATATCTATAGCCGCAAGCCACCTTGCGGTGTGTGACGGTGGGTACTTTGTGTACCACGTCACTTCCTACCATGTTACTTCCCCCCCTTTCCTCTTTAAGTCTCGAAAAATTCGTGGATAGAACGACTGCCGGTAAGCCAGTGTGGGCGCGAATCTCACTGATTTTACCGTCATGAGCTTTTCGCGAGATATACATAGGAGGAAACAATATATTTGTTGAATCTTCTAGGAAAGTACGCTCTCGGAACTTTAACAGCAAACCACACCGTGATGCAGAATGCCTCTCTTGCAGCAAATAAATTATACGTTGTCGTGTTGGAAGTCAGATCTGGAAGCTGGAGAGTTCGGTAGAGATTGAATAAGAGTCCCTAACCGTTCTTTCCACTAACCTGTCGTCTTCCAAAGTTGTGTCCTCAGCATAGAAGACAGCTAGTCTGTCGTGGGATCTTCTTCGGCAGAGCCCAGGCTAGTATCTCTATTTACAGAGGGCAAGCTCTGTAGTACTGACAATGATGGTAGGCGACACCTCTCATTAATGTATCCTGTTTGTTTATATTTTAAAATATCACTTTTTACGCTGTCTTCTACAACACTTGACATAGCTTTCTTAATAGTACGGTAACTTTTCTGACAACTTCCGATACAGAGTACGACATATCCGTCCGAAACAGAGATACACGTCCGGCCCTCCGGAACAGAGTTGCGTGACCGGGCCTTCAGAACCCCCGAAACAGTCTGACTAGTGACTACTGCAGCCGAAGTACGTCGTCTCCCAAGCGTGCCAAAGCGACCCGAAGGTGGCCGAAGCACTTCGGTTGTAATATCATTACTCTTATGTCTCTCAAAACTAGTGAAATTTAATAAAAAAACCGTAGACTCGTAGGGTAACCATGAGAGATTGTCGTACTGAAAACTGGCTCAAATACAATGAGAAGAATATAAATAATTAATAAGAGAAGTTAAGCGTTTTGGTGCCAAACACCCGAATGTGCCAACCAATCAGAAGCAAGTTCAGTACAATTGGCGGACTCTCCCACGGGAATGATACATACTGTAACATCTGCTGCTTGTACCCCACTCCACTTTTGTACCATATGCTACTTCACGTATATCAAGCTGTATCAAGGCGAGCTTCTTGCAAGATACAATACTGGCGGCCACAGCCAGGAATATCACAAGCGTCTGTCACTGTAGTTAGCTGATCATCTCTGTAACGCTTCCGCGCTTGCTAAATGAACGTGTAAGGAAATGACTCACGAGCAAAGTTCAGGTATTGGTCGAACGAGAGACATGTATGCTACCTCCTTTGTTGATGGCCTACATTTTCCGAGGATTCCTCAGATGAATCTGTCCGGCATCTTTCTTTCATGCATTCCACTCCAAACTCTCCGTACACATACTCCTAGATGTCTTATGGAAGTAACTGCTGCCAGCGATTGTTCTGCAGTCGTGTAATCATAAAATAGTGGATCTTTCTGTCTATGTATACGCACATCATTTCATTTATTTATGTCGAGGGTCAATTTCTATTCCTTGCAGAAAGCGTCGATCCACTGCAGATCTTCCTGCACTTCACTAGAATTTTCTAGCGTTGCGACGTCTCTAGATACAACATTATCATGCGCAAAATACCTCATGGAACTTTTGAAATTGTCTACTATGTCAGTTCTACATTTTGTGAAAAATAATGGATCCATGACACACACTTGGAGTACTTCCGAAGTCACTTTTGCGTTTGAAGACTGTTTTCTGTTTGCTGGAAACTCTTCAGTCCAATCATACAGTTGGTCTGATACTCCGTAAGCTCATATTTTGTTCATTAGGAGGCAGTATAGAACTGTACTGAATGCCTTATGGAAGTCAAGAAACACGCCATCTACAGGGTGAGTCAGGAGGAAAGGTACACGCTTTCAGGGGTGATAGTATTAGTGATTTTAAATAAAAAAATGTCACGTGAACATATACCCTGTTTTTCACAGTTTCCAAAGAAACGAATGAAAACAATGGGAAACAGGACTACTGCACGTAATAGTAAATGAAACTTTGTGATCTAATGTTTGTTTTAGTTAGTTGTGTACATTTTCTGGCAAAAGATGTTGTAAGGTACCTCTTATTACAGATAAGAGCGCATTTTGCTTTATTTACACTTATGGTGTTTCACATACGTGATGTGAACGCATCAGCGCTGCAGTACCTACGGCGCAAAGAGCGAGCGGTAGATTCCCACATTGGCTAGCAGACGTGGTTGGCCATCTGGCGCTTTCAGAGCCAATGGGATGGGTCTGAAACAGAAATCGCTCGTGACATCAGCAAAAAGATACGTAGGGAAAGTGCATTCATTGTGGCGTGAATCAAGTATATGTTATTGATAAATATTTGCCAACAAAAGCTGCCTTTGTCACTCAGACATTAGAAGGAGTCTACAGGTCATAAATGCCATCTCCCAGTAATTTTACAAGCCAAGAAACGTTAAATTAATAAATAAATTGATAATTTTGGCATAATCTAAGATGTAAGATCTTGTGCGAACTATATCGATTGTACACTCAAGTTACAGACTGTGCGCTGTTATGGCATAAAGTCAAGCACCGACACGGCAATTGGAAACGATAGAGATGGCTGTGAGACGACGTCAGCCATTCGCACGCTGACCGACCCCTCTCGAGGACGACAACGTGACAGCAGCGGCCCCTATGTAAAGAGGACATAAGCGCCGCACCCGACTTGTAGATTTAAAGTCAACACGGAGGCGAATGCAACCTGAAGGTTTGGGGAGCAAAACCAGTGGACTTGCCCACTGACTAGCTGATACGGACGCAATAACTCCGCCATCTTGCAATTCTTTAAGTTCAGCAGTGACTTTGTCTCGTAAGGCAATGGTAACAGTTCTGGACTGGCCGGTTCTAAGCGCTTCAGTCTGGAAGCGCGCGACCGCTACGGTCGCAGGTTCGAATCCAGCCTCGGGTATGGATGTGTGTGATGTCCTTAGGTTAGTTAGGTTTAAGTAGTTCTAAGTTCTAGGGGACTGATGACCTCAGATGTTAAGTCCCATAGTGCTCAGAGCCATTTGAACCATTTTTTTAACAGTTCTGGCCCAGCAAAATTTCGGCTGAGCATTATCTTTCGTAGTAATATGTGCAACAAAACTGTTAGACTTGTCTAAACCTTCAGAAAAAGAGTTCAGGCATTGAATGCAGTCACTGCCAACACATTGCCCTGAATTTGAAAGCCAAACAAATCAAACGAATGAATGCCAAATATGTTCTCACATTCACGTGATTGTAGCACAGTGAAATTCGTGTATGCAAGCGATACGTGGCAGGCAAAGTACATTCTCTGAGAACAGGAATGTCTTGTCCATTATAAGCCGTCAGGTGCGTGCTAGTTTTAGACAGGCATGGGGAGCCTGATAGTTCATATATGTTACTATTGAAACACTGTCACATCCAGCCAGGTCTACTTTCTTCATGAGTCGTTTGGTTTTACACACCTCATCTGGCATTACTGCCGGTGTTTTCTTTACTAACTCTCTGCGTTTCCAATCCATGTCTTGGAATATCCCAACATTATAAGGAATCTTCGAATGCCTGAACGATCTCTCTCTCTTTTTACTGTGTTATATACCAGTTCACCTGATGAAACTGACGACTACCTAATATAAGCTTCTGCTTTTGATTTCTTTTTATTCATATTTTTTCAGTTGCTTCTTTTATCAAATTTTCTTTCAATCTCTTTGCATCCCATAAATTTGTTTGTGAGTAGTTTTGTCTACTACCACATATCCTGTTATGTTCATAACATCGTGTGCTTGGAACTCAGTTTTCTCCTTATACTTAACTTGTTGTACTTTCCTTTTATGTTTCGTTTTTATACCTGCAACATCTTCAGCTCTCTTCGTAAATTCCTCTAGTACTTAAATTCCCTTTTATTTGTATCTAGTCTTCATTTTATAAGACGCTAAAATTGTTGCTTTATTTGATTTGGTATATCACCTGCTTCAAATAAACAGTTATAATCTTCATTTCGATTCCCGGTCTGATAATTTTTTCCTTACTACATTTGTATCTAATTCTACTCAGTAGCACTAGTACGTGATCCACTGATGTTCAGAAGTAGTTTACGATCGCTGCAATCTGTACAATACTGTTTATTTAGTTGCAGCCACATGAACATTATTCCATTGGAATCTACACACCATACGGCGCACAGTCACCCTCTTATAGGCGTGACCGCAACGGAAAAGATCGACAAAGGAAAGGATCTCGGCCAAATTTCGGCCTCCGACCTTTCTGCAGATGAAGTATTCATGACCTATTCCGTGTAGCACCAAAAAGCTGAAATCGCGATATATAACATGTAGTAACATACATGGATCGTGACGTTTTAACAGCAGACCGCTCAGAAACCTGATGACGTCAAATAATCAGAGCGGCCACATTTGATGGTAAAATCCATGAATTTGCTAATAAACTCATTGCTCTATACGAAAAACATGCCCCTGTACGAGCAATCCATGCAAGAAACCCCATGTCCCATGGTTGACAGCAAAATTGCGTCCAATGACTAAATGATGAGTGACACTGCTCATAGACGATTCAAGATTAATGCCAAACCTGGATGCTACGAAACATACAGAAAGCTACAAAACAGGGTTCAGCAATGCGTTTGTAATGCCAAAATCAGACACGCTCCTTCCTTTGTATGCACCAAAACGAGATCCACGATCCTGTGGAAGAATCTTCGTAGCTTGGGTGTTGGAAAGTCAAAATCAAGGTCCCGGCTGACGAACTGAATGAATTTTTCTCTGCACCAACCAACCCCCATGCGGCAAGGAACTGTCGCCCACAAGAATGTCTTAATTTCTTAACTAACCACGACACTTTCCTCCTAAATCACAACAAGAAAAACAGTAATGAGAATCTCTTCAGAAGCGATAGGTAGCGACGGTATTAGCATAATCGTGATCAAGAACGAAGGCAATAGCGTAATTTCTATCTTAAGAGACAAATTTAATTTTTCTCTCGCGAGTAGTCCGATTTATTCCTTAGATCGAAAACCCGCAAATATCTTGTGATTACCGACCAATTAGCGTATTACCTGCTGTTTTCAAACCCCTGGAATATAATGTTCACGACTCAGTTACTTAATACTTATGCGAATCCGACTTGTTTGACAAATATTAATCAGGCTTTTGCAAACACCATAGCACAAACACTGCGCTAACCAGTGTAACTGATGACCTGAAATATGGCACGGAAAACCGTGAGGTCACAATATTGACTCTATTGAACTCCAGCTAAGCTTTTGACACTATCCTCTTTGACGTACTGCGACAGCTAATTCTCTCGGATAGTGCCCTGAAGTGATTTGAAAGCTGCTTGAAAAATAGACAGCTAAGTGTTGTCTGTGGGAAAGAAAAATCTTCCTGGAAATATATTCTTTCAGGAGTGCCACAAGGGTCAGTCTCACCTTTGTTTCCCTCGTATGTCAGTGATATTTCATCAGTTCTGTCTTCCTGTTAATACTCGTATCATTTCTATGCCGATGACCTCCATGTCTACGTAAGCACCGGACCTGAATATATAAATACTACAATTGCCCAGATGAATGATGATCTGTCTTCAGTGGTAACATAGGCGAAAAACCTGGGGCTTAAACTAAATGCAGAAAATTCGGAAGTAACCTTAGTATCCCATAAGAAATTAAAGAGTTCGGAATTCCGCCATCACTTGCCTCCCACTCAATCTAACGGCAACGAAATATCGTATCAGAAAGCAGTGAAGAACTTGAGTGTAATTTTGCATGAGCATTTAAACTGGACAGAGAATACTGTCTCAATATGCTGGAAGACTTCCGCTTGGCTCTATGCCCTGAAAAAGTTTCGGAACGTATTTCGACAGGCTGTGACACGCAGACTCGTGCAATCACTGTTTTCTACGGAATCTCCACTATTTTGATGTAATTCAGCAAGATACAAGTACTGAAAACACAAGACAGTTAGAGCTGAGTATGGATGCTTGAGTGCATTAGATCTGCAGCATCCGTCGATATGATCATGTCAGTAGTTCATATGTCCAATAAGGATAGTTGCGGTAAGGCAAGTTACGGGACTACCATACGCTGTGTCTACTTCACAGGCTCCTCGGTGCATAAGCACCCTAGCATATCTCGCTTCAGAGATTAAACACCTTTTGTGCAATCATAAACACAAGGTCTCGCCTATCCAGTATCCTAGCTGTGCCGATTCGTAAAGCAAGACCATTTGCAAACTCCATCGCTGTCGCTACTGTCTGCCTCTGGAACTAGCTACCCTGCACTCTTTGCACGATTCACTGCCCTCTCACTTTTAAGAAAAAGTTGAAGGAATTCCTCCTGTCATCCTCAGAGTGTTTCCCCAAAATTTACGTAACTAGTCACCTTCCCCTCTGTCAATTAGCAAAGTCAGTGCTCCTTCCTTCTCCTAGATATGCTTCTATTTCTTTTCCTTTCTCTATGAATCACCCCACTTTCCCTTCCCTTATAGTCTTTAACCGTATCTCATCACATTCATTTCTAAATGAATGTAACATGCAATGTAGAGCTCCTGGTTACTTGCAAGAGAGGACTTGATGTTCCTAATCTTGCCGCATTAAATAAACCAATGAATAAATAATAAAATAAAATAAATTCACTTTCTCTATAGTTTTATAAAATAAGGCCAATTTTATTTTTAGTTCCATTTGATCCTTTCTATTGCATTTGCTTTCTTATTGAAGTATATGGTAAGGATGCACATCGTGTTCTTCCTGGCAGATTCTGTTAATGTACAAACTCTATTGTTTCTACCATCATACCAAAAGTTTTCTAGTGAGATTTGTTCTTTTATTTATTCTTTGTTTTGCGTGTAGTAGTTGCACTTGCAGTCATTTATCGGTTTCTGCTGCTCTTTGTACAAGTCTGCTATTTCCCTAGCGGACTGTCACCATTTTAAATTTGAATTACACTCCTGGAAATGGAAAAAAGAACACATTGACACCGGTGTGTCAGACCCACCATACTTGCTCCGGACACTGCGAGAGGGCTGTACAAGCAATGATCACACGCACGGCACAGCGGACACACCAGGAACCGCGGTGTTGGCCGTCGAATGGCCCTAGCTGCGCAGCATTTGTGCACCGCCGCCGTCAGTGTCAGCCAGTTTGCCGTGGCATACGGAGCTCCATCGCAGTCTTTAACACTGGTAGCATGCCGCGACAGCGTGGACGTGAACCGTATGTGCAGTTGACGGACTTTGAGCGAGGGCATATAGTGGGCATGCGGGAGGACGGGTGGATGTACCGCCGAATTGCTCAACACGTGGGGCGTGAGGTCTCCACAGTACATCGATGTTGTCGCCAGTGGTCGGCGGAAGGTGCACGTGCCCGTCGACCTGGGACCGGACCGCAGCGACGCACGGATGCACGCCAAGACCGTAGGATCCTACGCAGTGCCGTAGGGGACCGCACCGCCACTTCCCAGCAAATTAGGGACACTGTTGCTCCTGGGGTATCGGCGAGGACCATTCGCAACCGTCTCCATGAAGCTGGACTACGGTCCCGCACACCGTTAGGCCGTCTTCCGCTCACGCCCCAACATCGTGCAGCCCGCCTCCAGTGGTGTCGCGACAGGCGTGAATGGAGGGACGAATGGAGACGTGTCGTCTTCAGCGATGAGAGACGCTTCTGCCTTGGTGCCAATGATGGTCGTATGCGTGTTTGGCGCCGTGCAGGTGAGCGCCACAATCAGGACTGCATACGACCGAGGCACACAGGGCCAACACCCGGCATCATGGTGTGGGGAGCGATCTCCTACACTGGCTGTACACCACTGGTGATCGTCGAGGGGACACTGAATAGTGCACGGTACATCCAAACCGTCATCGAACCCATCGTTCTACCATTCCTAGACCGGCAAGGGAACTTGCTGTTCCAACAGGACAGTGCACGTCCGCATGTATCCCGTGCCACCCAACGTGCTCTAGAAGGTGTAAGTCAACTACCCTGGCCAGCAAGATCTCCGGATCTGTCCCCATTGAGCATGTTTGGGACTGGATGAAGCGTCGTCTCACGCGGTCTGCACGTCCAGCACGAACGCTGGTCCAACTGAGGCGTCAGGTGGAAATGGCATGGCAAGCCGTTCCACAGGACTACATCCAGCATCTCTACGGTCGTCTCCATGGGAGAATAGCAGCCTGCATTGCTGCGAAAGGTGGATATACACTGTACTAGTGGCGACATTGTGCATGCTCTGTTGCCTGTGTCTATGTGCCTGTGGTTCTGTCAGTGTGATCATGTGATGTATCTGACCCCAGGAATGTGTCAATAAAGTTTCCCCTTCCTGGGACAATGAATTCACGGTGTTCTTATTTCAATTTCCAGGAGTGTATTTCGGTGGATGACCTATTGTTTAATTTTAAAACAATTCTCGCTATTTTTTATGGGGTTCTTTAAACACTTGTAATATTATTTTTGATTTTCTTGATGATAATACTTTCGCACCTGAATTTACTTGCTGCTCTTTTCCTTTGCAACAAAACATATGTTCTGCTTTAATGCCATATGGTCTTCGTGTGTTTGTCGCGTTTCTGACAACTCTTCAAACGTGCTGTCGCTACGTAATGAGCTTTAGAAGTATCTGGGTTTCTAAGGTTCTTATTACCGATAGTTTAGACAAACTTCGTGTTGCAATGTGAGGGCGCAGAATAAGCTCGGCTTTCCCAGTGGTCTAAAATTACTACTTGCGTTGCCTCAGTCCACAACTCTTAGGCTTTCCCCACAATGAAGCAGTAGAAACGCAAGGTAACAAGAGCAATGAATAAAACCGTCTTATCTGTTTGATCTGACATGTCGGGTGTAATAGTGTAGCACACACTCACCACGTTTTGTAAACCGATTTCGCCTAACAGCTCCTGTTTGGTCATGGAAACACACCAATATCAATTCTGGTAGCGCGGTTCTAGCTTCAGGGTTTCTTCTCCCACAGTTGATTTTCGTTCCCATGTAAACGCACAAGCGTTTTTAAAACGTGCTTAGTTTGTGAAGTTAAGTCTTGTTTTTAAAATTTTCGGCTAGTTTGAATGGAGTGCCTTTCTGTGCAGTAAAGCAGAAGTAGAATTATCAGGCAGACAAAGGGACAGTACGAACTTCCTCTCAGTGATTTGATTCATACTGACACAGACGTACGACACGGCTAGGACTTCAGCATATGTAAACAGGAAGACGCAACTCCCAACCGTTTTCGACGAAACAGAGTTTGAAAATTTTCGGCAAGCAAGTATACAAGCAGCCCCAGCCAGGCAAGTGAGCGCTTAGTTTCTGAATCGGATCTCGCTGCCGGTAGTACTTTTTCTTGTGAGGTATCTGCATCAATATTCGGTGATACACTTCCATATGCGTGGTACGCTGTAAAATTGTGCGACGATCGAGAACCGTTTATGAATGTAAACGAAGTTAGTTTTGTAGTAGAAAGAGAGAAAAAGCAATGTACATGGAAAAATTCAGCACTTATTACATGTGCTGTATACAGCAATAAATATTGTTTTCCGTATTTCTACAATCAGTATCATCCTGCTTCGAGCAGAGCTTCATAGGTTATATATTACACTTGCCACAAATGAAGATACAATAATGTAAATAAAATGCCTATACTAATTTGAAAGTTTTCGTGTAAAATTCAGTCTCCTTAAGAAAAATTTTTACCATTTTTCAAGATAAAGATTAGGAGAATCATTAAAGACACTACTGGCTCGATCCTTGAGTCAACAGATGGGGACGTTTGCAAGACAACAACCATCTGCACGAACAGTTCGACGACGTTTGCAGCACCATGGACTATCAGTTCGGAGACCATGGCTGCGGTTACCACTGACGCTGCATCACAGACAGGAGCGCCTGCGATGGTGTACTCAACGACGAATCTGGGTACACGAATGGCAAAACGTCATTTTCTCGGATGAATCCAGGCTCTGTTTACAGCATCATAATGGTCGCATCCGTATTTAGCGACATCGCGGCGAACGCACATTGGAAGCGTGTATTCGTCATCGCCATACTGGCGTATCACCTGGCGTGATGGTATGGGATGCCATTGGTTACACGTCTCGGTCACCTCTTGTTCGCATTGATGGCACTTTGAACAGTGGACGTTACATTTCAGATGTGTTACGACCCGTGGCTCTACCCTTCATTCGATCCCTACGAACCCTACATTTCATCAGGATAATGCACGATCGCATGTTGCAGGTCCTGTATGGGCCTTTCTGGATACAGAAAATGTTCGACTACTGCCCTGGCCAGCACGTTCTCCAGATCTCTCACCAATTGAAAATGTCTGGTCAATGGTGGCCGAGCAACTGGCTCGTCACAATACGCCAGTCACTACTCTTGATGAACTGTGGTATCGTGTTGAAGCTGCATGGTCAGCTGTACCTGTACACGCCCTCCAAGGTCTGTTTGAATCAATGCCCAGGCGTATGAAGGCCGTTATTACGGCCTGAGGTGGTTGTTCTGGGTACTGATTTCTCAGGATCTATGTACCCAAATTGCGTGAAAATGTAATCACATGTCAGTTCTAGTATAATATATTTGTCCAATGAATACCCGTTTATCATCTGCATTTTTTCTTGGTGTAGCAATTTAATGGTCAGTAGGGTATTGATAATTTTCGCAGTCATAATAAATATGTTGTCAGAATTACGTCGGAATAAGAAAAAGGCGCACCGGCGGTAAGATTCGGCCCAGAGGCCTCTGTCTTATGGAACTAAGAGCTTACTCGCTCGGCTGCGGACTACTTGGAGGTCAACGACCGTAAAAGTATACAAGCACACCCAAAATTTTCGACCTCGATTTCCTCGAAAACGGTTGAGATTTGCGTCTTCCTGTTTACATAATTTGAAGTCCTAATTGTGCCACCGTGCGAGGTGGCGCAGCGATTAGCTCACTTGACTCATATTCGGGAGGGTGACGGTTCAAATCCGCTTCGGACATCCTGATTTAGGTTTTCCGTGATTTCCATAAATCGCTTCAGGCAAATGCCGCGATGGTTCCTTTGAAAGGGCACGGCCGACTTCCTTCTTCCTCCTTCTACAGCCCGATGGGACCGATGACCTCGCTGTTTGGTCCCTTCCACCAAATCAACCCACCAACCTAGTCGTGCCCGACACATTCTGTCAATTTGAATGAAATCGGTGAGGGGGAAATTCGTATGGTTCCTTGTCAGTATGAAGCTGTGCACTTGTGATATTTAGATAGAGAAAAAGAGCCACGGTGTTAATTAAATCAGAAACCTGAGTAAGTGATTTCCATAATCCACTTGCGTAAAAAAAAAACTAATTCGTAAACACGACAGCGAAAAACGGTTTCCGAAACACCGTTTCTGTGTTGGATATCTTGTTTCTTATGTAGACGTAGCAGCTGAAGAGGATGTTCGCCATGCGACGCGCCTGCAGAGCTGCGATTTCTGCTGACCCAACTTTTCCCTGCAAAACGTGTTTCGTATCGCGCAGCAGCACGATTAGGCAGGTCGTATGTTTATGGAGTCAAAAAGGAAGTCTCGATGATTTTGAAAGAACTATTCGGTTAAAAAAATTGACAATTTATAATCTTATATGTTCAGTGTTACTTGGATATGAGTTACTTATCTTTTAATCATGGGTCAAATTTATTTGTTATTCGCCTCCCTTAAAAGCACAGTGAGCTGTTTTAGTTTTCAGTTTGATACCAAGGCGCGTTGGTAGTGGAGCAGAAGCGGTCCCAACACGGAGCGTTTTGGAGGGGCTTACCAGTTCCGTTATTTGCCTTATAACCACTGGAAACTTACCGAAATCTTTGTGTCAATTAGAGAACGAGAGCTATTTTTCAATTAACTCCGGTGCGATACGCATCCGCAGAAAAAGAACTATTGAAGCCTAGTGTCTGGATCCACTGATGAGCCGAAACAAAATGACCACCTGCAAAATAGCATGTTTATCCACCTTTGAGACGTACCGATTCTGCATGGGATGGATTACAAATGTCCTTGGTAGGTTTCCAGAGGTATGTAGGACAAGTTATGCAACTCCCGCAGAATATGGACCGATGGTTTGTGGACGTGGAGCCGGCGCTCGATAGCGTCCCAGATGTGTTTCGTTAAGTCCAGATCAGGCCAGTCCGGTGGCCAAGACATCAGCGTGAGTTCACTATCATGCTCAATGTTCATCGAACCACTGTAACATGATTTCGGCCTTGTCATGAAGTCCTAACCGCCAGACTATTAACGAGAACTTCGTCCTTGGTTCCTTCTTTACTCCAACTGAGCTATTGCTGTGTATCTGATGATCTGGTAGACGAAAAGTCTTTAAAAGTTAACCTTCATTTCGTCCTAGAAGCGGAATTCTGTTTCATCCCCATTTCTCAATAACAGTTCATCGTTCAGTTACTTGTGCCTCGTTTAGTGTCCGTTCTGCAGTCAACCCCTCACTAACTTCCCCACACACTAGCCGAATGATCCCGCAGGATTAAGAAGCCCTTACGTTGGTAGGAGTACGAAGTTAAAATGCAGTTTGTGATGTTCATCTTAATGAAACGTGCAGTTTCAACTTTTCAGTTTATTTACGAAGCTTAAAGGTTCATGACAATGAATGTAATAAAGTAATCTCGAAATGTAGTAACATAGACTTACTGATTGCAAGACCCTTTCCTCACATGACCTTTTTCATTTTACGCCTGTTTTTTGGTTTCACAAGGAGCTATGACAAGAATTGCTCTGGAGAGATAAACAATAGGGTAGATAGTGTTGGTGGAACGAAGCAACCGAACCATATTTAATTTCCTAAACTATCTTTTTCATTAAGTAAAGAATAATATGAACGAAAACATCCTACTGAAATCTTCTTTAATGTGACACGAAATCAAAGTATATATCTTTGAGTAGCACTTTTTTAAAATGGGACTTCGGTATTTTTTGCTCCATTATGGGAGATCTGTGTGAGACAGATTCATTGATTAAATTTTTTATAGATCAACAAAGAAATTATGGAGGTGAAGTGCATTCTGAAGGCACTAACTGCTGATAGGCATATAGTTAGCAAATGAAAGATTTTGATAGAGAACAAACAATGTAATTACCTTAATAGTGTTCAAAAGGCATAATATATACATAAATTTGTGACATCCAGTTTATCAAATTTCCTTTTTCTGACGGACACACGTCCAGATCGTCCGCTCATATTAACATTTCAGGACTCTGGCATCTCCCTCCCCACATCCACCACTGCTGGCTGTTCACATCCAACTGCCCAACACTACACAGGTGAATAACTTCCAACAACGAGTCCAACCAGCCACAGACTGCACACAGCGCAGTGAACGACTTTAATAGAGAGCGCATCGTGGCGTTATCAACATAAAAACCTAAACAGCCAACTTACATCATGTTTAAAATATTTAGTGATCACTGCATTTTTAGAACATACCATTCAAGTGATTTTCGGTAGCACAAACAAACTTTGTCTGAACCATTTTCTTGTCACATAAAAATTAACTCAGCGCCTGATGATGCCAGAATTACAGTTTGTATGTTTTTGCAACTTAGCTCCCCTTTTATCATTCTTTCCTCTAGACGTAATTATTTTCTACTGCTCGTATTCACTACTAAAAGAAATAGAGTAGAACTAGCAAATAACTCTAATAGGAAACTAAGTACTGATATCGTTGAAGAATTTGGAGGGAATCACTTTCACATTACACATTCAGTGCCACTGTCATCGTTTTGTCTAACATTCCTGTCACTTGTTGACGTCTATTTTCAACTGACGAGCTATTATTCACATACTCTCGCGAAAGTTAACATTTTATATTAATTGCTCTGTCGTCTGTCTTAGTTATTTATTTCTGAAAATAGGGTTAATCTATGTACTCATAGTTACTGAACATTTCCACGAAATTTTATTGTTGTTTTTTAAAACAACTCTGTGTATTCTGACTGAGACTTCATCAATGGTAACAATATTTCTTAAAGAACGTCATATTTCTGCGTAGGCTGCTCTTTTATTTTGAAATAAACACTTTCCTTCATTATTAAAGAATTATCTAATTTCATTCCCATGAGCATTATGAAGTTACATTACAACAAAAATTGTGTGTGGGGAAATGAAACATGTGATGGTGCCCCCAATAAGAGTTTCGCACAACAATAGCATGCACGGGCACAACGACCACAGATGTGAAGCCCATATGCAAAACTTCAAAGGTGCTATCCTTATGCGTCTGTTAACAGCGTACCAGCCTGACAACACGTAAGTGGGCGAAATTATCTAATTTATAAATAAAATAAAACATCAGTGTACACACGAAAATAATTTCCAAAAAGAGATTAACAGCGGCTGTGGACCCATACATAAAAAATTAGTCTTTAATATTTTTCAGTCTTCTGGTTTACACCTATATCTAGGCGCACGCGCCAGCACTTGAATTTCCTGCCTGCTCTGTTTTCTATAATAAACTAAGTCACTTAATTTTAAGTCTATTTGTTCTTAATTTTTTTCGTCGCAGTTCTGCCAACCCTGCTACATATACTCTGTTTGATGTTATTTTACTCCTTTTCCAACTGTACTTGCTTATTTTTGAGTCCTGAAGTTCCGTATTTTATTGTCCCTAAATAAAATGTAGTGAAAAGAGATCGCAGCTAAGCTTCGTGCAGCATAGTGGGGGCGCAGAGGTAACGGACCGTGCTCCATGCTGCGCAGCAGTAGTCTGAGTTCCGTCACTACACTACTCGTAATGCTCTGTTATCTGGACCAAAATATCGACGTCGCAACGTACCGGACGTGACTGTAGAGTCTTCGCGACGCTGCCCGTGGGACATTAGTCTGTCAGAGCCTAAGAATTTGGGGAGGCACGTGTGCTACTAAATCTCAGGAGAGCTACAGTACTGGCCATTAAAACTCCTACACCACGAAGATGACGTGCTACAAACGCGAAATTTAACCGACAGGAAGAAGATGCTGTGATATGCAAATGATTATCTTTTCAGAGCATTCACACAAGGTTGGCGCCGGTGGCGACACCTACAACGTGCTGACATGAGGAAAGTTTCCAACCGATTTCTCATACAAAAACAGCAGTTGACGACGTTGCCTGGTGAAACGTTGTTGTGATGCTTCGTGTAAGGAGGAGAAATGCGTACCGTCGCGTTTCCGACTTTGATAAAGGTCGGATTGCAGCCCGTAACGATTGCGGTTTATAGTATCGCGACATTGCTACTCGCGTTGGTCGAGATCAAATGACTGTTAGCAGAATATGGAATCGGTGGGTTCAGAAGGGTAATACGGAACGCCGTGCTGGATCCCAACGGCCTCGTATCAATAGCAGTTGAGATGACAGGCGCCGTGCGGGATTAGCCGAGCGATCTAAGGCGCTGCAGTCGTGTGCTGTCCGGCTGGTCCCGGCGGAGGTTCGAGTCCTCCCTCGGGCATGGGTGTGTGTGTTTGTCCTTAGGATAATTTTGGTTAAGTAGTGTGTAAGCTTAGGGACTGATGACCTTAGCAGTTAAGTCCCATAAGATTTCACACACATTTGAACATTTTTGATGACAGGCATCTTATCCGCATGGCTGTGACAGATCGTGCAGCCACGTCTCGATCACTGAGTCAACAGATGGGGACGTTTGCAAGACAACAACCATCTGCACGAACAGTTCGACGACGTTTGCAGCACCATGGACTATCAGCTCGGAGACCATGGCTGCGGTTACCCTTGACGCTGCATCACAGACAGGACCGCCTGCGATGGTGTACTCAACGACGAACCTGGGTGCACGAATGGCGAAACGTCATATTTTCGGATGAATCCAGGTTCTGTTTACAGCATCATGAAGGTCGCATCCGTGTTTGGTGACATCGCGGTGAACGCACATTGGAAACGTGTATTCGTCATCGCCATACTGGCTTATCACCCGGCGTGATGGTATGGGGTGCCATTGGTTACACGTCTCGGTCACCTCTTGTTCGCATTGATGGCACTTTGAACAGTGAACGTTACATTTCAGATGTGTTACGACCCGTGGCTCTACCCTTCATTCGATCCCTGCGAAAGCCTACATTTCAGCAGAATAATGCACGACCGCATGTTGCAGGTCCTGTACGGGCCCTTCTGGATACAGAAAATGTTCCAGATCTCTCACCAATTGAAAACGTCTGGTGAATGGTGGCCGAGCAACTGGCTCGTCACAATACGCCAGTCACTACTCTTGATGAACTGTGGTATCGTGTTGATGCTGCATGGTCAACTGTACCTGTACACGCCCTCCAAGGTCTGTTTGACTCAATGCCCAGGCGTATGAAGGCCGTTATTACGGCCAGAGGTGGTTGTTCTGGGTACTGATTTCTCAGTATCTATGCACCCAAATTGCGTGAATATGTAATCACATGTCAGTTCTAGTATAATATATTTGACCAATGAATACCCGTTTATCATCTGCATTTCTTCTTGGCGTAGCAATTTTAATTGCCAGTAGTGTATAATTCGCAGTACATGAAATATATTCGCAACTGAAAATACGGACAACCATCAGTTGTATAATGGAATGACGACGATGAAAATTTGTGCTGGACAGGGACTAGAACCCTGATTTGCCCCTTATCGGGAGTGGCCGCCTCACCCTTAAGCTACTCGAACCCGACTCACTGCCAGACCAAATTTTCCGTGTGTCGCTAACCATATCCCCAAGGCCTGTACTCTTTCATCCCCGTTCATATTTCAGCACAGGCGAGACAGTTAACATGAAAGTTGCTTTCCCGGTGTCAGTGGATAAATAGGGCAATATCGTATTTATCCGCCGCCATCGGGCAAGAGACTTTCAAGTAAAATGTCTCCTCTGGATGGGAACATACATAGTGGATGTACGAATACAGATTGTTGACACATGGTTAACGACATATAGAAGTTTGGGTCTGGTCGTCAGTTGGCTCGGGTAGACCACTCGCGATGAGCGGGAAATCCGTTTTCGAGACTCGGTCCAGCACAAAATTTCACTGTCGTCATTCCATTATACAGCTGATAGTTGGCCATATTTGCAATTGTAAATACGTCTGACATATTTCATAAAGGCCCTTGTCGCCGTAGTGCCTGTTCCTTTGGAAGTGCATGCGTGTCCAATGGAAAGGTGCACCGTAATTCGGAATAAGACAGATACTGCAATATCGTATATTCGCAGTAGTGTCACTCAGGAGTGTGTGCTTCTCAGTTTCAGAATCTGGGATTAACAAAACCACTCCACGTGGTGGTCACATGCCAGCAGAGCTCTCAGATTGGTAATTGAGCAGTTCGTCAGTAGTTGCGTGCCTCATCATGCACTGAAGTCTTCTCTGAAAAGTTGCAGATACTGATACACAAGACTATTGGCAGTGCCGATTGGCGAGCAGCCCATCCATATTTGTTTCTCACAACTCGATCTGGCAGATGGTTACCACCTCTATATTAACAGCCACCAAAGTGAACGTCAGGAATGGACATTTGGAACTAACATTATTGTTTCCAGTATCGTCACTAACATGTAAATGTTGACTCTGTCCTCTCTTATTAGTAATGTCAGTTGACTACATACAACCTCAGGTGAACCAAAGTAGAGACGTAAGCCACCCATGGAAAATATCTGCAGGTTCCCATTAGTGTCCCGTTTATTGGAAGTATCTTACTTAAAAAATTTAAAAAATACATTATGTAATACAAAAAGAATCAAACGGAGCTGTCACTGTTGTTTTTGTTGTGGTCTTCAGTCCTGAGACTGGTCTGATGCAGCTCTCCATGCTACTCTATCCTGTGCAAGCTTCTTCATCTCCCAGTAACTACTGCAACCCACATCCTTCTGAATCTGCTTAGTGTATTCATCTCTTGGTCTCCCTCTACGATTTTTACCCTCCACGCTGCCCTCCAATACTAAATTGGTGATCCCTTGATGCCTCAGAACATGTTCTGACAACCGATCCCTTCTTCTAGTCAAGTTTTGCCACAAACTTCTCTTCTACCCAGACCTATTCAGTACCTCCTCATTAGTTATGTGATCTACCCATCTAATCTTCAGCATTGTTCTGTAGCACCACATTTCAAAAGCTTCTATTCTCTTCTTGTCCAAACTATTTATCGACCATGTTTCACTTCCATACATGGCTAGACTCCATACAAATACTTTCAGAAACGACTTCCTGACACTTAAATCTATACTGTCACTGTATGATAACTTAAATTTCTTTTACACACAGAACTGATCTAGATCAAATGTATTTATTAATCCTCACGATGCATTTCAGCTATAGCTACCATATGATCTAAATAAAGAAAAAGGAAACATAAGGAGCAGCGTAAGGAGTCAGCTGCCAGAAGGTCCAGTCTAGCACTTGTCACTGTAATATTCAGAATAGGTGTTGACGAGATACTGTACATCGTACCCATCAGTGTTTTATTTTAGTATATGACAGCAGTGTTATGCTGTCCGCGTTAACCTGATTGTGCGTCACTTCTCAGTTGATTGGTCATTATGACTTCGCCTTTTTTATTTCGATCTGATGATGGGTAGAGCCACCCGTGTTAAAGCGCCGCTTAAAGAGCGCGAAGGTGTGCCACCACCGGATCGAATCCGCCCGATGGATTAACGTCTAGGGTCGTTTTCCGGCCAACGTGGATGTGTTTTAGGTGGTTTCCCACATCACATAAGGTGAATAGCGGCTAGTACCATGTAGGGCCTCAGTTACACGATTCGCACATTCACATGAATAATACTACACGCACACGGTTGGAGTGCACATATTCCATCCCCGGGGTAACGGGGTGGCGACAGGAAAGGCATCTGGCCTCCCCTTAAATTAACCATGCAAGTCCATTTCTCACCATGCCGACTTTGCGACGATGTTGGGTAAAGGCACAAGAAAGAGAGGAAGAAAAGTTGGTTATGACCGATTTCCGTCAAGAGGATTAATAAACTGGAATGGAAACAAATTATATATGCAAGTGCTAAGAACGGCCGCCGGCCTCTATAATGATTTCCTGTCCTGTGCCGTAAACATATCTTGCCTCGCAAAAGATAGAAAGGTATTTTATGTCTGCATCTTCAGTGTCTATTTTCACCTAATTACTAATTCAAATTCAGCTGCGAACCAGTTCCCAATGTATACTATATCATCTTCCGACACCGACTCAGAGCAGCGGAAAGCCTTCAACAACATTTTTATTTATTTCGTGTCAGAAGCAAACTAAAACACTATTGCATACATTACTGCATACATTATAGTTTATAAATTAAACCAGTCAAAGAATAAAATAGATATATATGCACATAGATTATATTAACAAACATTGGTTAATTTAACTATACAGTGGATGCCCAAAATTTAGCAACGTCAAGTGCACTTTGTGTAGCATTTACAAGATCTTCCATAGTGTACACATTTGGAGGTAATGTGCATTGTAGCAGATGTGATGATGTCTGCACGGTAGCTCCACAGTCACACTTGAGAGAGTCCATATGGAAGCCCCACCTTTGCAGGCTGCTCTTCGATCTTGTGGCACAGGAACGCAGGCGATGTGGACCATTTCTTTGTGTGGCCTGGGGGGGAAGAGCTTCTTGTGGAAACAGCCACTACTCCAAATGCTGGCATCTTGCCTGCCATCTCTTTTCTCAGTGTTGGTGTTGAGTGTCAGCCAGTGCTTCTGTGCTGCGAAGAAAGCTCTTTCTAGACACAAGTCTTTGCTGTGCCGGTTGATGGCCATATAGTGGGTGGGCTTTTCCACGTGTGTGGCTCTCAGACAACGGGTGATGATACGACATGTCTCGTGCAGAGCAACATCAACTTTCTTGGTATGTGTGGATCTGCACCATACTGGACAAGCGAACTCAGCTGCAGAGTAGCATAGGGCTAATGTGGATGTCCGCACTATTTGGCTGTGCTCCCCATGTTGTTCTTATCAGCTTCCTAACAACATTGTTCCTGGCAGCTACTTTTTGCTTTGTTTTTACGCAGTGCTTCTTGTATGTGAGAGCACGGTCCAGAGTGACCCGGAGGTATTTTGGTGTCTTTAAATGTTTTACAGATGTTCATTCCCAATCTATCCGTAGGGTTCTGCTAGCTATTTTCTAAGGTGAAAAGAGCAGGTCTGGGTTTTGAATGGATTTGGTTTCAGCTGTATGTCCCTGTAATAGACACAGTATTTTTTCAAAGTATCAATGAACTTCTGCTCCACACTCTCAAAGCTATATCCTTGAGCTGTGATTACACGGTCATCTGCATAAATAAAGTTTTGTGTTCCTTCTGGTAACGGCTGGTCGTTAGTGTACATATTAAACAGAATGGGTTCCGGCACACTGCCCTGTGGCAACCCGTTTTTCTGCTGCCTCCATCTGCTTCTTTGTCCTTGATATTCCACAAAATATCTTCGATTCTGCAGTAGATTTCTAATCATACAGGTTAGTTGGTAATGCTTGGTGAGGTTGTATAACTTCAGCAACAAGAGTCTATGGTTGACAGTCTCGTAGGCTGCTAAGAGATCTATAAACACAGCTCCCGTGATCTGCCATCTTTCTAAGACGTCCTCTGTATGCTGTGTCAGCTTCAACACCTATGCTGTGCAGCTCTTCCCTTGTCTGAATCCTGCTTGTTGGGGGATCAGTAATGGGTCTATCGTATCTGTTACTCTTTGGAGAATAAGCCTTTCTAACACCTTATACAGGTGGTATAGAAGGAAGATAGGCCTGTAGCTTTTGGGACCATCCTGGTCTTTTCCTGGCTTATGTATAGCTATGATTTTTGCTTTCCTCCAGGATTTAGGTATCTTGCAGCTCTTCATAAAATTATTCATTAGTTCGAGTAGCCAGCACTTTGCGTCTGGACCAAACTTCTTGATCTGTTCACTTCTTATTTAATCTACCCCTGCTGCTTCCCCGACTTTGGACTTGTTTAGAGCCGAGTCGAGGTCGTACAGTTTAAAAGGTCGAGACAGAAAGTTGCCCTCTTGCTCGGGCTCCCTTTCCAGGGTTCGTCTCTCGATTTTACTAGCACGGTCTGGTTTACCATTTTTCAAGAGCTGGTATGCAATCTCGTCTGTCTTCACATTTGTATGTGTATTTGATTAGAAGAAATCGTTGTTGAGACATCGTAACAATCTCCAGGCCTATTGGTTGCTTCTGCTCATCTCACACTTCATCATCAGTTTAATCCACTGTTCTCTCTTCGCCTCAGTGATTGAAGAGAGAGTATTCTGTGGAGCCAGGTAAGTTTCCTCGCTATAAGGATTTTCTTCGTATAGCCCGTAATATTCGTCCAGCAGAGTCGCTGTTTCAGGTGTCACGCCCTACAGATACATTACCCTACACCCTCTCGGAATTGATGCCCGGGAGCAGTATTTTACAGTTTGAACAAAGCTCTCATATTCTTCAGGTATGTGTGGCACAGACCTATTCTCCTTGTCCAGCGCCGGCCGCGGTGGTCTAGCGGTTCTAGGCGCTGAGTCCGGAACTGCGGGACTGCTACGGTCGCAGGTTCGAATCCTGCCTCGGGCATGGATGTGTGTGATGTCCTTAGGTTAGTTAGGTTTAATTAGTTCTAAGTTCTATGCGACTGATGACCTCAGAAGTTAAGTCGCATAGTGCTCAGAGCCATCCTTGTCCAGCATGTTAGAAAATTTCGTTGGATCAGCTTTCTTGAAGTTGTATCTCCATTTGAAACTCACCTCCTGTGGCCTTATTGCTGGGAGGACTTGACACAACAGTGGCCTGTGTTGCGTCTTTGGTATGGACGAGCACACTCATTTGGAGCATAGCTGTGCGATGTCTTCACTCACAAAGAGGAGGTCAGGGTTAAATCCACGCTGCCACCTGCCACTGTTGAAGGAAGGGGGTAGCTTGCTGTCAAGTAAAAGAGACAACTGGCAGGATTCAGCCCAGGAGAGGACTGCTTCCTCTTTTTCATTATCTTCAGAATATCCCTACACGTGATTATGGCTGTTAAAGGCACCGATCTCTATAGACGTTTGCTGTTGTGAAAGTTTCTAGGCGGTGTAAAGGAAAATGCAGCAGAATGGGGCTTATATATATAGGTAACCACACAGTTACTCAGTTCCACTGAAATAACTTCGAAAAATGGTTCAAATGCCTCTGAGCACTATGGGACTTAGCTTCTGAGGTCATCAGTCTCCTAGAACTTAGAACTACTTAAACCTAACTAACCTAAGGACATCACACACATCCATGCCCGAAGCAGGATTCGAACCTGCGACCGTAGCGGTCGCGCGGTTCCAGACTGTAGCGCCTAGAACCGCTCGGCCACCCCGGCCGGTAGAAGTAACTTCGATATTATTTTCTACAGTGCAGTGGGCACTGATTATCTGAAGGCCTGGTCTTACAAATATGGCGCTTCCGTACTGAGAGTGCGGTATTTCTGCAGTTAATTTCATGCTCGGTATTTTTGGTTGTCTTTGTTTGCTCTTCTCTGTGGGTCTCTTGTAGGCACAGGACGTCGCATTTTTTTGTCACAGCATGGGCTGTATAACAAATGTTCTTTGGCTGATGATATGCCTTAAATATTTGTAAAACTACAGTTAAAGTTGGCTTTGATAAGGACCGTTTGTTTGCTCGCATGTGTCATCACCATGACTCCCGCATATGACATGAATGTGTGGACGAAATACAGTTTCTAGCTTTTTTTCCTCCTAATACAAGACGCCCAGTGCCGAATCCCAATGTGACTTATCCTTATCACAGCACCTCTTTTATTAATTGAGGTTATCCTTTCTTTCAAATTATTTTTGGGGTATGATGTTCGCTCGCTGTACCGATCACAGTTAGGTAGCTGTTGAAAGCATTGTAAGAGCGTTCCCGCCTTAGGGATCCAATATTTGGCGTGGCATGCAGTATTTCAAAGCGCAAAGGAGTAAGGCATGAGAAGCGTAGACGAAGCAAGACGTGATAGTAACGGAAAAACTCGAAATTTAGTTATTAAGTTGCAAATGATATTATAGTTCATTGATTATTTATAAGAAGGGATTTATCGATGTGATGGACGGGGAGAAAATTTGTATTTTAGCAATATTTTTTTCTGATACTTTGAAGGTACAGTAAACATGGGAATCAAGTGAAAGCTATTGTACTGATCTAGCTTTGCATTGACCTGTGTGTCACAGTGGTTGCACACCAGACTCACATTCGGGAGTACGACGGTTCAAATCCCCATCCGGCCATCCAGATTTCTCTAAACCGCTTGAGGCAAATGCCTGGTGGTTCCTTTGAAAAGGCAGGGTTGCTTTTCTTCCTAATCCTTCCATAATTCGAGTTTGTGTCCCGTCTCTAGTGACCTAGGTAACGACGGGACGTTAAACTCAAATCTTCCTTCCCGCCATTCGGCGAGCTTTGTGATGCGCCGTTTTTTCAGCCGACTTCTAATCTGTTATAAAAGATGTCTGTTATAATTCAGCAGTACTGTTGATAACATCAACCAATGTCAATAATTATTTTTGTTTGGCCAATCAGTAAACAAGATTACGAGGGAAATCGGTTTTTAATGTTTTGTTAGATGTTGCGTCGCGCTTTGTAATAAGCTACCTCCTTCAGGGACATCATGAAATAACCTCTTTCATGGATATCATGAAATGAAAAGAAAATGAAAATAAGAACGGTCAAATGTTTTGTGAAGTCATTTGTCTAAAAGTAACAAATGAAATACATTAAAGAAACATTTGCCGGTCCTTTGAATGATGCTCTAAATCATGCACTTCCTAATTGGGATAAGGCTGTAAGCAAGAGTAATGATGACAACACTTGTAAGGGGTACATAACTTCTTGAAAAAGCGCATTATCTTTATTTGAAGAATTCTCTACTGAAACATTTTAGAGGGCGATAAACTGTTGGAACTTTTTTACACCAGTATCTTGCTTGTAATTTTCCATCATCATCGACAGACATATTGTTTTCTACCAACAGATGACGAATCCTTTTGTCATCTGCACGCCATACGAAAAGTTGTGGAGACATTTGGGAATTGCAATTCCTGCATAGATGGTAGAAATATGTGAAGGTCACACAACAGCAGACTACGGGGTCTACATCATCCTCCATACCAATATCCTCTAATACTCTTTAAAATTATAAAATTCTAAGTTAAACACTGAACTTTAAATTCTCAATCGGCACCTCAGTTACCGTACATGATTTCGAGTACCATTCAAAGGCACGTCAGATCTGTTTTGTTTCTTACCCTTGGAAAAATTATTTGACAAAACATTTGACCCCTATTCAGATTTTTATTTTCAATTTTTGTCCAAAAAGCATGAAGTACTACATATTTAAATATCTATCGATATCAGAGGTATTTTTTTAGGTAATTCTGTGCTCGTGGACGATCTTTTCCGTTCTCGATGCTTCTCACGGGCTTCTCTTCCATCAACGTTGCTGGAACCTTCCACGTTTACGAGGCATCTTTTGTGCTTCTACACATCAGGTGATGATGACAGTATCTTGTTTGTAATTTTCCATCATCGACAGACATATTGTTTTCTACCAACAAATGACGAATCCTTTTGTCATCTGCACGCCATACGAAAAGTTGTGGAAACATTTGGGAATTGCAAACTACGGAAGACTTTGTCAGAGAAGTGTCAGTGTAGCAAAGTATTTTATCCTTGCTGTGTTCAGTTAATTCCGCGTTCCTGGGTGATCTTTTCAGTTCTCCGTCCTCAACACTCTTCTCTGTCTTCAATGTTGCTGGAAGACCTTCCTCTTTTAGCAAGTGTTTTTCGTGGTCGACCACATATGCGCATTTCAGATGATGCTTGATATATTCTGCAGTCGCGTCGGTGTAAGAGGCTCCCTGATAGCTAGTAGCTCTGTTGTCAGTTTTCAATTGTGAAGCGCTAACGGCTGCAGAAGAAACAATAGTCATCTATAGAACTGCGACAACACTGAGGCGTTACCATAGAAACGTATACAAAACCTTCTGCCCTCGAAATGCCTTGAATTTTTTATTTTTACAGTTAAATACCACACCAAGGCAACTTTTTATGTGTAAAATGGCTAGACCTCCAAGAGATGAAATTTTGGCACTTCATTTACGTAGGTAGCAGCAGCTGTTCACGAAATATTTAAATTTTTCCTCAAATCACTAATTAAGTGTTTCTTAATTATTCTGATTTTTGTTGAGCAATTAAATAGATTTTGCGAAAGTACACCTCACACTGGTGAATTTGGTACCCCATTTGTCCATTTCCCACACATCATGTGCTATGAATATTCTGACAAAAACCAATATTTTCGTTACACTCGTACATTTGACCGAAAAATTGACAACTAAGCGATTTTTACCGGCTCAGAAATGATTCGAGCCAGAGACAATAAAAGCGATGTGCCCTAAGCTACGATTTCATCTAGCAAATGCTTACAGCAGTGTGAGTCCAGCCTTGGTGTACTGCGTGTAGTCACAGAATAAATTATGGCCCGTGAGGGAGACGTTCGACTAGGATTTTTTCTTCGGCACCTGGGTGCTACTAGATACCAAGTAAAGTGCTAATAATTATTGAAGTCTTCATTAATAGTCAAATTCAGCCATTTATTCAGGTGTGCACCAACAGACATTGAAAGCAACGGAAAAGTCACATAATCTACACATACAGGGTGATTTAACTGCACTACCTGTGAGTTTTATGCAATACACAACGCCTTCAAATACCACATGCATGATTTTCATATTCTCTCGCTCGATGCGTGCAGACTGTTAGTCCTACAGAAAAAATGAACACGATCTTTTTCCGGGAAATTTAATGTAGTCCAATTTTGTACGGGGTACGTTTTTGCTAGAGGTCATAGTTTCCAAATTATTAAAGAATAATGTACAAAAGTAACCTTCAAACGAGTTTTTCTTGAAAAGTCGAAATGACCTCTGACGAAAACATATCCCAGAACAAAATTTAGCTGCAGTAAATTTACTGCAAAAACTTTCTGTTCATTTTTCTTGTAGGACTAATAGTTTGCAGACAGCGAGTGAGAGAAGATGAAAATCTTGTACACTGTTTTTAAAGGCGTTGCAGGTTGCATAAAACCCATATGTAGGGGCCGCTGAGTCTCCCTGTACATATAATTTAAAGTCTCCGGCCACATTTTTCTGTCTGTATGTGAAGGCTAACCTTAGAGATTTTAACACGGTTTTCACTAATTAGTAGACTGCTAAATGAGGAAGGTTTGTGCATACAATTTACTGTCGTACTCCAGACAAGTAATGTAGCTGTTGATATCTAGTGCTACCTGTGCAAAGCTAGGTTAGGTCACTAGTCGTATATAAATACGAAGTTTGGCTGACAAGTCTTAAATTCCAACTATCGCCAAAGCAAAGTAAGACCGTGGCAAATGCATTGGCCTGGCTTTCAGCATGAGTAGGGTTCAAATCCACGTCGGCCATCTGGACTTCAGTTTTCCGTGGTTTCGCTAAATCGATTAACACTAATACCCTTCAGCTGGCGTGGCCGATGTCATTCCCCTCTCCTGTCCATTAATGGGGCTTTAAATACTGGTCTTCTTTCTTTTCCATATCCTCCAACAGACCATTCGCAATCCGCGTAATTTTAATGATTTATAAGGATAATTTACCTCGTACTGATGGCCAAAAAAGTGAAATCATCAATTTACATCTAAATAAAAAACATGCAAGGCATTAATTTTCTCTATCTTTACGCCATCGTCTGCATTAAATAAGACAGTTAATCCGAGCATTGTTTGGCTCTGAGCACTATGGGACTTAACTTCTAAGGTCATCAGTCCCCTAGAACTTAGAACTATTTAAACCTAACTAACCTAAGGACATCACACACATCCATGTCCGAGGCAGGATTCGAACCTGCGACCCTAGCGGCCGCGCGGTTCCAGACTGTAGCGCCTGTAACCGCTTGGCCACCACGGCCGGCCCGAGCATTGTTTTTAACGCCATAGTGCTTTACTAGGCACGGTCCTGTTAGAGGTGATATGCTGTTACCTTCCTCCGATCTTTGAACTAACTTGTATGTATTGTATGTTAACCGGGGGCCTAGAAACGACGGAGAGGCTCCGTCCCCACCGCAGCCGCAGTGGTCCACAACCCCACCACGACTACAGCAGTCCAATTCACTCCTCTGCTGCCCCACACCGAACCCAGGGTTCTTGTGCGGTTCGGCCCCCGGTGGACCCCCTAGGGAACGTCTCACACCAGACGACTGTAACCCCTATGATTTGCGTGGTGGAGTAATGGTGGTCTACGAGTACGTGGAGAACTTGTTTGCACAGCAATCGTCGACATAGTGCAGCTGAGGCGGAATAAGGGGAATCAGCCCGCATTCGCCGTGGCAGATGGAAAACCGCCTAGAAACCATCCACAGACTGGCCGGTTCACCGGACCTCGACAGAAGTCCGCCGGGCGGATTCCTTCCGGGGACGAGGCGTATCTTCCCGTCCGGAAAGCCGTGCGCTAGGCAGCACGGCCAACCGACCGGGCATCTTGAACTAACTTACCGAGCCAGTTACAAGGAGACCTACCGTTCAAAGTGTGGTTCGAACCCCTGGGCAACATTAACAACTCTTAACTGTCAGATATCATATATTCATAGCTGCTCTCTAATATTTAATCCAGAGATTCGCATTCGCGAGGGATGGAGTGAAATCACCTACTGACCATCAAATTCTAGGCGAATGATGGTCCGAGTCATTTGAAAAGGACGCGGCCAGTATACGTCCGAGCCTGTGCTCTGTCTCGTATGACGTCATCGTCGACAGGGCGTTCAACCCTAACCTGCCTCCGTTACTTTTATACGAGAAACTTTGAAAACTTGTCATGGGACTTTCAACGTATTATCGGCGAAATTCGTTACGGTTCCTTCAGAGAGGTTGCGACAGTGCGACAGACTCCCTTTCCGTTCGTGTTCGACTGGTTTGTAGCTCTACTTCTAACGATGTCGACGTCATCAGGATTGCAAGAGAGTACCTTACTTACTCTGAATGTAGTAACTACCTTCTCTTCAAGATTGTACGTGGTACTAGTTTGTACTACCAAGCTTTATTTTTTAGGACTATTTGTAATGTTTGTACCATATATACTGTAACTATGTGCAGGAAGAAATAGAGCTTCACCGACAAACTTTCATCAGCGGTGGTAGTACGGAACAAAACAAGAAAAAATTGTTAACTAAACGTGGGCTCTAAAATGCTTACCTTAAGTGCTATGAGCACTTGTTCAGCAGAAGAGACGTGTTTCACTGTAGCGAAGATGACGAAGTGCTCATAGATGTTAAGATATGATTTTAAATATTTTTATAATTGCATCGTATGGCTCAAACAGTCTAAATCGTTATGTTTATAACATAAGAGTCCAGGTGGAAAACATGCTCTTTCCCTCTCTATCTTTCATTCAAAAGCAGTTGAAAGTGCAATGTTAGGACTTTTATAAATTCTGTGAAATTACTTTATAATCAAATAAGATGATTTCCCTAGGTGCTGGCCTCTGTTCCCTTACAACGCTTTATATTTACGGCAATGCGTAAATTTCATCACAAAAACAGTACTGAACGATAAAAAACGAATTAAACGAACAACTTTGTACCATGGGAGATAGCAAGTTCAAGTCCTAAGATACCATACATCCTAGTCTCTCACGCCGGCCAGTGTGGCCGAACGGTTCTAGGCGCTTCAGTCTGGAACCGCGCGACCGCTACGGTCGCAGGTTCGAATCCTGCCTCGGACATGGACGTGTGTAATGTCCTTAGGTTAGTTAGGTTTAAGTCGTTCTACGTTCTAGGGGACTGATGACCTCAGATGTTAAGTCCCATAGTGCTCAGAGCCATTTAAACCATTATTTAGTCTCTCACAGTTGGTGAAATACAAACTCAGAAGTTCACAAAAGTTCAAAACTTTTGATTATTTCGGTAACACGATGTCTTTGGACGAATGCTGTAGCTATTCCGTTCTTTGCTGTTACACTATCTCGAACGAATACTCTTTCGATTTAGCACAATAGAGGTAATCTAATCTCTGACAGCTCTGCTATCAGACTATGTTACATAATAATAAAAATTTCGGTGGCGGCATATCTTAATTTGACTGCCTCTACCATCTACATATACTTGTAAGAATCGTTTACGCAAAATTGCACATTCTCTTTATTGAGCGAAGTCCAGTGTGATGACTGAACACGACAGCCGGCTGCGTCAATCAGTACTCGTCATTTACGTTTGGAAACAGCGCAGTTTTCTTTGGAGTTGTGTGTGTGTGTGTCACCTCACTCTGTCACTACCGCTGTACCGTGAGTGATCCCGCAGTGATCCTGTTTGTTTCTGCAGTGAGTCCGCAGTGATCTTATTTATTTCTGCAGCGAACGTTGCCATCTAGTTAATGAATGTCACAGTTGATTCTGCAATTATACCCCCAGGGCAATTATGTTCTGAGGGCTGCCTTTTTAAAGAGCAATTCACCCACACTCCCGTATTCTCGAAGGTTACGAATCTCAGCGGCGAAACGCTAGCGACACTTGCACAGAAGGCAGCGCCATGCTCTTCAAGGTATTCCAGAAAAGAGGAATATTTCAAACGCACATACAATTTATGACATTAAATCATGTTACGAGTAAACAAGTTTAGATCAGAACGTTTGTCGACTGGAGATCATTGTGGGGGACCAGAATGGGATAGGAAATGGAAAACGGACATGTCGAAATAAATATTCCGTTATTCACTTATTGTGGTTTAAGGAAACCACACAAGACACAAATCCGAACGGCTTAAATAGCAAATACGCAACCAGCTACTTTAGGTAATACTAATTTTTACAATTACCTGTTTCGAGGAACGAAATAGTATCATCATGTGTACATTTTTATTCATACATGTGAATGTACTTGTTAGTGAGTGTCTGTGTTGACAAGATATAAAATTTGCTGTGATGAAGCAGTTCTATGATTTTTTTCCTTATGGTTCATAATAATAAGTCTGGACCTGTATTAACTACAGAACACGTTGCCTAAACGAACTTCGTTCACTATCGGTGAAATACCAAACAGCAACAAAGTTGTGTCAAACAATTCAGCCAATATTGTATACTGCGACACGTTGTATGTGACTCTTAATAAGACTGACTAGACGGAGATTTGAATACAACTCGGCCAGAACGCGAGTCTGGTGGTTTAATATTTCGCAAGCTCTCTCTTGTTTTTTAAATACTGATTTATATATTTTTCACTACTTTGTGAACACAAGCAGTCAACAGTTTAATGTAATTACGCTGTAACTTCAATGTAAATAACCTAAAACTCAAACAGTTTTACCTTATAGATTTGATTGTATTGTTTTCAATGGTAATTACATACAGTCACTGTCAAACAGGTCATTTCTCATAACATTTCTTGCAGTATGGCGTCACTAGACCAAGGAACTTTCGCCACAAGGGGGAAAAAAGTGAAGGAATAGTGTAAACAACAACAAATATGACATAAACGTGAACAGCCGTCTGAGGATCAACCTGTCGGCGCTGTTTGTGTAAATAAATGGAATTTTTAAGAAGTATACGGTTTCTGTTTTCTTATTTCCAAGACTCAACTTGCACCAGATAAGTTTAAAACTTGAAAACAGAACAGGGGCACAGATGCAGCTATGTTATTGTCCTGAGCAGCATGCTCAGTTTTTTGCTCTTCACATAATCCGTCTAACCTATGATATTGTTTTAAAATATTCACTTTTATTGATATTTAAAGCCTTTATGGTGAAAGCTCCCTGAACTTCATATTAGAAGTAAATACTGGCATTTACATGGTGTAATTTAGAAAAGCGGGAGTACTCGCAATATATTATCTTATCACCTGTAAACGTACAGGTTTCTGTCTCTTTTCGTAGCAAATGTCATAGTTACTGCAGAATAGTGTTAAACTCCCTTGCTGTTTCTTCTCATCCACTGAAACTGACGGAGCAGTTTTACGACATAAAGTCCAGTAACTTTGTTTTTATATCCCAATTCTACTTTCAAGCAATGGGTGATTCTGTTACCATCCATCATTGATAGGAGGCTCAGAAAACGCTTACGAAATAAGGTTCTTTTAGTATGAAGTGTCAAATCATTTTAGCTCTAGTGTAAAAGCAGTCTGGACGAGTCGCCAAAGCATCTGCTGGTGTCCTTAAGCACTAAGCGAATGCTTCTGATGATTATACTTCAATATTCTGGACTGTACTCCACGAAGTACGCAAGCCTTGGTATGAATCAAGGCCGCTGGAATAATTATACCTTCATGCACTGATGAAGCGATTATAACAACAAGCTTGTATATCTACCACCATATAATATGAAGGAAGTCAGAATGAAAATAATCACAAAAAGGGAATTGTGATTCTACCGTAGTAGAAGATGGTGTTCATTTTCACGTACGATGTAAAACGTCCTCCGAATGTCAAAGTATTGAAATGATTTGGCACTTGTTTTCAAATCACGTAAAGACAGACCTAAATTTGTATGCAAATGCGACTAAAAAAGGAGCGTTGTAGTATTTTTGGTCATCTTGCCGCGAATCAGGATTCAGGTCACGTGCTCCAAGTGAGGTGCGGCGCGAGTGAGATCGCTACGTGACTTAATTACCCCACCGTAGCGGGCCAAGGCAGCTTTAATTGGCAGACCCGGATCATCTTCTTCGACTCCTATAAGTGTGAGATATTTCTGACAAGAATCGACAGTTGCACGTAGGCCTGCAAGACAAGATCAGGAAATAACCTAAAAATCACATCCAGGCTGACCGGAAAACCCGCCCTCGTAGTTAATCCGAAGGCTGATTCGATCCGGGGCCGGCGCATCTCCCCGAATCGCAGAAGTGGCGTGCTATCACGCGCGGCTATCCAGGCGGCTCTAAATTTCCTCCTCATTCTGTAATTTTAATCTGAAGCACATAATCAATAAATTATAGTCCGAGTCCACATGTACCCTTGGTAATGTATTGCTGCTTAAACGCTGGTTTTTATTTCTCTGTCTTATCATTATGTAATCAGTCTGAAACCTTCCTGTGTCAACAGATCTCTTCAATGTATACAATCTTCTTTCATGATTCTTAAATAATAGTTAGAAATACTTAAATTGTGCTCTCTGCAAAATTCTACCAGGCGATTACTCATTTCTTTCCTTTATTTTATTTATTATTTATTATTACACTACTGGCCATTAAAATTGATACACCACGAAGATGACGTGCTACAGATGCGAAATTTAACCGACAGGAAGAAGATGCTGTGATATGCAAATGATTAGCTTTTCAGAGCATTCACACAAGGTTCGCGCCGGTGGCGACACCTACAACGTGCTGACATGAGGAAGGTTTCCAACCGATTTCTCATACACAAACAGCAGTAGACCGGCGTTGCCTGGTGAAACGTTGTGATGCCTCGTGTAAGAAGGAGAAATGCGTACCATCACGTTTCCGACTTTTATAAAGGTCGGATTGTAGCCTATCGCGATTGCGGTTTATCGTATCGCGGTATCGCGACAGTGCTGCTCGCGTTGGTCGAGATCCAATGACTGTTAGCAGAATATGGAACCGGTGGGTTCAGGAGGGTAATATGGAACGCCGTGCTGGATCCTAACGACCTCGTATCACTAGCAGTCGAGATGACGGGCATCTTATCCGCATGGCTGTAACGAATCGTGCAGCCACGTCTCGATCCCTGAGTCAACAGATGGGGACGTTTGCAAGACTACAACCATCTGCACGAACAGCTCGACGACGTTTGGAGTAGCATGGACTATCAGCTTGGAGACCATGGCTGCGTTTACCTTTGACGCTGCATCATTGACTGGAGCGCCTGCGATGGTGTACTCAACGACGACCCTGAGTGCACGAATGGCAAAACGTCATTTTTTCGGATGAATCCAGGTTCTGTTTACAGCATCATGATGGTCGCATCCGTGTTTGGCGACATCGCGGTGAACGCACATTGGAAGCGTGTATTCGTCATCGCGATACTGGCGTATCACTCGACGTGATGGTGTGGGGTGCCATTGCTTACACGTCTCGGTCACCTCTTGTTCGCATTGACGGCACTTTGAACAGTGGACATTACATTTAAGATGTGTTACGACCCGTGGCTCTACCCTTTACTCGATCCCTGCGAAAGCCTAAATTTCAGCAGGATAATGCACGCCCGCATATTGCAGGTCCTGTACGGGCCTTTCAGGATACAGAAAATGTTCGACTGATGCCCTGGGCAGCACATTCTCCAGATCTCTCACCAATTGAAAACGTCTGGTGAATGGTGGCCGAGCAGCTGGCTCGTCACAATACACCAGTCACTACGCTTGATGAACTGTGGTATCGTGTTGAAGCTGCATGGGCAGCTGTACCTGTACACGCCATCCAAGCTCTGTTTGACTCAATGCCCAGGCGTATGAAGGCCGTTATTTCGGCCAGAGGTGGTTGTTCTGGGTACTGATTTCTCAGGATCTATGCACCCAAATTGCGTGAAAATGTAATCACATGTCAGTTCTAGTATAATATATTTGTCCATTGAATACAGTTTATCATCGGCATGTTTTCTTGGTGTAGCAATTTTAATGGCCAGTAGTGTATATATTATTTTTATTTCTGTTCGTTTTCTCACTACAGAATTCCAGTCCCTCATCAGAATTAAATTTTTGTCTCCCTTAATTTCCTAAATAGTATATTTCGTCTCATCAACATTCTTTCTTCAACATCTGCAACGTTAGTAATAAACTGTTATTACTGTGATGATGTCGGATTTGTATCTGTCCTGGCTACAATAATACGGTCACTGCACTGCAACTAATTTTTCACTCTGCAGCGGAGTGTACGCTATACTGTTCTTTGTAGTTACCCACACTCTTTTATCATTATCCATTATTAGACCTACTCCTGCTTTTGACTCTGTGTTGTTAACACAACACTCACCTGGCCAGAAGTCCTGCTCTTCATGGCACCGCACTTTACTAATTCCAACTATATATAAAGCCAGGTTATCTATCTCCATTTTTTAAATTCACAAACTTATCTACCTGTTTTGTTTTTCGTGAAGAAAACGTCCTCCTAGATAGTCCCACCCCCGAAATCCAAAGGGGGACTATTTTACGTACGGAATATTTATTCGAGATGATCCCATTATCAAGAAGCCATGGAGGAAGTCGTCAGGAAGTATAATTGCTGCAGGAAGTATAATTACTTTTGTTTCCCCTTACTTTCTGCCGTTAGCAACACCAACATAGCATAACAATGTGCTGAGAGGAAACATTACATATCTCCCAGCAAGATATGTATATTTAAATAATTTTATAGGTTGAGGATGATGCTTAATATGAACAGTTCGCTTAAAAGAAACAAAATAAACATTCAGATGCAAAGAACGGATAACATTTGTTCTTATCTACACCAGGATTTCTTGAACTGTGTTCCGTGGAACACTGGTATCCCATGGATATCACTCAAGGGTTCTGCAAGACCTTTTTCCATAAGATTCAAGAAGAAGCTATTCAGATTTCGCGCCAGTCACATACGAGTGGCTCTAGTAGCGCCGCTATGAGGATGCAAATCAGGTTCGCTTTAAATACGCATTATGACGATCGAGAACTTTAGTTGCCTTTGAGACTGAATGTAGTGAGCTGATGTCAGTCCAAAATGCCTTTAGGACAACAAAGACGTCATTATCAACACTTCACTGATTTGAACGAAGTCGTGTAATAGGGCTACCAGGTGTACCGGTATGAAATGAGCGTTTCTTTGTGAAAATGAAACACTAACTTTGAATTGAAAAGTAAAAACATTTTATTCAAAGTACTGATCATTGCTTTCTTTACATTTTGATCACCTTTCTGGCAATTTGTGGACACCACGCCAATGGAAATGTTCGTCTTTTGAAGCAAATCAATCAGAGACCCAATTTTCGACTTCTTCGTAGGAATCGAAGTGTTCCTCAGCCAATGCGTGTCCCATTGATGAAAACAAATGGTAGTCGGAAGAGGCCATGTCTAGTGAATACGGCGGGCGGGGTAGCAGCTCCCAGCCAAGTGTTTTGATTGTATCCTGAACCAGTTTTGCTTTGTGTGCAGGTGCATTGTCGTGTAAAAAAATGACTTTGCCATGTCTTCTGTCCCATTCTGGTCTTTTTTCGATCAATGCATAGTTCAGATTGATCATTTGTTGTCTGTAGCGATTAGTATTCACAGTTTCACCGGGTTTTAAAAGCTCGTGATACACCACACCTTTCTGATCGCACAAAACACAGAGCATTGTCTTCTTGCCGAATCGATATGGTTTTGCAGTCGATGTTGATGGTTGTCCCGAATTAACCCATGATTTTTCCCGTTTAGGATTCTTAAAATAAATCCATTTTTCATCGCCAGTAACAATTCGATGCAAAATTGATTTTCTTTCATGTCTTTGATAAATGGTTTTTCGGTTTTCCATCTGTCTTTCATTCAATTCATGTGGCACCCATTTTCCACACTTTTAGATCTTTCCCATAGCTTTCAAACGGTCAGAAATTGTTTGTTGTGCAACATTTAGCATTGCTGCCATTTGCTTGTGACTCAAAGTATCATCTTCATCGAATATTGCTTGCAATTCGGAGTCTGAGAACTTTTTTGGTGGTCTTCCACGTTCTTCATTTCTTACATCAAAATCATTATTTATGAACCGTTGAAACCATCCTTTGCATGTTGTTTCTGATAGAGCGTGATCACCATTTGCCTCGACAAGCATTCGATGCGACTCTGCAGCACTTTTTTTCAAATGAAAACAAAACATTAATGCTTTCCGCAAATCATCACTTTCTGGTACAAAATTCGACATTGTTAACACGATGAAAACATATGATGTTGTTTGTTCCATGACTTGATGTATGCTAAATATCTTTGACAGATGTCATACCGTCCAAAAAAAAAAAAAAAAAAAAAAATTGAGGCTCGTTCACAACAAATGTTCCCTATCGACACATTTGTGTCTTAACGCTCATTTCATACCGATACACCTTGTACGAGAAGCTGGATGTTTCTTCCGTGATACTGCAAAAAGACTCGACAGAAATGTAGCCACAGCACGTGACGGCAGGCAGCGGTGGTCACGGGAAGGTACGGTCGCAAGAAGACGGGGCTCCGGACGGCCACATGGCATCACCGAGAGGGAAGACCGTCGCCTGCAAACAACCTGCCTTCGGTTTAGACATGCTGGACCTAAACCTGGAATTATGGCCTGGGAAGCGATTTCATATGACAGCAGGAGCACTCTCGTTGTTATCCCACGCACGCTGGCTGAAAATTTGTACGTCAGTCTGGTGACTCGACCTGTAGAGTTGCCATTCGTGAACAGCAATCCAGGGGGTGTTTTCCAACAGGATAGCGCTCGCCGACATTGCACTGTTGTAACCCAACATGCTCTACAGAGTGTCGACACGTTGCCTTGGCCTGCTCCATTACCAGATGTGACATCATCAGACGATAACTTCAGTATTATCCACAAACAACATTAACCGTCCCTACAGTCAACGACCACGTGCAACAGGCATGGATCTCCATCCCACAAATTGACATCCGGCACCTGTACAACACAATGTACACACGTTTGTATGCTTGCATTCAACACTCCGGCGGTTACACCCATTATTAATGAAACCGTATTTCACATTTACAATGAATGTTCTCGCACTTACATTAATCTGTGTTTTTGCAACGTTAATCACTTACAGATGTTACCTAAACGAATGTGCACCCGAAGTTTCATTACTCTACATTAGTTATTTCTTGGGTCGGGCTCCCGTCGGACGTTCGAGTCCTCCCTCGAGCATGGATGTATGTGTTGTCCTTAGCGTAAGTTAGTTTAAGTTAGATTAAGTTGTGTATAAGCCTAGGGACCGATGACCTCAGCAGTTTGGTCCCGTAGGAACTTACCACAAATTTCCAGAAATTTGGGGTCGGGATTTCATTGCGTCAAGTTATATATAGGTGACGATCTGTGTGTTTGTTACACAAATCCTTAATTTTGTCCCTAGCGTGAGTAAAATTTGTATAGCTTATCCTTAAAAAGAGGAGAAAGATCATTGCCTACATAACATTTCACCCCTCATCATTTACTGATTTTAACCCAGTTAAACAAATAATACACTGGTGTGCAAAACTTAAGGACGAAAGTAACTATCGCATGATGCGTCCCAGCCAAGTAAGATAGCTCGATGAAATGCCGATCATACATAGAAAGATTTACTACAGTGTAGTACAGAAGGTAACTGAATGAAGTACACAATGAGACGAACAGCAATTACACATTTATTCGAAGACAATAATTATACTGAAGTCACCGCGATTCATGAATTCATGATGTTCCCCTGGACATTACAATAGGCTGTGAGATCACCATGGGCGGCAATGCACGCTGTGCATAGTGCTCCCATGCTGGTCATGAGGTTGGTGATGAGTTCTTGTGGCAGGGCGTTCCATTCTACCACCAACGCGGTTGACAACTGCTGGCCGGCCGTTGTGGCTGAGCGGTTCTAGGTGCTTCAATCCGGAACCGCGCTGCTGCTATGGTCGCAGGTTCGAATCGCATTGGGCATGGATGTGTGTGATGTCCTCAGGTTAGTTAGGTTTAAGTAGTTCTAAGTCAAGGGGACTGATGACCTCAGATGTTAAGTCCCATAGTGCTCAGAGCCATTAACCATTTTAGACAACTGCTGGGTGGTCGTTGGTGCGTGAGGTTGTGCTGCAATACGTCTCCCCAACGCATCCCACGGGTGATCGATGGGATTTAAGTCTGAGAAACGGGCAGGCCATTCCGCTCACCGAATATTCTCTCCTTTCAAGAGTTCCTCCACCAGCGCTGTTCGATTCGGTCACGCCTTGTCACCCACAAAACTAAAGTCAGGGCCGAATGCACCCCTGAAAAGGCGCACATGGAGAAGGAGTACTGTGTCACAAGAACGATCGATCACTGGACCGTGTATCGTGTTCAAACATGCGGAGGTCAGTACGACCATGCGACATTATACCTCCACACCATAAAACCAGGGCCACCAAAACGATCATGTTCGATAATTCTGGTCGTAGCCTCATATGGCGAAAAGTGCGGGAAGACGTAATCTCCACATCCACATCTACATGATTACTCTGCAATTCACATTTAAGTGTCTGACAGTGGGTTCATCGAACCACCTATAAGATACTTCTCGACCGCTCCATCTCGAACAGCGCCCGTGAAAAACGAACTCTTTAAAGTCTTTCCCTGAGAGCTCTGATTTCTCTTATTTTATTGTGATGATCGTTTCTCCCTACGTAGGTGGTCGCTAACAAAATATTTTCACAATATGAGGACAAAGTTGGTGACTGAAATTTCATGAGAAGGTCCTGCCGCAGCGAAAAGTGCTTTTGTTTTAATGATTGCCATTTCAACTCGTGTATCATATCAGTGGCACTCTCCTTCCAATTTCGCGAAAATTCGACTTGTCACTACTTTCCAGCTACACTCACATAACTTGACATTAAATGGTACAAATAACTGATTTCGCTACAGTCTTTTAGTAGACATCAAAAGCGCTTCTTCTTGGTCGGGGGACGGCCGTTGTAGCCGAGCCGTTGTAGGCGCTTTAGTCCGGAATCGCGCTGCTGCTACGGTCGCAGGTTCCAATCCTGCCTCGGCCTTGGCTGTGTGTGATGTCCTTAGGTTAGTTAGGTTTACGTAGTTCTAAGTCTAGGGGACTGAAGACCTCAGATGTTACGTCCCATAGTGATTAGAGCCATTTGAACCAGTCTTGGTTCGGGAACGTTCGAGGAGCTGGAATATCGAAAGAATTTGCTTTTCAGTAGAGTACAGAAACTCAAATTTCCGACTATATTCATCTTGCGATTATTAAACTTTCCACGTTGATGACCATCAGTGATTACATCTTGTATTTTTTCTGTTATCTCTCTATGAACTCTACCAAAGAACCGCTCGCCGCGAGATCTCTCTAGGCACTGTCAGTACAGACATGTGCGAAGTAATGTTCGAGTAAAAAACAAAAGCACACAGTGTGTTACTGTATACAAATGTTCTTTAGTAATTTATAATCATACAGTTCTCATGTTAATATTTTATATAATTTTGTGCGATGATAACTTGACTTCTGTTATTATCATAGTGGAATCTGTGCACACAATTTATAAATTTTATGTAACAAAAACACGAATAATACAAATCGACAGAATCGTTAACCAAAACCTCTTAGAATGACACACGCAGCTTAGAAACTTTAAAAAGAGAGGTGGTTTACACAAACATGCACAACTTTACACACACACATCAAAAAAAGGTTTGCATCACCTCGGTTCCGAGAGTTCCGGAACCTGTACAGAAAACTAGAATTGAGATCAACATAAACATCATTTCCGCCCTTTTTATTGCTCATGAAAATCACACATTGCATGTTGTACCACCATACAACGAGACCTTCGCAGGTGGTGGTCCAGATGGCTGTACACACCGGTACCTCTAATGCCCAGTAGCACATCCTCTTGCGTTGATGCATGCCTGTATTCATCGTGGCATACCATCCACATGTTCATCAAGGCACTGTTGGTCCAGATCGTCCCACTCCTCAACGGCGATTCGGTGTAGATCCCTCAGAGTCGTTGGTGGGTCACATCGTCCATAAGCAGTCCTTTTCAGCCTATCCCAGGCATGTTAGATAGGGCTCATGTCTGGAGAATATGCTGGCCACTCTAGCCGAACGATGTCATTATCCTGAAGGAAGTCATTCACAAGATGTGCACGATGGCCACGTATTGTCGTCCATGAAGACGAATGCCTCGCCAATATGCTACTGATGGCTTTCACGTATCGTACAGACGTTACGACGCCTTCCATGACCACCAGCGGCGTACTTCGGCCCCACAATACCGTGGAAAAAAACAACACCTTTTGACAGTAATCTTCGGCGCTTGTTCTGTATTGCGCGGAACAGTCTCGCAGTAAACATGTGCACTGATTGTTTGGCCTTGTGGTAAGAAATCAATCAGCAAAATGCCTTTTCTTTCCCAAGAAACGGTGCACATGACTTTTCGAGGAGTCAAGATTTGCTTAGGCTTAACCTTCGTTGGGGATGAAGTGTGCCTCCATTCCAATGATTGCTGTTTTGTTTCAGGGATGTCGTACGATACCCAAGTTTCCTCGCCCGTGACTATTCGAGAAAGAAAACCATCGTCTTTTCATTGTAGCGTGTCAAAAACTGAAGTGCACTGCCCATCCGTTTTTTTTCGTGTTGTTCAGTAAGAATTTTCGGTACCCAACGTGAGCAAAGTTTTCGAAATTTCAGTTTTTCATTAAAAATTTCATGAATTAGTGATCGTGAGATCTGCGTAACTTTCATAGCAAAGGCACGAAGTGTAAATTTACGGTTGTGCTTTATCTTCTCGCCGCACGGTGTAGCCGCGCTGTCTTGGGCGCCTTGTCACGGTCCGTGCGGCTCCCCCCGTCGGAGGTTCGAGTCCTCCCTCGGGCATGGGTGTGTGTGTCGTCCTTAGCGTAAGTTAGTTTAAGTTAGATTAAGTAGTGCATAAGCTTAGGGACAGATGACATCAGCAGTTTGGTCCCATAAGACCTCACCACAAATTTCCAAATTTCCTTAATCTTCTCTTCAATTGTGTGAACCAGTTCATCAGTAAGCACAGACGGGCGTCCACTTCGTTCTTCATCGTGCACTTGATCACGTCCTTCATTGAACAGTCTGACCCATCTTCTAACCATTGAATTACTTACAGTATTTTGTCCGTAAGCCTCTCAGATTTGCCGATGAATTTCCTTTGGTTTAACTTTCTTTGCATTTAGAAAACGAATCACAGATCTGATTTCGCACGCGGTGGCGTTTTCTATTACGGCTGACATTATAAAGAAGCACTACAAAGCACACGTCGGCAACAGCGATCTGAAAATGGCGTACATGTCTTCTCCTTGAGTCAGAGTAACTGCCGCGCAGGCTCGGAACTGCGATCGTAGCGCTGCCGCGGATAGAAATAGAAACGGAACTTACTTTGTGGACGACCCTCGTATAACCACCCGGTATACTCACTACTGAGCGCAGTCTCGTCGAACCATAGGCGGAGGAATATGCGTCGAAAGACATCGCATAACCACCTATGGCGTGCTAACATACACTCACAAATGACAAAGTCCGCCCCCGGTAGCTGAGTGGTCAGCGCGACAGAATGTCAATCCTAAGGGCCCGGGTTAGATTCCCGGCTGGGTCGGAAATTTTTCTCCGCTCAGGGCCTGGGTGTTGTGTTGTCCTAATAATCATCATTTCATCCCCATCGACGCGCAAGTCGCCGAAGAGGCGTCAGATCGAAAGGCTTGCACTCGACGAACGGTCTACCCGACGGGAGGCCCCAGTCACACGACATTTACAAGCGACAACATCGGCAAGCCCCTGCACATCAGCAGTACCGACTGGACATGCCAGCTGCTATCACAGCCGACCAACAGGCTACAGCAGGGAAGCCGACAAGCTCGCATACTAACGCACAAATAAACCGTCAGCACTACCCTACACTGTGAATCCGATATACGACCTGACGGACACTAACTGACGATGAACCCAACTGTTAAATGTATGCTGATGCTGGCTGAGAAGTCAACGCCGGTACCCAGGTGCAGCCGCTGAGTAACAACACTTCACAACGTCAAAGGTATCCGCCTGCATGATACCTACTACTAACAAAACCTACCGTTGCATGACGTATCGCAGACAGCTCTTGCAACCTACCCAACTATCGCAGAAGTTTTTTTCCCTTGGCTCTTGCCTTGGCACTTTCCTTCTCTGCTCTTCAAACCGCTACCATTCGATCCACATTCGACCCAATCTATCACCATATAAGCGCGTGTTAGCGGTTAATCATAACCAGACGTACGCAAACATTGCAGTACCCACATCCTGCGAGACCTCACTTAGTGAAAACTAACCAATATGCAGAGATGGCAGTAGACCTGTGTTGGCCATCATCCCGGTGTGGTCGTGGAGGGACTCCACCATATCTAGAAAATTTAAATGTAGTCTCGCCATTGCCGCGCTCGTCATTATCACGATCACTCACATTTGAATACTTTCCATATCATCAAGACTACTTTAATCTGCAAGTCTAAATGTGTAGAAATCTGGATACATGGTCTCATGGAATCAACTGCGTGTTTATAAGATACTTGAGCATTGTGTACTATCTTACGCTATAACTGTAGAATTTCTTTGCAACGGTATTTACGTTAAATGCAACGTTCAGTATTTCGTAAATATATTTCCAGAGGTGTCTGTTTGTATATATTACAGCTACTGAAGTATCACATAATTGGTACCGGTGATATCTGATGAAAAAAAGTACCTCATTTAAAAGCATGGGTTCTCGAGCGAAATGATTCCTCACACTATCTTCCCCACTCTAGATTCTAGAGCCTTGCGGCACCATAATCATGATATCGTGTGTAGTACGAGGGCAGTTCAATAAGTAATGCAACACATTTTTTTTCTGAAACAGGGGTTGTTTTATTCAGCATTGAAATACACCAGGTTATTCCCCAATCTTTTAGCTACACAACACTATTTTTCAACGTAATCTCCATTCAATGCTACGGCCTTACGCCACCTTGAAATGAGGGCCTGTATGCCTGCACGGTACCATTCCACTGGTCGATGTCGGAGCCAACGTCGTACTGCATCAATAACTTCTTCATCATCCGCGTAGTGCCTCCCACGGATTGCGTCCTTCATTGGGCCAAACATATGGAAATCCGACGGTGCGAGATCGGGCCTGTAGGGTGCATGAGGAAGAACAGTCCACTGAAGTTTTGTGAGCTCCTCTCGGGTGCGAAGACTTGTGTGAGGTCTTGCGTTGTCATGAAGAAGGAGAAGTTCGTTCAGATTTTTGTGCCCACGAACACGCTGAAGTCGTTTCTTCAATTTCTGAAGAGAAGCATAATACACTTCAGAGTTGATCGTTTGACCATGAGGAAGGACATCGAACAGAATAACCCCTTCAGCGTCCCAGAAGACTGTAACCATGACTTTACCGGCTGAGGGTATGGCTTTAAACTTTTTCTTGGTAGGGGAGTGGGTGTGGCGCCACTCCATTGATTGCCGTTTTGTTTCAGGTTCGAAGTGATGAACCCATGTTTCATCGCCTGTAACAATCTTTGACAAGATATTGTCACCCTCAGCCACATGACGAGCAAGCAATTCCGCACAGATGGTTCTCCTCTGCTCTTTATGGTGTTCGGATAGACAACGAGGGACCCAGCGGGAACAAACCTTTGAATATCCCAACTGGTGCACAATTGTGACAGCACTACCAACAGAGATGTCAAGTTGAGCACTGAGTTGTTTGATGGTGATCCGTCGATCATCTCGAACGAGTGTGTTCGCACGCTCCGCCATTGCAGGAGTCACAGCTGTGCACGGCCGGCCCGCACGCGGGAGATCAGACAGTCTTGCTTGACCTTGCGGCGATGATGACACACGCTTTGCCCAACGACTCACCGTGCTTTTGTCCACTGCCAGATCCCCGTAGACATTCTGCAAGCGCCTATGAATATCTGAGATGCCCTGGTTTTCCGCCAAAAGAAACTCGATCACTGCCCGTTGTTTGCAACGCACATCCGTTACAGACGCCATTTTAACAGCTCCGTACAGCGCTGCCACCAGTCGGAAGTCAATGAAACTATACGAGACGAAGCGGGAATGTTTGAAAATATTCCACAAGAAATTTCCGGTTTTTTCAACCAAAATTGGCCGAGAAGAAAAAGTGTTGCATTACTTATTGAACTGCCCTCGTAGAAATGACATCCCCTACTTCACAGTTTCCGTTTAACTGTCGGAGGAGTCATTCAGCAGCTAAATTTCAGAGGCCGGGCTGTAGACAAAGCTCTGTGCACAGAGTTTCGTAACTTTTAATACATTATCTGTCCCTGCTATTCACTCTGACGGTTTCTTCCCTATTAACAGTCGAGGAGGATACAGTAGAGGTATTTGCAACCACGGACTGTACGTTTACTGTAGCGTGCTATACAGGGTGTCCCAGCTATCTTGTCCACCCAAAATATCTCTGGAACAATAACAGCTATTGGAAGACGACTTTCACCGGTATCAATGTAGGGCTGGGGCCCATGAATGTACATATTTGGAAACATTCTAAAACGAAAGTATATGTGTTTTTTAACACAAACTTATGTTTTTTTAAATGGACCTCCTATAATTTTTCTTCAGCAATCCATAGAATGACAAAGCACATACACAATGGCGTTGATTGCATCGCAATATTCCCATTACATCCCGAGATATTAAGACGCGAAGTTGACGCTTGAAACACCCGACATGCGCTGCTAGCGCACGTCCTGAGGCTCAGGCGTGAACCCCATGCTGCCCATAATCGCGATGTGATTGACATGCGTAATCACACTTCCATACTTATCAAGAGGTCCGAAACGAATAATACGGTCTGCTGCCATCCTGCTGCGATTACGGGCAGCATGGGGTTCACGCCTGAACCTCAGGACGTGCGGTAGCAGCGCATGTCGGGTGTTTCAAGCGTCAACTTCGCGTCTCAATATCTCGGGATGTAATGGGAATATTGCGATGCAATCAAAGCCATTGTGTGTGTGCTTTGTCATGCTATGGATTGCTGAAGAAAAAATATGGGAGGTCTATTTAAAAAAACATAAGTGTGTGTTAAAAACACATATACTTTTGTTTTAGAATGTTTCCAAATATGTACATTCATGGGCCCCAGCCCTACATTGATACCGGTGGAAGTCGTCTTCCAATAGCTGTTATTGTTCCAGAGATATTTTGGGTGGACAAGATAGCTGGGACACCCTGTATAAAACCGAAGTTACTTGCGATGTTCATCACGCCAGCAATGGCATAGCACTAGTGTGTACTCTGTATCAAGAAGGTAGCTTTGTTGTGCTACAGCTTAAATAGATTTGTTCATACGCATTCCGAAACATGTCTGTCTGTAGGATCTAGAATCGGAAGGACCATTGTCCTCATCACTGTTACTTATAACTGCTTTGACTGTATGCGAAGGTACGAGGTACGAGCATGTGAAATAGGTTCCCAGATATGTGAGTCGCTCGAATACTTCTTAAGCTGACGGCGAGTGTTCATCAGAGACAAAATATCGTAAGAAGTGTCCCAGGGAAGTGTGATAGGACCGATGTTGTTTTCTATAGACGTAAATGATGCGACGAACAGGGTGGGCAGCAACCTGCGGTTGTTACTGATGATTATGTGGTGCACGGGAGGGTGTCGTCCTTGAATGACTGCAGGCGGATAGAAGATGACTTAGACAAAATTTCTAGTTCGTGTGATGACAGGCAGCTAGCTCTAAATGTAGATGAGTATGAAAAATTATCCCGTAATGTTCGAATACAACATTACTTGTGTACTGCTTGACACAGTTCGTGTGATGACAGGCAGCTAGCTCTAAATGTAGATTAGTATGAAAAATTATCCCGTAATGTTCGAATACAACATTACTTGTGTACTGCTTGACACAGTCACGTCGTTTAAATATCTGGGGGGAACGCTGCAAAGCGATATGAAGTGGAACGAGCATGTGAGGTATATGGTAGAGAAGGCGAATGGTAGACTTCGGTGTATTTGGAGAATTTTCGGAAAGTGTGGTTCATCTTTAAAGAAGACTGCATATAGGACGCTAGTGCGACCTGTTCTGAAGTACTGCTAGAGTGTTTGGGATTCGAACCTAATCGGAATAAAGGATGACATCGAAGCAATTCAGAGGCGGGCTGCTTGAGATGTTAAGGGTAGGTTCAAGCAACACGCAAGTATTACATCCATGCTTCAGGAACTCAAATGAGAACCCTTGTAGGGAAGGCGCCATTTGAAGCTGACAGCAGAACGATTCTACTACTGTAACATACATTTCGCTTAAGGACCACGAAGATGAGATACGAGAACTTAGGGTACCTACGGAGGCATATAGACATAATAATTGGCAACCAATGCTGTACAATCGCAATAAAGTCATGAGATGTTCAAATTACTCTTTTATTAGGACATGTTACACGTTTCGGAATTACACCCATCTTCAGACATCTGTTACAAAAAAAAGTACAAAACAGGTGAACAGCACGCTCAACACGTCTGAACGTTACAGAAAACGAGATCGGGTCATGTGAGTTACGTACCACAAACTTCAACTCCTTCCTAACCAACTAGGCGTACAGCCTTGACAACTCTAAGAAAGTGTCCAATAACGTATGACTATAACTACACCCTGTTAGATGTTATATGCTGAGTATATTATTATTAAATTACATGTGAACGCATGGAGCACATGACCATGCAGCGCCCCCTACCGAGGGCGCTTTGCTGCTAGTTGACTTGTTTAGCGTCAGTATACTCTCTGCTTCAAAACTGCTTGTGTCGCAGTTATAGTCATATGTTATGGGACACTTTCTTTGAGTTGTCAAGGCTGTACGCCTAGTTGGTTAGGAAGGAGTTGAAGTTTGTGGTATGTAACTCATATGACCCGATCTCATTTTCTGTAACGTTGAGACGTGTTGAGTGTGCTGTTCACTTATGTTTTGTTCTTTTTTGTAACAGATGTCTGAAGATGGGTGCAATCCCGAAACGCGTAACATGTTCTAATAAAAGAGTCAATTGAACATCTCATGACTTTATTGCGATTGTACAGCACTGGTTGCCAATTATTAACATAAAAATGATCGCAGGCCTCAGACGGGATTTTATGTCCCGAATATCAGGCATATAGACAGTCGTTTTTACCTTTCTCTATTTGCGAGTGGAACAGGAAACGAAACGATTAGTAGATGTACAGAGTACCCTCCACCACTCACCGTTCGGTGGCTTGCGGTGTTTCTGTGTAGATTTAGATAAAGAACGACGAAGCGTAGAACTACATTTGGTTAAGACTCTGCACTCGCATTCGGGTGAATGGAGACTCAAACCAGCACCCAGTCATTCAGATTTAGATTTTCTGTGACATCATTTTAGGCAAGAACTGAAGGTTATGGTCAATTTACTGCCCTAGCCTTCACCGAATTGAGCTTTTCCTCCCTCACTGATGATCCCGCCGTCATCGGGAAGTTCCTCTCTAAGTTTTCTCTGTTGTTTGTTCATCAGTCTTCACTGCTATAAAGCGTCATTTTCTTCTTTGTGTCAGAAATTACATCTGTGGTGTCACTTATTGCAGGATGTGAAGTAAATGTCGATTTTTCAATTTCTAGTTCCTTTTTTCCAGCACAAAGTTATGTATCGTCCCATGTACACGTCTTTTGACACAACCTTCTAGCGACCGCAGCGGTCGCGCGGTTCCAGACTGTAGCGCCTAGAACCACACGGCCACTACATTTCTGTCAGGCGTCTTTTTGCGAGAAAATTGTTGGAGCTATCTGACCTTTGTCTGAGAATTCTTGTTTGCTGAGCATAACTGGTGTTTTTAATTAGGTTTTGATTGAAGTTTACAGTTTGATGAATTTTTAGCGGCTTCTGTACCAAAAATAAGGTAAGTTTAACTACCCGAGAAATTACAGGGTGTCCAGAAAAGGACTCCCTGATTTCAAAATTAAATATCTCGAAAACAAAGATCGATAGAGGAATGCAGTAAACGGTATGTTTATTGTGAAAGCTGTAAGAAGTTTATACAGCAGTTTGAAATAACATCAGTTCGCGATGCCGACGAGCGAGGACGATGCGCGCGCGGCCGGGGCAGCCGCCTCGGACGCGCCGGAGTCGGCCGCTGGTCGGTCGGTTGGGCCTGGCCCGCCGGACGCCCCAGCGGCCGCTCCACACAGGACGGATCCCAGGTTGACGACCCAGGCTACGGCACCGGTTCATGACAGGACAGAACGACGATCGACAGCCGCTATTCGACCGCAGAAGACTACATACCACACGACGAAACCGTATTAGGACGTCGGCCATACATCACATCACGACGGACGCAGCAATGAAGACGACCGCCAGGACTACGCCAGAAGACTCGATATATGTCGGGAGGAGGACAAAGAAACGCTGAAGGGCATACAACGCCTTATCCGCTATTCACGGGAAACGCAAAAGCAGGATAACGACACCTGTCTGGCATCTCCATCTGTGGACTCAGATGTCGAATCACAGCACTCCCACCAAACGGTCGACGACGCGGAGATGGCAGCGGCCTTTCCAGCAGAAAACGACAACGACTCCCCACACGCAGAGGGGGACTTTACGCTCGTACACAACAAACGGCGCAGAAGCAACGCATTAGCCAAGGACTTAGCCAACCCGGCTAAGAGACGAACGGAGACCATCCCCACAACGAACCGATTCGCCCCACTGACACCTCAAGCTGCGCCTCCATCAACCACCAACAAGCCGCAGACACAAACTTCTAATGCCGCAGAAGCCGTGGACAGAGAGAAGAATGTGCTTCGCAAAGTTCCCCCAGTCACAATTTATTACACAAAGGATTACGTTCACCTCAATGAAACGCTCAACGGACTTCTAGAGGGCAATCTTAAAGCTATATACCAAAAGGACCGCATCAAATACCACTTTGAGTCCTTCGAAGACCAAAGGCGTGCAATAAAATTCTTCACGAACCACAGCTTCTCCTATTTTACGCACCAAGCACCAGACGACAGGGAACTGAAAGTAGTTGTCAAACGCCTTCCGGCGGAAGTTACCGAAGAACAACTTTACTATGCCCTCAAGGAAAAAGGCTTCAACGTGCTACAAGTCTACCAATTTAAGGAACGCGACGAGAAGACGAAACAATTGATACCGCAATCTGCGTACCGAGCCACCCTCCCATCCGGAAAAGACAGTGACAAGATATATGATGTCAAATACCTGCTCTACACACGAGTGATAATAGAAACCTATAATAGTAAAGAAGGACCAGTCCAGTGCCGACATTGCCAACGTTTCGAGCATACAGCGAACTACTGCAGCATGCCAGCACGCTGCGTCCGCTGCGGTGGATCCCATAAATCATCGAATTGTACCCATCCTAGGACGGCGCCCCCAAAGTGCGCCAATTGTGAACAAGAACATCCAGCGACCTTCCGTGGCTGCCCAAAATTTCAAGAACTCCTACGGAAATATACTAGAAGGACACCAAAGAAGTCGACCCCACAACGGCCTATAATTGTTAAGAACTCGGCCATGGCAGCGATTCCGGCCACCCAACAACAAGCGGCACCTCTCCCTGTGGAAACAATCGCCTCTCGACCACAACCGGCACCCAGAGTGACTCTCCGACAGACAAGACAACAGCGCTCGTACTCCGAAGCAATACGTGCCCATCCACCGACGCCAACACCAGCGGAGACATCATCTGCCTGGTCGACCACCTTTACACCAGCGTTAACAGATATTCTTCAACTACTCACCGCCCTCCAGCAGAAGCTGACGTCTATCCTCTCGCTTGTAGAAATCGTACTGACAGCTTTTCAAACACCCTAAATGGATAGACGGCATCACACGAGGAATCTTAACTTCTGCATTTGGAATGCCAACGGCCTGAAACTGAAGAAAATAGAATTCACGGACTTCTTACATTGCCACAAGATAGACGTAGCATTTGTCTCCGAAACACATCTCCGCGAGTCAACCGACCTCCGCTTGAGGAACATGCACATCTACCGGACGGACAGACGGGACCAACGGGGTGGAGGGACCGCAGTTCTGATCAAAAAATGTATTCGTCACCACCAAGAACGTTTACCCCAACTCCAGAGTTTAGAGGCCACGGCAGTAACAATCCACACGACGCTCGGAAACATTATCTGTATTGCGGCTTACCTTAGCCCAAAGAAGCCTCTCCATCCAGAAGATCTTTACTCCGTTACAGAGGGTTACGACAAGATCCTCCTTGGAGGGTATCTTAATAGTAAACATGTTGCCTGGAATTCCCGTAAGACTAACCCAAAAGGACATATGTTGTTAGCACTGGCTGAGAATTTACATGTTTCCGTCCATGGACCACGGGAACCGACGAGGATACCTTACGTCCAGACACAAGACCCTGATGTTCTAGACATCGCCATAATCAAGAACATCAACCCCAATCTCCATCTGCGGACGCTGGATGATCTTTCGTCGGACCACAGACCGGTGTTAGGACTCATAGAGAGGGCTACTTTGCAACTCCCACTGACGACGACAAGAACTTACGACTGGCAGCAGTTCCAAGCGTACCTCAACAACAATGTGCGACCAACCCAAATTGTTACTACCAGAGAAGCGATTGATGTGGCAGTCGCAGTACTCACGAAGAAGATTAACAATGCGAAACAACAAGCACTCATGGAGCACCTGCAACCAGAAGTCAATTATGACGAGTTTCCACCACCACTGCAGGAACTTAAGGCAAGGCGCAATCGATTTCGGAAACGATGGGTCCGTTACCGCCACCCGGACGATAAATGGGAGACTCACAGACTAACCCGAGAACTCCGGCGGAAGGTTCAGGACTGGAAGCAACACACGTGGGAACTCAAAATGGACAACTTTCTATTACGCACCAAAGATGAATGGCGAATAGTTAAAAGTCTCAGACAGCAACAGCCCCCAAAAGGGCAATTCGAGGACCCCATGGCCTCTTGTACGACTCACTGGCGCAGGCGGAGCTGTATGCGGATACATACCAACAACAGATTGTAACGCTACCGCCCTTTCGGACGTATGTTAACTCTATAAAGCCTGTACTGTAATAAGTTCATGGGCTTCACCTTGTAAACAAGGATTTCATCCTCCAACTCCTTCCTATTATTAATCTGCGTCCTATTGGCGGCACGCGTACTTTGCGCGGCGCTATTTATTCTCCCCTCTTCAAATTTGGGCCCCGTCACTTTATTGACGTCCCTACTATCTCTCTTTCCACCAACTAATTTCCTCGCCTCATACTCCTTCTTAAAATCCTCCCACTCACATTGCTTTAGGCCCCTGTACAGATCATCGATCTGCACACGCCAATCAGTTACTTCTGCTAATTCATTATCGCCCTTTACCTCATTGCAAACACTGCTAACCGCACCTCTCTGTGTACTCACAGTCTCATTTATTGTTTCCTTTGCCACGGAATTATCACTCGCAAAATTTTCATTATCTCTTACAGCTATGTTCGTATCTACTGCTGCCGTATTGCTAATGGCTTTTCCCTGAACAGATGTTCTGGTAGGCTGGGTCGTTACCCTCTGATGCTCCACTCGCCTGTTAACCTGTAGCGCTCTGTGCGGCCGAGATGACTCATGCTGGCTCGCACCTGACGCTTGTCTCGCCACAACACGTTGCGTCGTTTCAGGCCTGTCTCTAACCTGTCTCATTATATTACGGTCGGTCCGGTATCTTTTCTTAAATCGGGGCCGGTATGTATTGTCCGCTTCCGTTTGGCCCGCAACGTTCTCAGAAATTAGTTTCCCGCGTCGTTATTATTTTGCGCGGTGTACCCTCTACCGCGACCTGGATAACTTCCTCTCCCTCTTCCTCTGCCTCTTCCTCTTTGTATCATATTGACGCGAAATCCATCGCCGTCATTTCGTTCGTCATGGTTTCGGTTATTACGGTTACCAAAATTTTGATAATTGGCACGACTTGCGCGCCAATGGTCTTCGTCTTCGACCCTTTCTAGAAATGCTTGGAAGCTACGATGGTTGCTTCCTACATACCTCTTAGAATCTTCTGGAAGCTTTTTATATAGCTCCCAGATAATTTCTGAATCTGATCTCCGGCCTCTTAAATGCGTCAATTTCCGGTACCAATATTCGCAGAAATCTTTCAAAGAATTCCTGCCCCAGTTATCATGCTGTTTGGCCATGATAAACTCGTGCCATAAATGGTCCTGCTTTTGTTCAGACCAATATTCTTCTGTAAATCTTTGCCTGAATTCTTCGAACGTCATTCGTTCGGTATCTAAATTGATTCCCCAGCGCTTAGCGTCACCTGCTAAGGCGCTAATTACTACATTTATCTTTTCCTGATCAGACAAGTGCTCAGGAAATACTCTCTCGCAATTTTTGATGAAATCTAACGGATGCCACCCGTTATGTTTCTTGGCTGGATCGAAGCGTTCCTCGCCTTCTAATAGCTTCGTAATCGGTGCGCCATTACAGACAACACCAGGCCTATCTTTAATTTTACTCTCCAGATCGAAAATTTTGCCTTGAATTTTCGTACAATTTTGAACACATCCGGTTACTTTTTCACCTGAATCTCTTTCAGTGTCCGAAACTACCTTTTTCAATTGTGATATCCCGTGTTGACATTCGTTTATGATCTCAGTTTTAAGACCGAAAACCTTTTCGTCTACCTTAGCTTCAACCAGAGGTTCTACTTTCTCTTGGATGTTGAGAATTTCAACATCGAATCTACTGTTAATGTTACCAATTTCCTCCTGCATAGTATCCATATTTTTGTTAATAGTATCAATTTCAAATTTCAGAGTACTTACCACAGAACTTAAATTACCCACTTTTTGTTCTACTTGTTCTAGTTGTTTACTAATTTTAATTCCCTGTCCTTCGACCTGTGCTTTAATCTGATCATTCTGTATTTTAAGCTGATTAACCTGATTACCGACTTGTTTTTGAAGTTACTCGTTTTGTGTTTTGAGCTGCTCTGCAACGTGTGTTTTGAGCTGATGGCCCTGTGTTTTGAGCTGCTCGTCAACGTGTGTTTTAAGCTGTTCTTCTGTCCTGCAATTTGTTTGGTTAATTGTTCAAACAAGTCGTTCACGCTTAAAATTTTTACACTGTTTTGTTCTACGAAATCGGTGTGTTCCGATTCTATTTCGGAAATTTCTTTCGGTTCTTTCATTATCTGTGGAGAATCAAATATGTCAGTGGATTCGTTCACGTACCCACTATCATCTACAAAGTCACCCTATTACTTCCTCTTTTGTCCCTTGCTGTGTTCGAGACGATCTCGACATTTCAATCTGTTCGTTGACGTGTTCATGGTATTGTACGTACGCCAATTGTCTTCCGCTAACGCCATCTGTTATCTGGCCGCGTAAACTCCTGCTACTGCTAGCCGCATTCTCCATTTCGCTCGGCACATCTACGCCGTCTACGTTCCTGTCCATATTGAATGCCAACTACACCACCCTACTATACTTGATGCACACTGCAATTTACTTTGCTAAATATTATTGCTATTCGTGCCACTGAACATCCACTGTTCGGTATTTAACTTAATTTATGACCGACAACAACTGGAGGTCCTGTCACCGGGAAGCCACTTGTAACACTACCGCCCGCTCGGACGTATGTTAACTCTATAAAGCCTGTACTGTAATAAGTTCACGGGCTTCACCTTGTAAACAAGGATTTTAGTACAAAAGTTGACCGCGTGTACCTAATGGAAGCAAGATGGGACCTATACTCAGTCAGTAACTACAGTGATGCGTCAAGCAAATGTAAAGTATAATTACGCGTTCGCACGGACAAGAAGTACACACAGTAGATACTACCAATGATTAATAATACGGTCGCCAGTCTAATTAGGCATTGAGTGAGTTTTTTCTTGTACAAGTGGGTGCATGTACAAGCATAATAACACGTAGTAATGTTGCGTTATATGGCAAAGTTTGGCATAGGAAAAATCTACTGAACTAAAATTTTATCCTTTTGTACTAAATTGGACGAGCTATAAATACACAACACCACACAGCAATGATTACTACGAACTGCATTTTGTATATTGATCAGACTGAAATCGGGCATAGATTACCCTAGAATTAGCAATTTTGAAAACACACATACAATGTCACTATTAAAATTGGAAAAAACACTAATACACTTAGGTTTAATATAGAAATTAACTTTACTGTTCAAATCCGATCAGTACACTTCAAGATGTGAAAGAATGGTCAAGAGAAGGGGGGGGGGGCCTGAAACTGTTATGGTCGTTATACTGAAACTATTAAGTCCTGAAGGTAAATTAACACTCAAAATTATCAATCTATGGCTTACTACTCTTTTCTCTTATTTCTGAATTAATTAACTACCATTCTTTCTGTCTCAAATTAATTAAGTGTCATTGCTATCTCAATTCAAAATTTATCTTTCAATTTAATCAAAGCTGTTTGTTTCTTTATCAACATTTACAATAACGCACATACATTTTAACTTCTTTATAGCATAGATTTGTCTGCAGATAATTTTCGTTAATACTAACTTTAAATTTTCAATTCGGGATACTCGGGTTGCACAATATGTGGTAAGGACCCTGTCTAGGTCAGTGATAAGGATAAGTAACGGCTAAGGCAATTCTGGTAAAAGTCACGTTATTATTGAACAGTTAAAACAGTTTCGACACTGGTCCACACAGATACAATTCTAAAGATGAATTAAATGTTTGACCTGTGCACGTCGGTGCGGCGTATGGCGGGCAGCGAAATAGCGAGAAGCACAGCACACATGCAAGCACGGCTAAGGCTCTCACTGCATCGGCACTTTTCTTCTTCTTAGCGTCGTAATCTTTCCAATTTTGTGCCTAAGAATATAGTCATGCCAAGTAGTCGTCGGAATCGGCACATCCGAGGCTCAATGGAATTCACTTTTCCTGGATAGCCTCCTCGGTACAGTACATGTTCCTCTGACCGATGCCCAACTCCGACTGTCTTACTGAGCCCGTTGTGCCGAACCGCGCCAGTGTGCGTTTCCCGCGCTCGCCTATCTCCACCTTTTCCCGCTCCCCTACAGGTAGGGTATTCACCACAGGTTTTCTACTACACATATCCTAATGCATTACCTACGTATGGACCAAGTGTATAAATTACAATTTTCACATCTTACAATAGTTTTAACATTAAATACACTTCCCTTTGATTATCAAATTGCTTGAAATCTAACATAAATAATAACATTCATTTCAAAAGTTGCTCACAGTTTCTTTAACATGACACGAAAAGAAAAGAAATTCAAAACATTGCTTACATTAATTTACCTAAATTCAGAAAGAAAAAAATTTTATACTATGTACAATTGTTGTTACAAGATGACTACGCCCCCCACGGAGGATTGAGATGATGCACTCCACCGTGCAGAGGAGGACACAGCGGCGGAATGGGAAGCTATTCGGGACGCCCCGACTAACGCTATGCCCCGGCTGACAACGCCGGAGGAAATTCGGAGGATTATCAAGTATAGCAAACACAACTCACCTGGAGCAGATAGAATCAGCAATACGGAATTGAAACACCTCCCGAGAAAGCCTGTTGTGGTTCTCACCCGGATAGTGAACAGCTGCCTCAGGACTGGATACTTCCCAGAGGCATGGAAGATTGCCAGAATAGTGCCAATACCAAAACCGGGCAAGGATCTCTCACACCCTGACAGCTACAGACCCATAAGTTTACTGCCGACGCTGGGAAAGGTACTGGAACGTGTCCTACTGAAACGCATGCTGGACATCCTTGTGGCACACAACATCATCCGACTGGAGCAGTTTGGCTTCCAGGCGAAGCTATCGGCTGAGTTACAACTACTGCGCATCACGGAATCTATCCAAGACAATTTCAACAAGAAACGACATACTATTGGAGTCTTTCTCGATATAGAGAAGGCTTACGATAAAGTATGGCGACGCAACTTGATCGTCAAGCTCCGGCGTACCACTCTCCTACCAGACTGCTATTTAAAACTTCTCGACAGTTTTCTTCAGGATCGCAGATTATATGTTCGCATCGATGACAAGAATTCAACAACACGGCCTGTCCTTGAAGGACTTCCACAAGGATCGGTCATCTCTCCACTGCTGTTTAATTTATATATTAACGACCTCCCGACGGTGCCACATGTTACTGCCAGTTTCTATGCCGACGACACAGCGCTCCTGACTGCAGGCACCAGAATGGACCACCTCGTCACACGGATGCAGCGCCAACTAGATTTAGTGGACCACTGGATCCACATGAACAAAATAACGGTCAATGCAGAGAAACCCAAAGTTATTGTCTTCACACGTCGGAGACCCATCGTCAATGAACGCCTACGGATATCAGACCAGCCACTCCCCTGGGCAACAACTGTAAAATACCTGGGAGTGCATCTGGACGCCAAACTGTTGTATAGTCATCACATTATGGAGAAGAAGACGTCTGGCCTCAAAATGCTGGGAGCTCTCCTCCCATTTCTGAAGAGCTCATACCTCAGCCAACGCACGAAACTCCAGTTGTACCATGCCACAGTCGAACCATCTATTTTGTATGGATCGATCTCTTGGGGTACTACGTGTGCCACTAACTACAAGAAGTTACAGGTTGTACAAAGCAGATGCCTATGATGGATCACAGGAGCCCAATGGTGGATCCGAAATCATGACATTCATCGAGCCTTAAGCGAATCTTACCTCTCAGACAAGGTCAAGGAGAAGGCACGAACCTTATTTCGGAAGTTGGACATGATACGTGACAGTACAGCACAACTCACCACAGTAGGTGCGGTAGAACCCTTACGAAACCACAAATATAAAGTACCGAAGGCGATAGTATTTGAGCCTCCGTAAATGATGTCCCTACGTAATTCTCCATAATTTAAGGACATATCGTCCTTTAGCACTTCTCCACACGTTTTCAAACACACACCAAAAGCAGCGAGTTAAAGGACCCTTCTGTGTGCCGAAACTAAAGCTGAAAGAAGAATAAATAAATAAAGAGAAAATTTTTACCCCTTCCATTCCCTACAGAAGTAAAAATCAACGAAGTTGATCAGACTTCAGCACCACCAAGGGAAAAAAAAAAAAAAAAAAAAAAAAAAAAATTAATTTGAAATAATAGTTACAAAAGCTGCTAACAGACGGCGCTGTAATCGCCATACGTAATGCCTAGTGTAAATAGTGATCCGAAGCCCAGAGCGATTAGTTCCACTATTGAAACGTGAAAGGAGGTTAGCGTACCGAAGGAAGAGATTAAAACCATGTACTCCATTGAACAACGCGTTTTTCTGGTGCTAGAGTACCACAGGTTAGAAGAGAGTCCTACGGCAACAAGGCGAAGTTTTCAAGCACGATTTAATGTTCCAAAAGGACCCGATGCGAAAACCATTCGTGCGCTCTTCGCAAAATTTCAACGAACAGGCATTGTAACTGATGATCTAGTGGGGCATGTTGGCCGCAAGCAAACCGCAGTTACGCCTGAAAATATCGCCACAGTTTCTGGAATTATTCAGCGAAATCCAATGTCATCCGTCTGTAGAATTGCACCTGAGACTGGTTTGAAGCGTTCCAGCACGCAGAAAATACTGAGAAAGAGCCTACACATGTTTCCATTCAAAATTCAAACGCACCAGGCCATACCCGTACGAGCTGTGCAACAAAGGGTTGCCTTTGCTAATCAGATGCTCACAATGATTGATAGTGAAGGATTCGATGTTGGCTACATCTGGTTTACAGGTGAAGCACACTTACACCTGAATGGATACGTGAATAAGCAGAACTGGCGATTTTGGGGTTCCGAAAAGCCATATTGGTGTGACGCGAAACCCCTGTATTCTCCTAAAGTTACTGTGTGGGCTGCAGTATGCAGCAGAGGCATTATTGGCCCTTTTTCATTCGAGAAACGGTCACTGGTGCACGTTACGTTGCAATTTTGGAACAATTTGTCGCCACACTGCTAGCATTAGAGGATCGACCAGGTACTGAATGGTTTATGCAAGATGGAGCCCGACCACATCGGACCGAACAAGTGTTTCGCTTTCTTGAGGAATATTTCGGGAATCGAGTCATTGCTTTGGAATATCCCAAATTTACTGGTGCAGGCATGGATTGGCCTCCATATTCGCCGGATTTGACTCCCTGTGACTTTTTTTTGTGGGGCACAGTGAAAGACATGGTCTACCCGAAGCATCCCGCCACGCTGGACGAGCTTGAATCGGCGATCTCTGTGGCATGGCTCTGAGCACTATGGGACTTAACATCTGTGGTCATCAGTCCCCTAGAACTTAGAACTACTTAAACCTAACTAACCTACGGACATCACACACATCCATGCCCGAGGCAGGATTCGAACCTGCGACCGTAGCAGTCGCGCGGTTCCGGACTGAGCGCCTGAACCGCTAGACCACCGCGGCCGGCTCTGTGGCATGTGAATCCATTTCGGTTGAGACACTACGAAATGTGATGGCGAATTTCATTCTTCGTTTGCGCCTCCTCTGTAGTGCCAATGGTGAACATTTTGAAAACATTGTGATGTGATTGTTTGCAAAGATTGTTTTCATACGATGATTTCACTTATGTATGCTGATATGAGCTGTACAGGGTACAGTGCCATCTGTTAGCAGCTTTTGTAACTATTATTTCAAACTGCTGTATAAACATCTTACAGCTTTCACAATAAACATACCGTGTACTGTATTCCTCTATCGATCTTTGTTTTCGAGATATTTAATTTTGAAATAAGGGAGCCCTTTCTGGACACCCTGTAAGTACACCAGCACATGCATCGACTAGAATCGAAAACTAAAACAGTAAATCACTTGTTTGCGAAATATTACAGTTATTTTTATTTTTATGGGTGGCAGAGGCACACGTATTATATTCCAGAATGGAGAATAAGATTTAATTTGAGAAAAGAAGGTATAATAATCGGAGAGGTTAGATGGAGCAGAAAACTTAGTAAATGTTACAAGCAACTGTCCCACTTTAGTTTCCAGAAATCAACTCTTTTTTAACCATTTCCTATGTGTGATTATTCACCCGAGTTTGAAAAAAAAATAGGAAGTGGGAACTTTCGAGAAATGAATTCCTACCGCCATTCCTTACATCGCTTACGATTAGGTGGAACTATTATAGAAGTCCTCACACATACTGATTGTGGAATAAAGTTTTTTCTGTGTTCTGTAATGCGAACTGGATTTAAACGGCAACTTAGAGATACTTTAATGCTTATTACTGAACACAATCTGATGTCCTGTATTTCTGTGAAATTCAGAAAAAAAATTACGTTTCTTTCGGTGAACCGTAAGATCTTAGCTCTTAGCTGTTGAGTGGTGACTGACAAAAGTGGATTACTTTTCAGTACTACTGTCATCCACTTCAGACTAGCACTATTGTCTGCTTTGGAATATTGTTCATTATAGTTAGCTGTAAACCCAGCTGTTTTCTGTAATTCCGACTAAGACGAAAAGAAATCTCTTCCGTATCAATGTAGTAATTGACAAGCTCTGTCTGTAAACCTCATATCAGCAGTTTTCTTCCGAGCTTCTTTCTCTGCAGTTACATCATTTCTCTTCTCCTTATGTTTCCTAAGGTAAGCTCGAAAAGCTGAAATTGGTGCTCCAAACGTATTTCCAGCTGCAAACATTCCTGTTTCTTTGTTCTGAACAACACGACGAGCAGAATTAATGATGATATGTTACATTCATAAAATTGAGGAAAAGTAAATGAAAAACTGAAGGCGATATTGTGAAAATGGTCATGGATAATGTAATGCACATAATTTAGTTAGTAAACACATGCAAGAAACGGAAGTTTTTTAAAAAAAAACATTTACGGATTATTTATTATAGATTGCTCATTTAACACCTTTTCCAATAGTATCAACAAGGAGCAGATTGGGTCGTAATTAAATTATCATTTCCTAGGAGGAGTGAATGTCAAAAAATCATGACCAAATTTAGAAGCTTACAGTTCCATCATTGTCTTGTCTATCACTGATAAGAAAATACTGGATACTGCCGTGTGTACTGACACCACAAAGCTAGAAGTTAGACATATGAAATTAAATTTGGCGTGCATATTGCACACAAAACTGTTGTTGGGAATTTAGGGACATGGGCAATTTTTGGGACGCTCCAGTCCGAATAAAACGATTTACCCTACGTTACTTTCATTATAGGACCTAAATGGATATTTGGTGGAGAAGCAGTTGTGGGTACGTAGTCCCTTTAACTACTTAATGGCTAGATCGTTTTGTGATGCGTCATAGTGGATATCAGCAGTGGTACTTTGCTGGAGTACACGACATTCCGTCAGAACTACTGATAGCCTAGGAGAGCCAGCACCGACAAAACCCTTCCATCTAGTGTGTAAGATGTATGAGACAGGCGAAATACCTTCAGACATTAAGAAGAAGGTAGTAATTCCAACTCCAAAGAAAGCAGTTGTTGACAGTTGTGAAAATTACCGTACTATCAGTTTAATAAGTCATGGTTGCAAAATACTAACACGAATTTCTTACTGAAGTTGGAAAAACCGATAGAAGCCAATCCTGGGGAAGATCAGTTTGGGTTGCGAAGAAATGTAGGAACACGCGAGGCAGTACTGGACCTACGACTTATCTTAAAAGACAGGTTAAGGAAAGACAAACCTACATTTATGGCATCCGTAGACTTAGAAAAGCTTTTGACAATGTTGACTGGAATACCCTATTTGAAATTCTGAAGGTAGCACAGCTAAAACACAGGGAGCGAAAGGCCATTTGCAACTTGTACAGAAACCAGCTGGCAGTTATAGTTGAGGGGCATGAAAGGGAAGCAGTGGTTGAGAAGGGAGTGGGACAGGGCTGTGGACTATCCCCGATATTATTCAATCTGTACACTGAACAAGCAGTAAAGGATATCAAAGAAAAATTTCAGTAGGAATTAAAGTTGAGGGGGAAGAAATAAAAACTTTGAGGTTTACCCATGACAATGTAATTCTGTCAGAAACAGCGAAGTATTTGGAAGAGCAGTTGAATGGAATGGACAGTGTCTTGAAAGGAGGATTAAGATGAACATCAACAAAAGCAAGATAAGGGAATGGAATGTAATCGAATAAATCAGATGATGCTAAGGGAGTTAGATTAGGAAACGAGACAAAAAAAGTAGTACATGAGTTTTGAAACTTGAGCAGCAACGTAACTAATGATGGCCGAAGTCGAGAAGACATAAAATGTATACTGGCAATGGCAAGGCAAGTATTTCTGAAAAAGAGAAATTTATTAACACTGAATATAGATTTAAGTGTTTGGAAGTGTTTCCTGAAGATATGTGTCTGGAATGTAGCCATCTATGGAAGTGAAATGTGGACGATGAACAGTTTAGACAAAAAGAGAATTGAAGCTTTTTAAATGTGGTGCTACAGAAGAATGTTGAAGACCACATAACTAATGAGGAGGTACTGAATGGAAATGCGGAGAAAAGAAAACTGTCCTACAACCTGATTAGAAGAAGGAATCGATTGATAGAACACATTCTGAGACATCAAAGGATCACCAGTTCAATGTTGTAGGGCAGTATGGGGGGTAAAAATCGTAGAGGGAAACCAAGAGATGAATACAGTAAGCAGATTCAAAATGATGTAAGTTGCAGTAGTTATTCGGAGATGAAGAGTCTCGCACTGGATAGAGTAGCATAGAGAGCTGCATCAAACCAGGCTCTGGGCTGAAGACCACAACACACACACTCTACTAGCATGACGGGAATGGTACCGGTCCATCTTGTGTGGTGGATCGTTATGTAACGTAACTATACTACCACAGATAGCTAATAAAGCTTCATATCTTTTTAGTTTTCTGATATTCTTTATTGTATTGGTTTTTGTAAGTGTAATGCTTTAATGTTTTTCTACGTAAACTGTGTCAGTAGAAATGTGTAGTAATTAAATTAGATTACTGGTAACTGTCAAAAAGAGTGTACGATCTCACACTGGTTAGGCAGATAATTTTTATATATTTGAATGTATCCGGGCGCAGTAAGTTGGGATACAGGCGCACAGCAGATTGGAATGCACGCACAAAGCACAGCACATATCAGTACGTAGTGGTGTGTGCTCTTGAAAAGACGAAGCTGTTTTGAGGTGCGTACGAGGCAAGAAGAGAGCTTAGAGAAGACAAAATGTGACTGCGTTCTGCTCAAGATAATGATTATTAGCCTCGGAGCGACGTTCTGTAAAAACTCGCCTGGACAGCCGAGTCCGTTAAAGTGCCGCTTCCCTGGTCGGGGGGAGGGGGCTTGACCCGGATCGATTCCGCCTCGCAGATTAACTACGAAGCGGGAGCGGCCAGCACGTGTTCTTTCTTCTTTTTGCGGTTTCCTACGTCTAGCTAGGTAAATACGAAGCTGATACTCGCATCTCACCTCAGATACACGCTACGCAAACGTTTAGAAAACGTTTATTTTGAACCTAGATTTACTCTGGACGGGGTAAACAAATTCTGCCCAAGGTGGAGCGATGGCGTCACAGGGAGGCATCCGGGCACCTACTACCACTAACAATGCCGAACCCATACAACAGTTGCGATCCTGTAGAAGGAACGAGAAAACGTAAAAGAAAAAGAAGAATAAGACGAAGAATAAAAAGATGGGCATTCTGTTTGAATACAGGTATAAGAAAAATACGAGGGCATCCTGAAAAGTATTGTCTCCGAATTTTTTATGTGAAAAGTCTTAGAGTTTTTTAAATAAAACCATCGTTTATTATTCTACATCTTTTTTCTTCATGTCTACGTATTTATTTTTCAACATAATCACCCTGGTGACGAACATATTTCTCCCGAGAGACCAATTTGTTGATACCGTGACTGTAAAATGTCTGACCTCTGCTTGCAGCGCTTCTTCACTATCAAAGTGAAGTCACGGAAGGTATTCTTTAAGTTTTGGAAACAGGTGAAAAACGGCTGGGACCAAGTCGGGACTGCATGGAGGATGATCCACGACAGCGAACCCAAAGCGTCAGATTGTTGCAGAGATCACAGTGTTCCCGTTTGTTCTGGAATTGTCATGCCGAAGGAGAGGGTGCTCCATGTGTGGACAAACTCTTAGAATTCGAAACTCGTTGCAACACGCTGGTCCTTACGCACCGATATAATTACGTTATAACACCGCCATGTTACGTGCTACGATTCGGAGCCTTGTAGCGACAGCCAAAGAATAAAGATGTAGTGTTTGCTTTATTTAAAAAGCTCTAAGAGTTGTCACATAAAAAAAACTGGAGGCATTACTATTTCAGCACGCCATCGTAACTACTTGTAGAGGCACATCATATAGAAGAAAGAAGAACGTACAAATGGTACATTAGTTACCCAGTAGGACGTAATATGTCTGAGCCTCTGTGAAGTGAACATAAATCTCACCATCATCGACCATAACAGTTACTATTTATTTAAAGTTATTTTTATAACATGGTAATACTTTTTCTAAAGTTTGAGAATATATCATGTAACAAGATGAATATGTTTCATTGACTTCAGATTATATTGTTATCCAAGTTATCATCTGTATTGTACTCATACGAACAAATTTCATTGAGGATTTGTTTCATTGAAAGTGTAGAGAATAGCAAGATTAGTAGTGCTGTTTTACAGCTATGAAGTTTAACGCGTGTTGCTAAAGTAGTTCTATAGTTTATTGTTCTCAGTACATCAGCAAAAATTTAAGGGCCTTTAGCCACGCATTATTCTGATACCTTTCTGAAATTCGTTCAGATATAAGTCATGAATTCTAGCACACGTGATTAAAGAATTGCATTTTATACTGGTAATAAATGAAGTGTTTCTACTTTCTCAAATTTCATTCGAAGAGACATAGTTCAGATTCAAAACAGCGTTAATTGTCAATCCAGAGTTTCTATGGCATTTTAAAAAACATAAAACTTTTAGGTGGGTTGTCTAATGGTAAGTATCAGCTTCTGCCTTAGTCTGTGTGTGCTGCGCTGCCACAAAACTGTGACGCTGTTAAAGAATGCTAAGCACACAGGGAATGATTAAAAAATGGAAAATTTAACGGCCATCGTTCGGTGTGTCGTTGGTCTCCAGAAACCGATTGTCTTACAAATGATTTACGAGTGATTAAAGAGGTCTGGTTTAGAATTGCTGTAACTATTTTATTAGGGTACTAAAGTGGGGATCTATTGCAAGTATGTTATTCTATAGCTAATGTGAATACATTCTAGATATCTTTTTAGGCGACCATGTAAATAAAAATGAAACCACTAAACTAAACGAAAATAATTGCTTAGTTCTAACAGCATAGAGAGTTTGAATAGTAATCTCAACTCAATTGACTTAAAACAGGAGCCGTTGAAGTTGCTCTGAAGAGTCATATCATATTGCTGGCAGTAGATGAGCAATGTTGGTTCTAGCATACTCCTCAGCTCTGGCTTTTGACCTTGAATTCTGGTAGCAAAAACCAACGAGGGAATTTGTGATGGGTTGACTGTATATCTCGTTGTTAATAATATCTACAGTTGAGTAATGATATAACATCTACTGTTCTAAAATTTTGTATGGCTGTCTGCAAAAGTGGTGGCAAGTTTTTATGTCACAAGGAAGTCTGACGACGCTGACTTAGGATATGTATTAGGGAATTCCAAACAAACAGATTTCTATGCCATACAAATAAAAATATGTTATACACTATAGGAACTTAAAGCCATGTCTGAATTATATTGTTACTATATAGGTGAAATTCTCAGGATATTATTATTAGGTCATGCACAGTGGATGAAAGTATATCTCAACATCAGTGCTCACTCACTCACTCACTCACTATAATGACGGGCCTGCCTTGGCCCGAGGTAGTGGAGTATAAGCTGTTTTGAGCTGTTCCTCCTGAAGTCCTCTCGGTTTGGAATGGTTTTTCTTTGCGTGTTGGTCAGTCCTCTGGTTTCTGTGGATGCAGCAGCTTATCTGCCAGCTGATTCCAGCGGCTTCTTGTTCTTCTTCTTCTTACTGCTTCCTGGCTGTCCGAATTCTATTTTCTTCAGGCGGGACCAGTCCACTGGCGGCGTCTGTGTCCGGATATACTTGACTGCTTCCTCAGTCATGTATTTCCAGTCCTCGTCCGTGAAGATTGGGTGCTTGTTTATGAGCTCCAGATCTCCACGGCTGACGATTGCCCTCCCGCACAGCTTCTGGTTTAAGGGTTCGCACCCCCCAGTGGAAATCGTAAGGTTTGTGAGGAAGGGGAGGGATGTTATCTACCATGAAAGGGTAGGGATGGTCATGATGGGGGTAGCTACCGTCTCGCAGGGAATCGGCGATCTTGGTGAGCACCTCCCTCACACAGTTCTTGTTAGGGAGGAGGAGGCACTCGAAAGGCTTGTCTTCGGCACTTCATCGGCACTTCCTGTGTCGTCTGCGTTTCCACAGAGACAGGAGTGACGACTGCTTGTATGTCCTGCAGGTGCTGCTTCACCACTTCCGGCAGTGGCGGCGAGACGGACTGTACCACGTCCATGGGCGTCTCCCCAGTCTCCTGTATTGCTACAGGTTCTGGGGGGACGTCCGTTTGCGCGGACACATCCGTCTGCGTGGACACATCCGTTTGTGTGGACACATCCACCCCAACTTGTCGTGCCACCGTGGGGGTGACAACGGGGGTGGGTGTCTTCTTCTGCGTCGTCCGGATTTCTTCCCGCAACTCTTGCAGCTGCCAGTGGAGACCGACGATCTCCATCTGCATGGCCGCTCTCTCTGCCGCCATCGCGGCTTTGAGGGCGGCCACGGCGTCGTCGGTAGCGACACTGGACGGGATTGCGGCCGCCCCGTTTTCCCCCTTGGGCGGGGGTGGCGGGACGGCTGCCTCTTCTTCATGTACCGCTTTATTGGCGGTTGTTGGTGTCCGCTGCTTCAGGTATGCGCAGCTGCGTGCAATTGCGGCGTGCGCGCCGCCACAGTTAACGCACGTTGGCGCGACGTGTGGTGGCTTGTCGCAATCGCGTGTATCATGTGCTTTTGCACATTTCAGACACGCGACAGCGTCCCTGCACGTCCTGGCGACGTGTCCCATCTTCTGGCAGCGGTAGCACTGCCTCTTGTGCTGCGGTCGGCTCCGCTTCTTCTTCTTGTTGCTGCCGCGGCCGTCTCCTGCCAGCGTGAGCAGAAGCTTTGCCACAGCAACAAGTTTGCCTCCCTTTCCGCGTCCGGGCATGGCGATGGGCTAGTGGCGAGCGAGCTACGGTGTAAACGGTGCGAACCGCAGCGAGTCGAGCAGCGGAGTGCGTGCGTGCGTGCGTGCGTCATCAGTGATGACAAACGTTTGTTGTTGTGGTCTTCAGTCTGAAGACTGGTTTGGTACAGGTATCCACACTAGCCTATCCACTGCAAGCCTCTACATTTCTGACCGAGCAAGGTGGCGCAGTGGTTAGCACACTGGTCTCTTATTCGGGAGGATGATCTTTCAAACTCGCGTCCAGCCATCCTGATTTAGGTTTTCCTACATTTCTCTACATCACTTCAGGTAAATGCCGGGATGGTTCCTTTGAAAGGGCACGGCCGATTTCCTTCACCATCTTTCCCTAATAGGAGCTTCCACGCCATCTCTAATGGCCTCGATGTCGACGGGACGTTAAAAACTAATCTCCTCTTCCTCCTCACTACATTTATGCATAGCTGCTGCTACCAAAATCCACATGTCCAGATTACTGTAGTCAAGCTTCGCTCTCCCATTGCAATTTTTACCTCTCCAGCACCGCTTTCTGACTAACACATTTCCCTTCACTAGAAATTAACAAGTCCTTGATGCATCAGGATGTGTCCTAGTTACCAATCCCTTAGTTTAGTCAAGTTGCATCATTTAAGCTCTCTTCTCCCCATTTCGATACAGTAACGCTTTCTAGCTATTCAATCTACATATCTAATCTTCAGTGTTCTTCTATAACAATTATTCTTTTTTCAAAAGTCCAAGCCTTGTTTCTGCACCCACAGCTTCTTCCCTTCCGTGGTCCTCTTCCTCTCCAATGTATGAAGCACTTCCCATCTCAGTGATCGTTATGTTCTCAGTTGTCTGTCGTTTTCTTCCCTAAAATCTTGCCTTCGAAAATGTTATGTATGAGAATATGGTATGTAATTAAATGTCGAACGAGCTTCTCTTTGTGCTGACCTATAACTTTCGATAGTTCTTTCTTCTCCCCCGTATCCGTTAGTTATTCTGTCCGTTAAGCTTGTTATTGCATTTCTCCTCCACAACTACATTTCCGCGGCTTTGATGCGAGATTTATCCTGCTTTATTAACGTCCAGGTTCAACATCCATGTGCCTGGACAACTCACAGAAAGAAAGACAGGAAGACAACCTTTTCTTAGGGTGGATGCTGGTGTGCTTATTCAGTAGAGAGTTGTTCTTGTTTTGGAAGGCTCTCTTGGCCAGTGTTATTTCTTCTCTTGATTTCCTTGAGACGTCTATTGTTTTCCTCCATAATGCTATCGAGATAGTGAAATTCGGTTACTTCCTCGAGTTGATCGCTCTCTATTTTTATTTCAATTTTATCTCCACTTCCTTTCTTGTCTATAAATATGACTTTTTCTTCTTTGTATTTGTTTTTAATTATATTTTTGTTACATCTTGATTTACGAACTTAAATATTTTGTTCACTTTCTTCTTTGAGTCTGCCACTATCGCAATTTTATCGGCAAATCTGATGCATTGAAAATGAATATCATTAGTATTGTTTCCAGTCGCCTTTTCTTTCACTGTTGTTATTGCCTTCGCGATGAACATATTACGTAAGTAAGGTGGTAGAGGGCACCCCTGTCTTACACCCCTTCTGGTTTTTGCTTCTCTCCTACTGCCATTAATATCCAATTAAATACTTCGACCCTTGTGTATACTCGCCTGTCCTACAAGTCAAGTCCTACTCTGCATATTGATTTGAACAATAACTTATAATAACCACACCAATTGCTTTTTCTTGGCCAATAAATATGTTTTTCTGTTTAGTTCTGATTTTCTTTCCAAAAGTCCGCCTTGTTAGCTGAGTGGAGCAGGCACGGTAGCCGGCCCGAGTGGCCATGCGGTTCTAGGCACTCAGTCCGGAACCGCGCGACTGCTACGGTCGCAGGTTCGAATCCTGCCTCGGGTATGGATGTGTGTGATGTTCTTAGGTTAGTTAGGTTTAAGTAGTTCTAAGTTCTAGGGGACTGATGACCACAGATGTTAAGTTCCACAAAAAAAAAAGAAAAAAAAACTGACTAACGGAAGCAGCTATCAACTTGAACTGATGTCATGTGACGTCCGCCCAGACCAAAGGCAACGAACAAGAAGTGGTAACGTACTTGCCTACCATGCAGCAGGCCTGGGTTCGATTCCCGAACGGGTTGGAGATTTTCTTCCGCTCGTGGACTTGGTGCTGTGTTGTCCTCATAATTACCGACATGCAAGTCGCCCAATATGGCGTCTCCTGAAATAAGACTTGCAACCCGGCAGCCGAACTGCCCCGGATGGGGCCTTCCAGCCAACAATGCTACACTATCATTTCATTTTCATTTCTTTCCAAAATCGAAGTAGTACTAATATTGCTTCTCTCGTTTCTTTACCTGTTCTGAATCCAAACTGATTATTGACTAAGATCCAGTCTATCTTCTTTTTAATTCTGTCTTTAACTATACTACCATATAGATACTTTTAACACTTTGCAATGTGAAACACTAAAAATAGCCGGCCGGAGTGGCCGTGCGGTTCTAGGCGCTGCAGTCTGGAGCCGAGCGACCGCTACGGTCGCAGGTTCGAATCCTGCCTCGGGCATGGATGCGTGTGATGTCCTTAGATTAGTTAGATTCAATTAGTTCTAAGTTCTAGGTGACTGATGACCTCAGAAGTTAAGTCGCATAGTGCTCAGAGGCATTTGAACCATTTGAACCACTAAAAACACACACAATGATGCCGTTGTCAGTTCAGTGTGCGTTAGGCAGTTTTAGTGTATAGTCTTAGACATAAAATCTGACAGCCGGCCGGCCGTCACAGAGACAAAGTCGGAGTCATTCACTTAAGGTGGCCAATAAACCGACCGCCCCTGACAACGCTAAGTCCGGCCATCTGTACAATCTGGCATCACTGCAAGATGCGGAACAGTCAGGAGGAAGTTTTGTTGACTTCCGAGATACTGTCATGCTGTGTGAGTCCGTTGTCTAGTACAGACCGGCTTTCGCCGCCGTGCAGTGCGGTCGTGTTGTTGTTTCCGCCTGCGGAGCGCGCCCGCTCGCTGTTGTTTACATTTCAGCGGCCGTCACTTACATGTCGCTTACGTGTACTAGAACCATGGCCAACCGCTTTAGAAAATCAACACTACGATTCAACTTCTGCAACGACTACACACGACCAAAGCCCTTGGAAGTGGAACGCTTCTTACGCGACGTTGCTAAGATCCCAGTTTCTGACATCTTGGGCATCCATTTGTCCATATTAAGCAGTACGGTGTACGTCAAAGTCGTCAATGACGTGACATATGAAAGAATACTTTGTGACACCAAACATGGATTACGATTTTGCCACGCGGTCACTGTCGACCATGCAGGCTTGGGCATGCGCACCATACGAATTTTCGAACTCACGTTCGAGCTCCCGGCGGAAGACGTTATGGCGGCTTTCCGCCCCTACGGCACTGTACATGGCCGCACTGCCGAACGCTGGGCACAATTCCAAACGTACCCCTTTCTTAACGGTGTATGGCAGATCACCATAGATCTCCATCGCCAAGTGCCATCTTACCTGCAAATTAGCGGGTGTCGCGTGGTTGTCATATACGACGACCAACCCAAGACCTGTTCCGGGTGCGGCAAAGAAAGCCACCTCAGATCTGAGTGTCTTCAGCGACGAATCACCCAATTGCCAGCCGCTACTGTGGCACCTCCGGCTCCGACATCGGTTTAACCGATCACCTATGCATCGGCGCTCTCTTCTCTTCTCACCGGCCGCCGCCCGTTGGACCACGTACTGGTGACCCTTTCTGCTGCTACGGATACCGCCAGGGTCGACACGTCGCGCTCACAGCCAGACGCTACTCCTGCGCCACTACCAACGCCGGCGACTTCCGATCCCCACCCGCCCGATCATATGGACGCCCCTCCCAGAACGCCGCGATTCCCTTCAGTCTTCCGACACAGAGGGACGAACCCGCAAACAACGTCCATATAAGAGGCACAAGAGAAGGAGCCGTACAGTCTCGGAACGAGACGGATCACCTCCCCCTGATGCTCCAGAGTCCGTCCGACCCTATGATGCCTCGGAGAACCTGCACGACGATACGAATGACGAAATTTGACGCCGACTGTGGCTGTGTCGATGCCTACTATACTGGCTCGCCCACGTGCTCCTGAACCAATGGACTCCACCGTTGCGACTGCCACCAAGACGTGCTCCGCCCCTACGACCGAAGTGGAACGTACGACCATCACAACAACAGCGCCTTCAATGGCTTGGAGTGAGGACGTAGATGAAGGCCCGGACCACACGCTGGGGACAGAGTTACCCCAGACGGAAGCCTCGTTACGCCGCTGATAACGCTGTCAGGTGGCGTACGGCACGACTAGTCGTTTCCTCGCCCCTCTTCATCCTCCGCTGGTGGATTTACCCTCCACGGCGGGGTACGGCTCCAAACCTACCGAGTAGCGACGATCAACACTAACACCATTAGCTCACCCGTGAAATTTCAACTGCTGCGAGAGATGATATGGGCGTCGGACGTCGACATCGCATTACTACAGGAAATCCACTTGACCACACTTCCAGATGTCGTGGGATATAACACTTATCCTTGTCCTGGTGACCACCTGGGACGCGGCGTAGCCATCTACACCCGAGAAGGCATTCTAGTGGCTGATATCACATACCTACTATCCGCCAGAGACATGGCCATCACCGTCATGGGGACGTGTATTGTCAACATTTACGCTCCGTCAGGCTCCACCCGCAGACGCGACAGGGCACTCTTCTATTAAGAAGAAATCGCCCCTTTGTTTCTTGGATGCTGCGACCATTACTTGCTTGGGGGTGATTTTAATTGTGTCTTGCACCCTAAGGATCAAGTGCTCCACTATAACACTTGTCAAGAACTCCGAGATCTGTTGCTCCGCGACACTTGGAAAGTTCGCCACGGCGACGCGTCTGTACATACTTACCAGACGAGTCACTCCGCGAGCCGCCTTAATAGGATTTACGTCTCTCCGGAACTCACCCCTGTAGTCCAAAGTGCAGAACTTTGGCCCTTGGCCTTTTCAGACCACTGTGCCTATATCTGCAACATAAACCTCCCCCAGCAAGTGGTCTGGCGTAGTCGTGCACCGTGGAAGCTAAACACCTCTCATCTTCATGATCCCGAATGTCTTCAACGTGTTACCGAGACATGGGCCACCTGTGAAGACCGCTTACCTAAGTACTGCACGACCTTGACCTGGTGGCTGGGATGTGCCAAACCTGCCATTCGACGTACTTTGATTCAGTATGGCAAGGAAGTTGCTACGTGGCGCCGGCACGCTATCGACTATTTCTACGCCGTTGTCCGCGACCTGGACGCCCAGCCGCCCACCCCCGACACCCAGAGGGAACGTAGCAGGATTAAGGCGCAAACTGTAACGTTGACACGCCGTAGACTGCAGAGGGCTATGGTGCGAACCCGATGTCAAGATTCGGCGGAAGAAGAACATTCCACGATGCATCGTGTCGCCTCCGATAGGAAACATCGACGACAACGACTCATCACCGAGATCAACACCTGTCGCGCCCAGCACGTCACTTGCCAGGCCGAAATCTTCAGTGCCTGTGTAGACCACAACCGCACAATGTACCAGGAGGAGACTACCAACAAGCACGCTGAGGAGTCTGTGTTACCACACGTAACTCGCACCCTCGCCAGCAACGAAGCGGACGAGCTGATGGAGCCAATTACGCGTGACGAAGTCCACGATGCAATCAACAAAGGTGCTCTGAATAAGTCACCTGGTGTCGACGGATTGCCGATAGAATTTTATCGCACTTTCCTCACACTAATGGCGTCGCGGTGGACGACGATGTTTCATGAACTAATGATGATGGGGAACGCCGTACCACCGTCCTTTGTAACGGGAATTATTATACCCATCCACAAACCGACACCGGGTGTGGCGACAGCACATTACCTTCCCCTGACTCTGTTTAACGCAGACTATAAAATTTTTACGCGCCTACTGGCGACGCGATGCCGCAAGGTCCTGCCTAACATTCTATCCCCGGAACAGACAACTCCGGGTGATTCAGTTAATATGCAAACAGCCACAGGAGAATGTCGCGACTTAATTGCACTGGCTGCGGCGTGCAGACTCCGCGCCGCGGTGGTTGCCATCGGTTTTGACAGCGCATTTGACAAGGTGCGGCATCGTTTTCTGTTCTCAGTGATGAACCGCATGGGTTTTCTACCAGCCTTTAACGACGTCATCCGGCGACTGTATGGCACCGCCGAATCGCTGATTCAGGTTAATGGCCGTGTGGCGGGGCCAGTGGCGATACGACGTTCCGTAAGGCAAGGTTGCCCACTTTTGACCCTACTCTGTGCCATAAGCCTGGAGCCACTCATCTGGAGTGTGACGAGCCACCTTTCTGGTCTCACTTTTCGACGGCACAGTTTTCGATGTTGTGCGTATGCGGACGACCTCCTCCTCATGATCTGCTCACGGAGTGAAACACAAACGGTACTTGGTTTGATATCAACGTACGGAACTGCAACGGGCAGTAACATGAATGTGGCAAAATCCGCCGCGATGTCCATTGGACGCGGCCTCTCACACGACGACTTAGCATCTTTCCCGTGTGTACAAAAACTACGATACCTTGGTATCATTTTCACCTCCACCGTGCGCCGCTCCGCTGCCATCAACTTTCGGCGTGCACTCCGAACTACCCGCACGACGGTGCGACAAAATCTCCGCCGACTCGATTCTCTACAACGTGTCCAATACCTCAATCAACATGTGGCGTCCAGAATGGTCCACATCTCACAGGTCCTCCCGCTGCCATCAACTACTGGACGCAGCCTCCAGGCTCCTTTCGGATACTTTCTTACGGCCGGTACGCTCTTCAAGGTCCTCTACGACACGCTCACCCTTCCCCCGCGAGCGGGAGGCCTCGGCCTTGTCAATGTGCACTCCTAGCGGCGTCCTTGTACATGTCCACCATGCACAAGCAGTGGCTCGGGGGCACCTCCCTTACGCGCAGCTTGCTGGAAATTCTTTTGCCCGCAACCATAACGCCACCAGTAGCAGTCGGACACATCAAGCACCATCTGACGCACATTTCTGTTTTCATCGTCGACTTCAGTTATGCCCACACACACTTACCAACCACGCGTTCTCCTCGACCTAAAGATTTTTACACCCCACTGTTTCGTTCCATATCCAGCAACAATATCGAACTCAGACATCCGTCCAAGCGGTGGCCCACGGTTTGGCGTCATATACACGAGCCTTTTCTTCCCTCCAACGTCCGGGCAACATGGTGCCACGTCGCAAGTGGAAAATTCGCCACAAATCAACGTCTTCACACCATCGGACTTACGGACTCTCCACTTTGTTCCATTTGCCACCTCACGGATGACGATGTCCACCAACTGACTTGTGCTGCCACCAGTGACGTCTGGAAACTTGGCTGACAGTTCGTTGCCAGTTACCTCCGCGTTCCGCCGGACTCGATTGACCCATGGACTTTTATCCATCCTGAGAATACCTATTTCCCCGCCACCAAAAATCATGCAATTGCATAGGTCAAGGGATGGACGATCGCCTACATGTATAATGATGGCGACAAATCACGCCTTGATTTCTGGCAGTAGTTACAAACCGCTCACAGTGAAGTCAAGCACCGACCTCGCTACCGCGCCTTCTTCGCCAATTACCTACACGCGATCTTTACGTCACCCTCGCTCAGTTGGATGGTGCCACACGACGACAGCACTCCCGCCCCCCCCCCCCCGCCTTCCTGACATCTGAGAATCTCCTCGCTACTTTCCATATTGTAAATCACAGTGGAGTACGCGCATGGACACGCACCTCCTTTCTTTTATGCACTATACCGGAAGACGCTGTTTATTCCCTCACTCCACTGTCTATAGCTTCGCACCTCTTACCTTACATCAGTATTATTATTCCTTTTTTCCTACACCTTGTTAATAAAAAAAATTGCTCGCCTTCTACGAGTGTCATGTCTCGTGTTATTTCCGCCGGAAGGATGGCATTTCTGTTGTATTTAAGCTTGTACCAATAAAAATATTTTGTTCATTTACCCTGTTCCTGGTAAAAAAAATAATAACATAAAAAGTGGTAATCGTCGTGCATTCTAAACTTATAGTCGCGCGTTCGTGTCCAACTGTATCTTTCTTCTTTTTACCACATTTCGGCCCTCATATAAAGTTATGAGTCTGATTGAACATCGAAGATAATTCGCTTCACATTCTACCCACCGGTAATAAAAAATACTTCCAGAAACAGAATGAGATTTTCACTTTGCAGCGGAGTGTACGTTGATATAAAACTTCCTGGCAGATTAAAGCTGTGTGCCGGACGAGACTCGAACTCGGGACCTTTGCCTTTCGCGGGCAAGTACTCTACCAACTGAGCTACCCAAGCACGTCTCATGCCCCGTCCTCACAGCTTTACTTCTGCTAGTACCTCGTCTCCTACCTTCCAAACTTTACAGAAGCTCTCCTGCGAACCTTGCAGAAGTAGCATTCACGAAAGAAAGGATATTGCGGAGACATGTCTTAGCCACAGCCTGGGGTGTTTCCAGAAATAGTTCCGCAGGACAGCTCGTGGCTGCATCGCAATCAGAACAGTTTAAGCTCGAGCGTCTCCTCGTGTTGCAGCGGCGATCGGCCTCCGGTCAGACGCCACCCGCCGCCTGAAATCGCTGTCAGGGTATGTCAGTGTATGTATCAACTGTCATTTGCGAATCTGAAGTTCTAGTTATCATCTTGAAGTTAAGCACTGGATTTTGCATACTTGAAAATCATGAACTGCGGTTAACCGTTGTAATAGTGGGTCGCAAGTGGAAAATGGTGTAACATCTGGAACACAATATTTACTTTTGGTATACTTGAGGGGTGAATCCAGAGGAGGCAGCTCGAGAGATTTGAACTGTGTGAGGAGCGAGTGCTATTGGGAAGAATACGCCAGAAAAAGATATTCTTGTTTCAACAAAGATCGTTCTGGCAGGAATGGTTTTCCACATTAAGGAAGTCTCGCCTACTGATATAAGTGATGGATTACCCTTTAACTATCATGGGACATTTGCATTCAACAGTCAAGGTTCGGAAGTCTGGTTTAGGAGTACTGTATGCTCTAATTCGAAACAACAAAAATCAGCGGAGTGACTATTATTGCAGTTTTGCTTGAACGTCATCAGGTCGCTCATTAAGCATTCCTATGCAATACTGTTACTGGTGACGAGTTATGATGCCTTTATCGTTAACTTCCTAAGAAGAACTGAAAGACTGAACCCTAAAAAAGGACGTAAACTCGAGCAAAGAATAGTGTGAACATAATATTTTCTATCAGATAGCTCCAAAACTGTGTTTTGCACTACGAATTCTTCCCCAAAGTTGTGTTCATCACAGCTGGAATTTGTTGCCAACAGCTGAGACATATTTCGGTCGCAGTGTAAGAAAATCGACCGACAAAACTACATCACGTTTGCTACTGCATGATAACGCACCCTGTTGATTTGAGAAACAAAACTATCCAGGTGATTGGTAGGGAACTCATCTCTCAGGCACTTGTATTGATAGGGAAGTGATCTCTCACCGTAAAATATTACCTTTCCCGCTCTTGATCGATCAACCGTAAAGGCAATCTATTTCCAGACGAAAATGCGTTTCAAACTACATAAGAGACGAGAGTAGTTGTATTTCTCCTTTAGAACGACTTTCGTGGAATCAAAAGGACTTACTGATATTCTTATATCATATTTCAAGAGAAAATCACTCACATTATTCAACTGAGTTGACATGATAATAGCAAATGAATTTAGAAGGATAGTTCTGTGCTATCAGGGAAGTAACTCGTCAATCACAGAGTTGCCAAACATATGCTGCGATGTTGTGAAGTTTCAGTAATACTACCAGGAAGGATAGCAGCTGATGTGTTCTGCGAGTGTCCTCGGAAGTTACTATAGTTTCGTTTCAAAGTTGTGGTTGGCAAGGGCAGGCAAATCCTCATTATATGTCAATGAGTCGCATTCGCATTTCTGTAACTAGGTTTAGGAGCTAGAGTGTAATTACTTGTAATACATCGATACAATGAGTGCAAACGAAACGTCATAAATTAATAACTGCGACCTTTATTTGTGTTTTACTGTCTTAACTGGACCGAAACCTTGAGAGCGTGTTCACCAGACGCGATTCACTATTTTGGAGCTTCTCCAGTGGTTGAGTTGGCAACATATTTTTGCTATACAATATTCTTATTGACATCATTATCTTTGGCACACCCGTCAGAAGACAGACATGACTTGGCTTCTTGTTGTCAGCTTTTCTGACGGATATTCTGCAGTTGCTCGAAACGTGAAGACGTAAGTTGTATTCGAATGTTCCATATGGCGAAAATCTTATGTTTCTATTCCTCCTGCTCTAACAGAAAAAAAATCAATAAGCGACAGAAAAGCACCTGTGAGCCAACAATTAATAATGCAGTCATAATTAGTTGCATCTGATAGACTCCATATGTCATCTGATAATTGTGGTCGACCGGTTTTAGGCGCTTCAGTCCAGAGCCGCGCTACTGCTACGGTAGCAGGTTCGAATCCTGCCTTGGGCATGGGTGTGTGTGATGTCTTTAGGTTAGTTAAGTTTAAGTAGTTCTAAGTGTAGGGGACTGATGACCTCAGATGTTAAGTCCCATAGTACTTATTTGAACCATTTGAACCAGCTGATAATTGTGAAAAACTACTTTTTTTCATCTGGACAGCACCGCAGTATGAACACAAGGGTTTTGTAGGATTCCTATACCTAATTTCATTGTGATCGTTTTCAGTGACAGGAGAGGGGGAGCAATACCATCTGACTTGAAATATACTTTTCCAGCGGGATTTGAATCTTTGGCTACAGTTGCAATAGCACATCCCGTGAGGCATCAAGAATGTGAGCATTCACGCGTTGCTGTAGTATAGGCTAAGGCAGAAAGAAGCAGGTTTCCCTCAAAGTAAACGGTGAGAGGCACTGTAATTAACGCATAAAGTAACCATCTCGCAAACGTCAATTTTCCAAATCGCTGGCACTTACTAAACATGAATTGTTAAAAAAATTACAACTATATCTAGTGGAATGAGTAGGTCACTGCAGCTCCATCCCGTCACTATCACTGAGTTGACAAATATTTTCCGAATCGCACTTAAGCCAGAAAGGTGTGTGTGTGTGTGTGTGTGTGTGTGTGTGTGGTGTCTGTTCTTGTGGACATGTCCGAAAGAACAGATACTACGAATCGAAGCATACAGCCTTGTTAATCTGTTAAGTATCGAAGGACAGATGTCCAGGCTGTCACAGAGTATTAAAATACAGCTACGGCGGCAGATGAAAAATTGTGCCTGACTAGGTTCGAACCCGGATTCGTAGTGTTTTTTCTTTCGGACGTGTCCGAAGGAACAGACACCACACATATATGCATATACAGGCTGTTTCTGGAGGAATAGTAGATATTTTAGCAGGTGGTAGTATAGACGAATTGCATAAAAAATTCCTCTAACTGTACCTACATTTAATTGAGTACAGATATACATAACCCTAACAAACTCAAATCAAAGGCAAATGAGGACGTTCAAAGTTGACTTTCAAAAATTCCCCCACTAACTTCAATGTACTTTTGACTTCTCTTGGTAACACCACGTGTAGATCTTCTGAGGTCGTCTTTGGGTTCTTTTATGAGGGCTGCACTATTCATAATCCGAACGACCAAATCGGCTCTTGGGTTTACTTGTTCTTTGTAGACTTCGCCTTTCAATCATACCCACAGGCAAAAAAGCAAAGCGATAAGGTCCGGGAACCTTGGTGGACAGGAACAGTGCCAACATACTACTGATCCATTTTCCTGGAAATGTTAGTTTTGGATGATGTGTCACCTGACGACTAGAATGTGCAGCAGCCCCGTCATTCTGGAGGAACATACGCTTTCTCATAGCGAAAGGAAACTCTTCCAGTAATGTTGGAAGCTCATTTTCAAGGAAATGTAGACAACGGGGTCCTGTAAGGACCAACAAACGAAACGAAAATGCATTGAACCCAGCTGTATATACTCAATAAAAATTGGACACATGTTACATGGCATTTTCTGCAATTTGTCTATACTACCACGTCCTACAATATTTTCAATTCCCCCTGAAACATTCTGTATAATTATTCAGGTCTCGACGGGCCATAGAAAGTTATCAGTGCTAGACGCACGTCATCGGCCGAACCCTCGCAGGAAAAATTTGTGCTCGACCGGAGTTCGAACCTGGATCTCCTGCTTACAAAGCAGACGCGCTGACCATTGCACTATTGACACACAACGGCTAACCTACCTGCAGGACCTATCTACACACGCTCATCGTCAGACGCAAATTCCCATTTTTGCCGTATAACGCATACGCGGTCCCGCCCCCCTCCCCCACCCCACACCCATAATTCCACTCGCTCGCAGCCACACTGTATTCCAGCTATGATGGACACACCTTTGGGGAGGAATTCGTAGTGCAAAACACAGATTTGGAGCTATCTAATGGAAAATATTATGTTCACACTACCCTTGTTCGAGTTTACGTCTTTTGGTAGGGCTCAGCCTTTCATTTCTTCTTAGGAAGTTAACGATAAAGGCATCATAACGCGTCAACAGGAATGCTTAATGAGCGACCTGATGACGTACAAGCAAAACTGCAATAATAGCCACTCCACTCATTTTTGTTGTTTCGAATTAGAGCATGCAGTACTCCTACACCAGGCTTCTGAACCTTGCCTGATAAATGTAAATGTCGCATCATGGTTGAAGGGTAATCCATCACTTACATCAGTAGTGGAGACTTACTTAATGTGGAAAATCATTCCTGCCAGAACGATCTTCGTTGAAACAAGAATATCTTTTTCTGGCGTATTTTCCCCAAAAACGCTCGCTCCACACACAGTTCAAATCACTCGAGCTGCCTCCTTTGGATTCACTCCTCTATTATACCGAAAGTAAAATATTGTGCTGCAGATGTTACACCTTTATCCACTTGCGGCGCACTATTACAACACTTAACCATAGTTCATGATTTTCAAGTATGCGAAATCCTGTGCTTAACTTCAAGATGATAAATAGAACTTCAAATTCGAAAATTACGCCGGCCGGAGTGGCCGAGCAGTTCTAGGCGCTACAGTCTGGAACCGCGCGACCGCTACGGTCGCAGGTTCGAACCCTGCCTTGGGCATAGATGTGTGTGATGTCATTAGGTTAGTTAGGTTTAAGTAGTTCTAAGTTCTAGGGGACTGATAACCTCAGATGTTAAGTCCCATAGTGCTCAGAGCCAGAGCACCATAGTTGCCTCGGCACCGGTTTTGAATAGCGCCATTTTGCTTTGTACGGAATATTTAAATCACGGTTGCACAAGAATAGTTTACTGTGTTAGCCATTTCGAAAATGATTCCACCTTAGGCCCGAAAGCCAATGATCATGCCCTTTTGGACGCCAGATATATCGCTCGGTTTCCGCATTGCGACGACGACCGCATTGTTTTACGCGTTGTCCGCCACAGTTTATATACCCTCTGCTGCTAGTGCTGCCACCTGACTTCTGTGAGTGGTTACTGCACGTTGATGTCGAACATAGGTGGCGGTGACATTAATGTGACTGGACCGTGTAAAAAGGTTTGAGTTTTCACAAACTGGAGTGGGACGTAATTTTATGTCTATCTCGGCTATGCTATTCATACTGATTTATCTGCATTCCTGTTTCCGCATTTATTATTAGAGTTACTGGTACATTACCCCTATTTGATGTCATGTTGATAACCCTGACCAGAAATCCTGTCCTTCCTGCCATAGCACCCCTAATTCCCTTTGTCCCAGACAATGAAGTGCAGCGGTGCTTTACATTACCTACAACCAAAATTCAATCACAAACGAAAAAGAGACTCATCGATTATTTAATGGGGTAAATGACTGTAGCCAAGAAAAATTCTATCTAAAGCACGTTACTTGCAACACCGTCAAGAAACCCATCATGTGTATCAGAACAGCATCTACCGGACACGATCCAAATGATGAACCGTATTACTGATCAACTACTGTCCAGTATAACAGATATTTTCAACCACTCCTTAATCACAGGTGTTCTTCCCTGAACCCTGGAAACAGGGACTAGTTAAGGCATTACTTAAAAATGGCGTTGCCATAGCATCCTCTGATTACCGACCTATTTGCGTTGTTCTTTCACTGTTCAGGGCCTTGGAATATATAGTCTACGAACAGCTAACAAACTAACTACAAACAAACCTACTAGACGAATACCAGTTAGGTTTTCGTAAACATCACAGCACAAAATTTGCGTTAATAAAGGTAACATATGACCAGAAGCTTGCTATAGACGCACAAGAGGCACCTATTATGTGCTTTTTAGACTTCCGCAAAACCTTTGACTCTGTAGACTACAACATTTTACTTTTCAAACTTAGCATCCTAAATTTCTCGCCAAGTGCAGAGCAATGGGTTCGCTCATAACTGACATCTCGCCACCAGTGGGTCATGTTTGGCACCAATGAAGGCTGGTAGAACCAGACGAGGCGTCCCCCAGTATTCGGTATCATGTCCTGTACTCTTTTCAGGGTGCTTAAACGATGTGTCATCAGTATTATCCTGCTGCAAATACCACATGTACGCTGATGACCTCCAGCTGTATATAAGTGCAATACCAATAAACTGAAGAGAGCTGAAACTTCCTGGCAGATTAAAACTGTATGCCGGACCGAGATTCGAACTCGCCTATCGCGGGCAAATGCTCTACCATCTGAGCAACCTAAGCACGACTCACGACCCTTCGTCACAGCTTCAATTCTGCCATAACCTCGTCTCCTACCTTCCAAACTTCACAGAAGCTCTTCTGCGAACTCTCATTCTGAAGAGAGCTATCGAGAATCTCAATACCGACCTACATGCACTGTCAAAATGGGCGCTGGGTATAGGGTTAAAGGTCAACCCATCCAAAACCAAGTTGTACTGGTTGGTCAGTCTAGGCTCATTGGTCCGACAATCGGCAATCGCTACCTTCTTCAACCCTAAATGGGACAAATATGAACTTCTCTCCTTCAGCAAAAATTCTAAAATTAATAATAGACGAAAATCTAAGTTGGACTGTGCATGTAAGTGCAGTGTGCAAGACAGCATCGGCATCTCACCATGCACTACAAAACTACAAAAAGTTCTTCCCTCTTGACCACAAAGGAGAAAAGGCCTTTATCAGGAAATCTCTCGGTGCGTGGTACTCGTTATGAATGTCGGAGTTCGTTCTATTTGTGATGTTCGAATATTTTATCACATTCCACCAACATTTAGCCAGCTATCCTGGCTGCATGCAGACAGGCGCAGAGATTTCCACATCCTCTTTCTTCTCTGCTGTCTTATCAATGAACACTGTCTCCCATATCCCTCCTCGATCTTAACGCTCTTGCCTGAACAATATGAAAAAAACCACCCGTTCCCATCAGAGCAAAATCCTTTCCGTCCCACTCCACCCTTCAGCCAATTTCTCGAAGTCCTTTGCAGTAGCAGAAACTTGACTCTAGAATAACGTCTCGCGTTGTATCAGAGAACTCAATAACATATATAGCTTCAGAAGACAATTCATTACTTCCCTACTAAAGTAGCAACAATGACTCCCATTGCGCCTGTACGCATTTGTTACCCTTGTGCATCTCTCTTTACAACCAGATCTTCCTTATTTCACAGTATTCTTAGCCGATGAAATCTCCTTAAATTTTCTTTCCTCAGAACTCGCTATATCAGGAAACATTATTTCGTACACCTATAAACTCTTCTTGTATCTGCAGCTATCATTATTGTTATTAGTGTCATTATTTTTATTATTACTGCGCGCAGCTGCAGTAGTGCAAGTACTGCAAGTATTAACTTTATTAGTTCATAGTCAGTATAATCCACTAACACTGCCACTTCAGGCACTCAAATCATTTTAAAACTAGTTGTCATATTAAAATTGTTATTTCTTAGATAAATGTGATGTAAAAGCTACTGCATATGTGAAACCGTGATCCGATGTGAGAGAGGACTTGATGTCCCTAATCAGAGCAGGCTAAATAAATAAATTCTCACTATATTTAACCTATTCATTTTCTGTTTAGAGATGTCTATCCTAAGATCACGATTAATCACTCCTGATCAGAGAACACCAAATTAGTTTTCATTTTCTGATGACAGAATTCCCTTGCGTAGTTCCCACCCGGAGACCCAGATGGGAAATTATTTTACTACCGGAATATGAACGTAACAAGTTTCTATCACTGTCACCACTAGACCACAGAGTAGAGCTACATATCCTCAGGGAATATGACAACTGTAGATTTCGCTTGCATGTAGGACCTTGTAGGAGACTCCAGGAAATGCTGATTCCTAGCGTGCTTTGCCGCTGCCGTCAGCCAAACAATAATCAAAATGTCGTGTGGCTAGGGCCTCCCGTCGGGTAGCCCGTTCGCCTGGTGAAAGTCTTTCGAGTTAACGCCACTTCGGCGACTTGAATGTCGATGGGGATGAAATGATGATGATAAGGACAACACAATACGCAGTCCCTGAGCGGAGAAAATCTCCAACTCAGCCGGGAATCGAACCTGGGCTGTTAGGTATGACATTCCGTCGCGCTGACTACTCAGCTACCAGGGGTGGAAGCCAACAATATTTGTGGGCTATTCATTATGACTAGTAACGAGAAACCGGTAGAGCCACTAAACAATATATGTGCGCACTGACTGGAATAAGCTTTATAGTTGAAAGTAACATGCTACTGATGCTCCCCACCAGTAACATGGCAAATACGAACATCATGTTACAAGATCGGATCACTCAGTCATCCATACTGCTGCCTCTGCAACTGCTGGAAAGGCTGCTGCTTCTCATCACGTAAATAAATAAATTCTCACTATATTTAACCTATTCATTTTCTGTTTAAAGATGTCTAATATGAGATCACGGTTAATCAGTCCTGACCAGAGAACACCAAATTAGTTTTCTTTTTCTGATGACAGAATTCTCCTGTGTAGTTCCCAACCGGAGACCCAAATGTTAGTGTAGCCCCTCGACAGATATCCCCCCTACGTGGTTGCATCTACGGTGCAGCTGTACTTTCAACTGAAGACCATATTAGAAATAGTTGCAGTTTGAGATTGGTCTCCGAAAAAACAACGTGCCATGAATAAGTAGACACAGTAGGATGTCTATAGACTTCGTGAGTAACGTCGATTTTTTGGCAAATTTAATGTCTAAAGATCGGAGAAGACAAAATATTACATACTGATGTCGATTATATATAAATATATTTTGACGTCTTACTACATTAATATTAAGTGGGAGGCACCTCAGGTACATCAGAATTCCACAGGCAAATTGTGTTCATGAACATAAATCGGGTAAAACACGTTGCAAGTAGAAACTGGTCAACGTGATGTTTCTTTTTAAAGACTTTGCCGAGAATTCCGCCTTCATTTAGCCTTGAAACGTGAGTGTGTTGTGTTCATTGACCGATCTCTTCTTTTGAGTATCATATTCAGTCGATTGTACGTACATGAAAGCGTGTTTATTAAAACGTATATTATGTTTCTGTACAAAATTTATTACATATTGGCAATGCTTCAACTACGATTTGCAGTGTTCACATGTGTTGAACGCTGGGCCACCAGAGGAGCTGCGCATGATTTCAGTGTCTGCTGCGTGCACTCAGCCCTTCCCCTAGCTGTGCCATGACATCGCATAAAGAACACATTCTTTGGCTCTGCACAGATAAAGGTAGCATCAGCTACTGGATCTCTGAAAATTTCATCAAGCCCCTTCACATGTGTCGCATTGCAGAAACCGCTTCCGCACAGCTGCAAATAATTTCCCGGACTGACGCGTTGGTACGTACCTGTAACGCTTCCTGCTGTTGCTTGCAATCACAAGAATTTTATGAAGATAATTTAGTTATGTTAAAGGGATACAATGCTCATTATATCGACTGGAAGTGACATCGTCAAGAAATGACGGATATTGGCAAATTTGCCTTCACCACGTCTCAAAACCTGGACCTCAGGTTCTGGGATAGGTTGGAATTAAAACTGCTGTCCTACTTTCGGCCACTTCCTACTCATCCCAAGGATTTTCTTCCTTCGACTAACCAACCAACTTTTGAATTACTTTATCCAGGAGTGAGAAATTTTCAGTTACAACTTTCCTTACCTTCTCTCTTAGAATTCTTTCTGTTGGTCTGCGAATACAGCATCCAGATTTTCTCACCGTCATATTCTTAGCTGGGGATCAGGTGGATTTCCCCGGTGCCAAGTAATCAGTTCCCGTCCCGTAGTGCTTGTGAGATGAGAGAACGTAAACAACTCATTTGTGACGCCAGGAGTTTCCACCGGAGAAAAAGCGCACGCCGCAAGGAAAAAAAAAATTGGGCTCCTCCACGTTATGCTGTTTCTCCGGAAGTAATGTACCGTCGTCTCTGTCCTAACAAAATATTTACTACTTCCACGTGTATCCTATATATATCTGTTTCTGACTTAACCGAGAAAAGTACTGTGGTACCTTTGAAGGTAATCACAAGGATGATCCAGCACTCCTAAACATTTTATTATTATATTAAGCGTATTATTGCGTATTTATGTTCTTTTAATTATGGGTGTTCCGTTACAGGTTCTGCCTTATCAAGAAACTGCTCAACCGGGAAGCCTGTTGCAATTTTCCTGTTTCCTTCAGTTTTCCTAGTGGTTCTGTTATTGTATTCGTATTCTGTAGTTCATACATCACCTCGGGCGCAGATTAAGATTTCACTGTGATCGTTGGTTGTAAGAAATTGTCTAAGGTTGCATCTACAGAGTACTGAACACCAACTGTGTTTAGGTAAATGATTTCTTTGTCCTGTGTTTTTATAATACAAGATATTTCCTCTCTTACTTCTAGAAGTAAATCTCTCCTCTGTCCCTTGTTCGGCTATTCTAGAGATGCAGATTTGAAAGTTGACATTCTTACCCATCGTCAGTGATAAACATGATCTATATCTTTATAGAGTAGTGTTGCGCTCTACCAAAACTACAGTTCGGTCGTTTTGGTACAAAACATAAATGACGTAGTGAAAAAAAAAGAGATGATCGTGTAGACGTTGATGGCTGGGCGTCTCCTCCTGGGCAGGTTCGGGCGCCGAGTTGCAAGTGTTTTCAGTTTACGCCACATGGGGTAACTTGCGTATCGATGATGATGAAATGTTGAGTACACTACAACGCCCAGTCCCTGAGCGGAGGAAATCTCCAACCCGGCCACGAATCGAGCTCGAGTCCGAGCCCACTGCATGCCAGTCAGACACGCTGACCACTTTTGTAATTATCAGATTGACGTGGTAGATTCATGAACATTCAGACGACCGTAGTCATAATCATCATGTAATATGAGCTGCAAATCGAGAAATCAAATAATTATTAGGAACAAAACAAGACAAAAAAAATTCTGAGTAACCAGGAAACTAACTCGCAACCTACGGTCTGTTTTTTTTTTAATTTACTTATTTTTTATTTTTAAATTTTTTTAAAATTTAATATTTGCATTTTTGTATAAGGAGTAAAAGTGAACAAATCTAGGCTTCACGTGCCTGGCAACAGAAACAGAGAGGAATCAATGACCACAGGGGAACTTAACTAATACCCTGTCGATTAAACATGTGAGAAAAACATATTTGCAAAACGCTCTCGATAACGTGGGTAGCGCTGCTACTTCCAATGCGCGGTCTACAGGTGCTGAAACGTAGTGACTCAGGAGGAAGACGATGGTATTTAGACCGGCCGCTATTGCCGAGCGGTTCTAGGTGCTTCAATCCGGAACCGCACTGCTGCTGCGGTCGCAGGTTCGAATCCTGCCTCGGGCATGGATGTGTGTGATTTCCTTGGGTTAGTTAGGCTTAAGTAGTTCTAAGTCTAGGGGACTGATGTCCTCAGATGTTAAGTTCAAACGGTTCAGATGGCTCTGAGCACTATGGGACTTAACAAAAAAAAATGGCTCTGAGCGCTATGGGACTTAACTTCTAAGGTCATCAGTCCCCTAGAACTTAGAACTACTTAAACCTAACTAACCTAAGGACATCACACACATCCATGCCCGAGGCAGGGTTCGAACCTGCGACCGTAGCTGTCGCGCGGTTCCAGGCTGAAGCGCCTAGAACCGCTCGGCCATTGCGGCCAGCAGATGTTAAGTCCCATAATGCTTAGAGCCATTTGAATTTGATGGTATTCGTTTTCGTCCGAGGAAAAAAGGATAGGTCCGTACGAATAAACAAGTCACCCGAAAAAGCGAATTCAGGACCTCGGGAAAGAAAAGTCAGCCGTCGACGAATCCAGGCCCAATGATACGGTCCACAACAGACCAGTCTGTGAAGTAAGGTGTTGCTGTGAGGTCATTCGTCACATTGATCAGTCAGGCGAAGGTCTACACAAAAAAGACAGTCGCCAGTCGGTATCTAACGATGAACGACCCTATACCACGACGAAACAATCTCCATCGTAATATAGGAAGACTAATACGAGACTAGATGGTTTTCCAAGGCCATGCGATATTGCAGTGCCTGTGTTATTCTGAATTACGATTTAAAGTTCCTTCGGACCCTGCGGCGACTGCAACCGTTATGAAATACAGATTGAGCACAAAGTCTTGCCCTGATTATAACAATTTATTACAGAATAACCGTTTGACATAATAATTTACATTTGATGTCGTTTCATAGGTTAGTGTTACTAGTTTTTTTTAAAGACCACTTATGTTAGTAAGCCTCAACGTGTGCTCCCTTGGTAGCTCGAAGAATGTCGAGGCAGTATTCCAGTTCCCGCCAGGTGTTTCGTAACATGTGTTCTGTCACAGTGCCCACAGTAGCTTGTATCCTAGCCTTCAGTTCGTCGACGTCAGCAATTAGTGTGACGAAGACTCTGTCCTTGATATAGCCCCCCCCCCCCCCCCACAAAAAGTCAAGGGGCGTAATGTCTGGAGAGGGGAGTAATGTCCCGATCGGTGATTGGAAGGAATGGTTTAACACCCTGGCGACCCCGTTCTCCAGATATTACGCCTCTTGTCTTTTTTTTCTGGGGCTATATCAAGGACAGAGTCTTCGTCACACTGAAGCGTAGCGCCGTATACCGATCTTGCCTTGGAGGGGGTTAAGTGGGAGATGTGTCTCAGAGTGACAGATGGTGGCGCGAGACTGGATGCGCACATAGTTTATGTATCAGCCGATAGAGGACAGTATTGGATAGGGGACTGTGATTTAGTTTCGATTGTGCCCACTAGAGTGCACTAAAGTAATAGAATGTTTTTCATAAACTGTTCTAGTATTTTCATAAAGTGTTATTATGTCTTTTTGTGCATGTAAAATGTTATAAATGTGTTTTAGCAGTATGAATGACGGGTGAGTGTGGTTTAAGGTTAATATGAAGATAATTGTTTAAAGAGTTATATGGTGGGATTTAGTGTGGGAACATTTCGAAGAAGTATGGATGTGAACAAAGGGGATTTATGTAGAATAGAAGCCGGCCGGAGAGGCCAAGCGGTTCTAGGCGATACAGTCTGGAACCGCGCGACCACTACGGTCGCAGGTTCGAATCCTGCCTTGGGCATGGATGTGTGTGATGTCCTTAGGTTAGTTAGGTTTAAGTAGTTCTAAGTTCTAGGGGACTGAGGACCTCAGAAGTTAAGTCCCATAGTGCTCAGAGCCATATGAACCATTTTTTGTAGAATAGATTTGTAAAGTAAGTTTATGGTAAAGGGAAAGTTAATTCAGGTATAAATAACAACAGTAAATAACTTTATGCATAAACAAAACTTCAGCATATTAGATAATTACGTCGGTAAAAAGTGCAGTCGTTAGGTTTACTATTTTGCGATTGGTTATTGATTAAAAGCGAGGACTGACGCGGGAGAATGTTGTTGTGCTATTGGCTGTTGAGTAAACTGACCAATGCTAAAGCAATATTCTTCGCGTGCCTTTCTCTGCTGGTAGAGAAGACTTAGAGTATTCTAGAGAGGAGTCGGAGCCTAGTCATGAAACAGTTCGGACGTGTGTAGTAGTAGTTCCGATGGAAATGATAAGTTGCCGGATCTAGCAGTGTTTCATACATCAAAAGTGTTGTAAAGTGACGGCGTAATTATCCCGATGGATGTGTAGAAATTCCGGAATTTTTAAGTGAATTTTGTGACGAGAAAAGACATAAATTCCGCTTGGCGTATTGAGCAGGTCGGTGGCTAAAAACTGTGACTGCATTAGGTACCGACAGACTCAATATTTGTCGAGCATTCTCAGTCAAAAACAATCCGTATTTTTGTAGCTATTACGTTTTCGGGAAATGCAACACCATAAACTTGCTAACGTGAGTGAAAGGGATTGTGAGTGACTGTGTTAAGACTAGCATGGGCTTGGCAGTGATACTTGTTCACCTAAGTTTCAGAATACATTAATTAAGGACAAAATCTTCATCCTTTCATTTCGTGTGAAAACTGTCTCCCGAAACGTGGATTAGTGACTTTAATTGCAGCCTGGTTCACGTCGAAGTACAGTAGGTTCCGCTCGGCTTCCCTACTGATGATCTGCTGAGAAAATACTCACAGGTAGGTGCAGGTACATCGTAAAGGGACGGAAGGAAACGCGCCGCCGTAACACCAATTGCTGAAGTCGATGAACTGAAGGGTAGGATACAAGCTGATTTGGGTACTGTGACAGAACACATGTTACACAACACCTGGCGGGAACTGGGGTACCACCTCGACATTCTCCGAGCTACCAAGGGAGCACACACTGAAGTTTACCAACGTAAGTGGTCTTAAGAAAAACTAGTAACACTAACCTATTTAACGGCATCAAATGTAACTTATTATGCCAAACGGTTATTCCGTTATAAATTTTTAAAATCAGGGCAAGACTTTGTGCTCACCCTGTACATTAAATGTATTCGCAACTGCTAATATGAACACTCCTCAGCTGTAGAATGGAATGTCAATGAAAATTTCTGCAGGACCAGGACTCAAACCTGGATTTCCCGCTTATCGGGAACGGTCGCCTTACCATTTGGCTATCCGTGCACGGTCAGACCCAAATTTTCGTATGTCGTTAACCATGCGTCTACAACCTGTATTCGTACATCCATTATGTGTATCCCCATACAGGTGAGACATTTAAAGTCGCTTGCCCGGTATCGACGGTTGAATACGGTACTGCAGTGCCTGTGTTATTCTGAATGACGATGTAAAGTTCCTTTGCACATGCACGCATGTCTAAAGGAGCAGGCCGACTACAGCCGTAATGCAACACATTAAATGTATTCGTAATTGCGAATATGGACAACCATCAGCTGTAAAATGGAATGACGACAGTGAAAATTTGTGCCGGACCTGGACTAGAAGCCGGATTTACTACTACTACCTACGGCCACACCAGAATCGCGAGGTAATTGCCGGGCGTTTATCCATAGGTTGTGGTGCTACTGCCGCTAGTACAGCTATTTCATTAACCTCTCCTGTAACACGTTTGCTTCGTTTCCTTTTGCCGGTCTGCACGCTGCCATCAGACATAAAGGCGTTCAAAGCCCTGTAAAAGAACGAACAAGAGCGAGCTTTCTCTCGAAAAAGCTCGGCATACAAGGCAACAACAGCCTCAACATTTCTCCTACATTCTCCGTAAATCAGGATCATTTCAGTTTTTTCTTCTGTGCTTGCAAACATTCATCGTCCACTTGCACGTCCGTTTTCCAGATGAGAGGTAGGTGTGCAGGCAATGTTTAGAGCCGCTATCTGTTCTACATCTGAACAATACTTGACCTCCGATCGCAGTGTACTGCTTGTTCATATGTCGTAGTTCGCTGCACGGTCGCAGTGGCGCGTCGAGTAGTGTCTGTCCGATATGTTGGAGGAATACAACGTTGCGAATGCGATTTCCATTTAGAAGTTATGCAATACTGGCCTGTCCAACTCTTGCAGCCTGGAGATGAGGTACCATTTAACATTCAAGGGGCACTGCGTAACATGTAGAAAATTACGATTGTATACCCATTTCTATTCCCCCGATTACAGCACCGCCTGTGGCAAAACTAAGAAAATGCTTCAGCCAAAATGTGTGTAGATTCTGCCGTAGAATAGTAATCTGCAATAAAAAATGGTAGTTCCCATTGAAGATTCCAAATTTGATTCCCGCCACCAACGCAAGGGATGGGGTGGCGAGTCGAGTGTGGTATTGTTGGATATCCGGTGCCGAGACAAACAAATTGGAATTATACCTTTTTTTTGATCCGATATGTAGTTTTCTAGATATTTCAATATCTTCAGTTAAAATGATTACCCTGTATATGTGAATAACCTTGCACTAAACACTGAACAAGTGAAGTCGGTACTTTTTGCATACGATATAGTGTTATAATAAGTATCGTTTAAGAGAAAGCAACAGGAGAATTAGTAAATGATATTCTCCAACGAATTATTAAGTGGTTTTCTGGAAACGGACTCTCCCTAAATTTTGAAAAAAAAAGAGAACTACATTCAATTCTGTAACACAAATAATGTCATAGCAATAACTGACGTAGCACATGAGGAGAAGTCAGTAAATGGTTCAAATGGCTCTGAGCACTGTGGGACTTAACTTCTGAGGTCATCAGTCCCTTAGAACTTAGAACTACTTAAACCCAACTAACCTAAGAACATCACACACATCCATGCCCGAGGCAGGATTCGAACCTGCGACCGTAGCGTTCGCGCGGTTCCAGACTGTAGCGCCTAGAACCGCTCGGCCACCCCGGCCGGCCGAAGTCAGTAAGTAGCGTAGAATGCTCCAGGGTTTTGGATGTACATACTGATGAAAACTTGCACTGGAAGAAGCCTATTACTGGGCTTCTCCAACAATTAAGTTCAGCCACTTTTGTTCTTAGCATAATCTTGGAAACAAACATATCAACCTCCTGACGTATTTTGCATATTTCCACTCCATAATATCGTTCGGAATAATTTTCTGGAGTAACTCATAACTTAGAAAGTATTGATTGCACAAAAGCGAGCAGTAAGAATAATATATGGTTCTCATTCACAGATGTCATGTAGGTACCTCCTCAAGGAGCTAGGCATTTTAACTGTGCCGCCACAATACATATTTTCACTAATGAAATTCGTCATAAATAATCCATCACAATTTGAGAAGAACAGTGCTACCTACAACACCAAACAGAAAAATGATATTCATTACACATTGTTAAAGTAGGTAGTGGCTGAGAGAGGAGTTCAGTATGCAGCAATAAATATTTTTGATCATTTGCCCAGTAACATAAAATGTCTGACTGGTAGCGAAATTAAGTTTTGAATCTAATTTAAAATCATTTCTCCTGGACAACGTCGTCTATTTCATTGACGAACTTCTACTTAATAACTTGTAGCCATTTAAAAAGTTTGTTTTTAAGTGTAGTTGCATGAGTAGCAATAAAATGTGTTCGTTAACGTTAACAACCATCATGCATACATAACCTGTAAATTGACTCGTTCCACGTGGTTTCGATAAAAGAATCGTTTGAATGATCTATGGAACATATAACTAACACTCTCAAGAGTCGGGCTGCACGTGCCGTATGAATTTATCAAAACTGAAACAGACAGTTCCTCTACGTGGAAGTGGGAAGTATGTTGGATGCGGCGCGATACAACACTGCCTCAGGAAGGACTGCATAGACACCAGACACTAGACGGCAAACTGGAACGAGTACAGGAACTCACACGACACTGATTGGAAACAAATAGACACGCGGCGCTCGTTACAAGGTGGAACTAGGACAACTACTACCTCGAAGGGCGACGTGGGAATGAAACCACTCAGCTAAAAGGGCGGACTACGACGTAGTAAATGGTAGGAGTGCTGGTAGCACTGGTAAGGAAAGAAAGACAAGTGAATGTGTGAGAGGAAAGCTGGGAGCCGATGACTTGTCTTTGTTTTTTGTTTGTTTATTTTGCACATAATTAGAACCGTAAATTGTTCAGTGTTAGTCCATTGTGTATTCTATATCCCTGCAAAATATAAATAAAGTTTTATAAGTAATAAAAAATAGTTGATCGCGTATCTTATGCGCTTTTGTGTAACGAAAGCAATTATTTTTGAAGGAAGTTCTTTTTACATGCACAAACATAAGAAATCTATATTATTATTGTTGTTTTTTTGTATTCAACAGAACTTTCTTCATCATGGGGTTTCCTGTTATTATTGATAAGTGCGAAAGATGTTTATGAACAACAGAACCATGTATTATGTTTGACACGTTTTTGTTTTGTGGCTTTTTTTAATTTTACCTTTTTTTGGGTAAATAACGTTGTCTAGTGCTGTATGATAAATCTGTATCTTTTTCTTATTTTTACTGCAACTCTGTTTCACGTTACAAATCAACAATTTTAGAATAAACCCGAATTAAATATTGACGATTTCAATTTTGCTGTACATAGTGTTTATTTTTAAGTAACAGACAGGAGGGTATCTACGTGAAACAAAAATGTTCCATGGGCTACGCGACCTTTATATATCTTCACTCAGTTTCGACACATTTCATCGCTTCCGGTTTCTAGGGTAATCTAGTAAGACAGTGATCTCATACGCAAACAAAGGAACTGAAATGAGGAAAACTATAATTTTACGCTTACTTGTGATAGTCTACTGTAGCCTACGGTAGTTTAACAACACTACTATATAGTAACTGCTTTTCATTTTTGTAAATATGTTTGTATGAGTATGTTATATGAGAACTGTATATAAAGTGTTGTAATGGTAAGAGTTGATGATGTTTGGTTTTTGCGGCGCTTGACTGCACGATCATCAGCGCCCATAAAAAATTCAAATTTTCACACAGTCCAATCTAGCCACGTAGACAGATGATGATGCAATGATGAGGACAACACAAACACCCAGTCCCCGGGCAGAGAAAATCCCCAACCTGGCCAGGAATCGAACACAATACTCCGTGATCCATAGGCAGCAATTCTAACCACGGTTTTTTTTTTTTTTTTTAGGATTTTGATCGTTATCGTTCGTTGTATTTGATCGTAGCGGACGTCACATGACATCCATTGAAGGTCATTGTTGATGCATTCACTCAGGTTTTTTTTTTTTTTTACCGCTTCGTGGTTGTATGCTCACGGTGTTGGCGTATGAAGTGGGACATCCGTATTCAGATCTCCCTCGTGTCCCACTTTTTCCCACAAAATTATGAACTGTCTGTCCGCTCATTGACGTGTCTGTCCACTGGATTCAGATTTGTGTCTATGCCTTGGTGTAACGTTCGTTTCCAACAACGACGTGTAACGAAGGGACCTCCAAACGTACGTACCTGCTATTTGTTCTACAAAAGTTCCTTTTTGGAAGTTTTGACTCTTGAATTTCTTTGTTGTAGCATAGTTGATACCCGTTTATTTGTTGTTTTCATTTCTTTGAGAGATCTATGCAGTATCTGGCCTTCTTTCACTGTTCATCACATTTACCTACGACGGTAATAAATTCTTACCACATGACTCATATTCTATAACCAATGTATAGTACGAGACTGCTAAGACTACAGAATGAGAACAGACACGTCAATAACAGGACGGAAAGTTCATAATTACGTGGAAAACATGGGGTGCGTGGGAGATTTGAACACGGACCCTCCGATTTACAATCCAACAACGGGACCACACAAGCGCGACGTCGCTGTTTTCGGAATGCGCTGGATGTTGCATATCTGGAAATTTGACAATTGACTGTTTCTATTTTGCTCTTTTTCACAGTTCAGTACACTTTCTACCTGTTTTCATGTTTAATGTGTGTTTAGTTTTTGACGAACTGTCACTAAATAAGAGGGGGGGGGGGAGAGATTCCCTTGTAAGAAGATGGTGGACCTATGCGAAGACTCAGAATGACTTACTGATTGTTTTGAAATAACACTGAAAGAGGATTAATAATTTTCCGTTACATCCCTTGTAGTTTTAAGATTTCCGAAAATTTCTACATTTCGCCATGGGTAAAAATTAAAAATATTACAAGAAGCTTAAAATATTTTATCAGGTGGGGAATTTCTTAAAACAAAAATCGTTCTTGTTACTTTCTAATAATTTGATTGGAAACAAAATACACTCCTGGAAATTGAAATAAGAACACCGTGAATTCATTGTCCCAGGAAGGGGAAACTTTATTGACACATTCCTGGGGTCAGATACATCACATGATCACACTGACAGAACCACAGGCACATAGACACAGGCAACAGACCATGCACAATGTCGGCACTAGTACAGTGTACATCCACCTTTCGCAGCAATGCAGGCTGCTATTCTCCCATGGAGACGATCGTAGAGATGCTGGATGTAGTCCTGTGGAACGGCTTGCCATGCCATTTCCACCTGGCGCCTCAGTTGGACCAGCGTTCGTGCTGGACGTGCAGACCGCGTGAGACGACTCTTCATCCAGTCCCAAACATGCTCAATGGGGGACAGATCCGGAGATCTTGCTGGCCAGGGTAGTAGACTTACACCTTCTAGAGCACGTTGGGTGGCACGGGATACATGCGGACGTGCATTGTCCTGTTGGAACAGCAAGTTCCCTTGCCGGTCTAGGAATGGTAGAACGATGGGTTCGATGACGGTTTGGATGTACCGTGCACTATTCAGTGTCCCCTCGACGATCACCAGTGGTGTACGGCCAGTGTAGGAGATCGCTCCCCACACCATGATGCCGGGTGTTGGCCCTGTGTGCCTCGGTCGTATGCAGTCCTGATTGTGGCGCTCACCTGCACGGCGCCAAACACGCATACGACCATCATTGGCACCAAGGCAGAAGCGACTCTCATCGCTGAAGACGACACGTCTCCATTCGTCCCTCCATTCACGCCTGTCGCGACACCACTGGAGGCGGGCTGCACGATGTTGGGGCGTGAGCGGAAAACGGCCTAACGGTGTGCGGGACCGTAGCCCAGCTTCATGGAGACGGTTGCGAATGGTCCTCGCCGATACCCCAGGAGCAACAGTGTCCCTAATTTGCTGGGAAGTGGCGGTGCGGTCCCCTACGGCACTCCTTAGGATCCTACGGTCTTGGCGTGCATCCGTGCGTCGCTGCGGTCCGGTCCCAGGTCGACGGGCACGTGCACCTTCCGCCGACCACTGGCGACAACATCGATGTACTGTGGAGACCTCACGCCCCCCGTGTTGAGCAATTCGGCGGTACGTCCACCCGGCCTCCCGCATGCCCACTATACGCCCTCGCTCAAAGTCCGTCAGCTGCACATACGGTTCACGTCCACGCTGTCGCGGCATGCTACCAGTGTTAAAGACTGCGATGGAGCTCCGTATGCCACGGCAAACTGGCTGACACTGACGGCGGCGGTGCACAAATGCTGCGCAGCTAGCGCCATTCGACGGCCAACACCGCGGTTCCTGGTGTGTCCGCTGTGCCGTGCGTGTGATCATTCCTTGTACAGCCCTCTCGCAGTGTCCGGAGCAAGTATGGTGGGTCTGACACACCGGTGTCAATGTGTTCTTTTTTTCCATTTCCAGGAGTGTATAATGTAACTGAAATTAATTTGCTACTTCGTCACTTTATCCACTCTTATCGTTTAAAATCAACATAACACCGTGTGAAGAGTCAGAGGGGAAAAATCAGGTAAGTCACTTTTTCCGATACTGAGTCACTGCTACAGCTCCATTCACACATGTGTTGAGAGGCTAAAACTGGAAACCCCCCTTCCCCCAGCGAATACAGAGATATTAGCATTCTAAGTTTTGCTGCACGGGGAAGGGCCCAGGGGAAAGAAAGAAGCAGGCAATTCAATGGTGACTCATCCACCCCCACGAGAGGAGAGAGCAAACATAATTCTTTTGCAATCTCTGGCCCCCTCTCCCCAGTAAATTAGAGACAAGGAAAAACAAAAAGAGATGGCTATCTGCATAGAATTTGCAAAAAAGGTATCCCTGCCAAATATAGCAACTTACGACGTTTACTTCAAACGGAAATTTTCGTTCAAAATCTATGTTCTTGCAATAGGCGAATCTTTTTTTTTGTGTGTTTATCCTGAATACATTGTGAAAAAGAGCGAAAATGAAGTGAAGTCATTCTTTTCTCACTTCATCACTTGTGCCTTGGATGAGGACACTAAAGAGCTCTATAGACGGTGTCTCAGGGGGTATGGTAAATATGCAGGGATATCACAGGAAAGATCATTCTAACCCCAAAAAAACCTAGTAAACGTGGGCTCTTTAATGCATACCCTCAGAGCTATGAGTCTTTGTTCAGTAGAAGAGATGTGTTTCACATAGCTAAGATGAACAAGTGCTCATTGCTCTTAAGGTATCCATTTTAGAGCATATGTTTACTGGACATTTTTGCTTCGAATAGTCGTGCCTGTCATAACCGTCAATATTGGCCATTCCTCCTGGACCATCCTGTATATTTTGTAACACTGCTGGCCGTCAAAATAAAAACTTCAGTGTCTCCCCCTTCATTCATTATGTATCTCTCAGCCAAATCAGTGACTTGAAGAAGATAATAATTAACATTCCTTAGGGGTGGCCATTTGTAATTAAAGTGCGATAAAAATATTGGATTATGGAACGTCAAGGAACTGATGGAAACAGCTGAAAATATTCAAGGAAATGACTGTAGCATTCAAATGTAAGCCATCTCCTTTGACTGCAGTCGGTGTTAACCAAGAAACAGGAAACGCTGTTGGACACAAACTCAGTCTTATAAGACAATGTTATCTGAATGCACCCACTGTCGTATGCTGGAATATCAAACGAACTTCTCACAGGGAAATGCAACTGGCATCTTAAGGATATCACGAGAATGTCAACCAATGGATGAACTATTCGGACTGCCCATACCTGCTTTAACGGTGTGTTTAACTTCTAGTGTACAATAGCTTTGCAATTATTCTAGTATCATTCCAGTTTCAAGGCTAAAATATAAATAACTGCAAAACCTGATTAAGTTTTTCCGTCCTGATGCTATGAAGTTCTACAGTCAGCTGCCCAACGGCCAGATGTACGTGATATGAGTACTATCGCTGTGTTATCACAACCAGAAAAATTCGCTTGACTTATCTGTTTCTTTCTGCTTAAAAAGCGACGTTTCACTGCATCTTGGGAAATTATTTCATTCTGGGAACACTCCAAATGGTAATACGAGGGCTGTCCACAAAGTAAGTTACGATTGATCGCGAAATGAAAATCACAGTGAAAATCAGAAATGTTTCATTTGTAACAGTTAGCTACACCTTTCAGCTACTTCTCTACGTAGTCGCCGTTCTGACTCAGACATTCGTCGTAACGTTGTACCAACTTTCCAATGCCCTCATCATAGAAGGCAGCCGCCAGTGCTTTCCGCCAATTCTCTGCGCTGGCCTAAAGCTCGTTGTCTGTGCCAAAATGTTGTCTTCATAGCCAGCGGTTCGTTTGAGCAGAGATGAAACTCAGTGGGAGACAATTACGGGCTGTATTGTGGGTAACCAAACATTTCCAATTGAAACGATGCAGGAACATCTTCATTGCCCCTGCAGAATGAGGCTGAGAATTGTCTTGAAGAAGAAACCGGACGACAGTTATGTAATGTTGGTTGCATGGCTTCAGGGGAAAATTCTCACCAGGCCCTCGTACTTGGCTGGAGACACTATTTTTTATAACATCTTTACGCGCTCACTAAGAGCTCAGGAATGAAAAGAGCGACATAATTCTACCTAGAGTCATACTAGAGACACTGCACAACACATCTTTGCAAAGCTTTATCGGATTTTCATAGTCGTTTCCATTTCGCGACCGATCGTAACTTACTTTCTGGACAGCCCTCGTAACTCTTATTCCACATTCAATGCACCCAAGATGTTTAATTTAGGAAATAAAAAGTGTTGTATGTTCTCATATATTAATGTAATCACAGTTCAAATTTTAAAATAGCTGTTTCTCTAGTTTTATAAAAACTGACCTTCCTGTGTCTTTCCTCTGACCCTCCATGTGTGTCTAAAAAAACGAAGTAATCAGTATAATGATTATAAATAAAATTTGACTAATTTTGCTTGAAGTGCGCTGGTTTCTTTTTTCGATATATGTTTGTCCTCTTTTTGAAAGATACTCTCACAGGCCTTCCATGTAGCTGTGATACATAATCTTTTCATATTGTGGAATGAAAACCACAAACAGTTATATGCAAGATCCTTTATTTGGTACAACAACCGGTTTCGTAGCTCCAAGGCACATCTTCGGGTGGGCATCTGAATACAAACGGGAAATATCAGTTAAAAACAGAATATTCCCCAATCACTAAGGAAGGATAACAAATAAATTTTCACATTACTTATGTCAAATGAGACCTAGATGTGGGGATGAATAGGAGATCTAACACTCACTGTCTAAATAATAGTAACCCGCCAAGTAAGCGTGCTGTGAGTTTGTAAATAGGCAGGATGGTGTCATCAACATCAACATCCTCCAACAATCGAGCGGGAACCTACAACATAGTCAAACCAAGTGTAAAAATCACGGAATGTATCCTTAAAAACAGCACCCTCCATTGTAACTAAACTTCTCAAAGTCCAGGAACAATATCTCATCGCCCGTGTTAACTAAACGTCTCCAAGTTCAGGAACAATATCTCATCACACCATATGAGCTCCAGCAATAACAGTACTGAACCTACAGGAACAGACGGAAATCTATCATAGCGTGGCGCATGCGCGCCGACCAGGCACACGCCGCGCCATTGCAGTATACCGTAGGACAAGAACCCCGTAAGTTCGTGTCCTGACGGTGAAAGTTGGCTAGCTTCTTTACGAAACCAAATTCCTTATAACTGTAAATGTCCAGTGTTACATACCACTGTACACAGCCCCACACACTATTGACTTACAACAAGGTGTAACTGAACAAACATCTGAACCAATATGGTAAGTTTAACGTCGTGTTCGTAATATAAAAAACACTGACGGAAAAAATAGCAAAACCAAAATATAATTAATGTAGAGTAATGAAATTTCGGGCAAACATTTGTCTAGATAACGTATTTAAGTGATTCATACTGCAAGATCACAAGTTAATGTAAGCGCGAGATAAGCCATTACAAATGTCAAATGCTGGTATATTAATAACAAGTGTAACTGCCAGAATGTTGAATGTTGAATGCACTCTGTCGTACAGGTACCAGATGTCAGTTTGTGGGATGAAGTTCCATGCCTGTTGTACTTGGTCGATCAATACAGGAACGTGGTTAATACTGGTTGTGGATGACGCTGGAGTTGTCGTCCAATGATGTCCCACATGTGCTAGATTGGAGACAGATCTGGTGATCGAGTAGGCCAAGGCAACATGTCGATGCTCTGTAGAGCATGTAGGGTTACAACAGCACTACGTGGGTGAGCGTTATCCCGTTGGAAAACAACCCTTGGAATACTGTTCATGAATGGTAGCACAACAGGTCGAATCACCAGATTGACGTAAAATTTCAGTCAGGGTGCGTGGGATAACCACGAGAGTGCTCCTGCTGTTATACGAAATCGCACCCTAAAACCATAACTCCAGGTGTAGGTACAGTGTGACCACCAAGCATAGAGGTTGGTTGCAGGCCCTCAACTGGCCTCCTTCTAATCAACACCCGGCCATCACTAGCACCGAGGCAGAACTCGTTTCCAGCAGAAAACACAACAGACCTCCACTCCATCCTCCAATGAGCTCTCGCTTGATGCCATCGAAGTCGCGAACTATTGTAGTTAGGGCTCAGTGGAATACACCCTACGGGGCGTCTGGCTTGAAGTAACAGATTTGTCCTTGAACTAACAGATTTGTAACAGTTCGCTGTGCCACAGTGGTGCCAACTGCTGCACGAACTGCTGTTGCAGGTGCCGAACACGACAGTCTTCTCTCTCGGTAGTGCCAAGTGGCCTCCCGTTTTTCTTGCTAGCGTGGCTTCCCGTGACCACAACTGCTAGCAGTCACGTACAGTAGCTACATTTCTGTCAAGCATTTCCGTAGTATCGTCGAAGGAACATCCAGCTCCTCGCAGCCCTATTACACGACCTCATTCAAACTCAGTGAGGTGATGATAATGGCATTCTTGACCAACGTCAACTCACCGCTTCCAATCTCAAAAGTAACTAATACGCACGACATCTACAGCGCGCATTTAGAGCAAACCTGATTTGCATCTTCGTAGTGGCACTACTAGAGCCACTCTTATGCGACTGACGCGAAATTGGTATAGACATTATCTTTCAGATGTAGAAACGCGTCTGCCAACTTTCGTTTACGTCGAACATTCCTTTTTGGTGCTACGTTTTTTTTTTTTTTTTTTTTTTTTTTTGCGGCAGGGTAATTTACTGGTATCGATCTAAAAAAAACTTAAAACCCATTCCCACGCCCTAGGAAAAGCCGCTCACTATTGAAGCCAACAAGTTCAAAACCATAAGTGGCACTGGACGGAAATCAGTACATAGGAACAGTGAAACAAATTACTGTAGTAGGAGGATAAGACAAGCCCATCCGGCAAAAACAATCTATATTAAGGCCCTATAGACCTGAAAAAAAATAAAAAAAATTGAAAATATAATGGGAACAAAAAGAACAGAGAATAACAGCACAATTAAAAGGTAAAGGCAAATGCTAATAACGGGTTGAAGGTACCGAAAACTATGCCTAGAAACGGTGTATTACTATTATTTGGACAATGAATGGTGGGTTTTCTGCCCGTCCCCACATCTGGGTCTCATATGACGTAATTTATTTGAGTATTTATTCGGTATTGCCGTTATTAGTGATTGAGGGAACATTACGAATATTTATTTTATATTTTCAGATGTTTTCCTATTGTATTCGGATATCAACCAGAAGATGTGGCTTTAAGCTACGAAACTGATTGCGTTTGCATATAAAGTATCTTACATACATTGATTTGTGGTTTTCATTCCACAAAACGTACCTTCATAGCTGCGGTTACCCTGAACGCAAAGTTGTTTGCAAGTATTTTTTTCAGAAACAAGTTATCAATCGTTCGGTACAGCAATGGCTTGGATTCCCAAAAGTTTACGGAACCTCTGCTTCTAGGCGAATATGTCTCAGATGAATATTTATCTAGCTCGACAATCGACGCAGGTTCCAGGCTAAGTGATAAATGCCTCTGAGCACTATGGGACTTAACCTCTGAGGTTATCAGTCCCCTAGAAATTAGAACTACTTAAACCTAACTAACCTAAGGACATCACACACATCCATGCCCGAGGCAGGATTCGAACCTGCGACGGTAGCGGTCGCGCGGTTCCAGACTGTAGCGTCTAGAACCGCTCGGTCAACCGGGCCGGCGGTTGGGACTTCCTCGAGCCTGACTGACGGTATCATCGAACTCCTCCCAAATCGAAGATATACTGACCATTATGATGGTAATTGGTTTTTTATTCATTTTTTAATTATCTTGTGTTTGAGCAAGTAAGTTGAATGCAAATTGACCCTTTTTTGAAAATAACTGTTCTTGTATCCAGACAGGGAAAATTGTGTAGTTTCTTTGCAAAACAAATTCTTTATAATAGTAAACCGCAACAACTTGACGTTACATAGTTCCAGTTCTTATCTAACTTGAAATATTTTCAGCAGAGTGTCTTCGTTCAGATTGGAAGCATACTACACTCCCGGAAATTGAAATAAGAACACCGTGAATTCATTGTCCCAGGAAGGGGAAACTTTATTGACACATTGCTGGGGTCATATACATCACATGATCACACTGACAGAACCAAAGGCACATAGACACAGGCAACAGAGCATGCACAATGTCGGCACTAGTACAGTGTATATCCACTTTTCGCAGCAATGCAGGCTGCTATTCTCCCATGGAGACGATCGTAGAGATGCTGGATGTAGTCCTGTGGAACGGCTTGCCATGCCATTTCCACCTGGCGCCTCAGTTGGACCAGCGTTCGTGATGGACGTGCAGACCGCGTGAGACGACGCTTCATCCAGTCCCAAACATGCTCAATGGGGGACAGATCCGGAGATCTTGCTGGCCAGGGTAGTTGACTTACACCTTCTAGAGCACGTTGGGTGGCACGGGATACATGCGGACGTGCATTGTCCTGTTGGAACAGCAAGTTCCCTTGCCGGTCTAGGAATGGTAGAACGATGGGTTCGATGACGGTTTGGATGTACCGTGCACTATTCAGTGTCCCATCGACGATCACCAGTGGTGTACGGCCAGTGTAGGAGATCGCTCCCCACACCATGATGCTGGGTGTTGGCCCTGTGTGCCTCGGTCGTATGCAGTCCTGATTGTGGCGCTCACCTGCACGGCGCCAAACACGCATACGACCATCATTGGCACCAAGGCAGAAGCGACTCTCATCGCTGAAGATGACACGTCTCCATTCGTCCCTCCATTCACGCCTGTCGCGACACCATTGGAGGCGGGCTGCACGATGTTGGGGCGTGAGCGGAAGACGGCCTAACGGTGTGCGGGACCGTAGCCCAGCTTCATGGAGACGGTTGCGAATGGTCCTCGCCGATACCCCAGGAGCAACAGTGTCCCTAATTTACTGGGAAGTGGCGGTGCGGTCCCCTACGGCACTGCGTAGGATCCTACGGTCTTGGCGTGCATCCGTGCGTCGCTGCGGTCCGGTCCCAGGTCGACGGGCACGTGCACCTTCCGCCGACCACTGGCGACAACATCGATGTACTGTGGAGACCTCACGCCCCACGTGTTGAGCAATTCGGCGGTACGTCCACCCGGCCTCCCGCATGCCCACTATACGCCCTCGCTCAAAGTCCGTCAACTGCACATACGGTTCACGTCCACGCTGTCGCGGCATGCTACCAGTGTTAAAGACTGCGATGGAGCTCCGTATGCCACGGCAAACTGGCTGACACTGACGGCGGCGGTGCACAAATTCTGCGCAGCTAGCGCCATTCGACGGCCAACACCGCGGTTCCTGGTGTGTCCGCTGTGCCGTGCGTGTGATCATTGCTTGTACAGCCCTCTCGCAGTGTCCGGAGCAAGTATGGTGGGTCTGACACACCGGTGTCAATGTGTTCTTTTTTCCATTTCCAGGAGTGTAGAGAGAAGTAAGACTTTAACTGAGTCTTCTTATCTAGAAAATGTGCCGTTAGTGCAGAGAAACTAATATTATTTATAGTTGTCCACCCGTCGTTGCCTTTGCACCAACCAAATAATTTCTTGTTTTATCAAATAACTAGGCGTTAGTTTGATAACGTTTTTTGAATTTGTAAATTATAATTTGGGCAAAGCATATTTATGATCGTTTAAAATGTTGTGTATCTAATTTCATAATTTCATTTAATGTGATCGGTTTTATAACACTGACAGATTTATTTATGGATTGCTGTAAATAAAAATCAGTTGCAGGAGATGGCGTCATAAAAGAAAGTAAATCAGGATCTGGTCAGGAACGAAACGACATGACTGCATACACATTAAGACTCACTTTGACTTCCTGGAAGGGGGACTTCATATGAAGAGAAAGAAGACACTGGTGAAGACTATTTACGAGAAACGATTTCTCGAATTTCTGCAGAAGGATCAATTTGAATTGATTCTTGATCCACATCTTTCCAGAGATTTTACTGAATGCTTGGACTTTAGATGTCCTACCGCTTTGGTTAGGAGCCAGAAGATAAGGAAGTTATTTGCTGGCAGTAATGGCATTTCCCGTTTTTAATCCAGTTTGGCGAAAAGAGACCAGATACGTTTTCATGGTTGAAGGCGATGTGGTTGACTTATATCCAGCAGTAATAAAAAATATGTTATATGGAAAAATTAAAATACATTGCCCGACAAAATGAAGCACCCAGAACACATGGTAGGATGTCGATATAACTTCGTACACGCACAAAACAACGGCGGCTTTTGTAAATGATTCAAGTCGCAGTTCTCTGCGACAGGTAGAACGGCCACCAGAGTGCATTAGTGTTGTTACTAGGTCTGTCAGGGTGTTTAACAACCATTAACAGAGTCAAATGTTGAATGATCACTGCGAAGGACATGGAGGTGCTGAGTACTCGTGTGAGACAGCTTTATCATCACCTGACAGAGTTTGAATGGTGCCTCATTGTGGGTCTCCATTTGGCCGACTGCTCGAACTGTGTAACATATAGATTTGTTGGGTATTCGACTGCCATAATGGCCCATTGTTCGACTGCGTGAGAATGTGAGGGCAAACAAACCCGTCGTTAAGCTTTCGGTCGACCGCGTTTTATCACTACGAGGATCGCCATGGTGTACTCCAAGCACAGTGTAAGCCCTTCATAGTTGCGTCTGCCGTCCGGGAACGAATAATGAATTCCCTACAACATTCTGTATCATCCTGCACCATTGGTTGGAGACTAGCACCAGCCGGACCACGGAGTTACCGGCCCATACGTAATCTGCAATTAACACCACAACACAAATGACAGCGTTTGGAGTGGGGCCGTTACCTAGAACCACTGACCGCTGATGAATAGCGTAACTTTGCGTTCAACGATGAATCGTGACTATCTCGGATGACCATTGTCGGCGAGTATGGTGGCGACCTGGGGAAAGGGGCCATTCTTCGTGTTTTGGAGAGGCACAACGGTTTTACCTCTAGCGTCACAGTGTAGGGAACTATCGTGTATAACCTCAGGTCACGCTTGGTAGTAACTGAGGGGGCTCTGGTGACAGAACAGTACGTCAAGGACATCCTGCGTCTTCATGTGTTAAGTCTCATGCGCCGGCAGATGTGGTCGAGTGGTTCTAGGCGCTTCAGTCCGGAACCGTGCTGCTGCTACGGTCGCAGGTTCGAATCCTGCCTCGGGCATGGATGCGTGTGATGTCCTTAGGTTAGTTAGGTTTAAGTAGTTCTAAGTCTAGAGGACTGATGACCTCAGATGTTAAGTCCCATAGTGCTTAGAGCCATTTGAACCATCTGAACGTCTCATGCGACAATATCATGGTGTCATTTTTCAACATAACAATGTTCATCTACACACGGGACACGTCTCTGTGAACAGTCGGGATGATGATGAGTGACTCCCATGGCCAGCAACATCCTCAGATCATTAGCCGATAGAATGTGTGTGGGACCAGTTCGGACGTCAGCTCCGTTCCAGTACCTGCATCCAGTATATCAACGACCACTTACAACAGTTGTGGGCCACCTTGTCTCAGCAGAGGATACAAACGGCTTTATTACACCCTTCCCAAACGAATGACTTGACGCATTCAAATCAGAGGGGATGCTGAGTCATACTCATAAGTGAGCTCATTCTGCCAAGTTCTCTGTAACTGTCACCCGGTTTTTATCACTGAAATAACATCATATGCCCTCTCAATTCATGAAGTTTAACTTTGTTTCCTCCTGCCCTTCTAGGTGCTTCACTTCTTCTGTCAAACAAGGTACATATTGTTACACTAACGAATTTGGAAATTTTATAATGTGACATACATACCGTCATTATTATAATCAACAATACAGTATTACGTTGAGTAGATCCTTATTTGACAAGTAAAGAACGCCGCCTTCCCTCCAAGGATTCCCATTTGAGTTCCGAAGCGTCTCCGTTACAGTTAGTTTTGTTCGAACCCGCCGGTAACAAATGTATCAGCCCTCCTCTGAATTACTTCGACATTGTGATCCAAAAACGGACTCCAGTCACAGTAATATAGGCCACGTGGCAACCAGTAAGAATATACTCATAAGTCGTTAGAACATTAAACCCGTAAGATCGGGATGGGACGCATCCTTCAAGCTGTGTTCTGTGGTAAACTGTACTTTACATGTGTATCATTCATTTTATTCACAAAATAACAGCAATCGTCCTTTGAATCGTTGTACAGTAAATATATGTCATCAACATATCTGCACCACAGAACAATATTACTAGCAAAGAACGGAAACAGAGTGCCAATGTTGTCACTTTCTTTAATATATTTTAAAATTATTGGTGTTTGTTAATATATATACAGTGCGTAATGTTTGTCTTACGGAAAGTTACTGCGTAATGTGTTGTTGACAAAATGGTGTGCTTAATCACTTTTACTGTAATCCAAAGAAAAATTAAACAACTTAATCTGGAAAACCAGTATGTAATGCCTATAATTAAATCAGTCCCTCAGAAATGTACTTAGTCTCGTGAACACCACCGAGGTCTATGGCCCTGTGCAAAATCTGATAACATTCCCTATGCAAATAAACAGTTAACTACACTTTCCTTTTTAGCTCTTGAGTCACAACGGATGTAAACTTGGTATTCTGTTCGCTCCACAGTAGGGATACAAAATATTCAATCTTGGCTCAGCGAAGTGCAATGCCAGCCATAAAACAGCTTCATTCAAATAATGCCACTCGACATGGCAGAGGATGAGGTAATGATAATAGGATATGATAAGACAGAATTCTTGGTTCGAAAACTGTATTCAAAATAAAGCTTCCCCTTCACAAAATCTAATATGAAACATTTTACATTAACTTCAAAATCAGTGAACTTCTCAACTGTTCTACAATTCTCATTTACTGACGTAGTTAACAATACTTGTATTGTTGCATTACAAAACGTTTAACGTAGTTTAACAAAATAGATTCCAAAATTTAACTTGTCTGTATCAGGTTTACAAAATACACAGAATATTACAAATAGGGTATACTTAATCAATATATACATTAAATCTGATGGAAGATACTTGTTTCCTACATTCATGGGTCGATACTGTTAGAATTATGAAAATCCACATTGCGTTGCTGCATACTTAAAACTAAATATACAAAATTTCATTACTTTACAAAACTGTATTATGCTGCGGCCATAGGCCAACAGTTTAATTCTCACAACTAGCCACTAGGTTAAAGTCTGACATCGTACCTTTATCAGAGTGCAACGGCAACTGGTTGTGCGTTCCGCGAGCCCTTACTTACAATCGATTCTGCCACTCAGGCAACATCTTTGGTTCAGTGGTGACAAAGAGACAATCTCTTCCACATGTGACAACCTTTTCATGTCATTTTTCATGAAATATATTACAAAATCGGGCTTCACGTACAAGTGGACCCCTTACATAACCCTCTAGCGGGGATTTGTTAAATTTGTCATACGGTTTGGATGTGCAATGGACACCGAATGCAGGGCAAATTTTTTTTACATCAGAATTTACAGTGTGAATAATAGGTATTACATAATCAATCCTAAAGACAGTACAAATCATCGATCTCTTGAGCAAGCCGGCGCTCTGGTGCAGAAGTTGTAAATTTCAAGTCTGGTAATGTCATGTATAAAATGTTCTAACTTCTTGTTGCTAGAAGATGCATAAAATTAATGATACTGAGAGTAAAGTATATCCATAGTTGTCAAGAAAATAATGGGAAAATGCATGGCTGAAGCTTATAACCATGTAGACGTGGCTGCATTATAAAGTTCAACTCTTTGCAGTCTCACATCTGAGCATTAGCCATAGTAGATTGGTCCAGCGTCCAAGAACACCTAAACAAGTCACCATAGTACCACTCCAGTACAAAGGTACAGTTGGTACCTGGCACCATATTAAACGACCCAAAGGTGATTGTTCTCAGTACATCAGTATTGTGATGATGATCATCATCACTACATTTGAAAATGAAGATTCTTCATCGATCCATATCGTGCATAACCACACTGAAGTACTGATGCTGATATCCAATAGCTCCAATACCACGAGCGGAGGGAGGAAATTTGATGATGGAAGGTGGGAAGCAGTAAGGCAGGTAAGGTAGTGGAACATATCCTAATAAATGTAGCAAAATGTCTATGTAAGTTCTAAATCATCCTATACTGAGTGTTTCAACATGACAACTTCTAATTAATGTGGGAACAGTGAACAGTAAAGATGCAATATCCTAATAAAATCATGAACTGGACTAAGCCATAGTGCTGCACATTATGACATGCCAATTCTATACAGTATAATGAGAACTGTGGGAACATTCTGCCTGTAAGTACAATAATTCTCAATAAATGTGGCATCAGTCTGTCCGTGAGTATATCGATACTAGCATACATGCTAAATAAACAAGGCATAAAGATTTAAGCAAACAAGGCAAGACAATGTTATTGGTAATAGATAATCCTTCACAATGACCTACAGTGGCCAGTATACCTGTCATAATGCATATATCACTGGTCAGACATATTAGAAAAGTAGTGAGATGGCTACAACCTCATTACATAGTATACATCCTGACAAAATATTTAAGAAGGTAATAAGAAATACTCATGGTGAGGCTGCATGTGGCCATTATATAAAGTATACATATTAATGGAAGATCATAGGTTGGCTACGTAGCCGTTATGGAGTATGCATGAGTACATAGCTACCTAAAATTGTAGTGTAAATTTAAAGTTCCTGTCTCTCAATGGCCATTTGACATAAATGCTTACACAAACTACTCATAAAATGTCATGAATGTTAGAATGCTGGCTCTCAGTGTCCTTGTTCATGCGGTACTGTGACATAATTACTTAAGAAAACCTAACAGTAAAATCAAGAATTGAATGGCTCCAGGTGGCCTTCTACTTGGAATACATGCACATCTTAGTAACTAAAACAACAGTAGAGAAAATATCAATCAGAGGCTCCAAGCAGCCTTCCTACACACATAAATGCCGGTCTTAATAGCTATAAAATGATTGGGGCTCCAAGTGGCCTAATGCATGATATACATGCAAATCTTAATAACTAAATCAGTTGAATAGAAAATGTCACCCAGAGGCGCCAAGTCGCTTTCCTACTTACATAAATGCTGATCTTAGTAGCTATAAAATGTTACAGACATCATATTTGTGGCTCGAAGTGGCCAAGTTTTACAAAGAAATAATTGTTGACCTTAATAACTAAAAAGTGACAAAAATGTTCAGTGAGGCTCACACCAGCCCTGTTCTTACATGAAGTAAATGCTGATATTAATTGCTAATGTGACAGAAAACATCTTTCTGGCTCCAGGTGAACTTGTTTTACATAGCATAAACATCAAAGCTAAGAAAGTACCATAAAATATCATCTACGTATAACTTTATCTGGCACTCAGAAGCCTATTCATGATTAATAATGGGAATGTGTAGCTCAGCATGGCTTTCTACGAAAACAAAGTGCATAAATATCAGTAGTATATAAAAGTATGGCTGTATATGGCCTGTACGAGTACATATTAGACAATTAGACTCTTAGAGTAAAAACATAATAATTATAGATTGTGTAGCACCCTCGGGGTGCATATCTGCAGGGAAGAATATGGGAATGATTGATAAGGGCAGTGTATCTGTAAATAAAAGGAATAACAGTCAAACGTCATTCGTCTTGAGTCAAGAACTGCTATGGCCAAAGCAAAGAAAAATTGTGATTATGGTATATGCAAGCATAAAGGCATGAGTTATAAGTGCAATATAGCTTACTGACTAGATAAATGTAACACATCACAGTAAATAAAGAGATAACAATGCAAGGATCAGAGTGAATTGCAGCAATAGTGAAACCTGTAAATGTGATTAGTAACCAGAAAAAAGAAGCAATCAAGAATGCTAACATAAGAAGGCAGTATCGTATGCAGTCTCACAAGGAATTGTGAAGAAAAATGTTTTTAGGTGTAAAGCTTCTGCGACAGTCTCCCACAAACACATCCAATTATGTGGCACAACGTAAGACAGATTTTCCTAGAAGGACACAATATACATAAAATATTTATCAAGATCATAGAATATCATTAAGACAATAATACTTTACATCTAACACAAAATGCAGACAAAAAATTCTTAATCCTAAATCTTCATAGACAATCTGCCTAATTTACCTACCACACTAAGAAAAAAATGTGTATAAAGGCCTGCCAGGAAATAGTGTGAGAAGTGTCAACGGTGTTTAATTTCCTATAAGTTGCTTATGTAGTGCTTCCTGTGTACTGTATTTCCTGCCCTTTCATTTGCATCTGTTTACGAGCATAATGTCTCGTTTCGATGCAATGAGACCTTGGTACATTGGTTCTGCGAAATATAGGAAATAGAAGAGAACATGTAATGGACATGAGTGACAGGTTACATTGATTTCTTAAATTTACACAGGTGAAAGCAAGTAAACTAGTGATATCACCAAGAATAAAAGATGTCGCTAATTAGAGCAGTCTAAAGTTCTTTAATTTATTTTAAAATTATTGGTGTTTGTTAATGGATGTACAATGCGTAATGTTTGTCTTACGGTAAGTTACTGTGTAATGTGTTGTTGAACAAATGGTGTGCTAAATCAGTTTTACTGTAATCCAAAGAAAAATTAAACAACTTAATCTGGAAAGCCAGTATGTAATGCCTATAATTAAATCAGTCCCTCAGAAATGTACTTAGTCTCGCGAACACCACCGAGGTCTATGGCCCTGTGTAAAATCTGATAAAATTCCCTATGAAAATAAACAATGAACTACACTTTCCTTTTTAGCTCTTGAGTCACAACGGATGTAATCTTGGTATTCTGTTCTCTCCACAGCAGGCATACGAAATATTCAATCTTGGCTCAGAGAATTGCAATGCCAGCCATAAAATAGATACAAGTAATGTCACACGACATGGTAGAGGATGAGGTAATGATAAGAGGATATGCTAAGACCGAATTCTTGGTTCGAAAATTTGTGTTCAAAATGAAGTTTCTCCTTCACAAAATCTAATATGAAACATTTTACATTAACTTCAAAATCAGTGAACTTCTCAACTGTTCTACAATTCTCATTTACTCACGTAGTTAACAATACTTGTATTGTTACATGACAAAACGTATAACATAGTTTAACAAAATAGATTCCAAAATTTAACTTGTCTGTATCAGGTTTACAAAATACACAGAATATTACAAATAGGGTATACCTAATCAATCTATACATTAAATCTGGTGGAAGATACTTGTTTCCTACATTCAAGGGTCGGTGCTGTTAGAATTATGAAAATCCACATTGCGTTGCTGCATACTTGAAACTAAATATACAAAATTTCATTACTTTACAAAACTGTATTATGCTGCGTCCATAGGCCAACAGCTAAATTCTCACAGCTAGCCACTATGTTAAAGTCTGACATCGTACCTTTATCAGAGTGCAACGGCAATTGATTGTGCTCTCCGCGAGCCCTTACTTACAATCGATTCTGCCACTCAGGCAACATCTTTGGCTCAACGGTGACAAAGAGACAATCTCTTCCACATGTGACAACCATTTCACATCATTTTTCATGAAATATATTACAAAATCGGGCTTCACGTACAACTGGACTCCTTATATAACCCTCTAGCGGGGGTTTGTTAAATTTGCCATACGGTTTGGATGTCCAGTGGACACCGAATGTAGGGATTTTTTTTTTACATCAGAATTTACAGTGTGAATAATAGGTATTACATAATCAATCCTAAAGACAGTACAAATCATTGAGCTCTTGAGCAAGCCGGTGCTCTGGTGCATATTGTGTTTTGAAGACTGCGAAGTTTAAGTGCTTCTCTCCAAGACTGTTACATGCAATGAAAGAGGACGATCTAGATCGTAGAATAGTGGACTGCGATTAGTTAAATGCAATAGTGCGCAACAACGAAGTGCTTGAAGACATGATGCTGTGGTCTGATGAGGCAAAACTGAAATTTAATGGTACAGTAAACGGCCACAATTGCGTCTACCGGATCGCTGCAATTACGGTCGTCAGTGTTGACAAAGCCGTGGATTTACCGGAAGTGAATGTGTGGTGTGGGTCATTTCATCGGGATTTGATTCGGCCGTTCTTCTTTGACGGCACCATTACCGGCGATGTGTACCTAGAGAAGCTTGTTTTGCAACCCGTGACTTGTATGGGGACAAAAATTTTCACTTTCAGCAAGATAGTACAGATAGTACCACAGCCCACTACGATAATCGTGTCAGGGAGTAGTTCAACGGAAATTTGTCCACGCAATGGATAGGCCGAAGAGGTGTTATCGAGTATCCATCGCGTTCTCCAGATTTAACGGAACTGGGCTTCTATCAAAGGCGACCACTAAAAGATCATTTATCAACAAAATCCACGTACATTGTATGAACCTAGAGAATACATCGAACATTCCTGTGTGAATGACCAACTGGACAAGTTGCAGTCGGTAGTTCGTGCAGCAGCTTGGCGACACCGCCTGAGTTAATAGTGACCGCATCGAACAGCTACACTGATGTTTACAACTTGAAACTGAAGCTACACTTTCACCGAAAATGAGAGGTTTCAGTCATTTAATTTACAAATTATGGGCAATTAAACAGCGTATACATTTCTGCGTCGCTCTGTCTTTCATGATCTCTTGAATACAGCAACAGCCTATTATTATTAAGCGGGGTTGCACATTTACATGCAATTCTCGTAGATTGGAGAGGTAGTAACACACTGCTTCATATAATTTTGACCACAGGCACCTTTCTTTCTTTATTGAAATTTACTCTGTAACAAGTACAAGTTTTTTTCTCTTTTAGAAATTCGAGTCATGTATTTTCAGAATATGGAAACAGACGACTCAACATAAAACTCAATTCTTTACTTCCGTGAACTGTGTATGCAGTAGTACGATAATCGTGACATTCGAGGCGTGTACTCCGTACACCGCATGCAGCTACCACTGGATCTCTGATGCGGGTTGGAGAGTGGGAAAAAAACTGATTACGGCGAGATTACATTAGCACCGCTGCCTTTCTCCTAGCAGTGTCCTGGAATGACTGCTTTCACGGCAGTGCGACTGCATCGGGTTACATCCACATACAATCCCTTCTTGCTTTAACACGCACAGCGAGCTCGAGTATTAACACCGAGTTATGGGCGTTTAGATTCTGCAACCTTCACTTGACGTTTACTCTCTGCAACCTTCACTTGCGAAATTATAGGTGAAGTAGAAGCTATTAACTGAGAGTATCCGGCTTTTAAAAATTGTGAAGTCAGTAACTAATGGATACACTCTCATTTTTGCAATTATTTTGAACTCAAATTTTTGACTGAGATGCTAGTATGTTTTAGCAGAATCTACATATCAATATCTGTATCAACACTACGCAAGAAACCTTATAGTGTCCGGCGGTGGGTACTTCTGGCACCACAATCTTCTTTCCACCATTCCTTTTCCATTCGCGAATTGCTTCTTGGACAAATGACTGTCGGTAAACTTCCGTATTGGTTTTAATTTCTCGACGTCGCCATTTCGCGAGACATACGTGGGAGTAAGTTGTGCGTTTCCCAACATTTCCCGGAAGACGCTATCTCGGTATTCCAACAAAAATCTCCTCCGTGATGCACAACAACCCTCTTGTAGCGTTTGCCAATGGAGTTCACTGAGCATCTCCGCAATCCTCGAAGGCCAATTAATCGATAACGTGACGAAACACGCCCTCTTCTATAAGGAAGAAAAGTAAAACTAACGCTAAAATATATACTTAACTAATCGTTTGATGATGAAGCCCGCCCGGTTAGCTGTGCGGTCTAACGCACTGCTTTCTGGGCGGGAAGGCGTGCAGGTCCACGGCACGAATCCACCCGGCGGATTACTGTCGAGGTTCGGTGTGGCAGCCAGTCTGTGGATGGTTTTTAAGGCGGTTTTCCATCTGCCTCGGCGAATGCGGGCTGGTTTGCTGCGCAAACACTTTCTCCACGTACTCGTACGCAATAATTACTGTACACGCAAACATTGGGGTTCCACTCGTCTGGTGGGAGACGTTCCTGGAGCGTCCACTGGGGGCCGAACCGCACCATAACCCTGGGTTCGGTGTGGTGAGTGGACTACTGTAGTCTGTTGTGTACCACTGAGGGCTATGGCGGGGACGAAGCCTCTCCGTCGTTTCTAGGTCCCCAGTTCCATACAATACAAACGTTTGATGAAGTTTTGTTTCAGCACCTCATATACACTTATCTTCACTGTCAGTAAGCGTGAATTCAAATTAAAAATACTTTCAAAATTATCACATGTAGCTTAAAGGCATCTTTGTTTTAGACGAATGGCGTGTGTCTACCTTCCAGTTGTATTTAGTTAGATTGTCCTCCTTACCTTTTAGATAAAAAAAAACCGAAGCACCGTGCTCAAAGGTCCTGGCGGCCCATCGCTCCCGACTGTCCGACGTGCCATCCTCTGCCAATGGCGTCATTGAATGTGGTATGGAGGGGCGCGGGGTCAGCACACAGCTCCGTGGCCGTTGTCAGTTTTCGTGACTTGGAGCCGCTACTACTCAGCCAAGTAGTTACTCAGCTTCGAGAACGAGGCTGATTGCACCCCGTTCCAGTCCTCCCGCCAAGGAAAAATCTCTGTCAGTACCGGGAAACGAACCCGTGTTTTCCACTCAGCCGCGTTTACCTCTCAGCTACGGAAGCAGACAACTTCCACGTGCGTTAAATAAATAAATATATGAAAATGATACTGGATACGAGGTCTTTCGACAGAGTGTTCTGGTTCGGATTTCACTGCCAAGACTGGTGCCGTGAAGATGGGACACAGGGACACAGGAATCGTGTACACAAGGCGTGGAGATCATTTCACGGACGACTGTCCAGATAAAGATTTTCGGCTTAAGGCTAAATGGTTGTCTTGTAAAGAACATGCAGATATCCTTCCTCCGTATGTGTACAAGTTGGCCTTGAGTTCCGTCACTGACAACCACAACAGAGACGAGACTTTAAAGTCGCTCTTTTCCCCTTCGGACTTTCCGGATGAATCTGACCCTATATGATTCATTTATCCTAAATTTTGTCATCGGCTACAGAGCCCGTCTGTTAATCATACAGATCAAATGGTGTATGAAGTACTGAAGAATCTCGTTAGTATAAACAAAGTTAGAAAACGAAATAGAAAAATCAGTCCTCCAGATACCGTGAGCTTACTTTAAAAGGGCACTGCCGATTTCCTTCCCCATCCTTGACACAACCCGAGCTTGTGCTCCATCTCTAATGACCTCGATATCGACAGAACGACAGACTCAATCTTCCTTCCTTCCTTCTTCATTCACACACTTTCGTTTCTCTTCTTTTCACTTACATCAATCTGTGCAGTTAACTCACTTGTATCCTTTTCAATTACATCAACCACTGCAGTTAACTCGTTGATTAACCTCAAAATGATCAGAGAATAAGTATTTAATTCCTTGATACTTTTCCTGAGTGCTTGAGCTCAAGTAGTATGATAGTTAATTCTGTTGTTGAGCATCTGAGATTTCAGGTCAGTGTACACACGAATTTTCTACCCTCCTCTTTCAGACTGATTGTGGGTGGATGTTCGCACAAACTTTTCCGTGCCGTAAACTATTGTGTTGTTTCACCATATATACAGGGTGATCATAACTAAAGTTAAATTTCAAACCGCTGTAGAAGTAACACCACTGGTCAGAATGACGTCAAATTGCAACGGAACATTATCGGAGAAGGGGGAAAACGCATGGCAGAAGAAAATAAATAGTTACAAAATATAGCAATAAATGGCGCTGTAAGCATCACAATTTAAGAATGCTCGACTACAAATGACAAATAAATCACACAACAATGCCTAAGGTGTACGTTTGACGTTAAACAAACTGTACTACTCAGTGTGCGTGGGTGTACAGTTAGTTACGTAAGCCCATCCACCACGGCAAAGTCATTTCACATCGTATGGGAAAAATCGATTTTTAATTGTCCTGAGGCCAAAAACCGCATAAAAAGAGGTTTTTAATTGTCCTGAGGACAAAAACCGCATAAAAAGCATAAATCAAAATCAAATCGGATTATTAATTTCCGTGTGACTGGTGAAAAACATGTTCAGTATGCTGTCCACCGTTTACTGTAACAAGTTGAAATCGAGAAACAGCATGTGCCACAACTGATCGAAGTGTTTCCGGGGTAGCGTTCAGAATGTGTTGCGCAATGCGTGCCTCCAATGCAGCTAAGTTTGCAATCGGAACACTGAATACAACGCCTTTCAGATAGCCCCACAGCCAGAAGTCACACGGATTAAGACAGGTGATAGGGATGGCCGGGCTGTAGGGAAATGGCGGCTGATGATTCTAGCATTTCCGAAATGACACTTCAGCAGCTGCTTAACTGGATTTGTAATGTGCGGAGGTGGGCCATCTTGCATAAAAAGGAACCCATCCACACATCCACGCTGTTGGAGAGCTGGAATGACGTGGTTGCGCAAACACTCATAGAGTTTACCAGTGACGGTAAAGATAACATGACCTGAAGCACCTGTCTCTTCGAAAAAAATATGGACCTATGATAAATGACGCCGTAAACCCGCACTAAACAGTGACCTTTTCAGGATGAAGTAGTACTGGTTGATTTGCGTGTGGATTTTCCGTTGTCCGTATTCGATAATTCTGTGTATTGACATCCTGTCAGATGGAAGTGGGCTTCGTCTGTCCTTGAAATCTTCCACGGCCAATCATTGTCCACTTCCATGCGAGCAAGAAATTCTAAAGCAAAGGTCTCTCTTGCTGGCAGGTCAACAGGAAGCAACTCGTGCACATGGGTAATGTTGAATGGATAACAAATCAGAATGTTTCACAGGATTTTAAGCACTGTGCTCACGGGTATGTCCAATGTTCGGGCAATTCTCCGTGTACTACACGTTCGCACACCACCACTCGTCTCCTCCTGCATTGCTGCGGCCACTGCTCCCACTGACGTTGAATCAGTTCGTTTCCTCCCTCTACCATGTTGCACACCAGAAGAACCCGTCTTTTCGAGTTTCCGAATCATTTTCCACAGACCCACGGCAGTCATCGGACTAGCGCCTTTTTTCAAACCGTTCAGTGTCCGGAACTTCTGCAGAGCGACGTGTGCACAGTCATTATTCTTGTAATACAGCTTTACAAGCAGAGAGCGCGGTCCTGCATTGAGACAGTCATGGCGAACGTCGCAGACGCCAAGGGAGGAAAAGCTGTGTACCAGAGTGTTTACACCAACTTCAGTGACTTGTGCGCATGACAGGTGTTTTCGTTTACGTATTCTGACACATACAGCTCCATCCATTGATCAATTTTCACACTATTTTTTTCTTCTGCCATACGTTTTCCCCCTTCTCCGATAATATTCCGTTGCAATTTGATGTCATTCTGACCAGTGGTGTTAATTTCTACAGCGGTTTGAAAATTTAACTTTAATTATAGTCACCCTGTATATTTCGTGGTCTCTGTCAATGCCTACTAGTGAAACATTTTTTGTTGTTGTAACACGCGCTGTACATTCTCTTACTTCAACGAATCTAGAATCTATCCTGAACCCATTCTTCAGTACCACCTGCATCGAATCTGGGGGATGCATTAAACGGCATTTTCTCATTGACTGGAGTAAAATTGCCTTCAGTGATGAGACCCGCTTCGAATTTTGTCCCACTGACCAGTGAGAACGAGTCTGGAGACGCCCCGAACGGCGGTGGGAGCCCAGAGACGTGCGAACGGATTAAGATCAAGTGATCGGGACGGCCAGGCTGTAGGGAAATGTGGGCTGATAATTCTGAAATTTCCGAAATGGCGCTTCAGCAGCTGCTTAACTGGATTTGCAATGTGCGGAGGTGCTCCATCTCGCATAAAAATGATCGCATCCACACATCCACGCTGTTGAAGAGCTGGAATGACGTGGTTGCCCAAAAGACACTCATAGCGCTTACCAGTGACGGTACAGGTAACATGACCGGAAGCACCTGTCTCTTCGAAAAAATATGGTCCCATGATAAATGACGCCGTAAACCCACTGACAGCCACTCACTCTCGAGTGAAGACAGATCAGTCAGATGTTGCGTATTGGAAGTCGCAGCGACAACCTGATCACCAGGGGATTATAACGGCAGCAAAGGATCCAGGAGCTTCGTCTCCCGTGTATTAATGTCGCCATTGATTTGAGCAGTAATCAGAAGGCTGTTGACCGTGGTTGATGCAACTTCCAGCTGTTTGTGTACAGTGGCCAAATCTCCTTGCGTCTGCACACAACAAGCACAGATCCTATCAATATCGCACTGTGTAAAAACTGGATGAAATTTCAGAAAATACAAACAAAGCAGTTTGGATTAATTGAAAAACAACAAGCAGACGCCCGCAAAACCAGACGGCGCTAGCGCTAATTGCTCTATGAAGCTAAACTAAAATCTCGGATTTCACAAAAGCTACCGCAAGATATAAAAATGGAAGCTCTAAATGTAAATAATCAGACAAAAGTACAGATACTTTTCACTCCTTGTTAGAAGCTCGTTCAAAAATAAGGTAATGAACTAAACTTAGTTGATTTTCTAATCCGCGATCACATATCTCAATATCTGTCATTTCGACATTCATGCGATGATTGAAATGATCTTCAGCGGTGAAATAATTTAGGAAGACCGAATTCAGTATTTCAGCCTTTTGTCTGTCATCTTCTGTTTTGATGTCAGTATGGAGAAAACTCGCCAGAGCAAGAGGCTCCAACAAGTCAGAAGTTATCTGAAAATGCCGAAGAGTGAAGAACATGAAATTCCGAACAAAAACAGAAAGAAGCAATGTGGTCAGAAGTTTGGAAATAACAGCCCACTGTTCGAAAGAAAAGTTTTCGGAAAAACCGGAAGTTAAATCTGAAGTTGTTACTTACGTGGTTAATAGGGGGCCGAAATCAAATAAAAAAAATTCAAATGATGACTATTTCGCGGAAAATGTACATACTGAACAAAACGAACAATATCTTTGAGATACGAAGTAGAGTAATGAAATGCGTACTCACCTTGCTACGCCTTAACCTCTGGGACACCACACCATCTGGATAAGTAATCATAGTAGCTAGAGCTTGAACAACACAGAAAATATCATCGTCAATTTTCTTAGAAACTACCATGTATTGAGTTACAAACCAAAAGACAAGCTGATTTTTAAAGAATTAAGAACATGTTTTGTGGGAAATTTCATCAACGTCCTTGACCACGACTGAAGTCGTTGTGAGCACAGATATAAGGGCTTAGCAGGTAATCAGTAACAGGGTGTGAATGAGAAAGGCCATCCTGGCTGAATGCGGATTAATATACACTGATGAGCCAGAACATTATGACCACCTGCTTAAATTTTATTTGTCCGTCTTTATAACAAAATACACCACTGACACTGAGTATCATGGATCCGGCAATTTGTGGAGATATGTGGCATTAGATGTCTACGCACAGCTCACGTAATTCGTGTAAATAACGGCCCACGTATTTGTGTTCGCGGTGATGGCACCCATCAGCGACCCAGATGGGTGTATTTACATCAGGCGAATTTGATAGCAGAGACATCAATGTGAGTTCACTATAATTCTGCTCAAACCACTGTAGCACGATCCTGGGTCCGACACACGGACAATTATACTGCTAAAAGATGACGTAGCCGTCGGGGAAGACATCAAGCATGAAGGAATACAGGTCAACGTGTCTTCGATTACCACCAAAGATCCTACGCAAACGCGGGAGAATGTCTCCCATAGCATAATACTGCTCCCAGCAGTTGTGTCCGTGGCGCGCTGCACGTTTCTAGCTGCAGTTCCCCTCGATGATGACGTTTGTGGAGACGACCATCGACCTAGTGTACTAAAAATGTGATTCACCCGAAGAGCCGACAGGTTTTTATTGATTGACTGTCGAATCCCGATGGTCCCATGCCAGCTGCAATCGTAACTGACGATGTCGTTGGGTCAACATGTGGACACGTACGGATGGTCTGCTGCGGTGCCCTGTGTAGAACAATGTATGTCTCCCATACACTTGTTCGTGCACCAGCATCATGCGCTTTCGGCAGAGGTGCCACAGATCACCATCTATCCAACTTTACAGAACAGAAAAGCCTCTGAACCCCACATTCTGTGAAGAGTCGTGGACGTCCAACCATTTAATGCCTAGTGGCAGTTTCATTGTCCTTCTACCTCTTTCCGTACATGCTCGCGACAGTAGCACGTGAACATTCTACCAGCTTTGCAGTTTTTGAGACGCTCGTTCGCAGGCTCTGCGTAATAATAATCTGCCCTTTGACAAAGTCTCTTATCTCAATGTATTTCTCCATTTGCAGGCCATATCTTCATTAGGGTGATCCCCGCGCCCGTGTCTGCTCCGCTTACATACTTTGATTACTGCATCACATGCCCACAACGCATCCAACCTCGCAGTGGACAGTGATCATAATGATTTGGCTTACCAGCGTATGTCGACACATGAGCCAAGGCACGCAGTTCGAAGTAAGGTGATGGCTGCACTTAACGAGAAATAGAACGTCTAACTCCTGAATATCGCTGTCGATTTCACGAACTGTAAGTTAAGTACTGATCCTTTTCGGAGAAGACAGCTGGGAATAAAAACAAGCGACATACCAAAGTAAATTATTTTTAAGTAAAACCTAAGAAGTGACTACTTAGACAGTGTGTTGCAGTAACTTAGAACCTTTTGTATAATCACACGTATAACTTTTAGGGAGGAAACTACGTCCAAAGCTGATCCAAAAGCGAGAATAATAAAATCTTCGGTTAACAGTATTGGCTCAGACAGAGTCTGCACCTATAAAATATAAGCGGCGATCAAAAAACTTACATTTGAAGTCGTTGCTGCAGCGTTTATGCAATTGGTAATATTTCCTACAAGAGTAAGATTTTATGTCGTCCATCGCCATAACAATTAGTACTTACTGAAGCCAATCCATATCTTCCCTGAACGAAGTGGCGCACTGGATTTGCATTCGGATGGACGGTGTCGAAAGACCCGTCTGGCCATCCAGATTTCAGTTTTTTGCGTATTTATCAAATCAATTACACCGGGAATCACAAGTCTTACTTAGAAACACGACACAGCCACTTTTTCTTCTTGTTATTGTCCAATCCGTGTTTGTGGTCCCTCTACAATGAACTTCTCGTTTATCGGACGTTAAATCCTAATTTTTCCTGAAAGTGAAGTTTCAGATCCTTCAGCCACTTTCACAACATCCCTAATGTAAGATGTTGTGGTCTCCTGACCTTCATTGCTTACATATTCCGCCCTCACAATCATATTCCGCACATCAAGACGCTTCATTCGAACCAAAACTCGATAAGATAAAGTTAATGTTGTATGAATTCATGTAAACGATACGCAAATAAGAAGTGCACACCGGGGTTGAGATACTTGAGCCTGGCGTACACACACACACATTCAAGACACGACGGTCACAAGAGCTTTTAGTTCGGGAGAGGCGGACCGCACGCCGAGAGTCCGGTCCCTTCAGAGGACGATTCAGCCTATCTACGTTGGACGGCGACCGCCCGTGGAGTGGACAGCGTTTGCCTGAGTGAAAGGGGAGAACGACCCCGTGTTTGGCTTAAAAGCAAATTCCGCTACATTGTGTGGGAGCGCCCAGCCTTCGCATTCTTTACAAACATAGCACGCAGTTTCAGAGGTTTTCACAGGGAGACAGCAAACGCCAAACGTCGATGTTACAGATTTTCGGATTGGTCGCCTTAAACAAACCGTCATTCTCCCGTTTTAGAAGAGCAATGCTGATTGGCAGACGATATTCTTGACGCTTGGAGCTGAAGGAGTAATGGAAGAGACCGAAAGATATACCCCCTCATGTCTGGTGTGGAGAGGGGCCGTTCTGTTGTCGCTCTTGGAGCGAGAACACGTAACGAGAGAGTGTGTGCTCGTATGTGTACTCAAAGAGCGAGGAACAAGTCTCTCCTCAGAACTTCACTGGGAGAGCACCTCTATCGAGAGCGAATCGGAGTGCGACTCTATATTGAGTCCTTGTGATTAAGCGTTGTTCACTGTGTTGGCTGCCACACTTATTGTGCAGTGTGAACGGACAGAGTTATAGTTAAACGCCTGCGAGCGAATTTTTGAGTGGCATCGTTGTGGACTGGTTATCTGACTGGTGTACCACGCCAATAGTTAGACTAGGGGCGAATAGGAGTCCTTCACTTCATAAAGGCATAGAGAGAGTTTCATTGGCAAATGTCAATCCAGATAAAACGAGAGTTATCTTATTTGTCAGCAGCGAGCGGCGCAGACAGCAGTCATCGCAGCTTACGGTATTGTGGCTACAGCTCTTGCAAGCCCCATATTTCCCCACAACAATACACTTCATTGCATTTCACACGCGACAGCCTCGACCGTATCCAGCAACATTCTAACGGATAATTATTCAAGTTGAGTAGGCGCGGCTCTCAGCCATTCTGCCAAGTCAATAACAATCTTAAAATTTGTATAGAAATTTCATTAGCGAATCCTATCCTTAAGAGGTAACTTCACATACCGAAAAGAACCCGTAAATAACTTGTGCAGTTCATAACTAAAAGTGCCATTGTAATTTCTCAGAATTTTTGCAAAATAAATAATAATTTTCGTTAGTTTCATGTTTTTCTTACACTAACTAACACTACTCCATTACCCAAGTATCCCACTAGTTACGTAAGAAATTTTGTGAATTTTTGTGTCATTTCCCTACAGCCGACGACTCCAGAAGATATTTATTGCTGAAAGTTTTTCAGGCATTTCTCTTCAGAACGTTAGGAGCGTCTGTCTGACTTCTGTAGTAGTGTGGGGGTGGAAATTGCATCCTGCAGGAACCACAGAGTAAAGGGTACATCTCAGATTAATCCGTTGCGCAGAATGACAGAATAGCAGCCACACGCTCACACTAGATATATCACAAGCAAAAATATACAGTACAGCAGGAGTTAACGGACAGGCCCCATCACGGAAGTCGGAGGCGATAGGCGCATCAGTTGTGTAAGTGACTGCGAATATTTTATTGGTGACATACGAAAATTTGTGCCAGACGAGGACTTAAACCCGGATTTTCCACTTTACGTGCGGTCGCACTAAACACCTCTGCTATCGGAGCGACCCAAACCCCCATGTGTCACCATGCGTTCGCGTCCTGTACCCGAGCAGTTGCTGTGATTTCCACACAGGGAGAGACTTATTTCTTATTGTTGCAGCCTGTCCAGGCACGTAATACTGTTCTGCAGTGTCTGTGTTTTATATTGTACTATGCAGTGTTCTCCAGACATGCGTATCTAAAGGACATTGCATAGTACACTGTAAAACACAGACACTGCAAAATGGTAGTACAGGAATTTAGTTTTGCGACATCTAATTAATAAAATATTGGATTGGAGCGCCTGATCTGTGATCGGAAAAGTGGACACGTTGCAATACAAACTTATTCTAAAATAAAACGATCTTTAAAGATGATTCAGACTGGAATTAAACATTGATTTTAATGGATGTGATGAGCTCTGGCTAGACGGGGAAGATGGAAAGCTAGACGGAACATAATTGATAAGTTTACCTATGGTTTTCTTTGCACACCAGTTATACTCGTGTTTTTCAACAATTTCTAAGCGATCGTAGGAAAATTATATATACCAATGGCCGCTAGCTGTAACTATAGTTGTTGCTTCTTGGGTGACACTTGTTATTCATATCGTAATGAAAACAGGAAAAGCTCTACATGTCTTATGTGCAATAAGTCATGCATGTTGGGGAACCCAATCTGATATCATTTTTATCAGCTGAACTACGGACTGATGCGTTCTGTAATCCACTACGGGATTTTTTGTAACTCCTCACAATATGTGCTGCAGAAACTAACTATTACGGAATGTACAGGACCAATGAAATAGTCACCAACTTGTGGTGTCACCGCCAGATACCACACTTGCTTGGTGGCAGCTTTTAAATCGGCCGCGGTCCGTTAGTATACGTCGGACCCGCGTGTCGCCACTATCAGTGATTGCAGACCGAGCGCCGCCACACGGCAGGTCTAGTCTAGAGAGACTCACTAGCACTCGCCCCAGTTATACAGCCGACTTTGCTAGCGATGGTTCACTGCCTACATACGCTCTCATTTGCAGAGACGACAGTTTAGCATAACCTTCAGGTACGTCATTTCCTACGATCTAGCAAGGCGCCATATTCAGTTACTAACAGATAATATTGTGAATCATGTACCGTCAAGAGCGACGTTCATCATTAATGGATTAAAGTTAAGTATTAAACTATTTAGTCCGCTTTCTGAATTCTAATTCCTTGTCATGTTCCAGACCTCACGTCAGTATAGTCCTTCCCTCCTCACGCCAGCCTGCGTGCGCTAAAACGCGTGCATTCCGGCCTTCTCTAGTAACACGGTGTTGGCTCTTCTGCCAACACAACACAACTAATGCCCTCCTAATAGAAACAAAAGGAAAAAAATGCCTTCAAAATTCTCAATGGACCACCGATTTAAACTGTTTTCCATCAAAGATGATATTATCTAACCTGCTCAAAGTTCAACGACCAGCCGTTAGCGGAATTTCAGAAGAAAGCATACGAATGCCTCCTGAAGGGATTCCACAGCTTCAGATCCACGTTTCCTTTGGTACGGAAGGATTTAATGTTACTTACTCTTAGCAGAGATTACGAAACAATAATTTGTCAAGTTTAGAGCTCTTACCTACCAGTCAGCATGAGTCAGCCGGTAACCGTTAATAATTGCGTAAGGTATTACGTGAAAAGTGAGTGGCCTGATTTCTTGCATATATGCAAGGTGTATAACAACCACGTGTACAAAAAAGTGGGCCGGCCGATGTGGCCGAGCCGTTCTAGGCGCTGCAGTCTGGAACCGCGCGACCGCTATGGTCGCAGGTTCGAATTCTGCCACAGGCATGGATGTCATGGCTGTGTGTGATGTCCTTAGGCTAGTTAGGTTTAAGTAGGGGACTGATGACCTCCGAAGTTAAGTCCCATAGTTCTCAGAGCCGTTTCAACCATTTTGAACCGAACAAAAAAGTGGAGTGTTTAGAGGAGATAAACACTGTTTTATGAGACAAAATTGTCACAGATGCACCGTTTCCCCCTGGGGATCCACGAAAATTTCGACGCTAGTGATGTTCGGACATGGTGTTCAAACTGCCGTGTCATGAATATTGTGTAAGGCATCATTTACAAGCCGCTCAGGTGTTGCAGCCCAGTTTCAGCATGTTATTGCCCCAGCCAGTTTCCGGGACCCAGCTGGATTTTCCCGAACCCTTACAACGGTTGGTTCTACAAGGAAAGAAATTCACCCGAGTCGGCCTTTGCAGGAAGTGTGCTTAATGGCCTGCCTGGGGAAAGCACGTGCAAAGTGCTGTAAACTGGAACAACTGGGTGTCCAATGATTACAACGATGCTATCCTGCAACGACTTTCTCAGGAAAGCGCTCGGCGACTGGAGCTGGTAATGAAGACGATATCGCAGTTATGAATACGATGTTGCCTGTTCGAGGGAACAGGCGCTGCAGCGACTACAGCTGTTATAAAATGCATGAAATGTATTGGCAGCTGCGAATATGGACAACTATCAGTTGTGTAATGAAATGACAACAATAAAGATTTGTGCATGTTCTTCTGAACAACACAGACACTGCACTGTCGTGTTTATCCACGTACAACGGGCAAGCAACTTTCAATTAAAATGTCTGCTCTGAACAGGAATATACGAAATAGATGTACGATTGAAGTTTGTAGATACATGGTTGACGACATATGGAATCCTGGGTCTGTCCGTGGAGCGTGCTAGGACAGCGTAACGGTAAGGCGATCGCTCGCGATAAGCGAGAAATCTGGGTTCGAGTTCCCGTCCGGCACAAATTGTTACTGTCGTCATTCCATTATAGAGCTGATAGTTGTCAATATTCGCAACTGCGAATACATTTCATATACTGGTTATGAACGCCTGGGTTTGTTATATCTGTGATGTTCGATTCTTTGATCGTATTCCAGCTTCATATGTTCAGCCATCCTCGCTGCATGCAAACACAGAGATTGGGTTAGAGATCTGAATAACATCTCCAGCTTGAGAAGACAGTTCTTGACATATCTATTAAAACAAAAATTATGATTACCATTATTCCTGCAGACACTTATTACCCCTGTAGATCCTTTTTTCCACCCAGATCTTCCTCGTTTTCCAGTATTCTTAGCTGATGCAGTACCTTAATATTCCTTTTCCCAGAACTCGCTATATCAGAAAACATCTATTTTGTATACCTATAATTCCTATTAATATCTGCCACTATCATTACTGTTGTCATTGTGAATATTATTATTATCATTATTAGTGGCAGCAGCAGTAGTAGTAGTACTGCCAGGATTAACATTATTAGTTCATAGCCGTAATTGTCTACTCATACTGACGCTATAGACACTCAAATCATTTTAACACCATTTGTTATGTTGAAATAGTTATTTCTTAGGTGAGTTTTAAGTAATTTTTGTTTGTGTGAAAGACTGGCGTGATGTGAGGTAGGACCTGAGGGCAGATCAGGTTAAATAAATAAAATAAAACAAATACCTACTTTTTGCTCCTGCTTTCTAATTGGATGAAAGGACTATTTTTAAACATTTTCGTGGAGCAGTGGAGAGGTCACGAAGTCGAGGAAGACTGCCGGGAGCCCTTGTCGAGTTAAGGTGGCAGGCAGTGAACCTCTCGGATGGATGTGGTGTCATTATTGTATATTTCTGGAGTCAGGAATAGGTGGTCCTTCGTGATCAACCAAGGGAATGGGCACCACATGGAAGACTGAGTGAATCCAAAGTGCGTTTGCGGACGCAGTCATCGATTTCTGTTTTCTAGGTGAGTCTAGCGTATCAGATAGCATAGACTTCGTTAGAAGAGAAACCTCAGAACATTTCGAGGAGCCAGTAACTAGCTGACAGGCAGGGTTCATTGGACAAGATGGAGTACATTAAGTTTATTTATAATCAATAAATTTTCCGTGCAAATCTGAGGCTGATAGTGTTTGACATTTTCCCTGTTGATATTGAGCTGTCTTCCCATTTGGTTGGTAGGAGAATTACCTACAGCAGTTGCTAATAGCCGGTTGAAGGTTATTTATTGAACTGTTAACGAAAATCTTTCGAATCCAGTGTTGGGTTTTAGGAATCTTACTCGAAAGTAGTTAGGTAGCGACAGAGCTTTTAATTATTTAATGTCGAGCTGAGAAAGCTGAGAAACGTGTCTGGCGGCTCAAAGCGAGGCTGGTGATCCTTATTTAATCTGACTGGATGTGTGGCTCTATAGACAGTTAATACGGGTCCGCCAAATAAGTTCCCGATTAAATCCGCGGAGCAGTACTCGCATCATTTGCCTCGCGCGCCTCTCATCAACAGAGTGTGGATTCTGTAGGGGGCCGTGACTGTGACTGCGCGAGACGTCACCGAGGCTTCGACGATGGACGAAAAGGAATTTCACAACTAATGGCTGTAGCTTCAGCCAAATGGGCGACCAGCTCTTGTACAGTGTCTATCGGTATCTCGTACATGAAAAACTTCATCTATCCCTATAAAAAGGAATCCATAGGAGTGAGGCCGGTAGAACGTGATGGCCACGGTACTCGCCCACCTCGACCAATCCAGTAGTGTGGGGCGGGGGGAGAGACATTGTCTAAATATTCTCTGACATCAGAGTCAAAGAGTGGTGGAGCCCCGTCAGGCTAAGACCATAATCGTTGCTTGACTTCTAGCGGGACATTCTTCAATATTCCTGGTAGTACTTCACGGAGAAAGCTATGATAATTTCGACACCATATATATATATATATATATATATATATATATATATATATATACTGACGGATCTAAACATAAGATGGACCTGGATGCGCATTCTTTTCCGCTGTCAGTAAAGAACCACACTTAACTACGGTCTATACTGCAGAGGCCACTGAAATAGATGAAACTACTGTGTTTGGTACCAAAAAATGCAAGCAAGGTACTTATTCTTGTAAATTATCTGTTTTGAAGTCATCTTACAACTGGCTCATGTATCTGTCCTGATAATTACACGCAGCAGTTGTCAAAAGTATGAAAAATTTATCACGACATATTTCAGGATAATGTTATTCCATTATCAAGTGCTAAAAAACAAGGAAACAAATCAATAATCTTATTACTACTCATACTGACGATTATGTGAATGTGTATATCGTCCTGTATCATAACGTAACTTAAAACTTCTGTGCCGTACTCCAGCAGAACAAAATGGAGCAGAGGTTGAAGCATTGGCACAGAGCAGAAATAGATGGGGAAGGTGGGAGTTTATGAGATGAAGTGACAGGATTGTGAAGCGAAGTACGTAGGGCAAACGGGTATAAATTTTAAAGTAAGGTTTAAAGAGCATAATAATAAGGAAAATGGCTCGTAGGCGGTGGCGATGCACCTCAAGAATGAGCAGCATTCATTGGGTAACGGCACAAACAGCATGAGGATATTTCACTTTGAGGACAAAATGTGGTTGCTGTTAAATTTAGAGGAAGTTGACTTTTCGGTGATTTAAGACAGGAATGCGCCAGCGTGTTAACGAGAAAACCGATGTGGCCAAGGAAATTTTTGTCCCACTTTAGCTATGTCCTCCTAGAGAAGCAGTAACCAACTGTAACTAACCTGTTACTACGGGTTATTACGTTAAGAGTGGGAATGGAAATGCCTATTGATTGTGAAATTAACGTGTGAAAATTAGGGTCGCCACCGACTCTAACCATACAACTAATCGAAGGTTTGGTCGAGTCGGAAAATAAATTAATTTGATCACAGACCAAAAACTCACAAAAATGCATACGTTGTGATGTCGCTCATAGCGGATCGATGTAATTAATAGTATTGCACGTGCACTGTTCACGACAATCAAACATTTAAAATAAAATAGAAAATGCATGAGCACTGCATAAGATCAGCTCCCAGCAACACACCTGATAATAAGACTTAATCTAAAGAATTTGTTATAAAATACAAGGGGAGACTAATCACTGGACCTGTGCGTAAGGAAACGCGTTGGATGTGCTAGCGGGAAAGCTACGAGGTGAGTGGCTTAGGTGTAAAAACGTAATCTCGGAACACAAGAGAAAATTGTAGATAAAATCATTTATTCCTAAGATAAGGATGTGAGGCATGTACACTCGCGTGCCCACGTGGTTTGTGGAGACGCAATTTCTAGGTATAGTGCCCAAATTGCAACAATATCACATCACACAATCATGTTAACATTATCTAAAACAAACATGCGATCAGACAGTTAGTGATGCCGGTAGCCCAACAAACTGTAATGTTCTACCACGTGGTTGGCTCCCCACGGACGAAAGACACATAAAGCAAGGAAAATTTACGAGAAGGCAAAGCTATAAATATTTAGAAAGATGAAAGCTTAGACAGGCACAGCTGAAGGCAAACAGACATTCATACAGAAGCGAGTGCTCACTTCTTATCGACACCTTTGTGTGGCGCTCTTCCGGCGGATCCAAGTCTGCCACAGAAATTTACTAAAAGAAAAATCTGCCAAAGTTTTGCATTCCTTGCTGCGACAAGGCAAAGCAATCTTTCAGATTTGAAAAGCGAGTCCAAAAGCTAACAGGTCTCCTCTCGCCAAGTAACAGCGCGCTACGCGGTCAGTCTAACTCACCCTTCTTCGACTGGAGCACAGCTGTGGACGCTTCCCGTACCGGCGGCAGACTGCCACCCTTTTTCCTCTCCAGCCTCCTCCACGCTCCGCGTGGACCGGAAAACCCAAAGATGCCATTTCCGCCACCAACCTAACGCAGGTGGATTTCTCACAAGTAGCGCAAACCTCTTTGCCTACTTGACCACTACGAGAGTTGGCTATTCTGTACAACTGCTGCTGAATCTGTATGACTGTCGCAGATTTTCTGCAGCAGACTACGCCACCGTCTAGCAACGTGACACACAACGACATTCATTCAATCACACCGCTATGAGTTATGAGAAAAGATAAACAAGGAAAGAAAGAGAAATACTAGTGAAAATGGGCTACCGGACTAATGAAAGGTGGCTACAGGACCCTTTCACAACTTATTACAATTAGTTGGTTATTCTATATGACTCCACAAATATCAACATAGGTGAAGTATTGGTTTTTAGAATTTGCTAGGTTTGACACATAAAGTTCAAAGTTTTTACCATGGGCAGTAGCATCGTTGGGGGCTATGATACGTATGGACTAGAACAGTACCATCTTTGGTAGGTGAAGGTCTTTAGTTTACAACTAAGCCTTGTGAGAGTATGATGATCAACTTGAAATGTGCTACTTTTGTGTTTGACAATGCATGTTTGCTGTTTACTTTTAACGTACATAATGGCATAAACGTTTTAAGGTATGTTATACTACAGGACGGTATACACCTATACATAATCCTCAGTATGGGTAGTATATTTCACACGTTCGACAACTGGTGCGTAAAATTTTCAGTACTTATTAGTACTGACTCTACAAGTGCTTTGGAGGAATTAAAATATCGAAAGTCGAAATGTCATAGAAAGAGTTATAGAGGCACAAATTACGAGCCAGCTGGCATGGTTTACCGGCAACAGTCGCTGCCTAGCGAAGTTTTGGTCACTAGTTCGATTATCGCCTCCTGAAACAATTATTACGAACATTTATAACTTCCAGAAGATTTAGGGACTTATTTATTTATGGAATATTGTAATTTGGTAGAAGATTCTACGTATGTATAAATAGGGGCAAACATTGCTGAGATAGGCAGTCAAGCTTCGTCTGTATTTTCGTGTATAGTCAATAAACGTGCTTTTAGTGTGACGACCCTGCTCACGTAATTGGTTCTTAATTCTGAATTCTACGCAAAACTGTTTGCTGGATAAGCCGATTATCTCGGATATAGATATTGCCATGGCTCCTACCGTATGCACTGTCAAAGTACCAATAGATATAAAAGCATCGGGAGGTCAGTTGCCCATCGGGCAATTAGTAGTGTTTTTGGGAAATTTTGGCAAACTTACAACTAAGGGGATGAAGGATTCGTCCGTGTCGCTGAATGCAACAGGTAGGATCACACTATGTGTTTTTCCAAAGTCTACTTGCACCTGAATGACAGATCGGAGGTGGCTTGAGGACTGTGAGAAAAAACTGAAGAACTACGATGAACTTCAGGCTGAAACTAAGAAAACATTTAACGACTACCAGCAACAGGTCCGCATAGCCGGAGAATAACTGAAGAGCAGAAGCCATTGCAAGGGGAAGACAAAAAAAGTCGTACAGTAAGGAGTGTTCTGGCGGTGCCACATTGTGAAGTCGAACACGACGGAAGAAGAATTGGCAGAGGAAATCTATCAAGACCTTCTTTTGAGGAATGTCAACAGAACTGAGGACATCAGCACATTGAGCTAAAGTACCAGAGAAGGGTACGTTGAAAGACGTTTGACAAACTTCCGAATGATGCACCGATGACAATCATGAAATACCATTCCTCTAGTGAGGCAAATAGTAAGAGAAAGTTTACGAAGGTTTATGGCACCAGTTAATATTAAACTGAGACGGCCGTAAGTAGTAAACTGGACTGTCAAATCCAACCAGAAAGCAGCTACGGTAATTCGAAAAGAGGCCACTGAAAAGCTGGGTCATGTTTTTTACTTTAATTGGAATTAACTATGTTTTTTTATACAGTTACTTATAAAACAAGCAAGATGTTTAATAATATCAAAATAAATATTAATTCTCAACTTTTGGTACGAGATTAGTATTATACATTGCATTATGCTTCTTATGGTCCAACTTAGAATGCTTGTAACTGCCATCTGAAGATGGATTTGTAAAGAAAAATCCGAAACCGGTCATGGTCTGAAGATAATAAACCTTTTTAAACCATACATGTGGCTGGTAGCTGTTTTTTATAAATTATAAAAATAAAATATTTATGAACCCGAAAAAAGTCAGTCCATAAGTTTAAGTAAACGCAATCAATAATACAACAAGAATCAGCGTAATTTTTCAAGGAATTCCTCGACAGACTAGAAAGAGTGACACATGAGGAAACTCTTCAGCTACGATTTGAAAATTAAATAAAAAAATATGCCTTGCTTTCGAAACCTTTTGTTTAACCCATCCAGTGCCTCACAGAGAAAAGGGAATATAGCATTTTCAGTTGTTAAACGACTTCTAAAGCCGAACTGTACATCTGATAGCAAATCGTGTGATATAAAATGATCAATTATCCTTACATACACAGCCTTTTCAATAACTTTAGCAAACACTGATTGCATAGAAATAGGTCTAAAACTGCCTAAATTATCACTTTCTCTCTTTCTATAAAGCGGCTTTATTGCTGAGTACTTAAATCGTTCAGGAAACTGACCATTCTTAAAGGAAAAATTACAAATATGGCTAAATACAGGGCTAACATGTGCAGCACAGTACTTTAATATTCTGCTAGGCACTCCAGCATATCCATGAGAGTCCTTAGTCTTCAGTGATTTATTTATCGACCCAATCTCCCCCTTGTCTGTATCACAGAGGAGTATTTCAGACATCAATCTCGAAAAGACATTTGCCAAGCAAGTTATATGATTTACCAGCAATGTTCAGAAAATGATTTTAAATACTGTACATATATCTGATTTATCAGTAACAGAAATATTTTTACTACGAACTGACTTCATATCGTCGACCTTGTGCTGCTGACCAGACATTTCCTTCACAACTGACCATATGGTTTTAATTTTATCCTGTGAATTAGCTATTCTATTTGCATACCACATATTCTTTGCCTTCCTAATAACATTTTTAAGCACCTTCCAATACTGTTTGTAATGGGCTACTGTGACTACTTTTAACATTTTGATATAATTTCCGCTTTGTTCTGCATGACATCCTTATCCCATTAGTCAGCCACCCGGACTGCCTATTACAGCTAATATTCAGTTTAGAACATTCTAAGTTATTAATTTTCTTAATTTTCAATAACTTGTACGCCTTTATCACTCAGTAGCTGCTAAACTAATTGTGCTCCGAGGTCCAGTGTGGGCTCATCTGTTTCGTCATGACGAGATCTTTAATTTTATATGTTTAATCCTTATGCAGGTGTGCCATATCATTCAATTTCTGTTGTGATTAGGTTTGTAAACTATCACATGTTTTGCCGCACACTCAAAGGAACTGCAGCATGTGCTTCCAGTGGTACTCAGCTACCTCCCGACCTGCTACTTCGAGGGGCAAGTCTGTTGGCAAGTCACTTGGACAGACACTCGACGATACACGAGTGACTAAAAATCGAAGGTGCTTCGGGCATTGGGCTGAAATCGGAGAGCGGTCATATGCCTTCCCTCGCTCATGTGGTGCGATATTTGTCTTCACCGATAAATTTACGAAAGCGTTGTTAAGGATCTCGCTTCATTCGCAGTAATTTAAGTTGTGCTCTTACGTTCCTACGTAACCGCACCCTCGACAATCGCGACGTATTCCAAACAGACAGCAAATCAGTGGTGACAAGAAAGACTATAAACGTGATTGCCGTTCGGTTTACTCACAGCAATTTAAGCTGTACTCTTAGGGCTCTGCCTAACCATAACATCATAAATCGTTATGTTTTCGAAAGTAAAGAGTCAAATCTTTATGTCAGGCAATTATGTATGTATCATGCCTGCTTCTTTTAGTAACAACAATTTAAGCTGTTCTCTTAGATTCCTGCTTAACCACATCCTGAGAAATCGCAACGTATTTAAAAAAAACTACATATATATATATATATATATATATATATATATATATATATATATCGTTCAGGAATATATATATATTAGTGACAAAAAGGAGTATGAATGTCATTGTTGGTTGTTCCACTCACAGCAATTTCATCTTTCGTTTGTTAATAAGCCTGAAGTCACAAACTGGATGGAACTCATTAGTAAGAGAGCTTATTCATATATAAATAACATCGAGTATTGCAGAAAATACTTCTGTTATAAGAATAAGAAAATCCCAGAATGTGTTATAATCGCGAAGATAAAAAGAAAAATACTACAAAGTACCTAGTTTCGAACCTACTTCTTTCGACTCTAGAACGACACTTCTCTAACCACAGCAAGCGGACACCAGAACTGGCATTAAAACTGTTTACAGTAAATTTTCTTAAGACGTCTACAAACGATGTGTCATCAAGTGGCATTATTATAACAAATAGCATCTAGAGTGATAAATCCTCACTGCGCCTTTGTCTTAAAACAGCGTAGTGTCATAACAAGCGAATACGACCGAATTATGATGAACTCAAAATGGGGTCTCAAGAATAGGGAGCAAGGGACCCCACGTGACCGCTTTCCGATTTCAGCCGAATGCCAGACGCACTTCCGAAATTTAGTCACTCGTGACGGTGCAGTCTTCTGCAGGCCGCGGCAAAGCGCCACCTCATCGCTTCTGCCCTGTGGGCACTGCCCACCGCGCCTCAAGCCACCACGCCCCCTTTCTCTTAGATTGATGAGCGTGTTCACGTGCGTGATTTCGGTCGGTACTCTGTGGGCCACTTTCACAAGCCCCATTTATAGCTGCACAGAACGCAGTGGTACCGGAGACGCAAAACGCACTATCTTATACCACAATAAAATGAAGTAAAAGTTATAACTACTTAAGCAGGCAGTTTGCAAGTAAAATATATCAAGATAAACAGTGATACCATAAAACAAAATATATTCAATTCCTAACTTAAATATCCTTCCGCAGCATGATACATATCCCAAACTGCATTTCTGTAGTAATATTGTTAGTTATTGTGTATGAGGAAGTACATATATGTGTATCAAAGGTCAATAAGCAATTAAGCAAAATAGTTTTTCATTGAAAGTTGAATGAGCACGTATTTTTCCATTTTGATGCTCTATACTTGTGTTTGCACTGTGACACGCTATTGACCTTGACTCGGGTTTTTACGGTTTTTTAGCTTGTTTTAATTCACTTCATATGATCACAACACTACATTGTAGTTGTCGCTGTTGTTGCTGGCTTGTTCGTCGTCGCTGACGTCTTCTTTGATGTCTGGCTCTCTCGCATAGCAACCAGAGCTTCTTGTTGGATCTCTTGGAGCTCCCCTGGCAACCAATCGCATGGTTTCTAGCAAAATATAAAAAACAACAGACAGAAAAGTCGCCGAACCTGTGCCTCGGGTTTACCCACCACTTTCTGTGCTAGACAAACTTCTTAAATAAGATATATAACAGATAGAACAACAAATGTCATGTACCATATTCACAACAAACAATGCACATCTATTCCCATATAAATATTCCAGGAAAACAAACTTCAAGTACAGAACACAAGTATGTTTACAGTTTAGTTGTAACATCCACTTTCTGTGAAGTGTCATCACAACAAATGTCCACAGTATAAGTTATTATATAATAATTATTATTAACTCCCATTAAATCTATTCCTGTGAAGTGTCATCACAACAAATGTCCACAGTATAAGTTATTACATAATAATAATTATTATTAACTCCCATTAAATCTATCACTTGCCAAGTAAATATAGTAAATTAAATTTCCTCCAAACTTTACATAAAAACTATCAAAGACGTAAGAGTAAGAATATATCCCATGCATCTGGATTTAATGATTCAAATAGTTGCAGTGTATATTAATAGTGAAGAAAGCAAGTAGAGAAGATCAGGTTTTTGCTGAAATGTGGAAATATTCAAGTGACACAGTCAAGACCTCCTTACACGAGACTCTAAGAAAAATTTGGATAACTGAACAATTCCCTGAACATTGGAGCACTGCAGTCATCCATCCACTACACAAGAAGGGGGTAAGACCAACCCAGACAACTACGGAGGAATTTTTCTCCTAGTTGCACATACAAGATTTTATTCAAGATCCTATATGGAAGTATCAAGGAACAACTGAGATAGGAATTAAGGAAATACCAGGGACGTTTCAGACCATGGAGAAGCTGTGGAGAGCAGATCATTAGTTTAAAATTATGTTATACTACTGAAAACGGAACAAACCACTGGCAACAACATTTGCAGATTTTAAGAAGCCATATGATTGTCTCCATAGACCTTCAGTAATAAAATTTTTAAGAAATATGGGGCTCAATCCAAAATTAATTAAATTAATAGGACTTACTCTAACCAACATCAAATGTAAAGTCAGGTTTACAGGAGAAATTTCTAAACAATGCCTTATAAAAACAGGATTAAGACAAGGTGATTCTCTATCAACATTACTGATCAGTTGTGTACTGGAATACATAATGAGAGAATAGTACAAGGATAACCCAAAGAACACAAGAACTGGAAGTGCTAAAAATGATGTAAGTTTGAACTGCTTGGAATTTGCTGGTGATCTTTCTCTCCTAGCCAACAATGTTCAAGAAACCAGGCGACAAGTTAAATCACTACAAGAAATAGCACAGAAAATTCGCCTCAGAATATCATTTGAGAAAACAGGGATTATGCTAACTGACCCACCATTTGCAATCAAAATTACAATATGGAAACAAGAAATCAAAATTGTCGATAAATTTAAATATTTAGAGGAAATCGTTACTTACAATCTAAATGAGGAACCGTCATGGCAAAACAGAATAAAAAGAAACTGAACAAAGCAAATTACATTACCAAAAATACATTAAACCAAAAAACCTATTCGTAGATGCTAAATTAAAACATTATAAAACAATTAAACAATTAGAAATAATTTGCGCTACTGAAACCATCTTCAAAATAACTAACACAGCAGAAATTGAGAAAATTCTAAAGACAGAAGGAAGAATACTTACGACATGCTTAAATAAACAATATCAAGTAAGTGGCCATTAGAGAACAGCTTCAAATGAAACAATGTACAAGAAAATAAAACCAGTAATGAGCACGATCGGGAAGAAACATATGTCATTCTTTCGACATCTGATGAGAACATCAGACATGAGAATTAGTAAGGGAATGATAGAAAAACTGTGGAACAGTAAAAGCAACATTAAATGGATCACAGAAATTACAGTAGATGACCTTAGAAACAAAACAGAGAAAACCAAAATACTGCAAGACACACAAAGCTGACTAGAAAAGGAGATCAGTAAAACGGCTACAGAAAGGGTGATCTCAGACGAAGAAAGAAATAAAATATCTGAAACAATGAAGAAGTATTAAGCAGACAGAAAATCAAAACACCCTTCATACAAGTATAATAATAAATTATAATAATCCTTGTATAACCACTGCATAATTGAACTGCGTTATTGAATTATTATTGAACTATATTTTATTACTGAATCACAACAAGTTGTATAACTGACCAAAATGGCCAATGAAGGCCATAAAATAAAAAAAATTAAATTAAAAAGGTAAATTAATGAAGAAAGCAAATCATAACACATGCTGTATAATCTCCAACTCCCGTTCTGCTGGTGGTTTATCCACCCTCATGCCGGCCGGAGTGGCCGAGCGGTTCTTGGCGCTACAGTCTGGAACCATGCGACCACTACGGTCGCAGGTTCGAATCCTGCCTCGGGCATGGATGGGTGTGGTGTCCTTAGGTTAGTTAGGTTTAAGTAGTTCTAAGTTCTAGGGGCTGATGACCTCAGAAGTTAAGTACCATAGTGCTCAGAGCCATTTGAACCATTTTTTAGTCCACCCTCATGCACTATTTTGTGGTGTTGATCAAACTAATGCATCAAAGCCATATGAAAATAATGCGGCAATTAGCTAAAACTGACATACGAAAGAAAATTTTAGTAATCTAAGCATATACGTATTCTTTCGTTTCCTCTGTTTCTTTCCCTGAATAGCTGCCCTGATATCTCACACACATACTTCCCATGTCTCCTTATATATATACATCATTATCATTAGTGTTCTGTCCAAAGGTAGATTTTCACGAGGTAACTCTCCATGTCCCCCTGCTTTCTGCCATCGTCTTCAGGTCCGCGTAATTTCCGTTTGCCTTTATGTCGTCTGTCTGCTTGTATCCTCTCCTTCCTCTTAGTCTCCTCTAACAAATTAGACCAAAGCGTCTCAACGAATGTCTCATCCAGTTCTTCTTCCTTTCTCTTATATACTGCTGCAGTCTTCTCCTCTCACCAACACTTTCCAGCATTCTTTCGTTACTCACTATTTCCCTCCAGCTTATTCTCTCTGTCCTCCTTCACATCCACATCTCAAAAGCTTCTAGGCTTTTTCTATCCTCTCGTCTCACTGTATAGGTTTCTACCCCACTGAGTGCCACACTCCAGACAAAACACCTGATAAGCCTTTTCCTTAGACGTTATATAGTTCGCCACATGCTAATCTAGTCTTTCTAATGAATGACACATTCGATGTAGAACTGCGAGTTTTCACCTTGTAATATTTGTCCTGAATATCTGTTACATGTCTATAAGTGCGTGAATGTTGGCATTGAAAGAGTCCTCTGACACTTCCATAATTAATAACTAACGGTAAGTCGTGGTGGGGTCTCCAAGGCGCAATTGTAAATGTAATTTTGTAACTCAAAAAAAAAAAAAAAAGGTTCAAATGGGTCTGAGCACTATGGGACTTAACATCTGAGGTCATCAGTCCCCTAGACTTAGAACTACTTAAACCTAACTAACCTAAGGACATCACACACATCAGTGCCCGAGGCAGGATTCGAACCTGCGACCGTAGCCGTTCCAGACTCTAGCGCCTAGAACCGCTCGGCCACCCCGGCCGGCTTTTGTAACTCAGTCGAGAGCGTTATGAAGAACAGAAATCTTTATTAGTTGTTTAACTTATTAGTTTGTTCAGCTGTTATCGAATAAACGTGATAATTTTAACAGAGCATACGCTTACGTATTCCCTCGCCAACTTCCATTTTACGTCCTACTTCTATCCTTTGTGCAACAGATAAATATGGCCAAGTTATTTATTTAATATTTATTCAACTATGATAAATGTGCAGATCTGGCAACTCAGTTCATTTAAACATCAAAGGTTTTCATTCATGTATATCCAAACACCGTCTTCCCACCTTCCATGTCGATAGGTACCTCATTTTAATGGACACTTTCATCACGAGCACCGATTCCCAACCAGATCCTTTACCGACAGATACCCTTCACCAGTTTTGGATGGGCTTGACCGTGCCTCGGATGTCTATTGTCATTTTTGTTTATTTCTGTTATGTGTGGTGTGTTGTGTTTAACTACTGTGTCATCATTCTTTTCTTGGTAGGCAAGACCGTGTCTCGTGTGCCTATGTCTGTTGAGTATAGTGCGTTGTTTCCACCGTGTGCTTTACTGAGGGATTCCTCTTCCAGTTCTTCTACTGTAAGGAAGGTCGCAGTTTGGAGTGTTGCTCGCTGGAAAAGTTCGTGTTTAATATGCCTCGTCACATTGTAGTCTATGGCATCGTAGAAACACACATCATCGATGTAAGATGTTTAGCTAAAATATTTTTCTTGCACAGTGTTGCAACTGTTGAGGGGATTAATGTCCGTTGGAGAGTCTATGACCACCAGCAGCCCAAGTTGTTGCCTTCCGTAGTTGATATTTGTATTCATATCCCTGTCTAAATTTCCAAAGAATGTTGTTGTTTCACTGCTGTTGTTTTGATGTGTGCTAGTTGACATTGTTGGTGACCTAATACTCCGTTTTTTCCCATTCGTATTCTGTAGAATTCTTTTTAAGTAGGGAAATATAGTGCCTCTGCTTTGTTACATGTTCCTTTCCTGTTTTTGCAAGGAATACAGCCAATAATTGTTTCTTCATGACATTCGAATTTTTTTGACCATGTTTCGTACATTTGACGAATATAGCTTTCCTGTCACACCTTTTCGAAGATTGGCCAAAATCCCAACAGCTGAGGCACTTTTGCACTGACAAGTAGTCCTTAAAGCGCTAAGATTCAAATTGTGTGTACACCCTATCCCTCTGTAATAGCAGTAATCTGACCCTTGGTGTCACCTCTGGGCCGGCCGACGTGGCCGAGCGGTTCTAGGCGCTTCAGTCCGGAACCGCGCTGCTGCTACGGTCGCAGGTTCAAATCCTGCCTCGGGCATGGATGTGTGTGATGTCCTTAGGTTAGTCAGGTTTAAGTAGTTCTAAGTCTAGGGGACTGATGACCTCAGATGTTTGGTTCCGTAGTGCTTAGAGCCATTTGATTTTTTTCACCTCTGGAATATTGTTTACCGGTCATTTCCCTTTCGGACCTGTTTTGAATCGGATTTTGACTTCTTGAAATTCCTCTTTGGTGATGTGGTAGCTGATATTTATTTCAAACAGTTCTTATAGAAAGTCTTGATTTGTAAGTGTTGTTGGAACATTGTGTACTGCCAGTAGTGGTTTTAGTTTTCAGGGTTCTTCGCGTCGAATGTTCTTTGCGTTTGATGTTTATTCCATAATCTTCCTCTTGTCAGTTTGTGTCTGTTTCAAGAATTACTATGTTTTCTTCATTCATTATTGCTTATTTTGTCAAAGCTAGGGTTTATTGCTTTAGTTGACGTTTCCTTTGTGGCTTTAACACCTTGGTTGTTCTCTAATTTAAAAAAGAGGACAGCTGCCTGTTTATTTTTTGCTAATTTGATTTGTTCTTCAACCCTGGTTTTTGCTTTGGTGATTTCACCAACTGCCGCGACTGCAGAGAAAATCAGTGGTCTGGACCTAGTTTCAGTGTGTAATTTCTGATTTTCTTCCTTTAGGATTGCTATCTCCATTTCCAAACGTTGAATTCTGTCTATTGCGTCAGGGGCATTTGCCGTCGCTTATTTCCTACACAATCTTTCGTTTTCAGTTTCTAGTTCATCATCTGACTTGTTTGACTTGATCGAATGCTAATGCCAATATTTTGTTCCTAACTGGCGCAGTAATTCTGGGTGACACCTTTTTCTTTTTTAATTATAACTGAAAACCCGTCAGAATTTCATCTACAGCTGCTATCATTTTTGGTTCCGTGTTTGTAGGTCGGGTGTTATAGTCCCTGTTGAGTTTTTTCTTCTGATCACTCCTTGTTCCCGTGTTGGCATGTTGCTGTTCCCGTTTCCTAATCATACTACTCTAGTGTTTAATTTCTGCGTCTGGCCGCCTTCATCGGTGTTTGATGCAGCCGACTCCAGCTTTGTCCACGATGTATGCTCCTGTATCCGCTTGTTTGCGTGGACGTGGAGCTTAACCTTGTGCACGTACTCATAATCTTTCACAAATTAAGGTAGATGGAACCCATACCGGGCAGTAGTTGTAGCCTACAGCCAGCTCCCGATATCTGGGTCTAATGTAAGTGAGAAATAGTCTTAGTCCAGATAAACGCTGTTAACTCTGCATTCGTGTTCAGGAGTGTACCAGTGCGTCAGTGCCAGTGTCAAAGACACCCAGGGGAGTAACAGCCACACGCCGGTTGATAATACCTGCACCCACTGGCAGTAGATGGGGCGTGCTGAGTCGGCCGCTGCTGTCTGGGACGCCTGACGCAACGAACAACTCTAGCTCGCGCAGTTAGCAAGCCACAAGCCACACTCTCAGCACCGTCCGCGTCCGACGTTACTTCAGTCCGTTCTGCCACGCGCCGTCAGTAGAAGGCGCCACGTGTCGCTGCAGCCAGAGAGAACAATGGCCTTCCACGAAACTTGCCACTCGGCTCTGCAGAATACGTTCACTAACACGGAAAAGCCTCTCACGTCCAACCTACTGTCCCGAACTGGTCTTTACTGACTAACGTGACAGATTACACTGCGCAGAAAGTTGTACTGCATTCCGACCGCTTCTTCCCACCAAGAACGCGAAAATGAAAGGAGCGATAGCCGAACACGTCCACACGCCATTCCACGCCACGCCACCACAACCTGTCGGAACTACTGTAGCTCGGCGAAGTGTAGCAGCTCGACGTGGCATGAAGTCAATAAGTCGCTGAAAGTCCACTGCAGAAATATTGAACCATTCTGCTTCTGTGGCCGTCGATAACTGCCAAGTGCTGGCGGTGCAGGATTTCGTGCACGGACTGACCTCTCAATTATGTCCGATAAATGGTCGATGATATTCATGTCGGGATGTCTGGGTGGGCAAATCATTCGCTAGAATTGTCCATAATGTTCTTCAAATCAGTCGTGAACAATTGTGGCCTGGTAACATGTCACACTGTCATCCATAATAATTCCATCGTTGTTAGGGAACATGAAAGCGATGAAAGGCTGCATATGGTCTCCAAGTAACCACACGTAACCATTTCCAGTTAATGATGGTTAAACTGGAGCAGAAGACACAGAACATCCATGAAAACACAGCCACCATCAGCTTGCACAGCGCCTTGCTGACAACTTGGGTCCATGGCTTCATGGGGTCTGCGCCAAACTCGAACCCAACCATCAGCTTTTACCAACTGAAATCGGGGATCATGTGACCAGGCCATGGTTTCCTAATCTTTTAGGGTCCAACCGATATGGTCACGAGCCCAGCAGAAGAGCTGCACGCGATGTCAAGCTGTTAGCAAAGGGACTCGTGTCGGTCATATGCTGCTAGAGCGCATTAACGCCAAATTCCACTGCAGTGTCATAACGTATACGTTCATCGTACGTTCCACTTTAATTTCCGCTGTTATTTCACGCAGTGTTGCTTGTATGTTAGCACTGACAACTCTTTGCCAACGCCGCTGCTCTCGGTCGTTAAGTGAAGGCCATCGGCCGCAGCCTTCTCTGTGGTGAAAGATAATGCCTGAAGTTTGGTATTCTCGGCACACCCTTGACACTTTGGATGTCGGAATTCCCTAACGATTTCGGAAAAGGAATGTCCCATGGCTCCAGCTCCAACTACCACCCCGTGTTCAAAGTCTGATAAATCCCGTCCTGCGGTCATAATCACGTCAGAAACCTTATCACCTGAATCACCTGAGTACAAATGACAGATCCGCCAATATACTTGCTTATTATACCTTGTGTACGTGATACTACTGCTATCTGTATGTGTGCATTTAGCTATCCCATGACTTTTGTAAAAAAAAAAAAAATGTTCTAAGCACTATGGGACTTAACACCTGAGGTTATCAGTCCCCTAGACTTAGAACTACTTAAACATAACTAAAGTAAGGACATCACACACATCCATTCCCGAGGCAGGATTCTAACCTGCGACCGTAGCCGCAGCTCGGTTCCAGACTGAAGCGCCTAGAACCGCTCGGCCACAGCGGCTGGCTGACTTTTGACACATCATTATACCTCATCTATAAAATTTTTATTCTCACCTCTGCACTTTTCTAATGCACTTCTGCAGTTCTATTTTTCTTCTTCCGGTACCTCTGGCATAACCCTGTGATAAAACTTAATACACTGCTGCCAGTCACTACCTTCATCCTCTTACAAACCCTTCCTCAGCCAGTCAATAATCAGAGCTTTAACGTCTGTGATTAGTTCCTGTCCATCCAGAAATAAATGTACCTCCTGCTGTGTCCCCTCCAATGGACACAGCCGTAGCTGGCGCCCCGAAACAGTTTCAGACTGGCGCCACATGCGGCGCTTTGACGTTCGCCGCCAACCAGAAGTGAGGCCTAATCAGCAACATTTACGCCGCTGCCAAAGAGAGAGACTTCCGCGTTGTGATAAGCGGCGCCCACAGGCAGTAACGGGGGGTTCATGTTCGTCGTTTGCTTACGACAGTTCTAGTCAGGTGTTCCAGGATTGTAGTTCGTAGGTACAGTTAGTAGTGGTGATCAGCCTGCGAGACTTAGTCTACAAGTGAGTTTACCTATAGCTTTCGCATACTGACATGTGTTTACTAAAGAGTGTGACGACCAGGACGGACACAGTCTTTTTAATACTGTATTCAGTAACGTGGGCCTTGACAGGCCACTGCTTAGTTGTATTTGTCCGCAAGCACATCCAACAAGATGCTGTATAACTTCATTTAAGCATCGCAGCGCAATCAAGTGCATATTTGTGTGTTACTAACTTTTTTGTACTGTCACAGTTCCACTACCCACCGAGAAGCACCTAAACCTAAAACGTGTGCGAGCCGTTCTACCAGATGACACAGTGGTTAGTTTATGTGACATCTACACGATTTTATCACGACGCTACTAATGAGTGACAATTTACAATTTTGCTTTTGCGGTGTTTCTGTTTCATATCTGCACAGTTTTTCTGAATTATTCTGGAAAGTAAAACATGTTTTAGTAGTAACATTTGTGGTATAGCTACAATGAGACAGCCTTTTCCGTAGCACAACAATACGTTACAGCACAGTACTTTCTTCATCACGGCAATAAGCGTAATAACTAAGATATCTATACGCAAAGCATTTCACTTTTGTTTATCATGAGGTAAGTACATTGACTTCTGCAGAACTTGGCTTTCGGAGGACAATAACTACGACACTTACACAGAGATTATCTTTAAACAAGACGCACATTTAGCGCTACAGTACACGTATTTGATTGATTAATTTTATACTTAAATCATTTATTTTTAAAGATATTTGAAGTACAATGATACAAAGGTTTTCCGTAACACATTTCATTCCATTCTTGTAATCTGTAATACCTGAGGGTATAATTACATTAATCCTCAGGGGGGTACACGCCTACTTTGTGTACCATGTGTTTGGCAAGCACAAGGAGCCCTAGCTAATATGGTATTTGCTTATACAACTTTACACATCGGTACCATATTTCTCTAACACAAATTACACAGCTATCTGATCATTTAACTGAGAGAGACAAACTTTTTTACTACGGCAGTGACAGATGTTTACGTAATTACACCGTTGGATAACTTCACATTTATGAAATTGTATTTTGTCTGTACTTTGTGAATTGTTCATATTTTTTCAGAACCATTGTGATACTATGAGAGCTTTGAGTGATGTATTTGGTAAGGGAGAATGATTTTAAAGTACGTTTGAGGTAGATGACACTACTGAAATGAGCAGAGAATTTTCTTTAGGTTTTGAAATTATTGCAGAAAGCTACGACGTTTTTGAGATTTGACTGAGGTGTTATGATGTAATTTTTACGACGAAGATGTGTATTATGCTGTTGAGGTATGTTTATGGTCAATAAGCTGATGCTATATGAGGAATTTGATTATGCTATGTATTTATTATGATGAAAAATTGAAGTGTCGTCGCAAGATTGACGTGTCGACGAATATATATATGTGTAGCAAGACTCTTCAATGGTGATTGTGCACCTGCACAGTCGCAACAGATGGCTGCTGGCTATCTCTACAAGGACTACAGTGGGTCTGCATCTCTGATGGCCCACCAATACCATTATTTCTACATGGACTACAGTGGGTCTGCATCTTTGATGGCCCACCAATACCATTATTTCTACAAGGACTGCAGTGGGTCTGCACCTCTGGTAGCCCACCAATACCATAATCTCTACCAGGACTACAGTGGGTCTACTCTGTGATGACATACCTACCAATATTCTTCAAAACTTCGACTGACTCTGCTGTGGGTTTGCTCTGTTGTGGCCCATTACCTGTCTGCATGTCAAGAGTCAGCACTGTCTTTCCGTTGGAAGGACAACACTACTTCTTCAAGACTGCATGGAAATCCACTACTTCTGTGTGCAATTTCTTTTACTAATGAGACTTTTTGAAAAAAAACTGTAATTACTATTATGATGAATGATCAGGACTATCTTTATGGACTGTGATACAATTTTAGCTTTTGACCAACATTGTATCAATAAGTGTGTGCATTTGATTTCTTTGTTATTGTAATTACGATTATGAAAATTTTTAAAAAATATGTATTGTCCAGTGCCCAAAACAATTTGTAAAATTTTTTGTGGGGAGCGTGGGGGCTATGTAAGTAGGCTGTTTATGTTTTCTTATTGGCAACGTTACGTAGCGCTCTGTATGAAAATCACTGGCTGTGCTGTGTGCAGTCTGTGGCTAGTTTGCATTGTTGTCTGCCATTGTAGTGTTGGGCAGCGGCAGCTGGATGTGAACAGCGCGTAGCGTTGCGCAGTTGGAGGTGAGCCGCCAGCAGTGGTGGATGTGGGGAGAGAGAGATGGCGGAGTTTTGAAATTTGTTATACTGGATATTATGAACCGCTATGTATATTATGGTTTTTCAACACTATTAAGGTAAATACATTGTTTGTTCTCTATTAAAATCTTTCATTTGCTAACTACGCCTATCAGTAGTTAGTGCCTTCAGTAGTTTGAATCTTTTATTTAGCTGGCAGTAGTGGCGCTCGCTGTATTGCAGTAGTTCGAGTAACGAAGATTTTTGGTGAGGTAAGTGACTTGTGAAAGGTACAGGTTAATGTTAGTCAGGGCCATTCCTTTGTAAGGATTTCTGAAAGTCAGATTGCGTTGCGCTAAAAAAAAAAAAAAAAAAAAATATTGTGTGTCAGTTTAAGCATAGTCTTGTATAATTTTTCTAAGGGGACGTTTCAGCCTCCGTTTCGACAATCTGAAGAAAAAAATGGAGGAATGGTTGGATTATTTGCCACACTTTGAAGCATACCTGGCCGCTCACCAATTTCATGTTACTGTGAAGCAGTTTTTTCTTCTCTCCACTGTTGGCGTCGCCGTTTACCGCATTTGTGCGAAGTTATTCCCTACTACGAGGCCAGAACTAGTTAGCTATTAGGAGCGTATTCAAGCGCTGAACAAATATCACGATGATAAGATCAATTTGGTGGCTGCTAGATTTAAATTCTTTAGGCTCAAGAAGCAACCTGATCAAACGTACAGGCAATGGGTGTCAGGTTTGCAGTATTTCACAAGACAGTACAAATTTTAGTGTGAATGTTGAAAATACTATAGTTGCTTGATTCGTGAAGCTATTACTCAAAACGTGGCAGGTAGTAGAATCCGTAAACAAATCTTAAAATACCCTGACCCTATGTTGTAACAGGATTTGCTCCAAGACGTGGGAACGCAAGCAGCCCACTTCGAAGGCAAGCACGCAGAAGCCCAGTCGGGTAAGCCACAGGTCGCCACGTAAACAACCTGGCCGGAAATCTATCGGCATGATATCTTATCCACGCTGCTTCAAATCTCACAAATGTGACCGATGCCCTCCGGGTTATGCGAATTGTTTTGCGTGTGGTAAGAAAGGGCACATTCAAGCTGTCTGTCTGCAGCTAACTAACGCTTACGCTCAGAACAAACGCCAGCATAACTTGAGCTTTCAAGTGCTTGGCGCCGGCCACGGTGGCCGAGCGTTTCTACGCGCTCAGTCCGGAAACGCGCGACTGCTGCGGTCGCAGGTTCGACTCCTGCCTCGGGCATGGATGTGTGTGATGTCCTTAGGTTAGTTAGGTTTAAGTAGTTCTAAGTTCTAGGGGACTGATGACCACAGATGTTAAGTCCCATAGTGCTCAGAGCCATTAGCCAAGTGCCGCTGTGGCCGAGCGTTTCTAAGCGCTTCAGTCGGGAACCACGCGGTTGCTACGGTTGCAGGTTCGAATCCTGCCTCTGGCATGTATATGGGTGATGTCCTTAGGTTGGTTAGGTTTACGTAGTTCTAAGTCTAGGGGACTGATGACCAGCCGGCCGGTGTGGCCGTGCGGTTAAAGGCGCTTCAGTCTGGAAACGCGTGACCGCTCCGGTCGCAGGTTCGAATCCTGCCTCGGGCATGGATGTGTGTGATGTCCTTAGGTTAGTTAGGTTTAAGTAGTTCTAAGTTCTAGGGGACTGATGACCGCAGATGTTAAGTCCCATAGTGCTCAGAGCCATTTGAACCATTTTTTTGACTGATGACCTCAGAAGATAAGTCCCATAGTGCTTAGAGCTATTTGAACCATTTGAACCACTTCAATTGCTTGTTGTTCATTCTGACATTCATATCGACTAGCTGTGGTGCCAGTGTAGAACATAACAATGAAACTGTGCAATAAAAAGAATCAGTAGTTTCTTCAGTGCAACGCTACTCCAACAAACTCTTTGAGGACCTTGTTATTGCTGGCCAAAGTGTTCAGTTTCAGTTAGACACATGTGCTTCAGTGTCATTGCTGAATCGCAGTACTTACGATCTGCTTGGCAAACACGAGTTACAGACGTTAACAACTACGCTGACAGCGTATAATGGACAGGGTATTCCACTACTAGATTCTTGTAGCCTTTCTGCTCTGCGAAAGACTGTGTCATTCCAGGTTTTGCGTTCACGGGGCAGTGCTATATTTTTGGCCTTGATTTGTTTGACTTGTTTGGACTGCATGTTGTACACAGTGAGCTATCAGTTATTTCGTTTGACTCTAGAGACAGTGTTGCTCAGCTGTGTGACGAATTTAAAGATTTGTTTGCTGAGGGCTCAGATAAAGCTACCAATGTTGGTGCTCATTTGACGCTTTTGTAGAGCTCGTGCTGTACTATACGCGCTCCGTGAGCGTGTTGCAAAGGAACTCACACAGTGGCAGGAAAAAGGCGTCATTTCACCCATTACAGACAGTTTGTGGGCATCCCCGTAAGTTTTAGTGAAGAAAACTTCGGGGAAATAGAGAATCTCTGCAGGATTTAAGGTGACAGTGAGTCCTCAGACAGTAGTTGATTCAGATGATGATGATGATGATGATGATGTTTGGTTTGTGGGGCGCTCAACTGCGCGAGTAGTTGATTCATTCCCACTGCCACGACTTGATGAGCTTATGGATCGCTTAGGAGCGGATCACTACTTCTCCAAGATCGATTTACGCGATACCTACCCACAGATTCCATAAGAAAAACAGTCACAGGAAGTGATTAATGCACACATGGGATTCTACAAATTTCTTCGCTTTTCTTTCGGTAACGCATCTGATCAGCGATCATTCAACGCTATCTGGAACAGTTAACTGCACCTGTGCCTTCATGAACAAATTACTTGAATGACATTGTGGTATCAGATTGCAGAGCAGAAGTGCATCTCAGTAATTTGTGTACCCTGTACAAAGTGTTGTCATATGCAGGCCTCAAATGTAACAAAAGTGCGTGTTCTTCCAGACTGAAATAGAATAGTAAGGTCATGTGATCAATTCCCAAGGTGTTCATCCAATGCAGTCGCCCTCTCAAGCTATTCGTGACCTCATACGTCCAAGAAATCTCTCTGAATTGCAATCAGTACTATGGGAACTGACCTACTACATCCACTTCATTTCTCGTCCAGCTCAAATCGCGCCGCCCTTACATCGCCTTCGTCGCAAGAATGTGCCTTTCGTGTGGTCCCACGAATATATAATCGCATTTCAGAAACTGAAAGACGCTTTGCTCAGTGACCGTTGTCTAATCCATTTCGATCCCGGCAAACCAGTTGTTTTGGGCATAGATGCATCCTATTACGGCTATGGCGTGGTACTTTCGCACAGAATTGGTTTTTTAGACAGAGCAATAGCTTCCGCCTCCAAACTTCTCAACCAGGCTCACACCAATTATTTGCAGGGAGAGAAAGAGGCTCTTTCAATCATTTATGGGGTGATTAAATTCCACCAGTATGGAAGCATATTCTGCTTAGTCACTGACCACAAACCGTTGCAGTCACTTTTCAAACCAGTGAAGCCTATTCCAAACTGCACTGCACAAAAATTACGACAGGTTCTTATTCTCTCGCATTATCAGTACGAGACAATTCACAGGCCCACATCCAAGCATGCCAATGCAGACATGCTCTCGCGTCTTCCCATGGGACCGGATGCAGACTTTGACACAGTGGAAGCATCATGTTGTCACAACGATGCACAGGAGTTAGATGCTTTGCACCAATTCCCATCAGATGTCCAGAGGGTCGCCCAGGCAACGGCAGTGGACCTGAACTTGCAGATTTTGTTTCGCTTCGTCTGCATGGGTTGGCTTCACTCAGTAGAACAAATCATTAGCCCAGTAATCTGCCGATACTTTACACGTCTTGCAGTGTTTCAAGGTGTTATTTTGCTAGAAACTGAATCAGAACAATCGTATGAGGTGATCCCAAAGGCTATCTAGAGACATGTACTCAACTTGCTCCATCAGGATCACCGGGCCGGCCGTGGTAGCCGTGCGTTTCTAGGCGCTGCAGTCCGGAACCGCGGGACTGTTACGGTCGCAGGTTCGAATCCTGCCTCGGGCATAGATGTGTGTGGTGTCCTTAGGTTAGTTAGGTTTAAGTAGTTCTAAGTTCTAGGGGACTGATGACCTCAGATGTTAAGTCCTATAGTGCTCAGAGCCATTTGAACCATTTTTTGATCACCGGAGTGTGGTCTGTACAAAACAATATTTGCCGACACTGCACTTGGTTCGGCATGGACGCGCAAATATAACAGATGATGGTCTAGTGCCATGCTTGTGTGGAACACCAAGCAGCCCCTCCTCAACGTTTCTTTGATTGGCCAAAACCAGAAGCGCATTGGCAGTGCGTTCATTTGGACTTTGCTGGACCCTACTGGAACATTTGTTAGCTGATTGTCTTCGACGCATTAGCAAGTTTCCTTTAGTCGGGCTCATGAATTCAACATCAACACGTTGCACACTCCAGTCTTTGCAGTACACATTTTGCATTGAAGATCCGCCAGAGTTGCTAGTGACTGACAACGTATCTCAATTTGCGTCGGCAAAATTTGAGGATTTTGTGCAACCACTGGCATTTGTCTCATCACCAGTGGCGCCTTTTTACCCTCAATCAAACGGAGAAGCGGAGCACTTTGTGCGCACTTTCAAACGGGAGACCGACACGCTACGCACCCACCACACGTGGGATGAAGCTTTGCTGCTCTTCCTCTCGTCTTGGCTCTCCCAGCCTTGCAACGGTCTTTCACCAGCGTAGTTGCTCCATGGACGGTGCCAACACACACTGCTTCAGCTGCTACACTCACCACGGCAGCCAGCGCCTACTACGCCTATCTCGGGCTAATCAAAAACATTTTTTAGACTGTACGGCATATGGATGACCTGGGAGCGCTGCGGTATTGTAAAATCGTTAGGTATATCCATATTTCTTGTATAGGATGCAAGAGGTTTGCAGCATCTGCACTAGAACCAACTTCGCCCTCGTAATTTGCATGATCCTGCTGCAGAGTCTTTGTTTACAGATTCGTTGCCTGCCCAGATGACACAGCCTGCGCTCTATCCGGCGACCTGGGGTCCTACATCACCACCACCAGCTACAGACTCAGCTCCCGTTCCCTCATCACTTGCTGCATCCACATCTCCTCAGCGCCATCGTAGCAGGAATGTACACCACACGACGACAGCGAGTGGTTTGTTGGGGGGGGGGGGGGGGGGACGCAACCAGGGCTGGTCCACTGACACAGTTTCTGACTGGCGCCACAAGCGACACTTCGAAGTTCCAGGGGGTTCATGTTCGGCGTTGGCGTATGACAATTCTAGTACGGAGTTCCAGGGTTGCAGTTAGTAGCTACAGTTCGTAGTGGAGATCAGCCTGTGAGACTTAGTGAACGAGTGGAGTCGCCTATAGCCTTCGCATAGGGACATGGTTTACTAGAGTGATTGACAGTGTGGCGCCCAGGACAGATATAGTTTTGTTGAATTTGTCTTCAACAACACACGCCTCGAAAGGCCACTGCTTAATTGTGTCTGTCTGCAAGCACATCCAATGAGTTTCTGTAAACTTCAGTTAAGCATTGCAGCGCAATAAGGTGTATATATGTGTGTCACTAATACTTTTGTATTGTCACAGCTTCTATGTCCATCTCAGAGCAGCTAAACCTATTACGTGTGCTAGCCGTTTTACCCAGATGACCTGTACACATCACCTTTACGTCACACTCATCCACATTAGCATTACTGAGAGTTGGCAATACTATCTTAGGATTTAAAGGTTGGCTACAGCGCGCATTCACAAGCTCTGGAATCTAAGATATTGTTGTCACGCTGCGCAGCGCACGGATTAATTAGTGACAGTTTTGAAACCAGTGTAGGAGCCCGCCTGCTGTGGTGCGCACGTGTGTTGGGCGAGGGGTCGTCGCCGAGCTGCTGTACTGCCGTGTCCGCCAGCAGCGACACAGGATTTGGTACTGAGTTGATATTTTTTATAATTTGCAGCGCGCTTATTAATTTAAAGAAAAGGGTTTGTGTATGTGCATAGCAGCAGACGGTAATTTTGATAATGATAGGAACTGAATTCTTAAGGGAAACCATTGTTAGGCGAATAGATTAAGTATTGATTTTTGTCATTGATTTCTTTTGTAATTGTCAGGGAATTGTTTCACTATGTATTTAATTCAGAAGTATTTCAGTCTGTCTCAAGAGTTTGATTGATTTGTAATATTGCTTTAATGCCACTGAAGGCAGATTTACATATGAAGCGATTGTTCAAAGAGCTTCTAGCGTTTTGTTAATTGAATGAGAAAGAATCGCTTTCAGAATATAGTTTTTGAAAAAAGGGATTACTTGTTTGGGTTATCATTTATCGAGTTTAGATTTGACCAAACCCTTTCTCTTGAATTATATGTAGTTGTAGTAAGCAGCAGCAGCCGCAGCAACAGCAGGAGCCGCCATACAGAACATGTATTGCACTCAGCAGGAATAATAGGTTTTTTTATGTTTTTGTTAAATAATGGAATGCAGCAGATCAAGCAGTGGCAGCAGAAAGACCAAGTAAGTTATTTGTTGCGCACAGGACCAATTTAAAAAAAATGAATTTTAGGTGATCTCTGTAATAGTAAAGTTAACAAGAGTACAAGCACGAGATTTTCAGTAGAAAACACGAGACAAGAAGATAGAGCTAGCGACTTTCATTATTGTTGACGCCCTCTTCATCATTAACCTCATTCAGTGGCTCACCCACTTCATTATGATCATAACCGACCTCACCCACAGCATATGCTTAAAATAAAACGACATTGGCACTGCCTTCATATGTGCAAACCCACTATCATCACTATCACGCTTCTCTAAACCCCTTTCTATCATATCAAGATTAAACTGTTTCTGTTAAACTAGATGTTCCACAATATTCTAAGTTATTTTTACAACAGCCTCAACACACTCAATCACCCTAGGCACATCAGCAATTCCAATACGTTCATCTGACACCACATATCGAGCATGACTGCCTGGATCGTCAGATCCATATTATCATCTCTCACATTACTTTCATTAAAAAATTCGTTCACTCTAAAAATCTTTTCATTACCAGCGACACTGTCGTCTTGTAAAACCATTGACCCAAAGTTCACAATTTTATTAATAATTTCATCCCTTAAAGAGTTGTTAGTCTTACCAGAATACCCAGAGTTACAACCCCTTCTCTGATCCTAGTTATCTCGATGAAATCTGCTCAATCACACATATCACTGTTTAACACTGCTTTGTATGGCATACACTCACACTGCTTCAGCTACCACTGCTGCTTCCATAGTTTCTATTCTTACCCTATTCATTACTTGTTTTCTTATCCTATCTCGAGCCACAGCTGAGACAAACTTCAATTTCCTTGTCTGTGTCTTGGCTGCTGCCTTCTGTAAGTATTATCATTCAGATGATTCACTGGCGGCTCGCGTCTTCACCTCCGGCTGGCATCGGGTTCGTGTCCGACGCCGACAGAAGACGCGGCTATTCGCTGACAGGAGTTTAGCTGGCACGCGCGAGGTGGCGCGCGAGGCGTGCAACGAGTAGAGAGACTGTATACAGAGAGAGTGGCCATAGGTGAAGTTGTCCGTTATTGGTTGATTAGCTTTGGCGCCATTTTTCTGCCAAACGTCTCTCGCGCTTCCTATGTTCGCCGTGCTTTTGAGTTGAATTGAAGTTCAGAGGACTTTTGGAAACGATTAGAAGGTATTTGAATTATTGACAGACTTGTTATGCGTTGTGCATGCATGTTCGATTTAGTTGTATAACGTTTTTAGTACGTAATTAGCGTTTGCGTGCATACAGGTAGCATCACAAGCTTTTCTGAAGCCAATATCTGACAGTCCTCGCTGAAAACGGAAAGGTCCTGTAAATGTAGTGCCATGCTCATTCGACTTTATAGCGTCAAACTTAATTTCGTTCCGAATCAGAACACTAGGCATTATTTTGGTTTCAGTATTATTGCCTGACTGTTGACGCAGGCAAGTTGTAAGCACGTTTTCCGCAGTTGTCGTGGTTGCTGAAACATTATTCATAGTAAATAATTGTAGGTATTCTTGAAGACAGATTTTGATAGGCCTACTTACTGTGGGGTAGAAGGAATACCGTAGTTTTCTTGTTATGTTTGGTCGTTATTACAGTAGCCTACATTTAACATTACCAGATTTTTGTAATCTTTTTCGTTTGTTATCTACGAGAGTTATTCAGAAAGAAAGCCGTAAACAGTTGTTTACTTGTAACATGCAAAAAGTTTGAAGACGTGACAAGAAGTACTAATTCGTCTCACACTTTTTGCATGTCACAAGTAAACAACTGCTTACGACTTTCATTCATCTGACGTAATACAGGTACGTTAAATCTTTAGCGTTATGCACTTCCGATACAAAACAAATGCTATACACTATATTTTTTTATTTACGTTACTTTCATTGCAATATGTCTAGTAAACGAACTTTAAAGGAGATAAATGCAAGTAACGAATAATTTTTACAGCCACTGTATCAAATTTTCCTGTGCTGTACGTAGTAAGCTACTATGAGTATATTATAGCTGTAAAGAAATGCATTTAACGAATGATTTCGCCATGTTGTCTTGTGCTTTTGGTTCGGTGAGTGTGTACTCCACTACTCCACTACTGGCCATTCAAAAGTCCTGCCCGCAGGTTGGCAGAAAAATGGCCGCCGTATCGTCCGGTTGACCAGTGTCTCCCTATACAGACTCTCTAGCAACGAGGCGAGGAGGGCGGTGAGATGGTGCGCTTCGACCTCAGTTACCGCGGTGCCTTGAACGAACTCGGACTGTTCGTGTTTGACAGCAACTGGGTTGTGACATGCATTGTGGACTATGTGTCCAACCTGTGATTATGTCCATAGGGATAGGCAATGCCGCCGAGGAGGCTAAGTGTTTCTGGTGTCGGAGGTTGACACTGGTCGCGGTGTCATGGTAAACGACTTGTAGTGTTTATCGTGCTTCCAACGAAGTGGCCTTGTGGATTACTATGGAACTGACTATCTTTCAACATTATCCCTGCAAGTTATTAACTCAAGTTTGTTACAGCTGGCATTTAAATGCACTGTGTTGTTCTGCAAGCAATATGATAATGTTATTATTGGCACGAGAAGCAAGAACCACGAGGAAAGGTTGACGTAGGGAAGTATTTGACTCCACAGCAATGCACTGATAGAAGGGAAGACACGTTGCTTTATTTCATTACTAGTTAAAGTATGTAAGGAGTCTGTTTAGGTTCTTATATTGGTAACGCCACCACCACATAGCGCTCTGTATGAAAATCACTGGCTGTGCTGTGTGCAGTCTGTGGCTGGGTGGCATTGTTGGAATTTGCTATTGCAGTGTTGGGCAGTTGGCTGTTAACAGCGCGTAGCGTTGTGCAGTTGGGGGTGAGCCGCCAGCAGTGGTGGATGTGGGGAAGTGAGATGGCGGATTTTTGAGAGCGGATGATCTGGACATGTGTCCATCAGAAACAGTACATTTGTAAGAATGGATGTCATGAACTGCTATATATATTATGACTTTTGAACACTATTAAGGTAAATACATTGTTTGTTCTCTATCAAAATCTTTCATTTGCTAACTATGCCTATCAGTAGTTAGTGCCTTCAGTAGTTTGAATCTTTTATTTAGCTGGCAGTAATGGCGCTCGCTGTATTGCAGTAGTTCGAATAACGAAGATTTTTGTGAGGTAAGTGATTTGTGAAATGTATAGGTTAATTTAGTCATTTTTTTTTCTACACATTTGCAAAGCAAATTCTCGACCTGTGAAATTTTTATATGAGAATGTCACTGTAGTGCAAACTGGTGTCGTAAATATTTCGGTAAGAAAGTTAAGTGACCTTGACGTCATGCGTTATGGGCGACCAGCTGTGCGAGTCGCCTGGAGAAAAAGCCATTACGTGGAGAAAAAAAGAGACCATTAACCTCACTATTGACATTCCTTTGTAGAAAGCATTGCAAATATGACACGCTATTACTTGGAAACATATGATTATACTGTGGAGCACGTGCTTTGTGCTACTTGCTGAAATGCTTATGAATTGATGAGAAACATTTTACATCTATTGTCTTTCTAGTTGAGAGATTGCTCATTTTGTTTAATATCTGGTTTCCAGCTGTGTTGCAGCATTGGTTTTATAAAATAAAATTAAATGCATTTGCTAATGTGAACAATTTCTGCCAACAGATCTATTAAATAATAATTTTATGATCCACATTCTTCGAAAAACGAGCACTTAGAAGAAGGGATTAATAACAGTAACTGCATACATAATTTTCTTTTCAACTACTCGGTAATTTTTCATAGAATAAGTTTTTGTGGTGCACCACTTAAATTATATAGACATTAAGACGTGAATAGACATTTCCCTTATCTGCATTGTTGTCTTTAGAGTACTATTTTTTCTGCTTGAGCTTTGTCATGTTTAGGTATAAGTTATAGCATTTGCTGCTGCTGTTTGCCAGGCATAGTGCTACTGAATTTCACTTTTCATTACTCTGTTAAGCCAGCTTTACTACTGATTTATTTTTCTTGCTGCTGCACATTGGCTCATATTAGTTGTAATGTTGCATTTACTCTGCTAATTTAGATATACTGCTGCTTCCTTTGTCAATTTGCATTTTTTTGTCATTGCTATTCGTATTAATTGTTTTGTGCTGCTGCATTGCCTCGTCCCTTAGTCTGTGCATCTGAGCTCAGTAGATTTAAGTTAGCTTGAGAGGGGGTAGACTATATAACAGAATGAGTTGCGATGAATTGGAAGAAATGCATTGAGAAGTTATACGAAAAAAGTACAGGAAGCAGGTATAGATAGGATTTTTTGGAAATAATGAAGAACGAAGGGAGATCTCCAAGAAGTAAAGAAAGTTTTGTTTGCAAAATACTGCAGTAAAACAAACCCTGTCCTTTCCTTGTGTTATCCCACTGTGTATTTGTGTAGCCTTGGGTATTTGTGTTCTTCCTGTCTTTATGTGTTTATCTGATGAGAGTTATGTTGTAGAATTTTTCTAATAATATGTTATTTTCCTTGTAAAGATGTTAATTGACATTATTAATTCTGTTCTGTTTCAATGCTCATATGTGAAATTAATGTTTCGAAACCAATTCACATTATTTTATATATTTGCTTATGTCATAATTCCTGTAACACTGATGTATATGTCTATTTCTATTCTTTTGTAAAGCCTGTATTACTACAAATATTATCTGTATTATTATGTTTTCATGATGTTTTCTGCATCTCTGTAATTGTATTCTCATGTTATAAAATTGTTATGGACACCAGTTCATCAAATTAAGTAACTTGTAAGCATACATTTCACTGCACACGTTTCTGTTGCTCATAGTAATGCACAATATGTGAGAAGTTGGGACTGTTAGTGTTTTTGCACGTGTGTTAATAATTCAGCAAGGGACTGGTTAACAGCACTGCTGGTTCCAAAAACTTTGTGAGTGCACAAGTGGTGGTTTATGGACTTGCTATATTCTCCGCAAGACTCTTCGATGGTGATTGTGCACCTGCACAGTCGCAACAGATGGCTGTTGGCCGTCTCTACAAGGACTACAGTGGGTCTGCACCTTTGATGATCCGCCAATACCATTATTTCTACAAGGACTGCAGTGGGTCTGCACCTCTGGTGGCCCACAAATACCATAATCTCTACTAGGACTACAGTGGGTCTTCTCTGTGATGACCTACCTACCATTATTCTTCAAAACTTCGACTGACTCTGTTGTGGCCCATTACCTGTCTGCATGTCAAGAGTCAGCATTGTCTTTCCGTTGGAAGGACAACACTGCTTCTTCAAGACTGCATGGAAATCCACTACTTCCGTGTGCATTCTCTTTTACTGCTCAGACTTTGAGAAAAACACTGCAATTTTACTGTGATGAACGGTTAGGACTGTCTTTATGGACTGTGAGAAAATTTTAGCTTTTGACCAACATTGTATCAATAAGTGTGTGCATTTGATTTCTTTGTTATTGTAATTATGAAAAATTTTTTCAAATCTGTATTGGCCAATGCCAAAAACAATTTGTAAAATTTTTTGTGGGGAGCATGGGGGCTATGTAAGGAGTCTGTTTAGGTTCTTATATTGGTAATGCCACCGCCACGTAGCGCTCTGTATGAAAATCACTGGCTGTGCTGTGTGCAGTCTGTGGCTGGGTGGCATTGTTGGAATTTGCTATTGTAGTGTTGGGCAGTTGGCTGTTAACAGCGTGTAGCATTGCGCAGTTGGAGGTGAGCCGCCAGCAGTGGTGAATGTGGGGAAGTGAGATGGCGGATTTTTGAGAGCGGATGATCTGGACGTGTGTCCATCAGAAACAGTACATTTGTAAGAATGGATGTCATGAACTGCTATACATATTATGACTTTTGAACACTATTAAGGTAAAAACATTGTTCTCTATCAAAATCTTTCATTTGCTAACTATGCCTATCAGTAGTTAGTGCCTTCAGTAGTTTGAATCTTTTATTTAGCTGGCAGTAGTGGCGCTCGCTGTATTGCAGTAGTTCGAGTAACGAAGACTGTGTAAAAATTGGGACTTTGTACGAGCGTGCCGGCCGTTCTGGCCGAGAGGTTCTAGACGTTTCAATCCGGAACCCCGCTGATGCTACGGTCGCAGGTTCGAATCCTGCCTTGGGCATGGATGTGTATGATGTCCTTAGGTTAGTTAGGTTTAAGTAGTCCTAAGTCTAGGGGACTGATGACCTCAGATGTTAAGTCCCATAGTGATTAGAGCCATTTGAACCATTCTTTTTTGTACGGGCGCTGATGACCATGCATTTGAGCGCCCTACAAAACTAAACATCATTATCATCATCTAGCATTGGGGAGCTGTTCCTCTGTCACGTTTTGTACTTTTATTACGTTTGATTACACAGAAGTCGCCAAGTCCTTACAGGGAGGACTTTGTGTAAATTTTTTTATTTCCAGCTGGCGACCTTTCATGAAATACCTGTTTATACTTCATAGTTGGAACATTTTCGTATTTAACATTTCCGTATGTTGAGGAGCCTGAGGGCTGCAAGTCTGTTGTTTAATAGAGATGTATTTACTGTTTTGTTTTTTTTAAAATTATAGGTAACTTTTGTTAATGAATGATTTCAGAAAGTATTGCGTGTTGAATTTTATTAATTTTTGGTGTCTTTGTTTTTTAAATAAATATGTATGAAAATTAAAGGTCCTCTAAAGCTCAATCAATTGTTCCGCCTCTTGACTTGCAGCTTCCTGTTACACTATCATTTCTTTCGTAGTCCTGGCACTGATAAAATCTTTGCTGTACCTGGCTATGTATCCATGTGCGTCTGTGTATCATTGCCTGATACCACCTCTCTAGAAAAACCACACATTTTTCCACATATCAGTTGGCCTGGTAACCAGTTCCCGCTGCAGTTGTTCTGGAATTAACCTTTTAAGAGTACAAATCTCTGTCAGTGTCCCTAGCATCCTCAAACGGTTTAACTTTCGTCATAAAACAGGCTCATGGTTTGCCTGCCTGTTCTGTATGTAGAAATTCGTTCTGTAGGTGTAATTGCTTTGCTTGGCTCAAATACTACTGCAAAAACAACTGTTCAGACATCTCGTAACCGGCGAAATCATCTGAGAGTCGATTCACTCATGTTTACACTGAACCCTCCAACAACCTGTTCATAACGTAATTTTAGCCTCATGACTGATTCCAACCACAAAATTATTGCACTTGACATTTATATTAGGGATACATGGGACATAAAATTAGCATGAGTGTCACTTAGCTCTAAATTGCGCATTTTCTCATTACAAAATTTAATCTCTATATCTATTTGTCTAGCTGCTCATCGGCTGTGTTACTTAAAGCAAGTTCTGTTTCCTGTACTTCTCGATCTACTTTAGCCAGAGCCTTCCCAGTTGAGATTTCATAATAACTAATCTGCTGTTTACATAGGTCAAGCCGCGCGGGATTAGCCGAGCGGTCAACGGCGCTGCAGTCATGGATTGTGCGGCTGATACCGTCGGAGGTTCGAGTCCTTCCTCGGGCATGGGTGTGTGTGTTTGTCCTTAGGATAATTTAGGTTAAGTAGTGTGTAAGCTTCGGGACTGATGACCTTAGCATTTAAGTCCCATAAAATTTCACACACATTTGAACATTTGAACATAGGTCAATCTATCCTTGTAGTTCCACCTGTACACTCCTCATTCTGCCATTAACTTTGCTTTCAACTGTTCCTAAATTATCTGTGATTTAGTGGATCGTTTCATTGCTCAACTCTACCAGTTCCTTAAACTTTTCAGCAAAACAGTTTTTCAACTTCCCTATCTCACAACTGAAACTACTCTTCATTATCCTATTTCGCATCTATGCTCTCTGTCCACACTCCCCAGCTTATCATTCAAATTTCCCATTTTACTTTTCTGATTCCTCAGTGAGTCTTTGATTTGCATAATAATGTTTCTAAACATCGGTAGGCATGTGACATGATGTACTGCCTATACGAGAGTTGGAACTTAAATAGTGGCAACTACACTCCTGGAAATTGAAATAAGAACACCGTGAATTCATTGTCCCAGGAAGGGGAAACTTTATTGACACATTCCTGGGGTCAGATACATCACATGATCACACTGACAGAACCACAGGCACATAGACACAGGCAACAGAGCATGCACAATGTCGGCACTAGTACAGTGTATATTCACCTTTCGCAGCAATGCAGGCTGCTATTCTCCCATGGAGACGATCGTAGAGATGCTGGATGTAGTCCTGTGGAACGGCTTGCCATGCCATTTCCACCTGGCGCCTCAGTTGGACCAGCGTTCGTGCTGGACGTGCAGACCGCGTGAGACGACGCTTCATCCAGTCCCAAACATGCTCAATGGGGGACAGATCCGGAGATCTTGCTGGCCAGGGTAGTTGACTTACACCTTCTAGAGCACGTTGGGTGGCACGGGATACATGCGGACGTGCATTGTCCTGTTGGAACAGCAAGTTCCCTTGCCGGTCTAGGAATGGTAGAACGATGGGTTCGATGACGGTTTGGATGTACCGTGCACTATTCAGTGTCCCCTCGACGATCACCAGTGGTGTACGGCCAGTGTAGGAGATCGCTCCCCACACCATGATGCCGGGTGTCGGCCCTGTGTGCCTCGGTCGTATGCAGTCCTGATTGTGGCGCTCACCTGCACGGCGCCAAACACGCATACGACCATCATTGGCACCAAGGCAGAAGCGACTCTCATCGCTGAAGACGACACGTCTCCATTCGTCCCTCCATTCACGCCTGTCGCGACACCACTGGAGGCGGGCTGCACGATGTTGGGGCGTGAGCGGAAGACGGCCTAACGGTGTGCGGGACCGTAGCCCAGCTTCATGGAGACGGTTGCGAATGGTCCTCGCCGATACCCCAGGAGCAACAGTGTCCCTAATTTGCTGGGAAGTGGCGGTGCGGTCCCCTACGGCACTGCGTAGGATCCTACGGTCTTGGCGTGCATCCGTGCGTCGCTGCGGTCCGGTCCCAGGTCGACGGGCACGTGCACCTTCCGTCGACCACTGGCGACAACATCGATGTACTGTGGAGACCTCACGCCCCACGTGTTGAGCAATTCGGCGGTACGTCCACCCGGCCTCCCGCATGCCCACTATACGCCCTCGCTCAAAGTCCGTCAACTGCACATACGGTTCACGTCCACGCTGTCGCGGCATGCTACCAGTGTTAAAGACTGCGATGGAGCTCCGTATGCCACGGCAAACTGGCTGACACTGACGGCGGCGGTGCACAAATGCTGCGCAGCTAGCGCCATTCGACGGCCAACACCGCGGTTCCTGGTGTGTCCGCTGTGCCGTGCGTGTGATCATTGCTTGTACAGCCCTCTCGCAGTGTCCGGAGCAAGTATGGTGGGTCTGACACACCGGTGTCAATGTGTTCTTTTTTCCATTTCCAGGAGTGTATTTATTCACAACCGATACAAAAGAGTTACATGTTTGCACCTGTTACTGTCCTTCAAAGTAGTCACCAGAGTTGTGTAGAGCCCGTTGCCAGCGATGTGGAAGGCGTAGTATACCGTTTGCAGAAACTGTTCTGTTGATGGTGCAAATAGAGCGGTCTACTGCCTGTCGAATCTCTGGAACAGTTCTGAAGCGAATGCCACGAAGTGGTTCCTTCATCTTCGGAATCAAATCAAAGTCACAAGGGGGGGTTGGGTTGTTTGGGGAAGGAGACCAGACAGCGAGGTGATCGGTCTCATCGGATTAGGGAAGGATGGGGAAGGAAGTCGGCCATGCCCTTTCAAAGGAACCATCCCGGCATTTGCCTGGAGCGATTTAGGGAAATCACGGAAAACCTAAATCAGGATGGCCGGACGCGGGATTTAAAGTCACAAGGACTTAAGTCGTATTAGTGTTCGTTTTTGGAGCATCACCTGCGACCAGCTTTGCGAAAGAAACGGCGACACTTTCTGCGCAACCCACCTACCATTTTGCACGACAATGCGCGGGCGCATACAGCGCAAGCTGTCGCTGCTCTGTTCGGTCGATGGACAGGGAAGTACTGTACCATCCACCATACTCCTCGGACTTAAGTCCTTGTGGCAACTATTTATTCAACCGATACAAATGAGTTACATGTTTGCACCTGTCACTGTCCTTCAATGTAGTCACCAGTGTTGTGTAGAACCCGCTGTCAGCAATGTAGAAGGCGTAGTATACCGTTAGCAGAGCCTGTTTTATTGAATGTGCAAATGTCGTTTGTCGAGCGGGATTAGCCAAGCGGTCTGAGGCGCTGACATCACGGACTGTGCGGCTGGTCCCGGCGGAGGTTCGAGCCCTCCCTCAGGCACGGGTGTGTGTGTTTGTCCTGAGGGTAATTTAGGTTAAGTAGTGTGTAAGCTTAGGGACTGATGACCTTATCAGGTAAGTCCCATAAGATTTCACACACATTTGAACTTTTTATTTTTTAAAATTTTTTGCGTTTGATGAGGTACACGGTGCACCTTAAGGGGCCTATGGAGGCACCATTAGTTCATTATTGGTTCATTATAAAACCTAAAAAGAGCGTTTTTACAATTTTTTCGTACCAAAACCGAGCCGCAAATTTCAAGAAGGCTATGCACGGGAAATGGCTGAAACTTTTACGATATATTCCTAAGATCACGATCTCTAACAACATTGAAAGTTTTCTTGATACCTTTATCCGTTTCCGAGATACAGACCTTCGGAGCTACGCTACTTGTACACGTAAAGTACTCACGTAAAGTCCAATGTGAGGCGCAAACGTAGTTTGTGAAGTGACATAGCACGGAGAAATATGTTGTAAATTGCCTCCGTCATCATGAGAAGGGTTCTGGGAGCGAAAAGAAAAAGCAATAAATACTGGTCGACAGTGGACAGTGGTTGTGGTACAGAAAGAGCAAAGGAGACAGTGGTAGTGTGAGGGAAGGACAGTTGGTTGGTTGGTTGGTTTGGGGAAGGAGACCAGACAGCGTGGTCATCGGTCTCATCGGATTAGGGAAGGATTGGGAAGGAATTCGGCCGTGCCCTTTCAGAGGAACCATCCCGGCATTTGCCTGGAGTGATTTAGGGAAATCACGGAAAACCTAAATCAGAATGGCCGGACGCGGGATTGAACCGTCGTCCTCCCGAATGCGAGTCCAGTGTCTAACCACTGCGCCACCCCGCTCGGTGGGAAGGACAGGGGAACAGTGGCAGTGGAACACAGTTGACAGTGACGGAACAATGCTAGAAAGGGAGTGAAGTAGACAGTGCCAGTGGGAGAAAAATAAAGAGAGGGATAAGGCGGAAGTGGGTGAGAGCCAGTGAAAATCAGAGACAAAGTCTATGACAATGACGAGGAGGAATAGTGAGACAGCAGCATCGAAAATGAAAGATAGTAGCTGTAAGAGAGAGCACAAGGGAGACAGCGACACTGAGAAGAGACGTTATCCCTAGGATAGAACGAAGGAGACTCTGGCTGTGGGACAGGAGACAGTGATAGTTAGGGAGAACAAAGAGTTAATGACAATGAGGTGGGCTGAATGAGTGAATGAGAATGGGCAAGTGGGAGTGGATGGGTATGAGCTACTTACAGCGATGGACTAATTACAGTTAGGGGAGCTTGTGGGAGTGAGAGGTGAGTTGCATGTTAAAAAGAGCACGAATATTTTTGCATGCCAAAATTTTTGGGAAAACTTTTAAAGGTGATGAGAAAGGAAGAATGATGCAGCTGGTACCCCAATTTTCAGTCAGGGTCTTTTAAACAGGAGCATATTTACATTTTTTGTGCTCCGATAGGAGCATTTTTCGCTGGTAGTACATAGAGCAACATCTGTCTCTATCTGCTAGGGATCCCAGGATCATCACTGGCCACAGAATTTGTTACTTGGCGATCTCTTTATTTCCTGCTCCACACTGACTGCCAAGATCTCCACAATTACAAAAATATGCGCCGCTGTCTACTTAGCACTGTTGACCAGCGCCCACTCTCGGCTGCCGTAGCCTCTGATCGGCGGTGTTACCGCTGCAAACCATGCGTTCAGTCCTTTCGCTCTCCAGTGGGCCGTCTCTCGGATGAGCTGAGCGTGTTGGTTGCTGTCTGTAGCTGTCATCGCTCCTCAGCTGTGCACTGCGAAAGCTGAGTTCCTATTGCTCTCTCTACCTTCCTTCAGTGCCGGGCTGCTGACTGCTATCCAAGGTCGTTGCTTTGCCGCGTCACCGGCCGATTCCATAACTGTGCGCTACGATGGCTGAGTCGCTACACCACTCTCCGGGTCGCCTCTGGTGCACATTCTCACAGCACACCTGACTCCTCCTTCACTGCTTTAGCTATTGATTCCGATCCAATGGGCCACTCTACCACACTTTTCACATTCAGAATATATTGCTCTTATCTGTTTCAGTATTAACAGTCCCAGAGAAAGATCACAAATCGTGCCCCTACCCCTCAATTTAGACTACAAAACGTAACTGATCACGACTCTAATGTTTAGGGGTGTCTAGGGGCCCTATATAGTACCCACTTTTACTTTTATGCCCACCGAAGTCTAATAAAGTCATATAAATACGGAACTGCGATGCTTTTTATTAACAAAATACAGTGACAAGGATGCTCTTTGAATGCAACAGTTTATGAAAAGTCGTTGAAGCGGCTGGATCCTCAGACACAATAACACATTGCTAGTCGCAAGTAGTTTGGATGGCGACTAATCAGTACATGAATGTTGAATTTCCTGTCCTATTTGTGATCCACAAAATATAACCACATGAATGCTTGCAATTCTCGAAGTATGAAATTACAATGAAATCCAGACATTTAGCTGCTTACAGACGTTGATAAGTATCAACGGGGACAGTTGAAAATGTGTGCCCCGACCGGGACTCGACCACGGGGATTCCTGCTTACATGGCAGACGCTCTGTCCGTCTGACCCACCGAGGACACAGAGACTTATCTCTGGCACGCTCCCCGTGGGACCTACATTCCCAACTTACTGTCCACACATTACATTGTGCCCCTGCCCACTATACTCATTACTCGCGGCAGTCAGTTTGTCCGAAAGAACAGATACCATCTTCAACGGCCAATAATTTTCTTCATTGCGAATGCACTGACATTGCCCGAACTCTTACGTTAACCGGTAGATTGACTGCCGCGAGTATTGACTATAGTGGACAGGGGCACTACAAAGCCGGCTGGTGTGGCCGAGAGGTTCTAGGCGCTTCAGTCCGGAACCCCGCTGATGCTACGGTCGCAGGTTCGAATCCTGCCTCGGGCATGGATGTGTGTGATGTCCTTAGGTTAGTTAGGTTTAAGTAGTTCTAAGTTCTAGGGGACTGATGACCTCAGATGTTAAGTCCCATAGTGCTCAGAGCCATTTTTTTGGCACTACAAATGTAGTGTGTGGACAGTAAGCTGGGAATGTTGGTCTGACGGGGAGCGTGACAGAGATAAGTCTCTGCAGTCGCGTTATCTTCTGTGTCCTCGGTGGCTCAGACGGATAGAGCGTCTGCCAAGTAAGCAGGATATGCCGGGTTCGAGTCCCGGTCGGGGCGCACATTTTCAACTGTCCCCGTTGGTACTTATCAACCCCTGCAAGTAGCTAAAGGTCTGGAATTCATTGTAATTTCAAACGTATTCATAGTCTGAACTTCATCGAATTATTTCTGAGACCATAGCTGCCTACACAAAAGGAAAGTACCTCTGATCTTGTACCACACCAAGTCCAATGACTGTTGGAAATATTTCAAAATTCAACACTAACGAGAATATTTCCAAGTCCCTCAACCTATAAAACTAGCAAAATTTCTCCAAATGCATCATAGGGGCAATTTCGCCACTGATCTCCCAACAGTTACTACTTACACAAATCGTACTGTGATACTAACTACACTCACGTTCATAAATTAAGCATAATACTGATACATGGTGAAACAACGTTCTGCGGGCCGGGGTGGCCGAGCGGTTCGAGGCGCTACAGTCTGGAACAGCGCGACCGCTACGGTCGCAGGTTCGAATCCTGCCTCGGGCATGGGTGTGTGTGATGTCATTAGGTTAGTTAGGTTTAATTAGTTCTAAGTTCTAGGGGACTGATGACCTCAGAAGTGAAGTCCCATAGTGCTCAGAGCCATTTGAACCATTTTGAAACAACGTTCTGGTGGGGGGTTTGTGCGTTTAAATCACCTCAAGGTATCACCATGCGGTGCATTTGATCTGCGGTCGTAGCACGCTGGTGCTGGCAGCAGTACACATATGCAGAGGCGTTTTGGTGCATGTCAGAGTTCGGTACAGCGAGTAAGTGTGCAGACGTTTTCAGATGTGCTAATGGTGACTTCGTGTTGAAAATGGCTGAACGAACACATATTGATGACGTTATGAGGGGTAAAATACTAGGGCGACTGGAGGCTGGTCAAACACAGCGGGTCGTAGCACGTGCCCTCCATGTGCTACAAAGTGTGATCTCAAGATTATGGCAACGATTCCAGCAGACAGGGCCGGGGTGGCCGAGCGGTTCTAGACGCTACAGTCAGGAACCGCGCGACCGCTGCGGTCGCAGGTTCGAATCCTGCCTCGGGCATGGATGTGTATGATGTCCTTAGGTTAGTTAAGTTTAAGAAGTTCTAAATTCTAGTGGACTAATGACCTCAGAAGTTAAGTCCCATAGGGCTCAGAGCCATTTTTGAACCAGCAGACAGGAAACGTGTCCAGACGCTACAGTACGGGACGTCCACAGTGTACAACACCACAAGAACACCGATATCTCACCATCAGTGCCCGCAGACGGCCACGGAGCACTGCAGGTAGCCTTGCTCGGGACCTTACCGCAGCCACTGGAACAGTTGTCTACAGACACACAGTCTACAGATGACTGACAGACATAGTTTATTCGCCCGGAGACCTGCAAGATGCATTCCACTGACCCCTGGTCACAGGAGAGCCCGTAAAGCCTGGTGTCAAGAACACAGTACATAATCATTGGAACAGTGGTCCCAGGTTATGTTCATGGACGAGTACAGGTATAGTCGGAACAGTGATTCTCGCCGGGTTTTCATCTGGCTTGAACCAGGAACCAGATACCAACCACTTAATGTCGTTGAAAGGGACCTGTATGGAGGTCGGGGTTTGATGGATTGGTGCATGTACACCCCTGCATGTATTTGACAGGGGAACTGTAACAAGTCATTTTTCACCAGTATGTCCGCCTTTTCAGGGGTGCAGTGGGTCCCACCTTCCTGCCGATGGATGATAACGCACGGCCCCAGCGAGCTGCCATCGTGGAGGAGTACCTTGAAACAGAAGATATCAGGCGAATGGAGTGCCCTGCCAGTTCTCCAGACCTAAACTCCGCTGAGCACTTCTGGAATGCTCTCGGTCGACGTATCGCTGCACGTCTTCACACCCCCTAGGATACTTCAGGAGCTCAGGCAGGCACTAGTGTAAAAATAGGACGCTATACCCCAGCAGCTGCTCGACCACCTGATCCAGAGTATGCTAGCCCGTTGTGCGGCCTGTGTACGTGTGCATGGTGATCATATCCCATATTGATGTCGGGTTACATGCGCAGGAAACAGTGGCGTTTTGTAGCGCTTGTGTTTCGGGACGATTTTCTCAACTTATCATCAATACTGTGGACTTCCAGATCTTTGTCGTGTGTGCTCCCTATGTGCCTATGCTATTAGCGCTAGTTTTGTGTAGTGCCACGTTGTGTGGCACCACATTCTGAATTTATCCTTAATTTATGAGCATGAGTGTAGCTCGACTGTTTGTGATCATGGCTAGCAAAAGACTGTCCCTATGAGCGCCCTTCCACCCCTCTATATAGTGTGGTGACCATTTTTCAGTGTAACTGAAGTTAAACTTTGCTTTGCCAATTAAAACTTTTTCCGTTTATTTAGGTGTATACAAATCAGATGATGCATCTTTCCAGCGTGCAACTTGCTGTGTGTTTATAAAATCTCTGCAGTTATTATTTATCCCACAACATTTAAAATATTGAAATAATTCTTTGCACAAGGATTCCTTACAATTGTGTGACGTTGTTATATTTTCACACGCTATGGAAGGATAAAACATCAGCTCTTTTATGTGGTGTGTGTTGCAGGGAGCAGGTGCTTTACTTAGGCACTATTTTGACGGTCGAAACCCCGAACGTGTTTCTTCATGCCACTCAATGCTGATTTTTTTCGAGTCAGACTGAGGTGCACCATAGCTTTTGGTACCTCAATCGACTTTAGATCTACTTTCTTAAACTGAATTGGGTTTCTTACTTTTGATTGGCATCAACGATATTTTTTACTAAAATTAATTGCAAGATATGAAAAACTAATAATATCAAAGTAAATGTTAATTCCGCACTGACTAGTACATGCTGAATGACTACGCCCTCTTTCTCTCAGACTGACAAATGCGCTCTCGTGTGTGATTTATCTTTGTGTTTATCGGGTCGTATTATCACAACTTGGTGACGATGTTGTTTTCTGAAAGACATTTGAAGAGCATCGAAGCCGCTTTACAACTATGCCGAAATGTATTCATGGCACAGGTCTTTGCCTGAATCAAATAGGGTGCCTCCTCATTGCCCAAGAAATTAACATCTTGTGGCATCCAATTAATGGAAACAGAGTCTCTCTTGATCCAGAAAAACTAAGAGCCATAAAAGAGAAGGAGCATGAAAGATCTTTCTTAAGGAGGTGCTGACAGCTTCACCAGTATGACATTTTTTGATAAGAATGCCGAGACAACTACACACTGATGCTAATGGGTATGGGATAGACACAGTTCTAGTGCGAATCCATGATGGAACTGAAAGAGATTGCGGGTGCCACTGTACTCATTGGGTCAGAGAAGTCTAGCAGTTGGTAGTAATCAGTAAGTTCTGACACTATTTGTATTCCAGATCATTCACAGTTGTGACTGACCACAAGTCTTTATGCTTGCATGAAGCATCCAATAAGTCAGCGAACAGGATGAGCACCAAAGCTCCAAGAATATAACATCACAGCAGTATAGAAATACTGATATAAACACAAGAATGTAACTGCCTTTCATGGAATCCATTGGAGGAACATTACAGCATTGGTGATATCCCTGACAATGCAGCATTAAGAAACATTGCAGATGAACGAAGGGAAAAATCCATCCTTTAAAAATACCATAGAGGACTTAGAGATGGAAGAATCTGTCAAAGGAAAATTCAGGTTAACGGATAAAATATTGCATAAAACAATTTATGACTCAGCACAGCGGAAATGGTTGCACATCATGTTAGCTCATTAACAGCAGCTGTATAGTATTTTCTTAAGCTCTGACATCAAGTCATCTGGAATTTATGAAGATTAGAGGAACAAATATATCCCATCCCTCCTCGTACTGGAAAACGAAACGGCGGAAAATATTTTTTTCATGTTGTTACTTCTGATTACTACATTAATTAAGATAACCATATATTAACGCTTTTCAGTCCAAAAAAAGTGCTAGTGAAAGGGTTAAGTAATCCACAATAGGGAATGCCAATGGTGAAACCATGTGCCTCAGTTACTCATAGAGGATCAGAAACTAATTCTCTCTACATTTGCTCCATTACACTGGATTAGAATTGGCCTATTAGGGAGGTTACTTATTTGAAAAGTGGGAATAAGTGGACGAGAGTATGCCCTGACTACCTCGCCCACTAAGCAATCACTAAAGATGTACCCTGTACCTTATTTCCAGGTACTGCGAGCTTGCTTATTGAAGACACAACTTTGAAAGTGTAGTGCTATGTTAGCTTAGGAATTCGTACTGGCCTAACGAAACGTTCTAGTTAGGCAATGACTTTTATGCTTTCAGTATATGTTGATGTTAAACGGGTAGCCGGCAATACGAGATTGCCTGCCGTGATAGTCACACACAATTCAGCAAAGCAAGATACTTCACATTTTACAGCTGTTTTTCTGATTGAAAGCCGAGAGACTGAAACAACCTAAATTTTTTTTCTGTACCAATCTGACAACGCTTAGGATGATTGTATCAAAAAGCCTGTCACCAGAACCGAAGAAGCGAGACAACTTTAGCGTGTATGGACCTTGGACGCCCAGGATAATGGCCGTGAACGTTATAACGAGAGACACCTATCTGTCAGGTTAACTACTATGGACTTTTACACCTGATCAGAAGGTCGTGTTGTCAGAAAAATTATTTAACCGCTGTTATGACCTGTACCGAAACTCAGGTCGCTTATCAGACCTTACCTGTGAAGTCGCACATGATGATTATATATCGAGAAGACAAAAGGGCAAGTAAGTCTTTCTGGTACTGTCCTTTCATAGTCCTAACGATCCGTGATGCCTCGACCGAAGTAATTTCATTTGAACGTCGAAGCAGTGACCATGTTATGAAAAGAAACAGAACCTGCGAGATTCCACCACTGCCACTATACGGAGGACCACTGGCTAGATTGACATCCGGAAAGTCATAGTCAATTTCAGAACAACGAATCAATCTATTGAAAAGTTGGGGGGTGGGGGAGAGGGGAGGGGTGGAGGCTATGACTCGTACTGTACAATATCATACCCCTGAAATCACTGTAGCACGATTCTGGGCTTGTGACACAGAAAGTTATTCTGCCGGAACATGCCATCACTGTCGGGGAAGACACTACGCAATGTGAAAATGGTTCAAATGGCTCCAAGCACTACGAGACTTAACATCTGAGGTCATCAGTCCCTTAGACTTAGAACTACTTAAAACTCACTAACCTAAGGACATCACACACATCCATATCCGAGGCAGGATTCGAATCTGCGGCCGTAGCAGCAGCGCGGTTCCGGACTGAAGTGCCAAGAACCGCTCGCCCACAGCGGCCGGCACGCAATATGAACTGCAGTTGATAAGCAGTAATGTTTACGTGGTCTACAGCTTTCGTAGTGCCTTACATTATTGCCGCAGGTCCTATGGAAGCCCACGTGAATATACCCGGTGTCTTAATAGTACCCCACCGGCTGACGCGGCGCGTTTTTCGAGCAGCCGTGCGCCTGTATGATGTATCCGGACACTGTCATCGAACTGTTGTAACTATAAACGTGGTTCGTCCGTCCAGGCGACACGTCTCCGTTGATCCACGATCTAATCTCGATAATCCTGTGCCCACTGCAATCTTAACTGGTCGTGTCGTGGGGTCGACTTGGAAACATGTGGGGGTCGATTGCTGCGGAGCCCCACATTCAACACTGTGCGCTGAACGGTGTGCTCTGCAACACTTGTGTCTATACTGAAATTACATTCTGTCATCAGATCTGCCACAGATTGTCGCCTAACATGTTTACAGAGCGGGAAAGACTCCGACATCCATATTCTGTAATGAGTTATAGACGTTCAACACCTTGTTGTCTACGCGTGGTTTCACCGTTCTTCAGTCACTTTTCATAGATGCTCACGACAGTAACACTCAAACGACTACCAGTTTCACTGTTTCCAAGATGCTCATTCCATGGTAGTTGACTATGACGATATGCTCTTTGTCAAAGTTGCTTCTGTCAGTACTGGACTCGCATTCTGGAGGACGACGGTTCAATCCTCCGTCCGGCCATCCTGATTTGGGTTTTCCGTGATTTCGCTAAATCTCTCCAGGCAAATGCTGGGATGGTTCCTTTGAAAGGGCACGGCCGACTTCCTTCCCCGTCCTTCCCTAATCCGATGAGACCGATGACCTCGTTGTCTGGTCTTCTCCCCTAAACAACCCCACCCAACCCTTATGTCAGTGGCTGATGCTGAGTAAGTGTTTAAGGAGACCAAACAGTCTCCTATTCACCGCCAGAACAGAAGTAGTGTACCCAATATGTCATCATATAGAGTAAATTCCGTGCGTAAGTACGAGAAAGTGTTCTACTCGTAAATGTTTGCGTAGCGTCTGTCTCAGACGGAATATCGGCACCAGCCCCTATACACCTAGCTGGATGTGAAAACCATCTAAAAACCACATCCAGGATGGGTGTTACACTAAATAGTGTGGGGCGAGTTTGACTATCGCCTTGATATTTGTCGTGCTTCCAATGAGGCACAGTGAACATTCGGGAACGAAAAATGAAAACTTTAATCTTAAGCGTAACTCTTAAAAGATCCACCAACGTCCCAAGGTTGTTCGTGTATGCATGTAAGAGATGTACGCTAGTAAGATCAGATGATTCTTCTCAAAATAGGAGAACGTGCTGAAAAGAAATGCCAGAAATTGTTTTATTCTGTTCTCAATATTTGTTGCGGTATTACAAAACATACATATTAGTTAGTCGACTTTCCCGCTTCACTGACGTAAGTTGCAACCATCTGCCGCTATAGGCACCGAACTGTAGCGTTAACATGGTGGCGTGCAGTCTAACTACGTCGGTGAATGAGAAATTGCAAAAATCGTGCCCCCAATTGAAATCCAAAGAAGAATGAGAACTGTTTACGGTGATGATTGTATCGACATTAGTAATATATGACGTTTGGTTGTTACTGCTCGAAATGAAGGAAACGGTGATGCTAACCTCTGTGACAGAGCTCAGACTGGACTACGGCGTACGGCAACCGACGATACTCATTAGAACCAGACTATGAACTCATTAAAGCAAATCGTCGGATAACATAGACACAGCTGTCACGCAATTGTGAAATATCACGATATCAGGTTATCATTGCAGAAGTGCGGTACAGAAGACTGTGTGCACGATGGGTGCACAAGAGAGCTTCAATGGAGTTCCGTCACAAAGGATCACCGACCCCAAAAAAGTTCAAGACAATGCCATCGACAGGCAAAGTCAGGCTCGCAATGTTATGGGACGTTGAAAGCGTGCTGCATTTGGAATTCGTGGCTAAAGGCACCACCATAACCCCTGCAAGATACTGCAAGACTCTCAGGAAACAAAGCACGAATTCGAAGAGTTCGTCCACACATGGATCATCTTCTCATTCTACATGACAATGCCATACTACACACGAGTGCTGCGACATTTGCAATAATCCGAGGACTTGAGTTCACTGTCACCGATCATCTTCCATACAGTCCCGACTTAGCCCCATCCGATATTCTGAAACGTCCCCTTAGAAAAATTTATGAATTACTGTTCTGGTAAACCCCTTACTTTATTTGATTTTCAAACAGCTGAGCAAAAGTGAACGTACTCAGACATTTCGCTCTTTACCTATTCTGATCAACACTAAACTGACACACAATATTTTTAGCGCAACGCAATCTGACTTTCAATAATCCCTACAAAAGAATGGCGCTGACTAACATTAACCTATACCGTTCACAAATCACTTACCTCACAAAAATCTTCGTTACTCGAACTACTGCAATACAGCGAGTGCCAATACTGCCAGCCTAATAAAACATTCTAACTACTGAAGTCACTAACTAGTGATTGGCATAGTTAGCAAATGAAAGATTTTGATAGAGAACAAACAATTTATTTACCTTAATAGTGTTCAAAAGTCATAATATATAAATCAGTTCTTGACATCTAGTCTCACAAATTTACTCTCTCTGATGGACACACGTCCAGATCATCCACTCTCAAAACTCTGCCATCTCTCTCCCCACATCCAACACTGCTGGCGGCTCACCTCCAACTGCGCAAAGTTACGCGCTGTTCACATCCAACTGCCAAACACTACAATGGCGACTATTCCAACAATGCAAACCAGCCACAGGCTGCACACAGCACAGTCAGTGATTTTCATATAGAGCTCTACGTGGCGTTACCAATATAAAAACGTAAACAGCCTACTTACATAGACCCCATGCTCCCCACAAAAAATTTTACAAATTGTTTTGGGCAATGGACAATACAGATTTGAAGAAATTTTTCATAATTACAATAACAAAGAAATCAAATGCACGCACTTATTGATACAATGTTGGTCAAAAGCTAAAATTTTCTCACAGTCCATAAAGACAGTCCTGATCGTTCATCACAGTAAAATAGCAGTGTTTTTCTCAAAGTCTGAGCAGTAAAAGAAAATGCACCCGGAAGTAGTGGATTTCCATGCAGTCTTGCAGAAGTAGTGTTGTCCTTCCAATGGAAAGACAATGCTGACTCTTGACATGCCGACAGGTAATGGGCCACAACAGAGCAAACCCACAGCAGAGTCAGTCGAAGTTGAAGAATATTGATAGGTAGGTCATCACAGAGCAGACCACTGTAGTCCTGTTTGAGATTACGATATTGGTGGGCCACCAGAGGTGCAGACCCACTGCAGTCCTTGTAGAAATAATGGTATTGGTGGACCATCAAAGATGCAGACCCACTGTAGTCCTTGTAGAGACGGCCGGCAGCCATGTGTTGCAACTGTGCAGGTGCACAATCACCATCGAAGAGTCTTGCGGATAATATAGCAAGTCCATAAACCACCACTTGTGCACTCACAAAGTTTTTGGAATTGTCCTTAGAACCAGCAGTGCTGTTAACCAGTCCCTTGCTGAATTAACACACGTGCAAACACTAACAGTCCCTTTTTTTTCACATATTGTGCATATACTATGACCAACAGAAACTTGTGCAGTGAAATGTAACTTAATTTGAAGAACTGGTGTCTATACAATTATAAATTTACAACATAAGAATACAATTACAAAGGTACAAAATACATCATTAAAGAACATAATAGTACAGATAAAATTTGTAGTAACACAGGCCTTACAAAAGAATAGAAATAAACATGTACATCAGTGGTGTAGTAATTATGACATAAGTAAATAAATAAAATAATGAGAATAGTTTTCGAAACATTAATTTCATACATGAGCATTGAAACAGCACAGAATTAATAATGTCTAGACATCTTTACAAAGTAAATAACATAGTATTAGAAAAATTCTACAACATATCTCTTATCAGATAAACATATAAAGAAAGGAAGAACACAAATACACAAGGTACACAGACACATAGTGGAATAACACAAAAGGACAGGACAGAGTTTGTTTTCAGTGTGACATTTGGTACTGCAGTCCAACCCAAAACTTCATTTCATAGATGTTTCCTCTTATTTCACTTTTTTTAATACCTTGTCAATGTATTATTTCCAATGTATCACAACTCATTCTCTTATATACTTATATAGCCTACCACCTCTTAAGCTGACTTAAATCGACTGAGCTCAGATGCTAAACTAAGGGACGAGGCAATGCAGCAGCACAAAACAATTAACACAAACAGCAATGACAAAAAGTGCAAACTGGCAAAGCAAGCAGCAATAAATATAAATTAGCAAAGCAAATGCAACATTATCACTAATATGAGCCAATGTGCAGCAAAAAGAAAAATAAATCAGTAGTAAAACTCGCTTAATACAATGTAAAATTCAGTAGAACTATATCTGGCAAACAACAGCAGCAAATGCTATAACTTATACCTAAACATGACAAAGCTCAAGCAGTAAAAATATTACAGTAAAAATGGCCATGTTAAATACCTATGTCACATCTTAACACTAGAGTAATGCATCACGATAACTTACTCTAGCAGACAATTTACCAAATCGTAAAAAAATTATTTATGCAATTCCTGTGAAGGGAAATGTCTGTTTGTGTTCCATTTTTTAAAGAAAGTAGATCATAAAATTATTGTTTAATGGATCTGAAGCCAGAAAATATTTACATTAGTACATCTATTAAATTTTATGTTAACCAATGCTGCAGTGCAGCTAGAAACTAGATATTAAACAAAATAGGCAAATATATACACTCCTGGAAATTGAAATAAGAACACCGTGAATTCATTGTCCCAGGAAGGGGAAACTTTATTGACACATTCCTGGGGTCAGATACATCACATGATCACACTGACAGAACCACAGGCACATAGACACAGGCAACAGAGCATGCACAATGTCGGCACTAGTACAGTGTATATCCACCTTTCGCAGCAATGCAGGCTGCTATTCTCCCATGGAGACGATCGTAGAGATGCTGGATGTAGTCCTGTGGAACGGCTTGCCATGCCATTTCCACCTGGCGCCTCAGTTGGACCAGCGTTCGTGCTGGACGTGCAGACCGCGTGAGACGACGCTTCATCCAGTCCCAAACATGCTCAATGGGGGACAGATCCGGAGATCTTGCTGGCCAGGGTAGTTGACTTACACCTTCTAGAGCACGTTGGGTGGCACGGGATACATGCGGACGTGCATTGTCCTGTTGGAACAACAAGTTCCCTTGCCGGTCTAGGAATGGTAGAACGATGGGTTCGATGACGGTTTGGATGTACCGTGCACTATTCAGAGTCCCCTCGACGATCACCAGTGGTGTACGGCCAGTGTAGGAGATCGCTCCCCACACCATGATGCCGGGTGTTGGCCCTGTGTGCCTCGGTCGTATGCAGTCCTGATTGTGGCGCTCACCTGCACGGCGCCAAACACGCATACGGCCATCATTGGCACCAAGGCAGAAGCGACTCTCATCGCTGAAGACGACACGTCTCCATTCGTCCCTCCATTCACGTCTGTCGCGACACCACTGGAGGCGGGCTACACGATGTTGGGGCGTGAGCGGAAGACGGCCTAACGGTGTGCGGGACCGTAGCCCAGCTTCATGGAGACGGTTGCGAATGGTCCTCGCCGATACCCCAGGAGCAACAGTGTCCCTAATTTGCTGGGAAGTGGCGGTGCGGTCCCCTACGGCACTGCGTAGGATCCTACGGTCTTGGCGTGCATCCGTGCGTCGCTGCGGTCCGGTCCCAGGTCGACGGGCACGTGCACCTTCCGCCGACCACTGGCGACAACATCGATGTACTGTGGAGACTTCACGCCCCACGTGTTGAGCAATTCGGCGGTACGTCCACCCGGCCTCCCGCATGCCCACTATACGCCCTCGCTCAAAGTCCGTCAACTGCACATACGGTTCACGTCCACGCTGTCGTGGCATGCTACCAGTGTTAAAGACTGCGATGGAGCTCCGTATGCCATGGCAAACTGGCTGACACTGACGGCGGCGGTGCACAAATGCTGCGCAGCTAGCGCCATTCGACGGCCAACACCGCGGTTCCTGGTGTGTCCGCTGTGCCGTGCGTGTGATCATTGCTTGTACAGCCCTCTCGCAGTGTCCGGAGCAAGTATGGTGGGTCTGACACACCAGTGTCAATGTGTTCTTTTTTCCATTTCCAGGAGTGTATACAAAGGAAGGCATGAAACATCAATCACTAGCCATATGGCATTTCATAAGGCAGTAAAAAAAATCTCTCAACTAGAAAGACAGTAGTCATAATCAGGTGTCATAAAATATTTCTCGTCGTTTTATTGGGCATTTCAGTAAATATCAGAAAGTATGAGCTCAAAACTGTTATATGTTTCAAGTATGAGTGTGTCTTATTTGAAATGCTTTCTACAAAGAAATGTCAATAGCGAGGTTAATGGCCTCTCCTTTTTTTGTTGTGCCTCTGAAAGGCACGACTTTTTTTCTTCAGGTGACTGTCGCATAGCTTTGCGCCTACAGCACATTACATCAAGGTCACTTAGCTTTCTTACCGAAATATTTACGACAGCAGTTTACCCTACAGTGGCAGTCTCATATAAAAATTTCGCAGGTCGAGAATTTGCGTTACAAATGTGTAGAAACAAAATCCTATAAATATAACAGTGTCCAAAATATTTTCAGCGGCATTGTGATACATTCACGCATGTACACACATTTCATAACTCTTAAAGTACGATTCTTGGTGTCCAACATCCTTTTTCACATATAAGAGACACTAAGCACTTTTCATTACTCCTTACCTTATTACACATATACATATTCGTCGACACTTCTTCAGTATTTCATCATAATAAATACGTAGCATAATCAAATTCCTCATATAGCATCAACTTACTGATCATAAACATACCTCAACAGCATAATACACATCATCGTCGTAATAATAACATCATAACACCTCAGTCAAATCTCAAAAACTTCGTAGCTTTCTGCAATAATTTCAAAACCTAAAAAGAAATTCGCTGCTCATTTCAATAGTGTCATGTACCTCAAACGTACTTTAAAAATCATGATCCCATACCAAATACATCATTCAAAGCTCTCATAGTATCACAATGGTTCCGAAAAAATATGAACAGTTCACAAAGTACAGACAAAATACAATTTCATAAATGTGAAGTTATCCAACTGTGTAATTACGTAAATATCTGTCACTGATGTAGTAAAAAAAATGTTTGTCTCTCTCAGCTGTGTAATTTATGTGTTAGAGAAATATGGTACCGATGTGTAAAGTTGTATAAGCAAATACTATATTAGCTTGCGCTCCTTGTGCTTGCCAAACACATGGTATACAAAGTAAGCGTGTACCCCCCTGAGGATTAATGTAATTATACCACCAGGTGTTACAGATTACAGCAATGGAATGAAATGTATCACGGTAACTTCCTTTGTAATTCAAAATTTTTTAAAAATAAATGTTTTAAGCACAAAATTAATCACTCAAATGAGTGCCCTGTAGCACTAAACTGTGCGTCTTGCTGTAAGATAATTCTGTGGAAGTGTCGTAGTTACGTCCTTCGTAAGCAAAGTTCTGCAGAAGTCAATGTTCTTACCTCGTCATAAACAACAGTGAAATGCTTTGCGTATAGATATCGTAGTTATTACGATTACTGCCGTGATGAAGAAAGTACTGTAATGTAATGTATGGTTGTGCTACGGAAGAGGCGGTCTCATTGTAGGTATACCACAAAAGTTACTACTAAAACACGTTTTACTGTCCAGAATAATACAGAAAAACTGTGCAGATATAAAACAGATACACCGCAAAAGCAACAATGTAAATTGTGTAACACATTAATAGCGTCGTGATATAATCGTGTAGCTGTCAAAGAAACCAAGTGCTAAGTCATCTGTAATCTCACAGAAAGTACTTCAAATAAATAATGTCTTTTCAAGTAAACCAAAATGTTGCATTAAAATCTCATTAGCAGTATATGTTCTAAGTATGTAAGCCGTATATTCGTTACATAATCGTGCAACTAACAAGCAAGAATGTAGACACACAATAACACTGTGTCGTCTGTTCACTATAACAATGCATTCGTAATTACTGTCTAAATAGGCTCCCTAGTTTCTAGGCTGGATAGTTAACTTCAAAACATTGTTGCATTTTAACAGTTTCTAAGTGTGACAAAGAGTACTAGTAACGTGAAGTGAAAAATTTTATAGCAAAGACTAACTTAAAAAACAGATTATCTCTCAATAAACGGTTTTACATGTGAAATGTGGTGCAATCCTTTACTCTTCCTAGTACGTAGAGTTTCAACTTCAACGCAATTATCATGTGGTATACGTCGGATTCTGTAAGGTCCTTTGTAAATCAGAAAGAATTTGTGACTCAAGTGTTTCTTCTTATGTGACAATGAATGAGCTTTAACGAGAACTTTCTGACCGATGTATAATTTCTTTGCATTTGCTTTACCGTGTAGTTTTCTCCTTTTGTCTACTGCAGATTTTATATTTTTAATAGCCAAATGGATTATGTCTTTGTGTCGGAGTTTACGTGTATTCGGAAAAGGTACAATCTCTCTGATTCTATTCGGTGGTTCTTCATTCTTCAGTACAAGAATAGGTGGTAAAGCAGTGGAGTCATGAGGCATTTCATTCAGCACGTTTTGAAATAAGTGTAAATATCTATCCCAATACTGATGCTTTCTGTGATAATAAAGTCTGCAAAGCTTATTGATTTCTTTCATAATCCGTTCAGATGGGTTACAGTGTGGTGAGTACAATGAAATATAAACAGGTTTGATTTTATGATTCCGAAGCATGCGTGACCAAACAGCAGACCTGAATTGCGGTCCGTTATCTGAAATGACTTTACTAACGTGTCCAACTTCACGTAAGAAATTTTTAACAAAGGCGTTGGATACAGACCGTCCAGTGGCTTTACGTAACGGTGTGAACAAAACAAATTTTGAAGTAAGTTGAACAGCGACTAGAACTTACGAAAATCCATTCGATGTTCTGACGAGGGGTCTCAAGAGATCAACAGCAGCAAATTCTTTTAATTTAGAAGGAATGATAGGAAACAAAGGAGCGCGATGTGAGATAGTAGATTGTTTAGCTTCTTGACAAAGTTTACAAATAGACAAGACTCTTCGAATTCTCTTTTCAATGTTGTTAAAATAACAAGTCGTCCGAAGAATATGATAACATTTTCTTGGACCAAAATGTGCGTAGCTGAAATGAAAGTACCAAATGAGCTTATTAACAAAATCGTCAGGAATGCAAAGTACCCATAACTTGTCATCAACAGTGTAGCGTTTGAACAGTATGTTGTTTCTAACCAGATAATAATGCCGAATCTGTGTGTGTGTCTTTTCACGCCATTTTCTTTTGATGTCCTTCCAAATCGGATCTTTATCTTGTTCATGAGCAATGTCCTTTAAAGATGTGATGATGAAGTTTTCAAAGGCGTCTTTCTGAATGTAAAGAATACTGAAATTTTTCTCGAGGTTGCCTTCCGTGTTACTTTTCTGAAGCCCAGCCGGTGCACGTGACAGTGCGTCCGCAACAAAGTTCTCCTTGCCGGGAATGTAGACTATTGTGAAGTAGAATTCTTGCAGAAACAATGCCCAACGTTTTAACCTGTCATGATTTAATTTTGAAGACATAAGAAATTGTAATGCACGATGATCACTGTATACTTTTACGTGCTTACCAGAAGAAAGAAACGGAATTTGTTAAATGCCCAAACGATAGCTAAAGCTTCTAATTCAGTAACGGAATAATTTTTTTCAGATTTTGTTAGCACTCGTCTAGCAACAGCAATGGTTTTCTGAACAGTAGTGTCATTTTCTATGGCTTCTTGAAATAAATGGGCACCAAGACCGACTTTAGAAGAATCCGTGCTAAGGCAGAAATCTTGTAACAGATATGGATGAGCTAGTATTGGCGCGTTAAGTAACGCTTCTTTCAAAGAATTGCATTCCAAAAGGAAGTTTCCGAAATTGATAACAAACGCCGAAAAAAAGAAAAGCTGTGAATTTTCTACATTCTGGATGAAGTTCGATCTGATAAAAGCTGGATCTGAGATCAATAGAAGACAACACTTTTACATCATTAAAATTTTGAAGAAGTTCTTCCAACTTTTGCGGCCTGTCTGTTTCAGGAATGACGATAGTACTGATTTGTCTCGAATCTAAGACAAGCCTGATCGATCCAATTTTCTTCTCAACAACATGTAATGGATTGTTGTATGAGCTTACTGCAGGCTCAATAATGCCCTCGTCAAGCATAGATTATATTTCTGTTCTAACACGGTCCATAATATGCCGGAATTACGTATGGTCTAACACAAAATTTAATATGCTCACGAACATGAAATTGGTATTGAAATCCCTTGATTGTTCCTGTTTTGTGAGTAAAAACTGTGGAATGTGCTTGTAAAATCTCAAAAAGGTCCTGCCTATCAGTGTCATTACAATTCTCAATTGTTTGAATTTTGTTCTGAATTAACTCATTAATATCAATTACGCCGTCGAAGTCATCCCTGTCAATACTTGCAGAGTGATTGTTAGTGTCAAGTTCCGTCGAAAATTCCGAACTGTTACCTAACGCGAGGTAAAGTCGATTAATTTCCTCGTCATGGTTTGAGAGCCAATCTTCAAATTTCAAAGCTATTGACTTACCTTCTTCCTCTAAACTTATTTCAGCATAGTGAAAGTTTAAGATTGCTTTGTATTCATTCAAAAAGCCTACTCCCAATATAATTACTGTTGACAATAATGGAACGATAAGGAAGTTCATAGAGAAGCTGTGGCTTTGACAAAAGAATTCTAAGTTGGTTTGTTGGCGTACATATACACTTTTTCCAACGATTGCACCTTGTAATTTAATCTTACGTAACGGAAGTGTGAGGCAATCGTTCGATTTGTTGCATTTGCTAAAGGCTGTACCACTAATTACTGAAATGGGACTGCCAGAGTCAAGTACTGCCGTAAATTTTATGTCATTTACTGTAATGTGAATTACAGGATATGCAATCTTGTTATGTTTTACGTCGTGTTCCTGGAGTAAGATGTCCCTAATGTCTTCCATTTTTACGTAATTACTAGCCACGGCAGCTACGTCCTCAGCTTCATAAGTCCTTTTTGTGACTGCTAGCGGTGTGAGTCATTGCCTATTGTCTCTTTGTTGGCGTGCGTTGCGTTGGGATTAGGAGACCTAACTTCTACAAATTCACCTTGTCGAGAGGGCCCTGCCCAGTTTGAATCCCGCCAGTTCTGATGAAATTCAGGTCTGTCGTTTTGCTGGTAGTTTACACAGTTTCTTTTTTGTTGGTCATATGGTGGAGAATTTCTCCTGGAATCGTAACTGCGCGGTGGACCGTTGCGTCTGATATTGTTCTGTCTCCCTTGATAATAATTATGTTGGTTCCCATATTGTCTGTTCCTCTGATTGTCTCCGTGATAGTCATTACTGCAGAGAGGTGATCTTTCCCTGTAATTAATACTACTCTGCCAATGGTTGTCATATGCGTGGTGTCTGTTTTGTTCACGATTTACGGTGTAAGAATAGCCTTGTCGTGTCCAGTTATTATTTCTCATCGCGGAATTGTGACGGAAGTGACCTGTAATTGTTGTGTTCCTGTTTTCGTGTCCCGCGATTGTCAGTGTCAATTTCCAATTCTTGTAACAGTCCCTGAAAACTTCAATGTCGTCTTTGCAACGTCCTGCCAAAATAATATGTCGTAAATGTTCAGGCAATTTAATTAAACAAATGCGGATGAGTTATGAGGGGCTGTATGGGTTTGACAGGTACTGATTCTTGTGCAACATGTCTTCAAAATATTTCACAAGACTGGAAAATTCAGGTTGTTCGAAATGTTTCATCATTATGATGCTATGTTTTACTCGGTTTTGTGTAGCTTGAGACCAATATGCTGAGAGGAAGGCATGATAAAATTCTCCTTCACTGTGACAATCATGAATGACTGATCGCATTCTTACAGCTGGTTCATTCTCTAAATAGCCACACATAAATTCTAACCTGTGCTCCAATGATTTTTATAGAGAACAAACAATGTATTTACCTTAATAGTGTTCAGAAGTCATAATATATACACTCCTGGAAATTGAAATAAGAACACCGAGAATTCATTGTCCCAGGAAGCGGAAACTTTATTGACACATTCCTGGGGTCAGATACATCACATGATCACACTGACAGAACCACAGGCACATAGACACAGGCAATAGAGCATGCACAATGTCGGCACTAGTACAGTGTATATCCACCTTTCGCAGCAATGCAGGCTGCTATTCTCCCATGGAGACGATCGTAGAGATGCTGGATGTAGTCCTGTGGAACGGCTTGCCATGCCATTTCCACCTGGCGCCTCAGTTGGACCAGCGTTCGTGCTGGACGTGCAGACCGCGTGAGACGACGCTTCATCCAGTCCCAAACATGCTCAATGGGGGACAGATCCGGAGATCTTGCTGGCCAGGGTAGTTGACTTACACCTAGAGCACGTTGGGTGGCACGGGATACATGCGGACGTGCATTGTCCTGTTGGAACAGCAAGTTCCCTTGCCGGTCTAGGAATGGTAGAACGATGGGTTCGATGACGGTTTGGATGTACCGTGCACTATTCAGTGTCCCCTCGACGATCACCAGTGGTGTACGGCCAGTGTAGGAGATCGCTCCCCACACCATGATGCCGGGTGTTGGCCCTGTGTGCCTCGGTCGTATGCAGTCCTGATTGTGGCGCTCACCTGCACGGCGCCAAACACGCATACGACCATCATTGGCACCAACGCAGAAGAGACTCTCATCGCTGAAGACGACACGTCTCCATTCGTCCCTCCATTCACGCCTGTCGCGACACCACTGGAGGCGAGCTGCACGATGTCGGGGCGTGAGCGGAAGACGGCCTAACGGTGTGCGGGACCGTAGCCCAGCTTCATGGAGACGGTTGCGAATGGTCCTCGCCGATACCCCAGGAGCAACAGTGTCCCTAATTTGCTGGGAAGTGGCGGTGCGGTCCCCTACGGCACTGCGTAGGATCCTACGGTCTTGGCGTGCATCCGTGCGTCGCTGCGGTCCGGTCCCAGGTCGACGGGCACGTGCACCTTCCGCCGACCACTGGCGACAACATCGATGTACTGTGGAGACCTCACGCCCCACGTGTTGAGCAATTCGGCGGTACGTCCACCCGGCCTCCCGCATGCCCACTATACGCCCTCGCTCAAAGTCCGTCAACTGCACATACGGTTAACGTCCACGCTGTCGCGGCATGCTACCAGTGTTAAAGACTGCGATGGAGCTCCGTATGCCACGGCAAACTGGCTGACACTGACGGCGGCGGTGCACAAATGCTGCGCAGCTAGCGCCATTCGACGGCCAACACCGCGGTTCCTGGTGTGTCCGCTGTGCCGTGCGTGTGATCATTGCTTTTACAGCCCTCTCGCAGTGTCCGGAGCAAGTATGGTGGGTCTGACACACCGGTGTCAATGTGTTCTTTTTTCCATTTCCAGGAGTGTATATCAGTTCATGACATCCAGTCTTACAAATTTACTCTCTCTGGTGGACACACGTCCAGATCATCCGCTCTCAAAACTGTGCCATCTCTCTCCCCACATCCACCACTGCTGGCGGCTCACCTCCATCTGTGCAACGCTACGCGCTGTTCACATCCAGCTGGCCAACACTACAATGGCGACTATTCCAACAATGCAAACCAGCCACAGGCTGCACACAGCACAGCCAGTGATTTTCATATAGAGCGCTACGTGGTGTTACCAACATAAAAACCTAAACAGCCTACTTACAATTCATCTGGTTCCGAAACTTCAAGAACACCTTCGAGGACTTCACTTTGATAGTGATGAAGCGGTGCAAGTACAGCTGATGTTGTGGATATATTAACAGGGTCAAACATTCCACAGTGGCGGTATCAACAAACTGGTCTCTCGTTGTGAGAAAAAAATAAAAAAATCACATCCAGCTGCCCAACACTACAATGGCGACTATTCCAACAATGCAAACCAGCCACAGGCTGCACACAGCACAATCAGTGATTTTCATATAGAGCGCTATGTGGTGTTACCAACATAAAAACCTAAACAGCCTACTTACAATTCATCTGGTTCCGAAACTTCAAGAACACCTTTGAGGACTTCACTTTGATAGTGATGAAGCGGTGCAAGTACAGCTGATGTTGTGGATCTATTAACAGGATCAAACATTCCACAGTGGCGGTATCAACAAACTGGTCTCTCGTTGGGAGAAAAAAATTTAAAAAAACCTTTATAAATAAAAAAACTTTATATAGCCAAAATAAAATAATAGTTCTTTATTGTCGACAACCTGTTTCGACAGAGTTTTCTGTCATCTTCTAGTCTGTAACGTAGTGCATGTACTGGAATAAATCTCTTATCAAGATCGATTGACAGAAACATTTAAAATCAAGAAGCGCCTTGTGCAATGGCTATATCTGTATATGTAGCGCTCGTAGATGGTTGTTAAGTCTTAAAGTCACAATATACAGTAGAATGAACATTAGCACATCTGTTTAGATTGGCTTGATATGTTCCATTCGATGATGATATTCTCCAGACGACGTTTATGGTACATCTGCATGGCAGTGTTGCAAGGATAAGACGTGTGCAACATTGCCATTTGTTTCACGACGGAGATTTGAAAGGATGGTGGTCTTCCCTTCCTTTATGTGTTGGTAAGGAGGAAGGCTGATGACACATTGGGACATACCTATTACACTGACTTCTATCTGCAGGTTGATAGTTGTCAACATACAGCTCAACGTGAAAGGGTATTTTGTACCTTGGTTCTCATGACCTATGTCATGTCGGACCCTGCTCATTTGTCAGCCGAGTTAGTCCATCTCGAAGACACCTTTCTTCAGAATGGTTACAATGAAAGACGAATCAGACGTGCGTGTGTTGTCGACCAGCTGTGCACCGGATGATCGATAATACCGAGGCGCGCCAAAGACTACAGCCTTTTTGTCTTATACAGGGAACATTTCGAACAGGATTGGTCCTATTTTGGGGAAATATAATGTGAAGCGTGTTTTTCGACCACCATCCAAGATCAGGGTCCTTTTCGGTTCCGTAAAGGATGATCTTGGTTTGCGTAAGAAGGCTGCCAACTGTATTCCTTGCAGCGGTAGCACGTCATATATTGGTCAGACTTTCAGAACTATGGAGGAATGGTGTATTGAGCACAAGCGGCACACACGCTTAAGACAGCCGAGCAAATCCGCCATTGCAGAACATTGTCTTGGTACTTGTTATCCTGTGGAATATAACGACACGGAGATTCTGGCATGCACTTCCTGCTATTGGGGTAGTGTTAGTAAGTAAGCTGTCGAAATTAAATTAGCAAGTAACCTTATAAATAGAAATAATGGATTTTGTTTAAATTCTGCACTGAATCCTGCTCTCTCCCTTGTTGCAAAACAGAGGGACAGAGTTAATGCTCCCTATCTCGTTGATTATTAACTTCACTATCGATAACTTCTTTTGTTTGTGATGGCGCTAGTGTTTGCAATGAGTGTGTTATTTTTCCGGAGTTTCTCTGAAAACTGAGGTTTCAAATTCTCTTGCACAGTCCCTACTTCTGCAGTTACGCCTTGAAAATGGCAGGATGTGCTCCTGTCGAAATATCGGTGGTTGTTGATGCCGTTATGTGGATGCATTCCCTTAAGTTACTTGAACATTTTGCATCTTTATTCTACGTGTATATTTACATATTCCTCAATATACTGAATTTTCTCATGTTGAGAAACGAGAAATAGCGATCCGTTTTACGTGTTAAAAAACTTTTTATAGTCAGGATCGCATAAACACCTCCTTATTATGGACAACGGTTTCGACAGACTTTGCTGTCATCTTCTGATCTGTAACATGGTGTTTGTATACGGAATAAATCTCTTATCGTGCTTTATGTCGCAATATGAGAGAAAAAAGTTTTTGTTTGACACTGTAAGAAGCGGAAATGGAATCTGTACATTTACATACCTTCAAAAATTTTGTTATAAACGGTGTTTGCTGTGAGCTGGAACCTCCTGCCAAGTTGTTATATTATTGGATAAAATGTAGTTCATCATACAAAGGTTTGTCAGAAGTAAAACATTTACAATCAAAAAGCACATTGTACACGTGGCTATGTCCGGATATGTAGCGCTCACAGATGATTGTTAAGTCTTAAAAATCACAATATACAGTAGAATGCACATTAGCACATCTGTTTATGTTGGCTTGACACGTTCCATTCATTGATGATCCACCTTCGACGGAGTTTATGGTACAAATGGATGGCAATGCTGCCCACATGTTATCTTTGCATCACTGCCATGCCCAATAAGTTGGCGAATACATTTTTAAACAAAACCAAAGACCTTTTTTCAACTAGATTCTTTGTACTTTCAAACAATTTGTCTTTCATTAAATTTCTAATCTACTGACAAAAAAAAATCCCTTAAGTTGCTCATAAGATTCAAATAAATGTGGGAAACCTCAAAACTACATTTACAAGCAACGCCACTAAAGTTTCCCATCTAACAGCCAGATAGACGTGACAAGTGTGGTCAACTATCCCATCATGAGGGAATAAAATTTCTCTTAGTTGCAGTAAAAGTTCTCTCTATGGAACTTAGATTTAAATGAAAAATGAGTTTACTTGATTTGTGAAAAGACTGTCGCGATAGAAAAAACTTATAACGGATCTGAAAGTTCTTCAGGAGCAACCAAATTACGCAAACATCAACAATCATTTATCTTTAATGGGTGGTGCCTGTTCTTTCAGACATGTCCGTAACAACAGACACCACACATTCGTGATAATTGATTCGCCTCAGCGGGAAACGAATCCACAACCTTCGTTGCGGATGCACATTTACTTCGGCCTCTATCTGGAATCTAAAATTAGTGACGATGGAGGACATGGACCGGGTCTTTGGATAGATGGTGCCAGGTGGGAATATGAATCGGCTGGGGAGCGTGTTGAGATAGTTCGTGCATTTGCGATAAACACTGTGTCCGGGTGACCCAGTGGTTAGTGGATCCGCTTAGTAAGCAGGAGATCCCGTGTTCGGATCCCGGTCCTGAACGCTATTTCAGCCCTCGTCGCTGATTTCGCACGAAGTCTCGATGCAGCTGATATCATTAGTTGCTTCTCTTTCCCTTCCTTTCTCCTACCTGCCCCTTCAATTTACATACTCGTAATAAGTATCACAGCTGTGGATCCCGTGTCTGTTCTTTAGGACATGTCCAAAATAACAGGCACCATGCATTTGTAATAATTGATTCGACTCGATGGGCAATGAAACCACGACCTTCAGTGCAGTTGCACATTCACGTTCGATCTCTATCGGGAATCTAAACTTAGCGAAATGAATGGAGGACATGGATGGAGACTACGGATAGGTGGTGCTAGGTGGACATGTGAGTCGGCTGGGGAGTGCGCTGAGATAATCCGTACATTTGCGATGAACAGTTTGCCTACGTGACGTAGCGGTTAATGGAATTGCCAATGAAGCAGAAGATCCCGGGTTCGGATCCCAGCTCAGCATACATTTTCATTTGTCGCCACTGATTTCTCACTAAGTCCTGACGTAGATGATATCATTGGTATCTTCCATTTCCTTTCTTTTCTCCTCTCACATATTCACGTTATGCTGGTGAGAGAGAAGGGAAGTGTTCTGGGAATTTGCGATGGGCACTGTGCGCCAGGGTGCCGGCACAGTCCTTTTCGGCAGCTCAGTAAGGGTTGTATTCAGAGCCGAGTGAGGGTGGGTGTCATAGGCCCCTCTCATGGCCCCTTCCCCTCCCCAAAAGCAAAACCACTGTACTAGTCACTGCTGTCAACAAATTAGTATGATTATTTTAAAATACTTTATTTATTTTATTGTTATTATTATAATTAAAATACTAGGCGTCTGTGTGACATTAAATGTAAGGCTGACGACAAATTGTATTTTGTGTGTGTGGTGGTGAGGTAGAAGGGGGAGTGAAATGGTTCAAATGGTTAACATGGCTCTGAGCACTATAGGACTTAACTTCTGAGGTCATCAGTCCCCTAGAACTTAGAACTACTTAAACCTAGCTAACCTAAGGACATCACACACATTCATGCCCGAGGCAGGATTCGAACCTGCGACCGTAGCAGCAGCGCGGTTCCAGACTGAAGCGCTTAGAACCGCTTGGCCACACCGGCCGGCGGAAGGGAGAGTGACAGTGAAAAACTGTGGCGCCCAGAACCGAACCCTGGATCCGCGCCTGCCTGTACGAGGAAGTGACAGAGAAGAGACCTTGGACATTATTACAGCACTGTTCTGTAAGGGTTCATATCACCCTTGACTGTAGGACAGCGTCGAAAGTGCTGCTGCGCCTAGAAAACGTCCTAATTTCTCATGAACATTGTGACAGATAAACATACACTAGTTACACAGTGTGAATCAGCTAAAATTTGCACCGCAAATATTGCGGAAGTGGAAAGTGCTCTTGATGTACGGTTTTCACAGAATGAGTTGATAGTCAGGGGCTAGTATTCTTAGCCAATAAATAAATTATAGGAATACTTAAAAAATGTACTTTTTGTGTAAACATGTTCTTTTTTAAATGGAATAATGCCATTAACAGACTAAAAGTAGGGTAAATTAGAATGTCAGTAGTGTTTGTTGCAGGATTCTAGTGGGACTCGTTTACGAAATACACTATGTGATCAAAAGTATCCGGACACCACCAAAAACACACGTTTTTCATGTTAGGGGCATTGTGCTGCCAGGTACACCATATCAGCGACAGCAGTAGTCATTAGACATCGTGAGAGAGCAGAATGGGGCGCTCCGCGAATCTCAGGAACTTCGAACGTGGTCAGGTGATTGGGTGCACTTGTGTTATACGACTGCACGCGAGATTTCCATACTCCTAAACATTCCTAGATCCACTGTTTCCGATTTGTTAGTGAAGTGGAAACGTGAACGGACACGTACAGCACAGAATCTTACAGGCCAACCTCGTCTGTTGACTGACAGAGACCGTCACAGTTGAAGACGGTCATAATGTGTAGGCCTAATAGGCAGACATCTATCCAGACCATCACAGCCAGCCGGAGTGGCCGAGCGGTTCTGGGCGCTACAGTCTGGAACTGCGCGACCGCTACGGTCGCAGGTTCGAATCCTGCCGCGGGCATGGATGTGTGTGATGTCCTTAGGTTAGTTAGGTTGAAGTAGTTCTAAGTTCTAGGGGACTGATGGCCTTAGTAGTTAAGTCCCATAGTGCTCAGAGCCATTTGGACCATTTGAACCAGACCATCACACAGGAATTCCAAACTGCATAAGGATCCACTGTAAATACTATGACAGTTAGGCGGCAAGTGAGAAAACTTGGATTTCATGGTCGAGCGGATGCTCATAAGCCACATGTCACGCCGTCAAATGCCAAGCAACGTCTCGCTTCGTATAAGGAGCGTAAACATTGGGCGACTGAACCGTGAAAAAATGTTGTGTGGAGTGACGAATCACGGTACACAATGTGGTGATCCGACGGCAGGGTGTGGGTATGGCGAATGCCCGGTGAACGTCATCTGCCAGTGTGTGTAGTGCCAACAGTAAAATTCGGAGGCTGTGGTGTTATGGTTTGGTCGTGTTTTTCATGGAGGGGGCTTGGACCCCTTGTTGTTTTGCGTGGCACTATCACAGCACAGCCCTAAATTGATGTTTTAAGCACGTTCTTGCTTCCCACTGCTGAAGAGCAATTCGGGGATGGTGATTGCATCTTTATCACCTTTTCATCACACACAGCCTGTGGGGAGTGGTTACACGACAATAACATCTCTGTAATGGACTGCCCAGCACAGAGTCCTGACCTGAATCGTATAGAACAGCTTTGGGATGTTTTGGAACGCCGAATTCGTGCCAGGCCTCACTGACTGACAACGATACCTCTCCTCAGTGCAGCAGTCTGTGAAGAATGGGCTGCCATTCCCCAAGACACCTTCCAGCACCTTACTGAACGTATGCTACATCTACATCTACATTTATACTCCGCAAGCCACCCAACGGTGTGTGGCGGAGGGCACTTTACCTGCCACTGTCATTACCTCCCTTTCCTGTTCCAGTCGCGTATGGTTCGCGGGAAGAACGACTGTCTGAAAGCCTCTGTGCGCGCTCTAATCTCTCTAATTTTACATTCGTGATCTCCTCGGGAGGTATAAGTAGGGGGAAGCAATATATTCGATACCTCATCCAGAAACGCACCCTCTCGAAACCTGGCAAGCAAGCTACACCGCGATGCAGAGCGCCTCTCTTGCAGAGTCTGCCACTTGAGTTTGTTAAACATCTCTGTAACGCTATCACGGTTACCAAATAAGCCTGTGACGAAACGCGCCGCTCTTCTTTGGATCTTCTCTATCTCCTCCGATCTGGTACGGATCCCACACTGATGAGCAATACTCAAGTATAGGTCGAACGAGTGTTTTGTAAGCCACCTCCTTTGTTGATGGACTACATTTTCTAAGGACTCTCCCAATGAATATCAACCTGGTACCCGCCTTACCAACAATTAATTTTATATGATCATTCCACTTCAAATCGTTCCGCACGCATACTCCCAGATATTTTACAGAAGTAACTGCTACCAGTGTTTTTTCCGCTATCATATAATCATACAATAAAGGATCCTTCTTTCTATGTATTCGCAATACATTACATTTGTCTATGTTAAGGGTCAGTTGCCACTCCCTGCACCAAGTGCCTATCCGCTGCAGATCTTCCTGCATTTCGCTACAATTTTCTAATGCTGCAACTTCTCTGTATACTACAGCATCATCCGCGAAAAGCCGCATGGAACTTCCGACACTATCTACTAGGTCATTTATATATATTGTGAAAAGCAATGGTCCCATAAGACTTCCCTGTGGCACGCCAGAGGTTACTTTAACGTCTGTAGACGTCTCTCCGTTGATAACAACATGCTGTGTTCTGTTTGCTAAAAACTCTTCAATCCAGCCACACAGCTGGTCTGATATTCCGTAGGCTCTTACTTTGTTTATCAGGCGACAGTGCGGAACTGTATCGAACGCCTTCCGGAAGTCAAAAAAATAGCATCTACCTGGGAGCCTGTATCTAATATTTTCTGGGTCTCATGAACAAATAAAGCGAGTTGGGTCTCACACGATCGCTGTTCCCGGAATCCATGTTGATTCCTACATATTAGATTCTGGGTTTCCAAAAACGACATGATACTCGAGCAAAAAAACATGTTCTAAAATTCTACAACAGATCGACGTCAGAGATATAGGTCTATAGTTTTGCGCATCTGCTCGACGACCCTTCTTGAAGACTGGGACTACCTGTGCTCTTTTCCAATCATTAAGAACCTTCCGTTGCTCTAGAGACTTGAGGTACACGGCTGTTAGAAGGGGGCCCTGCGAGAATGGAAGCTGTCATCAAGGCTAAGGGTGGGTCAACACCATATTGAATTCCAGCATTACGGATGGAGGGCGCCACGAACTTGTAAGTCATTTTCAGCCAGGTGTCTGGATACTTTTTATCACATAGTGCATCATATTGTGATAACTTTCCACACCGACACTTGTTTATGCCATTCAGCCTACGTAGTTTCTGGGTACGATGTTGTTATGTTTGTTTACAGTGTGCTTGTTTGTTCCTTGAGTACATTGCGATTTGCTGGTAAATGAAAGTGAAAAAGTGTGACAGTCCAAGCATTAGGTCATGAGTGAACAATGGGATTTACCAATGCAGAAAAAGCCGGCATGCCCATGGTGTATGGAGAATGTAGGAAGAATGCAGTTCGTTCTTGTACGGTGTACGCGGCAAAATATCGCAACAGACGTCAAGTATTTCGGCAGTTATTTATCAACCTCTTAAGCCAGTTACGTGAAAGTGGTTGTGGAACACCTAAACAACGTAAACATAATAAACAATTGACAACAGAAGAGGGCGAAATAAATGTTCTTGCTGCTATTGCTGTTGATCCTCATCTTAGCTCCCGTGCAATCGCACAGGAAGTGGCATGAGTCAGGCAAGTGTCCTACGCATTCTCCATCGACATATGCTCCGTCCCTATCATATTTATCTCCACCAAACGACTTTGAGAACAGTGTTAATTTCCGTACGTTCTCATTAAGACAGGCTATTCCAGACATATCATGTATCTAGTTTAGTGAAGAAGCCACATTTACCAATCATGGCCAGATATACACTGTTGGTTAGTTGACAGTCGCCCTTGGCGATGGAACATCAGCGTCCATGGAATGTAAACGTGCGGTGTGGGATAGTGAACCTTCAGCTAATAAGTCCGTTTTTCATAGAAGGAACACTGAACGCTTACTGGTATAGCAGCCTTGTAACAGACCATCTTTCACGGTTTCTATAATATGCTCCTCGAAAGACTAGAAGGAAACTGTGGTACCTACATGACGGCTGTCTGGCCCAGAATGTCTCCACGAAGTGCTTCCAAGTCGTTGGATTGGACGGAGAGGACCTGTACCTCGGCTGGCCGATTACCCGGATTTGACGCCTATAGATTTTTTCCTGTGGAGAAAGCTGAAAGACGCTGCCTACAAGGACATACAATTACACCTGGTGATAAGCAATGAGGTATTACTGCCTCCACTGAAATGCTGGTATGTGTGCAGCAGTCGTTTCATACCAGGCTGGAAGCGGGTATTGTCGCTGCCAGTGATCGTTATGAATAAAACCTGTGATGGTCAATTGTCTCGTTAATGGTAAGAATCCACATAACTAGCGTATGTACTTGCGTTGTTCTTTAGTGTGTGCTACCACCGGTATAGTACAAGTGTCGATGTGGGAACTTTTCAAAATACGGTATCTTGTAAACGACTAGAACTAGAATCCTGCAACGAACACCACTGACATTCTAATTTACCGTATCTTTAGTCTGTTAATGACAATAGGCATTGCTTCATTTAAAAAAGCGTATGTTTGCACAAAAAATTCACTTTTTAAGTATTACTACAATCCATTGACTGGCTAATATACGAGCCCCTGACGACCAACACATTCTGTGAAAACCACACATCAAAATCGCTTTCCATTCCCGGAATATTTGTGGTGCAACTTTTAGGTGATTCACTCTGTATAGTGATTGATGAAGCCGCAGTATTTCCCGTTATGCTTGCCAATGCCAAATTTGCAGTTTAGTAGAACCGAAGCGCATTATTTCTAGACATGCGTGAAAATTCTGTAATGAATGAAAAATCCATACCATAGATTCGAGGAAAGAGCAAGTACCCCCTCTTGTACCCCCACCCCCCTTCTCTCTTTCGCTCCCTCCAGCACTTCCCTTGTGGACGCCCATGTTTCACGCGTCACTAGATTACGATCATTTTAACGGGATTATCGGACCAATGACTGCTTTGTTCGCACCATCATCGTGCATTCGTTCTGGTTAGTAGTCAGTTTTCGGCAACAGCACGCCTATGTGCAGCGCGTTCCATCACCTTACCACGGACAGTTATTTCATTGGACTTTCTACTTGAGGTGCAGTGAAAGTTCACCGCAGTATCTGACGTTTCGTCTTTCAGAATTGCGTTTGTGTTTAGTAATTACCAAACGTTTGCCTTTGACAACAGCTTCGATGGCCGTTCTGTGAATTTCATTTATGGGTTGGCTTAACATGTAACTACATTCTCTACGTTAGCACGTTCTGGCAGAAAAATGTCTGTTTTGTTGATTTTATGTTCCTGTACCTTGTACTCTCGGGTGCATGTCCTGACGTTACAGAGAGCGCGATATCTGAGACTTTGCCATGCGATTAGGCTATAAAGGTGGAGCGTAAAATTTCCGCCATGATTGGAGAAGGGAATTGGTCATACTAATCTCTAAAAAAAGATATCAAATATACCTGTTTTACCATTAGCCGGCCAGAGTGGCCGAGCGATTCTAGGCGCTACAGTCTGGAGCCACGCGACTGCTACGGTCGCAGGTTCGAATCCTGCCTCGGGCATGGATGTGTGTGATGTCCTTAGGTTAGTTAGGTTTAAGTAGTTCTAAGTTCTAGGGGACTGATGAACTCAGAAGTTAAGTCCCATAGTGCTCAGAGACATTTATCATTAACCTCAACTTGGGTTCAAATACTAATCAGCACTGAGCAAAATGTTCTTCACCATGGAAACCAGCATGGACTCCGCAACATCTATCGTGTGAAACCCAACCCGAGATCTTCACGTGCAATATTTTACATGAAATGGATGGAGGTGATCAAGTCGATTAGTTGTTTCGAGACTTCCGAAAAGTTTTAAATTCAGCATCACACAACTTATAGCAAAGAAAATACGTTCGTCTGAGATAAATGAGCAGGTTAACGATAGGATGAAAAATTTATTGTCAGTTATTATGGATAATGAGTTATCTGCAGACTGAGAAATAATATCCGATAGGCCTCAAGGATGTGTATTGAGGCACCACAATTTAATGACTTAGTGGATAAGTTTAGCTCAAATCTGAGCCTTTTTGCAGATTATGTGACTTTTTGAGAGGAGGTTTTGTTCTATGATCGTTGTGATAACATGCGGTTACATCTTGGAAAAATATCAGTAGATTCAAAGAATTAATGTACAGAACTGATAAATTGTGAAATTAATGTAAAGTAAAAAGTACCATATTTATTACACATTATGTCACAAAAGATTCAGCCATTTCCTACAAAATATCCAGAAGCAACAATGTCCAAAGATATGAAGTGGAATGATCACAAAATCATTGTTATGGATAAAACAAACGGGTTTGACGCAATGCCGATACGAAACAGTTTACTTACAGAAAGCCTCTGCGGCCCGTACTGGAAGTTTACTGATGTGTATGAGTTCTCTACCAGATCACAATGAACTAGGATATCAAACCTATCGAAAGAAGTGTGGGCGTGAACTGGCACAGACTTGTTTGACTCGTGGGAACGTATAACAGGCACTCGAAAAACTGCGCTGTAAAAGCGTAATTCCGAACATATACGCAGACTGCACTGACCGGCTGCAGGCGGAACCACTTGTTCCCATTGTTTGCAATGTGAGGCGTGCAGTACGAGGTGACACCGTCGCCGCCGCCGTATACCTTCTACGTCGACAGACCTCACATCCGGTCAGGAACTAGTAGTGCCGCTGCCGCCGAACCGTATAGCGACGGTAGACTCCTTTTGCTGGCCGAACAAACCCAATTCAGTGAAAATGAGTTTCTCGGACTCCGACGAAGAAAAGTTAATCAACAGTGTGACAAAATATTCTGTAATTTATGACGCAGGACGTGAAGAACAAAGAAATTTTTTTGTAAAAGGTAACGTCTGGAAAGCTGTAGCAGAGGAGTTAAAGAAAATAATTAAGTATATTCAACTAATTATTTATTAAAAATAGCTCCATATGTGCATTAACAATTACTCTATCAGCATATTAAAAAGGCAGGAGTATATATGATTTGGCTTCTATAAATCCTTATTTACGATCCTTTGATTATTCGTAACCCATTGTTAACAGACGCCTCTTGTCACACCACAGAACTGTATTCACTGGAGAAAAAATCTTTATGTACGTCTCTAATTTGAAAACCACTGCTGTTCAGAATTCGTCGAAAACGAGAAAAGCTATGCATATCGTTTTGGCTGGTTGCTTCGTTAACATTGTAGCTATAAAATGGAATACCATTATCTTCATGGTAGCCATCTCGTAGGAAATTGTGTAAACAAAATGCTGATAAAACTAGGTCGTCAGCCACGTCAGGTGCCACAGAAATAGAAAGTACTCTAAATACTTGGCTTAACAGTCCAAAGCCGTTTCACGATACCCGACTGTCATGAGACAAACTGTAGTTAGAGATCTGATAGTCTCGATGCGATGTAGCAACTCTTCTGGGATAAAGTTTCATCATAAAGTCACCGACAGCAAATTTCCTGTCAAGAAATGTGGTAATATTTGTGCCCGACAAACAGTTTGGGGGAGATATACTAAACTTCTTTGTGGCTATTTTCTTGCCCATAGCCAATTTCTGAACTATCGCGTTATCAGCTCTTTCCGTAAGTGCCGACGTCAACTCCAATGAATTCACAATTTGCGTCCACAATAGCCAACAAAACAACTGCAAAAAATCTTTGTAATTTAAAAACAGCGATCCACTCTTCTCTGGTGTTCTTATGCGATCATGTCATCCATCTACAGCGCCTACACAATTAGGTGTATTCCATTTAAGCCACAATTCATGCTCAACACGTCTCAATCTGATTCACTAGACGTTGGCATCAACATGGGCAGTAGCCTTGTCCTTAAAATCTTCCAAACATTTTCACAATTCTTGATATGTAAGATTGTGACATATATGCAACTGACGAAGACCGGTAACTTTCACCTGTGGCGAAGAACATGAAAGAAACGAAACATGTAGCTAACATAATTTTCGTTTACAGGTGATGACTGTGAGAACTGTAAGTTTTTATTGGACGGTTACTAGAGGTTCAAGAAGAAAAGCAAGTTAGAAAAGGCTCTGCTGCCTCCAGAAATTGAAAAACAAAGAGGCACGTATAGCTATCGTACCTTGATAATTTTCCACAACGCAGATGTGGAGCAACAAGTATTACATCGATATTATCACAGCCAACAACACAAAAAAGCCAAGAAGACAATGGAGATCAAACTAGTCAATTGAATTTTTCGCCATCACAGAAAGAAGATATGGCAGAAGCGCATACAACAGAAAAGAGTGATGAAACACTTAAGGTAACAAACGATGACCGTTGTGTGCCAGCACGGAAAAGAAAACGTAGTAAAGTTTATAGCAATGACGATTCAATATTAAAACTGTGGAAAGAAAGGGACGAAATTAGGAAAAATTTACTAAAAATATTTACAGAACAAAAAAAATCATGATACTGACTTATTTTTTCGGCACATCAGCTCAGTTGTACGGAGTTTAACTCCAGTTTATAAGGCAGAAGCCAAAAGAAAAATTAGTAATGTCGTTTCTGATGGCTGCACAGTGCAACACATATCAGCCAAGCACTTCAGTCTCCACACCTCTCTCACTTGAAGTCCTGGAATTTCAGCACAACATAATAATGTATAAAATTATGTGTACTTACCTCAGCGTCAAATATGTTTCTCTTCTACACTTATTGCATGTCTTAGGCACTGTGGTTTTATGTCATCTTTAATAAAACTGAGCACGAAATTCAACTGTCTTATTTACACGACAATTGCTCCTGAATATATTTTCATCACTTAACAAATGTTTTTTTATCAGTTCTGTGTAACTACCTTCTGCAGTTCTACTTTTATATAAAGACATTACCAGCTTTCGCCTTTTCCTGAAATGTAACAATTCCTCTTCGAATAACACAGCAACAATCACGGTGGAGTTACCAGACATCTCGTCTCGCGAAGTTCGAACAAGCGACAGCATTGCTTATCTGTTCACGCGTTCAACACACCGACTGAAGGCGGCAGCGTTGCCGTCTGCGGTTCAGAATCGCGCCTTAAATCTTACGAAAACCACCTTACAAACGTTTAAGAACCTCAGTTGCACAGTGCCTGCTGGATGCTAGCGGATTTATGGTGACAGTGTTTGTAGCGAATAGTGATTAATTCTGTGGGCAATAGCCAAGGGGGGGGGGTTGTTTGGGGGAAGAGACCAAACAGCAAGGAGTTGACGGAGCCACAACCTCATCTCTGACTGTACCGCCTCGTCGCTATCAAAATGAAGTCCTCTAAAGTGTTAGGTGTTCTCTAAGTTCTGGAAACAGATGAAAATCGGGTAGGGACAAGTCGGGACTGTATGGGGGATGAATCCAAAGAGTCGGATTGTTGCAGATGTCGCAGCGCTTGTGTGTAGTCTGGCATTGTCATGCTGAAGAAGGGTGTGCTCCATTTGTGGTCGACCTCTTCGAGTTCTAAATTCAGTTGCAACACGCTGTTTCTCACGAACCTATACAATTAAGTTACACATGGCCATATTAAGCTGCTACAATTCGGAGCCCTCTAGAGGTAGAGGGTTACACATGTGTAGACATCAAGAATATATATGTAGAATGTTACTAACGTTTGATTTACGTAAGAAGAGGTTTATTCTCGAAAGCAGTCGTGGGCATCCCTTGGTGACCCGCGGGGCCTGATTCACGCGCTTACTTAATTTCGCGGCCCGCCTCGTCATGTAACGTGACAACAGTGCTCCTAGCGCATGAAGTAAAAACTATACCATCTGTGACGTTAATGTACCTTGGGTAACGCACAGATATCAATAGCACTCCTTTCTCGAAACACCACGTCAACTAATTATGTGTCAGACGCGTTCTTTGAGAGTATATTCATTTTATGTTCACGCCATCTTCAGATGTTTACATTTATTTACGCATCATGAACGATCTTTCTTTACTTACGACGTTTTACATAAGCTGTCTAAAAAATTTCAGTTACAAAATGCCGTGGCGTCTCGCTCTCGTTTCCATGTTCTTGCACGCGCTGGACTGAAACTAAAGCCTAGTTTACACGACGACACTAGGTTGCAGGCAACTGCACTACAGGCCACTGCGCATGCGCGCCGCGCGTTTGCGCAACTCGTCGGTGAAACTAAACAGTTGGCGTGTTACAACTTTGGCGACACTAGTTGCATGAGTTTTGAGGTTATGTGTGTTCGTAGAGTTTAGAGAAACTAAAATATGAAGTGGGGAAGGGAGAATAATGTTCGCTTTTTGGATATCTATGCTTTGCATAGGTGTTTGTGGGATTTCAGTGATGCTGATCACAAAAATAAGCAACATACTTCTGCTCCTGAGACTGTCATGTGCGATCAGAACATAGATAGTTTGAAAATATCTGAGCTGCAGGGCAAAATTTATTGAATTAGGAGCACATATACAACTGAATTATGAAAAATACAAGCAAATGTAATTCTAGCTGTAGAAATGCTCTTGTCTACAAGACTAAAATCCCATCGTTCAAGTTGGCCCACTCTTTTTTTTAAGGAATATTGTTGAGTGGAGGAAAGGCTACGCAAATCAAGAACTTACATTCTTGATTCAGTATTCATCTATTTAAAACGTCGCAGCAGTGCTCCCCATTCACATATGTTTGACTTTTGAAATATTGTCACTGTACAGATCTATCTTCAAGAGAGTAGTTTGCAGACCATTCTATTCTTAATGCGGCCTGCTTCGAATAATTACTGCTGTTAATGTTAATAATTATTACTGTTAATACTTATTGGTGTTAATGAAAAAGCGTCATCATCAAATAAAACCGCATCTTATAGCATGCCGAGTGTTCTTGATTGTAATGCATGCAAAGTGCGACAGTGCTTCATGAATTACAATATCTTTATTCCTTATCGCATAATTAACTCTATTTAGAAGTAACGTTAACAGTTCTGATGACATTCTAAGATAATTAAAAGAACTTCTTGGATCTTACGTTATAAATTATTTCAGCAAGGATGCTGAGCAACCGAGCTGACGTCTTTTCTTCATCCAGTCACGAATCCAAACACGTTTCTTATTTTTTTCTTATGCAGCGATTCCACGCAACAAGCTTGAACTCCATCACAACTCGTGCGACGTGCAGCTGCAAAACTTTCATTTCAGACACGACTCAGGAATCCACAAAACGACGAAACTGAAGTATATACTGGATTCGTCGTGTCTACAGCCAAATATGAAACCATATACGTGCAACTCATTCCACGCAACGAGTGGAGCAACCCAATTTTGACGTGTAAACTAGGCTTAATCGCGGGCCGGATACGGCTAGTGGGTCGCGGGTTGCCCACCCGTCTCTAAAATGGTTCAAATGGCTCTGAGCACTATGGGACTTAACTTCTGAGGTTATCAGTCCCCTAGAAGTTAGAACTACTTAAACCTAACTAACCTAAGGACATCACACACATCCATGCCCGAGGCAGGATTCGAACCTGCGACCGTAGAGGTCACTCGGTTCCAGACTGTAGCGCCTAGAACCGCTCGGCCACCCCGGCCGGCTACCCGTCTCTAAAGGGATTACGAAGATGCCATTTCAGAAATTAATGTTGACTATTAGCTTTCTCAAAGTGTTCTTCAGAATAAGAGCCTCTCGAGCATTGCGAAAACAGTGCCGTTCAGTTGGGGGGACAATATGTTAGCGGGGTGGCGGTCGCCGACAGCTTGTGCGGCCCTCCTCGCTCCACAGCCGTTACGCAAACTGGCCACGAGCACCTGCAAACAGAACTTTCTTTGCTTTCCTGCCAACACCGAACGGCCAAACGTCGTGAGCCACGAGGCATCACATTACAGCCACGCAAGATTAGCAGCAACGTTTCCCGTCTTAACGCTTGCGCAAGATGAATGATTAAGTGGTGTCGTCTTTGCCAGTCTAACGGTAGAAGCTTCGACGAGGAATGGCAGCGGACTAAGCGGAAGAAACATACATGCATCAGACTGGTGGGAAATAACAGTTTTCACTTTACTAGAAAGCTAGATAGATATTTAAACCATAGTAAATCAATTCTAATATCCTAAAGAGGAGCAAAAGACGTATGACCATGTTACGAATGAAACAAAATCAGAAAGTCAGAAGGACTTTTACAGTCTATGATCAGATACACTGAAGTCGATGACTAGTCACTATCTCGAACTCAAACCTCGTGAGCCCTTTTGGTGGATTGTCTTGGGACAGGATGTAATGGTAAGGAATGACTGACTGACTCCGTCCGAACCGGCCTCGGAGGCCCAACGGTACGACCGACCGCCGCGTCATCCTCAGAACATAGGCGTCACCGGCTGCCGATGTGGAGGGGCATGTAATCAGTACACCGCTCTCCCGGCCGCTGTCAGTTTTCGTAATTGGAGCCACAACTTGTCAGACAATTTGATCCAATGACGCACTTGATTTCTCGCTGTGCAGGTATATAAATTCACAGAAGCATTTATAGCTAATAATCAAGCCTTCTGCGGCGACGGGGCCCTGTGATAGTCTATGAAATCACTATGAAATATAAAATGTAGATGGAAAAACAGAAGACAGATGCAAATATTGCGACAAGCTCTGTCGTTATGTATTGGCATCGAGAGTGCGCCATCATCTCAAGGAATGCCATATATATGTATATATATACAGGGTGAGTCACCTAACGTTACCGCTGCATATATTTCGTAAACCACATCAAATACAGACGAATCGATTCTACAGACCGAACGTGAGGAGAGGGGTTGTGTAATTGGTTAATACAAACCATACAAAAATGCACGGAAGTATGTTTTTTAACACAAACCTACGTTTTTTTAAATGGAACCCAGTTAGTTTTGTTAACAAATCTGAAAATATAAACAAATACGTAATCAGTGCCATTTGTTGCATTGTAAAATGTTAATTACACCCGGAGATATTGTAACCTAAAGTTGACGCTTGAGTACCACTCCTCCGCTGTTCGATCGTGTGTATCGGAGAGCACCGAATTACGTAGGGATCCAAAGGGAACGGTGATGGACCTTAGGTACAGAAGAGACTGGAACAGTACATTTTTATTGGTCTTTTTCACTGACGCACATGTACATTACCATGAGGGGTAAGGTACACGTACACACGTGGTTTCCGTTTTCAATTACGGAGTGGAATAGAGTGTGTCCCGACATGTCAGGCCAATAGATGTTCAATGTAGTGGCCATAATTTGCTGCACACAATTGCAATATCTGGCGTAATGAATGTCGTACACGCCGCAGTACATGTGGTATAATGTCGCCGCAGGCTGCCACAATAGGTTGTTTCATATCCTCTGGGGTTTTAGGCACATCACGGTACACATTCTCCTTTAACGTACCCCACAGAAAGAAGTCTAGAGGTGTAAGATAAGGAGAAACACGGTCGTCATCGTAAACATGTCCCTGCAGATGCTGCTCGCCGACCGTGGCCCGTGTTTGTTACAACACGCAACTGAACGTCGGAGGTTTCAAGCGTCAACTTTAGGTTACAATATCTCCGAATGTAATTAACACTTTACAATGCAACAAACGGCACTGATTACGTATTTGTTTATATGTTCAGATGTGCTAACAAAACTGATGTGGTTTACGAAATAATATATCCAGCGGTAACGTTAGGTGACTCATCCTATATATATATATATATATATATATATATATATATATATATATATATATATATATATATATATATACAGTCGTAAATAGAAGGTGAAAGAAATGGTGCCGAACCTACACCTTCTAAATCAGCAAATACAACGTGGTCTGCAGAGGCATCTGAGCTGACTAACACGCCTTTGCTCATATAGTCTTCTCCCAATCTGTCTACAGCTGTCACAGGCGTAAAAGTTCATGGAAGTACTGCCAGAGCGGTGTATGCTGTTCAGTGTACCGTTTTCACAGTTAGAATCTGAATACTGGCGAGCTGCCTTCTATAACATACGACCTAATTATGAGCCACCTAAACGTCATGCACTTCGAGGAAGCTTTCTAGAGGCTGAATAGCAGCGTGTGTGTGCTGCTATCATGTAGAAGATCCAGTGGTCACATTCTAATGAACAATTTATTCTACTCCTACACTTTTTACTTATTTGGATTTTGTTTAATACTTACAACAGTGCCATCGCTCACATAAAATACCGTACGTAACGAAAAGAGGTACCACATGAATCAAAGAGAAATTTATTAATACCGTTGCCAGCCCAATTGGGCACTCTCTGTCCAATACCTCATCGATAATGCGGACAGCAATGAATACGTGCCGGCCGCAGTGGCCATGCGGTTCTAGGCGCGTCAGTCTGGAACCGCGTGACCGCTACGGTCGCAGGTTCGAATGCTGCCTCGGGCATGGATGTGTGTGATGTCCTTAGGTTAGTTAGGTTTAAGTAGTTCTAAGTTCTAGGGGACTGATGACCACAGATGTTAAGTCCCATAGTGCTCAGAGCCATTAAAAAAATGAATACGTAACCGTTTGGTTGTACATCTGGTAACAGATGGTTGTCTCACGTTTCGGACAACGTAATACGTTACAAATAATACTGTACAAAGAAAGCAACGGTTAATACTCATATATGTTAATTTGGGAAAGATATTTTTAAATAGTAGTTGAATGGTCTATGATTTACCGGAGGTAGCTCTTTTGTTGCGATATTAATCTACGTAACCTCAGACTAAAATTTACTTTCGTGCATTATTTTCCTGAATACTAGAAGCTACGTACTTTGAGTAGAATGTAATTGCTATGAACATTTACTGCCTCAAATAAGCAACTATTGGCTTTCAACAAGTTGGAAACGCCGAAATTCTAACATTGCCAGTACATCATAACATTATTACAATAGACGCAGATATGAATTACGTGAAATTATTTTTTTCTGTTCTTGGAGTTGGATCTACCTCGATTATTTTAAGTTACGTTACTTTACTTTGTCCTTAATCAGTTAGCAAGAATGACTTTGCCTCTAAATATTATTGAACGACATTGTTATTTTGTTGGGGCTTTATTATTAATTACTTTCAGTTATCTTTTAGCAAATGAACAAAACTGGCAATGATAAACTTTTAATACATTTCTTTTAACTATTTAAACAACGGCATTCCTCTGGTATTCAGTAACTGGAGAGGAATGGGACTCTAAATAGGTGATAATGACTGAGGACAATGACAAGATCAGGTACCTACAGTTTTTACGTACAGAACTTATTACTGAAATAAAAATCCACTGAGAACGTTGCTAGGTAACGCCCCACAAAGTTTCTAACGTGAACTAAAATAAAACAACCTTACAGTTTGTTGCAGTTGTTGAGTTGTCGTCTTCTTGTATTCTACAATGCTCTCATTGCTCCATGTAACATTGTGGGCACACCTTGGTTCGTAATAACCAGTTATGGCGCAGGATCTTGATATTGTTTGAGCCTCTGACCTCTGCCCACACTCATCACGCTCTTGGTGCCTCGCTAGTAACAATCGCGCCTCACATAAGCCCGACAGTGCCGCCATTTGCGCGTGTTCACTCTCATGTCTCACAACAAGTTAAGTCTCCAGTGCGCTCGGCTGACACTTGCGTCCAGAGACAGCACTCCTACACAAGTCTTTGCTCTCTGTCAACGATATTGCTTTTCCTAACGGCATTAACCCAGTATAAACACATCATAATACAAAATAATTTATACACTTCTAATTAGCGCATATTATTTAAAGATCTACAGACTAAAAAAATACATCATACACTCCTGGAAATGGAAAAAAGAACACATTGACACCGGTGTGTCAGACCCACCATACTTGCTCCGGACACTGCGAGAGGGCTGTACAAGCAATGATCACACGCACGGCACAGCGGACACACCAGGAACCGCGGTGTTGGCCGTCGAATGGCGCTAGCTGCGCAGCATTTATGCACGCCGCCGTCAGTGTCAGCCAGTTTGCCGTGGCATACAAAGCTCAATCGCAGTCTTTAACACTGGTAGCATGCCGCGACAGCGTGGACGTGAACCGTAGGTGCAGTTGACGGACTTTGAGCGAGGGCGTATAGTGGGCATGCGGGAGGCCGGGTGGACGTACCGCCGAATTGCTCAACACGTGGGGCGTGAGGTCTCCACAGTACATCGATTTTGTCGCCAGTGGTCGGCGGAATGTGCACGTGCCCGTCGACCTGGGACCGGACCGCAGCAACGCACGGATGCACGCCAAGACCGTAGGATCCTACGCAGTGCCGTAGGGGACCGCACCGCCACTTCCCAGCAAATTAGGGACACTGTTGCTCCTGGGGTATCGGCGAGGACCATTCGCAACCGTCTCCATGAAGCTGGGCTACGGTCCCGCACACCGTTAGGCCGTCTTCCGCTCACGCCCCAACATCGTGCAGCCCGCCTCCAGTGGTGTCGCGACAGGCGTGAATGGAGGGACGAATGGAGACGTGTCGTCTTCAGCGATGAGAGTCGCTTCTGCCTTGGTGTCAATGATGGTCGTATGCGTGTTTGGCGCCGTGCAGGTGAGCGCCACAATCAGGACTGCATACGACCGAGGCACACAGGGCCAACACCCGGCATCATGGTGTGGGGAGCGATCTCCTACACTGACCGTACACCACTGGTGATCGTCGAGGGGACACTGAATAGTGCACGGTACATCCAAACCGTCATCGAACCCATCGTTCTACCATTCCTAGACCGGCAAGGGAACTTGCTGTTCCAACAGGACAATGCACGTCCGCATGTATCCCGTGCCACCCAACGTGCTCTAGAAGGTGTAAGTCAACTACCCTGGCCAGCAAGATCTCCGGATCTGTCCCCCATTGAGCATGTTTGGGACTGGATGAAGCGTCGTCTCACGCGGTCTGCACGTCCAGCACGAACGCAAGTCCAACTGAGGCGCCAGGTGGAAATGGCATGGCAAGCCGTTCCACAGGACTACATCCAGCATCTCTACGATCGTCTCCATGGGAGAATAGCAGCCTGCATTGTTGCGAAAGGTACTAGTGCCGACATTGTGCATGCTCTATTGCCTGTGTCTATGTGCCTGTGGTTCTGTCAGTGTGATCATGTGATGTATCTAACCCCAGGAATGTGTCAATAAAGTTTCCCTTCCTGGGACAATGAATTCACGGTGTTCTTATTTCAATTTCCAGGAGTGTATTTACAGTAAGCATAATGGGCAAACGCTTGTATTATAGTGACGCAAACTGTGACTGGCAGGACGGATGTTGGGGGACAGTTTGGTTAATTTAATGATAACCACTCTACATCAAGTATTTTACAAGAGCAGGCGTCCTGGAGAGCAAAAGGAAAGTGCTGAATATTGTGCGGATAATATCACCGACGTTATCGGTGGGAAAGGCAATGAAAGGTTTGTCTGCTGTTATGACAGGCAGTGCTCGAAATATGCTCGCTGCGGGCAACATTTTATACTAACGATATCCACATATCGCCAGCGCCAGGTTGCGCAGTGCGCAGTATCGACCTACTGATGTTGGGTTGGGTTGTTTGGGAGGAGTCCAAACAGCGAGGCCATCGGTTTCATCGGATTAGGGAAGGAAGTCGGCCGTGCCATTTCAAAGGAACCATCCCGGCATTTGCCTGGAGCGATTTAGGGAACTCACGGAAAACCTAAATCAGGATGGCCGGACGCAGGATTGAACCGTCGTCCTCCCGAATGTCTACTGATGTAAGATGTTATGGATTTAGCATTACTTCATGAAATTAATCGTGCGACCAAAAAGATAAATAAATCTTTGAAGTACAGCCATGTTCGCAATGTAATATTAGAGGATAAGAAGAAAGAGAAACACAGTGTATCATGTGTCATACTCAAAGTTCCGTGTCGAATGCTATGAGCTAATGCAGTAAAATGTTTTTATAGCTTGTTAAAGAACATGGAAGCTATACTGCAAACAACTGTTTGTCACAATGTGCAATACGCCAAGACCGCCATCCTAGAGGATGAGACAGAGCGAGAAACTGGAAAAGATTTTGCGGTTACTGAAACCTATGCATGACTCTATAAAGCGAGCAGGTGCAGAAAATACCATATTTTCGGAAGAACACGAACTTTTTATTGTGAGTTTAGCTAACGTAGAAGCAGTGCTGAAGGAGAGTAAAATAGTTTATGCAAAAGACCGATAAATTATGAAAGCTGTCATGAGACGTAGGAAAGAGTTTACGCTCAAAACGATCCACGCAGTATTAAACCTTCTGAATCTACGGTATAAGGAAGGAACTCTTACTGTAAATAAGGAAAACCGAGCTGAGAACAATGTAGCAACACTAATTAATTTGTTTCATCTTGATTCAGAAATTACTTCGGCTAATCCAGCGGGATTTAGAACTGTTGTTGCTAACTTTTCGAAAAATTCTCTTCTGGTTGATGCCTGATCCGTTTCTCCACCGAGCTAGTGGCGAGGACCGTACAGTGAACAGCTTTTGTACGCTTTGGTATCCAGAATTTTAAATGCAGTTGTTCCGCTCATGGTCGGATTCACAAGGAAGTCCGAAACAGGATGGCTCCAGAATGAACGGAAAAACTGGTGCCAGCGCACTGGAACCTCAGATACAATTTTGATCTACCATATATCCAAGGTTCTCCATAAAATACATTTCTTTCACCTGATGAGGAACCAATGTAATGACCGTCTGTATATTGCCAACTGAGTCAATAATTTTGTAAATTTACTTGATGTATCAAGTGAGCTCTCTGTTCAAGCTACGAGGAATTGCTATAATCTTTTGTTTGTAGCAGTTATGTCTTCCAGTACACGAGTAAAACAGTTGTCATGAATAATGGAGAAAAGCTCACTTTAAACAACGCTTTTAGATTTAAAACATTTATTTGTCTGTAAATTCTGCACCTGAAATATGGAAAATAAACTCCATAAATAATTTTCTTATGATATTATATTTCCACAGCCCATGCACTGTGTCATTAAAACAAACTATTAAAGGGATTTAAACCAGACTGTTACTAAAACCATTATTGCTGGACCATTTTAAGCCACCAGCACATCCCTTCTAATGCATGTTCCCGCTTGTTTCCTTGGCGTTAGACATCGAGTGAGTTTATTTCATTAGGATAATTTAGATGTTTAGTTAGTCAGTGTAGTACTGTGTCTAAGTTGTTATGGATGATCATCTGACTTAAAGTAATAGAGAGAGTGGAACCCGGAGTCCGTTCAGAGCAAAAGCCTCCCGAGTAATTCCAAGCAACACGACGAGATAGGGGTGTTACGCAGTCTTGTTCCACAGTCGTGAGAAATTTGGGTTTTAACACAGTCTGATGCTCAAGAATTTAACACCACTACCTCTTCTCTCTCTGCAGATGAATATATACATTCTTGAAGCACCAGGATTCGAATTTACTAGCTGTCCCTGGAATTCCAGTAGAGTAGCTTAGCGACCTTGGCTTTGGAGGCAGATTTTGCTCGTAACTTGACATGTCCTAGAAACGACTTAAAGTAAACCTGTCATCAACCAGAAAGTTCGTTGCAACACCGCAGCACTCCAAGAAGATAATTAAAAAGTTTTCGAAATCCTCAGTGTATTTTGGCCGCACCTGCCATTTGCGATCCAATGTTACTGTTGCAGGTCAGATTGAAAGTCCAGTATGTCCGGAGTGGCTGTGGTTATCGAAAAGTGAGTGAAATGATCCACGTGCGAAGTATACGACCGGTACCTGGATATTGGGAACATGTGAGAGTCCGGCAGGAAAATAAGATTCAGATCAATAATGATAGGGCTCGTTCTGGTAATTAAAGCCAAGTTTTTCCTCGTCCACGACCAAATTGCATTTTGGTCACAACGGGTGAATCAGAGTGTGACGGCATCTGATACTGGGAATTTCTAAAGAGAGGGTCTGATATTAGATTCATGTTGTGTAACTTCTCTATAGTTAGCACCTTTCCGTAGTTTACATCCAGCCAAATGGATTTGACATCAGTTGGCAGGAATTTTTGAAGAACATTCAGCCAAATCCTACCCCAGTTTGTTGATGGGAAGCTCCTGTAAAATGTTTATACAGGGTGAATTCTGAAACGCTTGTTGGTGTAAAAAAAGTCGTCGAAAGGCGGAGGGATACCTCCTCCATGCAGCTTACCATAATGAAATATGATTGTACATAAGGCAACATGAGTTCTTTTTCAGGCTTTAATGTTGGCTGAGAGATATCGACTGAGCTGGAGGAGTGGAAAAAGGTTTTAGTCAAAATGATTCAAATGGCTCTGAGCACTATGGGACATAATATCTGAAGTCATCAGTCCCCTAGACTTAGAACTACGTAAACCTAACTAACCTAAGGACATCACACACATCCATGCCCGAGGCAGGATTCGAACCTGCAATTGTAGCAGCCGCGTGGTTCTCGACTGAAGTCCCTAGAACCGCTCGGCCACAGCGGGCAGCAAGGTTTTAGTCACAAAATTTCTAACAGCTGATCAGAAACTGAAAATAGTTATGGCGAAAATAATACTGAAATGCACTAACCTAAACCGCCTTTGAGAATAGTTGTAGCTGTTGTTAGGAAGGGTAACTGGAATATGTTAGACGATTGCCCATATTGCCCAAGCAGAAGCTGACAGTTTTTGTTTCGCCATGTTGACTGGAATGGTGTAAACTGATGCAACGTGGTGGAGGTTAGCTAAAAAATAGATGTTAATGACATGGACCATCTGCTGTCTGTCATTATGCCGTAGATGATGCTCTCGTAAAGTTTTGCAAAAGGGACTACATTTTGTTCACCCAGTTTATGTGTAAAATATCCTTCCGTTTTCCTGAGATGTGTATCTCCGGAACATGATGTTTGGGAGCTGGAAAAGACCGCTACATCAAAACTCTAATCATTAAGTGCATAGCATGTTATGACTTCGGTATTAATGCCCTGTAAACATTCTTCTATGTATGAAAATTGTCCCATAATTGAACAATAACGCCATCTGACTACTTTAAAGAAATATGCTGCAGTCAACCAACTTTCAAATCGCAACGTTAAAATAAACGGGCTTTCAACGTAACTTCAATCAAGATAAATTCCAGAAAAAATCTCCAGCTGTTCGAAAATAACCTATCGGTGTTCGTGTATCACTCCTTATAGGAATAATATGTGAAATCCAGATGTTATTTCACACTATATTTTCTAACACGTAATGAATGGATAAAGATACATCTGAAAGCAAAATCTTAAAGTCTTCGACGCAACATAACGTGGCTCAAAGATCTACTGTGAGCCACACTTACCTTATTTAGATGTAAATTATATCCAGATTCAGGAAATATAGTATCTGCTGAAGCCAGTTCAAGAAATATTTAAAATAGATTGCATGTGAAAATGGTGCTTTCACGAACAAATGCTTACGTGAGCACATGTACGGATGAGCATTAAATATAGGGTTGAAAGATAACTTCATGAGAAAATGAATTCATGAGGAAATTGAATTTTTAACTATTGTCTTATTAAAGAAGTGGATACAAAAGCTCGTAAAAATATATAATAATATCCTCCTACGGACTACGTGTACTTGCAGAACCACACATTTACAGAAGACAGAAAAATAACACCATATTCATAATAATCCCCGTAATATTATTTAATGAGTGGGAAAGTATTACGATAAGCAACTGTTATGCTCGCATGACCCAATGAATGGCAGATATTGATCCCCACGTTGAACAGTTAGAATAACAAAGACCAGCATGATACAAAACTGCAGAACTTGTCCCATAAATAGTCCTGAAAAATCACAAAATATATAATTACAGAAGTACAGCGCGAGCGGGGTACCATGTCACCAATCATAATGGGTGATGCAGCTGCAATTTGTCCATCTCAGTTGCTGTTGTTATTGTGGCCTTCAGCCCGAAGAATGGTTTGATGCAGCTCTCCATACTACTCTATCCTGTGCAAGTCTCTTCATCTCCGAATAACTACTTCAACCTACATCCCCATGATTACTGTATTCATTTCTTGGTCTCCCTCTACAGTACCCCCCCCCCCCCCCCCCCACTCCTCCCATACACGCGTAAACACTTCCTTCCAATACTAAATTAGTGATCCCTTGGTGTCTCAGAATGTGTCTTATCAAGTGACTCCTTCTCTTCCCTCAAGTTATGCCACAAACTTCTTTTCTCTACAGTTGTATTCAGTGCCTCCCCATCGGTTACATGATCTACTCAACTACTCGTCGGAATTTTTCTGTACTCCCACATTTCAAAACTTGAATTTTAATCTTGTCTGAACTGTTTATTGTCAACTCTTCACTTCCATACAAGGCTACACCCCAGACAATTATTTTCAGGAAATATTTCCATACACTTAAATATACACTCCTGGAAATGGAAAAAAGAACACATTGACACCGGTGTGTCAGACCCACCATACTTGCTCCGGACACTGCCAGAGGGCTGTACAAGCAATGATCACACGCACGGCACAGCGGACACACCAGGAACCGCGGTGTTGGCCGTCGAATGGCGCTAGCTGCGCATCATTTGTGCACCGCCGCCGTCAGTGTCAGGCAGTTTGCCGTGGCATACGGAGCTCCATCGCAGTCTTTAACACTGGTAGCATGCCGCGACAGCGTGGACGTGAACCGTATGTGCAGTTGACGGACTTTGAGCGAGGGCGTATAGTGGGCATGCGGGAGGCCGGGTGGACGTACCGCCGAATTGCTCAACACGTGGGGTGTGAGGTCTCCACAGTACATCGATGTTGTCGCCAGTGGTCGGCGGAAGGTGCACGTGCCCGTCGACCTGGCACCGGACCGCAGCGACGCACGGATGCACGCCAAGACCGTAGGATCCTACGCAGTGCCGTAGGGGACCGCACCGCCACTTCCCAGCAAATTAGGGATACTGTTGCTCCTGGGGTATCGGCGAGGACCATTCGCAACCGTCTCCATGAAGCTGGGCTACGGTCCCGCACACCGTTAGACCGTCTTCCGCTCACGCCCCAACATCGTGCAGCCCGCCTCCAGTGGTGTCGCGACAGGCGTGAATGGAGGGACGAATGGAGACGTGTCGTCTTCAGCGATGAGAGTCGCTTCTGCCTTGGTGCCAATGATGGTCGTATGCGTGTTTGGCGCCGTGCAGGTGAGCGCCACAATCAGGACTGCATACGACCGAGGCATACAGGGCCAACACCCGGCATCATGGTGTGGGGAGCGATCTCCTACACTGGCCGTACACCACTGGTGATCGTCGAGGGGACACTGAATAGTGCACGGTACATCCAAACCGTCATCGAACCCAACGTTCTACCATTCCTAGACCGGCAAGGGAACTTGCTGTACCAACAGGACAATGCACGTCCGCATGTATCCCGTGCCACCCAACGTGCTCTAGAAGGTGTAAGTCAACTACCCTGGCCAGCAAGATCTCCGGATCTGTCCCCCTTTGAGCATGTTTGGGACTGGATGAAGCGTCGTCTCACGCCGTCTGCACGTCCAGCACGAACGCTGGTCCAACTGAGGCGCCAGGTGGAAATGGCATGGCAAGCCGTTCCACAGGACTACATCCAGCATCTCTACGATCGTCTCCATGGGAGAATAGCAGCCTGCATTGCTGCGAAAGGTGGATATACACTGTACTAGTGCCGACATTGTGCATGCTCTGTTGCCTGTGTCTATGTGCCTGTGGTTCTGTCAGTGTGATCATGTGATGTATCTGACCCCAGGAATGTGTCAATAAAGTTTCCCCTTCCTGGGACAATGAATTCACGGTGTTCTTATTTAAATTTCCAGGAGTGTATATTCGATGTTAACAAATTTCTCTTTTTTCTTTTCTTTTTTCTAGACATTGCCAGTCTACATTTTATACCCTTTCTACTTCGGCCATCATCAGTTATTTTATTGTCCAAATAGCAAAACTCATCTACTACTTTTAGTGTCTCGTTTCCTGATCTAATTCCCTCGGCATAGACTGATTTGATTCGACTATATTACGTTATCCTTGTTTTGATTTTTCTTATGTCTTATATCTTCCTTTCAAGACACTTTCCATTCCGTTCAACTGCTCTTCCAAGTCCTTTGCTGTCGCTGGCAGAATTACGGTGTCATTGGCAAACCTTAAAGTTTGTATATCTTCCCTCTGAACTTTAATTTTCTCTCCAAATTTTCTTTTGATTTCCTTTACTGCTTGCTCAACGCCAAGATTGAATAGTATCGGGGAGGCTATCCCAATCTCTTCTCAGCTATTCCTACCTTTCACGCCCGTCGACTCTTACAACTACTGTCTGGTTTCTGTACAAGATGTATACAACCTTTCGCTCCCTATTTTTTTTTTTACCCCTATTACCTTCAGAATTTCAAAGAGTGTGTTCCTGTCGACACTGTCAAAAGCTTTCTCCAAATCCACACAAGTTATGAACGTATGTTTGCCTTTCCTTAACATATCATGTAAGATGCGTTGTAGGGTCAGTATGATCTCGCGTTTCCTACATTCAAACTGATTTTTCCCGTGTCGGCTTTTACTAGTTTTTCTATTCTTCTGTAAATAACTCGAGCCAGTATTTTGCAAAATATGACTTATTAAGCTGATAATTTGGTAATATTCACACCCTTCAGCACCTGCTTTGTTTGGAGTTATTACATCCTTCTTGAAGTCTGAGGGTATTACGCCTGTCTATTAAGTCTTGCATACCAAATGGAATAGTGTCATTATGGCTGACTCTCCCAAGGATATCAGTAGTTCTGAGGTAATGTCAACTATTCCCAAAGCCTTGTTTCGACTTAGGTCTTTCAGTGCCCCGTCAAATTCTTCTCGCAGTATCATATCTTCTGTCTCGTCTTCATTTACGTCCTCTACTATTTCTGTAACATTGCCTTCAAGTACATTTTGCTTGTGTGGTCGTTCTGTATATCCCACGTCTCAGCTTTGCCTTCTTTCTTTAGTACTGGTTTTCCATCTGAGCTCCCATTAGTACATAGATGTTTTTCTTTTTTGCAAATGTCTCATTAATTTTCCTACAGGATTTATCTGTCTTTCCCTTAATTATATACGGTTCTATATCCTTACATTTGTTCTCTGGATATTCCTCCTTAGCCATTTTGCATTTCCAGTCAATCTCGTTTTTTAGATGTTTGTATTCCCTTCGGCATTTGCTGCATTTTTATAAGTTCTCGTTTCGTCAGTTCAATACTATATCTCCTATGATATCCAAAGATTTCTGCTAGATATTGTCTTTTTATCTATTTGATCCCCTACTGTCTTCACTATTTCACCTCTCAAAGCTGCCCATCCGTCTTCTACTGTATCCCTTTCCCTTGTTCTAGTCAATTGTTGCCTAATGCCCTCTCTGAAACCCTCAATAATCTCTGGTTCCTTTAACTTATCCAAGCCCATTTCCTTAATTTCCTACATTTTTTGCAGTTTCTTAAGTTTTAATCTACAGTTCATAAGCAATAAATGTGCGCAGAGTACACAACTGCCACTGAAAACGACATGCAGTTAACATCTGATTCATCAATCTCCATCTTTCCATAACGTAATCAATGTAAAGCCTTCCAGCGTCCCCAGTTGTCTTCCATGGATGCAGTATCTCAAGAAAAATATCTGTGCGTTACAAGTCGGCAGCAGGCAGAAATTAACAGCTCAAAGAGGAAGAAGCCAAGAGAGTGTATGTCTGGAAGATCACGTTGCCCTATCGAACTGATGTTACCGCACCAACTAATATTATTCCCTTAAACGCCCAAGAAACTGGTATAGGCATGCATATTCAAATACAGAGACATGTAAACAGGCAGAATACGGCGCTGCGGTCAGCAACGCCTATATAAGACAAGTGTCTGGCGCAGTTGTTAGATTGGTTACTGCTGCTACAATGGCAGGTTATCAAGATTTATGGAGTTTGAACGTGATGTTTTACTCGGCTCACGAGCGACGGGACAAAGCATCTCCGAGATGTGTGGGATTTTCCCGTACGACCATTTCACGAGTATACCGTGAAAATCTGAAATCCGATAAACATCAAATCTCCGACGACCAACGACGACTGAAGAGAGTCGTTCAACGTGACAGAAGTGCAACCCTTCCGTAAACTGCTGCAGATTTCAATGCTGGCCATCAGCAAGTGTCAGCGTGCGAACCATTCAACGAAACATCATCGATATGGGCTTTCGGAACCGAAGGCCCACTCATGTACCCGTGATGACTGCACGACACAAGGCTTTACTCCTCGCCTGAGCCCATCAACACCGACATTGGACTTTTGATGACTGGAAACATGTTTCCTGGTAGGACGAGTTTCGTTTCAAATTGTACCGAGCGAATGAACGTGTACGGGTATGGAGACAACCTTATGAATCGATGGACCCTGCATGTCAGCAGGTGAGCCGGCCGCTGTGGCCGAGCGGTTCTAAGCGCTTCAGTCCGGAACCGCGCTGCTGCTACGGTCGTAGGTTCGAATCCTGCCTCGGGCATGGATGTGTGTGATGTCGTTAGGTTAGTTAGATTTAAGTAGTTCTAAGTCTAGGGGACTGATGACCTCAGATATTAAGTCCCATAGTGCTTAGAGCCATTTGTCAGCAGGTGACTCTTCGAGCTGGTTGAGGCTCTGTAATGGTGTGGGGGGTGTGCAGTTAGAGTGATATGGGACCCCGGATACATCTAGATACGACTCCGACAGGTGACGCATACGTATGCATCCAGTCTGTTCACCTGCATCGATTCATGTTCATTGTGCATTCCGACGGACTTGGTTAATTCCAGCAGGACAATGCGACACCCCACACGCCCAGAAATGCTACAGAGTGGCTCCAGGAACATTCTCCTGAGTTTAAACACTTCCGCTGGTCGTCAAACTCCCAAGACATGAACATTGTTGAGCATATCTGGGATGACTTGCAACGTGCTGTTCGGATGAGATCTCCACCCCCTCGTACTCGTACGGATTTATGAACAGCCCTGCAGGATTCATGGTGTGAATTCCCTCCAGCACTACTTCAGACATTAGTAGAGTCCATTCCACGTCGTGCTGCGGCACTTCTGCGTGCTCGAGGGTGCCCTACAGGATATTAGGCAGGTGTACCAGTTTCTTTGGCCCTTCAGTGTATAATGCGTTTATGAGGTTTGTATCCTCGGCTGAGAATCTCCTTTGATATTTGTCAGGATTACTGTGGCCACTGGGTCCGTGAGGTAGAGAAATACGCAAACTACGAGTTATTAGCCATCACCCCTTATTTCTATGAAGGCTTTTATAATATGGTTCAAATGGCTCTGAGCACTATGGGACTCAACATCTTAGGTCATAAGTCCCCTAGAACTTAGAACTACTTAAACCTAACTAACCTAAGGACATCACACACACCCATGCCCGAGGCAGGATTCGAACCTGCGACTGTAGCAGTCCCGCGGTTCCGGACTGCAGCGCCAGAACCACTAGACTACCGCGGCCGGCCTTTTATAATAACGTGCACGCTATGCCGTCCCGTCATAACTGTGTGTGGCGACCTGGCACGAACAAATAGCCGGCCGGTGTGGTCGTGCGGTTCTAAGCGCTTCAGTTTGGAACCGCGTGACCGCTACGGTCGCAGGTTCGAACCCTGCCTCGGGCATGGATGTGTGTGATGTCCTTAGGTTAGTTAGGTTTAAGTAGTTCTAAGTTCCAGGGGACTGATGACCTCAGTAGTTAAGTCCCATAGTGCTCAGAGCCATTTGAACCATTTGAACGAACAAATACGGATTTGTCAATACTCCAGTGTGAGTCGAAAAAGACGTAATTACGCGTCGGAACCACGCGCGTTGGAAACTATTCCGCCCGTGCTGGCGGCCAGCGACGCGACACGACTACGGTGTGTGTGAGACGATTTGCGGCCGGCGTATAGTCACACCGCATTTCGTCGGCATTCCACTATAACGCCAACTCGCATTCGTACCCGCACACGTGTCCGCAGAATGAAACATTGACTATGAGTAGGGTCTTTGAGCCATACAAGTGATCAACAGCTCGCTTATGAGTATCTGACATGGAAATTGTATACATCAGACGTCTTCCACGGCCATTGCGGTTGGTGGTTGGTTTGTCCACGCCCCGTGTGGTAGCAGAGCTGCTTTTTCCTATTGATGATGGCGTCTGCATTTACATCTATATCTGCATAGGTATTCAGCAAGCCAGCATGGCTAAGTGTAGCTTGTACCACTACTAGTAATTTGCTTCCTTGTTCCTTTTGCAAACAGATCGATGGAAGAAAGACCTTCTATGTGCCTCCGTATCGGCCACAATTGTTCTTACCTTCACGGTCCTTACGCGAAATGTACTTTTGCGGCAGTGGAATCGTTCTGTAGTCAGCTTCAAATGCCGCTTCTCTCAATTTTCTCTTTAGTGTTTCGCGAAAAGAACGCCGTCTTCTCTCCATGGAATTCCATTTGAGTTCACAAAGCACTTCCGCAGTACTCGCGTATTGCTCGAACCTACCGGTAACAAATCTATCAGCATGCCTCTGAATCAAGAATGCGTCGAACTTGTGTTCTATACGCGGTCTCCTTTTCAGGTGGCCCACACTTCCCTAAAATTCTCCGAATAAACCCAAGTCAACCATTCGGCTCCCCTACTATCGTCCTTACGTGCCCGTTCCATTTCATATTAGTTTGTAACGTTACGCCTAGATATTTAATCGACGTGACTATGCCAAGCAGCACACTACTAATGTTGTAATCGAACATTATGGTAGTGTTTTTCCTACACTGCATTAATTAAAACGTTTCTAAATTTAGAACAAGCTGCCATTCATCATACCAACAAAAGATTTTGTTTTAATTATCTTGCATCCTTCTACAGCCATTCAGTAACGATATCTTGCCACGTACCACAGCAACAGCAAACAGCGCGGCCTCCTGTTCACCTTGTCCGTCGGATCATAATAAAAGCGGTTTTATTACACTTCGCTGGAGCACTGGTGACGATATTGTTGTTTCTGATGAACAATCGCCGGCGAACACAACGTACTGAATTCTGTTACTTAAGTAGTCTTCGAGCCACTCACATACGAGTATTTGGTAACCTAATCCGTATGCTCGTACCATCGATAGCAGTATGCAGTGGGGCAACGAGTGAAACGCTTTTCGGAAATCTAGGAATATGAAATCTGCCTGTTGCTCTTCATCCATGGCTTGCAGAATATTATGTAAGAAAACGGCAAGCTGAATTTCGCACGTGAGATGCTTCCTATTGATATATCGATGCTGATTTGCGGAAGCAAGCTTTTCCGTCTAGTACGCTCTGTAAAACATAATTGGGATTCTATTCGGACCTGGTGACTGATTTGCTTTCAACTCTTTCAGTTGCTTCTCTATCCGAGTTATGCCTGTTACTGTGTCCTCTACACGGGAGTCTGTGCGACGCTCAGATAAACGTGAATAATTTCTTAAACGCGATATTTAAAACTTCAGCTTTCCTTTTGCTGTTCTAATGCCACACCAGGCTGGTCAACGAGTAACTGAATAGAAGCCTTCGACCTGCTTAGCGATTTTACGTAGCATCAGAATTTTGTCGGGTTTTCGGCAAGATCTTCTGTTAAGGTATGACGGTGAATATTGTTTTATGCTTCGCGCATCCACCTTTTATATACGCACAAATCTCTACTAACTTTTTTCTGTTGTCATTTCTGTTTTGAACCGAGGGCGCAACAGTTACTGCTTCCTCAGCATTTTCAATATTTTGTTATTAAACCACGGTGGGTCTTTTCTTTCCTCAGTCCAACTACTCTTCATTCTTCTCCAAATCACGATTCACTAGCAGTTTAAACTCTGTTCATAATTTCTCTACGTCCATTATACTGGAACCAAATGTTGTCCATTCATGGTTTTAAGTGGGACGCTAACAACTGCTGATCAGCTGTTTCTAGAAAAAATTCTTTCCTAGCCTTCATGATGGCTCTATTAGCTTTAGTAACCATTGTCGTTATGGTGACATCTTGATGGCTAATCCCTGTCTCTGTATTGACATTGTCGATAAGGTGAAACCTGTTTGTAGCTACAATGTCTAAAGTATTTCCATTACGTGTGGGCTCTCGAAATAGCTGCTCAAGACAGTTTTCGGAAAACTTGTTCAAAATTACTTCACAAAACTGTCTGCCCATACCACTTGAACCCATAGACGTTGCAGTCTGTCCTCGGTAGATTAAAATCGCCTCCAGGTAGTATTCCATGAGCTGGATATTTCCACGCGGCTGAACGTGGACTTCCTTTGAATGATTCTAAAGCTGTCAAGGCGGAATCAGGAGGCCGATAAACACGTCCTTGTAATTAACTTGAGTCACCTAGGCCTTTTACTCGCATCCAGACAACTTCCGAGTCACCTAGGCCTTTTACTCGCATCCAGACAACTTCCATAATCTCTTGATATTCCTGTATCTGTTGTTGCATTAGGCAAGGATCTGCTTCGTCAGCAGTAATGACTTTCACGTCAGTTACATATGCCTGCATTCCATATTTATGTCTGAGTAATGTGAAACACTCAAGGATGGAGGGCATGTGTCGTGGAAGTGGTTCAGTGGCCAACGCACATAACGTCGGCAACAGTGGATATCCCTGTTTCAGAACTCGTTGGAAGGTTATGAGACATGTGTGGAACTGATTGATCCTACTTTCGGTTTTGGTATGCAAGGTGCATCTCATTATAGTCTGGATTAAACGGGACTCGAAGCTGTTATGTCTGTAAGTACTGGTTTGGGAAGAAAACTCATGCGATCGGGGGCATTTTTAAAGTCTGAAAATGCGAGGGGCAAGGAATTTTTCACTTGCCCTGTCACTGATACAACTTCTGTCTGTAGTGTAAGAACCGTCGGAATTTATGCATTAAATGTCCACGTCTACAGCTTGAAATTAGCCTTCAGTACGACCTCCAACGACGAGAGCCACAGGCAAACAGTGATGTAGCCACCGAGCCACAGACTGAGACTTAAGGGTAATAATTAGACATATAGCGCCCATCTTTTCAGCCAACATGACTTGTATGTTTTCGTATACAACATTCCTAGCTAACTCATCAATGAAAGAACTTGGACTGAGAGACCAAGGGTAGCAACAGGGTTCATCTACATCTATACTCCGCAAACCACTCTTCAGTGCATGGTGGAAAGCACGAGGGTAAGTCAATTATTATCCGCAAAGTACCCTACTGCCCATTAAAATTGCTACACCATGGAGATGACGTGCTACAGGCGCGAAATTTAACCGACAGGAAGAAGATGCTGTGATACGCAAATGATTAGCTTTTCAGAGCATTCACACAAGGTTGGCGCCGGTGGCGACACCTACAACGTGCTGACATGAGGACAGTTTCCAACCGATTTCTCATACACAAACAGAAGTTGGCCGGCGTTGGCTGGTGAAATGATGTTGTGATGCCTCGTGTAAGGAGGAGAAATGCGTACCATCACGTTTCCGACTTTGATAAAGGTCGGATTGTAGTCTATCGCGATTGCGGTTTATCGTATCGCGACATTGCTGCTCGCATTGGTCGAGATCCAATGACTGTTAGCAGAATATGGAATCGGTGGGTTCAGGAGGGTAATATGGAACGCCGTGCTGGATCCCAACGGCTTCATATTACTAGCAGTCGAGATGACAGGCATCTTATCCACATGGCTGTAACGGGTCGTGCAGCCGCGTCACGATCCCAGAGTCAACACATGGGGACGTTTGCAAGGCAACAACATTCTGCACGAACAGTTCGACGACTTTTGCAGCAGCATGGAGCTCGGAGACCATGGCTGCAGTTATCATTGACGCTGCATCACAGACAGGAGCGCCTGCGATGGTGTACTCAACGACGAACGTGGATGCACGAATGGCAAAACGTCATTTTTTCGGATGAATCCAGGTTCTGTTTAGAGCATCATGATGGTCACATCCGTGTTTGTCGACATCGCGGTGAACGCAAATTGGAAGCTTGTATTTGTCATCGCCATACTGCCGTATCACGCGGCATGATGGTATGGGGTGCCATTGGTTACACGTCTCGGTCACCTCTTGTTCGCATTGACGGCACTTTGAACAGTGGACGTTACATTTCAGATGTGTTACGACTCGTGGCTCTACCCTTCATTCGATCCCTGCGAAACCCTACATTTCAGAAGGATAATGCACGACCGCATGTTGCAGGTCCTGTACGGGCCTTTCTGGATACAGAAAATGTTCGGCTGCTGCCCTGGCGAGCACATTCTCCAGATCTCTCACCAATTGAAAACGTCTGGTCAATGGCGGCCGAGCAACTGGCTCGTTACCTTACGCCAGTCACTACTCTTGATGAACTGTGGTATCGTGTTGAAGCTGCATTGGCAGCTGTACCAGTACACGCCATCCAAGCTCTGTTTGACTCAATGCCCAGGCGTATCAAGACCGTTATTACGGCCAGAGGTGGCAGTTCTGGGTACTGATTTCTCAGGATCTATGCACCCAAATTGCGTGAAAATGTAATCACATGTCAGTTCTAGTATAATATATTTGTTCAATGAATACCCGTTCATCATCTGCATTTCTTATTAGTGTAGCAATTTTAATGGCCAGTAGTGTAGTTATAAAATGGGAAACTTACAAGAACATCATTTTTCGACATAGTCTCCTTGCCTTTCAACGCACTTGGTCCATCGTTGTACAAGCTTCCTGATGCCCTCATAAAATAAGGTCCTCGGTTGAGCTTCGAGCCAGGAATGCACCGCTTCTTTCACTGCTTCGTCCGAGGCAAATAGACGGCCTCTTAATACCTCTTTGAGTGGACCAAACAAGTGATAGTCAGAAGGGGCAAGATCGGGGCTATATGGAGGATGACCCAGTACTCCAAATTTGAGTTTCTGGAGCGTTTCAGTGGTGTGGGCAGCAGTTTGCTGACGGGCACTGTCGTGCAACAACATCCCTTTTGACAGCAATCCTCGGCGTTTGCTTTGAATCGTTGGCTTTAGCCAGGTTGGAAGTATCTCACTGTAACGTACACTGTTTATTCTTGTGCCCCTTTCACCATAATGTTCCAGTACTAGACTTTATGCGTCCCAAAAATCCGTAAGCATCAGTTTTCCTGCGGACTGTTGGGTCTTCAACTTTTTCTTGCACGTCGAGTTTGGATGTTTCCATTCCATACTCTGCCGTTTACTCTCCGGTTCGTAATGACGGATCCATGTTTCATCACCAGTAATGATAGTGTCTAAGAAGTTGTCCCCTTCGTTACCATAGCGATCCGAATGTTTTTGCAGATGTCCAAGCGCGTTTGTTTATGCAACTGTGTGAGTTGTTTTGGGACCCATCTTGCACAAACTTTATGAAACCCAAGTCTGTTGTGGATGATTTCGTAGGCAGAACTGCGGCTAATTTGCAGACCGTATGCCACTTCGTCAATAGTTAACCGTATGTCTTAGAGAATCATTTCACGTGAACGCTCAATGGTTTCTTCATTTGTGGCGGTAAACGGTAAGCGGTTTTAGGCGCTACAGTCTGGAACCGCGCAACCGCTACGGTCACAGGTTCGAATCTTGCCTCGGGCATGGATGTGTGTGATGTTCTTAGGTTAGTTAAGTTTAAGTAGTTCTAAGCTCTAGGGGACTGATGACCTCAGCAGTTAAGTCCCATAGTGCTCAGAGCCATTTGAACCATTTGGTAAACGGTCGTCCGGCTCCTTCATCGTGCGTAACACTTGTGCGACCATTTCGGAGTTTTTCAATCCATTCGTACACACTCCGTTGTGGCAAAACACTGTTCCCGTACTGTACCGAAAGTCTTTGATGAACTTCGGCCCCTGATACGCCTTCCGACCACAAAAAACGGATCACTGAACGTTGCTCTTCTTTGGTGCAAATAGACAGTGGAGCAGCCATGGTTAACAGCACAGCAGCGATAACGAAACTAGCCGAGCAGCTTGAAAATTGCAAAGATATGACAACAAATAAACAAAGCATCCATCATCAACGTAAAACGACAGTAATACCAAAATAAAGAAAAATATAACTAAATTGCGGATAATAATTGACATACTCTCGACTTCCAAACAAAATTAGCGATTTTCTGTCTAAATACATTCTAGTTTGAGCGAGGAAAAAATTAGTGTTAATATCTCTCTATAAAAGCCTCTCTTCTTATTGTGACAATAAATAAAACGCTTCATAATCGCTTGAGTCTAAAATGTTCAATCTGACCTATAATGGCTTTTGACTTTGGACAGTATTTCTTTGATATCCGCACTGTCGAAATGGCATAAAGCAATAATTGTATTTAACGTACGTCTTTTAATTTTTTTAGTCAAATTTTGATCGTATAGCTGCTCATGATTTTTAATTATTGTGATAAATCTGTCCTTTATACAAGTCAGCTCGTTGCCTACAGATTTTAAAAGCATTCCGATAATGTGAGCTTCACTAATGTGGTATGTATCACAGTAGAAGCAGCGCTATTCTGACGGCGTATCACTGCTGTTTCTCCTTGAAGTCTGATGAGGCTTTCACAGCAATTATTATGCCGGTAGAGTGCAATTTCTACGGCTGGCACCCGTAAAATGCTTAATAAATTTACCTAGGACACTGAGAAGATAGAGTATTCAATTGCTACTGAAATACCTCTCTCGGTTACATTGAAACAACCGCATTTCTAATATTACAATTTTTCGCTCATTTTCTTATCTGGTTTTCACGGAGGTTGAAAGCTACGCGGGAAATTCCAATTGAGCGGCCTTTGCTCCCAAGACGCTTCCATGGTAAGAGGAGTGCAAAAGTGTGCCATAAGTCTTAAGAGAAAAACCAGGGAGAAACCTGAAGAAGGCTAAAAAAGTTATACTGATGTTAGGGAGAGAGGCGTATCAACTGTGTTCCCCTACATACACCACTGGCGTCGTTAAAAAAAGCAAGACACAAACGTGTTTTGGCAGTATTTGTTCCCAATAGTTTGACTGCACCATACTTTTCATTTAATTGGTGCTTTCAACAGTAAAAGATTGATGAATTATTTGATAAAATGTTCTTGGTCTTCGAACCGCGGGACTGCTACGGTCGCAGGTTCGAATCCTGCCTCGGGCATGGGTGTGTGTGATGTCCTTAGGTTAGTTAGGTTTAAGTAGTTCTAAGTTCTAGGGGACTTATGACCTAAGATGTTGAGTCCCATAGTACTCAGCGCCATTTGAACCATTCTTGGTCTTCACCTTGTTTCATATTTGAGTCTACGGAGACCTGGCAGTGAACAAAAGTGCGGTGAGTCGCAACAAGGTCCTGCAAACCTGTCTGATCTCCTGCGTGCCGGCCGGCCGCACAGAGCTGTGACTCCTGCAATGTTGGAGCGTGCGGACACTCTCAATCAAGGTCATCGACGGATCACAATCAAACACCTCGCTCCACAACTAGACGTCTCTGTTGGAGTGCTGACACACTCGTCCTCTAGTTGGTGTGCTCAAAGGTGTGTAGCCGCTGGGTTCCTCGACGCCTAACAGAAGATCACAAAGAGCAACGAAGGACCATTTGCGCGGAACTGCTTGCTCGTTACCAGGCTGATCGTGACAATTTTTGTCGAACATCGTCACAGGTGATAAAACATGGGTTCTTCATTCCGAATAGGAAACAAAACGGCAATCCATCTCCTCTGAAGAAAAAGATTAAAGCTACATTATCAGCCGGCAAAGTCATGGCAACGGTCTTCTGGGACTCTAAAGGGATTATTCTGTTTGATGTCCTTCCTCATGTTGCTACGATCCACTCTGAAGTGTATTGTTCTACCCTCAGGAAACTGAAGTAACTACTTTAGCGTGTTCGTAGCCACAAAAATGCAAACGAACCTCTCCTTCTCCACGATTCTCCTTGTCCGTGACAAAGCAGGGCCTCACCTGCGCACCCGTGAGGAGCTCATAATACTTCATTGGACTGTTCTTCCTCATCCACTTTACAGCTCGAATCTCGCACCTTCCAACTTTCATCTGTTTGGCCCAATGAAAGTTGAACTCCGCGGTAAAGGGTACGTAGATGATGGGTACGTTACTGATGCAGCAAGACGGCGGCTCCGGCGTTAGCCAGTAGAGTCGTACCATGCGTGCATGCATGGACTCCCATCAAGGTGGCGTGAAGCCTTCGCATTGAAGGGAGATTATGTTGAAAAATGGGGTTTTCCAACCAAAAGAGTGGGGAATAGAGAGGTGTATTGGAATCCTGAATAAAACCAACTTACTTTCATAAAAAAAGGTGTTGCATTAGTTATTGAACGCCCCTCGTAACTCTGACGCAACAAAACCTTTAATAATCTAACCAAGGGTTGCATCGTGAGAAAATTTGTTTCCATTCATAGATTATATTTCAGTGAGAGAAAATTATTTTACTCTTTTGTTTTCCAAACGCGAGTTCCGTATGTGGAATACTTCAGACACGAGGAATCGACACTCCCAAAGCCGTAAAAAAGAAGTGAGTAAATGCAGTAATGATTCGTTGGTATTCCATAAAAGAGTAGTAGTTATGCATCAACAAATGCTGTATGGAATGGTTGTTCTATACTGCTTGTAATGCAGTAGGACCTCCTTACGCCAATTTGGAGAATGGTTATGGTGATATACAGAGTGAATCACCTTTTACGAATGTTCAGTCCTGGTGACTAGAAAATACGATTTTTTTGAGGAATACAGTACTAATGACGCACTGAGTAATAATCCTCAGAGCGATCTCAGTAGTGTAAGATTGTAGTTGAGCTGTAGCCTTGTGTTTCTGGACTCAATACGCGTGGTTCTTTCGTTCTGAAGAAAGTCAGTTACGGGAACTTAACAGCGAGAAAGCAAAGATGTCAAGCTTTCCGTGTAGCGCACACCTCACCGTACTCGCGGCAGTACGGCAATCAGTGTTTTCCATCTCAGACATTAGTTTCTTAGCAAATAATCTGTCTGCGGCTATGAAATTGAAATCGTTAGGAATCTCACTGGTAACTGTCAACACACTACGAACTTATAATTTTATGAGATGGCCCTGAGTTGGCGTGTCGGACTCACTTCTTGAATGAGATCTGTTTTGAGTTCAGTCAGGTCATAAATCAGAGCAAGAACTTCTGCGAAACGACAGCTGCATTTGTAAAGTTGGATGATTGGACTGGAATACGACAAGAAATCGACCTTAGCCTTGTTTAAGGAACCAATATTACCCTCACTTTTAAAAAATTACGGCAACCTGGGGAAAACTAAACTAGAGTGACCTGAAACTGCTTTGCATCCTTTCCTCCTGAACACGAATCCAGTGTCTTAACCATTTAAAACGAAACTCACGAAAACACTTCACACAGTATAATGCTTCTCAGTCACTAAAAACGCTTAGGAACTGGTCCTCTCCTACATCCGAAGGCCATTAATGGCATTAATGTATGTCTTTTTCCAATGATGTATTCGATGCCAGTTAAATAAGAGATCCATATTCTCTTGCTGATATAATCGAAGGTCGTGCATTGATATATAAGAGGTTTCTAATCCACAACTGATTTTGATGTTTAATCTTCTCTTCATTTGGAAGACACTGTATAAAAGCTTCAATCAAACATTTCAGGTTTTCTGAGAGGAGTCAGTTTTTATTGTTTTTCTTTTTTTTTAATTTACCTTCTTGGATGTTAATAAAAAGGCACGTAAGTCACGCAGAACCCTTGCTTGATCTGTGCAGAACCTTGAAGTTCCGCGGTACATAATTTAACAAACGTTGCTCCAACACATCGCAGAAATGTCTGATGGTGTTTAGGTACGGGCTTTGATCAGATCAGTCAGCGTATCCACCCGATTTTCTTCAAACCCGAAGCAGTGCTTGTTGCATCGTGAAGAGAGACAATATCATGACTGTAGGTGAGGACCAGTTGCTAAGCGTTTTTAGTGACTGAGAAGCATTATACTGTGAGAAGTGTTTTCGTGAGATTCGTTTTAAATGGTTAAGACACTGGATTCGTGTTCAGGAGGAAAGGATCCAAAGCAGTTTCAGGCCACTCTAGTTTAGTTTTCCCCAGATTGCCGTGATTTTTTAAAAAGTGATGTTAAGATTGGTTCCTTAAGCGATGCTAAGGTCGATTTCTTGTCGTATTCCAGTCCAATCAGAGCTAGTGCCCCGCCCTTTACGACCGGGTCGTCGACGGGGTGCTAAATTGATTTCCGTTTCTTCTGTTTACACTCATTATGTTCATTTTGAACAGAGGCTAACCTGGAATAAAAGTCTTTGTCTTGAACCGAACTTTTATGAGGTCTGTAGATCGAGTCGTGTGTGCTAAATTTTGACTCAGTTTTATCATACTGGGCGTTTAGGGTTTCGACTGATTACTTTCCGTTGTTTTCTTGATTTGTGAAAATCAATGTATAAAAATGAGAGAAAGAAATTATTTTCTCGCCCGTCTGTAGCATTTTAAGGAAAGGAGGACGTGTGACTTACAGCTGACAGGTAATAAAGCAGATGACGGCAATTGAAGAAGAGACACATTAACTTGTAACATTTTACTTAAAATGTAAGTAGGCTGTTTTTGTTTTCTTATTGGCAACGTTACGTAGCGCTCTGTATGAAAATCACTGGCTGTGCTGTGTGCAGTCTATGGCTAGTTTGCATTGTTGTCTGCCATTGTAGTGTTGGGCAGCTGGATGTTAACAGCGCGTAGCGTTGCGGCAGTTGGAGGTGAGCCGCCAGCAGTGGTGGATGTAAGGAGAGAGATCGCGGAGTTTTGAAATTTGTAACACTGGATGTCATGAACTGCTATATATATTATGACTGTTAAGGTAAATACATTGTTTGTTCTCTATTAACATCTTTCATTTGCTAACTATGCCTATCAGTAGTTAGTGCCTTCCGTAGTTTGAATCTGTTATTTAGCTGGCAGTAGTGGCGCTCGCTGTATTGCTGTAGCTTGAGTAACGAAGATTTTTGTGAGGTAAGTGATTTGTGAAAGGTATAGGTTAATGTTAGTCAGGGCCATTCTTTTGTAGGGATTTTTGAAAGTCAGATTGCGTTGCGCTAAAAATATTGTGTGTCAGTTTAAGGACAGTCATGTATAATTGTTCTAAAGGGACGTTTCATATGTCGACCCTTAGCCGAGGATACCTCACTGGAATCTTCTGATTTTGTTCTTGTAGTTTGTGTAATTAGTGTAGATATTGTTTATTGCTAGCGCGTAATCAGAGAGAGAATTTCCTTTGTAGTTGTAGTTTTCATTCTTGTTGTGGGATGCATGTAGATTTGCACCAAGTATTTCGCAGCTACGCTTGCAATTAACTAGATATTATTTTCAGTGCTATGTTAATGTGTTCTCTTATTTTTGCACTTCAAATTGTGCTTTTCTGTGTTATCGTGTGAAATATTGTGACAATAATGGCGTGTGAAAACCGTAACACTAGGCTCCAAAGCAAACTGAGAAATAATAGTGACGACGAGCGTAGCTTATCAGCACCACTGTGTAATGAATTAACAAATATTCAAAGTAGTAATTTGGTAACTGTGCATAGGGAAATGGAGCGGGCGTCAAATAATGGTGTAGGCAGTGAAACAATTAGTGAACAGGGAAGCATTATCGATCGATCGGTCGGCAACAGCTTGCCTCAGGAATCCGAAATGACAGGACACAATCTTGCAAATACTGTAGATTCAGGTTTTGCGTCCTCATCCTTTTCTCAAATAAGTCAAGACACATTTTCTGCTTTTCAAACTGCGAATATTGCCGGTTCAAATGCATTGCCGAATAGCACTGAGAAACATGTTTCAGACACCAGTGCATTGTTATTACAATTAATGCAACAAATGGGACAAAAGCTTCAAAAGTTAGACACAATGGAACAAAATCAGAGACAAACACAGCAAAAGCTTCAAACGTTAGACACAATGGAACAAAATCTTCAAAAGTTAGACACAATGGAACAAAATCAGAGACAAACACAGCAAAAGTTACACACAATGGAACAAAATCTTCAGAAGTTAGACACAATGGAACGAAATCAGAGACAAACACAGCAACAGTTAGACACAATGGAACAAAATCAGAGACAAACACAGCAAAAGCTTCAAAAGTTAGACACCACACTTGAACAAACACGTGAAGATTCAACTACTGAGTTACACGACATTGAATCGAAATGTCAAAAAGTCTGTAATGACGTAAAAACACAAATTTGTGAGCATTTTCAACCTATTTTTCGCCGCATGAAAATGCATTACAGAATCACGAAGCAGCCATAAAAGAACTGCAAACTATTGTTCATCAAAATCATGAGACCCTGCAAGCTAAAATTGACTCAGTTGCATCTACCGATTCGGTTACGCAACTTGCAAAAACTCAAGAAAACTTAAAGGACACAGTAGATACTCTGAAAATTGGTTCAGAAAGACACATGTAGGAAATTAGTTCATTATCAGAGAAAGTAGTTGAACTTTCGGATCAGCTAAATAATTTATCTACGAAGGTAGATGATAATCTGAATGACACAAAACCGGTAGTCTTTAATGACACAGAAGAGTGCGAACAAATTAGGAAACTGAAACAAAATCTGAATCAAATTAATACGCAACACCAAAGAGAAATCCGGGAAGTACAAGATCAGCTGACACAGGTAATACAAGAATTACGTATTTCAGAGGACACTCGCCCTCCAATACGGGAAGAGGGACATAGAAATACGGAAAAGCCACAAAATAATAACACAGGGCATTTCGGAAATTATGAAAGAAATTGGCAAGGTGCACCGAATTTTGAGATGGAACCACCGACACGACGTAACAATGACCGATATGCGACTCGCCGACACGATGAGTTCGACTATAAGCTGTTCATTACTACACGTAAATTCAAAACATTTAAGAATGCTGACAACGAGATTCATGCACAAGCATGGCTTCATCAATTCTCTCATTGTTTTCCTCCCAACTGGTCATTAGAACACAGATTAGAATTTATGTGTGGCTACTTAGAGAATGAACCAGCTGTAAGAATGCGATCGGTCATTCACGATTGCCACAGTGAAGGAGAATTTTACCATGCCTTCCTCTCAGCATATTGGTCTCAAGCCACACAAGACCGAGTAAAACATGGCATCATAATGATGAAACATTTCGAACAATCTGAATTTTCCAGTCTTGTGAAATATTTTGAAGACATGTTGCACAAGAATCAGTACCTGTCAAACCCATACAGCCCCTCAGAACTCATCCGCATTTGCTTAATCAAATTGCCTGAACATTTACGACATATTATTTTGGCAGGACGTTGCAAAGACGACATTGAAGCTTTTCAGGGACTCTTACAAGAATTAGAAATTGACACTGACAATCGCGGAACGCGAAAACAGGAACACAACAATTATAGGTCACATCCGTCGCAATTCCGCGACGAAAGAAATAATAACTGGATGCGACAAGGCTATTCTCACAACACAAATCGTGACCAAAATAGACACCACCCGTATGACAACCATTGGCAGAGTAGTAATAATTACAGGGAAAGATCACCTCTCCATGGTAATGACTATCATAGAGACAATCAGAGAAACAGACAATATGGGAACCAAAATAATTATTATCAAGGGAGACAGAATAACTTCAGATGCAACGGTCCAGCGCACAGTTAGCATTCAGGGAGAAATTCTCCACCACGTGACCGACAGGAAAGAAACTATGGAATCTACCGACATGACGACAGACGATATGATCGTAACGACAGACCTGAATTGCATCAGAACTGGCGGGATTCAAACAGAGCAGAGCCCTCTCGACAAGGTGAATTTGTAGAAGTTAGGTCTCCAAATCCCAATAACGACGCATGCCAACAAAGAGATAGCAGACAATGACTCGCACCGCAGGCAGCCACGTGCGCCGGCTGGCTCAGAGAAAATTAACATAGACGCTAACCTTGAGAAAAATTTGAGCATCCTTTACCGATGTACTGTATACAACATGATAATTGCTTTGAAACTGAAAATCTGCGCACTAGAAAAGGTAAAAGACTGGTTTACTTGAAAATACATTCTGGATTTAAAGTACTTTCTGTGAGATACCAGATGACACAGTGGTTAGTTTATGTGACAGCTACACGATTTTATCACGATGCTACTAATGAGTGACAATTTACAATGTTGCTTTTGCGGTGTTACTGTTTTATATCTGCACAGTTTTTCTGCATTATTCTGGAAAGTAAAACATGTTTTAGTAGTAACTTTTGTGGTATAGCTACAATGTGACAGCCTTTTTCGTAGCACAACAATACGTTACAGTATAGCACTTTCTTCATCATGGCAATAAGCGTAATGACTAAGATATCTATATGCAAAGCATTTCACTTTTGTTTATCATGAGGTAAGTAGATTGACTTCTGCAGAACTTAGCTTACAGAGGACGATAACTACGACACTCCCACAGAATTATCTTACAGCAAGACGCACAGTTTAGCGCTACAGTACACGTATTTGAGTGATTAATTTTGTACTTAAAATATTTATTTTTCAAGATATTTGAAGTACAATGATACAAAGGTTTTCCGTGATACATTTCATTCCATTGCTGTAATTTGTAACACCTGCGGGTATAATTACATTAATCCTCAGGGGTAGACGCCTACTTTGTGTACCATGTGTTTGGCAAGCACAAGGAGCTCTAGCTAATATGGTATTTGCTTATACAACTTTACACATGGGTACCATATTTCTCTAACACATAAATTACACAGCTATTCGATCATTTAACTGAGAGAGACAAACTTTTTTGCTACGGCAGTGACAGATGTTCACGTAATTACACCGTTGGATAACTTCACACTTACGAAATTGTATTTTGTCAGTACTTTGTGAACTGTTCATATTCTTTTGGACCCATTGTGATATTATGAGAGCTTTGAATGATATATTTGGTATGGGATCACGATTTTTAAAGTACGTTTGAGGCAGATGACACTTTTGACATGAGGTGTTATGTTGTTATTTTTACGACAACGATGTGTATTATGCTGTTGAGGTATGTTTATGATCAATAAGCCGATGTTATATGAGGAATTTGATTATGCTACATATTTATTATGATGAAATATTGAAGAATGTCTACGAATATGTATATGTGTAATAAGGTAAGGAATTATGAGTAGTGGTTAGGGACGCTGATTTGTGAAAAAGGTTGTTGGAAACCAAGAATCGTGCTTTAAGAGTTATGAAATGTATGTAAATGTGTGAATGTATCACAATGCCGACGAAAATTTTTTGGACACTGTTATTTCAATAGGATTTTGTTTCTACGGATTTGTAACGCAAATTCTTGACCTGTGAAATATTTTTATATCAGACTGTCACTGTAGCGGAAACTGCTGTCGTAAATATTTCCGTAAGAAAGTTAAGTGATCACCTGCACGTAATGCGTCGTGGGCACCCAGCTGTGTCAGATGCCTGGAGAAAAAGCCATTAGTGTGTGCCTTTTCAGAGGCACAGGAAGAAAAAAAAGGAAGGCCATTATCCTCGCTATTGACATTCCTTTGATGAAAGCATCTCAAATACGACACACTCAACCTTGAAAACATATGATTATACTGTGGAGCTCTTAATTTATGATATTTACTAAAATGCCTAATGAAACGATGAGAAACATTTCACGGCTATTGTCTTGCTAGTTGAGAGAAATGCCATATGGCTTGCTTTATGTATTTATTTACTCATTTTGTTTAATATCAAGTTTCTAGCTGCAGCAGCATTGATTAAAATAAAATTTAATAGATGTACTAATATAAATATTTTATGCCTACAGATCCAGTAAATAATTTTATGACCTATTAAAAAAAAACGAAGGAGCATAAAAAGACATTTCCCTTCACAGGAATTGCATATGGAATTTTCTTTTCAACTACTTGGTAATTTTTTTGGTAGAATAACTTCTTGTGGTGCACCACTTTAATTACATAGACATTAAGATGTGAATATACATTTCCCTTGTCTGCATTGTTATCTTTAGTGTAATATTTTTTTTGCTTGAGCTTTGTCATGTTTAGATATAAGTTATGGCATTTGCTGCTGCTGTTTGCCAGGTATAGTGCTACTAAATTTCACTTTGTATTACTCTGTTAAGCTAGTTTTACTACTGATTTATTTTTCTTGTTGCTGCACATTGGCTCATATTAGTTGTAATGTTGCATTGCTTGGTAATTTAGATTTACTGTAGCTTGCTTTGCAATTTTCGATTTTTTTCTGTCATTGCTGTTTGTGTTAATTGTTTTGTGCTGCTGCATTGCCTCGTCCCTTAGTTTAGCATCTGAGCTCAGTAGATTTAAGTTAGCTTAAGAGGGGGTAGCCTATAAGAGAATGAGTTGCGATGAATTTGAAGAAATGCACTGAGAGGCTATACGAGAAAAGTACAGAAGGTGGGTATAGATAGGACTTTTGGAAATAATGAAGAACAAAGGGAGATCTCCGAGAAGTAAAGAAAGTTTTGTTTGCAAAATACTGCAGTAAAGCAAACCCTGTCCTTTCCTTGTATTATTCCGCTATATGTTTGTGTACCCTTGTGTATTTATGTTCTTCCTGTATTTATATGTTTATCTGATAAGACTTATGTTGTAGAATTTTTCTAATACTCAGCGACATGAACTATGATGAGGAATACTGTTATCCTCAAATATAATTTGCATTAATATGTTATTTACTTTGTAAAGATGTTTAGACATTATTTATTCTGTTTTGTTTTAATGCTCATGTGTGAAGTTGATGCTTCAATAATTATTCTGATCTTTTATGTATTTACTTATGTCATAATTCCTGTAACACTGATGTATATGTTTATTTCTATTCTGTTGTAAAGCCTGTACTACAAATGTTATCTGTATTGTTATGTTTTTAATGATGTATTTTGTACCTTTGTTATTGTATTCTCATGTTATAATATTGTAATTGTCACCAGTTCATCATATTATTAACTTGTAAGTTACATTTCACCGCACACGTTTCTGTTGGTCATAGTATATGGACAATATGTGAGAAGTAGGGACTGATAGTGTTTGCACGTGTGTTAATAATTCAGCAAGGGACTGGATAACAGCATTGCTGGTTCTAAGGACATTTCAAAAAAAATTTTGTGAGTGCACAAGTGGTGGTTATGGACTTGCTATATTATCTGCAAGACACTTCAGTGGTGATTGTGCACCTGCACAGTCACAACAGATGGCTGCTGGCCATCTCTGCAAGGACTGCAGTGGGTCTGCATCTTTGATGACTCACCAATACCATTATCTCTACAAGGACTGCAGTGGGTCTGCATCTTTGATGACCCACCATTACCATTATTTCTACAAGGACTGCAGTGGGTCTGCACCTCTGATGGCCCATCAATACCACAATCTCTACCAGGACTACAGTGGGTCTACTCTGTGATGACCTACCTACCAATATTCTTCAAAACTTCGAATGACTCTGCTGTGGGTTTGCTCTGTTGTGGCCCATTACCTGTCAGCATGTCAAGAGTCAGCACTGTCTTTCCGTTCGAAGGACAACACTATTTCTTCAAGACTGCATGGAAATCCACTACTTCTGTGTCCATTGTCTTTTACTGCTCAGACTTTGAGAAAAGAAACAGCGGTTTTACTGTGATGAATGATCAGGACTGTCTTTATGGACTGTGAGAAAATTTTAGATTTTGACCAACATTGTATTAATAAGTGTGTGCATTTGATATTTTTCTTACTGTAATTATGAAAAATTTTTTCAAATAATTATTGACCACTGCCGAAAACAATTTGTAAAATTTTTTGTGGGGAGCATGGGGCTATGTAAGTAGGCTGTTTATGTTTTCTTATTGGCAACGTTACGTAGCGCTCTTTATGAAAATCACTGGCTGTGCTGTTTGCAGTCTGTGGCTAGTTTGCATTGTTGTCTGCCATTGTAGTGTTGGGCAGCTGGATGTTAACAGCGCATAGCGTTGCGGCAGTTGGAGGTGAGCCGCCAGCAGTGGTGGATGTGAGGAGAGAGATGGCGGAGTTTTGAAATTTGTAACACTGGATGTCATGAACTGCTATATATATTATGACTGTTAAGGTAAATACATTGTTTGTTCTCTATTAACATCTTTCATTTGCTAACTATGCCTATCAGTAGTTAGTGCCTTCCGTAGTTTGAATCTGTTATTTAGCTGGCAGTAGTGGCGCTCGCTGTATTGCTGTAGCTTGAGTAACGAAGATTTTTGTGAGGTAAGTGATTTGTGAAAGGTATAGGTTAATGTTAGTCAGGGCCATTCTTTTGTAGGGATTTTTGAAAGTCAGATTGCGTTGCGTTAAAAATATTGTGTGTCAGTTTAAGGACAGTCATGTATAATTGTTCTAAAGGGACGTTTCATATGTCGACCCTTAGCCGAGGATACCTCACTGGAATCTTCTGATTTTGTTCTTGTAGTTTGTGTAATTAGTGTAGATATTGTTTATTGCTAGCGCGTAATCAGAGGGAGAATTTCCTTTGTAGTTGTAGTTTTCATTCTTGTACAGTAAAACTGTTGTGGGATGCATGTAGATTTGCACCAAGTATTTCGCAGCTACGCTTGCAATTAACTAGATATTATTTTCAGTGCTATGTTAATGTGTTCTCTTATTTTTGCACTTCAAATTGTGCTTTTCTGTGTTATCGTGTGAAATATTGTGACAATAATGGCGTGTGAAAACCGTAACACTAGGCTCCAAAGCAAACTGAGAAATAATAGTGACGACGAGCGTAGCTTATCAGCACCACTGTGTAATGAATTAACAAATATTCAAAGTAGTGATTTGGTAACTGTGCGTAGGGAAATGGAGCGGGCGTCAAATAATGGTGTAGGCAGTGAAACAATTAGTGAACAGGGAAGCATTATCGATCGATCGGTCGGCAACAGCTTGCCTCAGGAATCCGAAATGACAGGACACAATCTTGCAAATACTGTAGATTCAGGTTTTGCTTCCTCACCCTTTTCTCAAATAAGTCAAGACACATTTTCTGCTTTTCAAACTGCAAATATTGCCGGTTCAAATGCATTACCGAATAGCACTGAGAAACATGTTTCAGACACCAGTGCATTGTTATTACAATTAATGCAACAAATTGGACAAAAACTTCAAACGTTAGACACAATGGAACAAAATCAGAGACAAACACAGCAAAAGCTTCATAAGTTAGACACAATGGAACAAAATCTTCAAAAGTTAGACACAATGGAACAAAATCAGAGACAAACACAGCAAAAGTTACACACAATGGAACAAAATCTTCAGAAGTTAGACACAATGGAACGAAATCAGAGACAAACACAGCAACAGTTAGACACAATGGAACAAAATCAGAGACAAACACAGCAAAAGCTTCAAAAGTTAGACACCACACTTGAACGAACACGTGAAGATTCAACTACTGAGTTACATAACATTGAATCGAAATGTCATAAAGTCTGTAATGACGTAAAAACACAAATTTGTGAGCATTTTCAACCTATTTTTCGCCGCATGAAAATGCATTACAGAATCACGAAGCAGCCATAAAAGAACTGCAAACTATTGTTCATCAAAATCATGAGACCCTGCAAGCTAAAATTGACTCAGTTGCATCTACCGATTCGGTTACGCAACTTGCAAAAACTCAAGAAAACTTAAAGGACACAGTAGATACTCTGAAAATTGGTTCAGAAAGACACATGTAGGAAATTAGTTCATTATCAGAGAAAGTAGTTGAACTTTCGGATCAGCTAAATAATTTATCTACGAAGGTAGATGATAATCTGAATGACACAAAACCGGTAGTCTTTAATGACACAGAAGAGTGCGAACAAATTAGGAAACTGAAACAAAATCTGAATCAAATTAATACGCAACACCAAAGAGAAATCCGGGAAGTACAAGATCAGCTGACACAGGTAATACAAGAATTACGTATTTCAGAGGACACTCGCCCTCCAATACGGGAAGAGGGACATAGAAATACGGAAAAGCCACAAAATAATAACACAGGGCATTTCGGAAATTATGAAAGAAATTGGCAAGGTGCACCGAATTTTGAGATGGAACCACCGACACGACGTAACAATGACCGATATGCGACTCGCCGACACGATGATTTCGACTATAAGCTGTTCATTACTACACGTAAATTCAAAACAGTTAAGAATTCTGACAATGAGATTCATGCACAAGCATGGCTTCATCAATTCCCTCATTGTTTTCCTCCCAACTGGTCATTAGAACACAGATTAGAATTTATGTGTGGCTACTTAGAGAATGAACCAGCTGTAAGAATGCGATCGGTCATTCACGATTGCCACAGTGAAGGAGAATTTTACCATGCCTTCCTCTCAGCATATTGGTCTCAAGCCACACAAGACCGAGTAAAACATGGCATCATAATGATGAAACATTTCGAACAATCTGAATTTTCCAGTCTTGTGAAATATTTTGAAGACATGTTGCACAAGAATCAGTACCTGTCAAACCCATACAGCCCCTCAGAACTCATCCGCATTTGCTTAATCAAATTGCCTGAACATTTACGACATATTATTTTGGCAGGACGTTGCAAAGACGACATTGAAGCTTTTCAGGGACTCTTACAAGAATTAGAAATTGACACTGACAAACGCGGAACGCGAAAACAGGAACACAACAATTACAGGACACATCCGTCGCAAATGCGTGACGAAAGAAATAATAACTGGACACGACAAGGCTATTCTCACAACACAAATCGTGACCAAAATAGACACCACCCGTATGACAACCATTGGCAGAGTAGTAATAATTACAGGGAAAGATCACCTCTCCGCGGTAATGACTATCATAGAGACAATCAGAGAAACAGACAATATGGGAACCAAAATAATTATTATCAAGGGAGACAGAATAACTTCAGATGCAATGGTCCAGCGCGCAGTTACCATTCAGGGAGAAATTCTCCACCACGTGACCGACAGGAAAGAAACTATGGAATCTACCAACATGACGACAGACGATATGATCGTAACGACAGACCTGAATTGCATCAGAACTGGCGGGATTCAAACAGAGCAGAGCCCTCTCGACAAGGTGAATTTGTAGAAGTTAGGTCTCCAAATCCCAATAACGACGCACGCCAACAAAGAGATAGCAGACAATGACTCGCACCGCAGGCAGCCACGTGCGCCGGCTGGCTCAGAGAAAATTAACATAGACGTTAAAGAAAAATTTGAGCATCCTTTACCGATGTACTGTATACAATATGATAATTGCTTTGAAACTGAAAATCTGCGTACTAGAAAAGGTAAAAGACTGGTTTACTTGAAAATACATTCTGGATTTAAAGTACTTTCTGTGAGATACCAGATGACACAGTGGTTAGTTTATGTGACAGCTACACGATTATATCACGACGCTACTAATGAGTGACAATTTACAATGTTGCTTTTGCGGTGTTTCTGTTTTATATCTGCACAGTTTTTCTGCATTATTCTGGGAAGTAAAACATGTTTTAGTAGTAACTTTTGTGGTATAGCTACAATGTGACAACCTTTTTCGTAGCACAACAATACGTTACCGTATAGCACTTTCTTCATCATGGCAATAAGCGTAATAACTAAGATATCTATACGCAAAGCATTTCACTTTTGTTTATCATGAGGTAAGTAGATTGACTTCTGCAGAACTTAGCTTACAGAGGACGATAACTACGACACTCCCACAGAATTATCTTACAGCAAGACGCACAGTTTAGCGCTACAGTACACGTATTTGAGTGATTAATTTTGTACTTAAAATATTTATTTTTCAAGATATTTGAAGTACAATGATACAAAGGTTTTCCGTGATACATTTCATTCCATTGCTGTAATTTGTAACACCTGCGGGTATAATTACATTAATCCTCAGGGGGTAGACGCCTACTTTGTGTACCATGTGTTTGGCAAGCACAAGGAGCTCTAGCTAATATGGTATTTGCTTATACAACTTTACACATGGGTACCATATTTCTCTAACACATAAATTACACAGCTATTCGATCATTTAACTGAGAGAGACAAACTTTTTTGCTACGGCAGTGACAGATGTTCACGTAATTACACCGTTGGATAACTTCACACTTACGAAATTGTATTTTGTCAGTACTTTGTGAACTGTTCATATTCTTTCGGACCCATTGTGATATTATGAGAGCTTTGAATGATATATTTGGTATGGGATCACGATTTTTAAAGTACGTTTGAGGCAGATGACACTTTTGACATGAGGTGTTATGTTGTTATTTTTACGACAACGATGTGTATTATGCTGTTGAGGTATGTTTATGATCAATAAGCCGATGTTATATGAGGAATTTGATTATGCTACATATTTATTATGATGAAATATTGAAGAATGTCTACGAATATGTATATGTGTAATAAGGTAAGGAATTATGAGTAGTGGTTAGGGACGCTGATTTGTGAAAAAGGTTGTTGGAAACCAAGAATCGTGCTTTAAGAGTTATGAAATGTATGTAAATGCGTGAATGTATCACAATGCCGACGAAAATTTTTTGGACACTGTTATTTCAATAGGATTTTGTTTCTACGGATTTGTAACGCAAATTCTTGACCTGTGAAATATTTTTATATCAGACTGTCACTGTAGCGGAAACTGCTGTCGTAAATATTTCCGTAAGAAAGTTAAGTGATCACCTGCACGTAATGCGTCGTGGGCACCCAGCTGTGTCAGATGCCTGGAGAAAAAGCCATTAGTGTGTGCCTTTTCAGAGGCACAGGAAGAGAAAAAAAAGGAAGGCCATTATCCTCGCTATTGACATTCCTTTGATGAAAGCATCTCAAATACGCCACACTCAACCTTGAAAACATATGATTATACTGTGGAGCTCTTAATTTATGATATTTACTAAAATGCCTAATGAAACGATGAGAAACATTTCACGGCTATTGTCTTGCTAGTTGAGAGAAATGCCATATGGCTTGCTTTATGTATTTATTTACTCATTTTGTTTAATATCAAGTTTCTAGCTGCAGCAGCATTGATTAAAATAAAATTTAATAGATGTACTAATATAAATATTTTATGCCTACAGATCCAGTAAATAATTTTATGACCTATTAAAAAAAACGAAGGAGCATAAAAAGACATTTCCCTTCACAGGAATTGCATATGGAATTTTCTTTTCAACTACTTGGTAATTTTTTTGGTAGAATAACTTCTTGTGGTGCACCACTTTAATTACATAGACATTAAGATGTGAATATACATTTCCCTTGTCTGCATTGTTATCTTTAGTGTAATATTTTTTTTGCTTGAGCTTTGTCATGTTTAGATATAAGTTATGGCATTTGCTGCTGCTGTTTGCCAGGTATAGTGCTACTAAATTTCACTTTGTATTACTCTGTTAAGCTAGTTTTACTACTGATTTATTTTTCTTGTTGCTGCACATTGGCTCATATTAGTTGTAATGTTGCATTGCTTGGTAATTTAGATTTACTGTAGCTTGCTTTGCAATTTTCGATTTTTTTCTGTCATTGCTGTTTGTGTTAATTGTTTTGTGCTGCTGCATTGCCTCGTCCCTTAGTTTAGCATCTGAGCTCAGTAGATTTAAGTTAGCTTAAGAGGGGGTAGCCTATAAGAGAATGAGTTGCGATGAATTTGAAGAAATGCACTGAGAGGCTATACGAGAAAAGTACAGAAGGTGGGTATAGATAGGACTTTTGGAAATAATGAAGAATAAAGGGAGATCTCCGAGAAGTAAAGAAAGTTTTGTTTGCAAAATACTGCAGTAAAGCAAACCCTGTCCTTTCCTTGTATTATTCCGCTATATGTTTGTGTACCCTTGTGTATTTATGTTCTTCCTGTATTTATATGTTTATCTGATAAGACTTATGTTGTAGAATTTTTCTAATACTCAGCGACATGAACTATGATGAGGAATACTGTTATCCTCAAATATAATTTGCATTAATATGTTATTTACTTTGTAAAGATGTTTAGACATTATTTATTCTGTTTTGTTTTAATGCTCATGTGTGAAGTTGATGCTTCAATAATTATTCTGATCTTTTATGTATTTACTTATGTCATAATTCCTGTAACACTGATGTATATGTTTATTTCTATTCTGTTGTAAAGCCTGTACTACAAATGTTATCTGTATTGTTATGTTTTTAATGATGTATTTTGTACCTTTGTTATTGTATTCTCATGTTATAATATTGTAATTGTCACCAGTTCATCATATTATTAACTTGTAAGTTACATTTCACTGCACACGTTTCTGTTGGTCGTAGTATATGGACAATATGTGAGAAGTAGGGACTGATAGTGTTTGCACGTGTGTTAATAATTCAGCAAGGGACTGGATAACAGCATTGCTGGTTCTAAGGACATTTCAAAAAAAAATTTTGTGAGTGCACAAGTGGTGGTTATGGACTTGCTATATTATCTGCAAGACACTTCAGTGGTGATTGTGCACCTGCACAGTCACAACAGATGGCTGCTGGCCATCTCTGCAAGGACTGCAGTGGGTCTGCATCTTTGATGACTCACCAATACCATTATCTCTACAAGGACTGCAGTGGGTCTGCATCTTTGATGACCCACCATTACCATTATTTCTACAAGGACTGCAGTGGGTCTGCACCTCTGATGGCCCATCAATACCACAATCTCTACCAGGACTACAGTGGGTCTACTCTGTGATGACCTACCTACCAATATTCTTCAAAACTTCGAATGACTCTGCTGTGGGTTTGCTCTGTTGTGGCCCTTCCGTTCGAAGGACAACACTGTTTCTTCAAGACTGCATGGAAATCCACTACATCCGTGTGCATTGTCTTTTACTGCTCAGACTTTGAAAAAAGGAACGGCAGTTTTACTGTGATGAATGATCAGGACTGTCTTTATGGACTGTGAGAAAATTTTAGATTTTGACAAACATTGTATTAATAAGTGTGTGCATTTGATATTTTTCTTACTGTAATTATGAAAAAATTTTTCAAAACATTATTGACCACTGCCCAAAACAATTTGTAAAATTTTTTGTGGGGAGCATGGGGGCTATGTGAGTAGGCTGTTTATGTTTTCTTATTGGCAACGTTACGTAGCGCTCTATATGAAAATCACTGGCTGTGCTGTGTGCAGTCTGTAGCTAGTTTGCATTGTTGTCTGCTATTGTAGTGTTGGGCAGCTGGATGTTAACAGCGCGTAGCGTTGCGGCAGTTGGAGGTGAGCCGCCAGCAGTGATGGATGTGGAGAGAGAGATGGCGGAGTTTTGAAATTTGTAATACTGGATGTCATGAACTGCTATATATATTATGACTGTTAAGGTAAATACATTGTTTGTTCTCTATTAACATCTTTCATTTGCTAACTATGCCTATCAGTAGTTAGTGCCTTCCGTAGTTTGAATCTGTTATTTAGCTGGCAGTAGTGGCGCTCGCTGTATTGCTGTAGCTTGAGTAACGAAGATTTTTGTGAGGTAAGTGATTTGTGAAAGGTATAGGTTAATGTTAGTCAGGGCCATTCTTTTTTAGGGTTTTTTGAAAGTCAGATTGCGTTGCGCTAAAAATATTGTGTGTCAGTTTAAGGACAGTCATGTATAATTGTTCTAAGGGGACGTTTCAAATATAGCTGCGAAAAACACATAAATCAAAAGATGACCCAAGATAACGCATTTAAATTTTCGGCTACTTGATCCCCATATATTTTATACTCAGTGTAAAGGGATGTAAGACAGAGAAGTGTCGATACCTCTCTTTCAACATTCTTCTTACATGCTCAAACTGTTATTCGATAAATAATTTTTATTGATGTTTGTTGAAATGATGCTTCTGGAGATTCATCTTCCACTAGAGGGACCGGAAGAGTAATTTGCGCACTGAATCTGATACAAAAATCTCATTTTCTGTTAAGGTAGGTATGCACCAGGTTCCACGCAATTTACAAGTCCTTCGAAGTTTATTTTGGAACTTTTTGACCTGATGTTTCAAATCAACACATCTTGAATGCGAATCGTAATGTTACTGCCGCGGTCATTTCTGTGAACTCCTCAATGTCTCGACTGAGACAGAAATAAGTTTTCCTTTATGAATTATATATTTCATATAATGTATACCTTATCCATTTCTGTCTGGAGCTAAAGTAGTTCTAAAAGATCACTTCTCTCACGTTGTTAGAAGTTGCGGGACTTGTGACCACTGAAAAGTTGTTTGCTGAACTTTGTACCAGATGTACGGGTACCTCCGGAACAGGTTTACTTCGAGAGTCCCTTTTCAAGCTTGCCGTCCTTCGGTTTTTCCCCGGTTTTGCTTTAGCGCAGTTCTGACGAAACTCAGTTATTTTTAGTATTCCGCTCCTATAGTGACGAGTAACACACCCATTAATCGTTAAAGGTGGAAGTTTCGATCGAATAGCAATCGACTCTGTTTATGTTAAAGGCTTCAACAACTGTGGAGCTACTACCAACGTAGGCCGAATCGCAGCGCCGCCATCTGCTCTGGTGGCACGTAGAGCAGCTAGTCCCGTCTGTTGTTCTGACAGGGGAAGACATAATTCGCGACCAATGCATTCGGCTCATATTTGGCAGGTTGCTCGTATTCAACCTAGAATGAAAGACTCTAAGATATTTTCTCTCCATACCTCCCCGTTTAAGAGAAAACCACCGCTAAATTTCATGACGCGTCATAGATTCAGTGTTGATGCTATCATTTATACTCTATGAATGCGTGGTGTCTATTCCGAAAGAAGAGACATCACGTGGAATACGTAGCTGTAAACTGAAGGTGGAGGGGGGAGGGAGTAAGGAGAGAAAGAAAATGAAGGTAACTGATTATATCAGCTGTATATGGAATTTATGTGGAATCAGCGACGACGAGTGAAAATGTTTACCGGACCAGGATTCGAACCCGGGATCTCCTGCTTACTGGACATTTGTGTTAAGCACTGCGCTACGCAGAGAGAGTTTTAACCGCAAATGTGTGGACTATCTCCGCGCTCCCCTCAGCCGACCCATGTTCCCCTTCGCGCCATCACTTATCCCTAGTCCCCGTCCATGTCCTCCATGCTCACTAATTTTTAAATTCCTGCTGGAGGTCGAACGTAATGTGCATCTGCACTGATGGTTGTCGATTCATAGCCCATCCAAACGTATCAGATATATAATTGCGTGGTGTCTGTTCTTTCGGACATGCCCGAGACGCATTCATATAACTGGTGTCCCTCGATGAGCTATGAATCGGAAACCATCAGTGCAGGTGCACATTTACATTTGATCTCCAGTGTGAATCTAAAAATTAGCGAGCATGGAGCACATGGACTGGGAATACGGATAAGTGATGGCACTAGGTGGGAATGTGGGTTGGCCAAGGAGTGTACCGAGTTGTCCGCGCATTTGTGATTAGAACTGTGTCTGGCTGGCGCAGTGCTTGGCGCAACCGCCTAGGAAGCAGGAGATCCCGGGTTCGGCACACATTTTCACTCGTCGCCGTTGATTCCATATGAAGTCCCCATGCAGCTGATATCATCAGTTCCCTTTCCTTTCCTTTTCTTTCCTTTCCTTTCCATTCCTTTCCCCCACTCCCACCTTCAATTTACATTGATGAGAACAACAGATGGTCGAAAACTGAGCATTTTTCATCATTATAGATGGGGCCCACAAACGCATATTTTCCTAGAAATCGAGGACAGGAATTGTTACTACAGCAGCTTCTGTACCCATAGGGCATAAATTGTCCAACAAAAACGCCTCTGGCGTAGTGACCAAGGCATCTGGCTAGGGAGCAGAGAATCTGTTTTCAGTTTCAAAATGTATTCTGCAGATGTTTTTCATTTCAATTTTTTTGCTTCGAAACGAAACTGGTAAGAATGGATCTTCTGTTCAGTGCTGCGCTGTGCACACTTAGTATTAGTATGTTTGTTTCTAAACGTCCTGTGTCGTATATTGATATTCATGACAAGCTCTACACATTACTGAAGTAGCGACAAATGTAATGTTGTGACTTAAGGTATTTTAACCCTTATCAGTGAAAATGGTCCATGACTGAAACTGGCTGATATTTGGGTTTAAAATAAAAGCAGCTTCAGGTCAAACATGCACTTTATATCTTCAACTTTTTTAGTCCTGTCTTATATATTATAGTCCTGTCTTATATATTATATATTACGGTATATTGATAATTTTTACTTATGGACCGTCTGACAGCAACTGAATAAAACACTATTTTAGTGCCATACGCGTTTCGTCTTTATTTTCTGCAAGGCATCATCAGTGGCCTGGAATATGTACATATGTTAGCTATTTAATTTACATTTTTGTCACTGTGCCTATAGGTTATAAACAGTTCTGGTGGTTGGTATTTCCTATTAAGTAGTAGTGTTTCGAACTGTAAGTATGCATTAATTAATCTGTCACTGAAATACGAATTTGTTGTGATGTTACACTTGACACAAATCATTCAAACTGGTAACATGTCGACTGGTTGTTCTGATTGGTAAATTTTATCAGGATTGTCCTCCATAACTTGACTCCTTGAGAAACCAAGTAGTGATCCTAATGAACCTTCCTGGCTAAAGTCCACTGTGTGTTTTGTCGTTTTTATCTCTGTTTTAAATGTGGTAATGGCTGCACATAACTCAGACTCTTTACACATCGTTTGATAAATGCACTTAAATCGTCAATATCATGAAAGCCAGAGGGCATTTCCACAACTTTACGACTTCCTAAGTGAAATTCATCGTTCCCTTCTGGGATATTATGATACAGTTGTATATTTCCAGGCTGATCAATGCAAAACTCCATTCCCCTTTGTTTCGATCTATTGACGGAGAGTGATTTGCACTTAACATTGATGACCGTTCTTGAAAACTTAGAGTGTACTAAGGTACAAACTACTTTTTTATGTATTTTTCAGGGTGAACATTAGGGAGAAGATCCACAGAGATGCGAATCGATGTCTTGGTAGCGATGAAAATTGTAGAACTCATGACTGTTGCAGAAGTAATGACACAAGACTCGAGGCAGCCAGAAAGTCAAAGTAGTGTACGTTATTCTACTTCTTCAGCATATTCAACCCATAGGGGCCAGATCCTCTTGCAACATCTCAATTTACAGTCCCACATTCTATAGATTTCCAAATCGTCCTTGGTATCGTATTCTGCATAAAGACTCACTGAAATATAGGGGGTCTGAATTTATAGACGAATTTAAGAAGACCTGTATTTGTAGGGGTAGTAGTATCTGTAGGGTAGTATAGCTACAAGGTTTTTCTTTAAATAAACAGTCCAGACTTTTTCTTGGCAGTTTTAAATACAGTCCTTTCACAATAGCGACAGTTTCTGTCTTCCAGTTATGCCTTTTCGCCTCCTGGAGTTGCACCTCTGCTCTTTGCGCATTCTCTACAGCTCGAGCTATGGCTGCCGTCCCTTTAGCTAAAGAAGCAACTGCTGAAAGGCTCACAAACACTGCAATGAGGAACGGAATAATTCCACAAGATGTATTAGGTATTGGTCGATCCCTGGGTGTTTTAACTCATGTTCTTCATATTCCTTTCTGCTTCACTGAACTTTTAGCTACTGACACCACATACTGGATGCAATTTTTGTACAAAACACAGGTTTTTTCTTCTGCTTCTTTAGTGTATGACATGCTGCATTCATAACTTCTCAGAAATTCATTCCAGCACCCAGTTAATGTTTGGCACACATTGCTTTACTAACTGCAAATGCTACAAACGTTGCCACATGCCTTCTTATATGTATTTGCTTGACTTTATCGGGTAAAATTCAATCAGCAGCATGACTTACTGTCAAACCTTTGTTTACAGTTGACGCTAAATCATGTTTCTTTCAGGCATCGTCCAGCAGAGTAATCTCCTCATCGCTGTGAGCTACAAGCTTTTTCAGCTAAGTTCCAAGTCCACAGAGGTTATATTCAGGGATGTGAGGTTAAACAGATAGCTTGTTGGAAATATTTCCATCATGTCTAATGTGTTTCCTAGCATTCGTGTTGTGCTGCTGCACTGTTTGAGGCTTGCAAACTCTGTTATATACCAAATCATGAGCATTTACTAAACTATATTGCGATGATGGGAAGCCAAGCCATTTAACTTAAGACTCATTCTCTCGACAGATTACAATGCGCTCTTTGAGAAACACATGTGTTTTAGAGCTTCTCTGTCGTTCTTCTGTATAAAAGCTCCCAGCAATATAAGATATTGCTTCTTCAGTATCCTTTGACATATCAGTTCTTGGGTATGTTCGTTGCGCTTCGGAACCGGAAATACCTTCGGTGACCAGGATAATGCACGACCGCATGTTGCCGGTCTTGTACGGGCCTTTCTAGATACAGAAAATGTTCGACTGCGGCCCCGACCAGCACATTCTCCAGATCTTTCAGCAATTGAAAACGTCTGGTCGATGGTGGCTGAGCAACTGGCTCGTCACAGTACGCCAGTCACTACACTTGATGAACTGTGGTATCGTGTTGAAGCTGCATGGGCAGCTGTATCTGTACACGCCATCCAAGCTCTGTTTGACTCAATGCCCAGGCATATCAAGGCCGTTATTACGGCCAGAGGTGGTTGTTCTGGGTACTGATTTCTCAGGATCTATGCACCCAAATTGAGTGAAAATGTAATCACATGTCAGTTCTAGTACAATATATTCGTCCAACGAATACCCGTTTATCATCTGCATTTCTTCTCGGTGTAGCAATTTTAATGGCCAGTAGTGCACATAATAATTCACTATACAATTGTATCTCTTTTGACAAATATTTGCAGGGTTTAAAGTTGTTAAGAACATTAGATTCACTGGACCAGGTATTTATTTAAATTAATCATCCTCAACCTGTATTTCAAGCTTCATTAAACAAACTGAATGCTTTCCAAGCATATACGATTGATCACTACTGACCCTGTATGTTACATTTATTTCACTAATACTGTGATGATTAATGTAATTGGTAATAGTGTGGTGTCATCCAACCAAAGCAAGGGTGGTATGTAACACAACAAAAGAGGAGCTAATCGCAACAAGCCGCATCAATGAATGAGTGACACCAACATAGCCATCTCCACAAACTTTTTGCTACGCCTCTGCAACCACTCTTCTACTTACGACTGAGCACAAGACCACTCAGCCTAGTCTGCTGTCACGAGTAAGATGACAGCATTATCTTCTGGTAGTCTAATTGTGTGATCAATGTATTAGGCAGAACTCTACGTTGAAGTTATTGTTAAATGTACTCCGAGTGAGATACTTGTATTTTGTGTGTATGAAGTGATATGTTAATGTTCAGAGCCAGCTGTAAATACTCTTGACATTGCTGTGGAAATGAATTTTGCAAAGTTAAGTAATTCTCCTTATCTATGTTATAATAAAGTGAATTAATACTATTTTTGTCCCGTACAATAAATATATCCCTTTTCTACTTCTTCTTCTTTTTCTTCATATTTGCCTCCCCTTCTGTCTCCGTCTGCCGTGTGTGAGAGCTGTCTAAACTTTCAGTTGCTGGCGTTAACATTTCCAAGAGGGAATGATCTCGTTTCAACACTCTTAATTTCAGCAGTCATGATTTCTAACCAATAGCCACCCACGCCTCTACGACTTTGCACTTTGTCAACACGCTACTGCATACTAAACTGACTCCAAAATAGTACACATCTTGTATGGTCTCTCACAAACTTAAACTGACTTTTCTCTTCGTGTGTCTAAAACTCTTTCAGTATCATCAACCTTGCCTTTACTGTTTTGATTAAGCTCAGGGAAGTTCTGCTGCTTTATCCCCAAGCATTTTTTTCTTTGACATTTACAGGAGGTGTTTCTTAATTTCTTCTAACGATTTCTCAGTTTCATGGCGCTTTACAGTTACCATATTCACAGCATCTCTCAGCGCTTGCTCTTATGTAGTATGACGTTTATTTAAGAGTGCCATGGATATTTTCAACTTCCATAGTACAGTTTTTAAGAGTTCCATTTATTGCTTAGATTTTTCTATCAATGTGGAAATGAATGTATTCCCTGTGCATCATCCCCTTAGACTGAGCTCGCATCTCGTGGTCGTGCGGTAGCGTTCTCGCTTCCCACGCCCGGGTTCCCGGGTTCGATTGCCGGCGGGGTCAGGGATTTTCTCTGCCTCGTGATGGCTGGGTGTTGTGTGCTGTCCTTAGGTTAGTTAGGTTTAACTAGTTCTAAGTTCTAGGGGACTGATAACCGTAGCAGTTAAGTCCCATAGTGCTCAGAGCCATTTGAACCATTTTTGAACCCTTAGACTGAGTGCAATACATGTTTGCGAATTTGTCCATTGCAGACAAGGTAATGGCATAGTTATGTGATAGTACACTATCTTTTGCATATAAACTCCTGGAAATTTCGTACATATCACCCATCGTTCTATTTTATCGTTTTATTAATAACCAGCAATCTGTATTGTGTGCAAGTCCAGCAATTCACATACGGTAATAAATTCATTGAATGTCATGTCAGCTCCTACATATGCTTGATAAGTATGTTTTAAACTAATATTGTCCTGTTTGAAAGTGATAATAAAAGCTTGTATTATCCCTTACGAAGTGCTTCGGATCCTGGAATATGTTTGGTTCAAATAAAAGATGCATGTTGGCAAAAAAATCCTTATTTTATCTTGGTTTTCCATTGCAACATCATCAAATACGAATTCACTGTTAGGATTTACTTTTTTAGGTGGTATGGTGACGTTACTTTTGATGGAAGTCTGGTAGGTTCCTTCATAGATGCTCTCCAAAATCTCTTGTAATACCTGGTATTTGGGTTGAAACAATGTTTTCGAAAATGTGCACACGTGCTAGAAGCAGATTCCTTCACGATGTATTAGCAATGACATAACATCCTTAGTCTCACAACAGTCAGATGGATCAACAATTGTAGCATGTTTATTATTGGTAAGGAGTGAGCTATTCTTCTTCTTCTTCCAGCTTCAGTTTTCACTATCATTTAAGGATTAATTAGTTACTATGAGACCATTTGTGATGGGTGTTTTACCCACTTAGTCACGGTGCTGACTATGTTTTTATATTAGGATGCTGAGAATTTTATAGAGGAAAAAAACACAGACGTGTAGGTCCTACACCCCTTAGCCACTGAGTCACAATGACTAAGGGTCTTCACTAATTTTTAATTCACATTTGAATTATGACTGCTGCCATTGTCAGAGCGGGCAGCATAACTATTATCTCTCTCAGATACATGTTTGTGCGAGCGCTGAGGAGTGTTGGCAGCGCATGACCACTACTGGTTGCTATCTATCATATGTGGACTGGTGTAACAGAGAGCATCCAAGGCCTTCTCCTATAGAGTTATCTGTAAAGTAAGTGTCTAGGCGCCAGCTGAACACTGAAACAGTTGGCATCCCTGATGTGGAAGGCGGCCACAAGTTCCAGGTGGTAGGCCTGATATCTTCTCGACCATTAACCAGAGCGACAAAGAACGCTCATTTATTTGTTATGTAGACTGTTTCTTGCCGTCGGAATTGCCGGCGTCTCGTGTGGACGGCAGTGGCTCGTGATCACTGCAAGGGGACGACAAGTGTCTTCTTCTAACCAAGACTGGAACTTCTGATGTAGGCGCGATTGCTGCAGCTATAGCTCCCTCTCTGGCTGGGTGCTGTACGAAATACACGATACAGCCATAGTGGCGGTAGGCCCTGGCCCAATATGATTGAGGTGTGCATGATCACTAATTCCTTGTAAGCTTGGTTCATTGCAGAAGTTTATTTGTTGCAGTGTTCTAATTGCTTCCAATGGGATATCATTGAATTTATTAAAATATCCCTCTATGATATTTGTTTAATGTCGGATATCGGTGTATTTGTTAAAATGTCTTACTCCAGAATCAGTTTAACATTTAAAGTCTAGTATTTATCTGCATCGCATGCACTCCAGATGCGCTGACATGGTGTCTGACAAAGGTCACATGAGGTTGCTGAAATTGGCACTTGTCTTCGTTTATCATGGTACCATGAGAGGCCAGTTTATAAAGGATGATACACATGTGGTCGTCATAGTCTCACTCATTTTGCGAAAAGATAGGCATAAGAAAAAGGAAAACTGATCAATACTCTATCAATAAATTTTTGCCATATCTGTGCTGAATTTTTTAGTTCATATGGCATGTAGAGGAACTCAAAGAGACCAAATGGTGTGATTATCACAGTTTCTGGTATGTTTTCGGCTGCCATTGGATTTGCAGGTATGCTGTTTTGCAGTCGATGACGCTGAAAATTTTCGCCCTGGCCAAGATGTGGGAAAAAATCAGTCAAGGTCAGAACAGGGTAGCTGTACAGGCACCAAATACCATTCTTTTTAGGAACTATTTTAACTGTGGAGGCCCAAGCACTGTCTGATGGTGGACTACACCAGCTCACAAAAATTCGTCCACCACAGCTTTAACTGCTTTAAGTTTTTGGGGAGCCAGACGGCAGAGGCGATGACAGACAGGAGGACTTGGTGTGGTTGTAATGTGGTGGACTGTATCATCCCACATGGCCCAGATTGTATGTGGTCTAATGGGGGAGCATGGAGTGAGCGCACTCAAGTGGGGGTTGTGATGATGCACTAACCTGAGAAGCGTCAATTGTAGCAGCGCCACAGTAGTGATCAGTGTCGAGATGACGAAGGTCAATGACATGCTGCTGAGCTGCATGTAGTGATGCAGTGGAGTTCACAATTCGTCTCTGTAGTTGTTCATTGTTTAGGCACATGACCTTGTTATCATGATATAATGATGAGTACCTGGCTGCTTTTAATCATGTTGTTGTTGTTGTGGTCTTCAGTCCTGAGACTGGTTTGATGCAGCTCTCCATGCTACTCTATCCTGTGCAAGCTTCTTCATCTCCCAGTACCTACTGCAGCCTACATCCTTCTGAATCTGCTTAGTGCATTCATCTCTTGGTCTCCCTCTACGATTTGTACCCTCCACGCTGCCCTCCAGTACTAAATTGGTGATCCCTTGAGGCCTCAGAACATTTCCTACCAACCGATCCCTTCTTCTAGTCAAGTTGTGCCACAAACTCCTCTTCTCCCCAATTCTATTCAATACCTCATCATTAGTTATGTGATCTACCCATCTAATCTTCAGCATTCTTCTGTAGCACCACATTTCGAAAGCTTCTATTCTCTTCTTGTCTAGACTATTTATCGTCCATGTTTCACTTCCATACATGGCTACACTCCATACAAATACTTTCAGAAGCGACTTCCTGACACTTAAATCAATACTCGATGTTAACAAAATTTCTCTTCTTCAGAAAAGCTTTCCTTGCCATTGCCAGTCTACATTTTATATCCTCTCTACTTCGACCATCATCAGGTATTGTGCTCCCCAAATAGCAAAACTCCTTTACTACTTCAAGTGTCTCATTTCCTAATCTAATTCCCTCAGCATCACTCGACTTAATTCGACTACATTCCATTATCCTCGTTTTGCTTTTGTTGATGTTCATCTTATAACCTCCTTTCAAGACACTGTCCATTCCGTTCAACTGCTCTTCCAAGTCCTTTGCTGTATCTGACAGAATTACAATGTCTTCGGCGAACCTCAAAGTTTTTATTTCTTCTCCATGGATTTTAATACCTACTCCGTATGTTTCTTTTGTTTCCTTTACTGCTTGCTCAATATACAGATTGAATAACATCGGGGAGAGGCTACAACCCTGTCTCACTCCCTTCCCAACCACTGCTTCCCTTTCATGTCCCTCGACTCTTATAACTGCCATCTGATTTCTGTACAAATTATAAATAGCCTTTCGCTCCCTGTGTTTTACCCCTGCCACCTTCAGAATTTGAAAGAGAGTATTCCAGTCAACATTGTCAAAAGCTTTCTCTAAGTCTACAAATGATAGAAACGTTGGTTTGCCTTTTCTTAATCTTTCTTCTAAGATAAGTCGTAGGGTCAGTATTGCCTCACGTGTTCCAGTATTTCTACGGAATCCAAACTGATCTTCCCCGAGGTCGACTTCTACCAGTTTTTCCATTCGTCTGTAAAGAATTCGCGTTAGTATTTTGCAGCTGTGACTTATTAAACTGATAGTTCGATAATTTGCACAACTGTCAACACCTGCTTTCTTTGGGATTGGAATTATTATATTCTTCTTGAAGTCTGAGGGAATTTCGCCTGTCTCATACGTCTTGCTCACCAGATGGTAGAGTTTTGTCAGGACTGGCTCTCCCAAGGCTGTCAGTAGTTCTAATGGAATTTTGTCTACTCCCGGGGCCTTGTTTCGACTTAGGTCGTTCAGTGCTCTATTTGATAATCTTGAAAAGTGGGAGAAAGCAGTGATATTGCAACAAACTGGAAATTGCAGTGTCAGTGGTTACAGAAAATCTCCCCCCCCCCCCCCGCCTCTCTCTCTCTCTCTCTCTCTCTCTCTCTCTCTCTCTTCAGCGAGCAGTGGCGATGTGACTATACATATTTCTAAAACATTCGAATGATTGGAAGGGATAAGGAGAAGATAAAAACAATTTTGTAGGAAACATTTTTTATTATATAAACTTATACATACACTGTCAATCAGCACAAAATTACAGTCATAATGTTCTGCAATATTTTACAAATAATGGTATCCATACATCTTAAATTCTCCTTGTATCGTATTCAGCCATATAGGAGCAGTAATCATAGATATTCCATCCGTAAATTTTTCTTCTACAGATTTTATGCTTATGAAGACAACAGCTGCAGTCGTTGGTAGTGCACGAACATAGGAATTTATACACTGTTCTAACTCACTCATATGTACATTACGCTGAAGATCACAGAATACAGCTCTGACATATGGCCACCAGCAACTCAACCTGAATGTCGTGATCGCTAATGCAGTGTATAGGTTGTGTAAGTTCACAACACTTGACTATTTAATGTAAATGTCAGAGTCTTCAGAAGTTAATTAGAGCATTGCTTTTCCATATATATCAACTATGGATACCTTCCTGCCAAATATATGGATATCAATAAATGTATGAGATGCATTGTAATTGTTCATGATCGTCATCTCAATATATTCTAATCATATTAAACAATAATCACCCTCATACCATGTATACTCTACTTTAGCACCAACAAATTGAAATTCGCAACTTCAATTATTATGTGAAAATCATTATCAGGTACTAAGCCTACATTCATGCATTTGGACCTGCTAGCAGTCATGTTATGTCTTGGCAACCAGTAATATTCTGGAATAACCTAACTGCAGGTCAGTGGGTTGATGTATCTGCGCTGGTGCAGTATATTCCAATGGCGGATGTGATGAATCAGGAAGGCCGACTGTGGCCTGCTACTGCTTTTGTGGTGGTGGTGGTGGTGTAGTAGACAGTAGAATCCCGAACACCTACATGTCCTGGTCCAACATTTCTGCTAGCACTGCATCAGGGGCCCATTGCACTGTTGGAAAAATATCGTAAGTATAAACACATGGAATATTATTAATAAATGATCAATAACACCACGAACCTGTTATGGTGTCATAAGAGGAGGAGAGGTGTACTCCTACGTGGCGTGTCTCAGGTGGCGGACAGGGGGGACGTCACCAAGTTTGCTGGCGGACTTGAGCAAAATAAAATATCTCTAGCAGACCAAACACACATTACACCAATTTCATTTTTCATCCTTCCACACTTTACTCATCACCTTGCGAGATCACTACTGGAATTGTATACCCTGACCTTGGTCAGGGACTTGATCAATGCTGAGACAATCAAACAAATATGAGGTGTCTTCTATCGAAAGACTCCACTGGTTTGGACTGTCACAACAAGATTATCCAGGCGAAGGCACCATTCGGATACGGTGGGGTATCACATAGAGGATTAAGGCAAGTTGGAGTGGCTAGCGACACACTGAATAAACAAACAAACATGGAAAATGTTCTACTTAAGAACAAGCTAAAATTTAACAAATCGGTAACATTTTCGTATTTTGCAACAGTAAATATATCAGTTCCTTAAGGAAAGTCGGTAAACTGAAACATCTGACAGATATCTGAGATCAACACAAGACAGTTATCACAGCCCTTCAAGAGTTACGTAATACTGATCAGGACCCGATGGAATCTGCAGGATATCGGCTTTGTACAGGACCACCATGAGAAAGGGCAATACAAAACGTTCCACAATACAGGATGGGTTCCTTAGTACACTATACATTATTGGATTCCATTGGCGATTTTTCATCTAACTCTCCACGAATGGCATTGTTAACAGTTAAGTTGGAAAACAAAATCTACACAATGATAAATGTTCATGCTCCAACTAATGTTAAAAATAGAATTGGTAAGTATGGAACAAATACATTTTTGGATGAACTTGACCAGCTGGTAACGACCACACTGGTTACTAATATTAAAATTCTTCTTGGAGGCTTTAATGCGAAGACAGGACGAGGGAAGAAATTTCGGAATGTGGGAGGCTGATGGCCAGTGCGTAAACTTATAACAGGAACGGAGAACGGTTAACTGAATTTTTTATTACACATGGATTGGTTTTGGAGACAAGAAAGTTTTAAGAGAAGACCACATAAGTTAATGACTTATAAATATCTCAACGTCGAGCTAGGAGAGTTTCAGATAGATCATGTGGCCATAGATTGGAAATTTCATAATGAAATCTATTATGTTAAAATTCCTCCGTGGAGTCGATATTGATTCAGACCATTACATGTCAAAAGTTAAAATCTACCTGACATCTATGAGGAAAAAAACCCTCAAAAGTTATATAGAAAGAGAACTTACCATCCTAGTTATATTATTAATAATCCGATATATTGCTAGAGAACTAGAACACATACATGTGAGAATCTAGGAGCAATTGTCAATGGATTCAAAGATTTGGTTGAAGAAACTGCTCCCTTACACACAAGGGAGAAATGTGCTTGGTGGAATGAGGAATGCGATATGACAATTCTACCCAGGAATAAAGCTTGGTTAAGTGACCAACAGAACAAAACCGGAAGTTCCAGGGAGGAATTACTTAATGTTAGACGATCAACGGCTATGACGAAAATAATTATAGAGGTACATCCCTGACGGATACGAGTTACAAAATTTTCTGTAAGGCTCTGTATTCAGGATTTCATGAACAGCTTGATGGCGAATGAGGTAAATAACAAGGAGGTTTCCGTCCAGGACTAAGCTGTCCTAATCAAACTATTAATCTTAAATGGATAATGAAACACCAAAAGGTCAGAAGCAAGAAGCTAGTGATCACATTCGTCGATTTTTAAAAAAGCCTGTGATAGTATCCATCGTGAATCTCTACTGTCTATCCTTACAGAATTTGGTTTTCACCAGAAACATATCAGCCTATTTGTGGTCACCCTTCGTATTGCTAAATCTAGAGTAAGGTTCAGAAATGAGTTCTCTATCCTTTTGAGATTCGAACTAGTTTTCGACAAGGTGATGGATTGTCTCCATTACTGTTTCATTGTGTTCCGGAGAAAGTTGTGCTTCAATGGAACAAGATATGTCCACTATCTGTTACGACTGGAAGAAAGATTCGATTTAACCATCTTGCATCTACAAATGATTTGGCGTTGTTAGCAAACAGTATCGATGGAGCGAAGTTTCAGACGGAAGAACTAGAACGATTAGCGGCAAAGATTTGCTGTAATTTGTTGTTGTTGAGAAAACAGAAATTCCCAGCTGATACACCCCATATTATACTCCATAACGCTCAAACAATTAAGCTGGTAAAAGAGTTTTAATATCTTGGAGATATTATTACTTGGGATGCCAATGAAAGATCATCAAGAGATAGTAGAACATTAAAACTACAACGAGCACAGAGAACTACGTGGCCAACTTAAAAGAAAGGATCACTTTCAGTAAATGGTTAACTTCGGCATTATTCCTCCGTCATTAAACCGGAGGCAACATATGCAAGTGAAACAATATTTCAATTAAACACTCAAGCGACAACTGATAAATTGCAGAAAGTTGATAGAAGAATACGTGGAACGATTGTCAACAAAAAACACCAAGTTAATGGTCACTGGAGACTCTTGCACAATTCGGTGGTTTACCAAGAAAGTGAATCTTTTGTTGATACCATGCGGAAAGGAAGGATTGCACTTTTGACCATATTTCTCTCTTACCGAATACTGAACTCATGAAACAACTTTTTGACTACTTTTGGAACTGTAAGATAAAAAACAACTGATTTACAGAAGTAAAAATGGATCTGTGTGAATCGAACAAGCTGAACGTAGAAAAGAGAAGCTGCTTTAAAGAACGAATACGTACGACTGACATTCAAAACATCACAACAGAAGAAGTACGTCATATCTATAGAATAGCGAGCGGCCAGATCACTCTGAATATAAAAGAATTGGGAAAGGAAGATATTGTTGTCTACTAAGATCTAAACTTATTCTTGGCAGACTCTGTTGCATAATGTTCGATTTTAGTGCTACAAAGAGGGCGTAAGCTATGTAAATACACAAATATTAACAATAATAATAAATAATAATTATAATAATATTAAAGGATGGATGGACTAATACTTTCTAATACGACAGTCTTCTTTTTCATTTGATTCTGGCTGGAAGAGAGGGCTGATCTCTGCTGCTGGCACTTCATGAACCTTTCATTACAGCGCACAGATCTCGAATGATGAAACTCTCGTAATTGGAATAATAATAATAATAATAATAAAATGGGGGAAGGAGAGACTTGACTGAAGTAATCATGTTGGTCTAGAGAGAAAATGTGGTAGGGGATGGGGTTACTTCCTTTTTCCCACAACATTTGTAGCACACAATATTATTGGCCTAAATCAATGGTGTTGAGAGACGGTGACCTTGATTTTGGTGCCAGAACCCACACAGCGGATGTGTGAACCTGGAGAGGATGCTGCCGCTCTCTGTATATCCTATCTGGTATGGATACCAAACACTTGCTTAATAGTCTATGATTATCATACGAGTGATTTGTAAGCAGTCTCCTTTGTAGACTGATTGCATTTCCCCGGTATTCTACCTATAAACCGAAGTCTATTACCTGCTTTACCCACGACTGAAACTATATGCCCATTCCAGTTCATATCCGTACAAAGTGTTACACCCAGGTATCTATATGAATTAACCAGTTCCAACTGCGATTCACTGATATTATAGCCACTTTGCAACACTTGGAAATTTAGAGATCTGGCTAAATATTTATGCATCTTCTTTGGCACAGTACTTCATTTTAGATAACTGCATCATCTGCAAAAAGACAGCGGTTACTATTAATATAGCCCGCAAGGCCATTAATATACCACATGAACAGCAAGGATCCTAATACACTTCCCTGGGGCACGCCCAAAGTCACGTATACGTGTATTGTTGACTCTCCAGCTACGATATCTTGTTGTATCCTCCGTACCAAAAATCTTCCATCCAGTCACAAATTTCGCTTGATGCCTCATAGGATTGGAATTTTGATAATAGGCGTAGATGTGGTACTTAGTCACATGCTTTTCGAAAATAAAGAAGTACTTCATCTCCCTGACTGTGTTGATCCAAAGCTTTCACTATGTCATTTCAGAAAAGTGCGAGTTGGGTTTCGCACGATCGACTTTTTCGGAATCCATGCTGGTTGGCATGGAGGTGGTCATCCTGTTCGGAGTATGTCATTAAGTTTGATCTGTGAATATGTTCTAAGATTCTACGACAAATCGATATCAAGGACAATGGATGATAGTTATGTGAATTACTTCTACTACCCTTCTTGTAAATTCGTGTGACCTGTGTTTTCTTACATTTACCGGACACTGTTTTTGGTCGAGGGACCTTACGATAGGTTTTAGTTAACAGAAGGACTAACTCAGCCACAAAATCATTACAGAATCTGATAGGGATTCCTCTGAAGCTTTGTTCAGTTTTAATAATATGAGCTATTTCTCAACGACACTGACACTAACACCTATTTCACTCGTCTTTTCAGTGGCAGAAGTATGAAACTGAGGCAATTCTCCAGGATGTTCCTGTGTAAAGGATCATTTGAAAATGAAATTAACCATTTCTGCTTTTACTTTGCTGCCATCGATTTCAATTCTACATATCTATCCAGTGCATGGCCAATTATTCTTTTAAACTTGATCCACAGTTCCTCTACATGTTCCTGTCCTGTGCTTAAAGTTTCAGGTCACTCACTGAGATATGACAGTACTGCCTTTTTATCTAGTTTATTGAACATATTCATCTTTCTACTTGTTTTAGTGTCCTTTTGTACTTTGGTGATCGTTGTCGCCAAAACCACCTCGTGCCCACTGATACCAGTATCGATGTGGACATCCTCAAAGAGGTCATGTCTCTTTGTTGCTATTAGATCTAATGTATTTCCATCATGAGTAGGATTCCGAATTTTTTTCTAAATAGACTTTAGAGAAGGCCTTTAGCAATATTGGACTAAGAAAACTGTAATTTTCCCAGTTGACTGTTGGATGATTACAGTCTCCACTGACGCTGAAGTATGATTGGGGAAGTTACCTATAAGCTAACTGAGATTTTCTGTAAACTTTTCGGTTACATCGAGAGGTGAATCTTGTCGTCGATAGACGGACACAACTGTAATTTTGTTCCCACCACTGATACCGAGTCTTTCTCAACCGATCTCTCATACAACTTCAATTTCTATCTCTGTGGATTTGAGTTGCTTTCCTACGGCGAGAAATACACCACCCCCATTTCCTATTAGCCTGTCCTTTCGATATACACTTAAATTTTCCCCAACAGTCTTACTGGTATGAACTTCATGTTTTCGACAGCTTTGTGTTCCTGGTAATATGTGAGCTTCAGTGTTTTTCAGGAGCGCTTCGAAGTGTGGTACTTCGTTGCAAATACTTCAACAGTTAAGTACTGGGATTTTAATACTCTTGCCACTGGGGTGCATTTTTTTTTGGATCTTACACTAATGCCTCCGGGTCTCCTATAACTGCCATCATCTGGAATGGATCGAGAGTCGCCTATCTAAAAAACCCTTGTGTGCACCCACACCCAGACAGCTACATCGGTAGCGTACTCTGATGTTTGGTCCACACCTGACCCTTTTAGAGGGACTCTACAGTTCTCAACCCTATGGAGCAAGTCCAAGAAGTCGCACCCTATTTTGTGACTGAGCCTTCAAAGCATCTGGTTCAGTCCTTTCATTCGACTTAGAACCAGAGGCCACGATCAATTCTGGAAACAATGCTGCAAAGTGTGAGCTTCGCTGAATCTCCTTGAGCAAGGCTCGTATTCTCAACCTTCTGTGCCAGTTGCTGGAATGATCCAAGTATGACTTCGCAGCCCACACGACAGGTATCGGTTTTCCAACGTGTGCCACAGACTGCAGTTGGTTGTGCTATGTTCCCTGCATGGCTGTCGGAGTCGCTCTTCAACATGTTGAATGAGCCCCGGCATACTCATTGGTGTTACTTTCTGTCTCTTGGTGCAATTTCCCTAAGGAGTACCGTTAATAGGTCCCCCAATTTGCATTTGCCTCCTCTTGACACAGAACAAAGCGGGTTTCCCAACAGATGAAGAGAGTCCCAATGGCTCAGTTTCAGCTTAGGTGGAAGAGAGCGCCTCGAATCTGAGTCCTTCCTAGTCTCTGTCTAGGTTGTGTAGAACGCCTAGACGTACCACTGCCCCACCAGTCAAGTGGACTAGTAGTGACTGGTCCTGTACTCCCTACAGAGGAGACAAGATTGACAGGAGAGGACAGTACATGATATATCTTTGGTAACTCTGGTACACGATTCTCAGGAGCCCTACCAACATACCGACTCGTCACAGCTGCCAACAGTTTGACGGTAGTCACGTCGATTTCCAGCTGCTTACGAACGGCAGATAACTCATCTACATCTACATCTACATCTATACTCCGCGAGCCACCTTACGGCGTGTGGCGGAGGGTACTTATTGTACCACTATCTGATCCCCCCTTCCCTGTTCCATTCACGAATTGTGCGTGGGAAGAACGACTGCTTGTAAGTCTCCGTATTTGCTCTAATTTCTCGGATCTTTTCGTTGTGATCATTACGCGAGATATATGTGGGCGGTAGTAATATGTTGCCCATCCAGTGATTGAGAACAGCATTGATAACACAATTCTCTTTAAGAACTGAAGGAATTAGTAATCGAGTTAGATTTCTGTTAAGGCAACAGAATAACCTGTGGTAAAAATTACTGGTTTCCTGAAACTTTTTGAGATTATAGTCGCTAAAAACTTGAAAATAGCGTTAGCTTACGATAAATGTATGTAATATACACTCGCCTTGAAAGAGGAAACTAGATGTAAAGCGACATGCTAATTACAATATGTGCTACACTCACTAAATCACAAACGCCTATTTACTACGAAATAGCGTATTCAGACGACATTGGTAACTTTAGGAAAATTCTCAAAAAATACTTTTAATCACAAACGCGATAAACAGCGAAATCAGTTATCCACAACACATCAAACCTACGATAACAATGTGAAGCACTGTGTTTTAAAGGTGAAGGATCATGAAACAGTCTTAAAGCAGGAATTAAGTGTAATTCATATTTACACCTACAGTGCACAAAAAGATTTAATGTTCAGAGAAATAAAACACTATCTCATGCATAAAAACAGGTGTGACGACAGGCTGTACACGTCGTAACATGGTATCGGGCAGATTTAATGTGACTTTCTAAGAAACGAGAGGTCTGATACTTTCTTTAGCGTCCTAATTTCAATTGTACTGGCTACAGGACGAGCAGCACGAGGGAGTGATCGGACGGCTAAACCTCAAAAAATGACTCTGAGCGCTATGGGACTTAACATCTGAGGTCATCAGTCTCCTAGAACTTAGAACTACTTAAACCTAACTAACCTAAGGACATCACACACATCCATGCCCGAGGCAGGATTCGAACCTGCGACCGTAGCGGTCGCACGGTTCCAGACTGAAGCGCCTAGAACCGCTCGGCCACTACGGCCGGCGGCTAAACCTCAGACGTCCTTAGTGGGCTGAATGAGCAAACATGGAAGGAAGTGGAATGGTTTTTGCAGAGAAGTCCGAAACGTTTATTGAAGCTATACTCTCGGGATATAACGGAAGAAATACGTTGGAAAAAGGGCACGAATTTTCACGTATAGGTCACTGTTCACTGTTCCGAGTGTACACAGTCAGTAGCAGCTTACATCGTCTACAACATTCTTCGTTATGACAACGGACAGTGCACCATCACAAATTACGTTCACGTCTATAGCTCCTTACGCGTATTTGTTCATAACTGAAGTTGAATATTACTTGAATGTTTGTTAGAAATTATGCAATTTCAATAATTGCACGAAGAAAGAAAACGTTTTCATTTATTTTTGTGCACAGAATCAAAATTTAACTTTTCCAAATATATGGTTGAATCTTTGGCTACTCTCGTGAAATTATTCTTTGCTGTAATCAGGTTAGCAACAGTACGCGTCGGGGTTCTTGCAGTCTAGGAACTAGTCATCAGTCTGAATCAGACCACTCTTGTATGTTGCCCCACGCCCGAGGAATTCCAATGTGCTAAGGTTTCACCATCTCTCGATAAACCCGTAATTAGTGTTAAAGGTCTGTCAGCAGAAGAACAAGTTTTACTGTATGCGGCGACCTGAAAAGTAAAGGACTGCTAATGAACACATTGTTGGTGGTTTAACCATTCCTAAATCATTAAAGGTGTAGTTAAGATTCATATAAATAGTAAGTAATTTTCCCAGCTCTTAAGTTAGTTTTCAGTTCATAGATTCGATCTTAACTTTGCCACTAGTTACCTGAAGTAAAGAGTTTAACAATGTCGTCGACATGGACGTCAATAGAGATGGGATTTTACATGAAACAAAGGTGAATTCCCGCAGAAAGTAAAAATGGCAAAGAGCTGGCTCTGAGCACTATGGGACTTAACATCTTAGGTCATCAGTCCCCTAGAACTTAGAACTACTTAAACCTAACTAACCTAAGGACATCACACACATCCATGCCCGAGGCAGGATTCGAACCTGCGACCGTAGCAGTCCCGCGGTTCCGGACTACAGCGCCTAGAATCGCACGGCCACCGCGGCCGGCTGGCAAAGAGCTATTGTTGTTAACTCAATTTATTATTTTAATAAGAAAATAATTAGTAAAAAACCTTGTATACCAAATTTTAGAGTGTTTAGAGTCGATAAAAAGAAACACTTTTTTATGTGACAAAAACGTCACAGGTGTGACGTTTTACCGTTAGGAGCCCATGAAGGTTTTGATGCGACTGGGTTTCGAAGACGGTGTTGAAATTGGTATGTGTTGCATATTGTTTTAGAGATGTTGAAAATGTTGTCCGTTTACATTAATGCTCAACTGTCATCTGCACTAGCACATTAAAAAAAACCAGGTGTTTCAGGAATAACGGCTGCAGCTCAGCCAAACGGTCAATCAGTTCTTGTAGAGTGTATGCGTGTCTCCTACACAAGACGCTTAACTCTGCCCCCCCCCCCCCCCGTCTTTTACCCACACAAAGAAATCCATAGGAATGAATTCTGGAGGACATAGTGATTACGGTACTAGCCCACCCCTCCCAATCCAACGGTTGGGGTAAACATTGTCTAAATGTTCCCTGATATCAACGGCAAAGGGTGCTGGGGCTCCGTCATGCTGCAACCATAATCGTAGCCTGACTGTTAACAGGACATTCTTCAACATTTGCGGTAGTACTTCATGGAGAAAGATACGGTAATTTCCTCCACTGACCCTGTTAGGAAAAAAATGCCGCCCAATCAGATGGTCGTGAACAATACCAGCCCACGTATTTATTGTAAATCTCTGTTGATAGTGGAATACACGGGTTGCCTTTGGATTTTTAAAACTCCCATACGTGGCGTTTGAAACTGTTGGATATTCCTTCCCCTGTGAACACAGCATCCTCAGTAAATAAAAAACAAGTTTGGTCAGAGACGTTTATAATTTGTTGTAGATACAACTGGCAGAATTCCATGTGCGGGGGAAAGGCGTCAGCTGATAGGTCTTTTATCTTCTGCCACTTGAATGGATGCATACCCATCTCGTGGAGTACGTGACACACATTGACGTTGGATGTATTTAGTTCCTTGGTTATGGATCGTGTACTGCGGATGGGGGCGTCCTCAGTTCGCTGTAACACAGCACAGCTTCCTCAAACTGAACAGATCGCACACTTTGAGGTCTACCATTTACCAGTCGGCCTGGTCTAAGGGATTCTGTTTCCCGAAGACAACAATCAGGTCTTTGAAATGTGACATGATTTGGTAACCTTCTCCCTGGAAATTGTTCTGCACACAGGCGCCTTGCTGCTCGACTGTTGCATCATGCCTTCCCATGAATGAGATGCATGACAGCAAACTCGCTTAGATTGTAGCCAGCCACCAAGAACTCGAAAACATCGGTAGAAACTTTCAAGTAAATACAGCATGAAAATAATACTGTAATTATTTATCCAGCGACGTGGGTACTGTCTACTTCTACTTCTGGCGGTAATGAAAACGTAGCATTGCTAGCAGTAAGAAATAACAGTGTTGGAGATAAGATTCCAATGATAGCGTGTTGCATACAAAGCACTCAAACCAACTGTGAACATTGGTACCTAGGAAACAACTGTCAAAGTGGGTCGTTAGAGGAGTCCAGAGCCAAACTCTTCAAAGATCTACAGCGCGGAAACGGCTCACCTTTGACGTTTCTGTCACATGACGAAAGTGCTGTTCTTATCTCCTTTAATAGCTCTTCAGATGGATGTAGGTAGTTTCTTGTACCCAGTATATTTGCTGTAAGAAAACACCGCTGTTCTCATACAGCAATAGGCTCATTGTGTCACACTTTCATAAAGCAGCATTAACTGAAATGTGTAAGAATTGGTGAACGAATAAGTCGTGACCGTGGGCAACCAACATGGAAGTTTCTTGCTGAGATTTTGGGAAATGATACAAAACCTGTATCGGTATCTGGCTGTTTGGAAGACATTCAAAACTGGATCGCGCCTGTTCACGGCCGTAATTATTGCGTCACTTCGTTCCACAGCTGGAGTACTATCTCGAGAAATGTTTTCAGAATATTTTCAGAAGAAGAAAATATTTCTCTCTCCTAATTTTTTGCGTGTGCCTTTGCTGAGAACCTGCATGAAGACTTTGTGTCAGGTAAGCTGACACCATTATTCGTATTAATTCCACATGTCTTTTTTTTAAATTATATTTTTGAAACAGGATGAAATTTGTGCATAATTTAACGCCAACGCAGCTAAGCATTTTGTCAAGGAAACTGAAGATTCTGAGAGTATTTCAAATACGTTTTCGTTCTAAAAATATTTATAGTCGTCTTTATGACTGTACGCTGTGGGTAACTTACTCTACAGCCAATCGTTACTTTATATCAGTCTGGCCGAATCGCCAACTGAACTCCATTTTTTGGACATTTCTTCGTAGGATACAGATCAGTTCGCCCAGAAACTGGCGGCAACTATTCAACATACTTGGAGAAGACCGGAAAAACTTCATTGTACCAAATGTAATGGAAAATCATACTTAAATATTAAACCGGTAACTCTAGCCAAAAGACGTGATCCACATTATTAATCACAGTGGAACGGAATGAAAGGTCATCGGTGTCTGGCGACTTAGGTCACACAGTATAAGTAAAAAAGGCCAACAGCGGCAAGTGGAGCACCCCGTCTTACGGATCCCTACAATGGATCAGTAATCTTAGAATACGACGAGGTGTCCTTTCCGAAGTACTTTGTAAATATGGTCTAATAAAATAACGCTGTAAATGCTAAGAAGGAAATTTTATCGATTGTTACAGTACCTTGGAAGGAAATTTTCTGTGTTAAAATGTATTTTCATAAAAAAATTACACTTTGAAAATGATGTTGCTTGGTAGTGTTCTTCATACAATGCACGTACAGTGTGTAAACACGATATATACGGTCCTGTCACATTAATGAGACCACCGCCTATGTTCGCGTCAACATACAATAACCAATCACAGGGGGCTAGTGGTATCATTAGCAGTGGAGGGTATATAAAGCGTGGCGGGTGGGGTGGGGGGGGGGGGGGGGAGACAAGGGAAACAGTGCAGTCGTTGTCGTAAACGGAGCGATCTATCTGACGTCCAAAAGGGCATGATCATAGGATTTCAGGTCGACGGTGGAAGCATTTCGAAAACCGCTAAGTTTTTAAGCTGTTTGCATGCTACCGTGGTTGAAGTATACCGTGTATGGCAAAATGGCGCTATCCAAAACCAGCGCTTAGGCAACTGTGGTCCACCGCGGGCCATAAATGACAGGTGTGAACGGAGGCTGCGGAGGTGTGTTCGAGAGAACAGACGTGCAACTGTTGAGCAACTGACCGCCCAGATGAGCCACAGGGCTACCAACAGTGACTCCTCAACGACCGTTCAGCGAACGTTTCTGCTCATGGGCCTCCGCAGCAGGCGCCTGGCTCATGCACCCATGCTGACTGCTTTTCATCAACGACGAAGATTGGAATTTTCACACCAGTACCGCAACTGGACGTCAACTGCGTAGCGACAGATGGCCGTTGCAGGTGAATCACGTTCTATGCTCCATCGGACAGATGGCCGTCGCGTGTACGGCGTGAAACGTCTGGGAACAAACAAGGAGAGAACGTTAAAGTGTGGGCAATGTTTTCGTGGCATCCCCTGGGTGATCTCGTCATTCTGGAAGGCACAATCGATCAACACAATTATGCATCTATCCTCGGTGACCATTTCCACCCATATTTGCAGTTCGTTTTTCCTCGACAAGATGGCATCTACCAGCAGGACACTGCAACGTGTCACACTGCCCGCAGTGTACGTGTGTGATTGAAAGAATACCAGGATGAGTTTACCATACTCTCCTGGCCACCAAACTCACCGGATTAAAACCTGATCGAGAATCTGTGGGACTACTTCGATCGAGCTGTTCGCGCCATAAACCCTCAACCGAGAAACCTAGTGCAGCTGGGCACGGCTCTGGAGTTGACATGGTTCCACATCACCATGGGTACCTTCCAGAACCACATTGACTCTCTCCCTAAACGTCTCACAGTGGTCAACGCTGCAAAAGATGGTTATTCAGGCTTTTTACAGGTGGTCCCGTTAATGTGACTGGACGGTGCAATACCCTCTAATTGTCACAGTACAAGCCAGCGACTATCATAGCGAAAATTTCATGATCAGTTAATGGCAGTTAGTGACAGTCTCAAAGCGAGCATGGTGTCATTTAGACATTTGACTCTCTAAATAATAAGTACAGTCGTAAGTGCCAAAAGGAAGCTATCTCTGTGAAAAGTACTGATATTATTTTAATGGAATCCTCTACGTTCTGAATATCTATAAGACTGCCAGCTGTTATTTATTTATTTCAATGAAAGTAAACTTTTTTCAGTCGTATTTCTGACATTTTATGTTGATGTTTACGTCACTCATGAACTACTGATTTCAATACAATATTGTCTCGTCTTCAGGTATCTATGGAAAACAACGTTCGCTTGTGGTCATATATATCACATTCAGCAAATAATTAGAGATACTGGTTAAGTGCAGGTCAGTAAAGTGGTAATGAGGATTCTGGATCAAAAATGACCTTGAATGTGTGCACTGACCTTGACAGTGATCGCTTAAATGTCACCTAAACACCATGACGTCACAATCCAAGATAGCACCAGGTACGCCCCCTTGTGTATCACACGATAAACCACACTTTCATTATCTATCACGTGACAATCCACACCCCTTTCCTTCTCCCTTGTCGCTGCAGGCAATAAAATTCAAGATGGCGGAAATAACACAGTTGTGCTGCCAGAAAAAAATTAAAGATGGCGTAAATACCTTAGTTGTGGTTATTAACCCCATCCCCTCTTTAGCCAATCTCAGCGAGGTAATAAAATGAGTCAGTCCGTTGCGTAAAAATGACGCTAAGTTCAAATAGCTATATGTGTTACCCCCTGAATTTTGGGTTATGTTAAAAAAGTATTGACCTGAAAGTTTTTTGTCATATTATAATACTCGAGCTTTGTCATTTGTAAAACACACACCTATTTTAAAGAAAAGTATCGGTCTGAATTGTTGCACCATGTTCAAAAAAAGTTAAATACTTTATCTTAACTGTTAGTGACAAGCACATTTGAGAAACATGTTATAGATGGCAGCTCATCACTTGCTGGCGCGGCATCTCTGAGTTTTAAACAAGTATACTCTCAGATATTATTGCTATGCACCAGGTGCAGTATCCTATAACACATTATAGTTCCAAAATTATAGAGGAAAAGAAGCGAATAAGCAAGCGATAAAAAAACTTCACCGATCGCGTTTTTCATGTTCGACGTGTTGCAAATGTAGGCAAATAGGTAGATTGTATCCTCTTAGCTTTCTGAAAGTCGTGCTGATTTCTTTATTCATCTAAGAGATTTATCAAACTGAGTTCTGCGAATTTTTCTCGGTTGTCTACAGGATAATCGGAAAGAAAAGCAAAAGGATTTGGATTTGATGTAAAAAGTGGAACAGTGCAGTATTATGCCTGTAACAACTCGCTATTAACGTATCAGGTTATAAGATCAGTGGTAGGCGATACACGACATATGAAATTAGTAGTCCATCTTGTAATTCATAACGATCCTCTGATGACTTCAATAGATGGTAAACGACAACCGTTTCACCGTTCATCCTTTACCTGTTTACCGTTTAGCATTTAACGATTCAACTGTTTATCGTTTAACCATTTACCCTTAGATCTCCTGTCGATAGCACTTATTACTTCGTGCGAGAAAAAGACCAGTTGTGTTTCACAAGAACGATATTTACTGAACCCATGTGTGTCGTTTTCGTCGAGGTTTTTGGGTATTTTAAGGCATTGTGTACTGCGTAGAACAGAGAAAACGTTAATGATTTGTGCCAAGATGACAATAAACCCTATTACAAAGCAGCGTCTGTCAGATAAAGGTTTGTGGACGATAACATTCCTGAAACGTACTGGCCTGCTCCGAGTCCCGACCTGAAGGAGATACAAGACCTCTGGGATGACTTATGTCGACAGATCTCAACATCCAATATCACTACCTTCTCTGGTTTCGGCAGTTGAGGAAAAATGGGTTGCCGCAGATGTGTTAAAGCCAAAGAGCAGTATTGATTTTACAATGTTGCAGTTTTTTGCAAGGGGAATTTGTTCTCTTTATTGCAAACACTTGTATAAGTACGTGGCGGCGAATTGTCTGTGAATGCTTATGTAAACCTGTCTGAATATTTAGAGGCGTTAGCTTTGCAAAGCATCAAAGTTTACGATGGCTCAATATCAGTTGCATTTGAGGACATTCTATCAGTTGAAACTGGTGGAATCATTTCACGTGGGATATCAGAGCACCCACTGGATTTCAACTCCACAGAACAATGGAAATGATGGGCTAAGCCAGTATTAGGTCTAGACAGTGCTGCATACTAGCTAGAGCGTCCAGGACTATCAGTTCAGATGAACGTGACTTTCTCAACAACGGTAGCAACTGCACGATGTGTTGTGGAAGAGTGAACATCACAGACGCAAATGATTCAAAAAATACTGATACGCAGTTTATTGTGCCTTTAGAAATAATGTCTATTTCTACTCACAAAATATCATTCGGTTGATTTTTAAGACATATTAATATACACTCCTGGAAATGGAAAAAAGAACACATTGACACCGGTGTGTCAGACCCACCATACTTGCTCCGGACACTGCGAGAGGGCTGTACAAGCAATGATCACACGCACGGCACAGCGGACACACCAGGAACCGCGGTGTTGGCCGTCGAATGGCGCTAGCTGCGCAGCATTTGTGCACCGCCGCCGTCAGTGTCAGCCAGTTTGCTGTGGCATACGGAGCTCCATCGCAGTCTTTAACACTGGTAGCATGCCGCGACAGCGTGGACGTGAACCGTATGTGCAGTTGACGGACTTTGAGCGAGGGCGTATAGTGGGCATGCGGGAGGCCGGGTGGACGTACCGCCGAATTGCTCAACACGTGGGGCGTGAGGTCTCCACAGTACATCGATGTTGTCGCCAGTGGTCGGCGGAAGGTGCACGTGCCCGTCGACCTGGGACCGGACCGCAGCGACGCACGGATGCACGCCAAGACCGTAGGATCCTACGCAGTGCCGTAGGGGACCGCACCGCCACTTCCCAGCAAATTAGGGACACTGTTGCTCCTGGGGTATCGGCGAGGACCATTCGCAACCGTCTCCATGAAGCTGGGCTACGGTCCCGCACACCATTAGGCCGTCTTCCGCTCACGCCCCAACATCGTGCAGCCCGCCTCCAGTGGTGTCGCGACAGGCGTGAATGGAGGGACGAATGGAGACGTGTCGTCTTCAGCGATGAGAGTCGCTTCTGCCTTGGTGCCAATGATGGTCGTATGCGTGTTTGGCGCCGTGCAGGTGAGCGCCACAATCAGGACTGCATACGACCGAGGCACACAGGGCCAACACCCGGCATCATGGTGTGGGGAGCGATCTCCTACACTGGCCGTACACCACTGGTGATCGTCGAGGGGACACTGAATAGTGCACGGTACATCCAAACCGTCATCGAACCCATCGTTCTACCATTCCTAGACCGGCAAGGGAACTTGCTGTTCCAACAGGACAATGCACGTCCGCATGTATCCCGTGCCACCCAACGTGCTCTAGAAGGTATAAGTCAACTACCCTGGCCAGCAAGATCTCCGGATCTGTCCCCCATTGAGCATGTTTGGGACTGGATGAAGCGTCGTCTCACGCGGTCTGCACGTCCAGCACGAACGCTGGTCCAACTGAGGCGCCAGGTGGAAATGGCATGGCAAGCCGTTCCACAGGACTACATCCAGCATCTCTACGATCGTCTCCATGGGAGAATAGCAGCCTGCATTGCTGCGAAAGGTGGATATACACTGTACTAGTGCCGACATTGTGCATGCTCTGTTGCCTGTGTCTATGTGCCTGTGGTTCTGTCAGTGTGATCATGTGATGTATCTGACCCCAGGAATGTGTCAGTAAAGTTTCCCCTTCCTGGGACAATGAATTCACGGTGTTCTTATTTCAATTTCCAGGAGTGTAGATATCCAAAAGAAGGTTGTTATGGTGCTTTTTTTAATCTGTACGAGTGTTTAGTTCTCGCATATAAAGACATTAGCGATCTAAAAGCTCTTTTCTGAAGTGAATGCAAAGGTAATACACCTGTGTAAGCGAGAGTGCTTTACAAATTCTGAACACTTTGTTGTTTTTGAAGTGCACGCTAGCTATGAATGTACGAGGAGCATTCAAGTTCTAAGGCCTCCGATTTTTTTCTAATTAACTACTCACCCGAAATCGATGAAACTGGCGTTACTTCTCGACGTAATCGCCCTGCAGACGTACACATTTTTCACAACGCTGACGCCATGATTCCACGGCAGCGGCGAAGGCTTCTTTAGGAGTCTGTTTTGACCACTGGAAAATCGCTGAGGGAATAGCAGCACGGCTGGTGAATGTGCGGCCACGGAGAGTGTCTTTCATTGTTGGAAAAAGCCAAAAGACACTAGGAGCCAGGTCAGGTGAGTAGGGAGCATGAGGAATCACTTCAAAGTTGTTATCACGAAGAAACTGTTGCGTAACGTTAGCTCGATGTGCGGGTGCGTTGTCTTGGTGAAACAGCACACGCGCAGCCCTTCCCGGACGTTTTTGTTGCAGTGCAGGAAGGAATTTGTTCTTCAAAACATTTTCGCAGGATGCACCTGTTACCGTAGTGCCCTTTGGAACGCAATGGGTAAGGATTACGCCATCGCTGTCCCAGAACATGGGCACCATCATTTTTCCAGCACTGGCAGTTACCCGAAATTTTTTTGGTGGCGGTGAATCTGTGTGCTTCCATTGAGCTGACTGGCGCTTTGTTTCTGGATTGAAAAATGGCATCCACGTCTCATCCATTGTCACAACCGACGAAAAGAAAGTCCCATTCATGCTGTCGTTGTGTGTCAACATTGCTTGGCAACATGCCTCACGGGCAGCCATGTGGTCGTCCGTCAGCATTCGTGGCACCCACCTGGATGACACTTTTCGCATTTTCAGGTCGTCATGCAGGATTGTGTGCACAGAACCCACAGAAATGCCAACTCTTGAGGCGATCTGTTCAACAGTCATTCGGCTATCCCCCAAAACAATTCTCTCCACTTTCTCGATCATGTCGTCAGACCGGCTTGTGCGAGCCCGAGGTTGTTTTGGTTTGTTGTCACATGATGTTCTGCCTTCATTAAACTGTCACACCCACGAACGCACTTTCGACACATCCATAACTCCATCACCACATGTCTCCTTCAACTGTCGATGAATTTCAATTGGTTTCACACCACGCAAATTCAGAAAACGAATGATTGCACGCTGTTCAAGTAAGGAAAACGTCGCCATTTTAAGTACTTAAAACAGTTCTCATTCTCGCCGCTGGCGGTAAAATTCCATCTGCTGTACAGTGCTGCCATCTCTGGGACGTATTCACAATGAACGCGGCCTCATTTTAAAACAATGCACATGTTTCTATTTCTTTCCAGTCCGGAGAAAAAAAAAACGGAGGCCTTAGAACTTGAATACACCTCGTATTTATTACACTGAACTGGTTCTGTATAAATACGACAAACTGGGTTCTTGTTGTAGTAAGATATACAACGGTGTGCTGAAAAGTAACGCCTTTTCATTTTTTACGTGAAAACTCTAAAAGCTTTTTAACTAAAAGAAACGTTATTAATATTCTACATCTTTATTCATCATGTCTACATATCTGGAGCCCTCTGCTCCTAGAAGGCTCCGAACTGTAGCGTGTAACAAGGCGATGTGTAACGTAACTATGTCGTCATGTGAGAAAGAGCGTGCTGTAATCGAGTTTAGGATTCGAATACTTCGTCCAAACATGGAGCACTCTCTCCTTCAGGACGATCATACCAGATCACACACGAGCGCTGCGACATCTCGAACAACTTGAATCACTGGGTGCACTGTCATAGATCATCCTTCCATACAGTCCCGTCTTGGCCCCATCTGTTTCTAAATCTTGAAAGATGCCTTCGAGGATTTCATTTTGATATTGATGAAGCGTTGCAAGGAGAGGTGAGATTGTGGCTCCGTCACCAAAGTCAAACATTCTACAGTGATGGTATCAACAACCTGGTCTCTCGTTGGGAGAAACGTGTTCGTTGCCAGAGCGACAGTGTTGAGAAAGAAATACTTGAAGGGTTAAGATGTAGAATGTTAGTAATGTTTGTTTTATTTAAAAAGCTTTAAGAGTTTAAACATTAAAAATACGGAGGCATTGTTTTACAGCATTCCCTTGTATTATTTATACTGTATACAGTTAGCCAACATAATGAAATGAAGTATGTTTTTGGGGGCGTCCGGATACTTTTGATCACATAGTGTTGCTTAATGGTAAGAGATATTTATTCAAAATTCTCTTTTAATACCTAATATCTGTCAAAAGTACCCTGGTAGAAATATGACTGTAGTCACATCCTCTAGAATATGAGTTCAATTTCTCACCACTGCACCCTCTCGCTCACTGTATGTCGAGTTGACGGGAAGTTCATGAACCCTGTATTTAATATTTTGTGGTCTTCGTATCTCCTATTCACAACAACAATGCTATACAAAATAAGTCGGACTGCAACTGAAATGGTCCCAATATAGTTGAGAAATCCTTTCTTGTTTTTGATTTTCATCGGAATTCAACAACTATGGGACTATCTTGTCCACAGTTCTTTCGTAGTTCAAATTTAGTGTCAAATGTACCTTACTTTTTTTGTTTTTTTTTGATAAGACTTCAGCGTCTAATGTTACATACATCTTTAATCGTCTTTCGTTGAATACCATGTTGTGCACTTTGTCATGTGTTTGATATGTGGTTGCAATTTTGGGCTGTCCTTCTGGAGCTGCTCAATTTTAAACTGTAAAAAATGAAGGACCCCACTTTTGGTTAGTTTTCACCACCTTTGGACGAATTTCCGTTGGTAACAAAGCGCCCAAAGCAAAGAATTGTATGACTACAGTGTATTCCAATTTATTTATAGCAGCGAAACATATCTCAACCAGATTTCTCTAAAATACGGTTTAACTGAAATTTCTGCGTCCTTTTCTTCCACCGCGCCCAATGGTCCTTTCCTTGCAGGATATGGGAGCTGTGTGCAGTGTGGAGGGGAGTGTGTTTATCTTGGTACACTTTTCAGATTCCCGTCTCTAGCCAGTCCTGTAATAGTTTAGTATATGTTCTTATTCCATTTTCAAAAGATGGAATTCATTTTTTATGTGCTGTCTTCTCCTGCAATTACAAAAATTGTTTCGGAATATTAGGGCTTTACCAAATGTGAAACCATTTACCAAGATACATGTACCTAGGAATAAATATTCGACTGAAATGTAAAATCTTGTCACTACTTTATGTACTAGTCTATCTGTTACATTAATATTCTACTACATACCAACAATCATTACGTGAAATCAAATTAAGTACAACTGTTACCGCCGGCCGGAGTGGCCGAGCGGTTCTAGACGCTTCAGTCTGGAACCGCGCGACCGCTACGGCCGCAGGTTCTAATCTTGCCTCGGGCATGGATGTGTGTGATGTCCTTAGGTTAGTTAGGTTTAAGTAGTTCTAAGTTCTAGGGGACTGATGACCTCAGATGTTAAGTCCCATAGTGCTCAGAGCCATTTTGAACAACTGTTACCAAAAACCAGTTACAAGTTAAATACGTTTTGAAATATAAGCAACGGGAAACTAACACAAATTTCCATTTTCAAGACTTCTAATATTGTCAAGACATTAATGAATCTCAATTAATTTACAAGTATCATATGTTCCACCGTAAAAGACCTTCTTGTGTTTCAACGGACAATAGTCTGCATGACCGACAAAGTATGGCTTAACTGTCCACGTGTTACATAAATAGTCCTAAATGTATATAGCGTTTTACTTCCCATAAGAGTCTGTACCTGAAGAATTAACAATACATATTCGAAATAGGTAAAATATAATACACAGCACTTAAATGTGTAGAACTAGAAATACTTACAAATTACTTGTGTTTGACATTGCGTCAGTTCGGGGGCGATCTGAAAGATTATTCTGGAAGAATCAAGTTACTCAAGATCGCTAGAAATTTTTTTTATTACTATCACCGGTTTCGAGAGAGCTATGCTGTCATCATCGGATCTTATAACATCATTAGTTAGTTTACCTGCTTTCTGCAATACTGAAAGTCATATAGTGATGTTTCATCAAATAAAACTTGGCAGGGAACACAGTTAAAAGCGATTAATATACGCTGCTACATCAGCACAACATGTATGTTTCAATTATGTGTTACTTTATTCGTGACATGCTGATGTTCCCTATCACGCTTTTTTTCAGTATTGTAACAAGCATCTACAACTAATAATGTTACAAGATCCAACGATGACAGCGAAGATCTATCGAAACCGGTCATAGTAATAAAAAGAATTGTTAGCTATCTTGGTTAACTTGATACTTCAATAATATTGTATATTCACAAATGGTTCAAATGGCTCTGAGCACTGTGGGACTTAACTTCTGAGGCCATCAGTCTCCTAGAACTTAGACTACTTAAACCTAACTAACCTAAGGACATCACACACATCCATGCCCGAGGCAGGATTCGAACCTGCGACCGTATCGATCGCGCGGTTCCAGACTGTAGCGCCTAGAACCGCTCGGCCACTCTGGCCGGCTGTATATTTGCAAATGATTCACGAAGCACCATCTCGTGTCTACCAACAACAATAATAGTATAAAATGGACGAAACTACTCTTGTTCATTTTAGCCAGCCGGGGTAGTCGAGCGGTTCTAGGCGCTACAGTCCGGAACCGCGGGACCGCTACGGTCGCGGGTTCGAATCCTGCCACGGGCATGGATGTGTGTGACGTCCTTAGGTTAGTTAGGTTTAAGTAGTTCTAAGTTCTAGGGGACTGATGACCTGAGAAGTTAAGTCCCATAGTGCTCAGAGCCATTTTTTTGAAACTGCTCTTGGCGGTCTCTAGTTCGAATTTCTTCATATGATTCTAAAACCTGTCGCTAAACTAACGTACCGACCAAGAAACATGGCGTGTTCCTGGATACACTATCCCACAGGTACAATACTCTCCTCCAAAGGTTGGGAGTCCGTGACTGTAATGGATTGCCTACCGTGTGGTGACGTGTTCGTGTTGTGTGATGATGAAAGAAGCCAGAGAGTGAAACTAGGTGCCAGCATATCGCATATTCTTCTCGAATACCACCAAGGGGGCCGGCGAGCATAATATCCGCATCTGACGGATGGACCACTATCAGATGTATTACACGCCGTTGCTCGATGAGACGCTGCAGAAAAGTTTGAAATTTTACACACATGGGCACAAAGTTTGGGGGTCGGGAACTTTACGCCACCACCTCTGTTCCCAAACAGTGACCGTGAAAATTTTACCTCCGCCCAAATTCGTAGTAGCTACCTCCGCACCGCACCCCGCTGTGCAGGCGTGTGCTTGCGATTTCTCCCACGGAGACAGGATATATTCCATTACATTTACCTTTCAGGAATCTTAAAAATCTAACATAGTTTTGTTGAGTGCCTTACTTTTAATTCAGAATCAAGAAATGATTTCAGTGGAGTTTGACTTTTTTCTAGGAGCGTTCCTAATTTAATTAATTAATTAATTAATTAATTAATTATTGTCTTCTGACTGGTTTGATGCGGCCCACCACGATATCCTCTCCTGTGCCAACTTTTCCGCATCAGAGTAGCATTTACAACTTACGTCCTCAATTATCTTCTGGCTGTCTTCCTGTACAGTTTTTGCCCTCTACAGCTCCCTCTAGTACCATGGAAGTTATTTCCTGATGTTTTGATAGATGTTCTATCATTCTGTTCCTTCTTCTAGTCAGTGGTTTCCATATATTCCTTTCCTCGCCGATTCTCGGAGAACTTCCTTATTCCTCATCTTATCAGGCCACCTAATTTTCTGTAGTCTTCTGTAACATCACAAATAAAATGCTTCGATTCTTTTCTGCTCCGGGTTTCCCACAGTCCATATTTGCCTACCATGCAACGCTGTGATCTAAATGTACATTCTCAGAAATTTCTTCCTCAAATTAAGGCCCGTGTTTGATACAGTGAACTTCTCTTGGCCAGGAATACCCTTTTTGCCAATTCCAGTTCTGCCTCTTATGTTCTTCTTAATTCGTCGTCATGTGTTATTTTGCTGCCTAGCTAGCAGAATTCCTTAACTTCGTCTGCTTCATGATCCCGAGTTCTGATGTTATGTTTCTCGCTGTTCACATTTCATCTACTTCTCATTACTTTCGTCTTTCTTTGATTTACTCTCAATCTATATTCTGTATTCATTGGACCGTTCGTTCTCTTCAACAGATCTTGTGATTCTGCTTCACTTTCACTCAGAACAGCTATGTCAACAGCCTATATTATCAGTGATATCCTTTCACGTTGAATTTTAAACCCACCCTTGAATCTTTATTTTATTTCCGTCATTGCTTATTCAATGTATGGTTTGAACAGTAGGGGCGAAAGGCTACATCCCTGTCTTACACCTTTCTTAATCCGAGCACCTCGTTCTTGGTCTTGCACTCCTATTGCTCCCTCTTCGTTCCCGTACCTGTCTTTCCCTACAGCTTATCCCTATTTTTCCCATAATTTCGGACATCTTGCACCACGTTACACTGTGTAACGCTTTTTCCAGATCGACAAATCCTGTCGACGTGTCTTGATTTTTCTTCAGTCTTGCTTCGATTATCAACCGCAACGTCTGAACTGTCCAATCGGTTATTGCACCTCTTTATCAACAGATAAAAAGCTGTGATGGAGTTGTGAACGAGGTGGGAGGCGTTGTGTGGAGTTAAGTCGTAAGAGGTGAGTGCTTGTGTCACGGCTGAGTGCCACACAGAGGGAAAGCGCGGAAGTGTCCACGCGAAGAGCCTGGCGTGTCACTTGCAAACAAGCGTGTTCCTGTAGACATGCACTTTCACCTTAATTTCTTCACTCGTCTCCGCCTACAAACTTCACCGTCAGACGGGTTCTTCACTTGGCGTTTGGTATTGCAATCTTTTTCCGTTATCACGAGTATCAGTATAAACTTGTATTTCTAGTCATTAGTTCGAATTCGATAGTTGCAATGTATTATCTTGGGTGTTAGCTGGACATAACAAAACACTGAAGTAGTAGCTCTGTTTTTCCCTCCGTGTACTAGATAGCGTATTCGCACCACTACAGTTCTTCATACTGGTCTAGCAATATAATACACTGCTGGTCATTAAAATTGCTGCACCACGAAGATGACGTGCTACAGACGCGAAATTTAACCGACAGGAAGAAGATGCTGTGATATGCAAATGATTAGCTTTTCACAGCATTCACACAAGGTTGGTGCCGGTGATGACACATACAACGTGCTGACCTGAGGAAAGTTTCCAACCGATTTCTCATACACAAACATCAGTTGACCGGCGTTGCGTGGTCAAACGTTGTTGTGATGCCTCTTGTAAGGAGAAGAAATGCGTACCATCACGTTTCCGACTTTGATAAAGATCGGATTGCAGCCTATCGCGATTGCTGTTTATCTTATTGCGACATTGCTACTCGCGTTGGTCGAGATCCAATGACTGTTAGCAGAATTTGGAATCGGTGGGTTCAGGAGAATAATACGGAACGCCATGCTGAATCCCAACGGCCTCGTGTCACTAGCAGTCGAGATGACTGCATCATTTGCGAATAATCTTAAACAACTTCCAACGCTTTCTACTAGGTCGTTTGTATATTAACAGTCATGATCCTGTCACACTTCCTGGGATACTCTGGAAATTACCTTTACGTCTGTCGATTTTGTTCTGTTAGGACCGACGTGTTGGTTCTGTCTGCAAGGAAGTCTCTAATCTAGTCACAAATCTGGTCCGATAATTTCAAGCTTGTACTTTTTTCTCAATAGAACGCAGTGCGGGACGATACCAAATGCCTTCCTGAAATCAAGGAACACGGCGTCAACTTGAGAGCCGTTGTTTACAGAGCTATGTCTCTCGTGAAGGAACTGAGCGGGCTGAGTTTCTCAATATCTTCTTGCAGAAACCATATTGATCTTTATAGCGGAGATTTCCGTTCTCCTAAAACGTTACGTAGATGTAGAAGGATGTGTGAGGATGAATTACTGTGAGAACTGTTGGGCATGCTGTCGTGCGCTGTTTCACAATATGTATTGTAATTGCTGAGCATTACCGTTAGTTACGAATTTTGACGCCCATATTGACACGAGAATGTCTTACCCGTTGGTCTAGTGCTAAAGCGCATGGCAAGAAACCAAAACGCCGCCGACTCGAATTCAGGTTGGATCACTGCACATGTAAGTCCGCCTCTAACTAAGCCTTCACATCTCAGTGATGTTGATATAAAGATCCGTATGTAGTTTGGACTCCCCGTTAAGCTGTAGGTCCCCTCTACCTGATAACATCACTGGGATCTGTTGTGGACACACAAGTCGGCAAAGTGGCGTTCAGTTGTAAGACTTGCACTCGGCCGTTGAGCCACACGAAATTATTATTGTTATGGACACGAGAATATGTAAAAAATTGAAAATAGCTGTGTACACTCACATTTTATACTGTTTTCAGTAACATGTAACCTCCCCCTCACTTACCGACCTTAATGACAGTGAAAAATGAAACCGCGTGTACCTAATGGGAGTTTTGGAAAAGCAATCGTCACCGAAGTTAACCTGTCGGTAAAGAGGGAGGAAAGGGTTACATCTAAATGAAAGGAAATGTGCTAATGAAACTGGTGGAAATTAATTTTGAAAAGGGGTAAAGTTAATAAAGAAAGTAAATGTGCAGCCGTTACGTTAACAATTAACTAGCGGTAATTAGGTATTTGAGATTTGGGGGAAATCACGGTCGCCAGTCCTAAGGACAATTACTATAGTAACTGAAAAAGAAAGGTTATTACACATATAATTAGCACTAGAAGCGTGGCAACTGAAGGTTGACACGCCTAGTGTGAAAACTGAAAGTTTGTCAGAAGTTATAAATTTCGCTACACCCTGACTTAATTTAGCAAAAGAATTAATAAAACCGGAAAATCGAAAGTTAATTTAGTGACTGAAGTTAATAGTGAGCTTTCTTTCTGAAGCACATCGAAATTCAGTAAAATACGGTTAGTCTTGGACTACCTCAACAATCATTTCAAAAGCTACTTGAATCTACGCAATTTAGAAAGAAGAGATTTAACTTTGAACTTGAATTAAATGATTCTGAACAATTAACAATAGTAAAATTTAGTACGTACCAAGCTGAGCTGCAGTCACAGGTAAGCTAAAATACGGTAACAAAGCTCGCACTCTTAATTCGTGCTTGTGTAATCTGAATATTGTAGCCAGCTATTAATGCCATAATTGAACTTTGAAATTAAAGCAGTGAAAACGAGTTAGCTATATTACTTTAATGCTGGCGTTTGAATTTCAACGACACTAGGGGTTCATTTCGGAAAAGGAAGGGACTCTGCTTGGTAATGCAATTGGGACAATGAGCAACAAACGTTCATGCTAAGTTGCTGTAATTATAGTGACGAAAATGGAACAGTTTGAAAAGCTGAGGTCTGCCATACAGTTCTAAAACTTTACGTGCGTCCAGTCTTCCTCGTCGGTTGATTGAAGGTTTGAAGCCGTCGGTCGAGGAGGTGGCGACAGTCACTCATTGTCGGCCGTCGCTGTTGCAGAAGCTGGATGTTGGCGCGCCTTCTTCTCGACACGGTCACCAGACGAAACGGGCTCTTGATGTGCGCTAGTTAACGTTTCCCGTCCGCGACACCATGTCAGAAACTATCATCGCAAGTCGATCGCAATTACATGCTGCCAAACCCCGAAAGCGCGGCAACTCGCGGGAGCGTCACACAACACACCTGCTCCACTCGCTACTCCAGCCAGACTCCTTCTGCTCAGCCCGCGCTCCACGCGGCAGAGTTAACACTACCAAAGATCCTACACACTTTGATTCTTCATACGACCTATCGATGTAATCGTTCGATAGCAGTTTTCCCTAGGCAAGACCCAGCGTAAAAATACAAATAATATTTACGAAACAAACCAATTATACATCGACATAAATGTATAAATCTATATATACAAACAGTAAAACAATTACAATATACAAAGAGACAGAAATGTCATATCTTGAGGTAACAAAGCAAGGAAAAAAATAATAGTACAATAGATGGAAATAGGAGGATATGCATTTCCGGCGTTACAAACAGCACAATGTATCATATTTTATTTCTAAAATTCCTTTGTAAATTTTATTTACTGGTATTAAAAGCTCAGTTCTGTGCGATATTTTAATACATCTTCATTTCCCTTATGTAGAAAAGATGTATAATACGTGTATTCGAGTCTAATAGCTGATTTTCTAAATTATTCATAAAAATATCGGACTTTTGTTTCACTGTCTGGAGCCCATTTGGAGACGTGAAGGAAGAGTCAGTGAGGTTCTGGAAAGCATTGACAGGGATGTGTAGCCACGTCTACTCTAGTGCTCTAGTGCCATGGCCAGCTGCGCTAGGTTTCTAGGCGGAGAATCCATGGGGCGTACAGCCCGATCAAGGTGGCCCCATAAATTCTCGACTGGACTTAAATCCGTGGAGTTTGGTGGTCAGAGAGGTACGGTAAACTCATACTGGTTCTTTTCGAACCCAGTATTTACTCTGCTAGCTGCCTTGTCCTGCTAGTAGATGCCATCATGCAGAGGAAAACAAAACTGTATGTAGGGGTGGACATGATCTTCAAGGATAGGTGCATAATTGTGATGTTACATTGTGCCTTCCAGATTGACGATATTACGCAGGGAACGCCACGGAAACATTCCCCAAGCTATAACACTCCCTCCTCTGGTGTGGACCCTTCCGACGATTGTTGCATGGTGCATGCAATCAGACGTTTCACGTCGCACACACCAAAGACCGTCTGTTCGATGGAGCATACAACGCGATTCATCTAAAAAGGCCACCTGTCGCCACTCAGTGGAGGACGATCTGCCGTACTGGCGTGCAAATTCCAGCCCTCGTCACCGATGAACAGCAGTCAGCATGGGAGCATGAGACAGGCGCCTGCTGCGGTGGCCCATACCAACACCGACTCAAAGGAAGGCCTCCGCGCTTGTTGGTGACGTCACGTCAGCTAGGCACGGCGAACGCCACGTCTGTTGCAGGCAGAAACGCCTGGGCGTGCTTATCACTATAAGTCTCTTATTTTTGGACAATATATTTGGTATTGTTTTGGATTCTGCAGTTTTATTTAGATGAAAGATTTTCATACTATCGTAAAGCTACAAATGAAGATTATAGTTCTGTATTACTGAATCCTGTCGAAACAAACGTAGATCAATATGAGAAGACGCTTTGCCCCATTGTAAGCTTCGGAAATTTTACATTCGAGTAACTATAATCACTTGATCCATTTTATTATCGAGACTTACCCCAACCCCCTTACAATGAACTCGTTTCTTTTATTTATTTATTTATTTTCGTTTGACATCGTCACTGGAAATGTGAACTAATTTACATGTGTAAATGTCCAACTGTTGCCAGTCATTAGATTACAGTCGTTTTCAACGAAAGGAATTCTAAACAGGAAACAAAATAGCTTCATACATCGAAAACACTGCTGAGTTTAAACTTTTTTAAACGTGCACATTAGAAAAGACAAATATTCCCCTCTTGCAACTGAAAGAAGAAACTTTATAAGATAAAAAAAATTTTACTTGATAAAATAAGTATCTCTCTTTTGCCTCTTCTTCTGTCCCCCACACCCTCTCCCAACGTGTACAATCGCAAGATATTTCATTAACATTCAGTGCTCCTCACCCCATAGTCAACCAAAATACCTAAAGAAGAGCACCAATATGTTCACAGTTTCTCGTAAAAGCAAGCCAGTACAAACGTAACTTCCTCAGATTTACAAATAAGGTAAAGAAGCACGAATTCTGTTGCTGCTGGACCATGAAGTTGTATTTGTATGTCAATCCTTAAAACAGGTGGAAATTTAAGTTCAAGAGTACACTATTTGTTAAGAAGTGTAATGAATTGCACAATTAATTGATTGCAGAAATCTCTCAGAACAATGTGTGTTGGTCAACTACCGTTAATAGTTTCACAGTGGAGACACCACCATTATGAGTATGCCTGCAACAGACCTGGCGTTCGCCGTGCCTAGCTGACGTGACGTCACGAACAAGCGCCGAGGCCTTCTTTTGAGTCGGTGTTGCCCATACGCGGAAACCTTCGCTGAACAGTCGCTGAGGAGTCACTGTTGGCAGCTCTTTGGTTCATCTGGACGGTCAGTTGCTCAACAGCTGCACATCTATCCACCCGTACACATCTCCGCAGCCGTCGTTGACCCCTGCCATATATGACCCTGATGCACCACAGTTGCCTCGGCGTCGGTTTTGTATAGCGCCATTTTGCCGTGCTCGGTATAATTTAACGACGGCAGCCAGCGAACAGTTTACAGACTTAGCTGTTTGGGAATTGCTTCCACCCTTGGACCGAAAGCTAATGATCATTCCCTTTTGGATGTCACATAAATCCCTTCGTTTTCGCATTTAGACGACTGCGCCGTTATCCTCGTCGCCTATTCATCCCCTCTCCCCCCCCCACCCCTATATCTTCAACAACTGCTAGTGCTGCTAACTGCCATCTGGGAGCGATTATTGCACGCTGACGTCGAGCATTGGTGCTGTTCACATTAATGTGGCTGGACTGCGTAAAATTTTCCTTTAGTAATGAAAGCGTTGTAAGATAGTAAGAACTCAAGCATTTCCTCATTTCTGTAGGCTGATTTTATTTACATGGGCAAGAAATTTGTACTAGTTGGAATATATTCAGTAGTTGAAATGGTTCAAATGGCTCTGAGCACTATGGGACTTAACATCTGTGGTCATCAGTCCCCTAGAACTTAGAACTACTTAAACCTAACTAACCTAAGGACATCACACACATCCACGCCCGAGGCAGGATTCGAACCTGCGACCGTAGCAGTCGCGCGGTTCCGGACTGAGCGCCTAGAACCGCTAGACCACCGCGGCCGGCTATATTCAGTAGTGAAATGTGTGTCTAACGATTTGTTATGTGTCGTTATGTGAAGTGATACTTCTGCAGTTATTTATTTGTTTCTTACCTTCCAGAAAATTCAAGACAGTTTTTTGATATTGAACTATTGCAGAACGTTTTGTCTGATTATTTGCTTGCATGGAGAGTCTGAATGTAGCATTTAGTTAGGTTTCTTCAGTAAAATGTATGAGCTGTTGTTTCACAATCAGCTTCAGTTGATGGGGAATTTTCTCGAAAACGCTGACCCAGAGAGTTTGTTCTCACATGTATGTCATTATTAGCCGACTAACTTCCGCAAATGTGTGATCTAATTTACTAATTTCTCCCTTTCAGATATATTGTGATGGGAAATTCGTTCTTAATCTGTATCACGCTTTTCGACTTGGACTAACATCAATTACAAATATTGCAGGCAGAGTTTGTTGGTCTACCCTGGATATCTAGAAAAAGTTACGGAACTGATCAATGACGACAGGCTACAAATAGGCAAAGGTGAACTTTGAAGCAATTTCCCAATCTTAGCTGGCCGCTGTGGCCGAGCGGTTCTAGGCGCTTCTGTCTGGAACCGCGCGACTGCTACGGTCGCAGGTTCAAATCCTACCTCGGGCATGGATGTGTGTGATGTCCTTCGGTTAGTTAGGTTTAAGTGGTTCTAAGTTCTAGGGGACTGGAGGGAGGGAGGATATTATTATTGTTTAACGTCCCGTCGACAACGAGGTCATTAGAGACGGAGCGCAAGCTCGGGTGATGGAAGGATGGGGAAGGAAATCGGCCGTGCCCTTTCAAAAGAACCATCCCGGCATTTGCCTGAAGCGATTTAGGGAAATCACGGAAAACCTAAATCAGGATGGCCGGAGACGGGATTGAACCGTCTTCCTCCCGAAGGCGAGTCCAGTGTGCTAACCACTGCGCCATCTCGCTCGGTCCTAGGGGACTGTTGACCTCAGATGTTAAGTCCCATGGTGCTCACAGCCATTTGAACCATTTGAACCCAATCTGTAGCAAACAGTGCATCAGTGTGTTAACAGGCTCCATGTGGGCGAGAACTGATATCGCAAAGACATCGTGGGACTTGAATTGCTCTTGGGAAGCGTTAAGCACAGAGACTTAGTGCTTGGAAGAACTTGTAACTCATCTCTTGTGCCGTGTGGTACACCCTGTTTACGTGCGGGATTTTTCTGGGTCACTTGTTAAGAAACATTGCGCTGCAGTGCATGCCAACCAACTGTTGACGGCGGTAGGAGAAGGGGGTGGGAGGAGGGGAATATGGCGCGCTTGGGAAATCCATCGAGAACTAAAACACGTCTCGCCAACATGAGTGGTTTCACACAAAGTTACTAAATATCTAAGTAGAAACTGAAGAAATGATTCGCTTCCAACGTAATGATTGGACATATTTGTCCATCCTGTAGGATATCGCCCATGAAATTAAAGGAAGGCAGTGAGTGTGAGAGAAACGTTGTTTTAAGGTGCTCAATCCTTCAAAAGAAGCCTCTTTCGAAGGGGCCGCCACCATTGCCGGCCATGGCTCACCGTAAGACTAGTCGGCGATAGATTGTCACGTCAGCTGAAAGACTGTGCGTGCGTCGTAGAGGTGTTCCTCGTCGTAACGAGACAAAAGTTGCTCACTGTGTGAAAGTAGTTGTTGAGGAAAAAACTGTCGCTCCCCACTACAACGTCAGTTGGCATATCACAGTGGCAACAGCTCTGAGTAAGTTTCAATGCAGATCGGGAAGTTTATTAAAAAACCTATAAAACTGAACTTCGCCCGAACAGGCCATGAAAGCTCAACGGTACCGACCGGCCGCCGTGTCATCCTCAGCCCACAGGCGTCAGTGGATACGGATATGGAGGGACGTGTGGTCAGCACACCGCTCTCCCACCCGTATGTCAGTTTAGGAGACCGGAGTTAAAAATGTATGATTTCTTTGAAATGTATGACTGCTGTTTGATGGTGAATATTCTTTTACAACTTCACCGACCGGCCGCCGTGTCATCCTCAGCCCACTGGCGTCAGTGGATGCGGATATGGAGGGACATGTGGTCAGCACACCGCTCTCACAGCCGTATGTCAGTTTAGGAGACCGGAGTTAAAAATGTATGATTTCTTTGAAATGTATGATTGCTGTTTGATGGTGAATATTCTTTTACAACTTCACCGACCGGCCGCCGTGTCATCCTCAGCCCACTGGCGTCAGTGGATGCGGATATGGAGGGACATGTGGTCAGCACACCGCTCTCCCACCCGTATGTCAGTTTAGGAGACCGGAGTTAAAAATCTATGATTTCTTTGAAATGTATGATTGCTGTTTGATAGTGAATATTGTTTTACACCTTCATTATTTAGGTAGTTGACTCTGACAGCCATTTCGATATTTTATTGTGTTCCATGTTGATAAATAAATCATTTTATATAGCTACTTACGATAAAAGACTCCCTAGAGAATCGAAATAATTAATTGCAACAGTGTCTACAGATATGATTAACTTCTTCAAAGAAATTAGTTTCTTGCATTGACCGTTTTTACTCTATTTTATTTTTATTTTGCATACTATGAAGTTTCGGTTCCGTAGCCACTCTCAAGCAACATATCAAACAAACGTAATTAGAATAGAAGGTAGAAAAGACCACTGGTTATAGTCACTATCATAAAGACAGGATAAAAAGAGCACTTACAACTTTTAACCTGTTAAATACATGTGTTCTGGGTTACAGTCAAATAATTTCAAGGGCGGTATGTGGTTGGCCTGATAAAAATGGTAAGTAGGCAGTAGCTGAAAACGTTATATCATAAAATGGTTTACCACAGTACCAGGCTCGAGAGTTGTAGCCATGATGCCCGGTTCTGTACAAACAATGCACAGAGCCACGCCGTTTACTAGTATGAGGGAGCAGTGAAGTGCGCGCTCCGACACCTCGTGGAAACAAGCCTACGGCCGCAACAGCTGAGTGGTCGGGGCGTGGCGAAACTTCGCGTCCGGCGAGATACGCACTTCCATTTAACACAGCCTGCATCTTTGCACCCGACCAGCCAGCCGAAGCTCTGACCGTGGCCAGACTGGAGTGCCATCGTCGGGTAAGTACTGAAATAGGTACAGGAAAACAGGACAGAATTGTTGCAGACAAAGGACCATAAGGAATCAATAAGGAAAATTTACAATTCCGAATTCTGCAAAAAGTTTAAGAATTAGCGTTGCCGTTAGAAACGGAAGTGTTTTTGCAAAAGACAAGCAGACAGAACAGGATATGAAAATGGCTTCTCTACAGTGAAACAGCAATTCAGAAACTAATCTCTGGCGCATGAACGATACACAAGTGCTGACTTTCACTCAGATCAAAATTTAGTACTGTTGAATAGTAATGTTAAACTTAAAGTGAAGACTAAAAGGTAATCTATGTATCCATGGGATGCTAATAGTATGAATGTAAAGTGCATGTAATTGATATTATTGAAATTTTATGTTGCACGATTAGCCAGACCAGTGAAAACTGCAATAGAAAAAATGGTTCAAATGGATCTGAGCACTATGGGACTCAACTGCTGTGGTCATAAGTCCCCTAGAATTTAGAACTACCTAAACCTAACTAACCTAAGGACATCACACACATCCATGCCCGAGGCAGGATTCGAACCTGCGACCGTAGCGGTCGTGCGGTTCCAGACTGTAGCGCCTTTAACCGCTCGGCCACATCGGCCGGCAAAACTGCAATAGACTATAATATGAGGAGAAGGTAATAATTATATATTGAAAGAAAAGAGAAAGACTTAAACTAAAATGATGAAATTGGCGTGTTATTAACCCAGAGTTACTAACTCCTCGTAAAATTAAGGACTGCAGCTGGCACGAATTCGCGGTTCCCATCAGTGTAGCATTGTCAATATAGGCTGTAAAACAGGACCTTTGTCCTTTTTTGTATTGACATACCATTGGAGGCCTTACAACTGTAATAAACTAGTTCACAGAACTGTCAATTAAGACATCCAGTAATAAAATTTACGATGGTTTAGTAACAATGTAAGATTTCCCCCCTTTAGTGTTCTAGAGTTAAAGAAAGTGTCAGACGTGAAGACGAAAGAATGTACTATAACAATACAATGGGTTATGATATAATGTAGGAGTCCAGATATAATGGCTAAATCTTGAAGAGCATCAAACATACAATTTCTTATGGAGACGTGCAACGTATGATGTAACTGAAGATGGCTGAGTAATGAAGAAACAAGTGCGAAAGGACGAAACACAGAGAAATCAACAATTAAATGTATTAGTATTTTTACTACGAAACCTATAGACTGAAACTACGTAGTTTAAGCATAACTGTAAAAAGCAGGCACTTATGATTGGAGCGAAACACATATAAGTGGAGAAAATTGCAGACTAACTTCCAAACTCAAAGAAACGTACCAGTAAATAGAAGATAGAGTTGACCCGACGCATGGTTGGTAACTCTTTGCATCTAGCAGCGTGAGTAGAAGTGAGCGAGAACCGATACATCCAGGTTATCTAAGGATAGACGATCCTTTTTTCTAGTTCCTCAGTGAACTAACTGGGTAATGGCACATTACATGATAATCTTGGCTAAAACTTTCAAAATACGAATTATGTGTCACTATAATACCGTTCACAACCCGCCAGGGAAGCTGCGCGCGTAAGCACAGCGCTTGCTGCATTTTGGAAGACGTGTCGGCCCCAGGTCGAATTCGCCCGGCAGATTACCGACGAGGGCCGGCGTGTCGGCCAGAGTGGATGTGGTTTATAGGCGATTACTCACTTCCGACTAGGTGAACACTGGGCTGGTATCCACTTCCCGCATCAGTTACGCGATTCGCAAACATTTAAAAACTCACGCTTTCAGACTGGATGACCCTACACACACATAGATGACGCACACAAATTCCGTCCCGGAGGAGAAAGTGGTGGCGGCAGGAAGGGCTTCCGGCCACCTTCTCCCACTGACATAGCAAAATCTGAAAATTAACCTTCTGATCCCGTGAAGATACGGCATAAAGGTCAGTACACGAATGAAATAGAGCAGAGAGTCACTATTATCGGTACTCTCAAACGTACTCTGTGCAGTAGCTAGCGGTGTATACAACCATCAGCCAGAACATTATGACCACCGGCTTAATAGCCAGTGTGTCCATCTTTGGCGTGGATAACAACGGCGACGCGTCGTGGCATGGAAGGAATGAGGTCTTGGTAGGCTGCTGGCACCACATCCGCACTCACTAGTCACCTAACTCCCGCAAATTCCTGGGATGGGCTCTCATGCCACGTTCAATCACATCCCAGATGTCTTCGGTCTGGTTCAGATCTGGCGAGATGGGGTGCCAGAATATCAACTGGACTCGCCGCTGTGTTTCTCGAACGACTCTATCACACTCCTCGTCTTGTGACATGACGCATTATCTTGTTGAAAAATGCCACTGCCTTTGGGAAACTGGCTCATTATCTTGTTGAAAAATGCCACTGCCGTCGGGAAACTGGCTCATTATCTTGTTGAAAAATGCCACTGCCGTCGGGAAACTTGATCGTCATGAGGGGGTGTACGTGGTCTGCAACCAGTCTACGATACGCCTTGGTCGTCATGGTGCTTTGCGCGAGCTCCACTGGACCCACGGACCCACTGATGCCCACGCGAATGTTCCCCAGAGCATAATGGAACCACCGCCAACTTGTCTACGTCCCACAGTACAGGTGATAAGGAGCTGTTCCCCTGAAAGACGAGAGATTCGCGCCCTCTCATTGACATGATGAAGACGGTATCGGGATTCACCAGGCCATGCAACGCTCTGCCACTGCGCCAACGTCGAAAGCCGATGATCAAGTGCCCATTTCAGTCGTAGTTGCCGATGCCGAATGTGTTAACATTGGCACATACATCAATCGTCGGCTGCGGAGGACCATCGTTAGGAGTGTTCGATGCGCTGTATGTTTAGACACACTTGTACTTTGCCCAGCATTAAAGTCTGATATTAGTTCCGCCGCAGTTCACCGCCTGTTCTGTTTTACCAATCTGCACAGGCTACGACTTCCGACATCTGTAAGCAGGGGTGACCGCCCAACCCCACGACGTCCGGAAGTGGTTTCACCTAGGTTTCGCCATGTGCTGAAGACACTATCGCAGTACCCCGAACACCCGACAAGTCGTACTGTTTCCGAAATGCTCGTGCCAAGTCTCAGGGCCTCGGTCAAACTGAGCGCCTTCCCTGTTGTACACACGGAGTCACGGGTAGCAAGCTCACTGATACTATGTGCACAGTGTGTGTGTGTGTGGCTAGCAGTAATTCCTCGCCAGGTTAGCTGCTATCACCTGGACGGGTATATATCGATAGTAGGTCTATGGTCATAATGTTGTGGTTGATGTGTGTATATATAGATGTAGATTTAGATATTAATTTAATTATCAGTAGCAAAACGACAACGTTATCTGTGATGAAAGACCAGGTTCAAGAATAAATGACATAGAAACAGGATTTGCTTTTGCATTTTATAGCATTACTTTTTCTTAAGTTGTTGGATGCCTATTAATAATTTCGTGTTATTGTATTTGAAATTACGTAGTTTATATTGTTGAAAACTACTGATTCGAAGTTTGCCCCGTACTTTATTATTAATGAGATGAGAAGTCGGGGATTTCTGGGGTATTCGAGGTGTTTTTAAAGGTTTTACCTGTGTGCAATACAACATTATACACTAGTTTTTTTTTTTAATTTACTTCAAAATCACAAGATATTTCACAGAAACATTTGGTTTCAGGAGAAGCTGTGCATTTTTGAATTTACAAATGAAAAAAAAAGAGTTTTGCTATTTTTAAATACGTAAAATTAAAAGATCATTAATATATTATAAATAATTTACGAGGGCATGCTGAAAAGTAAAGCCACCCAATTTTTACCTAAAAACTGTTATGACTTTTTAAATAAAACAAACGTTATTAACATTCTATATGTTCATTTTTCATATCTACATATTTGCTTCTCAATATAGTCACCCTGGTGACGATCACATTTGTTCCAACGAGACACGAGTTTGTTGATACCGTTACCGTAAAATGTTTGTTGACAGAGCCACATCACCTCCTCTTGCACAGCTTCGTCACCATCAATATGAAGCCCTCGAAGTTGTTCTTTAAGTATTGGAAATGATGAAAGTCGGATGGGTCAAGTCGAGACTGCATCAAGGGTGATCAATCACAGTGAATCCAAGGTGTTGCATTGCTGGAGATGTAGCAGTACTAGTGCGTGGTCTGGTTTTGTCATGCTGAAAAACGATAATGCAGCAGAGTGTTTCTCACCCACCGACATAGTTAAATTACACACTGCCATACGCTATAATTCGGTACCCTCTAGTGATACAGGACTTCAGATATGTAGACATGAAAATAAAGATATAGACTGTTAATAAGGTTTGTTTTATTTAAAAAGCTTTAATAGTATTCACCTAAAAAATTCATAGACATTATTTTTCGTTACGTCCCCGTACGTATGGTAGGACTGAGCTCATCCTAAGGGTAACTGAAATATTTGTAAAGCAAAGCATAGTATTCTGTACGGGAAATGTGGCAGCCATTAGGCCCGAGGACAAACAACCTGTTCCCTTTGTCGTTCTGTTCCCCTCCTCTTTTCTACACTGAGATGACAAAAGTCGTGGGATTCGTCCTAATATCGTGTCGAACCTCCTTTTGGCCGGCGTAGCACAGTAACTCGACTTATCATGGACTTAACAAATCGCTGGAAGTCCCCTACAGAAATAATGAGCCATGATGCCTCTATAGACGCTCATAATTTCGAAACTGTTGCCGGTGCTGGATTTTCTGCACGGACAGTCCTCCCGATTATGTCCCATAAATGTACGATGAGATTCATGTCGGGCGACCTGGGAGGCCAAATCATGCGCCCGAATTGTGCAGAATGTTCTTCAAATTAATCGCGAACAATTGTGCCCCGATGACATCATTGTTGGGGAACATGGAGTCCATGAATGCAAATGGCCTTCAAGTAGGTGAACATAGCCATTTCCAGTCAACGATCGGTTCGGTTGGACTAGAGAACCAAGTCTATTCCACACAGCCCACACCATTATGGAGCACCCACAAGCTTGCAAGATGCCTTGTTGACAACTTGGGCCCATGACTTTGCGGGGTCTGCGCCATACTCGAACACTATCATCAGCTCTTACGAGCTGAAATCGGGACTCATCTGACCAGGCTAAGGTTTTCCAGTCGTTTAGGGTTCAGCCGATATGTTAACGAGCTCAGGACAGGCGCTGCAGGCGATGTCGTACTCTTAATAAAAGCACTCGCTATGGTCGTCTGTTGCCGTAGCCCATCAACGCCAAATTTCGCCGCGCTGTTCTAACGGATACGTTCATCGTACGTCCTGCATTGACTTCTGCGGTTATTTCAGGTAGTGTTGCTCGTCTGTTAGCAGTAAAGACTCTGTGCAAATGCCACTGCTGTCGGTAGTTAAGTGAAGGTCGTCAGCAACTGCGTTGTGAGACGTAATGACTGAGATTTGGTATTCTGAGCACACTCTTAGATTAGATTAGATTAGATTAATACGTGTTCCATAGATCATGAATACGACACTTCGTAATGATGTGGAACGTGTCAGGTTAATAAAAGATGTCTGTACAAGATAGTACATTACACAAAATATTGCATGACACTAATGTTTAAGTTTTTTTTCCCCTCCCTTAATTTATATCTAAAAGTTCAGCCAATGAGTAGAAGGAGTTGTCATCTAGAAATTCTTTTAATTTATTGTTAAAAGTTGGTTGGCTATCTGTCAGGCTTTTGATGCTATTTGGTAGGTGACCAAAGACTTTTGTGGCAGCATAATTTACCCCTTTCTGTGCCAAAGTCAGATTTAACCCTGCATAGTGAAGATAATCCTTTCTCCTGGTGTTATAGCTATGCCCACTGCTATTACTTTTGAACTGTATTGGATTATTAACAACAAATTTCATAAGTGAATATATATACTGTGAGGTTACTGTGAGGATCCCTAGATCCTTAAATAGATGTCTGCAGGATGACCGTGGGTGGGCTCCAGCAATTATTCTGATTACACGTTTTTGAGCAATGAATACTTTTCTACTCAACGATGAATTACCCCAGAATATGATGCCATACGAAAGCAGTGAATGAAAGGAGGCATAGTAAGCTAATTTACTGAGATTCTTATTACCAAAATTTGGAATAACCCTAATAGCATACGTAGCTGAACTCAAACGTTTCAGCAGACCATCAGTGTGTTGCTTCCAGTTTAACCTCTCATCAATGGACACTTTCGATCTCGGAATATTGAATCCCCTACCTATTTCCGAAACGAAATGTCTCATACGTGTAGCTCCAACTACCTTTCCGCTTTCAAAGTCTGTTAATTCACGTCGTGCGACAATAATTAAGTCTGCTCGGAAACCTTTTCACATGAATCTTCTGAGAACAAATGACAGCTCCGCCAATGCATTTCCCTTTTATACCTCGTGTACACGGTTTTACCGCCATCTGTATACTAGTATGTGCACATCGCTATCCCTTGATTTTTTTTACCTCAGTGTACGAGGGGATTCACGCAGCAGGTTGTCCCGGTGGGCAGCGTAGGGAAAGGGTGGCTGGTCTCCAGTGACGTTTTCCGTTTTGGGAATGCCTTTTCTTCCCCGTAAGAGATATACCGCAGACAGACTGAGCTCTGCAGAGTAGCCTGCTGGCAATGATAGTGAGAAGTCATGGAATATTTGTACTGCCTTCAGAACAATTAATACTAACTAATAATTATGTAAAGTGAAGAAAGCGCAAATCTTAAGAAGTCTTCATTCCCATCACCTCTACACAATTAATGAACGCACTGACCTTTATCACAAAAATATTTTAGTTAATTATGATGTTATTCAGGCAGGTTAAGGTGTACATATAACTTATATTTCTCCTTGTTTTTTTTTTTTTTTTTTTAACGTACAGATGCTCTTTCCTCCTGATGTTGTGATGGTTCCGTCTCCTTTCTGCTGTTACTTCCCACTCTTTCATACCGCGCTGCACTAAGGGTCGTGTGCGGCCTCAGTACTTAGGGCTAGTATTTACTATTACATAGTAATTCCGAGCAGTATGCGATTTCTCGTTCCCCTTTTATTGTATTTTAAATATTTGAATTTTCTGGTGACTTTTTGTCTCCTGTCATGATGTTAGTTTTTTCGGATTTCTCTAGGTCCCTCTTTCATCCTTTTGACATGGATCTTTTGGTTCCATGACGTGTTGTCATGACGATGACCTCAGACAGTGAAGTGATTTTATTTGTGAGTAACGTGCTGTCCTCTCTTTTAATTTATCTTAATTCATTTTAGAAATTTTAGCCACATATTTCCTTATCTGACATTTCAGACTTGAGGATGCCGTCTCATTGTCGTTTAACACAACATCTTCATTATTAAAGTTTACACCAGGTGCTGGAACTTTAAGTGTTCCGATACCGGTCGTGTACACAATAAAAGATTGTTGATTGAGCAACTGTTGTGTAGTTTCTTCATTTTACAAATTAAACTTATGCAGTTGCTGCTGCCCCATAAGAAGAACTCTTTGTAACAAGTAATAACAAGCACTTCTGCAAATAAATGTCGCCTCTATTTTATCGTTGCGGTGGATGCAATAATTTTTCGAAATTGTTGGGTGCCACAAATGTTGCTCCGTATTGTTTCAGGTATGCTGATGAAATATAGCCATCATGGTACTTCGGTCTATCCAAGTTGTTAGAAACGTGTAGAATATGCAGGAGTACTTTAACACTACCTCCTCATCTGCACTGCACCAGCAAAGGCAAGCTATAGACAATTCATTCTTTAGCGTTGTTTAGGAGTGCCAGACTCATAGCCATTTGTCAGGTGTGGGAAGAGTTTTTGTTAAAAATATCAACTGTGAAAATTAATGAGTGTCCACATTTAATTGCGGAACCTATTCCATTCGCTTTAAATACTTGCTTAAAGTTACTAGTTTCTGATTGGAAAGTTTCACCAGTTAAAGTGATGGTGTTGTTGTATGTTAATGTAAGAAAGGGAGCGTCACAAATGTGATGGGTTGCATTGTTTCAGTCTTTGCATGACTTTTATTGACATAAATTCATTCACTGAAAGTTCTAGATTAAAGTAACTGGTGAACAAAACCCTCATTAAATTCAGTTTTGCTAACAAATTTCTTAAAGTAATACTTGGATACGAAGTAATTTAAAGTCTAGAAGCTTCATTCTGGCATAACAAACATTAATATCACTCATGAAATGTTAAATCCAATAACTGTTCAAAGTCAAACAAGTCGGCTTTTCTATTATTTGCCCATTCAGCCCATTCAGTACGCGGCGACCGTTTATAGCATACAGTAATTTATTTTTCAGAAGATGAGTCAGTACAGATCTTAACCTAGAAGTGTATGCTGTCACTGCGCTTTAATGGAAAACATTGTTTATCAGAACGATAGTTCAAGGTAAGAAGTGAAATTCATAACTTTGTTTCACAACAACTCTCTAGTTTGACCAGTAAATGATTCGAGCGAAATGAGATCGCTTTGCCAATTCTCAAGGACGCACCAACGCCCTTAATTATATTCAGAGTGTGCAATTTAGTTGCGACCCGAAACGTATAGTTTACGAAAGATAGCCAAAGTGTCATGCTGATTTGTAGACGCGCCCGAAAACTCCCAATAAAAGACGATCACAGAAAACTGTATTTTACGAATAGGAATGTGGGTAATATGATCGTTAGTAGGTGTAATTGTAAGCTAAAAACTATGTGATCAAGACTATTGGCACACTCCTATGAAATGCGGCATTGACCACTTGATGCCACGAGAGGGCCGGCCGTTGTGTCCGAGCGGTTCTAGGGGCTCCAGTCCGGAACCACGCTGCTGCTACGGTCGGAGTTTCAAATCCTCCCTCGGGCATGGATGTGTGTGGTGTCCTTAGGTTAGATAGGTTTAAGTAGTTCTAAGTCTATGGGACTCATGACCTCAGATGTTAAGTCCTATACTGCTCAGAGCCATTTGAATCATTTGAATTTGCCACGAGAGGTGGGCCGAATACAAGGAGACGATTAGTGGTGTTTTGAGGGTAGAGAAACAGTGACTACAGAACTGGTCGGGCAGGAGAGCTCAGTGACTTCCGACGTAGACTAGCCATTGGATGTCACCTGAGTGACAGATCCATCAGGAAGATTTCAATCCTTCTAAAGCTGACTAAGTCGATTTTGGAGGGGTGATTGTGAATTGGGAACATGAAGGAGCAACCACAGCTAGACCAAGAGCAGGCTGACCTCTTGTACTGATGGAGCAGGCCGCTGTGGGCGAGCTGTTCTGGGCGCTTCAATCCGGAACCACGCTGCTGCTACAGTCGCAGGTTCGAGTCTTGCCTGTGTTTGATGTCCTTAGGTTAGTTAGGTTTAAGTAGTTCTAAGTCTAGGGGACTGATGACCTCAGATGTTAAGTCCCATAGTACTTAGAGACATGCCATGTGTACTGATGGACAGAGATATCCTGCATTGCGGAAGGTGGTTGTAAACATTGGCATGAAATCAGTGGAAGGAATCACTCGTGAGTTCCAAAATGCTACCAGCAGTCCGGCTGGCACAATGACTGAGCGTAGTGAGTTAAAAAGAATGGGGTACAATGGTCGAACGGCTCCTCATAAAGCTCATATTTCTAGTCAGTACTAAGCGACGCTAGAGCTGGTGCAAAGAGCAACGCCGCTGGACAGTGGATGACTGGAAACGAGTGATTTGGAATAATGAATCACGCCTGTATCCTGTGGCAATCCCATGCAAGGGTTTGGGTTTGGCAGATGCTTGGAGAACATTACTTGCCACCGTGTGTAGTGCCAACATTGAATTATGGGGGAGGTGGTGTTACGATAGGGGACTGTTTCTCGTGGTTAGAGTGTGGCCCCTTATCGTGCTTAAGAAAACGGTAAATCCAGGAGGATATGAACACATTTTACAGCATTGTGTAATATATTCATTATTCCTTGTTACTGTAGTGTTATCGTGAAGCTGTGAGAAAGGAGGACAGGCGCTCCAAGGCGCGGAAACGGAGACGATGCTGAGGACAGACGAAACTAGGAGAGATATTGTTACATGAAGTAAACCGTAAGGGGAGAGCCTTACGAAAATGCAGACGCCCCCGGACCGCGCGGTCCCAGGGCGCTAGTTACTCTTCAAGGAATTAACATGTAACTTCATATGCTGTCTAGACGCTGTGGTGGGTTGCCACCATGGAACTTTGTAACCAACAGGCACGTATTAGCGTATGAAGCCAGCTTGATACCAGCCCTGAGAACAGCAACGTCAGTAGGCTCACAAGGGTTAGAAAGAGAGCGAAAACGCCAAAAAACTGTTGACTTAGCAGTCCCTACTCAAGGTAGCCCGAGGGGCGGGGCTAAATGACGTATAACAATAATGTTGCAAGCCTTATTTGGCAGAGCAGTTACGTTTAGCTTTCAGCTGAACAATGTTGGTACCAAATACGGACTTACTTCGTGCAACTGCATTAACATCCCCGCCTTAGGAGCAGTAGAGAGTACCTAACTAAACCGTGATTGGCAGGTGCCTGCAAGAGACCTGCGGGATTGGCTGGGTGGCTTTAAGTGGGAAAAACAGTGCCCTCACGCGACTCTTTAAAACCCCTAGATTCCACATTTTGGCAGAGTTCTCAGTCAGACGATCAGGGCGCCGAATCCGCGTCCGTCGACTCCAGCCTCGGTCCAGCTCCACATAAGTCTGCTCTCTCACTTGGAATGCCTCAGTGAACAGTGTCACATTCAGTATGTTCTGTTTTGCAACTAAGTTGTTGCCTTAAGATGTTGCTAATGTTTGCTACTGTGGTTAGCATCCACTCCTGGGACTTCTCCACTGGCTTCTGTTGTAAAAGTGTTATTCATGCTTTTGTACTGATACTAACAAAACGAATTGACAGAATGGTGGAAAATCGATTATGTGGTATCAGATATTTATCATGAGGGAACCAAGATCTATGTAGACTACGTGATCAAAAGTATCCGGACACCTGGCCGAAAATGACTATAAGTTCGTGGCACCCTCCATCGGTAATGCTGGAATTAAATATGTTGTTGGCTCATCCTTATCCATGATGACAGCTTCCACTCTCGCTGGCATACGTTCAATCAGGTGCTGGAAGGTTTCTTGAGGAATGTCAGCCCATTCTTCACGGAGTGCCTCACTAAGGAGAGGTATCGATGTCGGTCGGTGAGGCCTGGCACGAATTCGGCGTTTCAAAACATCCCAAAGGTATTCTATAGGATTAACGTCAGGACTCTGTGCAGGTCAGTCCATTACAGGGATGTTATTGTCGTGTGACCACTCAGCCACAGGCCGTGCATTATGAACAGGTGCTCGATGGAGTTGAAAGATGCAGTCGCCATCCCTGAATTGCTCTTCAGCAGTGGGAAGCAAGAAGGTGCTTAAAACATGAATGAAGACCTGTGCTGTGGTAGTGCCACGCAAAACAAGGGGTGGAGGCCTATTCCATGAAAAACACGACCACACCATAACACCATCGCCTCCGAATTTTACTGTTGGCATTACACACGCTGGCAGATGACTTTCACCGGGCATTCGCCATACCTACACCCTGCCATCGGTGTCCGCCGCTCGTGGTCTCGCGGTAGCGTTCTCGCTTCCCGAGCGCGGGGTCCCGGGTTCGATTCCCGGCAGGGTCAGGGATTTTCACCTGCCTCGAGATGACTGGGTGTTTGTGTTGTCCTCATCATTTCATCATCATCCAGGAAAGTGGCGAAATTGGACTGAGCACAGACTGGGTAATTGTACGGGCGCTGATAACCACGCAGTTGAGCGCCCCACAAACCAAACATCATCATCATCACCCTGCCATCGGATCGCCACATTGTGCACCGTGATTCATCACTCCATACAACGTTTTTCCACTGTTCAATCGTCCAATGTTTACTCTCGTTACACCAAGCGAGGCGTCATTTGGCATTTACCAGCGTGATGTGTGGATTATGAGCAGCTGCTCGACCATGAAATCCACGTTTCTCACCTCTTGCCTAACTGTCATAGTAGTTGCAGTGGATCATGACGCTGTTTGGAATTCCTGTGTGAAGATCTGGATAGATGTCTGCCGATTACACATTACGAACCTCGACAACTGTCGGCGGTCTATGTCAGTCAACAGACGAGGTTGGCCTGTACGCTTTTGTGCTGTAGGTGTCCCTTCACCTTTCCACTTCACTATTACATCGGAAACGGTGGACCTAGGGATGTTTAGGAGTGTGGAAACCTCGCGAACAGACGTGTGACACAAGTAACAACCAGTCACCTGACTATATTCGAAGTCCGTGAGTTCCGCGGAGCGCCCTATTCTGCTCTCTCATGATGACTAATGATTACTGAGGTCGCTGATATGGAGTGCCTGGCACTAGGTGGCATCACAATGCACCTAATATGAAAAACGCATGTTTTTGTGTGTGTCTGGATACTTTTGATCACATGGTGTAGGTATGTTAATGCATTAATGCAGAACCGAACTACGCAGGGGAAAAAAATAGTTCCAAATTTTGGCCAACAGGAGCAAATTAGTTGTTGTACAGCATTTCGTCGACGTCGAGTGCTCATACTGAACAAATTGTGTAAGCGACAGTAAAAAAAAAAAAATGGTTCAAATGGCTCTGAGCACTATGGGACTCAACTTCTAAGGTCATCAGTCCCCTAGAACTTAGAACTACTTAAACCTAACTAACCTAAGGACATCACACACATCGATGCCCGAGGCAGGATTCGAACCTGCGACCGTAGCTGTCGCGCGGTTCCAGACTGTAGCGCCTAGAACCGCTCGGCCACCTCGGCCGGCAACAGTTAATAATGAAGTAAACATTATACCTTTCTCACTTGACTGACATCTTCTGCCCACATCCAGTTCCTAATACATTACACTGGAAACATTTCTGTTTGTCTTTCTTGCATTCACAGCGTCAGATTTCCAGATGGTGGCCAAAATTAGAATTAACTTTTTTACAGCGTAAATCGGTTCCGTATTAGTGTATTAGAATGTCTACCAAGTTTCGCTGCCGTACGGTAATTACTGCCCAGACTAGTCCTCTGTGAGCAACTGCACTTTAATTATAACCAGTCAACATTCTAGTCTTCATCTGAATCTATTTTTAAGCTTTATTTCTTTATGCTGTAGATTTTGCACGTTGAGATATAGTGTTAATTTCCGTTGACTGCTAAGTGACTAACGTACCTTTGTTGTAACAGTTCTATTGTATTTGCTCATTTTTTAAAGCAGCTTATGACTTATTTCCTGCTAAGTATTCATTCAGAAATTCTCATATCCACATACAAAGATAGGCGTTCTCCTTTGTATTTTATTCTACAACTTTCGCCCTTGGAGGTACTTTCTTTGGATTTGGTGATAACAATATGCTGAACGTGGAAAACTGAGAAAGTTTACTAACCGTCTTCACCCCATTCCTTGATAATAGCTTGGTCATTTTAATTCGTGAACGATTTTCTCATCTGTTAAAACATAATGAATATGCTGACATCGTGCTGGGGATGAGCTCGTTACATTTTTCATTCACCCTGCGTATGTTGGCTCTGCAAGAGAACTTTAACATTCAAAACTGTAGCCTGTATTTTTTTTATGTGGGGTGCTTAATGTCAGATAGAGACACAGACTATAATATGTACAGTTTGCACAGAGATATCAGGTGCCACTACGGCGACTAATATTTCAAGCATCCTGTAATCTGTCGTCCCCAGGTACAACTGTATTCCGCACTAGTTTTGAAGTAGTACAACATATGCAGCACCTCCATAACGTCTCTGTGTGTCTCGACGACCTTACTCAGACGAAGTGTGCAAACTGCAATGGTTTGAAAGTACCTGCCAGTTCCTCTGATGTATCATATATATATAACAGGTCATCCAGAGAGTATGTTTATATGACGAATTTTGACAACATTTCATTGTGGCTGCCATTATGTGCAAACAAATTACAATCAATGAAATTTTTCCTACAGGATAGAAGCAGTTGCCGAGAAAAAACTTTTCCAGTTTATTTTCAAATTTTACTCTGTCAGATATTTTATATCACTGGGTAACTGATAAATTTTTTTGTTGCAGCATGGCGCACTGCTTTTTGTGATAAAGACAACCTTAATGTGGGGCAATGTGTGCTGGCATAAGCGGTCGCCAGCACATCAGTCGGCAAAGACATAGCTCGAAGATCGATAAGTAGGCGCTGGATCAAGTGCTCCTATAACGAGAGAGGCCAGAGACTCACTGACAAGCAAGAAGCCGCCAACGCCCTTTCAACAGCATGTATTTAGGCCGCCGCCACTGACCATGGGTATGGTCTGCAAGAGGACTATTACTGATGAGAATGTACCACAACACATGGACTCTATTCCAGTTAAGTAAATGTTCACGTAAATAAGGAAACGTTTTAATACCCATGTGCATTTTTGTTGTAGAAAGAGGAATTCGGCCACCCATAACATCATCATCTCCTTTGCTTCCTTGCAGTACAAGACTCTACAATGGCGACGTGGATACTACACAATGAATATCAGCTTCCCTTCTGATATTGTAATTCTGTGCGTCATTGGTCCTTTGGAACTATAGTGGATTACTTACAACAAATTTCGTGAGGGAATAAACATACTGTGAGGCAGTACTCAGAATGTCCATCTGCGTTAACAGATGTGTACAAAAATGAACATGAACAGCCACAATTGAAATAAACTTCTTTTTCTTATAAGGTTACTGGTTGCTGTCTGTTTTAGACCGTCTTCGGACCTCACACCATGATGGTAGACGGTGGCTATGAACGGAGCAGGCGCTACGACTCCACGAACGCTAACGCTTAGTAGGCGTAGTGCCTGCTCCGTTCACAGCCACCGTCTATTATCTTTATGTGACGTCTGAAGATGGTAACGTTACACGAAAAGAAGTTTATTACGGTTCATGTTCATTTATAAGTAATAAAAAACCGCTGTAATCCAATAGAAATGTTCTTAAAAGTTACAGATGTCTACAAGATGATCATGGGTTTACGCAACACATTGCTCTTAAAGCCCGTTTTTGAGCAATGAAAACTTTCTTTCTTAAAGATGAGTTAATCCAGAACATTATTCCATATGACACTACTGAATGAAATTATGTAAAATATGTGAACTTACCGATTTATCTCTCCCTTAGATTTGCAGTGATTCTAAGTGCAAAAGCGGCTGAACTAAGTTGTTTTAGGAATTCCCAAATGTGTTTTTTCTAGTTTAAAATCTCATCAATATAGACACCTAAGAATTTTGAAGTTTCCACCATTTTTGTTATTTGCTCACACTTATCACTGGTGTAGTACCACTATATGTGCAGAACGGAATATGTTGTGTCTTTTTAAAAGGGTTAGACCATTCGCAGAAAACCATATAGTGATACTTTTAAGAACATTGTTACCATTTCTTCTATGTCTGTACATATGCTTGGACTGATTACAATACTAGTGTTAGCTGCAAAAAGAACTAATTCTGCTTGTTGTATATTAGGCGGAAGATCTTTTACCTATGTGAGGAACAATAGTTGACCTAAGAGTAAGCCTTGGGGAACCCGATACGTGAATTCTCCCCAGTCAGTCCTCGGACTGACATATCAAGTACAGCTTCTTGAATTCTTTTGGTTAGACATGACATAATCCATTGGTTGGTTGTACCATCAACCCCATAGAATCTCAATTTATCTAGGAGAATACTGTAATTCACGCAGTCAATCGCCTTAGATAGGTCGCAGAAAATTCCAACCGGCGCTATTTTATTGTTTAATGCTTGTAAAATTTGGCGAGTGAACTTGCAAATGGCATTCTCAATACAGAAACTCTTCTAAAATGCAAACTGTGATTTTCTGAGGATTTTATTATTGCTATGATGAGATACTATTCTAGAATACATCACCTCCTGAAAAATTTTGGAAAAATGTGAGCAGTCGGTAGTTACTGAAATCTCTCTTATCACCTTTTTTATTAACGGCACATTTCAGCCTCTCTGAAAAAAAAATGCCTTCAGTTAGTGATAAATTACATATTTCAGATACGACTTGGCTTATTATATGGGAACAAATCTTTAGTACCCTATTGGAAACATTATCAAAACCAGACGAGATTTTGTTTTTGAGAGAGTGTATAATTTTCTTAATTTCAGAGAGAAAGTTGGTAATACATTAATATGACTGAATTTTGTGGGAGCTAATTTTTCATTAAAGTGCTATGATTTTTCTCTTGAACTGTTTGTCCTTATGATTTCTACTATATTTAAAAAATGATTATTAAATACGTTCGCTACCGGTAACTCAGTGGATCGTAAATGAGTGCGAATTTTCAGGATGAAGGGCAAAGGGAACGATCTTCGGAAGTGACAGGGGAACTGATGGAAAGGAATGACATGATTATTACAGACAACAGAGATTTTTCGAGAATAACGTCTGCTTTACCGTGACGACAACGAAATAAAACAAATTATCACTCGCTGATAATCCTCAGAGCGCTACATTTTTATGATAAAGTTGTACAAAATATAAGCCTTCTCTGTCATTGCTGTCTGAACAACGAAGGTAGTTTAGTAGGAAAGTAACGGAATGTGATCACGAAAAATGCTAGTTATTGCGGTGTGACATTTGTCACTTCTCTTCGGAACTTGCTGATACAAGGTTAATAATACTTCAGATATTATAATTTTGTTATTGCCTTTTATTATCACAATACAATTATTCACTTCGGAACGCGTTCCGCTGTGTATTCTGTCTGATGACGGAGCTGGACAAATAGACTTCCCGATGTCTCTTATTGAATTAGGTGTTATTACTCACTGATAGTTCTCTCTCATCGCTCGTTGTTTAATTGTGGATTTAAATCTGGTTTCCGGAACAGCAAGGAAAACAAATGATCAGGAAGCATAATGTTTCACATTTGACAAAGCATAACACTTTTAGATGATGCAGAATTTACACACTAGCGTTTGTTTCTCCACAGTATTTATTCACAATTTATGCAGTTCCTACATTGCTAAGCATAAAAGTGTTTAACAGACATTTTTGCTTTCAGCACTATCCAGGCAACAAAGCTCATATCAGAACTCTTCCCAACACAGAGTTTCACCATCAATGTCTAAAGTACACTTGATGCAGGTATGTACGTTATCATTCTTGAAAGACGTTTGAAATGTTATACACCACTACTGACTTAGATTTTCCCCGTCCGTTACAGTTTTGTATTTTGTGAGAAAAATATGCTACAAAAACGACCCGTGCCGCTTTCGCATGGGTAGCTATAAGTATCTTCGGACAGACGGCTTGTTTAGCTAGCGGTATTAAATTGTATACGCAAACTATCCTCAAATGGTTCAAATGGCTCTGAGCACTATGGGACTTAACATCTGTGGTCATCAGTCCCCTAGAACTTAGAACTACTTAAACCTAACCTAACCTAAGGGCATCACACACATCCATGCCCGAGGCAGGATTCGAACCTGCGACCGTAGCAGTCGCGCGGTTCCGGACTGAGCGCCTAGAACCGCTAGACCACCACGGCCGGCCAAACTATCCTCGTAAATCAGTTTATCTCTTAGTGAAAACCGTACGAAAATCCCTACTCTAATTCCTGAGATATAGGAACACAAACATAAAAACGTGGTGGGGCCTTTAATTTATAAAATTTTGATGTAAATCTCTTTAATTGAACCGATAATTCTCCTTCTTACAATGATGGTGCTGTTAACACTTGCACAACTGCAATAAATAGCTGCTCCGCCGACGGAAAGTGACAGCTGTGGCTATAAACATCTGTAACCTGTTTTTCTGCGCGTAACAAGATTTATACCCATACTCATTACTTGTAATTATTACAACGTTCCAGTGATTATCTACGTCAGTCTTAAAATCGAAATAAATCTTTGTGGTGAGTATTTTGAGCCAAACTTCCGGAATCAAAGCTCAGTTAGGTAAATGGAAGCTTCACATCACGTGAAACTACGTATACGGTTATCTCACGCCCAATACTCACGTACCTAAAAACTATTGAATCGTATCGTCCTTCCACGTTCTCAAGTCTGTCTTAAATTTCCCGAGGGCCTCGAGGGACCCATATCCATTGGTTCTTAACAAATTTCACGTGGGCACACGGCAGCTTCTGGAATTGTGCTTTCGATGGCACAAATCGACCTCTGATTGTATCGGACTGAGATAGATCATGGTCAGGAAGGTAAAGAAAGATAAAAGCGTCTATCGAAGGAATGTTAATTATTCACGAAACTGCTGCCCTACACGACATAAGGAGTATTCATCTAGCAAGCGCACATAGGCCGAATAATACAGTATGCGACTTGGTTTTGTTGCCTCTCATCAGTCTGTATTTTGCAGCGAAAGCAAAAACGTGACCGTCTTAAATCAGTTCATCTACTCCGGTAGTCCTTTCACCTGTAGCCCAAAGCATACGGCGGGACGCAAATGGTGACACCAGTCACTTTCAGTCACGACCAGGACACTAAAAGCACTGTTACTCTAACGACCGCGTACGCAACGCAGTCTCCCAGTTAAAAAATATCACCTACACTTGTACTCTACATATAGCCTATAATCATCTAGAGCTAATTTCAGCAAACAGAGGTAATTTTAATAGTCATTGAAGTTACTCTTCAGTTCAGTCCTGATGAGGAACAACGGACAATCGCTTCAGGCAGACGCTGGGATGATTCCTTTGAAAATGCGCGACCGACTTCCTTCCTCATCCTCTCTAGTCCGATGGGACCCACCAAATCAACCATCTAACCAATCCAACCGACTTTTGGAACTGTTCTTCTGAATGGAACCCATATCAAGTTTGGTATACCGTAACAAATAGCGAAATTTCGAAGAAGAGATTCACAATTCGTCGCGGAGTTAAGTCGTCCGAGAGCGTTACGGATTCCAGTTTCCAATTGGAAGATTAACAGGAACAACATTGTTCATCACAAATATATTACATCCTCTGGAAGACAGTTCGCTAAAGATCATGAATAAAAAATCAGAGACGTTTCCGTTTTGAAGAAGTCATATAGTAACATCCGACAATGGAACAGCAAGTGGGTAAAGTAACAATAGAAGAGAATTCATCCTTCGTCACTCTCCGTAAAGTGGCTTTCAGAATTTGGAAATTTGTGGTAAGGTCTTATGTAACCAAACTGCTGAGGTCATCGATCCCTAAGCTTACACGCTACTTAATTTAACTTATGCTAAGGAAAACACACACACCCATGCCCGAGGAAGGACTCGAACCTCCGACGGAGGGAGCCGCGCGGGCCATGACAAGGCGCCCTAGACCGCGCGGCTACCCCGCGTGGCTGAGAATTCGGAAGAAGCAGTACACTGAAGAGCCAAAGAAACTGGTACACCTGGCTAATATCGTGTAGGACCCCCATGAGCACGCAGAAGTACTGCAACACGACGTGGCATGGACTCGACTAATGTCGGAAGTACAGTTCTGGGTGTGTGAGGTGTCTCATTGTCCTGCTGGAAGTGCCCAAGTTCGTCGGAATGCACAGTGGACATGAATGAATGCAGGTGATCAGACAGGATAATTACGTACGTATCACCTGTTAGAGTCGTATCTATACGTATCAGGGGTACCATATCACTCCAGCTGCACACGCTCCACACAATTACAGAGCCCCCACCAGCTTGAACAACTCCCTGCTGACATGCAGGGTTCATGGATTCATGAGGTTGTTTCCATACCTGTATACGTCCATCCGTTCGATACAATTTGAAACGAGGCTCGTCCGACCAGGCAACATGTTTCCAGTCAGCATCAGTCCAATGTCGGTGTTGATGGTCCCAGGCGAAGCGTAAAGCTTTGTGTCTGCAGTCATCAAGGGTAGACTAGTGGGATTTCGGCTCCGAATGCCCACAACGATAATGTTTCGCTGAATAGTTCGCACGCTGACCTTGTTGATGGCCCAGCATTGAAATCTGCAGCAATTTGTGGAAGGGATGCACTTCTGTCACGCTGAACGATTCTCTTCAGTCGTAGTTGGTCCCGTCCTTGCAGGATCTTTTTACGGCGATGTCAGAGATTTAATGTTTTACCGGATTCCTGATATTCATGGTACACTCGCGAAACGGTCGTACGGGAAAATTCCTACTCCATTGCTACTTAGGAGATGCTGTGTCCCATCGCTCGTGCGCCGAACTATAACACCACGTTCAAACTCACTTAAATCTTGATTATCTGCCTTTGTAGAAGACGTAACCGATCTAACAACTGTGCCTCAAAGTTGTCGTCTTATATAGGCGTTAACGACCGAGCGCCGTATTCTGTCTGTTTACATATTTCTGTATTTGAGTACTCATCCCTATACCAGTTACCTTAGCGCTCCAATGGACATGCAGATACTGATGCGGCATACTGCAGAGCTGATATAGATTTATCTTCAGAAATAGTATGTATTATTATTAGCGAAACAAAAGCTTGCCAATTTCAAGTGATATACACTAATGAGACAAAACATTATGACCACCCCACCATGCGCACGAATGGTGACTATTGGCGTTGCAGACACGTGACGAGCCAAGGAAAGTATATAAGAGGAACATATACGAATCCGTAATGATTCCAGCTATGGTACCGGATGCAAATGGGGAAATGAATTGAGGTAAATTACTTTGCCAAGGCCCGACACGTGGAGACGACTATCTCGCAAACGGCTGTCTGTGTGCTACTGTCGTGTGCATCTATGGAAAGTTGATGAAGAACGGGGAAACCATGAATAGGCGACAAGGTGTTCAACATCCACGCTTTATCGCAGAATATGGACCTCGGAGGCTTGCCAGATTTGTAAAGCAGAATAGGCGGCAACTTGTGGCAGATCTGAGAACAGAATACAATGCAGATGCAGGAGCATATGCTTCGGAGCACATTATTGAACATGGAACCCTGCAGCACATGAACCCAACCTATTCCCATGAGCACCCAAGAAAATCGCCAATTGCTGTAGGTCAATGGAAACGTGTCGTTTGGTTGGGTGACTCACGTTTCTTGTTACACCATGTCGATTGTCGAGTCCGAATACGCCGTCACTTAGGCGAACAGGCCGGTTGTGTGAGAGTTACACTATGGGGGACATTCACTTTGGGTTCCATCGTAGCTGTGGTAGTAATTGAAGGCACAATGACAGCTGTGGTCTCCTTTATTGCGGATCACCTGCATTCCTTCATGCCCGATGTCTTCGTCGACAGCGATGTCATCTTCCAGAAGGATTAGTGTAGGTGTCACACGATCAAAATAGTGCAACGGCGATTTCAGGAGCATTTTCAGGAACTCACGTTGACGTCTTGCCCACCAAATTCACCTGATCTGAATGCGATAGAACACATCTGGAACGTTGTCGGGCTCCAGATCTGCGTCAATAATTCATTCACCGGTCCATAATTTACGGGATTCGGATGACCTATGCGAAGACGGACCTCCGGAAATCTACCAAGGATTTGTCGAATGCATACCATGCAGAACTGCTACTACATTGCGTTCCAAAGGTGAACCAACACGTTATTAAGCACATGAGCACAATGTTTTATCAGTGTATGTGTGGTAAAGTTATATATTATAAGAAGTTATATGAGGTTTGATGAGGATATTTGCGATGTGTGTTGGATTCCCCGTTTATTTCTCTGAAGATTTTGTGGCTGTACTCCTAGGGATGCATGTTAGCATCATCAAAGATTCACCAATATGGAATAAAATCACCGACAGATAAAGAATCATACGGAATTCCATGACGGAAAGAATTCCAATGTTGAATGAGCATTTCTACGACAATTAAACGGCCCAGTCACATTAATGTGACCACCTACCAAAAGCCTGAATAGCCACCTTCTGCAGCGCAGAAGTGCAGAAAGAGAGTCAGTGACGTTCTAGAAGGTACGGAAAGGGATTTGAAACCATGTCGACTCCAGTGAAATGGGCAGCTGCAATAGGTTTCTCGGCTGAGGATCCACAGAGTGAACATTCCGATCGATGTGGTTCTACAGACACGATTGGGTTTTAATCCAGGGAGTTAGTGGCCATGAGAGTACGGCAAACTCATTCTGGTGGTCTTCGAACTATGCACCTACAATGCGAGTCGTGTGACAAGTTGCACATTCTTTCTGGTAGATGCCACCGTGCCAAAGAAAAACAATGTACATGTAGAGGTGCACATGGCCCCAAGCGTAGATGTATACTTGTGTTGATACACTGTATCTTCCAGAATGACGAGATCACCCAGGGAATGCCACAAAACCATTTCCCGGACCATAATGCTCCCTCCTTCGGCCCGGATCCTTCCAACGATTGTCGCAAAGCCGTACACGCCAATGTGGAGCCCATGGAGCATAAAACGTATTCACCTGAAGTTGTCACCTGTCGCCACTCAGTGGACGCCCAGTTGCCGTCGTTCTCCCTGTCATCTATGGCCCGTGGTGCACCACAGTTGCCTCGACTCCAGCTTTGGATAGCACCATTTTGCCATGCACGGTGAACATTACCCACAGCGGCAAGCGAACAGTTTACAAACTTGGCCATTTCGGAAATGTTTGATCCAAAAGCCAATGATCACATCCTTTTGGACGTCCTATAAAACGTTCCCTTTCTGCATTACAATAACGACTGTACTGTTTCCCGCGTCCCTCCGACACGCTTTATGTATCCTCCAGCTGCTGTCTGTGAGCGGTTATTGCACGTCGACGGTGAAATAGGAGGTAGTCACATTAATATGACTGCACCCTGTACATATTACTGCATGAGATGAAATGTCACATTATGGAAATCGCATGGGGAGGAATCGGGACTGCACGGAGGACGTGTAAGAGCTTCCCAGAGAAACTTCCGTAGCGTAGTCGAAACTACTTTGGTAATATTTGTCCCCGCCCACGTGTTGTCAAGGTTGCTTCGAGTACGCTGCAGAAGTTGAGACACTTGTCCCACTGTGTTACAAGGTGGTTAATGGCTGTCTCATAAAATTCAAATTCCCGGGGCTGCGATGTTAACCAGTTCCGCACGTACAGATGGACGTCGTCGTCCGAGGTGAATCGTTTGCCCCTGGGCCAAAAATGGCGTAATCACAGGGAGACAGGTCCAGACTGTATGGAGGGTGGCCGAGAACCTCCCATTTGAATTTCTGCAGGAGTGCCGCGATTATATTGGCCGTATCAGGCTTTGCGTTGTCGTGGAGCAGAATGACCCCACGGGTGAGACTACCTGGTCGTTTTGATTTGATCGCTCGGCGATGGGTGGTCAAGGTTTGCGAGTAACGCTGCGCGTTCACTGTTGTCCCGTGATGCAGGAAGTGAATCAGAAGAGGATCTTTTTTGGTCCCCTTTAAAAGCTCTGAGAGGTAAACGATTAATCTCGGAAGTGGTTAACATAGCAGCCCAGGGAATTTTATTGAGACAGCCATTCACCGCCTTGTGTCACAGAAGGACAATTTCTGAACTGCCAGGGTCAATACTTCTAACATACAGGTATTGGTTTCTGTAGTAATGGCTCCGGCTCGTTTCTTTTTGAACGCCCCTTATATTTCCAAATATTTGGAGCCCGGAAGAAGGACATTCGCGGCCGTCGATTTGCTTCAGACGAAGATGTCCATGCGTGGGTAATATCATGGTTCTGTAGCCAAACGAAAACATTTTTTCGTGAAGACATTAACCGTCTTGGCTCACAGTTGTATTTACAGTCTGAAGATTACTTCTGAAATAGCAGACATTACTTACTTTTCACCATCTGTCTCGTTTTCATTTGACTACTCTTTATACGAAGACGCGCTGAAAAGTATGTCTTCGAATTTTTTATGTGAAAGCTCTTCAAATTTTTTAAATAAAGCAAACGTTATTAACATTCTACACTTTATTTTTCATATATACACACTTACGTCTAAGCATAGTCACCCCAGCGACGAACACAATTCTACACCAAGGAGAGACCAGTTTTGCTGATACCGTCGGCCTAGAATTTTTGGTTTTGTTGACTGAACCACAACCTCAACTCTGCTTGAACCTCTTCGTCACTTTCAAAGTAAAGTCCTCGATGATGCTCTTTAAGTTTTGGAAACAGATCGAAATCGGATGGTGCCAAGTTGGAACTCTCTGAAGAATGATTGATGATGGTGAACCCAAGGCCTTGGATTGTTACAGATCTCGCAAAACTCGTGTGTAGTCTGGCATTTTCATGCTGAAGGAGTGGGTGCTCCATGTGTGGACGAGCTCTTCGAACTCGAAAATCGATTACAGCAAGCTGTTTCTCACGCACCGACATACACTGGGATGACAAAAGTCTTGGGATAGCAATATGCATATATAGGGTGATTTTTTCCACCGTGTACAAACTCTAGGGACTGATCGATGAGAGGATATGGAACAAAAAAGGTCTAATGAATTTATGCCCGGAAATGCATGGTTTCCATGCTAGAGACCATTTATTTAATCATACATTGTTACAGAGACTGCGGTCTAATATGTGCTGTACCATGCAGCCACAGTTACAGTACGTGTTGAAAATGGTTTACATGTGCCTCAACGCATGCATGTACGCATTGTAACATGTTCTGTTTCACGATTACATCGGTCAGGCTGTATACGAACACTGTGAAAGGGAGCAGGAATATGCTGTTCCAGTGTCTCCACATCTGGAATGGGCTCTGCATACACGATACTTTCGAGATGACCCGATAATCGCACAGGGTGAGATCCGGTGAACGAGCAGTCCATGCAACTGGACCCCTCACTAGATCCATCTACCAGGGAAGACAGGATTGAAATGCGTCTGGACGCTAACAGCGAAACGGGTTGGAGCACCATCAAGTAGCAGCCACATAACCCTTCGTATCATAAATGGTACTTCTTCCAGCAGAGGAGGCAAAGCCACCCGCAAGTAACGCCGATAGTTCCGGCTTGTTATGCGACGTGGAAGGAAGGTTAGTCCGAAAATGCAGTCACCAATTACACCGGCCCACACATTCCGGCTGCACCGATGTAGATGTTTAGCTATCATCATACCATGGGTGTTCTGCATACTACCTCACAGATGCCTGTTATGAAGTTGAAAATACCACTACGCGTTAGGGTGGCCTCGTCTATGACTGTGTTTTATTCAGTTGCTGTCAGACGGTCCATAAGTAAAAATTATCAATGTACAGTAATAAAACGCCTCCGAAATTTTTATGTGAAAACTCTTAAAACTTTTTAAACAAAGCAAACGCTATTAATATTCTATATATTTATTCTTCATGTTTACGTACAGTATTTGCAACCCTCTGCCGCTAGAGGGCACCTAATTGTAGCGTATAACGCGGAATTATGTAACGCAACCACACTTAGGTGACAGAAGTCATGGGATACCTCCCAAACGAAAATTTCTGTTCCGACACTGACAATGTTGAGTGTTTATGGAAAAAATTCAAGGCAATCGTAAAATGCGTTTTAGACAGATATGTGCCGAGTAAAACTGTGAGGGACGGGAAAAACCCATCGTGGTACAACAAAGTTAGGAAACTACTGCGAAAGCAAAGAGAGCTTCACTCCAAGTTTAAACGCAGCCAAAACCTCTCAGACAAACAGAAGCTAAACGATGTCAAAGTTAGCGTAAGGAGGGCTATGCGTGAAGCGTTCAGTGAATTCGAAAGTAAAATTCTATGTACCGACTTGACAGAAAATCCTAGGAAGTTCTGGTCTTACGTTAAATCAGTAAGTGGCTCGAAACAGCATATCCAGACCCTCCGGGATGATGGAGGCATTGAAACAGAGGATGACACGCGTAAAGCTAAAATACTAAACACCTTTTTCCAAAGCTGTTTCACAGAGGAAGACCGCACTGCAGTTTCTTCTCTAAATCCTCGCACAAACGAAAAAATGGCTGACATCGAAATAAGTGTCCAAGGAATAGAAAAGCAACTGGAATCACTCAACAGAGGAAAGTCCACTGGACCTGACGGGATACCAATTCGATTCTACACAGAGTACGCGAAAGAACTTGCCCCCCTTCTAACAGCCGTGTACCACAAGTCTCTAGAGAAACGGAAGGTTCCAAATGATTGGAAAAGAGCACAGGTAGTCCCAGTCTTCAAGAAGGGTAGTCGAGCAGATGCGCTAAACTATAGACCTATATCTCTGACGTCGATCTGTTGTAGAGTTTTCGAACATGTTTTTTGCTCGAGTATCATGTCGGTTTTGGAAACCCAGAATCTAATATGTAGGAATCAACATGGATTCCGGAAACAGCGATCGTGTGAGACCCAACTCGCTTTATTTGTTCATGAGACCCAGAAAATATTAGATACAGGCTCCCAGGTAGATGCTATTTTTCTTGACTTCCGGAAGGCGTTCGATACAGTTCCGCACTGTCGCCTGATAAACAAAGTAAGAGCTTTTCACAATATATATAAATGACCTAGTAGATAGTGTCGGAAGTTCCATGCGGCTTTTCGCGGATGATGCTGTAGTATACAGAGAAGTTGCAGCATTAGAAAATTGTAGCGAAATGCAGGAAGATCTGCAGCGGATAGGCACTTGGTGCAGGGAGTGGCAACTGACCCTTAACATAGACAAATGTAATGTATTGCGAATACGTAGAAAGAAGGATCCTTTATTGTATGATTATATGATAGCGGAACAAACACTGGTAGCAGTTACTTCTGTAAAATATCTGGGAGTATGCGTGCGGAACGATTTGAAGTGGAATGATCATATAAAATTAATTGTTGGTAAGGCGGGTACCAGGTTGAGATTCATTGGGAGAGTCCTTAGAAAATGTAGTCCATCAACAAAGGAGGTGGCTTACAATACACTCGTTCGACCTATACTTGAGTATTGTTCATCAGTGTGGGATCCGTACCAGATCGGGTTTACGGAGGAGACAGAGAAGATCCAAAGAAGAGCGGCGCGTTTCGTCACAGGGTTATTTGGTAACCGTGATAGCGTTACGGAGATGTTTAACAAACTCAAGTGGCAGACTCTGCAAAAGAGGCGCTCTGCATCGCGGTGTAGCTTCCTCGTCAGGTTTCGAGAGGGTGCGTTTCTGGATGAGGTATCGAACATATTGCTTCCCCCTACTTATACCTCCCGAGGAGATCACGAATGTAAAATTAGAGAGATTAGAGCGCGCACGGAGGCTTTCAGACAGTCGTTCTTCCCGCGAACCATACGCGACTGGAACAGGAAAGGGAGGTAATGACAGTGGCACGTAAATTGCCCTCCGCCACACACCGTTGGGTGGCTTGCGGAGTATAAATGTAGATGTAGATGTAGTATTGTGTCGGACGTCATCTTTCCCGGCGTAGTTCAGCAGCTCAACGTGTAATGGTCTCAACAAATCGTTGGAAGTACCCTGCAAAACTACTGTGCCACGCCGCATTATAGCTCTCCATAACTGCGAAAGTGATGCTAGTGCAGGATTTTGTGCATGATATGACCTCTCGATTATGTCCCATAAATATTCGATGGGATCCATGTCGGTCGGTCTGGATGGCCAGATCATTCGCTCGAAGTGTACAGAATGTTCTTCAAACTAATCGCGAACAATTGTGGCCCGATTACATCATTGTTTGGGAACATGAAGTCAATGAATGGAAACTGTCTACAAGTAGCCGAACATAAACATTTCCAATCAATTATCGGTTCAGTTGGACCTGAGAGAACCAAGTCCATTCCATGTAAACACAGCCCACACCATTATCGAACCACCACCAGCTGGCACAGTGCCTTGTTGACAAAGTGGGTCCATGTCTTCGTGGGGTCTGCGCTACTCTCGAACCCTATCATCAGCACTTACCAACTGAAATCGGGACTCATCTGACCAGGCCACGATTTTCCATTCGTATGGTGTCCAGCCGATATCGTCACGAGTCCAGGACAGGCGTTGCTGGCGATGTCTTGCTGTTAGAAAGACACTAGGTACGTTCATCTGCTGCCATAGCCCAGTAACATCAAATTTCGCCGCACTGTCCTAACGGGTACGTACGTCGTACGTCCCACATCGATTTCTCAGGTCGTTCCAGGCAGTGTTGCTTGTTTGTTAGCACTGACAACACTACGCACATGCCGCTACTCTCGATCGTTAAGTGAAGACCATCTGCCACTGAGTTGTCCATGGTGAGAGGTAATGTCTGAAATTTGGTGTTCTCGGTATACTCTTGAGACTGTAGATCTAGGAACACTGAAGTCCCTAACTATTTTCGAAGTGGAATGTCCCATCCGTCTAGATCCAACTACCATTCCGCCTTTAAAGTCTGTTAATTCCCGTCGTGCGACCATAATCACGTCGGAAAGCTTTTCAGACGAACCTCCTGACTACGAAAGACAGCTCTGCCGATGTACAAGTACTGCCTTTTTCTACCTTGTGTATGCGATATCACCGCTATCTGTATACAGGGTGATTTTTTCCACCGTATATAAACTCTAGGTGTTGATCGAAGAGAGGAAACGGAACAAAAAAGGTGTAATGAACTTATGTCCGGAAATGCATGGTTTCCGTACTAGAGACCATTTATTCAGTCAGTTGTTACAGAGACTGCGGTCTAATACGCGCTGTACCATGCCGCCACCGTAACAGTATGCATGGTTTCCTCCTAGAGGGTGGTACTGTTCCCCATACGTTATGCTCTAGCACCCTCCCCTACCATAGTAATTGGTAAAGTTGTGTCCGATTCACTTCTCTTGCTAACTCAAAAAAATGTTCAAATGTGTGTGAAATCTTATGGGACTTAACTGCTAAGGTCATCAAATGGTTCAGATGGTTCTGAGCACTATGGGACTTAACTTCTGAAGTCCTCTAGAACTTAGAACTACTTAAACCTAACTACCTTAAGGACATCACACACATCCATGCCCGAGGCAGGATTCAAACCTGCGACCGTAGCGGTCGCTCGGTTCCAGACTGTAGTGCCTAGAACCGCTAGGCCACACCGGCCGGTGCTAGGGTCATCAGTCCCTAAGCTTACACACTACTTAACCTAAATTATCCTAAGGACACACACACTCATCCATGCCCGAGGGAGGACTCGAACCTCCGCCGGCACCAGCCGCGAGGTCCATGACTGCAGCGCCCTAGACCGTTCGTCTAATATCGCGCGGCTTCCTAACTCACTTTGTAGTGGATGTGATACAGCGTTGTCCACAATGATTCCGTATTCGAATCGAGAGCTTGTCGGTGTTCACTCACGGAAAGGCAAATGGCAACGGGCGGCGGGCAGCAGCGTTGTATGAGGCCCATCCCCGCCGGCAACAACCACAGCATTCTATATTTGCAACAGTGTTTCGCCGTTTGTCTGAGACAGGGTCGTTTCAGGAATCAGGAAATCATGAAAGACGTACCTGAAATGTTCGGACACCAGAATTGGAGGAAAATGTGATTAAAACCGTGGAAGGCGACCGCCTAGTCATTTCCAGGGAGTTGGCCTGCCAGTACAGGGTGAGCCAGACGACCGTGTGGAACATTTCTCATGATAATTGTTACTACTCTTATCACTTACAGCGTGTGACAGATTTTCCCATTCGGGAGAAGTTTTGTCATAGGTTTCTTCCATATGCAATGTTATTTCCAGATTTTCGATTGTAATTATTGAAGTATCTGTGATCTGTTCGTGTATGCATTTGTGTGTGGGTTTGTGTGTGTGTGTGTGTGTGTGAGTGAGTGTTTTGGTGTGATATAATACAGCACAAAAAAATTATATCACACCAAAACACACACACACACACACACACACACACACACACACACACACACACACACAAATGCATACACGAATAGATCACAGATACTTCATTAATTACACTCGAAAGTTTGGCAATAACATTAGATCTTTGGCAAAAACATTTGGCAGTCGGCAACAGAAACCAAAACATTGCATCAAAACAAGTGTTCAGTTCATAGTCCTGTGGAATGTGGGGAAACAACCACAAATTGGCATTCATAAGAATAAGAACACCACAAAAAATGCAACAGGAGCGTAATATGCAGGAAATCATGCACGCAACCTGTAAGTACAGTTCAAAACATTACTACTAATAGGAAATACGAACCACCAGAACTTTTTATATCCTATAGGTACAGTGACCAAAATGTAAATTAAATGTACATGTTACAGGCCACTGATGATGCCTTGCAGAAAAAAAACGCGTATGGCACTAAAATTGTGTTTTATTCAGTTGCTGTCAGACGGTCCATAAGTAAAAATTATCAGTATACCGTATTTTTACACGCAACTGAGGAAGGCAGGACTACAAAAGTTTCGGAGGCGTTGTTTTTCAGCACACCCTTGTAAAATACTGGGGAAATGCAATGTATATATAAAAGGGATTGCTCACAAGGACTCATGTGACCCAGCCTAGATTATTGATCCAGTGTGTGTGAGCCATACAAATGACACCTAACAGGGGATATTGAATGTAAACAAAGAGAAGGTCACAGGTTTATTTGGTCGATGGGTGACGGTTACGGAGATGATAAAAGAACTGAACTGGCAGACGCTTGAAGATAGACGTAAACTATCTAGTGAAAGGCTAATAACAAAGTTTCAAGAACCAGCTTTAAGCGAGGAATCTACGAACACATTACAGCCCTTTACGTATCTGTCCTGTAGAGTTCGCGAAGACAAGATTTGACTAATTACAGCGCGCACAGAGGTGTTTAAGCAATCGTTCTTCCTATGATCTATACGTGAATGGAATGGAAATAAGCCCTAATAACTGGTACAGAAGTACTCTCTTCCATGTACTTCACATCCTTTCGCAGAGTATAGCTATAGAATTACAGGGAAGACTAATTTACTTGTTCGAGTTAGAAATGCGCACATTTTCTCCAGAAGGAATTAACGACCTCTGTAGCACTACAAATATGTTTAGGTTAATACAGTGATTTACCGCTTAGTTATTCTTCAAGAAGCTAATAGTGAATTGAAAACCAAAATATAATTTAGTTTTCCGGGAAACTTTTCTTTCATCGCAGTTCTGACGTAAGACAGAGCGCTTGTTTCGCGCGCGCCTCAGCTTACGTCATCCGAGTGTCGTATGAGGGCGATTTTATGGTGTGATCTTCCGCTGTGGAAGGACTTGCTCGACTAGGCCAGCAGCTGGGCTCCTCGTTTGCGGTTCGAACAGGTTCACGACGCTGGCGGAAGTGGGCAACCTGTTGTGTTCCGCGGGCTGCCTCCACGACCCACTTAGCAATAGTCGTGCTAAGCGCTTTGGAAACCATGTGGAAAGAAAACATCGTGCGATAAGGTGCACTGACAAAGCACTACGCCCATATTCGGCATAAATCGCTATCTCGACATATAAATTTATGGAGTTCTTTGAGATCTCTTCTCGCTACAGACAAATTTCGATTTTTGTTTTTCAGTGAAAATCTGCTCAACTCATTTGCCTGTTTTTTGTGTGAACAAAGGTTGGACGCTCGTATAATATTTTTGCCGTCAAAGACACATTAACGCATAAAAACGCAAAACAAATGAAACAGACTCTGAAGAATCATTAAAACTGAAGTGATATCAGGTGTTCCCAGGGAAGCGTCCTGGGACTTCTGCTGTTCCTGATCTATATAAATGACCTTGGTGACAATCTGAGCAGTTCTCTTAGGTTGTTCGCAGATGATGCTGTAATTTACCGTCTAGTAAGGTCATCCGAAGACCAGTATCAGTTGCAAAGCGATTTAGTAAAGATTGCTGTATGGTGTGGCAGGTGTCAGTTGACGCTAAATAAAGAAAAGTGTGAGGTGATCCACATTAGTTCCAAAAGAAATCCGTTGGAATTCGATTACTCGATAAATAGTACAATTCTAAAGGCTGTCAATCACAACTAAGTACCTGGGTGTTACAATTACGAACAACTTCAGTTGGAAAGTCCACGTAGATAATATTGTGGGGAAGGCGAGCCAAAGGTTGCGTTTCATTGGCAGGACACTTAGAAGATGCAACAAGTCCACTAAAGAGACAGCTTACACTATACTCGTTCGTCCTCTGTTAGAATATTGCTGCGCGGTGTGGGATCCTTACCAGGTGGGATTGACGAAGGACATCGAAAGGGTGCAAAAAAGGGCAGCTCGTTATATATTATCACGTAATAGGGGAGAGAGTGTGGCAGATATGATACGCGAGTTGGGATGGAAGTCATTAAAGCAAAGACGTTTTTCGTCGCGGCGTGGTCTATTTACGAAATTTCAGTCACCAACTTTCTCTTCCGAATGCGAAAATATTTTGTTGAGCCCAATCTACATAGCTAGGAATGAACATCAAAATAAAATAAGAAAAATCAGAGCTCGAACAGAAATGTTTAGGTGTTCGTTTTTCCTGCGCGCTGTTCGGGAGTGGAATTGTAGAGAGATAGTATGATTGTGGTTCGATGAACCCTTTGCCAAACACTTAAATGTGAATTGCAGAGTAATCATGTAGATGTAGATGTAAAGCTCCGGACACGTCCGATGATGCTTTGACCTGTGGTAAAAACTATGTGACTACTTATTGTCGAACGTCAATATAGAATTTTTTCTAAGTTTGATTCCACCGAGGATAACTATGATCCCTCGCCCACTCCCCTTCCCTCATCACTTAATAAACTGTGTTTAATTTTGTACTTAAAACGCCAAACTAACTAGTATTTATGGTTAACACGTCACGGATTTAAAGTTGTCGAAATAATCCACTATCTTGTTGTCTTCATACAACCATTGAGTCAGGAGAGAGCTGACTCCGTGGTGTGCCGTCACTACAGTGGAGGGCTGTTAATGGTCGCTTCTTTGGCGTTTTCAATCAGTCCTGAGGCTGAAAACGTACGCAGTGAACTGAAGTAGGGTCTCTTTACTGGTGCTGTGTACTGCGTGCATCAAGACTGATTAAAAGCGCCAAAGAAGGTCCATTAACAGCTGTCCACTGCAGTGGACATAGTGCACCAAAAGGTTAATGAATTTCTTGACGACTCGCGCTCATTCTCCTCTACTGGAGGAACTTAGTTGAATATCTCGTCCGCCGCGAGGTTGTTACTAGCGAAACACAAAAACAGGGAGAGAAGTGTGGTGCAGGATATCGACGTTTACCTTAAGCAAAAACCCTAAACCACAGCTGAACAGTGTTTAAATTCTACGCCTCTCGAATACCAGTCCTGTGTCTTATCCACTGCACAGTCTCACTCCTTAATTACTGTCAATACACACTATATAGCTTTCCCAATAACTTTTAGTCACATCTGGACTATAACCCAATAAACAGCAATCTTAGCTAATAAAGCTGACAAATCATTCATATACAGCATAAATATAGCTGCCTGTGATCACACCTGGAGAGCCATTTGTGACTAATGATGACTCTATGTCCTCATAACAATCATTGTAACTACCGTAGCTAGTATGGGTGTGAATTATTTACTAATGGTAGTGAAACTAAGAAATTAAGTCCTTTCTGGAAATTAAGACGCACAAAAAACGAGGACCATCAGCCACTAACGAGGAACACTTCAGGAAACGTCTGCACTTTGCTGATAGCATTGTCATACAGCATCTGTTCTCGGTCGCTGCTGGAAACGTCAATTACTCTTCTCGTTTTTCTGACAATAAATAACCTTGAACTGATGATCACACAGTACTCATCTGAAGCCGCTCTATTGTCTCCGAGCATAAAACAAAATAGAAAAATTATTATCAGGTTACCTTCCATTCGGAAAGTGGGTGCACTCAGCGACTGTTTGTGGATTATAAATTATAGAGTGCAGCAATCAGTCGTCCATTTTTAGATTTTATTACGCAAAGCCATTCATCGAGAATGGAAAATAGTGCATTGAGAATGGCTAGCCACTAGACTAAATCTGGATTTGCGTAATAAAATCTAAAAAAGAACGGCTGATTGCTGCACTCTATAATTTGTATTTTCTGTTACCAATCACTTTATTTTGTTTAATTTAACATATAGCAAAGCGTTTGAGCCATATTCTGCTCATCTTGATTCTTTTGCACATACAAGAAAATTGTTACTTAATGATAAATTGTCTTATACTATTTGAAAATAACCTTCTTGCTTATTGTTCGATTCGGGTGAGGCTGTTGGGGTATTTGGAGGGGGGGGGGGGGGAGGCGATAGTGGTTGACCAAAGACTGATGTCTACTGTTGTCTTCTGCTTGTGTGAAGCTGTGTCTCGTTGTTTATTATGACTGACACTACAGTCTGCGTGGGATGCACATAGATTTGCATCCGCTCTTAATGGCGAGAAAATCGTGTGTTACACATTTTTATTTAACTGTTGTTCATTTACGATTTTGGCATCCCAAAGTTTCGTTTGCATGACTGGTACACTGGCAGAGCTGTTGTGAGAACCTAAACTATTGCACTGTTTATTCTGGCACTGTTTTTATATGTAATTCACTATGGCGGCCTTACAGCGTGTGAATGAGTATCAACTATCGCGTTTTACTTCGATATTCGTGATCCTGACAGTCTAGTAGTCTTTGGTTTCACATTAGCATAACTTAAATCTTTTGCACTAGAACTAGCTTAAGACCACTGAAGATTTTTGAGTTGTTGAAGTCGGTTATCTCATTAAAAATATTATCTCCGTATTTTGCATTATGAATGAAAAATTTATTCCATGATAATTGTCTTCGGTTTTCAAAGGGTGGCCTGTGTCTTTAATTCGCGTTCCTATTGCTGATTTGTCACATTTATCCAGTCTGTAGCAGGATAAATGTTTTTTATATAAAATTATGAAACTTATGCTTCTTTGGTCCATGTAATATTTATTGTATAGGTTGGAGGTAAATTTGTAAATGCCAGATGCATCAAAATTTGTATCTGGAAGCTTTATGTAGCGAGTAAGCTACCTACTTAGGTTGTTAGCCAGTATGGCCACAAGTAAGAAACAAATCTGTGTTTCGTGCATACACCGGATGGCAGGAAATAGCCTATATGTAGTTTTTTCTTGTTTTGAATCCACCTACTCACCTCTAAAACGAAGTCAAAAATATTTCCTGAAACAACACAGAACAATAGTTACAAGGGACCCATTTTTAATGGGATTATATATGCGAGTTCTTGTTTGTTTAGTTCGTATAGGGCATCTTTATACTATGCCGATCCATTCTACTTCATTAGGTATCGTTTATAATAATGCAGTTTGAATATGAATCCTAGTAACTTACTTGCTGATTTCCTACCGTTAAATACTGTGTCAAATTCAAAAAATGGTTCAAATGGTTCTGAGCACTATGGGACTTAACTGCTGTGGTCATCAGTCCCCTAGAACTTAGAACTACTTAAATCTAGCTAACCTAAAGGCATCACACACATCCATGCCCGAGGCAGGATTCAAACCTGCGACCGTAGCGGTCACGCGGTTCCAGACTGTAGCGCCTAGAACCGCACGGCCACTCCGGCCGGCTGTCAAATTCATTGCAATCTATTAACAAGGGAGTGTAACGAGAAAAAAACTACTGGTATCACTGAACAGTGAGTTTTTTTCATTAAATCAACGAAACGTTGGCAACAGTGAAATTTAATGTACGGAGAAGTGTGACGGAATAACAGCGGCATTTTAACACCTTGGCAAACTTGCGTTTACTAGACCGCAAGAGTGACGTCTGCTGCTGCACAGCGTTACATCTGAATAAAAACGATGGTTGGGAAGCGTGAGAGAAAGTTAGCTGTAAAACACAGCCGTGAGTACGTCTTACGACGAGTGCGCGAAAGGACCGAAGAACGTAACAGACCACGAGCTATGCAACGCACCAATGAACTGGGAAGAAATCGGCCTCGAGTTCTCCTGAGCACTTCACTTTCGATGTAATACTAACTTTATGAAATTCAAATAATATTGCGCTGTATTATTGTTGTCTTCGATTCGAAGACTGGTTTGATGCTGATCTCCACGCTACTTTATCCCGTACAAGCCTCATCACCCAATTACTGCAACCTATACAAATTTGAACTTGCTTACTGTATTCATCTTTTGGTCTCCGTCTACTCCACCCCCTCCTCCGCCCCCAACTTCCCACCAATAGTAATTTGATTGATCCTTGATGTCTAAGAAAGTGACCTATAAACCGATTCCTTTGTTGGGCAAGTTGTACCACTAATTTAATTTCTCCCTGTTTCTATTTAGTACTTCCTATTATCTACCCATCTAAGCTTGAGAATTTTTCTGTAGCACCACGTTTAAAAACCTTCTATTCTCTTCTTCTCTGAATTTCTTATCGTCCATGTTTCACTTCCGTACGAGGCTAGACTCCAGGCAAAGACCTGCGAAAAGAATTTCTGTCGTTTAAATTTATATTCGATATTAAAAAAAATGTTCTTCTTCAGAAACACTTTTCTTACCATTGCCAGTCCTCTCTACTTCGGCCATCATAAGTTATTTTACTGCGCAAATAACAAAACTCATTCACTACTTTTAGTGTCTCGTTTCCTGGCCTAATTATGTCAGCATCACCTGATTTAATTCGATTACATTGTATGACTCATGTCTTGCATTTGTTGATATTTATCTTATATCTTCCGTTCAGGACATAGTTCACTACTCCTCCAAGTCCTTTGCTGCCTCTGACAGAATTTTTTAAAACAAGTCATCGGCAAACCTTAAAGTTCTTATTTCTCCTGCATGAACTTTAATTCATTCACCTTGAACTTTAATTCCTTCTCCAAATATCTCTTTGGTTTCCCTTTCCGCTTGCTAAGTGCGCAGATCGAATAAGATTGTAGATTTCCTACAACCCTATCTCACTCCCTTCTCAACCACTGCTTCTCTTTCATGTCCTTCGACTTCTGTACAAGTTGTATTTAAACTTTAGCTCACTGTAGTTATCGCTGTTCCTTTCAGAATTTCAAAGAGTCTATTCCAGTCAACACTGTCAGAAGACAAGTATACAGATATCATGAATACAGGTTTCCATTCATTTAATCTAACTTCTAAGATATTGTTGCCTCGCCTGTTCCTACATTTCTTCGCAACTCAAACTAATTTTTCCCGAGGCAGGAATCTACCAGTTTTTCCAATCTTCTTTAAATAATTCGTGCCAATATTTTACAACCATGACTTACTAAACTGATAGTTCCATAATATTCACACCTGTCAATACCTGCTTGAAATATTACATGAAACTTCCTGGCGCGTTCGAGTCTCGGTCCGGTACACAGTTTTAATCTGCCAGGAAATTCCATATCAGCCCACACTCCGCTGGAGAGCGAAAATCTCATTCTGAAATATTACATTCATCCTGAAGTTTGAAGGTATTTCCTCTGTCTCATACTCCTTTCACATCAAGTGACATGGACTTGTCGTGGCTGGCTCTCCCAAATTACCAATAGTTCTGAGGGAATGTCCTGTATTCCAGGGGTCTTGTTTCGATCTAGATCTTTCAGCGCGCTGTCAAATTCTTCTCGCAGTATCATATCTCCTATTTCATCTTCATCTACGCCCTTTCCTCTTTCCATATTACTGCCTTCAAGTTCATTTCCATTGTATAGCCCCTCTACATATTTTTCCACCTTTCAGTTTTCCCATTTTTGCTTGGTGCTGGTTTTTCGTCTGAGTTCTTGATATTTATACAGCTGCTTCACTTTTCTCCAAAGGCCTCTTGAATTTTCCTGTAGGCGGTGTCTATCTTTCCCCTATAGCCTTCCATTTACCCTCCAGCCATTCCTGCTTAGCCATTTCACACTTGCTGACAGTCCCATTTTTTAGACGACTGTATTCTCTTTAGCCAGTTTCGTTTCCTGTTACCGACAGGTTGATCATTAGACGGCTATTCACGTTAAGATACATATTTATTCTTATTTACATTAGTTTTCACTTTTTATTTCGCCATGTGGTGAAAACACGCAAGTTAACGTAAGACCGAAATATTTTAACTTTAATCATTTGTTTACATTGTTTTCAGTCGTTATTAGGTACAATTACATTTAAGTGGGCCGTTGCTCACATCGTGTTTTCGTTGTAGGACATCACCACACCAAGGAGTTTTCATCACAACTGGCAATAAAAATTGAAAATTAATCTACATCTATACTCTGCAAACCACCGTGAAGCGCATGGCAGAGCGTAAAACCTTCTGTAGCCGTTATTAGCGTTTTCTCCCATTCCATTCAAATGTGGAGTGCTGAAAGAATGATTGTTCAAATGCTACAGTGCATGTCGCAGTTAATCTAATCTTGTCCTCACGATCGCTGGATTGTAACATATTCCTTGCCATCATCATCCGGGATGATGATGGCATTGAAACAGAGGATGACAAGCGTAAAGCTGAAATACTAAACACCTTTTTCCAAAGCTGTTTCACAGAGGAAGACCGCACTGCAGTTCCTTCTCTAAATCCTCGCACCAACGAAAAAATGGCTGACATTGAAATAAGTGTCCAAGGAATAGAAAAGCAACTGGAATCACTCAACAGAGGAAAGTCCACTGGACCTGACGGGATACCAATTCGATTCTACACAGAGTACGCGAAAGAACTTGCCCCCCTTCTAACAGCCGTGTACCGCAAGTCTCTAGAGGAACAGAAGGTTCCAAATGATTGGAAAAGAGCACAGGTAGTCCCAGTCTTCAAGAAGGGTCGTCGAGCAGATGCGCAAAACTATAGACCTATCTCTCTGACGTCGATCTGTTGTAGAATTTTAGAACATGTCTTTTGCTCGAGTATCATGTCGTTTTTGGAAACTCAGAATCTACTATGTAGGAATCAACATGGATTCCGGAAACAGCGATCGTGTGAAACCCAACTCGCATTATTTGTTCATGAAACCCAGAAAATATTAGATACAGGCTCCCAGGTAGATGCCATTTTCCTTGACTTCCGGAAGGCGTTCGATACAGTTCCGCACTGTCGCCTGATAAACAAAGTAAGAGCCTACGGAATATCAGACCAGCTGTGTGGCTGGATTGAAGAGTTTTTAGCAAACAGAACACAGCATGTTGTTCTCAATGGAGAGACATCTACAGACGTTAAAGTAACCTCTGGCGTGCCACAGGGGAGTGTTATGGGACCATTGCTTTTCACAATATATATAAATGACCTAGTAGATAGTGTCGGAAGTTCCATGCGGCTTTTCGCGGATGATGCTGTAGTATACAGAGAAGTTGCAGCATTAGAAAATTGTAGCGAAATGCAGGAAGACCTGCAGCGGATAGGCACTTGGTGCAGGGAGTGGCAACTGACCCTTAACATAGACAAATGTAATGTATTGCGAATACATAGAAAGAAGGATCCTTTATTGTATGATTATATGATAGCGGAACAAACACTGGTAGCAGTTACTTCTGTAAAATATCTGGGAGTATGCGTGCGGAACGATTTGAAGTGGAATGATCATATAAAATTAATTGTTGGTAAGGCGGGTACCAGGTTGAGATTCATTGGGAGAGTCCTTAGAAAATGTAGTCCATCAACAAAGGAGGTGGCTTACAAAACACTCGTTCGACCTATACTTGAGTATTGCTCATCAGTGTGGGATCCGTACCAGATCGGGTTGACGGAGGAGATAGAGAAGATCCAAAGAAGAGCGGCGCGTTTCGTCACAGGGTTATTTGGTAACCGTGATAGCGTTACGGAGATGTTTAACAAACTCAAGTGGCAGACTCTGCAAGAGAGGCGCTCTGCATCGCGGTGTAGCTTGCTCGCCAGGTTTCGAGAGGGTGCGTTTCTGGATGAGGTATCGAATATATTGCTTCCCCCTACTTATACCTCCCGAGGAGATCACGAATGTAAAATTAGAGAGATTAGAGCGCGCACAGAGGCTTTCAGACAGTCGTTCTTCCCGCGAACCATACGCGACTGGAACAGGAAAGGGAGATAATGACAGTGGCACGTAAAGTGCCCTCCGCCACACACCGTTGGGTGGCTTGCGGAGTATAAATGTAGATGTAGATGTAGATGTAGAGTTCTTGAAACTTTGTAACTAGGCTTTCTCGGGACAACTTGAATCTAATTTCAAGAATCTTCAGAATCTTTGTGACACGCACCCACGGGTCAAACAAACCTGTGACAATTCGTGCTGCCCTTCCACGCATGCGTTCAATTTCTCCTGTTAGCCCTACGTGGTACAGCTCCCACTCACTTGAGAAATATACTAGCCCGCATCTCGTGGTCGTGCGGTAGCGTTCTCGCTTCCCACGCCCGGGTTCCCGGGTTCGATTCCCGGCGGGGTCAGGGATTTTCTCTGCCTCGTGATGTCTGGATGTTGTGTGCTGTCCTTAGGTTAGATAGGTTTAAGTAGCTCAAAGTTCTAGGGGACTGATGACCATAGATTTTAAGTCCCATAGTGCTCAGAGCCAATATACTAGGATGGGTAGCATAAATAAATTGCAAGCAATCTCCTTTGTAGATTGATTGCATTTCCCCAGTATTCTGTCAACAAAAAAGAGGTCTACCATTTGATTTACCCACAACTGAGCGTATGTGCTCATTCCATTTCATATCCTTATAAAGTGTAATACCCAGGTATTTGTATGATTTATCCGATTCCAACTGTGACTCATTATAGTCATAGGCTACTACGCTTTTTTTCATTTTTAAAAGTACACAATTTAAAGCAAGTTGCCAATCTCTGCACCACTTTGAAGTCCTATCAAGATCTGAATGAATATTTATGCAGCTTCTTTCAGGCAGTATTTTATTATAGGTAACTGTATCATTTGCAAACGTTTGAGCTTAGTATATATATTGTCCACTAGATCAGTAGTATACTAAATGAACGGCAAGGATCTCAACACACTCGACTCTCCACCCAAGATTACTTGCTGGGTTCTACCTACCAAAAAATCCTCAAGCCAGTAACAAATTTCGCTTGATATCCTATACGATCGTATTTTTGATAATAAGCGTGGATGTGGAACTTAGACAATTGCTTTTCGGAAATCAAGAAATACTGCATCTACCTGACTACGTTGATCCAAAGCTTACAGTATGTCATGCAAGGAAAGCGCAAGTTGGGTTTGACATGATCAATGTTTCTGGAATCCATGCTGATTGGCACAGAAGAGGTCATTCTGTCCCAGACACCTCATTATGTTTGAGCCGAGAATATGCTCTAAGATTCTACAAAAAATCGATGTCAAGAATATTGGACAGTAGTTTTATGGATCACTTCTATTACCCTTCTTGTAAATGGAAGTGACTTGTCCTTTCTACCATCTAGTGGACACGGTGGTTTGTTCGAGGGATCTACGGTAGATTGTATTTAACAGAAAGACTAACTCATCCATGAAGCCGGTCGAAGTGGCCGTGCGGTTCTAGGAGCTGCAGTCTGGAACCGCGAGACCGCTACGGTCGCAGGTTCGAATCCTGCCTCGGGCATGGATGTGTGTGCTGTCCTTAGGTTAGTTAGGTTTAACTAGTTCTAAGTTCTAGGGGACTAATGACCTCAGGAGTTGAGTCCCATAGTGCTCAGCGCCATTTGAACCATCCATGAATTTCGATCATTTTTAATGATTTCAGTTATTTCTTAACGTCATTGACACTAACATATACTTCATTTTTTCAGTGATTCAGGGATTAAATTGGGATAGTTCCTCTCGGTATTCCTTTTTAAAGGAATATTTGAAAACGCTTTTGCTTTGCTGTCCTCAATTTCATCTCATCCACAAGTGACTGGACGCTAATGTTGGAGCCACTAACAGCTCTTACATAAGACCAGAAATTCTTTGAGTTTTGTGAAAGATCATTTCTCAATATTCTGTAACGGTAGTCATCGAAGGCTTTAATCGTTGCTCTCTTGACAGACAAGCGCGTTTCATTTATCATCTCTCTATCTATATACCTATGCTTTCTTATACACCTATTATGCAATTGTCTCTGTTCCTTTAGACGTTTCTTTACAGAGATCGGGTATCAAGGAGGGTCCCTTCCGTTATGAACTGTTCTGCAGGGCACATTACTATCCTGCGCATGGGTAACTATTCTTTTACATTTTAGCTATAGTTCCTCTGCATGCTCTCGCCATGTGGTGAAAGTTTCAAGTTCCCCATTGAGATATGACACTACTGCTTTTTTTTGCTTGATATGTACATCTACTTGTTTTAGTTGCCCTTTGTACTTTGGAAATCATTGTTGCCACAATTTCGTCATGGTCACTGACAGCAGTTTCGATGTAGACATAATCAAAGAGGTCAGTCTTATTTTTTGCTATTAGATGCTAAATATTTCCGTTATGAGTGATACTCTGAACTATATGTTCTAGGTTGTTTGCAGGGAAGGTACACTATGTGATCAAAAGTATCCGTACACTCCCAAAAACATACGTTTTTCATCCTAGGTGCATTGTGCTGCCACCTACTGCCAGGTACTCCGTATCAGCGACCTCAGTAGTCATTAGACATCGTGAGAGAGCAGAATGGGGCGCTCCGCGGAACTCACGGGATTCGAACGTGGTCAGGTGATTGGGTGTCACTTGTGTCATAGTCTGTATGCGAGATTTCCACACTCCTAAACATCCCTAGGTCCACTGTTTCCGATGTGATAGTGAAGTGGAAACGTGAAGGAACACGTACAGCACAAAAGCGTACAGGCCGACCTCGTCTGTTGACTGACAGAGACCGCCGACAATTGAAGAGGGTCATAATGTGTAACAGGCAAACATCTATCCAGACCATCACACAGGAATTCCAAACTGCATCAGAATTCATTACAAGTACCTATGACAGTTAGGCGGGAGTTGAGAAAACTTGGATTTCGTGGTCGAGCGGCTGCTCATAAAGCCTAGTTTACATGACGACACTAGGTTGCACGCCACTGCGCTACCGGCCACAGCTCATGCGCGCCGCGCGTTTGCGCAACTCGTCGGTGAAACTAAACACTTTCGGCGTGTTCCAACTTTTGCGACACTAGTTGCGTAAGTTTTGAGGTTATGTGTGTTCGTAGAGTGTAAACAAACTGAAATATGCAGTGAGGAACGGAGATTAATGTTCGCTTTTTGGATATCTATGCTTTGCATAGGTGTTTGTGGAATTTCAGTGATGCTGATTACAAAAATAAGCAATATATTGCTGCTCCTGTGACCTTCACGTGCGATCAGAACACAGATAATTATTTGACAATATCTGAGCTGCAGGGCAAAATTTATTGAATTAGAAGCACATATACAACTGAATTAAGAAAAATACTAGCAAATGTAATTCCAGCTGTGGAAATGCTCTCGTCTACAAGACTAAAATCCCATCGTTCGAGTCGGCCGACTCTTTTTTTTTTTTTTTTTAAGGAATATTGTTGACAGGAGGGAAGGCTACATAAATCAAGAAGCTGCATTCTTTACTTAATATTCATCTACTTAAATCGTCGCAGCAGTGCTCCCCATTCACATATGTCTCAATTTTGAGATATTGTCACTGTACCGATCTATCTTCAAGAGAGTAGTTTGCAAACCATTCTCTTCTTAATGCTGCATGTTCGAATAATTACTGCTGTTAATGTTAATAATTATTACTGTTAGTGCTAATAATTATTTGTGTCAATGAAAAAGTGTCATCACCAACTAAATCCGCATCTTATAGCATGCCGAGTGTTCTCGATTGTAATGCACGCAAATAATTTCAGTTCTGGCGAAGTGCTTCATGCATTACAGTATCTTTATTCATTATCACAAAATTAACTCTATTTAGAAGAAACGTGAACAGTTCTGGTGACATTCTAAGATAATTAAAAGAATTTCTTGGGTCTTCCATTACAAATTAGTTAAGCAAGAACGCTGGTCAACCGAGCTGACATCTTTTCTTCATCCAGTCACGAATCGAAACACGTTTCTTATTTTTTTTCTTACGCAGCGATTCCACGCAACAAGCCTTAACTCCATCACAACTCATGCGACGTGCAGTTGTCAAAACTTTCATTTCAGACACGACTCAGGAACCCACAAAACGACGAAACCATTTGCGTGCAACTCATTCCACGCAACGAGTGGCGCAACCCAGTGTCGTCATGTCAACTAGACTTAAGCCCCAGATCACGCTGGTAAATGCCAAACGACGCCTGGCGTGGTGTAAGGAGCGTAAACATTGGGCGATTGAATAGTGGAAAAACGTTGTGTGGAGTGACGAATCACGATACACAATGTGGCGATCCGAGGGTGTGGGTATGGCGAATGACTGGAGAACGTCATCTGCCAGCGTGTGTAGTGCCAAAGGCGGTGATTCTGGTGGCCTACTGAAGGATCCAATTGCAATTTTATGGCCACCGCTGATACTGAGTCTTACCCAAACATTTCTGTATGCAGCTTCAGTGGATTTGAGTTTATTGTCTACTGTGAAAAATACGGCACCTACATTTCCAATGAACTCGTCCTTTCGATGTACGCTTAAATTTTCCCCAAAAATCTCACTGCTGTCAGCTTCAGGTTTTTCCCTGATTTCTGCACCTAGTTATATGTGAGCTAAACTGCTTTTCAGGAGCGCTTCAAACTCTGGTGTTTCGAATACTTCGATAGTCAACTACTATGATTTTAACACTCTAGCCTGTGGGAGGGATTTCTTTGGGTCTTACACTCGTTCTTGTGGCTCTCCAACAGTTGTTAATGACGCAGGGCTGTCTACTTTTACCCACTGCTTCGTTCGTTTCTGAAATAAGATGAGGAGGTCAAGCGTTTCACTCACAGTCAACAATCAGAGCACAAAACCATTTAGATTCGTTTCAAAACGGTACAGATATTGCTGTTCAGGCACGACTCAGAACCCACTCCCGTTTTTTTACTTCCGCCAGTACTTCTTTTATACCTTCCAAACTTCACAGAATTTCTCCTGTATGCGTGCCACTACTAGTGCTCCTGGAAGAAAGAATGCTAAAAAGTCACACAACACGATAGGCTTAGTCACAGCCTAGAGGATTTGTATGTGTCTTGCCTGCATAGCTCAATCGATAGGGTATTCCTCCGCGAATTTTCCAAGATTTCGGCTTTTAGTACCTGTCCAGCATACAGTTTTAACCTGCTAAGAAGTTTAAAATTAGGCGACACTCAGTAATTAATCGGGAGGAAGACTACATGATTAAATTTGTAGTTGCTGTGGGGTATAGAGGATGCACAAATGGCAGCAACAGTAAATCCAACCCGGGTAGGCGTACAGACAAACTGAGCTTGGATGTCTGATACTGGTATGTCAGTCCATGTTGTTTCAACTGTATGCTTGAGTTCATCAGTCGTAGTGTGTGACTAGTGGGGGTGTGGCAGTCTCTCAGCCACCCATTCTGTGGGAAATCTGCATATTGTGCTGGCCTGGCAACAGTCGACGCCCTCTGTACCGAGGTAGTGAGGGCGGTACGAACAATACGCGGTCTTGCGTTGTCTTGTTTAAATTTACCTTCACGGAGACCTCGAAGACAGGGCACGGTTACTGGATTGAAGATGTCGTAAATGTAACGGCTGCTGTTCAGATTATAGGCTATGTGAAATAGACGTGATCGTGTTGTGTCTAATGTGCCGTATGAATAAATTCGAATCTCGAAGCATAAGCATAGGAATTTATGAATAAAATGAGAAGCAAGAGATTTAGCTAGTGGAACGAAAGCTGAGAAAAAAATATTTTCCTTCGCCTTGAGCTCTGGCTTCGGCATTAAATAAACTGTATGAACAAAGAGAAGCTGTGACTTCAAAATTGAAGCAATAGCTCCTAAAATGTGAAGGCTGCTCAGTAGCAGATTCACTTTTGCAGAGTGCAGATACGACTCAACTAGCAGCACGTGTACAAGATGAAAAATGCTGTAGACCACGTTGATGTCCACATGGAGAGCATTATAAAACTCTATATCGTTTCAACGAAGAAAATATTAAATGTACTGCGAATCATTTTCTGCCACCACCGGGCAAAGAAGAATGGAGCACTATTGTCAGAGCTGAGGATGAAGATTTTCCTTCGGCATGCAGCTGACCTCGGATTCCAGTCCGGCGTAGCTGAAGAAATGGGGATTCATCAAACTATAGTGAATAGCGTTTTTAAGAAGATAATGGAAAAAGCTGACTTGTGGATCAAATTTCCGTCGTCACCACTTGATATGATTACGGCAAAAAACGAGTGGCTAGAAAAAATGTAAATTTCCGAGCGCTATGGCTGTAATTGACTGCACGTACGTGCGATTTCCGAAACCTATGCAGTATGACGACGAATATATAATTGAAACAGTTACGCTGGTGTAAATGTGCCTTTTGATCCGGGTTTCTGTTTTGCAGTTTGTACGTAGAGCTTCCTTATCAAATGTTCCAATAGTATATCTTGCTGCTTTGTACTGCATAATGTTGCGAAACATCTAAAGGATGAATTTTTTGAAGATACTGCACTGGATTTCCTGATGATGGCGATATTGAAGAAGAGCCTGTAACTTAGAGGGAAATTCTTTGGGAGGACATGAAAAAAGACAACAAATTGCGTCTATAATACAAAACGCTGGAGTTTCAATTATTTTAGTTATGAAAACATGCAAAACCGCTTATCGTCTACAATAAGCTGTTGGTAACATGTTGTTGTGGTCTTCAGTCCTGAGACTGGTTTGATGCAGCTCTCCATGCTACTCTATCCTGTGCAAGCTTCTTCATCTTCCAGTACTTAGTGCAACCTACATCCTTCTGAATCTACTTTGTGTATTCATCTCTTGGTCTCCCTCTACGATTTTTACCCTCCTCGCTGCCCTTCAAATACTAAATTGGTGATCCCTTGATGCCTCAGAAGACGTCCTACCAACCGATCCCTTCTTCGAGTCAAGTTGTGCCACAAACTTCTCTTCTCCCCAATCCTATTCAGTACTTCCTCATTAGTTATGTGATCTACCCATCTAATCTTCAGCATTCTTCTGTAGCACCACATTTCGAAAGCTTCTATTCTATTTTTGTCCAAACTATTTAGTGTCCATGTTTCACTTCCATACATGGCTACACTCCATACAAATACTTTCAGAAACGACTTCCTGACACTTAAATCTATACTCGATGTTAACCAATTTCTCTTCTTCAGAAATGCTTTCCTTCCAATTGCAAGTCTACATTTTATATCCTCTCTACTTCGACCATCATCAGTTATTTTGTTCCCCAAATAGCAAAACTCCTTTACTACTTTAAGTGTCTCATTTCCTAATCTAATTCCCTCAGGATCGCCCGACTTAATTCGACAACATTCCATTATCCTCGTTTTGCTTTTGTTGATGTTCATCTTGTATCCTCCTTATAAGACACTGTCCATTCCGTTCAACTGCTCTTCCAAGTCCTTTGCTGCCTCTGAAAGAATTACAATGTCATCGGCGAACCTCAAAGTTTTTATTTCTTCTCCATGGATTTTAATACCTACCCCGAATTTTTCTTTTGTTTTCTTTACTGCTTGCTCAATATACAGATTGAATAACATCGGGGAGAGGCTACAACCCTGTCTCCATCCCTTCTCAACCACTGCTTCCCTTTCATGCCCCTCGACTCTTATTATAACTGCCATCTGGTTTCTGTACAAATTGTAAATAGCCTTTCGCTCCCTGTATTTTACCCCTGCCACCTTTAGAATTTGAAAGAGAGTATTCCAGTCAACATTGTCAAAAGCTTTCTCTAAGTCTAAAAATGCTACAAACGTAGGTTTGCCTTTCCTTAAACTTTCTTCTAAGATAAGTCGTAGGGTCAGTATTGCCTCACGTGTTACAGTATTTCTACGGAATCCAAACTGATCTTCCCCGAGGTCGGCTTCTACCAGTTTTTTCCATTCGTCTGTAAAGAATTCGCGTTAGTATTTTGCAGCTGTGACTTATTAAACTGATAGTTCGGCAATTTTCACATCTGTCAACACCTGCTTTCTTTGGGATTGGAATTATTATATTCTTCTTGAAGTCTAAGGGTATTTCGCCTGTCTCATACATCTTACTCACAAGATGGTAGAGTTTTGTCAGGACTGGCTCTCCCAAGGCCGTCAGTAGTTCTAATGGAATGTTGTCTACTCCTGGGGCCTTGTTTCGACTCAGGTCTTTCAGTGCTCTGTCAAATTCTTCACACAGTATCATATCTCCCATTCCATCTTTGTCTACATCCTCTTCCATTTACATAATATCGTCCTCAAGTACATCGCCCTTGTTTAGACCCTCTATATACTCCTTCCTCCTTTCTGCTTTCCCTTCTTTGCTTAGAACTGGGTTTCCATCTGAGCTATTGATATTCATACAAGTGGTTCTCTTTTCTCCATAGGTCTCTTTAATTTTCCTGTAGGCGGTATCTATCTTACCCCTAGTGAGATAAGCCTCTACATCCTTACATTTGTCCTCTAGCCATGCCTGCTTAGGCATTTTACAGTTCCTGTCGATCTCATTTTTGAGACGTTTGTATTCCTTTTTGCCTGCTTCATTTATTGAATTTTTATATTTTCTCCTTTCATCAATTAAGTTCAATATTTCTTCTGTTATCCAAGGATTTCTACTACCCCTCGTCTTTTTACTTACTTGATCCTCTGCTGCCTTCACTACTTCATCCTTCAGAGCTACCCATTCTTCTTCTACTGTATTTCTTTCCCCCATTACTGTCAATTGTTCCCTTATGCTCTCCCTGAAACTCTCTACAACCTCTGGTTCTTTCAGTTTATCCAGGCCCCATCTCCTTAATTCCCACCTTTTTGCAGTTTCTTCAGTTTTAATCTACAGTTCATAACCAATAGATTGTGGTCAGAGTCCACATCTGCCCCTGGAAATGTCTTACAATTTAAAACCTGGTTCCTAAATCTCTGTCTTACCATTATATAATCTATCTGATACCTTTTAGTATCTCCAGGGTTCTTCCATGTATACAACCTTCTATCATGATTCTTAAACCAAGTGTTAGCTATGATTAAGTTGTGCTCTGTGCAAAATTCTACCAGGCGGCTTCCTCTTTCATTTCTTACCCCCAATATCCATATTCACCTACTATTTTTCCTTCTCTCCCTTTTCCTACTCTCGAATTCGAGTCACCCATGACTATTGAATTTTCGTCTCCCTTCAGTACCTGAAAATTTCTTTTATCTCCTCATACATTTCATCAATTTCTTCATCATCTGCAGAGCTAGTTGGCATATAAACTTTTACTACTGTAGTAGGCATGGGCTTCGTGTCTATCTTGGCCACAATAATGCGTTCACTATGTTGTTTGTGGTAGCTTACCCGCATTCCTATTTTTTATTCATTGTTAAACCTACTCCTGCATTACGCCTATTTGATTTTGTATTTATAACCCTGTATTCACCTGACCAAAGGTCTTGTTCCTCCTGCCACCGAACTTCACTAATTCCCACTATATCTAACTTTAACCTATCCATTTCCCTTTTTAAATTTTCTAACCTACCTGCCCGATTAAGGGATCTGAGATTCCACGCTCCGATCCGTAGAACGCCAGTTTTCTTTCTCCTGATAACGACGTCCTCTTGAGTAGTTCCCGCCCGGAGATCCGAATGGGGGACTATTTTACCTCCGGAATATTTTACCCAAGAGGACGCCATCATCATTTAACCATACAGTAAAGCTGCATGCTCCCGGGAAAAATTACGGCTGTAGTTTCCCCTTGCTTTCAGCCGTTCGCAGTACCAGCACAGCAAGGCCGTTTTGGTTAGTGTTCCAAGGCCAGATCAATCAGTCATCCAGACTGTTGCCCCTGCAACTACTGAACATACGTTGTCTAAAGAACAGAATCTACACACATCAAAAAAAGTTTTCCATCACCTCGGTTCCGAGAGTTCGGGAACCTGTACAGAAAGCAGGAATAGAGATCCACATAAACATCATTTCCGCTATTTTTATTGCTCATGAAAACCACACATTGCATGTTGTACCACCATACATCGAGAGCTTCAGAGGTGGAGGCGGTTCTAGGCGCTTCAGTCCGGAACCGCGCTGCTGCTACGGTCGCAGGTTCGAATCCTGCCTCGGGTATGAGTGGTTTTGATGTCCTTAGTTTTAAGTAGTTCTACGTCTAGGGGACTGATGACCTAAGATGTTAAGTCCCATAGTGCTTAGAGTCATTTAGATGTGGTGGTCCAGATTGCTGTACGCACCGGTACCTCTAATACCCAGTAGCACGTCCTCTTGCATTGATGCATGCCTGTACTCGTCGTGGCATACTATCCACAAGTTCATCAAGGCACTGTTGGTCCAGATCGTCCCACTCCTCAACGACGATTCGGCGTAGATCTCTCAGAGTGGTTGATGGTTGACGTCCTCCTTAAACAGCTCTTTTCAATGTATCCCAGGCATGATCGATAGAGTTCATGTCTGGAGAACACGCTGGCCACTCTAGTCGAGCGATGTCGTTAATCTGAAGGAAGTCATTCAAAAGATGTGCACGATGGGGGCGCGAACTGTCGTCTATGAAGACGGATGCCTCGCCAATTTATTGCCGATATGGTTACTTTATCGGTCGGAGTACGGCATTCACGTATCGTACAGCTGTTACGGCGCCTTCCATGACCACCAGCGGTGTACGTCGGCCCCACATAATGACACCCCAAAACAGCAGGAAACCTCCAGCTTGCTGCACTGGCTGGACAATGTGTCTAAGGCGTTCAGCCTGACCAGGTTGCCTCCAAACACGTCTTCGACGATTGTCTGGTTGAAGGCATATGCGACACTCATCGGTGAAGAGAACGTGATGCCAGTCCTGAACGGTCCATTAAAAATGTTGTTGGTGTACCGCGCTGCATGGCGTCGTGTATGCAAAGAAACTGAAATTGTGGTAAGGTCTTATGGGGCCCGCCCGGGCGGGAAGGAGCACCGGTCCCCGGCACGAATCCGCCCGGCGGATTTGTGTCGACGTCCGGTGAGCCGGCCAGTCTGTAGATGGTTTTTAGACAGTTTTCCATCTGCCTCGGCAAATGCGGGCTGGTTTCCCTTATTCCGCCTCAGCTACACTATGTCGGCGATTGTTGCGCAAACAAGTTCTCCACGTACGCGTACACCACCATTACTCTACTACGCAAACATAGGGGTTATACTTGTCTGGTGTGAGACGTTCCCTGGGGGGTCCACCGGGGGCCAAACAGCACAATAGCCCTGGGTTCGGTATGGGGCAGCGGAGGCGTGAATTTGACAGCGGTAGTCGTCATGGGGTTGCGGACCACTGCGGCTGCGGCGGGGACGGAGCCTCTACGTCGTTTATAGGTCCCTGGTTAATATAACATAACATAACAAGGTATTACGGGACCAAACTACTGAGGTTATCGGTCTCTAAGCTTACGCACTACTTAAGCTAACTTAAACTAACTTATGCTAAGGACAACAAACACACCCATGTCTGAGGGAGAACTCGAAACTCCGACGGAGGGATCCGCGATTTTCGTGATAAGGCGCCATAGAGCGCGCGGCTACCCCGCGCGGTGTAACCGGTTGCAAAGGTGGACCTCGCCGTGGACGTCAGGAGTGAGGTTGCGCATCATGCAGCCTATTGCACACAGCTTGAGTCCTAATACGACATCCTGTGGCTGCACGAAAAGCATTATTCAACATGATGGCTTTGCTGTCAGGGTTCCTCCGAGCCATAATCCGTAGGTAGCGGTCATCCATTGCAGTAGTAGCCCTTGGGCGGCCTGAGCGAGGCATGCCATCGACAGTTCCTGTCTCTCTGTAGCACTCCATGTCCGAATAACATCGCTTTGGCTCACCCCGAGACGCCTGGACACATCCTTTGTTGAGAGACCATCCTGACACAAAGTAACAACGCGGATGCGATCGAAAGTCGGTGTTGACCGTCTAGGCATGGTTGAACTACAGTCAACACGAGCCGTGTACCTCCTTCCTGGTGGAATAACTAGAAATGATCGGTTGTCGGACCCTCTCCGTCTAATGGGAGCTGCTCTTGCATGGTTGTTTACATCCTTGGGCGGGTTTAGTGACATCTCTGAACAGTCCAAGGGACTGTGTCTGTGATACAATATCCACAGTCAACGTCTGTCTTGAGGAGTTCTGGGAAGCTGGAAGATGTCAAACTTTTTTGATGTGTGTATATTAAAACTACAGGGTGGGGCGAATAAAAGTAGCCTGGAGAAGAGAGTTTCAGTATACAAAGAAGCATAGCATAGGGTAGGAAATATAATACCAATATGATTATAGCACATGTTGAAAACGACTATAATCCGTCTCTTGGCACTTTTGAGTCCTGATCAGCGAGTTGTTGAAGGCGGATCGAAGCTGGGTTGCTAGAATTAATGCAGTCTTGAAGACATTGAGCGTTGGTGCGACACACCTTAGACTTGAAGGCTCCCCATTCAAAGTAATCGCACACTGACAGATCGGGGTGACCTGGGTGGCCAACTAGGGTCTCGACCTGGCTGACCTCTGCTAACAACTCTGTCAGGCGTGAAGATTGTGTAAATGTGCTCCAAGGTTCGGCCGGCTGTATGGACAGTTGCTCCATCCTGTTGGAAGTAACCGTAGGTCTTATCCTCCTCCATTAATGTTCCCGCAAGTGGTTTCAAAATGTTGGAAATGTAACGCGCCGAAGTCATTGTCTGATGAAAGAAGATGGGACCAGTAATGCGCCTTGTAGACACTGCAAACCAGACCACAACCTTCTGATCATGCAATGTTGTTTCGTGGAAGTTACGCGGTTTCTCCGCTGCTCAAAACCTGTGATTTTGTGAGTTTACATAACCACTCAGGTGAAACCATGCTTCATCAGGCATAAAGAACAGATCGATGTCCAAGCCATTCATTGTTGTCTCTGTACAGTCACTCACAACACTCAAGCACGTGGTGTGGTTGTATGTATATATTCACGTCCAAACGTACCCACTCATCAGGGCCACTTTTACTTGCCCCACTCTGTATTTTCATTTTCCTCCTTTCGAACGTTGTTTTCGTAGTTCCTATTTGCATTAACGAACTTCGTTATCATAGTTTCGTTTTCCTTTTGTATTCCTGTCAATTTCCATTGCTCCAGTAGCACCAGCCTCTGTAATTCCGTGGTACTAAGCACCTTTGTCTCATCTGTTTCTGGCAAACATTTTGCTTTCTTCAAAGATGGTGGCCTTTCATGTGAACTTGCTGTAAACGATGAGTTGCTTACTGTTTCTTTTTTTGGCTTCCGGAAATTACGATTTCTCTAATAATTCAAGATACGTTTCTAAAGCCATGCTTAAGAACAGCAATGTATTTTCTGCATATACTGAGCTTTCATCTGAATCGGATGAATGCACCTGTAATTGAAAAGTCACATTTGCTCAGTTGGAACAAATGTAGCGAAATGGATTCTTACAGTCAACGAATCAGTGAAATCAGATGCCCACGCGTACTCAAGGAAGGTTGCTGCGCCCGTATGTTGATGACAAATGGTACCTGACAATGTTCATTCTCGTCGGAGCCTCCACACATAGATACATCCATCTTTATTCTGTACGAAAAATCAGGTCTCGTCTGCAAAGACGACGTGGTGCCACTCCTGCGTCCAATGTTGCCGTTGTGTGCACGTCTGTTCGTGCGCGCCTCTGTTGTCACTCAGAGGGAAGCTGCAACAATGGTCGTCGTGCTCACAGGGCTGTAATGGTCCAGAAACTGTCGCACTGTCCGTGTGGATACTTGTGTTGCTGCAGACACGCTCATTTTCTGACGTGACGTGGCGGTACGATCGTACACTGCTGAGTAAAAAACATGTCTGTTCTCCCCGTCACTAGTCTCGTGGGGGCCTTAGAGTTTCTCTATGGCTTCGAGTATGGTCCTCCTGATACTATTGATTCGATGTTTGCGTGACATCGTTGGATCCCGACCAAGGCGAGCAGTGGTATCACGGAAAGATAAACTATAGTGTGGATAGGCCACGATCCTGTCGCCGTGCAGCTGCTCCGTGTTACGTGTTTGTGAATTGTATTCCATTCCTCGTAGTCGCAAATCTCTCAGTTTTCGAATCGCCAGAGCACCCTTGTGGGCAAGGACGTCGTCCAGAAAAGGGTTTCTTTTTGCCAATCCAGGCTTCTTCACACACCTGCATGCTGTTCAACAGATATTGTGTTACTCTTTGGAAAGTAACCAATGAGAGTAATCTATTTTGCATATTCTTTCCATTCAGATAGACGTTTTCTCCTTCTTACACGAAATATCTTTTCATCTGCGTTTATCTGTTTCCTTGTAAGAGGTATTCTCCGTTACTAACGATCATTTTATATAGGACTGATGTGGGCATAGCATAATTTCTGAAGCATGATCGGATGTGAGCAGTGGACACTATACATCTCTGGAAAGCTACGTTGTGCATGTATCACACAGAGCCACTGTTGTAAGGAAGTAGTTTTTTCGTTTTAAAGGTTTGTCACCATAGTTTATAGTAGGGAAACCTGCAAGAAGGGTGTATGTCATGCGCTGGAAATATATTTCTTACATTGAAATATTAACAGCGCTGCATTCCACATGACTAATAGGTCTGAAACTGAAGCGATCTAACATTATAGCCTGTTTTAAGTGCAGAACCTTGTAGCCATAGGAGTGTGTGTGTTTATGTTCCCTCTTACCAATACCCTCCTGGTACTGACCCAGACGCCGGAACAATACTGTAAAATTGATAGCATAGTTGATTTACGTAAAATGCTACGAAATCCACCTGTCTGGAGCTCCATCATGCATAAAAATCACCTGTTTCTTGTTCTTCTTAACCTTCTGGTATTACATCACAACACTTTCAAATCTACTAATGTACACCGATAAGGGGTGCTAACTTCCTCGACATGGGCGCGTCTGGAGAAAGCTTCATTCATTCACGAGATGCGGAATGTAGCCGTCTACTTCTGGTCAGCTGCAGATTAATTCGGTAACGGTGCTGCAGAGCAGGTTGGTCAAACAAAGACAGTGCGAGGGGGTCTTTCAGTCTCTAATTTTATCCTAAGACTGCGAGAATGCTCTGCGACTCCCATACACATAGAGACAGATCGTAAATTAAGCACTATGATCGAAGTGCTAGAAGTATGTCTGGTATACTTTGGTGATGTATACGTTCGAGAATTAACAATGAATGGACGTACTGCACAGTCATCTATCTACATTCGCAATGATACTTGCAAAGTAGAGAAGGGGCAGTTTAGCTATGATAGTGAAATTGGGAAACATACTGTCGCGTCATTGGTCTGTGTTGAAAACTACTGTAAAATTGGTAAAATTGTCCGCACTATCAACTGTGATGCTTATTACTACAGCACATCGATGGTGTCTTTTCCATCCAATCCATCCACTGGTACGCCGGTGGTTACCACATAATGACTGACTTACATTGCTTGTTTGAGTTGAAGAAAGAGTTTTGGTGGATGGCTAGCACCGAAACAGTGATCGTGTACATGACTGCAATATGAGGAATGACTCAAAACAGAACGCAGAGCCATCAGCTATTCCATCCTGGTGAAAGATGAGTTTAAATGTAGAGGTCGTCAGTCACCTGTGGACAGCAGTTTGGAAACTCTCCACAACGCCGGCAAACTCGTCCAGTTTCCTTATGTTTTAGCTGTCTTTTATTTAAAATCATCCATTGTGTGTTGTGTGCTATGGTATCAGAAGTAGCAACATGACGTCTAGTTTTCTGTGAGAAACAATGGATCAGAATGTGTTAATGTCAGTTTATAACCTGACACAGATCTCGAAGTCATGGCGGAAAAAAACAAAATGTATGGCAGTGTACAGAGCGTGTTACAGCAGAAAAAAACAATGTTTCAAACAATGACACAGGGTCACAGGGAGGGTCTCTTCGTCCTGTAGTATAGTGTGTGGGATACAGTTATCCCCCTAGAGTACAGGTGATGCATCTTTACACCTTTATTTAGTCGAGAGAACATCGATTGCGGTGTGTGCATCTAGCGGCTGAAAGACAGGTGGAAGACACATTTGCTGGTTCTCTAGACGTGAGAAGCACCTTAGTTGACTTTGTAAATTGTAGGGATGATTTAGAATTTGTTACATCACCGACATTGGTATTCATGAGTGGAAATATCAGTTTCCTCTATTTTTTCGAATTCTCACATAAAGGTCTTCGCAGACGGGATAAGTTTCTTGTTACTCAATGGTTTACAGCACGCTCCACATCGCTAAAGTTTCGGGTTTGTAGAGAAATAATTTCCAGTCTATATCTTTGGAGTCATGTTGCACGAGCGATCGGTAGGATACTGATATGTGCTTGATATCGAGATGTATCGCGTAAATTGTATAATATTATGGCAAACCATGTGAAAATACATGTGTTCTTGTAATCCCAGAGTCTGGAGATGCATGTAGAAAAGCAAGAAAACAATCAGGTCGGGTCCAGAAACAGTAACGTGTTTGTGTCGAGGGGAAACGAGCCCGTGTTTGCACAACAGTTCTGAGAGTGACAACGATCCACTGAGGGTGCTCTGGTCACGCGTTGGGAATGGATGACTACTCAGCTTTGCGGGAAATATCTAGTGCTGCGAGTATACCTATGTTGCATGTGCTTATGCTGTCTGTCTTTCCGGTATATGTACAAATGATGTAAACATGGCGATTTTGTATGGTGCAGGATAGAAATTGGATATTTACTACATCAGAACGGTATGCAGTGATATATTGCTGAGTTGGAGATCAGTTTCACACTCTAATATTCAGGCTCCTGTCCTCAGTGGAAGAGGTAGGGGTACTTTGCAGAGTTTAATTGTTAGTGCAATATGGTGATCTGTGTAAAATAGTTTTTTTGCCGCTGAAAGTCTCGTCTGCAGAAAGAAAGAAAAGGGATTACAGTACACCAACCCGTGTCGGTGATGTCTTTCCACAGATTATGTCCACTGGTGCGGTATTCATTATCACACACACGTTTGGACACGTGTCCTTCATAACACTTGTTTGAGAATCTTGGCAGGATGCGGCACCTTCCAGAAGCGCTGATTCGAAGACTTTGTCAGATAACTTTCTAGGACTGAGGTGAATCGAGACATATAGCCAGTGTTAGTGTAGGCATACCATAATTTTTTCGAGTGCTGTACAGATATAAAAGATAACTGCACTGTTTGTGTAAAGTGTGTATATATTGCAGTGTAATATTATTGAGTCTTATGCTGTGGCATGACCAGAGAAAATGAGTGTGTGTCCTATCGTGAGGGACGTATAGATTCAGCACATCAACAACTGTGAGGTTATGAGAGAGTTTTTTACATGGAAAATTATGTGCGCTATAAATACTGAGATTCGTTCCAGAACCATGGCTGTCAAGAGGAGACCTGTACATCGATCAGTGTCAGACTGCAGCAGCATTGGTAATATTTAATTGTAGTTACACTGGTAAATGTGTTCCTGGCTCCCAATATTCTTGTGAGTCTTGTATGTATCTGATGATCTGTTGACAACTTTCGTAGAGGTTAACTATCAGTGCAATGTAGCGATCTGTACAAAATAATTTTGTCACTGAAAGTCTCGTCTGCAGAAAACAATGGTGGACAGTGCTTCCACACTGGCAGCAGCAGCAATTTGATGTGTAAATTTCGTAATGGGTGGGCTGTCTCGTTAGGATTGCTAGGAAGAATGTACCCTGTGCTATTCTGGGAAGCATTGCAACATCTCTCTCAGCGTTGGACCCACACCACAGCTATGTGTCATTGTGCCAGCAAAGGTGCCTAGGTGAACACATGTTTCAACAGGTATTTGTCGAGTGTCATGTATGAAAGAGATGCCACTGCCTCATCTTTGTGGGACCCGAACTGACACCTACGCATGGTCTGGCAGCTGACGGCCATGTCATCACTTCGCGGGGACCGCTGGTGCATCCTGACTCCTTGGGACATGTGCAGAGTCGTCGGCATTGGTGTTGGGCGTTGAGTGGCAGGATGTGTTTTTTACTAGCGATCTTTTGTTTAAACTATATTCCATCGATTCCTGCAAATAAAAAAAAAAGAAACTACCCCATTCATGTGAATAACATCGATTTAATTAATTTGATAAATTCATTGCATGAACATTGTGTTAGCAGTAGAAGAGTTAAGGGGAGGGTGTGCCTGAGTGGGTGGTAATGGAGCAGAACAGCAGGTTAGGTGCAGAACACTAGGTTAATTTTCATAATTTTTATGTAAATGCAGTACAGTAGTTTATGGGGTTGGGTGACAAAGAACAATGCGCCAGAAATAGTGGTCAAAAACATGTGAAATTCGAAAAGTGCACCAGAAAACGATGAGAGGACGTAACTAATTACTTAATTTGGTATCAAAGACGGTACAATAGTTTAAGGAAATGGGGGTGACATGGAAAAACACTTAACAGAACAACAGGTTAAATGCTGACAAAGGGACGAACATTAGGTTAAGACACACAGAGTATAGTGCCTAACATTAGATTATACAACATGTTTGCTGCATGTAATTACTTCTTACAAGACCTTCATGTTTCCAAACAGCAGAGAATGATGAGCAAGAGAAATCCAACCCCCACAAAATGATTTTTTTTTTTTTAGAAATAAACAATATACCTTTGAATTTCGTGTTATGAGACCCTTCATCTCCACCACCAGACCACCATCTTGGATTACATCACGGCAGTGGACAACAGCACCATCTGGTGGGAGTAGTGTGTACTAGGTCAGTTGGACTCCGGATCTTGGGGTGAAAACACTTGATGGCAATTCTGCCTTTAATTGTTTAAATAAAGACTGAAAATAAAGACGGCAGTCAGATGACTTAGATTAGTGGAGGTAGCCAAAGTGCCCTTTTTTCCCGCGATTTTCTCAGGTTAGTGGAGATAGCCATGGTGTGTTGCATTGTCCTGATGGAATTTGAATTACCTGACATTTTCTAGTGAGGAGAGGGTGTGAGGGAGGGGAGGGCGTTTGCCAGTGGGTGAGAGGTTAATTAATTGATCAATTTAATTATATAGTCTATCAAATTGATATGAGTGAGAGGGGCTATTCCAATAACTCAGACCTGAAAGTGTACCTGTAGCAGTGAGGGGGGAGGGGGGGGGAGGGGGAGTTGAAGGGGCGGGAGCAATAGGTTAAGTACCTGTCAATCAAAAGGAAGGATCCTTTTAGCAGAACAATAGGTCAAGTACCTGTCAATCAAAGGAGAACAATAGGTTAAGTACCTGTAAATCAAAGGACAACAATAGGTTAAGTACCTGTCAATCAAAGGTGAACAAGAGGTTTACCCCTGAGTGCATATCCAACTACGGGCATAATCATCAATTTTGGTCAAAGCGAAATCAAATGTAATACCACCACAAACTGCAGTTTCAAGAAATATGATATGTATTGGTATAAGTAACAATGTTCTAGTTAATGTCAATATCATAAACTTGTTTGTATATAACGGGACGCCATTTAAAAACACGGTGAATAGAATGGCGTTGCGCCATGATGATGGGTGAATTACTTATACAGGGTAGTCAGAAACAGTCTGAAAAGCTTGAAATGGCGTTGCAGGGGAGGATGTGCTGAGGAGTAACTGTTAGGAAAAAAGTTCGGTACGTTGAGCCATTTTCGAGTTATTCAGCATGGAAATTAGACAATCAGGTCGTTGCACGCGATAAAATGCAGTAATGCTCAAACATCTTTGGGTCTGTAACTTACCACTTGTTGAAACGCTCATTATCAGTTAAAATGTGCCTTTTCCGGAAGCGATAAATTTAAACTAAGTGAGCGAAAGCTATGTTTGTTCCGTCTGAGGAAACCAAACGAAGAACAAATTTTGGAAATTTGTGGTAAGTTCCTGTGGGACAAAACTGCTAAGGTAATCGGTCCCTAGGCTTACTCACTACTTAATATAACTTTAACTTACGCTAAGGACAACACATACACCCATGCCCGAGGGAGGACTCCAACCTCCGAGGGGTGGAGGTGCGCGAACCGTGGCAAGGCGACCTGGCAGCCCGCTTGAATTTGCGCGTGAGACGACGTGATTGGTTAACTTCAGTGGTAAATAACTCTGAAACCATGTCGGCAGCCACTGGTGGCGCAGAGTTGTGATGGGACATTGTATCATTCGGAGCCCATTATACTAGGCGGCAAGGGCGAGGACTTCCGAACTACCGTAGCCTGAACGATGTGTGGTTTCTGCGCCATAGGGATGGGATACCACTTTCGGATACTGGTATTTTCGTTACGAAAGAACGTCATTTTTCACCGTTTGTTTGGTCTCCATTATAGCACGTGCTTTTTATTCTTTACTAATAACGAAATAAAAAACTGAAATATCAATTAATCATGGGAGCAGTGCTAAAATTATCCATTTTTAAGTAAATCTTTTTAAAAAAGGAGTAATTTTTGTTGATGAAATTTGCATTGATTCATTGTGTTATTATATCAAATGGGAAAAGCTACCAGTGCTACTTAAATATCGATAACGAAAGGAACCAGCAACAAACACTTGACAGAGGAGTTGGTACAGCATTGCTTAGACAGTAATGTCCCTGTTGCTGTGTACTGGGTTAACGGTGCGTGTGTATGTGCAGTGGTGCAAGACTTGCCCCCATCTGGATTGTACGATAGTTTCTCAATATCGTCGCTGGACATCCGTTTATTGCACAATGGCACCAGCTCTGGCTTGGAATATTTTTACAAAGTGAAGTACAGTGATTCATTTGCTACAAAATATTTGTCTGCCATTTTTATTAAATAACAAAAGAGATAAGAAATCATGGAAACAGTAGTAAATTAAAAAGTCAATAACAATTAATTCATAGTATATTATAAAAATAGAAAGTAGCTGAACTACTGTCTCTCTCTACATAACGTGCCTTTAACTGCTTGTAGCTGTTGAAAACTGACAAATTAACACAAAAAACAGTTCTTGAACCTCAGATTTAGCCCTTTACCACTAACTATTCGTAATGCCCAAATAGCGATATGATTCTCGATTGCAACATTAATTTTGAGTAGGGTTTCAAAAAATTAGATCCAGTAGAATTATGGTGATTTTTTTTGTAGTATTCGACCCCTTATTAATTTTCGACAAAAGCAGCAAATGGTGAACAAACTAAGTTTTCTTATGTTTGCGTATTTAATTTAAAATTTTGATTCTATGTATCTTGAGACTGACAGAGTCAAAATATTTGAATCTTTGTTCGATTTCCATGTTTATTGCCCGCTCGGCTAGACGTGCGGTCTAACTTACTGCTTCCCGAGCGGGAAGGCGTGCGGATTAGTGTCGAGGTTCGGTGTGCTGGCCATTCTGTGGATGGTTTTTAAGGTGGTTTTTCCATCTGCCTCGGCGAATCCGGGCTGGTTCCCCTTATTCCGCATCAGTTACACTATGTCGGCGATTGCTGCGCAAACGCTGTCTCCATGAACGCGTACACCATAATTGCTTGTTCTATCACGCAAATATTGGGGTTAAACTTGTCTTGAATGAGACGTTCCTGGGGGGAAGGGGGGAGGAGAGGGGGGGAAGACCACTGGGGGCCGAACCGCATAATAACCCTAGGTTAGGTGTGGTGCGGCGGGGCGGTGGGTGGACTGCTGTAGCCTGTTATGGGGTTGTGTACTACTGACGGCCACGGCAGAGACGCAGCCTCTCTGTCGTTTCTCGGTTCCCGGTTCAATACACCTATACATCCAATACATACATTCGTGTTTATTACAGGAAATGATAGAAATAAAAAACCTAAAATCGGTTATTTCAGAAACCGGTTACTTTGCACGGCTTCAAAAGTCCGGTTAAACTGGTATGGAAAACACCGATATACCAAAAACCAGTTGTTTCAGAGATAACCGCCATTCCTACTGTGCTAGCTGTCGTGTAGCTGGCTGCGCCGCCTGGCGACCTAGTCTAATAAAGGCCTTAGAATCTGCGTGGCGAGACAAAAATGCTGCTGTCTGGTACGCACCAAGCAGTTTAACGTTTGTTGCATGCTGGCTTCATGGTGTTGCAATTTTAATGACCACCAGTGTACCTTTTAACCATCGATCATGCATTTAAGATGTTCATCGTCTCGGTGTTTTCATATGTGCTTGCTGCTTTTCACGTTCCTCAAGTGGATCGTCTTCAGGGAAAATACGCCTCATTTTTCCTCTTCTCTTGTGGTAGTATCCACAACAGAAATTCGGGGCTTTAGTCTCTGTATGATGAACTGCACACTTTGTCACCGTTGTTCAGTGACTACTTCCAGAACCAGAATCGTAGAAGCTGTAACACGTATCTTAATATCCACGACCATGCGCCGGCGCGTCGTAAACCATACCCTCTGAAAATCCCACACTTGAAATATTTGGAGAGCGCAAACTATCTCTCGTGGCTTTCCGTATCTCGTGCGTGTTTTAAAAGAGTAGTCACAGAAATCTTGAATTTGTTACGCAGTCCTCTGACAGAAGCTGCGTGAAGCAGATGAAATGAAAGTTACTGCCAGGCCTTCAGGCTAGCATTTATCAGATGAACATGTACCAGATATATCTGTGGGGTTACCTAACTTCTCTGTTAATCAGGTATATCTGTGGGGTTACATAACTTCTCTGTTCTCATTTTATCTGTTGGTCGACCTTTACCTCTTTTCCCTCTCACTCCAAGCCCACTCTGCTTCGCTTCCCCGTCTCTCTCTCTCTTTCTCTCTCTCACTCTCTCTCTCCGTCTTTATCACTCATTGTTCTCGAACTATGGTGCAGACCCTGTATAGCACCAAAATGTATTATACGTCTAAACAGATGTCCTGAAAGATAATACAGCAAAGGTTACTTGCTGTAGTGGCACCTGAAACTGTTCGTCGCTTCCAAATTGCAGCTATTGGTTGCTTTCCGTATGAGTATGTACGTATACATGCTACACCATTAAAACAAGAACTGTGAAAGTGTCTTAAAGGTTTAGTTAGTTGCGACTGGAATTAATAAAACAGGTCTCCAATTCGTGCGTTATAGGGAGGTTTGTGAGGTCTACTTACGTAGTCTGAGTGGCTGAAAAACGATTAATCAAATCTGAGTTATTGACTTAAGAAAATTCAGATGGTTTTCCCACTCTTCGGCACACATTACTTATGATATAAAAAACGAAACAGTGAAATTCTATGGGTAGGTACGGTGTACTACTCCGTATTCACAAAATCTCCGTCGGTGATGTGTCACCTACTTTGTTATTTAAGATACACAAAGGCTATGTTACACATAAGTTAACACATATTTTCCTTGTACCAGTAACTACCAAGATAGTTTTGATTTCATCAGCTAAGAGCCAATGGTGCCCGCAGTCAACAGCGCGAATGAAATAGGAACAAAAGAAGCTCAATGAGATTTTTATTTACTCCTCTGGCTTCGGCCTCGCCCACAGCTCTCTATCGCATATGAACGGTGTGGAGGTAAAGAAGTAAAATCAGTCCCACTGAAGATTTTCTTTACATTTTTACTGTTTACATATAAGCTACATCTATTCTCCCCAAGTTCCTTCCAGTGTGTGACAAGCGGTACAGCAGGTACCATTATCTTTTCTCCCCTTTCCTGTTCCTTTCAAGAATGACGTGGGTGAAGACCGATTGTTGTTTAGTCTTCATGGGCATGCCCTATGCACTTATATTTTATAGTCAGTGTGTTTTGAGGTGGAATTTTCGGATTGGACATGTGACTATTCTGTTAACGCACAGCCGGCCGGGGTGGCCGAGCGGTTCTGGGCGTTACAGTCTGGAACCGCGTGACCGCTACGGTCGCAGGTTCGAATCCTGCCTCGGGCATGGATGTGTGTGATGTCCTTAGGTTAGTTAGACTTAAGTAGTTCTACGTTCTAGGGGACTGATGACCTCAGAAGTGAAGTCCCATAGTGCTCAGAGCCATTTGAACCATTTTTGTTAACGCACAATATTAAACATTACTCGTCAGTACTTTTAAACAAGGATACATTCACAATATCAGACTTCATATTTATGAAGAGCCTTGATTTATGAACGATCAGTTTGACGCCTGTGCCTCCTGTAGGCTGGGCAAAATAAACCTGACCTGGAAAATACTTCAGGCACCTTAAGATAGGCAGTCCAACACATCGTGTAAATTGGGTTGCCTTTCTCAGTATACATGAAACATTTTCCGATCTACCTCTATTTTTCCCATCCTGTAGCTTGAACTAGGCTGTCTAGTCACATTGCCCGCATCTCGTGGTCGTGTGGTAGCGTTCTCGCTTCCCACGCCCGGGTTCCCGGGTTCGATTCCCGGCGGGGTCAGGGATTTTCTCTGCCTCGTGATGGCTGGGTGTTGTGTGCTGTCCTTAAGTTAGTTAGGTTTAAGTAGTTCTAAGTTCTAGGGGACTTATGACCACAGCAGTTGAGTCCCATAGTGATCAGAGCCATTTGAACCATTTTGTCTAGTCACATTAATGTTACAAAAGCCTAAATAACCACCTTTTGCAACTTGAACCGCTGCGAGATATGCAGGAAGAGAGCAATGAGATTCTAGATGGTACGTACAAGGAGGTGGAACCAATCTGACTCCAGTGCCGTGGCCAGCTGCGCTATAATTTTTCTCGGTTGAGGATCCATGATGTAAGCAGCCCGATCGAGGTGGTACCACAGGTTCTCGACTGGATTTAAGTCCGTAGAGTTTAGCGGCCAGGGTTGTACGGTAAACTCATTCTGGCGCTCTTCAAGCCACGCACGTACATAGCAAGCTGGGTCATCCGTTGCATTGTCCTCCTGGTAGGTACCATCATGCCGAAGGGAAACAAACTGTATGCAGGGGTAGACATGATCTACAAGGATAGATGCATACTTGCGTTGAGCCATTGTACTTTCCAGAATATCACGATCACAAAGGGAATGCCACGAAAACATTCTCCAGACCCTAACGTTCCCTCCTCTAACCTGCACCCTTCCGACGAGTGTTACAGGGTGTGTGCTTTTAGTCGTTTCACCCCGATGGAGCATAAAACGTGATTCATCTGAAAAGGCCATCTGCCGCTACACTGTCCACGTCCCGTTGCTGGATTCGCGTGCAAATTCTGGCTTTCGTCACTGATGAGCAACAGTTAGCATGGGTGTATCAACCAGGAAAATGCTGTGGAGGCCCATACGCAGTAACGTTCTCTTAACGATCGTTAAGAAGATGTTGTTGATAGCCTCTTGGTTCATTTGGGTGGTCAGTTGTTCAACAGGTGCACGTCTATTCGTAAATATCTCTGCAGCCGTCGTTCACCTCTGTCATTTATGGTCAGTGGTATTCCACAGTTGCCTCGGCGTCGGCTTTGAATAGGGTCATTTTGCCATACAAGATATAGTTTAACCACAGCGGCACTCGAACGGTTTACAAACTTAACAATTTGGGAAATGCCTGAAAACCGTGGGCCGAAAGCCAATGATCATGCCTTTTTCGACGTCAGATAAATCCTCCATTTCTGCATAATGACAACGACTACACTGATTCCCACGCCCCCCCCCCCCCCCGACACGCTTTATATACCCTCCATTGCTAGTGCTGCCACCTGCCGTCTGTGAATGGTTATTGCACGTTGACACTACTGGCCATTAAAATTGTGTAGCAAGGAGAAATGCAGATGATAAACGGGTATTCATTGGACAAATATATTATACTAGAACTGACATGTGATTACATTTTCACGCAATTTGGGTGCATACATCCTGGGAAATCAATACCCAGAACAACCACCTCTGGCCGTAATAACGCCTTGATACGCCTGGGCATTGAGTCAAACAGAGCTTGGATGCCGTGTACAGGTACAGCTGCCCATGCGGCATCAACACGATACCACAGTTCATCAAGAGTAGTGATTGGTGTACTGTGACGAGCCAGTTGCTCGGCCACTATTGAACAGACGTTTTCAGTTGGTGAGAGATCTGGAGAATGTGCAGGCCAGGGCAGCAGTCGAACATTTTCTGTATCCAGAAAGGCCCGTACAGGACCTGCAACATGCGGTCGTGCATTATCCTGCTGAAATGTAGGGTTTCGCAGGGATCGAATGAAGGGTAGAGCCACGGGTGGTAACACATCTTAAATGTGCCCGGCCGGTGTGGCCGTGCGGTTCTAGGCGCTTCAGTCTGGAACCGCGTGACCGCTACGGTCGCAGGTTCGAATCCTGCCTCGGACATGGATGTGTGTGAAGTCCTTAGGTTAGTTAGGTTTAAGTAGTTCTAAGTTCTAGGGGACTGATGACCACAGATGTTAAGTCCCATAGTGCTCAGAGCCATTTAAACCATTTGAACACATCTTAAATGTAACGTCCACTGTTCAGAGTGCCCTCAGTGGGAACAAGATGTGACCGAGATGTGTAACCAATGGCAACCCATACCATCACGCCGGGTGATACGCCAGTATGGCGATGACGAATACACGCTTCCATTGTGCGTTCACCGCGATGTCGCCAAATACGGATGCGACCATCATGATGCTGTAAACAGAACCTGGATTCATCCGAAAAAGTGACGTTTTGCCATTCGTGCACCCAGGTTCGTCGTTGAGTACACCATCGCAGGCGCTCCTGTCTCTGATGCAGTGTCAAGGGTAACCGCAGCCATGGTCTCCGAGCTGATAGTCCATGTTGCTGCAAACGTCGTCGAACTGTTCGTGCAGACGGTTGTTGTCTTGCAAACGTCCCCACCTGTTGACTCAGGGATCGAGACGTGGCTGCACGATCCGTTACAACCATGCCGATAAGATGGCTGTCATCTCGACTGCTAGTGATTCGAGGCCGTTGGGATCCAGCACGGCGTTCCGTATTACGCTCCTGAACCCACCGATTCCATATTCTGCCAACAGTCATTGGATCTCGACCAACGCGAGCAGCAATGTCGCGATACGGTAAACTGCAATCGCGACAGGCTACAATCCGACCTTTATCAAAGTCGGAAACGTGATTGTACGCATTTCTCCTCCTTACACGAGGCATCACAACAACGTTTCACCAGGCAACGACGGTCAACTGGTGTTTGCGTATGAAAAATCGGTTGGAAACTTTCCTCGTGTCAGCACGTTGTAGGTGTCGCCACCGGCGCCAACCTTGTGTGAATGCTCTGAAAAGCTAATCACTTACATTTCACAGCATCTTCTTCCTGTCGGTTAAATTTCGCGTCTGTAGCACATCATCTTCGTGGTGTAGCAATTTTAATGGTCAGTAGTGTAATTATGTACGGTAAACAGTACAGTTCATGCTCCTTTTTGTCAATAGATATGCAGCCACATTTTAACGGAATTGTAGTCGCAATGTCTAATGCTACTCAGATTTTTCTATGATATCTGACTCATATTCTGTTTATTTAAAAAATGGATTTGAGCGTAATGTTATGTTGATAACGTTTCGTTACTTGATTAAGCTTAGTACAGTCAGATAATGTTCTTTTCTAAATCGTCATCTACATTTACGTTTACTCTCCCCAAGTCACCTTATGGAATGTGGCGGATAATATTTTGAGTGCAACTATCACTTATTCTCTTTTTCTGTTTCAGTGGGGAATGGAATGTTTGAGTACGAATTTCTCTAATCATGTCTTTATGGTCTTTTTTAACAAGGTGTTCATTGGCGGAAGTAATATATGGATTGAATGTTCTGCAAATGAAGGTTCACGGAATTTCAACAGTAAACCACACTGCGAATTACAGCGTCTCTCTTGTAATGTCTGCCACTGGAATTAGATGAGCATCTCTGTGACTGTTTCAAGACAACTAAGTGAACCACTGATGAAACACACTGCTCATCTTTTGGTCGTCTCCATTTCCTCTGTCAATCCTTCCCGGCATGAGTTTCAGACTGATGAAAAATAGTGAAGTATTTATGAAAATAGGGTTTTGTAGGCAATCTGCTTCATAGGTAGCTACACTTCCTGAAGATTTTACTGAGCGAGATGGCGCAGTGGTTAGCACACTGGACTCGCATTCGGGAGGACGACGGTTCAAACCCGCGTCCGGCCGTCTTGATTTAGGTTTTCTGTGATTTCCCTAAACCGCTTCGGGCAAATTCTGGGATGGTTCCTCTGAAAGGAAACGGCCGACTTCCTGCCCCATCCTTCCCTAATCCGATGGGATCGATGATCTCGCTGTTTGGTCCCTTCCCCCAAATCAACCAACCAACACGAAGATTTTTCGAATGAATATCAGTTTGCCCTCTGCCTGCAATTAGTTTTCTACTTTAAATCTCTCTGTATGCATGCTCCCAGATATTTAATGGATGTGACTGTTTTCAAATTAAGATTTTTTCTAAAAAATTGTCTTCCTCTTTATACTGTGTGATCATAATTAAACTTTCGCAACTTGAGAGAGCTCCATGAAGAACGAGTGATCGAAGAACAACGAAACTTTCTGGAAACATATCTACGTACGATAAAATAAACCATTGAGGCAAACACATTTTTATTTCCACATGAGAGAGTAACATTTGTTTATTGTGTACCATGTTGACTTTCCAGATTATAAACGCTGCACAATGTGACGACCATCTGCATTCAAGACAGCCTAGAACCGCACTAGAGATGATGCGCACGAACTGGCCTCTCAATTATGTCCCATAAATGTTTTGATGGGGTTTATGTTGAGTGATCAGGGTGGCCAAATCATTCGCTCGAACGACCAGAATGTTCTTCAAACCAGAAGCGAACAGTTGTTACCCAGTGACATAATGTCATTGTTTGGGAACATGAGGCCCATAAATGGCTGCAAATGGTAGTAGCCGAACGTAACCATTTCCAGTGAACGATCGCTTCAGTCGGACCAGAGGACCCAGTACATCAGATTTAAACGCATCCCACACCATTATAGAGCCACCAACAGCTTGCACAGTGCCTTGTTGACAACTTGGGTCTATGGCCTCGTGGGGTCTGTGCCACACTAACCCTACTATCAGCTGTTAACTGAAACAGGGACCCACCTGATAGGGCCACGGTTTTCCAGTCGTATAGGTTCCAGCAGATATGGTCACGAGCCCAGGAGAAGTGCTGCAGGCGATGTCGTGCTGGTCGTCTGCTGCCATAGCCCGTTAACGCCAAATTTCGCCCCTCTGTCCTAATAGATACGTTCGTCGTAGGTTCCACATTGATTTCTGCGGTTATTTCACTCATTGTTCTTGTCTGTTAGCACTGCCAACTCTACGCAAACGTCACTGCTCTCGCTCGTTAAGTGAATGCCGTCGGTCACTGTGTTATCCGTGGTGAGAGGTAATTCCTGAAATGTGGTATTCTCGGCAAACACTTGACGCTGTGGATCTCGGAATACTGAATTCCCAAACGATTTCCGAAATAGAATGTCCCTTGCTTGTAGGTCCAACGTCCATTCCGCATTCAAAGTCTGTTAATTCCCGTCGTGGGCTATAATCACGCCAGAAACTTTTTCATATGAATCACTTGAGTACAAATTACAGTTCCACCAATGAACTGCCCTCTTATACCTTGCGTACGCGATAACACATCCACCAATTATGTATTAGCGCATATCGTTATCACATGGTTTTTGTCACATCAGTGTATTTTAATTGACTGTAACTCCTGTGGAGTTGCGTATGCGTAAAATTATATTACCAATAGATTAAAGACTGTGCAATAAATCACCCCAGGAAACATTTTACTTCTTCAATCTCTGCCTGATGCTCTTTGAGGTCCATTAGATCAGTAGACGTACCACATGTGAGGTTCTTCGGTGACATAATACATAAGGAGGCATATTATTTAAGTAAATCTGCAAATCACGCAATATGTGCACAATTCTGTTAGGTTTTGTGTTCATAGTACCATGGAACTGTTCACATTTTCAAAAGAAATTTGCCTGCTCACTGCTCCCTGCCGCCGTTGGATAAGCAGCTGCAGCAGCAAGTCGTATACTCCTAGCTCACTCATTTGTTACATAGTTTAATTCTTAATTTCTTTGCGTGTTTTTGGTACTTGCATTGTTTAATTCATAAATTTCGGGCGTATTATAGTATTTGTGAGTTGTAGCATCGCGTTTTAGTACCTGAATAGCGTAAAATCGCGTAGTCTCCTTCCGCCGCCGATCAGTGTGTCAGCAGTGCGCATGTAGCAGCATTTACTGCATTTACTAGGCAATATTGTATTTTAATAACGGTTTAAATTTTGTGTCGATTCGTTTGCGCTCTCTGTAGATTAGTTCAGACGTTCTTTGAACAACAGTTTTTAGCATGGATAGGGACTGCAACTGCTGTGTTGGGATGCAGGCTGAGTTGGCATCCCTTCGCTCCCAGCTTCAGGCAGTGTTGGCTTCGGTCACACAGCTTGAGGCTGTTGCCAATGGGCATCACTGTGGGGGTCCGTATGGGGGTTTGTCGGGGACGGCCAGCTCGTCGCACGCATCCCCTGATCGGACTACGACTGTGGTTGCCCGGGATACTGCCCAAATTGAGGCTGATCCCTCACCTGTGGTACAGTGGGAGGTCGTCTCGAGGTGTGGCAGGGGGCGAAAGACATTCCGGAGGGCTGAACGGAAGGCCTCTCCAGTTTGTCTGACGAACCGGTTTCAGGCTCTGTCTCAGGCTGATACTGATCTTCGGCCTGACATGGCTGCTTGTCCTGTTCCAGAGGTTGCCCCTCAGTCTGCAAGATCCGGGCGGTCGCAGAGGGTGAGCTTACTGGTAGTTGGGAGCTCCAACATCAGGCGCGTAATGGGGCCCCTTAGGGATATGGCAGCAAGGGAGGGGAAGAAAACCAAAGTGCACTCCGTGTGCATACCGGGGGGAGTCATTCCAGATGTGGAAAGGGTTCTTCCGGATGGCATGGAGGGTACAGGGTGCACCCATCTGCAGGTGGTCGCTCATGTCGGCACCAATGATATGTGTCGCTCTGGATCGGAGGAAATCCTCTCTGGCTTGCGGCGGCTATCTGATTTGGTGAAGACTGCCAGTCTCGCTAGCGGGATGAAAGCAGAGCTCACCATCTGCAGCATTGTCGACAGGACTGACTGCGGACCTTTGGTACAGAGCCGAGTAGAGGGTCTGAATCAGAGGTTGAGACGGTTCTGCGACGGTGTGGGCTGCAGATTCCTCGACTTGCGCCATAGGGTGGTGGGGTTTCGGGTTCCGCTGGATAGGTCAGGAGTCCACTACACGCAACAAGCGGCTACACGGGTAGCAGGGGTTGTGTGGCGTGGGCTGGGCGGTTTTTTAGGTTAGATGGCCTTGGGTAAGTACAGAAAGGGCAACAGCCTCAACGGGTTGGTAAAGTACCGGAACTTCAAGCGCTGATAGAAAGCACCGAAGCTGAAATAGTTATAGGTACAGAGCAAGGCAATCGTAAAATGCGTTTTAGACAGGTACGTGCCGAGTAAAACTGTGAGGGACGGGAAAAACCCACTGTGGTACAACAACAAAGTTAGGAAACTACTGCGAAAGCAAAGAGAGCTTCACTCCAAGTTTAAACGCAGCCAAAACCTCTCAGACAAACAGAAGCTAAACGATGTCAAAGTTAGCGTAAGGAGGGCTATGCGTGAAGCGTTCAGTGAATTCGAAAGTAAAATTCTATGTACCGACTTGACAGAAAATCCTAGGAAGTTCTGGTCTTACGTTAAATCAGTAAGTGGCTCGAAACAGCATATCCAGACACTCCGGGATGATGAAGTCATTGAAACAGAGGATGACACGCGTAAAGCTGAAATACTAAACACCTTTTTCCAAAGCTGTTTCACAGAGCAAGACTGCACTGCAGTTCCTTCTCTAAATCCTCGCACAAACGGAAAAATGGCTGACATCGAAATAAGTGTCCAAGGAATAGAAAAGCAACTGGAATCACTCAACAGAGGAAAGTCCACTGGACCTGACGGGATACTAATTCGATTCTACACAGAGTACGCGAAAGAACTTGCCCCCCTTCTAACAGCCGTGTACCGCAAGTCTCTAGAGGAACGGAAGGTTCCAAATGATTGGAAAAGAGCACAGGTAGTCCCAGTCTTCAAGAAGGGTAGTCGAGCAGATGCGCAAAACTATAGACCTATATCTCTGACGTCGATCTGTTGTAGAATTTTAGAACATGTTTTTTTGCTCGAGTATCATGTCGTTTTTGGAAACTCAGAATCTAATATGTAAGAATCAACATGGATTCCGGAAACAGCGATCGTGTGAGACCCAACTGGCTTTATTTGTTCATGAGACCTAGAAAATATTAGATACAGGCTCCCAGGTAGATGCTGTTTTTCTCGACTTCCGGAAGGGGTTCGATACAGTTCCGCACTGTCGCCTGATAAACAAAATAAGAGCCTACGGAATATCAGACCAGCTGTGTGGCTAGATTGAAGAGTTTTTAGCAAACAGAACACAGCATGTTGTTCTCAATGGAAAGACGTCGACAGACGTTAAGGTAACCTCTGGCATGCCACAGGGGAGTGTTATGGGACCATTGCTTTTCACAATATATATAAATGACCTAGTAGATAGTGTCGGAAGTTCCATGCGGCTTTTCGCGGATGATGCTGTAGTATACAGAGAAGTTGCAGCATTAGAAATTTGCAGCGAAATGTAGGAAGATCTGCAGCGGATAGGCACTTGGTGCAGGGAGTGGCAACTGACCCTTAACATAGACAAATGTAATGTATTGCGAATACATAGAAAGAAGGATCCTTTATTGTATGATTATATGATAGCGGAACAAACACTGGTAGCAGTTACTTCTGTAAAATATCTGGGAGTATGCGTGCGGAACGATTTAAAGTGGAATGATCATATAAAATTAATTGTTGGTAAGGCGGGTAGCAGGTAGAGATTCACTGGGAGAGTCCTTAGAAAATGTAGTCCATCAACAAAGGAGGTGGCTTACAAAACACTTGTTCGACCTATACTTGAGTATTGCTCATCAGTGTGGGATCCGTACCAGGTCGGGTTGACGGAGGAGATAGAGAAGATCCAAAGAAGAGCGGCGCGTTTCGTCACAGGGTTATTTGGTAAGCGTGATAGCGTTACGGAGATGTTTAGCAAACTCAACTGGCAGACTCTGCAAGAAAGGCGCTCTGCATCGCGGTGTAGTTTGCTGTCCAGGTTTCGAGAGGGTGCGTTTCTGGATGAGGTATCGAATATGTTGCTTCCCCCTACTTATACCTCCCGAGGAGATCACGAATGTAAAATTAGAGAGATTAGAGCGCGCACGGAGGCTTTGAGACAGTCGTTCTTCCCGCGAACCATACGCGACTGGAACAGGAAAAGGAGGTAATGACAGTGGCACGTAAAGTGCCTTCCGCCACACACCGTTGGGTGGCTTGCGGAGTATAAATGTAGATGTAGATGTAGATACCACGCTCAGTTAATTTCTTCTTATCTAAGTATTACTACAACTCTGTTTCATTAGCCTCGTGTACCAGTAAATACGGATACGCTTTCTGTGATGACATCGTCTTTACGATGCATGAAAACGGAATGTTGCCGCAAACATGCCAAAATCAGTTGTTTAATCAATGAAAAATACAGTTTAGTTTCTTGCGTATCTTCATTGTGTGCATAGTTTGTCCGCTGGGGCACACTCGCAGGTGACTTGGCATTCTAGGTGCTGCAGGTGCGCCATGGGCGGACGTAATTGGTTAGCCGTGCACCCGCCGGAGGTCAACCAGTCCTGCCTGGGTTCCAGTTTGGCAAAGCTGCAGTTCTACAGATGGAGGATGGCCGCTGTTGCCAGTACTGTATCGTAGTAAGTTCTGTGCGTACACCGAGCGAGGTGGCGCAGTGGCTAGCACACTGGACTCGCATTCTGGAGGACGACGGTTCAATCTCGTGTCCGGCCATCCTGATTTAGCTTTTCCCTGATTTCCCTAAACCGCTCCAGGCAAATGCCCGGATGGTTCCTTTCCCGACCTTTTCTAATCCGATGAGACCGATGACCTCACTGTCTGGTCTCCTCCCCCAAAACAACCCAACCCTCTGTGCGTGCTCGTATATGCGTGAGTCTACGAGCACACATTTCTCGCTATCTCTCTCTCTCTCTCTCTCTCTCTGTGTCTGTGTGTGTGTGTGTTAGGACGTGCGCATTTTATGTATTTAAGTTTAGGGTATGGTCTTTGAGACGAAAATATTAACGATTGATCAGTTGGACTTTAAAGACTATTATCATTGCGAACATGGTTTAGTTTAGTCTAGATGTACTTTTTGTACCAATTAATCCATAGCGAGGTCCTCCAGGATGTAGAACATGTCAAAGAACAAGAATACATGACAAATATTTACAATGAAAAACAAATACGAGTACGCTAATGCACCTGCCATAGATCCCAAGTGAAATGATGGTCCTGGTTGTGGAATGAGGCAAAACATTTTTAAACAAATTTTCATTTACGAGGTAATAAACACTGTATAGAAGAACCATTTTACGACACTTACCCACAATAATCGCATTACTGCACTGAATTTGTACGGATGTCAGATTGTACTAATATTCGCATTGTTTTATATTATTACTAAAACATACACACACCAGTTGTTTCAACTAAGAAATTCATCAATGGAGTGGAAGGAGTTGGTCAGGCCACTAATAAATCTTTTAGGCTTTTGTTAAACTGAACTTCATTGGTAGCTAAACCTTTCATGGCTGCTGGCAAGTTATTGAAAATGGACATCTTTTTGGACAAAAGTAAGTGCCTTTAAATCTTTGTGAAGGTTATTCTTATTTCTAACATTGATTCCATTAACTCAGCTGTTGGTTTGAAAACGAGATATATTTTTAATGGAAAATTTCATTAAGGAATAAATATATTGCGAAGCAGTACTTAATATCCTTGGTTCCCTAAATAGGCCTCTGCAGGATGTTCTTGAGTTCACACCACAATTAATTCCTATTACACGTTTTTCTATCCGGAAACCTTTATATTGGCTTGATGAGTTATCAGAAAAAATAATCCCATCTGCCGTAAGTTTATATGACATAGTTTTTAAGCATATGATACAGGGATCTTGATTTCCCGGACAGTGGTGTGTCTTGATATTTTCTCAAGGAAAACTAAAGCTTACTCAGTCGTTGATCATTGTCTAATCTGTATGAATGATGCAATGAACTGGTATTGTTAAGTTGGTGTTAAACGTTAATTATTGAGTAAAAGAATCTAGGTGCAGTATACATAATTCAGTTGTTACCATGATGGGAATGATGTGGTGCAGCTACTGAAAACGATACTCGTAAATTTACTGTCTAGTCAATAATATTTAGACATCTACAAATGGACATTAAGATAAGATGTGTTAACCCTTCACCTTCATAACGGCTTGAACTCTGATAGCGACACTTTCTGCGAGATGTCTGAGTGTCTGTGGAGGAATGACAGATCATTCTCCCTCAAGACCCGAAACCGGAGACGGTAGTCATGCTGAACGCTGCGTTCTGCAGCGAAGTTGACGTTGTAACTCATCCCAAAGGTCGGTCCATTAGCTTCTGCTCGGGAGTCTGGGCTGGCCAGTCCATTTCAGAAATGTTATTGCCCACAAACTATTGCCTCAAAGAAGCTGTTTTACGACAGAGCACTTTGTCTTGTTGATACAATCAGTCATAATCTCCGAACTGTTCATCTACTGTACACAGTACCTAACACTGCAAAATGTATGCGTATCCTTCAGCATTCAGCGCTTACTTACGAGCAACAATTCAACCACACCCTAACCACGAAAAACACTTATTTACGTCTACGTGATTACGCTGCTATTCACAATAAAGTGCCTGGCAGGGGGTACATCGAACTACTTTCACAGTACCTCTCTACCGCTCCACTCTCTAACAGCGCATTTATTGCAATGTCCATACGTAGGTGGCTGCCAACAAACTATTTTTGCATTCGTAAGCATGTGGTGAAAAAATCTGACTGCAACGAAAAACACCTTTTTAATAATTGCCTCCCCCATCCGCCTATCCTATCCGTGACAGTCTCTCCCCTAATTCGCGATAATACAGAACGAGCTGCCCTTATTCGAATTTTTTCCATGTCCTCTCCACACACTGTAACATTACATTCGTACTTCTTGTTGGCACGAGACACGACAGCAGGTTACGTTCTCCTTGCATTCGTTATCCCCTGCCCAGTGACGTCCATCTCTACACCTCCTCAACCGTCGGTTAGCACTGACTACGAAAATGTGTGGCTGATAAGGAGCTGCTCGACCGTTGTATCCTATCCTTTTTAATTCCCTGCGCACACTCATTGTCCTCTGGATTCAGGTGCACGTCGGAACTCGCGAAAGAACCGTGCTGCTGATTTCATGCGGTTCTTTATAACCACCCTCCACAATGCTCAGCGATCCTTATCTGGAAGTACACGAGGTCTGTCTGTTCGTGGTTTAGCTGTGGTTCTTCATTCGTATTTCCACTTCACAGTCACATCACTGACCATCGGCTTGGACATCTTTGGAAGGGCTGAAATGTCCGTGCTAGATTTGTTACTCGTATGACATCCACTAAACAGACCATGTGCGAAGTCGTTGAGCTTTTGCAACCGAACCAGTCTGCCGTTACTGATTCCCTACTGCCTACACAGTACTCCTCGTCTCCTTTTATACTCCGCCTCTCGTGACATCTAGTGGTCATTTCCGCATCACATAGTGGTGTTCGAATGCTTTTGATCAGATAGTGAACATTTAATTCCCTCAGTTGCTTCCCTCGTGTAGATTTTCTGTAACTTCCTCGAACGACTTCCTGCGAATAGCGAGGTAATTCATTTGACAAGCCCACGGCCATCAACATAGGACAGCTGTTCTAAACCGCTGTGTCAGTGGAGCATTAACTTGTGAGGCAGAAGCCAAAAGCTATAGATGGAACGCTGGCTGAGACACGCTGCATCTTTACGGGTGCGTTGCCACCTTGGCGGCCAGTGCACAAGAAAAGAATGCAACAGACCTGTTAGACGGATTTTGGAGATTCACACGGGAGCCTCGAACCTAGCTCACGCGCTCAATCTACGCCACGCTGCAGCTACGTGCCAGCAGCCCATTCACTTCTCCGTTTTAGACGTACGCATTCTATTCCTAACGAGGATTTTTCTACCACCCTGTCCCTCTCCTCTTCTTAACATAAATTCTGTTACTGTGGTGTACAAGACGTCTGATAATGTAGTCGGCTTCTCCACGAACGCTTTCACTCGCTATCTGTATGGTACAAGAACAATGTATGTACCCTGTAGATGAGTAATTTCATCGTTCAAAATACTTTGTGAATATACATTAACATATCGTAAGTAAGGTTATAACTGAAAATTTCCTTCATCTAATGCTATATTCTGTATTACTCCCTCAATCATTGTAGTTTATTTCTACATTTCTTCACTCTAATGAGTGCCCCTATTTGCCCACAAGAAGTCATGGTTAATGTCACACAGTTCCTCTATTTTTAGTAGTGCGTACTTGGTGAGAATCTTAGTGTATTCCTTGCAATATTATCGAATCATATTTCTGTTTTCATAGAGCGTTCCAAGTCAAAATATAATTTGTTCACTTGTGTACAACATTAGTTGTTCACACGAAACATTTAACTTGTCCATTTTACTGGCTGCTGAGATTCGTGGTTGTAGATTATGTTATCTTAGTAAAAACAGCAACCAGCCATTTGTTACGTATTTTTATTTAAGCTAGTACGTGTTTCGAGCTTTCTCCCACCTTCAGTTAGCGTAATAAATATCTGAGTCTTCAGTTAGTACGTAGTTACAACATCGGTAGAAAACTGAATGCGAGTTGCGTATTTACGATATATTGCTGTTTAGGTGTACTAAGTTTCTACTCTGCTTGTTATTATTTCGTTTTTTGTCCTTATGGATGTGGCACAAGCACTCTTTTGGTTTTATCTTGTACGGAAACAGCCCAGCATTCGCCATGTTGCCGTCTGACATTTGGTTACAAGAGAAAATATATCTAAGGTCAAAGTTATGTTTTGCTTACACTTTCTGAATGAATAAAAAGGCCTGACATTATTTGGCATGAGAGTGCCGAATACTCTATATGGTTATTAAGTAAGTGCATTAGTGACTTTAAGTTATATTGTACATTATAAAAATAAAAATATAGAACATTTTATATAGAAGAATTAATATTACTTTTTCCCCATCTCTCACATAGCTGGAATGACTTTTATATACATGTGATGGTATTTTTCTTTACAGAACCAAAATCTGAAAATTTATGTCGCTATTAAAACTATCTTGTACCTCCACTAAGCAACCATCAGCTCAAATATCCTAAGAACCTGACAATATTCTTGTTGCTACAAAAATCAGGTTCGCCATTTAACAGTTTGAAACGAAACCCTTGCATGTGTGGTAGGCCTGCAACTTACAACCGGATCTCGCCTATTCGTCATCACCGGTTTCGTCCAAATTTACGGTATATACAGGGCTTACCCAGAACCGAAACAGACAGAAGTGCGAGCTCCAGATAGCCAAGGGTTCAGAAAAGAAATAGAATTTTTTGCGCGTGTCGAGAGAGGCATCGACCATTTACGTTATCCTGGCCTTCAGGCAGAGGTTAGCGCAGCGGAAAGAGTACACAGCGATAATACGACGATCGTGGGTACGAATACATACGCAGAAGCGCTTTCTTTTTTCAGTTTCAATTTTTACGCCACTTGCACTGCAAATAAATCGAACTATCGTTCAATATATTGTACTTACTAATATTTTCATGTAAAGAAAAAAAGGCAAAGGAAAATTTGGGATTTTAAATGAATTTCCAAGGTAGTATTCCCTTCAAATGCAGCACTCCGCTAGTGCAACCTGCGATGTCTATTTTTATCCTCAGGTAAAGAATTTGGCAAATGGTTCAAATGGCACTGAGCACTATGGGACTTAACAGCTATGGTCATCAGTCCCCTAGGGCTTAGAACTACTTAAACCTAACTAACCTAAGGACATCACACAACACCCAGTCATCACGAGGCAGAGAAAATCCCTGACCCCGCCGGGAAGGTAAAGAATTTAATGAAAAAGATACAAAATTGTTCTTATCTCATGGAGAGGAAAAAGAAATCGCACTCCTAGAAGATTGCATCAAAACATGTTCCATCGTAGTTCATCAGCTATTCTCGACAAAATTTGGCGAAATTAGGCATTACACATGGTTTGCTGCCAAACTATTCGAAGACAGTGAATCTTTTATGAATGTAAACTATTTTGTTTTTGTAAAGAACTTTAAAGCGATCATGTAATTGTAAAATTATAACGTTTGCAAGATGCCGAGAGAATTACTGCTTCCCCTAATTTTGCGATTAATATCACTCCGGAACGTCTGGTTCAAATGGTTCAAATGGCTCTGAGCACTATGGGACTTAACTTCTGAGGTCATCAGTCCCCTAGAACTTAGAACTACTTAAACCTAACTAACCTAAGGACATCACACACATTCATGCCCGAGGCAGGATTCGAACCTGCGACCGTAGCGGTCGCTCAGCTCCAGACTGTAGCGCCTAGAACTGCACGGCCACTCCGGCCGGCTATGCATATTGCTTACATGCCTTTTACGAAAATTGTAATATATCACATATAGCGAGCGTTAAATCGGTTCATTTCCAGTGCAAGTAGCTGAAAAACTGAAAAAAAAATAATGTTTCTGCATAGGTACTCGAACCCACGATCGTCAGATGACCGTTGTGTACTTTTCCACTACACTAACCGTTGCCAGGAGTCTAGGCTAAAGTAAATGGTTCATGCCTCGCCGGACGCGAGCCAAAAATGCAATTTCTTTCTAAACGCTTGGCCATCTGGTACTTCCACTTCTGTCACTTTCACTTCTGGCCAAGTCCTCCATATACTATAAATCTGTACGTAAACTGTGATGATATGAGGAACAATCCTCTTGTTAGTTTACTAGATGTTTACCAAGTGGGTACGTTTCATATACATTATCAATACATTTTTTTTGTAATAGTTCATAAATCAACCCAATGTTCTTACAACGTCTCTTTTAATATCTATGTGCTGCTCTCATAACAGGAAAAGGAAAGTGAAATTTATGGCTAGAGATCAATTATGAATTTGTGGTTTTGTTGGCTATTGTGTGAATGAATACGTGTTGTCTGCGAGTGGTACCGTGTGTGCAGGCAAGTGCAGGATGGAAGTGATATAACTTCCGATAGACCCAGATAATAATCGGACCTGAAAATACACTCCTGGAAATGGAAAAAAGAACACATTGACACCGGTGTGTCAGACCCAACATACTTGCTCCGGACACTGCGAGAGGGCTGTACAAGCAATGATCACACGCACGGCACAGCGGACACACCAGGAACCGCGGTGTTGGCCGTCGAATGGCGCTAGCTGCGCAGCATTTGTGCACCGCCGCCGTCAGTGTCAGCCAGTTTGCCGTGGCATACGGAGCTCCATCGCAGTCTTTAACACTGGTAGCATGCCGCGACAGCGTGGACGTTTACCGTATGTGCAGTTGACGGACTTTGAGCGAGGGCGTATAGTGGGCATGCGGGAGGCCGGGTGGACGTACCGCCGAATTGCTCAACACGTGGGGCGTGAGGTCTCCACAGTACATCGATGTTGTCGCCAGTGGTCGGCGGAAGGTGCACGTGCCCGTCGACCTGGGACCGGACCGCAGCGACGCACGGATGCACGCCAAGACCGTAGGATCCTACGCAGTGCCGTAGGGGACCGCACCGCCACTTCCCAGCAAATTAGGGACACTGTTGCTCCTGGGGTATCGGCGAGGACCATTCGCAACCGTCTCCATGAAGCTGGGCTACGGTCCCGCACAACGTTAGGCCGTCTTCCGCTCACGCCCCAACATCGTGCAACCCGCCTCCAGTGGTGTCGCGACACGCGTGAATGGAGGGACGAATGGAGACGTGTCGTCTTCAGCGATGAGAGTCGCTTCTGCCTTGGTGCCAATGATGGTCGTATGCGTGTTTGGCGCCGTGCAGGTGAGCGCCACAATCAGGACTGCATACGACCGAGGCACACAGGGCCAACACCCGGCATCATGGTGTGGGGAGCGATCTCCTACACTGGCCGTACACCACTGGTGATCGTCGAGGGGACACTGAATAGTGCACGGTACATCCAAACCGTCATCGAACCCATCGTTCTACCATTCCTAGACCGGCAAGGGAACTTGCTGTTCCAACAGGACAATGCACGTCCGCATGTATCCCGTGCTACCCAACGTGCTCTAGAAGGTGTAAGTCAACTACCCTGGCCAGCAAGATCTCCGGATCTGTCCCCCATTGAGCATGTTTGGGACTGGATGAAGCGTCGTCTCAGGCGGTCTGCACGTCCAGCACGAACGCTGGTCCAACTGAGGCGCCAGGTGGAAATGGCATGGCAAGCCGTTCCACAGGACTACATCCAGCATCTCTACGATCGTCTCCATGGGAGAATAGCAGCCTGCATTGCTGCGAAAGGTGGATATACACTGTACTAGTGCCGACATTGTGCATGCTCTGTTGCCTGTGTCTATGTGCCTGTGGTTCTGTCAGTGTGATCATGTGATGTATCTGACCCCAGGAATGTGTCAATAAAGTTTCCCCTTCCTGGGACAATGAATTCACGGTGTTCTTATTTCAATTTCCAGGAGTGTATATACTACGTGCAGTCGCTTGACAATGGAATAGCTTTTGCCTTCATATCGACTCGTTTATTAAAAATTGTTTTCGGGTTCATTCGCAGATAATGTTATAAAATAATGTTATAAAATAATCATACCACGCTCGGTTGGTGCCGACGAGCAAGTACTAGCTGCCAGTGGCACCATTTTCAAACGCGATGTAACTGGGAAGGACTTTTCAGTGCCTCACCTAAACAGTTTGTGCTTGTAATGAAAAAAGGGATACACTTTTTTTTAAAGGAAGAAAAAAACCGATACTGGCCTATTAATGCTATGTTCTCTCTGACGATGTTTCTCCTTCCAGAACTACGTATAGAGTTTTGTTTGTCAAGAAACCTTCAGGCCAGTTGGGTGTCTGCTCTCATATTTATTATGATATGGTTTTGAGAGTTTATCAGAGACGTATCTAGGGGAGAGTGTTGCATCTTGAGGTTAGTGTTCATAAGAAGACTTATGTTTCATGGTCGGAGTCCCAATCCAGTGGTCGATTTTAGAATCACACGAAGGAATGTGCTTTAGAGAAAGTGTGAATATTTTTAGTTGAACACATTTAAGTTCTGTATAGCATATTAAAGCTGTTTGGAAGATACTAGTTCTTCAGTTACAGAATGTTATGTTGAGTAAAGTCTATACATTTTAAAAACAAGCCGCGCGGGATTAGCCGAGCGGTCTGGGCGCTGCGGTCATGGACTGTGCGGCTGGCCTGGCGGAGGTTCGAGTCCTCCCTCCGGCATGGGTGTGTGTTTGTTTGTCCTTAGGGTAATTTAGGTTAAGTAGCGTGTAAGCTTAGGGACTGATGACCTTACCAGTTAAGTCCCATCAGATTTCACACACATTTGAACATTTAAAAAAAAAAGAGTCATACAGGGTGCAATATTATTAATGGCGTAAACGGATATAGATGAATGTTCACAATACCAGAAACAAAAATGTCTAGTAAACAAGGGCTGTTAAACATCTACCGTAAGAGGTATGAGGACTAGCTCATCTTCGTTCAGTGAAACACATCTGTTCTACGGAACAAGTGCTGACAGCTCTTCAGTTGTGCATTTTAGAGACCATATTTATTATACAATTATTTTCTGTTTTGGTCCATAGTACCTCCTCTCAAAATATGAGAAACAAAAAGAGCTTGCAGCAGAAGAGATTTGTTTCGTTGTATCGAAGACGAAGAAGAGCCACAGTTATTTAAGTATGCATTTTAGAGCCCATGTTTACCAATTTTTTTCTTCTAGTATCATGTACTATCAACTAAATATGTTTATGCAATATTAATACATTCTGCTACGAGTGGACGGTGAAGCCATACTTAATCGGCCGTGTACCATCTTTTACTTTGAGAAAAAAAAAAAAGTTCAAATGTGTGTGAAATCCTATGGGACTTAAGTGCTAAGGTCATCAGTCCCTAAGCTTACACTCTACTTAACCTAAATTATCCTAAGGACAAACACACACACCCATGCCCGAGGGAGGACTCGCACCTCCGCCGGGACCAGCCGCACAGTCCATAACTGCAGCGCCTAAGACCGCTCGGCTAATCCCGCGCGGCCTACTTTGAGACGAAAGAAGGTCTTTTACCATGGAAAATGTGATATTTGCAAATGAATTGAGTTTCTTCAATATGATAACAGTCTCACCTGTCTTGAAGCTGGAAATCTGCGTGAGTTTTAAGTAGTTTTCCAAACATATTGAATCTGTAAGCAATCTTTCTGCTTGATCCAATTTCACTTGCTGATTATTGGTATCTGGTGGAGCAATAATGTTACAGATAAGACTATCAAATACAGTATTGACAAGATTTTCTCGATCGCAACACTTTTAAATCTCAATAGAATTTTGTTCATAGGTACGTTACCAAGCTGTACCTGGGAACATTACCTCACATTTGAAAAAACTTTACTGTCTCGGACATCAAAACTTCATTCACAACACTACCGCAATTGCCAACACTATAACGCTGACGTATGTGACTTCACTTTTTCATATTTGTTATTAACAGCCTCTCATACAGTTGCAAATGGTAATCTGTATGCCGGAGAAACAGTAACAAAACGCATGAAATATGCCATAAAAATAGGCAACAAACGTAGAAAAAAGAGGTTCAAATGGCTCTGAGCACTATGGGACTTAACATATGAGGTCATCAGTCCCCTAGAACTTAGAACTACTTAAACCTAACTAGCCTAAGGACATCACACACATCCATGCCCGAGGCAGGATTCGAACCTGCGACCGTAGCGGTCACGCCGTTCCAGACTGAAGCGCCTAGAACCGCTCGGCCACACCGGCCGGCAACAAACGTAGAAACCACGCTATGACTTCAAATAAATAAGGTTTTATAAAACTATACACAGAATATAATGTTTGGAACCAGACATTACATACAATAATGTCGTTTTGTACTGTTTATAACTATCGTTATTCTGTATGTTTTAGAATAAAGAAAAAACGCATTGATGATGACGATAGTGTCGCTGAAACTAGTTTGGAAAAGAAAATAAATAAAAAAAGTGTTTTGCATCAAGGCGAACCCACAATCCCACACTGTTGTTTTTATGCAACAACGACCAATGGAAGAGTTTCAAGATAAAATTATTGTAATTTTTCTAACTCCAGAACAAGTCAGCAGCACACAAAAGTGAATACTATTATTTAAAAATGGAATAAGAAAATATATTAAACTTCTATTACAGGCAAAACTCTAAAATGTGTTCCAAGGTAGAGTACTCTCACCTAATATTCCCTTAGTATTAGAATGAAACTAAATAAAAAAATATATAGATGTCACCCACAAGTGAATACTTTTCCTCTGAAGTTCATGTGTCAGTATTTGAAAGCATGTCCATGAAATAAACTTGGTAACGAAATGCGGAACCAAGTAAACATGGAATTTTGTGGAACGAGAAATTCTTGTTCTAAGCATGTTGGATACAATACAAGTTCTGGCGTTCCTGTCGACCCGCCAGCCTCGATTTCAAGGGTATGACAGCCTGCGACGGCGACGGCTTGAGGACTGCACGGGAGCGGTCTGGGTTTGTTGAACACTCGTGGTCGCCCAGCCCACAGCTTTCTCTGCTGTAATCTCAAGGCCAATATTTACGCTTGCTGAAATGGAGGAAGGCTCACAATATTACGAAATGCTCTGGGGTTCACTTTCCAACTACTGCTTGTTACGCAAGGGTCTTCCCTCGTTTTCAATGACGTATGAGTCCTGTGCGCCCTCCAGAATCATATTTAAACTGCTGAAAAAATTGAATATCGATTTCATTGTGGCACCGTCTCCGGTGTCTATATTTTGCGCCATTTTTCAGTAAATTACAAAATGTTGGAAAATAAACAGCCACTCTTTGTTGTAAAGAAAGGCAGTTTCGTTTTTAGGCAACAGTCAATGCGAGCACAGGCCATGAGTGGTCTATGACAAAATACAGAAAAAATTACGAAATGAAAGACGTTACATTAATCACATGTGTGAGACCATAAAATAAATCTAGCATTAGCGTCTTCTCTTCACCGTGCGATGCGTCGTAATGCCGATGTGAGGTACAGAATGATCTAACCCGATCCGGCAAGACAGCCACGGTTTGATTCTCAAAATACGGCAGAGTATATTCACAGCAAGGTGCTGTCATACTTGACACTGCTGTTGCTACTTTTATTTTTTATTGGTCAAATGCTTGAGCGGAGTGAAAACAGCCAAACGAAGAGTGAGAAATGGACAAATTAGGTCCAGCTGTGGAAATAAATATTTCGTTGTTTGAAAGTAATCAGCATAATCACAAAAAACTTACTAAGTTGAAGGAAGAGTAAAATATTTCGCGATCAGCTGCCCCTAGTTATGTAAATGAAGTGTAAAAAAATATCAAATCACAGCATAAATTGAAACAGCTCAGCTTCCTTTGATCTATGTACTCTTAATAATAATAGAATACTGATCGCTATTTAAATATATTATATTTCATGCTTTCTGAAAAAACTCGTAAATTTAAAAAAGCTAAAAAAAATTATCAAATGATTTGTCTACAAGTAAGAAATAATCTAGATTAGATAATTCATCTTGAGGTTGAAGCTCTTTTGTCCGTGTTTGCTTACAGATAAACAGGGGTCTGCCGTGAGCAAAATGCAGCTTCTTCTTTTCTTCTGTTACACAGACATATTCCGCTGAAGGGCTTTTATTTTCTTTCATGTGGTAACACGAAACAAAATAAAGGCCCACCCATGCTGCTGAAACTCGAGCGAAACATTTCTGGGTAATAGAAGAAGAGAAAAAATTGTGTTTTGCTCAAGGTGAACTCCCCCCCCCCCCCCCAAGAAACAAATTTAGATTGAAGAAACATCTGACACGTCTTTGAATGATGCTCTAAATCATCTATACCAAATAAGCTGCCGATTGAGAATTTAAAGTACACTTTTACCTTAGAATCTTGGAATTTTAAAGAGATGATATTTGTCTCGAGGTATTTCACTAATACCCTTACGTCTCTAACGTATGAGCATCGTATCTGCTTTACGTGATTCCGAACATCATTCAGAGGCATCTCAAATGTTTAATCTACTTCAGTTCCTACTTTTAGACAATAATTTCACAAAACATTTGACTGTTATTTTTAATTATCTTTTATTTCAGTCAAACGATTCATTGTCTTGTGAGTCCTCGCGCCGGAGGTTCGAGTCCTGCCACGGACATGTGTGTGTGTGTGTGTGTGTGTGTGTGTGTGTGTGTGCGTGTGTTGTTCTTAGCATAAGATCGTTTAAGTAGTGTGTAAGTCTAGGGACCGATGACCTCAGCAGTTTGGCCCTATAGGAATTCACACACATTTGAAGATTTTTTTGTCTGGTGAGCCTTCCTCAATGTTGTATTGTTGTAGTGTTAGAAATTGTTATGATCGTATTGCTTACCATCAGCGTTGCTTGTGACGTAATGTTTCACAAGATCATTGCATATCCGTCATTGATTTAAATCGTTTTGTAATTTGCGATAAAGCAGAGCTGTTTCAGAAGATTAACGGTCCAGAAAATAAGATGTATTCCAGTAAACGTAAAGCTAGGCACCGATATGCGTACCACAACATGAGAATCTTATTAATTTGAAACTGTTAACGTGGTAATGGTTTCCTAGTATGTAGAGTGAAGTAAAGAGGGTATGGATAGTGATGAAAATAACGCAAAGAAATTTCTTTGTTTGTGAAAAATTTTGCGGCGTACGTTTTCAACTGGCTGTTCAAGTAGGAGAAGATCAATTCCCTTGTAACAATAATAATAGAAAGGCAAAAAGACACTAATGGCTGAGTAAATGAGCATGAAACTTCATCGTGTTGAAAATAACGGCGTAGAATTACAGCTACCTGCATAAACACATTTAACAGCAATCTGTCACGTACTGTTATACTGTGCTTGACTAGTACATAGACCCTATGCTCCTGCTACACTGAACAAAGAGCTCTCCACTTGCCACAGCGAATAGATAAGCCAGCCGGTCACATAACTTGGTTATCGTCAGATCTCGCACCGGCCGTCAAAATCACATTCGGGTGCAGGATACATGAAACGTATTGTATCACGACTAGCTGTTGGCGATCGGGCGCATGCTACAAGCTATCACCGAACTCGTGTAGGCACTGGGATTTTCAGTTGCCATCGTGGCAGGGATGTAGGATGAATAGATGTGCCGGACGAAAAATTCATCACCCCAGGAGACATTATATTACAATCGGGGATCAAAAAGTTTCCGTTTCAGGGTGTTGCTGCAGCATGTATGCAGCGTAGCCAGACTCCGATGTGGTTATATAAACACTTACGTGTAGGCAAGGAATCAGTGTGGCATTCGTGTGAGTGCGATGAATCGGGATAGGTGAACTATGGCTACGTTATTACCAAATGCGTCCAAAGTGGACCGAGGTGCTGTTACACTTTTCTTGGCTGCCGAAAGACAGCGTTCACGATAACACACGTCTCCATATCGCAAATGTCGAGCACCCGCTCTATAATCTTGATGTCTCTCGATGTGGCCGGCCGCTGTGGCCGAGCGGTTCTAGGCGCTTCAGTCCGGAAGCGCGCTGCTGCTACGGTCGCAGGTTCGAATTTTGCCTCGGGTATGAATGTATGTGATGTCCTTAGGTTGGTTAGGTTTAAGTAGTTCTAAGTCTAGGGGACTGATGAGCTCAGATGTTAAGTCCCATAGTGCTTAGAGCCATTTTTTTCTCCATGCGCAGCCGGCCGGAGTGGCCGAGCGGTTAAAGGCGCTACAGTCTGGAACCGCACGACCGCTACGGTCGCAGGTTCGAATCCTGCCTCGGGCATGGATGTGTGTGATGTCCTTAGGTTAGTTAGGTTTAAGTAGTTCTGTTATTCTTTTCCTGGCTACCGGCAGACATTCATCGGAGGATGAAGAATGTGGCCTATATGAGGCAGCATGACCATTGAAAAGCACCGGTGTGGAATGGTGCGCCAATTTTCGTACTGGTCGCTACTCGACGCAAGAAGCCAGTCAATGAAATAGGTTCAAATGGCTCTAAGCACTATGGGACTTAACATCTGAGGTCATCACTCCCCTAGACTTAGAACTACTTAAACCTAACTAACCTAAGGACATCACACACATCCACGCCCGAGGCAGGATTCGAACCTGCGGCCGTAGCAGCAGCGCGATTCCGGACAGAGGCGCCTAGCACCGCTCGGCCACAGCGGCCGGAGCCGGACGATCCCAAATGTCGCAATGCACGAGTTATGCCAACTCAAGTGTGAGACTGTCGAGTTGAAGGGTCGTCGATTCCTGTCGGACGAAGATGTACGGCAAACAGTCATGTACTTCTTCATGCAGCATGATACGTTGTTTTACCAAACTTGTATCTTCAACATGGTGCGTCGGTGGGATGATTGTCTTAATGATCACAGCAATTTTGCACGATAGGCATATCTATTCTGGACTCTTTGGCCTTCGAACGGGAATTTTTTGATAGCCTCTTATAATAAAATGAAGCAACTCATTGATGATTAGATCCTGCAGAGCTACTGAATTTGCAGGATGTTGACTGCTAAGTTTCACTCGCTGTTCCAGATAGTTCCAAACATTTCTATAGGATTAAGATCAGGTAATTTAGAATGTCAGTCGTGGTGCAAATGGGTACCTGAGAGTTCGTCAGACTAGGAGCCCCGTGAACATGGTTGTTGCTATCTTAGAAGACGAGAATATTTGCAACATACTCATCATGGATGTAGAAGAAATGGTAGCACTCGGCCACCGAAAATATTCAAATACATCCTTGTTCACTTTCATGATAACCTGAATAATTGGGCCCAAATCACGTAATAAAAGTAGCACGAAGCACCTACGATCTAAACTGCACGCTTCACACATTGCTGTTTAATAGCTTCACTGAGCAGTCGGTGCACTGGACGCACTGAATAATTTGCAAAAAGTAAAAATCGTGACTCAATGCTTTGCATTAATGATGAAAAGAAACAACCTGTAGCTATTTTACATAGCCTTTGGCATGTGATGGGTATCAGAAATTAAGCAGCTCATCGACCTTTTGTCCTTTTGAAAGACTGAGATTAACGGCAATAGAATAAAATGTATGTGCCTATTTCAGTAATTTAACAATTTTTTAATGATAGAACTGGTTGATCTTGGCTCAAAGTACTTTGAAATCAACTTTAGGGACAAAATACACTGATACCAGACTCGTTTCTACTAGTGATTCAAAATTATCAAATTACTAACTAGTCTCTTCGTTTCCGGGACCCTTCGCAAGCATCTGCCAGGCGACGTAAGACTTCGCACTAGGATGAATTTTATTTTCACAAAGTCGGCCGGGGTGGCCGAGCGGTTCTGGATCCGTGCGACCGCTACGGTCGCAGGTTCGAATCCTGTCTCGTGCATGGATGTGTGTGATGTTCTTAAGTTAGTTAGGTTTAAGTAGTTCTAAGTTCTAGGGGACTGATGACCTCAGAAGTTCAGTCCCATAGTGCTCAGAGCTATTTGAACCATGTGAAACAAGAAAAAAGTCCAATAAACATGGTTCCGGGAATGCATAATTTCCGAGAGAAACACATGTGTTATAGGAAGCGGTTCGCGACGCTTGGTTGCGGATATTAGCGCAATAGTTTCATTGGCGCTCCGTCAAATGTGTCGACAGGGTATTATGTATTACTCACGGTACTCTACCTACCAGTAGGTGGTCTGCAGTCAGCTGTAAACTACGTTAGTTTTCGTCGTGTTTGTGTGTCCTATTGTACTGCCAGCCCCGGGTACGTATCTTGGGGTTTTACCTTCTTCCAAACGCAGATTCTTTTGTGTTAGCAGAAGAGCCAACACCGTGTTACAAGTGGAGGCCGAAGTGCACGCGTTTTAGCTCACGCAGGCTGGCGTGAGGAGGGAAGAACCATACTGACGAGAGGTCTGGAACATGACAAGGAATGAGAATTCAGATAGCGGACGTAATTAGTTTCATACTTAACTTTAATCCATTAATGATGAACGTCGCTCTTGGCGTTACATGATTCACAATATTATCTGTTCAGAATATATTGTTGAAGTCATTATACTAACTGAATATGGCGCCTGGCTAGGTCGTAGCAAATGACGTAGCTGAAGGCTATGCTAAACTGTCGTCTCTGCAAATGAGAGCGTATGCAGACAGTGAACCATCGCTAGCAAAGTCGGCTGTACAACTGGGGCGAGTGCTAGGAAGTCTCTCTAGACTAGACCTGCCGTGTGTCGGCGCTCGGTCTGCAATCACTGATAGTGGCGACACGCGGGTCCGACGTATACTAACGGACCGCGGCCGATTTAAAGGCTACCATCTAGCAAGTGTGGTGTCTGGCGGTGACACCACAGATTCACTTATGCGCTGTTTGTACGTACAAATGGTGTAGTACATTTACATTTTCTCTCTTCCAGCACTTGTTAGCAATGGAAGCCTATTATTCGATAAGTGAAATGGCGGATATGATATTCCGCTATGGTTTAGCAAATGGATGCAGCCTGCGAGCCCCGTTTCCTCTACACTGAAAAACAGCCACAGCGCAGAGTGCCCTCTGATAAGCTGCTCGGCAGACATTGCCAGCGTGTGCGTGAGGGACACAGGTACCCTTGCACCTCGGAAGACTGACAGTGGAAGGTCCTGCACAGTCCGCGCACCTGACGTGGAAGAGTGTGTGCTACGTTCAGTGGATGAAAACCCTGGGACCAATGTGCGACGATTAGCAGCAGCAGGCGTGTCTCACTCTCTTATCGTGGGGGGGGGGGGGGGGGTTCATGAGCAATTGCTGTAGCCGTATCATCTACAGCGCGTTCAGGCCCTATGGCCACAGGATCATCATGACAGGTGGCGGTTCTGTCAATGACTGTCGCAGACGTGTGCTGCAGATCCACTGTTCTCATCCATGTTTTTATTTACTGGTGAGGCAAGGTTCACAAGAGATGTTGTTGTGAATTTCAATAACCAGCATCCATTGGAATGTATTTCTTCCTTTCTTTCGCTTGTGCCTGTTTCCCGCAGGTACGCAGGGTCGGCATGGTTAATCGGATTTGGCAATGTTAGATTAAGGGGTGGCCGGATGCCCTTCCTGCCGCCACCCCATACCCCCCGGTACGGAATTAGTGTACCGCAACTGTCTGTGACTAGAGTAATCCATGGAATAATGCGAAAGTGTTCAGATGTCTGCGAGCCGTGTAACTGAGGCGGGACGTGGGGACCAGCCCGGTATTCACCTAGGGGGATGTGGAAAACCACCAAAAACCACATCCAGGCTGGCCGGCACACCGACTGTCGTCGTGAATCCGCTGGGCGGATTCGATCGGGGGCCGGCGCGCCTACCCGAGTCCACGAAGCAGCGCTAGAGGCGCTCTCGGCTAACGTGGCGGGTATATCTATAGGCAGATGTATATCCCCAAGCAATTCAGGAAAGAGGGCATAAACACCGATTCTGAACCAACTTATGGTCAGGCGTACTTGACGATAGATTAATAGGGCCATACGTGCTACTACAAAGATCAACTGGGGTGCATTATCTGGAATTTCTCATTAATGTATAACCTATCTCGCTGGAGGCTGAGATTGCAGCAACGAATACATACGTGGTTCATGCATGATGGTGCACCAGCACACTATCGTCACACTGTGTACGAACATTTGACTCAGACATTTCAGGACCCTGTATTGGTCCGAGGGGCACCACACTTTTATCTGCTCGTTCCCCAGACATCAGTGCCAAAGACTTCAATGCGTGCCAGCAGGTTCAACGACAACCGGGATACTTCAATGGGTGCGTCATTCCTTACGTCGGAGGGCAGAGGGGAGCATAGTCATGAATGAACGCCACGTTGAACACCTACTGTAGAAACGTGTTTATCGCAGACTTAGAACTACTTAAACCTAACTAACCTAAGGACATCACACACATCCATGCCCCAGGTAGGATTCGAACCTGCGACTGTAGCGGTCACGCGGTTCTAGACTGAAGCGTCTAGCGACGTTATTGCTGTTGTTCTGATAAAAGATCTTTATGAGTAATGCCCTGCTCACCTTATCCAGGCCGATGTTGACCGTCTGCAACTGCAATGCGCACTAACGCTTGTGTTTGAACCATACGACGCTGTACCAGTACCAGCGCCTAACGGCCAGTTATGACACTAACACTACTAACAACGCAAATCCTGCAGCGCACAATCTAAACACCATTCCTATAAAGCTGGCTTTCTAAAAACGGAGAAACGGATAATGTAGACAATTTTAGACCTATTTCTATGACATCAGTGTTTGCTAAAGTTATTGAAAAAAATGGTTCAAATGACTCTGAGCACTATGGGACTTAACATCTGAGGTCATCAGTCCCCTAGAACTTAGAACTACTTAAACCTAACTAACCCAAGGACGTCACACACATCCATGCCCGAGGCAGGATTCGAACCTGCGACCGTAACAGTCGCGTGGTTCCGGACTGAAGCGCCTAGAACAGCTCGGCCACCGCGGCCGGCTAAGTTATTGAAAAGGCTGTGTAAGTAAGAATAATTGATCATTTTATATCACATAATTTGCTATCAAATGAACAGTTCGGCTTTAGAAATCGTTTAACAAGTGAAAATGTTATATTCTCTTTTCTCTGTGAGGTACTGTATGGGCTAAACGAAAGGTTTGGAGCGCTAAGAATAGTTTTTGATTTAACTAAGGCGTTTGATTGTGTTGATCACAAAATGTTGCTCCAGTAGGTGGACCATTACGGAATGCGGGGAGTAGTTACCAATTGGTTCACCTCTTACTTTAACAATAGACAGCAAAAGGTCATGAGGGGGGGTGGGGTTGCTCCGGGGATCAGTGTTGGGGTCTCCCCTGTTTCCTATTTATATAAATGATATACCTTCTAGTACTACAGGTAACTCTAAAGTATTGTTGTTTGCTGATGACACTATCTTGGTAGTAAAGTATGTTTTGTGCAACATTGGCTCGGTTTCAAATAGTGTACTTCATGACATAGGTTCATGGCTTGTTCAAATGGTTCAAGTGGCTCTATGCACTATTGGGGTTAATATCTGAGGTCACCAGTCCCCTAGACTTAGAACTACTTAAACCTAACTAACTTAAGGACATCACACACATCCATGCCCGAGGCAGGATCGAACCTGCGACCGTAGCGGTCGCGCGGTTCCGGACTGAAGTGCCGAGAACCGCTCAGAAAGCTGGCTGCAGGTACTGTCAACTGGCGTGTGACTCTTATTTCCTGGCGTTACCGAGTAACAGCGCGGCAAACTGTGAAAGAAATCACAGGGCGTACTGCGCTTCACGGAACTGGTTGCACTCGGTTTACAGATGAACTACATGCTCAACGGATCCAGAATTTGGGAATCGGCTGCCGTACAGTAAATTTCGTCCGGTGCGCACTCTCTTTGCCTCACTCTGTGAAGCATTTGGGACGTGTGCATCGGCTTTCGACTAAGTTAAGCTCCACGTCCGCGAGTATACGCGGACACTGGAGCATACAACGTGGTCCACGCTGGCGGCAGACGCTGCTACTTTCTAAAATGCCGAACGTGCTCCCGGAATCAAAGTGAACTACACATCAGTCAGAGGACGTCGAAACAGTGATGCGACTCTGATGGGCAGGAGCGCGGGGGCAATATGACGAGTGGTATCCAGCGAAGAGTTAATTCACAAAAGAAAGAAAATGGAAACTAAAATGATAAGCGCTGTAGATGAGAGCTTAGCAGCGGAGTTCCAGAATGAACTAAAACAAAAAAGGGCATCAACCTCAATTACTTCGCAGGTTAGAGAAAAATTTGGGCATCAGCACTAGGTCAAGCAAGGCTTTATGGACAAAATTAAGGGCTCAGAACTGAAAACGCCAGACTCAGAAACGAAGTAGAGGTTGCAAACGCACCAGGTGCCCAGAAACGCATTCAGAGCATGGAACAAGAAATAGCGGAACTAAAATCCGAAAATCAGAGACTAAAGTCAGAAAATAAACCCCTTTCAGTTTCATTTAAAGCGGTTGCGGCTGCCGGTCCGATTGCAAAACCTTAAAGGAACGCATTCAACAAACAAAAACTAAACAGTCCAGCACACGTTTCTCTAAATCAGAAACCAACCAAGATGCGCGAGCCATTAGAGAAACCATCACTATAACAATTAATCCCAAGCAAGACAAATTAAAATAAAATTAATGAGGTCCACAGCATACACCGTAATAATTGAAACAGAATCACAAATAGACAAGAAAAGATAATAGAAAAAACAGCGCATCTTAAGGACATTAGGTGTGAAAAACCCAAGAAGTTCACACCCCTGCTGGCAGGGGTATAATAGTAATAGCAACGTCCATTAATAAGGAGTGCTACCATAACGGTCAGAAACCCAACCCCATAACACACGCAGGAACAGACGTAACTAATAACACAAACAGGCGTTGGTACAAATCGCCGTCGACGAGAATGAGAGGCTGGCGGCGAGCCGTTGCCTGGCGGCAACACATGGGGATATTACAGCCCCCAAATGCAGATACCAATACTAACGTAATGCCTCAGTTCTGGGAGACAATACAGTGTAGGTACTTCACACTTTTAACGTAAAATGACTAGGCCTTAAATGCACTTGTGCCATTAGGAGGACGTGCCAGGGGAAAACGTACCTCACGTGAACCTGTCTCTCGTAGGGATCTGTGGATGGCAGTAAATGTGCGTGGGTCTGGCACTCGACGATTCGAAAAGCGCTGAACGTACAAACGTTGGGCGTCTTGAGCATTTCCATCCGCCACCCAGTAAGCACAGTGCGTATCTGCCCTTTTCTTCCTGTCCACTCCGCACAGTAAGAAAGACAAGAGTGTCCCCGTTTGAAGACAAACTGACGCAAGGCGAACCAGACTCCTTAGTGTGCACAGGTTCTGCCCTCTATGCAACACCTATCAAATAGGCATTTGCACAGCCAAAAGCAACACGTTAACGTCCCAGTCAGAAGCGGAAAGCCAACAGAGATGTCCCGTCTGAAATATCACAGCTAAGTCGACTACAGCGTTTGCAAATAAATGTCATTAAACACCAACCCGACATTTATTTTAGCTTGATGTCAGATATACATTGAAATCTTTACCCTGTTGATCTGCGACCATGACGGCTCGGCTGGGATGTGTCTACCCACTTGACACTATTAAACGATACCAAGCGCCGTACGCTAAAGGATTCGGACGTGGGCTGTTGTGGGTAATGTGCTTGTTATGAGCCACTCTACCAGCCCTCTCATTTCCTACATGCATTTCAAACACACCCTGCTTATAATGAGGAGACAGTTATAATAGTAAAAGTGTCTTCTTTTATATGAAATAAAGAATGCGGCAAGAAAGGGAATGGATGGGTGGAGATTTGTGACTTCCAAGCGCACAAAGCACTGTGGTAATGCAACGACAAAAGTTGAAAATTTATCCTTTTCTCTGGCAGTGCGGTCAGTGCGGCGGATTGCTAACCGAATGGGCCCGGTTTCGGTTCCCGACCGGGTGGGATATTTTATCCGCTTAGGGACTGGGTGTGCTGTACTCGTCATAACTGATATTCCACTATTAATATGGCTGTATGAGCGCGTCTCCAAAGCCAATAAATTAAAAAAAACAAAAGAAAGTTGAAAATTTGTACCGGACCAGAAGTCTGACCCGGATTTACCGCTTCCCATGAGCCGTTGCCTGAACCGCTTCGGCCATCCGGACACGGTCCCTTAACGACTCAAATTTCCAACTTATCACACGCTGCAATGCAGCTTCCCTCGTCCATTAACTCCCTAATTACAAGTTATTAATTTTCCATAGGGGTTCGGACGATATTAGTGCATCCGCACTATAACAGCCGTCCAGGAGCCGTCGTGCTCTTGCGGAAATGTGTACAGACTGTTCAAAAAAGTGTCGAATAATTTGAGGGGTGGTAGTACTCATCGAAACAAGAAAAGTCCGATAAACATGGACGTTGTCCAGGACATCGTATTCGGCGTGCTCTATTTGTCTTTTGTAGAGCTGTTTATATGTGGGACAGTCTGGCCCCCCTGCCTTATCGCATGTTCTGTTATTGTGTTTGCATGGTATACAGCCTACAGGATTCTCCTGCCTGTATTCTGACTTTTTGTGTTCCGGTTTTGCACATTTCCCGCATACTGGATCTTTGTCGTAACGCTTTGATGGGTGACCGAAGCCCCAACAGTTAAAACATTTTTGTACAGCAACAAAGTTGTTGATATACAAAGATTCAAACTGAATGAAAACCCTTTCTTTATGAAGCAGCAGTAATCATACTCTCTGCGACACTTCTAGAATATTGTTTACTGACCTTTTGCCCTTTCGTCCTGTTTTAAATTTTATTTTAACCTCGTTACCGATCTCGTCTTTAGTAATGTGTTCACTCAGGTTTATTTCGTAGAGCTCTTCTAAGAATTCCTGGACAGTTAAATATGATGAGACATGGTGCACTGCCAGCAGGGGTGTGAACTTCTTGGGTTTTTCACACCTAATGACCTTAAGATGCGCTGTTTTTTCTATTATCTTTTCTTGTCTATTTGTGATTCTGTTTCAATTATTACGGTGTATGCTGTTGACCTCATTAATTTTATTTTTAATTTGTCTTGCTCGGGATTAATTGTTATAGTGATGGTTTCTCTAATGGCTCGCGCATCTTGGTTGGTTTCTGATTTAGAGAAACGTGTGCTGGACTGTTTAGTTTTTGTTTGTTGAATGCGTTCCTTTAAGGTTTTGCAATCGGACCGGCAGCCGCAACCGCTTTAAATGAAACTGAAAGGGGTTTATTTTCTGACTTTAGTCTCTGATTTTCGGATTTTAGTTCCGCTATTTCTTGTTCCATGCTCTGAATGCGTTTCTGGGCACCTGGTGCGTTTGCAACCTCTACTTCGTTTCTGAGTCTGGCGTTTTCAGTTCTGAGCCCTTAATTTTGTCCATAAAGCCTTGCTTGACCTAGTGCTGATGCCCAAATTTTTCTCTAACCTGCGAAGTAATTGAGGTTGATGCCCTTTTTTGTTTTAGTTCATTCTGGAACTCCGCTGCTAAGCTCTCATCTACAGCGCTTATCATTTTAGTTTCCATTTTCTTTCTTTTGAGAATTAACTCTTCGCTGGATACCACTCGTCATATTGCCCCCGCGCTCCTGCCCATCAGAGTCGCGTCACTATTTCGACGTCCTCTGACTGATGTGTAGTTCACTTTGATTCCGGGAGCACGTTCGGCATTTTAGAAAGTAGCAGCGTCTGCCGCCAGCGTGGACCACGTTGTATGCTCCAGTGTCCGCGTATACTCGCGGACGTGGAGCTTAACTTAGTCGAAAGCCGATGCACACGTCCCAAATGCTTCACAGAGTGAGGCAAAGAGAGTGCGCACCGGACGAAATTTACTGTACGGCAGCCGATTCCCAAATTCTGGATCCGTTGAGCATGTAGTTCATCTGTAAACCGAGTGCAACCAGTTCCGTGAAGCGCAGTACGCCCTGTGATTTCTTTCACAGTTTGCCGCGCTGTTACTCGGTAACGCCAGGAAATAAGAGTCACACGCCAGTTGACAGTACCTGCAGCCAGCTTTCTGAGCGGTTCTCGGCACTTCAGTCCGGAACCGCACGACCGCTACGGTCGCAGGTTCGATCCTGCCTCGGGCATGGATGTGTGTGATGTCCTTAAGTTAGTTAGATTTAAGTAGTTCTAAGTCTAGGGGACTGATGACCTCAGATATTAACCCCAATAGTGCTTAGAGCCATTTGAACCATTTGAACAAGCCATGAACTTATGTCATGAAGTACACTATTTGAAACCGAGCCAATGTTGCACAAAACATACTTTACTACCAAGATAGTGTCATCAGCAAACAACAATACTTTAGAGTTACCTGTAGTACTAAAAGGTATATCATTTATATAAATAGGAAACAGGGGAGACCCCAACACTGATCCCCGGAGCAACCCCACCCCCCCTCACGACCTTTTGCTGTCTATTGTTAAAGTAAGAGGTGAACCAATTGGTAACTACTCCCTGCATTCCGTAATGGTCCACCTACTGGAGCAACATTTTGTGATCAACACAATCAAACGCCTTAGTTAAATCAAAAACTATGCTTAGCGCTCCAAACCTTTTGTTTAGCCCATACAGTACCTCACAGAGAAAAGAGAATATAGCATTTTCACTTGTTAAACGATTTCTAAAGCCGAACTGTTCATTTGATAGCAAATTATGTGATATAAAATGATCAATTCTCCTTACTTACACAGCCTTTTCAATAACTTAGCCGGCCGCGGTGGCCGAGCTGTTCTAGGCGCTTCAGTCCGGAACCACGCGACTGTTACGGTCGCAGGTTCGAATCCTGCCTCGGGCATGGATGTGTGTGACGTCCTTGGGTTAGTTAGGTTTAAGTAGTTCTAAGTTCTAGGGGACTGATGACCTCAGATGTTAAGTCCCATAGTGCTCAGAGCCATTTGAACCATTTTTTTCAATAACTTTAGCAAACATTGATGTCATAGAAATAGGTCTAAAATTGTCTACATTATCCGTTTCTCCGTTTTTAGAAAGCCAGCTTTATAGGAATGGTGTTTAGACTGTGCGCTGCAGGATTTGCGTTGTTAGTAGTGTTAGTGTCATAACTGGCCGTTAGGCGCTGGTACTGGTACAGCGTCGTATGGTTCAAACACAAGCGTTAGTGCGCATTGCAGTTGCAGACGGTCAACATCGGCCTGGATAAGGTGAGCAGGGCATTACTCATAAAGATCTTTTATCAGAACAACAGCAATAACGTCGCTAGACGCTTCAGTTTGGAACCGCGTGACCGCTACGGTCGCAGGTTCGAATCCTGCCTCGGACATGGATGTGTGTGATGTCCTTAGGTTAGTTAGGTTTAAGTAGTTCTAAGTTCTAGGGGACTGATGACCACAGATGTTAAGTCCCATAGTGCTCAGAGCCATTTGAACCATTTTTGAATAACGTCGCTGCTCCTCGCGAGTATCGACACATTAAAGGAATACAGAGTGGCACTCTTTCTGCAGCGGGATTGAAGTACATGATTCGGAAGCTCTAGTCAACTGGCGTTTTGGGAACTGTTCCTGGAAAAGGCTGACAGCCAGTTGCGGCGTAAATTGTTGAAGTTACTGTGGCCGTGGCTGAGAACGCTGGACGCAATGTGCCATCTTCAAACAGTGCAAGATCTGTGTCACGACAGCTGAACATTCCATGGGCCAACGATTGTGAAATGCAATCAGTACAAACTTCCAGGCTGTCGGGGATGCAGATGGTCGTCACACTGAGCAACGTTTTTAACTTGGAACGTAAACATGGTGTGTAATTAACAGATATTAGCTTGTCATGTGCAAATTAATATATATTTCTTTCATTGGTTTATTCATTACTTCTCTTCCGCATGTCGTTACAAATGTTTCGACGAAGTTTCGCTGTCCCACGGTCACTCGTTCAGCACGGGGCCCCTAGCCAGTGGCCAAAGGTTAATTACAGTCACTATATATTACAAATATGTGACGTATGCTACGTAGAACAGGTTACAGGTAAACAGCAGCAAGTGGAAATTTTCGATGTGCAACAGGCCCCACGGCGTCGCACATCCATTGCCTTTCCAGACCTGTTCAAAGGACAACGTTGTTACGTAGTGGCACACAGTGACAGTAGCAGGATGCAACCAACAAACAACTTGGTCAGCTTATAGATGCCTATCAAAAACAAGCTTGTCTGTTAACGCCATTATAATTACAATAAATCATGGCATAGTTCTCAACAGCTCTCTTGGCCTGGTAAATAATGTATGTGTGTCAGCACAAAAGAACAGCACGTGTTCAGAATCCAGGGTCGTTGCATATGAATAAACCAGATATCTTTCACGCTCTCAGGCACGTGATAGAAAACAATCGCAGCACGAAGAAGGAGCTGTGCCACATAAACGAAAGCCGGTAGGCGTGTTTATATATCTTAAAGACGATGTCCATTCAGTTTTGCGCCAGTCGCGTAAGAGTGGCGCTAGTAGCGCTACTACGAGGATGTAAATCAAGATTGCTTAAAATACACTGTGTAACGGTCATGAGCGTTAGTTACCCTTTGAGATTGGACGTGGGGAGTTGATGTTACTAAAGAATGCCTTCAACACGGCAAAGACGCCTTTGTTAACAAAAATGGTTCAAATGGCTCTGAGCACTATGGGACTTAACATCGGCGGTCATCAGTCCCCTAGAACTTAGAACTACTTAAACCTAACTAACCTAAGGACATCACACACATCCATGCCCGAGGCAGGATTCGAACCTGCGACCGTAGCGGTCGCGAGGTTCCGGACTGAAGCGCCTACAACCGCTCGGTCACAGCGGCCGGCTCAGGGAGAAGTCTGAGCACATGTTGCGCCTTATATGTCGCCAAAGGATACCGGGAACTGTCTGCCTGCAACAGGTCTAAAAATGCGTGTGCCTCTGGGCAGGCTACCACTGAGACCACCACACTGCCAAGCACAGCTATTCTTGTGTCGTGAAAGAGTCTACTGGAGAGTGGAATGGGGCTACGTTGTCTTCAGTAATGAGAGTAGGTTCTGTGTGTATGCGGGTGACGGACGTACACGTTTGAGGCATTGATATAGTGAACGGCCTATTCTCGACTTCGTTCAACGACGTCACATACGTCTAATCCCAGTCTTTTTGATGTGGGGGGTCATCATTTACCACTCGTGGTCACGTTTAGTGCTTCTGCAGTGTACAGTAACCAGAGCCCGTTACATTGCACTGCTTGTTATCCCTGTGATGCTATCATTTGTTCGATAGGAAGATGGTGCGATTTTTCAGCATGACAATGCATGTCGAAATATGTCTGCTGCTCTTCATGGTGTAGAAAACGTGCCCTGCCCAACAAGTTCACCAGAGTGCTTGCTAACTGAACATGTATGGAACATGGTGAAACCAGAACTTAATTGTTCTCCAGAGCATCAAAGAACCATTGCCGAACTGCAACAAAAGGTGCAAGGTGCTTGGGACAGTCTATCGCATGATGCCATTCGGCACCCTTACGATCGTTTGCATGCGAGAATACACGCTTGGGTTGCTGCCACAAGAGGGTACACTGTGTATTGATACGACGCTTTGGGCATCCCTTACTGATATTTGTGTGTTTCGTTGGGTCTCGGTTTGTTATCATGTTTTCCTACAATGATAAACTCTCTGTCAAATGACTTGTCAAAAAAACGGCCTTTTTCTTGAGGACGTTTCATTCTTTTCGACGGTGCTTATCACATGGATAATATAGACGACGGTCTGTACTGCAGCCTCGAGCACAATGCGGCATATTACATAAAATCTACATGCTTTTCCGCAAGTCATAGTTTTACAAGCTATATAGGCTCCACCATCTTTTCCGACTCTAATAAAGTCTAATTGCACACACACACACACACACACACGCACACACACACACACACACACACACACACACACACACACACACACACACACACCATGTACAAACTCAAGGGATTGACCGAAGAGGAGAGGATACGGAAAAAGATCTATGTCCGAAAACGCATGGTTTCCATGCTAGAGACCATTGTTACAGAAACTGCGGTCTAATAGGCACTGTATCATACAACCACAGTTACAGTGCGTATTGAAAATGGTTTCCGTGTGCCTCAACGCATGCGTGTACGCGCCGTAGCATGTTCCGCCGTTCACATCGGCTAAGCTGCATCCGAACAGTATCAAAGGCAACACGAAAACGCTGCACTAGTATCTACATCTGGAATGGGCTCTGCATACACGATACTTTTGAGATGGCCCCATAACCAGAAATCGCACTGATTGAGATCCGGTGAACGAGCAGGCCATGAAACTGGACCCCCATCATCTGACCCATCGACCAGGGAAAACACTATTGAGATGCATCCGGACGTTAACGGCGAAGTTCGCTCGAGCGCCCTCATGTAGCAGCCACGTAACCCTTCGAATCATCAATGGCACTTCTTCCAGAAGCGGAGGCAGTTCCGGACTGTTAGGCGACGTGGAAGGAAGACTGGTCCCAAAATACGGTCGCCAATTATCCCGGCGCACACATTCCTGCTGCACCGATGATGATGATCTGCTGTCACTATGCCACGAGGTTTCTGCACACTGTCCCACAGATGATTGTTGTGAAAGTTGAAGATACTACTCCGCGTGAAAGCGCCATCATCTGTGAATAGGACGGATGACAGAAATCCAGGAATAGTGATTGCCTGGTGAAGAAACCAGTGAAAAAATTGCCTCCTATGTCGAAAGTCTGTCGCTAATAAACCCTGCGCCGCGTGGAGTTGCCGCGTGGTTAGAGGCGCCATGTCACTAATTGCGCGGCCCCTCCCACCGGAGGTTCGAGTCCTCCCTAGGGAACCGGCCGGAGTGGCCGATCGGTTCTAGGCGCTACAGTCTGGAACCGCGCGACCGCTACGGTCGCAGGTTCGAATCCTGCCTCGGACATGGATGTGTGTGATGTCCTTAGGTTAGTTAGGTTTAATAGTTCTAAGTTCTAGGGGAAGGATGACCTCAGCAGTTAAGTCCCATAGTGCTCAGAGCCATTTGAACTATCTGAACCTCCCTCGGGCATGGGTGTGTGTGCTGTCTTTAGCGTAAGTTAGTTAAGTAGTGTGTAAGTCTAAGGACCGATGACCTTAGCAGTTTGGTCCCTTAGAAATTCACACACATTTGAACAATAAGCCCCGCACACGCTGTAACTGATAACGGTAGTAACAATTGTCATGGAGAATGTTCCACACGGTCGTCTGGCTTACCCTGTGCTGGCGGGCCAACTGCCTGGAAATGACACGGCGGTCGCCTTTCACCGTGTTAATCACATTTTCCTCCAAGTCTGGTGTCCGAACATTTCGGGTACGTCCTTCATGTTTTCCTGGTTACTGAAACGACCCTGTCTCGGACAAACGTCGAAACACTGTTGCAAACATTGAATGCTGTGGTTGTTGTCGACGGGGATAGGTATCCTGATACATCCTTGCTGTCCGCCACCCGTTGCCATTTGTCTTTCCGTAAGTAAACACCGGCAAGCTCTCGATTCGAATACGGTACGATTGTGGACAACGCTGTATCGCATCCACTACAAAGTGAGTTTGCAAGAGAAGTGAACCGGACACAACATTACCAATTACTATGGCAGGAGAGGGCGCTAGGGCATGTTGTATGGGAACAGTACCATACTCTAGGAGGAAACCGTGCATACTGTAACTTTGGCTGCATGGTACACTGCGTATTAGACGTCAGTCTCTGTAACAAGGTATGATTGAATAAATGGTCTCTAGCATGGAAGCCATGCATTTCCGGATATAGTTTCGTTAGACCTTTTTTATTCCGCAATCTCTGATCGATCAATCCCTAGAGTTTGCACACAGTCGAAAAAATCACCCTGTGCACGTATATACTCGTGAAAAATATAAACCCACATAGAGAAATAGCAGACGGTCCTGCTACACCAAAACAAAACAAAAGCCGAACGGATCCCGCTGTATCAAAACAAAGTACACGAAATGGTGAGATGCCAGTGGACCTTCACAAAAAAAAGTGAATATACTAAGTGTTAGTGAAAGTGTTGTGTGCTAAAATCTGCTGCATATGTGTAGAGGAACGTGAAGAAAGACAAAAACTATGTATGGGTAAAGATGATGTGCTAATACTGTTTATAGCAAACTGAAAGAATGAAAACTTTTCATAATGCTAGCAAGCAAAACTGTAAGAAAAGCCATATTGTCACACTAACCACTGATGATGTTTTAGAATAAAGAGAAACACGTTGGTCTTAATTAAATTTTATTACAGTAGCAAACGACGGTATAAACTATATAGGTTGTACATAAAATCTATTTTGTATCCATTGAAAATCGGTTTGATTCCTATTTTAGCTCTAAAAGTAATTTCAGTATTTTCGTCACATTTCATGCAGAACTATATGAATTTCAGTGCCCCAGAAATAGAAATATTTACGACTACATTATTCAAACGGTGATCTGCGAACTGGTTACTTAAATTCGAAACATACTAATGATTAGGACCAATATCGAAAAGATAGATAGTCGATTATCAAGCAGCGATGAGAAACTACAAGGTAAATTTTCAATTTTTTTAACCGGTCGGTTTCCTCAAAACTGATCGAGAAAGGTTTCATTCCTCTGCATGTGTCATCAGCACACTCACCATGCTGCGCGACAGAGCAGCGGCGGATTGCAAAACGCGGTTCGAGGCGCTGAGGAGGCATCGCGGCAGAAAGAACAGCGTCGCCACGCCACGGCGCGCCGGACAGACGTATTACTATGGACTACGTCACATGTCACGGAAGAAAAGTGTGTTTATATTCGCTACCACGGTCGCGACGCGGCTGCTTCTGCGTCAGTGTGGGGAACGCCTAAACCCGGTAGCATGTAACTGACAAGATGTAATCTCTCACGTTTTATCGGCGTGACTGATTCATGGTGTTAGAGATGTTCTGTCGAATCGTTGTTTCCAATTTACTCACAATATTTCGACGAGTGATCCAGCCACCTTCTTCAGGTGCTGCTACATTTACTGTTATGTGTACTCGCTACCTGAATTAACCAGACTGTTGGTCTCTCACCGCTATTTAGAGCTGAGTTCGTTCCCCGACGCCCACTGCGCCCATGATGCTATTTTGTTTTTCAATGCCCGCACTCATTACCCAATTACAAATGTGACTGCAGAAACGCCACATTTGTGCGTATTACGTAGAGGAAATAAGACAGAATACAAACATCTGAAAGGACTGGCAAATCGTTGCTTCACTTTCACTGTAACACTTTTTCTAAATTGAATAATATATTTTATAATCAAGAGTGCCACAGCATTAGGGATGGTAACCACTATTTACTCAAATCACAGCGAGAAAGTGGGTAAAATAACGCTCAAGATGGCTGTTATACCAAATTTGAGTTTCACAGTGACTAGATATAAAGGAACGCTGAAAATCCTATAGGTACTCCGCTGTGACCTAGTTATCTTGGTAGGTTTCGATCACTAGACTTTGTCTATACTTATAGAATAAGCTATCCATAGTCTTACAAGCCTCTCCACACATCGGGCCTCAGTTCACCATTTCTAATTATTCAACCTAAGATTTTATGTGCCCACAGGAAAACCGATTCTATTTTAGAGTGAAGGAGCAGTCGCATCCGGTTGTCTCTCTGTCTGATAATAAACAAGTTTTTTCCAGTTAATACGCGTAGATTCATAGTATAATACATGAGCTGAACAAAAAGGTGAAGCACCCACAAGGGAAGTAAGAAACGAAATGCAACTTCACGGGTTGAGACGGTATGTGATACTATTTCAGTGAATAAGAAAAAGGAACCAAATTTACAAAGAACTTGGTGATATGTGCCCACTTTTAGGTGTAAAACTGCACCCGGTCTGACCTGGATGCAAGTACTAGTTTGGATGGGAAGGGTGTCATGAAGCCGTTGTATCCAAGCTGATTCACAACCGTTGTGATTGGTTCTTGATATCGCCGGCAGTGGCACTATGTTGGAGCTCACTTCTGTGCACCGAGCGAGGTGGCGCAGTGGTTAGCACACTGGACTCGCATTCGGGAGGACGACGGTTCAATCCCGCGTCCGGCCATCCTGATTTAGGTTTTCCGTGATATCCCTAAATCGCTCCAGGCAAATGCCTGGATGGTTCCTTTGAAAGGGCACGGCCGACATCCTTCCCCATCCTTCCCTAATCCGATGAGACCGATGACCTCGCTGTCTGGTCTCCTTCCCCAAAACAATCCAACCCAACCCTCACTTCTGTGCTGGTCCAACATGTGATCTATCTGACACAGATACTAAGATATAGCAGACCAGGTGTGTAGCACTGTCTTGTTGAAAGAAGGAACCATGATAATATCACATGAGAGGTAACCCATGAGGGTGCAGGATGTCTGCGACGTACCATTGTGCCACCAGAGTAACCTCAATCACTACCATACCCGATGGGTACCTACTACCTACACCCTGACGCCAGGAGTAACACCACTGTGCCTCCCCAAAACGTTGGAAGAATGAGACCTCTCCCGAAGTCATGGTACTGTTGCGGGATGACATAGAATGCTGCACGGAGTCCATTACTTGTTCTCGCATGGCAGGCGCAGATGTGAAGGGGTAACAATGTGCTTGATGCACAATACGGCGATCTGTCCTTGCGATGGTCAGACGTATTCGACCTAAACTTTGACAACGAGTATGCCCGCCCTCTATTTTCCATGCAGCCCAATATCGGACCACTGTCATGTTGGAATGCCACTCAAATCTGTATATTGCATGATTCGACCGGCTGGCCAAATGGAGACCCACAATGAGGCCTCTTTCAAACCCACTCACATGCTGATAAGACTGTCTCACACACATACGCGATATCTCGGCGTCCTTCACAGTTATCACTCAACAACACTTGACACTGTTCACACCTCTTTGAGGCTCTACCAGGCCTCGTAACAACACTAAACATGAACAACACCAAAGCACAACTGCACTAACTGCAACCTGACCGCTTACGGAACCACCAATGGTGTTTAATTGCATGTAGTTACACTGACATCTGGCAGTGTCATCTGGGTGTTTCATATTTTTGTCAGGCAGTGTATCTAAATACAAGCTCTATGATGATGAACACTGTTTACAAGTAAAAACCTTGCGCTACGGATGAAAGCAATATTAAAAGTTGTCCATCTTTCTAACACTAATTCAAAAACGAATCGAGTATCTTTCCAACGCAAGAAAGACTCCTGACATCCATCATAAACAGTATAGCACAAGTAATTGCATATGAAACGAATAAATTATATGCTTATCACCACAAAATAGTTACATTAAATATGAAATAATTTGGTCTGTATCTGTTTAATAAAATCCTGTAACGATTGATGTAGAACCAATAATAGGGTATACGCTGCCCGTTGTAAAATAATGAACATACCGGAAAACTTTTCACAGGTCTAATGTATTTAGAAGAGTATGGAAGTGTAAATCTCATATAAAATAACGGGAAACGAATCCGTACCTTACAATCAGCGAAATTGATCCTCAAACGATTCTGCCCATCTGTGGGGTTTTGGGTCCTCCACGTAACAGTTACTCAACCGTTGTTTTGGAGTGATTTTAGGTTTGCAGGTGAAAATACTCATAAAGATTAGCAGAAATAGAGGGATTTTGACTTTATTGACTATTTTTGAGAGCACATTGTGAATATAAATCAATTACAACAGTGTATAAATCCTAACATTCATCCAGAACCAAAATATGTATCCAGAAACCTATTAAGCTTAAAATCTGTGGAAGCTGGATTACTGAAGGAATATCAATGTATGCTGTTGCACCTATAGTCTGTATAGAATTCAGGCCAAATTAAAGGCATATAGAAAAGAATTATTTGGACAATATGGCAAAACTGAGAGTGTATGTAAGTTTAAATAAAAAAAATTGTATAAAAAAGGTTATTCTAGACACTCCAATAACAATACTTTAATAATATTGATGAAACAAATGACCTTACAGTTAACTGTCAATACATTTTTCAAAGTTATTCTATTTATAATTTTTTTCTGAGGAAGAAATTGCTCATATGCAGAAATACATCACACCACTACTAACAGAGGACGAGAAAGATTTTATATGGAATTCATTGTTTTATACAATATTTACATGACTAAGAGCAAGTGGTTGCAAATATATGCAAAGATAAATCACATTAATACTACTACAGATATTTTGTACAATATTTACATCGTATGGGGGACTAGCATCCGCATAGTAGTATGTATACACACATAGATATGCACACACACATCAAAAAAAGTTTTGCATCGCCCCGGTTCCCAGAGATCCTGAAGACAGACGTTGATTGTGGATATTGTATCACAGACACAGTCCTTTTGACTGTTCAGAGATGTTACTAAACCCGCCCAAAGATGTAAACAGCCATGCATGAGCAGTGCCTATTAGACGGAGGGGGTTCGAGAGCCGATCAGTTCCATTCATTCCACCAGGTAGGAGGTACACGGCTCGTGTTTTCTGTAGTTCAACGATGCCTAGATGGTCAATACCGCGTTTCGGTCGCGTCCGCATTGTTACTTTGTGCCACGAAGGTCTCTCAACAAGGGAAGTGTCCAGGCGTCTCGCAGTGAACCAAAGCGATGTTGTTCGGACATGGAGGAGATACAGAGAGACGGGAACTGTTGATGACATGCCTTGCTCAGGCAGCCCAAGGGCTACTAGTGCAGTGGATGGCAGCGACCTACGGATTATGGCTCGGGGGAACCCTGACAGCAACACCACAATGTTGAATAATACTTTTCCTGCAGCCACAGGACATCGTGTTACGACTCAAACTGTGCACAACAGGCTGCATGATACGCAACTTCACTCCCCACGTCATTGGCGAGGTCCATCTTTTTGCAACCACGACACCATGCAGCGCGGTACATACGGGCTCAACATGGCGGATGGACCGCTCAGGATTGGCATCACGTTCTCTTCACCGATGAGTGTCGCATATGCCTTCAACCAGGCAATCGTCGAAGATGTGTTTGGAGGCAACCCGGTGAGGCTGAACGGCTTAGACACACTGTTCAGCGAGTGCAGCAACGTAAAGGTTCCCTGTTGTTTTGGGTGGCATTATGTGGGGCCGACGTACGCCGCTAGTGGTCATGGAAGGCGCCGTAACGGCTGTATGATACGTGAATGCCATCCTCTGACCGATAGTGCAACCATATCGGCACCATATTGGCGAGGCATTCGTCTTCATGGACGACAATTCGCACCCCCATCGTGCACATCTTGTGAATGACTTCCTTCAGGATAACGACATCGCTCGACTAGACTGGCCAGCACGTTCTCCAGACAAGAACCCTATCGAAAATGCCTGGGATAGATTCAAAAGGGCTGTTTATGGACGATGTGACCCACCAACCACTCTGAGGGATCTACGCCAAATCGCCGTTGATTAGTGGGATAATCTGGACCAACAGTGCCTTGATGAACTTGTGGATAGTATGTCACGACGAATACAGGCATGCATCAATGCAAGAGGACGTGCTACTGGATGGGTATTACACGTACCAGTGTGTACAGCAATCTGGACCACCACCTCTGAAGGTCTCGCTGTATGGTGGTACAACACGCAATGCGTGGTTTTCATGAGCAATAAAAAGGGCGGAAATGATGTTTATGTTGATCTCTATTCCAATTTTCTGTACAGGTTCCGGAACTCACGGAACCGAGGTGATGGAAAACATTTTTTTATGTGTGTATATAAAATATGTACAAACACAAAGTGCAAAAAGCGTGTATGTAGTGCACATAATAATAATAATAATAATAGTAATAATAATATATAGAATTTGCAAGCACACGCAGTGTACAATCTTTCAATCACACCTATACATACACAGAACTATGCAAACACGTCATCTAGCGCTATTCGCACAGACTCGTTCACACATCCACTACAATACAAACACACACACACACACACACACACACACACACACACACACACACGTGCACACACACACACACACACACACACACACACAAACACACGTCATTTAAATGGGATACAGATGTGTTGCATTTCTCAAGTAGATAGGATAATATCAGATTGTGCTCCGTCACGCCGCACTGGAACATTTTACGTGGCACGTCGGCGGTGCTGGCGATGTTGTGGCTAGTTCCTTGTACACTCGTTTCTGTGTGCATCTTGAGAATCGGTAGTAATTGTTACGGTGATGGAGGAATGGGATCTCCGTCAGTGTACGATTACAGAAGGTACAAGAAGGAATGTATTTCCTTGCTAAATACCACACTGCTGACAACCTTTAATGCTCGATATTGTTGAATTTTGTTAAAATTATGAGTTGTGGTATTTATTTATAGCGAGGTGTTGTAAGTGTACATACTCGAATTTTTCAGCGTTTTTGCATGTCTTGTAAGTCGCAAGCCTCAAATTTAGAAAAAACTGTGGTAATGAATGCGTTTGAACCTTTCACCTTACTTAATTTTCGATCATTTGGCATAATATTGATTTAGTTACACACTGCACTGCCATAGTGTCTTATACCATAAATTACTTCAACATTACCCGCGATTTTGTACAATAGGCAGTGACGTAATTAATGTAGCAACATATTTCTTTGTCTTAGCGTCTTACACCATAATTTACGATAATATTTGTAGCCATTTTACATAATATCATCATTTGTAGTAATAGGCGAACGAGTATGTTTTAATATGCACACTATCACGTCACACATACTAGTAATGTAGAGATGATTTAGCCAAAGTTTATTTGTTAATGTATCACGCTGTGATATTTCCCTAATATTTAAAGACTTTGCAAGAACACTTTTGTTGTTAAATTATGTGCTGCAGTAATTTATTAACGTCGAATTTTGGATGAAGACATTGTTTTTTGGAAACAGTCCATAACAACTGCAGCAGATTACCTCAAAATGGCAATTAATTATGAGGTTACTTACATGTCTTCTTATTCTGCCTGGGGGTGGTGGCTGGTCTCTGCTGGCACCTCGAATGACGAATTTCACGTGATATGAATAACAAAAGAATTAATTATTTATAAGAATACCCACAGACTGGTCCTCTCACAACAGAGCACATACTTCGAATGGTGAAACATGCAGAATTGGAATAATAATAAATGTAATTTGTTATTATTTACAACAAATACCGATAGACTAGTCCTCTCCGTATAAAGCCCAGACCTAAAATGACGGAATTCGAGGAATTCGAATAATAATATAATTAATTTGTTATTATTTTTAAAATAACAACAGCCTGACCCCAAACAACCGTGAGCCTCTCCCTATGATGCACAGACCTGGAATAAAGGGATCTACGTAACTGAACTAGTTATACAGAATGAGGAGGGGAAGCTTGAATCTTATCGGTCTAGGGCGGGGGTGAGGGGTTTCCAACCATATTAATGTGTTGTCATTGGCCAAAAGTGATAGGTGTTTCTTGCCAATTTTATATCACACAAGATCACGTGACTGGTGTCAAGTTACGTTATTGTTCCGGCGTAAAGTCAAGCGCTGGCACGCCAGTCAGAAACATTAGAGCAGAGAGGGCTGTGAAGAAGACGCCAGCAAATAGCACACTGCTAATCAGTGTTTTAAAGGTGGGCGTTGCCGAAATTTCCTTGGCTTTTGTGCTTATTTGTATTGCTTGCCTTGTCTGTTTCTTGCCTTTGCCTCTCTCACAATGAACAAACCACCTATCCCACCCCCTGCTCAGGGGCCACTGCTGCAAGTAATAGATCCAACACTGCTAATGCAGATGTTCCAGTTTCAGAGTCAACAAATCGCAACTCTACTAAATACTGTACAGCAGCTATTCACCGTGCAAGACACCAATACCGTGCAGCAGTCACCTACAGTAGCTCCGGGTGCCATACCGCCTTTTCGCCAATTTAATGAAAAACTAGAGGAGTGGATCGAGTGGTTGCAACAGTATGAAGCCCACATAATTGCTCGCAACGTACCAGGCACTGTGAAACTCCATTATGTTTGTCAAAAGTCGGAAGCGCAGTAATTCACCTCATTCAGAAATTATTCCCTAACGCTACTCTGAGTGAACCTTCCTATGACCGGGTTGTAGATTCGCTACCTCACTATTATGTCCAACAAGTGAATGTGGTAGCAGCTAGGCAACAATTTTTTAATTGCAAGAAACGGCCACAACAAAGTTATTGCGATTTGGCAACAGATTTGCAGGGTATAACGAGGAAATGCCAATTCAAATGTGCTTGTGGTGCTGTATATTCAGATGTTATGTGGCGTGATGCGATCGTGTATAATGTCAGTGATGTCAAACTTAGAGAACAGATTTTGAAGCAGTGTGATCCATCATTTCAGCACGTAGTACAAATACTAGATCAGTACGACTCAGATGCCGTGTCGGGCGATAAAGTTGAACAGCCGCAAATCTGTCGGGTCGTGTCGCCCCTTGCTTTCGAACGGCCCATTAGGCAAAAACAGCAGGCGCGTGGCATGCCGCTTCAACAGTTCTCCACGCCACGTAAACAGTTCTCTAAACAGTCGGCTACACAGGCGAACAGAATTATATCATGCCCTTCGTGTTATTCACGGCACAAACGCCAAGACTGCCCATCCAGACAAGCACAGTTTATCGCTTGCACAGAAAGGTCACACACAATCCGTATGTTTGCAATGCAACTAACATAAGAATTCTGCCAACTCACAAAATTCTCATCACAAGGCCCATGTAATTAATGCAGTGTATTCAAACCCTGCTGCAGCTATTAGAAAAACTAGCAAGTTGACAGTTTCTTCAGTACTACGCCAGTACAAAAAACTTTTTGTTCATTTGCATATTCTGTTGGACACTGGTGCCTCTGTTACATTGCTGCATCGTAACACATATGAACTGTTAGGCCCCCCCATGCCTGTCTAAAACTAGCACGCCTGACGCCTTATAATGGACAAGACATTCCCGTTCCCGGAAAATGTACTTTGCCTGCTATGTATCCCTTGCATACACGAACTGTGACTTTCACTGTGCTATATTCACGTGATTGTGAGAACATATTTGGCCTTGATTCTTTTGATTTGTTTGGCTATCAAATTCAGGACATTGTGTTGTCAGTGTCTGCATTCAATGAGAAAGACAGTGTAGCTGGCTTGCTGAAAGAGTTCCCTGAACTCTTTTCTGAAGGTTAAGGCAGGGCTAATAATGTTGTTACACATATGACTATGAAAGACAATGTTCAGCCGAAATTTTGCCGGACCCGAACTGTTCCCATTGCATTACGGGACAAAGTGGCTGCTGAACTTAAAGAATTGCAAGATGGCAGATCTATTACGCCTATATCAGCTAGTCTATGGGCACGTCCACTGGTTTTGCTGCCCAAACCTTCAGGTCGCATTCACCTCTGTGTTGACTTCAAGTCTACAGTCAACCCACAAACTGTGATTGAGACTTATCCATTGCCACGCTCAGAGGATCTCATGGACAAATTCGGCGCTGGTCGCTACTTTTCAAAAATTGATTTGCGCGAGGCATATCTTCAAATACCACTTGATGCAGAATCTCAAAAAGTGTTTGTTGTGAACAATCATTTGGGCTTGTTTAAATATTTGCGTTTCCCTTTTGGCAGTGCTTCCGCACCCGCCATTTTCCAACGGTGTTTGGAACAGCTGACTGTTCAAGTACCAAACTGTTCAAACTATTTGGACGATATTGTCGAAGCTGGTCGTACATCTGAAGAACACATTGCAAATTTGTGTGCTTTTTTTGTGTGTTATCCGATGCAGGAATAAAGTGTAGACTGGACAAGTGTGATTTTTTAAAACCTGAGTTTCAGTATCTTGGTCATGTCAAACAGTCAAGGTGTCATCCTCTTCAGTCACATTTGTTAGCCATACGTGATCTACCAGTTCCTCGCAATGTCACAGAATTGCAGTAGGTCTAAAGGAAAATGAACAATTGTATTCGGTTCAAACCGAATTCTGCACAAACCGCAGCTACATTGCATCGCTTGCGTCGCAAGAACGTACCCTTTGTTTGGACAGATGAGTGCCAAGAAGCTTTTAAAAAACTGAAAGATCATTGCTCAGTGATCGATGTTTGGTGCACTTTGATCCTGACAAACCAGTTGTGTTGCAAGTTGACGCTTCCTCTTACGGAATCAGTGCAGTGCTTTCGGACAGATTTGGTGTTAAAGACAGGCCTATTGCTTTCGCATCAAAGGTGTTGTCCAAAGCTCAGTGTAACTATTCACAAATAGAGAAAGAGGCATTGGCTATTATGTATGGTGTCACCAAATTCCACCACAATTTGTATGGCAGAAAATTTTACTTAGTAATGGATCTCAAGCCATTGCAGTCCTTGTTTCATAAGGCGAAGTCGGTTCCTGTACGAACTGCCCAAAAATTGCAAAGATCGGCTTTTTTGTTGTCTCAATACCAGTACGAGATTGTGTATCGTCCGACAGCTGAACATGGTAATGTGGACGCACTTTCACGTATTCCGATTGGACCCGATACAGACTTTGACGCTTCTGCTGCATCTTGTTGTCACATCGATGCTCAGGATTCTGACTTGCTTCAGTCCTTTCCTCTGAACTATAGGAAAATTGCAGAGACCACGGAAGCTGATTGAAATCTGAACATTTTGTTGAACTATATTCGCACATCGTGGCCTCGTTCCTTGCATAGCATGAAGAAATCTGTAGTGTATCAATTCTTTGCACGTCGACATGGACTCGCTATAGAGAATGGTGTGATTCTTGTTCAAAATGTCAGCGGACAGTCACGTGTGTTGATCCCCAAAGCTTTGCAAAAAGAATCGTTGCTGATACTTCATCAAGGAACTGGGAGATTGTTAGCGCGTCGACACTGTACTTGGCAGGGTATGGACACTCAGATAGAACATATGACGTCACAGTGTCAAGCATGTGCGGAAAATCAGTCCGCTCCGCCGCAAAAATTGTCTGCTAGGTCTAAGTTGCCATCGCCTTTGCGGGAACTTTTTGGAACACTCGTTGGCTGATTGTGATACACTCTTATAGCGAGCTTCCTTTTGCTGTGCCAATGAACTCGACAACGTCACGTAGCACAATTCAGGTGTTGTCCTCTGTTTTTTGCTTCGAAGGTTTGCCTGAAGTCATGTAACTAGCGCACTGTTCCATCCATAGTCAATCGACGAAGTGGAACGTTTTGTTAGAACCTTCAAGCAGCACATGGCCAAACTACGCACCGCACACACCAGGGATCAAGCATTGCAACTATTTCTCGCCTCCTATCGTTCGCATCCACGAGACGGACAATTGCCGGCGGAATTGTTTCACGGCCGCCGCCATCGGACAATGCTCCACCTGCTTCACCCTCCTCAGCATCCGGCGCCAAATGAAGGCCGCAAGTATCCCTTCGCGCAGCATGATATTGTGTTTTCCAGGGTTTTTAGTGGAAGCAGACGGTGGGCGCGGGGCGAGATCCTTCGTCGACTTGGAGCACACATGTATCTCATTTCGCTTGTCGGAGTGGCCGTGCGGTTCTAGGCGCTACAGTCTGGAGCCGAGCGGCCGCTACGGTCGCAGGTTCGAATCCTGCCTCGGACTTGGATGTGCGTGATGTCCTTAGGTTAGTTAGGTTTAATTAGTTCTAGGCGACTGATGACCTCAGACGTTAAGTCGCATAGTGTTCAGAGCCATGTATCTCATTTCATGCCCAGACGGATTGCAGGGCCATCACAATCGGATTCGCCACTGTCATGTGCACCGTGATCCTTCGGTGTCTCTTCCCCCAGATTCACGGATCCCGAGGACAGCGCGGTCACAGCAGCCGCCAGAGTGTATCCTCACGACACCGAGGGACGACCCCATGGAGACGGAGCCTACACCTCCTCCGCTTCCCCTCGTCCTTCCGATGGAGCTGGACCCGCCCACGCAGCAGCAGCTGACGCCTTCTACATCTGGTTATGGGCCTGAGGTGGTGGACGCGTGCTCTTCTGATCAGTTTCCGTGGGTCGTTCCGCCAGAGCGAAGGTCAGAGGGTGGGGGGGGGGGGGGGGGGGTACGACAGGAAGCCTGACGTCTCCTTCTGCCCCAGCTTCCAGTCCCTCAGAGCATCCACACTCCTGCCTTCTCCGCCGTTGTCGCGCTCCCTATACGACTATGGTCCGTCGCTTTGTGAGGGGCGGTGAGGGGAGGGGGAGGAATGTTCAGGCGTAAAGTCAATAGCCTACACGTCAGTCGGAAACGTTAGAGGGGAGAGGACTGTGAAGAACACGTCAGCCAATAGCACGCTGACCGACCCCTCTCTAGGACGACAACACGACAGCAGCGGCCTCCAGGTGAAGAGAACATAAGCGCCGCTCCCGGCCGGTCTTGGCGGGGTTCTGCAGAAGCGTCAAGACCAACTACCTGGATACAAGCATCAACTGTATTACTTCACTTGTATTAGGAATTGTATATACTGACGAGATTGCTTACTGTTTATGTCGTCCTTTGCTTGCGACACATGTCTATTTCTCAAAGTTAAGCATTGTTATTTATTTTCTGTAATAAAACTCATTAATACGATTTGCATGAATTGTTGTGTAGCGATCCTAGAAAGCAGGTATCCTAGACACCCCATGTTTAACAACTAGGCAGGATCCAACAGTTATGATCTTTAATTTTAGTAGTCCTAGTGTCTCGGGTTTATGAGTATGGAACGATGTTCTTTGGGTGATATTCCACAATTCTCGGTGATTTCCCGGGGGCGGGGGAGTGAGAAGTGACCGTGAATATGGCTAGCCCAAGTGTCTAACCTGACACTGGAAGTGACTATGAGATAAGATCATTATCTTGACAAGAATCACCAGTAGATAACTACTAAGAAACCGGTTATAAACGATTTTTTCTTTGAATACCCACTGACTTCCTACTCCCTTCGTATTGTTTTTATGCTGACGTGATTCTTTAGTGCGACACTCAGTTCTGTAGTGACTAACAACTGTCGTCTCCTATTTTTCATCATAATCCTTTACAATGACAGTTGTGACTTAGCGGATGATGTTTTCTCGCTTTCCCTATATGCGGTAGAAGTGTTCGATGCCGTTCCTCTTGAAACACCAAACACTTCATCTCCTTTGCTTACAGAAGCACCCTCAATACGAGTACGAACCATCTGCCCAAGTTCGAATTCAATTAGCTCTGACATTATTCACTCCCAACTACATAGGACATTGTTCTGACCACGTCTGACATTTGCAACATATTGAGAACGCTGCACGGGTGCCCTGCTTTTCTCGAGGTGATCCATATTTTCCGCCAACCCTTGTTTCACTGTAATAAGATGTGGCAGGAATGCATGCCACCACATTTTGTGGAACTCCTGTACTTAATTTGCAATGCATCGAAGGACGTATGATCGTAGAAGCATTCACTAATATTTTGAAGCTGAGACTCAGCCCCCAACGTTTGTTAAACATGTTGAAATGCATCTTGAATTATGTAGTGTAGACGACTGGATAAGCAGAAATTTTTCAAAATTCAAAAGGAGCTCATTTGGGCAAAACATATTGCTAACTTAAAAGAAGGTTAATTATTTTTTCACTTGCGCTCAACACCTGCTCCACACATTTCAATTAAATTCGATATCGTATGTTGGTGTAACGAACGATCCATCAGAATCGTCTTCGACTCGTGGTGTCATGATGAACGAAGTCCCTCCACGTATTCCTGGACATTGATTGTGTCATCTATCCGCTTGCTCCTCTACGTCTGTGGTCTTATGTTCTTCCGAGAATTGCAGCTTCTTCTAGCGAGTCTTCTGCTCTCATTTTAGGGCCAAATTATCTTAATTTCAACTGCAGGACGATGATGGTAAAAAAAAAAGGTCGAGTGATTGGTGGCACGATAATAATTTTTCATTTCTATGGAATAGTAGTAAATATTGTCCAAGGTGTGCTAATATTAACTTAAATTGTGTCATAAATTTTAGAGACATCACACATTGTCCATAGTGGGAACAAGGAGAAGCAGAAACGTCAGTCAGGCTCTGAGAAACGCTCATACATTAACCTGCAGCAGGCGTAGACCAGCTGTCATATGGAAAAATCTGCATGGTCTTCGTAGAGGCAAGGTAAAGCTGCAGATGATATCATTGTCCCAATCGAAGAACTGAACCAGTACTTGACATTACCTACAGCCATAACTGAATCACAAACAAAACAGAGAGTATTTGACTACATCATGAGGATAAACGACGGTAGCCACGAAAAATTATATCTGAAGGGCGTTACTTGCCATACCGTCAAAAAGCCATCAAAAATGTTCAAATGTATATGAATTCCTAAGGCACCATACTGCTGAGGTCATCGGTCTTTAGACTTACACATTACGTAAATTAACTTAAACTAACTTATGCTAAGAACAACACACACACCCATGCCCGAGGGAGGACTCGAACTTCCGGCGGAAGGGGCCGCACAATCCGTGACATGGTGCCTCAAACCGCGCGGCCGCTCCGCGCGGCTCAAAAAGCCATCATGCGTATTAGATCAGCGTCTCCTGGACACGATGACATCCCAGTCCAGTTGATGAAGCTTATTATGCCCACTACGATCTACTATTACAGGTGTATTTAACTACTCATTAACCATAAGCATTTTCCCTGAGACCTGGAAAAAGTGACTTTAAGCCTCTACCTGAAGAGGACGTTCCTAGACTACCTTCTGACTACCAACGTATTTGCATTATTCCTGCACTGTCCACGGCCTTAGAACAGATATACAGTCCACGACCAGCAAACCAATTAGTGAACTACAAACTTAACAGCCTCAGTTCCTCGCTAAGAACAGTGGTTTGTCTCGTACGTGACGTCTCGCCAGCATTTCATCGTGTCCGGTACCATAACGTCATAATGGAGGCAGGTAGTATCAGGCGAGCTGCAGAGTTCGGTATTAGGTCCTATACTGTTTTCATTGTATAACAACGATGTGCAACCAGTTTTGTTCTGCTGCAAATACCACATGTATGCTGACGATATCCAGTTGTATCTAAGTGCAAAATCAATAAACTTTAAGACAGATATTGAGAATTTCGGTACTGACCTGTGTGCACTATCAAAATGGACACAGAATACGGAGTTAACGCTCAGTTCTTCCAAAACCCAAGATGTACTGTTTGGTCATTCTACGTTCATTATACTGAAACATCGGGAATGCCTACCACCTTTAATCCTAAACGGGACCAAAATCAACTTCTTTTCTTGAGCAAACAGTCTAGGAGTAATAACAGATGAAAGTATAAATTGGTTTGAGCACATAAGTGCAATGTACAAGAAGGCATCATCGTCTCTTCATCCCGTACAAAAATATAGAAAATTCTTCGCTATAGACCAGAAAAAGGAACTTGTATAAATGCTTATAATTCAAAATATTAATTGCAGTGACGCTGTCCTACAAGGCTTTTCTCAGGAAAGCTCCGAGTGCCTGGAAGCGGTTATGGACGCCTGTGTTCGCTACATCTGTGGCCTTCGACACTTTAATCATATTTCACCATCATATGTCAGTTATCCTGGCTGTGAGCAGACAAAAGCAGAGATTTCCACACACTGAGTCTCCCCTAATGTCTTAACAACGAACACTGTTCCTCATACCTATCCTCGATCTTAAGGCTCTTGTTTGAAAAACATGTCAGACACACCCGTTTCCATCAGAGCGAAATGATTTCTGTCCCACTTCATCATTCAGTCACTTTCTCGAAGTCATTTTAAGTGGCAGAAAACCGTCTGTGAAGTAACATCCCTCGTTACATCACTGAACTGAATATTTCCAGTTTCAATAGAAAGTTAATAACGTATCTACCGAAGCAACGATAATGTCTACCTTTGTCCCTGTACGAACTTGTTACCCCGTTGCATCCTTACTTGGTATCAGGTCTTCCTCATTTCCTAGTGCTCTTAGCTAGTGGAGCCTACTTAAATTTCCCTTCCCTAGAACTCGCTACAACCGAAAACATCAGTTTTGTACACCTACAAATACTTTTCATATCTGAGGCTATCATTATTATTATTACTATCAGCACTATCATTATTAGTGGCAGCAGCAGCAGCAGAAGTACTGCTAGTATTAAATGTATTAGTTCTTAATTTATTCACATTACCTCTACACAAGCTCAAATCACTTTTTTACTATTTGTCATATTAAAATTATTGTTAATTATTAGGTAAGTATGATATAAAAAATACTGTATGCGTGAACTCGTAGTCCGATATAAGAGAGGGGCTGATGGCCCTAATCACATCAGGGTAAATAAATAAATACATAAAGTAAAACGGAATTTTTAAGGCAGAATGAAAGTCTCGATGTTAACAATCCGACCGAAGAACTACATCTTCGTTGATTACACAGTCACTTATGAAAGAACTGCTTGCGATTATTCCTTATTTTCAAGAATTTTTGTTAATCATCAGCCTCACGTTTACCTGTGACAAACTATGTACGCCAACTTTTAACGAAAGAATCTGCAGCAAACTGAGTAACCGCGACTTCATATGTCTAGAATGGCAGGTTGAAACTACAGGAAGCTTGTATCGGGTTCACCTGGTTCCAACCGGGGTCGCTTCACATACGATTCCAGCGATTATTACCGTGCAGTTTCGCTCGCTGACAGACAATACGGCTCATTACGTGAAAAGCTCATCGTTACGTTGTGCTGGATTACGCACGCTTGACTGCAATCTCGACTCCATTGTACGTATGCAATACTGCTTATTATCAGGTATCTCATAATGACGCAGTGTTCCTATAACACTCCATGAAGGCGCACAAAACAAAGTTTACAAAATCACGACGTTCCTACACAAATTAGCTTAGCAGCGTGTTGAACGAACAATGAATATATTTTTTTCCAAACGAGCGAGTGTTAATTTTAAATCTCGATGATGAAGGAGGGGTGGTAATAAGTTCGACAATCTAATAATTGCAATTTCGATTTAAGCTGTTTCAAATGCATGAAATCTTCAGTGAATATAGGAGTATATCCGTTTCAAAGTTATACATAAGAGAAAGCTAAAAATTATCGAAAGTACGTAAAGTACTTACTGAAGCAAAAACACTAGAATCATCAACAAATCTTCACGAAAGTTGGTATTAAATTTTCATTTACGTACCGAGTGAGCTGACGAAATGGCGGACTCACAGGGCTCTTATTACAGTAGAACTCTACGTCGAAAGAACGTTAAATCTGAATTTTCCTTCCTGACCACCGTCTTTCATGCATTTGGCAGTGATCCTAACAACATTAAGGGGGCTTTTATGAGGATGCAATTGTTTATTTTTATAAGGGAGGAAATGTTTATAATAAGAACGAATAAATCGTTTCTTTTATTTCACTTCTCTATAGATATGACTTTCTTTCTAAACTCAAAATCTATTTGAGTAATAGCCAACGAGTGGTGGTGGTCAATGGATACGATTGGTACGGCAGAACCATCGCACAGAGGATGTCAGATGGGGATAATTTTTTCATCTGACAGAGTTGAAAGTACAAGGGTTCCGTAATTCGAAAAGAAGTTGCCTACTTTCGCTGACAAATGAAACTTTCTCTCCTACTTTTTCTCCAACATTGCGGACTTTACAGCAGTTTCCATGTTAGCACTCCTTAACAACTGCAGAGAAATGTGGTCAGGGTTCTAGGAGGAGAGGAGCTAGGAGAATTGAATCTGCGAGAGGGAGGAGAGGGGAGGGATTACTGTGGGTCCTGCGTAGATACCTCAGGTGGTAGGGGCTTTGCCCGCGAAGTTAAGGTTCTGAATTCGAATCCCAATCCCACTCATACTCTTAATTTGCTACAAAGTTTCAACATAAATTACACTCCGATTCAGAGTATAAGATCCTTTCTGCATTAAGTGGTAATTAGTAATTCCAACTGCTGTGTTTCTTCACTTGTGTGAATGTGCTTAGTCTCTCATAATAGCCGGCCGGAGTGGCCGAGCGGTTCTAGGCACTACAGTCTGGAGCCCCGCGACCGCTACGGTCGCAGGTTCGAATCCTGCCTCGGGCATGGATGTGTGTATTGTCCTTAGGTTAGTTAGATTTAAGTAGTTCTAAGTTCTAGGGGACTGATGACCTCATCAGTTAAGTCCCATAGTGCTCAGAGTCATTTGAATTTTTTTTTTTACCATAATAGAGACATAGTCCATCTACCGAAAAATATCATTTTTCCTCACCCACAATGGCTCATCTACACGTTTTGAAGGCATGTTTATGCTACCATAGATTTTTCCTAGTTGAAAAAAATATATATTGACAGTTTTTTGAAAGTACTATTGAACTGAAAATAACTTAAGTAGTGATTCATTCCATTACACTGAGAGCTACAATTTCTGATCGACTTTTTTACCGTTTATAATGGTGATAAAAAACTCTATGATGACAGTATACCGCCTGTTGAAAATGATAAAAAGAAACTGTGGATTGTATCCCTTCTCTATGCTTCAGCTGCAGCTCCTTAGAAAGTTAGCAGACATTCTTAGGACAGGTATCCCAGAAGGTGGCCAAAACATTTAAGTACTAAAAGTATGAAACATATTATGCAAGAAAAATCACCGTCCAGTACATTTTAAACAGCAGGAATGTAAAATCTGGTGTCTTGACAGGGGTAAGTTATATTTCGGTCAATCAGGCAGTCATAGCAGCTAGATGATGGGATCATAAGTACAACTGCTGCTTGTAGCTGTCTGAGTGTACGTTTGCTGGCTACATACAGAGTATCAATCTCTACCAGAAAGTGTCCATCACAGCATTTGGCAAAGAAAGAACGAAACACAACTTTGTTGGAAGCCATTAATATATATATATATATATATATATATATATATATATATATATATATATATATATATATATATTCCACACTGTCTGTCCCATCCTACTCACCCATTCTGTTTTGTGTTTATTTTATTCTAATTTTCAATTTATCCTAAAGCGAATGGTCTATAAATATATCTGCTTTGCAATTAAGTGTACTTTATCATGTATATATAAACATAGAATCAATAAATTACCTACAGAATGCAGGAAATTTCCTTACTTAGAAATTTCGATTACGTTGGAATAAGACTGCGTTACTGAATTAGGTAATTTCCAAGAATGTTTACCTATTGAAGCCGCGGGCTCCAAACAATAGATATCAAACGTGCGATTTTAAATCGATCACGTGACTGTGGTGGCGGGCGTTATGAACATGTTTGTAGTGGTCACTACAGCAATGGCAAAAGAAGAGCGTTACTAAAATACTTGTTATTACAAAGGAAACGACTTACCTCACTCGTCGTCGATGTTGTTGTCATGAGAAAGTCCATTTGATGTGTATGCTACGGGTAGCATTCACTTTTTGTCGTAACCTGGGTAAACTCTGCCAATGTCGCGCAAAAATATGGGTAGAGTGTCACATGCGTTAATTTTTCCTTGCAACCGCAAGTTACGGCAATTGAGGTACTGAAACAAGTAGAAGTCGTCTCTTTCTCCTGGACGCCTTTCTCTTTTAATGGAAGATTTCACAGATTTCCACAGCCGCTCGATGTTCTGCGTGCGCAAAGTGGGGTCATCCGAAGACACGAACTCTACAGAGTGGTCGACGAACTCGTGCTTGAATCCTTCTGCTTTCAGTGTCTGGTAGTGCTGAAAACCGTCTGTAATGACTTTACTACCCGGCAGTATAAAGTGCTTTATCAAACCGACTAAAGTTACCTTGTCTCGGGACAACACACTCACAACAAAACACTTCCGTTCTATACCACCGAATACCCAAATATGTTTGATTTCATGCTTTTAAGGTCGTCCCCTCTGGTTATTCTTCCTGCTATGTGCGATCCGTCCACTTTATCAACTTTACTTGGTCCACCGAACAGTACGCCGTCACTCGTTACTGTTACATAACACACTCCTCTGCAAAACCCGAAATAGTCGCACACGATATTAATAGGTAAGTCAGTTTCTGATGATGTTGTTTGCAGGGTGTAGCCCCTAATCTAGCAAGATATAAGAATTATGGTAGTCTGGATGGATAGCCGGCCGAAGTGGCGCTGCAGTCTGGAACCGCGAGACCGCTACGGTCGCAGGTTCGAATCCTGCCTCGGGCATGGATGTTTGTGATGTCCTTCGGTTAGTTAGGTTTAACTAGTTCTAAGTTCTAGGGGACTAATGACCTCAGCAGTTGAGTCCCATAGTGCTCAGCGCCATTTGAACCATTTGATGGATAATTTGGAATAGTCAAATCATGTATTCTTCATGATAGTCGTTCGTTTTCCACACAATGAAATTGTAACGGTATTTCAGTATCAGAACTCTTCTTACGAAGTTTTATACACTTCGCCACACCACAGTCTACACAGTCTCTCCTTCCGTTGTCCAGTATTAGTCCATATTTGCGACAAAAAGTCAAACAATGTTCTACATTGCATAAGCAAGCAATTATAGAAACTCACAAATAATTTATCATAAAGCCCGCCACCACAGTCGCTTGATCGATTTACGATCGCACGTTCGTTTACTATCGTCTGGAGCACGCGGCTTCGATAGGCAATCATTCTTGGAAATTACCTTGAATTACATGTACAACAAACAAACATAAGCAATAGGAAATGTAAGTCACACAAAATACAAGGATATGTCAGCAGAAACATTTTGAGTTTCAAATTCAAAATTTGGGGTCTGTCGTTTAAAGCACTTTGCTCTTGTGAGAGCCAGTCACTCTACTGAGAGTTCCCGTTTATTAGTTACAGCCGTGTAAACTCTATGAAAATGATAAGTATTTTTCCAGGTGTTCACAAGTAAGTTACCTTAATGGTGCAGTTACGACCGTATGGAATACATCAGGTCGTATAGTTCATGACGTGTTTGTGGGAAGACTGTTCGACACAGAGGAAAAACAGAACATCACAGCAGCCTGAAACCTGAGCTGAGTTTAAGAGGATTGTTCTGCATGCTATTGGCCAGCTAAATGTTTCCCCTTTGGGGTTGATTTCCTGCAGTTTTTCTCCTCTTGTGCTAGCACTGACTTAAATTCTTCGATATGCGTTTGAAGAAACATTACCGCCTCAAATCTGAGCTATCAGTCTTATAGTACCTACGAATTTTATAATGGCAGTCGTTCCTCTCTTAAGTCCCATAGACGATCAGTACCGATCTACAATGACGAGAACAATTGTGCATGTTTGCTGATTCTTCCATAATTTTAAACGAAGAGCACAAAGTTGCAGATATCCTACAGTAGAACAGGTAGTATTTTGTAATTCACATGACAACAAATTTTAAATTTAAAGACAAATTCTGCATGATGATAATTTTGTTCGGTAACAGAATTTATGATAGATTTTAAAAGTAGAGCAATAATGAATCCAAGCAAATTAGCATAAGACCAATCCACATAAGTACAAAAATTCGCCTTCGTGCACTTAACAAATTCGAGCGATTATGTATTGTTATATTATGGAATAATTTATCACCGATGTCGGGTAAATAGATGTACCACTTTCTGCCAAACAGACTTACAAAAGATGTCACTCGTGATGGAACGCTATGATAGTTCTTTGTTTACAAATAACATTCCCATCGTGCTTCCACGAAGCAAAGCAAAAAAAAATTGTTAATTTTTAGTGATAAATTATTCCATAATGCACGAATACACTCTCGCTCCAAATTTTTAAGTGCAAGAAGGCGAATTTTTGTACTTATGTGGATTGGTCCTATGCTAATTTTCCTCTATTCATTGTTGCTCTACTTTTAAAATATGCCATAAATTCTGTTACCGAAGAAAATTATCATCATGCAGATTTTGTCTTTAAAGTTTTAATTTGTTGTCATGCGAATTACAGAATAGTACCTGTTCTACTGTAGAACATCTAAAATTTTGTGCTCCTCGTTTAAAATTATGGAAGAATCCGCAAACGTGCACAATTATTCTTGTCATTGTAGATCGGTGCCGGTCGTCTATGGGACTTAAGAGAGGAACCACTGCCATTATAAAATTCGTAGGTGCTATAAGACTGATAGCTCAGATTTGAGGCGGTAATATTTCTTCAAACACATAGCGAAGAATTTAAGTTAGTGCTAGCACAAGAGGGGAAAACTGCAGGAAATCAACCCCAAAGGAGAAAAATTTAGGCTGCCAATGCCATGCAGAACAACCTGCCTAAACTCAGTTCAGACGGCAGGCTGCTATGATGTTATATTTTTTCTCTGTGACGAACACTCTTCCCACAAACACGTCATAAACTGTACGACCTGATGTATTCTATACGGTCGTAACTGCACTATTAAGGTAACTTTGCTTGTAAACACCTGGAAAAATACTTATCATTTACATAGAGTTTACACGGCTCTAACTAATAAACGGGAACTCTCAGTAGGATGAAAATTGTAAGGCAATGTGAGTGATTCTTGCTGAACGTTTTGATAGACAGATTACCACATTAATTCACCAGTTGATTTTATAACAATTTTTTGGCACAAATCAGTGAATTACACTTTTATATGCTGATGCACACTTAGAATCTATGCGCTGACTATCATATTTAGATGCTTGAAATATTAAGTACACATTAACAATATATATCTCTAAAAAGAAGACTCCAGTCATGTCTTTTTAGCTACAAGTTTTTATTCTAGAAATACACTGATAAGCCAAAAAATTGTGACCACTGCCCACAGCGACGTTGCGGGCATGTGATGCGGTAACGTAAGTATGTGTATGCGCAGCAGACGTGGGCGGGGGATCACCCTAGCGAAGACATGGACTGCAAATAGGGAAATCCATTGAGATAAGCGACTTTGACAAAGGGCAGATTATTTCTACACAGAGCCTGTGAACGAGTATCTCGAAATCGGCTAAGCTGCTCTGTAAGGTAGGATAGATGGTGATCTGTCGCATCTCTGCCGAAAGAGCTCAATGCTGGTGCACGCACCAAGTGTTTTGGAGTACACCATTCATCGTACACTGTTGAATTTGGAGCTGCACAGTTGATCACCCCTACGTGTTCACATGTTGACGCAATGAGGTCGTCAGTTACGATTGCAGTGGGCACAGAACCATCGGGATTCGACCGTCGATCAATGGAAACGTGGCGGCTCTTTGGGTGAATCACATTTTTGCATCACTAAGTCGATGGCCGTCTCCATCAGCACCGTTATCGATGTTGTGTTGGCAGAAGAGCCAACACCGTGTTACTAGAGGAGGCGGAATGCACGCGTTTTAGCTCACGCAGGCTGGCGTGAGGAGGCATGAACTATACTGACGTGAGGTCTGGAACATGACAAGGAATGAGTATTCAGAAAGCGGACGTAATTAGTTTCATACTTAACTTTAATCCATTAATGATGAACGTCGCTCTTGACGGTACATGATTCACAATATTATCTATTCAGATTATAGTAACTGAATATGGGGCCTTGCTAGGTCGTAGAAAATGACGTAGCTGAAGGCTATGCTAAACTGTCGTCTCTGCAAATGAGAGCGTATGTAGTCAGTGAACCATCGCTAGCAAAGTCGGCTGTACAACTGGGGCGAGTGCTAGGGAGTCTCTCTAGACTAGACCTGCCGTTTGGCGGCGCTCGATCTGCAATCACTGATAGTGGCGACACGCGGGTCCGACGTATACTAACGGATCGCGGCCGATTTAAAGGCTACCACCTAGCAATGATGATGATGTTTGGTTTGTGGGGCGCTCAACTGCGTGGTTATCAGCGCCCGTACAATTTCCCAACCTTTGCTCAGTCCAATTTCGCCACTTTCCTGGATGATGATGAAATGATAAGGACAACACAAACACCCAGTCATCTCGAGGCAGGTGAAAATCCCTGACCCCGCCGGGAATCGAACCCGGGACCCCGTGCTCGGGAAGCGAGAACGCTACCGCGAGACCACGAGCGGCGGACACCACCACCTAGCAAGTCTGATGTCTGGCGGTGACACCACAATGGAGGTGAACGGCGGCTCGAAACGTGGTGCGCTCTACGGATGCAGGCTGGTGGGAGCAGTATTATGGTATGGAAGACATTCTCCTGTACTTGCGTGGGACCTGCGGTAGTAACTGATGGCACGCTGACAGCTGCCAACACCTGCATATCTGCATGGTTGATGTTTTCTCCGACGGCTATGTCATCTTTCAGCAATATAATTTGTCCGTGTCTTGGAGCGAGAACCATGCTGCAGTGGGTGGAGGAGCATTGTAGTGAACTCACGTTGATGTCTCGGCGTCCAAATTCGCCTGATGTAAATCCCGTGGAATCCATCTGGGTCACTATCGTGTGCCATCACCGCTTACGCAAATCAACGGCCCGTTATTTAAGCGAATTACATGACCTGTGCGGTGACACCTAATGCCACATACCTCCACAAACGTAACAACAAAATGTCGAATTCCTGATATGGAGAATCAGCGATGTATTTCGTTCCAAAGACGGAAAAACAAGCTTTGAAGCAGGTTATCATAATGTTTTGGCTCATCAATGTACATATCAGAGTCTTATCGTTCCACGAATCTGTAGGTCACTTCGAGAAATTCTTTTCAATCACCATTTTATGACTGAGAGATGGCCTTTAAAAGAAATCTAAAGCATCTCTCACTAATTCAAGAGTCAGTCAGAATAGGACGCTCTGTTTGCTGTCCCATTAAGATAATAAATTTTTGCACTACACAGAGTTTACATCACGCAGGCCTCGTGTTAGACAAATTTTCAGCACTTGGTGTCATAATGTACTAATTTACAGGTTATAACAACAAGGATTTCCGCGATACATCAAATATATACTAGCAATAAGTCTCAAGCGTAGAACTACATGTTTTTGATGATATCATGGTGCACTGTTCTGTCATGTGCGCTAAATAATGTACAAACAGTTAACATTAACTTATGTTACAGATGATATTAGTATCCATGCCTTTAAGCTTATAACTGTAAAATGCCAAAGCCAACAAAACACCAATTTAAGCTATAAACTTAGGTTTAAAACATAGTTACGGAATGTTTAAATAATCAGGGAAGCGAAATAGCTAGGTGAAGTTAATGATAGCTTACGTCGTAGAAAAAGTTGCTAATGCACTGCTAAGTCAACAACAGAATTAAATTACAATTTCATCTACAGGCATTACATAATGTCACTCACAGAATATGATTCATTAACATGAATAGGCGCTAATAAATAAACAGATGAAGTTCCAGCCACTGATCAGATTATACTTCGAACAGCTCGAAGATGTTTACTCAAATAGACAATGACTTATTGCATGTTCTGAATGGAAATATCATGCTAAAATAACGACACCAGAATCTCGTGTCAAGATACGGATAACGCATAAAAGAAATAAGATTAGTAACGATCCTCTCTCTTAACTCGAGATTTTTTGATAGTACTGAGGATCGACGGGTGTGGTGGGCACTAGCCTGACACTGGACTCAAGAATTTTCCACGTAGTATTTGCCAGAATGTTACTTGGGGTTCTAAAGTGCAAAAAGATTTTCAAGATTTTGCGGTGGCGGCCAGTGTAGCATAGGAGAAAAGAACATAGTTAAGCTTCCTTCTTTTAGATGTGAGTACAAGTAACTAGCTTTCACCAGTTCCAGCAAGATAAGAAAATGTGCAGTGGCCTTTTCACGCTGGTGATTGGTGGGCGGAAGTCCCTGTGGAAGTTGAGAGGACACATTTTATGAGAGGAAGTGTAGACATGGAAGATAAGGTTTTTGCTCCGATTGCGACGAAGCCATTTGGAACAGAGTAATCTTGAGGAAGTTTTGTAGCGAGGTACGAATATATTCTGGGGGCATCTTTGGAGAAGATTTAGACTAGAGAATAATAAGATTCTTATCAACGTAGGAGGCGCCTGGGGGAGAAAAGAACTACTAGCGTAGTATACTCGTTAAGTCTACAAGGACGATGGAGCGAGAAATAGACTACAATAATACCAAGATTGTTGTGATTTCCTTGTTGCATATTGATTATGTGGATTGATGCTATTAAACTAACGCGTTCGTATTCGATATCTCATTCGCTCTCGTCTAGTTTTCTCAAACTCCTGCCTGAACTTCCCAGGAAATTATTGTGAGTCAGATTCCTTGGATATGAACCACCTCGTGAGATAATGGCTGAGGCCACGAAATTCCGAACGCACGCCCTACTCGCTGGTAATCCTTCTTTCAGTATGAAAGATAATTTGCTATTCAGGACATGTTACTATAGCGACAGTCACCGATATGCGACGTCGTGCACTGGGGCGCCCATAGCTAGTAGCGCCGAGACTATGATGTCCTAGTAGTCAAAGTGAAGTGTTAATCAGTGTTTGGTTCTTACAGTTACACAGTATAAACTGTCGTAAATGTCATCACTATTTCATTCTGCTGTTACGTTTATTTTTAAAACATTCATGCAGCTAAGGAGACACGTCTGTCAAAGGTTTTACGTGTTTGAACTGTTAGTCGAGGCTAAACGTACAGCACTCTAAGAGTGACGCTATCGCATCACAGTACGGCGTTTGACTGTTGTTTGAAACTGGGAGCAGAGGTAATATATTACGAAGCTGACAGAAATATACATTAAAAAAATTGGGAGAGAGAGAGAGAAAGAGAGAGAGAGAGAGAGAGAGGGAGAGAGATGCACCATGAAAGAATAATGCAAACTGGTCACAAATTCACAAATTGATATTCATACAGGTATCGACAGAAAATATAATATTGTAAACTTTGGTGGACGATGGATGAATGGATGAATGTGTGACGTTGAGCGCAGTTTCACCGTGCAGCTGGCAAGGATAGTAAGCGGGGGACATGTGGATACCTGGGCATAAAGTATTTGCGAATTTCAATTCGTAAACTAAGCTGGACAGTAGCTATTCCTCGCCGACATGTTGTTGATCAATATTCGAAAATGTCAGCATTTTAAAGATGTGTAGGTGGGCTCAAAGAAACCAGTTGATCGACGAACCGCTCAACACTTGAATAGGAGCGATGCCACTAGTCGAGGAAATTGGCAGCAGTGGGTGAACCGTGGCCGAAAACAGCGACAAGGTGGGAGTGATCGACCTAGAGAGAGGACAGATCGAAAAGACCGAGTAATAGTCAGAGAGCCCCGGATTCATCACTGTCATAGATCCGACTTGCAACTGGTGCTTCCGTGGCCAAAAGGACCATTAATAGGCGGCTCACAGATAAAGACCTGAGATCACGGCTCCTCTTACACTGACTACTGTTATCTCTGTACGCCAACAAGCCCGTTGGCACTGGTGTCGGCCACATTCTGCCTGGAATCTCACTGAATGGAGAAGAATTGTTTTCATTGATGACTCCCGCTTCGAACTGAGCTCCGAAGACCAGTGAAGACGTGTCTGGAGACACCGCAGACAGCGGTAGGGTACCAACCTGACTGTCGCACACCATGCGGCCCGACAGTCGGGAGTAGTGGTCTAGGATGCCATTTCATTTTATATCAGGACCCCTTTGGTTGTCATCCGCGGCACCCCTATAGCACAGCGCTACGTCAGCGATATTCTACGCTCCAGTTTGTCGCCCTTCGTGGCCAGTCATCCTGGGCTTACATTTCAACAAGATAAGGCCCACCCGCACACGCCAAGAATTTCTACTGTTTATCTTCTTGCTTGTCAAATCTGACCTTAGCCAGCAAAGTCACCGGATCTCTCCCGAATTCAGAACATTTGGAGCATTATGGGCAGGGCCCTCCAACCAGCTCGAGATTGTGACGATCTAACGCACCGGTGTATGTTGATATCCCTCAGGAGAACATCCAACAACTCTGTCATTCAATCTCAGGACGAAGAACTGCTTGCATGAGGGCCACAAGTATACCAAGGTGCTACTGACTTGCTCAATCTGTGAAGCTCTTTCCCTTGAATAAATCTTCTAGTTTTCGGAAATTGTAATAATCTGTTTGACAGTCCATGTACATTACATCTACCGTTATCCGTCCCATTCGAATAATTTCTTCGGGTGCACCGCTTTTTTTATTTATTTTTTTAGAGTGTAATTGTCTGTCTTTCCTCGTTCTTATAACGAATTAAACAAAAGTAGATCAAACAAATGTAAAGGTTATATTAGTAACCTGCACCGTCAAAATTATCAGACGAATGAATTAGCACATATTAGTATACTCTAACATTCTGCGTGGTGTCTGTCGTTCTATGTCGTGTCTCCCTACCACTTTCGCGCAACGACGCTCTGAGCGTGTTTTTTAGGGAATTGACTAGTTTGAACCTGGGACCTATTGCTGGTAAGGACACGCCAGACCACACATGACATGTAGAGTTCAGAAGAGTTCAGTGAGACTAGCGATGATATATCTTAATACTAACTAAATTTAGTGGAAGGGGTTCAAGGCTTTCCTATTTTTAGTTAGCTGGTAAAATAACGTCGAAGAAGCAGTTAAGTTTACCATTAGAAATTTTATTCTGCTCACAAAACATTGTTTATAAATTGTACTATTGATAACAGGAAATGTTTTAATACAGGATGATAAAAACCAACTGTGTTCAACAAAAATGTGAACGAATATTCTCTGAATAGGTTTCCAAGTTCTACAATGGATCGAAGGATGACCTATGCCATATCACATCTACAATCTAGGTTTAAATTAAGTTTCACAAAAGAGAAAACTATCAAAATGGTCTACAGTGACCCTCAATTATCTTTAATTACTCATCTAACTTGTCGTAAATTACAGTGGCTGATGTGGCTTCTCAATAATTATATAACAGACAAATCATCGCATTTCAGATTTTAACTTACGTAGCAAATGTGAATAACATGAGATTTAATTGACGATCGACATTAGTATTACGTAAAAAGGGGATGTAACGGATGAGACTTCTGCAGTTCTGAGTGAAGCCTTATGCGCTCAAAAATGCGGCATCGCGTGCATTCATTACCTTGTCGGTGTTCGTCAGGGGGCGGCGGCCGGCGCAGCTCCATACAGCTCGCTGTCTAGGAAGCAGCTGTCCCCTAACTTCTCCTTACTACAATTTACCGAAGTTGGTAAATCTGGCTGTGTTTTCATCTGACCAATCAGGGGCTCACTGTCAACCTTAAGCTCCGCCTAAAAAATTCTGTCTATCCAATGAGAAACGTTATACTTTTCGTGGTGGGGCAATGTTTTTAACGTTTGCAACGTAACAGAGACGCGAAAAAGTCTCACGCTAAAACTTGCGGCTGGTGTGGCCCTTTTAGTGTTATCGTAAGATATATACTGTTCTTCTAGAGGGCTCTAGCGTTTAACATGGGCTGGGGGGAGGTCCTGCTGGTTAGCTGGCGACGTGGGTGTCCGTCCCTTATCGCAGGGCCTTCTAGCTCAACACGGTTCTGCTCTCGGCTTCTGTTCTCGTTTCTCCCCTCGGAACTGCGTCTGTCTCACGGTGGGAAGGTATGACATGCATTTAGGCATTCTTGTGTTAGTCTGTGGTATTCCATTTGCTCACTCGTTACTCGTATTACTTTGGTTAATTTAATGTCACGATTTATTCGGAGCTATGTGACATACTACTGGATTTGCTTATCATGACAGGGTTTTGGTTCAAATGGTTCAAATGGTTCTGAGCACTATGCGACTTAACTTCTGAGGTCATCAGTCGCCTAGAACTTAGAACTAATTAAACCTAACTAACCTAAGGACATCACACACATCCATGCCCGAGGCAGGATTCGAACCTGCGACCGTAGCGGTCACGCGGTTCCAGACTGAAGCGTCGAAACCGCACGGCCACACCGGCCGGCTGTCAGGGTTTTCATGGAAGGTGTTGGATTTGCCTGTCACCTTACAATACATATCATGCACTCTGCTATAACTCGGTTTTTAAAGGCCCCAACAGAGCGAGATGGAGCAGTGGTTAGCACACTTGACTCAGATGAGGGGCGATGGCGGTTCAAATCCCCGTCTGGCTGTCGAGGCTTAGGTTTTCTGTGATTTCCCTAAATCTTTCCAAATAAATTCCGGGTCAGTACCTATGAATAGTGCACTGCCCATTTCTTTCCCCACCCTTCCGTAATCTAAGCTTGTGCTCCGTCTCTACTGCCCGCGCTGTCGGCGAAACATTAAAATCCAACCTTCCTTCCTTCCTCCCTTCGAACAATCCAAGACATACACTTCGATCTCTTCAGAGAACTTGTAAGCAGACGTTCAGTTGTGTTTAGTATCAACACATGGAATATCATTTGCAAGCGAACCCGAATGTGGTGTTTAGTATTTATTAACAGATGGAAAAGTCAGCATAAACTTTTCTGTGTTAACTTCTGTTTTCATTTACTTCGTTAGCCTGAACAGCACGCATCTCGAGGTCGTGCGGTAGCGTTCTCGCTTCCCACGCCCTGGTTCCCGGGTTCGATTCCCGGCGGGGTTAGGGATTTTCTCTGCCTCGTGATGGCTGAGTGTTGTGTGCTGTCCTTAGGTTAGTTAGGTTCAAGTAGTTCTAAGTTCTAGGGGACTGATGACCATAGATGTTAAGTCCCATAGTGCTCAGAGCCATTTGAACCATTTTTGAGCCTTAACGCCTATTTCAAGGGACATAAATTACAGGCAGACATTGATTAACTTTTGAAAGATATTGAGGAAACTATTACTTTATTTTTAATGATTTACGGAAATATAAAACAACAACGAATTATATCCTAAAAGTGTGAACGTACATTAAATGTATGTGTTTTAGGTTTATTTATTTCGCTCGGTAATATTATTTTGTGATAAGAGAGGTGGCATATCCAGTGCCAGTGTACTGAATGGCGATCTACTGCACAGTAATTTATACTAAATTCACTGACACACTGTAAAAGATTCATCTTTGGCGTTAGTTCTGGATGGACCGTAGTCATTGTGTTGTGCCATCTATGTCTCTTCCTAATAAGTATTTCGAAATTACTCGATAAGAAGCGTTAGGAGACGTTGAATAAAAAGTATCGAATTAATTTATAAATCAATACAAGTACAGCATGTTACTAGAGAACAGGAGTTATATCACTGTGTTTGTATGACTTGCCTTTAACTTAATAGCAACACATTACATCACTCCGTCACTAATTTGTGTTTTCACGTAAAGGAATGAGGTATGCGTATAGCAGATAGCTGAAGCTCTAATCATAAGGCAAGTTACTTCGTTTCTTGCTGTGTGATGAAACGGAATAGACGCTGCTCCGGGTGCGACTGTCTGTGACCTTCGCTCTTGAGGTCGTACAGAAACCGCACCATTCCTGTGATTTTCAACCTTCCTGGAAGCTCCAGTGGCGTAGTACAGCCATTAACCCCAAGCCCTCTGAAAAAATTCTCATTTTTGTTCACATCCTGAGATTCATGCTGGATGCTTTGAATTGACCATAAGCACTGAATAAATTAGACCAGCATCGCTTTTTACCCTTCATTTTGGAGTTTCAGGTATCACAGTTGTTGTCTGACATCGCTCAGGATTGTTAACCCAAATACTGACGTAAGTTTCTTGTCTGATGTATGGATGTATGGCTTATACTGTTGTGTGTGTGTGTGTGTGTGTGTGTTTGTGTGTGTGTGTGTGTGTGTGTGTAGCATCAAGAGAAAGACGATAATAATTTTTCAGTTAGATGTGATATTAACTAAAATAAGGTTTGTTTATAAATGTTTTTTAAACATTTAGTGTACGTTCTTTTCATGTTGTGTCCTATTTCGTTACTGTTTTTGTTACCGTGGTAGGTCATGAACAGGATAAGATTGGCGTAAGGAAACAGGCGTGATCGTTTTGAAGTAACAGTTCTGACACTTGCCTGCAGCGACGCAAGAAAAAGAAAAAACTTGAATACGCGTTGTCAGTCGGGGCTCTGAATTCCGTTCCTTCCAAACACGAGGCCATTGTGATAACTAATGTGGCAAAATCAAATGGCTCTGAGCACTATGGGACTTAACATCTATGGTCATCAGTCCCCTAGAACTTAGAACTACTTAAACCTAACTAACCTAAGGACAGCACACAACACCCAGCCATCACGAGGCAGAGAAAATCCCTGACCCCACCGGGAATCGAACCCGGGAACCCGGGCGTGGGAAGCGAGAACGCTACCGCACGACCACGAGATGCGGGCACTAATGTGGCAGCTCGCTTGACTGGTTGTCCTAGGACAGGTGCGTTAGTCCCTTCTCTGACTCCAAGTTCGATTAGAACATGTGGCTTTGAACTTTATATCGATTTTTGTGTGCTTTGAGATTTTATCAGCCGGCCGGTGTGGCCGTGCGGTTGTAGGCGCTTCAGTCTGGGACCGCGTGACCGCTACGATCGCAGGTTCGAATCCTACCTCGGGCATGGATGTGTGTGATGTCCTTAGGTTAGTTAGGTTTAAGTAGTTCTAAGTTCTAGGGGACTGATGACCTCAGAAGTTAAGTCCCATAGTTCTCAGGGCCATTTGAAGATTTTATCATTCAGTTCCATGTCAGTCTCATTTATTTAATTGATTTATCCATTTCAATCTCCAGTTATTAATGACTCGTCACTAACAACCACGACACTGTGGGCTTCCGAGTGTCAGACTTCAAGGTACGAGCAGCGCTAATATCAACAGCAACAGAAATAATTCATCAGAGGGCTTCGCCGTTGCCTCAGCGTTAAACACCAGAGCTCGCTCAGGGCAGTAACGCAGGGTATTATGTACTTCCTCACCGTGACTTCTGAGGTATGCAGAGTCACTCTGGTTTTACTCGGGATGACGACGATTCAAACCTGCGTCCGGCCATCCTGATTTAGGATTGTCGTGATTTCCATAAATCGCTTCAGGCAGATGCCAGGACGGTTCCCGACTTCCTTCCCCATCCTTCCTTAATCTGATGGGATCGATGACCTCTCTGTTTGGTCCCCTCCCCCAAATTCAACCAACCAACCTGGTTTGACAACAGCGATTTCTGGATGTCCTTGGAAAACAAGGTGATTTTATTCGCGTCGTTCACTGAAAAACCACCTTGACCTTTCGGAGCATCATGTTGCTTCCTTAAATGCTGCGTTTGGCATTTTATGATGTCTCTGAAAAAAAAAATTGTTCAAATTTGTGTGAACTCCTAAGGGACCAAACCGCTGAGGTCATCGGTCCCTAGTCTTACACACTACTTAAACTAACTTCGCTAAAGACAACACTCACACTCATGCCCGAGGGAGGACTCGAACCTCCGGCGTGAGGGGCCGCACGATTAGTGACATGGGATGTCTCTGAGAGAATACTATAAGGACACCTGGTAGTAATTCTATCGCCATGTAAGTAATCGTGTGACTTGGATTGCGATTTTCCGAAAACAGAATTTTCTTTTTCACATCAGCTGTCTTGTAGATCATTCGCATTTGCCATAAGAACGACTTGCAGCCACCTGCTGAATCATCCATCGTACAGATGTCGTACACCTTAATTTACATTCAGTAAGCTACAGCACATACTAATAGGTTGTTATTCCATTAACTGTTGCTATGCGAGGGGAATAAATGCCTGTACACTGCCGCGTCTACCATAAATTTTGTAATTTTACCACCATTATTACTGCCGGCCGTTGTGGCGGAGCGGTTCTAGGCGCTTCAGTCTGGAACCGCGTGACCGCTACGGTCGCAGGTCCGAATCCTGTCTCGGGCATGGATGTATGTGATGTCCTTAGGATAGTTAGGTTTAAGTAGTTCTAAGTTCTAGGGGACGATGACCTCAGATGTTAAATCCAATAGTGCTTAGAGCCATTTGAACCAGTTTTGAAACATCATTATTACCACCACAGAGGTAATGGGAGTAATAAGACCTTTAACTGGCCTCTGAAGACATGTTACCAAGTTTTAAAAAACAATTTATTTCACATCTTCAGATTTTTTATTTTGTCACTCAATGGAATTTATTGAAGTTTCTATAACGCTCCCACCGAGCGAAGTGGCGCAGTGGTTAGTTCACTGGACTCGCCGTCGGGAGGACGACGGGTCAAACCCGCGTCCGGCCGTCCTGATTTAGGTTTTCCTTGATTTCCTTGAATCGCTTAAGGCAAATGCCGGGATGGTTCCTTTGAAAAGACACGGCCGACTTCCATCCCCATCCTCCCCTAATCGGATGGGACCTATGACCTCGATGTTTGGTCCCCTCTCCCGAATCAACCAACCAACGACGCTGCCCTCCGTGACCTCAACTGTTCCTCTGACACACACGAACGGCAACTGAGATCGGATCGAGTTGGAAAGAGTGATGCGATTTAGTGTGTGTTTCATGCACTACCATCTCGGCTGTCGTGCTGACATTCGCTGTACTACCTGAAGAAGGCCGTGACACTGCGATACGAAAAAGTGTAGTTATTTATTTTAGCTGTGGAAAGCTGCAGTTGTAACCTGGAGAAATTATTCTTGATCAAAATGTTCAAATGTTCCAATGTGTGTGAAATCTTATGGGACTCAACTGCTAAGGTCATCAGTCCCTAAGCTTACACACTACTTAAACTAAATTATCGTAAGGACAAACACACAAAACCATGCCTGTGGGACGACTCGAACCTCCGCCGGGACCAGCCGCACAATATTCTTGATCGTTGGTGCTTTAAAGTGAATTGGGGTATCTTTATTACGTCTATAAGAATTTATTCAGTTCCTTACTTGAAGACGAGGCTGCATCCTTTTGCAGGCTGTTGTGAAATATGAGGAGATACTCCACCTCTGACGACCTCTTCTTACTGCGTAACGCACAGTGTGTAAATTCGTGAGAGAGAGGAGTGAGCCAGATCAGAATCGATTCTATACACTGGAGATTTCATGCAGTTAATGTGGTAGACGCTACCACCATAAATAATTTTAATTTGCGCACTCTTCTGAAGTGACTTATCTAGAGCCAGATGGTGGTCCCTCTGCATCATCAAATACGACTCCAACACCTTGTAAGTAGGCTGTTTAGGTTTTTATATTGGTAACGCCACGTAGCGCTCTGTATGAAAATCACTGGCTGTGCTGTGTGCAGTCTGTGGCTGGTTGGCATTGTTTTAATATTCGCTATCGTAGTGTTGGGCAGTTGGATGTGAACGGCGCGTAGCGTTGCGCAGTTGGAGGTGACCCGCCAGCAGTGGTGGATGTGGGGAGAGAGATGGTGGAGTTTTGAGAGCGGATGACCTGGACGTGTGTCCATCAGAGACAGTAAATTTTTAAGGGCGGATGTCATGAAATGATATATATATTATGACTTTTGAACACTATTAACGTAAATACATTGTTTTCTCTCTATAAAAATCTTTCATTTGCTAAGTATGCGTATCAGTAGTTAGTGCCTTCAGTAGTTAGAATCTTTTATTTAGCTGGCAGTATTGGCGCTCGCTGTATTGCAGTAGTTCGAGTAACGAAGATTTTTGTGAGGAAAGTGATTCATGAAAGGTATAGGTTATTGTTAGTCAGGGCCATTCTTTTGTAGAGATTATTGAAAGTCAGATTGCGTTACGCTAAAAATATTGTGTGTCAGTTTAATGTTGATCAGAAATGGTAAAGAGCGAAATGTCTGAGTACGTTCAGTTCTGCTCAGCTGTTTGAAAATCAAATAATGTAAGAGGTTTATCAGCACAGTAATTCATAAATTTTTCTAAGGGGATGTTTCAACCTGTCACCACCGATATGATTGGCCACGAGAGCAAGTGAAGCGATAAAAGTGTGATCTAGAACAGAGTCGGCTTCGTACGCACGCTGTTCTATTCGTCGATCTACCGTAATATGTATTTCATCTCGCCCCTATTTGCTTGAGCGTTATCTGCCGTTGCAGGTATCCACGGGCCAGTTAACCCACAGCAGCCGGCAGGAATCTCAGTCGCGCCTCCCACTTGTGTAGCGTTCCAAAAAGGAAAGGGAGAATGCACCTCGCACGAGCTGCGCTTAGAGCAGCACTTGGAGGGGTTCTAAGTACAGGATTTAACCTTACAGAAAGGCTCTTTCTTGTTGTGGATGGAGCCCGAGAACCACTCCACTCATCGAGAAAGTTCGCCACAATGTTAGGCGAAATATGTCGTTTTTATGCAGTTAGTGCCATACTTCGCGCAGATCATCGAGAGGAAAAGCTACGTTTTTGAAACCAAAGTAATTCCATTAGAAGAAAAAAAATCTTACTCAATCTGATCGCTAAACTAAACAGTTAAAGTAACAAAAACCACTTCACAAGTTGAAGTTCCAAATGTCAACAATTCTCCATAGACCCTCTCACACATGAGGTCGTTGTCCGTATAGCTGAAGATGGGATGTTCGTCATGACGAACTAAAGAATCCCACTACAGAGGGAGTCGAAGCCTCCGTGCAAGCATCTGAAGCGCTTAAACAGCGAAGTGGCGCAGTGCTAATGTGAGGTTACTTCTGAGTCATTAACATACCCCTGAGGATGTGAGGAACAGATGTACCGCGTGGCCTTACCAATAATCAACTCTCTCTCCGCAGAAAAAAATGGTTCAAATGGCTCTGGGACTTTACATCTGAGGTCCTCAGTCCTCTAGACTTAGAACTACTTAAACCTAACTAATCTAAGGACAGCACAGACATCCATTCCCGAGGCAGGATTCGAAGTTGCGACCGTAGTGGTCGCGCCGTTCCGGACTGAAGCGCATAGAACCGCTCGGCCACAACGGCCGGCTCTCCGCAGGATCACGTGAATTTAACTACACGTGCCGCGCAACGGATAACATAATGAATTTACTTTATTCAACGGTAGAGGGCCTAACGTACACTACTGTCCATTAAAATTGCTACACCACGAAGATGACGTGCTTCAGACGCGAAATTTAGCCGACAGGAAGAAGGTGCTGTGATATGCAAATGATTAGCTTTTCAGAGCATTCACACCTTGACGCTGGTGGCGACACATACAACGTGCTGACATGAGGAAAGTTTCCAACCGATTTCTCATACACAAACAGCAGTTGACCGGCGTTGCCTGGTGAAACGTTGTTGTGATGCCTCGTGTAAGAAGGAGAAATGCGTACCTTTGATAAAGGTCGGATTGAAGCCTATCGCGATTGCGGTTCATCGTATCGCGACATTGCTTCTCGCGTTGGTCGAGATCTAATGACTGTTAGCAGAATATGCAATCGGTGGGTTCAGGAGGGTAATACGGAACGCCGTGCTGGATCCCAACGGCCTCGTATCACTAGCAGTCGAGATGACAGGCATCTTATCCGCATGGCTGTAACGGATCGTGCAGCCACGTCTCGATCCCTGAGTCAACAGATGGGGACGTTTGCAAGACAACAACCATCTGCACGAACAGTTCGACGACGTTTGCAGCATCATGGACTATCAGCTCGGAGAACCTGGCTGCGGTTACCATTGACGCTGCATCACAGACAGGAGCGCCTGCGATGGTGTACTCAACGACGAACCTGGGTGCACGAATGACAAAACGTCATTTTTTCGGATGAATCCGGGTTCTCTTTACAGCATCATGATGGTCGCATCCGTGTTTGGCGACACAGCGGTGAACGCAGATTGGAAGCGTGTATTCGTCATCGCCATACTGGCGTATCACCCGGCGTGATGGTATGGGGTGCCATTGGTTACACGTCTCGGTCACCTCTTGTTCGCATTGACGGCACTTTGAACAGTGGACGTTACATTTCAGATGTGTTACGACCCGTGGCTCTACCCTTCGTTCGATCCCTGCGAAACCCTACATTTCAGCAGGATAAAACACGACCGCATGTTGCAGGTCCTGTATGGGCCTTTCTGGATACAGAAGATGTTCGACTGCTGTGCGGGCCAGCACATTCTCCAGATCTCTCACCAATTGAAAACGTGTGGTCAATGGTGGCCGAGCAACTGGCTCGTCACAATACGCCAGTCACTACTCTTGATGTACTGTGGTATCGTGTTGAAGCTGCATGGGCAGCTGTACCTGTACACGCCATCCAAGCTCTGTGTGACTCAATGCCCAGGCGTATCAAGGCCGTTATTACGGCCAGAGGTGGTTGTTCTGGGTATTGATTTCTCAGGATCTATGCATCCAAATTGCGTGAAAATGTAATCACATGTCAGTTCTAATATAATATATTTGTCCAATGAATACTCGTTTATCATCTGCATTTATTCTTGGTGTAGCAATTTTAATGGCCGGTAGTGTACATGAAACATGGGTGCTGCAACTCACAAGATGATAAAGTAGAGAGTATCATCAAACTACTGAATGAAGCAATGGTCACTATAAAACCCAGTGTTTTTACAATTTGCTGTGGTCTTCAGTTTAAATACATAAGGACATGAAATCATTACTTTCACTGAGTTAATTGAGATTAGTCTATTAAGGTCACACAAGATCCGGGGCGAGGGGCGACGAATAAGTTTGCGGAAGTTGCACAATGATTGCTGAATGTTAATTAGATATGGAAAGAAAGAACTACAGAAAGACACATACATGCACACCCTATCTTGGCTGAACACATATTGGGATAGAGGTTGCGAGTAAATGTACTTGAATTAGTAACGTAAAAGCCATGATGTCAATGTGATAACTCCACGTGCATCCTATCGATTGGTTTATGAACGCAGCAGCGGTTCACCTTACTTAACGTTACCACTGCCTGTGAGTGGCGGCTGTGGTGGCTGACTATTGTAAGTTATCTGGCATGCAACGAAGCTACACTCCATCAGAGCTCGGAATCGAAGTCCTTCTCTCAGACGAAGCGTCATCCGGTGAGTCTCGGTGAAAGTAAGTTCCAGAGAGAACTCCAAAAAAAGTGACACTACTGTTTAATTATGTTCAAACTAAATTTGGAATGGAGACTCTTGCGTTATTAGAACGAACCTGATGGTCAGAACTCTCAATATCACTGGTGCACAAAACTATGCACAAGTAATAATTCTGCTTTCTTACTTGGAGCGCTCTATGGGATTTACTTTCCTCCGAGACTCCCTGGATGATCCTTCGGCTGAGAAGGAATCTCATTGAGTACAGGTTGACCAAGAGTTGGCCGAGCAGGGGTGACAATCAGCATCCAGTCGTTAAGAGTGACCGTAACCAGGAGAGGGAGGATCACAGGTAAAAGTTCGGAACAGTATCTGGCGTGAGATCTGAACGCCGCCAAAGAAGTACGGTCTGTGTCGTGCCTTACATGACAGAATGCCATTGTATCGTGTTTCGGTGTGGGCAATCGACTGGCGCTGGAGAGATATGCCATGAGCAGACAATAAGAAATAGCAGTATCGCGGTGACATGCCCTCTGCAGGAAGCCTGTATTCTGGGAAACGCCAGACCTGAAGCAATACAAAGATAAAAAATCATGAAGTGATGTGCGACGAGAATCCATCCAGCATTTTGTGTTTAAGAACACAGGTTCTTAAAGTTAAATGCCTTGTTGTTGAATCTGTTAAGAAACAGAAAGAAGGGCCACCGTTGGATAATATCAATAAAGTCCAGAGTGTGCGGGCTTTCAAATAACAAAATGAGGTGGTGCAGTGGCCCTCAACTACGTGGCCTCAGGCTCAGAGTTGAAATATTAAAAGGTTTGGCTGGTTTCGTTGTCTAGGGGCTGGGATACGTAGTTGCCGCACTATAAGCCAAATACCGCTGAGTCTACAGTATACAATATGAACTCAGAAGAGTTCAAATGGTTCAAATGTCTCTAAGCACTATGGCACTTAACATCTGAGGTCATCATTCCCCTAGAACTTAGAACTACTTAAACCTAACTAACCTGATGTCATCACACACATCCATGCCCGAGGCAGGATTCGAACCTGCGACTGTAGCAGCAGCGCGGTTTCTGACTGAAGCGCCTAGAACCGCTCGGTCACAGAGGCCGGCCTGTGACAAAGTCCTTCAAAAATTACATCAGTGTTGCCAAAGAGTGAAACTGTCTGTTGCGGCTGAAATGTACACATTGTTAAAAGTGACCAGATTATGAAATTAAGCAACCGATCCATAAAGAGAAAATCCATCACCGGATAACTAAGCGTCTTCTTGGATGAACGACAGAATTATAATGCACATGCTAAAGAAATGAGCAAGAGAGACAAGAACATGGTAAATAAAATTTTTAGTCTAGCCACCTACGATTATTAAGTACCAATATCATAACGCCATTATAACTGCGATCATTGGATACTATGCGAGTGCTTGGGTACACAGACTTCTGTTCACACCACTAACAAGGGTAGTTAACAGGGTACAACGCGGAATACTTCTTCGGTTGGCGGGAGCAGGAGCAGGAGCTTTAGGTACTGTGCCAGCTTAAGTGTTGCAGACAATACACGGAACAAGTCCACTCGATCTCCAGATAAGCAAAAGAGCGGCGATGCAGTGGCTGAAGAACGAACATCATGATATACAGAATTTAATAGGAACATGGGCCACGAAAAAGCAAACAATTCACATTGAAATCCTTCACCTGTGATAGAAACGAAGGGATGATGCCGAAACAATGAAGTGCACCTATGGTTTTCTCCCAAACATAAAACAGACTGGGAATGAGGTACGTGTTTCCTTCAAGAGTCCTACTACCCTTCTTAATGAATCACGGACCTTAAGGTACCTACTAGCTTCGAACTGGGTGAAGACAAACCTCCGAATGTGCCTGTGATGAAGAAGGCACATCTGAGGATGTTCGCCGTATGCCGTGACATCGATCGTCAGCAGCTGAATCGGCACGAAAGTCTCGATGTAAAGGATCTACTGTGTTGTGAGGCAGAATGACAGATCCTGGACAATACGGCCGACGCTATATGAAGAAAGGCTTGGGTAGTGCATTACCTTATCAATCACTCCCATCTACTGCAGTATGGAAGACTGTGACAGCAGATCGAGAAGCAACCCAACAGACATCGGAGATCAACGGTTTTAGCAGACGAACGGCCAACAGCGCATGCACGGTGATCGTAACAGCACCAGAGTTGAAGCGCAGCCGTGTGCCGTGTCTCGCCACCCAAGGAACTGGAACCGGAGTGACGAATGCCGGCATACTGTTGCTCTCCTCACCGGCAGCAAAGATGCTTCCTCGGAACAGGGGAGTCGATCTGAAACCATGGAGCCGACGGACATCGGAACAGGCAGATGCAACCACATTGCCCTCCACTCAGCTCAAGAAAATGGCAACGTATACCTACGGACCAGGGGGCAATGGAGTGCATTGTGGAATGAGGCAGACAATAACTGCAGTTATTACTACTTATAATCTGCTTCCACCATTTACAGTGTAGTCTAATAACAGATAGGAGAGAAACAAGTTGTAGAGGAAAACATAGATACAGACATAGTAGACATGGTTAGATATAGAAGGAAGTGTAGTTTTATTAATAGTAGGAACAGTTATGGTGACAGGATACAGTGTGGTGCAGGATGCGTATCGTATCATTAGTTGCCGATGTCTAGCAAAAAATTTGCTGTTGATATTAATAATCTATGTAAGAATAAATACAGCCGGTGTTTAAATTTTGGGTAACAGGCTACAATGCAGTAAGTAAATACATCAATTATTGTGTATACACACTATAGTAGAAGTAACACATAATTAATTTAGTAAGCGATTGGAGGGAATACAAGATACGAAGTGTAGTAGATAGAGCTGACATCTCTGGCAGAAACAGCGGAATCAGACGGACGTCGAGTCAAACGTAGTGTCTTGCGAGTGGTGGAAAGTCTTTCGGAAAACCATGAGCAGATGATGTCAGTGACTGAGAGAGCTAGAAAATTTGCTGAACTGAAATAGGTCTGGACGACACCGACAACAAGCAGTCTTGTTCAAGCATAAAGCCTCAGAGGACTTGAAGATACGATACAGGCTCCAGCCTTAACACGCCGGAAGTTTAGCGGCCGCTGTAAAAAATTCCATCTATGCGAATCAGAGATGATCCTCTTGTTTACTCAGTGGCTCTCCACACCGTCCCGTCAGATGCTCGGCCCATATACAGAGGTGTGAAAAGTCACGGGGTAGCGATATGCACATACACTATGTGATGAAAAGTCTCCGAACACCTGGCTGAAAATGACTTACAAGTTCGTGGAGCCCTCCATCGGTAATGCTGGAATTCAATATGGTGTTCGCCCACCCCTAGCCTTGATGACAGCTTCCACTCTCGCAGGCATACGTTCAATCACGCACTGGAAAGTTTCTTGGGGAATGGCAGACCATTTTTACAGAGTGCTGTACTGAGGAGAGCTATCAATGTCGGTAGGTGAGGCCTGGCATGAGGACGGCGTTCCAAAACATCTCAGAGGCGTTCTATTGGATCCAGGCCAGGAGTCTGTGCAGGTCAGTCCATTACAGGGATGTTATTGTCGTGTAACCACTCCGCCACAGGCCGTGTATTATGAGCAGATGCACGATCGTGATGAAAGATGCAGTCGCCATCCCCGAATTGCTCTTCAACAGTGGGAAGCAAAAAGGTGCTTAAAACATCAATGTAGGCCTGAGCTCTGATAGTACCACGCAAAACAATAAGAGGTGCAGCAGCCTCCTCCATGAAAAATACGACCACACCATAACACCACCACATCCGAATTTTACTGTTGGCACTACACACGCTGGCAGATGACGTTCACTGGGGATTCGCCATACCCACACCCTGCCATCGTATCGCCACATGGTGTACCGTGATTCGTCACTCCACACAACGTTTTTCCATTGTTCAATCGTCAAATGTTTACGTTTCTTACACCAAGCTTGGCATCGTTTGGCATTTACCGCCGTGATGTGTGGCTTATGGGCAGCCACTCAACCATCAAATCCACGTTTCCTCACCTCCTGCCTAACTGTCGTAGTACTTGCAGTTGATCCGGATGCAGTTTGGAATTCTTGTGTGATGGTCTGGATAGATGTCTGTCTATTACACATTACGACCCTCTTCAACTGTCAGTCAACAGACGAGGTCGGCCTGTACGCTTTTGTGCTGTACGTGTCCCTTCATGTTTCCACTTCACTATCACATCGGAAACAGTAGACATAGGGATGTTTAGGAATGTGGAAATCTCGCGTACAGATGTATGACACAAGTGAAACCCAATCACCTGACCACATTCGAAGTCCGTAAGTTCCGCGGAGCGCCCCATCCTGCTCTATCACGATGTCTAATGACTACTGATGTCGCTGATATGGAGTTCGTGGCAGTTGGTGGCCCACACAATGCACCTAATACGAAAAAGTATGTTTTTGGGGGTGTCCGGATCCTTTTGATGACATAGTGTATACAGATGGCGTACACAAGGCATAAAAGGGCTGGCATATGAAAAGATGTCCGACGTTATTATGACACACGACACGAATTAACAGACTTTGAACGCGGAATAGTAGATGGAGCTAGGCGGATGAGACGTTCTTATCTGGAAATCGTTAGGGAATTCGGTATTCCGAGATCCACAGTGTCAAGAATGTGCCGAGAAAACCAAATTTAGGGCTTTACGTCTCACTGCGGACAACGCAGTGTCCGACGGCCTTCACTTAACGACAGAGAGCAGCGGCGTTTGCGTAGCGTTGTCAGTGCTAACAGACCAGCAACAGTGCTTGAAATAACGGCAGAAATCAATGTGGGATGTACGACAAACGTATATGTTAGGACAGTGCGTCGCAATTTGGCGTTATTTGCCTATGTAATCAGACGACCGACGCGAGCACCTTTGTTGGCAACACGAAATCGCGTGTAGTCCCTCTCCTGGGCTCATAACTATATGGGTTGGGGCCCTAGACGACTGGAAAACCGTGGCCTTCTCAGATGAGGTCCCCAAGAAGATATGAACGCAAGTTGTCAAAAAAGTACTGTGCAATGGTTCAAATGGCTCTGATCACTATGGGACTTAACAGCTATGGTCATCAGTCCCCTAGAACTTAGAACTACTTAAACCTAACTAACCTAAGGACATCACACAACACCCAGTCATCACGAGGCAGAGAAAATCCCTGACCCCGCCGGGAATCGAACCCGGGAACCAGTACTGTGCAAGTTGCTGGTGACCTCATAATGATGTGGGCTGTGTTTACGTGGTATGGACTGGGTCACAGTTGTTCACGACTGGTTTGAAGAACATTCTGGACAATTCGAGTGAGCGATTTGGACACCCACATATTCTGACATGAATCCAACAGAAAGTTTGTGGGACATAATCGAAACAGTTAGGGCACAAAATCCTGCACAAGCAACACTTTCGCATTTACGGACGACTACAGAGACAATAAGGCTCAATGTTTCTGCTGGGGCTTCCAGCGACTTTTTGAGTCCGTGTCACGTCGAGTTGCTGCACTATTGTTGACAAAAGGAGGCCCGACAAGATATTAGGAGCTATCCCATGGCTTTTGGCACCACAGTGTATAACATTGACGAATGTAGTCTGCCAGCGTTCATCGTCCTAAGAGCTTCCACATACGGATATGTCCATCGTGACGATGTACGCAGAACCGGGACTTGTCTTAAGAGGTTATGCAGTGCTATTTCTGTGTCCAGCGTAGTCGTTGAGTGCACCACTGACTGCACACGTCTCTCTGCTGCCTCGACAGTGGTCGCCGTACTGACAGTCAGTGATGCTCCAACATCGTCGCCTGTCAGTCTGGATACTTCCCTCGCTGGAAACAAGCTCAATTCCCGACTCAGGGTACGTGATATTGCTGCACTATCCTGCACGGCCGGACCTTACCAACAATGTCATTATAGAAACGGGAATTAGCGATCATGATGTCATTAGAGCAACTACGATTACGAAAGTTAATAAATCAGTCAAGAAGGCTATGAGAGTGTTTCTGCTAGATAGAGCAGATAAGCAGTTATTAGCATCTGCCTTTGACAGTGAATTGGCATCACTTAGTTCCATTAAGATGGATGTAGAGGAATTGTGGCCAAAGTTTACGCAGACAGTAAATCGTGGTCTGGAGAGTTATGTGCCTAGTAAGTGGATAAAGGATGGAAAAGACCCATCATCGTTTAACAACGAAATTCGGAGAATGTTGAGGAAGCAAAGGCTGTTACACTCTCGGTTCAAGAGGGAACGTACAAATGACGAAAAGCGAAGGTTAGTTTAGATTCGTGCGTCTGTGAAAAGATCTATGCGCGAAGCATATGACAACTACCACCGTCACGCCGTAGCAAAAGACCTGGCAGAGAACCCGAGACAATTCTGGTCTTATGTAAAATTGCTAAGCGGGTCTAAGGCTTCCATTCAGTCCCTTTTTGACGCATCTGGTGTGGCAGTTGAAGATAGAAAAATGAAAGACGAAGTTTTTTAAATTTCACGTTCAATAAATCGTTCACACAGGAGAATCGTATAAAGATACCGTCATTTGACCATCGGACAGATTCCCGTATGACCGACATAGTAATAAGCAATTCTGGCGTAGAGAAACAACTGAAAGACTTGAAAGCAAATAAATCACTAGGTCCGGATGGAATCCCAGTTCGACTTACTGCTTTGGTCCCTTACATAGCTAGCATTTATCATGAATCTCTCGCCCAACACAAAGTCCCAAGAGACTGGACAAAACGCTGGTGACTCCAGTATATAAAAAAGGGTAAATAAACGAACCTGCAAAATTACAAAATGGCTCTGAGCACTATGGGACTTAACATCTATGGTCACCAGTCCCCTAGAACTTAGAACTACTTAAACCTAACTAACCTAAGGACAGCACACAACACCCAGTCATCACGAGGCAGAGAAAATCCCTGACACCGCCGGGAATCGAACCCGGGAACCCGGGCGTGGGAAGCGAGAACGCTACCGCATGACCACGAGTGCAAAATTGCAGATCAATTTCCATAACTTCCGTTTGCTGCGGAATCAATGAATATATTCTCAGTTCGAATACAATAACATTTCTTGAGACTGAGAAGCTTATGTCGACAAATAAGAAGGTTTTAGAAAGCATCACTCGTGCGAAACTCAACTTGCCCTTTTCTCACATGATATACTGCGAACTATGGATGAAGAGCAACAGACAACTACATATTTATTAATTTCCGGTAAGCATTTGACACCGTGTTCCATTGCAGGCGGTTAACGAAGGTATGAGCACATGAAACAAGTTTGCGGACATTTCAGTGGCTCTAAGACCTCTTAAATAATAGAACCCAGTATGTTACCTTTGGCGGCGAGTGTTCATTGGAGACAGGGGACCGTCAGGAGCGCCCCAAGGAAACGTGACAGAGCCGCTGCTGTTCTGTGTATACATAAATGATTAGGCGGACAGGTTTGGCAGCAATCTATGATTATTTGCTGGTGATGCCGTGGTGTACGATAAAGATACAAGATGACCTAGACAAAATTTACAGTTGGTGTGACGAATGACAGCTAGCCCTAAGTGTGGAAAAATGTAAGTTAATGATGATAAGTAGGAGGACCAAACCTGTAATATTAGGGTACAGTATTACTAGTGCCTGCTTGGCACAGTCAAGTCGTTTAAATATGTGGGCGTAACGTTTCAAAGCGATATGAGATGGACGGAGCATGTGATTACTGTGATACGGAAGGCGAAAGGTCAGCTTCGGTTTATTGGGAAAATTTTAGGAGAGAGTGATTCACCTATAAAGGAACCGCGTTCTTGAGTACTGCTCGAGTATTTGGGACCGTTATCAGGTCTGATCAAAGGATGAAATCGAAGCAATTCAGAGACGGGCTGCTAGATTTGTTACCGGTAGGTTCGAACAACACGTAAGTGTTACGGAGATGCTCCTGGAAGTCAAAGGGGAATCCCGTGAGGCAAGGCAACGTTCTTTTCGAGGAACGCTACTAAGAAAATTTAGAGAACCGGCATTTGAAGCTGACTGCCTAACGATTCTACTGCCGCCGACATACACTGAGCATGAGGAACACGAAGATAAGCTACGAGAAATTAGGGCTCATGCGGAGTCACAAGACTGTCAATTTTCCCTCGACATATTTGCGAGTCGAACAGGAAAGGAAATGACAGGTAGGGGTACATGGTACCCACCGCCACGCACTGTACGATGGCTTGCTGAGTATCTATGTAGACGTACATGTAGAACATTAAATATGTTCTCTCGGGCACTAGTCACGTGGAGTCCTTGATGTCCAGCATGATGTTGAGTGTGACCCTCCTGAAACCATCGATTCTTAATTCGCAGGGCAGTCGTGGGATCCTGATTAACATGCACTGAAATATTGTGGAATGATACACTGCAATCCCAAAAGGCCGTGATACTGCTGCTAGTCGCCTCTTCTCGCCCATTCAGACACTAATTTAGTTTCCTGGGTTCCTATAACACCATTTAAAATAAATAAAATAAATCTAAATCTAATGATCGTGGAAACAGGTTATTTTTTCTTTTAAAATAAATTCTATGGAGGTATTTCTCATCAACAGCTAGATTAACCACTTTTACGAAGCAGTCCACTGCGAGAAGTACAGGAAGAGGGTCAGTTATGTTCTGGAAAGTGCTGACGGAGATGTGGAGCGACGCCGTGGCCAGCTGCGCCAAGCTTCTCATTTGAGGATCTACGGCACGTACAGCCCGATCTAGGTGGTCCCACAGATTCTTCATTGGGTTTAAATCCGGCCAGTTCCGTGACCAGCGGAGTACAGCAAACTCATCCTGGTACTCTTCGAACCACGCACATACACTGCGAGCTGTGTGACATACTGCAGTGTCCTGCTGGTAGATGCCATCTTGACGAGGAAAAAACAATCTACGTGAAGGGATGGACATGGTCCTGAAGAATATTAGCATACATGTACTATCCATTACGTCTTCCAGAACGATGAGATCACCCACGGAATCCCACGAAAACGTTACCCAGAACATAACGTGGTTGGAGGATGTTTGATTTCAGACGTTTCACTCCGTCCATGTCAACAGACACCTGCCCGATGAGGCATGAAGCGTGATTCATCTGAAAAGGTCACTTGTCGCCATTCAGTGGACCACCAGTTGCGGTATTGGCCTGCAAATAGCAGTCTCCGTCTTCGATGAACAGCAGTCAGCATGGGTGCATGAACCAGGCGTCTGTTGCGGAGGCTCCTACACAGCAACGTTCGCTGAACGGTCGTTGAGGAAGACACTTTTGGTAGCCACTTGGTTGATCTTGGTGGTCAGTTGCTCATCAGTCACACGTCTGTTCGCCCGTACACATCTCCGCCGCTGTTCACCCTGTCATCTACGGAGAGTGGTGCACCACAGTTGCCTCGGCGCCTGCGCCGCTTAGCTCCATTTTGCCATGCGAGGCATATAGTTTGACCACACCGGCACGTGAACACTCTACAAACTTGCCCGCTCTGGGAATACCCTAGCCCCGAAAGCCAATGATCACGTCATTTTAGACGTTAGATAAATCGCTCCGTTTCCGCATTACGACAACGAAGGCACTGGTTTTCGCACCCTCCGAAAAAGTTTATATACGCTCCACTGCTAATGCTGTCACCTGCAGTCTGTGAGTCTTTCTTTATTGCATGTTGACGTCGAACATGGACCGGCGTCACATAAATGTGAGAGGACCGTGTATTTCTGAATCTTTTTCCACTGCTCAATATTACGTGAAGATACAATTCATTTCCATTTCACGAATTTCTTTAGATCTTTATGGGATATTAGTGACAACGGAAAGAATTTATTGTATTGCATTGTCCTAGTTTCAATAAAACGTGCTAGCCACCAAAATGGGTGGAAAGAAAAATAATATAAAATGTCTGTTATTTTTTAGTTTAATAATGGAACGCTTTTTAATTCTGTAATTTACAAATTACTTCACTTGCAGTCGGAAAAAGTGGGACAGATATACAAAAATTATTATATAATTTTATACTGACGTGTTAAAATGGTTCAAATGGCTCTGAGCACTATGGGACTCAACTTCTGTGGTCATAAGTCCCCTAGAACTTAGAACTACTTAAACCTAACTAACCTAAGGACAGCACACAACACCCAGCCATCACGAGGCAGAGAAAATCCCTGACCCCGCCGGGAATCGAACCCGGGAACCCGGGCGTGGGAAGCGAGAACGCTACCGCACGACCACGAGATTCGGGCACGTGTTAAACATTAACTGGATATGTTATATGTTACACATGAAGAAAACTCATCTGTAAGTAGTTTAACTCTCAAAAGTTTTAGGTAACAGTAGTTGAACGTTGATCAATATGATCAGAATCTTCATGTGTGTAACTCAAAAGGAAAACACAAATTTGTGTGTAATACTAAAGATAATTGGGATGTGTATTGAATTATGATTTAAACCGGGGACCTATAAACGATGGAGAGGCTTCGTTCCGCTGTAGCCCCCAGTGCTGCACAACCCCACAGCAGGCCACAGCAGTCCACCCACGCCACCGCCGCCCCGCACTCAACCCAGGGTGATTGTGAGGTTCGGCCTTCGGCGTATACGTGTCCATAGCAGTCTCATGCGGTTCCTGGAAAAGAGAGCGATCATGAATCATTGTTGCAGACGCGTGTGCTGTTCTCTCCGAAGCATCGGCATATGGCAAAACTCAGTTACATACTGATACTGTGTCAGCGTGGTTTACTAATACTTCTTATTACGTTTTATTTTGTTTCATTTCTGGGCGTTAAGATTTTTCACAATCGAAAATGTGGTATAGACAGTCTTCTTCCTACATAACTGTGTAACAGTGACTCTGCACTCTGTTTTACCTAATCTTTACGTTTAAGGTACTGGACCAGCATTCAGGCTGTTAAACCACATTCTTCCTTCCTTCTCTGTCTTGGTTTACTAATTCCTTTCTTCCCTTTTATTCCCATCTCACCACATTTTGTTCCGTAGGTATTTCTTGTTTTATTTCTTTCTTGCTTCAGTCACGTTCTAAATTAACTCTTATTACTGAAACTTCCTGGCAGATTAAAACTGTGTGCCGGACCGAGACTCGAACTCGGGACTTTTGCCTTTCTTCCAGGAGTGCTAGTTCTGCAAGGTTCGCACGAGAGCTTCTGTGAAGTTTGGAAGGTAGGAGACGAGGTACTGGCGGAAGTACAGCTGTGAGGAAGCAGCATGAGTCGTGCTTGGGTAGCTCAGTTGGTTGCCGGCACGGTTGCTCAGCGTGTCCGGTCAGAGAACCGGTTGGCCTCTGTAATAAAAAAAACTGAGTGGATGGATCAACAAACGAACTTGAACGGATGTCATGTGACGTCTGCAACGACCAAACATAACGATCAACAACGAAAAAAAAATAAAAAAATAAAACAAGATGATAGAGCACTTGCCAGCGAAAGGCAAAGGTCCCGAGTTCGAGTCTCGGTCCGGCACACAGTTTTAATCTTTCAGGAAGTTCCATTTCAGCTCACACTCCGCTGCAGTGTGAAAATCTCTTTCTTGAACTCTTATTACTATTTTTATTGCTATGCGTACCACATCTCACAGTAAAACCGATATTTCCCTGCTATTACTAACTTATTATTTCCCATAACTATTATACATGTTCAACAGTGAGACGCGTGAAAAACTGCCACATGGTGAGTGGCTTTTGAAATTATTACTTTTTTGCTACCAATTATCTTCGCAACATATTTCACAAGCAGTATCCACATATGCCACTAAATGTACCTGGAAAATTAAGTCATTGTATGAGGCATAGTTCAGAACATATGTAGTCATAAACACTGAGATGCGTGAGAAACTGCAGTAGGCACATACGTATACCAGTGGATGTACCTGCTAAACTGCATCATTGTACAGCAGGTAGTTCAGGAAACACGACGTCATTTTTGTATCCCGCGTGGAAGGCGGCGCGTGGGTCTGCTCCAGAAAACTGAAAGGTTGGCAAAATGAAAGAATCGAGTAGGAGCAGGTGAGGTAAGACACGTCGGTACTGCGAGTGAATAAAAGTGGTTTACTGGTGCATGAACATTTACAGAGGCATACATAACTTATTTAGTAGGTGCGAAGCTGAAGCGAAGTGTCCCGGCCGTCTGCCATTGATCAAATGGGCAGAATCTGTAGCGCAGCTCGTTGATCTCTACCGCTCCGGCTAGAGTCCGCTGTCGTCGGTGTCTGGTAGTAGCGCCAACTCAACTTACGGCGTGGCGTCGTAGCCATCGATACCACAGTCATAAAGATTAAGCTGCATGAAAATGAAACTGCAGGGCGAAATTCGATAGATATTCAGGTGAAATATGAGTACAAATACACGTGAAATATGTTAAATATGAGTGAAATATGTTTGACATGAGCGTATGCGAGCAGAGCCACGGGTAAAAAGTTCATCCTAAACCCCTGGAACAATTTCAATTAAATTGGTACACATGTTAGTTACAATCTGGAAAGAAACACTGTAGGGGTAAGGACAACCAGCCTCCTATTGGGGTGCGTGTGATAACATGGAGAGAGGAGGGAAGACGAAGACAAGGACTGACACTGAGGGGGAAGGAGGAGATAGGCACAGGTAGGAGGAAGTGGACAGAGATAGGGAGGGGGAAATGGACAGAGAGAGGGAAGAAAAGGGGATGGACGGAGAAAGGAAATAGGAGGAGAGGGACAGAGACAGGGGTATAAAGAGACAGGCAGAGATATGGGGGAGGGGGGGGGGGGAGACGAACAGACAGAGGGGAGGAGGAAATGGGAAATGGACAGAGAATGTGAAGAGAAGAAAATGGACAGACGGAGGGGAGAGGAGGAGATGGACACAGAAGGGAAAGTGGAGAAGATGAACAAGGAGAGGGAGAGCAGGAGGTAGACAGAGAAAGGAGAGAGGAGGAGACTGACTAAGAGAGGACTGGAATAAATAAATACATGGGGCACGCAGCTAGCTACAAAAATAATTATGTATAATCATAACATTCCTGTCGTTAATTTATTTTATACTTTAATTATTAATAACTTAAATAGTAACTATATGGGATTGTGGGTCCGCCTAGATGTCAAACACTTTTGTTTTAGTTATTATCTTTCATAAACTAGTTTCAGAGACAAATCGCCATCGTCAGTGGGTTTTTATTTATTCTAAAACAGGTAAAACTAGGATCATTTATAACCCACCGATGATGGCGATATTGTTGCTGAAAGTACTTTAGGACAGAAAATAAATAAAACAAAGCTGTTCTGGATGAAGGTGGACCCACAATCCCACATTGTTGTTTTCATGCAAACACGGACCAATGGAAGAGTTTAAAGATAAAATAACTGTAACGTAAGTAGAGTTAGAAACTTTTACCTTGCTTCGTGAACTTTTATGCAGTTGGTCACTGTTTGATCTTAGCCAATGATGAATGGCTGAATGTAACAGAGAATTTAAAATCCACATATATAAAGGTAAATAAATTCAGAAATAGAATAGAAATAAAATATAATTATTTTGGGGAAAGTCAGCGCACAGCGCTGCATATGTGCTGCTCGCGTGCAATCGTCGATCGGGACAGTGGCGACAGTGGTTAAGCTGCGGACGTTGATGTGAAGCGGCCACTACGTAGTGAACGTTATATTTCAAGAACCGGAAAATGCAGAATGAATCAAGCAAACGAAAAAGTGGAGATCTGCTATCTTTTAAAAAGGAATGGGAGAATCAATTTTTCTTTGTGCAAAAAACGTGAAAATTCGAAATGTTTAATATGTGCCAGTATTCTCGCTGGTCAGCGGAAGTTTGGTATTGAACGCCATTATAATAAATTTCACAAGGACGAGTACAATTTATTGTCGAATTCTGAGTGGATAGGGAAATTGACTGAGCTTAGGAAGAGCGATCTGACGATACGAGATCAATCTGATGTAAGTTGCTGTTGTCACGAGAGATTTGTGACTTTCTTTCGTCATGTCCCCCATCCTAACTGATTTAACATTTTATGCAGCATTGTTTTCAATTTTTCAGGACGACAACAATTATAGCCCAGCGGTACGTGCAAGTTATAAGATTGCGCTTAATATAGCGAGAGCTGAGAAACCATTTGCTGAAGGTGAGTTTATAAAGGAGTGCATCAATGACGCTGCTGATTTACTTTTCCCATTGAATGCAAATCAGTTTCGAGCTACCACTCTTTCTCGGCGGACTGTAAGTCGTCGAATAAGTGCCATGGCAGGTGACGTGCAGGAGTTTATTGCTTTTTCCATCGCACTTGATGAATCCACAGATATTTCAGACACCTCGCAATTAGTGATTTATGGACACTGTTCCACACATAACAGAGGATTATTTTAAGATATGATATCTTTAAAAAACACGACCACCGGCGACGACATCCTAAAAGCCGTTGAAGAAGCTGTCGATTCAGCTGAATTAAACTGGGAACGTTTGGTGTCAGTGACAACATACGGAGCACCGGCACTGAAAGGGGAACAAATCGGATATGTTGGATTACTAAGAAAAAAGCTACAGCGTACAGAAGAATCATTGTACAGCATCCACTGTATTTTGCACCAAGAAGTACTCTGTGCAAAAGCAGCAAAACTGGGGAATGTCATGCAAATGGTTATTCGGGCAGTTAATTATTTTAGATCCCACGGGCTTACACATAGACAGTTTCACATATATTCAGCTGAAATTGGGGAAGAGTGCGGTGACATACCATACCACGGTGAAGGCCGCTGGCTTAGCCGCGGTAATGTACTCAAAAGATTTTTTCAGCTGAGAATACCAATAAATCAGTTTTTAAAGGACAAAGGAAGGTACGATCCCAAGTTAGAAGATACAGAGTGGGTTGCCGACCTTGCATTTTTAGTGGTTATTACCAGACACATGAATGCATTGAACACAAGTTTGCAAGGAGAAAATCAGCTAATTTGTGAAATGGCTGACAAGGTGCAAGCTTTCACTAGCAAGCCTGAGCTGTGGGAACGAAGCTCCCGTCAGGGAACGCAGTGCATTTCCCTACTCTGTCTACTGTTCGAGAACAGAATTGCAAAGAATATGTTTCCGTACTTAGTGCAATAAAAGAGGAATTTCTCAAGCGATTTGGGGATATATCATATTTATCCCAAGCTTTTGAATGGTTACCGAGACCATTTGATGTTTCTGTAGATGATATTCATCCCAATTTGCAAATAGAATTAATGGATCTACAGTGTAATTCTCGTCTGAGAGACAAGTTCCTTTTGGAAAGACGTGTAATAGACTTTTATCACGACTTTCCACAGCAAGAGTTTCCTCGTCTTCATCGTGAAGCCGCGAAGATAATGTCAATGTTTGGCTCGGCATACATTTGTGAGAGATTTTTTTCTGTAATGAAAATTTATAAGTCTCGGTTAAGAGCAAACATCAATGATGGAAAATTTACGTAACTGTATGCGTTTGTCTGTATGTAGAAATTTTGTTCCAGGCATTAAACGTATTGTAAACTCCACCTGTGATAATTAAATAAAACGTATCGTACGTAATAGGTACTCTTTCAAACCATTATTTCTTACAAGCACACCTACTAACCTTATTCCTTCATTCAATAAAGCAAGGTAGTAAATAAAACGCATTACAGAGGAAGGGGCGGAGAGACGGTATGGGGGGAGGGGAGAGAAGCGGGTGGCCAGCTTGCCCCTGTGTGCACGCAGAATAACTGTTAACTGTACACGAGCAAGTGCACCGCACACGTGCAGGATTCCTGCCCGCCCATGGTCTAAAGGACACAAGCCTACACTGTCAAAACGATAATGTTTCTCCTCATACTTGAAGATCCGTGCTTGTTGCGTAATGAATCCGTTAAAAATAGCTCAGATATGTTTTCCATGCATTTGTATTATGGTGACTGTGGCAGTGTCTGTAATTAACATCACAATAAAAACGATGCGAGTGGAAACTAAACCATTGGGTGGATTTTATTTTACGGAGACATTTCAACTTATTTTCTTTAACGAGATAAATTAAAATTCATCGTCTAATTCTCATCATAATTTCGGAACGGTAGCGGTAGAAGTCGAACCCGGATGTCAGGTGTTGTGCTCGAGTAGCTTATTTGCGGTGTGTTTGTGTAAGAGTTTTTCTCGGCGCAGCAAGCGAAAGGTAAACAGAGAGAGGACTGCAGCTGTTGCAAACACTCGTGGCAGGCGGCTAATCGGCGTAGCTCGGCGCTGGCGCGCGCCGCAGGCAGCTGCTGCGGCTCGTGTCAAGGCCGGCGGCGCGCCGGAAAGGCCTTTGCACCTGTCAGCAAGACGCAACGAAACGGGATCCGTGCAACACGCGGACACTTGCTTCAAATGTTCAAACTACTAAGGGGCCAAATTACTGAGATGATCGGTCCCTAGACTTATACACTACTTAAACTAACTTATGCCAAGAACAATACACACACTCGTGCCCGAGGGAGGACTCGAACCTCCGGCGGGAGGCACTGCGCAACCGTGACATGGCACCTCTAATCGCGCGGACACTTGTTTTCCCATTGTACAGCGGAATGATTTTTCGATGAGACGAGTCGGAATATTTTCCTTGCGTTACTCCGAGTTAGAGAAGAAAAACAACAGACAATCGTTTGGCATTCTCAAGCAAGCGTTTGGCGCAGACTGCAACATTCCTGAGACAATTTCCATTCTTCTAGGTGGCGTAATATTTATTTCGCAACATTTTACTTACGTTATCTTACTACTCCTATCCATACAACTAAGAAAAAGTTCACCCAATGACAGAAAGTTAACACGTGCGAGCAATAAATACCATCAACGTCTTGTGTAGCATTCCATGGCCGTTGATTGGCAGTGCCAGAATAGTGCTCCATGTGGAAGTATAAAATCAGGTAAGTATAAAAAAAATTGCTTCAAAATGGCTCTAAGTACTATGGGACTTAACATCTGAAGTCATCAGTCCCCTAGATCTTAGAACTGCTTAAACCTAACTAACCTAAGGACATCAAACACATCCAAGCCCGAGGCAGAATTCGAACCTGCGACCGTAGCATCAGCGCGGTTCCGGACTGATGAGCCTAGAACCGCTGGGCCACAGGGCCGGCTCAGATAAGTATCCGGACACCTATTAGTGGACGTTAATAGGGATGTGCCCACCGTTATCCTTTATGAGGATTTGAAGTCTGCTGGGGACGCTTTCAGCGCCATGTCTAAGTCAATATCGAGGAATGGCATCACATTCTTCCTAAAGAGCCGAAACCAGAGATGGTAATCTTGCTGGACTCTCTAGTTGGGAGCGAAGTCGATGTTCCAACTCATCCCAAAGGTGTCCCACTGCGTTCAGATAGGGACTCTGGCAGACCAGCCCAGCTCATTTCCAGAAACCTTTGTCTCACGGATGTTGCTTTATGGCAGGGTGCGTTGTCACGGTCATGCAAACAATCGCCGTCACTGTACGCAGTACACAGTGCAGTAAAATGTGTTCGTATCATTCTGCATTTAGCGTTTTCTTAAGTGCAGTAAGGGGACCACGAACTAAAATACCTCCATACCGTAACACTACCTCCGCCGTACGTCAATGCTGGCACAACAAATTATGGCAAGTAATGTTCTCCAGGCACCTGCCAAACGCGAACCCTTCCATGGGGTTGCCACAGGGTATAGGCGTATTTCATCACTCTAGATCACTCGTTTCCAGTCATCCACCACTTCACGCGTTGCTTAGCATTGACCACAGTAATGCGTGGTTTGTAAGGAGCTGTTCGACCATTATATCCCGTTCTTTTTTATTTCCTACGCACAGTGATTGTGCTAGCTAGACTGATGGTAGCACTTTGGAACACGTGAATGATTTCTCCCACTGATTTCATGAGAGTTTTGAACCACCATCCGCGATGCTCGACGGTCCCTGTCCGTCAGTACATAAGGTCTGCTTGGTGTTGGTTTAGTTGTGGTGCTTCTTTCGCGTTTCCGCCTCACAGTCATATCACCGACACTGAACTAGGGCAGCTTTAGAAGGATTATAGCCGGTCGGTGTGGCCAAGAGGTTCTAGGCGCTTGAGTCTGGAACCGCGCGACCGCTACGGTCGCAGGTTCCAATCCTTCCTCGGGCATGGATGTATGTGATGTCCTTAGGTTAGTTAGTTTTAAGTAGTTCTAAGTTATAGGGAACTGATGACCTCAGATGTTAAGTCCCATAGTGCTCAGAGCCATTTTAACCATTTGAAGGATTATAATGTCTCAGATGGATTTTTTTACTCGAGTGACATCCAATGACTACTCCACAGTCGAAGTCATTTGGCTCCCTGAGAGACCATTTCTGCTGTTACTGCTTCTCTACTGAAACAAAATCCTTCCCATTTCCTTTTATACTGGCGGGTCTACTTCTCGTGACATCTAATTGTCAATTCCGTATTACATTGGCGCTTTCGGATACTTTTTATCCGGTAACGTAGTTGATTATAGTCCTGACACAGGTACTAAAGTAATTGCATTCAAAGTGGAGGCGGGGTTATGACAGACGTTTCTTGATCAGTAACGTAAGAAGTGGACTGAGCCTGAAAGTGTCCACAGTGACTTCTGCTGCTTATGCAACACTGAAGCGCCAAAGAAACTGGTACAGAAATGCATATTCAAATACAGATATATGTAAACAGGCAGAATATGGCGTCGCTGTCGGCAGTGCCTATATAAGACAACAAGTGTCTAGCGCAGTGTATAACGTGGTGTTATAGTCGGCGCACGAGTGATGGGACACAGCATCTCCGAGGTACCGATGGAGTGGGGATTTTCACGTACCACCATTTCAGAGCGTACCGTGAATATCAGGAATCCGGTAAAACATCAAAGCTCTGACATCGCTGCGGCCGGAAAAAGATCCTGCAAGAACGGGACCAGCGACGACTGAAGATAACCGTTCAGCGTGACAGAATAACAAACGGCTCTGAGCACTATGGGAGTCAACTGCTGTGGTCATAAGTCCCCTAGAACTTAGAACTACTTAAACCTAACTAACCTAAGGACAACACACACATCCATGCCCGAGGCAGGATTCGAACCTGCGACCGTAGCGGTCGTGCGGTTCCAGACTGTAGCGCCTTTAACCGCTCGGCCACTCCGGCCGGCCGACAGAATAACAACACTTCCGCAAACTGCTGCAGATTTCAACGCTGGGTGGTCAACAAGTGTCAGCGTTCGAATCATTCAAAGAAACATCATCGATATGGGCTTTCGGAGCCGAAGACCCACTCGTGTAGCCCTGATGACTGTACTACACAACACCTTACGCCTCGCCTGGCACCGTCAACATAGACATTGGACTGTTGATGACTGGAAACATGTTGCCTGGTCGGACGAGTCTCGTTTCACATTGTATCGAGCGGATGGACGTGTTTGGATATGGAGACAACCTCATGAATCCATGGATGCTGCATTTCATCAGGGGACAGTTCAAGCTGGTAGAGGCTCTGTAATGGTGTGGAGCGTGTGGAGTTGGAGTCCTACGGGACCCCTGATACGTCTGGATACGACTCTGATAGGTGACAAGTTCGTGAGCATCCTGTCTGATCAACTGCATCCATTCACGTCCATTGTGCATTCCAACGGCTTGGGCAATCCCAGTAAAACAATGCGGCATCCCACACGTCCAAAATTGCTACAGAGTGGCTCCAGGAACACTCTTCTGAGTTTAAACACTTCCGCTGGCAACCAAACTGCCCAGACATGAACATTATTGAGCATATCTGGGATGCCGAGCAACGTGCTGTTCAGAAGAGATCTCTACCCCCTCGTACTCTTACGAATTGATGGACAACCCTGCACGATTCATTGTGTCTATTCCCTCCAGCACTAATTTAGACATTAGTCGAGTCCATGCCACGTCGTGTTGTACCACTTCTGCGAGCTCGCAGGGGCCCTACATGGTATTAGGCAGGTGTTCCAGTTCCTTTGGCTCTTCAGTGTATGTGTTCTACTCGCGTTCGTAAAGTCACCGGTGAATTATAAAAAAAATAAAAGAAAGTTTTTTGAAATCTTAGTTTCATAGCATTTGAAATTTAATCATTTTTGAAGCCCTATTTTAACGACAGTTATCTTCTTCTACGCCAACGGTGTGTGGTGGAGGGTACTTTAGGTGCCACTGTCATTACCTCCCTTTCCTGTTCCAGTCGCGTATGGTTCGCGGGAAGAACGGCTGCCGGAAAGCCTCCGTGCGCGCTCGAATCTCTCTAATTTTAAATTCGTGATCTCCTCGGGAGGTATAAGTAGGGGGAAGCAATATATTAGATACCTCAGCCAGAAACGCACACTCTCGAAACCTGGACAGCAAGCTACACCGCGATGCAGAACGCCTGTCTTGCAGAGTCTGCCACTTGAGTTTGCTAAACATCTCCGTAACGCTATCACGCTTACCAAATAACAATGTGACGAAAACGCGCCGCTCTTCTTTGGATCTTCTCTATCTCCTCCGTCAACCCGACCTCGTACGGATCCCACACTGATGAGCAGTACTCAAGTATAGGCCGAACGAGTGTTTTGTAAGCCACCTCCTTTTTTTGATGGACTACATTCTTAAGTAGTATAACGATACAGTCAGTCTTCGCCACAACTTATGTGGATTTTTTAAACTTTTTTTTTAAATTCCTGCTGCTCAGTTTTTGTATGCTCTTGCGATTTAAGTCTTACAGCAACATAGTTGACTCTAAATATTTGTGTACACATCTTAGCGTGCTTTTACTATGAGGTGCTTTTTATGTGTTTATTTTTTCAAATATACATACTACTACATGGGCGTCTATCAGTAACAAAGTATTTATGTTATGTTTTATGTTTTACAGTTGTTCGTTATTTTCCTGGCTTTTAATGCTGACGTACTTTTCATTCTAGTGATCACTGCTTTGAAATGCAATCTAATTAACTACGTTAGCGACGACAGTTCCATTTTTATTTTATTACTTTTTTAATTATACTGAATTTATTTCATGATTTGTAATCAGTTGATTGTCTTTAAGTGCATGTAGATGTTTTGAAATTAAACATCGCACGAGGCTGCAGACGAAACTGCACGCGCTTCGTCCTACTGTCTGACCTACGGGACGTATTACCGGTGGGTCGACAGGAATAGCAAGCGTTCGTTCCCATGGCAACTGTTGGCGTGGTACTCAACGTATCTTTGCTTGGCCTACGTTCCATTCTTTGGAAAAATGTACACGATGTAACAGTTCTATCTATTGCACGCAGGTGGCAGTTCCATTTGATTCGAGCCGTTATTATCGAACATGTAAGTTTTTAATGGCCTTTTAAAGTTTTTAAATGTATTTGTAAATTATAATTAACGCTGTATTATATTTGCATATATAACACGAGATATTTCTATTATACATACGCTATTTGGTAAATTTTTCGCTTACTGGTTATCTCTGTCGATCACGTATGGAACTGTCTGCGGCGCTTTGGCCTTATAATCCCCAGCAGCCACATTCTAGTCTTCATGCGACCTATACACGATAATTTCATAGACAGTTAGACTTGACCAGCGAGTGGTGTCGTCAGCTTCGTGCTTAAGGAAATAAATAAAACTCTTCATCTACAGTCATGGACTGACATCCAATTTTAGCATCATGAACATAAATTTGCCCATTGGTAAATATTTAGCGCTATTCCTGGCATTCATTGCGTTTGTAGCACCTTTGCCATAGACAGCGTAGGTTTGTTGCGGTGTGTGACAAGAGATAATTTTTTCCTACATTCATCTACAGGGCAATTCAAACTGAATAAAGCGATCAAAAACGGTTGTAAATATACCGGTGTGCAAAACATAAGGACGTAAATAACTTTCGCTTGATGTGTCACTACCACGTAACATACACTACGTGATCACAAGTATCCGGACACCTGGCTGAAAATTACTTACAAGTTCGTGGCGCCCTCCATCGATAATGCTGGAATTCAATATGGTGTTCGCCCACCCTTAGTCTTGATGACAGCTTCCACTTTCGCAAGCATACGTTCAAATCAGGTGCTGGAAGGTTTCTTGGAGACTGACAGACTATTCTTCACGGAGTGCTCCACTAAGCAGAGGTATCGATGTCGGTCGGTGCGGTCTGGCACGGAGACGGCGTTCCAAAACACCCCAAAGGTGTTCTATAGGATTCAGGTCAGTACGCTGTGCAGGCCTGTCCATTACAGGGATGTTATTGTCGTGTAACCACTCCGCCACAGGCCGTGCATTATGAACAGGTGCTCTATCGTGTTGAAAGATGCAATCGTCATCCCCGAACTCCTTTTCAACAGTGGGAAGCAAGAAGGTGCTTAAAACATCAATATAGGCCTGTGCTCTGATAGTGTCACGCAAAACAACAAGGGGTGCACTCCCCCTCCGTGAAAAACACGACCACACCATAACACCACCGCCTCCGAATTTGGCAGATGACGTTCACCGGGCATTCGCCATACCCACACCCTGACATCGGATCGCCACATTGTGTACCGTGATTCTTCACTCCACACAACGTTTTTCCACCGTTCAATCGTCCAATGTTTACGCTCCTTACACCAATCGAAGCGTCGTTTGGCATTTACCGGCGTGATGTGTGGATTATGGGCAGCCGTTCAACCATGAAATCCAAGTTTTCTCATCTCCCGCCTAACTGTCACAGTACCTGCAGTGGATCCTGACGCAGTATGGAATTCCTGTGTGATGGCCTGGATAGATGTCTGCCTATTACACATTACGGCCCTCTTCAACTGTCAGCGGTCTCTGTCAGTCAACAGATGAGGTCGGCCTGTACGCTTTTGTGCTGTACGTGTCCCTTCACGTTTCACTTCACTGTCACATCGAAACAGTGGACCTATGGATGTTTGGGAGTGTGGAAATCTCGCGTACAGACGTATGACACAAGTGACACCCAATCACCTGACGACGTCCGAAATCCGTGAGTTCCGTGGAGCGCCCCATTCTGCTCTCTCACGATGTCTAATGACTATTGAGGTCGCTGATATAGAGTACCTGGCAGTAGGTAGCAGCACAATGCACCTAACATAAAAAAGTATCCGGATACTTTTGATCACATAGTGTAGCTCGATGAATACTGAACCACACACAGAAAGACCTGACGTAGTATAGTACAGTACAGTACTCAAGCTGACTGAAAGAAATGCGCAATGAGACGAACAGAAACGACACTTATGTCAAAGACAACAATTAACGGAAGTCACCGCGATTCATGATGGTAACCTGGACGTAACAAAATGGGGACATGGTTGTTTGTAAGACGTATGAGCATGACAAGTGATAGTGCACGCTTTTCAACGTGCTCCCTTGCGGCAGGGCTTCCCATTCCTCCACCAGCGCGTTTGATAACAGCTGGATGGTTGTTGGTGGATGCGGAGGGGTTGCAATACGTCTCTACAACCCGTCACACACGAGCTAGAGGGATTTAAGCCGAGAGAATGGGTAGGCCAGTCCATTCGCCGAATATGCTAATGTACCAAGAGCTTCTCCAATGGTGCTGTTCGATGTGGTCACACATTGCTTTCCATAAAAATGAAGCCATGGCCAAATGTACCATTGGAAAAACGCACATGGATAAGAAGTACAGTATCACAATTAAGGTGACCGGTAACTGTACCGTGTTCGAACATTTGGAGTTCAGTACGCGCATGCTACATTATGCTTCCCGACAACATAACACGTGGACCACCGAGACGATCGTTTTCGACGATGTTTCTAGGTGCGTTAAGTGTTCCGACCTCTCACCATATGAGGGTACGTCTAGCATTGTCGAACATGATAGTTTTGGCTCTTGGTGGCTCGGAAGCCCGGCTGTGAGCCAACGTCTTTAAGAAATCGCATTTCGACTGCCCGAAGTCTGGTTCTATGACGTAGTCCACATTTCGCTTCCATAGAAGACCACTGATACTGCAATAACTTTGTCGAGCTTTATTTTGTGTCCTACCTAACTTTGTTTTCTAGTGTTCTTCCAACTGTCCCTCACATTTCATTAATCATACAACTGTGTGTTTAATGTTTACCTCATTTAGAAATGATGTAGAGCACCCCGTGAAATTAAAATTAGTCATTCGTTGAACAATTTTATTTCCTACCGTAGCTTCGCACTCAACACATCATTTTCTCGTAAAACGCGACAACTTCAGTTTTTCTTTATACATAATCAAATTATTCTTAGGTATCTTATAGAGCTCGAATAATCCCATTTGTGTAGCATCTTCATTATTTTCCGGGAACTCCAAGGCATTAACATGTATGAGGCTCCTTATGGATTTTGTTCGTTACATATTCGCTCCAATGTAAAAAAATTATATGATGTTTCCCCTGTTTAATATGAGGTATCTTTATCAGCGAAGAGATGATTATGACCAGCCTAATACTGCAGCCTTGTTGTACACCCGTGTTTATGAAGACTGAAAAGACTTCCCGTCTTTTGTCTTAAAACATATTCGTACACATTTTTATGGGTTCCTATCCGATGATGGAGGGATGTCACGTAGTTGCACAATTTCCCACAGTTTATCCCGTCTGCAGTTATCCTAAGCTCGTACATAACAGGTGAAAAACAGGTGCGGTCCTCGATGGATTTTATGTATTTTTTCACTGTCTGCTTTGATATGAAGCCATTTGCAGCGTAGAATCTTCCCGTCTGATAACGTGATTGCTCCTCAAGTGTGATACACACAACTGTTTTTGTTGTTACAGTGTTATAATTATGTATTCTGTATTAAGAAGATTGATTCCTTTGTAACTTAGGCATTTTTTATGTCTCCCTTCTTAACGTACGAATTACTGTGGTAGTTTTCGAACTGGCAGCACTGAATTAGTAAATAAAAAATCTTTTCCGTCTTTAGAGGAGCTTTTAAGCAGCTCTGTATCGAATTTATCATTTCCAGAACTTTTAGTGTATTTATTTTTATATAAAACGCTTTGAAATTCGTGTCGAAAAATTTTGCTATAAACTTTCTTTCTTTCAACCTTATCATCTGCCCGTTGTCATTTAAAATAGTACATTCATTGTTCCTTATACTACTTCAATATCAGCTCCATCTTTTTTCCGTTGGTTTAGGTGTGCCAAACCTTTATAAGCCATTGTCGGCTTCCACGCACATTAACCTCTGTCTGTGATTTATATCCCCCTCCTTCCACAGCAAGAAACATGTAACAAAATAAACCTCTCTCTTCGTTCGCAACGCTGCAGTCATGGACTGTTCTGCTGGTCCGGCCGGAGGTTCGAGTCCTCCCTCGGGCATGGGTGGGTGTGTTTGTCCTTAGAATAATTTAGGTTAAGTAGTGTGTAAGCTTAGGGATTGATTACCTTAACTATTTCGAATATCCTTTTTGTGGTGTCACCGCCAGACACCACACTTGCTAGGTGGTAGCTTAAATCGGCCGCGGTCCATTAGTACATGTTGGACCCGCGTGTCGCCACTGTCAGTACTTGCAGACCTAGCGCCACCACATGGCAGGTCTAGAAAGACGGACTAGCACTCGCCCCAGTTGTACGACGACTTTGCTAGCGACTACACTGACGGAGCCTTGCTCTCATTTGCCGAGAGACAGTTAGAATAGCCTTCAGCTAAGTCCATGGCTACGACCTAGCAAGGCGCCATTAGCGTTACAGTGATTGTAATTAACAGTATCTGGAGATAGTCTCATTTGTATCGTCAATAGCGATGTACCACAAGGATGCATTAAAGTTAAGTATTCAAGGAGCTGCATACTTTTCTTATAGCATTAATTAGGTATCCTGTTCCAGAATTCACGCCAGCCGGCGTGTGTGTACGCGTGCCTTTCGGCTACCTCAAAGTGGCGTGGCTGTTTTGCTACGCCACAACACTTTTTGTAATGGCTAATGGAATGTTTAGGCATGAGATAGAAAAGAGACCAACATGTATGGAAGGTAGGGCGTGACAGTTGTCAATTTCGCCTTTGAGAAAGCCTACGATTCCGCTTAGAATCGTGTTATCCTCGGATCTCACCTGCGTACGGTGCCATCTTCTTGTCTTTAAGTGGTGTTACCTCCCCATCTGTCCCACGTCACTGTAAACATGAAGCCGAAAAACAATCTGCTTCACCGCTATGAGCAAGAGTGAAGTGTCCTTGAACGCAGTGTATTAAGTAAGTCTGCATTTGGAATCGCGTTTAACAGCATACCGTGCGTAAGTAGGAGCCCCATTAATTACTCATTATTTGTTTTCTATTCTTTCTTCGGCCTTGTGGCAACGGTATGCTAGTTGTAGCTCAAAATGGTTCAAATGGCTCTGAGGACTATGGGACTTAACATCTGAGGTCATCAGTCCCCTAGAACTCAGAACTACTTAAACATAACTAACCTAAGGACATCACACACATCCATGCCCGAGGCAGGATTCGAACCTGCGACCGTAGCGGTCGCCCGGTTCAACACTAAAGGGCCTAGAACCGCTCGGCAACACCGGCCGGCGCTAGTTGTAGCTGCCAACTACCTGCTGAGGAGTAGATACGATCTCAAACGGGAATTTGCCTATGACTTTTTACCCATCGCTATCTTGTTCATTCACTTAAACTGAGTACGAGTGCCATCATATTAAACAATCAGCTAAGTTCTTGAACATCAGATTTGATGAAAAGGTTATGTGGTTGCAGTACCTAAGATCTGGAAATAATGTTCCCGATGGTCCCTGAGATTTCACAATTATTTTGAGTCGGGTAATGGGGAGCAGTTGTGAAAATTTCTGCTTCCGCACTAAAGTGATTTTGAACGGTTCCAACTTGAATACCATATGTATCGGTACTCTATGGTATCATGTTCTAATATATTAGCTGCATTCTACTAAAAGAGAATTACACTGAGGTGACAGAGATCATGGTATAGCGATATGCGCATATACAGAAGCGGTAGAAACGCTTACACAAGGCATAAAAGGGAAGTGCGTTGGTGCAGCTGTCATTTGTACTCAGGTTATTCGTGTGGAAAGGTTTCCGACGTGATTAGCACCGCACGATGGGAATTAACAGACTTTGAACGCGGAGTGGTGGTTGGAGCTAGACGCATGGAACATTCCATTTCGGAAATCGTTAGGGAATTCAGTATTGCAAGATCCACTGTGTCAAGAGCGTTTTGAGAATACCAAATTTCAGGGCTTACCTCTCACCCCTGATAACGGAGTGGGCGACGACCTTCACTTAACGACAGAGAGCAGCGGGGTTTGCGTAAAACTGTCAGTGCTACGAGATAAGCAACACTGCGTGAAAAAACAGACGCAGAAATCGTTGTGCGCTTTACAGTGAATGCGTCCGTTGGTATAGTGCTGCGAAATTTGTCATTAATGGGCTATGGCAGCAGACGACCGATGCGAGTGCTTTTGCTAGCGTCTCGACATCACTTTCACCACCTCTCCTGGGATCGTGACTATACTGGTTCGACTCTAAACGACTGGAAAACTGTGGCCTAGTCACATGAGGCCCAATTTGAATTGGTAGCAGCTGATGGTAGGTTTTGAGTGTGGCGCAGACCCAACGAAACCATGGGCCCAAGTTATCAACAAGGCACTGTGAAAGCTGTAATGGTGTGGACTGTTTTAACATGGAATGGACTGGGTCTTTGGTTATGCTCGGCTATATGGAGACTATTTTCAGCTATTCATGGATGTCGTGGAATTTTTATAGATGGAATTTTTATAGATGACAATGCGCTTTTTCATCGGGCCACAATTGCTTACGATTGGTTTAAAGAACATTATGGACAGTTCGAGCGAATGGTTTGGCCACCCAGATCGTCCGACGTATATCCCATCGAACATGTATGGGACACGATCAAGAGGTCAGTTCGTGCACAAAAATCTGCACCGGCAACTCTTTCGCAATTATGGACGGCTCTAGAGGCAGTATGGGTCAGCATTTCTGCAGGTGACTTCCAATGATTTGTTGAGTCCATGCGAGCTGCTGCACTAGGTCGGGCAAAAGGAGGTCCGACACGAAACTGGGTGGTATCCCACGGCTTTTTCCACCCCAGTGTAGACTGCCAATTGTGCATTTAGCCCAACTACAGTAATAGTTAAAAACTTTAAATAATAGGGCAAAGCAATAACATGAGGAATAGGAAAAATTAATCAAGGCAAAAGACTGCCACCAAAAACAGCAACAAATAATAAACCAATCATACCAAACGAAATATAATAACCCTGTTGGCAGTCCCCGTTGACTTACTCAGGAGGAACGTCAGCATCCATGTAGTGTAAACGTGTAGTGTGGGATAGTGAACCATCAGCTTATAGGCCAGTTTTTCATAGACAATGAATCATCTGCTCCTTGTTGCATTGGAGAGGCTTGCGTGCCTCAGCGGTACATATATCCGTGCTATAGATTCAGCCACTTCGGGAAGGGGGATATTTGGAAAGACCAGACTAATATATGGGTCTTGAAGAGGAGTAGCAGCCTTTCCCGCAGTGGCAGGGTCGGTACTACAATTGTTTGATTGGCCAGATTTTTTAACATAAGTAAATGGGCCTTGTTATATTGGTACTGGGGCACGATTGAAAGCAAGGAGAAACTACAGCCTTTATATTCCAAGAGAACATGCAGCTCCACCACATGGTTTAAGACAGGATACTCAAGATTTATCACTATCTTGTTTAGTGACGAAGCCACATGTACCAATAGTGGCTATGTAAACCGCCGAAACATGCTCTGTTGGTCTGTTGGCAGTCCCCGTTGACTTACTCAGGAGGAACGTCAGCATCCATGTAGTGCAAACGTGTAGTGTGGGATAGTGAACCATCAGCTTATAGGCCAGTTTTTCATAGACAATGAACATACACAGCTATCGCAGCCTCGTAACAGCCTATCCACGGATGCTAGAAGATGTTCCTCTGCAGACTAGGAGGAACCTGTAGTACCAACATGATGGCTAGAAGTCTTCCTCAGCAGACTAGGAGGAACCTGTGGTACCAACATGATGGCTGTCCAGACCTTACTGCTCGAAGTACTAAAGCATGTCTCACGCACGGTTTCCAAATCGTTGTATTAGACGCAGAGGACCTGTACCTTTGCTGGCCCGTTCCCCATATTTGACGCCTGTACACATTTTTCTTTGCGGCAAGCTTAAGGAAACTGTCTGCAGGAACATTCCAACTACACTCGATGATATCAAACGACGTATTTTTGCAGTCTGCTCAGACATCTCCGCTGAAATGCTAGAACTTGTGCAGCAAGCGTTCCATACCAGACAGGAAGCGTGCATTGAATTTATTACAGTCTGCTGACTGACTAAAAGTACGAGCCCCTGACTACCAATCCATTCATGAAAACCGCACATCAATATCACTTTCCATTTCCGCAATATTAGCGGTGCAAATTTTACGTGGTTCACCTTCTACATACACCGAAGAGCCAAAGAAACTGGCACACTTCCCTAACATCGTGTAGGGCCCACACAAGCACGCAGAAGTGCCGCAACACGACGTGACATGGACTCGACTAATGTCTCAAGTAGTGCTGGAGGGAACTGACACCATGAATCCTGCAGGTCTGTCCATAAATCCGTAAGAGTACGATGGGATGGAGATCTCTTCTGAACAGCACGTTGAAAGGCATCCCAGATATGCTCAGTAATATTCATGTCTGGGGAGCTTGGTGGTCAGTGGAAGTGTTTAAACTCAGAAGAGTATTCCTGGGGCCACTCTGTAGCAATTCTACATGTGTGGGATGTTGCACTGTCTTGCTGAAATTGCCCAGGTCCGTCGTAGTGCACAATGGACAAGAATGGATGCAGGTGATCAGACAGAATGCTTACGTACGTGTCACTTGTCAGAGTCGTATCTAGACGTATCAGGTGTCCTACGTCACTCCAACTGCGCACGCCCCACACCATTACAGAGCCTCTACCAGGTTGAACTGTCCCCTGCTGACATGCAGAGTACATCGATTCATGAGGTTGTCTCCATATCCGTATACGTCCATCCGCTCGGTACAATTTAAAACGAGATCCATCCGACTAGGCAACATGTTTCCCCAGTCATCAACAGTCCGATGTCGGTGCTGACGGGCCCAGGCGAGGCGTAAAGCTTTGTGTCGTGCAGTCATCAAGGGTACACGAGTGGGTGTTCGGCTCCGAAAGCCCATATCGAAGATGTTTCGTTGAATGGTTCGCACTCACACGTCATGGGATACTTCTACTTTTTCGCCCCAAACCCCATCCCTTTGATAGATGGGCGGTTCTTTCCCCCGCAGTGATTCTTTCCAGACAGTAAGTGATTTGTATAGCAAGTTTGATTGAATTCTGTCAAGCGGCTAAGGAAGAGATGTGGAACATGCATACATACAGATATACATTCATACATATTTACATGCATCCATTTTTAAAAGTTATATGTATTCTAAAGTTACTGGAAGTGTAATAGTTGGCAATACATCTGGCAACAGTGTATAGTGCCGTGGAAACAGCCACTGTTTAAGCGAGGATGGTTGGTTCAGGCTTCTGTTCAAGGCGTTGGGTGCATACTATCAGTTCCTCAGCAGTCGTGGAATCAGTACTGCTCCCTCAGCAATTACAGTATTTGTTCAAGGAGACTCTCGTACGATGGCAGTTGGCAGTAACTCAAAGGTGTGGTGTGGCATCGACCGTGTGACCCTTGGATGTGGGCCACCATTGTTGTGACGATGGCAGTAGATGCTGTGCACAATAAAGCACACCAGTGCAATTGCCTTAAATGGTTGCATTACATAGTGGCAATAAGTCATATGCTAACACGGTATGACTGGCCAACTACTGTATGTGCGGGCCAGTGGTGACAGGTGTTTTCAGGTGGGCAGCAGCGAGCAACTGCATAGTGGTGAGGTGGCATGGTCCTCAGACCTAGAATCTCATCAAAGGATGCTGCATGAGCAGTGGCTGGACATGAAGCTGTGATGGTAGAGTGTGTGTAAGCTGAAGTTTGTCAGCATGTCAGAAGTGAGGTGCACTGGGACGTAGGCTCCAAACCAGAGATCCCCTGGAGATGTCCAGAGGCCATTTGACGTCATTCTGGAGATGGCTCCAGCTGGCTGGCGCTAGTTTAGGTCCCAGCAGCATCAGGTTTATGAGTGGCGTATTGATCAGAAACTAGTGGAAGCAGCTGTTGGATGTAGTCCAGGCTGGGTACTCCACATCGCGCCGTTAGCTGGTGTGAATGATTGGTAGCAGTCAAAGGCAACCTACTGCTAGGTCTGGCCTGTGAGTGTTTGTGGTAGATTCGCCCAGCTTTGTTAGGACTGGGCTCCACCTCTGGTCTCATATGGACTGAGGAGGTGCAGTACTATGACAATGCATGACATAATTCAGCTTGCTACTGTAGTGGACTAAAGTCTTGCATCATGACGCCTCAGAAATACTCTGGCCCTTGTAGCAGAATATCTCAGGCAACTAGCTGGTCCTTCTGGTCACAGGTTGTAGAATCTGCTTGGAAGGGTGTTGGTGCAACACTACTCCCCCCTATAGAAGATCTGGTCCTCTGAATCTCCGACTGCTGCTAAATCTGTGAATTTTTGAAGTACGAGTATTACGTGGAACACTTTACATTTTTTCCATACTTATTTACACTTTTCCCACTAACTGCCTTTTCTCTTATTTCAGTCCAGTTCAAATCACGTGGAGATGGGTACAGCCACTTCTGCTCAAAACCTAGCAGTGACCCACTCGGTCAAAATTTAGTGGACTGGGAACTCAGCAGAATCGATGGCTCTTCACTGTAGACAAGGGTTGTACAAGTGAGAACCAGAACTGTGATTGTACCTAAAGACAAGATTCTTATCACCTTGGTTCGGTATTGGTATCTGCTGGAATACTGCTGAATATCTTGAAACACATGTTCTGTGCTAATGTGCCCCTTCCATCCAGACGTAAGCTCATACTGAGCGAGGTGGCACAGTGGTTAGCACACTGGACTCGTATTCGGGAGGACGATAGATCAAACCTGTTTCTATTCAGGTTTACTGTGATTTCCCTAAATCGCTTGAGGCAAATACTGGGATGGTTCCTTCGAAAGGGCACGGCCGCTTTCCTTCTCCATCCTTCCCTAACCCGAGTTTGTTCTCTGTCTTTAATGATCTCGTTGTCGATGGAACCTTAAACACTAAATCCAGAGCGCAGAGTAAGGCAGGAGCTAAGATATTGTTCAGTAAGGTGACGTTGCGAATGGGTAGTGCTTTGAAACGTTTGACAGGCAGATACGATAGTGGGTCTGGGAAATTCAGTGCTTTAGCCACTGTTGCAGTTGCCAGAAGCTGAAAAGCTGATCCCAGGATTTCGCATTCCGTACTGTTTGGCAACAAACGTTTCCACTGCACCTTTAACTGTTCTTGTCCGCTCAGATCGCTCTTGCTCATGCAGTTCACGGCATCTGTAACTTTATGATATACATATTATGCCCCATGAGGTCTCAGCCTCAGAAAATAAGGTTGTTTGCCAAGGATGTCCCATAGGCATAGCTCCAGATCTTTCCCTGCTACTAACAGGTGAGATGAACTAGCAGTATGTGTGACTGTCTGGAACACTCAGGACGTTCATATGGTAATCTACGATCTCTGATATCGCCACAGCTCGTCTATTGACTACTGAAACACCTGGTACTGCTTTTATTACGCCCTACGATGAAATAAGTATGAGCCGATATTACTGCACATTAAACAATTCAGCTGCCAAAATCTAATCAACGCAACACTACATGTCAGTCTACTTCTCTTCCCCACGTCTCAAAATATTCGTAACCACACTCCAGTTACACTGTACGAAAAAAAATAAACGAGCAACAACACCTGGCAACTGTAGTGGAAAAAAAAACTACCCAATACAAATAATCGTACTCCAGACAAAAAATACACAGAACTCCTTAATCAGCCACACATCATATACTCCACATCTCCCCATGCTCCAAGACTTGATGCAATCTCACGAAATATACTACCAAAAACAAAACTCTTCATAAAAGAAATACATGTAGCAAAACCCTTAAAATTCATAATACACTACCTTTCTTACATCAACCTAACGCTGAGTCATAGCATGTTCAGTAATGTGTACGTAGTTTGTAAGAGTATGGATTGTTCTAATGCCTGCATTGCTTTTTCTTACTACCGCCTCCTTTTTTTCGGACTGGAGCTGATACTGGCGGTAAAGAATCCGTCACATCCTGAAAGGTACAGACTACCTAATGTGTTATAGATAGAAAATTGTAGCTTTACATTCACCAATGAGGTCATTTCAAATACTTTATACAGATCCTGATAACGTATGAATAATGTCTTCATCTTCTCTTTTGAGGTTTACAGACTCGTACCAATGTATCGCTGAATTTCACTACCCCAGATGTTCCTAACGTTCGAGGGCCTTTGTCTTGGCTCTCTGTGCCTGCTCCCATACCTCCCACAACTTTCTCATGAAATTTTGCAGCTTCTCCACACTCTTCCTCACTTTAGGCTTGACTGTCCCGAACGGTTATGGCATCTTCAGACTTTTTCATATGAGGAGATGCCTGTACTTTCATGGACCTTAGAATTATAAGCTGCAACCATGTGTGGCAACATTATATCCCAGTTGTTGTGATGGCTATTTACATAGTGGCTTAATATCTTTCTTATTCTCTGATGCACTCACTCTGTTCTTCTATTCGTCTGTAGATGCTATGCACTTGTCTGTAAATTCGAAATGTGCAAGAGATGACACAGCTTTTCCAAAATCGAATTCGCCTAGCTTATACACCTAAAACATTAGTTTGGTGAATGGATTCTTCAACTCAACAACCATATTAATAGTAGATTACAACTTCGAATTTCTTACCAAACTAATAACACTGGAACTATGTCACACCGAAAATGAGATTCAGCATTTGTTGCTCCCTGGTAGAATAATTTCTCTCTGCTTTGTTCAATTGACACAAAGTGTAGGTAACCGGATATTCCACCCTGTGTGCTTCTTAACTTAATACACAACCAACTGCATGATTACTAATGTTGCACGACAATATTATCCCTTTCTCATAAATTGTAAAAACCAGCATCAGACCAAATGTCAATAATCCTTTCACTTTTTCGAATGCATACTCAACTCTGATGTTCACTGGGGTTTTACAGTTTTTTTTTTTTTTTTACAAGTGAGTGAGAGGTCACGCTATTTTCACAGATTTTGGTACGATTTTATAGTAATTTGTTAACGCTAAAAATGACGCTGTAAATACTCACTCCGAGGCGGTGCCAGATCTTCTATATCCTTCACTAACATAGGATCCGTCTGTGGTCCATCACAACTGGCCAGATGCCTTAAATATTGCATTTCTTGTAACATGAAGTGACACATCCCTATACTTCGATTCAGGTGTCCTGTACGTAACCTCTTTAACGCTTCCCTTTAACTGTATCACATGCTGCTCTATATCCTTAGCAAAAACAATTATATCACTCAATACACAATATGCTCCCTTGGTTTGAACCCTCGTAAGGCTCTGACCAACAAATGCTGAAACATGGCTAGTACATTTTTCAATTCAAACAGCACAAAACGATATTGATAGTGTCCTGCAAAAATTTTAAGCGGCAGTTCTGACTGGGCCTCTGGTGCTGCTTCTAGACAATGGTAGGCACTCCACAGATCCATAGTGGAAAAACATTTGCACTGCCCCAAATTTTCTAAGGTTTCTCTTATATTTAAGGATGTATACACGTCCACAACTGTACGATTATTAAGATAAAAACTAATGCGGGGTAACTGAACCGGTGATTCTGGCAGGATTAGCTAGGTTAACTGGAGAATAAATTTTGACAATGGCAGGAATAGTTCCAAAATTAGTGATGAAAAGACTGTTTGTTAGAACGAGGAGGGAGAAGAAATGGGGACATCACACAAATTATATGGAAGAATACAACGTTTCCAAATTTATATAAAAGTTTCGCTGTATTACTACTTTTCGGTCTCATGCTTGAGAATGGAACACACGAATTAAATGTGAAAGTATTTCCTAAGATAAAACTTTTTGCTTGTAATAGGCCTAATAGGCATTTGATATTGGTACTTTGTGAATTATATTCTTTCGTGTTATTTGTGAAAATGAGGTAGATAAAAATGGCCATTTTTGCCAAAAACAACCTCGCTTATTTGGCGGGTATTACAATTGCTGCAATATTAGAAAGGCCCATTTCGTTTTACCTGGCAGCCAATAACAAAGTAGACGTCAATAGAGAAAACACAACACTCTTGGGTACTATTCGTATTAACAGTTACTCATTATTAGACAACGACATTTTGATTTTTCATATAGCATAACGTTTGACGATCTTTCTTTCGCAGAAAGGAAAGCACGTCATGTATAGCTGTAGCAAGATTAGAGAGAAAAAAACGCTGGGACCTAAGGATTGAAGAAATGTGTACTGTCTTACTTGTCTCTTATCTTTACCTGTTTTATGTTTCCTATATTTAATTTTAAGTCACACAAAAGAGAAAGTTATTTTGCAATAGGCAATACAGAGTACAAATTTTCTGAAGTGTTCTTTTTCTCCCGATCAAAAATAATCGCACCCACTATTAATTCTGATTTTTTAAAAGGGGGATAGGATGTCAAACCGGCCGACTGGGAGTGGGAGAGGCACCACAGGACATTTTAATTTCCAATTTCCTGAATATAGGTTTGATGGCTTCCATTACAAAATGTACACGTCTGAATTCCGCAACGCGAAATACAATGACATGCAATTGAAGAAAGCTGTGTAAAGGGGCGTGACACTGCACTTTGGCACACTTAAGACCAAATAACAAAAAAATGGTTCAAATGGCTCTGAGCACTATGGGACTTAACATCTGTGGTCATCAGTCCCCTAGAACTTAGAACTACTTAAACCTAACTAACATAAGGACATCACACACATCCATGCCCGAGGCAGGATTCGAACCTGCGACCGTAGCAGTCGCGCGGTTCCGGACGGAACCAAATAGCATGTCTTACATTTCGTCGAGCATATATGTTTTATATATATTAAACTCTTCAGAAAGATGTGCGCTACAAAATGAATATTTTTTGAAAAAATGGTTTTTTAAATTTTGTTCGTCCTATCCCCAACGCTCGGGTGGGAGAGGGGAGGGGGAGCGCTACTATCAAGTTTTTGCCCCAGTTCGGAAATGTCGTAGATCCGTGGCTGTCTGCCAACACATGATAGGATACTACCCATGTACGTAAACTCTTCACACACTTTAATGTGACGTCCGTCAATGTCCAAGTTTACTTCCCTATTCTCTGCAAAATAGATATTCCGTCTTCTCAAAATTAATTTTCAAAACCTACTCTTTATACCCTTCCGACAACTTCCTAAGCATCTACGATGTATTCTCTTCATCGTTCGCTGCAACGACTTGATTACCAGCATCGAAAATTATATAGATACTCTGGTTCTCTATTTCAATCCCCATGATCATGCATTTTGTACAGCGTAGATCGAGTGCCTTCAGCACATACATCTTTAAGAGTGTGGGAAACCGACAAAATTCTTATTTCAGTCCTTTAGTTATTCTGAAGGTTTCCTTGGAAATTTATCCCTCACTTTAAGGACACATTCTGACGACTTGTAGAGGTTACGGTACAGCTTGTATAAATTTTATCAAGAAGACCAAATGGTTGCTTTGATTTCTTTCCAGTCTGTTCTCCATGATCTGTCTTAGGGAAAAGATATAGCTGCCTCTTCTAAAGCCAATTTGTTCCTCCATTTCATTGACAACCTTCTCCATTCCTGATTCTAAAATCCTTCAATACAGCCTCCTAATTGAACGTGTGACACTTACGTCGCGATACTACACACCTTCTTACTTCCTTTTTTATGTATGAGGCTCACATATGCAAAGTTCCACTCTGCTGGAATTTCATCCCCATACCGTATGCATTTATTGAATATCTTGTTTAGGTGTTCATACAGAAAGCTTGTGCCATACCTCACTAATTGTATTGGTACATTTACAGGTCCTGGTGATTTCATCTTCTCCCAAAACCTCTAAATTGGCGACCAACAAATCCGGTAGACAAGTCCATGTCTTCAGTCGCAAAATTATCTATTCCGACAGTTACCACTTGTTCACCGTCTGTCTTCCGTAGTCATAAAATCCGACGGTCATATATAGTAGTTTTTCCATACCTCTGGTATTTCATCGCGTTAGTTGGTCCTGAGTGGCCTTGCATGTATCTTAATTGGTCCATTATTCAGGAACCTTGAGGCAGTGTGATACTGGGAACAGTTTTCCTCACATGAAACAATGGCCTACCGAGTTCTGCTATATGTTGCCCAAGATCAACTGTAGCGTGATGTTTATATAGGAAGTCTAACCATAAAATCGCGCGGTAGCCACCACCTATATGAAGCAAAATTTCCATACATTCCCTGAAATGCTTTGCTTCCACTTGTAAACTCAATATCGCCAATCCCAACAACAGCACATTATTCCCCAATCCGCGTAACTTATACCATGGTTGGCTAAACCGCTTCTTTCCCATGATGTCCACATTTGTCACAGACACGTTTGCACCTGTGTCTAACAAAAATTTGTGTTCTCTTCCACCCGGTAAGTAATTCCGCGAACTTCCGCTTCTGCAGATGTTTCAGCAGCGCCAAAATTTACTGGGAACACCGTTCGGCAGGCCTGGGGCCTCCATTGCCGTGCAAAGGCCTAACGCACGCTGCAAGCAACACAGGCAGAGCAGACACTGTGCGACTTTTGTGAAGCACGCCTTCAGATGAGGCACCGCATCCAGTTGTCCGAACCGCACATTTTTCTTCTATCTGTGCCCTCCTGCGTCGTACCCTCCGGACACGATGCTTCGGAGCGGTAGCTAGCAGGCCAGCTGCACTGCGTGAGCGCAAAGACGCGCAGTCCGGCAGGCTGATCTGCAATCTTCCTCAAACGATTGTAAAGAAACTATTCGGGAAAAAACTTTATTCTAACTCATCTCATAGCTTAATTCGTCATCTTCGTGACGAACTGCTTATCATTTTGATAATGGTCACAGTTATTGTGATATTTCAAGATTAGGTATAGTAGAAAAAATTCTTAAAGTTAGAATTGAAAAATAAGGATAGCTATGAATTTGTTATTTGTGCATGTTAGGTCATATGTTCATGTGTGTGAAATGTAGTTAACATATTGTTCTGTTCTTTACACTTTGAATGATATAGCTATCTGTCTCCAATCTCGAAAAAATGGACTGAATGTAAAGCGCTCCATTCCGAACGTGCATGCCAGCGAAAATTCCAGAATGAAATATTCATAAATCCCTCGTATTTCGTAAACGGTGTGAGATATGGAAAATATTTTGACAAATGATAGCACACAAACAGCAGGGCATTTTGCCATATGATTAATACGTGAAACTTCGGTGTCTATGGCGGTATTCAAGCAAGTACAGATTTTACAATTTATATGCATCTTCACAATAAACATTTAATATTGACGATGTTGAGTTCCTCACTTTAGTATTAGCCTCTTTTTATAGATCCATTGAACAGAATCTTCTGGTGAATTATAGCGCTCGTTAAATATGTCTCTCGTAAGAAAAGCTTCACTCTAATTCTACACCTACTTGGAACAGGCGACAGAACCTGGTTTATTAGTATTAGCCTCTTTTTATAGATCCATTGAACAGAACCTTCTGGTGAATTATAGCGCTCGTTAAATATGTCTCTCGTAAGAAAATCTTCACTCTAATTCTACACCTACTTGGAACAGGCGACAGAACCTGGTTTATATACAGTAGTCCTGTTTCCTCCTCCTCGATCACTTGACGTAATGTTTTCAGTCCTCAAGTGATAATGCAATACACATGTAGCTATCACAGTTCTGTCTACAGTCTCCAGTTTACATTCAAAAGTCCATTTAAGTACATGATTTTTTAAACACATGAAATCTGTAACTCAGTATACCAAATCCACACTCCACAGTTTGACGAGTACGAGAAAGTCTATGGTTAAAGGCTTTATTTTTATTATTAGCAGTAACTTTGCATTTAGGGTAGGGCCACATTAAGTTCTCTAACAACAGAAATGCCTCATCACCTACGAAAATGTAAAGTCTCCTGATTTCCGAGCAGAGTCGGAATCCAAGTCTAGCTGCACAGACAGACTCGTAGTGAATTTTGCAGGGCGCTCGATGCATCGCGAGCGCTGAGCCACTACTGACGGCTCGGCGGTCGGCGAAGCCTATATAAGACAAGTGTCTAGTGCAGTTGTTAGATCCGTTACTGCCGCTACAGTGGCAGGTTATCAAGATTTAAGTGAGTCTTAACGTCGTGTTATTTTCGGTGCACGAGCGATGGGACACAGCATCTGCGAAATTGCGACGATGTGGGGATTTTCCTGTACGACCATCTAACAAGAGTACCGTGAATATCAGGATCCGGTAAAACATCAAATCTCCGACATCGCTACCGCTGGAAGAAGATCCTGGAAGAACGGGTTAGACGACGACTGAAGAAAATCGTTCAACGTGACAGAAGTGCAACACTGCCGCAAATTGCTGCAGGTTTCAATGCTGGGCGATCAACAAGTGTCAGCGTGCAAACTATTCAACGAAACATCATCGACATGGGCTTTCGGAACCGAAAGCCCATTCGTGTACCATTGATGATAGCAAGACACAAAGTTGTACATCTCGCCTGAGTCTGTCAACACCGGCATTGAACTGTTGATGACTGGAAATATGTTGCCTGGTCAGACGAATTTCGTTTCTAATTGTATCGAGCGGATGGACTTAGGCGGATCTGGAGACAATCTCATGAATCAATGTACCCTGCATGTCAGCAAGGGACTGCTCAAGCTCGTGGAGGCTCTTTAATGGTGTGGGGCGTGCGCAGTAGGACTGATATGGGACACCTGATACGTCTAGATACGACTCTGACAGGTGACACGTACGTAAGCATTCTGTCTGGTCACCTGCATCCATTCATGTCCATTGTGCATTCTGATTGACTTCGGCAATTCCAGTAAGACAGTATGACACCCCACACGTCCAGAATTGCTACAGAGTTGTTCCAGAAACACTCTTACGAGTTTAAACACTTCCGCTGGCCACCAAACTCCACGGACATGAACATTATTGAGCATATCTGGGATGCCTTGCAACGTGCTGTTCAGAAGAGATCTCTTCCCCCTCGTACTGTTACGGATTTATGGACAGCCCTGCAGGATTCATGGTGTTAATTCCCTCCAGCACTAATTCAGACATTAGTCGAGTCTCCATGCCATGTCGTGTTCGGGGGGGCCCTACATGACGTTAGGAAGTCTGTCATAGTATAACATTATCCACTGTAATGGTGACAACTTCGAAAATCGACAGATTAGATCATATTTGATTACTCTGCCGATGAGACAGAGGACTTTAGCTCTTTCTTCTAGCAACTCCTGAGATGCATAACCGCTAGAGGCATCTAATATAGGGCATGAAGTGACGTCTTCTTCAGTCAATGCTGGTCCTCCCCACCACAGATTGTTTTCTTGCGGGTCCGCAGGAGACACTCCTCGCGAAGTCAGATCAACTAGGTTTTCCATTGTAGATACGTGGCTCCGTACCACAGCTGCTGTGTTTCCTGTATCTCGGAAACACGGTACCCCATGAACGTCTTCCACCGCATGGGTGGAGCTGCAAACCATCCTAACACAGTGGATGAGTCAGTCCACACAGGTAAGTTCGTTCGATGTCTATACCCAGAGCGCGAAAAAAGTGCTGCAGTAGTCGCGAAAGCAAGAGAGCCCCACAGAGTTCCAAGCGAGACAACGACAGCTTTTTCAGGGGAGCCACTCGTGTTTTGGAGCGCATTAGTTTCGCACATATCACTCCATACTGATTAGTTGATCGTACGAGGGTCACTACAAAAGAAATGCACACTATTTTTGTAAAAATACAGTTTTCATTCTGCATATGTGTAAGTCTAACAGTCTGTAGATACATCCTTACCGCTTGTTTTCAAACTTAGTTCAACCTGTTCCCGTGAGTGGCGCCGTCACAGCATGTCTTCAAGATGGCTGCTACACTTTACGTTCGTCAGAAGCAACGTGCTGTCAGAGAATTCCTGTGCTGTGAAAACGAGACTGTGAGAATCATCCACAAGAGGTTGAAAAAGGTGTATGGAGACGCCGCTGTCGATCGCAGTACAGTTAGTTGGTGGGCAAGCAGGTTACGTGATGAAAGCGGGCACGGCAATATTGAGGATTGTCCTCGCAGCGGCAGGCCTCGTACTGCACACATTCCAGACAATGTGCAGAGAGTCAACGAATTGGTGACTGCTGACAGACGCCCGCATCTCGTGGTCGTGCGGTAGCGTTCTCGCTTCCCACGCTCGGGTTCCCGGGTTCGATTCCCGGCGGGATTAGGGATTTTCTCTGCCTCGTGATGGCTGGGTGTTGTGTGCTGTCCTTAGGTTAGTTAGGTTTAAGTAGTTCTAGGGGACTGATGACCATAGATGTTAAGTCCCATAGTGCTCAGAGCCATTTGAACCATTTTTGCTGACAGACGCATCACAGTGAACGAATTGTCACGCTACGTTGGGATAGGGGAAGGAAGTGTTTGCAGAATACTGAAAGTGTTGGCGTTGAAAAAGGTTTGTGCTAGGTGGTCCCCAGGATGTTGACAGTGGCTCACAGAGAAACAAGAAAAACGGTATGCAGCGAACTTTTGGAACAGTATGACAATGGTGGAGATTAATTTCTTGGAAGAATTGTGACAGGTGATGAAACATAACACCATCATTTTTCACCAGGCACGAAGAGGCAATCAATGGAGTGGCATCATGCAAATTCACCCCAAGAAAAAAAATTCAAAACCACACCTTCTGCTGGAAAAGTTATGGCTACGGTGTTTTTCGATTCCGAAGGACTCTTGCTTGTGGACCTCATGCCAAGTGGAACCACCATAAATTCTGATGCATATGTGACGACACTGAAGAAACTTCAAGCACGACTGAGGCGTGTTCGACCAAATCGGCAAAAGCAGCATGTTTTGCTGTTGCACGACAATCCACGGTCACATGTCGGTCAAAAAACCATGGAAGCGATCACAAAACTCGGATCGACAACACTGAAACAACTGCCTTACAGTCCTGACCTGGCTCCATGTGACTATCATCACTCTGGGAAACTGAAAGACTCTCTTTGTGGAACAAGGTTTGCAGATGATGACTCCCCTGTGCACGCGTCCAAACAGTGGCTCCAACAGGTTGGTCCAGAATTTTATCGTGCGGGTATACAGGCGCTGGTTCCAAGATGGCATAAGGCAGTTGAGAGGGATGGAAGTTATGTGGGGAAATGAAAATATTGTTCCTAATAGATGTATCTATACACTGTAAAACTTTCAAACATGTAGAATAAAAGATGGATTTAAAAAATGGTGTGCATTTCTTTTGGAGTGACCTTCGTACATAGATTCAACAGCCAAAGGCCTTCTCTGAAGCGACGCAGAACCCGTGCAGTTGTATACTGGCAGATATCCCTCCTGCAATGACTCTACGATCGAACGAATGTTGTCTGTCATACGAATTCAGATATATAGTGCCTGACACAAGCGGTAAAACTGTGGAAGCAAGGGCTCATCTCACGTCAACTAATACTGCCATGGACGTTGCAAAAATATCTTGAATGTGATCACAATGTGACTAATTAATCCCAATGGATCAAAAACGGATGACGAGACAGGCAATACAGTGTGTTTTGTGAAGCTGTAAACATTATCCGCTAGTTTGACAGTGTTCACAAATTGAAACTGATCAGCAGCTGGATGCCAGAGTTAACCATAAGTTTTAACATCCTCGTTGTTATCAAGCCGTAGAAGTAGTTGTGTTTCTCGCCATTCTCAGGGGAAATTTTCAAGTAGTTCTGCACTGTTGCTGCATCATTTCCATAATGAGAACCCATCTTTCTTCAATAGCTTTGTGAGATCTTGCTGGACGTTGGTTGCAGCCTCTACCATATCGCAGTGTGAGATACAATCATCCAGACAGCAATCAGTAGCAAGAATGTTTGCTGTCTCGCACAGCTCACCCTCTTCATGAGCCAATTGTAACAGACGCCGTACTGCAACAAAGGGTGCAAAGTCATTCCGTACATTGCTGTCTTTAATTGGTATTCCTGTAGTGGTGCAGATCTATCACTCCTCCACAACATTGGTTGGTAAGCCTGCCGTGGCATTTAATATGGAATGGCAGCTGTCGTGACTACTGGTTCCATATGCCCTAAGTCTTTATACTCCCTCATAAATTCTCTGTAGGTTTCCATTAGCTTCAGTTGTCTCGCTAGTTTCTGTTCTGTCTGAGAGAAGCTTTTTGATGCAGTGTGTTAAGAATTACCTAATTAACTCGGCCCTTCGTGAAGCAGAAAACGAACAACGAATCTTCCTGTGGAATCTTCAGTTGTATGTGCCGCGAAGTGTGCTTCGCATTGCTCTTTTCTTTCGTCATTACAGCACGATTTTATTCTTCTATCTCCCAAAATTTCTTCAAGAATGTTTGAACGTCAGTGTCAGTTTTTGCTAAGCATGACACGACCGGCCGCCTTGACGAAATGTTGTACTCTACCGTTTGATACTGTCCTGACATGGCCCAACCTAGTTCTGTCTCTTGAAGCACAGGATGATGAGTTTCTATGGAGATAGTCCTTGTCCTTTGAATGTATGGACAAACTTCTGCTGCTACCAACAAGTCCATCTTACCAGGTGGCTAAAATTCTGGATCAGCGCTTTGAACACTCGGCAAGTCCCACGTATTGGGATCAGTTGTTTGCTCCGGTAAGACGTCAGTTATCTCCGGCAAAACTAAACATTCGACACATAACATGAAGTTGTTTTTAAAGGAGCCAAAATGAACAGAGACGCGGTGTTTTGTTTCTGATAGGATTGCACCTATTCCTTGAATAAGCACTCTGTTGTACCATCTTTGAAGTCTGAGGCGTTTTGCACATGCTTCCTATATAAAGCATGACTGCGACCCAGACTGTAAGAGAGCACAAGTTTGCCATTTGCCACAGCTATCTTGCAACCTTATTCTCGCTGTCGCAAGCAGCACTCGTTTGCCAAGGCTGACTTTCAATGAGCAATAACTAGATGTACTTGACGGATGTATGACATGGTGATTGGGTTGCATTCCACTTGGACAGTCCTTCATTGTTCCACCTTGTGTGTGTTGTATTTCTGCGTGTATCAACGTGTGATGTCGCGTTCGACTAGCATGACAACAAACAGATTTGCACTTAGAAGCACTATGATCGCCCTTCAGGGGGCCTGCCTGAGTTTTCTGCACTTGTGCAACGCGTGAGGCAGGTTGCACATGACACATGCAGTAGTAGTAGTAGCGACGTAGGTTTGTACCGAATGCCGAAAGTGCTTGGCGATGGTGTTCTGCTGTTTGTTTCCCTATATGGTATGCCGTGGTGGTACTGTAGCCTTGACGATTTCCAATTATTTGTGTTTATTTTCGAGGGAAGTATACGTCTCTTTGAATGTCGGAAAGCTATTGGAGCTCAGACTGGTTTTAAATTCTGTTCGTATAGACTGGTCAACCTTTTCTATAAGGAGCTGTGACGTAGTTATGTCTTGCAAGGACACACCTAGTTGTAATGCCATCAGCGCATGCACATTGCTTGCAGCCTCGTTAGTTAGTGCACAAAGTTCGCTTGCACATGCCCTTGTCATTGACGGCAGCGTTAACAGTTTCTTCAGATGTGCTGACACAATCAATCGAGGGTTATTGTATCTGTTGCAAACCACGTAAAAAGCTACGGTAAAATTAGTGCTAGTTCAGGAAGATGAGCAATTACATTGTTAGCTTCACCTGTTAATTAACTACGCAATGTCCTCTAATCCCTCATTATGTACCATGAGAGCCACAAATGTGTCATAAAAATGCCTGAACAGCGTTACATCACCATTAAAAGATGGCAGTTCTATTGAGGGCCGCTTGAAGCTAGGTTTTGATGCACTCGAGGCAAATCCAGCATCTGACATACCTTGTCAGCTGCGTTGGCATGACTCATCTACATTACTCTCAGTTTTCTCGAAACCGCGAAGACCAAATTTTCGAAGTTTTCCCTATCGTCAGCATGTACATCTACGTTTTCAAATACACTCCTGGAAATTGAAATAAGAACACCGTGAATTCATTGTCCCAGGAAGGGGAAACTTTATTGACACATTCCTGGGGTCAGATACATCACATGATCACACTGACAGAACCACAGGCACATAGACACAGGCAACAGAGCATGCACAATGTCAGCACTAGTACAGTGTATATCCACCTTTCGCAGCAATGCAGGCTGCTATTCTCCCATGGAGACGATCGTAGAGATGCTGGATGTAGTCCTGTGGAACGGCTTGCCATGCCATTTCCACCTGGCGCCTCAGTTGGACCAACGTTCGTGCTGGACGTGCAGACCGCGTGAGACGACGCTTCATCCAGTCCCAAACATGCTCAATGGGGGACAGATCCGGAGATCTTGCTGGCCAGGGTAGTTGACTTACACCTTCTAGAGCACGTTGGGTGGCACGGGATACATGCGGACGTGCATTGTCCTGTTGGAACAGCAAGTTCCCTTGCCGGTCTAGGAATGGTAGAACGATGGGTTCGATGACGGTTTGGATGTACCGTGCACTATTCAGTGTCCCCTCGACGATCACCAGTGGTGTACGGCCAGTGTAGGAGATCGCTCCCCACACCATGATGCCGGGTGTTGGCCCTGTGTGCCTCGGTCGTATGCAGTCCTGATTGTGGCGCTCACCTGCACGGCGCCAAACACGCATACGACCATCATTGGCACCAAGGCAGAAGCGACTCTCATCGCTGAAGACGACACGTCTCCATTCGTCCCTCCATTCACGCCTGTCGCGACACCACTGGAGGCGGGCTGCACGATGTTGGGGCGTGAGCGGAAGACGGCCTAACGGTGTGTGGGACCGTAGCCCAGCTTCATGGAGACGGTTGCGAATGGTCCTCGCCGATACCCCAGGAGCAACAGTGTCTCTAATTTGCTGGGAAGTGGCGGTGCGGTCCCCTACGGCACTGCGTAGGATCCTACGGTCTTGGCGTGCATCCGTGCGTCGCTGCGGTCCGGTCCCAGGTCGACGGGCACGTGCACCTTCCGCCGACCACTGGCGACAACATCGATGTACTGTGGAGACCTCACGCCCCACGTGTTGAGCAATTCGGCGGTACGTCCACCCGGCCTCCCACATGCCCACTATACGCCCTCGCTCAAAGTCCGTCAACTGCACATACGGTTCACGTCCACGCTGTCGCGGCATGCTACCAGTGTTAAAGACTGCGCTGGAGCTCCGTATGCCACGGCAAACTGGCTGACACTGACGGCGGCGGTGCACAAATGCTGCGCAGCTAGCGCCATTCGACGGCCAACACCGCGGTTCCTGGTGTGTCCGCTGTGCCGTGCGTGTGATCATTGCTTGTACAGCCCTCTCGCAGTGTCCGGAGCAAGTATGGTGGGTCTGACACACCGGTGTCAATGTGTTCTTTTTTCCATTTCCAGGAGTGTAATTCGAGCTGTGACTGCGCGTCTTCATACTTCTCCACGATCCATGGCAGCTGTTCTAGCCTGACAATAATACCCAAAGTGTCCGATTTCCCTGTTACGTCAAATTCGTTTCCAAACTTTAACAACCGCGTGAGGCTTGCTTCGCACCGAGCGTGTAGTAACAAGTTTCTTTCTTAACACTTCATCTATCATGGAAGACTAGTAGTGGCCTGTGAGGGCAGAAGCAGCAGTTAGGATGCGTGGGAATTTACAGGAAGCAGGATAACCAGACCAGGTACTTAGTTTATCTATGCGCCGTGTCGATACCGCTGGCTACGTCTCCGTGCTGCTCCGCTGAAGCTCGCCGCTGCCGTTCCACCCACGGGTGGTTGCCGCTGCACGCTACTTCGTCGAATCCATCACAATCCGACACGGATGGGCCAAAATGTTACCGTCCACAGAAGGAAATTTGAATCGTCAGTGTTACCGGAGGACCAGGAATTTAAAGGACTGTGTAATGGTTCGGGTCCATTCGGATTGCAAAGAATGACATACGTAGAATAGCACTTATTATTGAAAACAGTCACACAAAAAGAAAACATAAATATTCGCCCTTTAGCATACGAGGCACACGGACCCCTACCTACGCCCGCCACGCTACCGAGTGTCCATTCACAACTGCCCTCCCTCTCGCCGTGGTGTGTCCTGTTAGCCACCCTTCGAAGGATGACTTCCTGGCTATTGGCCCTCAGGTACAAACAACTCGATAGAGGGCAACACTTTCCAGTAACTCAGGCTAATGTGGCGACCGAAGAACAACAATCACGAAGTATGTGGCCTCATCGCCAACAACAGTAACATTTGACGTCAGCAGAGAGAATACCTTTTTTGAAACTGACTCGGGTCTTCTAAATCTGTTGCCGTTCCTATGGCTCCGACCAAACCTTTACGAAATTCCGCACGCACGTTCCCGATAGTACTCACAATTATTTTGTCTCCTTTAACGCTGCAATAAGCCTTTCATTAACATTTCGAACGAAAGAATTTCTTAACTCTTCATGATAAATTACATACGCTTTTGTATCTAGCGCTAAACTTAACATAGCCATGTGTAACAACTGCCCCTCTAACCACCAACTGAGCTTTACGGCAGTGAACAGGTTATTCACAAATGCTAATGCATCCTCTTCTGCTTCATTGAAAACAGAAGAAACTAGGACAATAACACTAGTATGTGGGATGGGTACTGACAAACTGGACGAGGCCCTATCTTCATTCAGTGCATCCTATTTCCTATGCAAGTCAATGTTATCTGCCCTCATTTGAGCTACTTGTTCTAGAAAGGACTCAGCCATCGCCAGAGTGGTAATACTTTCCCCTGGTTTACTGATTGGAAAGACTGTGCCTATGACAAAAAATACCCTATAAAATTACCATAGTAAAGGACTTACTACTTACAATGCCGTTACACCTATATTAAGACTACTTGATCCTGACACCTGAGTGTCCACCACGTACATCCGCTGGTGCACTGACCCAGCCTCCTGCATTTGAAATAGATCAATGTCCCAGCAAATTATATTGTGAGCTAATTTGGCGCATACCAGCATACGATTCTTTAGTGTCCCCCTCAGCTCCCTCACATCATCACCCTAGTCCACTTTCACGAATCTGAGCCCCATTCTACAACCAACTAATCAAACATTTTTAACTAGTGGGACATAAAAGAGACAGAACAGTTTTTAGATACTCACCACGTTCCAAAGACGGTGCTGTACGCTGACCGATGACGTTGCTCGACGTCCTGATTGCTTCTGAGGCCAGTGTAATAGCTGGCAACAGTTCTGGCGGCAGTATATTAATGCTGCAGTTGCGGGCACTATTTAAGCCAGGATGGTCGATCCGTAATGGCGTGCAGAAAGTAGCGTACGTACTACAAGTTCCTCGGCCGTCGTGAAATCAGAAATGCTGGCTCAGCAGTTACGAACTTTATTCACTGAGACTCTCGTACAATAATGGTGGTGGTGGTTAGTGTTTAACGTCCCGTCGACAACGAGGTCATTAGAGACGGAGCTCATGCTCGGGTTAGGGAAGGATTGGGAAGGAAATCGGCCGTGCCCTTTCAAAGGAACCATCACGGCATTTGCCTGAAGCGATTTAGGGAAATCACGGAAAACCTAAATCAGGATGGCTGGAGACGGGATTGAACCGTCGTCCTCCCGAATGCGAGTCCAGTGTGCTAACCACTGCGCCACCTCGCTCGGTCTCGTACAATGATAGTTATGGTGACTCGAAGGTGTGGTGGTCAGGCATCGACCCTTCGGCCCTTGGTAAGGGAAGAGTTGTTGTGACGACGGCAGTACATGCTCCACTCAGCGAAGCACAGAGGTGCAATGGCCTTATGCAGTAACCATTACGCAGTGACGCTGCATCAGATGCTGATACAACACTGTCGGCCCAGCACTGGACATGTGGGCCAGTAGTGACAGGCACTGGCAGGTGAGGAATAGCGCAGGGCAGCAGCGTAGAGGCCGAGTGGCATAGCAACCACGAGTTTGGTAGCTGAGTGAAGGGTGCAGCATGCAGCATCAGAATGGTTGTACACTGAGCAGGCAGCACCTCAGCAGCAGGTAAGGGGCGAGGCATGCTGGTCATAGGCTCTGAACCAGAGATACCCTGCAGTGGCCAGATGCAGTTGGCATCACCTTGGAGGTGATAGCTTTAGTTCACATCCCACAAGCATAAAGTCTAGGAGTGGCCTGAAGACAGCAGCTAGCGGAAGCAGTGGCTGCATCTAGTCAGGGAAGGTTGATTCATATCAGGCCGTCAGCTGGCATGAAGAACGTCTCGGTTTCAGTAACAGTTGAAGAGAGCCTACTGCTAGATCTGGGCTGCAAGTATTTATGACCGATATGCTCAGCTTTGTTATGACTGTACCCCGTCTCTAACCCGTCTCTGGTCACCTCTGGAGGAAAGCGGCGCAGCGTCAGCCCAAGGCATCAGGTAGGTTAGCACGCTTGCACCATGGATTCTCAGCAATATCCCAGCCCTGGCGGGATTTCACTGGCAGCCAGCTGACTCTCATGGCCATGGATTTTGAAGTCTGCTCGGAAGGGTGTTGGCGGAAGAAAAGTATCTGCAGCCAGAAGGCATATATTTCAATTGGTCCGGTTTCAGCACAATCTGTTGTGACCAGTCCTGGCTCAAGAAATACTCATTGAATCTCAGATGCTTGGAAATCCGTGGTTCAAAAAAAATGGTTCAAATGGCTCTGAGCACTACGGGACTTAACTTCTGAGGTCATCAGTCCCCTAGAACTTAGAACTACTTAAACCTAACTAACCTAAGGACATCGCACACACCCATGCCCGAGGCAGGATTCGAACCTGCGACCGTAGCGGTCGCTCGGTTCCAGACTGTAGCGCCTAGAACCGCACAGCCACTCCGACCGGCATCCGTGGTTCATTGGATCATTCAAGGTACCATCTATTTTAAGTTGGTCGTTGGATATGTTTCTGCTGTAAATTATGAGAGCTCGTTAATTCCGGTTTTCAACAACACACTGTGCCAGTTGGAGTTGACTGCTTGCATTTTATATGTCTTACCTTGTGGCGTGTAATAGGTCTGCTTATTCAACTGATTTGATGGAGGCCGCTAGTAGGGCTACATGAATAGTTCACTAAATGTTTTGTTGCTAGCACGTAGGAGGGTGGACAGTGGTATTGCACGCAGATGAATATGTACTACAAGCACCATTTGATGTAAAATCGCACCTCACCAGCCTAGGCACAAGGCCTAAGAACAAGACTGGAATTAGTCTGTCATGTGCAAGTCTCCTCATCTCTGCATTACTACTGAAATCTACATCCGTTGGAACATGCTACTGCCTTCACCCCTTCGTTTCCGCAACAACTTCTACCCTCCCACATTCCCTTCTACCATCAACTTAACTGTTTCTTGATATCTCAGAATATTTCATGTCATCCACTCTTTTTGTGGCGTAAAACATAGGTTTTTTGTCCTCTTCGATTCGATTCAGAATCTCTCCATTATTTGGTCAATTTAATCTTCAGTGTTCTTCTGCAACATCACATTTCAAAAATTTTCTGTTCTCTATACTTTCAGAATATATTATTAAAACTCAAATTATATTAGATATTATTATTTGTCCTTTCCAGAAAACCTTTTCTTGCTATTAGAAATCTGCGTTTTATACTGACTTTCCTTCTGCTATTGTCAGTTATTTTACTGCTTATGTAAAAGACCTTATCAATTACTTTTAGCGTCTCATTTCCTTATTCAGTTCCTCATCTTTTGCCTGACATCACTGGAATACATGCCAATACTCTTGTTTTTGTGCTTCTACGATAATCTTAAAATCTTGTTTTCAAGGCACTATCTATTCCGTTCAACTGATCATCCATGTCATTTGTCACTTTTCATAGAATTGTAACGTAATCAGCGAAAATTATTGTTTCATTTCTTCTCCACAAACTGTAGTTTCCTTACCATACTCTCCTTGGTATCCATTACTGCTTGTTCTATGTGCAGTATAGATTACAACTCTGTCCCATTGACTTTTCAGTTACTGCCTTCCTTTCATATCGTTCAACTCTTGCAACTGCCGTCTGCTTTCTGTGCAAGCTGTAGATAACCTTTCTCTCCTTGTGTTTTATCCATTATAATTACGGAATTTCGAATTGTGTACTCCAGTCAACACTGTCAAAGGCTTGTTGAATTTTTATGTTTCTTGTATAATCAGTTAAGATTAATACCTGGTTTGTTATCCAAGGATTTACGGAAGAAGTTGCCATTCTGCTCAGGTTTTCTTGTCTCATACGTGCCCATTTACCTTCTATTGTATCTGTTACCATCTTTCAGTTAGTCACTGCTTCCTTTGAAAATTTCAAAATTCTCTGGTTGTTTCAACTTATTCAGGGCTGTTTCTTTAATTTACAAACATTTTTGCAATTTCTTCAGTTTCAGTTTGCATTATCTAACTAATAAATTATGTTATGATCATACGTCTGCTCCTGCACGTGTTTTGCAATTTAATGCCTAGTTTTTAAATCTATGTCTTACCAATACGTTTTTTAATCAAACCTCCCACTATCTCTTGGTGTCTTCTGCGTATATAACATTGCTCTATGATTCTAAAATTAAGTGTTTGCGGTGATTAATTTGCACTCTGTGCAAAATTCCACCACTATTTTTCTCCTCTCATTCCTTTCCCCCAGATCAAATTCTCCCACGTTTCCTTCTGTGCCTTTTCTTAGTACCAAATTGTAACTGTCTGTAACAATTAAAATTTCGTCTCCCTTATTATCCTTTTTCTCGTCATACAGTTTTTCAATCCCTCGATTATCTGCCGATCTACTTTGCATGTATACATATACTACTGTGTTGTTTAGAGGCCAAGTGCCTGTCTTGTCTATGATAATCTGATCACTATGCTGCTCATAGTACTTCCCCCGAACTTGTGTTTCCTGTATCAGATCTGCTCCCCCATTGTCTCTATTTTATTCTGTGGCTATAACTGTGTACTCACCTCTCTAGAAATCCAATACTTCATGACACCTCATTTCACTAATTTCCGTTGTATCTGACACAAACATATCGATTTTTCCTTTCAAATTCTCTAACCTACCATTAAAATTAACAGATCTAGCGTTTCACACCCCGGCCAGTAGGTCAATGGATATGTTTTTTTTCTTCTGACTACATTTCTCTTACTAGTCCATCCAGCGAGTTTTCACATTGGGGACACTTCTGTCTCCGGATTACTTTAGCCGAGAGGATCCGATCATCATTAATAGCCACGTACAGAAGTTAACACGAGTCTCATAATGGTTTCCATGCAGCTGTTGGTAGAGAGAGATGTGATAGGGATGGAACATGTGTCGATGGAGAATGCGTAGGACACTTGTCTGACTCATGCCACTTCCTCGTACGACTGCGAGGGAGCTAACGTGCGGATCAATTGCAGTAGCAGCAACAACATTAATTTCCCCTTCTTCTGTGGTCACTTGTTTCCTCCTGTTACGTTTCCAAGGTGTTGCACTACCACTTTCACGTAAGTGGTTAGAGGTTGATAAATAACTGCCGAAATGGTTGACATCTACTGGGATATCTTGCCTCATACACGGTACAGGAACGAAATGCAGTCTTCCTACACCCTCCATACACCGTGAGCAAGTCGGCTTTTTCTGTGCTGGTAAATCACTTCGTCCACCCGTGACCTTCTGCTTGGACTGTTACACACTAACTGCCTAGCAAGCTGCAATGCACTCAAGGAACACACAAGTCCACTATAAGCAAACATAACAACATCGTACCTAGCAACTACGCAGGTTGATTGGCACGAACAAGTGTGGGTGTGGAAACTTTTCAAAATACGATATCTCGTAAACGACTCGCCCTAGAATTCTTCAACAAACACAGTTGACATTCTAATTCTTCCTACTTTCAGTTGCCGGCCGGGGTGGCCGAACGGTTCTAGGCGCTACAGTCTGGAGCCGCGCGACCGCTACGGTCGCAGGTTCGAATCCTGCCTCGGGCATGGATGTGTGTTACGTCCTTAGGTTAATAAGGTTTAAGTCGTTCTAAGTTCTAGGGGACTGATGACCTTAGAAGTTAAGTCCCATAGTGTTCAGAGCCATTTGAACCATTTTGAACCTACTTTTAATCAGTTAATATCAATAGGCACTGTTCCGTTTAAAAACGTTTATGTTTGCGCAAACAGTACACTTTTAAGTGTTATTACAATCTGTTTATTGGCTAGCAATATGAGCCCCTGACTACCAATACAGTCTGTGAAAACCGCACATCAATAGCACATTCTGTTTCTGCAATGTTTACGGTGCACGTTTTACGTGATTCACCCTGTATAGAAGGAAATGCTCTGACTGAATCACTGACTCACTACCTCCCAGCCCAAACAACTAAGTACAGAAATTTGACATTTGAAGAGTGTGTTGATTTTACGCTGTAGGCATTGTTTACGAAGGGATTTCTCGAAATTCCACCTTTATGGGGTAAATTGAGGGATAATAAGTTTTATGAAAATATTACATTATGAAAAAATTTTAAAACTAAATCTATGAAAACTTTCAGTTTCGCTTCTCGGTTAGAAATAAAAAATATGTGTTTGAGCGTTTTAGGAAATACAGCTCCTAAGAAGGTGAAATATGGGATGAAAGATTTTGTGGCAATATTTCATTATGAAAGCATTGTTGTTGCTAAATCTATGAAAATTTGTATTTGGTTTCTCGGTTAGAGAAAGGAATTACGTTTTCAGTGTTTTTGGAAATTTTTATGAAAATACTTAGTTGTGTTAAAAAAATTTAGGTTACATCTATGAAAATTGGTATTTTAATTCTCGGTTGCAAATAAAGAAATATGTATGAGGGACTGAACGTTTCTATCGTAATGTCACCGCAATAGTTCAAAAGAAAGGGTTAACAAAAAACTCCGACTCCAGCTACCAAAATCGTTCTTCGGCCAGCAGCACTTGCGGAAAAGACCATGCTTCCATGACTTTAATTACCGTGAAAAGTTTAGAAGGTGTTTCAATTTGTGAACTAAATCAAAGAAAGCTACTTAGGAGTCACCACGACAAATCGACTACGTTAGAATTCCATACAAAAAGAAACGGCTGTTTAATACATTGATTTATCGGTAGGCCTAATAGATGTTTATAAAAGTATTTTTGTTGTAATTACTACGCAAACGTGAGCGATACAGCGGGCCCTAAGCTAGTAAACAATATGACTTCTTCCGGTATCCAATAATGTCGACGGTCACTCTAACAAGTTGCCACATGGCGCAAAGCGATGCCACTCACTTATTATTCCACAATCCCCTTTTCCACCTTTAACTTTCTATGCTTCCCTTCTAAATTCACAAAACTTCTTTCACGTATACATAAACACTTCTTATATTCGCTGTGCCTCTCAATGACAGTAGCTTTCCCCTCACTGGCGCAGCAAAACGCTGTCACATTCGGCCTCTCGTCCAACATTGAACTGCTTCTCCAAGCATGCACGTAATCTAATCGGGGAATCCATTCCTGTTGGCGTGAAACTGTTCCTTCTGGAACCTTTGAAAAGGTCAGCTACACTGAGGTGACAAAAGTCATGGTATAGCGATATGCGCGTACACAGATGGCGGTAGTATCGCGTACACAACGTATGTAAGAGCAGTGCACAGGTGGAGCTGTCTGTACTCAGGTAATTCACGTGACCACGTGACAAGGTTTCAAGCGTGAATATGGCCGCAAGATGGAAATCAAAAGACTCTGAAAGCAGAATGGTAGTTGGAGCTAGGTGGACTGGACATTTCATTTCGGAAACTGTTAGGTAATTCATTATTCCAAGGTCCACAGTGTCAAAATTGTGTCGAGAATGCCAAATTTCAGACATAGCTCTCACCATGCACGAAGCAGTGGCCGACGGCCTTCACTTAACTACCGAGAGCAGCGGCTTTTGCGTAGAGTTATCATTGCTCACAGACAAGCAACACTGCACGAAATAATCGCAGAAATCAATGTGGAGCGTACGGCGAACGTATCTGTTAGGACAGGGCGGTGAAATTTGCCGTTAATGGGGGCAGCAGACGACCGACGCGAGTGCCTAACAGCACGAGATCACCTGCAGCGCCTCTCCTGGGCTCGTGACCATATCGGTTGTGCCCTAGACTACGGGAAAAATGGCTTGGTCAGATGAGTCCTGATTTCAATTGGTAAGAGTTGATGGTACCGTTCGAGTGTGGCGCAGACCCCACGAAGCCATGAACCCAAGTTGTTAACAATACACTGCGCAAACTGACGGTGGCTCCATAATGTTGTGGGTTGTGTTTACATGCAATGGAGCTGTGTCCACTGGTCCAAGTGAACCGATCAATGACTATAAATGTTCATGTGTGGCTACTTGGAGACCATTTGCAGCCATTCATGAACTTCATGTCCCCAAACAACGATGTAATTTTTGTGGACAACAATGTACCATGTTACCGACCCACCGTTGGTTGCGGCTAGTATGAAGAACATTCTGGAGAACTCGAGCGAATGATTTGGCCACCCATCGAACACTTATGGGACAAAATCGGGAGGTCATTTCGTGCACAAAATCCTGCACCGGTAATACTCTCACCATTATGGACGGCTATAGAAGCAGCATGACTCAATATTTCTGCAGGGACTTCCAACTACTTGTCGAGTCCTTGCCACGTCAAGTTGCTGCAGTACGCTGGGTAAAAGGTGGTCCGACACGATATTAGGAGGTATCCCATGACTTTTCACACCTCAGTATATACTGTACTGAGCGGAGGCAGGTGGATGTGTTCGATTATCACTAACGATATCAATAACGCTACCTCTACATGCGGCAAGATTTGGATGAATTAATAAAATACAGGGTATTAATTTTAAAACACATCCCAATCCCAAAGAAAGCAGGGGTTGACAGATGTGAAAATTACCGCACTATCAGTTTAATAAGCCACGGCTGCCAAATCCTAACACGAATTCTTTACAGACGAATGGAAAAACTGGTGGAAGCCGACCTCGGGGAAGATCAGTTTGGATTCCGTAGGAATGTTGGAACACGTGAGGCAATACTGACCCTACGACTTATCTTAGAAAATAGATTAAGGAAAGGCAAACCTACGTTTCTAGCATTTGTAGACTTAGAGAAAGCTTTTGACAATGTTGACTGGAATACTCTCTTTCAAATTCTGAAGGCGGCAGGGGCAAAATACAGGGAGCGAAAGGCTATTTACAATTTGTATAGAAACCAGATGGCAGTTATAAGAGTTGAGGGGCATGAAATGGAAGCAGTGGTGGGGAAGGGAGTGAGACAGGGTTGTAGCCTCTCCCCGATGTTATTCAATCTGTATATTGAGCAAGCAGCAAAGGAAACAAAAGAAAAACTCGGAGTAAGTATTAAAATCCATGGAGAAGAAATTAAAACTTTGACGTTCGCCGATGACATAATTCTGTCAGAGACAGCAAAGGACCTGGAAGAGCAGCTGAACGGAATGGACAGTGTCTGGAAAGGAGGATATAAGATGAACATCAACAAAAGCAAAACGAGGATAATGGAATGTAGTCGAATTAAATCGGGTGATGCTGAGGGTATTAGATTAGGATTGGTTCAAATGGCTCTGAGCACTATGCGACTTAACTTCTGAGGTCATCAGTCGCCTAGATCTTAGAACTAATTAAACCTAACTAACCTAAGGACATCACATACATCAATGCCCGAGGCAGGATTCGAACCTGCGACCGTAGCGGTCGCTCGGCTCCAGACTGTAGCGCCTAGAACCGCACGGCCACTCCGGCCGGCTATTAGATTAGGAAATGAGACACTTAAAGTAGTAAAGGAGTTATGCTGTTTGGGGAGCAAAGTAACTGATGATTGTCGAAGTAGAGAGGATATATGGTAAAATGTAGACTGGCAATGACAAGGAAAGCGTTTCTGAAGAAGAGAAATTTGTTAACATCGAGTATAGATTTATGTGTCAGGAAGTCTTTTCTGAAAGTATTTGTATGAAGTGTAGCCATGTATGGAAGTGAAACGTGGACGATAAATAGTTTAGACAAAAAGAGAATAGAAGCTTTCGAAATGTGGTGCTACAGAAGAATGCTGAAGATTACTAATGACGCTGACTAATGAGGAGGTATTGAATAGAATTGGAGAGATTAGAAATTTGTGGCACAACTTGACTAGAAGAAGGGATCGGTTAGTAGGGCATATTCTGAGGCATCAAGGGATCACCAATTTAGTATTGGAGGGCAGCACTGAGGGTAAAAATCGTAGAAGGAGACCAAGAGATGAATACACTAAACAGATTCAGAATGATGTAGGTTGCAGTAGGTACTGGGAGATGAAGAAGCTTGCACAGGATAGAGTAGCATGGAAAGCTGCATCAAACCAGTCTCATGACTGAAGACCACAACAACAACACACGTCGGATCAAAAAAAGTTATGATTCCAATTTGTTTGTCTCGGAGGGGGACATCCAGCGACACCATACTGGACTCGCCACTCACCCCGTGCGTAGGTAGCAGGGCCAACTTTGATATCTTCAATGGGAACTCACTTTTTTATTGCAGATGCTGGGTGAAAGATTTTGCTACAATTTATTTTTTTCCATCTTGGTAAAGTTGTGGTTGATTTGAAGCCCTTTTTGCTCTACTAGGCATGATCCTATCGGACATTGTACGTTTTTGCCTTCTTTCGAACTTTGAACTTACATATTCAGGCAGTTCAAGACAGAGTTACTGTTCAAGATAGATTCCGAACTGCAATGCAACTTGACATTTTTCACCTTCACAAATCATTGCCACAGTTGAAATAGCTGACAAGCGAGAGAGAATTATCTCAGTACCGACTGGCATTGAAGTCCAATCTTCTGTATTCGGTGGTCCCACCTTTAGGCAGTGAACCGATTGTTTCCCATTCAACATCAGTGAGAAAAAGCGCATGCACTAATTTTACCTTTCCACGGCCTTAACGAAGCAGGCACAGGTCGAAAGTTACGTTAAAAAAGCTTTCAACGCTACCAGGAGAGCGTTAGACAATGAGACAATAGAATGAAATCAGGCTGGGGCCGTGAGAATGAAAGAGTGCAGTTTAACGCCGCTGAATTCATAACTTACAGCCGAATGACATTTCCGTCCCGAAACAGACTGGGTTCTGCATCAGATCGTTTCGTTCGCATCACGCTATTGAATGAAGATTCCGTGACGTACCGAGAAGCTTTCCAGCTTTACCAACATAGGAAGATATTGTCAAAGTATGATGTGTACATCTCGTCTTTACTAGTATCATTTAATTCTTAAACTGTCTCCTGAAGTCACGCTTTCTCTCTCTCTTTTTGTTTTTTTATTATATAATTCGATGTCTCTTAAGTCGCGAGTTCATGTGAGCGTAATACTTGCTCAATGTTTGAGACAAGTGTTGGCTGTCAACATCTTGAAGAAACTGCCCCACTTCTCCTAGAGTGACTTAAAGAGTACAACGGACTATTTACGTACTTCTGGTTCCCATCCAGCATATTACCAACCCCCTATCTCTTATTCTGTGTGATGTGTCTGTCAACAACAACTATCCATTGCACTAGACTGATGAATCCGGCGGAGAACAGTTATATTTTATTTAGCTTTGTTTACTCGATTGTATTAGGCGAGTGTAAAAACTTTTCGTGGAAGATGTACATGCAATGTCTAACTGAATGGAAAATTTTATTTATGTGCGTCTTGATTTATTGAAAGAAAGATTTTTTTCTAGTGGATCTCTGCAGGAAATCTTCTATGAATATTGTTCTCTTTTTTTTATTTGTCAGTCCACATATTTTGATATCATACAAATGCTTAATCAACCCGAATGCATAGCCGACTCTTTCAGGGGATTTCCAACAAGGAAATTTTTGCCACGATCGAAAAACAGAGCGCTGTTCTTATATAAGCGGCATTTATAAAACAGAAGCACATTTTTTCTCAGTTGCTTGTCTCATCATCTGGGCCAGGCATTATGGTGGCGCAAATTACATAAATAAGAAGTTGTGGTCTTAAGCCTGGTGGCCACTTTGGTGCCTCTACTCGCTACTCTGCAATTAAAGTAATACGTTTCGGAGAACCAAGCACAGCCGCCGCTAGTTCAGCACCAGGTGATGATTACGACACCTGAAACCTACGCTTACACATTTTGACAAAAAAAAAATACACAATTCTGAGAAGTCTATAAATATTGCCAAGAATGTGCCCTTTTCTTCCTCATCTTCATTCCTTAGAGAATATAATTTGTAACAGGATGATCACATATATGGTAAACCTACGTAACTTTATGATATTAAGGATTGTAAATGAAAAAGGAAAACAAACATTCAATCCAGAAATTGTATATTTTACATGTAAGAGACCAATACATTGCTTTACTAACCAACGATAAAGAACAATTAAGAAATAAAAAGCTGCTGAAGTTATAAAACGTAGTAAAAAAGTTGGCATGCTACCTGATTTCGTAATAGTATAGATAATTCTGTGACATTATATACTTAGCTTCGTGATGATGTGCTTGATTCAGTGGTTGTACAAATATTACAGATAAATGCCGTAGTATCAGGTGTATCTACGGACTGACAACCTTCATGAACCATCGCAGACAAAAACATCACTCAATCCAAGCACTGAAGCTCTCTTTACAAGACGCAGACGTCATCATTTCTTTCGTTCTTTGACTTCTTTTTTCGCTTAGACAGTGATTTCACTGTGCTACAGTGATTAGTGGAGTATTCGGTTAATGTTCAAACCAAACCCTATTTCCTGCATTTATGTTATGAAATAAACTAACTTAGCTTCCAAATGGCTGTGAGCACTATGGGACTTTACATCTGAGGTCATCAGTCCCCTAGAGCGTAGAACTACTTAAACCTAACTAACCTAAGGACATCACACACACATCCATGCCGGAGGCAGGATTCGAACCGGCGACCGTAGCGGTCGCGCGGCTCCGGACGGAAGCGTCTAGAACCGGTCGGCCACCGCGGCCGGCTAACTTAAATTCCAGTTCACTCGTAATTACGAACGGTCTACCCAATCCGCCTATGGTCACATTGTCTTTGTCACCATCGATGCAGTCTGCATAGTTCTCTGAGTACTCCATAGTATGGAGGAATGATTAACAGCTTTATATATATCGACCACTGTTCCTCCAAAATCTTCTGAAGTGCTCCACGTAGGTCGTCAGTTGAACAGGATTGTCTTCTCTTGCTCACATAACCCATTTTTGCCTTCTCCTTTTTCGCAGGTTTGCTTAGAGATGGAGACGTTATTTCTGAAATGTACACAAAACTTAAGAGTTTTTGTCGTTCTCTTAATCGATTGATTAGGCAATAAGGCTATTAAATCCAACTGTAATGACTAAGATTATAAGTATTATTCGTTGATAATACAGCTAAATAACATACGTCTGACTAATTATTTGAACAACTTACGTTATCGAACTTTTATTACGGAATCAGCGCAGCAAACGACGTATTTCCCTCTACACAACAAACAGTGAACTACCTGTTTCGCACACAGCCTTCACTTCCGACCAGAATGTCTTTCCGGTCTGAAGATGTTACTACCATTTTTTGAGGACAGCTGAAACTGTGTAGGACGCCTACATTACTTAGGAACAAGAATGTGTCTGCTGTCACGAAAAACTGAGGGAGGTGGCGCAGTGGTTAGCACAGTGGACTCCCTTTCGGGAGGACGACGGTTCAAACCCGCGTCCGGCCATCCTGATTTAGATTTTCCATGATTTCCCTAGATCTTTTCAGACAAATGCCAGGATGATTCCCTTGAAGAGACAAGACCAATTTCCTTCCCCATCCTTCCCCAATCCGAGCTTCTGCCCTGTCTCTGATCAACCTGTTGTCGACGGGACGTTAAACACTGATATCCAGTTCCTCTCCCCGCTTTCACGAAATATAGTATATTACGGAGTTAGGTAGGTTTATCCCATTCAGTTGCAGATAAAGCAGGTGGCAGACATGTTTCATAAGTAGGATATTGGAAAGTACAGTCTATAGAGGTGTTTGTTTAGAATAAACTCGTGCGACTCATTTTAGAATCACAAGCTACGACATCATCGTGAAAAAACAGTGACCCGTATATGTAATAAGTTTCCTTTAATTTACGTCTGTGGTCACAAACTTTTTGTTAACAGACTACCGGCTTCGGTCTTTAATGACCATCATCAATCTGTTTCATAAAATCAAAATCCTAATGTACTGCAGCCACTATGCCTGCAGTACATTAGGACTTTGTTTTTATGAAACAGATCTGATGATGGTCATTAAAGACCGAAACCGGTAATCTGTTAACAAAAAGTTTGTGACCATAGACGTAAATTAAAGGAAACTCATTTTAGAATATCGTTCAAGTACGTCAGATCCATATCAAATAGGCAGGACTAAGGTGGTAAATTAAACGTATGCGAAAAGGGGCCAAACGAATGATCTCAGGTTAGTATGACTCACGAGACAGCGTCATGGACGTCCCGGAGAACCTGTATTAGTAGATACCTGAAGAAAGAGGCAATTACTTTTTTATTTATTTATTTACACGCCAAGTTGCGTGGGACAAAATTGAGGAGCAAGTCTCCAAGCTCATGGAACGTGTCAGTACATGAAATTACAACGTAAAAGTAATAACAGATAATAATAAAATGTTTATGAACCCAACAAGTCAAGCTGTAAGTTTAAGTAAACGCAATCAACAACACAACATAAGAATCGGCTTAATTTTTCAAAGAACTCCTCGATAGAATAGAAGGAGTGACTCACGAGGAAAATCTTCAATTTCGATTTGAAAGCTTGTGGATTACTGTTAAGATTTTTTAATTCGTGTGGTAGCTTACTGAAAATGGGTACAGCAGTATACCGCACACCTTTCTGCAGAAGAGTTAAGGAAGTACAATCCAAATACAGGTTTGATTTCTGCCGCGTATTAACTGAGTGAAAGCTGCTTATTCTCGGGAATAAGCTGATATTGTTAACAAGAAATGACAGAAGCCAATGTCAAAATACACAGACTAGTGAACAGGGGTCGACAAGAGGATCGTGAACTTACACTACTTATTGCCAGAACCGCCCGTTTCTGAGCCGAAAATATCCTTTTAGAATGGGAAGAGTTACCCCAAAATATAACACCATACGTCATAAGCGAATGAAAATAACAAAAGTAGACTAATTTTCGTGTCGAACAATCACTTACTTCAGATACCGTTCGAATAGTAAAAATGGCAGCACTAAGTCTTTGAACAAGATCCTAAATGTGGACTTTGCACGGCAGTTTACTGTCTATCTGAACACCTATAAATTTAATTTGTTCAGTTTTACTAGTCATATGCCCAGCAGGTGGCAGACATGCTTTATAGGTAAACTTCGCGAAAATCCTCTTTCAAAATTTCAGGAACCAGTATTATGCGAGGAATCTAGCAGTATATTACAGACCACTACGTATTACTTCCGGAGGGATAACGAAGACAATATTAGACTATTTGCAGTGCTCATAACTGCATTTAAGCAGTCATTCTTCCAGTGTTCCATACTCGAAAGAAACAGGAAAAAAACCCAATAGTTCAAAAGAGAAATACCCTCTGCCATGCGTTTAACAATGGCTTTTCAGTGAATGGATGCGATAGGAACGTAAGAAAAATAAACGTCCTTATATAATGACATCTGAGCCTAATGGTTGGGTCTGTCCTCTGGACTCAAAAAGTAAGAGGCGCATTTCAGGCTAGTTTGACCAAGTTCGAATGATAGTGTACAATAGTTAAAAAAATAAAAACTGCTGCTCCATCTCCCCCGAGTCGTTCTCGTGTTCTGTGATTTATTTGAGAAAGCAGCAGTCGATGTGGATGTCACTGGAGAAGCACAAACAAATTGTGCGTAAGAGGTAGTTATTTCCGCATTACACGAGGTAGATAATGGGGAAGCCGCCTTAAGAAGACGCATCTAGCGTTTCCTGTGGCCTCTGGCACAGTGGCTACCAATCGGTCTCCGGAAGCTTCAAAATTTACGGAGAGAACATAGTACTCGGGTACTCATTTGCTTAATAGGATGTATCTACCGAAACAACGAGAATGTCTACGTCAAGGAAAAGCACCTCTTTGCGCAGAATCAAACGCAGATACTATCCCTCAGACCCCAGAACTCACTGTTAGAAATCTTTAAGCAAACAATTTATTGGTAAAGACTATCAAAATTATAGTTCAGTTCATAAACTTTTTTTTCAGTAATATAGGTTCCATATTAACTTTGGTGGTCAGAAGCAGGTTAGCACATTAGATTCTGGCTAAGTACCGTATCATCATCGATTTTCCACAGGGAGAGTGCCTTATGGTTTCAGACCATCATATTGTAGGTCTGTGGCCACATTTACGTCCTTTAGTGTTTAACAGAATGAGAGCAAAATTTACTTTTGTGTGTCCTGCATCTGTTAGACGAAGTTTTAATTCTTCATATTGTTTTCAATCAGTCAGATTTTAATTGGCGTTGATAATAACAGAAACGCAATACTAAACTCAACTTTCAGTCGTTGTAGTATATAAAATGTGCAGTTCTACTCAAGACTTCTCGTAGGAGTGCGAGGTTCCTACCTTGCTATCAAGAACCCAGGGTGTGTGGAACACCCACTATTTTCTTCTAGCAGGTGGGAACTGCAATATTTTTTCTGTACACAGTCTACATCTACCTTCATTATAGGTTAAAGGTGATATATCTATGATATAAGGATGATAGATAGCTATATATAATACGGCTTTTGCTAGTCCATCACTACAGAGTAGTGAGAGAGCAGGAGAATTGTTTAGTTATTGGACGTTACAGCCGCTGCAGACGTCCACACCCGTCAGAAGATGCTTGAGAAGAGACAGAGTAATGTTCAGTCATGGTCCTGTGCTGTTGTTGATAAACATCTTTTGAAGATCAGACCAAAATTTAGAGAATATTTATTTCATTCAATGGTGAATTGTGCGCGGTTTTGATACTTTCTGGCAGACTATAATTGTGTGTAGAATCGGGATTCGAATCAGGACCTCGGCTTCCGCAGAGAATAGAGAGCCAGTTGTAATTAGTGCCTGCATAGTTCATCTGGTACTATAAATGCCAGTGAAAGGCAAACTTTGAAGTTCTACTACCGGTCCTGCGCAAATTTTAATTTGAGAGGAATATCAGAAAAACTCGACTTTGGCTACTAAGTTAGTAGTTACATGTAACAGGATGTCATGATGAGGTTGGTAGACAATCTCTTTGCTCACACAGCTTCAAGTCGGAAACTAGCATGAGATTTGTTCCACAGAAGCTCCTGTCTCGGTTAGGTCTGAAAAGAGTTGTGGGGCAATGCGGTATTCCTTTCGTAAATTTTGATTCCTTATATAAATGTTTAATCGTGTTTGTGTAGACGAACTGCAAACGAAAGGAGGAGAAAGATTAGAAGTTACTATCCTCGGGCATGGATGTGTGTGATGTCCTTAGGTTAGTTAGATTTAAGTAGTTCTAAGTTCTAGGGGACTGATGACCACAGATGTTAAGTCCAATAGTGCTCAGAACCATTTGAACCATTTATATCAGTGGTGACTCAAATCTTGTAACAGGCTTTGGTAAATAAGAATTCACATTGTCTTACAATAAGCCAAAGTTCGGTTTATGTATGAGATATCGGAATTGGTAGCAAGGTGTAATTCCGTTGGGAAGAATACCCAGATGAGTCCCTATTTCCCCTTCATACACATTACACAAGCAAGCAAAACAGAAATAATAGTAGTCAGCAAAAATGACGCAGTTTGAATAGAAATGCCTCACGTGTGTATAAAAGTAACATAAATCTCCTTTCTGATTCACTGGAAGCATATTGTAGTTGACTTTGCATCAAGGCAGTAAAAGGTGGGCATAATTAGCTTATTAAACAAGTGCCCGGCAACGATGTACCTCCACTCTCTTCGAGGTAAACAACAGCATAAAAAAGAAAGATTCATCATTCTGTTTTCTTGAAACCATAATGTCCTCAACGGTCTTTCTCCTCAAGCACAATAGCGACAACGTTAAGTGCCGGCCGTGGTAGCCGAGCGGTTCTAGGCGATACAGTCTGAAACCGCGTGACCGTTACGATCGCAGGTTCGAATCCTGCCTTGGGCATGGATGTGTGTGATATTCTTAGGTTAGTTAGGTTTAAGTAGTTCTAAGTTCTAGGGGACTGATGACCTCAGAATTTAAGTCCCATAGTGCTCAGAGCCATTTCAACCATTTGAACAACGTTAAGCCTAAGAGATACTTATATCTTACCTTCCAAGTATGCTCGCTCAGGTTATTTGAGATATCTACAATCTTCTGCCCAGCACATTGCAAGGCTGGAGGAGGTCAGTAGATCTCAAGAACGATGCCTGTGTCGCTTACTGTTACGTGATACAGGCTGCCTCCGCTGGGACTGAGTGACGCACCATTGCCGAGTCGGATCGCGCCGTATATTGTGTTGCAGAATTCCCTGCATCATTCCTGGATTACCACATGCTCCGCGACAGCCGTCACATCCGATATTACCAGGCCACCCTCCGCAGCTGCGTCACATGTCCCTTCGTCGGCGCGTATTTGCAAGAGGGAAGAAGTCTCATTTATATGCATCTGCATGCACTGCAGTTGACTTTATTCCGTTCACATTTGCCATCGGTTACGTACGTCCACACATATTGTAATATATTTTATTCTGTTCCCGTAAGCAATATGACTCAATCGCAAATATTTCCTCGAATATTGATTCTGGACGTTATCTATGGAGTTTTGCAGTATATTTATGCTGAGCGTATAACAAAATTGTATGATCAACGTGACTATCAGATTCTTACTTCATCTTTATATTAGTTCTCCGACTAGGCTTTCGGGCAGCCCTCGTAAGTAAAGTGAATTAAAGTACAGGACGATTACAATTAAAGTTAAACTTTCAAAATGCTGTAGAAATAACACCACTGTTCAGAATGACGTCAAATTGCAACGGAATATTATCGGAGAACGGGGAAATCGTATGGCAGAAGAAGAAAAAAATAGTGTGAAAACTGATTAATAGATAGCGCTGTATGTGTCAGAATACGTAAATGAAAACCCCTGTGATGCACACGCTGGGTACACGGCTTTTCCGTCTGCGACGTTCGCCCTGACTGTCTCAATGCAGGACCGCGCTCTCTGCTTGTAAAGCTGTATTGCAAGAATGGTGACTGCACGCGTCGCTCTGCCGAAGTTCCGGACACTGAAGGGTTTGAAAAAAGGCGTTGCTTCAATGACTGTCGTGGCTCTGGAGAAAATGATTCAGAAATTCGAAAAGACGGGTTCTTTCGGTGTACAACCTGGTAGAGGGACGAAACAAATTGATACGACATCAGTGGAAGCAGTGGTCACAGCAATGCAGGAGGAGACGAGCGGTGGCGTGCAAACGTGTAGTGCACGGAGAATTGCCCGAGCATTGGACATACCCGTGAGCACGGTACGTAAAGTCCTACGAAATATCCTTCTTTGTTATCCATTCAAAATTACCCATGTGCACGAGTTACTTCCTGTTGACCTGCCAGCAAGAGAGAGAATTTCTTGCTCGCATCGAAGTGGACAATGACTCGCTGTCGAAGATTTTGTGGACAGACGAAGCCCACTTCCATCTGACAGCATATTTCAATACACAGAATCGTCGAATATGGGCAACGGAAAATCCACACGCAAATCAACCAATACCACTTTATCCCGAAAAGGTCACAGTGTGGTGCGGGTTCACGGCATCATTTATCATAGGGCCATATTTTTTCGAAGAAGCAGGTGCTTCCGGTCTTGTTACCTGTACCGTCACTGGTAAGCGCTATGAGTGTCTTTTGCGCAACCACGTCATTCCAGCTCTCCAACAGCGCGGATGTGAGGATGGGATCGTTTTTATGCAAGATGGTGATACTCCTTACATTGCAAATCCAGTTAAGCAGCAGCTGAAGCGTCATTTCGGAATTGATAGAATTATCAGCCGCCATTTCCCTACAGCCTGGCCGTCCCGATCACCTGATCTTAAGCCATGTGATGGTTCAAATAGCTCTGAGCACTATGGGACTTAACATCTGAGGTATCTGAGCTCATCAGTCCCCTAGAGCTTAGAACTACTTAAACCTAACTAACCTAATGACACCACACACATCCATGCCCGAGGCAGGATTCGAATCTGCGACCGTAGCAGTCGCGCGGTTCGGTACTGAAGCGCCTAGAACCGCTCGGCCACACCAGCCGGCTAATCCGTGTGACTTCTGGGTGTGGGGCTGTCTGAAAGATGTTGTGTTCATTGTTCCGACTACGAACTCGGCTGCATTGAAGGCACGCATTGAACAACGCATTTTGAACGTGATCCCGGAACACTTCGATCAGTTGTGGAACATGCTGTTTCTGGGTTTAAACTCGTTGCACAAAACGGTGAAGAGCTTATTGAATTCACACGGAAATTAATAATCGGTTTTGATTTTGATTGATGCTATTTATGCCGTTTTTTACCTCAGGACAATTAAAAACCGATGTGATTGATGTTTTTTATGCGGTGTTTGGCCTCAGGACAATTAAAAACCAATGTGAATGATGCTTTTTATGCGGTTTTTGGCCTCAGGACTATCAAAAACCGATGTGAATGATGCTTTTTATGCGGTTTTCGGCCTCAGGAGAATTAAAAACCGATTTTTTCCCATCCGATGTGATATGACCTTGCCGTGGTGGACGGGCTTACGCAACTAACAGTATCGACTGTACACCCATGCACACTGAGTAGTACAGTTTGTTTAACGTCAGACTTACACCTTAGACATTGTTGTATGATTCATTTATCATTTGTAGTCGACCACTATTAAATTATGATGCTTACAGCTCCATCTATTGCTACATTTTGTAAGTATTTATTTTTCTTCTGCCATACGTTTTTCCCCTTCTGCGATAATATTCCGTTGCAATTTGAAGTCATTATGACCAGTGGCATTATTTCTACAACGGTTTGAAAGTTTAACTTTTATTATAATCACTCTGTATATTTGTCAAGTATATTATCCACCACAGGAAATGATCTGTTACCTAGGATTCACTTAAAAACGATTAAAAATGTTTGTCCTGAAACACATGCAAGACGTCTACTTCCTTCCGGAAAAATTGTTCAGAACACTGCATCTGGACTACCCATCAATATTCTGCAAAGCTCTGCACGGTGTATAGCGGACGTTAAAATCTAATGAAAGGGGGGGGGGGGGGGCGCAAGGGTTGTTGAGTCGCTTAGCAGGACAGGTCTCTCTTGCGCTGCACATACTAACCGTTTCCTCTCGAAGGATGCATATTGTGTCTTATAAGGTGAGGACGACAACTGTGGGTCACAGATTTAAATTAAATTTCGCAAAGGTGTTTGTCATTGGAAGTAATGGGCAACTATTTCACCTTTTAGCTCGACGCTGCGTAGCTTTTGAGAAAATGAAAATAGAAGTTTTCTGTGTTGCGCAAATTCCAGTGACTATGATCGGAACCACTGGAAAAAAAGGCGGGAGGAGGGTCGATTCTGGACTCACGGGCTAATGTTTAAGTCTGTCTTTAGATTTTCAGGAGTTTTGTGTACAACGTATTTTTTTGCATTAAGTAACCTGAATTTTAATATTTTAGTAATTTTATTCACTCGCTGTGGAAGAACTCATAAAAATCAGCAAAATTAGTCTTTTTATTTTGTCATTATATTAAAATAAACTTGCCATTTCATATTATATTAAATTCACATTGCATTAGGATATATAATTTACAAAAATTTAGCTTATATGTACTGCATTTAGCAACTGTTGTGGTGAAACATTTCGTAGAAACAGCAGAAACAGAAACATAATGCTTTGCTGCACTAAGCCCAAATAAACGACACTCCCACTTTGGCAGTGCTTCCACATTAAACGAGTAGAACAGCTTATAACAGCGACATGCAGCTTATTTTGTGAAGATATACATCTAACACGCAAACAAAATTCCTCAACTTCGAGAGACGTATTTGTACCCGAATCTGCAACTACACAATATAAGGCGTTCACCAACAGTGCATGGTGAGTAAGATTGCCGTTTATGATTCTGTTCACAAATATTTTTTGTTACAATCCAAATGTGATCACAGTGACTTATGGAGTTAGAACACCTGCCTTTAGTGACTGTGGTCTGTTCCTCCGATGTTTTGTTCGGAGCCCCACTTACCAGCCATGAATCACAAAGGAATTAAATCATAACGTTCGAGTTCGCACTAAAGTTTAGGAGCGTTGTATGCTGACTTTTTTTCATCGTTGTAAAATTTGAGTTTCCTTAGCGAACTAACTGCATGGATACAGTTGCATAAACTATACGAAAAATTACACTGTTTTAAGAAAATTAGTTTCAGAGTATGGTAGTAGATATTCTACATACGGATTTAATTTCGTTGTTGTAATCTGTTATCTCACGCTACAGGAATCTGTTCGGCATTCGCATTTGAAAATCGAACTCTTCATTGTTGATATTTATGCATGATCTACATTCCTTAAGAACATGGTTATATAATCCACTAACCGCTGCATAAAATACACTCCTGGAAATTGAAATAAGAACACCGTGAATTCATTGTCCCAGGAAGGGGAAACTTTATTGACACATTCCTGGGGTCAGATACATCACATGATCACACTGACAGAACCACAGGCACATAGACACAGGCAACAGAGCATGCACAATGTCGGCACTAGTACAGTGTATATCCACCTTTCGCAGCAATGCAGGCTGCTATTCTCCCATGGAGACGATCGTAGAGATGCTGGATGTAGTCCTGTGGAACGGCTTGCCATGCCATTTCCACCTGGCGCCTCAGTTGGACCAGCGTTCGTGCTGGACGTGCAGACCGCGTGAGACGACGCTTCATCCAGTCCCAAACATGCTCAATGGGGGACAGATCCGGAGATCTTGCTGGCCAGGGTAGTTGACTTACACCTTCTAGAGCACGTTGGGTGGCACGGGATACATGCGGACGTGCATTGTCCTGTTGGAACAGCAAGTTCCCTTGCCGGTCTAGGAATGGTAGAACGATGGGTTCGATGACGGTTTGGATGTACCGTGCACTATTCAGTGTCCCCTCGACGATCACCAGTGGTGTACGGCCAGCGTAGGAGATCGCTCCCCACACCATGATGCCGGGTGTTGGCCCAGTGTGCCTCGGTCGTATGCAGTCCTGATTGTGGCGTTCACCTGCACGGCGCCAAACACGCATACGACCATCATTGGCACCAAGGCAGAAGCGACTCTCATCGCTGAAGACGACACGTCTCCATTCGTCCCTCCATTCACGCCTGTCTCGACACCACTGGAGGCGGGCTGCACGATGTTGGGGCGTGAGCGGAAGACGGCCTAACGGTGTGCGGGACCGTAGCCTAGCTTCATGGAGACGGTTGCGAATGGTCCTCGCCGATACCCCAGGAGCAACAGTGTCCCTAATTTGCTGGGAAGTGGCGGTGCGGTCCCCTACGGCACTGCGTAGGATCCTACAGTCTTGGCGTGCATCCGTGCGTCGCTGCGGTCCGGTCCCAGGTCGACGGGCACGTGCACCTTCCGCCGACCACTGGCGACAACATCGATGTACTGTGGAGACCTCACGCCCCACGTGTTGAGCAATTCGGCGGTACGTCCACCCGGCCTCCAGCATTCCCGCTATACGCCCTCGCTCAAAGTCCGTCAACTGCACATACGGTTCACGTCCACGCTGTCGCGGCATGCTACCAGTGTTAAAGACTGCGATGGAGCTCCGTATGCCACGGCAAACTGGCTGACACTGACGGCGGCGGTGCACAAATGCTGCGCAGCTAGCGCCATTCGACGGCCAACACCGCGGTTCCTGGTGTGTCCGCTGTGCCGTGCGTGTGATCATTGCTTGTACAGCCCTCTCGCAGCGTCCGGAGCAAGTATGGTGGGTCTGACACACCAGTGTCAATGTGTTCTTTTTTCCATTTCCAGGAGTGTATCTCCAAGACTGAACTGCTAACTCGCATATCATTAACAACCAATTAGAGGTCGTTCAAGCGAAACGGCGATAAGGGTAATTGTACACATCAGTTACGGCCTGTGGAAGTGAAATCGGGTCCATAAACTTCAAGGGAACAGATCTACACTTTTCTCTTACGCAACAAAAGAAGGTAAATGACAGACAAATTTCTCATTATTATATTTCATTCTTACACGGTAGTCGTAACACGGCTAGATTTTGATAGACGCGAATCATATATTTGACATCAATTCTGAAGTTAAATGCCTTTTAAACTACTGACTTAAGTAAAACCTATTGTGAAAGTAATATAATACTAAACAAGGCTTTGAAACTGGACCGGGAAAGTCGTCTAATTATGTTCAGACTTTCAGTAGATGGTACGTTGAGACCGGAGCAGGTCGAACTTAACAATCTGTCGAATTCAAGTTCGATACTTATCAAACACCGGAAATAAATTCAAGCATTTGCAAACAGAATTCTGTGCTAGAGAGACGACAGATGTCGATTTCTGAGCTCGTTAGAAGAAGAGTAAAATATGAGGTATTTATTATTTTTATTATTAATAATAATATTCGAGTCATCAATTTACTGTATGGTTCCATGCGGCCCGCCACGAATTCCTCTCCTGTGCCAACCCTTTTCCCTCAGAGCAGCACTTGCAGCTTATGTCCCCAATTATTTGCTGGATGTACTCCAATCTCCCTTCCTCTATAGTTTTTACCCTCTACAGTTTCCTCTAGTACCATGGAAGTATTCCCTGATGTTTTACCAGATGTCCCTTCTTCGTGTCAATGTTTTCCGTGCATTCCTTTCCTCGCCGATTCTGCGGAGAACCGCGTCATTTCTTACCATATCAGTCCATCTAATTTTCAACATTTTTCTATTACATTACGATGTCTAAAGCTTCAGGATGTAGGGATGAATTCCGTGATACTAATCGACCTCTGTTTTTGTGCTACGTTTCAGCTGATTTTGCCGGAAATGTTATATGTTACGATCTGCTTGCACGGACATAGAAGTGAAACTTTAACTAATCTGAAGGGAATCCCTGAACATGCTTTCGCCTACTGCACAATTATCTCTCTTGTCCTTGAAGATGGACGTAATGTGTTCCAGGATGGTGACAACTTAGCTGCAGGAGATTACTCTGCACTCTGCACTGGACCATCTTGAAACAATGCAATATTCCTCAAACCTGGGGCATGTAATCGGTTTTCAGTGTTAATTCTGAGGACCCTAGCTGACTTAACGCAAAGCCAACAGTTCATAGCAGTTTATCTGCATCTACACCTGTACTCCGCAGGCCGCCATACGGTATGGTTTAGAACAGGGGTATCCAACCTTCAGCCCGCAGGCCACATGCAGCCCAAAGCAAGTTTCAATGCGGCCCAAGAAGTGAGTATGTATCATACTATCGGTACAAAAAGGCCCAAAATACTCGTCTTCCTTCTTCCAATGTGGGCCAGGTAAACTAAAAGGTTGCGTACCCCTGTTTCAGAGTATACTTGTTTCCATAGTCATTTCCTCCTCATCTTCCCATCCCGAAGAATGTTATGTTAAGGCGGCGGCACACTTAACTGCATGCTAGACAAGCACGCAAGGCCAAGCATGCAGTTTAACCGAAAACGTCGAGCTCAGACGACGATGCAATGGCTTCAGCAGCCTTTTTGCTTGTGTTACTAAAAAAATTAAAGAGGGAACGTGGTATGTGGAGCAAAGAGTGGTTGAACAAACGAAAATATTAGTCTCATATTAACAATTCTCGCTATGGAAACTGTCTCACAGTACTCCTTTTTTTCTTCTTTTTTCTCCGTGTAATATTACATCCTTAAACTTGTCTTACGTTACAATACAACCTTTGTACAGAACGTAATTTAACAGGACGAAATAAAAATTAAATGTAATAGAATCACTTATGAATGCTTGTACAAGCCTCTCTATTATTAATACACACGCTCAAGCGTGCACATGCCCGTACAGTTACATAAGCATGCTGAAACGTCCCCTTCGAAAAATTATAAATGACTGTGCTTAAACTGACACACAATATTTTTTTTAGCGCAACGCAATCTGACTTTCAGTAATCCCTACAAAAGAATGGCCCTGACTAACATTAACCTATACCTTTCATGAATCACTTACCTCACAAAAATCTTCATTACTCGAACTACTGCAATACAGCGAGCGCCACTAACTACTGCCAGCTAAATAAAAGATTCTAACTACTGAAGGCGCTAACTACTGATAGGCATAGTTAGGAAATGAAAGATTTTGATGGTGAACAAACAATGTATTTACCTTAATAGTGTTCAAAAGTCACAATATATATAGCAGTTCATGACATCCATTCCTACAAATGTACTGTTTCTGATGGACACACGTCCAGATCATCCGCTCTCAAAAATCCGCCATCTCACTACCCACATCCACCACTGCTGGCGGCTCACCTCCAACTGCGCAACGCTACGCGCTTTTAACATCCAGCTGCCCAATACTACAATGGCAGACAACAATGCAAACTAGCCACAGACTGCACACAGCACAGCCAGTGATTTTCATACTGAGCACTACGTGGCGTTACCAATAAGAAAACCTAAACAGCCTACTTACATAGCCCCCATGCTCCCCACAAAAAATTTTACAAATTGTTTTAGGCACTGGCCAATACATATTTGTGAAATTTGTTTTCACAATTACAATAACAAAGAAATCATATGCACACAATTATTGATACAAGGTTGGTCAAAAGCTAAAATTTTCTCACAGTCCATAAAGACAGTCCTGATCATTCATCACAGTAAAATTGCAGTTTTTCTCAAAGTCTGAGCAGTAAAAGAAAATGCACACGGAAGTAATGGATTTCCATGCAGTCTTGAAGAAGGAGTGCTGTCCTTCTAACAGAAAGACAGTGCTGACTCTTGACATGCAGGTAATGGGCCACGACAGAGCAAACCCACAGCAGAGTCATTCGAAGGTTTGAAGAATATTGGTAGGTAGGTCATCACAGAGCAGACCCACTATAGTCTTGGTAGAGCGTATGGTATTGGTGGATCATCAAAGGTGCAGACCCACTTCAGTCCTTGCAGAGACGGCCAGCAGCCATCTGTTGCGACTGTGCAGGTGCACAATCACCATCGAAGAGTCTTGTACTACATAGCAAGTCCATAAACCACCACTTGTGCACTCACAAAGTTTTTGGAATTATCCTTAGAACCAGCAATGCTGTTATCCAGTCCCTTGCTGAGTTATTAACACACGTGCAAACACTATCAGTCCCTACTTCTCACATATTGTCCATGTACTATGACCAACAGAAATGTGTGCAGTGAAATGTAACTTACAAATTACTTAATTCGATGAACTGGTGTCAATTACAATTTTATAACATAATAATACAATAACAAAGGTACAAAATACTTCATTAAAGAACATGACAATACAGATAACATTTGTAGTAAAACAGGCTTTACAAAAGAATATAAATAAACATGTACATCAGTGTTACAAGAATTATGACATATGTACATACATAAAAGATCAGAACAACTTTTGAAACATCAACTTCCCACATGAGCAATAAAACAGAACAGATAAATAATGTCTAAACATCTTTACAAAGTAAATAACATATTATTAATGCAAATTATATTTGAGGATAACAGTATTCCTCATCATAGTGAATGTAGCTTAGGGCTAGAAAAATTCTACAACATAAATCGTATTAGCTAAACACATAAAGACAGGAAAAACACAAATAAACAAGGGTACACAAACACATAGCAGAATAACACAGGAGAAAAGGACAGGGTTTGTTTTAAGTGTAACATTTGGTACTGCAGTCCAACCCAAAACTTCGTTCTGTAGATCTTTCCCCTTATTTCAACAGTTGTTTCCACCAATAAAAATCTTATCTGCATTCTGTTCACATCCTCTTTCAAAATTCTTTTTTGGCCAAACCATTTTCTTATAGCTTCTCAATGCATTTCTTCCAATTCATCACAACTCGTTCTCATATATAGCCTACACCATCTTAAGCTAACTTAAATCTACTGAGCTCAGATGCTAAACTAAGGGACGAGGCAATGCAGCAGCACAAAATAATTAACACAAAGAGCAATGACAAAAAAATGGAAATTGGCAAAGCAAGCTACAGTAAATCTAAATTACCAAGCAAATGCAACATTACAACTAATATGAGTCAATGTGCAGCAACAAGAAAAATAAATCAGTAGTAAAACTAGCTTAACAGAGTAATACAATGTGAAATTTAGTAGCACTATGCCTGGCAAGCAGCAACAGCAAATGCTATAACGTATACCTAAACATGACAAAGCTCAAGCAGAAAAAATAGTACAGTAAAAATGGCCATTTTTAATACCTATGTCTCATCTTAACACTAAAGTGATGCATCACGATAACTTACTCCACCAAAAAAATTACCAAGTAGTTGAAAAGAGAATTATGTATGCAGTTACTGTTATAAATCACTTCTTATTGTTCTTTCCATTCCAAGTGCTCCTTTTTCGAAGAATGTGGATCATAAAATTATTATTTAATAGAGCTGTTGGCAGAAAGTGTTCACATTAGCAAATGCATTTAATTTTATTTTATAAAACCAATGTTGCAACACAGCTGGAAACCAGACATCAAATGAAATAAGCAACTATGTATAAAGTATAAAAATATCATTCAATAGTCATGTGGCATTTCATAAGTTAGTAGAAATTCTCTCAATTCTCGTAGAAAGACACTTGTCATAATCAGGTGTGCAGATGTAAGAATATTTCCCATCAATTCATAAGCATTTCAGTAAGTAGCACAAAGTATGTGCTCCACAGTATAATCATATGTTTCCGAAGCGTGTCATATTTGCGATGCTTTCTACAAAGGAATGTCAATAGCGAGGTTAATGGCCTCTTTCTTCTGGTCACTTACCTTTCTTACCGAAATATTTACGACAGCAGTTTCCGCTACAGTGACAGTGTGATACAAATAAAATTTCACAGGTTGAAATATTTGCGTTACAAATCTGTAGAAACAAAATCCTATAAATATAACAGTGTACAAAAAATTTTCGCCGGCATTGTGATACATTCACGCATTTACACACATTTCATAACTCTTTAAAGTACGATTCTTGGTTTCCAACATCCTTCTTCACAAGTCAGAGTCCCTATCCACTACTCATTATAGGTTACCTTATTACACATATACATAATCGTCAACACTTCTTCAATAATAAATAATAAATACATAGCATAATCAGATTCCTCATATAGCATCATCTCCTTGATCATAAACTTACCTCAAAAGCATAATACACATCGTCGTCGTAATAATAGCATCATAACACCTCAGTCAAATCTCAGAAACGTCGTAGCTTTCTGCAATAATATCAAAACCTAAAAAAATTCTCTGCTCATTTCAATAGTGTCATCTACCTCAAACGTACTTCAAAAATCATGATCCCATACCAAATACATCATTCAAAGCTCTCATAGTACCACAATGGTTCCGAAAAATATGAAGGGTTCACACAGTACAGACAAAGTACAATTTCATAAGTGTGAAGTTATCCAACTGTGTAATTACGTAAACATCTGTTACTGATGTAGTAAAATTAATATTTGTCTCTCTCAGTTAAATAATCATATAGCTGTGTAATTCTGTGTTAGAGAAATATGGTACCGATGTGTAAAGTTGTATAAGCAAATACCATATTAGCTAGGGCTCCTTGTACTTGCCACACACATGGTACACAAAGTAAGCGTGTACCCCCCTGAGGATTGATGTAATTATACCCTCAGGTATTACAGATTACAGCAATGGAACGAAATGTATCACGGAAAACTTTTTTGTAATTCAAAAATCTTGAAAAATAAATGGTTTAAGTACAAAATTAATCTCTCAAATGCGTGTCCTGTAGCGCTAAATGTGCGTCTTGCTGTAAGATAATTCTGTGGAAGTGTCGTAGTTATCGTCCTCTGTAAACAAAGTTCTGCTGAAGTCAATGTACTCACCTCCTCATAAACAAAAGTGAAGTGCTTTGCGTATAGATATCTTAGTTATTACGCTTATTGCCGTGGTCATGAAAGTACTATAATGTAACGTATTGTTGTGCTACGGAAAAGGCTGTCTCATTGTAGCTATACCACAAAAGTTACTACTAAAACATGTTTTACTTTCCAGAATAATACAGAAAAACTGTGCAGATATAAAACAGATACACCGCAAAAGCAACAATGTAAATTGTGTCACATATTAGTAGCGTCGTGATATAATGGTGTAGCTATCAAAGAAACCAAATGCCAAGTCATCTTTAATCTCACAAAATGTACTTCAAATAAAGAGTATCTTTTCAAGTAAACCAAAATGTTGCATTAAAATCTCATTGGCAGTATATGTTCTAAGTATGTAAGCCTGATAGTCGTTACGTAATCGTGCAACTAACAAGCAAGAATGTACAAATAACAACACTGTGTTCACTATAACAATGCATTCGTAAATTCTGTTTAAATAAGTTCTCTTGGTTCTTGACTGGATATTTAACTTCAAACATTGTTGCATGGTAACAGTTTCTGAGTCTGACAAAGCATACTAGAAATGTGAAGTGAAACGTTTTATGGCAAAGACAAAGTTAAAAAGCAAATTATCTTTCAATAAACGGTTTTACGTGTGAAATGTGGTGTAAACCTTTACTCTTCCTAGTACGCAGAGTTTCAACTTCAAAGTAAGTATCATGTTGTACACGTCGGTAAGGAATTCTAAAATTTTTCTCAAGGTTAACGTCTATGTTATTTTTCTCTGAGCCAGCCGGCGCACATGGCTGCCTGCGGTACGAGTCATTGTCTGCTATCTCTTTGTTGGTGTGCGTCGTTATTGGGATTAGGAGACCTAACTTCCACATATTCACCTTGCCGAGAGGCCCAGCCCTGTTTGAATCCCGCCAGTTCTGATGAAATTCAGGTCTGTCGTTATGATTATATCGTCTGTCGTCATGTCGGTAGTTCCTGTAGTTTCTTTCTTGTCTGTTACGTGGTGGAGAATTTCTCCCTGAATTGTAACTAGCCACAGACTGCACACAGCACAGCCAGTGATTTTCATACAGAGCACTACGTGCCGTTACCAATAAGAAAACCTAAACAGACTACTTACAATGCATAATCAAAATTCAGTCAAGATCTACCTGGTTTTAGTGTCCTGGTGCTTGCACAAAATTATGCTAGACTTTTTAAGTTAGAATCAGGTTAAAGACAGATGGAATTGAAAGAATTTAGAGTAGAACATGATCATAATACATGTAATACTTTGCCGGCCGGTGTGTTCAAGCGGTTCTAGGCGCTACAGTCTGGAACCGCGCGACCGCTATGGTCGCAGGTTCGTATCCTGCCTCAGGCATGGATGTGTGTGATGTCCTTAGGCTACTTAGGTTTAAGTAGTTCTAAGTTCTAGCGGACTGATGACCTCAGAAGTTAAGTCCCATAGTGATCAGAGCCATTTGAACCATGTAATATTTTCGTGAAAAACAAAATTAATTTATTTCATCAGAAGGTTAGAGGGCTGAGAAACAAGATAGATGAGCTTCTTGTATGCCTAGAAGACACGGAAATTTCTGAAGTGGCAGATGTTCGTGACTTATTGAACATCATGTAACCACAGGGATGGAGAAGTTAAACATCAAGGATTACAGATTTGCATCATTTTTGTGTAGACCTAACATGAAAAAAAGGAGTTGCAACATTTGTAAAAGTTGAATACAAAGTCAAAATTTTGATACAAGTAGTGTTTGTGTTGATCAGAACATAGAATCATATCCCTGTGAGTTGTTACTGCAGAATACCACCCTCATAATGTAACAGTCTAGAGATCCCTCTAGGAAACTTTCACCTAATTCTGAGAAATCTAAATGCGTTATCAAGCTACGTGGCAGACAATAAGAAACAGTAGTTCAGTGTAGCTTTCTTAAAAGATATGGACAGGAAAAATTAAACAAGAATTGTTATTTGGCTGTTTCAGTCTAATTTCAGTAGTCAGTTTTCCAACTCGTCTGCAGCAAAATAGTAAGAAACTGATTGATAATATTCTTATAGACAGTGCTCAGGCTGAAACAATTAATGTGTACCGATTTGCTAATGGACTGTCAGATCATGATGCACAATTGATGGAAATGAACAATATGCCGGCCGGTGTGGCAGTGCGGTTAAAGGCACTTCAGGCTGGAACCGTGTGACCGCTCCGGTCGCAGGTTCGAATCCTGCCTCAGGCATGGATGTGTGTGATGTCCTTAGGTTAGTTAGGTTTAAGTAGTTCTAAGTTCTAGGGGACTGATGACCACAGATGTTAAGTCCCATAGTGCTCAGAGCCATTTGAACCATTTTTTTTTAACAATATGGCACGTCACACCCTGAGGCAGGTTCATCCAAAGCAGGGAGGCTAATTAATAAGAACAGAATTCAGTGTTTTAAGAGTAAGCTAAAAGAGATGATATGTGATATGGTGCATATAGAAATAGAAGATATTGTTAAATTTAGTCTCTTCCATAGTAAATTTGTGTCTATATTTTAAACTTGGTTTTCCTACAAAATTGTTAGAATATCCGTGGAGAGCGAAGGGAACTAAAATATCATGTAAGTGGAAGAGGGAAATTTATACAAATGCCAGAATAAGTCAAGATCCGAAATTACTTGCATACTGTAACAAATACTGTGTTATTTTAAGGAAGGTCATTAAAATGTCCAGAATTATGCACGGTCTGACAGAAATAAATACTGCAGGTAATAAATGAAAACTGTATGGGATATTGTCAAATGGGGTATATATAGAACAGCCAGTCACTATACAAGACACCATAACAATTAAACTAAATGCCACTGTTGTGACTGATTAATCACAAGTTGCAAGCATTTTTAACAATCACTTTTCAAATGTAGCAGCAGAAAGAGGAATAAATGGTTGAGTTTAAGAACCAAGAGAATATATTAAAAATGTCGTTCTACATAACTTTAAGCAATTTGAAGCAGCAACAGCATCATTCACTGAAATTAATGGAATTGTAAAAATTAAAAGAGCTCGTGTTGTAATGGAATTTCGAATAGAAATCTGAAAAGTTGTTGTAACTTAAAAAGTAATGTCCTTAGTGATACATGCAATCCATCACTGGCACAGGGAATTTTTCCAGACAGGACGAAACATGAATTTTTTAAACCTTATCCCAAGAAACGTGCAAGAAAGACAAAAATCATTATCGTCCATTTTCCTCACTAACATTTTTTCCTAAATATTCGTAAAAGTAATGTACTCAAGGGTAGTCTCACACATCAGTGCTAACAATTTTCTTAACATATCACTGTTTGGATTCTGGAAGGTTTACTCGACTGAAAATGCTTTTATACATTCACTCATGAAATACTACAAGCGTTAAATTATGAAATATCGCCAGTTGGTATTTTTTGTGATCTTTCCATGGCGATTGATCGCGTAGTTCATGTAAACTCTAAGAAAAACTGATGTTTCATGGAACTGACTGCTTTACACACAGCTGCTTGAATCATATTTAACAAACAGAATGCAAAACGTGCTGCTGAATAATTCAAAGAGTGTAGACAGGATTGAAAATTTTAGTAACTGGGGAGAAATCACAAAGGTATTCGCATAGGGTTCTATTTTGGTCCACTCCTGTTCCTTATATATGTGAATGACCTTCCACTTACCATTCAACAAGCAAAATCGGCACTTTTTGTAAACGATATTAGTGTTATAATAAAAGCCATGAGAGAGAAAGCAACAGAAGAGATCATAAACGAGTTTTTCCAAAGAATTATTAAGTGGTTCTCAGAAAATGGAGTGTCCAAAATTTTGAAAAAATACACTGTATTTAGTTTCGTACAGTAAGTAGAGTCATGCCAACAACTGATGCAGAAAAATGAGCAGGAGTCAGTAAATCGGGTAGAATGCTCAAACGTTTTGAGTGTACATACTGATGAAAACTTGAACTGGAAGAAGCATATTACTGAAGTTCTCAAACGATTAAGTCCAGCTACTTTTCCTCTTCGTATAATTGCTAGTCTTGGAAACAAACGAACCAACCTTCTGACATATTTTTCATATATACACTCATTAATGTCTTATGGAATAATTCTCTGTGGTATCTCATCACTTAGAAAGAAAGTATTAATTGTACAAAAGCGAGTAGGAAAAATAATATATGGTGTCCACCCACGATCGTTACGAAGGAAGCTAGGCATTTTGGCTGCGCCATCACAGTACATATATTCGCTAATGAAATACGTCCTAAATAATCTGTCACAGTTTGAGACGAACAGTGATATTTATACCTACAATACTAGATATAAAAATGACCTTTATTACCCAATATTAAATCCTTTAGTGGCCCAGAAATGTGATCAATATGCTGCAACAAAAATTTGATCATTTGCCCTATAACAAAAAAATCTCTTACAGGTAGCAAAACAAATGTTAAATCTAACTTAAAATTGTTTCTACTGGACACGTGCATCTATTCAATTGACGAATTTCTACTTAAAAATTGGTACCCAGTAAAAAAAAAGCTTGTTTTTAAGTGTAGTTGCTTGATTAGCACTGAAATAATAATGTATTCATTAACACTAATTATGTATACATATCCTGTAACCTGACTCGTTCAACTAAGTGAATCGTTCAAAAGATCTATGGAACATACAAGTGAGTAAGTAACTTCTTGAGTTATGCTTGAGCATGACTGCGCAAGCACGCTTGTGCAAGCGTGCTTGTCATGCATGCAGTTAGGGGTGTGGCCGCCTTCTCCGTTGCATGTGCTCAAATTAATGTTTTGTTTGCCTCACGGTAATCCCGTGAGATACAATTTGGATGTAGTATTATGTATCTGATATTGTAATGGAGCTTGGGCTCCCAGAACCTTGACATTAAGATTCAGAGCGATTACTAAGACCTATTGTGAAGCGCCTCCCATTGCAGTTGACTCAGCATTTGTGCGGCGCTCTGGCGCATACTAAACACGTTTGTGGTGAAGCACTCCCAATCTCGTTATTTGTTCCACTGACCCCACGTAGTAAGGGTCAAACGGGCATTTTATAAGCGACTGTTTCGAGAGTAAACTAAGTTAATTAGAATTTTTCCGAATAATCTAAGTCTGATATCAGCCATCTCCACAGCAACATCAATGTGTACGTTCTACTATAAATAACTGTGGTCGTAAACTCCAACATACGAGGGGACTTAAAAAAATAAGATACGCATTTCATCCAATGCTAAGACGAGTGTTGCAACAAGAGGGGCGAACTATCAGAAGAGAGTACAAGTTCTGTGTTTGATGCAGACACAGTCCTGTCGCGGTGCGGATAATAGGTGCATTGCAGTGTGCTATTGAAATGGTGTGGCAACAGGATGAAGTACGCGAGACAGTACGATTCCTGTGGGCAAAACGTCTAAATTGCACTCAGATTCACCATAATGTTCCGGCGGCGTATGGACCCAATTCAGTGTCGCGTCCAGTCGTAATGAATTAGTGGCAACATTTTGACCAAAGCCGTACAGATGTGAACGATGCTAATCGGGAAAGAAGGTAATCAACATCGAACACAGACGACACTGTACAGGCTGTCGGGAAACAGATTCGCGACAATCGCCTATTTTCCGACGATGAGAGCTTTCACACATCGGTTCTCGAATGGCTGCGTGACCAAGGAGCGGATCTCTATCGTCGAGGAACTGAACGATTGGTAGAACGTTCCGAACATTTTTTTACAAAGACTTGATGACTGTGCTGAAACAGAGCATGGTGGCGTAGTGGTTAGCGCACTCTACCTGACCTCAATGTCGACGGGACGTTAAACTCTAATCAGCCATATTTCCTTACTTTGTTGAAAAATAGTGTCATTTGTCTGTGTCACTCTGAACTGTAGTGCAGTATTCACTAAAAGTTAGTTGTCATCTCATAATAACGTGTAACTTAATTTTTAAAGTCCCCTCGTATTTGGTGACTGTTTATACACTACTCTGCAAAACTTGTAGACCATAAAGTAACCTAACCTATAGAAAACTCGATGGAAATGAATGAAAGTTTGGCAGCATGTTGCCAGTGGTCTCCCTGTCCAACACAGAAAGCTGCAAGTCTCATAGCGTGACTTCAGCGTGACTACAGGGCCACATGGGACTGGTCCGACAACACGAAGCAGCTGAAGGGAAGGGAAAGGACAGTGTGTGTCGATCAACAAGCAGTTAAGGTGCACTGTGTTGTTGTTCTTCTTACAACGTGGCCCAGAGACAACATTTGGATGACTTCACACGGGGAAGAATCATCGGGAAACTTGAAGAATGACGAAGTATTACGAGTGTATCCCAGGAGTTTGGTACTGTTCACGACATTGCTTTACGTGCATGGGGAGTGTTCAGAACCACAGGCATTGCTGATGGCCGCTGCATTGTGCAACGGGCAAGAAGGGACCCATGTCACACAGCGGGTGCAATTGCAACCACATTCAACAGCACTGTAAGACACACAATCTCATGCTCCACAGTGGCACAGCGGCTGCATGGGTTTGGTCTCTTTGCCTGATTACCAGTCGTTACTCTTCGTCGACACCCGCTCATCCGGTGGTGCCAAGAGTACAGGAACTGGACCAACGACGAGTGAGGTCGCTTGCTCTTCTCAGATTCAGTCTGAATAGAGATTCTAGACGTACCCTCATATGGGGAGAGGTGGGAACACATAATGCACCCAGGATCATTGTTGAACTTGATCGTTTTGATGCTTATGGTATGAGGGGGCATAATGTTACATGTTATATGTTCTTTATATTTGTAAAAAAAAAAGCATTAACAACTGTATACCAATAAGACTGAAAAAATAAGAAGTCTTTTCTGTTAGATTTAGAAGCATCGGACCTACCTTACATTTCAAGGTGGTTGGTTACTCTGTACTGTTAATGAAATAAATAAATAAATAAGTAAATGTTACATTGGCATACTAACCAGTCAAACTTATTGTGACGCTGTACTCCCTCCCCCTGAGCGTCTTTTCAGGGGTTCGTTAGGCCCTGACTTCATTTTTATGGATGACACTGCGGAACCGCATTGAACAGCGTAGGGTGGGGAGCTCTTGGAAGGAAAGGATATTCGGCGAATGGACTGGCCTGCTGGTTCTCTTGATTTAAATCCCATCGAGGACGTGCAGAAAGTGCTGGGGAGGCGTATTGCAGCATGTCCACATGTAACAACAACCATCCAACAGCTTTCAGCAGCGCTAGTGGAGGAATGGAAGACGTGTACCACAAGAATTCTTTACCAACCTTGTGACCAGCATGGAAGTATGTTGCAGAGCACGCACTGCCGTCCATGGTGATCATTAAAGGACGGATTATATGCACTAGCATGTTGCATATGCATTTGCATATTTGGCTCCTTTTCACCGCTTATTGCATATTTGAACTGAAAACTAGTGACGATGGTTATTTTCGCTGTATGTTAACAGTATTTTAAAAATTTAGACGGACGGTCTCCAGCTCTAACTAGTTTTTATGTCACACAGATTGACCGCGACGTAGAACTACGCGCAATCGCTAACCGAGAGGCCACTGCCTAGCGAAATCATTACAGAAGAGGAACAGAAACAGGCAGACAGACTCAATGTTCCTGCGCCTGCGTCCCTTGTTAATCCCCTCCTCTGCCATACCGTACGCGTCGGTAACAATTAAATTAAATTACGCAAGCTTTTAGTCGCACGTCCGTTGTTTCTGTTCAGCCTTCTATTTACTTGTACATAGTTGAACGTGTTTACGACGTGTAGTGTGTAACGTGTTTTGCGGCATGCCGCTCGAAAAAAGAAACGTCGTTTCGTAGCGAGCTGAACATCCTGGAACATTTACATACGACGGAGTTGTTTTATATTGTCCAGTTTGCAAGGAAACCGTTTCGCGCAAAAAAAGTTTCAAATAGACCAGCAGGTCAAGATAAGTCTTAATATCGCAGGAATGCAGAAGAAAGGACCACGACAACTTCTGACAACAGCAAGTTGCAGTAGCAGGGATTTGTTCAAAGGTAACCAAAAAAGTCGGTTTAACATCGATCTATGTGAAGCATTCACTGCAAGCAGTATTCTTTTTCACAAACTTACAAACGCTATCCTCAAAGGCTTCCTGAGCAAATATTGCTTATATCGAAATATACCAGATGAATTAACATTGCGAAAAAATTGCATACAGACAATGTACGTAAATGTTCTGGAAGAAGTACGTAATGAACTCAAGGACAGCATTATCTGGACTTCAGCTGACGAAGCTACAGACACTTGTGGCTGTTACGTTACTAATTTAACTGTTGGTGCTATAAAAGAAGAGCCTTCTTCTTCCTATTTAGCGGCCAGCAAAGAACTTAAAAATCTAAATCATTCTACGATAGCCAGATTTATGAATGACGGTATTGGAAAAATACTTCCAGAATATCCTTCAGATGAAAGGATGTTTATTTCAGATGCTGCTCCCTATATGATCAAAGCAGGAAAAGCCCTCCTAGTATTTAACCCCTATTTGGCTCATGTGACTTGCTTTGCTCACGGGGTACGTCGCCTTGCTAAAGAAGTAGTTCGACGTTTGTGAATGTAAATAAACTGATTTCATCCACAAAGAAAGTGTTTCTAAAGGCTCCTGCTAGCATCAAGACCTAGAAAGAAAAACTACCAAATGTGATTTTACCTCCAAAACCAATGGTAGCTCTTTGGGGTATATGGGTCAACCTGTGTTGTTTTACAATCAACATTTCGAGGTCATTAGAGGCGTAGTAAACAACGTCGATAGTGCTGAGGCTTTGACAGTTTTCCAGTGCAAGGATGCTTTTCATGATGTCGGTATTAAAAAAGACATTGCTATGATTAGCACTTATTTTTCACATACACTTGCAAATATTAAAAATCTTGACTCAACGTTTGGGGTTGAATGAATCTGTTCAGTTAATGAATAAAATTATTCTAGTGAACTCCTCATTGCCCGAGGTATTCCCAAAAAACTTAAAGAAAAGTTTGAAAACATTTTAAACAATAACCCAGGCATTGAACCCTTATGCCAAATGAATTGTTTTATTAATGGGACGGGTGAACTTTTACCAGAAACAATAAGTGCCAACATAGCACCCAAATTCAAATACTGCCGATATCTCAGTTGATGTAGAACGGCTCTTTTCTGCTTAAAAAAATGTTTTGAGTGAGCGAAGACACAATCTTACTACTGAAAATTTGTAACAGTACTTGATAGTTTATGTTTACAATAGTAGAAAAATGTAAAATAAATTGTAAGTGATGCTTTGGTTCAATAATATTAATTAAAAGTTAATGCTGTTCAAAAAAATCATGATTGTATGTTGTTTTATAAATAAAATATTACGGAGTTTTTGAGCGTGCCCCACTGCGTGAGATATATCTCGAAGTTGGTCCTGTACATATCGATTGTTTCGCTGCGACTCACTCACATCGTATCCACTTGTTACCGACAACAATAGCAAAGAAGGAACAATTCTTGAAACAAGGTATGCGTCCCCATTTTGCAAAGTTTTAGGAAATAATCCCAGGAAGATCCATTCTTAACCCCTACCAAAAAGTATTCACAAAATGATATCAACGTTCTAAATGCATCGATTTTTCACGTGGCCGGCGCTCTTCCTCGTAACTGATATGGACTGGTTCGACTTTGAGATAAAATGCACTCAGTAACTACCCTGTTTTTTTACTATTGATCTTGCATATTTCGACACTTTTCATATATTTTTAAGCATTTTCCATGCATATTTGCATGCATACTTGAAGGTTTTCATGATGCATATAATCTGGTCTCTAGTGATCATATACTCTATTAAAAACTATGTCCCACTTTTTCATGTCTAGGAGACTATCATAAATTGCGGTGACTTGACAGCAATTATTGTCTTTGAATGTAAGTGTCACAGTCCAGCCAACTAAGACAAAACAGGTCGGCTGAGGAAAAATACGTGTGGTCGCAAAATATTGTACGGTAGAAGGAGGAAGTGCCATAAACAACAAGTAAATATCGTGGATGGTGCGGTGTGAGCATTGTTGTAGGGAGAGGGCGTGGCTTTTAAAAGTCACTTTTTTACGTGTTTGTTGAATATCTCGGAAACCGCGGTATCTAGGGACAATGAGTCCCAGCACAAAATAAATTACGTTTAATTTCCTAAAAGAAAGGTCCTGCTCATTTTTTTCTCTAGGACTAATAGTTTCTATGTTGGAGGGGATGGAAAAATCGTAGATCATTAAAAATAGTTTATTAATAATATGAAGTTAATATTTATTGTTACATAAAGTTGCGGTACAACCATATTAAGTGATAAATTGTATTCTGCGAGAATTACGATCTGGTGATAGAGGAATTGGGGCTAGACTTTAGACTGTTGTCATGCATTTCCCTCCCTTATAGGTCTTTGGACTGAAGAGCGAGTTGGTGAGCCCCATTCTCTCTACACCACTACGTCATAAAAAGCAACTACAGGTATGTCAAAAAGTTATACCGAAACTTCCGCAAATCAAACTCACTCTTTAAATCACTGATAAAGAAGTTTGCAGACACTCCCACTGGGTGTTATAATGTGTGTTAACACTGTATTGGTTACAGATGTGAGTTACTGATAATACTGACGCAAGTAAAGGATCTGGACAGATTCAACGTAAATGTCTGCACACTGCTCTACATTGCTAGAAGCGAAACTGATTTTAAGTAATCCTTTATGGCAGTTGTAAGTCCTTCCGGGGAAGGAGACTTCCTCCATCACAAGCGCTGCGCGCTTTTCAGATTACAGACAATACCTCCCTACAGTTTCCTGTGCATTTTTCTTATATAAGTAAACAAAACAACTTCACTGATCTCGTGGTTACATAGTGCTGTTATTGTAATTTACTAAGTGAGAACTTATTTGCAGTTGTTAAGTCAGCTTTTCTATGAAATGTGTTCCTATAAAGGTTTGCAGAAAAGTGCTGAATTTGTGTGATGATATAGGTGACCTATGTGATGTTGGTGAGAAAGGGAAGCGCCAAAGGAAATTTGGAAATTTGTGGTACGTTCCTATGCGACCAAATTGGTGAGGCCATCAGTCCCTAGGCTTACACACTACTTAATATAAATTCAGCTAACTTACGTTAAGGACGACACACATGCACACACACACCCATGCCCGAGGAAGGACTCGAACCTCCGAGTAGCTGTCGATGAATATTTACGTATTCATTCCCTTGCTCGTAAAACTCACGAGTTCTCCGTAGTAACTCCAGCGTGTGGCTGTTTTGCGGCACACATCGACACAAAGGATTGTCACTGGTTGAACGAAGTCTTCGGTGGCAGTTTCCAAGTATCAGAATTTTCCAATCCACAGCGAACAAAGCACATACAACACAAGCAAATGGTAGAAACCATACGCAACGCACGTTGTTTATGTTCACACGAAACGATGCCAGCAACGAATGGACTTTGACATCACGACTGGCAGCTAATACTGCGCTGGGATTGGTTCGCGCCTCACGTCTGGCTTCTTGCGTTTCTCGTTCTTCACTTGCTGTAATTGTTAAGCTGCCATCTCGAAACGCATACGTCAGGTGAAAAGTTTCCGCTGCCTGGGTTTTAGCAGTGTCGAACAGTGTGCGGAAATTTACATAGATTCTGTCCATATCTTTTTCTTGTGTTAGCATTAGTAGTAACTCGTATCTGTACTCCATATAATGTTAACGCAAATTTTCGATAATAAACACTTCTCGATACTTTTGCACACTGAACCGCCAGTGATTCATAAGGTGAGCTGCGGAAGGTTCGATATAACTTTTTGAAACATCCTATAGTCACGTTCTATGACTTAATGCGATAGAGAGAGTGGGGAATCACCTGCTCGGTCTTCAGCTTGCAATCCTATGAAGGAGGGAAATGCGTGGCCACAATCTGGCGACCTGTCTTCCCTCACACGTCTTACGTTTACCCCTCCCGTCCAAACTGTTACCCCTGTAGAACACAGTTTAACTCTTAATACGGTTCTACTGCACTTAGATGTGGTATACACATTCAGTATTTGTTATTTGTTCTTAACCCACTTCACTTTACAATAAATATTACTTTTATACTATTAACGCACTATTTTTTATAATCAGGGATTTATCCATAACCTAAAACGCGGAAACTACTAGTTTTAGAGAAAAAATGAGTAGGATGTTTTTTGTAGGAAATTTAACATAGTGCAGTTTTGTACCGGGAAGCATTTTCGCTAGAAGCCGCGGTTTGCGAGATGTCCAAGAAAAACAAAAAGCGTTTACCTTCAGATGCCCTCCATTCCCCCCACCCCCACCTCCACTCCGTCCTTCCCATTCCCCCCTTTTTCACATCCCACCTGTCAGGATTTTTTATATTTTGTTCATGACACTCCCTCTTACCACTGCACAAAAACTTGCTACTACACGACTCTTTCCCCTAATTTTCCTTCGTTGACTGGGCTGTGACTTCTGCTCGTCTGCGTATTTCTTTCAGTGACCTTCTATATTATATACTATACTGTGTTATACTGTACTATACTGTAACAGTTCTTTTTGAGTATTGTCCATGTTTCTTCGAGCTTACTTGACAGTGACACATCATGCTCGTTTTTAAGTTCCTCCCTCAAGTGTATTAGGTCCAGCGGTCGGTCTTCGCATCTTTGTGATTCACTTCTAGACATTCACTGCTGGTCTCATACAAGTCTTCCGAACAACAAATTTTAGATTACAACTAAGGTAGTACAGAAACATAACTCGAATTGTTGGCACTGATAACAGATTAAATCAAAGAAAGAGTTTTTTTTAAGTTTACGAAGTGCAAAGTGTCATAGATTGCTGTGGCTCAGTAGGCGAAGGCGCAGACTGCAGGAAGTGATTAATACAGGGTGAGTCAGGAGGAAAGGTACATGCTTCGAGGGGTTGTAGTATTGGTGATGCTGGACAAAAAATTTCATAGGGACATATGCCCTATACCGAATGGTTTCCGAGATAAAACATCTTTAATGACGGTTTTGTACTTTATCCTTGGACAACTTGAAAACTACGGTCTCTAGCCAAACGTATCGAAGTTTAAAATTAAATTACACAAAATTTTCTATCAATAAGGTCCTTTTCGTTTTTTTCTCTAGGACAAATAGTTTGCGTGAAGAAAACAAGAGAATACTGGAATTTTCGCGCATCGCACATGCGCTGTAGCTTAGGTAATTTCCTTAGGCCAGTTTGAGGTTGTTTCGCGACTTGATAGCCCACAAGTGTTCGGTATCATAATGCTCCTCTCGAATTCCTCTACACTGCTATTGTACGTTGTAAACAATGACACTAGACTCAACAAAACATAACATAAATAACAATGTACATTAAACGTGTTCTATGTTGGAAACCATTTGGGACAGGTTACATGTGCATAAGAAGTTTCTTGTTCACTAATAGTATCGCCTGTCAAAGCATGTACCTTTCCTCCTGATCCATCCTGCGTATCAGTAATAAAAGTTCAATCTTGGACAAAACTGGTAAATTTACGAAGTGTCTGCTCTGTAGCTCGCAACGTGCCAAATATCAATGAATAACAGAAAGGACATTTCGTCCGAATCCGCCTAGTGGAAATCTTTACTCTCAGGACATTTACCCGTGATAGAAGCTCGATGCGGATGGACATTAATATCAGCGAAGAGAAAAGCTGGACCCTCTGGGTCTGTGAAAACTCGCAGTGTCACCACAGAAACTCAACTCTCTTTTGCCTAGGAATAAACGAATGGACCATCACCAATGAAGATGTGAAGCTCCATTCATTCACACAACATGATGTCTTCCCCTACAAAGATGCCCATTTCCACCAACTGGCGTTTTTCCACCATGTTTCCGTGAATGTACTGAATTCTGCAAACTACAACGGCATTCGCCTTTGAGGAGCATTTACTCCAATTTAGATCCGCCTGACTTCACAATAAACGGGTTTTTCTCAACTCTGCGTTCAATGGGATGCTCACAGCCAGAATTCTGACATAAAGACACTGTGCTTTAAGCCTCCGATACACGATTTGTCGGAAAATTACTAATCTGAGGCAGCAGTTACCTCTGCAGGCAATTATCTTGCAGAAGCCTCTGATTCCGTCGTTCGATTACATGGAGACATCGGTTCTGTTGTGTTGAAAAGTGAAATATCGTGTAGCTTGGGCCTTCTGTCGGGTAGACTGCCCACCTGGTGCAAGTCCTCTTAGTTGACGCCACTTCGGTGACTTGCGTGTCCACGGGGATGAGATTATGATAATGAAGACAACACAACACCCTGTCCCTCCGACCTAGCTGTGAATTGAACCCGGGCTCATTTGCATGGCATTCTGCCGCACTGACCACCTTTTTTTTTTCTTCTTTGTTCGTTCTATTTGTTCGGTGCGCACGTCCCATGACGCTTGTTCAAGTTCATCGTCGATCCATTAACTCAGTTCTTTTTAATTACAGAGGGCAGCTAATTCTCTGACTAAACACTCTTTTTTTTTTGTTCGTTGTATTTGTTCGTAGCGGACGTCACATGACATCCGTTTAAGTTCGTTGTTAATCTTTTCACTCAGTTTTTTTTTTTAATACAAAGACCAGCCAGCTCTCTGACCGAACACGCTGAGCTACCGTGCCGGCATCACTCAGATATCGAAGACGACTCTGCTGTGCTAACTTGATATGACCTACGTCGAATATCAGCTGTTTCGCGGAGACGTCGCTACAGTCTTAAAGTTTCGTATCTTGTGACACTGCAGACCGATTCCGATCTGCTTCAAGGTGTCCGCGATTTGTAGTCTTCAAAACAAGGCCCAAATAACATATTTGCGCAATTACGTTGTGAACTTCATCAGTGCGTTTAGTTATCTTTGACTCGCGTACCTGCATGATCTAGATTTCAAAAGTCAGGTTCGTGGAGATATCTTGGGGGTCATTTACAGTGATTGGTAATAGTCTGTTAGTGGTGTTTGTGCTGTACATATGACGGGGTCTTCCATTTTAACGTGGTGTGTTTCACATACTAATTTATGGGTGGGTATTCACTTTAGTGGAGATTTACCTTCTAGTTCATCCAGTAACGAGGTTGGTGCAGCATGTGTTTCGATAGTAATATGTGTTACCTAGACTTAGCGTATGGCTTCATACTATAGCTTTTAATGTGTTACAGAATGCCTGACTAATGTTTTTTTTTATTAAAAGACAGTTTGCACTACACCATGAACTTCATATAAACATATTTGATTCAGACATCTTTTTTGGGCATATAGCTCATCATCAGTGGTAAATATTGTGTACATCTATATTAAACAACGCGTGTATCAGATATGAAATCTTTGTGATCTTAAAATTAATATGAATCTCCATGGTACACAGGTTGTCGAGTGTAGCTACATGTTATAGCTGTCAAACGCTAAAGGGCCACACGTCCGCCTCGGTATCTGCACGGTCAGCGGAGTGGCTAGAAAAGCGGAGGGGTCCGGATTCGATTCCCGACCGTGTCTGAGATCTTTCTCCGTTCGGGGACTGCGTGTTGTGATGTCCTTACTTTCGTATCGTCATAATTCACATTAATGTTGTGGTAACTGAATGGGCACGGCCCGAAAGCCAATAAATTGGAAAAAAAGGCCACACTTCTTCGTCGCATAGGGCATTACTGCCATGGGATGAAAACATGGAACTGATGGTTACGCAAAGAGTCTTATATTATAGCAGGATATCTTTTAACAAATGTTTAAAAGCTGCGGAGCATGAAGCATACAGGATTTTGATGCTTTTGAATTTAAATGATTGAAATTTCACATGTGTCTCTTAGAGGACATTGACGGAAAGAAATCGCAACATCAAGAAGGAGTTGTGCGAGATAAACGAAAGATGGTAGGCGTGTTTCTACATCAGAAAGATGACTTCCATTGAAATTTGGCGCCACTATACGGATGCAAATCAGGTTAGCTTTAAATACGCCCTGTAACGGTTGTGAGCCTTAGTTACCTTTGAGATTGGATGTGGTGAGTTGGTGATAATCAAGAATGTCTTTAAGGCGACCAAGACGCCATTATCAACAGACCGCTGAGTTTGAACCAGGGCGTGTAGTAGGGCTACGAGAAGCTTGATGTTCCATCCACCATACTGCAGAAAGACTTGTCAGGAATGTAGCTATTTCACATGATTGCTGGAAACAGTGGTCACGGATTCCGGATGGCCACGTGGCGAAACCAAGCATGAAGCATACAGGATTTTGATGTGTTTGAATTTAAATGATTCAAATTTCACATGTGTCTCTTAGAGGACATAGACGGAAAGAAATCGCAACATCAAGAAGGAGTTGTGGCTGTGGCGCATCGTACTGCGTCTGCAGTAGCAATTCGAACAGCAGTTGGCACCACAGTCACACAATCAACTGTTGCAAATCGGTTGCTTCGAGCCAGACGCTCTGTAGAGTGTATTCCATTGACCCCAGACCATCACATTTTGCGACTTCAGTGGTGTCAAGCGAGATCTCATTGGAGAGTGGAGTGGAGACGTGTTGTGTTTTCTGATGAAAGCCGGTTCTGCCTCGTCGCCGTTGGTGACCGTGTGGTGCTTAGAAGGAGGCAAGTTGAGGGCATGCAACCAACCTGTCTGCGTGCGAGACACACTGGAACTACACCTGGAATTATGGTCTGGGGTGCGATTTCGTATAATAGGAGCACTCTAGTGGCTATCTCACGCATCCTGACTGCAAATCTGTACGTTAATCTGGTGATTATACGTGTTGTGCTGCCAGTCCTGAACAGCAATCCAGGGGGTGTTTTCCAATAGGATAACGCTCGCCTGCATACCGCTGTTGTAATGCAATATCTCTACAGAGTGTCGACATGTTGCCTTGGCCTGCTCGATCACCAGATCTGTCTCCAGTCTAGTACATATGGGACATGATCGGGCGACAACTCCAGCGTCATAAATAAACAGCATTACCCGTCCCTGTATTGATCGACCAAATGCAGCAGGCATGGAACTCCATCCAAACAGTGACATCCAGCATCTGTACAACACAATGCATGCACGTTTGCATGACTGCATCCAACATTTCGGCAGTTACACCGTTTAATAATGTGCCAACATGTCACATTTGAAATGGATTTTCTCACGCTTACATTAACCTGTGATCTTGCAGCGTTAATCACTGCAATATGTTTCATAGTGAAATGTATTACCGAAATTTCATTACTCTAGATTACTTGTTTCTTGGTATTGTGATTCTTTTTCCGTCAGTGTATTTAGGGAGTGAACAAGATTCACAATTTTATATGCAGGGTGTCTCTCATACGGGTCGTCAGGCGCATTTTCTCTGGTTTTTCAACATATATTTGCAACATCTTTTTTTCAATGCGTAGCTGCAGTCAGCCCAAAAATAATACCCCACTACAAAAATAATACTTACTACTATATGTGCATGATCATCTCCATCAAAATCTCTGGAAAAGGCACCTATGTTCTCTGTCACCTGGCTAAGCTTGGCGCCAAGGTTCACGATGCTTGTGACGTGGTACTCTACACATTTGGCCTCCACTTCTGCCGTGACTGCTACCTAGCAGCACGACTCCTTTTCTTCTACGTTATTTTTCTACTGAACTAGCCTTAAAGCATTTCCTATCTGTTTGCTGCACTCTGCCTTGCTCAAAAACTATCGAATGGTATCGCTAAATTCCACTTTAAAAGTAATTTTTTTGTAACAGAACCAAACCGTTCACACTAGTAGTCACAAGAATGTGCTGATGGATAGTATTTGTTTGAGATAACTCTAGCTACACGTTCCAACAAAGAAATTGCAAATGTCTGGCGAAACACCAGAGAAAATATATTTGACGGCTCGCAAGAGGGACACCCTATATATGCAGGTAGATTCCGTGATGATGTTATAAAATTTCAGGAATGGTGAAGAAAAGTAATTCGAGGTTATTATGCGTCACGAAACAACGATAATGAAAACACATACATAATGATGGTCAGATTTACCATTCGACTAGTCTTTTCCGGACTAGGGTTCCTTACTTGAAATTGCTACATTTGCCCTTCTCCATCATTCCTGGAAGTTTGTAACATCATCAGGGAATCATCCTGAATATTTAATTTTTTTACAGACTATTTAAGTACGGTAGATACTGACTTTATTTTATAATTTTTAGTGTCCAGAAAAATAGAACACCTTGAACGACTAGAGATAGACTGTTCATATTCACAGGTCATGTAGTTTAGTACGTTCTGCGGAAATCAGCATTTCAGTCACCTCGGCTCAGAATGTGTCGTGTTGCATAGTAGCCACGGGGGCCGCATGAACCCTGATGACTTGTTCCATGCGTGATGGCATCAATGCCTATAAGACGCGAGTGGCGTTCGTTTATATAGCCATCCATGCTGCATTCACTTGGTTCCAAAGGTCATCTGTGATGTTTAGCATTGGGTCACATCGCTGCACCCTTCGTTTCACCATGTCCCACCCATTTTCGATTAGCGACAAGTCTGGTAATCTGTGGGGTACAACGAAAAGCTCTCATGCTGTGGCACAAAGAAGGCACTTGTTCGTGCAGCAACATGCTGGAAAGTGGCGTCTGGAGTTTTGTGCAGAAAGTGTATGGCTACGGTTCGCAGGATGTCATTCGCGTACTTCACAGTGATCACAGTGTCATGGACACGCACAAACTGTGATTTGTGGTTGTACCCAATGGCACCCCACACTATAAGGCCTTGACTAGGCGCTGTAGGTCGTGTGCAGTTGGAGTCACTGTGGATGCCACTTCCGCTGTCAATGGCAAACCAAAATGCAGCCATCATTCTTAAACAAGCAGAACCTGGGTTCGTCCGAAAACACTATCTAATGGCATTCTTGTCCCCAGTGACGTCTTTCCATACATGTTTCTGCACATCTGTCAAAGTGTCTTTCAGTAACTGTAAAAGTTTACCATGAGTGAGAAGTGTGGGTTTTGTCGTAGGTTTGTGAGCAATGGGTTACGACGTGGGATTTTTTCAGAGTATTTTCATTGGGGGGGGGGGGGGGGGGGGGGGGAACGCAGTGGGGAAGCCAGTGGTCATTCTAGCGAGACACTCTCCTGGGAATGTAGAATCTGTAGTAGAAATAAGTTGATAGAGGAGCAGGAGCGTAAGATTTGTGCTCTTCAGGTGCAGGTACAACGCGCAAAGGGGGAACTAGATAGGTTGAGGAGGGTGAAGGGTGGTGGGGAATGGGAACTGGCAGTTGGCAAGAAGGCGGCTAGGAGAAGGAGGTATTCAGACAATTGTACTTTGCGTATGTGCAATAGATTTGACCAACTGTCAGAGTTGAGTGGAGAGGAACCTCTTGTAGCTGTAGATGTAGGGAACATGCAGTAGTCCTCAGCATTTAGGAGGCCTTGGTCAGTTGCAAAGTCCAACAGGAAGAAGAAGGTTCTACTGCGAGGTAGTTCGCACGGTAGAGATGTGAGCCAGCAGTTGCAGGGAGTGTTGGGGAGTGAGTACCAGGTCACCAGCATTGTGAAGCCTAGTGGAGGGTTGGCGCAGGTGACTGACAGCATAGGGCAATTATGTAGGAATTTTACGAAGGAGGATCAGGTAGTGACAGTGGGTGGAGCAGGGTACAGTCTTGATAGGAACGGGACACATGATGTAGGTGGTGACCTGGTAAAGGTAACTACTCACACTGGTGGCACCAATGTGCATTTCGTGCAACTGTTTCAGCGTCATGATCGGCCTCATCTTAATGCGGCTGTTAGGCGCGTTAACATGGGGCTGGAGAGGGCGCTGATGGCAGAAGGCGTAGGTCACTTTTCAGTGACGCCAGTTGGGTCTGTCAGTAGATCGGGTTTCACTAGGCACAGCCTGTAGCTCAATAGGTATGGGAAGAGGAGGCTGACAAAGCTTATAGGTGACTGTGCAGTGGGTGGTGGTGGGATCACCCATGGAAAAATTCCTGTTGTAGTTGATATTAGAGCTGCACCTTCTTTTCAAAATGTAAGAGGTATTAGAGATAAAGTTAGTGAACTGCTTATAGATGTTGACTCTGAAATTATTGGTATATGGGAGCGCCACTTAAATAATTTGACAATTCAGAAGCTTCCTTTACCAGAATACAGATTAGCTGGCTCTTTTTCAAGGAATTCCTTGAAGGGTGAGAGAGTGGCTATTTACGTAAAAAACGGTATTCCATTGAAGTCCATAGATGTATCAAGGCACTTCACTGAACAGATATTTGAATGTTGTGCAGGGGCAGTTGAATTTAGTGAAACTAAACTTCTAATTGTTGTTGTTTATAGGTCGCCTAACTCTGACTTCAGAGCACCTCTGTTCAATCTAGGCAGGGTTCTTGATTCACTTTGTAGGAAGTACCAGAAATTAGTTATATGTGGTGAATTTAATATCAGTTTTGCATATGATGGTGCAAGAAAAAGGATGTTGGTAGATCTCCTAAATCCATATGATCTGATGCAGACTGTGATTTTACAAACTAGGGTGCCGGGGAATAGTAGCACAGCCATAGATAATATTTTTATTCATTCTTCATCATTAGATGCGCATTCTGTTAGGAAAGGGGTGAATGCACAAATGAATGATGCACAAATTTTAACACTAAAAGGCTTTTGTACTCAAACAAATGTCACATATAATTACAAACTATATAGGAAAGTTAATCCAATAGCAACACAGAGTTTTTTTAAAACTTGTCAAGGAGCAAGAGTGGCAGGATTTTTATAGAGCCGATAACATATATGATAAATATAATGCTTTCCTTAACATATTTCTCATGATCTTTGAGAGTTACTTTCCATTAGAACGTTCTATACAGGGTACTGGTAGTAATAGGCAGCCCAGGTGGCTGACTAGTGGGATAAGGATACCATGTAGAACAAACTGGGAGTTATATCAAAATGTTAGAAGTTGTCACAATCAAGCTACAGTAGACCATTACAAACAGTACTGTAAGGTGCTTAAAAATGTTATTAGGAAGGCAAAGAGTATGTGGTATGCAAATATAATAGCTAATTCACAATATAAAATTAAAACCATATGGTCAGGTATGAAGGAAGTGTCTGGTTAGTAGCACAAGGTCGACGATATAAAGTCAGTCAGTAGCAAAAATATTTCTATTACTGATAAATCAGATATATGTACAGTATGTAACAATCATTTTCTGAGCATTACTGGAATTAAATAAAAATTTAGTTTCTACAGGGATTCATATAACTTTCTTGGCAAATGCCTTTTCGAGATTGATGTCCAAAATACTCCTCTGTGATTGAGTCAATAATTAAATCACAGAAGAAGGATGTGATGGAGTGCCTAGCAGAATATTAAAGTACTGTGCTGCACATGTTAGCTCTGTATTTAGCCATATTTGTGATTTTTCCTTTAGGATGGTCAGTTTCCTGAACGATTAAAGTACTCAGTAGTGAAGCCGCTTTATAGAAAGAGAGAAAAGGATAATGTAGACAATTTTAAAACTATTTCTATGCCATCAGTGTTTGCTAAAGTTATTGAAAAGGCTGTGTATGTAAGGATAATTGATCACTTTATATCACAAATGTACAGTTCGGCTTTAGAAGTCGTTAACAACTTTTCTCTGTGAGATACTGGATGGGATAAAGGAAAGGTTTCGAAAGCTAAGCATATTTTTTGATTTAACTAAGGAGTTTGATTGTGTTAATGACAAAATATTGCTCCAGAAGTTGTACCATTACGGAATACGGGGAGTAGCTCAGAATTGGTTTACCTCTTACTTTAGCAACAGACATAAACAGGTCATTATTCACAATGTTGAGAACGGCTGTGATGTAGGGTCTGAGTGGGGTACAGTCAAGTGGGGGGGGGGGGGGGGGTGCCCCAGAGATCAGTGTTGGGGCCACTCTTGTTCCCTATTTATATAAACGATATGCCCTCTAGTATTACGGGTAACTCTAAAATATTTTGCTGATGACAGTAACTTGGTAGTGAAGGATGTTGTTTGCAACATTGGCCTGGTTTCAAATAGTGCAGTTCATGACCTAAATTCATGGCTTGTAGTATATAAACTAATGCTAAATCACAGTAAGACTTAGTTTTTACAGTTGCTAGCACAAAATTCAACAAAACCTGAGGTTTTAATTTCGCAGAATGGGTATGTGATTAGTGAAACTGAACAGTTCAAATTTCTAGGTGTTCAGATAGATAGTAAACTGTCGTGGAAAGCCCACATTCAGGATCTTGTTCAGAGACTTAATGCTGCTATTTTTACTGTTCGAACGGTATCTGAAGTGAGTGGTCGTTCGACACGAAAATTAGACTACTTTGATTATTTTCATTCGCTTATGTCGCATGGTATTATATTTTGGGGTAACTCTTCCCATTCTAAAGCCGGCCGCGGTGGTCTCGCGGTTCTAGGCGCGCAGTCTGGAACCGCGCGACTGCTACGGTCCCAGGTTCGAATCCTGCCTCGGGCATGGATGTGTGTGATGTCCTTAGGTTAGTTAGGTTTAAGTAGTTCTAAGTTCTAGGGGACTGATGACCACAGCTGTTAAGTCCCATAGTGCTCAGAGCCATTTGAACCATTTTGAACCCATTCTAAAAGGATGTTTTTGGCTCAGAAACGGGCCTGTTCACGAGTCTGGGTATTTTGACATTGGCCTCTCAATAAACAGTAATGCGGTGCTCTCCGATACACACGATCAAACAGCGGAGGAGTGGTCAACTTTAGGTTACAATATCCCTACATCTACATCTACATCTACATTTATACTCCGCAAGCCACCCAACGGTGTGTGGCGGAGGGCACTTCACGTGCCACTGTCATTACCTCCCTTTCCTGTTCCAGTCGCGTATGGTTCGCGGGAAGAACGACTGTCTGAAAGCCTCCGTGCGCGCTCTAATCTCTCTAATTTTACATTCGTGATCTCCTCGGGAGGTATAAGTAGGGGGAAGCAATATATTCGATACCTCATCCAGAAACGCACCCTCTCGAAACCTGGTACCCGCCTTACCAACAATTAATTTTATATGATCATTCCACTTCAAATCGTTCCGCACTCATACTCCCAGATATTTTCCAGAAGTAACTGCTACCAGTGTTTGTTCCGCTATCATATAATCATACAATAAAGGATCCTTCTTTCTATGTATTCGCAATACATTACATTTGTCTATGTTAAGGGACAGTTGGTACTCCCTGCACCAAGTGCCTATCCGCTGCAGATCTTCCTGCATTTCGCTACAATTTTCTAATGCTGCAACTTCTCTGTATACTACAGCATCATCCGCGAAAAGCCGCATGGAACTTCCGACACTATCTACTAGGTCATTTATATATATTGTGAAAAGCAATGGTCCCATAACACTCCCCTGTGGCACACCAGAGGTTACTTTAACGTCTGTAGACGTCTCTCCATTGATAACAAAATGCTGTGTTCTGTTTGCTAAAAACTCTTCAATCCAGCCACACAGCTGGTCTGATATTCCGTAGGCTTTTACTTTGTTTATCAGGCGACAGTGCGGAACTGTATCGAACGCCTTCCGGAAGTCAAGAAAAATAGCATCTACCTGGGAGCCTGTATCTAATATTTTCTGGGTCTAATGAACAAATGAAGCGAGTTGGGTCTCACACGATCGCTGTTTCCGGAATCCATGTTGATTCCTACATAGTAGATTCTGGGTTTCCAAAAACGACATGATACTCGAGCAAAAAACATGTTTTAAAATTCTACAACAGATCGACGTCAGAGATATAGGTCTATAGTTTTGCGCATCTGCTCGACAACCCTTCTTGAAGACTGGGACTACCTGTGCTCTTTTCCAATCATTTGGAACCTTCCGTTCCTCTAGAGACTTGCGGTACACGGCTGTTAGAAGGGGGGCAAGTTCTTTCGCGTACTCTGAGTAGAATCGCGTTGGTATCCCGTCAGGTCCAGCGGACTTTCCTCTGTTGAGTGATTCCAGTTGCTTTTCTATTCCTTGGACACTTACTTCGATGTCAGCCATTTTTTCGTTTGTGCGAGGATTTAGAGAAGGAACTGCAGTGCGGTCTTCCTCTGTGAAACAGCTTTGGAAAAAGGTGTTTAGTATTTCCGCTTTACGCGTGTCATCCTCTGTTTCAATGCCATCATCATCCCGGAGTGTCTGGATATGCTGTTTCGAGCCACTTACTGATTTAACGTAAGACCAGAACTTCCTAGGATTTTCTGTCAAGTCGGTACATAGAATTTTACTTTCGAATTCACTGAACCCTTCACGCGTAGCCCTCCTTACGCTAACTTTCACATCGTTTAGCTTCTGTTTGTCTGAGAGGCTTTGGCTGCGTTTAAACTTGGAGTGAAGCTCTCTTTGCTTTCGCAGTAGTTTCCTAACTTTGTTGTTGAACCACGGTGGGTTTTCCCGTCCCTCACAGTTTTACTCGGCACATACCTGTCTAAAACGCATTTTACGATTGCCTTGAACTTTTTCCATAAACACTCAACATTGTCAGTGTCGGAACAGAAATTTTCGTTTTGATCTGTTAGTTAGTCTGAAACCTGCCTTCTATTACTCTTGCTAAACAGATAAACCTTGCTCCCTTTTTTTATATTCCTATTAACTTCCATATTCAGGGATGCTGCAACGGCCTTATGATCACTGATTCCCTGTTCTGCACATACAGAGTCGAAAAGTTCGGGTCTGTTTGTTATCAGTAGGTCCAAGATGTTATCTCCACGAGTCGGTTCTCTGTTTAATTGCTCGAGGTAATTTTCGGATAGTGCACTCAGTATAACGTCACTCGATGCTCTGTCCCTACCAGCCGTCCTTAACATCTGAGTGTCCCAGTCTATATCTGGTAAATTGAAATCTCCACCTAAGACTATAACATGCTGAGAAAATTTATGTGAAATGTATTCCAAATTTTCTCTCAGTTGTTCTGCCACTAATGCTGCTGAGTCGGGAGGTCGGTAAAAGGAGCCAGTTATTAACCTAGCTCGGTTGTTGAGTGTAACCTCCACCCATAATAATTCACAGGAACTATCCACTTCTACTTCACTACAGTATAAACTACTACTAACAGCGACGAACACTCCACCACCGGTTGCATGCAATGTATCCTTTCTAAACACCGTCTGTACCTTTGTAAACATTTTGGCAGAATTTATCTCTGTCTTCAGCCAGGTTTCTGTACCTATAACGATTTCAGCTTCGGTGCTTTCTATCAGCGCTTGAAGTTCCGGTACTTTACCAACGCAGCTTCGACAGTTTACAATTACAATACCGATTGCTGCTTGGTCCCCGCATGTCCTGACTTTGCCCCGCACCCGTTGAGGCTGTTGCCCTTTCTGTACTTGCCCAAGGCCATCTAACCTAAAAAACCGCCCAGCCCACGCCAAACAACCCCTGCTACCCGTGTAGCCACTTGTTGCGTGTAGTGGACTCCTGACCTATCCAGCGGAACCCGAAACCCCACCACCCTATGGCGCAGGTCGAGGAATCTCCGGATGTAATTAACATTTTACAATGCAACAAACGGCACTGATTACGTATTAGTTTATATGTTCAGATGTGCTAACAAAACTAACGGGGTTCCAAAAAAAAAACGTAGGTTTGTGTTAAAAAACATACTTCCGTGCATATTTTTATGGTTTGTATTAACCAATTACACTAGCCCCTCTCCTCACGTTCGGTCTGTGGAATCGATTCGTCAGTATTTGATGTGGTTTACGAAATATATCCAGCGGTAGCGTTAGGTGACTCACCCTGTATATACATACTCCCTACTGTCATCTCTTGTTAACAATATCAGCTTCTTCCCAAGAATAAGCAGCTTTTACTCAGTTAATACGCGGCAGAAATGAAACCTGCATTTGGATCGGACTTCCTTAACTCTTGTGCAGAAAGATGTGCAGCATACTGCTGCATCCATTTTCAATTAGCTGCCGCTCGAATTAAAAAATCTTAGCAGTAATCCACGGGCTTTCAAATCGGAACTTAAGAGTTTCCTTATGGGTCACTCCTTCTATTCTGTCGAGGAGTTCCTTGAAAAATTAACCTGATTCTTGATGTATTGTTGATTGCGTTTGCTAAAACTTATGGAGTGACTTTTTTCGGGTTCATAAACATTTTGTTTTTATCTTTTATTCCTTCATATTGTAATTTCTTGTACTGACACGTTCCGTGACCTAGGAGATTTTCTCCTCAGTTTGGTCCGACGGAACTTGACGTGTAAATAAAAAATAATAAAAGTAAATAAGTAGGTGGAGAAGTGGACGACACGCACGTAACCCATGCTGTAATAAACGGCGACGCACTGTCATCCCTGATAGTGTACGACGTGTTACACTGTTGCGCGAGAGCCGAGGAGTATGCAGATCTGTCCTGCAATGCCATTCGGACGGGACGAGATGTCGATCTTCTCAGGGGTTGGCGGTGGGGGGAGGGGGAGGGGGGGAGAGGGGGTTGTGGTGCTCTGGGTGGTGCAACCTGACCCACCTCGTCGTGTTCTACGGTCTTCCGTGAACCATTCTGCTCACACCCATAGCACTGCCGAAACATTTCGTCCCACACGAGCAGTAATTTCCAAGATGGATGCATCGCATTCTCTCATGTCAATAATGCGCCCTTCAAACTCACTGATTTAATGATACGGTTCGCGCACCCGTCTGCGAGGCATCCTGCACGTCTGCTCAAGTCACACTGATCCATTACCTTCGGTTTATACCAACAACGAGAGCCACAGGCACATTTTAGCGGTAAGTGGTATTGCGCCGCGATAACGATGTCGACCTTGGATCCACTGGCCGACATGGTTTAAATGCTAATCATTTATGCAGAACATATTAACGTACATGTCCTGTCAGCGTCCGCTCTCTAGTCGTTCTAGATTTTCTATTTTTTTTTCTGAACAGGAGTGTAGTACCCGTATGGAACGCCTCTGTCTTTGAACGCTATTGAATTTGATCATAATTAAATATGTACTTTTGATTATTGCTGTTTCATGACGGATAATGAAGGGTTTTGGGATGTGTTTCCAGTCACATTTGACACCTTCGATCGAATGTTCAGCATTTACGAATATTCGGATTTGCGGAAATGCGTCATCACTATTGCATCAGCGCAGTCATCTATTCTGTCCCAGTCAGTTTGTCTCGTCTTGCAGCAGCATTGTTCATCTTCCGGTGTGTGGTGTAATAAAGCAAGTGAGATAGTTCACGAAATCTCTAATTGTTGAATAGCGACAACATTTGTTGGTGGAAATGGAAATGAGCGTTTGGCGTCATTGGCCGGGAGGCCCCTCGCGGGGCAGGTCCGGCCGCCTTGGCGCAGGTCTTATTACATTCGGCGCCACATTGGGCGACCTGCACGCCGGATGGGGATGAAATGATGATGAACACAACACAACACCCAGTCCCTGAGCGGAGAAAATCTCCGACCCAGCCGGGAATCGAACCCGGGCCCGGAGGACGGCAATCCGTCACGCTGACCACTCAGCTACTGGGGCGGACACATTTGTTGGTACGGACTCTCCATGACAATGGCGTGAGTTGCGTCCTGTCGGAGTGCCAGGGTGCTAGTCGTTTGTATCACTTTTGATCATTATAGCATGTCTAATGCAATTTTCTATTGCTTTCTTCTTGACGCAGTCGTCACGAAAATATTGCAGTCTACAGTACAGGGCTATTACAAATGATTGAAGCTATTTCATAAATTCACTGTAGCTCCATTCATTGACATATGGTCACGACACACTACAGATACGTAGAAAAACTCATAAAGTTTTGTTCGGCTGAATCCGCACTTCAGGTTTCTGCCGCCAGAGCGCTCGAGAGCGCAGTGAGACAAAATGGCGACAGGAGCCGAGAAAGCGTATGTCGTGCTTGAAATGCACTCACATCAGTCAGTCATAACAGTGCATCTACATCTACATCTACATCTACATTTATACTCCGCAAGCCACCCAAGGGTGTGTGGCGGAGGGCACTTTACGTGCCACTGTCACTACCTCCCTTTCCTGTTCCAGTCGCGTATGGTTCGCGGGAAGAACGACTGTCTGAAAGCCTCTGTGCGCGCTCTAATCTCTCTAATTTTACATTCGTGATCTCCTCGAGAGGTATAAGTAGGGGGAAGCAATATATTCGACACCTCATCCAGAAACGCACCCTCTCGAAACCTGGCGAGCAAGCTACACCGCGAAGCAGAGCGCCTCTCTTGCAGAGTCCGCCACTTGAGTTTGTTAAACATCTCCGTAACGCTATCACGGTTACCAAATAACCCTGTGACGAAACGCGCCGCTCTTCTTTGGATCTTCTCTATCTCCTCCGTCAACCCGATCTGGTACGGATCCCACACTGATGAGCAATACTCAAGTATAGGTCGAACGAGTGTTTTGTAAGCCACCTCCTTTGTTGATGGACTACATTTTCTAAGGACTCTCCCAATGAATCTCAACCTGGTACCCGCCTTACCAACAATTAATTTTATATGATCATTCCACTTCAAATCGTTCCGCACGCATACTCCCAGATATTTTACAGAAGTAACTGCTACCAGTGTTTGTTCCGCTATCATATAATCATACAATAAAGGATCCTTCTTTCTATGTATTCGCAATACCTTACATTTGTCTATGTTAAGGGTCAGTTGGTACTCCCTGCACCAAGTGCCTATCCGCTGCAGATCTTCCTGCATTTCGCTACAATTTTCTAATGCTGCAACTTCTCTGTATACTACAGCATCATCCGCGAAAAGCCGCATGGAACTTCCGACACTATCTACTAGGTCATTTATATATATTGTGAAAAGCAATGGTCCCATAACACTCCCCTGTGGCACACCAGAGGTTACATTAACGTCTGTAGACGTCTCTCCGTTGATAACAACATGCTGCGTTCTGTTTGCTAAAAACTCTTCAATCCAGCCACACAGCTGGTCTGATATTCCGTAGGCTCTTACTTTGTTTATCAGGCGACAGTGCGGAACTGTATCGAACGCCTTCCGGAAGTCAAGAAAAATAGCATCTACCTGGGAGCCTGTATCTAATATTTTCTGGGTCACATGAACTTCAGGACGAAGTTCAACAAAGATCCACCAACTGCTAACTCCATTCGGCGATATGCGCAGTTTAAAGCTTCTGGATGCCTCTGTAAGGGGAAATCAACGGATCGGCCTGCAGTGAGTGAAGAAACGATTGAACGCGTGAGGGCAAGTTTCACGCATAGTGATGTGAAAGATTCAGTGTTTAAACCTCCTCTACCAAGAAACGTGCCAGAACTGCGAGCTCGCATCAACAGTGCTTTCGAACTCATTGGTGGGGACATGCTGCGCCGAGTGTGGGAGGAACTTGATTATCGGCTTGATGTCTGCCGAATCACTAAAGGGGCACATATCGAACATTTGTGAATGCCTAAAAAAAACTTTTTGAGTTTTTGTATATGTGTGCAAAGCATTGTGAAAATATCTCAAATAATAAAGTTATTGTAGAGCTGTGAAATCGCTTCAGTCATTTGTAATAACCCTGTATGTAACTAAAATGTTCATTACATTTTAAAATTTTAGAAGCGGAAGTAGTTTAATAGGCTTCTATGGGTGTTCTGCTTTATAAATGCTCTCAGTTAATAAAATTAAAATATATGGGTACACGCTTGCTGTCTGTCTACGCGAACGGAAACGTTTGAAACTGGTTTGTTTTTATTAGCTTATGGTACATAAATATTTTGGGACGAATAGTGTAGTCAAGCAAAATTAAATTTCCCTAATATTTTGGCAATGACTTTTTGTGAGGAGGAGACTCCAAATAAAGTGAAAAACAAGTAAATACCAACAGAAACTTTTTAGCCGAATGGAGTAACTATTTCATGACGTAGCTTTGTCCCGTAGAGATTCAATTGTAATATATAATATTGCTCAGTTGCATTTTCTTTTAAACTAAAAGTAGCATGCTGGTACAATGACGAAGTCCATTGGATGTGTACGGAGATCTTCTCCTTTATTGAGGGGAAAGGCCAAATCGCAAGACAGTTTGTTCTAAATAAGTTTAACTGGACTAAGGATGTTTAATGGCTTCGTAAACCTATAGTCAGTACATGTAGTGGAGAGAGACGAGTAATAAGTCTGAGAAGTAAATCCTTAAGTAAATTACCAGTCTTTGTTGCCTGTGTAAGAAAACTGCGCTGCGCTTCCTTTGCCTGTATCTTGACGGAGAATCAGTTATTCAGCCCGCACTATTTATCGTCGAGATAAATGACAAATACTGTAATAGTAGTGAACAGAAGTCCAGATTAAAATTTTAACGACCTGTTATCGAAGGTGTAGAAATTTCTTATAATAAATACGTGTCGAGAAATAATTCTAGTTAGAAAATAAAATTTATTGAATTTAGCACGTTAGGAGAAAATGTGAGGCATCGATTACAATAAAATAAATTACCCTGAGTAACATGTGGCAAGTAGCGAATTGAGGAAAACCTTTCTTAAATTTTATTACTAGAAGTGTGTAGCGGATACTACACACAATTTCTTTCAAGGTTTTTAGACATGAAGTCTGAGTCAGTAGTCATTAACCTCCAGTACATCATTACCGAGTAATTGGGTTGGGTTGTTTGGGGGAAGAGACCAAACAGCGAGGTTATCGGTGTCATCGGATTAGGGAAGGATGGGGAAGGAAGTCGGCGGTGCCCTTTCAAAGGAACCATCCCGGCATTTGCCTGGAGCGATTTAGGGAAATCACGGAAAACCTAAATCAGGATGGCCGGACTCGGGATTGAACCGCCGTCCTCCAGAATGCGAGTCCAGTTTGCTAACCACTGCGCCACCTCGTTTGGTTTACCGAGTAATCTGATAACGTTTTTGTTACATACAATTGAGTGATAATGGGTACTGATGTACAAGCAAGAAAAATCAGTTGTGCATCATGTTCTTATAGGTGTACTGCAGCATCACGAATTATTCTTCATTAATGTGTAACAGATGACCAAGAAGTAAAGAAGGTAGTAAGTGAATAAAGACTAAGCCACAGCATGAATTTGGTACTACTTTACCCCGTGTTGTTATATGATAAATAAGTCATTGTACGTTAACATATGACAATACACTTCTTCATCAGCGCCAGTGGTTACTGAGGAGAGGTCACGTGTGGCAATACAATATAGTGCATATGCAGGTATTATGGACTAAAGCGACTCACAACAAAAATGAAATTCTTAAACAGTCACGAAGAATTAACCATATATAGAGAAAAAAAGCGGCGTTTGCGTGCTGGCTGAAGTTGAGTACAATTCTACAAATCTCTGGCTCATAAGCAACAAGTGTGAAAGTCTGACTAAAGTACGTGTTTAACCTTTTCTGCATTACAATTGTTGTTGTATTCAGATTTTTTCGTGAATTCTAATAAACCATCAACATTTTTGAAGAATAAACTAAGAATTTGTTTTTGTAACGCTTGTAATTGTTTATTCATAAAATAAAATGAGAGAATCTGAAAGTATGCAGCGCTCAGTGCTCTTTAAGTACAATGTAAATAGGAAATTCAGTGAAAATAGTTGCAAGATAACGCTGCCAGGTTCGGAGTCCGGCAACCCTCTTTCTTCCCCGTAATCAACATTAATTGCTTGAATCTTGTGTTAGTCTTAGAAGTGGTGCATTCACTGCATTCACCACCAGGAATAGTACTGTAACGTTTTTTCCATATCGTTATTTTTGACTACTCTGAGAGAATTAAGTACTAAAAATTTGCGCCTCATGTTCAGTCTCAATGATAATTCCTTGTTTAAGCCAAAAGTGTGAGTTAAACGTTAATCTTTAACTTCAACAACATTTGTAAAGATTACAATTAAATTTAACTAAAGAAAATGTAAAGTATTTTTCGGCTTCGATAATCAGTTCTCTATCTTCTACAATTACATTTTCATTGGACATTGGAACCATAAATTGTGTTGAATGTTATTGGTCTCAGGATTTTATTACAAGCAAGTATACAGTATTCAGAATTTTTCAAATAATGATGAAACAGCAGGACAAATACATCTACATACGGGCGTATTCTTTGAAATAGAAATATCATCAACGTAAAGATAAGTTCGCGAAACTAGCCCTATCTCATCCGTGAGTATCAGCAAAGTATTTATTAATTTACAACAAGATTAGAGTCACAAGGTGCTCTCTTACATCTAACTAGACATTCTTCATGTGCTGTCATAATATCCGTTACGACAAATGTATTACAAGAAGTCGTACATTCAATATAGAACCCAACACTAAGAAATATTTACTACAGGCGTATTAGAACATCAATAGCTACAACTCAAGGAAACGGTTCGTCTGTTTTATGAATTCTTGAATAATAGTGATGATTCAAAAGCAGATAGACCCACACTGCGAGACGTAGCAACTGTGATCCTGAACGAAAAGATGAGGGAAGGAGAGAAAGAGCAATGTGGGGAAGTAACAGAACACAAGAAATACAAAAAGGAGAAAAAAATGGTCTGTGATGTGACTAACTGAAAAATGAAACTGGAGGATGTCCCGCGTTTGCTACACTATTTGGGAAAAAGATATGACTATAAATTTTTGGGGATATAATTTGTGGTTCTCAGAAGAAAGTGCCTTATTTTTGTTAAATTTCGTGTTGAGGTTTATGATAAGATGATAGGTACTTGACCTGTGATGCGAGGTACTAAGGGGCCGTCACACTGAGAACCTGGTGCAGTAGGTACAGTGTACGGTCGTCACGTAACTTGTCTGCCGCTACCATCTTAATTGAACGAATGAGACCCTAACATAGTCAAACAGTCGAAAGATGCAGACGTAAATCACAGAGTCTCATAGTTACTGCTAACCGTCTAAATTTATCACTAATGTCACCGATTTGGATTGTTTCATGACAACTGAGATTCCACAGGATGAGTGACTGCAGAAGATTCCGTTTCACATGCTTCTGAAATATGTTCTGAAATGTCTGAAGGGCATAGAGGCAAGAGCATTTCTCATTGCACTCGGCTTCACGCTTTTTGCACAGTTGAGACGCGCATCCAGAAAAAAACCAGGTTATTTACCGCTTTCTGATGCAGTATTACGGCAGAGTCGAGAAGAAACTAGGGAAGTGTCTTGTGATAAGATACTAAAATTAGTTTGGACCTTTTCGTATTTGGTTCTAGGGCCTAATATTAAGTCTTCTTAACACCGAAGAAATACCTTCATTTATTTGGACGACTGCATTATAGATATCTTCAGGACTGGCACTCAAATGAAGCTAGAGGTCATCAGCATAGAAAAAACACTCATAGGACGACAGTACCTGGGAGGTGTTATTGATAAACTAGAAGAACAAAGACAGGAGCCAGAACTACTCTTGTCGCACTCCTGAGGGAACTTGTATACGGGACGAATTTTCATTCCCATAGACATTAAGCTGCTACCTGTTTCTGAAGTAGCTTTCAGATCACCTCAGCGAACTATCTGAAATTTTTAACTGTCACTGTTTCTGAGTCAAAGTCATCGGTACTAAATGCTTTGCTGAAGCATATCCAACATTGATGATATTTTCCCTCTTGTGTCTCCACGGAAAATTTCAGATTGTCACTTTAAGATAATTATATACAGTGTTAACGAATAGACGATCGTAATATGAATCTTGCTAAGTATTCAGTTAGTAGATAATAAACAATTTAGACCAATATGTTACAACAGGTGAAATGCTGTTTGACAGGTAATCAGAAGGTGATCGTGAATTTCCTTCTATTTTATATTATGTTTCGATCCATCGAATGTGAAATGGTCTGTTCCCGAAGAAAAAATAAAACGTGACTGATAACACTTTTCACAACATTAAGATCATGATGACGCTAATACCATCACTGCCTATCGCTTCAGAAGAGATTCTCGTTATTGCTCTTCGTGATACACACAGATAATTTATGGGCAAGTAGAGTTACACTGAGCTATATGGGAGGAGAGTGCTGGAGAGAAGAAATTGGAGAAGGTGTGGTAAACAGATGGTGCAAAGATTCTGTCAGACACTAACTGGCAAGCGTCAGTTTATTGGAGCAAAAGAGCCAACTGGGCCGACAAAAATTATTTAGTCCGTCAAGTAATTTCTGATTTTATGTTTTCGACATCCGTGCTACTGAACTTCCTTAACAGAGTGGAAATAATTGTTTAATTTCTTTTCATTTACATATAAAAGTTATAGGAAACGCAAGTGACAATTAATATTTGGGCCATTCCTGGAGGCGTGTGCAGACGGCCAAATTAGCTGAAGTGACTGCTCGCTATAGGAAAGAGATAGGGGTTCGAACCATGGCCTGCTTAAAATTTTCAGCTGTCACAACATATTCTTTACAGTGAAGGTTCGGCATTACTTAACAGATTGCACTGATATAAATTTATGTACTTGTATATAGCTGCTTTCATTCTTATTGACTCAGTTCAACCGATTTGAGTGAACATAACTCAAAAAGCGAGCTGCCTACATCATTTGTGGCCTGTAACTGGCGCCCTGAGCATTGTGCATAGCACACCTGCTCAAATTTATGTTTCGTGGTTGACAACAAGAACTACAAGAAACAAGTGTAGAATGCATTTAGTGGCAACAAAATGGGAAATGATCTTAATGGCATCCTGTTCCCTGCAGAAATACATTAGATGCAACTATTCCCATTATGTTAGTGTAAATAATTAAAATTGAGGTAACAGTAGGCGATACACAGTCTGTTCATACTATATATATATATATATATATATATATATATATATATATATATATATATATATATATATATTATATTATATTATATATTATTATTTTATTATATATATATATATATAATATATATATAGTATATATATATTATATATATATATTCGTGAAGCGTTAAACTAGGGTGCAACATGTAATCAAAAGGTAAGCTGAACACGGAAATAACTCTGTTATACCTAATGAGATAAATACAACAGTTGACAAAAAAGTGAGTAATCCAGAGTGGAAGCAGGAAACAAAATGAAACTTCACTGTTTGGTAGGGTACGTGTGTTATTTCGGTGATTACGAAATCGAGTGAAATTTATGAAGAAATTAGTAGCAAGAGCCCACTTATCAGTATGGCACTACAGCCCCTTTTGCCTGGATGCATGCCCTTATTCGGTTAGAAGGGCGTAATGAAGCCGCTGTATTATCTCCTAAGGCACGCTGGTCTACAACCGTGGCAACTCGTACTTGCTATACTGGATACTGGCACTCGTAAGGAGTTGACGTCCAAGCTCGTCCCACACATGTTCTCTCGACGGCAGATATGAGTAGCTTACTGGTAACTGGAGTACCTCAGTATGACACACAGTCAATTCATAGAAACACGTGAGACGTGAGGAGTAGCATTGTCCTGTTGAAAAATGCCACCAAGCTACTGTGACATGAGAGGTAACACATAAGGACGGAGGAGGTCGTGACGTACCGCTGTTTTGCCAGAGTTCCCTTGGAGATAAGAAGTAATACCCGATGGGTCCCCACGCCATGAAGATAGCAGTAACTCTCCAATTGCTACCGTTTGTTTTGTGGTTTTAATGGCTGCCTACGCATGGCATAATTTCCTTGTCCGGCTGCAGCTCGTCTTCGATCAATGGAGCGGGATGACACAGAATATTGCATGGAATCCATTACTTATCCTCGGATGGCAGGTGACGTGAAGGGGTTACGACATACTTATTCCAAAATACGATGATCTTCGCTTGTGGTGGACATACGTGGTCGATTGGAACCTTGATGACGAGTATGCCTGCCGTCACGTTCCCATTCAGTTCAACATGGAGTCACTGCCACATATGACTGTCTTACAAATCTAGATATTGAATGTTTCGACCATCTGGTCAAATGAAGACTTACAATAACTCCACTCTTAAACGCTGTCAAGTGCTGATAAGAATGTCTCACACGAGTATGCGGCATCTCCGTGTCCTTCACGGTGATCACTCAACTTGTGACCCTTATATACCCCACCAGTCCTGGTGACAACACTTAACATGAACGACATAATGCACTCAGGTGGACCTTCTACCTGTCTACCTCTAATCATTGACATCCCCGCAGATTGTGTGTAAGTATACGAAGATTCACTGACATTAGAATTGTCCTTCTGGATGCTTCAATTTTTTGTCAGGCAATGTGTATAGACAGTTTGGGTTAAAAGTAGTGATAATGATCGTATGGCATTGATGGCTGGGAGTATACACGTGGAAAAATCCGGCCTCCGAGTTGCAAGTCTTTCAGTTGACGCCACGTTGGGTGACTTGCGTGTCGATGATGATGAGCACCACACAAAACCCAGACCCCGAGCCGAGAAAATCTCAGACCCTGCCAGTAATCGAACCCGGGCCCACTGCATGGCAGTCAGTCATGCTGACCACTTTTATTTCCTCTCTCATTTCGTTTGTTATTGTTCTCGTCATTTGGTCTGAGCGGACGTCACATGGCAACCATTTAAGTTCATCGTTGAATTCTTCATTCTGTTTTTTATAGTATTATTATTATTGCAGAGTGCAGCCTGCTCTCTGACCGAACACGCTGAGCTAAAGCGCCGGCTACTCAGCTAAGGGGGCGGAAAGCAATAATGTCGGGCCTGAAATACTAATAGGATATTTGTATCGTCCACTCTCACAAAAAGTAGTGAAGTGACGAATTTCTTTCGAGAAAGCTTTTGAATTATCTGCCATAAATTCCTCGATATTGCCATTGACAGGATGAGATTTCGTTTATGCTTTTAGAACGGCAGGCGGGGCAATAGAACCTTGTTACACAGCGCTAAACGTGTTTTCCGAAAATTATTTAGAGGAATTGGTGAGCCTCCGATACGCGACGGAAGCGTATTGGATCTAATGGTGACGTATAAGCCCGAACACTGTGATTTAGTAGAAGCAGAGAGAAGAATCAGCGTCCAAAATACTATTACAGAATCGTTAATCTCTGGAACGAAAATTTGAGGAAGTTTCAAGAATATTTCTGATTGAAAAGTGCGATATGAAACTAATGAGAAACTACTTGAGCAGTCAACAGTAAACATTCAGCTCATGGCAGAAGAATGTGGAGAATCTCAGGCACAAAATCAAACGTATTGTAGGCCATTTGCTACATACTTTGGTGCCATGCCAAAGCAGAGAGAAATGAAAGATTCAAATAAGAGTGAACCGTTGCTGACAAACGAAAGTTTAATGAAGTTAAAAAAAGTGTATTGATGGCTATACGAAAAGCATCAACGAATTCAAAATCAGTATGTTACCTGCTGAGTTCTAAAAACGGTAAAGTACTTTTGACCTACGTAAAAGGAACCAATAGAATAGCATCGTCTGCCGTTTTGGAGTTCCCGTAGACAACGATCATTTAGGCTGACGATTCTATTCCATTGTCCACTTTTAGATACGACAAAAACATTTTAGGGTTTTTGGAATTCAGAAAGATAGTATTGACGTTGAATTCATTGAACGCTTTACGCATAGCCATCAGTACACTTCTTTTTATAACTTCATTCAACTTTTGTTTCTCAGCAATGGTTCGGCTTTGTTTGAATCTTTCATTTCTCTCGACTTTGATAGTTGCCCCCTAATACTTTTACTACACCTTAGTGCTTCCTTCCCATCTCTCACTTCCATAGCACCCACGTATCTTGCAAACTGCATACAATACGTTTGATTTTGTCCCACAGATACTCCATATTCTTCTAACATGAGCTGAAAATTTACTGCGGATTGCTCAAGAAGTTTCTAATCTTATTCATATCGCACTTTTTAATCACAGATGTTGATGTACCTATCTTAACTTTTGGTTGCAGAGGTTAATGAGGCTGTAATTCCATTATGATCTCAACTTTAACTGAATCGCAATGTTCGGTCTTGTTCGTCGCCAGTAGATGAGCACTTTTCCCTTGGTATGACAAACTCACCAAGGCCCACGAAGGCTGACATACTAAATTCTGTCTTCGAAACTACTTCGTGGAAGGAAACTTTAAAGTAGTTCCTATTTTATAGGATGCGAAGATTACGAAATGGAGGTAACTGAGTGCATAATTGAGAAAAAAGTTAAAACCAATCGATAGAAAAAAGGCCGCAGTAATCTGACGGGGTAGCCGTTAATAAATGGTAAACACTCACAACAAACACAAGTTGTTACAAAAGCACACAATGAAAGTGAACCGCTCGCAGTCAGATATTTTGGTGTACGCAGGAGAATAACGTAGAACGCCACGGCAACACGTGTGATAAGAAGATAAAAAGAATAATCATTAACATTGCCAAAACATATATGTCAACGCCGACCCCTGAAAGAAACGGAAAAATCCAAAGAAGAAGAAGAGTGGTATTAGGAACGAAAGAAAACATAAAAATGACTTAACAAAACACGTTTATACCGAATGTTCGAACTCATATCCGGCTGCACTGAAGCCTTCCTAGCAAACGGAATTCAGAATGTCATTTTTAATAGGGAAGCATCAGGAGAAACGAAGAAAGCGCGGAGCGTACTTCACGGTAGTGTGATAAGAGCACTGATGGTCACGACAAATATAATGCTCTGCCTGGTAACATCTCCCGTGTTTGGAGGCTATTTTTGGTATGGGGTGAAATCTATTCTGAAAAACATTTAGCATTGATATGACGAGTTTTAGGCCATTTAATAAACCGTTTGTGCTCAGTGCCAGCAGATACTCCCTTCTTTGTCAGTCCTCTTCTAATTATGTATACTGCAACCGATTAAGTGCTTCACAGCGACAGACTGATTTTCCGACATTTTTGTCATCACTATCTATTTAATGTGTGGAGCACTTATCTTGGTCAGTCTAGCCTGGTGGACGAGTTCTGCCGTCATAACCAACAAGTTTTTTCACTGAAGCAATATACGTTCATTAGAAATCTGTACACTAGATCTAATATTTGATTTTCCAACCTGAACTATCGAGGATGATATTTGTACTGACTAATTCCTTGTAATTTTGAAACAATAGTGTAACCTTAAAACTTAGGAACATGGGGCTGCTGCCTGCTGACGAGGAATATTACACGATGGCTTGCCGAAAAGTAAGGCCTCCGAATTTTTTATGTGAAAACTATTAAAGCTTTTTAAATGAAGAAACGTTATTAACATTCTACATCTTTATACTTTATGTATACATATTTATTTCTCAACATAGACGAACACATTTCTCCCAATGGGAGACCGGTTTGTTGGTACTGTAACTGTACAATGTTTGACCTTGTTGACGGGGCCACAACCTCACCTCTGGTTGCACGATTTCATCACTATCAAAGTGAAGTCCTCGAACGTATTCCTTAAGTTTTGGAAACAGATGAAAATCGGATGGGTCCAAGTCGCGACTGTATGGAGGATGATCGATTGCAGTGAACCGAAGACATTTGATTGTTGGAGACATCGTAGCGCCCGTGTGTGGTCTGGCATCGTATTGCTAAAGGAGAGGGCGCTACATGGGACAACTCTTCGAATTCGAAACTCGAGTACCGCATGTTGTTTCTCACACACAAACATTCATACACTGATCAGCCAAAACAATGTGATCATTGTCCACTGTGACGTTGGATGCCGCCTGTTGGCGTTGCGGAACAGATGTATGTAAACGGAGCAGACATGGACGAGGATCACCCTAGCGAAGAGATGGGCTCCAAATGGGGAAATCCATTGGGATAAGCTACTTTGACAAAGGGCAGATTTAATATTACGCAGAGCCTATGAATGAGATGAACGAGTATCTCGAAAACGTCGAAGCTGGTCGAATGTTCATGTGCTACTACCGTGGCCATCAACGGAAAAGGCAGAAGGACTCTATGTAAAGAGGTAGACAGACTCTACGAAAAGAGGTAAAAGGATAGTGAAACTACCACTAGGCGCTAAATGGTTGGACGTCCACGACTCTTCACAGGACGTGGGGTTCGGAGGCTTGTCTCCTCTGTAATGTAGGATAGGTGGTGATCTGTGGCATCTCTGCCAAAAAAAGCGCAATTCTGGTGCACGCACAATTATTTCGGAGCACACAGTTCGAACATGGAGCTCCGCGACAGAGCATTCCTACGTGTACACATGTTGAACCAACGATACCATCAATTACGATTGCAGTGGGTACGGTACCTTCGGGCTTCGACCGTCGGTCTATGGAAACGTGTCGGCTCTTGGGGTGAATCAAATATCTGGTAGACTAGGTCGATGGTCGTCTCCACAAACGCCGTCACCGAGGTGAACGGCTACTCTAAACGTGCAGTGCGCCACTGACGCAGGCTGGTGGGAGCAGTATTAAGCTATAGGAGACATTCTCCTGCGCTTGCGTGTTATCTATGGTAGTAATTGAAGATACTCTGACACCTGCGAACCACCTGCATACGCCCGCATAAGTCCCATAGTGCTCAGAGCCATTTGAACCATTTGAACCATCTGCATACCTTCATGCTTGAAGTCTTCCCCGACGGCTATGTCATCTTTCAGAGGTATAATTGTCTGAATCTTAGAGTCAGGACCATGCTACAGTGGTTTGGGGAGCGTTGTAGTGAACTCACGTTGGTGTCCCATCTGGGTCGCTATGGGGCGTCCTCAGCGCGTACGCAAACCAACGGCCCGTTATTTGCGCGAATTACATAACCTGTGCGTGGACACATAATGCCATATACCTTCAAGTACCTACTAACAAACTGTCGGATCCCTGATACGCAGAGTCAGTGATGTATTTCGTGCCAAAGACGGACAAACAAGCTATTAAGCAGGGGCTCGTAATGTTTTGGCTCATCCGTGTAGTTAAGTTACACACCATCATGTTACACGGTGTAGTTTGGAGCCCTCTAGCAGCAGGTGTTGCAACTTGCGTCATCGAAACGGGAAAGTCGACTGAGTAATATGTATGACATGTAAAACATCAACCGATACTGAGAAAAGAATAAAAAAGTCGGAGGCATTGCTTTTCATCAAGTCCTCATAGTTAAATGTCACATTCACACCGTCGTTATTAGAAGTGGAGCATGAGCTGTATTGTACATGGGTTGCGAAAACGTCTGCTTGCTGCAGGAGTGGTTGTAGCATTCGCGATTTAGGAAAACCACATGCACCCTAAATATAGATGTTCAGACAAAGCTCTTAACTAGAATAGAGTGTAACGTTAGGTACCCTTATATCGTGAGGGGTGGGAACAAATAATGCATCCAGGAACTGCAGATAACCTTGTAGGTAGGGCAACCACGGGTATGAGTAGTCATCTTGAGTATTAATAACCGCTTCAGCTGTAGTTAGTCCTTTATTACCGGATCACTACCGGTTCCGTTGCACATGTTCACCTGAATATATAGCTTTTAGTCCCACGAAATCGCTAGTGATCCAAAAATAATAGACTAAATACAGCTGAAGCGGTTATTAATACCTAAGATGCATCCAGGAACATTGTCGGACATGGTCGTTTTCGTGGCCTAAGTGTAATAGTGCGGGCACTCACAATGTTGCTTGGGCATATTGAGCCCCAAGTCTTTGAACAGGGTACACTCACCTATCAGCGTCATTGCGACACTATACTCCTTCCCCATGTACATCTTTTCAGAATGCAATCGGCTCTGACTTCATTTTAATGGATGACAAAGCGAGACCGCATCGAATTGAGCAGGTGGAGGAACTCTAGGAACGAGAGGATATTCGGTGAATGAACTGACCTGCCCGTTCCCCTGTTTAGATCTCATCGGGCACGTGTGGGTGCGTTGGGGAGATATATTGCAGCACGTCCACATGCACCAACGACCATCGAGCAGTTGTCAACGGTGCTGATGGAAAATGGAACGCATTACCATACCTCCTTACCAGCATATGAGCACGTTGCAAATCATTCATTGCCGTCCGCGGTGATCACACAACCTATTAGTAACCACAGTTTGCTTTCTGTAATGTTCAGGGGAACATCATAAATCGCTCTGACTTCAGTGCAATAAATTATTGTCTTTGAATGTAAGTGTCATTTCTGTTTGTCTCATTGTGTGTTTCTATCAGTTACCTTGTGCACTATACTACAGTGTACTGTACTGCAGCAGTTTTATGTGTGGTCCAAGTTTTATCGAACAATGTAGTGACACATCATGGCAAAGTTACTTTCGTTTTTAATTTTTGCACGCTATTGTAAGTTACATGTGCAGATAATTCCTTATAAGAGTTAAATTTTCAAGAATTATCTTCAGCCATCGGAAAATAAAAAAAAAATTCGCAGATTATAGAGATTACTTTGTGACAGCACGCATACTTGCAGAAACAAGTATGACAACTGTAGAAAAGAAGTCTCATTACTGAAATTAGAGGCATGTGGGAATTGTTGAGTAAAATAGACAAAGTTGTGTTTCGCATGATAGCTGTGTTTCTAAATGTTACATACAGTTGCTCATAATACTGTATTGAATTGCTTTTTCTCGTAACACTGAACTTACAAATAAGTGTCTAACGGTTTATAGTAATTACCTTGCTTAAAGTACATTGTGTTTAATGGAAGAGTTGAGAACTATTTCTCCCATATAGCTCCGCTGGACACATGCATAAATAAGTGTTTAATTACCTTGCTTGCCCGGGTTCCCGGGTTCGATTCCCGGCGGGGTCAGGGATCTTCTCTGCCTCGTGATGGCTGGGTGTTGTGTGCTGTCCTTAGGTTAGTTAGGTTTAAGTAGTTCTGATGACCATAGATGTTAAGTCCCATAGTGCCCGGAGCCATTTTTTTTACCTTGCTTGATGCAGTTTGCTTTTGTATTCTTCCTTTGTTTTAATGAGGATAAGCCTATAATTATTTGGACTGTATGAAAATTAGAAAAATAGATCTGACCAAATGTTTTACTGTGTATGGATAAAGCAAAACTCACAAAACTGGGAAGATCTATAACGAAGTTAGAACTGTTTGTCGTAGAGAAACACTATATCTGTCCATCATTGTGACGGATGAATTTGTCCCTACTTTTCCTGTGTTAGTTTTCATGTCGCAATGCTGTCCTGAGCGGGGGGGCTAACTTTGTGACGATTAATATTCCATTTTGCGAATAATTCATTTGAAATATAACTTTCACTGCCATCAAAATTAAAGGATAGAAAGATACGTTAAAAATGCTATAAGTCTCATTATGCTGCCTAGTTTTACTTTAATAAAAAGACTGCAGTTTGGGTCTGATTGTTTATGGGAATAGTCAGAGGCTTGTTTGGCACTAGTGAGACTGACACAAACATCATGAAAAATCCGAGGTGGTAAATACTATAAAATAAATGGTAAATATCTCTTGAAACCTATTTAGAAAACATACAAAAATAGATATTAGCGCGAAATTTATGAATTACATTCAGATCGCTACATAATGGTCACATAAAGAATGTGATGAACAAATTGGTCTATCTCACACAGAGGCAAATAAACATTCATTTTTCTCACTCTTCTCCATTCAATGAGACAAGAGAACACTTAAATATATGCAAAAATAGCTGATTCCTTGATGTGGTTATGAAAGATCTAATTTTTCAGCAGGATCTCTGTAAAGGGTCACACAGTTTTACCTAATGTGTTTCCAGTGAATAGATTCAATCCTTGGCGTATGATCCTGGAAAGTCTCTAAAATTGCCATTAACGTCTGTTATAAGCTCTGTAATGAAGTCAAAACTTTTTCCAGCTACAAATTTCCTTAGGCATTGTAGCAGGTTTTTAAATCACAGAGTGTCAAATGAGCAAATGTGGTGGCTCTATTCAAATTCGTACTTCAAGTCCAATCATTTTCTCATTTCCAAAGCATCTTTCTTGTGAGTATATTATCATGATGGAAGGTTTTCCTTTTGCATTTCAGATCTTTTCCTACGTATTTTTTCATCCCTTTGCTCAAGATGACATGCGTAATGATGATCATTTACTGTTGCACCTTCTTAAGTTAGTCGGTGTGAAAATCCATTTTGCATCCCAGAATCGAATTATGATGGAAGCACTTTTTGGACTTTTCCCCATTGAATAAATATTGTCTGCTGAATGATATCTAGCTTTCAGCCCTTACATATTATTTTATGCAAACTTTACTTATATCGGAGGTACAAAACAAGTGTCAATGTTATTTGACAGCATGTGATTCATGGCATGGTCGTACAAAAATACATTACTATCTCTGCTATGGGAATCATCCTTAGAATTAAAGTATTAATCATAATATACTATGGGAAGAGTACGCTTTTTGTTTTAAGGGAGACCAATAATCTCGATTTGTGTAATTGTTCCACAACTTTAACTTGAAATCTAATTTTCCTCACTTGTGCATTTCCCCTACCATAGTTTATCCTTTACGTACACGGTCCAGTCAAATTAAGACCACCGCCTACGTTCGACATCAACATTTAATTATCAGTCACAGACGGCAGGTTGCAGCATTTGCAATGGAGGGTATATAAAGACTGTCGGGGAGACGCGGAAGACAGTGCAGTCGCTGTCCTAATGCGGAAGCGACTTATCGGACGTCCTAAAGGGCATGATCAACGGCTTTCGGACCAACGGTGAAAGTTTGTAACCTGTTCACGTGCCGGAATGGTTACAGTATACCGTGCATGGGGAAATGGCCTTATCAAAAACGGCGCCGAGGCAACTGCGATGCACAACGGACCACAGATGACAGGGGTTAACGACGACTGATGATATATCTACAGACGAATGCACGTGCAACCGTTGAGGAGCTGACCACCCAGATGAAACAAGGGGCTGCCAACATTGTGTCCTCAACGACCATTCAGCGAATGTTGCTGCATGTGGGCCATGGCAGCAGGCGCCCTGTATATGTACCCATGCTGACTGCTGTTCATAAGCGACAAAGGCTGGAATTAGCACGCCAGTACCGTAGCTGGACGTTCAGTGAATAGTGACAAGTGGCGTTTTCAGATGGATCGCATTTTATGCTCCATTGCACAGATGGACGTTGGCGCGTTCAGCAAATAACCTGCAACAGTCATCGGAAGGGTCCAGGACGGAGCGTATTCCCTGGGTGATCTCGTCATTATGCAAGGCAAAATGGATCAACACAAGTTTGCATCTATGCTTTGGGAACATGTCCACCCGTACATGCAGTTTGTTTCCCTCGACACGATGTCATCTACTAGCAGAGCAATGCAACGTGTCACATAGCTCGCAGAGACTGCGTGGTTCAAAGAGCACCAGGATGAGTTTATCACATTCCACTGGCCACAAAACACCCCAGATGTAAGCCCAATCGAGAATCTATGAGACCACCTCGATCGGGCTGTTCGCTCTACGGGGCGTCAACCGAGAAACCTAGCGCGGCTGACAACGGCACTGGAGTCGGCATGGCTGCACATCCCTGTTGGTACTTTCTAGAGCCTCAAAAATTGGTTCAAATGGTTCAGATCATTATGGTACTTAACATCTGAGGTCATCAGTCCCCTAGAACTTAGAACTACCTAAACCTAACTTACCTAAGGACATCACACACATCCATGCCCGAGGCAGGATTCGAACCTGCACCGTAGCGGTCGCGCGATTGCAGACTGAAGCGCCTAGAACCGCTCGGTCACACCGACCGGCTTCTAGAGCCTCACTGACTCTCTTCTTTTTATTTAGGCTTTTGACAGATGGTCATATTGATGTGAATGGACAGTGTATATCTACAGCTTTGTGTTAAAATTTTCTTCTGTGCCATTATTGCACCTGGGAAGAAGAAATTTTTGTTTCAGTGTTTGCCAACCCACCTTTCGACAGGACTACATTTTCCAGAGTTGTTCACCAGAGAAGTCCGAAGTCCGGTTCACAAGATAAGTGAATACTGTGGAACTTCCAAAGTTTGTGGTTCAGATTATAAGGTTAACGCGTTCGGCATGTAAACTATTGGGAACGATGGGTAGCTCGAGTCATCTCTAGTTGCACTACATACTAAGAATAATTTATACATAACAGTAAAGTAGTTATAGATGTGCTGAATCATAGACACAGATAATAATAATCCGAGGGGATGCCTGACAGTAAATTTAGGTGTTAACGTTTCACATACTTTATATCAGGATATCTGGAGACCCAATACGATTCGGAATTGACCCATACATGTCATGAGAAGCGGATCCGCCAGTACAAAAATAGGCGGGGAGTATTTTCTTGTCAGCAGAGAAGCAGTAACAGCAGAACGGATGGATCAGGTGGGCTCAGTGCCTTCGAACGAGAACTACTCGTTGGATGTCCCCTGAGTAACCTATCCATCAGGGTCTCTTCAAACCTTTCAAAGCAGCACAAGTCGATTGCTCATGATGTAATTGTGAAGCGTAAACGCGAAGTGCCACCACAGATAAACAGACACCAGGCAGATCTCATGGACCACAGGGACTGTCGAGATTTTCAAAGAGTAGTTATAAATAAAGACATGAACAAGCGGTCGAGCATCTCCTCATATGGTATATATTTCTTTAGTTGATGCTAATCGATGGTTGAGGTGGCGAAAACTGCGAAGCCACTGAACAGTGGACGACTGGAAACGACTGAGCTTGAGAGATGAATCACGCTTCATCCTTTAGCAATCCGTGGGAGGGGCTTGGGTTTGGCGAATGCCTGGGAGAGTTACTCGCCATCACGTATAGTGCCACCAGCGATGCATGGGGGAGGTGGTGTAACGGTATGGGGGTATTTTCTGTAGTTAGAGTGAGTTACTCTTGTTGCGCTTAAGAAAACGCCAAATAAGGAAGGATATGACCGCATTTTACAATACTGTGAACTGCATAAAGTTTGGGAGCAATTGGAATGCACTGATTGTTTGTATCAGCATGACAATGCATCCGTCATAAAGCAGCATCTGTGAGGCAATGTTTTGTGAACAATAACAATCCTGAAATCGACTGGCCAGTCTAGAATCCCCACCTGAGGGCAGTGGAACACCTTTGTGATGAGTTAGAACATCGACTTAGCTCCAGACCCCAGCGTCCGACACACCACCTTCTCTGGTCTCGGCTCTTGAGGAAGAATGGTCAGCCGTTTCTCCGCAGACATTCAGGCACCTCACTGAAACTGCCCCCAGCAGGACTGCAGCTGTGATAAAGGTGTACACACTCCACAGTAATATCCACCAATCGGGGTCTGGATACTTTTCGTCAGATACTTTATCTGAGTTTTAGAATGAAACTTTATTACAGACAGGAACGCGAGACTGGCTAAATAACTAAAAGCTTTTCTTATCTGCATGATACGGTGGTGTATTTATTACCAAAAGTACATTGTGGGAAATAGTTGTGTCTAACATGGGAGAAAAATAATGTAAAAATTCACGCATATGGGACTTTTGAGGCATAAAAAGAATGATGCAGATTATAGAAGACATGTAGCACAGAAAGGAAATCAGAAACCATAATCGATGATACATCTACCGTTCGTGTTAGCCCAGTGTTGCCTAGCACGTTGGAATCTTCCGTTTCGTGACCAACTGCGTGAAGAGAAGACGTAATAGATCCCACGCGATGGCTATGCATAACCCTCCGGGTACAAGGTTGTACAGCTAATTAGCGGTGGAAGGCGGCCGTGTCCGAGGAAACTGTACTTTCCAGTGGATACGTCTCCGATGTGTCATAATAACTTGCCAGTGCTATATGTTCATGAGAGTTCGGCTACCGTATAAAATACTGACAAACGATATTTGTGGCATGCACGAGGAAAATATTAACGAGGGATCTATGGTAGATAAATAGGCGTCGTTACATAAATAAGTAATGATAGTAATATCTTTTTGACGATTCAGTCTTCTCCTTCTGAAGTTAAGATAAATATGAACACCAAGTACTGCAATATTTAGAGCTTTTTAGTGACAGATCAGTTTTCTTCCGAATAGAACATCGTCGTCCTACATTTTTCTAGAAATTGTTTACTGTGCAACGTTCCTCAGATGAATTCCATTTTGCATGTGTTTCAAAGAAGTCTGTAAGAATCCAAGTAGGGTTGCCTGTAAGTGATGATGATGATGATTGTTAGTGTTTTAGGGCGCACAACAACGAGGTTATCAACGCCCGCTGTAACTGATATATGCAAAGGCCGAGTGTTCTGCAGTAACATTAATATTCGTAACACTTTTATATACACTACTGGCCATTAAAATTGCTACACCACGAAGATGACGTGCTACAGACGCGAAATTTAACCGACAGGAAGAAGATTCTGTGATATGCAGATGATTAGCTTTTCAGAGCATTCACACAAGGTTGGCGCCGGTGGCGACACCTACAACGTGCTGACATGAGGAAAGTTTCCAACCGATTTCTCATACACAAACAGCAGATGACCGGCGTTGCCTGGTGAAACGTTATTCTGATGCCTCGTGTAAGGAGGAGAAATGCGTACCATCACGTTTACAACTTTGATAAAGGTCGGATTGCAGCCTATCGCGATTGCGATTTATCGTATCGCGACATTGCTGCTCGCGTTGGTCGAGATCCAATGACTGTTAGCAGAATATGGAATCGGTGGGTACAGGAGGGTAATACGGAACGCCGTGCTGGATCCGAACGGCCTCGTATCACTAGCAGTCGATATGACAGGCATCTTATCCGCACGGCTGTATGGATCGTGCAGCCACGTCTCAATCCCTGAGTCAACAGAGGGGGACGTTTGCAAGACAACAACAATCTGCACGAACAGTTCGACGACGTTTGCAGCAGCGTGGACTATCAGCTCGGAGATCATGGCTGCGGTTACCCTTGACGCTGCATCACAGACAGGAGCGCCTGCGATGGTGTACTCAACGACGAACCTGGGTGCACGAATGGCAAAACGTCATTTTTTCGGATGAATTCAGGTTCTGTTTACAGCATCATGATGGTCGCATCCGTGTGTGGCGACATTGTGGTGAACACATTGGAAGCATGTATTCGTCATCGCCATACTGGCGTAGCACCCGGCGTGATGGTATGGAGTGCCATTAGTTACACGTCTCAGACACCTCTTGTTCGCATTGACGGCACTTTGAACAGTGAACGTTACATTTCAGATGTGTTACGACCCGTGGCTCTATCCTTCATTCGATCCCTGCGAAACCTTACATTTCAGCAGAATAATGCACGACCGCATGTTGCAGGGCCTGTACGGGCCTTTCTGGATACAGAAAATGTTCGACTGCTGCCCTGGCCAGCACATTCTCCAGATCTCTTACCAAGTGAAAACGTCTGGTCAATGGTGGCCGAGCAACTGGCTCGTCACAATACGCTAGTCACTACTCCTGATGAACTGTGGTATCGTTTTGAAGCTGCATGGGCAGCTCTACCTGTACACGCCATCCAAGCTCTGTTTGACTCAATGCCCAGGCGTATCAAGGCAAGAGGTGGTTGTTCTGGGTATAGATTTCAAAAATGGTTCGAATTGCTCTGAGCACTATGGGACTTAACAACTGAGGTCATCAAATGGTTCAAATTTCTCTGAGCACTGTGGGACTTTACGTCTGAGGTCATCAGTCCCCTAGAACTTAGAACTACATAAACCTAACTAACCTAAGGACATCACACACATCCATGCCCTAGGCACGATTCGAACACGCGATCGTAGCGGTCGCGCGGTTCCAGACTGAAGAGCCTAGAACCGCTCGGCGACACTGGCCGGTGGTACCGATTTCACAGGATCTATGCACCCTAATTGCGTGAAAACGTAATCACATGTCAGTTCTAGTATAATATATTTGTTCAATGAATACCCATTCATTATCTGCATTTCTTCTTGGTGTAGCAATTTTAATTGCCAGTAGTGTAGTGAGATATTGAACCAAACATGTTTGCTTTAATATATTGATAGTTTTATAAAGTATTAAGGGTTCTCATTTTACGTGGCACACTGTGTGTTAAACGGATGACATCCTTAGCTTAAGATGGTGGTATATTATATTGCCTGACAGGTGGGACCCAGCACGTTGTCCTGTATGAAGAGTCGCCTGCAGACATTGAAGTTCTCGTGCATCCAATGGAATATGATGGGGCTGTTACTGCTCAGATTACGCGTTAATGACTTTGCGAATTGTATTAGTTGCAGCCTCAGACTTTTTGCAGATACTGCAATTATGTGTGAAGAAAATCTGTATGATAAAACGTGAAGTAGTATTCAACTAGATCCCGACAAAATGTCAAACTCATCCAGAGACTGGAAAATAGTTGTTAATGTAGAAAGTGCAAGGCCGTAAAACTCACGAAACAGGAAAGTGTGGTTTCCTTAGTGTACAAGATGAACGAGTCACAAATCCAGTCAGTCATGTCATGCAAATCTTTGGGAGTAACAATGCTCAGAGGCACGAAGCGGAACGATGGGAAAGGGTCACTGTACATAAAGCCAATATCAGGCTACTATTGTTTCGTGAGATTGTGGGAAACAGCTGTTTGTCTCTAAACGAAAGTGTGCAAAAAAACACATACTCATGAATACGGCCCAAGTATAGGGACCAACACGAGAAATCTAGCGTATATAAAGATGGGCCGTGCGATTCGTCACAGGTTTGTTCGGCTGGCGAGAGAGAATAGCAGGAATGCTGAAAAATCTTACGTAGCAAAACCTCAAAGAATGTGTTTGAAAAAACTTCAAAAGCCATCGTTCGGGGCATAAACACCGAATATTTTTCAGCGTTATATGTATATATGGTTCAAATGGCTCTGAGCACTATGGGACTTAACTTCTAAGGTCATCAGTCCCCTAGAACTTAGAACTACTTAAACCTAACTAACCTAAGGACATCACACACATCCATGCCCGGGGCAGGATTCGAACCTGCAACCGTAGCGGTCGCACGGTTCCAGAGTGTAGCGCCTAGAACCACTCGGCCACCCAGGCAGGCTATGTATATATCTCACAGCTATAACTCAAATAAAATTAGTCAAACAACAGTTCGCTCAGTCGCGTATAAGTAGTCATTCTTCCCACGCTCACGGAACAAGAATAAATCATAATGCCTGGTACAATAAAAAAAAAAAATCTTCTGCCACTTAGTTCACAATGATCAGGAAGATATAGATGTAAATACGAAAAACAATATTACGAGATAGTTACATTTGCCTTTTTGTTTTGAGTTTCTTTGCGTCACTCTACGTCCTTTTAACACTCTCCTCAAAAGAAAATGATAAGAGGATCTGCTCATTTGGTAGTTAATAATGAACAATAGATGACGTATCTTATATACCTGCTTCCAAAGGCATTTCCTCGACAAATTAAGTGCTGTGAATTTCCAACAAAGAGTAACTGTTGCTGGACAATCATTTTGTATTAATCTAATGCTGCAGACATCATCAGCGTCTACAGTGAAGAACTTCAAGTGATCTCTCAAATAGTTATTTAATCGTCAGTTGAGAGTCGGTTATCTACAGCTGAGAGAATCGTTCCTTTAAAGACAATTTTTTTTTCCGAAATGTGTACCAGTGGCACTATGGACACTCACACTTACCTATGAGTAGCTTTACACAGAGGTTTGCTCGCGTATTACAGAAATTTACAGTTACACTCTTGGAAATGGAAAAAAGAACACATTGACACCGGTGTGTCAGACCCACCATAATTGCTCCGGACACTGCGAGAGGGCTGTACAAGCAATGATCACACGCACGGCACAGCGGTCACACCAGGAACCGCGGTGTTGGCCGTCGAATGGCGCTAGTTGCGCAGCATTTGTGCACCGCCGCCGTCAGTGTCAGCCAGTTTGCCGTGGCATACGGAGCTCCATCGCAGTCTTTAACACTGGTAGCATGCCGCGACAGCGTGGACGTGAACCGTATGTGCAGTTGACGGACTCTGAGCGAGGGCGTATAGTGGGCATGCGGGAGGCCGGGTGGACGTACCGCCGAATTGCTCAACACGTACGGCGTGAGGTCTCCACAGTACATCGATGTTGTCGCCAGTGGTCGGCGGAAGGTGCACGTGCCCGTCGACCTGGGACCGGACCGCAGCGACGCACGGATGCACGCCAAGACCGTAGGATCCTACGCAGTGCCGTAGGGGACCGCACCGCCACTTCCCAGCAAATTCGGGACACTGTTGCTCCTGGGGTATCGGCGAGGACCATTCGCAACCGTCTCCATGAAGCTGGGCTACGGTCCCGCACACCGTTAGGCCGTCTTCCGCTCACGCCCCAACATCGTGCAGCCCGCCTCCAGTGGTGTCGCGACAGGCGTGAATGGAGGGACGAATGGAGACGTGTCGTCTTCAGCGATGAGAGTCGCTTCTGCCTTGGTGCCAATGATGGTCGTATGCGTGTTTGGCGCCGTGCAGGTGAGCGCCACAATCAGGACTGCATACGACCGAGGCACACATGGCCAACACCCGGCATGATGGTGTGGGGAGCGATCTCCTACACTGGCCGTACACCACTGGTGATCGTCGAGGGGACACTGAATAGTGCACGGTACATCCAAACCGTCATCGAACCCATCGTTCTACCATTCCTAGACCGGCAAGGGAACTTGCTGTTCCAACAGGACAATGCATGTCCGCATGTATTCCGTGCCACCCAACGTGCTCTAGAAGGTGTAAGTCAACTACCCTGGCCAGCAAGATCTCCGGATCTGTCCCCCATTGAGCATGTTTGGGACTGGATGAAGCGTCGTCTCACGCGGTCTGCACGTCCAGCACGAACGCTGGTCCAACTGAGGCGCCAGGTGGAAATGGCATGGCAAGCCGTTCCACAGGACTACATCCAGCATCTCTACGATCGTCTCCATGGGAGAATAGCAGCCTGCATTGCTGCGAAAGGTGGATATACACTGTACTAGTGCCGACATTGTGCATGCTCTGTTGCCTGTGTCTATGTGCCTGTGGTTCTGTCAGTGTGATCATGTGATGTATCTGACCCCAGGAATGTGTGAATAAAGTTTCCCCTTCCTGGGACAATGAATTCACGGTGTTCTTATTTCAATTTCCAGGAGTGTAGTAAAATGCTTTTTTGGTGGAAGTGGAGATTTCAGTTATTGTATTATCACGCAAGGAACTGAGACAAGCTGTTAATTTGTGAAAATAAACGAAGATCGCTTTGGCAACGTAGTTGACTAGGGAGAGAAAGTTGTTGAAGGTCAAAACCCACAACCGCTCTCCAGACAAAATGTAACGAAAATTGTTATCAGCGGGAGATAGGCAAGTGAGGTGTAAGCCGGGGGAGAGAAGAAGTTTCATCGTCCCGTCCAAACATGTGAAATTGACGTCTGGCTTTCAGACTTTTGTATCGGATAGATCTGCACAGCATTAAGACACACGAATGGTTTGTGACGAGTTATTCAACATAAATGTCGTAGTCTAAGTTCAAATTCACAATTTTTTACCGCAGAGTTTAGCTAATTGGATATTTATTAGCAGGTGGCACTTATTCTCAGTATTCGTATCTTGGTCAACGGCACTCGTGTTTTCACTCTCTTCCGCTATATCATTAACACTTTAATCTGTATTTTTAAACGTTTTAACGCTTTATGGTCTCCTGATGGTCTCTGAGCGAAACATCACGTTCTTATATACAGGGTGTTACAAAAGGGTACGGCCAAACGTTCAGGAAACATTCCTCACACACAAGGAAAGAAAATATGTTATGTGGACATGTGTCCGGAAACGCTTACTTTCCATGTTAGAGCTCATTTTATTACTTCTCTTCAAATCACACTGATCAAGGAATGGATACACACAGCAACAGAACGTACCAGCGTAACTTCAAACACTTTGTTACAGGAAATGTTCAAAATGTCCTCCGTTAGCTAGGATACATGCATCCACCCTCCGTCGCATGAAATCCCTGATGCACTGATGCAGACCTGGAGAATGGCGTATTGTATCACAGCCGTCCACAATACGAGCACGGAGAGTCTCTACACTTGGTACCGGGGTTGCGTAGACAAGAGCTTTGAAACGCCCCCATAAATGAAAGTCAAGAGGGTTGAGGTCAGGAGAGCGTGGAGGCCATGGACTTGGTCCGCCTCTATCAATCCATCGGTCACCGAATCTGTTGTTGAGAAGCCGTCGAACACTTCGACTGAAATGTGCAGGAGCTCCATCGTGCATGAACCACATGTTGTGTCGTACTTGTAAAGGCACATGTTCTAGCAGCACAGGTAGAGTATCCCGTATGAAATCATGATAGCGTGCTCCATTGAGCGTAGGTGGAAGAACATGGGGCCCAATCAAGACATCACCAACAATGCCTGCCCAGACGTTCACAGAAAATCTGTGTTGATGACGTGATTGCACAATTGCGTGCGGATTCTCGTCAGCCCACACATGTTGATTGTGAAAATTTACAATTTGGTCACGTTGGAATGAAGCCTCATCCGTAAAGAGAACATTTGCACTGAAATGAGGATTGACGCATTGTTGGATGAACCACTCGCAGAAGTGTACCCGTGGAGGCCAATCAGCTGCTGATAGTGCCTGCACACGCTGTACATGGTACGGAAACAACTGGTTCTCCCGTAGCACTCTCCATACAGTGACGTGGTCAACGTTACCTTGTACAGCAGCAACTTCTCTGACGCTGACATTAGGGTTATCGTCAACTGCACGAAGAATTGCCTCGTTCATTGCAGGTGTCGTCGTCGTTCTAGGTCTTCCCCAGTCGCGAGTCATAGGCTGGAATGTTCCGTGCTCCCTAAGAAGCCGATCAGTTGCTTCGAACGTCTTCTTGTCGGGACACCTTCGTTCTGGAAATCTGTCTCGATACAAACGTACCGCGCCACGGCTATTGCCCCGTGCTAATCCGTACATCAAATGGGCATCTGCCAACTCCGCATTTGTAAACATTGCACTGACTGCAAAACCACGTTCGTGATGAATACTAACCTGTTGATGCTACGTACTGATGTGCTTGATGCTAGTACTGTAGAGCAGTGAGTCGCATGCCGGCCGGTGTGGCCGTGCGGTTCTAAGCGCGTCAGTTTGGAACCGCGTGACCGCTACGGTCGCAGGTTCGAATCCTGCCTCGGGCATGGATGTGTGTGATGTCCTTATGTTAGTTAGGTTTAAGTAGTTCTGAGTTCTAGGGGACTGATGACCTCAGTAGTTAAGTCCCATAGAGCTCAGAGCCATTTGAACCATTTTTTGAATGAGTCGCATGTCAACACAAGCACCGAAGTCAACATTACCTTCCTTCAAATGGGCCCACGGGCGGTGAATCGAGGAAGTACAGTACATACTGACGAAACTAAAGTGAGCTCTAACATGGAAATTAAGCGTTTCCGGACACATGTCCACATAACATCTTTTCTTTATTTGTGTGTGAGGAATGTTTCCTGAAAGTTTGGCCGTACCTTTTTGTAACACCCTATATATATTTGACCATCTTCTGTGCGGATGAACAAACAGTGCTCGACCTCCTACGGGAATCGCAAAAAGCCTCGAGTAATGAGTATAATGAGCAGGGGCACTGTGAATGTAGTGGCAATAACTTGAGGATGTGGGTCTCACGGGAGGCGTGCCGGAGATAAGTCCCTTCAGTCGCACTATCCTCTGTGTCCTCGGTGGCTCAGATGGGGCCGTCACAGTAGCTCAGCGTGTTCGGTCTGAGAGCCGGTAGCTCTCTATATTAAAAAAAAAAGAAAAACTGAGTAAAAGAATCAACGATCAACTTGAACGGATGTCATGTGACGTCCGCCCAGACCACACCCAACGAACAATAAGGAACAAAAAAATAAAGGTCAGACGGCTGCTCGCCCTCTGTAATAAAAAAAAACTGAGTAAAGGAATCAACGAACAACTTGAACGAATGTCTTGTGACGTCCGCCCAGACCAAACACAACGAACAATACCGAACAAAATGAAAAAAGAAAAAAAAGATGGGTAGAGCGTCTGCCATGTAGACAAGAGATCCTGCGTTCGAGTCCCGGTCGGGGCACACATTTTCAGCTGTCCCCATTGACTACACCAACGCCTGTATGCTGCTAGGGGTATTCATTTCATTGTAACATCACATTCTTAGTTGAAAATATTTTAAACTGGAATTATCATTTTCATTGTATTCACCTGACTAATTTCTCACTTTCGGGTACTGTATGTAAAGAAAAAAAAAAGATCTTATGCTAGTAGCCAGCCTGTCTCCTGCTCTGTTTCTTTTATTTTACTGAGTGCCAGTATTCGTATTCTCACATTATTCTTGGTTGAATTCTGTTTCAAAGACAGCCAGACACATAACTAGTGTGTTCACATTTTAGCATAATATTTCCATTTTGGTAGTACAGCGCGCAAAAATCTGGTGGTTTATTTATAATCGTATAGTGATAGTTATTATTAACTTGATTCGTATGACTCTCACGCCCAGGCTGGTGTATAAACTGACGAGAAGTAACTGAATTATTTGGCGCTCTTTTAGTTATAATATATTGAGTCATTTGGTGTTGTCAGTTTAACAGCATTTACCTTTTCAGACTTTTGGTTTCCTCAGAGTATAAGATTGTTAGATGAACTTCCTCTTTCGTAATAATCCTCTGCTTATCGTGTGACGAAACGCATTTCTGTCTCTGACAATAATATCGTTAATAAGATTTACCAGCTTAAAAACTTAAACCCAACTTTCTTATATGTCGGACACAATACGCCATGACCCTCGTGACCTGAGCATGCACCGAGCGAGGTGGCGCAGGGATTAGCGCACTGGACTCGCATTTGGGAGGACAGCAGTTGAAACTCGCGTCTGGCCATCCTGATTTTGGTTTTCCGTGATTTCCCTAAATTGCTTCAGGCAGATGCCAGGATAGTTACCTTGAAAGGGCACCGCCGATTTCCTGCTCCATCCTTCATTAATCCGAAGGCACCGATGACCTCGCTGTTTGATCCCCTCCCCGCAAACCAACCAACCATGAGCAAGTGTTCATATTTGATAAACTATTCAAAATGCCAGAAAGAGTCATCCAAGCGGTAGTATACAAAGTGGCGAATACTTTTCTCCATGGATGTTATGGTTAACGATTTTTTCTGCCTTGTTACTGTGTCAACAATGTATCCTTTTAATATAAGGTTGCGATTTTCCTAACACTGTAAGAGAGCACTTGAAAAGATAATTACGGCGATATAATCTTTGAATTTATTTTCGCTACAGTTTCTCATTATACAGGTGAAAAAAGAAATTAAATTTGAATGACTAGGTTCACGAGACACTCACATAGCGTTTTGGGGCTGCATCTCTCTGTGACCTTCACATACAGCAGAATTTTCTCTTCTTTTTACAGAAAAGTTTCAATGCAAATGTTAACAAGCGTTGTATCATTGACTTACTCTTTGTCAGTGCCATTGAAAGCCAATGGTATTATTCGTAGTGAGCCTTGTACGACGATATGGAACCATTTATGAAATGTTGTATGTATCGACGTTACGTGAAACCTGTTGTTTGTATAAAGAATATTGATGATACGTATCTTGTGCCCTGTCTTCTATTGAATCTGTATTCTATCACTAACTAATAGAACGGGCATGTGGAAATTTAATAACACAAGTTCCTTCTGGACTGATTAATGTTTGCAGAATTTCTGTAATGTCGTCACTAGAGGAGGTCACGATATGGTGTCGCTCAAATTATATTCATACATAGCACTGCTAATAGAGCAACAAAAGATACACTTAAGAGGTTCCATGCCTTCTTTTGCACATCGCCTCTCATTTTCATCGATTTTATTAATGTTTTATGTCACTGCACGGTGGTAACAGGCCGAATAAGGTTATTCTAATGAGAGTATGTGTACTTTTCACTTGATCGCTATGCATGTTTGGAACTGTATGTGGTCTTGCTTTTAGTTTCCTCTGTTATTTCCCTGGGTGGCGAGCACCGGAGGACGCGGCACACTGCGTATCTGGTGGGGGACTGCGCTTCCACGAATACTGAGAGGGTCGTACATCAATGGGCTTGAGCACCTGGTGGGACGACTGACCTCAGTCAAGTTTCGCCTATTGTATGCAGGGCGAAACGACATGCGAGCCGTCTGAGTGTCGCCGCAGTTTATGTGTCTACCATTTCAGCGCATCTGGAACGAAGACTGCTGGCGCCGACTGACTGCATTGTCCTTATGATTCTGAGAATACTTGTGGAACGTGCCCTGCTGGGCGCGACTGTCTGGCACCAGCTGGCCAGTGGTCTAGACATGTTGTTTTCGTAGCCAGTGAAATGGCAAGTTCAGTGCCCCGAGCTAAATAGCAGAGACATGGTTGCTCAACTTCAATTGAGGCCAGCTGATGTCATAAAGCCCTGCTCGAAATTGGAGGGAATGGTCTCTATTGGTCCTGGTTACAAATGGTTCAAATGGCTCTGAGCACTATGGGACTTAACTTCTGAGGTTATCAGTCCCCTAGAACTTAGAACTACTTAAACCTAACTAACCTAAGGACATCACACAAATCCATGCCCGTGGCAGGATTCGACTTTGCGACCATAGCGGTCGCACGGTTCCAGACTGTAGCGCCTAGAACCGCTCAGCCATCCCGGCCGGCCTGATTACATTTTATGATTATGCAGCTTACAATAAACAAATTAATTTTGTATGAAACACATAAATTAGCTTGACCTGCAACGTTTGTAGAGGTCTCTGCAAGTTGGATTCTCTCGGGTACAGCTGAATGAGACGGACAACGTACACAAATTATCAGATGACCTGTAACAAAGACCGAATCCGGTAATCCGAATAAACATAAAAGTGACTCAGACTGTGTCTGTTTTTCTTCACTCCACATTGATCAGCCAGAACAGTACGACCATCGACCTAATAGCCGGTATGTCCACCCTTGACACTGATAACAGCGGCGGCGCCGGAGGGACTTAGCACCACATTTGTACACACGTCACCTAATACCTGTAAAGTCCGGGGAGGCGGATGAAGAGCTCTGATGCCACATCATATCCCAGATATGCTCGATCGGTCTCAGATCTGAAGAGCTGGGGGATCCGTACATCAATGGGAACTCGTCACTGTTCCTCAAACCACTCCATCTCTCTCCTCACCTTCAGACATGGCGCATTATCTCGCTGAAAAATGTCACTGCCGTCGGAAAGCATGATATTTATGGTGTGCCTGATCTGTAACCAGTGTAAGATACTCCTTGGCCGTCATGGTGCCTTGCACGGGCTCCGCTGGACCCAAGGATGCCCACGAGAATGTTCCCCAGAGCATGATGGGGCCGCCGCTAGCTTGTCTCCGTTCCACAGTACAGGTGTGAAGGAGCTGTTCGTCTGGAAGACGACGGATTCGCACCCTCCTATCGGCATGATGAAGAAGGTATCGGGATTCACCAGACCATGCAACCCTCTGCCACGGCGTCAACGTCTAGTGCCGATGGTCACTTGTCAATGTCAGTCGCAGTTGTCGATGTTGTGGTGTTAACATTGTCACACGCATGGGTCCTCGGCTGCGGGGGCCAGTCGTTAGGAGTGTTCGGTGCACTGTGTGTTCACGTACACTTATACCATGCCTAGCGTTGAAGTCTGATGTTAGTCCATCACAGTTCGTCGCCTGTCCTGTTTTATCAGTCTGCCCAGCGTACGATGTCCCACATCTGTAATGAGGGGTGGCCGCCCACCCCACGACGTGGTTTCACCTTTGTTTCGCCACGTGTTGAAGAAACTCACCACAGCACTCCTCGAACACCAGACAAGTCGTGCAGTTTCCGAAATGCTCGTGCCTGCCCTCGGTCAAACTCAGATAGATTGCGCGCCTTCCCGATTCTATACACGGATAGCACATTCCCTGATTCTACATGCAGCGTGCGTGTATCTGACTAGCAGTCATTCCTCTACAGGTGACGCTGCTATCGCCTGGACAGGTTTATATCGATTGTAGGTCGGTGGTCATGATTTTCTGGCTGATGAGTGTATTCAAAGTGAGCACGGTGACTCAGACTCATGTCTTCGGTTATTACAAGCAAAACTATTACAACTAATATATAAATGATGCCAGTGTTAAATGAAAACGCGAGTGACCTTACTACATTCAAACTAGTAATTTACATTAAACTACGTATGGGAAAAGGTTCCTCTGTTCTGACCTCCAAGCAGAACGACGATACTCTCTGCCTCAGAACAACTCAGTAGACACCGTGCAAGCTCGCAAGCTCTCAAGTATATCGGGTCGATTGGACTGAACAAAAACGTAATTGCATTTGGCTCCCTAAGTGTATTATCACCTCAAAATACTGTAGAAAAGCAGTGTGCATCTAGTGAGGTTAATGTGGATTGTAGCTGAGCTACAGTCTTGCAGAAATTCTGTGAACTTTCTGTAGTGGACTGTTGTTCAGTAACAGCTAAGAGCGTGATCAACTCTCCAACTGGTGCGTTATGTGAGTTGGAGAGGGCTAAGGGAGACCATTTGATGCGTAAGGTTGCTGCAGCTTGTATGTTGTCTAACAACCCGAGAATACAGCTTCCTAGGCACCCTATATTGTACGAGTGGACAGGATCCCACATTGACAACAACGATACACAAACAAACCCTGTGCCTCGCGGCCACAGAATTTTCTGTTTTGTTCTGCTGGCGCCTTTATTCTCGTTTGTCTTTTCTTTGCAGGGGCGTTTGCTTGCTTTAACAGTCTCTTTTGCTAATCAGTGTTTTCAGGTGGGCGTTACAAAAACTTTCTTTGCTTTTGTACTTATTTATTTATTTATTTTTGCTTGCTTTGTCTGTTTCTTGCATTCGTCTCTTCCATCGTGCCCACTCCATCTATCCGTCCGCCGCTCGTGGTCTCGCGGTAGCGTTCTCGCTTCCCGAGCACGGGGTCCCGGGTTCGATTCCCGGCGGGGTCAGGGATTTTCACCTGCCTCGAGATGACTGGGTGTTTGTGTTGTCCTCATCATTTCATCATCATCCCGGAAAGTGGCGAAATTGGACTGAGCAAAGATTGGGTAATTGTACGGGCGCTGATAACCACGCAGTTGAGCGCCCCACAAACCAAACATCATCATCATCATCATCATCCATCTATCCCACCTCCTGCTCAGGCGCCACAATTGCAAGCGTTAGATGCAACACAGCTAATACAGGTGTTTCAGTTCCAGACTCAGCAAATATCTTTGCTGCTCAACATGGTGCAGCAGCTACTGGCCAACGCTGCCCACCTGACGGAACAAGCACCACATACTACAGCTGTTATACCGCCTTTTCGTCAGTTTCTTGAACAAGAGAAGGAATGGCTCGAGTGGTTGCAACAGTTCGAAGCCTACGTACTTGCTCACAATGTACCAGGTAGTGTGAAAGGCCATTACTTTCTCACAACGTTAGGAAGTGCAGTGTTCCACCTCATTAACAAACTATTTCCTAACGCCACTCCGAGTGAGCTTTCGTATGAACAAGTTGTAGATTTTCTAACTAAATATTATGACCAACAAGTGAATGTGGTAGCAGCTAAGTATCAATTCTTGAACTGTAAGAAACGGTCAGAACAAACTTATCGCGAGTGGGTAACATATTTTCAGGAGATTGTAAGGAAATGCAAATTCAGTTGTGCTTGTGGGGCTTTATATTCAGATGTTATGTTGCGGGATGCGATCGTGTATAATGTACCTGATGTCAAACTGAGAGAACCGATTTTGAAGCAGTCTGATCCATCATTTCTCAGGTAGTACAAATACTAGACCAGTAGGATTCAGGTGCTCTATCAGCCGATAAATTTGAGCAGCCACCAATTTGTTGCGTTGAGTCTCTTGTATGCGATCGGCCCATTTGGCAGCGGCAGTTTGGGCTTGCCACGCCAAGTAAACAATGCTTCACGCCGCGTAAGCAGCTCGCTAAATAGGCCACTCGCTACACAGGCGAACACAATTAAGTCTTGTCTTCAGTGTTATTCACGGCACAAACACAAAGACTGTCCCTCCTGACAAGCTCAGTGTTACGCTTGTGGAAAGAAAGGACATGTACTACAATCAGTATGTTTGCAATGGAACAAACATACGAATTCGGCCCACTCCCAAAAATCTAGTCACGAGGCTCATGTCATTAACGCAATATACTCAAAGTATGCAACAGGCATTAGTAAAACAAGCAAGCGTGCATTTTCTACAGTGATACGCTAGTCCCTCAAACATTTTATTCATTTGCTTCTTTGTGAGAAATGTGGGAAATTTCAGCTGGACACAGGTGCCTCTGCCACATTGCTAAATCGTCACACATATGAACTGTTAGGCTCCCCACACCCGTCTAAAACTAGCATGCAGCTGACGGCTTATAACAGACAGAACATTCCCATTTTCGGAAAACGTACTTCGCGTGCCATGTATCACTCACATATGCAAACAATGACTTTTACGGTGCTACAATCATGCAATTGTAAGAACATATTTGGTTTTGATTCTTTTGACTTTTGGCTTTAAATTTCAAGAGAAGATGTTGTCAGTGTTTGCATTCCTTGTACAGCACAGTGTAGCTAGTTTGCTAAAAGAATTCCCAGAACTCTTTTCTGAAGGTTTAGACAAGGCTAACAATTTTAAGACAGTGCTCAGCCAAAATTTGCCGCGCCAGAACTCTTCCCATTGCATTAGGGGACAAAATTGCTGCTGAACTTAAAGAATTGCAAGATAGCCGAGCTATTGTGCCCACACAAACTAGTCAGGAGGCAAGTCCACTGGTTTTGCTCCTCAAACCTTCAGGTCGCATTCGCCTCTGTGTTTAGTCCATAGTCAGCCTACAAACTGTTATCGATACTTATCCATTGCCGTCTCCAGAGGATATCATGGACAGTTTAGGCGCTGGTCGCTACTTTTCAAAAATTGATTTGCGGTATGCGTATCTTCAAATACCACCAGATGAAGAATCTCAAAACGTGTGTGTCGTAAATACTCATTTGGGCTTGTTTAAATATTTGCGTTGGCCTTTACGCAGTGCTTCCGCAGCCGCCATTTTCCAATGGTATTTGGGAGAACTGACTGCGCAAGTACCAAACTGTTCAAACCATTTGGACGATATTGTCGTAGCAGGTCGTACCTCTGAAGTACATATTGCAAAAATGCGTGCTTTGTTTCATGTGTTATCTGATGCAGGACTAAGACGTAGACTGGAAAAGTGCGATATTCTTAAACCTGAGTTACAGTATCTTGGTCATGTCGTAAACAGTCGAGGTGTACACCCTCTTCAGTCGCATTTGTTAGCCATACGTGATCTGCCAGTTCCTCGAAATGTCACAGAATTGTAGTAAGTCTTAGGGAAAATGAACTATTATATTCGGTTCATACCGAATGCTGCGCAAAACGCGGCTCCATTGCATCGCTTGCATCGAAAGAATGTCCCCATTGTTTGGATAGATGAATGCCAGGAAGCTTTTCAAACACTGAAAGATGCATTGCTCAGTGACGGTTGCTTGTTCACTTTGATCCTGACAAACCAGTTGTGTTGCAATTTGACGCTTCCTCTTACGAAATCGGTACAGTGCTTTCGCACAGACTTGGTGGTAAAGACAACCCTATCGCTTTCGCGTCAAAGTGTTGTCCACAGCTCAGTGTAACTATTCACATATTGAGAAAGAGGCTTTGGCTATTGTGTGTTCTGTCACCAAATTCCACCTCTATTTGTATGGTAGAAAATTCTACTTAGTAACGGATCACAAGCATTTGCAGTCCTTGTTTCATCCGACGATATCGGTTCCTGTCCAAACTGCCCAAAACTTGCAAGTATTAGCTTTATTGTTGTCTCAATACCAGCGTGAGACTGTGTATCGTCCGACAGCTCAACATGGTAATGCGGACGCACTTTCACGTCTCCGATTTTCCCTGATACAGTCTTTGACGCTTCTGCTGCATCTTGTTGTCGCATCGATGCTCAGGATTCTGAATTGCTTCGATCCTTTCCACTGAACTATAGGAAAACTGCACAGGCCACTGAAGCTGATTCAGATTTGAACATTTTGCTAAAATACATCGCACATCTTGCCCTCGTTTTTGCATAGCGTAAAGAACACTGTCGTGCGCCTATACTTTGCATGTCGGTATAGCCTCGCTGTACAGAAAGGAGTGATTGTTGTCCAAAATGGCAGTGGACAGTCATGTGTTGATCCCTAAAGCTTTGCAAACAGAAGTGTTGCAGTTACTTCGCTAAGGACACTGGGGGATCGTTCGTACGAAACAGTCAGCGCGTCGACACTGTACTTGGCAGGGTACGGACACCCAAAAAGAACAGATGACGTCACAGTGTCACGCATGTGCGCAAAATCAGTCCACTCCACCACAGTAATTCTCTGCTTGGAATAAGTCGCAATCGCCATGGCAACATGTGCACATAGACTTTGCGGGACCTTTTTAGAACACTGGTTGTTTCATTATTGTTCTACATCTACTTCTACATCTACATACATACTCCGCAATCCAACATACGGTGCGTGGCGGAGGGTACCTCTTACCACAACTAGCATCTTCTCTCCCTGTTCCACTCCCAAACAGAACGAGGGAAAAATGACTGCCTATACGCCTGTACGAGCCCTGATCTCTCGTATCTTATCTTTGTGGTCTTTTCGCGAAATGTAAGATGGCGGCAGTAAAATTGTACAGCAGTCATCCTCAAATGCTGGTTCTCTAAATTTCCTCAGTAGTGATTCACGAAAAGAACGCCTCATTTCCTCTACAGGCTCCCACCCGAGTTCCTGAAGCATTTCCGTAACACTCGCGTGATGATGAAACCTACCAGTAACAAATCTAGCAGCCCGCCTCTGAATTGCTTCTATGTCCTCCCTCAATCCGACCTGATAGGGATCCCAAACACTCGAGCAGTACCCAAGAACAGGTCGTATTAGTGTTTTATAAGCGGTCTCCTTTACAGATGAACCACATCTTCCCTAAATTCTACCAATGAACTGAAGATGACTACCCGCCTTCCCCACAACTGCCATTACATGCTTGTCCCACTTCATATCGCTCTGCAATGTTACGCCCAAATATTTAATGGACGTGACTGTGTCAAGCGCTACACTACTAACGGAGTATTCAAACATTACATGATTCTTTCTCCTATTCATCTGCATTAATTTACATTTATCTATATTTAGAGTTAGCTGCCATTCTTTACACCAATCACAAATCCTGTCCAAGTCATCCTGTATCCTCCTACAGTCACTCAACGACGACACCTTCCCATACACCACAGCATCATCAGCAAACAGCCGCACATTGCTATCCACCCTATCCAAAAGATCATTTATGTAGATAGAAAACAACAGCGGACCTACCACACTTCCCTGGGGCACTCCAGATGATACCCTCACCTCCGATGAACATTCACCATCGAGGTGACTCATATAGCAAGTTCTTTTTTTTTTCTGCTGTGCCAATGAACTCGACAACGTCACGTGGCACAATTCAGGTGTTGTCCTCTATTTTTTGCATCGAAGGTTTACCTGAAGTCGTAGTGTCAGACAACGGCCCTCAGTTTACTTCAAATGAATTTTAAATATTCTGTGAACGCAATGGCATACAGCATCTAACTAGTGCACCGTTCCATCCACAGGCAAACGGCGAATCTTCAAGCAACAGATGGCCAAACTTCGCTCCTGATACACCACGTATCGAGCATTGCAACTGTTTCTCGCCTCCTATCGTTTGCATCCACGAGATGGACCATCGCCGGCGGAATTGCTTCACGGCCGCCGCCATCGGACGCTACTCGACCTGCACCACCCTCCTCAGCATCCGGCGCCGAAGGAAGGCAGCAAGTATCACTTCGCGCAGCATGATATTGTCTTTTACAGGGTTTTTAGCGGCAGACGATGGCCGCAAGGTGAGATTGTCCGTCGACTAGGCGCGGATCCCGAGGATTCTGCTACCACAGCAGCCGCCAGAAGGTGTCATCACGACACTGCGGGACGACCACATGAAGATGGAGCCTTCGCTTCCTCCGCCTCCTCTCGTCCTACCGACAGAGCAGGACCCGTCCACACCACAGCAGCCGTCGCCTTCCACATCTGGTACTTGGCCTCCGGAGGGGGATGCGTACCCTTCTGGTCGTTGTCTGGGGGATTTTCCGCCAGAGCGAAGGCCGGATGCTGGGGTACGACCGGAAGCTTTACGTCCCCTGCAGCCAGAGCTTGTGGTCCAGCGCAGCGTTCACCCTCCGCCTCCCCCGCCGTTATCGCACTCCCTACACAACGACGGTGCATCGCTTTGGATGGGAGGAATGTTCCGGTGTAACATCAAGCGCCGGCACGTCTGCCTGGAACGTAAACGCAGAGAAGGCTGTGAGACGACACCAGCCAATAGAACGCTGACTAGGACGACACCACGCCAGGAGCGGAACCTATACGAAGAGAATATAAGCGCCGCTCCAGCTTGCCTTGACCGCACTAGAAGCGCCACATTAGAAGAGCCGCACTAGAAGACGAACCTTCATCCTAACTGTTTAGCTGAGACTTGTGCCTTGTATTAAGCTCTTGCATGGAAATTGTATATAAGCGAAGGACATTGATTATTTGGATATTGCCAGTTACTTGCGACACGTCATTGTAGATGCTCAACTTTAGTATTGTCAACTGAATTACTGTAATAAACACCATTAATGTGATTTGGTGTATGTTGTCTACCTGCTCGAGAAAACAGTTTCCTTGTCTCCCTATATTACACGAGTGGGCAGGATCCCACATTTCTTACCGGGACTGATAAGGTATATAAGGGCAAGTTAAGAGCGTTAGAAGTTACTTGATCACTGCGGAGGACACGGCAATGTTGCGTACTCGTGGGAAACAGAATTATTTCCATCTGACAGAGTTTGAAACTGGCCTAATTGTAGGTCTCCATTTAACCAGATGGTCGAATCGTCCAATATCCAGATTTTCGGATACGACAGTGGGCTGATGTTGGACTGCATGGGAATTTAAGGGCAGGCATATGTTCCGTCAAGGCTTAGGTCGACCACGTATGACCGCCACAAAGGAGGATCGCCTCACTGTTAACCAAGCACATCGTGCCTCCTTCATATCTGCGTCTATAATCCGAGAACAAGTAATGGAATCCCTGCAACATTCTGTGTATTGCTGCACCACAGCTCGGAGACTGTCAGCAGCTGAACTACGGAATTACGGCCCCATGTGTGGCCTGCCACTAATACCACAACAATATATCCGTTTGGAGTGGTGCCGTGATCGGGAAACGTGGACTACTAATCGACGGCGTCGCATTGTGTTCAGTGGTAAACTGCTGTTCTGCACTACCCGGATAACCATCGTCGACGAGTAAGGCGGCGACTGGAGAGAGGTTCCATTCTTCCATTGTTTTGGATGGGTACAGCGGTGTCGGGAGCCACCGTGTCGCGGCTGGTTGTGACTGAGAGAACTCTGACGTCACTACTGTACGCCACGGACATCTTGCGTTGTCACGTGTTATAATTCATGCGAAAGTATCGTGGTGCCATTTTTCAGTAGGACAATGCTCGTCTACACATGGCACGTGTCTTTATATACTGTCTACGTGATGCTGAGTTACTCCCGTGGCCAGCAATATTCCGAGATCTGTTCCCGATAGAACATGTGTGGCAAGAGCTCGGATATCAACTTCGTCCCATTGTTAGTATCCAGGATTTTTCAAAGACCATTTACAACAGCTGTGGGCCGTCTTGCCTCAGAAGAGGATATAATGGACACAAGGCACCCTTCCCAACCAAGTAAGTAGATTTATCTTGATCAGGAGGAGTGCAACGTCATACTGATAAGTGAGCACATAGTGCCAAGTCCTTTGTAAATTTGACTCGATTTTGTAATCACAGAAGTAACATCACGTATCCTCTCAACCCGTAAACTTTCATTTCGTTTACTCCTCTCTTCTGGGTGCTTTAGTTTTTTTGTCGAAAGTGCATGTTGGTATATCTTCGCCTGATAAGAACTACACCGAAGCGCCAAAAAAACTGATATAGGCATACGTATTCAAATACAGAGATATCTAAACAGTCAGAATACGGCGCTGATGTCGGCAACGCCCTAATAAGAGAAAAAGTGTCTGGCACAATTGTTAGATCTGTTACAGCTGTTACAACGGCAGATTATCAAGATTTAAGTGAGTTTGAACGTGATGTTACAGTCGGCGCACGAGTGATGGGACACAGTATTGCCGAGGTAGCGATGAAGTGGAGATTTTCCCGGACGACAATTTCACGAGTGTACCGTGAATATCAGGAATCCGATAAAACATTAAACCTACGACATCGCTACGACCGCAAAAAGATCGTGCAAAAACGGGACAAACGACGAATGAAGAGATTGGTTCAACGTGACAGAAGTGCAACTCTTCCGCAAATTGCTGCAGATTTCAGTGCTGGGCCATCGACAAGTATCAGCGTGCGAACCATTCAACGAAACATCATCGATATGGACTTTCGGTGCCAAAGGCCCACTCGTGTGCCCTTGATGACTGCACGACACAAAGCTTTACTCATCGCCTGCTCCCGTCAACGCCGACATTGCACTGTTGATGACTGGAAACAAGTTGCCTGGTCGGACGAGTCTCATTTCAAATCGTATCGTGCGGATGGACGTGTGCAGGCAAGGAATCCATGAAGCCATGGACCCTGCATGTCAGCAGGCGACTGTTCAAGCAGGTGGAGGCTTTATAATGGTGTGGTGAATGTGCAGTTAGAGTGATGTGGGATCCCTGATACGTCTAAATACGACTCTGACATATGCCACGTAAGTAAGCATCCTGTCCGATCACCTGCATCAATTCATGTCTATTGTACATTCCGACGGACTTGGGCAATCCCAGCAGGACAATGCGACACCCCAAACGTCGAGAAATTCTACAAAGTGTCTCCAGCAACACTGTTCTGAGTTTAAACACTTCCGCTGGCCACGAAATTCCCCAGACACGAACATTATTGACCATATCTGGGATGCCATGCAACGTGCTGTTCAGAAGAGATCTCCGATCCCTCGCGCTCTTACGGATTTATGGGCAGTCCTTTAGGATTCATGGTGTCAATTCCATCCAGCACTGCTTTAGACATTAGTCGAGTCAAGTCGTGTTGCGGCACGTCTGAGTGCTCGCGGGAGCGCTACACAAAAAATGGCTCTGAGCACTATGGGACTGAACATCTATGGTCATCAGTCCCCTAGAACTTAGAACTACTGAAACCTAACTAACCTAAGGACAGCACACAACACCCAGCCATCACGAGACAGAGAAAATCCCTGACCCCGCCGGGAATCGAACCCGGGAACCCGGGCGTGGGAAGCGAGAACGCTACTGCACGACCACGAGATGCGGGCGAGCGCCACACGATATTAGGCAAGTGTACCAGTGTCTTTGGCTCTTCAGTGTATTTCGAATGAAGTATGTTAGTAAATTTGCTCGTAATGAATAAATTTCTTTTCTAAATGAAAGTAAGAGTTCCCGTCAGCTACAGCAGTATTTGCGATACGGAAGTAGCACAGCCGACGGTGTTTGCTGATGAATGAGCGGCCATCTCCATGGGGAAACTCCAGTTAGTCATCATAATTATGTGTCCGACAGGAAGGTCGGTATGAAATTTAAACATCTCTCTTTAATATTCCAGTGAGTTTTCAAAACAAAAGCGCCAGTCCTTTTATTAATATCTGAATATCAGTTATATTATTAGCCACATGATAATTGGGTAACTGCATCAACTGTTGATGTGCTACAATTATCGACGATGGTATCTGGCGCCGTCTTTTTGTTAACAGTTGCCACAGAATAATTCTCGAGCAGAGAGACTGGAAATGCTATATCATATTAGCTGGATTTCTTTTCACATCAAATACTTTAATTACTATCCAACTGATTACTTCTCACCATTTCAGCTTGTACGAGCATATCTAACAACATTTATTATTATTTCCCCGTGTCAGTGTACTAGAGGTTATTTGCAGTATCATGACTAATAGGTTAGCTAATTTTATTTTATTGATTATTATCGATAACACATTTGCCACATTTGATAGAACGTTGTACTATATTTCTATTTGTATTCTCATAAACGCAGTTGTGTATTTATAAGACAGTATACTAAACTTGGTTCACTGTTAGCTGCTTCGTTTCACGGATGCTGATATGTTGCACGAATATTTATTAGCACTTATTTTCGCTATTAAGTTTGATCCCCGTTGTCTTCTGGAGTTACATTTAATTTGTTTTAGACGAAGATGTAGATCTCATGCAGTACACTCAGAATCTCTATTACTGTGTTGCGAAGGAAGATGAATAGTAATGGAAATACTACCTCAAAAACGAGCACGATAGCCTTACGATTCCACAGGTGTTAATTATGTTAATTATTTGACACCATTTAATGTGTTTGGAACATTCTTCGTGTGCAGTGGCTATTTTCTCAGGTACTGGCGTCCAAGCTATCCTAAGGAGGAAAGAAAAGTTTCAGGAACTGAGCATGATTTGGCACCTGTTGTTCTTTAAGAACGTAAGCCTTCTGCATTTCATGATTATTTTACACTTTTCATTCACAAGCGTTGATAGTCAATAACACTCTCAAATAAATGTGAGATTCTCATCACACTGCATACATAAGGAAGAACGGTACGACTAGGTGACGAGCATTAAGGCAACGTCTTCAAGTGCAATGACTGGCAAAATCGTTTATCACCCAAAGGAGGGAACTAAATGAGTCATCATTTCGTATGTAGTATTTGTGTATTCAGATGATGTGAGTAATTTTGATCCATACCTTGTAGGACCACCTTGGATGGTATCAGCAAGCTGCAGCGTGATTAGTCGTGATGGCGTTCACGTAAGTTTTCAAAACGTCACACACTTAGTCGACACAGCGAAGATACACAATGAATGTTGCGCAGACACGTGATACAGCGAAACCAAAACTTGAGATACTGAATAGACTTACGTCTTGGGTCGTTATGAGCAATGGTGGTCGTATCGTACGTTTGTCGAATCACTTGGCGTGCTATTATCACAGAGGTATTATGTTGAATCCAATCGATGAGTGAGATCATCCGTGCACACTGGCTAAATTGCCGTTTATGAAGCCTGGCTGCATAGTGGAAGGAGCGTCGTAATGTACAGTCTTAGACATAAAAACTGACCGCCGGCCAGCCGCCACAGAGACTAAGTCCGAGTCGTTCACTTAAGGTGGCCAATAAAACTGACAGCCCCTGACAACTCTAAGTCCGGCCATCTGCACAAGCTGGCAACACTGTAAGACGCGGAAGTGTTAGGCGGTAGTGGATGTAGAGGAGGCAGCTAGATAGATTTGAACTGTGCGTTGAGTGAGTGCTTTTGGGAAAAAAACTCCAGAAAAAGATATTCTTGTTTCAACAAAGATCGTTCTGGCATGAATGATTTTCCACATTAAGGAAGTCTCGACTACCGATGTATGTGACATTTTACCATTTTACCATCATGCGACATATGCATTCAACAGGCAAAGTTCAGAAGCCTGGTGTAAGAGTATTGCATGCTCTAATTCGAAACAACAAAAATCAACGGAGTGACTATTATTGAACATCATCAGGTCGCTTATTGAGCATTCCTTTGCAGTACTGTTACTGGTGACGTGTTATGATGCCTTCATCGTTAACTTACTAGAGCACAGAGTAGTGTGAACATAATATTTTACATATGATAGCTCCATAAGTGTGTTTTGGACTACGAATTCTGCCCCAAGGGGTGTGTGCAACACAGCTGGAATTTGTTGTCAACAACTGAGACACCTTTCGGTCGCAGTATAAGAAAGTCGAGCAACAAAACTACATCACCTGTGCTACTGCATGATAACTCACTCTGTTGATTTGAGAAACAAAACTATCCAGAAGATTGATAGGAATGTCGTCTCTCAGACACTTGTATTGATAGGGAAGTCCTCTCTCAAGCACTTGTCCCTCTCGTCATATATTCGTAAAATACTACCTTTCCCGATCTTGATCGATCAACTGTCAAGGCCATTCATGTCTAGACGAAAATACTCTTAAAACTACTATGGTTTACTGACACCGTTAAAACAAGTAGGTTTCTACGGGCGTAGAATTTGTAAACAACTGTTGCATTGTTAGATTGTTGTAGATATCGTGAAAGAAAATTCAGCTGCCGATTAATTTCTCTTTGATGATTACTGCTGCGTTTAGTAAACTAATGAAAAATGCAAATAAAATATTCACTTTACTAATACAAATTAAATTCAGCTTACTACAGAAACATCACGACGGCAGTCTATCTTAATAAAGCATTAAGTTCAAATATGGTTCAAAGGTCTCTGAGCACTATGGGACTTAACTTTCGAGGTCATCAGTCCCCTAGAATTCAGAACTAGTTAATCCTAACTAACCTAAAGACATCACACACATCTTAATAGTTTCCCTCCACACGGCGGCTTTGCAGAGGCAAAATGGAGGACTTGGAATTAACGACATGCTTTTAAACTAATACATGCCACTAAGACAGGCATCACGAAACTTTTGTTCCTCTCGTTAGATCCTGGGGATAGGAACGCTCCAGTTAATGTAGCATGCCGGCCTAGATTACGTCCGAAAGCACAATGGCGATTGGAGCTGTATAAGACTTCCACCAGCACAAACCAACACTAGAACCGTCTATGACTGTATTACCACACATCGTCTTCACAAACCAATTCCGGTAAATTAACCTACAAAAAACCGGAGGAACGTCTGGAAAAATATCAACAATAAAATTCTACCAACTAGAGCCAGTGCCGTATGGTGCGACGTTGTAAACGAAACCATACCCTCAGCGGAACGATTATGAAAAATCAAATTGAAACTATCTCCATACTGTGACAAATGTCGGCTTGTAGAAACTGTAGCGCACATCTTCTTATGTGAAAATAGAATCAGAGTTTGACACTGGACTAGGAAGAAATTAGCACTATCAACAGAACCGCAGAAAGTCATATACCGATAACTGAAGCTTTACAACCCGACTGGAAATGTTACCCGTCCGCAAAGAATAACAGTTATTCGTGGCTTCTGGGACAGTTTGTGTTTTACGTCGTAACAAACAGAACTTAGAAGAGTACATGTTTTGTATTGCAGAAGAATATTTTACGCTGAAGAAGAATAACAAATATAAGGAATGGTTTCAAATTTTTTTATCTATTGCTTTACGTGGGCTACGAAGAGGTGGACAGTTTTTTTGATTAGAAGCAGAATACTGTTATTTCACTTTTTTTTATTCCTGGAATATTCTTTTTGTGGTGTCACCGCCAGACACCACACTTGCTAGGTGGTAGCCTTTAAATCGGCCGCGGTCCGCTAGTATACGTCGGACCCGCGTGTCGCCACTATGAGTGATTGCAGACCGAGCGCCGCCACACGGCAGGTCTAGAGAGACTTCCTAGCACTCGCCCCAGTTGTACAACCGACTTTGCTAGCGATGGTTCACTGACAAAATACGCTCTCATTTGCCGAGACGATAGTTAGCATAGCCTTCAGCTACGTCACTTGCTTCGACCTAGCAAGGCGCCAGTACCCTGTAATCATGTACAGTGAAGAGCGACGCTCATCATTAATGGAGTAAAGTTAAGTATTCCATCAGCTACGTCCGTTTTTCTAAAGTCTAATTTCCTTGTCCTGTTCCAGACCTCACGCCAGCCTGCTTGAGCTAAAACGCGTGCCTTTCGGCTTCCTCTCATTCCCGGTGTTGGCTCTCCTGTCAACCCACAACACTTTTACGTTGGTTCTAAAATCAGAACTTTTCTAATTTGTAAAAACCGCTCCAGCTCCGAAATTTTTTTCATTTGTGGAAAAATATGTCTTCCTTACAGACCTCATATGCATCCAGCGCAAAATAAATTGTGAATATATTTCTGAATGAATGTTTGTTATGTATTTTTCCGCCACCCTTTTCACTGTTATAAGTTATGTTCTACAAGGAACGCACGCCATTGGAGGCGGCAGTCTGTAATTTATTTTGCCTTAATTACTACTTCAATTTTGTTCCACAATTTAAAGGTATATATGGGTGCAAACATGGAATACATGGGAATAATGCAGCTGCTCGGTGACAGGTATGGGGGAGGCATTGGGTCCAGGCCTCGGATCTTTGACCCTGCCCTCTTTGCCTCCGCCTACCTGGTGCTGAAAGTCTTCTCAAACTTTTTTAAAAAAATAATAGTGCAGTGATCAGCATATCTTTCTAGTAAGCAGGAGGTCCAGGTTCGAAGCCCAGTCGGTCACAAATGTTCATCTGCCGTCTTAGCTGTATTTCAACGCGCTGTGACAGTGTGGACGTCGGTCCTTCGATATTTAATATGCAATTGTTTTTTGAGGCAATAGAGGTAATTTGCGAACATTTGTCTTGCCATCAGTATAACGGGACTTCAACGGCATCCAACCCTTAGTCATTGCCTTGTGCCGGCGCTAACCCATGTCATATATATGCGAACCAGATTGTAGTTTATATTTAGTCAAATAAAGAATGGTCAGTATACAAGTATGCCGGCCGGGGTGGCCGATCTGTTCTAGGCACTACAGTCTGGAACCGCGCGACCGCTACGGTCGCAGGTTCGAATCCTGTCTCGGGCATGGATGTGTCTGATGTCATTAGGTTAGTTAGGTTTAAGTAGTTCTAAGTTCTAGGGGACTGATGACCACAGATGTTAAGTCCCATAGTGCTCAGAGCCATTTGAACCATTTTTGAACAATTTATGAAGTATACAAGTATTTATGAACAGTAGAAGCAGGATTGCAGCGAACTGATCCCTTAACCAAGTGCAACACAGAGTACCTGTGTAGTGAGTCATTCCAGCTGCATAGCTGAGGGTAATATTTGTTAAGCAATTCATTGCAGAATTAATGTAATACCCGCACGATGATCTCTGTAGTCATACTGAATCATGAGCAGCCCGCAAATGGAGTACTATGTTCGTAAAATCGGATTACTCAAGCTGAGGCCAAATAAAGATAAGCGACGACGTCACAACACTATCTTTACTTAAGTAGGTAGTCAGCGCTAAATTATGTGTGCCACCAATTACGTTACTGAAGTTCCATTTGCATTACGCCTAGGACGGAGAGAATCCTAAATAACAGTAATAGGTCACCCAGCGAAAAGAAGAGTCCACGTATTATCTCAAGTTCTTGCAGTTTGATATTAAAGCAGTTCCCGATAGTTTCACACTAACAGGTTCTTTTGGCTATCGCAATACTCATATGGGAATTATAAAAGTGTAATTGCTAGAACGCTCAACTACCTTAATAACACCTCATTGTGGATTGAATACGACTCGGAAAGCGACGTTAATTTGACGTTTCCATCCATCTCCTGACGTCTTACTGAATGAAGTCTGAAGTGCACGCACAGTTGTGTTGCCTGCCGCATGGATTCTGTGAAGTGTTATGGCAGCTGGCAGTGATTGCTGAATACAGACATTTGCTAATATCCCCACTGCTTTAGGGGAAATCGTCTTTGTTGCATTTTTTTCCATACCGTACAATAACATAAGGCTTGTTCTGCTGAAGAACTTGATGCCCACAAGTCCTTAAATAAGAATATCCTAGCGGGAGTAATGCATGAAAGGAGACAGACTATGGACAAAAGAATGGACAACTCCCTACTTTTTGCGTTTCCGATAGCGCCTACGATAAGAATCTGGTATCATATTATGCTTCACAACCTTAAACTGTTTGTTTTTTTACTTCGTACTAAAACAAAAGTTATGATATGAGAAGAGGAAATGACTGATATGCTTCTCAGCAACTTTACTTTTTCGTGTATTTTTCTCACTTCATACTAAAACAAGGGCGTTAATATGAGAAGAGGAAATGAAATATACGCTTCCAAGACATATTTCCTTGTGTGCTACTACTGCATACATGAAAGCTCTGCAGTTAATTTTTGTATGTTGGATAAATTTTGATATAACCTCACATTCCTTTGTGAGAAGGTTCCCATTTTATTGGGATTCAAATAGAGTGGACATTTCATCACTGGTTAATATTCTGATGACTAATGACATAATACCCGTTGCAATTGCTCCATGGCACCTGTGAGTAGAGTCTCACGTTGGTTACTATAAGATCACGCAGGCAGTGATATTCGCTCACTGCAGTCAGAAGCAAGGTGATTTCTTTCTGTTTATGGCGAAGCGTCTGCTGCAGTGTCCACGCTCTGTCAACATAAACAAATCGCGGCGGCATTGGGCACCGCTAATCGCTGCACTTGTCGCGAGCCTCGACAACAAGAGCGCACTGTCTCTGCTAACGACACTATGGAGTTAATACAGCTTACTTAACGTAACGTAATATGCAGGTCGTGGGTTGGGTAAAAATTCAGTTTGTAACTTCCCATCGCATTAAAATTCTTTACAGTCATATTTCATGCAGTATTTATTGTTGGTTGTCTCTCTAATGTTAATAGTATTGATTCAGATTGTGCGTGAACACGAAACACACACACAAACAGTCATTGATTCCAGTGAGGGTGACAACTACTGTGTGTTGAACAACACATGCACCAGTCAATTCCTCAGTTGGCGTCGAGTGGATGAGATTTTTCAATTACTTTGTATTGCAAGAATTGTAAGGGGACTGAAAGTAAATGGACTTGTATCTAAAGAGCTGCGACAAAGCAAAGCTTGACCGACTATCAGATAATTGTCCACATGGGTTTTGTGGACGAGTATACGTTTAGTAACCAACCCACCCGCGATCATTAGGTAAGATTTCTCGAAGGGGCATTGATTTCATTAAGTCGTCGACAGTGTTCCCACCATACGTTTTCTAAATTCGTCCAAAGGTCGCTTACATTTGTAGGTCCAGATGACAATGACCTTGTTACCTCTGCCCACACATTATCTATCTGGTTGATGTTCGGTGATCGTGGAACAAACGGCAACAGCTTTATCCTCTCTTGGCCCTGAAACCAATCTCGCACTGCTCTGCTATGATGGATGGGGATCTGCTTCTGTAAATAAACTGTTATCTCGTTCGTTCATATATTTATATTTAAATAACATATTAATAATAAGCACATTGTATTATTATTATTCACAGTGTTTAAGAATTCAGGCCCTGTCATAAATAAGTGATCTAGATTCAACCAGCCGGCCGCGGTGGTCTCGCGGTTCTAGGCGCTCAGTCCGGAACCGCGCGACTGCTACGGTCGCAGGTTCGAATCCTGCCTCGGGCATGGATGTGTGTGATGTCCTTAGGTTAGTTAGGTTTAAGTAGTTCTAAGTTCTAGGGGACTGATGACCTCAGATGTTAAGTCACATAGTGCTCAGAGCCATTTCAACCATTTCAAGATTCAACCGTCCGATTAAGAATGTGGTTTTCCCAGTCTATGAAATGATGAGAGTCGTATTCGGATATCCACATTAAGCCTGACTGGCTGAATCCGATTAGAACGATCTGGTATCGAAATGAAATTAGAGAAATCGGATAATTTGAACGTCTGTATTGCAACAATGCTGCGCACATATATTCCTATGATGGAGTAACAGGTAGCAACTGCCTAAGAAAAAGTAAGAAATATGTCTACTAGCAGCAATGTAACGTAATTATAATCCATATTTGACGGAAATACTGAATTGGTTCAAATGGCTCTGAGCACTATGGGACTCAACTGCTGTGGTCATAAGTCCCCTAGAACTTAGAACTACTTAAACCTAACTAACCTAAGGACATCACACACATCCATTCCCGAGGCAGGATTCGAACCTGCGACCGTAGCGGTCACGCGGTTCCAGACTGTAACGCCTTTAACCGCTTCAACACCCTCTGGTCCTGTGCGGTCCTGGTATCACCCAAGCCAAACCAACGAAACACAAGCAAACATGAACTGTGCAAGCAAAGTCACCTTTACCCCAGGTGGTACACAACCCGGCTGTCGACAGGCAGCAGTTGGATTTTCGGATTCTGGGGAGTCCAGATTAGCACGGCAGAGAATATCGACGATCTCTGGTAAATTTCCCTACAAGCAAAAAACATGCATTTGAAAACTAAACTTCGGTACATTGATCCAAGCACGAAAACTAAATAATCTCACAAAAGAATTCGACCAACAAAATATTCTCATCCTTGCTCTTCACGAACCACGACTAACTGACAGTGAAACCTTGCATTACGGAAACCATTGCATCTTCAGGAGCAAAATACAACAAAAGGTAGCGAAAGGCGTACCAATTTTCGGCATTGCTTTTCTCGAACACAGATCTATCAACTCTGTCAAAGAAATCACACCCATCAACAATCGATTTATGACTATGCTCATTCAGAGCCCCAGTAAAAAATAAACACTTATCAATGCACATGCCCCCACCAACATCGAAAATAAGAAAAACACCAAAAATGTCGAAAAATTCTGGAACGCACTCGAAAATACTACGAGCAAAATTCAGCAATTTGACGTGAAAATACTAATGGGAGACTTCAACTCTCTATTTGGAACAGAATAAACCTGTCGAAAAATCATTGGTACAAATTCAACATACCGAAACGCTTACACCAACGGCACACGTCTGACTGACATTTGCCAACAATTCAACTACAAAAGGATGTCTTCCCACTTCAGAAAAAACCAGTTCCCAGGTAACATGCTTGGCTACCAGGTGCAAGCTGCTGTCGTTCGCCTTTATAGACTCGCTGAAAGCCAGATTTTTAATTATTTTGTAGCTGAGCTACAAGCAGATACAAACTCAATAAGGGAATCGTAAGATAAAGCTCGAGCAAAATTCGACTTGCTACTTACAGTAACCCTTAGTGTCAGGGCGGAAACCTTACGGTACTGCCAATTTCATAATGCCACTTTTGTTTTCTGCCGACATATTTTTTGTTGTTGTGAATACATAATTTTATCTATGAAATGCCACATTTTCATAATACTTGCGAATGATACAGGAAATGAAGTAAATACAGATCTTTTCGAAGTCAAAAGTCGGTAATATTCTACTAATTCGTGTTGAAATAGGCTCAGTCGTCTTACAGACACATAATGCTTTATTAAGATAGATTGCCGTCGTGATGTTTCTGTAGTAAGCTGAATTTAATTTGTATTGGTACAGCGAATATTTTAATTGCATTTTCCATTAGTTTACTAATCGCAACATTAATCATCAAAGAGAAATTAATCGGCAGCTGAATTTTCTTTCACGATATCTACAACAATCTGACAATGCAACAGTTGTTTACAAATTCTACGCCCGTAGAAACCTACTTGTTTTAACGGTGTCAGTAAATCATAGTAGTTTTAAGAGTATTTTCGTCTAGACATGAATGGCCTTGACAGTTGATCGATCAAGATCGGGAAACGTAGTATTTTACGAACATATGACGAGAGGGACAAGTGCTTGAGAGAGGACTTCCCTATCAATACAAGTGTCTGAGAGACGACATTCCTATCAATCTCCTGGATAGTTTTGTTTCTCAAATCAACAGAGTGAGTTATCATGCAGTAGCACAGGTGATGTAGTTTTGTTGCTCGACTTTCTTATACTGCGACCGAAAGGTGTCTCAGTTGTTGACAACAAATTCCAGCTGTGTTGCACACACCCCTTGGGGCAGAATTCGTAGTCCAAAACACACTTATGGAGCTATCAAATGTAAAATATTATGTTCACGCTACACTTTACTCTAGTCTTCGTCTTTTGGTGGGGCTCAGCCTTTCATTTCTTCTCAGGATGTTAACTATAAAGGCATCATAACACGTCACCAGTAACAGTACTACATAGGAATGCTCAATGAGCGACCTGATGACGTTCAATGATAGTCACTCCGTTGATTTTTGTTGTTTCGAATTAGAGCATGCAGTACTCCTACACTAGACTTATGATCTTTGCCTGTTGAATGCAAATGTCGCATGATGGTAAAATGGTAAAATGTCACATATATCAGTAATCGAGACTTCCTTAATGTGGAAAATCATTCATGCCAGAACGATCTTTGTTGAAACAAGAATATCTTTTTCTGGCGTATTTTTCCCAAAAGCACTCGCTCCACGCACAGTTCAAATCTATCTAGCTGCCTCCTCTACATCCACCCCTCTGTTATACCAAAAGTAAACATTGTGTTGCAGATGTCACACCTTTTTCCACTTGCGACTCCATTTTACAATGCTTAACTGTAGTTCACGATTTTCAAGTATGCAAAATCCTATGCTTAACTGCAAGATAATATCTACAACTTCAAATTCGAAAATGGCATTGATACATACACTGACAGCGTGGCGCCGCCATTACATGGGCGGCGCCGCCTTCACATAGGCGGCGCCGGATTTCAGGCGGCGGGTGGGGTCTGGCCGGTGGCCGGTAGCCGCTGCAGCGCGAGGAAACGATCGAGCGTAAGCTGTTATGATCGCGACGCAGCCACGAGCTGTCCTGCGGAATTGTTTCTGGAATACTTGTTATTTAGGGTGGGTAGAATGTTCAATCAGACTCATAACTTTAGACCGAAATGTGGTAAAAAAAAAAAAAAGCTGGACGCGAACATACGACTCTAAGTTTAGAATGCACGACGATTACCGCAAGACCACGGGCTAACTCCATCCACATCAACTCTCAAGTAGACAACACTACCGCCTAACACTTCCTTACAGTGTTGCCAGTTTGTGCAGATGGCCGGACTTAGAGTTGTCAGGGGCGGTCAGTTTTATTGGCCACCTTAAGTAAACGACTCGGACTTAGTCTCTGTGGCGGCCGGCCGGCGGTCAGCGGTCAGTTTTTATGTCTGAGAGTGTACATGACGCGTTTAATATCTTGAAGCCCCGTCTTGTGTGAATGTGGTTGCACCAACATTCTACTATTCTAAGTCCCCACTGTAGGCTTTACTGACGCGATATGCAAGCAGAAATGCATTGTGAGTTAAGTTCATTGACGGCAGCGATATGGAAAACAATGGCACACGTCATTTTTCTTGAGACATTGTTCGAGTTGAGAGCAGCGATCGCAGAATAGAAAACCAATTAAAAGCACTCAACTCTGGAAAGGCAACTGGGCTGGATGAGGTTCCTGTGAGGCTGTAAAGAGATTGCGTGAAAGAACTCGCTCCTTATGTAGCAGTAGTTCATCACAGCTCACACGAGGAAAGTGAATGGAGAAAAGCGCAAGTCACTCCCCATTTCAAGAAGGGTCAAAAAATGGTTCAAATGGCTCTGAGCACTATGGGACTTAACTTGTGAGGTCATCAGTTCCCTAGAACTTAGAACTACTTAAACCTAACTAACCTAAGGACATCACACACATCCATGCCCGAGGCACGATTCGAACCTGCGACCGCAGTGGTCGCGCGGTTCCAGACTGTAGCGCCTAGAACCGTTGCTTGGCCACTCCGGCCGGCAAGAAGGGTCGCTGGATATAATTATAGGCCTATATCACTGACATTAACCTGTGGTAGAACTGCGGAACATGTTTTATGCTCACGTGTTATAACATTTTGTCGAGAATGAAAATTTTCTCTGCAAAAATCAGCAAAGATTCCACAAACAGATTTCGCGAAACTCAGCTGAGTCTTCGTACATGAGATCCATAGCACCGTAAAGATAGGCACTCAGGTTGGTGTCGTGTTCCTTGACGTCAGTAAGGCGTTTGATTAACTTCCGTATTGTCATTTGGTGAACAAAATACGAGCTTACCGAGTATCGGACCTGATTTCTGACTGGACTCAAGATTTCCGCGCAGATAGAACTTAACATGTCACTCTCAACAGCAAAAAATAGTCAGATGTGAAGGTAAATTCGGGAGTACCCCATGGAAGTGCTGTAAGATCATTTCTCTTAACAGCGTATATAAATGACTCTGTCAGGCTGTTCGAGGACGATACGATTGTCTGTAGGAAGAGTGAAACTCTAGAAGACTGTAGCAAAGTGCACGAAGTCCTGCAGAATACTGATTACTTCTGTAGGGAATGACAGTTGTACCTGAACGTAAATAAATGTAACGCATTGCAGAAAAATTTGCGAAAGGATCCTCTGATTTTAGACTACACTTTGGGCAGTAAATAGTTGTATACACTAAGTACCGTAAAATACCTAGGAGGAACCAGCAGTAGCGACCTAAAGTGAAATGTCCACATAGAACACATACAACGAAAAACAGACGCTAGGTTGAGATACGTTGGGAGAATCTTAGGAAAATGTGATTCACCCACGAAAGAAATGGATTAGGAAACATATGTTCGACCGATCCTCGAATACTGTTCATCAATGTGCGACCCTCATCACGTTGTATTAACAGAAGAGGTAGAGAAGCTCCAACGAAAAGCGGCACGTTTCGTCACGCTATCATTATTCGGCGTGTGAGCGTTAAAGAGATACTGAACAAAATACATGAAAGGATCTGATGATTGTTGAGAAGATTACTGTTGAATTTCCTGGCACATAGTCCGCAGCTTCTGGTCGTGCGGTAGCGTTCTCGCTTCCCGCGCCCGGGTTCCTGGGTTCGATTTCCGGCGGGGTCAGGGATTTTCTCTTCCTCGTGATGACTAGGTGTTGTGTGATGTCCTTAGGTTAGTTAGGTTTAAGTAGTTCTAAGTTCTAGGGGACTGATGACCGTAGATGTTAAGTCCCATAGTGCTTAGAGCCATTTGAACCTTTTGAACCTGGCACACACATTTCCAGCATAGTCGGGACAGAAATTAATTACTCTCATGTATGTCTTTCAAAATGAGCACGCGACCAGAAAATTAGAGAAATTATTGCTCATGGGGAGATTTGAAGACAGTCGTTCTCACCACGTGTTATACGTGAATGAGGCAAGGAAAGGAGAATGATAATGGTACTAGCGGTATCCTGCGCCACACACTTTCGAGTGGCTTGCGGAATGTAGATGTAGATGTCAATGAGACAAGCTGGGATCAGCTTCAGTGTCAGCTCTAAGCCAATAACATTGAGAGCTAATTTCAACAGTTCTGAGACATTTTTTTCTGAGTTGAAGGTAAAATGACTGTGTGATTCAACAGCCGCATCGGCGCATGCGTCTAGGTCTGGAGAGACTGTACAGTCGGGTAAAGAATTCGCGATATCCCTCGCCTTTTCATTATGCCGAACTAAAAAGTTTACTGTCTGTTGTTCAGCATAACAGGCAATCAGACACAGTGCTGCCGACGTACTAACAACTCACATGTGTCCCTACTATATCTTACAGGAAACGTGAGTCATATGCCAGCTGGACCAAAGAAGGGCTTAAGAAAAGAGAAATTTTAATCAAAAGGATTCATATCTTCCTACTATAACATAAGGAAAGACGTCATCTACAAGTATCACAGGCAATAATAACAGTTTTCTTCACGATGCAATTATTTTTGAATGACGTGAAGTGAACCTCGTAACCAGATTTTTAACTCCTTTAGAATTTCGTTTGTCCCACAGCGTTTTAAGCTGTTCACGACTGACAAATTCCTTTCGATAGCCATGTTATCACAGTGTCAGTGAACAAAGACCACAAATGACTTGAGATGCTGCAGGTCAGTCACATTAGTCAGATATGAAACGGTACCTACATCACATGGAATTCTGTGAATTACATAACGTGAAGGAAACTGTCAACAGAAGCTAGTGCTGCAACTTCGTCGCTTCGATCGTACCAGATAGACAACATGGATGTTCGGTGGGTCATTAAGCAACGAATAACGTTATCTTCAAATAAAAATGACACGAAACCCGAGAGCTTATTTCTTTATCGGTATTGACGTGTTTCTACGTGTACTTGAGAACTAAGTAGTGCCTAGAGGTCATTCTCACAGTTGTACTTAGATGCAGATAATTTACTTCTGTTCCTGAACGACAAATGTATTACTACAACGAATACCGTTAACCAATCCAAAATTCACTTGGATGGGAATGAGGACATGTCTAAAACTCATACTGAGTCAAGTTGGCTTAATCAAACTGAACGACCTAGGTCTTATTCGAGACGGCTTTCGCCTATTCTGTCTGACAGACTGGAACATTAAATCATCCTGTCACACCAGCGTTTGTCCATTGACGCTGCTCTCGCTTTTCTTACCAGCGCAACAAACGCCTTCCTCCAGAGACAAATTATACATTGACGGAAAAAAAGATCGGAAAACCAAAAAATAATTAATATGGAGTAATGAAATTTTGGGAATGCATTTGTCTTGATAACATATTTAAGTGATCAACATTGCCAGATCACAGGTTAATGTGAGCACGAGATAAGTTATTGGAAATTTGGAACTCTGGTACATTAGTAACCGGTGTAAGGGCTAGAAGGTTGAATGCAAGCATGAAAATGTTTATGTATTATATTGTACAGGTGCCGGATGTCAGTTTGTGGGATGGAGTTCCATGCCTGTTGCACTTGGTCGGTCAGTACAGGGACGGCTATTGCTGTTTTTGGATGACGCTGGAGTTGTCGTCCGATGATATCCCATATGTGCTCGACTCGAGACAGATATGATGATCGAGTAGGCCAAGGCAGCATGTCGACACTCTGTAGAGAAAGTTGGGTTACAACAGCGGCATATGGACGATCTTTACTCAGTTGGAAAACGCCCTCTGAAATGTTGTTCATCAATGGCAGCACAACAGGTCGAATCACCACATTGGCGTACAAATTTGTTGTTATGGTGCGTGGGATAACCATGAGAATTCTGTGTTCCTGCTGTCATACGAAGTCGCACCCCAGACCACAACTCCAGGTGTAGGTCCAGTGCGCCTAGCACGCAGAGAGGTTGGTTGCAAGTCCTCAACTGCACGCCTCCTAACCAACACACGGCCATCACTGGCACCGAGACGCAACCAGCTTCCACCAGAATACACAAACCTCCAGCCTGCCCTCCAGTGAGCTCTCGCTTGACACCACTGAAGTCGCATATGGTGGTGGTTTTCGGGTTAGTGGAAAGTACGTTACAGGGCGTCTGGGTCGGAGCTATTCTAGGAGTAATCCATTTGTAACACTTCATTGTGTCACTGAGGTACCAACTGCTGCTGAAATTGCCGCTGTAGATGCAGTTAGATGCACTAGAGTAATACGCTCAACATGACGGTGTTCCCTATCGGTAGTATCACGAACTCGTTCAAACCCAGAGAGGTGTTGATAGGCGTCTTTGTCGTCTCAAAGACATTCTTGACGAACATCAGCTCAGCACACCAAATCTTAAAGGTGACTAACGCTCACGACCGTTATAGAGTGTATTTAAAGCAGGCGCGAAATGTGAGCAGACATCATCTTTCCGGTGAAAAAAAAAACTCCTACAACTTTCGTGTATGCCGCACAACTCCTCCTAGGTGTTACGATTTTTTTCCGTCAGTGTATATCGACACTACTTGCCACAAAAGAGCCAGTTAACTAATATATGCTGCATGCTTGCTGGCCGTCTCCTAGTAGCGCTTATTGCCCGCATCTCGTGGTCGCGCGGTAGCGTTCTCGCTTCCCACGCCCGTGTTCCCGGGTTCGATTCCCGGCGGGGTCAGGGATTTTCTCTACCTCGTGATGGCTGGGTGTTGTGTGATGTCCTTAGGTTAGTTAGGTTTAAGTAGTTCTAAGTTCTAGGGGACTGATGACCATAGATGTTAAGTCCCATAGTGCTTAGAGACATTTTTTGAACAGTAGCGCTTATTCATTAGCGGTACAACAAGACAACTGCTGACTTATACCATGTCTTTCGAATGGTAAAAGACAACAGAGCTTTACAGATTTCCGGCCACCCACCAAATAATCGACCGTGAATCTATTGTAAGAAAATAAATGTATACAAGAATAATGAACGATTCCTTCTCTGATGCCTTGCTCAACAAACTGTAGTTGTTCGATATCGGCAATAAGCTGCAATTTCTACTTTACTGACTGTCAGGAGAGCATCTGATGCCAAACCAGGTGATGTAACATACTGCACAAGATCCAATTGATATGTCTTAAGGCAAAGACTGAAAGAATTCAAAGATGTCTCAAGAACCATCACATCCATCATATCAATTTTAAAATATAAATCGGAATATGTTCAAAGTGTTTTGCACTTGAATGCATTGTGTACACTAAAGGCGCTTTCATACTTGGTGTCCGGTATCATTTCACCTGCTAGAAGACTTTCAAACTTACCAGTTGAGGCCAGGTGATCTTTCAGTAGTTTCGAATTGTTGCTCACATTTTCATATGGGAAAATTCGCTTCCGGTTAAGAAGTGTGTGCTGTTGATCGTCTGGAAAATATGATTTTATTATCTTGAGTACTTCAAATTTTTGATATGATGTGCACTTTTCAATAGCGGACGTCAAATAAGTTAATGAATAAGCCAATCAAAAATTTATGTTGCAGTGCCTTTCTTGGTGTGTTACTGGGATACTCTTAGTCAATTTGTTTGTATTTTTTCATATCTGAGAGTGGAATAAAAATGCGACTTGGATTTAATGCAATTCCTTCATCGCCATCTGTTGTCTTTTGTTCACATTGCTTCGTGATCAAGAAATACCCATCGTAATTGCTCAGATTGTGGAATACGATGGGCACAGGAAGGTCTGTAATTCACATTAAAACTGGGATGTGCAACACGTCGGTACATGTCTCTGAAATGACAAGCATCTGCCGGCCGAAGTGACCGAGCGGTTCTAGGCGCTACGGTCTGGAACCGAGCGACTGCTACGGTCGCAGGTTCGAATCCTGCCTCGGGCATGGATGTGTGTGATGTTCTTAGGTTAGTTAGGTTTAAGTAGTTCTAAGTTCTAGGGAACTGATGACCTCAGATGTTAAGTCCCATAGTGCTCAGAGCCATTTGAACCATTTTTGAACAAGCATCACGGTGCTTCACATCGTCTTCCTCAAAGGATTTATGCCGCATATGACATACTTTTGCTGAGAGAAATGCCGATTCTTCTTTGGGGCTTAATAACATGTTTCAGCCGACCGTTGTGGCCGAGCGGTTCTAGGCGCTTCAGTCTGGAACCGCGCGACCGCTACGGTCGCAAGTTCGAATCCTGCATCGGGCATGGATGTGTGTGATGTCCGTAGTTTAGTTAGGTTTAAGTAGTTCTAAGTTCTAGGGGACTGATGACCTCAGATGTTAAGTCCCATAGTGCTCAGAGCCATTTGATCCATTTTTTGAACTTGTTTAATTTTGCAATAAAAAGCTATGTACAGTTTCAGTGATGGCATAGAGCTATTCCGTGAAGCACTGCATGAAATTGCTGCCTCTACACAATTTAAGCTCTGAATATTCCTTGTTGTAGCTGAAGTGTATGAAGGAAGCAACATCGAATGATTTATGCAAATTCGAACCAAAGTTAGCACAGCGACTGAAACGAGCAGCATTCCATAGTACCATAAATTACAAAGGCAGTTTCAGTTTGTAACCAAATTCTGTAAATTTTTTGAAGGTGCTTTTACCACAGCGAGCATTCGCAAATGAAAATGGACTCACTGTGGACAGTGATGGTGAAATGTGCTATGTCGACGAGTTTTTAGTGTAATAAAAATGACATACACTTAAGCGTCAAAGAAACTTGTGTACATATGCGTATTAAAACACAGAGATACGTAAATAGGCAGAATACGGTCGGCAACGCCTACGTAAGACAATAAATGTCTGGCACAGTTGTTAGAGCGGCTACTGCTGCTACAATGATGATGTTTGGTTTGTGGGGCGCTCAACTGCGTGGTTATCAGCGCCCGTACAATTATCCAATCTTTGCTCAGTCCAATTTCGCCACTTTCCTGGATGATGATGAAATGATGAGGACAACACAAACACCCAGTCATCTCGAGGTAGGTGAAAATCCCTGACCCCGCCGGGAATCGAACCCGGGACCCCGTGCTCGGGAAGCGAGAACGCTACCGCGAGACCACGAGCGGCGGACTGTGCTGCTACAATGACAGGTTATCAAGGTTTAAGTGCGTTTGTTCGTCGTGTTGTAGTCGGCGCACACGGTAGATGAAATGGGGCTTTTCCCGTATGACCATTTCACGAGTTTGCGGTGAATACCAATAATCCGGCAAAACATCAAATCCCAGACATCGCTGCACCCGAAAATAGATACTGCAAGAACGGGGCCAACGACGACGAGAGAATCGTTCAACGTGACAGAAGTGCAACACTTCCGCAAACTGCAGCAGATTTCAATGGTGGGCCATCAACAAGTGGCAGCGTGCGAATCATTCAACGAAACATCATCGATATGGGCTTTCGGAGCGGAAGGCCCACTCGTGTACCCTTTACGCCTCGCCTGGGCCCGTCAATACCGACATGAGACTGTTGATGACTGGAAAAATGGTGCCTGGTCGGACGAATCTCATTTCAAATTTTATCGATTGGATGGACGTGTACGGGTATGGATACAACCCCATGAATTCATAGACCCTGCATGTCAACAGGAGACTGTTCAAGCTGGTGGATGGTCTTTAATCTTGTGGGGCATATGCAGTTTGAATGATATGGGGCCCTTGATAGATAAGACCCTGACAGGTGACACGTAAATAAGCATTCTGTCTCATCACCTGCATCAATTCATGTCCATTGTGCATTCCGAAGGACTTGGGCAATTCCAGCAGGACCATGCGACACCCGTCCAGAATTGCCACAGAGTGGCTCCAGGAATATTCTTCTGAGTTTAAACACTTTCTCTAGCCACCAAACTCCCCAGACATGAACATTGTTGAGCATAACTGGGGTGCCTTCGCAACGTGCTGTTCGTGGTGTCTATTCCCTCCAGCACTACTTCAGACATTAGTCGAGTCCATGCCACGTCGTGTTGCGGCACTTCTGCGTGCTCGCAGGGGTCCTACATGATATTAGGCAGGTGTACCAGTACCTCTGGCTGTTCAATGTGTGTCTGTATTACTAGCAATGAGCAACGTTAGTAGATTTACATGTCTTTGCAACAATGTTTGGTAATATATGTAGAAGTGCATTTCGCTGTTCTTTGTCTTTTCTCTTGCTTTCAACAATAATCCATTCATAATCAGAATAAAGAATGTCATATACTTTTATTTAGATGTATTTATTCTCATTTTCGAAAACATGACCATGACTGATTTCTGCAGGGAATGGTATGTTGACATCGTTTAATTTACTTGTATAAGGAAAATATTTAGGTACATGTTCTCCATCATGAAGGAAACAACATCGAATGATTTAGGCAAATGTGTCTGGTCGGAACACGAACCAAAGTCATCACAACGACTACATGGATGTTTATTACTGCATGTTTATTTGCTATGGCGTTGGAAAGTTTCATTTGTACTCCCACATAAAATTCCTTATTTTCATTAACATCAATGCGCAGTTCAATTATTTCTTTCAGTGCCGACCCAGAATCGCAGACCTAAACATTTCCTGTTTCCAAAAGTGGTCTTGTGACTCTGGTTGAATACCGTTCTCTTATGTCAGCAGACAGCAAGAGGCGTGGTCTTTAGATTGAGGCAAATCTCCTCCTCCTGACCTGACTTGCAAGAGCAAGTTGCAGATTAGTCAACTATCAATCTTTATAGGTTGATTAATCTGATGAACTTTAATGTCGAAAATGAGAAAACAAGAATCCAACAAATTTCTAGGCTCCTTAAATCCAAGCCTAGTATCTATAACACCAGTTCATATTACAACACCGACTAGGCATCAAGTCAATCGAGATCATCTAATTTACTGTGTTTTGCTGCCAGATCATCCATTATAATAATAATATTATTAGGTTCGTTGATGAAGTTAAACAAACTCAGGTGGTCTTATTCCTCTGGAGATTCTCTGCTGCTGCTGCTGCTATACCTCCATCTCCTTCTTGCAGATTTTTTTCTCCAGCTGCTCGATCAGCCCACATATCCTTCATTAATTAATCAGAAGGACTACAGATTCTGTAATATTAAATAAGAAAAATATATATTCACAGATACGACAAACATGTGTGAATGATATATCGCATAGAAAAAGACGACTTACAATTTTTTGTCGAATTTCCAACCCTGCTCTCTCACTTCCTCTCTCTCACTCACTCAGTCAGCTCCCAACTACTCGATAATGGTGGCTCAGGTGACAAAACGTAAGTTACTTTAGGGCGTTGGAAACTCTGGTTTTTATGCCCTCTGAAAAGTTCTAAATACTTCTGAAAGGACCTTCCTGATACTGCTGAGACACCGTTCTTACTTCAGATGTATGTGTGTACGTATTGAACTGGGGACATAGAAACGATGGAGAGGCTTCGTCCCCGCTATAGCCCTCAGTGGTACACAACCCCACAACAGGCTACAGCAGTCCACTCTCCCCACTGCCGCCCCACATGAACCCAGGGTTATTGGACGGTTCGGCTCCCAGTGGACCCCCCTGGAAATGTCTCATTCCAGACGAGTGTAACACCAATGTTTGCATGGTAGAGTAATTATGGTGTACGCCTATGTGGAGACAGAGCTTGCACAGCAATCGCCGACATAGTGTAACTGAGGCGGAATAAGGGGAACCAGCCCGCATTCGCCGGGGCAGATGGAAAACAACCTGAAAAACCATCCACAGGCTGGCCGGCACACCGGATCTCCACACTAATCCGCCGGGCGGATTTGTGCCGGGAATCGGCACGCCTTCCCGCTCGGGAAGCAGCGCGTTAGACCGCTCGGCCAGCGGGGTGGGCTGTTTATTTAAGTAAGTACTATTTTGAAATAGAAATAAAACAAGTAGTCTTTTCTCACCACTTTAATTTTACTTTAATCTATTTTTCTACATAATTCTCACTAATATTAAGGCAATTATCGTATCATACAACCAACTTTTGACTACTGTCCTCACAGAATTCTGTTGCCTGATTTGACAACAACTGCAATACGGTCGTTTTGACTTCTTCTTTGGGGTTGTAGCCCTGACCAGATGCTTCTTCAAATGCAGGAATATATGATAGTCTCTGAGCACTAGATGGAGACTGTGCAGAAGGTGAGTAAGTTGTTCCCAGCCAAATGATCCGATCAGCACTTGAATTCGAAAGCCGCCTGTGGACAGGCATCGTCATGAAGCAAAACGATCTCTTTACTCAGTGTGCCACGCCATTTGTTTTGGATTGCACCATGCAGTTTTTCAATGTCTCAATATAATTTGTACAATTTATGGTGTCACTACACTATTTTGGTTGATATTGAATGCTACCATTCCATGATTGGTGCTTTGATGCAGACGTAATGTAAGCAGCTCATGTTTCGTCGTCTCTGACGATTTGATTTAAAAATGCGTCACCAAGTTAAAGAACTGGCCAAACGTGTCAACTTGTTGCTCCGAATTGTCAGTAAAGACTGAAGGTCGCCCACTACGTTCCTCATCATGCACATTCTTAAGGCCATGTTCAAAAGATATCAGCCATATCCATACCATTTTCTCCATACACTTCACCGGTCTGACGATGAATTTAAGCCGCTTTCACGTCTTTAGCACTAAGAAATCGAATCAAAGAGCGTATTTCAGTCGGTGGGATTTTCAGTCGGAGGAGGCATTTCAGCTGCTCACAAACACATACAGCCACGCCGAATGACTCTACTGGCGTCTGCGCATTGTCAACTGAGTGCGGCACATTGCGCGCATGCGTCAAATTCCGACTGTAGCGCTGCAGCGGCGGAATTCCAAAACGGTACTTACTTTAAAAACACATTTCCTCTGGTCTGCACATCTGGCCAGTGTCAATTCAAGAACGGCGTACAACACAGACGGTAACACAGACAAAGTTTGCAGTCGGTGAGTCATTCACACGCAATGATTTGTCTGTGCAAGCACTGTCTGTACAGAAAAGTCGGTCCAAATATCTGAGAGTGTAAGGGCCCTTTAGTCATCACTGTGGCAATGAGACTGAGAAAAATACCACAGTTGGTCGGCTGCAAAGTTGTAACAGAGTCGCACTATAACATGCAGGCTCCTGGAGATATAACTATCAGTTTCTTGTGAAAATACAATATTAATGATGACATTAAGGTACAAAAATTTGTTAACTATGTTCTTGTGGAAGTACTGCAATGCTAGTTGAGCACAGACTGAACTTTTCTCGTAAGTAAATCATGATAAGTTGTAATTCATTTGTATTAGTACAGTGAATTTTTTAAACGTTTCTTCGTCATTTTTTGAGTAAAACAGATAAACGCAAAACAGAAATTTATCATTGACAATATACACTACTGGCCATTAAAATTGCTGCACCACGAAGATGACGTGCTACAGACGCGAAATTTAACAGATAAGAAGAAGATGCTGTGATATGCAAATGATTAGCTTTTTAGAGCATTCACACAAGGTTCGCGCCGGTGGCGACACCTACAACGTGCTGACATGAGGAAAGTTTCCAACCGATTTCTCATACACAAACAGCAGTTGACCGGCGTTGCCTCGTGAAACGTTGTTGTGATGCCTCGTGTAGGGAGGAGAAATGCGTACCATCGCGAATGCGGTTTATCGTATAGCGACATTGCTGCTCGCGTTGGTCGAGATCCAATGACTGTTAGCAGAATATGCAATCGGTGGGTTCAGGAGGGTAATACGGAACGCCATGCTGGATCCCAACGGCCTCGTATCACTAGCAGTCGAGATGACAGGCATCTTATCCACATGACTGTAACGGATCGTGCAGCCGCGTCTCGATCCCTGAGTCAACAGATGGGGACGTTTGCAAGGCAACAATCATCTGCACGAACAGATCGACGACGTTTGCAGCAGCATGGACTATCAGCTCGGAGACCATGGCTGGGGTTACCCTTGACGCTGCATCACAGACAAGAGCTCCTGCGATGGTGTACTCAACGACGAACCTGGGTGCACGAATGGCAAAACGTCATTTTTTCGAATGAATCCAGGCTCTGTTTACAGCATCAAGATGGTCGCATCCGTGTTTTGCGACATCGCGGTGAACGCACATTGGAAGCGTATATTCGTCATCGCCATACTGGTGTATCACCCGGCGTGATTGTATGGGGTGCCATTGGTTACACGTTACGGTCACCTCTTGTTCGCATTGACGGCACTTTGAACAGTGGACGTTACGTTTCAGATGTGTTACGACCCGTGGCTCTACCCTTCATTCGATCCCTGCGAAACCCTAAATTTCAGTAGGATAATGCACGACCGCATGTTTCAGGTCCTGTACAGGCCTTTCTGGATACAGAAAATGTTCGACTGTTGCCCTGGCTAGCACATTATCCAGATCTCTCACCATTTGAAAACGTGTGGTCAATGGTGGCCGAGTACTTGGCTCGTCACAATACGCCAGTCACTACTCCTGATGAACTGTGGTATCGTGTTGAAGCTGCATGGGCCGCTGTACGTGTACACACCATCCAAGCTCTGTTTGACTCAATGCCCAGGCGTATCAAAGCCGTTATTACGGCCAGAGGTGGTTGTTCTGGGTACTGATTTCTGAGGATCTATGCACCCAAATTGTGTGAAAATGTAATCACGTGTCAGTTCTAGTATAATATATTTGTCCAACGGATACCCGTTTATCATCTGCATTTCTTCTTGGTGTAGCAATTTTAATGGCCAGTAGTGTATTATTTTGCATTATCTAAAACAGTCTGAGAATGCACATATAATATATCGATGCCATGTCTTTGTAGATCTATTGATCCAGAAATAAAGATGTTAACGCAACGTTAAATACTCATTCGCCCGTAAGGGATTTTCTTGGTGATTGTTCTATAGGGTGCGTAAACGTTACACATTTGAGGGCATGTAAGTTGAACAATAATTATGGTGTGGAAAGAATTCATAAATGAGTTCCTGAATACCTTCTTTTGTGAAGCCAGCAGATTGCAGTCAGGTTGTTATAGTGCAGTAGAAACACTTAAAGAGGCTTTTGTATAGACACAAAACGCCTTGCCACATCGGTAACACCGGTTCCCGCGAATCACCGAAGTTAAGTTCTTTCGGGTTTGGATAGCACCAGGATGGGTGACAGTACGGTCTGACGAGTGCTATCGGCAAGCAGGATGGACTCAGCCCTTGTGAGCCAAATTGAGGAGCTACGTGATTGAGAAGGAGGGGCTATGGTCACGAAAACTGACAACGGCTTGGAGAGCGGTGTGCTGACCACATGCCCCTCCATATTCGCATCCAATGATGCCTGTGGGCTGAGGCTGACACGGCGGTCGGGCGGTACAGTTGGGCCTTCAAGGCCTGTTCGGACAGAGTATATACGTGTGTGTGTTAATCATCAGTTTCCTTTTTATGAAACTGACATAAAGGCACCAAATCTCGACGCCAGACGAATTTTCGGTGGGTTATCTGCGTGAGGCATTTGTTGATGTTCAAGGACAAATGTATATGTGGCGAACAATTGATTTTTGTTCTTTTAAATTACGGCGTGCTGTACACCTACAGTCGACTTTTTGTTCAAGTGTACATTGGTTCAACTCCCACTCTGGCCATTCTGATTTAGGTTTGTCGTTATTTCTCTAAGTAGCTATAGGTAAATGCTTGGTGGTGTCGTGGATTGCTTCTCGTTTAATACGCTGAAGCTGAAGGTCATACATTCGGGTCTGACTTTTAATAAACAATTTTAGCACGCACCATAAGGCTTTCGTTCCTAGTGGCAATGCTAAGTGAAGAACTCCACTGTTACGCGGAATCTACACTCCTGGAAATAGGAAAAAGAACACATTGACACCGGTGTGTCAGACCCACCATACTTGCTCCGGACACTGCGAGAGGGCTGTACAAGCAATGATCACACGCACGGCACAGCGGACACACCAGGAACCGCGGTGTTGGCCGTCGAATGGCGCTAGCTGCGCAGCATTTGTGCACCGCCGCCGTCAGTGTCAGCCAGTTTGCCGTGGCATACGGAGCTCCATCGCAGTCTTTAACACTGGTAGCATGCCGCGACAGCGTGGACGTGAACCGTATGTGCAGTTGACGGACTTTGAGCGAGGGCGTATAGTGGGCATGCGGGAGGCCGGGTGGACGTACCGCCGAATTGCTCAACACGTGGGGCGTGAGGTCTCCACAGTACATCGATGTTGTCGCCAGTGGTCGGCGGAAGGTGCACGTGCCCGTCGACGTGGGACCGGACCGCAGCGACGCACGGATGCACGCCAAGACCGTAGGATCCTACGCAGTGCCGTAGGGGACCGCAGCGCCACTTCCCAGCAAATTAGGGACACTGTTGCTCCTGGGGTATCGGCGAGGACCATTCGCAACCGTCTCCATGAAGCTGGGCTACGGTCCCGCACACCGTTAGGCCGTCTTCCGCTCACGCCCCAACATCGTGCAGCCCGCCTCCAATGGTGTCGCGACAGGCGTGAATGGAGGGACGAATGGAGACGTGTCGTCTTCAGCGATGAGAGTCGCTTCTGCCTTGGTGCCAATGATGGTCGTATGCGTGTTTGGCGCCGTGCAGGTGAGCGCCACAATCAGGGCTGCATACGACCGAGGCACACAGGGCCAACACCCGGCATCATGGTGTGGGGAGCGATCTCCTACACTGGCCGTACACCACTGGTTATCGTCGAGGGGACACTGAATAGTGCACGGTACATCCAAACCGTCATCGAACCCATCGTTCTACCATTCCTAGACCGGCAAGGGAACCTGCTGTTCCAACAGGACAATGCACGTCCGCATGTATCCCGTGCCACCCAACGTGCTCTAGAAGGTGTACGTCAACTACCCTGGCCAGCAAGATCTCCGGATCTGTCCCCCATTGAGCATGTTTGGGACTGGATGAAGCGTCGTCTCACGCGGTCTGCTCGTCCAGCACGAACGCTGGTCCAACTGAGGCGCCAGGTGGAAATGGCATGGCAAGCCGTTCCACAGGACTACATCCAGCATCTCTACGATCGTCTCCATGGGAGAATAGCAGCCTGCATTGCTGCGAAAGGTGGATATACACTGTACTAGTGCCGACATTGTACATGCTCTGTTGCCTGTGTCTATGTGCCTGTGGTTCTGTCAGCGTGATCATGTGATGTATCTGACCCCAGGAATGTGTCAATAAAGTTTCCCCATCCTGGGACAATGAATTCACGGTGTTCTTATTTCAATTTCCAGGAGTGTACATTAAACATGGTGGCCTCCTTCTTCTGCTGACTGGGGTGGATTCATTGTAGATTAGACAACAACAGAAGCTTATGTTACAGCAAAAGAAAAATCTACATCTTGCTTACGCACAAAATTTAGTTTTATTTCATTTTTGGAAAGCAAAAAATGTAACAAAAATAATATTTGTTTGCGAAACGGAAACGCTGGCTTAGAGGAATTCGTTTGGTCCTACAGAGTACCCTGTTGCACACATTCATTTTCTTATCACCTAGATTCTTTGGAAGAATACTGTGAATGTTCACATTAATTTCGTCGTAATGTTTGTACTCCTTTAATATTACTAAAAAAACCTATTCGTCTTTCTTTGTGTTGACAGAAATGTAGAAGCATACAGAAATGCAAGGAAAGCATAGGAAACGAGCCTCTGATGTCTGTATTTGTTGAAAAATTGTATGTCAGTCCAATTTTTCAACAAAACTCGGTGCTCTAAATTTCCGTTTAATACAATGGAAAGTGTCAGTATTAAACCCCAATATGCAGTCGTATCATTATCATTAACTATTTTTATAAAATGCAGATTTTAAATCAATTATATGCGGCTGTAAATGTCCGCAATCGATTGTCAACATCTGTAGTTGTGAATATTGATTTGTGACAATTATATAAAAAGAGCTGTCTTCTTGAGTTAACCACTTTGAGTGGCAGAAACGAACAGCCCTTGGAATGGAGCATGAACCACACCCTACTCCATTGCACCCCGACGTACAGAAGGTAATTCTTCCAATATATGAAAATTTATCAAGGGATGAATTACTGGAGAGATGTTTAGGTAGCCACACACAAAATGCGAATGAAAGTTTTAATTCCACTACTTGGCGATTAGTTTCTAAACACTTGCACCCCGGACTAAAAGTCGTTCAATTGCCATCGTATTTAGCAGCGGGGTTATTCAATGAAGGAAATTCATCCCTCCTGATTCTCATGAACGAGGCAGGAATTGCAGCAGCCACGCAAAGCTTCAATTATGCCGAACAAATGGATAACCAGCGCGTGAGCCGGCAGAACCGGCGTAGTTCATTGGAATCTCGGAAGGAATTGGAAGGTCGGAAAATTCGGAAAGCACTGCGCAAAACTTAGCCTATGAGGAAGGAAAAGGGTTACTATATGGTGCTGGAGTCGTAGATTAATCGGTAAGCATTTTACATTATTGTTCACTTACTTGAATTTCTAGTTTCCGAGAATTTATTTCTCAAACGCGTTTGTCTCGAAATGACTTTCTTCACATTTGCAGGCAGTCTAACTCAAAAAAGTATAGAACCGATCATTATGAAAATTGATAGCATGATTCTTTATAAAATTGCGGATTATATGAACCAATTTGTGAGATGATATCATGATTTTAAGGGTATTTTTCTTTGAATAATTAGAAAAAAAAATTATGAAAATTGAAATAAATTGTTCCAACTCTTCCAAAATTTTTAATTTTCATTCTTTTCACCTGCATTGAAAATCATATTCTCAGAAAATAAGTTATTAATGTAAAATCAAATTTTTTTTGATTATAGATGAAAATCGGAATGGCTACACTGCACACAATTGGAGAACTATACTCACAGCCTTCGGCGGACATCACAGGGTAACTTTGTTCCTTTTTGGTTGAAATTATTAAAAAAAATCACAAAAACTGTTCTAAATATGAATGAAATGGTGTCAAAATTTTATTAAAATCTAATTAATTCTTCCCACCCCAAAAAATCCCAAAAATCGGCGTCAAACTCCATCCTAATGTGGTTTCCCCCCTTAGCACCACAACACAAACGGCTGCGTTTGGAGTTGTGCCATGACCGGGAATCATGGGCTGCTGATGAATAAAAAATGGTTCAAATGGCTCTGAGCACTATGGGACTTAACATTTGAGGTCATCAGTCCCCTAGAACTTAGAACTACTAAAACCTAACTAACCTAAGGACATCACACACATCCATGCCCGAGGCAGGATTCGAACCTGCGACCGTAGCGGTCTCGTGGTTCTAGACTGAAGCGCCTAGAATCGCTCGGCCACAACGGCCGGCTGGTGGTGAATAGTGTCGCACCTTGTTCAGCGATGAATCGTAGTTCCTCACTAACCTGAACAAGTATCTTTGGCGGGTATGGCTGCGACCTGACGAGAGGCCGCATTCTTCTAATGTTTTGGAGATGCACAGTAGTGCTATTCCTGGTGTTGTGGTGTGGAGAGCCGCCGGGCATGAGCTCAGATCACGGCTGTTAGGGACTGAGGTAATTTAGCCGTCAGAACGGTACATCATGGATATCCTACTCATGTGTTACCTCATATACGACTGCATCGTGGCGACATTTTTCAACAGGGCAATGATCGCCCAATCATGGGTCTCTGTGAACCATGTGCGTGATGTTGAGGTACTCCTGTGGCCAGCAGTATCACCAGATGTCTTTCTGTTAGAAAATATGTGGGATTAGGACGGACGCAACTCCATCCCATGCCAGCGTTCAACATATCATGGACTAGTTACAACAGTTGCGGGTCAGATTTCTTGAGGAGAGAATGCAACCGAATCAGTGCAGGGCAGATGGTATGCAACGTCATACTGGTAAGTGGGCCTTTGCTGCCAGGTTCTTCACAAAATCGATCGAGTTTGTAATCGCTGAAATAACATCACACTCTCTCAACCCGTGTAGGTTCGTTTCGTCTCCTCTCCCCCTTATGGCTGCTTCACTTTTAATGTCAGGTAGCGTATATCACATTCCGTGCTTTGTGAAGAAAACGTGAAAATAAACAAATACTTCGGAAAAAATGGTTAACTGTTCTGCGAAATGATTTGTTGAGAAGAAAGGATAAAACGGATTTGAGAAACGTTATGCAAATCTCATACGCTGCACATTATTTCGAAAACCATTCAAAGGTGCGTCAAATATTTCTATAGTCTACTTTATTTCTTACTTTTAGACAAATCAGTTCACAAAAGAATTGAACATTTTATTTCATTTTTAAAAAAATTGGTAATGTATCATCTATAAAGAAAATTGTCATCTGTGACGTCACAGTTAGCTTATATCTCTCTAATATTTAAATTAATATTTTGGTCGCTACATCGGCTGTAGGTGCTTGAATTAGTAGAAAGGTCAATTTCAATGAAATCTTCACTTACGAGAAAACTCCAGTGGCCCACCACGCCAAATAGTCGTCACTGTTATAACGCCGGAACGAAAATTGTAAGGCTCTGTGTCTTCTAAAGAAGAGGTTGAAGGCAGGAGTCCTCTTGTCCGTGCTGCTAACAGGTACGTGATACTGGTACTCCGCCAGGAAGCGTGCTGCTGGAACACATTTTAGTTAACTGGCTCTTTCTGTAGCAAATAAGAGCGATGTCTAAATTTTCTTTGGAGGACAGCATGTATCGTGCTTGTATGAAAATCGAGAACCGTGGCTAGCGACACGCTCTGCAGTTGCAGGATGGTTTAGCATGCTGGTCGGTCAGACAGAATAGACGAACGAGATAGGATAGACGAAAGCCGTCTCCGATGTAAGCTAGGTCGTTCGACTCGATTATGTCAGTAAGTCCGAGTATGTGTTATAGACGTGTCCTCATTCTCATTCAGGCGTACTCGTACTGATTAGCGGCTTTCGCTTTATTTTAACGTTTGACGATTAGGAACAACAACAAAAAATCAGCTAAGTCTTAGGACAATTAAGAGTACCGGTACGACCTTTAGACTCTACTCGAGTTGCATATACACGGAGAATAAAAATTACAGGGATGACAGGGACTTATGCAATGTCCATATATGGTATTATAAAGGTGACAGGCGATGGATGGAATGAATGATATGTGAAGTGCCTTTTGTTTGTGGATGGAAACAGTCATAACGACTGCAGTTATATGAGAGAAGGATGAGCGGACTGAATGTTTTGTGTCGTTCTCTCAACTTGTGTGGATTGTTAACTTAAGAGGAGCATGCTCACGAATCCCTCTTCGCACCCCAGTCATCTACAGACTTTTGGTCTAAGCAGAAGTTATTACCACGGAATACTGCGTTAGCCGATACAAATTTCGATCCTGATGAAAACGATTTCATTCACTATTTATTTTAAGCCACATGTTCCTTTAATGCATAAGAGATGTAGTGTACTACATCGTATTATCGGATGCTTGTTAACGACGTCAGTTCACGGTTACTTTAAGATAGAAAAATCTACAGCGTCCAGTCACATTAATGTGGCGACTGCCTGTGTTCGAAGTCAGCGTGCAATAGCCATTCACAGACTGCAGGTGGAAGCACATGCAGTGAAGGATGCGGAAAAATTTGCAGTCGTTGTTGTAATGTGGAAACGAAGCGATTTATCCGACGTCTGAATGGGCATCATCATTGGCATTCGAGCCAAGAGTGGGAGTATTTTCGAAACGGTTAAGTCTGTAAACTGTTCGCGTTCCGCACGTGGTTAAAGTACACCGTACATGGCAAAATGCCGCTCTCCGAAGCCGGTGCCGAGCCAACAGCGGTGCACCACGGGTCGTAGGTAACAGTTACGATATTTCAATGCCTGTATTGTTAAGCAGAACGATGCAGTGTTCCTTCGGACACGCATGCGTGCAACTACAGCCGTTACGAAGTACATATAAAGGAATGACAACAAAGCTATATAAAGGAATGACAGCAAAGAAAATATGTACTGGACCGGGACTCGAATATGGATTTGCCACCTTACATGAGACGTCGCCTTAACTGCTTCTTTTTTACGCGGGAGAATTCTCTATCTTTCCTTTTTGTAATTTAATTTGCTGGGTTTCATACTATTTGCAGTGAGCAATTTACTGCACCGAATACATTACTGTATGTCAATATTTTTTTCAATAATAGCATAAAAGCTTAGATGACTGTTTTTTTTTTAAATACTGAATAAATAAGTAAAAAGTCTCTTAGGGATGACAGGGGATAGAACCCGTTATCTTAGGTTGCTAGTGGTAGATTTGCAACTACCCAAACATTTTTGTTTGGTTGAAGAAGCAACAGAAAGAAACACGTCTAGAACTCGCCACATGCGGCGTCGATATTCTACGAGCGCCGCAGCCTAACTAGTCTATTTATTTGTTTTTTATTTATTTATTTTTTGATTGAGGAGCACAATCAGTGGCAGGCTGGACGAGGCAAGGTGGGCAGGGCTCCAATTCTTGGCCTGGCTGTTACTTCTCCCCCTCCAACCACGGAAGTGCGCTATAACAATTTTTTTTAATCAACAAATACAAGGGAGTCATAAGCGAAAAAAATATGACGATAGTGTGAACGAAAAAGCCATCTTGCCCTCTGGTATCACCTTATCGGAGTGGGCGGCCAGTAAGAGCCGGTCGTCATTTCAATAGGCATCATCAGATGTCAGCCGTCGGTGTGTCCGGAGCGCTGCACAAAGTCAGAGACTATTTCTGTTACCGTATGGGACGACCCCAAATAGTTAGCAAAAAGGTTCCGATATTGCATTCTGTTCGTTAAGACCATGAACTCGTTCATCACGTATTACCACAAATCGAGGACTTCCTTTTCGCCGTCGCGGTATATGTAGTGTATCGTGATTCCTTTTGCCCAGCTGGCCGCTTTTATCCGGGTTATCGGGAAGAAGACGGCGTCGGGATGAAACAGGACCAGGGGCACAATCGAAGCAAAAAGGCGGCGTAGCAGGAAAGCCAATGTCTGGCGGATGAGTTTCCAGCACTCGTATGCAGGTCCACAGTTCAGTCTGTGTTCGTTCGTATCTACCACTGCGCAACGGGGTCACATGGGACAGTCAGTTATGTGAATGGCATCTAGCCTGCGTCGGGTCGTAAATTTCTCGTTAGTGACCACATATGACGTCGTTCGCACTAAAGTGGAGAGGAAGGACGCGTGAATGGCTCGCCAAACCCGCGTCCAGTCGACTGTGGGGTGTCTTCGTAGAATGCCGTTAGCCGGATTCCAGCGTTTCTGTCTGATTCCGTGTCTCCATACAACTCCCAACTCCACGAAAAATGTCCTAACATGCGATAGCGAGGGCGATAAAAGTCCAACAGGTACCGGTGAGCACAGTGTGTGTGGGGCCACGTCTGCTATCGCGATGACAGGAAGATTGTCTGTTGGTGAAAGCCAGAGTCGCCATTGAACGAGGTACAGCGCCAGTGCTCTGTGCTTGACGTGGGTGAGTCAAACACCTCCTTTGCGGAAGGGTAAAGTAAGGGTAACAAAACGAATGCTAAAAAGTGCACCAGCGTTCACCACGCGTCCGATAACTGCCTGTATCCTGGAAGCTATCGTGTCTGTCAACGGTAATACGCGGGCGTAAAGGTTAAGTTGAGAAACTATGTACACACTGACGTACTGAGCTCGTTGCAGAATGCCCAACCATCTAAATTTGGTTAGGCGAGCCAGTGTGAGGAGTCGTTGTAAGACCTTACAATACGTAGGAGACTAGGGTCTCACACATACAATACCTCTTATATCATAGTCACCTAAGAAATAACAATTTTAATACGACAAATAGTGTCAAAATATTTTTGTAGCGACTATATGAATTAAGCTGTTTTGTTTTTAGTAAGTAAAAAAATAAAACTAAATACATTTGTACATGCAGATCTAAATGTACTTTGCGAGCTGCTGCTACTTTCACTGATTTATTAATTATATTGGTGAAAATTCACATTGTTATACACAGAATGGTTGTTCCGGCATATAATTTAAAATATAAAAAATGAGATGACAAAAGTTGTGGGGTACTTTGAAATATCGGGTCGGACCTCCTTTTACGTCGGCCGCGGTGACCGAGCGGTTCTAGGCGCTTCAGTCCGGAACCGCGCGGCTGCTACGGTCGCAGGTTCGAATCCTGCCTCGGGCATGGATGTGTGTGATGTCCTTAGGTTAGTTAGGTTTAAGTAGTTCTAAGTTCTAGCGGACTGGTGACCTCAGATGTTAAGTCCCATAGTGCTCAGAGCCATTTGAACCACCTTTCGCCCGGTGCCGTGCAACAACTCGACGTGGCACGGACCCAATAAGCCGTTGGAAGTCCGCTGCAGAAATGTGCGCTATACTATCTCTATAGCCGTCTATAATTGCGAGAGTGTTGCCGGTGCACGATTTTGTGCAGAAAATGTCCTCTAGATTATGTCCCACAAATGTTTGATGCGATTTATGTCAGGCGATCTGGGTGGCCATGTCATTCGCTAGAACTGTCGAGAATATTCTTCAAACCAATCGCGAACAACTGTGGCTCGATGATACGGCACATTGTGACCCATAAAAATTCCATCATTGTTAGGGGAACATGAAGTCCATGAATGGCTGCAAATGGTATGCAAGTACCCTAACATAATGATTTCCAGTCAATGGTCGGTTCAGTTGGACCAGAGGATCCATCCATTCCATGTGAACGCAGCTCACACTGTTGTCGAGCCACCACCAGCTTAAACAGTGCCTTGTTAACAACTTGGGTCCATGTTTTCGTGGGGTCTGCGCCGCACAGGAACCGCACAATCAGCTCTTACTAGTTCAGACGTGGACTCATCAGATGTGGCCTCGGTTTTCCAGTCGTCTAGCACCCAACCGATATGATCACGGTCCCAGGAGAGGCGATGAAGGCGACGTCGTGCTGTGAAGCACTCGCGTCGCTCGTTTCCTGCCATAGCCCATTAACGTCGAATTTCGCCTCACTGTCCTACCGGATACGTTCGTCGTAGTCCCAAACTGATTTCTGCAGTTATTTGACGCAGATTAGCTTGTCTGTTAGCACTGACAACTCTACAAAAATGCCACTGCCCTCGGTTGTTAAAGTAAACGCCGTCGGCCTCTGCGTTGTCCGCGGTGAGAGGTAATGCCCGAAATGTGGTATTCTCTGCACACCCTTGACTCTGTGGACCTCAGAATATTGAAGGAAATCCCGTCGCCCTTCATCTTTTTGCGCGACGGTCTAATTTGGAGCATTGAAATGCCTGACGTCAATGTAGCAAAACAATGTCATAAGGAAAGGAGGTGCCGTCATTGTGTTGACCACTGTGAAATAAGAGGACGCCAGTGGATAAATGCTCCTAGCGGAGCACAAAAAGCGCGAAAAAACTGCTGTTTTAGGAGACTGACTGAAATGTGGGGTACCAGCTGCCTATTTCTGCCATCCTCAGTATCTTTAAAAATTTTGCCATGCGAAAATACGCACATCCTGAAAAAATACAAATAGTTATATACTGTAAAATAAAATTAATATCCATTCAGGAAAAGATCCATAGAAGATTCTGTTAACACTATCGTAGACGCTGTAAGCAAAGAACCTGAAGTATTTTAAGTTGCGGCATCTGACATTATGAGACCATTTGATATTTGCGACACCGACCACTTTTTATTTTGTTTTGAGAATAGTGTCTTTGTTATATTCTTAAAAAGTACTGCAAAAATAAGAGACTGAGTTGATGAGAGTAGTGAATATCGAATGGCTGTCAGCAGTGCTACATATGTGACTCGATACAAAGGTGCATAGGACTGGAGAGCTAATCGGGACACAAAGCGCTGACTAGTCTGCCTCCCTAGCTGCGCGGTCGGCGCGGCAGAACGCTAAATGAACAGCCCGGGCTCCAGTTCCCGCCGAGCAGGAGATTTTCTTCTCTGGGGCTCGGGTGTTGTGTCGTCCTTACGTTCCAAAGTTGTAGCGGTTGCGGGGACACGTCTCGAAAACCAACTGAAGAAAAGGCTGACATAAAAGGTGTCACACATGTGAAGATGATTAATTAATGTATTTTAATAGGTCATTCAGAGGGAAAGTCAGAAGTAAACTGTATTCTATCCCTAGTCGTACGAAGTCAGGGGTGGGCAAATGCGCTATGGTGGGCGCGGGCGCCCGTGAGTGCCCACACCGCTTGCCCGCAGATACAATCACTCAATAGTTCCCCGTCCATCTCTCTCCTGACATCACTCGGTCGTTACCGATGCGCTCGTCGCAAAATCGGGCCAGTTTACAACGTGTCATTATGGTCGCCGATGTCGAAGTTTCTTTGACGTTCGTGGTAGGACAAAATTCGTAAGAGGAAAATGGTTAAGGAGTAGTTAACATCATCAAAACGAAAATCGGTCGATTCCCTGCGACTCAACACGCAAGTGTTACTTACTGTAACGTAAACCGACCCTCAGTGTCTCTTATGTAAAGTTATTTTATCGGCGTGGAAGAAGAACACTAAGAATCGACATTTTCAACCTCTTCATGAGAGATGCGTTATCACTTTGGATACTGAGGAAATGAAGGGCAGATTTCGAAAATGGTTCAAATGGCTCTGAGCACTATGGGACTTAACATCTGTGGTCATCAGTCCCCTAGAACTTAGAACTACTTAAACCTAACTAACCTAAGGACATCACACACATCCATGCCCGAGGCAGGATTCGAACCTGCGACCGTAGCGGTCGCGTGGTTCCAGACTGAAGCACCTAGAACCGCATGGCCACACCGGCCGGCAGGGCAGATTTCCCGAGCTAAAATAGGAAAGAGAGAAAGAAGAAAGTTGGTATAGATACGTCATCTTTTGAAATTGTTATTATTCTTTATGAAGCATTGTATGGTTTTACCCTCGATTGTACCTCTTCCTTGTAACTTATTTACATGAAGGGAACAATGTTATCCGCAATGGTGTTGCACTGGGAGTGAGTGCTACATAGCTCTTAATGTAGCCAAAACAGGGCGTCCCTTCAGGGATGGAGAACTTGTTAACCAGCTTTGTTGGTGCTCTTCCGGTTTTCGAAACAGTTTCTCTTTCACGTAGAACCGTTTTCAGATGCATCGGAAAAGTGCCAAACGACGTGGAAACGCAACTGAAAGATAAGATGAAAAATCTGATGCAACGGATGTTGCACAGCTTACTGTAACCTGAGAGGTGTTGACACAGATGTCAGCTTCATGGAGGAACTCCTTGACGTAGTACCAATGCACAACTACGGCCGACGACATATTTTCTTACTTAGGAAACATTACTGTCAAATATCAGCCCCGATAGCTAAATGCTCAGAGTGACGGATTGCCGTCCTAAATGTCCCGGGTTCGATTTCCGGCTGGGTCGGGGATTTACTCCGCTCAGGGACTGGGTGTTATGTTGTTTTCATTATCATTTCGTCCCCATCCGGCGCACAGGTCGCCCAATGTGGCGTCGAATGTAATAAGACCTGCACCAAGGCGGCCTACCAGCCATTGACAAATATGTCCTTTATTGGGAAAAAGTTACGTCGATTGCAGCAGATGGAGCTCCTGCAATGATTGATCAAAATGTTTTGTCGGTGCTTTGATAATGAACAAGGTGAAAGAAGTTGGTGTCCAGCAGGAAGTACTGTATCAGCAATACACTGCGTCCTACATCGCGTTAATCGCCGGCCGCTGTGGCCGAGCGGTTCTAGGCTCTTCAGTCTGGAACCGCGCTGCTGCTACGGTCGCAGGTTCGAATCCTGCCACGCGCATGGATGTGTGTGATGTCCTTAGGTTTGTTCCATAGCGCTTAGAGCCATTTGAACCATTTTTTTCGCGTTAATCTACTTGCAACATGTGCCAAAATAAGTGGCATCATGGACATTGTTGTAAAAACAGTTAATAAACTGAGATCACACTGTTTGGGACGTGGGTAATTTAAATCTTTACTGGCGGAGCTAGCATGTGATTAAGTCGATGTGCCGTATTTTTATGAGGTACACTATTTATATCTAGGTGTCTTAGAGCGTTTTTTCAACCTGCGTAAAGACGAAACATTATTCATGGACATGAAAGCAGCGCCAGTAAAAGAGTTTGATGACCTCCAGTGGATATTAGATTTTTCATTTCTGACCGATCTAAAGTGTAAGAACTGCTTGAGTACAACTTTGCAGGGTACACCTAAACTAATTTTTGACGTTTTTGACACCAGCTTTGGGTTTTAAAAGAAAATTGATGTTTTGGATAAACTTGATTTTAGTGTTTTTGCAATTTTCAGGGTGGTCGTGTGCACAGGGAGCAATTTCGTACTACAGAAAATTTTGTAATGTTTTACAAGAACTTCCCTCAAGTTTTCGCAGTTGTTTCGTATAGCTGCTAGAGTCTGTAGTGTTCGGGACCACATACTTATGTGAGAGAGATTTTTCAACAATGAAGTTAACAAATCGAATCCTAGGTGTAGTCTTATTCACGTTCATCTGACTGAGTGACCAGTAGTCTCACTCCGAACACCGATATTCCAGCGAAAAACATTTAAAACAGACGTGTCTTTCTTTTTCATATCTAGTAGGCCAGCTCCGAACTTCACATTTCTCAGTTAATAGATGTTGAACAAAAGAAGCAAATGTTCCTTGCTTATTACTTCGCGCTTGTGTTGCAATTGCTGTCAATTTATGCAAGATATTACTTTGCGGCGCAGGAGTGCTCATTGCGACATTACGCAGTGAAAAGATTATTCTTTATTTCTTTCGTTGTCAGGGTTTTGTGCGTTTGTCGAACTGCAGACGGTCAATCGCTTTCCTGTCGTCTGTTGGTGTCTTCTGAAGTGTGTACCTGCGGTTAGTTATCCCAACGACTCGGGAACAATACCTCCACGGTCGGAAGGAAGCGCAACATGGAGCCCGCGCTGGTCTCACAGGGGAAAAACTATACACGTGTTAAGTTGTGTCGTTAGTATTCATTAAATTGTCGTGCTGTAATAATTACGACTGTACAAGGAACACTAACGTGACTAAAAACTCGAGCGTCAGCGGCTGTCTATGGTGTATCAAGCGATTTGCGCGCGAACAGTTCGCTTCCATTCCTGTACTAACAAGGGGATCATACGAACTTCTCCCCACCGATTTGTTGCCTATTGACAGAGTGTATAGAGCACGACTAGGACTTAAACATATGATAACGGGAAAACACAACTTCAAATGTTTTCGAGAAACTCGTATTTGAAAATTTTAGTCGTCGTACTTTGTAATAGCAGTAGTATTCAAGGATTCCGCAGCCGACCGACTGTTCGCTTTGTTTCAGTAACGCGAGGGCTGTGGATCGAATCTCGCTGTCAGTACTCCCCACTTTTTCATTCCCACGAAATTTCAATAAACAAATTCATTGTTGCCATAATCTTTGTTTCGAAAGTAGAGTGTTCTTTTTTGTTTTCTGTTTTTTTTTGGTTTGTTTTAAGGTGATTGGTAATAGAAAGAGGAGGCACAAGAACTTTCAATCAGATCAGTACAATAGTTTTATTTATATTATTGTATCTATATTTTTGGCACGTACGTGGTGTATAAAAAATAATTATCCGATTTTTAAAAAATCATAACTGTTATGTTATTTTAGATATGTGGATGAACAACGTACTGATGAAAAGGGCAAACTCTCGAGTTTTACACGGTTCCCACTAGGTAGCAGCAGTATGCGTCCACTTCAGTTCCAGCAAAAATCGCGTCGCGACAACACAAAGCGTTTTCTTTTCTACGTTTTGGGCAGTGCGGGTCAGTAATAACTGTTCAGCGTGACTCTCGTAGTAGATATGGTGTGGATCCTCCTACAGCACAGAGCATTAGACGATGGCATGAGCGCCGGCCGCGGTGGCCGAGCGGTTCTAGGCGCTACAGTCTGGAACCGCGCGACCGCTACAGTCACAGGTTCGAATCCTGCCTCGGGAATGGATGTGTGTGATATCTTTAGGTTAGTTAGGTTTAAGTAGTTCTAAGTTCTGATGACCTCAGAAGTTAAGTCCCATAGTGCTCAGAGCCATTTGAACCATTTGATGGCATGAGCAATTCCGAGAAACAGGTCGTTTGTGTAAAAGCAAATCGCCGGGCCGTCCTCGAGTGTCTGTCACAGCCGTCGAACACGCATCCGCCATACTTTTACAAGGAGTCCGCAGATATCCGTTCGCCTTGCAGCTCGACAGCTCAACATGCTCCCGACGACCGTCTGAGGTGTCTTTACACATGAAAATCACACAAAACTCAGCTCCTGTAAGCTCTTCGTGAAGGTGAGTTCTGTAATTTGTGTGGAGTTCTGTAATTTCGTCCTTGGCAAGATGGAGGATGACAGTTTTCTTTCATGCTTAGTGTTTAGTGACGAGGCAACACTCCATTTAAATGGAAAGGTGAACCGTCATAACGTGAGAATATGGGGTACGGGACAACCACATGAAGCTGTAGAACATGAGAGGGACTCCCCAAAATTTAGTGTTTTGTGCAGTTTCATGGGAAAAGATGTATGGTCCATTTTTCTTCGCCTAGAACACTGTAACAGGAGGTGCACATCTCATCTCGATATGCGTGAAAATTTTCTTTCCCCGCAGTTGGAGACTGATTCGAACGACTTCATTTACCGACAGGATGGAGCACCGCCACACTGGCAACTGGAAGTACGAGGAAATTTAAATTGAAGGATTAGTGAACGATGGAGCGGTCGCACTGAACCAAATGATTCAGCCTTACATTACTGGTCTCCAAGGTCTCCGGACCTGACTGTCAGTGATTATTTCTTGTGGGTGTTTATAAAAGACTCTGTTTATGTGCCTCCTTTACCAACAACAAGGAATGAACTGAGACATCGCATAGCAGCAGCTTTGGATGCTGTAACTCAAGACATGCTCGCTGCAGTGTAGTATAAATTATACGTTGTCGTGTTGGAAGTCAGATCTGGAAGCTGGAGATATCTGTAGAGATTGAATAAGAGCCCCTAACAGTTGTTTCCACGGATCCGTCGTCTTCTAAAGTTGTGTCCCCAGCGCTGAAGAGAGCTCATCGGTCGTGGTATCTTTTTCGGTGGAGGATGCTATGCTGTCATCTCGAACTTGAATCTGCGTTTGTGCCTTTTTTTGTGGGATGCCTCTTGCCCACGTTAGTCTCTGTATCTACAAAGGGCAAGATCTGTAGTACTGACAATGATGGTAAGCGACACCCCTCATTACTATATCCTGTTTGTTTATATTTTAAAATATCACTTTTTACAATGTCTTCTACAGCACTCGACATAGCTTTCTTAATAGGTTACTTTTCTGACAACTTCCGATATAGTGTACGTCCGAAACAGCTATACACGACCGGCTCTGAAGAACACCCGAGACGGAGTGACTAGCGCAGCCGAAATATTTCGTATCCCAGGCGCGCCAAAGCGACCCGAAGGTGTCCGAAGCACTTCAATTGTAATATCATTACTCTTATGTTTCTCAAAACCAGTGAAATTTAATAAACAGAAACATCAAGGCGAGCTTCTAGCAAGCTAAAATACTGGCGGCCAAACCAGGTATATCACATTAGGAACAATCTGAATACCGCATAGACATATGCCGTGCATCTCAAGGGATATACTGAACACCTATGAAAAGGTATTAAAAAAAACTTTTTGAGTTTTCCGTTCATCAGAAAACAAAATATTCATTGTATATGATTATTTGTTTCAGAAATGTAGACATGCCAGATCGGATGATTCTTTTTGATATACCCCATATATGTGTAACCTCCGGAGCAATGCATGAATCAAGATAACACTGATCGTAGAAATATGGAAAACAGCAGTTAGTGCGACTTAACAGTACGTGTAATGAACATTGAATTTTGGCATGTGCAAGGTTCTTTCAATGTGTCTATTGCAAAACAATCTTGATTTTCATAACGTTCATGGTTATCTCAGAGTCTCGTAGTGTACCATCGTATCTGTTGTTAGAATTACGTATGAGTGAAAAAAAGTGAGTACTGGCAGTGAGGTTCGATCCACAGACTTCGCGTTTATAAAGTTAATCATTTACCCGCTCGGTGGCGGAGTACTTGAATACCAGCGACATTACAAAGTACAGACACCAAAAAAAGTTTTGCATCACCTCGGTTCCGAGAGTTCCGGAATCTGTACAGAAAATTGGAATAGAGATCAACATAAACATCATTTCCGCCCTGTTTATTGCTCATGAAAACCAAACTTTGCATGTTGCACCACCATACAGCGAGACTTTCAGAGGTGGTGGTCCAGATGGCTGTACACACCGTACTCTAATACCCAGTAGCACATGCACTATCATTGATGCATGCCTATATTCGTCGTGGCATACTATCCACAAGTTCATCAAGGCACTGTTGGTCCAGATTGTACCACTCCTGAACGGCGATTCGGGTTAGATCCCTCAGAGTGGTTGGTGGGTCTCGTCGTCCATAAACAGCCCTTTTAAATCCATCCCCGGCGTGGTGGATAGGGTTCATGTCTGGAGAACATGGTGGTCACTAATCTAGCGATGTCGTTATCCTGAAGGAAGTCATTCACAAGATGTGCACGTTGGGGGCGCGAATTGTCGTCCATGAAGACGAATGCCTCGCCAGTATGCTGCCTATATGGTTCCACTATCGGTCGCAGGGTGGCATTCAAGTATCTTACACCCGTTATGGCGCCTTCCATAACCACCAACGGCGAACGTCAGCCCTGCATAATGCCACCCCAAAATAGCAGGGAATCTCTACCTTTCTGCACTCGCTGCACAGCGTGTCTAAGGCGTTCAGCCTGACCGGGTTGCCGCCAAACACGTCTCCGACGATTGCCTGGTTGAAGGCATATGCGACACTCATGGGTGAAGAGAACGTGATGCCAATCTTGAGCGGTCCATTCGGCGTGTTGTTGGGCCCATCTGTGCCGCGCTGCATGGTGTTGTGGTTGAAAAGATGGACCTCGCCATGGACGTCGGGAATGAAGTTGCGCATCGTGCAGTCGTAACACGACGTCCTGTGGCTGCACGAAAACCATTATTCAACATGGTGGCGTTGCTGTCAGGGTTACTCCGAGCCATACTCCGCAGGTAGCAGTCATCCGCTGCAGTAGTAGCCCTTTGACGGCCTGAGCGAGGCATGTAATCGACAGTTCTTGTCTCTCTGTATCTCCATCATGTCCGAAAAACATCGCTTTGGTTCACTCCGAGACACCTGGACACTGCTCTTTTTGAGTGCCCTTCCTGGCACAAAGTAACAATGTGGACGCGATCGAACCTCGGAATTGACGAAAAATGGTTCAAATGGTTCTAAGCACTATGGGACTTAACATCTGAGGTCATCAGTTCCCTACACTTAGAAACTACTAAAACCTAACTAACCTAAGGACATCACACACATACATGCCCGAGGCAGAATTCGAACCTTCGACCGTAGGAGCAGCGCGGTTCCGGACTGAAACGCCTAGAACCGCTCGGTTACAGCGCCTGGCCCATATTGACCTTCAGGCAACACGAGCTGTATACCTCCTTCCTGGTGGAATGACTGGAACTGATCGTTTGTCGGACCCCCTTCGTCTAGTAGGCGCTGCACATGCGTGGTTGCTTACATCTTTGGCGGGGCTTAGTGACATCTCTGAACAGTCAAAGTGACTGTGTCTGTGATACAATATCCACAGTCAGCATCTGTCCTCAAGAGTTCTGGAGCAGGGGTGATGGAAAACTTTTTTGATGCGTGTATACGAGCTCACCTAAAGTATTAAAACTCGATTTCCTCGAAAATAGTTTAGAGTTTCGTCTTCCTGTTTACTTACGTTCATATCCTGGCCATGTTCTACACACCTTGTCAATATGAAGCAAATCGGTGAGGAGAAGTTCTTAGGGTCCCCTTGTAAGTGCTGCTGGAACGTTAACGTATTATTCAGTAGTAATCTTGAAAGACCAAGTACAACAATAGCAATTCGTGTCAGTTTCTTAATTGGTAAGAAACACAATACCCGCTGTTTCGTGTTAAGACAAGCTTTCTTCAAGAAATAAATTTGTTGCTCACCACGTAAGATTAACTTGAGGCATTGGCGACTGGAAAGGGAAAGGTAGTAAACTCTGAATCGCTTGCATCATGCATAACAGAAAGTAAAAAACTTGTAATACCGCTAATAAATCGTTCCTGTTAGTAAGTACAAAGAACAATCAGAAATGCCACATCGTAATATAATGGCAGTCAAGTGAAAATGAGACAGATGAAGAAAAGTAAGTAAACTGTTTATTAATTCAAAAGTAATCGCCATAACTGTTAACACATTTAGCCCACTGTGAGACAAGATGGTTAATGGTGTCGAGGAAAAATGTTTGCAGTTGTCTACGGCACCAGGGGATCACCTCTTCGTCCGAAGCAAATCGACGGCCACGAATGTGTTCCCCCAGGGTACCAAAAATATGGAAAGCGCATGGGGGGAGATCGAGACTGTATGAAGGATGTATGAGGGTTTCCCAGAGAAACTTCTGCACGTTAGTTGAAACAAAACGCCGAAATGTTGCCAAGGTGGCTTCGACTGTGATGCAGAAGTTTCGCTGGGAAGCCCTTACACATCCTACACACAGTCCCGATCTCTCATCATGCGCTTTCCATGTTTTTAAAGCCCTGAAGAAAGACATTCCTTGCCGTCGATTTGCATCGGACGAAGAAATACACGATTGGGTACAATGATGGTTCGCCGGCCGAGGTGGCCGAGCGGTTCTAGGCGCTACAGTGTGCAACTGCGCGACCGCTACGGTCGCAGGTTCGAATCCTGCCTCGGGCATGGATGTGTGTAATGTCCTTAGGTTAATTAGGTTTAAGTAGTTCTAAGTTCTAGGGGATTGATGACCTCAGAAGTTAAGTCCCATAGTGCTCAGACCCATTTGAACCATTTTACAATCATGGTTCCATAGACAATAGCCCGTATATTGAACTAGCTTCATTTCGTTACTCAGTGCATGAATGTGAAACGTTTATTTAATTGCTCTGTATAAAGTTGGCTCTGCCTGTAAGAGGTTGTAGAACAGAATGGTAAAAAATGTTGAAGAAGGAATGGGGCCCCACAGGCGTAAACTGACAGTAAAAATGTGCTAACTTGCAGCTAGAGACGCGCCGCTGCGAGCCTGTTGTACTCACTTCTCGTGCCGTGGCTAGCAATTAACGAGAGGGAATGCAGTAGAGAGACTCGCGGCCCACTGACTCACTTTCGCGTGCATAACGGAGGACGGTTTCCAAGGCCACGGTTAGGCGGCAGCTGCAGCGCTATGCCGTCATCCGGCGGGCTTGCGGGCAGTTCCTGCATCAGACAACACGGCGCCTGGACGAAATCTCCTGTTACGTTGCGTGCCTATTGTTTGAGCGTGTAGTTTTTACACCGAGGTGAACGACGTATCGTCCTTAGACATAAAAATAAGTGAAAGCTATCCTTAATCCGAGAGTTGGTTTCAACGCCAATGCCCTGCACAGGGATTAGTTCATTTAACAGGCAGTGTGCTCTTTCCCTTTTGTGACCTGTAAGAATTAACACAGTCATTTATCCAGGATCCACATTGTAACGTGCAATCTGAATAGCAACAAAACGTTGTATTTGTCGGACACAGAAGACTTTACCAAATGAGTGACTGAAATACGCCTTTCAACTTCAATGCAATACACCTTGTAATGTACAGAGATCAAACTATCAAACCATATAAAATACCAAGTAGCAGGACATCACCAGAGGAATTACATCATGAAGTGTCACTGTTCTGAGATTTTCAGACGAAAACGTAATGAGTTTTGAACTTACAGTCACTTTGAAACGATAAGACAAATGCATCTTGAAATGCGCACGTTATGGAACAGTTCTTTTCGCTGTTAATAACAGTTTATTAGACTTACATAATAATAAATTTAACTGTTAATAAAATTTGTGCGAATAAAATAAATCCACTAAGCAATACACAGAAAGCAATCACTTAGGAAAATGGAACAGATCTCCTGAAAATTAACAGAACTTGGGGAACACTAGAATAAAATTTATATGAAATTCCACAAAATTATGTGAATAACCTACAAACCGAGTTGACTGCTTAATTAAACCAAAACAAGAAATACAGAAAACCTCCTCGAAAATATCATGAAGGCGTCGAGACCTTCAAGACGGACAAATAATGTTTAATCTCAAATACAAAGTCAACATACTAACTAGAAAGAAAATATAAAACTAAAAGATAAAGAAAAGTAATGTACCAGAATTTTTATGTGAAAAATCTTAAAGTTTTTAAATAACAGAAACATATTAACATTCTACATCTTGATTCTTTGTGTCTTTATATTTGCAGCCTTATGTCCCTAGAGAGCCCCGAATTGTAGAGAGTAAAATGGCGGTGTGTAACGTTGCTATGTTGGTGCGTGAGAAATAGTTTGCTGTACTCGAGTTTCGAAATCGTATAATTCATTCACACATGGAGCACCTTCTCCTTCACCGTGACAACACCAGACCACACACGAGCGCTGCAACATCTCCAAAAATCCGACACCTTGGGTTCACTTTCATCAATCATCCTCCGTACAGTCCCTTTTTGACCCCATCCGATTTTCATTCGTTTCCACGACTTGTAGCGCATGTTCACGAACTTCACTTTCATAGTGATGAAGCGATGCAAGCAGAGGTGAGGGTGTGGCTCCGTCAACAGAGCCAAACATCCTGCAGTGACGATATAAACAAACTGGTTTCTCGTTGGGATAAATGTGTTCGTCACCATAGTGATTATGTTGAGAAATAAATATGTAGATATGAAGAATAAAGGTGTAGAATGCTAATAACGTTGGTTTTACTTAATAAGATTTGGGAGTTTTCACATAAAAAAATCGGAGGAATTGCTTTTCAGTACGTCCTCGACACAATGAAAAGAAAAAAGATCCTAGGAAAACAAAATTACAGAAGAAATTCTTCGCTTAACGCATTCATTTGTGATTTCCAGGTCGGCTGCGCAACAACCTTCAACGCTAGCTACCAAAAATCAAGAGCCATTCACGTGCGTTACGAGGAATTCAACACTTTCAGACTTGATATTATGATAGGGGGAATTGCGTCACTGGGTTATAGTTGGGAGAAAAATATATGACCTAGCTGTGCTTATTTAGATTAGCAAAATCCAGTAAACCCCCGATATTTTAAAGAATCAAATGTTATGTGTAACACAGCTTCAAACCTCTCATTACATTACAAATGACTTAATGTATTAAGTGTTGCACTTCAAGTATTTAAGCGAGAAAAAGTATAGAAGGCTTTGAAATTTTCTTCAAGTTTGTTGGAAGTTGCTAAGTGCTCTCATTCTTAAATGCTAGATGGATGAAGTCCTGGTATTGATGCATAACCAGCTAAGTAAAAATCCTAAGTAAAAATCCACAGTTTCTAACTGTAATACTTGTCTTATTGTGTTAAACTTTTAACATAAGGTTATACCTCCTCATGAGTAGATTATGATAGTATTTACAGTCGGTCAATAACTGCGCGAAATGTCGAAAATCAAATTTTTGTTGTCCCTGGGAGCTTTTAGATAGGCAACCTGCAAGAGATGTTGAATTCCGGTATAGCGATTTAGTAATATAGATGCTATTGCATACGCTTACTATTATCTTAAATGTACCAAAGTTGACGTTTCATTTGTAACACCACGTTACAAGTGGCAGGACCGTGTTGCTGCAATGAGCTTATAAAATGGCGGGGAAAACTGCAGTTCGGGATAGACAGAAGAGCTGGAGCAGTATACAGGGTCACCGAATTAAACAATGCGCGCTTCGCAGTATTAATGCATGACGTTTGCACACAGAGTAAACAGCGGATGTTTGTTCAAACTCTATGTACTCTTATTTGTCCATCAATTCATATTAATCGCAGGACACTGGCGATCGCATCAAAGCCGTGTCGTAAAGAGCATATATTTGAATTGGAAAAAAATCTGTGGTATGATTTCAGCCAGAACTGCCAGCTAGAAAGACTGGCTCTTGTTCATGAACAGCGAGTGGCCTACTGACTCATTATATAGCTGGTTTCATGATGACGTCAAGAAAATATTACTAAAGGAGGAATATTTTGCATGGGCATCGGAAGTGGTACGTACTTAACGTGTGAATCTGTCAACAAGTGTTACTACAAGTTTTTTTTTTTCATTTACACTACTAGCTATTAAAATTGCTACACCACGAAGATGACTTGCTACAGACGCGAAATTTAACCGACAGGAAGGCGATGCTGTGATATGCAAATGATTAGCTTCCAGAGCATTCATACAAGGTGGCGACACCTACAACGTGCTGAGATGAGGAAAGTTTCCAACCTATTTCTCATAAACAAACAGCAGTTGACCGGCGTTGCCTGGTGAAAAGTTGTTGTGATGTCTCGTGTAAGGAGGAGAAATGGGTACCATCACGTTTTCGACTTTTCATAAAGGTCGAATTGTAGCATATCGCAATTGCGGTTTATCGTATCACGACATTGCTGCTCGCGTTGAGATCCAATGACTTTTACAAGAATAAGGAATCGGTGGGTTCACGAGGGTAATACGGAACACCGTGCTGGATCCCAACGGCCTCGTATCACTAGCAGTCGAGATGACAGGCATCTTATCCGCATGGCTGTAACGGATCGTGCAGCCACGTCTCGATCTCTGAGTCAACAGATGGGGACGTTTGCAAGACAACAACAATCTGCACGAACAGTTCGACGACGTTTGCAGCACCATGGACTATCAGCTCGGAGACCATGGCTGGGGTTACCCTTGACGCTGCATCACAGACAGGAGCGCCTGCGATATTGCACTCAACGACGAACGTGGGTTCACGAATGGCAAAACGTCATTTTTTCGGATGAATCCAGGTTCTGTTTACAGCATCATGATGGTCGCATCCGTGTTCGGCGACATCGCGGTGAACGCACATTGTAAGCGTGTACTCGCCATCGCCATACTGGCGTATCACTCGGCGTGATGGTATGGGGTGCCATTGGTTACACGTCTCGGTCACCTCTTGCTCGCATTGACGGCACTTTGAACAGTGGACATCACATTTCAGATGTGTTACGGCCCGTGGCTCTACCCTTCATTCGATCCCTGCGAAACCCTACATTTCAGCAGGATAATGTACGACCGCATGTGCAGGTCCTGTACGGGCCTTCCTGGATACAGAAAATGTTCGAATGTTGCCCTGGCCAGCACATTCTCCAGATCTCTCACCAATTTAAAACGTCTGGTCAATGGTGGCCCAGCAACTGGCTCGTCACAATACGCCAGTCACTACTCTTGACAAACTGTGGTATCGTGTTGAAGCTGCATGGGCAGCTGTACCTGTACTCGCCATCCAAGCTCTGTTTGACTCAATGCCGTTATTGCGGCCAGAAGTGGTTGTTCTGGGTACTGATTTCTCAGGATCTATACACCCAAATTGCGTGAAAATGTAATCAGATGTCAGTTCTAGTATAATGTATTTTTCCAATGAATACCCGTTTATCATCTGCATTTCTTCTTGGTGTAGCAATTTTAATGGCCAGTAGTGTACTTTGAGAAATTGAGGCTGTTAACCGGATTGTGTGTTTTGACGAATTGTATACTCATGCAACCGATTGCTGCCGCTTCCATTTCTAGCTACGCTGGAAGCACATACCTAATTTTAAAAAAGAAAAATTGTAACCTATCTCGAGCGGCATATAGATTATTACATTCTCTCTGTCTTCCTCGTACTTATGATAATAATAATTAGAATGACAAAATTACATAGTGAACAGATGACAGAGTAGTGGAATAAAAGCACAATGAATAAGAAAGTGATATCGGCGCATACTTCTTAGTTTCCTATTCGAGAAAACGAAAATGATAAAAATTATTTTAACTTCATAAAACGCCAAATGAAAAAAATTTCTTGGGGATGCCAAATTCAAGAAAGAAATAATTGTTTCGAATATGAACATGGTTCACAGAAAGTTATGATGCCAGTGACCGGGTTGTTTGCGGTGACATATATTCCTGGATGAAAGAGGCCAGATAATATTCATAAAACGACCCGTATTGCGCGTCCGTAACATTACATCTACATCTACACCCATACTTCGCAAGCGGAGGGTACCTTGAGTACCTCTATCGGTTCTCCCTTCTATTCCAGTCTCGTATTGTTCGTGGAAAGAAGGATTGTCGGTATGCCTCTATGTGGGCTCTAATCTCTCTGAATTTATCCCCATGGTCTCTTCGGGAGATATACCTAGGAGGGAGTAATATACTGCTTGACTCCTCGGTGAAGGTATGTTCTTGAAACTTCAACAAAAGCCCGTACCGAGCTACTGAGCGTATCTCCTGCAGAGTATTCCACATTATATACAGATTCATTCTGAAATAGGTGTAACTGAATCCTCCTGTATCGTCAACGCTCTTTCTTCTGTTGAAGGTGGTGTTGAGAACAACTGAAGACATGTGCACACAATAACGCAGGTAAAGTGACAACAAACGACGACCAAACAGCGGACATCCAAAGAGCGGCGCGTGCTGCCTACTCACTTTTCTGCAAGGTATACAGGATGAGATCACACGCCACGTCGGCCAAACGGCGATAAATTTACGGCTAACTGGCTGCCTCTCCGGGAGTACCGGTGATAATTGGCTTCGTGAGGTAACACACATACGCTTCTGTACATACGTAACAGTCTGTCGGAACTACTGTTGGAGCACTCAACTTACAGGCTAAACTAAACAGTAATAGCACCAGCACCAACTAAGCTATTGTTAATGACCCTCGCATTCCTCTGTTAGTATGACGTGCAATACACTGAAGCGCCAAAGATACTGGTATAGGCAAGCGTATTATAATACAGATATATGTAAATAGGCAGAATACGGCTCTGCGATCGGCAACGCCTACATAAGACAACAAGTGTATGGCGTAGTCGTTAGATCGGTTACTGCTGCTACAATGGCAGTTTATCAAGATTTAAGTGACTTTGAACGTGTTGTTATTGTCGGCGCACAAGCAATGGGACACAACATTTCCGAGGAGGCAATGAAATGGGGATTTTCCCGTACGGCCATTTCACGAGTATACCGTGAATATCAGGAACCTGGTAAAACATCAAGTCTCCAACATCACCGAGCGAGGTGGCGCAGTGGTTAGACACTGGACTCGCATTCGGGAGGACGACGGTTCAATCCCGCGTCCGGCCATCCTAATTTAGGTTTTCCGTGATTTCCCTAAATCACTCCAGGCGAATGCCGGGATCGTTCCTCTGAAGTAGCACGGCCGACTTCCTTCCCCATCCTTCCCTAATCCGATGAGACCGATGACATCGCTGTCTGGTCTCCTTCCCCAAACAAACCCCCATCTCCAACATCGCTGCGCGTTTGTGCAAGAACGGACTAACGACAACTGAGGACAATCGTTCAACGTGACAGAAGTGCAACCCTTTCTCAAATTGCTGCAGAGTTCAGTGCTGGGCCATCAACAAGTGTCAGTGTGCGAACCATTCAACGAAACAACATCGATATGTGCTTTTGGATCCGAAGACCCACTCGTGTACCCTTGATGACTCCACAACACAAAGTTTTAAGCCTCGCCTGGGCCCATCAACACAGACATTGCACTGTTGATGACTGGAAACATGTTGTCTGGTCGGACGAATCTCGTCTCAAATTGAATCGATGGGATGGACGTATGCGGGTATGGAGACAGACTCATGAATCCATGGACCCTACATGTCAGCAGGGGACTTTTCAAGCTGGTGGAGGTTTAGTAATTGGTGTGGGGCGTGTGCAGTTGGAGTGATATTGGGCCTCTGATACGTCTAGATACGACTCTGACAGGTGACACGTATATAAGCATCCTGTCTTATCCCCCCAACCCATTCGTTTCCATTGTGCATTCTGACGGACTTGGGCAGTTCCAGCAGGACCGTGCGACACCCCACACGAGCAGAATTGCTACAGAGTGGCTCCAGGAACACTCTTCTGAGTTTATACACTTCCGCTGTTGACCAGACTCCCCAGACATGAACATTATTGAGAATAGCTGGGATGCCTTGCAACGTGCTGTTCAAAAGAGATCTCCACCCCCTCGTACTCTTACGGGTTTTATGGATAGCTTCAGGATTCATGGTGTCGGTTCCCTCCAGAGCTACTTCAGACATTAGTCAAGTCCATGCCATGTCATGTTGCGGGACATCTGCGTGCTTGCGGGGGCCCTACACGATATTAGGCTGGTGTACCAGTTTTCTTGGCCCTTCAGTATGTATTCAGAGTGGTTGAAAAAGCTAAGAAGAATCCTTTATACGAGTTAATGTCTCATAGCAGATCTTGGATAGAAGAAGAATGGGATAGAAGATCGGCCGTGTCTTTCTAAGGTAGCCATCATAATTAACGTGCTGCACTAATCTGCTGGGACGCTAAATTCTACGGTTCCTTGTCACCGAAAATCAATTTTAGACACGTGCTTTCGAATATGTTAAATAACCAGAGGACACGGCGCATGGGTTCTTGTTTCTATAATAATGATACCTACACTATATAATCAAAAGTCCAGACAATTATTAGAGGACATTAATATGGGATGTGTTCACCCTTGGCCTTTATGTCGGCCTGAACTCTGCTGGGGACAGTTTCAATAAGGTGTCTGAACGTCTGTGGAGGAATGACAGCCCATTATTTCTCAAAGGCCGAAACCAGAGAAGGGAGTGATAACGGACACTTGGGTCTGGAACTCGTCCCAAAGGTGTCCCATTTGGTTCCTGTCGGGACTTCGGGCAGGCCAGTCCATTTCAGTAATGTTATTGTTCACAAACCATTGCCTCACAGATGCTGCTTTATGAGAGGGTGTGTTTTCGTACTCATACAAGTAACTATTGTCTCCGAACTGTTCCTCTGTAGACAATGACGTAAAATGTGTTCATATCTTTCCGAGTTTTGCATTTTCTCAACCACAATAAGAGGACCGCAGCCTAGCCACAAGGAACGCCCCCATTCCGTAACACCACCGCCTCCGCACTTCACTGTTAGCACTACACATGATGGTAGGTAACGTCCTCCAGGCATTCGCTGTATCTAAAACCTTCCATCAGACTGCCAAAAGGTACAGCGTCATTGGTCGCGCCAAATGACTGGTTTTCAGTCATCCATTGTCGAGTGACGTCGCTCTTTACACCATCTCAACTGTCGTTTAGCACTGACAACAGAAATGAGCAGGACTGCTCGACCATTGCAACTAATTCTTTGTAATAGCCTAGACACAGCAGTTGTGCCAGATAGACTGTTGGAAGCACTTTGAAACTCACGGGTGACTCCTTCCCCCTTCCACTGCTTTTCTGGGATTTTTTACATCCACCCTCGGCAATGCTCGACGATCTCTGGCCGACAGTACCTGAGATCTGCCTTGTCTTGGTGTAGCTGTGGTTGTTCCTTCACGTTTCCTCTTCACAATCACACCCCCAACAATCGAATTGGGCAGCTTTAGAAGGTTTGAAATGTCAGTAACTGATTTATTACTCATTTGACTAGTCTACGTTCGAGGTCACAGAGCTCTACTGACCGACCCATTCTGCCATTACTGCTTCTCTATTGGCAACATAATGTTCCCAACCTCCTTTTATACTAGTCCAGCCAACAAAGGAAAATTAGGGGAAAATAGTGAAGTCGCAAATTTTTGCAGTGTTCTAGGAGGGAGTGTCGTAAACAACATGCTAAAAATACTGACCGTTTTGGTTTGAGCGTTGGGGAGCTGTGGCGTTTAAAGATCACTTGTTTATGTTCTGCTCTAATAACTCGGAAACTGCGGCACCGAGTGAAAATGTTTCCCAGTACAAAATTAAACTACACTAAATTTCCTACAAAAAACTCCTATTAATTTTTCTCCACGACTAATGGTTTCCGTGTTGCAGGGGATCGAGAAATCACAGATTAGTAAATGTACTGTTTTAAATATATAAAATTAATGTTTATCTTTAAATGAAGTGGACTAAAAACAAATATTAAATGTGTATGTCACGTCGAAGTGCAGTGGAGCCGTATTAAAAGATAAATTGTGGTCTGGGTATACACTATGTGATGAAAAATATCCGGACTCCTGGCTGAAAATGACTTAAAACTCCGTAGCACCCTTCATCGGTAATGCTGGAGTTCAGTATGGTATTGGGCCACCCTTAGCCTTGACGGCAGCTTCCACTCTCGCAGGCATACGTTCAGTCAGGTACTGGAAGGCTTCTTGGGGAATGACAGCCCATTCTTCACGGAGTGCTGCACTGAGGAGAGGTATCGATGTCGGTCGGTGAGGCCTGGCACGAATTCGGCGTTCCAAAACATCCCAAAGGTGTTCTGTAGGGTTCAGGCCAGTACATGACAGGGATGTTATTTTCGTGTAACCACTCCGCCACAGGCTGTGCATTATGAACAGGTTCTCGGTCGTGTTGAAAGATGCAATCGCCATCTCCGAATTGCTCTTCAACAGTGTGAAGCAAGAATGTGATTAAAACATAAATGTAGGCCAGTGCTGTGATACTGTCACGCAAAAGAACGAGGAGTGCATGCCCCCTCCATGAAAAACACGACCACATCATAACACCACCGCCTTCAAATTTTACTGTTGGCGATACACACGCTGGCAGATGAAGTTCACCGGGCATTCGCCATACCCACATTCTGCCATCGGATCGCCACATTCTGTACCGTGATTTGTCACTACACACGAAGTTTTCCCACTGTTCCGTCGTCCAATGTTTACGCTCCTTACACCAAGCGAGGCGTCGTTTGGCATTTACCGACTTGATGTGTGGCTTATGATCAGCCGCTCGACCATGAAATCCAAGTTTTCTCACCTCCCGCCTAACTGTCATAGTACTTGCAGTGGATCCTGATGAAGTTTGGAATTCCTGTGTAATGGTCTGGATAGATGTCTGCCTATTTCACATTACGACCCTGTTCAACTGTCGGCGGTCTCTCTCAGTCAACAAACGAGGTCGGCCTGTACGCTTTTGTGCTGTACGTGTCCCTTCACGCTTCCACTTCACTATAACATCGGAATCAGTCAATCCAGGGATGTTTATGATTGTGGAAATCTCGCGTACAGAGGTATGATACAAGTGACACCGAATCACCTGACCACGTTCGAAGTCCACGAGTTCCGCGGAGCGCCCCATTCTGCTCTTTCACGATGTCTAATGACTAGTGAGGTCGCTGGTTCTTTCACGATGTATAATGACTACTGAGGTCGTTGATATGGAGTACCTGGCAGTAGGTGGCAGCACAATACACCTGATACGAAAAACGTATGTTTTTTGGGGTGTCCGGATACTTTTGATCACATAGTGTAATAGGGTGAAGGGAGATATGTGGGGTAGAAGTGCGACTGGAGATAGGTCGCTGAATTCTGCTCATGCACTTCCCTCCTTCAGGGGTCTGGAAATTGAAGATTTACCCCAGTACGTCACAAGAAAGATGTCTCACAAAGTTAAACTAACCCTGCATTTGATCTTGTGACGTAGTGGGGTGGATAGAGTGGGGAATCTCCCGCTCGAGCTTCAATTTACTGACCTATGAAGAAGGGAAATGCGTAAACACAATCTGGCGACCTACGTTCCGTTGGACTACCACACCGCACATCCCCCGTTCACCCAGTAACACCACCAGTCCACAATTTATCCCTTAAAACAGTTCCACTGCACAAAGGCGTTTTACACACATTTAATATTTGTTTTTAATCCAATTCATTTAAAATTAAGCATTAATTTTATATTGTTAAAACACTATTTTTAATAACATGCCATCCCCTGCAACGGCGAAACTATTAGTCCTAGAGAAAAAATTAATAGAACCTTCTCGTCGAAAATGTAATGTTGTTTAATTTTGTATAGGAAAAAATTTTCTGTAGAAGCCGTGGTTTTCGAGTTATTAAAAAAACGTAAAAAAGTGACTTTTAAACGCAACCCTACCCCAACGGTCACACCCCAGCGGTCAGTATCTTTAGTATGTTGTTCAGGAGTCTCTCTCATAGCACCAGGCACAAATTTTCGGCGCCACTATTTATCCTCCTAATCCATCTCTTTTGATCTTTGTTGACTGAGCTATACTGGTGGATCCGCCTCTCGTAACATCTAGTGGTCAGTACCGCACTACATAGTGGTGTCCCAGTAGCTTTGAGCAGGGGGTCCAACTATTTGCTCGAGTAGAAAATAGCATTGTAATAGAAACAGTACCAAATGTCTCGTAAGTGCTGAAGTGCTCTTTGTCAACAATAATCTACATCTGCATATTCACTCTACAAGTCACTATATATGACAGAGGGTATCTTGTACCAGTGCTAATCATTCCCTTTCCCGTTACTTAGATTGTTCATGTATACAAACGAGAGCGGTTCTATCACACTTCCCTGGAGCCCTCTTGACAATACTTTTGTCCGCCATGAACACTCACCGTCCACGAAAACGTTGCGGCTTGAATTATTTTAAAACTCTTCCACTCACATATTTGGGAAATTGTTCCGCATGCTCGGACGTTCGTTAACAGTCTGCAGTGTGACACTCTAACAAACGCTTTCCTGTAATCTAGGAATACCGAATTTTCCAGTTGTCCTTCATCCATGATTCGCAGGATATCGTCGAGAGAAGCTGCTGGTTACAGAGATTCAAGAGATTCCAGAAGTTGTGCATTGTAGATTCACCTCTTACGATTACGTACTTATGTGACTTCAGCCGTGGCATTCTGAGGTATGTGTGGGGGAGACGTACGGTACAAACAGCCTGAATAGTGATGCGAGAGCTGCTGCGGTATTCTACGCACTCTCACCTCATTCCAAATGCACCAAAGGATCGAATAGAGTAAGTATCCGTACCAACTTCGGAATTCAAACGATAAGAAACTGCAGAAGAAATGACATTAAAGGTATTCGTTTAGTAGCACTTATAATGATAATTACAAAGCAACATTGATAGTAGTTAACGTAATATCGCAATTATTCATATCGAATTTCTGTTAATGAGGCTACATGTAATTCAGGTAAGAATATTAGGAAGCTATCGAGAACGACAGGATTTACAAATGACAACGAAAAAGTCAAATAAAAAAAGAAAAAAAATAGCACGAAGACTTACTAAGGTACTGTATAGCAAGAAGGCCAAAAATACATAGGTAAAGGTCTACTTCCGAGTAACACAATTCCTTGTCCTTCTCTTTTTAACCCATCCATCATCGAGTGTGTTTTACTCAGTGATGAGAGTTTTTGCTTAAAAATAAATCTGTAACACTAAAACTGAAAACAAGCGTAAAGAAAAAGTTCATGTTCGTTTAGGAAGTAAAAGTTTTCTGAGGCATTATGCTATGCACTTCGTTAGGTTTTGGGACTGCAACAGGGCATCTGCAATTACAATTAGTTTTCAGTCTAAATCTTCGACACCAAACACTTCGGCTAACCTGGGTGGAGAAGCAACCACTACACGAGCACAAACAATTTTCCCATGTTCGAAGTCACCTAGCTCCACCATAATGCAGTCACAACTACACAGAACACTGTTATGACCACGACCTACACATCGAACGTACTGAGCACAAAAAAATGGCTCTAATCACTATGTGACTTAACATCTGAGGTCATCATTCCCCTACACTTAGAACTACTTAAACCTACTAACCTAAGGACATCACACACATCCATGCCCGAGGCAGGATTCGAACCTACGACCGTAGCAGCAGCGCGGTTCCGGACTGAAGCGCCTAGAACCGCTCGGTCACAGCGGCCGGCGTACTGAGCACATTGTTGTGGTGTCGATAGTGGCCAAATATAACAGCACAACCTCCAGGTTTGGCTGGTATCTGATTTAATGTTCAAGCACGCATTTCTAGCGGTGTTTCACTATTTTTGTCAAACCCCTGTACTTCTCAGGCATCTGTCTATGCCCGTTATATAGCAAGCTCCAGAAGAAACGATTTTCTCATTTTAAACGTAGAAAGTCGAAAGCAGTGGTGTATTACTTGGGCCGGCCGGTGTGGCCGTGCGGTTAAAGGCGCTTCAGTCTGGAACCGCGTGACCGCTACGGTCGCAGGTTCGAATCCTGCCTCGGACATGGATGTGTGTGATGTCCTTAGGTTAGTTAGGTTTAATTAGCTGTAAGTTCTAGGCGACTGATGACCTCAGAAGTTAAGTCGCATAGTGCTCAGAGCCATTTTATTTGTATTACTTGGGTGAGTAAACAGGGTAGAAAATGAAACTTCCTGGCAGATTAAAACTGTGTACCCGACCGAGACTCGAACTCGGGACCTTTGCCTTTCGCGGGCAAGTGCTCTACCAACTGAGCTACCGAAGCACGACTCACGACCGGTACTCACAACTTTAAGCCATGTCTCCGCAATATCCTTTCTTTCAGGAGTGCTAGTTCTGCAAGGTTCGCAGGAGAGCTTCTGTAAAGTTTGGAAGGTAGGAGATGAGGTACTGGCAGAAGTAAAGTTGTGAGTACCGGTCGTGAGTCGTGCTTCGGTAGCTCAGTTGGTAGAGCACTTGCCCGCGAAAGGCAAAGGTCCCGAGTTCGAGTCTCGGTCGGGCACACAGTTTTAATCTGCCAGGAAGTTTCATATCAGCGCACACTCCGCTGCAGAGTGAAAATCTCATTCAGGGTAGAAAATGCTCTTTTCACGTCGCTTCTGTAAGTGGCGGGTTGCAGATAATCAGTTTCACAGATTCGGAACAGACGCTAAACTATAATTCTCTGGGGCTGTTAAATGTGTTACTCGCAAGTCACGAGTGGCGTCCTCGAAAGCTTTAGATGCACTAGATAAATGATGATCGATCAGTAATCGCAGGGAATAACAACGATCGTGAAATTCTGGCATATATATCGAATCGAACTTTGTCTTCAGTAGGTGGAACATGAGCCGCTAACGACAGAGATTTTAGATAAGCTTCGGGAACAGGTTACAGTTTAGACAACGTCCTCATCATGCGTTATTTTTCATCTCCTGAACGGAGTTTCTCATGAGCCCTTATCTTACTGAGTTCAGCAGAACAGGTCTTACGAACAAATCTTCTTTTTCGGCGATGCAATCTTACGTCTGTGCTAATTTGTAACAGCACGAGATCGAGCAACGGTCGGGAACTGTCTTTTACTTCGTGTTAGGAGACATGATAATCAGCGGCCGTCTTTATCTCCGCTATATCGACGCTACGGTTTTAACCACAAGCTGGAGTGGCATTCCTGTGTCTAGAGGACTTCCGTTTTCTCTGTTCTGTGCCCTTCCGAATTTACAACACTTCTACGGCATAAAAATTAGATACAACCATAAACCACATAAGACGCTGACGTCTCAAAAACAAAGTAACAATGAGAAAAACGTAATATATTCAACGTTTACGTAAATAATAAGAAGTTAGATTGTGTTATTCACAATACACATAACAGGTTTAATCGGTAATGCCAGCAGATTTTGTATAAGAGTCATCGGGCGATTCACAAAGAGTGATTTCGTTTTATAACTGTTGTGGTATTCAGGAGAACTTAAGCTTGGTGCTACGTGTGACACTTCTTTCTCGACTTAATTATCTGAAACTGAAGTGATTTAGAAGAAACACGAAAACTTAAATCGTAATGTTCGGATGGGGATTCAAACCTTGGACTTTTCGGGAACGAATTCAGTGTCTTAAATCACGACTCACCTCACCCGATTGCAGGAAATGCGTAGATTTATCTAAAATTTCTAGAACGTGTTCACAAAAGATTCCAAGAACATGCTATGTGCATGTCGAATAGAACAGTAGTGATAAAATTATGGATATTAAGGCGTATACCGAAGCGCACATCCAATAAATCAACAAAGAGAACATAGTAAACTCGAATGATAGGAAATCACAGATTTCATCTTCGTGACATGTAACCTAGTAAATTGTTAGCGACATTTTCCTTGAAGAGGTTGTGTTAAATGTGACTGGTGACACTCCTGCCTCCAATAGTCAGTGTGTGTTACGATTCAAACCGGCCGCTGTGGCCGAGCGGTTCTGGGATGTGTATGATGTCCTTAGGTTAGTAAGGTTTAGGTAGTTCTAAGTCTAGGGGACTGATGACCTCAGATGTTAAGTCCCATAGTGCTTAGGGCCACTTGAATCACGTTTTTTGCTTACGATTTAGCTCTGAAAATAAGCCAAACAACAAATTTCGCGAACAGCAATTACAGCCCTATGACATAAATATGCAGAAATGGTACCCGGCGGATTTCCTACGTCAAGTGGAATTTTCCAATTAATTTCTTCAGCAATGATGGGGAAAAAAGTTAAAATGTTTAGAAGAGATGGAGTGTTATACTGGACAAACAGTATGTATAAGTTAATGGATAGGCACAAACACTGATGTGTTGATCCTGGTAACATGCCAGCCGATATGGAGGACCCTGGTTGAAATCCTAGACCGACCATAAAGATTTAGATTTGGCGTGGTTTCTGTATATCGCTTAATTCAGGTGCAGGGCAGACCCTGCCGATTTCCTTCCCCGTCTCTCCACAGTCCGAGCTCGTAGTCTCTAATGACCTCATCCGCAGGTCGTTCAGCCCTAATCCTTCTCCTCCTATCAACAATAATTCACTGGAAATGTATACGCTGGCAGTATTAAAGATTCTGTAATTGGACCTTCACAGACAGAAAAGAGTCATTTGCAAAATGTCCTCGCAGTTTTCTTAATATATTGCCGCGAAGAGTGTCTCAGACATGATAAGGGATTTGGGATGGACATAATTAAAAGAAACGTGTTTCTCGTTGAGACAGGACCTTCTCATGAAGTTTCAATCGCCAGCTCTCTGCTCCGAATGCCAAAAATATTTTATTGACGTCTTCCTACATAGGGAGACTTGGCTTGGCTTGTTTAGGGAAGGAGACCAGACAGCGAGGTCATCGGTCTCATCGGGTTAGGGAAGGACGGGGAAAGAAGTCGGCCGTGCCCTTTCAAAGGAACCATCCCGGCATTTACCTGGAGCGATTTAGGGAAATCACGGAAAACCTAAACCAGGATGGCCGGACGCGGGATTGAACCATCGTCCTCCCGAATGCGAGTCCAGTGTGCTAACCACTGCGCCATCTCGCTCGGTCTACATGGGGAGAAACGATCATAATAATAAAATAGGGGAAATCAGAGCTCACACGGAAAGATACAGGAGTTCGTTTTTTCCGTGAGCTTTTCGAGAATGGAATAAGAGAGAATAGGTTATTTGACTGTTTTCTGGAAAATGTCGTAAATGATTAATTATGTCATTTTATGCTCCCAACGCGCTTTTATTCCTCTTGAATTTCAGTACTCTTTCATAAAATCGGAAATTAAATTCAAATAATTTGAACGCATGCTAAAACGCTCGATTCGAGTCATGTGATGCCTGTGACGTCACTGGCTCTCTGCTCCTACTGTCATAATGATAATTCACAGTGATGTCTTGTTTCGGAATTTACGTTTCGGAAAATGGGTTACAAATGGTGTGTAGTACCATACTGTACAATTACATCTTAAAAAGCTCCTGAGAAGTTGTTCCAGAGAATGAGAAGATGCGTAAAATGTGGTTGCACTGTACCACCAAACTGCCACCACGTCGACACTAACCTATTTAAAACTATGCTGCACTATGAAGTTAACAATAGCTTATCTCCGATATATGCTCTCCCACCGTTACAACGAAAGATGGTGTCATTCAATGAATTTAAACTCTAGTGAAAATTGTCGTTTTACCTAGCTACATCTCAGTTGTTCGGTAGCTCAGTTGTTAGAGCGGTAAACCGTCGAATCTTGTAAGACGACGTCTATAGATCGTTGGTTTGAATCTAACCCGAAAGAGCATTTGAACTTGATTCAGCAGTCCTTCCATATGAAAGACAAATGACAATTATAAAAATTCACCACACCGTTCAGAAACGGAGTATTGTTGTGTCTTCCTTGCCTTTTATATGAGCTTACATTTGCAATCGCTGTTCATACACGTCACAGTCAAAAATATATTTTCTAGGTAATGTGACCACACACTTTTTACTTTATTACGAAGAAAGTTTTTATCTTCGTATTGTCTAGCTAGTATCCTCATTGTTTAAACTTTTGCGGTTTCATCATCTTACATAAAGATGAAATAGGTTTGATTCATACGCTAACGTTAGTTTACACGCACAAACATCACAGACCTTACGTTTATGTCACCTGCATGTTGTACACGCTTTATAGCTCTCCGTATAACCTCACCATCCTACACCTCGTTGTACTGTGGAAAATTAGCAATGCTTTTTTAAAAAGTGAATTGTTTGTTCGCAAAGTAAATGCATTTATCCTCTGTTGTCTGTTTCTCAGACTAAGACTAATGTGAAGGTATATATAATACATCCCACAATCGAAACAACTGCTACAACGAGTTCTTGCTAACGCAAGTTTCGTATTTAGTGTAAAGCTATTAAAAATACATTACCCTTACTGGATTCAAACATGTGACCTTTTTCACCGCAGTCGTATGCGCTATCCGTCACGTCACGAAACTGCTGATGGGTATAATGTCTCTGCTAAGTGACTTCTGTGCAGAAAATCATTACTAAGTTTTGTCAAGAATAATTTCGTTATGCTTTGAGTCGTAGCTCATTACTGATAGTCGACAATCCAGTTATAATATACAGACCCATTTGCAAAAGTTCTACAATGCCTTAGCTTTGAGTGAGTTTAATGATGTTGCAGGGAGCAGGGAAAAGAATGTCCTTCGTTGCACATATCGCCTCTCCTATGGGTGGAAAATAAACGCATCAACGTTTGCACTATCAGCGTTCACAAAATTCCTTTCTATTGTTACTTAAAAGCTGTAATTGCATTTTCTATCACTAAACAGCTGAACTTTTTTTCAGTAAATGTATGTAAAAACCTCGTAACTTCGGCTAACGCTCCTATAAAACTAGTACAGCTGCGTCTTACTCATAGCCGCCCGCATCTCGTGGTCGTGCGGTAGCGTTCTCGCTTCCCACGCCCGGGTTCCCGGGTTCGATTCCCGGCGGGGTCAGGGATTTTCTCTGCCTCGTGATGGCTGGGTGTTGTGTGCTGTCCTTAGGTTAGTTAGGTTTAAGTAGTTCTAAGTTCTAGGGGACTTATGACCACAGCAGTTGAGTCCCATAGTGCTCAGAGCCATTACTCATAGCCTGTGACGTTACCAGAACAGCAACCAATAACAGAACGTTTTCAGTCACGTAACAAGATCTTGATATTTAATCATTTTTAGGGTTTTGTTACATAAAAATTACAGATATTTTGTGAGAATAATGATCGTAAATGCTATTTAAATGTTATAATCAATCTGGAAACAACAATAAGAACCGTATTTATAACATAGGAAAATAGCCTATTATTGTGAAGGCAGTTCGATGAACCCTCTGCCAGGTACTTAAATGTCATTTGCAGGGTATCCATGTAGTTGTAGATGTAGACGTAGACGCTGAGATTTCTTTGACTTAGGTGTTTTCAGAATGAACTCAATGATGTAAAGTTTGGGCAATGATGGCTTGAGCGTGTTGGTCGTGTTCCTCAGTCAACACCGTTACCATACATGACACCGAAGGACTACATCGTCTGGGATCATGTGATGAGTCTCATTTGCGAGCCTTGATTCGATACTTAAATCGATCAGAGCTTCTATGTCAATATTATGAGTTTCTTGAATGTTCAAATGGCTCTAAGCACTATGGGACTTAACGTCTGAGGTCATCAGTCCCCTAGACTTAAAACTACCTAACCCCAACTAACCTAAGGACATAACACACATCCATGCCTGAGGCAGGATTCGAACCTGCGACCGTAGCAGCAGCGCGGTTCCGGACTGAAGCGCTTAGAACCGCTCGGCCACAGCGGCCTGCTCTTGAGTATGGTAGACAGTCCACAGTCTCCATGTATACAGTTTTTTCTGATTTTGAAAGTCGAGATTTTGATCTGATACCTTAGAGAATTACTTTTTATTGTTATATGTTGTACTGTATCGTTACGTAACATAGTTGTTGGGTTAATTAATCTTTGTTATGTGCTTCCGTTATGTATTCTTGTATTCCGTATGGTGTCCTACCGTCAACAGTGCTCAAGCCTGGGTGTTAAGGAGCAAGAAAGCACCTAACTGCACTGTCAATAGCGAGTGCCATGATTGAAAGTAATCATTTTCCTTACAAGATTCACACTCAAGTGTTTTGGGACTGGTAGGCATCTTCTTTCATTGAAATGCATTCGAAAAAATATTTGCAACAAGAAACTGAACTAACTCTGTAAAACCTCTTTAAATAGCTACTGGCGAACAAGAGTACCTTGCAGCAAATCTCTCAGCAAACCACTGATCAGCCTCTGAAAAATCTGTCGACGAAGTTCGGACTCATTTTATAAAAATGATCTGTAATACGTTATGGGCTTCAACAGAGTGACGTGCGCAGTGGTAAGACAATGGTCTCGCTTTGGAGAGGACAGCGGTTGAAATCCTTGTCTGGCTATCCAAATTTAAATTTTCCGTAATCCGTAAATCACTGAAGGTAAATGTCGATATTGTTCCTTTAAAAGTCAAGGTCGAGTTCCTTCCTTATCCTCCGCAACCCGAGCTTGTATTCCGTATCTAATGACCTGGACATGGATGGGACGTTAAAATTTGACCATCCTTACTTTTATTTTGCACTTTATCATGTGCCTGATTAGGGGGTGACAATCTCCTCAATCTCCTTTGCATTTAGACAATATTTGGGCGCAGCGTTAGTGGTACCTTCTGAACTTAGTTATTCGGGAAACTCATGTCTAACGGCAAAATTTCGGAGGATATCAGGGAAATTTTCTGAGTATTTCGGCAAAAGAGATCCTCGGATTTGTTACACACTAATAATGCAATTTTGGTAATTCGATTTGTTACACCTGTTAGCTTTGTTTCTGCAAAAATATATTCACAATAGTAGACAAACATGTATTATGCAACCGCCAAAACGTACAACACGAAACACAAAGGATTGCTGCAACCCTCAGACCAAACTCGTACACTTTTATCACAGTGTGTTAAGTCTGCTCTTTCAGTGTACAATGCAGCACGTAACTAATGCAGACCTGTTTCCTTACAGGTATTGTTCAAAATGTCGACCACCATGATCACGGCAGTGTGTACAGTGGCATACCGTCGACTGTCTTACATGCTCAAGAACTCCAGTAGTTTCCCGTACTACTCTCTCGTCTGCGGCAACCAGGTCCATGTGAGTATCGACCGGAGTCTCGAAACTAGAGGAAGTTCATTAGTGTCATGTTTGGTCACCGAGATGGTCATGGAATAGGGCCATCGTGACCAGTACACTGCTGTCCAAAATGTAAGTCATTATATTTCTGAAGATCGTCTGAAAAGTGTCCCGGTGCGCATCTAAGCGTCATGTTATCACGTGATATGTAGTGAAACTAACACATTTAATCAGATGCAGGGTGTATGAATGAAATACATATACTTAATGGGAAAGTTTTTTACTTATAACGTTCTTACGAGTGCTGTTGGAAGTTACAGATCCTTAAAATGTGGGGCTCAAGTAGGGTAGATGGAACGCAGAGAAGTGCTGCTGCAGACGTGATCAGCCTGTTTAGTAAGAATGATAGAAAAACGGCTGGGCAAGCTTAATGTTCAGTATTTTTCATAGGCTATAAAACATTCCGGCCGCGCAGAATTAGCCGAGCGGTCTAAGTCGCTGCAGTCATGGACTGTGCGGCTGGTCCCGGTGGAGGTTAGAGTCCATCCCTCGGGCACGGATGTGTGTGTTTCTCCTTAGGATAACTTAGGTTAACTAGTGTGTAAGCTTAGGGACTGATGACCTTAGTAGTTAAGTCCCATAAGATTTCACACACATTTGAACATTTTTGAACAAAACATTCCTCTTGACTGAATTTGAGAACAAGTAGCTAATACTGGGCAACGAGTATTCTTAATTGTGCACTTTAAGGAGGAGGACTGACCAGAGTTTAACGTCCCGTCTACGACGAGGTTATTACTCTGTAGATTTCTTTTGGAGTATAGAACTATGTAGATAAGTGGACATTGGAACAATAAGTAAGAACTTAGAAAGATTTGAGAAGCTGACAAGAGGTTATACTTCAAAAATGAACTGAGTCGACACTGAGACAAAATCCTCAAGGTTGATGGTCTTTTACATTGTAACGTCCCCTTAGAAAAATTATAAGTGACTGTGCTGATAAACCTCTTACGTTATTAGATTTTCAAACAGCTGAGCAAAACTGAACGTACTCAGACATTTCTCTCTTTACTTATTCTGATCATCACTAAACTGACACACAATTTTTTTCTGTTTAGCGCAATGCAATCTGACTTTTAATAATCCCTACAAAAGAATGGCCCTTACTAACAATAACCGATACCTTTCATGAATCACTTGCCTCACAAAAATCTTCGTTACTCGAACTACTGCAACACAGCGAGCGCCAATACTGAGAGCTAAATGGAAGATTCTAACTACTGAAGGCACTAACTACTGATAGGCATAGTTATCAGATGAAAGATTTTGATTGAGAACAAACAATGTATTTACCTTAATAGTGTTCTAAAGTCATAATATATATATCAATTCATGACATCCAGTCTTACAAATTTTCTTTTTCTGATGGACCCACGTCCAGATCGTCCGCTCTCAAAACTCTGCCATCTCTCTCCCCACATCCACCACTGCTTGCGGCTCACCTCCAACTGCTCAACGAAACACACTGTTTACATCCAACTGCCCAACATTACAATAGTGAATATTCCAACAATGCCAACCAGCCACAGACTGCACACAGCACAGTCAGTGATTTTCATACAGAGCCCTACATGGCGTTACCAACGTTAAAACCTAATCAGCCTACTTACAACATAAGTTCGAAATTTAGTGTGGACTTCAATTCTAGATGCCTATAATAGTTTCCATATCGAAACTTTGTCTCGAATCCTGGCAGAAAATCCAAAGAGATTCTGGTCGTATGTAAAGTATGCTAGCGGCAAGATATAATCACTGCCTTCTCTGGGCGATAGGAATGGAAATACTATCGATGAAACTCTGCTGAGGTAGATATCCTAAACACAGCCTTCCGAAATTCCCAGCACTAACATGAGTAACTTACAAACAGATATTCTCGGAGTAGTGAAGTCACTTAAATCACTTAATAAAAGCAAGTCTTGTGGTCCAGACTGTATACCAATTAGGTTCCTTTCAGAGTATACTGATGCAATAGCTCCATACTTAAGAATCATAGACAATAGCTCGCTCGACGAAAGATCGTACCGACGGACTGGAAATTTGCACAGGTAATACCAATATTCAAGAAAGGCAAAAGAAGTAATCCACTAAATTACAGGATCGTTTCATTAACGTCGATATGCAGCAGGATTCTGAAGCATATATTGTTTTCGAACATTATGAATTACATCGAAGAGAACGATCTATTGACATACTGTTAACACGGATTTAGAAAACATCCTTCTTGTGAAATACAGTTAGCTCTTTACTCACACGAAGTGTTGAGGGCTCTCGACAAGAGATATTAGACTGATTCAGTATTTCTATATTTCCAGAAGGCTTTTGACACCGCATCTCACATGCGGCTTGTAATTAAATTTCATGCTTATGGAATATCGTCTGAGTTATGTGACTGGATTTTTGATTTCCTGTCAGAGAGGTCACACTTCGTAGTAACTGACGGAAAGTCATCGAGTAAAACAGAACTGATTTCTGGCGTTCCCCGAGGTAGTGTTGTGGGCCTTCTGCTGTTCCTTACCTATACAAACGATTCAGGAGACAATGTGCGCGGCCGTCTTAGGTTGTCTGCAGATGGATGATGCCTGTCGTTTATCGACTAGTAAAGTCATCAGAAGATCAAACAAAATTGCAAAACTATTTAGAAAAGATATATGTATGGTGCGAAAATTGGCAATTGACCCTAAATAATGAAAAGTGTGGGGTCATCCAGATGAGTGCCAAAAGGAACTGTTAAAATATCGTTCACGATAAATCAATCAAATTAAAGCCGTAAATTAAAATAAATACCTTGGAATTACAATTACGAACAACTTAAAATGGAAAGAACAGACAGAAAATGTTGCACGGAAGGCGAACCAAAGACTGTGTTTAATTGGGAGAACACTTAGAAGATGAAACAGATCTACTAAAGAGACCGCCTACACTACGTTTGTCCGTCCTGTTTTGGAGTACTGCTGTGCAGTATGGGATCCTTACCAGACAGGATTAACAGAGTACATCGAGAGAGTTCAAATAAGGACAGCACGTTTTGTATTATCAAGAAATCTGGGAGAGAGTGTGGTGTCACCGCCAGACACCACACTTGCTAGGTGGTAGCCTTTAAATCGGCCGCGGTCCGCTAGTATACGACGGACCCGCGTGTCGCCACTGTCAGTGATGGCAGACCGAGCGCCGCCACACGGCAGGTCTAGAGACACGTCCTAGCACTCGCCCCAGTTGTACAGCCGACTTTGCTAGCGAAGCTACACTGACAAATACGCTCTCATTTGCCGAGACGATAGTTAGCATAGCCTTCAGCTACGTCATTTGCTACAACCTAGCAAGGCGCCATTACCCGTTTATATTGAAATTCAAATTATGTATCATCAAGAGCGATGTTCTACAATTATGGATTAAGGTTAAGTATTCAAGCAACTACGTACTTTATTTACTAGACTCAACTCCTTTAACTGTTCCAGACCTCACGCCATCCTGCGTGAGCTTATAGCGTGCATTTCGGCCTCCTCTAGCAACACTGTGTTGGCTCTTCTGCCAACACTACAGAGAGTGTCACGGACATGATACTCGATTTGGCATGGACATCATTAAAACAAAGACGTTTCTCGTTGCGGCGGGATCTTCTTACGAAATTTCAATCAGCAACTTCCTCCTCTGAATGCGAAAATATTTTGTTGTCTCCGACCTACACAGGGAGATACGATCATCATAATAAAATAACGGAAAGCAGAGCTCGCACGGAAAGATATAGGTGTTCGTTTATTTCTCGCGCGCTGTTCGAGATTAAAATAATAGAGATAGATTGTGAAGGTGGTTCGATGAACTCTCTACCAGACACTTAAGTGCGATTTGTACAGTATCCATGCAGATGTAGATTACTACCATTACGAGAAACGGCACTGAATGCTGCGCTCGTAACAAAAAAGAGATATGATGAATTTAGCCCATGTCACGATAAATAACAAGTATAAAATCCTCAATGTCATGATCGATGAACAAGTTGGAAACATATTTGGCAATGGATGTAGGTGATCATCATGACTTGGCAACTGACGTCAGCTGTGCCGACTAACCATTACAGATATGTGGACGCCGGCGGTAGCGGAAAGTAAGGCATGCAGTTTAAATTATCATCCGATGAAACTGCATTTGAAATAACTTTCAAAGAGCGCGTTACCTAAAGCAGTAACTTTCAACGCCCAGCCCCCTCGGTGACGGCATGTGCGTTATGGTGAAAGCCGCAGTGTTTTGATGCGCAGGGAAACGCACGTAGCTATTTAAGAGAGAATTTGATAAATGAAACTATTAGCCTATTAGGGACCGTGCTACTTTCGTCGATGATCAAGTAATACCAAATAATTTGGAAAAAAATACGTTCTGGAGGCCCTACACCTCAAGAAATTCCAAAATACACCGCATATCCTTCGAGGTACACACGAACTATAATTTACTTTTTAAAATGTTTCTCTGATGCCGTCAGAATTGCTACTTCGCATAATTTTTTCTTCTCCTACTGGTTCTTCCTATTCGGTCATCGGTGGACCATATTATTTCAACCGCGTCTGTCTCTGAACTTTAACTTGCTCTTTCATTCATTTTCTGTACGCCTCCGTAGTAAGCAGTCCTTCTTTACCACATGACACCTGTCATCTTCCCGACTTGCAAGTACAGCACGTTACAATGCGGTTTCTTTTTTAAATCATCATTCTCTCTTACTGCACCTTAAACCTTAATTCAGATTTTTTTCGTTGGATTACAAATTCTGACTCTGTTCATCGGCAGTAATTCTGCTGCGTACAACGCGTACAGCATAGCCTCTGAGTTGGTGATATGCAAGTGGTTCATTTGCCCTAAACATCTCTACTCAGGTAAAGTGCCACTACCATCTTGTTGGGCCTAGGTTCTGCAGGTTTCTTTTATAGCGATGCTTGGCTCTATCCACTCTGCTAGTTACTTGAACTTTTCTGCCCGCTTGATTTTTCCCTGATCTACAACTACCATTCTGGGCAACAATAATTTTATCTTGGAACTCTTCCATTTGGTCCGTGTTTGAACAGAAAAACAGTAATATCAGAAACTGAGTCCACCTTGATGCAAAACACCTTGTTATTCGTTTATTTCTTTATTCTCCCAAACCAGTTTCGCCGACAAATATCACCGTCATCAGTGCGGGTTTTTTAATCTTATTTATTGTATGGCGTAATATTCTGGATCAGAAACAAGGCGAAAGATTTGTTTTTCTGTGAATAAAAGCAGCTACATACCATCCTACGAACATACGAATAACAAGGTGTTTTGCATCAAGGCGGACTCAATTTCTGATATTACCGACCATCCTGGGTGCTGATTTAATACTAATTAATATTAATATACATCATCTTTAGAGTGTACGTAATTTTATCATTAGATATCAAATGGATGATCCTGAAGCTTATTTCGTAAACTCTTAGCTTTTCTAGACCAGAACATTTCAGTTGCTATTCCCTTCATTGTACATCATTCATCAAATATTTCGAAACAGGTCTGGAAGCCCCTACTGACAGATTTGTTTAGTCTCAGAGATTTTTCGAAAATAAATCTTGGTTATAATTAATTAATGTGTGTTAGAGCATACGACCCTTGCTTTCTGTTGTTAAAAGTGGAGAAGAAACTGGTACCGAATAAACACAACAGCACATTATTGTTATATGCAGCAGTTTCTTTGCAAGAGGGTAGAAATAATTTATATCAGAGAATAGTTGGTTACAATTGAGTTTTCATTTTAAATGAAGTTAAAATGACATTTGAGTTTAAAAAAAAGTTGGCTCAGAGAGACGGTGCAGTTTGCAGTATTCGAGCTGTAAGCATCTAGGCGAGGTGCTCCACTGAAGTGGCCGACGCCGGCTCGACGCAAACGGCGTTTCACAAGACAAGCAAACAGCGCTGGCTTTCTCAGCGCGGCTTTCAGTTCCCAGAGCTACGCTAATACCTTATTACGTCAGACGCCTCTCTCGAAATCAATCCTCTACGAAGATGTATTCTTCTGTTTACGTCGCGGATTTCTCCCTGAGACTCATGAATGAAATCAAATTAAAAAAGAAAAAAAAGGCCCGTCCTGAGACAGGAAGGTATGGTCTCACGCAGTTTGCAAAAGCTATTGGTATTATTTATCTTTTATCAAGTAGCCGGTGAAATATCAGCGTCTTTGCCATTGTTGAAGCGTAACCGTCCATTTTTGTTGCTTTGAAAGTGTGCTGTACTCAAGAAATAGTTCAATAAATAAATAATGTTCCTACCCTTTAACATTTCCATCACCATCTTAATGGTCAACATTATCAACAACACGACCAACGTTGTGTCCGGAAATTACAGCAACAAGTTCTTATAGGCCCCATGTTACTTTTATCCGCCAAAAGTAGCATAAAAAAATTAATAACGTTACAAAAGTGTACTCATTAATTTATTCGTAGCTGACGAAATTATCTCCACATGTGACCAATTAAATGAGCGGTGTCCTAAGTTAATAGCAGTATACCTCCTGTATGTTAAACCATATTGCAGTCTTTAATATTTAGTTGGTCATCTTTCTCAAATCATTGACCACGAGGGCGTTCGTCCGGTTAAAATTAAAGTTAAAATGGATTAATTGTTACTGTTGTTGTTGCGGTCTTCAGTCCGAAGAATTGTTTCATACACCTCTGCATACTAGTGTATCCTATGCGAGGTCCTTCATCTTTGCATAACTACTGCAAAACACATTCATGTGCACCTCCTTACTGTATCCGAGCCTTATTGTCTCTCTACAATTTTTACCTCCCCTCGCTCCACCCCCTCCCTCCACCAAAGTTCCATCTATTCAGACTGACTACTCCCTGATGCCACAGGATGCATCTCACCAACCTATTCCTTATTTTAGTCAGTTTACCACATAATTTTTTCCACAATTCATATCAGTACCTGTTCATTAGTTATCTGATCTACCCAACTGATCGTCAGCATTTGACTGTAACAAAACATTTCAAAAGGACCTGTTCTCGTCTTTTCTGAACCGCTTATCGTCTTTCACCTTCGTACAGGGACTTATTCCAAAATAAAAAAAAAAAACCTTTATGAAAGAATCCTATCACTTAAATTTATGCTAAGACATTTTTTGGTTTTTAGAAATGTTTCTTTTGCTATTTCTAAGCTGCATTTTATGTTCTCGCAACTTCTAGCACACTGAGCTATTTTACTAACGAAATAGCAAAACTCATCTACTGTTTTTATTGTCTCATTTTCTAATCTAATCCCACCACTATCACCTGATTTAATACGACTGCATTTCATTCCCACTATTTTACTTTAGTTGATACTAATAATGTGACGTTTTCTCAAGACACTAACCATTGCCTTCAACTGAGCTTCCGTCTTTTGCCGTCTCCGACAGAATTGCTACGTCATCAGAAGACCTTCAAGTTTTTATTCCTTCTCCGTAAACTTTAATTCAATTTTCACATTTCTCCATGGTATCCTTTACTGCTCAATTCACAGACTGAGTACCATGGGGGATAGACTACAATCCTGTCTCACTCTTTTCTCAACTACCGATTCCCTTTCATGCCCTTCTACTCTTATAACTACAGTTTTTCTGTAAAAGCTGTAGATAGTCTTTCCCTTCTTATATTTTACTCTGCTACTTTTAGAATGTCGAACAATGTATTCCAGTCAAGGTTATCAAACGTTTTCTCTAAACCTACAAGTGATACATGCATAGGATTGCCTTTCTGCAGTTTATCTTCTGATATAAAGATTGATTTGGGTGTTGCTACATTTCTCAAGAAACTAGCGCTCGACTTCGGAAAGTCTTTCTATTCTTCTGTAAGTAATTCGTGTTAGTATTTTGCAGTCATCGTTAATTATACTGATGGTATGTAACGTCCACATCTGTCCCAATGACTGTCTTCTTTGCAAATGGAATCATTACTCTCTTCTTAACGTCTGATAGTATTTCACCTATCTCATCTTTATCTACTTTCTTTTCCATTTCTATAATACTGCCTTCGTTTCCCTGGTGTAACCTTTCTATATGATCCTTCCACCTTTCAGCCTTTCCTTCTTTTGTTAGTACTGGCTAGCTATCTGAGCTCTTGATAGACATACAACTCCGTCTCTTTCATTGAAAGGTTTCTTCATCTTTCCTATATGCATCATCTATTTTTTCAGTCATTCATGCTTCTATAGTTTTGCATTTCTCCTCTAGCCATTCGTATTTTGCCATTTTTCACTTCCTGTCAACCTCATTTTTTAGACGTCTGTATTCCTTTTTGCCTGCTACACTAGCTGTCTTTTATATTTTCTCCTTTCGAAGTTGAAGAGGTACTCATAGCTCTTGAGGTGAGCATTTTAGAGCCCATGTATACTAGACTTTTTTCTTCGACTGGTCGTTCTTATCATATCCTTGAATACTGACTATTCCTCCCGGGGCACGCTGAATAATCTGCCTGAAACTTTCCAGTGCCCACGGATCTCTTCTGCCTCTACAATCTTCTTTCCTGATTCATCTAAATCTACATCTACATCGATACTCCGCAAATTACATTTAAGTGCCTAGCAGAGGGTTCATCGAATCACCTTCACAATTCTCTATTATTCCAATCTTGTATAGTGCGCGGAAAGAACGAACACATCTTTCCGTATGAGCTCTGATTTCCCTTATTTTATAGTGGTGATCGTTTCTCTCTACTTAGGTCGGTGTCAACAAAATATTTTCGCATTTGGAGGAGAAAGTTGGTGATTGGAATTTCGTAGAAGATTCCATCGCAACGAAAAACGCCTTTCTTTAAACGATGTCCAGACCAAATCCTGTATCATTTCAGAGACACTCCCTCCCATATTTCGCGATAATACAAAACTTGCTGTCCTTCTTTGAACTTTTTCGATGTACTCCGTAAGTCCTATCTGGTAATGATCCCACACCGCGCCGCAGTGGTCTAAGAGGACGGACAAGTGTAGTGTAGGCAGTGTCCTTAGTAGCTCTGTTACATTTTCTAAGAGTCCTGCCAATAAAACACAGTCTTTGGTTAGCCTTCCCTACAACATTTTCTGTCTGTTCCTTCCAATTTAAGTTGTTCGTAAGTGTAATTCCTAGGTATTTAGTTGAATTTACGGCATTTAGATTTGACTGACTTATCGTGTAACCGACGTTTAACGAATTCCTTTTAGCACTCATGTGGATGACCTCACACTTTTCGTTATTTCGGGTCAACTTCCAATTTTCGCACCATTCAGATATCTTTTCTAAATCGTTTTGAAATTTGTTTTGATCTTCTGATGACTTTATTAGTCGATAAACGACAGCGTCATCTGCAGACAACCTAAGACGGCTGCTCAGATTGTCTCCCAAATCGTTTACATAAATAAGGAATAGAAAAGGGCTTATAACACTACCTTGGGGAACGCCAGAAATCAGTTCTGATTTACTCGATGACTTTCCGTCAGTTACTACAAACTGTGACGTCTCTGACAGCAAGTCACAAATCCAGTCACATAACTGAGACGATATTCCATAAGCACGCAATTTCACTAGAAGCTGCTTGTGTGGTACAATGTCAAAAGCCTTTCGGAAATCCAGAAATACGGAATCGATCTGAAATCCCTTGTCAATAGCACTCAACACTTCATGCGAATAAAGAGCTAATTGTGTTTCACAAGAACGATGTTTTCTAAACTCATGTTGACTGTGTGTCAATAGACCGTTTTCGTCGAGGTAATTCATTATTGCCAGCACGAATAGCTCCGAACGTATGATAGTAGCTGAAAAGTTTGTGGGACGAAAGTTGCATGGGACAACGGGGTCCATAATATAACGTAGGTATTTGTTGCTAGGTAGGGTCGCTTCAGAAATATGTAGGTCAACTTTTTTTTTTTTTAAATGTGATGCTGTAGTTTGGTACTTATTTTCTGATAGCGGTTATCGAGATGAATCCAATGATGTGTAACAGTTAGGTTACAGGGTGTAACAAGAAGGTACTGCCAAACTTTCAGGAAGCATTCCTCACGCATAAAGGGAGAAAATGTGTTATACGGACATGGGCCCGGAAACTCTTTACTTACACGTTTGAGCTCATTTTCTACTTGTCTTCATAGTCATATTAACCATGGGAAACACACAGAAACAGGACGTATCAGCATTGTTGTTGTTGCGGTCTTCAGTCAGAAGACTGGTTTGACGCACCTCTCCATGCCACTCTACACTGTGTAACTGTGCAAGCCTCTTCATCTCCAGATAACTACTGCAACCTATAGCCTTCTGAACCAGCGTACTGTATTCATCTCTTAGTCTCAGTCTACAAATTTTAACCCCACCCCCTCCCCACACATCATCTGAATACTAAATTCGTGATCTCTAGATGTCTCAGAATGTGTCCTATCAACCGATCCCTTATTCTAGCCGGGTTGTGCCACAAATTTCTTTTCTCATCAGCTCTTTTCAGTACCTCCTTATTAATGGTGTGATCTACCCATCTAATCTTCAGCATTCTTCTGTAGCACCACGGTGAAAAAACTAATGTTCTGTTCCTGTACACTCCGGACAAATACCTTCAGAAAAGACTTCCTAACACTTACATCTATATTGGATGTTAACAAAATTCTCTTCTTCAGAAAAGCCTTTCTTGCCGCTGGCAGTTTACATTTTATATCCTCTCTCCTTCGGGCATCATAAGTTATTTTGCTGCTCGAATAGAAAAATTCATCCACTACTTTAAGTGTCTCACTTCCTAATCTGGTTCCCTCAGCGTCACCTGATTTTATTCGACTACATTGCATTATCTGTGTCTTGCTTTTGTCGATGTTCATCTTATATCCTCCTTTCAGGAGACTGTCTATTCCATTTAACTGCTCTTCCAAGACCTTTGCTCTCTCTGAAGGAATTACAACGTCAATGGCAAACATCAAAGTTTGTATTTCTTCTCCCTGACCTTTAATTCCTACTCCATATTTTTCTTTGGTTTCTTTCACTGCATTTACTGCTCAGTGTACAAATTGAATAACATCGGGCATAGTCTCAGTCCCTTCTCGACCACTGCTCCCCTTCATCCTCCTCGACTCATATAATTGTTATCTGGTTTCCGTACATGGTGTACACAGCCTTTCGCTCCCTGTATTTTACCCTTGCTACCTTCAGTATTTCAAAGAGAGTATTCCAGTCAACAGTATCAACAGATTTCTCTAAGTCTACAATTCAATGTGTCATAGCAGAAAGGTAGCTAGGCTACTTGAAGCACATTTTGAGAAACAACAAAAAATTGTCCAGCTCAGTAACTAAGGGATATACAATCACAGAAAAAAATTACTAGTTAATTTTCTGATAAACAGAAATAGATGTTGTATAGAGAAGTGATCGATAATGAAATAAGTTAGTGCACAAAAATATACAAAATCGGGTGACTTAGTTACCTTTCTGCATTGAAAGTATTAGATGCTATTCCCAAATGAAATTATTTTCGCAGATTAACTTTATTACCTGAAGAACGCTGCTACTATCTGCATACATTAGTAGGATAACATCACAGGTGGTCAAACATACTTAAAAATATTATTGCAGTTTACTATACACGCAAAATCAAAACTTTAGATAAGTTGGCTTGGTATTTTCTTGATAACATTTCGCTTACACTGAACCTAATAGCTGTACTTTGTCATTTGCAAATGGTTTAAGTTTGAACATGTGACCAGGCATAAAAGTTCGTACATTCTTCAGGGATATATCGTAGTAGTTTCCGAACATTTTCTGTCTTACTCAGTTTTATAGTAACTTTATCGTCTTCATATAATGCTTAAGTAGGAAATGTGTGTGGAACAGCTCTTCCTGACTGAGACTGCTGAAAGTTGTGTTCGATCAGTCCACCAGTCCAGATGCTTGTTACTATACTCCCTTTTCTCCTAGACGAATACCTAAAATGCCTAAGCAGTGATACGTTGAAGTACTGTTTTCTCTCTAGACGCACATGATGTTTCTGTGGTACTGTCATCGTCTTATAAAATTGAGGCCACCGTTTGGTAAAATCCTAAACATCACTTGTTTCAACTATTTTCAAAGTAAATGCACTGTTTTTTGAAGATGCAACAATAAGTTCACAATATTCATAGGGTGTGTAAATCCTGTCTCTCTCCTTAAGAGCACGTTTTATAGTTCAAAACTTCCGATCACAGAACAAGACTGAATGTCCTCTTATGGATAGAAGCGGATAATAGTATCAAACCGATTCAAATCAGTTAAAGCTAAGAAAAACCTTATTTTGTCCACTATAATTGTCGCTAAATAAGTGTGATTCTAGCATGTTCTTTGGGACAAATTCGTCAATATACTCATTAAGAAATGACACCACTTCATCTGCACGTTTTCTCCCAGGGCCCTCGTGGTACACATATAAATGTGTTTTTTTCTGTCTTTAAACTGTGAATGGAAAACACCTTGATGGATAACTGCCGCAGACAGAGGCTACCTTGAACTGGTATTGCTGGCAGGTTTACTCTTTGCTACCCCTTTAGCGGTTTGATTAAGGTTGGAATTTTTAATTTTATTGTTTAATTCCTCACAAACTCAGAACACATCTTGTGGGGTAGCCAAACCGTAGTGTAAAGTTTTCATTGGAGTATTTGTTACGAAACTTATAGTTTTTCTTAATATCTAGATGTCTCTCTATAAACGGTGAATACAGCTTGTTCACAGACAAGGACGCATCTAAATAGTGGATTTCTTCGCCAGAATAATGGCTTTGCTTTCCTGGAAAGATTTCTGTATGTTCTCGGATAAGCCTCAGTTGCTCTGCCTTTATTGCGTTTCCACTGCATCCCTTGCCCATTGCATCATGTGGTGACTGTCGCAGAAGCAGAAATCTGCGAAGTCTTCTTATGCGTTTATCAAATATTCTGTATAAGGAGAAGCGTCTCTAGAGTTGGGTCTTCTCTGCGTGATCTATGTGGCGCTGGATTCACCATTTCAGTCATTGGTTGCAATGAAGAATCTGTTCATCCTTTGTGTTCATTCTGTAGATAGTTAAGAATATTTCTTCATGTTTCTTTTCAGTGAAAATCTCTAAACGTTACTTACAGTACCTGTGAGTTAAGAAACCAAACACAGTCCTATAAAATAAGGTGTCATAAATAGCTTTTCAAACTAAAACTGAAAATTTGTAACATCATCTTATTACTTGGGCAAAGAAGTCAAATGTAGTATCATTCTAAATTTAATTTGTATATTCTCATTGCACATTTGAGTACTGAATGCTGCCACCGCGACCAGTACTAATATTTACAATATTTGGAGTTAAACATTGTTGCACAAACAAAGGCAACAAATAGGTCTACCCTTACAACAATCTGACAAGCTGGCCTTCGAACAATGTCTCGAATTCTGTATTATTGAATTTTAAATTATTTAGTTTGAGAGATTACAAACAACATACGTTGCTCTTGAAACGTACTAATTTTTGCACTTAAAGTTGAAAGTGAAAAGTCAGTAACTTAGACTTCTTGATATTTACGTCATTTTGAGCCTATTTCTCGGTGAGGTTCTATCGTTCCAAAACAGGAAATGAATGCTTCACCAATTACACCTGCTTTCTTAACAGCTTTTCTTTTATTTTCTTCACTTCTCGCAGTATCCTTCTTCCTTTTCTTGCCCCCGTTCACCAGATGTACGTGTAGGGATTGGGGCCTGACGCTACAGATCAGACTTTATTAATAATTATAATACAGGGTTACATCACCAGTTACAGTTACATTCTCAGCAAGTACACCAAGTCCTTTCATCCATACATGTATTTTTTCATCATTACTAACTTTACGACAGGAGAGGGTATACAATGTAAAAGGCATATTACTATATACATAACTAGGTCTAGATTGGGTCTTAGCATCTATTCCACAATGCCAGGTCTTATAAGCAATGACATCTCGATCGGCGAATCATTCCAATCCAGGTACAGCCTCGTTTTCCGACATTTTACAGATCTGTAAAAGTGAAATGTTTTGGCGATACTAGCACTCACGCGTGGGAAAGCAGAAAAGTATCGAAGTCAGTGACTTAGGAACCTCTCCTCAGCTCGGCTTATTCTCGTACAGGATTTATCACCATTGCGGTATCAGTGACATAGGCAACTTTCTGTTTCGAATGTGTGTCTATGTTCATGGATACCGAAAATGGCTATATCTCAATTCCCCCCAAAAAGTGACACTTCGAATTCTATAAAATAGGATTTTCCCTTTTTTAACCTATCCTCTAAAGTAGGTCTTAGGGTCAGTATTGCTTCACGTGTTCCTACACTTCTCCGAAATCCAAACCGATCAGCCCCGAGGTCGGCTTCTACTAGTTTTTCCATTCTTCTGTAAGGAATTCGTGTTAGTATTATGCAGCCATGACTTGTTAAACTGATTGCTCGGTAATTTTCACACCTGTCAGCACCTGCATTCTTTGGAATTGCAGTTATTACATTCTTCTTGAAGGCTGAGGGTAAGTCGGCTGTCTCATACGTCTTGCACACCAGATGGAATAATTTTGTCATGGCTGGCTCTTCCAATGCTATCAGTAGTTCTGACGGAATGTCGTCTACTCCCTGGGCCTAGTTTCCACTTAGGTCTTTCAGTGGTCCGTCAAACTCTTCTAGCAGTATCATATCTCCCATATCATCCTCATTTACGTCCTCTTCCATTTTTATAATATTGCTTTCAAGTTCATCGCCCTTGTGCAGACCCTCTACATACTCCTTCCACGTTTCAGCTTTCCCTTCTTTAGTTAGGACAGGTCTTCCATCTGAAGTCTTGATAATCATACGGCTATTTCTCTTTTCTCCAGAAGCCACTTTAATTTTCCTGTAGCGTGTATCTATCTTTCTCCTAGTGGAACATGCTTATAAAACCTTGTATTCGTCCGCTGGCCATTTCTGCTCAACCATTTTGCACTTCCTGCCAACCTCATTTTTCAGACGTTTGTATTCCCTTTCATCTGCCCCATTTGCTGCATTTTTAAATTTTCTCCTTTCATCTACTTCTGCCTCAGTTACTCTATGTCGGCGATTGCTCCGCAAACACTTTCTCCACGTACGCGTACACCATAATTACCCTACCACGCAAACATTGGGGTTACACTCGTCTGGTGTGAGACGACGTTCCCGGGGGGAGAGGGGGGTGGTCCACTGGAGACCGAACAGCACAATAACCCTGGGTTCGGTAGTGCGGCGGCGGTGGGGTGAGTGGACTGCTGTAGCCTGTTATGGGGTTGTGTCCCACTGCGATCTACGGCGGGGATGAAGCCTCTCCGTCGTTTCTAGGTCTCCAGTTCCATACCATACCATACCATACCATACGATGCTACTACCGAGCGAGGTGGCGCAGTGGCTAGCGCACTGGACTCGCATTCGGGAGGACGACGGTTCAATCCCGCCTCCGGCCATTCTGATTTAGGTTTCCCGTGATTTCCCTAAATCGCTCCAGGCAAATGCCAGTATGGTTCCTCTGAAAGGGCACGGCCGACTTCCTTCCCCCTCCATCCCTAATCCGATGAGACCGATGACCTCGATGTTTGGTCTCTTCCTCCAAACAACCCAACGATGCTACTCATAGTAGCCTCCTCACATTCATATTTTCTTACACATTTATTAAACCTACTCTTGCATTAACCATATCTGATTTTGTATTTATAATCTTGTATTCATCTGGCCAGAAGTCCTGTCCCTCCTGCCACCGAACTTCACTAAATCCCACTACATCTACGTTCAAACTATTCATTTCCGTTTTTTAATTTTCTAATCTATCTACGGGATTAATGGATCTAACATTCCACGCTCTTATCTGCAGAACGCGTTTTGTTTGTCCTGATGACGACATCCTCCTGAGTAGTCCCCGCCTGGAGATCCAGATGGGGGACTATATTACCTCCGGTATATTTTACGCAAGAGGTTGCCATCATCATTTAGCCATACAGTAGAGCCGCATACCCCCGGGAAAAAATTGCAGCTGTAGTTTCCCTTTGCTTTCAGCTGTTCGCTGTAGCAGCACAACAAGGCCATTTTGGTCGATGTTACAAGGCCAGATCAGTCAATCAAACTACTGAAATGGTTGCTGCCCGTCCTCAAGCACGTAGCGACAACTGTTTAGTGTTCATAACGGAGTTTGTTTCCTATAGACTGTAGTGAAGTGTACTCAAATGCCGAATTGGCAGTTACCCATTCGTTGTACGGATTAGCAGATAATACTGGCTGTGGCGCTCAACGTTTGTATCGAAAGGGATTTCTAGACCGACGGAGTTCCAACAAGAGGACGTTCGAAGCAATTGCTTGTCGTCTTAGGGAGCATGGAGTGTTTAAGCTTATTACTCGTTACTCTGGGAGGCCCAGAAGGACGAGGACAGGTCAACTGGTAGAGGAGATTTTTCGTGCAGTTAACGGCAACCCTACTATCAGCTTAAGACAGTTAGTTCCAATAATTAATTTTGACCATATGACTGTCTAGAGAGTGCTACATGAGAACCTGTTGTATCCGTACCATATATAGCACTTGCAGACCCTATCAGCAGCTGATTTTCCCCCATAGGTACACAGCTGCGAGTGGTTCCTTCAACAGTGCGTCACCCCTCACTTTAGTGCAAATCTAATTTTCACTGATAAAAGTTTGCTTCGACGTGTAAATTTTCACAATCAGCTGTTCTAGATTCCTCACGAAACTGTGCAGTAACGTCATCAACAATGATTTTCTGTCAACGTTCAGGTTGGAATTGTTGGTGATCGTTTGTTAGGGCCTCATTTTCAATCATCGAAACTCAACAGAGAGACTTACCATATTTTCTTAAATAAAATTCTACAGTTGCCCGGATTCTGGCTCTAACAGCCTAATGGCACGGGGTTGCAGTGCTCCTGCAAACCGCAGACTACGGTACCCCATTGGGGGGGGGGTCCAAACTCTTCCGAAGAGAAGAACCGCAACTGTCAGATCTCCCAACAATGCGGTATTTTCTATCTTCCTTACCAGTCCAGTTGTAGCTTGGAACAGAGTAACTATTTATTGTACATCATGTTAGTTATTTCAGAGTGTGCTATAGCGAATTTTGAAGCTCAAGTAACAAGTGAATACATGCAACAATGAATCAGGTAATTTTCTTGCTCTCTGAACAATTTCATTTACGGAAGTTTGATGAAAAATTATAAATCGAAAGGCTAGGTACGTTGACTCATACTTTGTCAATTTCTCAGACATTTAAAACGAAAAGCCGTCAATTCAGCACAAAATTTAACTCCTAACTCTGTAGCAAGCGTCAATGGCTGCGTGGTTGTGACTTGAAAAACACCTTATTTTGTTTTCCTTGATTTTTATTTGGAGGAGAGTTTTCGCGGAATAAACAGGATAAACAGGGTGCCTATGACATTCAACACCACCATGACAAAATTAGGAAACACGAACTTTTTTCGGTCTGTATAAACAACGTTTAGAATCTGGCAAGTCTAGGCAATGTAAATATAGCTACCCAATTAGACAGTGTGTACAGATGATCTATTTCATTACACAACCAAAAAGTTACTAATAACAGGTAAATATCAGATTACTCACTGTCTACGTTTCTGAGGTGCACTAGAACTTGCCCTCAGAGGACATGATGAGTCTGAATCGCCTTCAAATCCTTGCCTTTTTCGTACCTTGATTAATTTAAATGCAGTATTAGACTCTGTACTAAAATCGCATGTAGAAAAAGCAACAGTTTTCAAAGGCACCATCCAGGATCAACTCCTTCAATGCATGATTCAAGTCTACCAAGGGGAAATTAGAAAGAAAATGAAAGATGTAGAGTTCTTGGCTGTAATAGTTGACGTTATCCAAATGGCTGTAGTACACAGCTACATCATAATGGAAAATCAGTTGAAATATTTTTAACATCAGAAAAAACGTGTTTCCCAGTGTGTGGCAATGTACGTAACAGAACAGATGAATCACCACATGCAGAATTGTCCACACAAACTAACAGCACAAACATTTGGTGGTGCAGCAGTCATGAGTGACTCGTCATGTGGGGTGCAGATTATTGTTAACAAAAAAATTTCCAGCGCTTCAAACATTCATTGCCATGCCCATCAGCTGAAACTCATTATGCTTAAAGTCGTTCCAATGCACCTTCTGCCAGGACAGTGGCTGCTCCTGCAGCAACGTCTTGACAGGCACGTGGGGGTAGGAGTATGTTAATTATTGGGAGCTCCAATCTTAGGCGGGTCATGGAGCCCCTCAGGAACATAGCGGTTAGGGCGGGGAAGAAGTCTAACGTTCACTTGGTGTGCTTGCTGGCGGACCTTGTCCGATATGTGGAAGAGGCTCTTCCGGCGGCTATCGAGCGTGCGGGGTGCAGCCAGCTGCAGATAGTTGCACATGTCGGCACCAACGATGCCGGTCGACGGGGTTCCTAGGAAATCCTTGATTCCTTTCGACGGCTGGCTAAATTGGCGAAGGCAACCTCCATCTCTCGAGGAGTGGAAGCCAAGCTGACGATTTGCAGCATCGTAACCAGGGTGGACTGGGGAACTCTGGTTTGCAGTCGAGTGGAGAATCTAAACCAGGGGCTCCGTCGACTCTGTGACGAAAATGGTTGTAGATTCCTCGACCTACGCTATGAGGTGGAAGGTTGTAGGACGCCCCTCGATAGATCAGGGGTGAACTACACACAGGAACCTGCTATATGTGTAGCACAGTACTTTTGGCGTGCACATGGTTTTTTTTTTTTAGATTAGGTTCCTCCCTACGGGAACAAAACCGTTGGCCTGAAAAATTACCCGTTCATGACACTGATGTGAGTGTGCCAACTGTAAAAATTGTTAGTTGGCCTAAACAGGTCATTCCAAAGGATTTAAATATTCTAATTAAATATGCTAAATTCCATGTTAGTAAATTTTCGAAGTGTCTGTAGCAAGATCACCGAGTTACTTTCCGAAATAAACAGTAGTAATGTAAATATTATATTAGGTGCCGAAAGCTGGGTGAAACCAGACATAAACAGCAGTGAAATTTTGAACTCGGACTGGACAATGTTTGGGAGGGATAGGACTGACGCTATGGGAGGTGGTGTGTTCATTGCAGTTGAAAGCTGTTCAAACGCAGTTGAGATCGATACTGGGTCGGACTGTGAAATAGTCTGGATAAAGCTGTCAATCAGACAAGGAGTAACCATTGTATTAGGATGTTTTTATAGACCACCAGCGTCCACAACAAACGTCGCAGAACGTTTCAGGAAAAGTCTTGAGTACATACGAAATAAATTTTCAAATTATCCATTACTTATAGGCGGAGACTTTAATCTGGCGTCCATTGACTGGAAAAATTACACGATTATCACAGGGGGCAGAAACAAAGATTCGTGTGAAATTATTCTACGAGCGCTCTCAACATACAACCTTGAGCAATTGGTTAGAAAACCAACTCGAGATGAGAACATATTAGATATCTTAGCGACAAACAGACCTGACCTTTTTGAGCAAGTTAATCTAGAAGAAGGTATTAGCGACCATAATGTCATTGTGGCTTCTATGTCAGTGGACTTTGCAGAAAAACCAAAGAAACAGCGTAGAGGTTTCTTGTTTGGGAAAGCAAATAAAAGTGTCATTAATGAATATCTTTATAGTCAGCTCCAAGAAATCACCGCTGGACACAAAGATATCGAGTATCTTTGGTCGTCATTTAAAGGTGTTGTCCACCACGTGCTAGGGAAATATGTGCTTAGCAAAAATACAGGGGAGGGAAAGGATCCACCTTGGTTCAACAAACATATTAGGAAGTTGCTGAGGAAGCAGAGAATTTTGCACAGTGGTTTTAAACGTAGTCACTGCCATGCTGACAAACAGAAATTATGCGAAATGAAAGCAGCTGTCAAAAGGTCAATGAGAGATACTTTAAACGAATTTGAAAGCAATATTTTATCTGTAGATTCTAAAAATAACACCAAAAAAATTTGGTCGTACGTGAAATCTATGAACGCTACAAATCATTCAATACCTTCTCTTGCTGACAGTACGGGTAATGTAACGGACTATGACAAACAGAAAGCCAAAATCCGAAACCTAGCTTTCAAAAACTCGTTTATAGTAGAGGACTGCAGCACCATTCCCCCTTTCAATTATCGAACAAACGCAAGGATGGCTGACATAGTGTTTAGTGTATCTGGGATTGTAAAAAAGTTAAGATCCTTAGACACCTGGAAGGCATCTGGCCCAGACGGTATCCCCGTAAGATTTTATGTTGACTATGCTATAAATATAGCACCATTATTATTCATCACCTATCAGAGATCATTGGAACAGCGGAAAGTTCCACGGGACTGAAAGAAGGCTCAGGTCATATCGATCTATAAAAAGGATAGAAAATCGGATGCACATAATTACCGGCCTACTTCACTGACATCGATTTATTGTAGAATCATGGAACATTTTTTGTGTTCAGACATAATGACCTTTCTAGACTCTGAGAAGCTCATCTGCAGAAACCAGCACGGTTTTAGGAAACTGCGGTCATGCGAAACACAGCTAGCCCTCTTTGTGCATGATTTATAGCAGGCTCTAGATACCCGCTCCCAGTTTGATGCCATATTGCTCGACTTATGAAAGGCGTTCGACTCAGTTTCGCACCGTCGCTCGCTACAAAAAGTGCGCTCTTACGGTCTATCCGATGACATATGCGGTTGGATAGAAAGTTGTCTAACAGACAGAGAGCAGTATGTCGTCCTGAATGGGGAGACTTCAACAGGAACAAGCGTGACATCAGGTGTGCCCCAAGGCAGGGTAATAGGTCCGCTGCTTTTCACGGTTTACACAAACGATCTGGTTGATGGTATTGACAGTGGCACTAGACTGTTTGCCGATGATGCTGTAGTCAACAGGAAAGTAGTATCACACGAAAGTTGTGAACAGATCAATGAGGAGTTGCTGAAAATAAATGTGTGGTGTAATGACTGGCAGTTATCTCTCAAAATGGTTCAAATGGCTCTGAGAACTATGGGACTTAACATCTGAGGTCATCAGTCCCCTAGACTTAGAACTACTTAAACCTAACTAACGTAAGGACATCACACACATCCATGCCCGAGGCAGGATTCGAACCTGCGACCGTAGCAGCAGCGCGGTTCCGGACTGAACCGCCTAGAACCGCTCGGCCACAGCGGCCGGCAAGTATCTCTCAATATTAGTAGGTGTAACCTACTGCGTATAACAAAGCGAAAACCCCATTAATGTACGAGTAAAAAATAAATGCCCAGTCTTTGGAAGCGGTAACACCCGTAAAGTATCTGGGTGTGACTATTCGAAATGATCTCAAATGGAACGATCAGATTACACAAGTAACGGGTAAGGCGAACTCTAGATTGCGGTTTGTTGGTAGAATCCTGAAGCGATGCAGTCCTTCAACAAAGGAAATTGCTTACAATACTTTAGTTCGTCCTGTCTAAGAGTATTGTTCGTCTGTATGGGACCCTTACCTGTTGGGCCTGTTTCAAGAGATTGAGAAGGTCCAAAGAAGAGCGCCAAGATTCGTGACTGGTACATTTAACCATCGCGAGAGCGTTACAAATCTCATAGAAAGTTTGAAGTGGGACACACTTGCAGACAGACGACACGCTAAACGGAAGGGGCTGCTTACTAAATTCCAAATTGCGATCTTCTTTTCCTGTGTGTCTCAAGAGTAATGTGTTCAGGTGATGTAGAATCCCAGCTCTAAATTGGAAATAAAGTGTTTCCGGACCAATGTCCATATAACTTATTTTCTTCCTCTACGTGTGAGTAATGTTTCCTGAAAGTTTTGTCCTGTACTATATTTCCCGTTTATGCGATAAATCACTTCTGGAGAGCATTTCAATGCATCCTCCAATAGGCTATGGCCTATTTCTTTTCTCAATCTTCAAACAGTTCCATCTGTAATTAATGACCCTTCTGTCGGTTAATTACAAGTATTTCTTACTTCTGTTCCCCTCTTAATCTTGTTTTCTAAGTAAAACAAAGAAAATACGTATAAAATACACGAACACAAGTATGTACTGACATGTAATACTAGACATAAGTATAGTAGTACCCAAAAAAATCGATAATATTATTCCCGACGTTGTGGACGGATTCCATGTAAGAGGCAATTAAGCAGCATTCGCTATTATTATCAATAGGATGTTCCATGACAGGTGCCTGACACTGTTATCCAGCCATCGTTGCTGCGGTTTTGGAGTTGGAAGAGGGCTCATACGGAATTCCAGCAGATGAGATGTTTTGATAGCAGCCTCAAGGTTAGCCAGCTTTATGTTGCAGGTCTTTCGAGATGCACAAAGCAAAACATGGAAGAAAGTTCAAAACTTAACAGCTTCTTTTGTTTCTGCAATTGTTGTAAGCCGAAATTGGTCTGCTACATTAAATTATTGTTTTTTAGTTTAGTGTATTCAGAAATATATTTGAGGCTTGCGATACAATAGATAGTGTTCCGTTATTTCTTATTTTTTGTTTTTGGTTTTCTTTGTTCTTGGTGGTATAGTTAATATTGTTTCAAGTATAAACATCAGATAATACAAGTTTCCATAGCGTACCCTAAATCAGTTTCTGTTTATTCTTCGAATACTGCCACAAAACTATGAGTGAAACAATTGTGAATAGATAACGAGCTTTACAATATCATGAAATATAATTTCAGACGAAGCTCCCTGAGAGAGAAAACAGCAAAAGAAATCACACAAACATCTACAGTGTCGCTACCAACTCTCAAATGACATCTGTAATATTATTTCCACTAGCCACCAGCAAGCTTCAGTACTTAACTAACCGAAAAAAGAGAGTGAATTACGGCGCAGGAGGGAGGTACGTGCCCATTACCCAATATAACAGGAACTGTAAATGAGCAAACATAAATACAGCAAACATATTATTCGCGTTATTGCAGAGGAAAGAGTAGACGGAAATGGTTGTCTGAAGCAACAGTTGAGAATTTGGCCTGAAACAAATCAACCGGTCTGGTAGACCCTGACAGACCTGAATCACAGCTGTGGCAGGATGCTGTGCCACAACCTGTCACTCAAGGAGGATAACCGCCGGACCTGTTTGGTGAGATCTTTTGCATCAAAATGCCACTGAATTCTCTGCCCACATGTTGTTCGTAGTTCTGGAGAATTCCTTCCACTGTTTACGCCAGGCTGCGCTACTTCGTATAAAGAGTGACTGTCTCATTGATACCGAAGTATCCAGAAACAATAAACCCACCCTACGCGGTAATCGTATGTGCAAAACCCAAGCCACAGCTCTCGGAATGAAACGAAATGGAATGTAGGTCGTACACCTTTCCTGTGCCACAGTGCCATACCGAGAGAATTGTACTGTGCAAAATGAAACATTAGAGATTAAATACTACCAGCAAAGTTCCAAAGGTTTCCAAGTGCTATCCGGAAAAAAAAAAATCATCACTTACAATTTGATAACGAAAGAGCGTACGGAACAGTGAAGTTATTTCTTAACAGGATTATAAACTTCGAATAGTAGTATAAACTTTCTGTACTTATTATTAACGAAGATTCAAGTGTAAGAGAAATATTCTCAGATATACCAGTGGCTCTAAGGCATCTTGAGGAATAGGACCCAGTACGTTGTCTTCGGTGGTGAGTGTTCATAGGAGGCAACGGTGTAGTCATGAGTGCTCTAGGAAAGTATGATAGGAGCGCTCTTCTTTTCTAGTATATACATAAATGATCTGAAGGACAGAGTGAGCAGCAATCTGCAGTTATTTTTGATGATGCTGTGGTGCACGGAAAGGTGTCGACGCTGGGTAATTGTAGGAGGATACAAGATAACAGATAAAACTTGCAGTTTGTGTGATGAATGGCAGCTAGCTATAAATAAGAAGAATGTAAGTTAACGCATGTGAGTAGGATAAACAGTTCCGTAATGTTCGATTAAAGCCGCTGTTGTGCGCCCTAAAACACTAATAATCATCATCATCATCGAATAAAACATTAGTAGTGCGCTTCTTGACAGACTCGGGTCAATTAAATATCTAGGCGAAACGTTACAAAGCGATGCGAAATGGAGTATGTAAGGATTGTAGTGGGGAAGGCTAATAGCCAACTTCGGATTATACGAGAGTTTTAGGAAAGTGTGTTATATACGTAAAGGAGACAGCAAATAGAACACTAGTGTGACTTCTTTTTGAGTAGTTCTGGGCTGTTTGGGATCCCCATCAAGTCGGATTAAAGGAATACATCGAAACAATTCAGAGGCGGACTGCTGGATTTGTTACCGATAGGTATATTCAACACGCAAATGTTATGGAGATGCTTCCGTAACTCAGATGGAAATCACTGGAAGTAAGGCGACAAGGCGACGTTCTATTCGCGGAACGCTAGTGAGAAAATTTAGACAATGGGCATTTGATGCTGACTGCAGAGCAATCCTGCTGCCGCCGATGTAAACTCATTGGATAAGAAATTAGTAACCCTAGGAAAATCATTACAAGTACCATTTGATACTATGTTATTCCGCTGCTGGAAATCGTAACCGCCTAGATTCTGTTAGAAAGTAAACCCATAAGGTTGTGCAGGTACTTCGGCCCAAGTTACGCCATTCACTGAGGATTCGATCTCGCAATTCCACCAAACTGCATGGATGCCGATATCGGCGATGCGCCTGCTACTCCCGCATGTCCCACAGATTTTCTATGTGATTGAAGTCAAGTGATTTTGCAGGCCAGTTGAGATGTAACAGGGTGGGGGAGTGTTCAGAAACCAGTCACATATTCTTTCAGCCTGATGACGTTTGCTGTTGTCGCCTTTATGTGCCTGTGTCGGCAGTGGCCTCTTTCGAGGGGACTGACTTCATATGTTCGTTGCACGCAGTTACCGTCGCAATGTTCTCTCGCTGACACGCTGGGATGGACCCTCATTCACTGCCTGCAGCATTACCTGCTGCGTGTGCAAGCGTTCTTGATTCACAATGCATGAAACCTGTCTCCGGTTCCTCTCAGTCAGGATCTTCTTCCGATCATAATTCTGACGTCGTGTGTCGTGGCAACCACTGCTTGTAGACACGTTGAACAGTCCGGTGCGAAATACCAATAAAGCCAGCAACTTCACACATCCTATGGCCAGGAGCGTGTAACTGGTAGGTATCAGCATGCAGATATTACGGAGATGCTACGTGAACTCAAATGGGAATCCCAGGAGAGAAGGTGACTCTCTTTTCGCGAGACACTATTTCAGAAAGTGGGGAAACCAGCATTTGAGGTTGACTGCACATCATTTCTACTGCCACCAAAGCGCATTTTTCATGAGGACCATAAGGATAAGATTAGAGAAATTAGGGCTCGTGCTGGAGCATATAGATAGTCGTTTTTCCTTCGCTCTATTTGGGAGTGGAGATGGAAGGGAAGTGACTCGTAGTGGTACGACGTACTCTCCGCCACGCACCGTACGGCGGCTTGCAGACTATGTATGTAGATGAAGATGTAGATGTAGGATATTTTGACAGAAAAAGCAACTAAAAATGTGCAGCATTCCGAATACCGTCGGAGAAGTCCTCATGTATTGGCGGATCTGTTAGGGTCATTCAAGAACAAACGAGCCGGATACTGCAAATGAAAACCGCTGAAGTTATCGTAATGCCATTGCCTACCGAAGAAGGTGTGGTCCCTATAAGAGAGCAAAGTGCCAAAACTCGCCGCTAGAGGGCCATAGACGCACATTCATGTGACGACAGAGCGAGAATGCACACGCTCGACCGTTCTCTGCACTCAGTCGTCCTAAAAACAGAAGAATAGAGATGTGAAATTAAGAGGGAAGCAGTGTTTCCTGACAGCAGAAGGAATCGGATGAACGGGAATTCATGAAATAATGGCACAGGTGTAGAAAGAGCACTGCATGTCTGTGTCCGCAGCTCGTGGTCGTGCGGTAGCGTTCTCGCTTCCCGCGCACGGGTTCCCGGGTTCGATTCCCGGCGGGGATAGGGATTTTCTCTGCCTCGTGATGACTGGGTGTTGTGTGATGTCCTTTAGGTTAGTTAGGTGTAAGTAGTTCTTAGTTATAGGGGACTGATGACCATAGATGTTACGTCCCATAGTGCTCAGAGCCATTTTTTGCGTGTCTGTTGTAAGCGTCAAGGCGTGGCACAAGCTATTTTAGGAAGAACACTGCACGGTTGTTACCATATCCAGCAGGTGGAGGCCCTCACTGTTGAAGACCGGCGAGTTACGGCGACAAGGATTGCCCCGCAGGTCAAATTGTACGTCGGAATTGTAACGGGGTGAACCCCCGTCACTTGTGCCATTCTTCGACGAATTTCCGTTCCCCACAATCTTCCGCTGTAAGAAAACTCATTAAACCCCTCTGCTCTTGTTCTGGCGTAACCACAAGCGCCGGAACGAGGATGAACAATGGAAGAGCATAGAAGGCGGTGGAACGACGTCGGCCAATGGTGCGCTGATTAGGACCGCGCCACGACTTGAGCGACACCTGCAAGAAGTGAATATAAGCGCCGCTCCTGGCAGCCTCTGCCGGACATCAGTGTTCACTGTCCGACATTAGTGGAACGTACTCGCGGAGTGTGCTACAAGAACAGCTAGTAGTGATCTTTAACAGTTGCTTGTCTGGACTTGTCTATAGTGGCGAACATAACTGTTTGCATGTCGCTCTTCGTGGCGACTACTACTTGTAAATCTTCAAGTTAATGCAGTTTTGTCATATGATGACATGATGGAGACCGTGGCTGTTGTTTGAAGACAAATGTTAATGGTTTTAGGACAGCAACCTGGTTGCTGTCCTAACACCATCAACATTTGTCTTCAAGTTAAGTATTGTCAGTCTGCTTTATAGAAATAAAACTATTAATGTTATTTGCTTGAACTGTTTTATAGCATTCTCAGAATGCTGCATCCCTTAGGCACCCTATAACGAGACGAGTGGGGGAGACGCAATAGCTCTTTTCAGCATTACTGACTGCAGTGGGCGGTCGACGAGTGCACGTTTTAGCCCTGCCGTCACGAGATGTGTGCCCACGTCCCTCTAGATGGAGGGAGTCACAGCGCTCTTCTATGGATCACACGTTCTTCCGTACGCAGTGGCAATATGATACAGCGGTTTTCAAGTTACAGACCCCGGCCAGTTTCTTTTTGAAGGACGCTTATATGACAGACAGAATACAGCATCCCTTCTAGAATGTTGATAAAATTGCGTCCTCATTTTAAAAAAAGTACAGTTTTGTGTCACAATGTTAATTACATCCCATTCGAGCATTCATAAACGAGACATTTATTAATTTCGATGTTCACAGTCATGCAATAGGCCGCTCTTTGAGCAGCATCATGTATGGGAGGGCGTTCAATAAGCAATACAAAAAATTTTTCTCGACCGATGTTGGTTGGAAAAAATGTAGAATTTGTTGTGGGACATCGTGGGATATTCCCCCGTCACTCCCTATAGTAACACAAAATTCCGATTGGTGGCGGCGCTATAGGTAGCCTTCAAAATGGTGTCTGTAGCGGAGACGAGTTCCAAGTAGACAGCTGTCATTGAGGTTCTTTCGGCGCAAAACCAGAGCATTGCAGATATTCGTAGGCACTTGTAGGATGTATACAGTCACCTGGCTGTGAATAAAAGCATGGCGAGACGTTGGGCGAGACGTCTGCCATCATCGCAACATGGTTGCACAAACCTGTCCTATCTCCCGCGTACTGGGCGGCCGCACACAACTGTGACCTCTGCAGTGCTGGATCGTGCGGGCACACTGATTGGAGGAGATCGATGGATCAAATTCAAACATCTCGCTGCACAACTGGACGTCTCTATTGGTAGTGCTGAACACTTGTCCATCGATTGAGCTACTATAAAGTGTGTACCAGCTGGGATCCTCGCCACCTAACAGAAGACCACAAAAGTGCAACGAAGGACCATCTGTGAGCAATTGCTTGCGCGTCACGAGGTTGATCGTGACAATTTTTGTTGAACTTTGTCACAGGCGCTGAAACATACATTCATCACTTCGAACCAACGACAGCTCATGGAGTGGATCCACATCGCCTCTCCTCCGAAGGAAATGTTCAAAACTCCATCCTCAGGCGATAAAGTCATGGCGACGCTCTTCTGGGGCTCTGAGGGGTTATTCTGTTTGATGCCCTCCGTCACGGTGCAATCATCAACTCTGAAGTGTATTGTGCTACCCTCAGGAAATCGAAGAAACGACTACAGCGAGTTCGTCGCCTCAAAAATGCGAACTAACTCTTCCTTCTCCATGACAACGCAAGGCCTCACACAAGTCTGAGCAACCGAGAGGAGCTCACAAAACTTCATTGCACTGTTCTTCTTCATCCATGCTACATACCACATCTCGCACCTTCCGACTTTCATCTCTTTAGCCCAATGAAGGATACACTCCGGAGGAAGAAGTATGTGGATGTTGGGGAGATTATTGATGCAGCAAGACGTCGACCAGTGGAATGGTAGCATGCGTAAGGTGACGTAAGGCCGTCGCATTGAACGGAGATTGTTGAAAAATAGGTTTTTATAGCCAAAAGAGAGGGGAATAATATGGCGTGTTGGAATGCTGAATAAAACCAACCTGCTTTCAGAAAAATATGTGTTGCACTGCTTACTCAACGTAGCAACATATGTTTCGTTACACACCGCCACGTTACAAGCTACAGATCGGAGCACACTAGCGGCAGAGCGTTGTTACTTGCGTCAGCGAAGCGGAGAAGTCGACCGAGTAATTTGCATGACACGTAATACTTCAACTAAGACTGAGAACAAAATAAAAAATTATGAGGCGTTACTTCTTGGCGCACCCTCTAATGTCTGTCTCCCTTCTCCTTCAAGATCAATAACGTTTTCACGAATAGCTTGTTGGCCAGTCAATAAAGTGGCTAGACTCAAAATCAGCTGTTGCAGGTATCTGGATTTGAATCGTGTACTGTCATTAGCTGTTATAGAACGAATTATGTGCTTGCACACATAATTCACCCTGTTAGACCGTCAGTCTAATCAGCAGAATGTTGCCAAGACATGTAGGATAACAACTAAACTGATAGGCTATTTTATTCGAAAATTACTCCAGAATAAAAGTTTACTTTAAGGAAGGTAATCGTTCAAGGAAGGTGATCAGTTTAAACTCTCTAAAAGTGACCATGTAGAACTTTAAGTGGAACCTTAACATGAGAGTGCGATGCAGAATTTTCTCATTGTGGTAACACACGGATATTTAAATTGTAGTAGTCCCCTGTGATATTTCGTTACAAATACGTTAACTTTTTTATTAGTGTTATTAAACAGCGACTGTCGTCTCTGAACTCCACGTGCTCTAGACATCTTCTACGGCCACCCTTGCGCTGCAGTCGCCAGCATTGCAGAGATAGCCAGGTTATGCAATACACCGTCATGATTAAAATTTATTTAAAAAAATCGGCTGAATATTAGCTTGTGACGAATACGTATTTTAAACCGAGGAAATTAACTGCTAAATTTGTTTTCCTGAAACTTGATAGAGCAGTAAGATGCCATATACTTTTCACATCACAAATGACGGCCTGAGAGCAGTTTTCTTGAAGTAGAACTTCAGAGCTACTGAGAAAATGTTGTGCTGAGAGTGGGTTTATAAAGTAACATAATTAACAAAGTATTCGATGTTGTGTAGTAACCAGTCAAAGTGTGTATTTGCTAAAGTATAAAATGAAAATTTATTATGCCGATGAGGACACGATCAACTGCGTAATAGCACACTTTCAACATTCAGTTACCTCCAGATCTGCTATACAAACATGATTCTAATCAGTCTGTTTATTGCTGATATAATTCCCCTTATTTTTGGTTGCTAAAGGATGAGTAGTAACGAACGGACAGGCAGTCTTGTGAAGTAATTTTGAACACGTTTCCCGAACACTACTTTAAACAACTAGTTAGACAACACACACGACCTTGTAGCTACGAACAGGCCTGACCTCATAGACAGTGTCAGTATAGAGACAAGAAGTAGTCATCATGATGTCATCAAAGTGAAAATGGTTACTAAATATAATAAATGTGACAAGAAGCATATTGGACAAAGAATGACAATCATTGAGTTTCAATGTCACGGATATACACTCCTGGAAATTGAAATAAGAACACCGTGAATTCATTGTCCCAGGAAGGGGAAACTTTATTGACACATTCCTGGGGTCAGATACATCACATGATCACACTGACAGAACCACAGGCACATAGACACAGGCAACAGAGCATGCACAATGTCGGCACTAGTACAGTGTATATCCACCTTTCGCAGCAATGCAGGCTGCTATTCTCCCATGGAGACGATCGTAGAGATGCTGGATGTAGTCCTGTGGAACGGCTTGCCATGCCATTTCCACCTGGCGCCTCAGTTGGACCAGCGTTCGTGCTGGACGTGCAGACCGCGTGAGACGACGCTTCATCCAGTCCCAAACATGCTCAATGGGGGACAGATCCGGAGATCTTGCTGGCCAGGGTAGTTGACTTACACCTTCTAGAGCACGTTGGGTGGCACGGGATACATGCGGACGTGCATTGTCCTGTTGGACCAGCAAGTTACCTTGCCGGTCTAGGAATGGTAGAACGATGGGTTCGATGACGGTTTGGATGTACCGTGCACTATTCAGTGTCCCCTCGACGATCACCAGTGGTGTACGGCCAGTGTAGGAGATCGCTCCCCATACCATGATGCCGGGTGTTGGCCCTGTGTGCCTCGGTCGTATGCAGTCCTGATTGTGACGCTCACTTGCACGGCGCCAAACACGCATACGACCATCATTGGCACCAAGGCAGAAGCGACTCTCATCGCTGAAGACGACACGTCTCCATTCGTCCCTCCATTCACGCCTGTCGCGACACCACTGGAGGCGGGCTGCACGATGTTGGGGCGTGAGCGGAAGACGGCCTAACGGTGTGCGGGACCGTAGCCCAGCTTCATGGAGACGGTTGCGAATGGTCCTCGCCGATACCCCAGGAGCAACAGTGTCCCTAATTTGCTGGGAAGTGGCGGTGCGGTCCCCTACGGCACTGCGTAGGATCCTACGGTCTTGGCGTGCATCCGTGCGTCGCTGCGGTCCGGTCCCAGGTCGACGGGCACGTGCACCTTCCGCCGACCACTGGCGACAACATCGATGTACTGTGGAGACCTCACGCCCCACGTGTTGAGCAATTCGGCGGTACGTCCACCCGGCCTCCCGCATGCCCACTATACGCCCTCGCTCAGAGTCCGTCAACTGCACATACGGTTCACGTCCACGCTGTCGCGACATGCTACCATTGTTAAAGACTGCGATGGAGCTCCGTATGCCACGGCAAACTGGCTGACACTGACGGCGGCGGTGCACAAATGCTGCGCAGCTAGCGCCATTCGACGGCCAACACCGCGGTTCCTGGTGTGTCCGCTGTGCCGTGCGTGTGATCATTGCTTGTACAGCCCTCTCGCAGTGTCCGGAGCAAGTAAGGTGGGTCTGACACACCGGTGTCAATGTGTTCTTTTTTCCATTTCCAGGAGTGTAGATGAATTATAGGCAAAATTTAAACTGATTTGTAAATCGCGCTCTGGAGACCCGTGTGCCAAGTAAGTGGATTAAGGATGGAAAAGATCCTCTGTAGTTTAATAATCAAATCCTGAAAATGCCGAGGAAACTGAGACTGTTGTACTCTTGGTTCAAAAAAGAACGCTCAAACGCCAAGTGACAAAAATTAGTAGAAATTCATGCGTTCACAAGAAGATCAGTACCCGAAGCATTATTCAACAACTTCCATTGTCGTACCTCACCGAAAGATCTTGCAGAGAACCCGAGAAAAGGGAAGCTGAAGTTTTAAATTTCACTTTTAAATATTCATTCACACAGGAGGATCACACAAACATATCATCATTTGACTGTTGCACAGACTCCCGCATGGAGGACCTAGAAACAATCATCCCTGGCGTAGAGAAGCAAATGAAAAGTTGAAAACAAATAAGTCAACAGATCCAGATTGACTCCCAGTTCGGTTCTAAAGAGAATACTCTGCGGCGTTGACTCCTCACTTTGCTTGCATATATCCCGAATCTCTCATCTAGCCCAAGTGACTGGAAGAAAGTGCAAGTGACCCAAGTAAAAGAACAGACCAGCAAAATAACAAACAAATATCCTTAACACCGGTTTGCTTCAGTTTCTTGAACACATTCTGAGTTCGAATACAATAAAATTTCTCTAGAAAGCATCATTCATGCGAAAATCAGCTTGATATTTTCTCAGATAATTTCCTGCGAACCATGGACGAAGGTTCAAAAATGTTCAAATGTGTGTGAATTCCTAAGGGACCAAACTGCTGAGGTCATCGGTGCCTAGTCATACACACTATTTAAACTAACTTACGTTAAGAACAGCCCGCATCTCGTGGTCGTGCGGTAGCGTTCTCGCTTCCCACGCCCGGGTTCCCGGGTTCGATTCCCGGCGGGGTCAGGGATTTTCTCTGCCTCGTGATGGCTGGGTGTTGTGTGCTGTCCTTAGGTTAGTTAGGTTTAAGTAGTTCTAAGTTCTAGGGGACTTATGACCACAGCAGTTGAGTCCCATAGTGCTCAGAGCCATTTGAACCTTTTTTTTTTTGTTAAGGACAACACACACACCCAGGCCCGAGGGAGAACTCGAACCTCCGGCGGGAGGGGCCGCGAAATCAGTGACATTGCGCCTCTAACCGCGCGGCCAGCTATCATGTATGGCTCCCTTAAAACGGCCTGTGAAATGGCAGTGTTCTCCGTGTTTCACATCTGTTTGCTTGAAGCGTTCCTTGCAGATGTAGCTAATTTCTGGGTGTTCTAACGGCCTCTTCCTCTTCGACACTAATAATAATCATCCGGTTGTTTTGTAACACGTAATTTTTAATGCTCTCTGCAGTCAGATACAGCTGTTAGCTAAACCATTCCACGCAGATATTATCGCAGCACAGCTGAAAATCTAAATATTTGCCACTGTAACTGAAGTGCACAAAGAATGAAATAATATAGGTTTTGTGCACATGAATTACTAATACCTGGTTGCAACTCGCATGCGATATCTGTATAAGTGATAAATGTTAATATTAATCGTTTTTTATACGAGCCGAATTTGAGGAACTGTTAGTCTACTTCGCGCATGGTACTTCCAACTGATTTAATTGTGAAGAGACAACCAAGCCAACCGAATGCACAGCCAACTTCTCTTTAGAATGATAACAGCACAAACGATGTTCACACTCTCCAGCTGAATGATGATGAGCAGTAATAATACTCTGTGTTAGTCCCGAAAGACTTTTTATGTAGCAGAAACCGTTCTTTATTTTCGATAGGCAGCGTTAAGAGATCCAAATGCTTCTCACGTTTATCACGTTTTAAAACACGCAATGGAACCACTTTAAAATACACACATCAGATAAAGTTTTGCATCACCCCGGTTCCCAGAACTTCTGAAGATACATGTTGACTGTGGACGTTCCATCACAGACACAGTCAAAATGTGTGTGAAATCTTATGGTACTTAACTGCTTGCCGGCCGGAGTGGCCGAGCGGTTAAAGGCGCTACAGTCTGGAACCGCACGACCGCTACGGTCGCAGGTTCGAATCCTGCATCGGGCATGGATGTGTGTGATGTCCTTAGGTTAGTTAGGTTTACGTAGTTCTAAGTTCTAGGGGACTTATGACCACAGCAGTTGAGTCCCATAGTGCTCAGAGCCATTTGAACCATTTTTGAACTTAACTGCTAAGGTCATCAGTCCCTACGCTTACATACTACTTAATCTAAATTATCCTAAGGACAAACACACACACCCATGCCCGAGGGAGGACTATGACTGAGGGTAGCATTCATGCTGTAACCAGACGTTCATTGCCCAATTGGTATCCATCTATATTTATTTATGTTTCAGATGGTCAGAAAATAGGTAAGGAAGACAGGCAAAGCTAAAGAAGATTACGAAAAAGAAATAAATTGTTGCTGAAGGTTTATCGATTATATAAGCTGCTGAAAATTTAAAAAAAACCTTGTAGCACACTTAAAATCGGTTGAATAGAGGCAATAAGTCAAACACAAGCATAGGAAGGAAACATGCAGATCATATTAAAAATCTGAGGCTAGAGCCTGTTTGAAGACGCAGTTCTCACCCTCTATGGAAATTGGGGCAGCCATTCCGAAAGGAGAAGAAGATGGATCAGGATGAAAGCCATGCCTATAGAAAATAATGTATTTATGACAATAGAAGGTGGAAATATTGAAAAAGAGTCAGGACGCAGACTAGCAGAATAATTTTTAGCAAACGAATACATAGAGCATGTGATGCTCTATAAGGCATTAGATATGGTGAGACAGCAGAAGTCTGAATGACTGGTAATTCATAAGAAACTGTTGAAGGGGGTGATTTAGTGATTCATAATGTAAAATAGCCAGTAATTAGAGGATTATATAATCTATTGTTTAAAACTAGACTGTTATAGAGAAGTTACATACCACGAGATCTTAAAAATTATGCTTCCAGTGCTCATAAGCAAAACTATCTCTCCTAAACACAAGTAACCTGAAACAGACACTATAAAACGCCCAAACCGTTAAGCCTGTATCAAACAAAGTTGGTGGATATGTATCCCAATCACGGTTCAAGCAATCATAAAGACGAAGGATGGACACAGCTCATAATAGAATGAGATATTCACTCTGCAGCGGAGTGTGCGCTGATATGAAACTGTGTGCCGGACCGGGACTTGAACTCGGGACCTTTGCCTTTCCCGGGCAAGTACTCTACCAACTGAGCTACCCAAGCACGACTCAAGACTTCGAGTCTCGGTCTGACACACAGTTTTAATCAGCCAGGAAGTTTCACAGCCCATATTAATTTCCAATGTTACAATTTTGCAGTAACATGAACCAGTTAAAGATTACAGGCAATAATTCACGTGATAATAAAGTGAAAGACTGAATTTCAAAATTGGGAAGTTACGTGTAAGAACATTCCCTTTGTTGACAGATGACTGCGAAAAATGTGTTTTGCTGATTTGGAAAGAGTTCACATAATTATTGTATGAAATTTTGCGTATTGAATAGCATGCGCTGGATATTAGGAACAGATGACAAGAGATCGCGTTCAATCTCAAAAGCGAATTGCAAATTTAGAATGAATTATAGCACCCTGTTATGTGTTCCACCTGGATGCTTAATAGAGTGAAGCATGTAGGGATAGCACTCGACTGGGCGTCTACCTTAGCTTGCACCCCTGGAGAACACTAGCAGTTGCCGGCCAGAGTGGCCGAGCGGTTCTAGGCGCTACAGTCTGGAACCGCGCGACCGCTACGGTCGCAGGTTCGAATCCTGCCTCGAGCATGGATGTGTGTGATGTCCTTAGGTTAGTTAGGTTTAAGTAGTTCTAAGTTCTAGGGGACTGATGACCTCAGAAGTTTAGTCCCATACTGCTCTGAGCCATTTGAACCATTTGAACACTAGCAGTTGTTTTGACATGTGAGACACGGCAACTTGGATTATCAAGGGAAACTTAAATAGCGATAGTTAATGATTTTTTGGAGTAAAATTGTGGTCATCCATAGCATAGATGTATAGAGAAGCGTGCGGTAGCGTTCTCGCTTCCCACACCCGGGTTCCCGAGTTCGATCCCCGGCGGGGTCAGGGATTTTCTCTGCCTCGTGATGACTGGGAGTTGTGTGATGTCCTTAGGTTAGTTAGGTTTAAGTAGTTCTAAGTTGTAGGGGTCTGATGACCATAGATGTTAAGTCCCATAGTGCTCAGAGCCATTTGAACCATTTTATAGAGAAGCAACAACACCCTCATCTGAGTCCCTAGAGTGTATATATGTTTCCTATTGTTTGAAATGTGGAAATACAATACGCACGGATTTCCATGTTTATGCGAATCTCGAAGCATCCGATAACATATTCCTAAAAAAATGTGATGACGCTTGTGTTGACAAGATAGGACTTATTGACTAATGCTGACTAGTCACATTTTTTTGTCTATCGGAATATGGTGTCTCAGCACAGTGGTGTGTTACAAAAGCAGAAAACCTTTGCAATTAGCTTCTCGTTGTTGCTGGATCATCATAGGTGTTTCCATCACCATAATCATCATTGACGTCGTTGTTTTCAATACTTTCTTGTTCCTTGGACACAGAGTGTAAGTACAACATGTGCTACATACCCCTAATAAAAATTATGTATTTTTCTTCTCTATTGCTTGTCGTAATGCAAGAAAGCAGGGATTCTTTTGCTTGCATGTTACAGAACGTGAAGCATCTAGATGAGGGCAGGAGTGCATTATCCACAGAAAGACTATCGGTATTGGAGAAGGGATAGCATCATCGAATATTGAGTGTAAGAGTGTATCAACACCAAATATGGAGTTATAATGGTGATTTACCTGAAGGACGGCAAAATTTATCTGCTGTCAAGATTCTCTACTATCAGTGATGGTGAACTTGACTTTCATAACAACTGCACTCGTGGACAGACTGAACAACATGGGGAGATCTGATTTCGAAAATAGTGATACGAACTGATGTACTTTTTTCATTTATACCTAGTAGAAAAATTGTGTGTATAAAAAGTCAGTTCCTATTAACAAAGTATCTATGTTGAACTATAAGAGATATTAATATTTGCTCTCTAAAAGAAAACTGTTGGAGATCTGTGTATAACATTCGCAAAAGTGTTTAGTTCTCTCACACAAAATCATTGGTTTTAGTTATGGTCTAAACGTTTTTTCAGAAAATAATAGTCTCTCAAGAAGGAGTATTTTACGGATTCTAAACACTTTGTAGCTTTTAAAATGTATGATAAGTATGAATTTATCTATTACACTCAGCTGTTTCTGTTTCAGTATAACAAACAGTCATACGTAAGTTAGGGACATATTAGTCACACTGTATATAGTTTTCCCGCAAAATAAAACTCAGGATGATTTCGATTTTATTAAATCAGATACAGCTGTCAAAACTTTGTTATCTAACGGAGATATCTTCAAATATTTATTCTGATTGTAACAATCTACTGTTTGCAAATAGATGATATTCTAGACGGTGTTGAAGACGAAGCAGAAACTCTATTAAATTCGCGTATTTCCACTGTGAACGACAGCACAAAATGTCAAACAATTTGTGTTACAAGTGTAAGTTAAGAGTGATTTATTGAAATAAAATGTAAAACCAAGAAATTATAATAAAATGTATATCCTTAGCGTTTTGGTATCGGGACACTGCTTTATGTTTATAGTCTCAGTTTAATACTGTAAAAATAAAAGGCTTTTGATGGCACACCTCATGAGTGGCTTGTGTGTCAAGGTTGCTCCTTATTTATTCAAGGAGCTCCTCATTTGACACCATGTGGTTGAATGGATCCCGCTCCACATCAACACGTTCATGAAAAAAAAGTGCGGTGGTTGCTGGAATTAAAGCAGAGACCCTGAGTCAGTTATAAGTGATAATTACGAAACCATGGATTGTGTAAATTTAGTCTTGTAAAACACATTTATTATATCTATTGTTTAGACATACAAGAATGGCCGTTTTATATTAATTTATAGTTTTATATTCATTTTTAGTTTGTACAATGTCTGTGTGTTGCTAGATAGCGACGCAGCAAAAAATAAAACATTAAAAAGAATTTAGTTTGAAGCAGTTGTTTGCTGATAGCTGTGTACCTCTTTATATGTTTGCGGTGAAGGAGGATGGGGGAGGGCTGGGGCTGGGCTGTATGTGACATTTTGCAAAGAGGGAAGGGCAACAGACGTTCAGCTCTCAACGAACATTCTTCGCAACGGCTTCCGCGAACTTTTCCAATCAGTTTCGTAGTAATCTCTTCCAGTCCACTCACGGTGACTTTCTCAAAATGGGTCACCGTTCCATTACTAGCGGGCTGACACGTTACAAGTTGCCAAAATCAGCGGGTCAGATGGCCATATCAGAAAGCGTTTTTGGCGTCTTCTGGTTCGGTGAACAGGGCTTTGTGTCTACAGAAACAAGGTTACGATCTGTACTGTCACAGCTTAACAGGTCGTTACGGACGCAGCCAGGGACAACGTGAGCGCCATACCCGTGGAACCTGTCGCAGCCCTCGCGAAGGCCGTGAAGTTTGTGCGGCCAGTCGCACGAAACCAATAAGTCAGGCAGGATGCTTACCAGAAGTGCAGCTAGACTTCGAAAGAACAACAGCGCTCTGCCGAACCTATTCGACTCGGGTTTTAAAGCGGGACAGTTACTCTTCGAGCCGGATTTAAATGGGCACTCAGTCGGCAAAAGTGCAGACTTAAATTTAAAAATTCACAAAAACGGGTATTAAGGATTTCGTATTGCAATTTCTTATGAGTATTTTAAGAGCTCTAGGCTTAACGTCTGTATAGGTTCTGAATATTGTTTTGATGTAGTAGGTTTCGAAATATTCTGGTAAAAATAGAGAACTTTATTTTCATATTGCCAACCAGATTCATTTCGTTTTCCTCTGTTACAGCACGCTAGATAACGTTTAGCTGGATACTTCATCTTTTCAGTTTCTGGGATGTTCATTGGGAAACTGACATTATCCTTTGCGTCTCTTAAATATAAAGAAGAGGAGCTAGCGAGCGGCGTCATCTTGCTGCACATTCTATGGGGTGCGGTCATTCCAATAATTATTCTGCAGTGTTTACACGAAGGTCTGACAAGATTTTGCTTTTATCACCTGTGATTTTGTGGTTCACAACACGGACAGTGAATATGCATGTTCAGAATGTGAGAGAATTCTTTGTCGCAACTTTTTCGCTATTTTCTTCATTAGAATCAGCGAGCGAGGTGGAGCAGTGGTTAGCCCACTGGACTCGCATTCTCGAGGACGACAGCCAACTCGCATCCAGCCATACAGATTTAAGTTTTTTGTGATTTCCCTAAATCGATCCAGGCCAATGCCGGGATAGTTCCATTGAAATGGGGCGGCCGATTTCCTTCCCCAGCCTTGACACAATTCGAGCTTGTGCTCCGTCTCTAATGACCTCGACGTCGAAGAGACGTTAAACTCAATCTTCATTCCTTCTTTCTTCCTCATTAGAATCGTAGTCTTCATCGTAAATTTTAGGAGAAAATTACAATCATTGTCTTAAATATCACTAAATACATATTGCTACCTAAAACACGGTTTACGTGATTTGTAATTGCGCCTTATTTGCAAAACCAATACCGCTTAGAAGTCATTTTGCAACTGCAGAACGAAGATTCAAACTGCTATATCGCACCGCAGGGACACCACAAAAATAGGAAAAACAGCGCGTCAGGAAACCACGTGCTTGCAGTATTTGCCTAATTGACTGCATGGTCCATTTGTGACCATATAACTGCACTATGCTGACTTATAAAGAGCGCTGTAGCTATGAGACATGTGCTTGCCAAATGTTGCCAGATGGCAGCACGACGAGCATGCATCGTCAAATGATACGGATGGGATTTAGACAAGGGTCGAAAAATCTGTTTGGTCGCAACATTTACCTCAAAATGCAGCATCACTTCAAAAGTTAACTTTTGCAAAAATGCAACGAAAGGGGAAGAAATATAAGAAGATATTTTATTTACCAAAATGACGCTACTGTAATTAAGAGACAGTATTCTCACTCATTACTCTATGAAAACTATGTTTTCTTAGTGTTTTAGATACTACGAATTTTGAGCTGAATACATTGTTTTATTTCATCCAGTGTCCTACGCCGAGACATGTAGGCTCTTGAGATATGTCAAAAAATGGATAAATCTAGTAACTTTGAAGAACAGAGAACGCCCCAACCCCGACTGCTGAATGCGTCCTGTACAGATGCCACTGATTTCTCTGCAGAGGGCATGTAGAAACCTAGTGGCCTCAAAGTACTGTAAATTGTGGAATACAGGTGAAACGAAAACTTGTAACTTGTCAATTTGCTGATCCTTAGGGACTTCTCATTTTAAATTTTCTAACCTACCTGCCCGAATAAGGGATCCAGCGTTCCACACTCCGATCCGCGGAATGCCAGTTTTGTTTCTCCTGATGACTACGTCCTCCTATGTTGACCCCGCCCGGAGATCCGAATGATGGACTGTTTTACCTCTGGAATATTTTACACAAGTGGACGCAATCATCATTTAACCACACAGTAAAGCTGCATGCCCTCGGGAAAAATTACGGTTATAGTTTCCCCTTGTATTCATCCGTTCGCAGTAGCAGTACAACAAGGCCGTTTTGGTTGATATTAGAATGCCACATCAGTCAATCATCCGGTCTGTGGGCCCTGCAACTACTCTGAAAAGGCTGCTGTCCCTCTTCAGGAACCACAGGTTCTGAATAACCCACATTTTTCGTTATTTGTTTGGTCAGACATGGCCTCTCAGCAGATACACCTCCATTGTGGTGCACCTACGGTGTGGCTGCCTGTATCGCTGAGGCACGCAACGCACCCCATCGACGGCAAGGTCCATGGTTCATGGGGGTGAATTTAGTTGAAAACCATATACTTATAACCGTTTAAAACCTATTTTATTTAAAAATCAAAAGCCTTAATACTGCGGCTGTGTCCAACTGATATTCCGGTTTTTTACCCGGTTACAGTTAAAAAATGAGAAAAACCTGTTATGAACGAGACCAAACAAATAACGAAAAATGTGGGTTATTCAGAACTAAAATACCGGTGTCGGCTTTAACTGGACAGACGGTTACCTGAGTCAGGTTGGCCGCGTTTACTTGCGCCCTTTTCTTAGAAATGCTTCGCCGCCCACGCCCTGCTGAATGCCGCAACAAGACTCAGAAAAATCATTAGCGAGCCCCAATATAAATCGAGGTGCAGTTAATGGAAAAATACTGTGTTACTGAGGAATAATGAATTCCACAATCATCATGCAAAATACATTTGTCTATCAATACGCGGCTTATACCATACATTACGAATGCCAGAAGGATCTCTTTGACTGCAGTTTGGAAGCAACGACCTTCCCTTTTCCCCAACAGTGATTAAGCGAGTCAAGAACATCGATTCCTGCCAGGTGCTCATGCGCCAGTGAAAGCATCTTTGTAAGTGCCGGTACCTCGTGGATAGTAGGCTCTCTCCATTTTATTTCTACTTCATTGATAACACAAACTGCATGTGGTATCGTCGTAATTCAGATATTTGTGTACTTATTGCGTTTTTGCTAAGAAAAAGTATGTCCCGTTGCGCTGTAATATTTGAGAGTATTATATGTTTCGTTTCGTTTTGGTAAACAGAATGTGTCCGGTGCTGCTGTGAAATTTCTGTATCTTTTATTTGAGAAATAATATCATGTAGATGGACTGAGTGTGGCAGCGCTGTACTTTCAGACGTATTTGTTCTTAACGTTTTCTGCGATAGACTGCATTTGGTAGTGCTGTGACACCTTTTCATTCCAGTTTCATTAACGTGTTTCTCTTATGCTACTGTGTCCTAATTCTTTTCTACAGTCTCATGTTTACTGTATTTTTTAATTCTTATTGTATTTTGACTGCGCTGTACTGCCCAATCCAATAACGGATGTCTAACTCAACAAAAGAAAATTTTTAAATTGAAGTGAATGACTTTTATTAGCTAAAAGTAGTATAATACACCAAACGACTTTCAGGGAATTTATTTTCCGTTCTTATCACTTGGCACAAACAATTCTTGTTTTTCTTTCTAGTGGGTAGCCTCCTGTAAACCCCTCCCCCCCCCCCCCTCGGTCCTTCCCACGCATCTGTAGCGGAGTTCTAATGTCAATCCTTCCTGAGTGCGCTTCTTTCCTAAAATGCATCAGAATTTAGAAACAATTTTTCGTGAGCAATATAAGGATGTAAGGTGCTATCATCGCTGAGATCGATAGTTACGTCAGTGCATCTTGTTTCGCTTTTGTTTGGTGCTCCTTTGGAAATAACTGGAGCCGAGAAGGACAAAGACTAGTTGGTAATTGGCTGCCTCACGCGAACGGAACCGTTATAGAAACAGGTTACGAAAGGATGTTAATTTTGTGATAAAAATGTACTCAGTGATGAGTAATTGTACGAGCACATCATGTACCGATAATGTTGATTCGCGAAATGTGTGGTGTTAAAGCCGCGCGGACCGGCCGCGCGGTTAGGTTCATCATGTCACGGATTGTGCGGTCCATCCCGCCGGAGGTTCGAGTCCTCCCTCGGGCAAGGGTGTGTGTGTGTTGTTCTTAACATAATTCCATTTAAGTTAGTTTAAGTAGTGTGTAAATCTAGGGACCGATGACCTCAGCAGTTTGGTCCCTTAGGAATTCACACACGCACATTTGTGATGTTAAATAGAAAACGGAAGAAATACTAGTTAATGCCTGCGTGCACCTCCGTCGCCACGTGAATGGAAACACTGGATTAACTTTATTTGCCACTAACGCCGATACTGGTGGACTGCAGTGATTGGATGTCAATATGACTGCAAGAGATATGATTTAGTTTGTGGACAGTACAGCCCTGCGAAGTGCATAAGTCAATAATAATACCAAGTTCTATCACATTTGTGGTACGTGAGTCGGTAGTGTCGTACCTCCCTTACCTCCTCTGTAGTTATCCGTATATTGTAGCAACATTCCAGCTTCGTTGCAGTGCAGTCTTGCGAGGGAAGAACCGAACGAGAACTGGGCTAGAGCAGGTGTATGGGACAGGTACAATGCCGTTAAATATCATCCTCCCGTCACCTTACGTCAAGCAAAATACTTCACTTACGAAAAGGACTGGCAAGAGTTTATGAGAGAAGAAGAAATTTGCTGTAGAAAAGTTTGTAGAGAAAGCAGAATCTCGAAATGCGAAATATGACGCGAAAGTAGTCCTAAAAGAGTACGTGGTGGGAGAAATTGTGGTGATCAGGACCCATGGGAAGTCATCTAAAATTAAGGCTGTTATAAATAAATGTTACGAAATATTTGAAGGTCCATTTTGGTGAATGAAGTACCCCATCGGAATCTGGCAGATGTGTCACATCACGTGCTGCTTCCTGAAAAAGGCGTATACAGGATGTTAGCGGTATAAGTGCAGATAGTTTTGCTGGTAACTGAGAACAGTGTACTGAACAACATTTCCTCAGTGTTTACCTCATTTGCAGGCTAATAATTAAAGCTATTAGGAGTAGTATGTTTTTAGGTTGGCTAGTACCTCGAACTACATGTGGCAAGAGCAAACCATTAATGCTTACTTTCCCCTGAGCAGCAGGTCTGGTGGTAAAATATGGATGCGTGGACGCAAAACGGTCAGTCTATACTGACAGGCGTTGTACTCTTAGTGGTGCAGTTACTACAGTGCAAAAACATCAGTAGTAAATTATGTGACGTATTTGCGATAAGACTGTTAGATGTAGAGGTAAAATAACTAACACACTGAAGTGGGTACATATTAAGATGCCAATGATCACAATATCTGCACTCATGCCCTAACACCCTGTATGATGCGGTCTATGTTCAAAAGTATAATGGTGATAAAGGTGAAACCATTTGGCTATGACAACGATGAATACCAGATACCGGAAGAAGAACTGCTTTTGTAAGCAAATTATGGAGTATTAAAATGATAAGATATTGTGTAGAGTGAAATATATGTAGTGGAATAACGAAACATGATTAGCAAGAAACAACTAATGTTAAAGAGTTATGAGAAACGTTTGTTTTGATCACTGTTTGTATACACGAGTCAGCCTGAGTTGAATGACCTCTGTGTGAACGATGAGTAAAGCAGATTATGACGCTGAAGGAGACATTTAAAGTGCCACGGTCGGGTTGTTGCTCAATGTTAATGGCCCCTCGGAAGGCACTGGCCAGCTGTCAAGGCCGACACGCAAAAGTCGCGGTGCCGTGAGTATGGGTATGTCACAACAACAGGCGTCATTTAATAAAAATTTATGAATTGTGTTGTTATCATAGGATGGATCTTTTATTATTATGAAATGTTTTGGCTGGTAAATATTGTTTAGTATCCAAATAGAGTACATTCATTACCTAATTATTTGGAAATTTCAAAAACATTTATGTGCCACTTGGGCAGAGAAAGTAAATAATTAGTAATGTATAAACATTGTTGAAAATGTAAAACATATTTTGTAAGTTGTGACTAAATTATGTTTCTTTAATTACATGATCTGGAATAAAACTGATGATGCATCGAACCAGGGAAAATCTGGAGCTACGATAATCAGATGGCCAGAACTGAAAGTCAAAATCAGAGTCCCAGTTAGTAAGGAAAAAGAAGCGGTCGGATACTGCGTAATAATGAAGGCCAACCACGATAAAAGAGTGAAAAGTGATTTAAATGGAGCCTCAGCAGCGTATGCTATACGAGAAAAACCGATGCGTAGTAATTGCCTGTTAAAAGAGTTGTGGTGGACAGCCATGTGTTGTGAAAATGTAAAAAGAGGCTAAATACCCTATGTGTAGTGCAGAGACGTATCTCGAGCGATAGTGAGTGGCTACTGTTCATATTTGGTGTTTATGTAACGTTGAAATATTGAAGAACGCTCCTCTGGACTTCCGCCGGACAGTGACCATGCAGTTGAAAAACGTGAGTGCAATATTCAATTTTGTATGTGCAGATTAGTGTAAACAAAGATGTCTAACTAATGATTACCATAAAAATGCTGTTTAGAGTGAATATCTGAAATGTTATCTTTATTGCCTTGTGAGAGGAATTTAGAGTACTGCAGTTTCTACGATACACTGCGCTCAGTGCTTATCACATTAAAAATGGCAGTGGATATTAATATTATGAGAGCGTGGGAAATGGAACTTGAACATTGTGGCAGTCTGAAAGAACATAATATTAGTATTCGTTAGATGTATTTCTATTTGTTTGTTTATGGTAAATCTCCAAAGACATTATGTAGTTGAGAAATTGTGTTTTGGGCATTTAATAACGAAATTCTCTACATGTTTCTGATGCTTAGTAACGACATAAATTTACCACCAGGAGAGTAAAATGTCAAAATATGAAGGTTACTGCTACAAACTTTAATATCGTAATCCAATTATTTTCAAAATTGGAATTTTGAAAATAAAGCACTGAGGTGGATATGTGAAGTTCCCCTTATTTTAGTCACCGTTTTATTACCTAAATTTTATATTATACTACGGCACTGCAACTAGCAGAAGTAATTCGCTCCCTTAAGCGGCACTGCAGAATACTGCTGTAGCGAGTGACAAGCTGTTTCCCATATCAATAAAAGAGGGACAATATGGCGTAGAAGTGAGCCATTGGAAGAAGGAGATGTACGTGGGCCACGAGAAAAAAATCTTGTTTGGTGACCTATATGTAGAGGAACCACATGCATTTCGGAACGAAAGTCAGTGTTTTCATTATTAAACATTAGTTACTAAAACTGCCACAGCAAATACTAGGAGTAGTCTATATGTCACCAGATCTTTAATATCACGATACCGCTATGCAGTAAACCAGTTAAAATAGAAAGCAAATGAATGTTTTTAAGTTACCAACGATGAAAGAATAGCTGCAAAGCTTTACGAAGTGTGCAAGACATATTGACTTCGCACCAATCTAGTCAGTCGGTAATAAGAAATACTCAGAGCACGTTCTTTTGTGACGGGATGTAATCCGAGTCTGTTCTCTGTACTAGTCGTCTTAACCATGCTCTCAACTTTTAGTAACTTTTTCTAATAAATTGTTTTACCGCGTTCACTAATAAATGTACCGTAATGGCGTCCCAGGACTTCCTTGATTTCTAGTATGTTAACACTAGCACTTCCACTTATAATCGCGGGTCACCTACTTGAATCTTCTGAAGAATCCAATATGCTAAAAGAACTGCTTCGAGAGACATCAACGACAGATATACGGAGAACAGATTGGAGAAAATTCTAAGTGCCGATTCATTAAGGTAATCCAAGAAAGGGTTAAGTGAGCTTATGCAGTCCCTAGCAAGACCGGGAAGGTATGATCAAATAGGCTGTACGTCATCTATACTTTCTAGGACTCGTACCTAAACTGAAAACCTTTTGTGGAGGGTTGGTACCACGAGGGGATCTTGCAAGTGCTTGTAGCACTTCGGGCCTGACGAGTGATTCCTTACACTGATTTTATGCTCGACAGTCCCTGTCCGTCAGTACTTGATGTCTTCCTGGTCTTGTTTTAGTTGTGGTTGTTCATTCACGTTTCCACTTCACAGTCACATCACAAAGAGCCGACTTGGGCAACTTTAGAAGAGTTGAAATGTCCTTTATGGATTTGCACACAGGTGTTATCCAGTGAGTAGTTCTCGTTTGAAGTTACTGAGCTCTCCTGATCGACCTATGCTTCAGTTAAAGCAATACCCCTCGTCTGCTTCCACACTTGCGGACATCTAGTGGTCAATTCAACATTACATAGCGGCGTTCTAATACTTTTGATCAGACAGTGTATATATATTTCTTCTGTGACACTGGAAAGAGCGTTCGAATAGGACTTCAAACGTGATAGCATGCAAGGCGCTTGATGAAATAATGACCAGATATCAGCGTTGGAAACCACTATCTAATTGTCAGTAGATTTTCCTCAAACGCCTACCCCTGCTGTATCAAATATAACCGGACGTGTATAGTGGGTGTGTTTACCGGTGCCCTTGAATCCTGTCAGTATGGCCTTTCCTTTTGCAACTATCAGACAACTTTCTCACGAAGTTATTCAAGTTATCTAAAAAAAGTGGATATGTCACCACACTGTTAGAACAGCGGTGTGATTGTATGCTGGTAGCAGGCAGCCTGATTGTGCCATGCCCTCGTCACCTTTCTTTCTAAATATTAAAAAAAATTAAGGAAACTGAAGGGTGAGGAATACACCAACGAAAAAGAACGGCAACTGATGTGAAAATATACATTTTAGCAGCTGTAGCACACAATCAACATATCAAAACCACGCAGCTTGAATGTGCGAATGGAATCAGCTAAAGGAGCTGTAATCTGAAGCATCTCATCGCTTTCACATTTTGCTCCATCGACAGCATCATGGCAATGAACCTGAAAATTGGTTACTTTGCTCCAAAAGTGGTCAACGAAACGCAGAGCAGTGCGGCGTTTCTACGTAAGATTTCATTCACGTATCCATGGAGAAAATTAAAATGAGACGTCTAATAGGAAACACTGACCACTCCCCTGGAAATAAATGTATGATTTGTCTGTGCTGCGCTAAGTCTAGATAAAATTAAACGTGCGTGATGTCTGTCTGCAATGTACAGTTTTTACCAGTGTTCAAGGTCAGCATGTTGATACCTTATATGGAAGTCATAATAATGAACACACGAACTGTATACTACACTACTGGCCATTAAAATTGCTACACCAAGAAGAAATGCAGATGATAAACGGGTATTCATTGGACAAATATATTATACTAGAACTGACACGTGATTACATTTTCACACAATTTGGGTGCATAGATCCTGAGAAATCAGTACCCAGAACAACCACCTCTGGCCGTAATAGCGGCCTTCATACGCCTGGACATTGAGTCAAACAGATATTAGATGGCGTGTAGAGGTACAGCTGCCCATGCAGCTTCAACACGATACCACAGCCGGTCGGGGTGGCCGAGCAGTTCTAGGCGCTACAGTCTGGAACCGCGCGACCGCTACGGTCGCATGTTCGAATCCTCGATCGTGCATGGATGCGTGTGGTGTCCTTAGGTTAGTTAGGTTTAAGAACTTCTAAGTTCTAGGGGACTGATGACCTCAGAAGTTAAGTACCATAGTGCTCAGAGCCATTTCAACCATTTGAACCACGATGCCACAGTTCATCAGGAGTAGTGACTGGCGTATTGTGACGAGCCAGTTGCTCGGCAACCATTGACCAGACGTTTCCAATTGGTGAGAGACCTGGGGAATGTGCTGGCCAGGGCAGCAGTCGAACATTTTCTGTATCCAGAAAGGCCCGTACAGGACCTGCAACATGCGGTCGTGCATTATCCTGCTGAAATGTAGGGTTTCGCAGGGATCGAATGAAGGGTAGAGCCACGGGTCGTAACACATCTGAAATGTAGCGTCCACTGTTCAAAGTGCCCTCAATGGGAACAAGAGATGATCGAGATGTGTAACCAATGGCACCCCATACCATCACGCCGGGTGATACGCCAGTATGGCGAAGACGAATACACGCTTACAATGTGCGTTCACCGCGATGTCGCCAAACACGGATGCGACCATCATGATGCTGTAAACAGAACCTGGATTCATCCGAAAAAATGACGTTTTGCCATTCGTGCACCCAGGTTCGTCGTTGAGTACACCATCGCAGGCATTCCTGTCTGTGATGCAGCGTCAAGGGTAACCGCAGCTACGGTCTCCGAGCTGATAGTCCATGCTGCTTCAAACGTCGTCGAACTGTTCGTGCAGATTGTTGTCTTGCAAACGTCCCCATCTGTTGACTCAGGGATCGAGACGTGCCTGCACGATCCGTTAAAGCCATGCGGATAAGATGCCTGTCATCTCGACTGCTAATGATACGAGGCCGTTGGGATCCAGCACGGCGTTCCTTATGACCCTCCTCAACCCACCGATTCCATATTCTGCTAACAGTCATTGGATCTCGACCAACGCGAGCAGCAATGTCGCGGTACGATAAACCGCAATCGCGATAGGCTACAATCCGACCTTTATCAAAGTCTGAAACGTGATGGTACGCATTTCTCTTCCTTAAACGAGGCATTACAACAACGTTTCACCAGGCAACACCGACGAACTGCTGTTTGTGTATAAGAAATCGGTTGGAAACTTTCCTCATGTCAGCACGTTGTAGGTGTCGCCACCTTGTGTGAATGCTCTGAATAGTTAATCATTTGCATATCACAGCATCTTCTTCCTGTCGGCTAGATTTCGCGTCTGTAGCACGTCATATTCGTGGTGTAGCAATTTTAATGGCCAGTAGTGTAGTTACGTGTTTCCTTGTACACGGTCTAGTCACATTAATGTGACCACATGCCAGAAGCCTGAATAACCACCTTTTGCAGCGCGGACGTGCAGGAGAAGAGTCAGTAAGTTCTGTAAGGTACCGAAAGGGACGTGGAACCATAACGATTGCAGTTCCATGTTTCTGTGCTACGTTTCTCGGTTGAGGATCCGTGGCTCGAACAGCCCGGTCGAGGTGATCCAGCAGACTCTCGACTGGGTTTTAATCTGGGGTGTCTGGTAGTCAAGGGAATACGGTAAACTCATCCTGGTGCTCTTCGAACCACCCACGTACACGGCGAGGTGTGTCACACATTGCATTGTCCTGCTTGTAGATACCATAGTGTTAAGGAAAAACAAACTGTATGTAGCAGTGAACACTGTCTCCAAGGATACATGCATACTTACGTTGATCCACTGTGCCCTCCAGAATGACTAGATCACCCAGGGAATGCCACGAATACACTCCACAGGCCATAACGCTCCCTCTTCCGGCGTGGATCCTTCGCTTTCAGGCGTTTCATGCCGTGCATGCCAACGTCCATCTGTACGAGGAAACAAAACACATTATTCATCTGAAAACGCCACCTGTCGCCACTCATTGGACGTCCACTTGCGGTATTCGCGTGAAAATTCCAGCCCTCGTCGTCGATGAACAGCATTCAGCATAGGTGCACGAGCCAAAAGCCCACTGCGGAGGCCTAATGCAGCAACGTTCGCTGAACAGTCGTTGACAAGACACTGTTGGTAGCCCCTTGGTTCATCTAGGCAGTCAGCTGCTCAACTGCTGCACTTCTATTCACCAGCACATATCTCTGCAGCTGTCGTTCTCCCCTGACATCTATGGCCCGTGGTGCACCACAGTTGCCTCGGCGCCCGATTTGGATAGAAGTATTTTGCCATGGGCAGTATACTTTATCCACAGCGGCGCGCGAACAGTTTATAAACTTATCCGTTTCGAAAAATCTTCCATCCTCGGCCCAAACGCCACCTGTCGCCACTCATTGGTTGATAGAAGAGAGAGAGAAGATTCAACGGAGAGCAGCGCGCTTCGTTACAGGGTCATTTAGTAATTGCGAAAGCGTTACGGAGATGATAGATAAACTCCAGTGGAAGACTCTGCAGGAGAGACGCTCAGTAGCTCGGTACGGGCTTTTGTTGAAGTTTCGAGAACATACCTTCACCGAAGAGTCAAGCAGTATATTGCTCCCTCCTACGTGTATCTCGCGAAGAGACCATGAGGATAAAATCAGAGAGATTAGAGCCCACACAGCGGCATACCGACAATCCTTCTTTCCACGAACAATACGAGACTGGAATAGAAGGGAGAACCGATAGAGGTACTCAAGGTACCCTCCGCCACACACCGTCAGGTGGCTTGGGGAGTATGGATGTAGATGTAGATGTAGAAAAGCCGGACGTCAGGTAAATCGCTCCGTTTCCGCATTACAACAAGGACTGCACTGTTTTTCCGCGTTCCGCCGACACGCAGTGTATGCCATTCACTATTAGTGTAGCCACCTCCCGTCTGTGAATGGTTATTGCAGGTTGACGTCGAACATAGGTGATGGTCGCATTTCTGTATTCAGTGGTTACCACCGAATATAGTGTGGGAATTCCCTTTGATCAGCGTATTGCAGCATTTCGACAAGACATGGACTCAACAAGTGGTTGGAAGTCCCCTGCAGAAATGTTGAGCCATGCTGCCTCTATAGCCGTCCATAACTGTAATAATGTTGCAGTCGCAGGATTTTGTGCGCAAACTGACCTCTCTATTATATCCCATAAATGTTCAATGAGATTCGTGTGGGGCGATGTAGGTGGCCAAATCATTCGTTCAAATTGTCCAGAATGTTCTTCAAACCAATCGCGAGCAATTGTAGCACTGTGGCATGGCTCACTGTCATCCATAAAACTTCCATTGTTTTTTTGCGAACATGACATCCCTAAATGGTTGTAAATGATCTCCCAGTTGCTGAACATAACGATTTCTAGTCAATGATCGGTTCAACCACGACCAGCTTGGACAGTGTCTTGCTGACAACTTGCGTCTATGGCTTCGTGGGGTCTGCACCGCGATCTAACTCTACCATCAGCTCTTACCAACTGAAATAGGGAGTCATCTGACCAGGCCACGACAGGCGCTGCAGGAGATATAATCCTGTTAGCAAAGCCATTCCCGTCGGTCGTCTGCTGCCATAGCCCATTAACGCCAAATTTCGCCGCACTATCCTGATACATTCGTCGTACGCCCCACATTCATTTCTGCAGTTATTTCACGCAGTGTTGCTTGTCTATTAGCTCTGACAAATCTGTGCAAATGGAACTGGCCTTGGTCGTTAAGTGAAGGCCGTCGGCCACTGCGTGGTCCGTGGTGAGAGATAGTGCCTGAAATCTGGTATTCTAGGAACAATCTTGACATTGCGGATTTCGGACTGTTCAATTCTCTAACGATTTCTGAAATGGAATGTCCCAAGCGCCTAGCTCCAACTACCATTCCGCATTCAGAGTTTGTTAATTCCTGTCGTGCGACCATAATCACGTCGGAAATCTTTTCACATGAATCACCTAAGTACAAATGACACCTCCACCAAGGCACTACTCTTTTGTATCTTGTGTACGCAAAACTATCTCCACCTGTATTTATGCATGTCGCTGTCCCATGATTTTTGTCACCTCTCACCTCTGTCTGTATTCTCAATGACGGAATAGAGAAAAGGCTCCCCGTGTGGGCAGAGGTAAACGATAACTGGCTGTCCAGGAGTTTGAAAATAATAAAGGAATAGGAAACGGGAGAGGTGGGAATTCACCTTTGTGTGATTGGTGGCCAGTCCTACAAAACAGGGTCAGAGGCAGACAGCGTGAGCCGACCGTTTTGGATGAAGCTTCCAACACAAAAGAGAAACGTTACTACGCTCTGCGCCCCAGAACGCTCCTGCGGTCGCACATGCGACGCGTCTTCCACGCTTGCCATTGATTAACTCGGTGGCGTGGGTAACGCAATTTATTTAGTAGAGACCACGGGATAGTGGTGTGATTTTGCATTCAGCAACTTATACTGGACTGAACTGCCTCTGTCCCGAGAGGCAGGCTAGGACGGCACGTAGACCCTGGTTAACTTAATACTCAATGGAAACGAAGGTTGGAATAAAATTTTGCAAAAAGTTATAAATATCCCCACACTGGCAGCACCCCATGTACAGTCCAAAGAAGAGCAGCACGTTTCGTTACAGCTACGTCGGCGTGCTATTGGCTGACGTAGTCTCACAGCCCTCTCAGGTGTATCGTTCTTGGTCTTCGTGCCGGCGCTTGTCATTACGCCGGAACACCGGAGATGCTCAGCCAACGCGTGTCATACACTGCAAGACAGGCGTTCTGCACCACAGGTTCCGACGGCACATGTTGTTAGAAGAGTCAGCCAGCACTTTGCTTCCTGCTTCGTATCTCTGGAAAAGACCGTGGAGATAAAATGAAAGAGACTAGAGCTCACACGGGGGCTTACCGACAGAAATTCTTCACGCAAATGTTTCACGACTAGAGCAGGAAAACGGCGAAGTGACAGTGGTATTCGAAGTACCCTCCGGGAAGTATACGTATAGACGTATATATTTCTGTTAGGAAAACGAAGTTGGTGTGATTATACGGCAGCTATAAACGTTAAAATTTGATTGTGTCGGTCAGAAAATTAAGTACGTGCTTCGCCAAAATTTATGGTAAATCTTACCTAGATATACACTGAAGAGCCACAGAAGCTGGTACACCTGCCTATTATCGTGTAGGGCCCCCACGAGCACGCAGAAGTGCTGCAACACGACTTGACATGGACTTGACTAATATCCGACGTAGTGCTGGAGGAAACTGACACCGTGAATCGTGCAGGGCTGTCTATAAATCTGTAAGAGTACGAGGGGGTGGAGATCTCTTCTGAACAGCACATTGCAAGGCATCCCAGATATGCTCAATGATGTTCATGTCTGGGGAGTTTGGTGGCCAGCGGAAGTGTTTAAACTCAGAAGAGTGTCCCTGGTGCCACTCTGTAGCAATTCTGGACGTGTGGGGTGTCACATTGTCCTGATGGAATTTCCCAAGTCCGTCGGAATGAACAGTGGACAAGAATGGATGCAGGTGATCAGACACATACGTGTCACCTGTCAGACTCGTAACTAGACGTATCAGGGGTCCCATATCACTCCAACTGCACACGCCCCACACCATGACATAGCCTCCACCACCTTCAACAGTCCCCTGCTGACATGCAGGGTCTATAGATTCATAAGGTTGTCTCCATACCCGTACACAACCATCCCTTTGATAGAATTTGAAATGAGACTCGTTCGACCAGGCAACATGTTTCCAGTCATCAACAGTGCAATGTCGGTGTTGACGGGCCCAGGAGAGGTGTAAATCTTTGTGTCGTGCAGTCATCAAGGGTACGTGAGTGGGCCTTCGTTGAATGGTTCGCACGCTGACACTTGTTGATGGTCCAGCATTGAAATTTACAGTAATTTTCGGAAGGGTTGCACTTCTGTCACGTTGAACGATTCTCTTCAGTCGCCGTTGGCCCCGTTCTTGCAGGATCTTTTTCCGGACGCAGTGAAGTCGGATATTTCATGTTTTACAGGATTCCTAATATTCACTGCACACTCGTGAAATGGTAGTACGGAAAAATCCTCACTTCATCGCTACCTCGGAGATGCTGTTTCCCATCGCTCGTGCGCTGACTATAACACCACGTTCAAACTCACTTAAACCTTAACAACCTTGCATTGTAGCAGCAATAACCAATCAAACAACTGCACAAGACACTTTTCTCTTATACAGGCGTTGCCGACCGCAGCGCCGTATTCTGCTTATTTACATATCTCTGTACTTGAATATGCATGCCTATACCAATTTCTTTGGCGCTTCAGTGTATTTTGCCTTTATGGATATATCTGAGGTTGCGTATCTTAACTATCTTGCTGAGACCGATGTTTTCCTAGACCTCGATAGTATACCCTTATCGATTTTCCAATGAAGTGTGTTTGGTTGTAACAACAAGGGTGTCACTTGAACTTGGTTGTCGAGCGTAATGTTTTACCGTGTCCTTGTTGTAGTCGTACCTTACCCCTTTCAGATATGATATTTTTTCTGGAGGAAGGAAATTTTTTCTGTATGTGGTAATGCTCTTAGGTGATTTTAATGATTTTATACAAAATTATTTACCATTTTCAGAACATACTTCGTACACTGGCTTCATTTTATGGACAAAAATAACTAATTACAAAATATTATCTATTGTAATAACTAGTAAGATGATCATTCAATAATTAACATGCAAAATAACAATAACGATATTCAGTTATATAGTGGAATATAGCGAACGAACCTCATCCGTGTATTCTGGTGGTCACTAGCTGCTGCGCACTGCAACAATGACTGCAGATATTTTCATAGTGACGCCCAACAGTTGGCAATACTTGCGCATGATGAAAAGGTTGAACATTCACAAATGCGTACCTCAGGTTTCCATTGGGAAGAAATTCTTCTGCTGTAGCTAATACACAGTAAAAGTTAATGTACACAGTTGTATCCACAGGATCTGCAAGGGTTAAAAATAAAATCGCCTCTGCCGGCGGAGTCATCGTCCAGTGTGAGATGTGGGTGTGTATAGGGAGGAAGGGTAAACAATTTTTTTCACTTATACTGGCAGTACAGTCGCCAAATATATATGACTTGCAGGGGGCCAATACACATCGCATATCTGCGGCAGGTCACTTGGTACGCCAGTATCGCCTATCGGCTTCTCGATAAACAGGTCTCTAGAATCCCTTCGTATCATACTCTACATAATTATGGGATTCTAAAACTAACTGATGGTTCCTTTCTACAAATGTCTTAATGATGTAGGTGTAAAACATTTTTATATTGTTTGTAGAATTGTTGAGAAACGAATCCAATGTTTCCAGCAATGCGGAACTGTGATATAAAGAAACTTTTTATAGCCTAGATCGCGTTTAAAACGATTTTTTATTGACGGGTTTCGACAGGTACAACTGCCATCTTCTAACTTATTACGTGTTAATTGCTCCTTTTTAAAACCAATTTGGTGGCAGTAAATAATTAAAAAAATCTTTCTTCAATTTCCAAAACCATTTCCACTCGTTCTGGCAAATTAGCGGGCCGCACGCCCCTTCTTTCTTCAATGATTGACACGAGAGGACTGATGTCTTTTTTTTAAAGTTTGTGTTAAACGGAGGACACTCCATTGTGTGTTTGAAACAGAGCAGTGCCCTATGAGTCACAGCATTTTTTTTCTTCCTGTGTACGAATGTTGGCCCCTAGTTCAGACAACTTTAACAGTTCATGGACGCACTTAATACAGTAAGTTGTAATGTAGACATGAAAACAAGAATAACAGGAATGACATAATATAAAATGTACACACGGAAAAGAAAATTGTACATTGGAGTAACAGAGTCAGTTAATGATTTTCTATATTTACGGCAGTTTTCAACGTCGTCTTTGCTGTTAGATGTATGCTCATAATATCCAGAAGCCGCACTTAAGCTACCGTAGGTGTCTGCGAGCTTAAATTGTACTCCACGGGACTTTGCTTTACTTGCCCACTATCCGGCTTGCAGTTGGTTGAGTTAATTATAGGCGCATTAAGGTCTTACTTGTCGGTTTTCCTAATTATATCCCTGGAGAAGATGGGGCTAGTTGGCGTTGAGCATTAGAAGAAAGGATTTAGCAAATGTTGTACGAATGTATGTCAGTATTAATTGACATTATCAATATTACTGTCGAATTAAGACAACCATCATTATTTCCACTCACAAAGCTACTAGAAGTCGATTGAAACTATGATATGTTCGCAAAGCTAGCTGAGTAATATTGACTACATTCGGTTCACGATAAAATCATTAATATTTGTTATGAATTATTATTTTTTGTGACCTTTCCACGTATTACAACAATTGTCACTCGTAATTTTGAAAGAAAGCACTATCTAGATAACGTGGTTTATTACATGACTGGTTTCGGCCAAATGACACTATCTTCATATTTGAAATACAGTATGCAGAGTATGACAGCTAACTCAGCGTGTTAACAGTTGGTGGAGTGATAGCTATCATTCGTGCCCTCCGTATTTTAGATCTGAAGATGGCCTAATTCGGCGGAAACCGCTCATAGAAATAAAACACGTTACTTAGACTGCACTACGTCGACAAAATCATAAAAAAGAACAGTGTTTCTCCTGGCAACACATTGCTGCCTTTCTGTGAAATTAGGAGTTTTATTAACGTTGAGATTCTCCCCTCTTTCCATCATCGCACAAGTTATCCTCTTAAGTTATTAATACTGTATAAACAACAGTACCATTCTTACCCGATTTACGGGTCTTCCGTTTACTGTCACGTCTTGTGTCAGCTACACATTTTTCACTGGACGGTATCACGCACACCCTGGCCATATTAAACATTCCAGATGTCATATACATTCAAACAGTAAGGTCTTTCAGCATGGAAATGCCCGTACAGTGCTTTCACCAGATATGTAACTGTATTCATGACGGCGAGCACACTACAAAAATAATTTGGGAGAAGGGGTAAGGTTCCGTGTTCTGGCCATAGATGGAACTGTCGGATCCGACCGACCGCCGTGTCATCCTCTGCCACTCCCGTCTCTGCTTGCGGTATGGAGAGATATGTGGTCAGCACATTTCTCTCCCGGTCGTTGTCGGGTTTCTTGCCCTTGGAACCACTGCTGCTCGGACAAGTAGCTCCTCAGTTGGAAAATTTGGGAAATTTGTGGTAAGTTATATGGGGCCAAATTGGTGAGGTCATCGGTCCCTAGGCTTTCACACTACTTAATCTAACTTAAACTAACTTACACTAAGGACAACACACACACTCATGCCCAAGGGAAGACTCGAACCTCCGACGGGGGGAGCCGCGCTAACCGTGGCAAGGCGCTTGAGACAGCACGGCTACCGCGAGCGGCCTCCTCAGTTGGCCTAACGAGGCTGTATGCATCGTATTCCAGTCCTCCCACCAACGAAAAGTCCCTGACAGTACTGGGAATTTAAGCTGGGTCCCCTATATGTCCATTAGCCGCGCTGGTCACTCAGCTACGGAGGTGGAAAATACGGGAGGTAGGATAACATCAGTCCATAAATGACTCACTGGCTATGTCACAAGGTTACTGAATGCAGTACAAAAGGAATGTACAGAAGAGTAAAAATGACTTCGAGCGCATTTGATACGCTACAATAGGTTTTCAAAATTTAGCTCCCGGTCTGAAAAGGAAAGTTAACAAGCAGTAGGTACTATTGATATGGTCTTCCAGAAAGTAAATTCGGTTTAGTAATAAAAAATCAAAACGAGTTCTGATACAGAAAGACTGTTTATTGGAAACAAAATAAAGATCTTAAACCATTTTTCTACATAGATCCCACCATTTTGTAGGCACTTAAGGTCTGCACGATTCCTCGTTGAACTTAGCCACCTTTTTCATCAACCATATGGTAACACATCCTTTGAGTTTATACGTGGTGGAATTTTGTTACCACCAAGGAACACTTTCAGGTGCAATAGCTTTCAGAGAACTCAAAATTATGTCTTTTAGTTCTCCTTCGCTCAAAGAAATACCGCACATGCGCCAAACTGCAACTGTAGAGCTTCCACAGAAAGAAATATAAACGCAACTTACTTTCTGGACATACCTCGTGGTTCTGAGCCATGGTTGTGAGACATGGAATTTTAACACGAAAATCGTTTAAAGACTGGGGATTGCTCAGTGAGCAAGGGATAGATCCATGCTGGAAATCACAAGGAGACAGAGGAAAATAACTATAACGTTGCAAGCAGTTTGCACTGAAACCCAAAACGTAAAATTGATTATATCGATAGAAATCAATATGCACTTCTTTTTATAGCCACGGGGGCTATGGGGTCAAGTTAACATTTTAACAAGTTGAACATTTTGCGTGAGTAATAATACTGATAAGCCTTCCGCTTAACACTGGTAGGATAATCATTTTGTGCTTAGGCAGATATGATTCTCATTTGCACACGCGTGAGAGATTACGAACCCGAGACTACACGACCGTATGAAACTGAGTTTTCAGACGCAGAACCACGTGGTCTTGGTCGTTCTGTCACGGTTCGCGCGTCTCTCTTCCCGTCGGAGGTTCTAGTCCTCCCTCGGGCATGGGTTTGTGTGTTGTCCTTAGCGTGAGTTAGTTTAAGTTAGATTAAGTAGTGTGTAAGTTAGGGAGCGATGGCCTCAGCAGTTTGGTCACATAAGATCTTACAACAAATCACCAAATTTCAGACGCAGACAGCCAAGTCATCCGATATTTGCTGCTGTTTACAGTCGCCATGCTGAGACAGGATTCGAAGCACCAAAAACAGTGGATTGAGGTACACCATGAAACGCTCATACGTCCGGTCAGGAGTAACACGTTTGGCAGGTTCTTGAAAATGTAATGAGTGTCTTTCGTCTGTCGATCAAAGACGATTTTGTACACTAACTAATAACCCATTCGTTTTGTATTCAGATTGATTTATAGAGAAGGCCACATTTGGAAGAAATGTATTAACAAATTTTCACATTCAACATTTGTGGTCAGATGAAGCCTCTCATTATGCATTTCAGGTTAGTCGTCAACAATAGTAAGATTAATACGACGGTTGGAATTGCATTTGATTGTGTCGAAGATCCGTTTAACCTCTCAGCGCGGCGACTGTCGTCAAGGACTTTATTCAGATTACTCTGCCAATTCTGCTGCAGTAGGTGCCACTGCTAATAGGAGGGACAAGAGTTATTAGGATGGTGAGGCACCAGCACACGTCTGTCAAATTTTTCGAGATGCACTGGGTGATATGTAACAAAGTAACTCATTATATAGAGGGAGGATCGGTTCAGTTGCGGCACTTTCCCCCAACACACATTCTTTGGAATGAAACCGTCTGACTTATGCTGCAGGCAATCCTAATGCAGCGATGCTAAATCAGTGTGCAACGGAAGGCTCTGAAACGATTCGACACTGTCCAAGGATGTCTAGAAGGATGTACACTATACGGTGAGACGACTTTATGTCTGTGTAGAAGAAAACGGAGGTTTCTTTCAGCACTGGTAACGAGTTTCGGATATGAGAACTTTGTAAAATGTTTCTTAACTAATAGATTTCTTCATAGCAGTTAATGTTGCCAAAAAGAATGGATGTTTATATGTAATCCTTGTAAAATTTCCTCGATGTTCATGATTTGCTGCGTCTGTGCCTGTGGCGAAAATAACGTAGGGCAGACAATCCATACTGTAGTCGAGCGGTGCAATGAACGGAGACGGCACATCAAATATAGAAATTTTGAGGAATCAGCGAGATAGGAACGCAGCCTTATGGAAGGGCACAATCAAATTTGAGAAAACAACGATACTCTCCCACGCATAGAGGTATTGGGATTCCGTAATAAAACAAGCAGTAGAAATTCGCACGTACAGCAACAATTTTAATAGAGGTGGAGGCTATAATCTGAGTGGTGCCTGGAGACGAGCACTTGAGGCGGACTTCAGAGTAACAAAACCAAACAATGGGATAGGTGAGTCTCCGTTCTCCTCCTGCCCCTCAAATATGGCATGGTGTGCCACATTGCCGATTTCCTGAAACGGTGCATGCAAATCCCGTCCTTCAGGTGATAACACCACACCAATAGAAGTTAGTATTCCAAGCAACGGCACCCAACGAAAGTCAAGCCTCAACGCCACTGTAAAGCAAATAGGCTTCACTCCCGGTAGGCAGTTATCTCCTGGCGAAGAAGATGGTTATAATATCATTTAACTCCGATCTGGCGCGGTCTGAACACGTCGAAGATTTTATACAACAAATGTTTATATGGTTTCTTCCTTTTTGTTGTGTAGAATCATGATCAAAGTTTGTAAAAGTATATCTGATCCACACTTTATTCGGCGATGGATAGAAATACAAAATTCTTAAATTTCTCAGGAACTATTAGCGTGTGGAACTAATGTGTATTTCTAAAACTCGTTGACTTTTTCAGTCAGTAGTGATTAAAACTGGTCCAAATGGGTACTTGGGTACTTCGTCATTACCATCCACTCAAATATTTTTCCAACCCGGAAGCGTTTTGACTCGAAACCTTTTACATGAGTTTTAATGCAGAAAAACGTGTAAAGGAAATTTCAAATTTCATTCATAGGAAATGTGTTGGTATAAATGCGCACAAAACTGAAATAACAATTCCGGCATCAAAAACAATAAATTAATGTGAGGTCTGTTTCAGGGATTCACACTGACAACACATTTCACGTCTTCCGTCCTTACTCTGATTTAGTGTTTTACTAAGGAAATTTGGTATTTCATCACAACAACTTACTATTTAACAGTTTTTATAGTCCATGAATCATTGTTGATGTGATTGCGTATCTCGTGGTCGTGCGGTAGCGTTCTCGCTTCCCACGCCCGGGTTCCCGGGTTCGATTCCCGGCGGGGTCAGGGAATTTCTCTGCCTCGTGATGGCTGGGTGTTGTGTGCTGTCCTTAGGTTAGTTAGGTTTAAGTAGTTCTAAGTTCTAGGGGACTGATGACCATAGATGTTAAGTCCCATAGTGCTCAGAGCCATGTGATTGCGTACAGTCTTGTTGTTTACAGTAAGCACGTGTCTGAAATAAACGCAACGTAAATTTTTAAGCGGTCAGTAGCAGTTTTCCTTGTAGTGAGACGGCGGAGAATTCAGGTTTACTGTAAACACGTCGCGTCGAGACAACAATTGCCAGACAAGACCAGATCTCCTTGCAGAGTGGCCATCACGATTTACTTTGGTAGCTTTTACATGCAGTTTATCGAAGTAGTCGGACTGGAAATAGAGGAAAGTCCGGTTCGAAAGTCGCTGAATATCAAGAATTTCAAGGGCTCTCGACGTGAAAATCAGTTATGCTTCGTGGTCAGGTACAACAGACACAAAATGTTTTACGATTCCAAATACTATGTACCCACATTGACTTGAAATGTGTCTGTACAAGCGGTAGATGAGATAAACGATGGTGCACAGTACGTCTCAGCTGAATTTTCTCAGATAATGTACTGTTGATTATGGCAAGGTTCAGCAACATCGATTACACAATACAAGCTCTTCAAGACTGCAGATGTACATATTTGGGTACCAAAACTTGTTAAGGATACTTCTCCAAAAGTTCGAGAGAATAACGGCAGAGAAACAGAAAAGCTCTACACAGGACTGGAGGGTAATCAGTCGAAAAGTTGTACCGGACGGCCAAAACTTTGTGGTGGCAGTTTATCAAAAATCGCTAAGCGCAATGCAGGAACATAACGTGAAATTGTATTTAGGGTTCTCATACATTACCGTCAGGGAAATCGGAGATATCGCAAGCGACCGTAGCGGTAAGATGAAGACACTAAGTGTCGCAGATAAACCTGCAACACTGTGTAAGACAGGTGGTGGATGTGCCCCTGATCCGGGAACCCTGTGTGCATGAGAATTTATGCTAGGAATCTAAGGAAATGCAGAACACGTATTTATGGCGGACTTAGTGACCATCAGAATGAAGCAACGTGAGGAAGGAAACACGAGGGAAATTGTATGGGCCTCGGCTTACCTTCCTTACGAGCACAGTATTCGTCCTCCCCAAGAGGTGCGGAGACAGATAGACAGCTGCTCACAGCAGTATGAACAACGGCTGGTTGGTTGTGACGCCAACGCCAACAACCTGATGTGGAGAACTGCAGAGGTGAGCACCTTCTTGAATTTTTACTCGAAAGCAACCTGGAGATGCAGGATCTCCAGGGGCGGAGGACCTGCGTTAAGGCACATAAGAAGAGAAAGAGTAATTGAGATAACTTTTGCGTATCTTCTAATGGGCAGCCACGTCAAAAAATGGCACGCGGAGCTAGAGCCATCCTTATCTGACCACATGTATATTAAGTACAAGGTGGAAATGGCTGTTAAACAGACCATGGCCTATGGGAAATCCAGGAAAACAGACTGCGACTCATACGGGAAAGACCTCAATTCACGCTTATCTGAAGTTGGTACCTCGATAAGGAATCCAGTAGATTTCGAAGAAATGTCGGACGTAGTGACGTCTGCCATTATGGCCTCGTATTTAGAAAACTGCCAAATAGCAAGAAGGGCACAAACAGGAATGTAATTTGATGGAACAATAGCCTGGAATTGCAAAGGAGGCAGATAAGAATACTGTTCAGATTTGCAAGAAGGGAAGGAAAATGGGAAAAATTTGGGAGGCCCTTGCCTAATATAGCATTGCGATTGATCAAGTGAAACCATCACCTTGGAATGAATTCTGTGAGGAAGTGGAAGACACAGCTGCTTGTGCCAGATTTTACCAAAATCCTCACCAGAGTGCCAAGTAAGCCTCGAGATACTCTACGGAAGGAGGATGGCGAGAGTATAAGGGGTAGCGAATGAGACGCTGTATGTGATCCTCAGTGCACCGTGGCAGACAACACAGAGCAAAGTTCAGTCCCTGAGAAGCACTGGTTTACAGGTATTCAAAGGAAGAACTGGTAATCTGCCAGAGAATTTGTTAATTAAAACAAAAATTCAGTGGACGGTGGTGGGAACGTTTCAACCGTTCACATCGCCAGACCCAGATGGTATCTTTCCAGCTCTACTGCAACAAGCAGAAGAGAGCATAATTACACCCCTACATAGGCTCTTTAGAGTTAGTCTAGAAGAAGGAATAATTCCAAATGCTTAGAGGACAGTGAGTGTTGTTTTCATTGTGAAACCATGGAGAACTGATCATATCAAGGCCAAGGATATGAAACCGATTTTCTGTCCTCGTTTCTTTTAAACGTATTAGAAAAACTGGTTAATGTGGACGTTAGGAAAAGAGGCTAGCTACAATTCCTCTGAATATAAACCAACACGCATATCGACCAGGCAAATCACGTCAAAACTGATTCCTCCAACTTGTTGGGATGGTTGAAGAAGCATTATCCTTTCTGGAAATTGTCCTCTGCACGTTCCTGAATATCAAGGAGGCGTTCAGCAACACAGCCTTCGAATCCTTGGTCAGAGCTGCAGATATTTGCATTGAGACTGCCATACGTAGGTCAATTAAGAACTTGTTGAGCAGAAAAAAGTTAAAGCTACTATCACAAATGAAAAAAATGGTGATCAACAGCTTCAGAGAGAGCCCACGAGGATGGGTTTGTCCCCACTATTGTGGAACCTAGTGGTGAATGAACTCTAAGTACTAGAGGCTACTTCTGCCAAGAATACACAGACGACTTAGTCATAGTAATACTTGCTAAATTTGCTAGTACTGTTAGAACTACTGCACAATGTGCATTAAAAATTGCACAGTACTGGTGCAGAAAGCAGAATCTAGGAGTCACTTCCAAAGAAAACTATTCTACTGTCATTTACGAGGAAGCATATCCAGCATATGTACTGGAATCATAAGTTTCTCGAGAAACTTTACCTGAAGAGGATGTAGCGGAGTATCTAGGGAAGACATCGAAGCAATTCAGAAACGGGTTGATAGATTTATTTCCGGTAGGTTTGAACAACATGTAAGTGTTACGGAGATGCTTCGGCAACACAAATGGGAGTCGCTGGAGGGAACGCGACGGTCTTTTCGAGAAACACTGTTGAAAAAATTTAGAACCGCCTTTTGAAGCTGACTGCTGAACGATTCTACTGCAGCCAAAATACATCGTGCGTAAGGACCACGAAGATAAGATACGAGAAATTAGGGCTCATACGGAGGCGTCTAGACAGTCGTTTATCCCTCGCTCTGTTTGCGTGTGGAACAGGAACGGAAATGACTAGTAGTGGTGCAGGGTACCCTCCGCCACGCGCCGTACGGTGGAGTAGCTATGTAGATATAGAAACCTGGATGCGAGGCAGTCATTGACCCCTCAAACAAAGAATATACATGCTTCACATTAATGTGCCTACCGCCTCTATTCAACGTCAACGTGCAATAACTACACATAGACGACTGGTGGCACAATATGGGGGTTCCACGCGGCAAACAGTGAACCCATCGTCGTATTGCGAAAACACAGCGATTTACTTGACTTTCGAAAAGGCATCATCAATGGTTTTCTGGCCAATAATGGAACCATTTCCGAAACGGCTAAGTCTGTAAACTGTTCGGGTGCCGCCGTGGTTACAGTATACAGTGCATGGCGAAATGGCGCTTTGCCGAGGCTGGTGCACCACAGCTCATAAATGAGAGGGGTGAATGACAGCTGCGGAGATGTGTACAGGTGAAGAGACGGACAACTCTTCCGAACCTTACCACACAGATTAACCAAGTGGGTCCCAATAGTGTCTCCTCTGTTCATCTACGTTTGGGCCTCCGCAGAAGGGGCCTGGTTCGTGGAGCCATTCCGACTGTGGTTCATCGGCAACGAAGGCTTGGATCTGCACCCCAGTATCGTAATTGAAGGTCCACTGAATGGCTACAGGTGGTATTTTTAAATTAATCACGTTTTATGCTCCATCCGACAAATGGCCTTTGGCGTCTGTGGCCCTGCAACAATGGTCGGAAGAGTCCAGGTCGAAGGAGGGAGCGTTACGGCCTGGGGAATGTAATCGTGGCATTCCATGGTTGATCAAGGCATTCTGGCGGGCACAATGGGGCAACATAAGTACGCCTCCATCTTGAGGAGCATGTCCACCCTTATATTCAATTTGTTTCTTCTTGGAACTATGGCATCTACCAGGAGGACAATGCAACGAGCCACACAGCTCGCAGTGTATGTGCGTGGTTCGGGGAGTACCAGGAAGAGTCGACCGCACTCCCTTAGCAACTAAACCTCCCCGGATTTAAACCCAACCGAAAATCTGTGGGACTACCTCGATCGGGTTGCTGTCAGCATGGATCTTTAGCTGTGAATCTAGCTGAGGTGGGCAAGGCACTCATATTGAGGACCATGTCCACCCTTATATTCAATTTGTTTTTTCTTGGTACGATGGCCTCTATCAGGAGGACAATGTAACAAGTCACACAGCTCACAGCGTATCTGCATGGTTCGAAGAGTGCTAGGACGAGTCGACCGCACCCCCTTAGCAACTAAACCCACTGGATTTAAACCCAACCGAAAATCTGTGGGACTACCTCGATCGGGCTGCTGTCGGCATGGATCTTTAGCTGTGAATCTAGCTGAGGTGGCCAAGGCACTCATATTGAGGACCATATCCACCCTTATATTCAATCTGTTTTTTCTTGGTACGATGGCATCTATCAGGAGGACAATGCAACGAGTCACACAGATCGCAGTGTATGTGCATGGTTCGAATAGTGCCATAATGAGTCGACCGCACTCCCATAGGAACTAAACCCCCCGGATTTAAACCAAACTGAAAATCTGTGGGACTACCTCGATCGGGCTGCTGTCGCCGTGGATCTTCATCTCTGAATCTAGCTGAGGTGGCCACGGCACTGGAGTCACCATCGCTCCAGACCTCTGTCGGTACCTTTCAGAACGTCTTCCTGCGAATCCGCGTTGAAAGAGGTGGTTATTCAGGCTTGTGACATGTGGGTGGCCACATTAATGTGACTGCAACGTGTATGTTCCAAGGCTTGAGGTACTACCTTCAGAACTAGAAGAGCGTGTGCAAAAACACAGTAGTCTAAACCTCAAGACTCTGTACTTGATATACAACACTGTAATAAGACCTATGATGATTTATGCGGCTACAGTGTGGGGAAACAAAGTAGACAGAAGTAGGTGGCTGCTAAGGAGCTTTGCAAGGTCCAGAGACTGCCCTGCTTAGCCATAGCCAAATCAAATCATATCTCCTTCCGAAATCAAATCGTAGGAGCTCAAGGCTCCTTCAGTGTTTATATTATCTTCGTTTTACCTCTTTTGCCTTATCATCTCTTTTCTTTTTATGCTCTCCTGACTGTTAATGTCTTTCCTTGAAACCTGTTCTATCTTTTATCATTTTTCCTCTCGCTGCCCAAATTTTCCTCTATCTCTCTCGTTCATGCGAGGTAAAGGTGAAAAGTAATGTCTCCGAACTTTTTCATTCTCTTCTCAACGCTTGTTGAGGTATTACACGTCATGCATATTACTCGGTCGACTTTCCCCCTTCGCTGACGCAAGTTGCAACCCTCTGCCGGTAGAGGGCTCATAACTGTGGCGAGTAACATTGCGGTGTGTATCGTAGCTATGTCTGTGCGTAAGAAACAGTTACTGCTAGGCCCTCAAAAAACAGAAACGACGAATTCTAAGACTTGGAGCACCCTGTGCTTCATCATGGCAATTGCAAGCCACACAGGTGCGCTGCGACATCTGCAACAACCCGACGCCTTGGGTTCACTGTCGTTGATCATCCTCCATACATTCCCGACCTGGCCCCATCCGATTTCCATCTGTTTCCAAAACTTAGAGAACAGCTTCGAGGACTTCACTTTGATGGTGATGACGCTGTGCAAGCAGAGATGAGGTTCGGGCTCCATCAACAAAATTAATCATTATTCAGTGACGTTATCAGCAAACTGGTGTGTTGGGAGAAATGTATTTGTTGCCAGGATGACTATGTTGAAAGTAGCATGTTAATAAAGTTTGTTTTCTTTCAAGAGCTTCAAGAGCATTCACACAAAAAACTCGGAGGCATTATTTTGCAGCACGCCCTCGTAGTATGAACGTTTTTTTTTTTATATATTCCGTGTTTCCTAAATGAATGTTTCCTCTTTTTTATTTCATTCTAGGTGCAACTATAATCTTTCCACGTGTTTCCTTCACAGATTGTAGCTACGTCTCCTCCCCCCCCCCCCTCTCTCTCTCTCTCTCTCTCTCTCTCTCTCTCTCTCTCTCTCAGTTTCTTATTGATTTGCTACCACGACTTACATTTTTACCTGTGAAAATGGTAGTATCATACGATATTGCAATTCCTGTGTTATTCTGAATTACGATACAAAGTTCCTTTGGACATGCGTGCATGTACAAAGGAAGTTTGTATCCTAATTCAGAATAATACAGGTACTGCAATATGGCACTTATCCGCCGATACCGGGCAAGTGACTTTCAAGTAAAATGTCTCACCTGTACAGGAATATACATAACGGATAAACGAGTACAGATTATAGACTCATGGTTGGCGACATATGGAAGTTTTGGTCTGGCCATGTGTCGTGTACTGATAGCGAAATGGCGCAATTCGCCACCAGCGGCCGCGCGGCTCAGACAACTGTTTACGTCCACGCCGCGGAGCGTTGCGCGCGAGATTGTTTACCTCTTGTGCTTCTCGCAAGGAACTACAATATCGACACAACATGGCTCACTCCTATAGAAAGTCAACCATCAAGATTAGCTTCGCTACTGGATTCCCGCGACCCAAAGCCTTCGAAATTGAACGCTTCGTACGGGAAGAGATCAGAATAGATCAACGGGACCTGATAGGCATCCACCTCTCTACTATGAGCAGTGTGGTTTACCTTCAACTGATAATGACGTGGTACGTGATAAAATTCTACGTGGCCATAAGACTGGACTAAAATTCAAAAATTCTGATGGAAACGTGGAGACAGTGTCAATCGATCGCGCGGGACTTGGCCTCCGCATTATTGGGGTGTTTGAACTTTCGTTCGATGTTCCGGAAGACGTCGTGGTCAATGCTTACCAACCATACGGACACGTCCTCAGCCATGTCGCCGAAAAATGGACCACTTTTACGACGTACCCCGTTCTTAACAGGATGAGGCAAGTTCGGATCGAGCTTACAAGGCACGTCCCATCTCACTTTCTTATTGGTGGCTGCAGAGCGATAATTATTTACCAGGGGCAGACCAAGAATTTCGGGTTGTGGCAAAGGGGAGTAATTCAAGTACCAACGAGCGAAGCTGTACCCCAACACACCGCAGCATCCATGCCTCTTTCGTACGCCGCCGTCTTCCAAAAACAGTTCCCCTTGCACGTTCCCCAATACCAAACGACGGACGACCCCATGGATCAGACGACACAGGTGGATGACAATGCGTCCAAGATGTCAAACGTGGCGCGCCCCGCTGACCAGCTGCCACAGAAGTCCGACGTTGCAGGAACCGAGTCGAGTATGGGAATCAGACGGCATGTGGTACCGATGGCCGCTTTTGTCCCCGACTTGCAAGATGACCGGGCTTCCAGACAGCATTCGGATGTGGAGATGGGTGTACGACAGCACAAACAGAGGTCACCAAAACGACGAAAGGAACGACGTTGCACGCCATCGGACGTTTGCGTTCCACATACAGGAGACGATGAACGGAAACGGGCAGACGATGACGACGCCACAGTGCTGGGGTCTCCGATTACTAACTGCGCTATACCATCGAATGTGAAGGCCTTCTCTCCGCCATAGACATCTTTCAGGCAGATCCCCAGGTAGTTCGAAAACTCGGCATGGTAGTGAAAGGCATGGCCGTAACAGCAGAGGCTGAGAAGGTCCAGCCGTAGGAGTCGTCTTGACAGAACTGGGCTGCTGAGAGTGAATAAATCCGGCCGTCTCCAACTGCAGCCGCCTCCAACTGCGGGAATCACTGTTGAGGCAACATCCCGCATATAGACCATTTTATACTGACGATAGCAGACTCACTCGCACCACCGACGTAGAGCGCACCTACCAGGCTAATGTGCGCTTAACATGCACGCCCCACAACGCATAGGACGTCAACATGCGTTCCGCATCCGTTAATACTAATACCATACGATCACAGATCAGCCGGCCGCGGTGGTCTAGCGGTTCTAGGCGCGCAGTCCGGAACCGCGAGACTGCTACGGTCGCAGGTTCGAATCCTGCCTCGGGCATGGATGTGCGTGCTGTCCTTAGGTTAGTTAGGTTTAAGTAGTTCTAAGTTCTAGGGGACTGATGACCACAGCTGTTAAGTCCCAGAGCCATTTTTTTCGATCACAGATCAACACGGTCTTATCGCAGAAAAGTTACAGGCGTAGATGCAGATATCGCTCTTTTAGAGGAAGTATACGTCGACGAATTTCCGATCCTCTGTGGTTAAGACTTCTTGATGTCTCCAGCTTCAGAAACCGGTAGTGGCATAGCGATACTTCTTAATGAAGGCATCGTAGCGCAGAACGTCACCTACCTATCATTGGCACGCGGAATGGCTGTGACTATACTTGGAGTGCGACTTATCAACATCTATGCTCCATCAGGCACGGACAAACGAAGATAGCGAACACGCTTCTTCGTGGAAGAAACAGCCCTGCTCTTTCTAGGACAGCTCTCTAATTAAATCCTCGGCGGCGACTTCAGTTGTGTGCTGGCGCCGAAGGATCAGTTAACATGTTATAACTCGAGCCCAGAATTGAAAACAATGGTACAAGATCTGCAGTTGGTTGATTCGTGGGAGCATATCCATGGAGATCGAACCGGATATAAGTATGTAACTAGCCACTCCGCCAGCCCCATCGATTGGGTCTACGTGACACGCCGCCTCCAACCTGAACTAGGTCTGCGGACTTCACAGAGCACTCCGTATATACCTGCACGATCGCCCTCTAAAGACAGCAGGTGTCGCGAAGCCACGGCTTATGAAAGATTAATGTAGCCCACCTTAAACCTCCAGAGTGTTACCAAGTTACTGAAGAAGTCTGGAAATCTTGTGACAGGCGTCGATGGATGTACGCTACGACTTTAAGTTGGAATGTACCAAACCGGCGATACAGCGAGAATTGATTGAGTTGGGACGCGAACACTCACAATGGGGACGGAAGACTTTAAACTTCTGTTTCACGGTATTACGAGACTATACCAACCAGGCCTCTCCTTAACGACAGATGGTGGTACAATGAGCCTATGTACGAATCATTGCTATTATGCGTTATCTGGAAGGAGCGGCGGTCCGCGCGAGGGCACTATATCAGTGTGCGGGCGAGAGTCCGTCGATGCACCATGTCATTAATGAACATAAGCGGCTCCGCGGAGCTCTAATACAAACAGCTGACACGGATCATGGCGCACACCCGACGACATGACATGATATAGCAGATGCCTTCGCTGACCAGTATACTCGTTTATACACCGAAGAAGAACACGGCAGGCCGGTCGTACAGGACGTTCCTCAAACGCTCGATCAAGAGGCGAAGGCCATACTATTGGAGAAAATTAACGAGGACGAAGTGGTAGAAGCTATAGACAAGGGGGCCTCCAATAAGTCACCGGGGCCGAATGGAATTTCCTTGGAGTTCTATCGGACCTTTCAACGCTTGGTGACTCCCTGTTGGACTGAAATCTGCCGCAAACCAATGTCTCCCGATGTGCCACCTCCGTCTGCCTTTGTAGAGGGGATGATCATCCGAATAACAAGACCTTCAGGTGGCACACGACTTAGAGACTACCGTCCACTATCCCTGTTTAACTATGATTTTAAGATTTTTACCAGACTGATGGCGGCACGGCTTACAAGAATACTGTATCGCGTGGTGTCACTTGAGCAGACATTTCTAGGCGGCAATAAAAATGTGTGAATGCCTAAGGGACCAAACGGCTGAGGTCATCTGTCTCTAGACTTACTCACCACTTGAACTAACGTAAACTAACTTACGCTAAGAACAACACATACACACCCGTGCCCGAGGGAGGACTCGAATCACGTGCGGGAGGTTCAAATGGTTCAAATGGCTCTGAGCACTATGGGACTTAACTTCTGAGGTCATCAGTCCCCTAGAACTTAGAACTACTTAAATCTAACTAACCTAAGGACATCATACACATCCATGCCCGAGGCAGGATTCGAACCTGCGGCCGTAGTGGTTGCGCGGCTCCAGACTGTAGCGCCTAGAACCGCTCGGCCACTGCGGTCGGCCCTGCGGGAGGGGCCGCGCAATTCGTGACATGGCGCCTCTAACAGCGCATCCACTCCGCGCGGCAGGCGGTAACAGCAACATCCATACAGCACTCGGTGAATACCGCGATTCGATCGCATTGGCGAAAGCATGTCGACTACGAGGAGCTATGATATCTATAGGTTTCGACCAAGTCTCTGACAGGGTCAGCCATTCCTTCGTTTCGGAAGTGTTGACACAAATGAAGTTTCCGCAGCCCTGCATTGCCACTATGAAGCGGTTACTACTCGGAGCCACCTATAAAGTGCTAATCAATGGCCGACTGGTGGGGCCCCTTACTATTAAGAGATCAATACGACAAGGTTGTCCCTCATCCACTGGCCCTTGAACAACTTCTCAGTGGCCTTTGCCAGCGCTTGACAGGACTAACGACGCGGGGACACTTCTCAGTGCAAGGCGTATGTAAACAACCTATTATTGGTAGTGCGGACTGGCAACGACACAAATGCGGCATTGCACAGGCTCAGCGGATATGGCGCTGCTACGGGTAGCATCATAAAGTATCTGGGGATCGTTTTTATAAATGACATGAGGCCCACGGCGGCCATCAATTTCAAGAGGTTGCTCCAAGCCGCCCGGAATGGTGTCAGAGCGAACAGATTACGCCCCTTACACATGATTCAACGGGTCGCCTATATAAATACCTGTCTCGCATCGCGTATTCCCCACTACGCACAGATTCTTCCGATGCCGAAGACGATAGATCGACGCATACTGGCAGCATTTGGTTACTTCGTTAGAGCGGGATTACTCTTCAAGATCTGAAATGATGCCCTGACCCTGCCCTTTGGAAGTGAAGACCTCGTGCTCGTATATCTTCACGACCGTACGGTGGCCCTTTATCTCAGAGCTATGTTGAAAATGTGGGACAGACAACAGCCGCGTCTGTCGGGACTCTTGATAGACGAACTGGCACCAGCTTCCCGAATTGCACCGGTAATGATAAGAACATTTCACCACCATTTCATTATATAAGAGTGTTTTTTCTTGAATATAGCTACGTGATGAAAGATCTCCCGGCCAATACACCGCCGACAGCGCGAGACATCTATCGAATACTCACGAGCAGGCTCACAGCCAACCCTGTGGAAGCACGACACCCCACAACTCAATGGGCAGTGATGTACGAGGTGCATTCAAGTTCTAAGGCCTCCGATTTTTTTTCTAATTAACTACTCACCTGAAATCGATGAAACTGGCGTTACTTCTCGACGTAATCGCCCTGCAGACGTACACATTTTTCACAACGCTGACGCCATGATTCCATGGCAGCGGCGAAGGCTTCTTTAGGAGTCTGTTTTGACCACTGGAAAATCGCTGAGGCAATAGCAGCACGGTGGTGAATGTGCGGCCACGGAGAGCGTCTTTCATTGTTGGAAAAAGCCAAAAGTCACTAGGAGCCAGGTCAGGTGATTAGGGAGCATGAGGAATCACTTCAAAGTTGTTATCACGAAGAAACTTGCGTAACGTTAGCTCGATGTGCGGGTGCATGGTCTTGGTGAAACAGCACACGCGCAGCCCTTCCCAGACGTTTTTGTTGCAGTGCAGGAAGGAATTCGTTCTTCAAAACATTTTCGTAGGATGCACCTGTTACCGTAGTGCCCTTTGGAACGCGATGGGTAAGGATGACGCCCTCGCTGTCCCAGAACATGGACACCATAATTTTTTCGGCACTGGCGGTTACCCGAAATTTTTTTGGTGGCGGTGAATCTGTGTGCTTCCATTGAGCTGACTGGCGCTTTGTTTCTGGATTGAAAAATGGCATTCACGTCTCATCCATCGTCACAACCGACGAAATGAAAGTCCCATTCATGTTGTCGTTGCGCGTCAACATTGCTTGGCAACATGCCACACGGGCAGCCATGTGGACGTCCGTCAGCATTCGTGGCACCCACCTGGATGACACTTTTCGCATTTTCAGGTCGTCATGCAGGATTGTGTGCACAGAACCCACAGAAATGCCAACTCTGGAGGCGATCTGTCCAACAGTCATTCGGCGATCCCCCAAAACAATTCTCTCCACTTTCTCGATCATGTCGTCAGACCGGCTTGTGCGAGCCCGAGGTTGTTTCGGTTTGTTGTCACATGATGTTCTGCCTTCATTAAACTGTCGCACCCACGAACGCACTTTTGACACATCCATAACTCCATCACCATATGTCTCCTTCAACTGTCGATGAATTTCAATTGGTTTCACACCACGCAAATTCAGAAAACGAATGATTGCACGCTGTTCAAGTAAGGAAAACGTCGCCATTTAAAGTATTTAAAACAGTTCTTATTCTCGCCGCTGGCGGTAAAATTCCATCTGCCGTACGGTGCTGCCATCTCTGGGACGTATTGACAATGAACGCGGCCTCATTTTAAAACAATGCGCATGTTTCTATCTCTTTCCAGTCCGGAGAAAAAAAATCGGACGCCTTAGAACTTGAATGCACCTCGTAGTGCACAGTTCACCATACCACCCTTGACACCAACCCTGTGGAAGCACGACACCCCACAACTCAATCGCCAGTGATGTAGTGCACAGTTCACCATACCACCCTTGACACAGAAATACGACCAACATGGGGCCTAGTAGTTAACGGTTAACAAGTCACCGGATCCCGCCTCCACTCCATCAATATGCGAAACTGCCCGTTATGTTATGTGCGTCAGGTTAGAGACGACGGCACACACCGTCCTTTGCTCGCCCCTCTGCAGAAGTGTGGCATCTAGTGACGAAGGTAATTTCCTTCCTTCTCCGTTTGGAACAACAAGATATTGATCTTACTATTGTTCCTTTTCCGGATAGGACTTACTACCTTCGAGCCAAGACGAACGCGGTGACACGGATACGAGCCAAAATCGTGCATTACGTGCTTCGCGACCACCCGAAGAATGTTGTGGACTTCTGGAACCACCTGCATGAATGACCTACGGCGAATGTGTGCAACCCAAAATACTAACAATTCTTTTATAATTTCCTGGCGAGTGCGTTACGATTTCCCCTCGCATCTGAAATGTCTCGGGTATGAGAAGCTGACGTTGAACACGATAGAGAGGCATACACTGACCATGACGAAACGGTTACTCCTTCAGTTCTACGAGACGACGTGTCCGGAGGCAGCAGCGCCGGCGAGGACCGCTCTTATACTCACCCACCAGTGGAGATTTTTTTCTCTCTTTTTATTCGAGAACACGTATTACTTCCTTCGTGAAGAGCGCCCGGAGGATATCATTGTAAACTCCTTTGAATTATTTCCTTTTCAAAGTGTTTTGATTTCTCTCCTACGTATGAACTACCAAAAAAAAAAAAAAGAAGTTGTGAAGACGTGCCTGGGTGAAACATGTGGTACAACGGTATCATCGGCTCTGAACGTGGCCACGAAGCGGGATACAGTCCATTATTGTTTTGTATAGCTAGAAGCAGTTTATGTCTTTTATTTGTTCCAACATTACCAATTGTTATCACATCCTATAAGTAATAAAAGAAAAACACGCAGAATATGCCCGGTTAGATTCCGGGCGGAAACACTATTAAAAATGGTGTTTCAATGGAAAATATGTCCTCGTTGTGTAAAGATTTCATATATTCATTTTTTGATCCCAATTCCTCTGTAAACAAATAAGAAAAACAAACACAAAAAAGGAAAAGAAATTGTAAGGCGATCGTCGAAATCCGGGTTCGAGTCCCGGTCCGGTACAGTTGTTCATTCTCGTCATTCCATTCTACAGTTGGCGGTAGTCCATATCCGCAATAGCGAGTACATTTAATGTGTGTTAGTATCACTACCCAACTAGAAATAATTTGCAAAATTCGAGAGACACTAAGTCCTTGGGACTTGCTACGGCACGTCAGATCTCAGGCAAGTCCTCCGAATTGACAAGTGAATGTCTTTAATGGCAGTATTCCTAACACACGTCTACTGAGCAGGCTGATAAGACGGAAGGAAATGAGCGATTCATGACTGATTCGTCCAGTAAGCATGAAACAGTCTCACAGCCAGCCAACGCATGTGACGGTAACGACAGCTAGAAAATAATCATCATTCGTGCGGAAGCAGTTTTCATTGTTCCATGACCTTATCTTAAGAGATAATTCTAAGAACACGCTAATACTATTTACCGTCCCATTTCCCCTACATAAAGTAAAATACACGCAGATAAGACGCAATAAGATCAGAGGTCAACAAGAATCTCTGCCGGTACCTTCCAGAACCTCATTGACTCTCTTCCTGCACGAAGCAGTCCGCGCTGCAAAATGGTTTTATTCAGGCTTTTGACAAGTTACCACATTTGTGATACTGGACAGTGTAACTTATTTCCAAGAAGCATACTCTTCACTGCAGAATGAAAGATTCATTTGGGAAACGTCTCGATTTCTGTACATACAACGGTGGCCAACCACAGCAATTAGTGATATGCTTCCACGTGTCACAGGCTGGGAGTGAAATATTTATTACGATCAGAATTTCACGCGTTTATACATCTGATGTTTTTCTAAATTAAAAATTAAACGGTTGCCTATGTGTGGTATTCTAGTATAAAATCTTTATTCTGCTGTTACCAAAGGTTGGTTCCTTTGCTGTGACCACTCATGCCTTCCCGTTGATGAGGTTTTGGTCTCAGACAAACAACAGGCAATTGCTTAGCAGAAGTATATATATTTAACGTTTGGATTCACTCAGTACAATATGGTTTAGTAAGAATACCGTTCATGTTAGCTATTGTAGGGGACCATAACTGCTTTACGTGAAAGCAATTAGGAAAGTGAAGAAGCAGGTGCCAGACTGAGATTCATAGGAAGAATCTGAAGGATGTAACTCCTCCACGAAAGAAGTAGCTTACAAGGAGCTTTTACGACCGGTTATTGAGTACGTTTCATCGATATGGACCCCTTACTAGGTAGGACGGGTAGAAGAGATAGAAAGGCGGCGCGATTCGTCACGGGATCGTCCGGTCGGCATGAGCACATTCAGAAATGGTCAACAAACCCCAGGGCAGACGCTACAAGACAGGCGTTGTGCGTCCCGAAGAGGTTTACTATTCATATTTCGAGAGAGTACATTCCGGGAGGAGTCGATCCTCCCACATACATCCTGCGAAATGACCACTACGAGAAAATTCGAGAAATTAGAGCTGATACAGAGGCTGACAGTTAATCATTATCCCCAGACGCCATTCGAGATTGGAAGAGGGAAGGGAGGATCAGTTAGTGGCATCAGAAGTACCCTCCGTCACACACCGCTAGGAGGCTTGCGGATTACTGATGTAGACGTAGAACTGGAAAACAAAATCAAGTTACTGTAAATATTGCGAATGAGATCTGGTCAGTGGAAAACTTACTTCATACACTGCTGCCTGTTATGAGGACTTCTTGGAAAGTAAGGAACGATAGGTCGCGAAATGGAAACCACAGTGAAAATCAAAACTGTTTTATTTGCAACGGTTAGCTACACCTTCCAGCTACTTCTCTACACAGTCGCCGCTCAGACTTAGACATCTGTCGTAGCGTTGTACCAACTTTTCAATTCCCTCGTTATAGAAGACAGCCGCCAGTGCTTTTCGACAATTTTCTACTCTGGACTGCAGCTCGTTGTCTGTGTCAAGATATTGTCTTCATAGGCAGCTGTTCATTTGAGCAGAGATCTACCTCAGGGGTAGACAATTACGGGCTGTATTGTGGGTGATCAAACACTTCCCACCGAAAACGCTGCTGGAGCATCTTCGTTGCCCCTGCAGAATGCGATCGAGAATTGTCGTGTAGAACGAACCGCATGACAGTTATGTTATGTGGATTGCATAGCTTCAGGCGGAATCTTTCGCCAGACCCTCTAGCTATCTTTACGTTCTCACTGCGAGGTCAGAACTGGAAAGAGCGACATGATGCGATCGAAATGCGTACTAAACACAGTGCCCAACGCATCTGTGCAAAGCTTCATCAGATTTTCACTGTATTTTCCATTTCACGACTGATCGTTCCTTACTTTCCGAATAAACCTCGTACAATTGAAATACGCGAATAATAAAAAATTACTCTTCTTTTCTGTACAGTATAATGAAAAGAAAACGTAATTAATTTTGTGTGTAAACAGTATAATGGAAAGAATACGCAATTAAATTTGGAGGAGATTTGAGAGTATACAAGGTGAGAAATTTAGTACACAGAGCTACCACCTCTGGCACCAACTACGGCTCTAACACGATCACAGAGTACGTCAATCGTAGTGGCTAGCAAGTGGTAACGTGCCTATATCTCAGCACCCCATGGCAGAATGCTGTCAGTGGGTGAGAGATGTAGGTCAGGACAAGACAAGTAACGGTGTATTGTTGTAACAACGTCACAGCAACCTCGGAGACAAGGCTCAGCCACCAGTCTTAACACGTCAGAAGTGTAATCGTTGTCCAAATTACCGACTATGTGAACCAGAGGTGATTGTGTCGTGTACTGAATTGTACCACCTACCATTGTAACAGGTTTTGGGCCCATATGATGACAATGAATGCAGAATGGCACCCCTCATTTTCCTTGGAGACTGCACCAATGCTCACGTCAATTGTGATGCGGTGTGCAGCATTAGGACTCGTCTGAAGAGGCGACGTACTGTGACTGCTGTACGCAGAGTTGTCGTAGGGCACGCCATTGTCGGCGCACCTCTCGCTGCTGTCGCCTCAATGGAAGCTGCAAGAATAGTCGTTGTGCTGACAGCCAGTGGTGCTCGAATGCCGTCGTACAGTCCATGTGGATACCTGTACAAAATACCATTTCCTGGCTCATTGTAAGGGGTGACAATTATTGAACTCTATGAAATAAAAGCGTCATAATGTCTGAACGTTTCACGTTAGGACGTTCAACCTGTACGGTTGGCAGCGGGGCATGATGGGAATTAGTTTGCGCATGCGTTACGAAGCCCACTTTCATTTGGATGGGTCCATCAATAAGCAAAATTGTCGCATTTGGAGGACTGAGAATCCGCAATTCGCGATAGAAAGATCTCTTCACCATCAAAGGGTGATTATGTGGTGTGCAGTGTCCAGTAACACGGTGAATATCGAACGGTACGTGAAGGTTTTGGAAGACGATTCCATCACCATTATCCGAAGTGACTCTGATTTTGACAAGATGTGCTTCATGCAAGACGGAGGTCGACCGCATCGAAGCAGAAGAGTCTTTGATGTGCTGGAAGAGCACTTTGAGGACCGCATTCTGGCTCTGGGGTACCCAGAGGCCACTAGCATGGGCCTCGATTGGCCGCCATATTCTCCGGATTTGAAGACATGCGACTCCTTTTTGTGGGCCTATGTTAAAGGCAAGGTGTACGGCAATAACTCCAAAACCATTACTGAAGTTGAAAACAGCCGTTCAGAAGGTCACCGGCAGCAACGATGTTCCGACACTTCAACGGGTTATGCAGAATTTCGCTATTCGTCTGTGCCACATTGTCGCCAATGATGACAGGCATATTGAACATCTCATAACCTAAATCCAAATATCTGTAGTGATGTTTACATGTTGAATAAAGTGTGAACGCCATAGTTCGAACTTATTTATGTCTTTTTTCATATAGTTCAATAATTGTCACCCTGTTTGTGCCGTGGCTGTACGATCCCGCACGGCTGAGCGGACAGTACGAACAGTATGCCCACCCTCTCGGGCTCTAGTCGCGTGGGGTCATTGAGATCCTGCATGGCACAGAGTATGATTTTTCTGGATTCCACATTCGCACGACACTCGTGGGAACTCAACCAAATAGCGTGGAGTATAGCGGATCTATATACCGCAACTTCGATATGACACGCTGTCGAGTTTCTACAGGTGCCGTTAGAGGTTTACCGTTCTTCCACGAGGCATAACATGATCTTGTGAAAAACAAGAACCAGAAATACTGTTTCTGAATGATAAACCCGCTGCATAATGTTTCGTTATGTACAGAATGTAAACGGCGTCACTCCTACTTTCTGCGGTTGCATTGATATGCTAATAATTTGCATGCCCAATAATGTAGTACAAATAATGCCAATTTGACGTTTGATGCACCCCGTATTCATTTTCTTGCAATTTTAATGGCCAACACCGTACAATATAATAATACTAGTAAGAATATTATAACAATACTAATGAAAATAACATATCCCGATTTAACATTCCTGTTGCAAACAAAAATACTTCTTATAATACACAAACTACTTTTCTGTTTGTGCAAAAGAACTGAATTAATGTTGCTTCATTGCATTCCAGTCATCCACGACTGCTCTCTTTTGCCTTGCATGTTGAAACTGTAATTACGCGGAAGTTCTGGTATTGTCAATATTCTGTAACAAAGTGTAACATAACTGAATATTGACACGTTTAGCAATTTATATTTAAAATAAAAATAAATTGCTAAAAAGTTCACTCCATAATATATTGATACAATTAAATTCTAAGAACCGTCGTACAGCACCAGGGAGCAACTTTTCTGCTGAGATTTTGTAAAATAACTAATTTACATGCACAGTGCTGTATTGTACGTTGAGCCAACGTTACATTCATAGCCTTCTGTCTGTATGTGGCTAGACTATCTCTCAATTTTCGCTGTTCTTGAGAAAATAAGTTCAACGTATGCATGTATATCTATAACTGGATCTGAGCCGCACACTTTAGGGTAGTACCACCAGAGACGAATTATATCTGAGCGTTTGCGTTTCATTGACAGAACATTTAAAATAGGTAACAAATCTACTTAAGTGACAGCTTACACTATTATCAGTTGTCCTTTTTCTGTAGTATTGCTGTGCGGATTCTCACCAGTTGGGACTGACGAAAGACACCGAAAAACTTCAAACAAGAGCAGTTCGTTCTGTATTATCACGAAACAAGTGCGGGTGTGACACGGATATGATGAGCTAGTTCGGGTGCCAATCATAAAAACAAAGACGTTTTCCTTTGCGGAAATTTCAATGACCAATTTTCTTTTCAGAATTCCAAAATATTTGGTTGACTCCCATCCACAGAAGGAGAAATGGTTGTCGTAATAAAATCAGAGCAACCAGAGATCGCACACAGGTGTATCATTACTAATTTGTGCTATTCGAGAATGGAATGGTTGAGAAATAGTTCGAAAGTGGTTCTATGAATACTGTGTCAAACAACTAAGTGTGAAATGCAGAGTACTCATATAAGTATGGATGTGGATTGTGTCTGGAATATATGCGCAAGTCAGAAAACAGACTTCAATACGTGTATCCTTCTGGACGGGGGACACGCGAACTACAGTGCATTTGAATAAGCGCAAAAATTAAATGTCTGCTGTCTATTCCACGAAATTCGGTTTCCAGTGTTTGATAATGAGACCACTTAACGACTTCAAACAAAATTTACTCATAATTCAAATATTCTCTGAATTTTTTTCTACGTTACATTCTTAAAGTTGAACAACTAACACATTTATAAAGTAATAAGACATTTCAAACGGTTTTATCAATGCTGGTTCAATTTTTTAAAGAAACGACGATTTTCAGAATTTTTAAAAAATGTGCAAAGTATCTTAATCTTGTAGATCGGAACAATATAAAACATTAAAATTGATAACTAGTTTCGGTTGTTCACACACAGGCCCTCAGATCTGAAAGAACAAGTAGGAACAGAAAACTGGTTTGGATAAAATTTACTTAAATATTGTTTAGGAATATATATTTTTCAAGATAAAATAATGACCTATCAATGATGGTAATGAAATTGTGTCAACGTAAACTTTAAGTTTAGACCACATTGTCTGCATTCCTTGATACCACGTAAAGGAGGAAAATCGTCTATCAGATGAACATGTATCATAATCAGTTTAAGGTATTACAAAAATAGGGAAATAATAAACATGAAAGACATACCATTCTCACGCAAGAGACAGCTTCAGAAAAACTCTACCAATGAGGTAAAAATTCGTATGTTTCTGAAAACCATCTGTTTCAGCTTGTTCTTCCGTATCTAAGAATGATTTTCAGAGCAACCGAAAATAAGTTAAAAAATTCCTGAAAACACTTAAGGTCGCTTTTCTCTATTTGCTGATGTTACTAACCGGGGGTTTGCTGGTTCCTTCCTGATCTGCAAAACCGTGTTACTCGGAGTTCTCTAGTCTGGCCACAATTCGAATCACGCACCTCATTTATTTTCACAGTAATCATAAAATTACGTATTTTTCCTCTAGTAACGCTGCCCCCGCGAATCAATCTGCGGTAATTTCGTGTGAAGCTCCTTCCGCCTTGTGTTCGCTCCTTTCTCGCGGCGCGCGCGTTACGCAAGGTGAGAGTGGCTTCCGTGGCGGGCGGCGCCTGGCCTACATACTGCTCCTAGTAATTAAGAATTTCGTGGTAGTAAGGCAGTAGCGCACGAGGAAATCGCCGCGTCTCGCCGAGCTCGCTAATTCATCCGCATAACAGGTAAAGGGCCGCCGAGTGAAATACGAGCCGATGCCAGCGAATCTTAACCTGGTGGGAAAATTCAGCCTCCAGCGGGAAGACACTTGTTGCACTTCGTAAGGCTGTATTTTAACACCGTCGTGAAATCAGCTTCACGGCTTCTGGCAACGGAACGGCCATATGGACATCAGTGATCAGGTGTGCCTACAGAACACATAATTTCTAGTCTCCCTTCGGTGTTTCCAGACACTTTGCTCGAGCAAAGTTTCACTTGTTTGGTAATTAATGTGAAAGTTGTTGCAGCATTTATGCAGGCTGAGTTCGCACGAGTAAACAGCGGCAACGTAAAAGTAGTTTTATACCTAGCCCTGTACTTAAAGTCATGGCACAACAGTGCAATATATGTGATGTGAAATCAGAATATAAGGCGTGAGCGATAATGTAAATATGATGTCATAAAATCTTCTGTAAAAAGAGACTGAAGTTTCTTTAATCTTCTAACACGGTCAGAATAATGTTTGAGAAAAAGTCTGTCTGTGAACGTACTGAAAGTCATCTCTAAACAGCAGTGAAGAATTTCCTGAAACTCAATACAGAGTGAATGAGAACTCTGACGAACTTTCGAAGGTGGTAACAAGAGAAAAGTATACTAAACGTAGGATAGAGCATACCTTAAGGAATGTGAGTGCTTGTTCATCCTCGATACTGTGGAAATATCTCTTCTGATGAAAGCTCTTTGCTTTCGATGATCTGCAAGGTGGTAGCGTGCACAAAATAAGAAAAAATGCCATAAACACGGGCTCTAAGGTGCATACCTTTAGACCTTTGAACACTTGTTCATTTTCACTACTGTGAAACACATCTCTTCTAGTGAACAAGTACTCATGGTTCTTAAGGTATGCGTTTTTGAGCCCATGTTTACTGGAAATTTTTTCTTGAATGAGATTTTCACTCTGCAGTGGAGTGTGCGCTGATATGAAACTTCCTGGCAGATTAAAACTGTGTGCCGAACCGAGAGTCTAACTCGGGACCTTTGCAGTGCTAGTTCTGCAACGTTAGCAGGAGACCTTCTGTGAAGTTTGGAAAGTAGGAGACGAGGTACTGGCGGAAGTAAAGCTGTGAGGAGGAGGCGTGCGTCGTGCTTGGGTAGCTCAGTTGGTAGAGCACTTGCTCGCGAAAGGCAAAGGTCCCGAGTTCGACTCTCGGTCCGCCACACAGTTTTAATCTGCCAGGAAGTTTCAAATTTTTTCTTGTTTTGGTCCATCCTACCTCCTCTCGCAATAAGGAAAGGAAAGACCCTGCAGTAGAAGAGATGTGTTTCACAGTATCAAAGATGTACAAGAACTCAAAGCTCTTAAGGTATGCATTTTAGAGCCCTTATTTACTAGAATTGTTCTTTTTTTTCATACTATCACCTCTGAAAGTTTGTCGGTGGAGTTCTGGTACGCCCTGTTCAAAATTACATGAAGCGACGTTGCCTTATTGCTAACATTTTGCGAATTATACAGTCTTGATTGCTCTATGTATTTTATTATTTTATAATATCATTTTACGACTTTTTTTTTTTTTGGTCATCAGTCTACTGACTGGTTTGATGCGGCCCGCCACGAATTCCTTTCCTGTGCTAACCTCTTCATCTCAGAGTAGCACTTGCAACCTACGTCCTCAATTATTTGCTTGACGTATTCCAATCTCTGTCTTCCTCTACAGTCTTTGCCCTCTACAGCTCCCTCTAGTACCATGGAAGTCATTCCCTCATGTCTTAGCAGATGTCCTATCATCCTGCCCCTTCTCCTTATCAGTGTTTTCCACATATTCCTTTCCTCTCCGATTCTGCGTAGAACCTCCTCATTCCTTACCTTACCAGTCCACCAAATTTTCAACATTCGTCTATAGCACCACATCTCAAATGCTTCGATTCTCTTCTTTTCCGGTTTTCCCACTACCATACAATGCTGTACTCCAGACGTACATCCTCAGAAATTTCTTCCTCAAATTAAGGGCGGTATTTGATATTAGTAGACTTCTCTTGGCCAGAAATGCCTTTTTTGCCATAGCGAGTCTGCTTTTGATATCCTCCTTGCTCCGTCCGTCATTGGTTATTTTACTGCCTAGGTAGCAGAATTCCTTAACTTCATTGACTTCGTGACCATCAATCCTGATGTTAAGTTTCTCGCTGTTCTCATTTCTACTGCTTCTCATTACCTTCCTCTTTCTCCGATTTACTCTCAAACCATACTGTGTACTCATTACTCTGTTCATTCCGTTCAGCAGATCATTTAATTCTTCTTCACTTTCACTCAGGATAGCAATGTCATCAGTGAATCGTATCATTGATATCCTTTCACCTTGTATTTTAATTCCACTCCTGAACCTTTCTTTTATTTCCATCATTGCTTCCTCGATGTACAGATTGAAGAGCAGGGGCGAAAAGCTACAGCCTTGTCTTACACCCTTCTTAATACGAGCACTTCGTTCTTGATCGTCCACTCTTATTATTCCCTCTTAGTTGTTGTACATATTGTATATGACCCGTCTCTCCCTATAGCTTACCCCTACGTTTTTCATAATCTCGAACAGCTTGCACCATTTTATATTGTCGAACGCTTTTTCCAGGTCGACAAATCCTATGAAAGTGTCTTGATTTTTCTTTAGCCTTGCTTCCATTACTAGCCGTAACGTCAGAATTGCCTCTCTCGTACCTTTACTTTTCCTAAAGCCAAACTGATCGTCACCTAGCGCATTCTCAATTTTATTTTCCATTCTTCTGTATATTATTCTTGTAAGCAGCTTCGATGCACGAGCTGTTAAGCTGATTGTGCGATAATTCTCGCACTTTTCAGCTCTTGCCGTCTTCGGAATTGTGTGGATGATGCTTTTCCAAAAGTCAGATGGTATATCGCCAGACTCATATATTCTACACACCAACGTGAATAGTCGTTTTGTTGCCACTTCCCCCAATGATTTTAGAAATTCTGATGGAATGTTATCTATCCCTTCTGCCTTATTTGACCGTAAGTCCTCCAAAGCTCTTTTAAATTCCGATTCTAATACTGGATCCCCTATTTCTGTTCAGACACTGACAATGTTGAGTGTTTATGGAAAAAGTTCAAGGCAATCGTAAAATGCGTTTTAGACAGGTACGTGCCGAGCAAAACTGTGAGGGACGGGAAAAACCCACCGTGGTACAACAACAAAGTTAGGAAAGTACTGCGAAAGCAAAGAGAGCTTCACTCCAAGTTTAAACGCAGCCAAAACCTCTCAGACAAACAGAAGCTAAACGATGTCAAAGTTAGCGTAAGGAGGGCTATGCGTGAAGCGTTCAGTGAATTCGAAAGTAAAATACTAGGTACCGACTTGACAGAAAATCCTAGGAAGTTCTGGTCTTACGTTAAATCAGTAAGTGGCTCGAAACATCATGTCCAGACACTCCGGGATGATGATGGCATTGAAACAGAGGATGACAAGCGTAAAGCTGAAATACTAAACACCTTTTTCCAAAGCTGTTTCACAGAGGGAGACCGCACTGCAGTTCCTTCTCTAAATCCTCGCACCAACGAAAAAATGGCTGACATTGAAATAAGTGTCCAAGGAATAGAAAAGCAACTGGAATCACTCAACAGAGGAAAGTCCACTGGACCTGACGGGATACCAATTCGATTCTACACAGAGTACGCGAAAGAACTTGCCCCCCTTCTAACAGCCGTGTACCGCAAGTCTCTAGAGGAACGGAAGGTTCCAAATGATTGGAAAAGAGCACAGGTAGTCCCAGTCTTCAAGAAGGGTCGTCGAGCAGATGCGCAAAACTATAGACCTATCTCTCTGACGTCGATCTGTTGTAGAATTTTAGAACATGTCTTTTGCTCGAGTATCATGTCGTTTTTGGAAACTCAGAATCTACTATGTAGGAATCAACATGGATTCCGGAAACAGCGATCGTGTGAAACCCAACTCGCTTTATTTGTTCATGAGACCCAGAAAATATTAGATACAGGCTCCCAGGTAGATGCCATTTTCCTTGACTTCCGGAAGGCGTTCGATACAGTTCCGCACTGTCGCCTGATAAACAAAGTAAGAGCCTACGGAATATCAGACCAGCTGTGTGGCTGGATTGAAGAGTTTTTAGCAAACAGAACACAGCATGTTGTTCTCAATGGAGAGACATCTACAGACGTTAAAGTAACCTCTGGCGTGCCACAGGGGAGTGTTATGGGACCATTGCTTTTCACAATATATATAAATGACCTAGTAGATAGTGTCGGAAGTTCCATGCGGCTTTTCGCGGATGATGCTGTAGTATACAGAGAAGTTGCAGCATTAGAAAATTGTAGCGAAATGCAGGAAGATCTGCAGCGGATAGGCACTTGGTGCAGGGAGTGGCAACTGACCCTTAACATAGACAAATGTAATGTATTGCGAATACATAGAAAGAAGGATCCTTTATTGTATGATTATATGATAGCGGAACAAACACTGGTAGCAGTTACTTCTGTAAAATATCTGGGAGTATGCGTGCGGAACGATTTGAAGTGGAATGATCATATAAAATTAATTGTTGGTAAGGCGGGTACCAGGTTGAGATTCATTGGGAGAGTCCTTAGAAAATGTAGTCCATCAACAAAGGAGGTGGCTTACAAAACACTCGTTCGACCTATACTTGAGTATTGCTCATCAGTGTGGGATCCGTACCAGATCGGGTTGACGGAGGAGATAGAGAAGATCCAAAGAAGAGCGGCGCGTTTCGTCACAGGGTTATTTGGTAACCGTGATAGCGTTACGGAGATGTTTAACAAACTCAAGTGGCAGACTCTGCAAGAGAGGCGCTCTGCATCGCGGTGTAGCTTGCTCGCCAGGTTTCGAGAGGGTGCGTTTCTGGATGAGGTATCGAATATATTGCTTCCCCCTACTTATACCTCCCGAGGAGATCACGAATGTAAAATTAGAGAGATTAGAGCGCGCACAGAGGCTTTCAGACAGTCGTTCTTCCCGCGAACCATACGCGACTGGAACAGGAAAGGGAGATAATGACAGTGGCACGTAAAGTGCCCTCCGCCACACACCGTTGGGTGGCTTGCGGAGTATAAATGTAGATGTAGATGTAGATGTAAATCGACTCCTATTTCTTCTTCTATCACATCAGACAAATCTTCACCCTCATAGAGGCTTTCAATGTATTCTTTCCACCTATCTGCTCTCTCCTCTGCATTTAACAGTGGAATTCCCGTTGCACTCTTAATGTTACCACCGTTGCTTTTAATGTCACTAAAGGTTGTTTTGACTTTCCTGTATGCTGAGTCTGTCCTTCCGACAATCATATCTTTTTCAATGTCTTCACATTTTTCCTGCAGCCATTTCGTCTTAGCTTCCCTGCACTTCCTATTTATTTCATTCCTCAGCGACTTGTATTTCTGTATTCCTGATTTTCCCGGAACATGTTTGTACTTCCTCCTTTCATCAGTCAACTGAAGTATTTCTTCTGTTACCCATGGTTTCTTCGCAGCTACCTTCTTTGTACCTATGTATTCCTTCCCAACTTCTGTGATGGCCATTTTTTAGAGATTTCCATTCCTCTTCAACTGTACTGCCTACTGCGCTATTCCTTATTGCTGTATCTATAGCGTTAGAGAACTTCAAACGTATCTCGTCATTCCTTAGTACTTCCGTATCCCACTTCTTTGCGTATTGATTCTTCCTGACTAATGTCTTGAACTTCAGCCTACTCTTATTCACCACTATATTGTGATCTGAGTCTATATATGCTCCTGGGTACGCCTTACAATCCAGTATCTGATTTCGGAATGTCTGTCTGACCATGATGTAATCTAATTGAAATCTTCCCGTATCTCCCGGCCTTTTCCAAGTATACCTCCTCCTCTTGTGATTATCGAACAGGGTATTCTCTATTACTCAATTAGTCTTTCTCCTCTATCATTCCTTGTCCCAAGCCCATATTCTCCTGTAACCTTTTCTTCTACTCCTTCCCCTACAACTGCATTCCAGTCGCCCATGACTATTAGATTTTCGTCCCCCTTTACATACTGCATTACCCTTTCAATATCCTCATACACTTTCTCTATCTGTTCATCTTCAGCTTGCGACGTCGGCATGTATACCTGAACTATCGTTGTCGGTCTGCTGTCGATTCTGATTAGAACAACCTGGTCACTGAACTGTTCACAGTAACACACCCTCTGCCCTACCTTCCTATTCATAACGAATCCTACACCTGTTATACCATTTTCTGCTGTTGTTGATATTACCCGATACTCATCTGACCAGAAATCCTTGTCTCCCTTCCACTTCACTTTACTGACCCCTACTATATCTAGATTGAGCACTTGCATTTCCCTTTTCATATTTTCTAATTTCCCTACCACGTTCAAGCTTCTGACATTCCACGCCCCGACTCGTAGAACGTTATCCTTTCGTAGATTATTCAGTCTTTTTCTCATGGTAACCTCCCCCTTGGCAGTCCCCTCCCGGAGATCCGAATGGGGGACTATTCCGGAATCTTTTCCAATGAAGAGATCATCATGACACTTCTTCAATTACAGGCCACATGTCCTGTGGATACACGTTACGTGTCTTTAATGCAGTTGTTTCCATTGCCTTCTGCATCCTCATGTCGTTGATCATTACTGATTCTTCCGCCTTTAGGGGCAATTTCCTACCCCTAGGACAAGAGAGTGCCCTGAACCTCTATCCGCTCCTCCGCCCTCTTTGACAAGTCCGTTGACAGAATGAGGCTGACTTCTTATGCCGGAAGTCTTCGGCCGCCAATGCTGATTATTTATCAAAATTTAGACAGTGGCTGGGATCGAACCCGGGACCGAAGACGTTTTGATTATCAATCAAAGACGCTACCCCTAGACCAAGGGTCCACGACAGAGAAGCTATTATTTTCAAAAAAAATCAAAGCTCTTACGGACTCATTGAGGGAATTTACGTCCTACATTAACATTTTATTAGCAACGAAGTTGTTCCGAAAAGTTTTATATTACTTTTTCCAAGTTCCATTTAACAATAATCGTCATTGAAAGAAATTTCCTTTCCCAGATATTAACAACAACACGGAGCCTCAGTCATTCAGATTGTGCTGAACGTAAATTCAGTTTTATACCAAAGCATGTTACTAGGTCCAACATAACGAGTTTATTTTTCAGAATTGATGTTTACACGTTCTTTAGCTATACACAACAGCTAAGACATACTTAGAGTGTGCGGAGTATAGTTTATGCCTGAGAAATGCGAACTCACGCAGCGCTTACAAGGTGATGCCACCACTTGTTTGTTTTCGGCACAAATTGTAACACGTGTACGATTTCTGACTGCAAAAGAAAAAGATAACTAATTGGAGTTAGACTGTCCCTAATTGTCTCATTTAAAATTTCCGACATTAGACGAAACTGTTCCCCTTTTAGAGGTACTCTAAGCCACCCTGGAATGGCTGAAATCTCACACTGATTAAAGTGTCATCAGTTTGTATTGAAATTTCTTCGTACTTTGTGTAACGATATAGGGTTTTCTTCTGCGTCATGTATCTTGTACACGCAGCTTTCCACAGTTTACAGTTGTGCCTATAATAATATTTAAGAGAGATTAAGTATTTCATACCGCGAGGTGACGGAACTAATGCCATATTTATCACTCACATCAGTTCCACCGAATTCTTCCATGAAAAGACTAGAAAATAAAATAAAACATTGAAACATAACTCAAGTTATTTTATTCTCAGTTTATAAAGTTGTGTAAAATTAATAATCTGAATAATTCCCAGTCTTGGCCACATTTTGATCTATTTAAAAACATTATCGGTTTCAACTTTGCAGCCATCAGTAGATTCTACCAAGATCAGCGAAACACAGATCGAGCAGTTGTAAACATATTAAGAAAATTAACGTTGAAAAAGTTTCAATTTAGTTTTGACTAGCAACTTCCGCGGGTCATTCTATACAAACCTGTCATGTCAAGCGGCTAAGTAGCTGGTAAATACTGCCCGATTTGTACACAGACGTGTAGTGTATTGGCTAAGACACTGGACTCAGGCGAGGCATGCCGGTCGCGGTGACCGAGCGGTTCTAGGCATTTCAGTCGGGAACCGAGCGGCTGCTACGGCCGCAGGTTCGAATCCTGCCTCGGGAATGGATGTGTATGATGTCCTTAGGTTAGTTAGGTTTAAGTAGTTCTAAGTTCTAGGGACTGATGACCTAAGATGTTAAGTCCCATAGTTCTCAGAGCCATTTGATTTCACGCGAGGCATGGATCTGAAATTCACGCCCAGGCATCCAAATTTAGGGTTCTCGAGGTTTCCCTAAGTCGCTCCGTGTGAATATCTGGCTGTTTCATGTAAGGAGTGCATAGCGAATTCCATTTCATATTATCCACTCGCTGAGTAAGTGGTCCCTCTCTAGTGACACCTATATCGAAGAAACATTAAAGCTTATTCGGCCATTTATGGCTGCTTATCAAATATATCGATATGTTTGTCTGGAAAACACCGAAACGTGTGAAAGAAGCATCATCGTTCCCTTGACTGTAATTTTTAATCGATTCGCGCGTAATCCACTTGAGATGCTGACCTTGACGTGAGAGATACCTGTAGAATGCTGCCACCGAACAGAGCAGGGTAGTTCAGGATCAGACTTGTCATAAGTTGCGTAGCCGTCGCCAAAAGTGAAACTTGTAAGTTGAATCGAGACCTTCAGCGGGCAGGTTGGCTGCTGTTCTTGGGAGAGCGTGACTTGTATAATGGATGCGGAGAATCTGGCCGTATGAGGGTGAGCAGCTCCGAGAAGATCAACAGGAGCAGGTCGCTGTTTCACCTGTTCCTGTGTAATCACCGCTGTTTCTTTCGCAGCACAATTTTTGTAAATACTGTATGAATTATTTTCGGTAGCTAGTGTTAACTCTCGTCCATAACAAATGATGACTAAAAAGTTCTGATTATAACGTAGGAAACTCTGATTTTAGTGTATGGCTTTCCCTGCGTATTTCCTTCTATCACAAAATCGGTAAAACGATCCACTGCTGTTCGATTACGCTATTGGTGACAAATTGCTAGAAAGAGTAAGTACCGTAAAATATCTAGAAGGAAAAATCCGGAGCGACGTAAAGCCACATAAAACGCATTGTAGGAAAAGCAGATGTCAAGTTGAGAGCCTTTGAGAGACTCTTCAGGAAATATAGTTCAGTCACGAAAGAAGTGTCTAATAAAACAATTGTTCGACCGATTCTCGGATACTGTTCAATCTGGGACCCCTACCAGGTTGGAATGGTAGAAGACAGCTCATACAGAGGTTTATCTACTAACATTTTCCACCCATACAGTTCGCGAGTGGAACAGAGAAGAGGCGATCAGATAGTGATGCTAGAATTACCCTCCGCCACGCAGATGACTTGCAGACTATAGATATTATAGACGTAGAAAAAAGTCTGCTAAATTTACGACAGTGTAGCCAGATATTTCGATGAATAAAATGAGATAGTGCTTCGATATTTAAGCCACCGAAAAGCTGCTAGACCATACATCCCAGCTCCAGTTACAAGAGTAATATGTATTTTGTACAAACAATGAACAGCATACGGATAATATCGTTAAGAAACTTACGAATAAAGGATCTGGGCTCAGTAATATGCGTGAATTCCTCAGGTGATATTGGCACTCAGGGGCAGATATTACCTGTCTTTGTTGATGAAGAACAAAAGTTCAATGGCTGACGCTACTTACACGCATTTCCTGTACTAAAGACAGGTGCGCAAAAGAAGGATGGCAACATCCTACTGTTAAAACATCATTTGCTTTTGCCCCTAAAAGACTATATCACACATCAGTCTCATAACACAGGTGTAGACAGCAGGAAATTACATATACATATGCACTTGCAGCTATACTTTGTGCAGCTGGAAGAGAACCTGCTCCGAGAAAATAAGCATGAATAGCTATATCTTCACCCATAACAAAAGATTATGATGTGGAGTTTTAACCCTATTTCCTCATACGCCAGGGGAACGTATATTAACTCAGGTATAATACAGAGTTATTAATGGTTTCTTTCCTAATAGTCTAATGGAATAGCTGACCTTGTCTGAGACAGTTATCATTCTGTACGCGTCTTCGTATCTACTAAGATTCAAACAATTACTCCTGCAGTTCATACCTTATATGGGTTACTGGTCTTCTATGTTTATCATCCGGCTCGTAGGGAACACGAAAGAAAGCATCATGGGAAAGGTGAAGAAACTTTCTACCGAATTCAACGTTAGTAATGTACTCTGGGATTCTTGTTAGACCTATCGAGTCGTCGAGAGCTTAGTAAACTAGAGAAAAACACTATTCTATAGAAGAATAGTGAGTTCATTATCCACAACTGGTTTCTCTTTCTGTCGTTCTGCTTTCACAGAGTGAGGCTGTTACGGATCTGCATTCGAATGAGCACTTTCTTGTCTGGACACGTCCGCTTGAAGAAGATAGACAGTTGCTTGTGATGACGTATACAAAACGTAACGGGAGGCTATAGTATGTGCTCAAGCCTCGAGATATCGTGTGGAACTGGGGACATGATATTATAAGATGGCTTAAAATACAATAAAAACTTGTTCTTGAATAATTAATGAAGAGCCAGTTAGTTGCACAATGGAAGGTTTATTTAAACCCCTAGACCATAATTTCAACGTTTATAAAAATGACTTCTTCAAAAGGAAGCCGGCCGCGGTGGTTTAGCGGTTCTGGCACTGCAGTCCGGAACCGCGGGACTGCTACGGTCGCAGGTTCGGATCCTGCCTCGGGCATGGGTGTGTGTGATGTCCTTAGGTTAGTTAGGTTTAAGTAGTTCTAAGTTCTAGGGGACTTATGACCTATGATGTTGAGTCCCATAGTGCTCAGAGCCATTTGAACCATTTTTTTCAAAAGGAAATTGTGAAACCGGTTCTGAGAATTTTCAAGGAAATAGTGAAACCTGTTTTGAGAATTTTCAACGAATATCCACATACGTAGAAACAGCCTTTGGGACCTAGACAGATACATGGCTGGAGTAGCAGTCGTAGGATAAAGTCTTCTTGAAGAATAAATAAACAGCCAATCTACGTACATGTAAATTTCGTTGCAAATTCTCAAAACAGGTTGTCATTATTTCCTTCTGAAGAAGACTTTTTATAAACGTTGAAACCATGGTCAAGGGGCTTAAACAAACCTTCCACTTTGCAACTGATTGGTTGTTTATTAATTCTTCAAGAAGTTTTCATCCTAAGGTTGCTGCTCCATCCATGTACAAAATTTTAAAATTTGGACCTTCCCAGGTCTCAAAGAATGTCTCTACGTATGTTGATATTCGTTGAAAACTCTTGTAGCAGGTTGTCAGTGTTTCCGTGTGAAGAAGACGTTTTTATAAACGTTGGGACCATGGTCACGAGGTTTAAGTAAATCTTCCATTTTCCAACTGACTTGGCGGTTAATTAATTCTTCAAGAAGATTTTGTCCTATGGTTGCTGCTCCAGCCATGTAAAAAATTTTAAAATTTTTACCTGCCCAGGTTCCAAAGGCTATTTCTAGATGTATGGACGTTTCGTTGAAAATTCTCAAAACAGTTTGTCATTATTTCTTTCTCAAGAAGATTTTTGGTTTATAAACGTTGAATCAAGTGCCAAGAATTTTAAATAAACCTTCCATTTTGCAACGGATTGGATATTTATTAATTCTTCAGGAAGATTTTGTCCTATGGTTGCTACTACAACCATGCACAACATTTTAAAATTTTTGCCTGACCAGATTTCAAAGGCTGTTTCTTCATGTATGGACATTTGGTTCAAAATTCTCAAAACTATTTCCTTCTGTAGAAGATATTTTTATAAATGTTGGTGCTTGGTTTGTGGGGCGCTCAACTACGCGGTCATCAGCGCCCGTACAAAGTCCCAATTTTGACACAGTCCAATTTTTTACGCAGTCCAGTCGAGCCACTGTCACAAATGATGATGATGATGATGATGATGAAATGATGAGGACAACACAAACACACAGTCCTCGGGCAGAGGAAATTCCCAACTCTGCCGGAAATCGAACCCTGGACCCCATTTATAGCTGCTGAATCCATTGTCCAGTGGTTTAAATAAGCCATTCATTTTGGAACTGATTGGCTGTTTATTAATATTTCAAGATGATTTCATTCCACTGTTGCTGCTCCCGCCACGTTCAAAATTCTAAAATAAAAATATTGCTGTAAGAAGCAATCAATAATAACAGCAATAAGAAGGTAAAACAGAAATTTATGTTGAGTAGACCTCATATTTCATCAGCTATGACGAGGTAGTGAATGACAGCAGAGACAAAACTTTACAGTCATTCGAAGATTTCTTTAAATGGTTTATAGAGGTGAATCAGAAATACCGGTTGTTGGTAACGAAAATATTGATATTGGTGAAGTAATACCTGATGAGATGTACGAAACCACTTTTCATAAGAACAAGGGAAATGCACCTGATGATGATGGTATCCGAATAGAAATTGCTAAAATTGGAGGTAAATTCATGCAAGATGAACTTGTGAAATTATTTTCAGATTATCTGTGGAGAAAGAGAATTCCCCAAAACTAAAACAATACTGTAGTTCTTTTGCTTCACGGGAACGGAAACACAAAAGAGACAACGAACTTGACACTTATCAGCCTCCTATCCGTATTGCAGAAAATATTCACTGAAAATATCACTAACTGCGTACAAACACAATGTATTTTATCAAAGTACTAGAACAAACTGCGTTTAGAAATAAATAAGATACAATTAGTCACTTGCAATTGGTGAACGAAAACGGAGGATGGAGCAATGAGTATGAATACAAACATTATCTCGGATTATTAGGTTTTGAGGAAGTTCTTCACTCGGCTTCAACAAAATCAGCACTAACAACCGTTGAAAAGTAGCACTTTTATTCAACCTACATTAGTATACTTAAAAATGTATACGTCAGTGGTACAGTTCCCATTACACTTCGTTGGGGTTGTGGGAACGTAGCACTGGATAGTGAAGTCAGGCAAGGAGATTTCATGTCACCAAAACAAACCTCAGCAGTTCTAGAGGAACTATGCTTAACCTTAAACTGGGCAAACGAAGAAGAAATACGTTTGAATGCAAACATCTCTGAACTGTCTTCGTGGTTGTAGACAAACATGAATAGGAATAAAAGAAATAACAGAGCTGGTTACAATAAAACTAAAGTGTTTTGTAATCAACACAAGGAAAGGAAAATTATTCGAAATAACAGTGACGTCGTATAAGTGTTTGGGCTGTTGTAATTTGGGCAGACGTTCAGGACAACTTGGGGGACGCGATGAAGAAGTAAACAAAGGAATAAAAACGGCCGGGGGTACTTTGTACATCCTGAAGAGAGTTTTCAAGCTTAAATTTCCATTGTGATTGAAACGGAAATTGTACAGTGTGCAGCACCAATTTTCACTTACTGCGATGTAACGTGGGCTTTTAATGTTAGCTATAAGTTCAGTATTCAAAACCTTAAGAATGTTTAGCAAGTAATGGAGGGATATAAAGGATGATTCCATGATGATGCTACAAACTTCCAGGGATGATGGGAGAAGGGTAAAGAATCAATTTGGGGTAAGGGATTCTGGTCCTGAAACGACCGAGTCTGAAACTATAAGCGAAAATCTTTCTGATACCTTTGACAGTGGATCTCTTCTTCTCCAAGGTCTATGCTTTCCACATTTTGAGAGGTGTAGTATGCACCCAAACAAGAAAATAATTTTTAATAAACTAAAATAGTTAAGAGCTATGAGCACTTGTTCAGTAGAAGAGGTGTGTCTCACAGTAGCAAATATGAACAAGTGCTCATAGCTCTTAAGGTATGTTCTTTAGAGCTAATTTTTACTGGACTTTTCTTTCTTGTTTGGGTCCATACTACTAAGTCTCAATATAAGGAAAGCTAAGAGCGTGCAGTACAAGTGGTCCGCTATCAGAGGTATCAGAACGATTTTCGCTGACTTTCGATTCGGTCGTTTCCGCGCCGTGGTCTCTTACCTCAAATTGATACATTTACCTTCCCCCATCACCCCTGAAAGTTTTTAACATAATCGCGGACTCACACTGTATGTTGAGGATTAGAGACAAATGAATTATGGGACGGGAAACCGATTGATAATGAGGACCTAATTACGGGCGTAACGCAAATGAAATGGATATGGGTGGGGTATGTGGCAGGTTGAATGGGCGATACATGGACAAATATACGTAGTTCTCTATCCTAGAGATAACAAAAGAAAGCGAAAGACAATATAATACTGGAAGGTGGTTTAATTGCATTACAAAACATCCAGGAACAGCACAGATGCATATTACCGAAAGCTGTAACACATGGGTAAGTCTAGGAGCGGCCTACAACAAGCATGTGAGTTCTGTACTTTTTGGTGTCTGTGAAATGTGATTATTGTTCTGTGTGTGTCTGGTACTTGCCTGAGGTTTGGCGAGATAATTGTAGTAATTTGGGTAGGAGCAGGATTTGGGAATGGATATTGGGATTTTCTCTTCGACTTAGTCGTCAAAGATCGTCATGGGGCGATTGTGTTTATCGCGGGACATGTCATACCGACCTAGGGAGTGGATGAGGGCGTTTCCCGACCTAGAAGAACCTTCATAGAAGGCCCTTGCCAGGTCTTGAGGTTAGAAGCAAGAGGGGAAAGTAATAGCAGCAGCAGCAGCAGTAGTAGTAGTAGTAGTAGTAGTAGAAGAGGAAGGAGGAGGTGGAGGAGGAGAGGAGGAAGAGGAGGAAGAAGAACAGGAGGAGGGGGGAATATACTGGAAGGCAGTAGCAGTAAAAACAAGAATGGAATGGACTGGAGGGCTCTGAAATTTAAAATGGGGTTAGAGATGTATGAAAGAAACAAAAAGATTCAGACTGGGCTGTGCTGAGCAACAGTTTCGAAAGACCTGCCTTTCCCTAGTACAGAAGCATTTATTTCTTGTTTTCGGCTACTGTATGGAGCCACTTGCTTCGTACGTAGTGAGCCAACACAACGGAAGTGTAAAGAATATAGTTAGAGTTTATTGTTTTGCTTTATAAGGCTTTGCATTGACCATCAATGAAACAACAAAAACGGAATCCTGTTAAATGGCAAGAAATGCGACTTCGAAGATTCTGTTGTTCTATTTTTTGAATTATAAAATACGAAAGATAATAGTTGAAATTTGTATCTTTTATGTCAGTGAAAAATCGTACTGATTTAAGTAAACGAATAAAGATGCTAGCGTTGATGATGATTAACCAAAAAAAATGGGCAGATATCTGCCAGGTGAAATGAGGCTGCTAAGCTGAAATTTGCCCTGGATGCTAGTTGCCATAACCGTCCCACTGGTTCTATGTATTAGGAATCTTATTCCTGTAGTTAGACAGTGTAAATCATAAGAGCAGGTTACTTGGTTTTCTTTTCCGTCTGCTTCTGAGCATGCTCTAAACTCTCTGATTATAAGCTTGTGATCCCTATATGACAAAATGATAGAAACACATGTTGCAGCTGCTACAGAATCTAGTGTATCTCCGAGTTCGATCTTTGTTGTAAGACCAACAATCCTGCAGTCCTGTGGCACGTGATACATGAGGCAGTACAGATAGCTAAGAAAGTACCAATGGAATAATGGAATACACAGAAAAAGAAATTAAAAGTACTCATGAGAAACGAACTACTGGAGAACCCACTCACACACCCACGTAGTCAGGACATTCTGACACACATATTTTTCCAAGTATAATGTATCTCATCATGACTTATCAAAAATCATGAGTAAAATAATATACACTCCTGGAAATTGAAATAAGAACACCGTGAATTCATTGCCCCAGGAAGGGGAAACTTTATTGACACATTCCTGGGGTCAGATACACCACATGATCACACTGACAGAACCACAGGCACATAGACACAGGCAACAGAGCATGCACAATGTCGGCACTAGTACAGTGTATATCCACCTTTCGCAGCAATGCAGGCTGCTATTCTCCCATGGAGACGATCGTAGAGATGCTGGATGTAGTCCTGTGGAACGGCTTGCCATGCCATTTCCACCTGGCGCCTCAGTTGGACCAGCGTTCGTGCTGGACGTGCAGTCCGCGTGAGACGACGCTTCATCCAGTCCCAAACATGCTCAATGGGGGACAGATCCGGAGATCTTGCTGGCCAGGGTAGTTGACTTACACTAGAGCACGTTGGGTGGCACGGGATACATGCGGACGTGCATTGTCCTGTTGGAACAGCAAGTTCCTTTGCCGGTCTAGGAATGGTAGAACGATGGGTTCGATGACGGTTTGGTGTACCGTGCACTATTCAGTGTCCCCTCGACGATCACCAGTGGTGTACGGCCAGTGTAGGAGATCGCTCCCCACACCATGATGCCGGGTGTTGGTCCTGTGTGCCTCGGTCGTATGCAGTCCTGATTGTGGCGCTCACCTGCACGGCGCCAAACACGCATACGACCATCATTGGCACCAAGGCAGAAGCGACTCTCATCGCTGAAGACGACACGTCTCCATTCGTCCCTCCATTCACGCCTGTCGCGACACCACTGGAGGCGGGCTGCACGATGTTGGGGCGTGAGCGGAAGACGGCCTAACGGTGTGCGGGACCGTAGCCCAGCTTCATGGAGACGGTTGCGAATGGTCCTCGCCGATACCCCAGGAGCAACAGTGTCCCTAATTTGCTGGGAAGTGGCGGTGCGGTCCCCTACGGCACTGCGTAGAATCCTACGGTCTTGGCGTGCATCCGTGCGTCGCTGCGGTCCGGTCCCAGGTCGACGGGCACGTGCACCTTCCGCCGACCACTGGCGACAACATCGATGTACTGTGGAGACCTCACGCCCCACGTGTTGAGCAATTCGGCGGTACGTCCACCCGGCCTCCCGCATGCCCACTATACGCCCTCGCTCAAAGTCCGTCAACTGCACATACGGTTCACGTCCACGCTGTCGCGGCATGCTACCAGTGTTAAAGACTGCGATGGAGCTCCGTATGCCACGGCAAACTGGCTGACACTGACGGCGGCGGTGCACAAATGCTGCGCAGCTAGCGCCATTCGACGGCCAACACCGCGGTTCCTGGTGTGTCCGCTGTGCCGTGCGTGTGATCATTGCTTGTACAGCCCTCTCGCAGTGTCCGGAGCAAGTATGGTGGGTCTGACACACCGGTGTCAATGTGTTCTTTTTTCCATTTCCAGGAGTGTATTATCACTTCCATGGGCTTTCAGGAAACATACAACTCTACAGACCGGGAATCCCTCATCTCTATACCAAAAGATTTAATTCTAGAAACAAAACCATAAATCTATTGAGACAAACCCTCATGAATACATACTGCAAAGTCATATTCAAGGGAGAACTCTGACTCTTTTGAGATAAAATCTGACGTATCGCAAGAAGATGGACTCTCCCTATTGCTATTTAACTGCAACCTAGAAAAAGTAGTCCGAGAGTGGAACACGAGATCCATAGTGGAATCTGACTACGAACAAAAAACAAAGGCATCAATGTCAATTGTCTAGTCTTTGCAGATGATATGGCCCTACGAGCCGAGACGTGGGAAGAAACCAAAGAACAGAACCTCGAACTACAAAACCAAGCTGAAAAAATATGTCTCAAAACCTCCTTTGAAAAGACCAAGATAATGACAAACACAAAAATCCACCAAAACATTCTGAAGTGGGAGAACAAAAAAATACAGATCGTCAAAGAATTCAAATATCTTGTAGAATGGATCAACTGGAATACCATCGAGAAAAAGGCAATGGAATCCAGAAGAAGTAAACTTCAACTCGCCTTTCAACTCACTAAAAACGCTGAATGAAAAAATAATCCATTAAAATACAGTAATCAAACCGGAAGCCCTGTATACAATCGAAACATAGTCCATCACCAACCATTCCCCAGTTGAAAGGCAGGAAATCAAAGGAATGAAAATTCTAAGAAAAATTCTTGACTCCATATTCCACAACAACAAACTAATTCACACCAAAAATGAAAATTTTTATCAAAATATTGGACTCCATGAGGAAAAGAAGAATTGATTTTTATAGAAACATCCTCAGAATGAACCCAAACAGATTAAAAAACAGAATTTTTTACTATTTCCTCAACAAAAACACAACCAAATTGATTTAAGGAAACGTAGAAGGACGTAAGAGAGAACTTCAAATCACATACAATATGTTCATAGACAAAACTTCAAAAATAAATAAATAAATAAAAGTAAAAAATAAAAAAAATTAAATAGAGAGAGACAAGAAAGAGAGGTACCAAGTGAAAACGAAATACAAACGAACAATCCAAATCTCGGAGTAAGAAAGGAAAGTAGAGCAGAACACAAAAATAGATTGATTTAACGTTCCCCAAAGAAGGGTGAAGCTAAAGAAGAAGAATCTCACTGACGTAGAACTAAACGAAGCAGAAACAAATTTGTTAGACAAAGATCTTAACTTAATATTAATAAGAATGAATTAACAAACGCAGACATCAGGGTCATCGGAACAGAAAGAGAAAATACTGTAGCACAAGAAGAAAAAAATCCAAACAATCGTAAAATGAAACTTGTCGACAGAGTAAAACTGTGTGCTGTACCGAGAGTCGAACTCCGAGCCCTCTAACTTCCAAGGACAAGTGGTCTAACTATTGACCTACCCAGGCATAACATACGATCTATCCTCACAATTTTTCTTTCTTTCTTCTTTTTTCCAAAGGAACCTTCCTGTCGCCCAAAGGCAGGAATGGAGATAAGTGGAGAGGGGCCGCAGCCCGAGGCCTGGCAACGACGTCGACCAGGAACCAAGCAAACTGTAGGGAACGTAGAGCAGAGGTACAACCTGGCAATTTATCACCCTCGATGGGACTATCGACGCATAGGTTTCGGAGGAGAAAATTCCTATGGCCAGGGAATAACCGGTACTAAGAGTGGAAAAGGCGTGGATCGACTTTTCATTGCAGTTGCGTCCCAACTCCGGGGTGGGTTAAAAAAGGCACTAGATAGACAATTAGAGGAAAATTGTCTGCATTGGGGAAAAATTCAAGGGTATTTTTCTCGGCGTCAGCAAACAAGCCACTTTCAAGTAAATTGTCTCATCTGTATAGGAATATACGTAATGAAAGTACGACTACAGGTTGTAGACACATGATAGACGACATATGGATGTTTGGAGTCCGCAGGTCATGGTCTAGTGGCTAGCATTGCTACCTCTGTTTCATCGGGTCCTGCGTTCAGTTACTGTCCGGGTTGGGGATTTTCTCTGCCCAGGGATTGGGAGTTTGTGTTGTGCGCATCATTCCATCATAATTCATGAAAGTGGCTAGGCTGGACTGTGTACAGACTGGGAATATGTACGGGCGCAGATGACCGCACAGTTGAGCGCCCCACAAACCAAACATCATCATCATCATTATCATCATCATCATCATGGAAGTTTGGATCTGGTAGCCACATAGCCAGTCTGCCATCGGCAGGGCAGCGGCTCGGACGTCATGTTTACGTCCCTTCCGCGTTAGCGCGCGCGGTGTTGTGGTTTACAGCCGGTTCCATGACATATTCACAACGACAGTCGACACTGAAGTTCAGTTTTACAACCGCGTAAGCACAATCTAAGGCATTAGAAAGTGAACAGTTTTTACGAGATGAAGTTCACATCGATTACCGCGAACGAACAGGGATTTACCTCTCCATCGTGAACAGCGTGGTCTATGTGAAACTGGTGCACGACGCGGCTTGTGAAAGGATTCTCAACAAGGCGAGCGACCTTCAGTTCAGACATTCGGATGGACATATAGGCCCTGTGTAAGCCGAACATGCAGGTCTGTGTCAGAGGACTTTTCATATGTTCGAGGTGCCAGCAGAGACGGTTATTGTTGAGACCCTATGACAATGTGATAAGCCATAAGGCGAAAAAATGGACACTCTTTACTACATACCCCATTCTGAATGGGGTGCGCCAGATGCCCATAGACCTTACTAAATGTGTCCCGTATCATCTGAACGTCGGCGGATGCTGTGCCATCGTAATTTACGACGGCCAGCCAAAAGACCTGTTCGGGATATGGGCAAGAGGAAAATTTCAGATCAAGCAGTATGCAACGTCGTATCACGCAACTGCCGACATGGGAGGAGAAGATGTCCCCTGATAACCGTGCTCCCATTGACATACGTGGGGGTGCTTCAAACTGCTCCATCTGATCATAGACTGTTGACAGAAGCGTCGCCTTCAGTCGACAGTGAGCAGCGTCCGAAGTACCAGCAGTGCGCTACAGACGGACATTCTGCACTGCCAGAGCAATCCCCGGCATTGGCTTTGCAATGCGAAGAGAGAATGGCCCTGCAGAAGAGACTGGTCACCGCAGATTTGGTGGTGATAACCGACGCTTTTGTCCCTGTTGGCAACGATTCCCAGTCGTTGTCGGATACCAGCACTCATCTCTGACAACAACAGGCTCTAAAGCGATTGAAGAAACGTCTACTGGCTCCATCCGATACCTGCAGTACGATGTCAACAGGAGACGAAGATCTCGATGGTGACAACTATTCCAAGCAGGAAGATATGCTTGTCGGTTTCCCTGATGGGATTCGATCAGCGGAAGGAGACCTCTCACAGTGCCACGCTTCTGAATGAAGGACAGAAGATGGATTCAGTATCTGCCCCTATCAAGGATGTAGTGCCACCTTCTGCTGACCCGTTATTTCTGAGGGATGATAGCAGCACAAGCGTGCCTGTGTGAGGCGACGATCTCCAGGAGATGACGTCTCCTACAGAAGCTAAAGCGGTTGCAGTTGCTTCACGTAATGACAGTTAAATGCCAGTGGACATAGGAAGGGACACATTGCTGACGGTGGGCCCTTCTTCAGGTCTTCCACCTCCTCCCTCTCTATGAGGCAAGGTTGCTCCCTGTCAGTGGTTACGTATGCTACTGCCATGGAGACACTGTGACATAGACTACAATGCTGGCTGCAGCGACTTCCGTTGAGAGACCATACCTTTGTCTGCCGAGCATATGCTGACGATCTGGTGTTTTTAGTGTGTTCGCCAGACAAAGTCCAAAGATCACTAAACATCATTGGACTGATGTAACTCTTCAGGCTTTCCCGGCGATCTAATGACATCTTGGGTTGTCGGGTGTTCTGCTAGATATCAGCGTCGTACTTGCACGATATTTCGGTCACGTAGCTCGTGACCTTCATCAGGTGCGACCTGAGACTGCTCTTCGAGTGGACCTGGTCCAGTATTTATGCCTATGGCCTTCCCCCTCCACCAACGGCTGCAGGCGCTTCCTCTGTGGTCCGCGCCCATTCCCTGCAACCTGCTGGAGCGATGCTGCTCCGTTTTCCGTCCGCTGCGGTTCTAGGGTGTTCCCTCTGCGGTCCGCGCCCACCAAACCCGCTCCTGGGGGTTTCATCTACGGTCTGGGGTACCAAGCGTTCCCCCCTGCGGTCCGCGCTCGCTCACCACGACCTGTTGGAGCGTTTCCGCTCCGTTTTTCGCCCGCTGCGGCTCTGGATGTTCCCTCTGCGGTCCGCGCCCACCAGTCCCACTTCTGGGTGTTCCATCTTCGGTCTGGTGCGCCTGGCAGTCCGTCAGGGGCTCGTTTTCCATCTCCATGTCTCTGGTTCTTCTGTTTGTGTAGTGTTGCAGCTGGCCCCGTTGCTCCTTTAACAATTCCATAGCGGATCCCAGGCTCCGTTTAGCTGGTACCCTGTGTCACGGTTCATAAGATCGTCAGCCATTTTAATTTCTATCGATTCTCTTATAACACTGTCCCAAAATCTGGGTGTTTGTGCTAGAATCTTGGTATCATCATACTTCATGGCATGATCTAGTTCTAGACAGTATTCAGCAATGGCTGACTTAATCACCTGTCTTAATCTAGTGTGCCTCTGATGTTCTTTGCACCTGATCTCCACAGTTCTTGCCGTCTGGCCAATGTAGGACATGCCACATCGACAAGGTATATTGTAAATCCCTGGTTTTCGTAACCCCAGGTCGTCTTTGACACTCCCCAGCAGTCCCCCGATCTTGTTGGATGGACAGAAAACACACTTGATATTGTGTTTACGGAGGATCCTACTGATTCTGGCAGAAATAGAGCCAGCATAGGGCAGATATGCCACCTTCTTTGCTTCATATTGGTCTTCTTCAGGAACCTGTGGTATAGTGGCCGGTTGGAGTGCCCTCTCAATTTGTCTGTCCGTGCATCCATTCTTGGAGAAAACTGTTTTGAGACGTTCTATCTCTATAGGTAGATTCTCTTGGTCTGACAGGGCACGTTCTCTGCGGACCAGAGTCTTCAGAACCCCATTCTTCTGTGCAGGGTGGTGACAGCTGCTGGCCAGAAGATATAAATCAGTGTGTGTTGGTTTTCGGTACACGCTGTGGCCAATTGATCCATCTGCTTTCATCTGGACTCGTACATCCAGGAATGGCAGCTGGCCATTCTTCTGCAGTTCCATGGTGAACTTAATATTAGGGTGGCATGAGTTAAGATGTTCAAGAAACTCATTGAGCCTGTCCATCCCATGTGGCCAGATCACGAAGGTGTCATCCACATACCTAAAGAAGCATGTGGGTTTAAATGTGGCTGTCTCCAATGCCCTCTCCTCAAAACTCTCCATAAACATGTTGGCAACCACAGGGGACAGTGGGCTGCCCATAGCTACACCTTCAGTTTGCTCGTAATATTGGTTTCTGTACAGGAAATACGTGGATTTCAGTGTATGACTGAACAGGTCCAACAGAGCACCGTCAAATTTCTCTGCAATCAGTTCTAGAGAGTCCTTCAGTGGGACCCTGGTGAACAGCGATACCACATCAAAACTAACCATGATGTCCGAATCTGTGATGTGCAGTTGCTTGAGGCGTTGCAGGAAATCTTCTGAGTTGCGGCTGTGTTGAATACATTTCCCCACATATGGAGACAGGAGACCTTTCAAGTACTTGGCTGTTGTGTTGCCCCAGTATTACTGACAATAGGACGTAGGGGCACGCCCTCCTTGTGTATTTTAGGCAGACCATACAGTCTAGGTGGCACTGGCACTTTTTCCTGTAGTTGTCTGATGATCTTATCGGGCATCCCTGTTACCTTCAAGAGAGCACTAGTCTTCTTGGCCACCTTGTCCGAGGGGTCACACTCCACAATTCTGTATGCAGGGTCCCCCAGACGTTGGCGTACTTTCTCATCATAATCCACCCGCTGCAAGATGACAGTGGAGTTCCCTTTGTCTGCTGGCAGTACCGCAATGCTGTTGTCTTCCCGTAGTTTCTTGAGTGCAAGCCTCTCCTCGGTTGTGATGTTCGATTTCGGCGGCCTGGCCTTGGTGAGGGCCCTGCAGGTCTCTCGGCGGACTTCCTCTGCCACATTAGGTGGAAGTGTGGCTGCAACATCTAACCTGTGGCACACTACACACACACACTAGGGCTACGACCCCTAGAAACGTACCCATTCCAAGTATAGTCAGTGCAGTAGAGCAAGTTGCAGCCACACTTTCACCTAATGTGGCAGAGGAAGTCCGCCGAGAGACCTGCAGGGCCCTCACCAAGGCCAGGCCGCCGAAGTCGAACATCACAACCGAGGAGAGGCTTGCACTCAAGAAACTACGGGAAGACAACAGCATTGCGGTACTGCCAGCAGACAAAGGGAACTCCACTGTCATCTTGCAGCGGGTGGATTATGATGAGAAAGTATGCCAACGTCTGGAGGACCCTGCATACAGAATTGTGGAGTGTGACCCCACGGACAAGGTGGCCAAGAAGACTAGTGCTCTCTTGAAGGAAACAGGGATGCCCGATAAGATCATCAGACAACTACAGGAAAAAGCGCCAGTGCCACCTAGACTGTATGGTCTGCCTAAAATACACAAGGAGGGCGTGCCCCTACGTCCTATTGTCAGTAATACTGGGGCACCTACGTACACAACAGCCAAGTACTTGAAAGGTCTCCTGTCTCCTTATGTGGGGAAATGTATTCACCACATCCGCAACTCAGAAGATTTCCTGCAACGCCTCAAGCAACTGCACATCACAGATTCGGACATCATGGTTAGTTTTGATGTGGTATCGCTGTTCACCAGGGTCCCACTGAAGGACTCTCTAGAACTGATTGCAGAGAAATTTGACGGTGCTCTGTTGGACCTGTTCAGTCATACACTGAAATCCACGTATTTCCTGTACAGAAACCAATATTACGAGCAAACTGAAGGTGTAGCTATGGGCAGCCCACTGTCCCCTGTGGTTGCCAACATGTTTATGGAGAGTTTTGAGGAGAGGGCATTGGAGACAGCCACATTTAAACCCACATGCTTCTTTAGGTATGTGGATGACACCTTCATGATCTGGCCACATAGGATGGACAGGCTCAATGAGTTTCTTGAACATCTTAACTCATGCCACCCTAATATTAAGTTCACCATGGAACTGCAGAAGAATGGCCAGCTGCCATTTCTGGATTCTACGAGTCCAGATGAAAGCAGATGGATCAATTGGCCACAGCGTGTACCGAAAACCAACACACACTGATTTATATCTTCTGGCCAGCAGCTGTCACCACCCTGCACAGAAGAATGGGGTTCTGAAGACTTTGGTCCACAGAGAACGTGCCCTGTCAGACCAAGAGAATCTACCTATAGAGATAGAACGTCTCAAAACAGTTTTCTCCAAGAATAGATACACGGACAGACAAATTGAGAGGGCACTCCAACCGGCCACTATACCACAGATACCACAGGTTCCTGAAGAAGACCAAGATGAAGCAAAGAAGGTGGCATATCTGCCCTATGCTGGCTCTATTTCTGCCAGAATCAGTAGGATCCTCCGTAAACACAATATCAAGTGTGTTTTCTGTCCATCCAACAAGATCGGGGGACTGCTGGGGAGTGTCAAAGATGACCTGGGGTTACGAAAACCAGGGATTTACAATATACCTTGTCGATGTGGCATGTCCTACATTGGCCAGACGGCAAGAACTGTGGAGATCAGGTGCAAAGAACATCAGAGGCACACTAGATTAAGACAGGTGATTAAGTCAGCCATTGCTGAACACTGTCTAGAACTAGATCATGCCATGAAGTATGAGGACACCAAGATTCTAGCACAAACACCCAGATTTTGGGACAGTGTTATAAGAGAATCGATAGAAATTAAAATGGCTGACGATCTTATGAACCGTGACACAGGGTACCAGCTAAGCAGAGCCTGGGATCCGGCTCTGGAATTGTTAAAGGAGCAACGGGGCCAGCTGCAACACTACACAAACAGAAGAACCAGAGACATGGAGATGGAAAACGAGCCCCTGACGGACTGCCAGGCGCACCAGACCGAAGATGGAACACCCAGAAGTGGGACTGGTGGGCGCGGACCGCAGAGGGAACATCCAGAGCCGCAGCGGACGAAAAACGGAGCGGCAACGCTCCAATAGGTCGTGGTGAGCGAGCGCGGACCGCAGGGGGGAACGCTTGGTACCCCAGACCGTAGATGAAACCCCCAGGAACGGGTTTGGTGGGCGCGGACCATAGAGGGAACACCTAGAACCGCAGCGGACGGAAAACGGAGCAGCAACGCTCCAGCAGGTTGCAGGGAATGGGCGCGGACCACAGAGGAAGCGCCTGCAGCCGTTGGTGGAGGGGGAAGGCCATAGGCATAAATACTGGACCAGGTCCACCCGAGGAACAGTCTCAGGTCGCACCTGATGAAGGTCACGAGCTACGTGACCGAAATATCGTGCAAGTACGACACTGATATCCGGCAGAACACCCGACAACCCAAGGTGTGATCATTGGACTGGATTGCCCAATACCACGCCATAGCCGGAGGCCGCTTGAAGTTGGAGAAGTCTGGAGCGATGGTCATCGGTAGTGGCTTCCTAGAAGGTAGCTTGGGCCCATACACACTCTGCGATACTATCAAATGTTTCTGGTTTATCTTTATGCGTGACAGCAGACAGGCAACACATATTATCTATAATCGTCGTCTAGAAGACATATGTACAGATGTCCGTAGCAACTTGCTGCAACCTTTGAACATAGTACTGCCGGTGGCTTACGTCAACATATATCTGGCATCCAGGATACCCCAACTGTCTACGGTCCTCCTCATGCTAAAAGACGATAGCATGCAGTTTACAAGCAGTCTTTGGCTACTTTGTCAGTGCAGGAATGATCATCAAAGTGCGATACGACACTCTCGCCCTAGCAACCACAAAGGAAAGGGGGATTTTGGAATGCTCAGTGTGTGGGTTAGGGCAACTGCATTATATGTCGCCACGATGATGAAGATGTGGAACCACCGCCAGCGCGACTTCACCAGAACTCTTATAGAAGAATTGGCCTCCTCCTCTCATGAACCACCCACTGCAATAACGCATATTTCGCCAACACTGTCTCACCTAAAGGAGTTTTTATGGACTTCAGTTATGTCATCGCTGACCTGCCGAGTGGACGACTGCAGAGAGCCCCTGATGTTTACTGCCATCTGATGCGAGGCCATCCTCAAAATCCGATTGAAACCCTTCTACCCTCTGTCACTCGGCCGGTGGTCTGGCGTTCATTGCATGGCACTGTTCTCGATTCTGATGTCAGAGTGGCCTGATATTTGGCGGTCAACCACAAATATATGAATCGCGAGAGACGCCATTTCACATGTATGACTGATTCTCCATTATGTCCCCAGTGCCATCTAACTGATACAGATGAACACTGTGTGGAATGTGGGTATGCCATGGAGGTGTGTAGGTTGACAAGACTGATGTTGGTCCCTACAGCTGTGACGCCAACATCTCTTCTTTTACAGCTGTGACGTTTCATACACATAGTAAGATGAATGCAGTGATATGGACCACGAGCTTGACCATATTATATCTTTGTCATAATGGTGACAAACAATTTTTCGATTTTTGGACCTTCCTATTGGAACGATTCACTCATCTACGACGGTCCCCACGCTACCGCCAATACTTTACTAATCATCTTTGTAGTGTCTTCTTGGACCCTACCCACAATTGGAATGTGCTGGGTATGAGAAGTTAACCTTATGTGTACGTTAATTTTAAGGAACGGAACAGAACAAATGACAGAATCATATGAACCCTTTTTTCGTGAAGACGCGGCCGTTTCGAATGATGGGTTACAAGGATCCACGGAAGTATTAATCGATGGTAATGGTGGGTGTAGGGTCTAATGTTGGTTCCACCAGAACGATGACTTTTTCTACATCTACAAAATGGTTCAAATGGCTCTGAGCACTATGGGACTTAACATCTGAGGTCATCAGACCCTTGAACTTAGAACTACTTAAACCTAACTAACCTAAGGACACCACACACATCGATGCCCGAGGCAGGATTCGAACCTGCGACCGTAGCGATCGCGCGGATCCAGACTGAAGCGCCTAGAACCGATCGGCGACAACGGCCGGCCTACATCTACATCTTCGTGATTACTCTGCTATTCACTATAGTGTGTCTGACAGAAGGTTCAATGAACCACCTTCATGCTGTCTCTCTACCGTTCCACTCTCGAACGGCGCGCGGGAAAAACTAACACTTAAATTTTTCTGTACCCGCTCTCCAGAATAGGGCGGACAAGCGTGGTGTAAGAAGTCTCTTTAGTAGACCTGTTGCATCTTCTAAGTGTTCTCCAATGAATCGCAGTCTTTGGTTTGCTGTACCCACAACGTTAGCAATGTTATCATTCCAATTTAGGTTATTTGTAATTGTAATCCCTAAGTACTTAGCTGAATTTACAGCCTTAAGATTCGTGTGAATTATTGCGTAATCGAAATTTAGCGGAGTTCTTTTATTACTCATATGAATAACTTCACACCTTTCTTTATTCAGTGTCAATTGCTACTTTTCGCACCGTACAGTTATCTTATCTATATCGGTTTGCAATTCGTTTGGATCACATTACAAGACGGTAAATGACAGCATCGTCTGCAGACAATCTAAGAAGGCTACTGAGATTGTCTCCTATGTCGTTAATATAGATCAGAACAATAGAGGGCCTATAACACTTCCTTGGGGAACGCCGGATATTACTTCTGTTTTACTCAATGACTTTCCGTCTATTACTACGAATTGTGACCTTTCTGACAGGAAACCAAGAATCCGGTTGCACAACAGTCGGCAAGACTCAGCGGAGCAGCGCCTCTGAGGAAGTCCAGCGCAGTCCTGGACGAAACGTAAGGAGCAGAAAGGTTCTTGGACCACGACCTCACATCCCGGAAAGTATATCAACAGCCATGTCACCCGGTCGTGAAAGCCTTCATTCTACAACTGAGGCGATATTCCATAGGCACACAATTTGGTTAGAAGACGCTAGTGAGGAACGGTGTCTAAAGCCTTCTGGAAATCTAAAAATATGGAATCAATTTGACATCCCCTGTCGATAGCACTCGTTACTTCATGAGTATAAAGAGCTAGTTGTGTTTCACAATAACGATATTTTCTGAATCCGTGCTATGTGTCAGTAAATCGTTTTCTCCGAGGTAATTTATAATGTTCGAACACAGTATATGTTCCAAACCCCTACTGCAAATAAACGATAGTGATATGGGACTGTAATTCAGGGGATTCCTCCTATTTCCCTTTTTGGGTATTGATGTGACTTGAGCAATTATCCAGTCTTTAGGTACGGAACTTTCTGTGAGCGAGAGGTTGTATATAATTGCTAAATGTGGAGCTATTGTATCAGCATACTCTGAAAGGAACCTGACTGGTGTACAATCTGGACCGGAGGCCTTGCCTTTATTAAGCGAGCCGGCCGGTGTGACTGAGCGGTTCTAGGCGCTACAGTATGGAACCGCGCGACCGCTACGGCCGCAGGTTCGAGTCCTGCCTCGGGCATGGATGTGTGTGATGTCCTTAGGTTACTTAGGTTTAAGTAGTTCTAAGTTCTAGGGGACTGATGACCTCAGAAGTTAAGTCCCACAGTGCTCAGAGCCAATTTATTAACTGATTTAAGCTGCTTTGCTACACCGAGGGTATCTACTTCTACGTTTCTCATCTTTGTAGTTGTTCTTGATTGGAATTCAGGAACACTTACTTCGTCTTCTTTGGTGAAGGAGTTTCGGAAAACCATGTTTAATAACTCTGCTTTAGTTGCACTGTCATCAGTAACTTCACCGTTGTTATCGCGTAGTGAAGGTATTGATCGCGTCTTGCCACTGGTGTGCTTTATGTTTGACCAGAGTTTCGTTGTGGAAATTATTAAAAGCATCTGGCACTGAAGTACGCGCTATACTGCTGCAAAACTTTGCCATTATTGAGGATTTTGTGTTCTTTTAAATTTGGAATCCTTTTTTTTTGGTTCTGCAATAGCAATCTGGCCCGTTTTGTGTATGATGGGGGATCAGTACCATCACTTAATAATTTATGTGGTGTATACACTATGTGATCAAAAGTATCCGGACACCCCCCAAAAACGTACATTTTTCATATTAGGTGCTTTGTGCTGCCGCCTACTGCCAAGTACTCCAGTAACCTCAGTAGCCATTATACATCGTGAGAGAGCAGAATGGGGCGTTCCGCGGAACTCACGGACTTCGAACGTGGTCAGACGATTGGGTGTCACTTGTGTCACCCGTGTAGCCACTTCCTGTGTGTAGTGGACACCTGACCTATTAAGTGGAACCCGGAAACCCGCCACCCGATGGCGCAAGTCAAGGAATCTGCAGCCTACACGGTCACAGAACCGTCTGAGCCTCTGATTCAGACCCTCCACTCGGCTCTGCACCAAAAGACCACAGTCGGTTCTATCGACGATGCTGTGGATGGTGAGCTCCGCCTTAATCTCGCAAGCAAGACTGGCAGTCTTTACCATTTCCGCTAGCCGCCCAAAACCAGAGAGAATCTCCTCCGATCCAAAGAGACACACATTATTGGTATGGACATGAGCCAGCACCTGAAGTTGGCTGCATCCTGAACTCTTCATGGCATCTGGAAGCACCCTTTCCACATCGGAATGACTTCCACCGGTATGAAAAAAAAAGGCTCAAATGTACTGAGGACTATAGGACTTAACATCTGTGGTCATCAGTCCCCTAGAACTTAGAACTACTTAAACCTAACTAACCTAAGGACATCACACACATTTATGCCCGAGGCAGGATTCGAACGTGCTACCGTAGCGGTCACGCGGGTCCAGACTGAAGCGCCTAGAACCGCAAGGCCACACCGGCCGGCTCCCCCAGTATGCACACGGAGTATGCACTGGCTTCCTTCTCCTCCTTAACAGTTATGTTCCTAAGGGCCCCCATTACTTGTCTGACATTGGAGCTACCAGCTACCAGCAGACCCACTCTCTGTGAACGCCCACTTTGCAGGCCAAGAAGCTTCCTTTGGAACAGGGTGGACGACTGCATCCGGCTCAGAGACTTCGTCAGCCACAGATAGCGGCAGAAACCTGTTCGTCAAACGAACCAGGGAGGCCCTACTACCGGCCCATCAGAAGTCTTTTGCTGCCTGCCAGACTGGAATGATCTTCCACTAGACAACGGGTGAGGGGTCAACCTCAGTGCAGGCAGTATCCGGGGCAGCCACAGCAGTGGACCGATCGGGGGCTCGTGGGACGTGCTTGACAACCCTCGCATCCCTGTGTCCAACCCCCCACAGTGATGCCCCTTGGCAGCAGCCTCAAAGTGTGTGACGGAAGCCAACACAGTCTGGAGCTGTGAGCGAAGGGTTACCAAATCGGCTAGCATCTGTACAAAGCAATCACAGTTCTTATCCATTACTGAAGTCGCTCCTGTTTGAAGCTCGTAAAAATATGTAACAAACGAAGGGTGTACTTGGCTCAATAGCAGCAGGAACTCAAATTGTTCTCTCACTGACGGTCTAACCGACACTGGGCTATGCTAACCAAAACAAACAAAAGCCCGTACGATACGAGGGTTCATATAAGGGCCTGTTTTTAAAATAAAAGGTTGTGCCTAGTAAGCACTCAAACAGGAAAGAAATTACAAAAATAAACTAGTAACTACACAAATATCTATAAATAGAAGTCGCTCCTGTTGGAAGCTCGTAAAAGTATATAACAAACGATCGGTGTACTCGCCTTATTAGCAACAGAAACTATACTTACTCTCTCACTGACGGTCTAACCGACACTGAGCTATGCTGTTTATGCTTTATGTCTTTTCTGTTGTTTAGTTCCTTTCTTTAGCCCTAGAAAGGCACAAGAATAAAAATGTTTTATTTAACCTGCCTTTCTGCTCCACAAAAAAAGAAAGAAACTGGAGGGGAGATGTTCAGGGGGAGGCATCGTGGCCAGGCCTCGGGTTTCGACCCCTTCCCTCCCTGCCTCCACCAGAATGAGGCAGACTGTTCTACTTCCTATTAAGAAAAAGGTAACTAAAAGTAAAAATAATGATAAGGCGACCGCTCGCGAAAAGCAGGAAATTCAATTTCGGGCCCTAGTCCGGATAAATTTTCGTAGTCGCCATCCACTCTACAGCTGATGGTTATCTGTATTCACAACTGCGAATATATTTAATGTATTTCATAACAGCTGTAATCACTGCAGGACTGTAAGGAACTTTGTATCGTAATTTAGAATAACACAGGCACTGAAATATCGTGTAGGATAAGTTATGTCCAGTTGACTGTTCAAATGCGACCAGTCAATTAGGAGCCTATACTATTTGAATCTTGTACATACAGAACGCATGGATACATAAAAATGACATGACGCTTCAGTAATGAGTAATGGTTATTTTTCTCCTTTTTTTGTAAAATAATATAATAAATATATATAATATAGTATTATAGTATAATATAGTAAATATATAAAGTAGTAATGGTCATTCGTGCCCTTGTTTGTAAAATAATAGTCGAGGTTTTCTATCGGGGATCAGATTTATACACAGTAGTCGCACAGTTATCGTAAAGTAGAGTAACCTCGCCTTCACTTCTCAGATTTTCTCGTCGGGATCGTTCCGCGGGGCACATATTGGTGTAAATAATATGTTGTCAGACTCTTCTTGGAAAATATGTTCTAGGAGTTTCAGTAGGGAATCTCTCCGTGATACAGCACTCCTCCCTCGTAGCGTCTGTCACTAAAGTTTGTTGATCATCTCTGTAACGCTCTCTCGTTTGCTAATCAATCCCGTGATGAAACTTGCCGTTCTTCGTTGGGTTTTCTCTACCTTTTCTGTTAAACCATCGTGATAAGGATCGTAGATTGAGGAACACTACTCGAGGATCGATCTTACAAGTATTACATAAGCCACTTCTTTCGTGTAACAATTACATTTGCTTAAGATTCTTCCAGTGAGTCATAGCATGGTACTTGATTTACATATAATTAGTTCTATGTGGTCATTCCTCTTTAGGCCGTTTCATATTGTTACGAATATGTATTTTACGCTTATTGTTGTTTTCACTGATTTTATGCCAACAGCAGTAATGGCTCTCTTCCCCTAGTAATACACAACTGATTATGTTCACTTATGCCCGGGATCAACTGTTATTCGCAGTACTGATCATCGGTCGTCCTCAGATCTCCCTACATTTCGCTACTGTCTCATGACGTTGAAACCATCCTATAGACAACGGCACCGCCATCGAACAGGCTTACAGGGTTTCTGACGTTGTTTGCAAGACCTTTTACCCTTATTGTAAACAATAATGGCCTGTAGCACTCCCTTGACGTGCTCCCGATATTACCTTTACATCTGTCGATATCATCCGTTTAAGAACTACGTGACGAGATATTTCTGGCAAGAAGTTCTGAATCTAGTCTCAAATCTAATCCGACGTTGAATAATCTCGTATGTTGTTCACTAAATGACAGCGTGGATTTTATGAAATGCCTTCCAGAATTCAAGCAACATGGCATCAACCAGTGTCGCTTTTTCTACAAGGCTGTGAAGTTCATGGATGAGCAGAGCGAACTGTGTTTAACAAGGTCTCTGTTTATCAAATCGGTTTTTGTAGAGAAGGATTTCGTTCTCCGAAAACAACGTAACTGCTGAACATAAAATATGTTCCACAAGCCTCCAACACACTGATGCCAGCGATCAGTGATATGGGTCTACAGTCTGGTGCATATGCCTGGCTACTCATCCTAGGAAGGCGAATGACTTACGCCTTTTTACAACTGATTGATACCCATTCGTTTATCCAGCGACCTACGATAAAACTGTTGTCAGGTGGGGAACAACTTGTTTAAGATATTTTCTGTAGAATCGCATAGGTAACTCATTCGATCCAGATGGATTTTCACTACTGAGCAACATTAGTTGGTTTCTATTCCACACTCACTTATCTCAACGTTCGTACGGTGACTGAAAGGAACAACCCTATTACTGTCTTTGACGGCGAAACTTTGATTTCGCTTGAGTCTGTGTGAAAGCTCTCTTTGCTTTCGCAGCAAATTTCTGACACGACTATTAAGCCACAGTAGATCTTTCACATCCGCTAAGATCTTGGTCGGTAGGTGTGTTCAATAATGATTTTGAATTTATCCATTTGTACTCCACATCTTCGTCCTGTCACTCATGCAGAGAAAGAATATTTTCCGATTTTCTGATGCTACACAACCCTTACGATCACTCTGATGCTCTCCTCCACATTAACGTGTGTGTGTGTGTGTGTGTGAAATCTTATGGGACTTAACTGCCAAGGTCATCAGTCCCTAAGCTTACACACTACGTAACCTAAATTATCCTAAAGACAAACACGCACACCCATACCCGAGGGAGTACTCGAACCTCCGCCGGGACCAGCCACACAGTCTAAGATTGCAGGGCCTTAGACCACTCTACATTAAGAGGTTAGCGCTCTTTGAACGCATGAAATACAAGTAATTTTCGTGATATTTTGTTCCAAGTAAAATAAAAAGTAATGCTAAGTCCGATGATATAGTTTTCTTCCTTACACTTATTTTAAGAAATCATTTTTGTATCCTTTTTAATAAGTCATTTTCAATATATTTTCTATCGGCATAACTACGATAACTGAAAACTATCACATTCTGAAAAAGTAGTGACGTGTTGTAATGTCATTTTCATAGCCCGAAAAAATCGAGACAAATCCGTGCAGCCGGCGAGAGTGGCCGAGCGGTTCTAGGTGCTACAGTCCGGAACCGCGCGACCGCTACTGTCACAGGTTCGAATCCTGCCTCGTGTATGAACGTGTGTGATGTCCTTAGGTTAGTTAGGTTTAAGTAGTTCTAAGTTCTAGGGGACTGATGACCGCAGCAGTTAAGTCCCATAGTGCTCAGAGCCATTTGAACCATTTGAACCAAAAGCGTGCACACAAAATCCCGCCAATCTGAAAAATAAGATTTCGAGAAAAGCGTGTTTAGACATCTGCGTTATGTTTTTTGTGGGTAAGTTAGACGTACCTCTAGTCACCGATCTCTGGACCATACAGCAACCCTTCCGGATCCAAAATAAGGTCCTCCTCCATCTTCTTCGTGGTATGTGGGCCTCTTCGACAGTTGTTGTTATCCGCTGCTCTGCTCGCTCGATAGGCTTTTCGTACGATTTTGTGCGGGCTGGTTCGATTTCAAGTTCGGGTACGCTCATAATCTCCATAATAGTTGTTAGGCCGTCCCTGAAGTAACATGTCGACCATTTTGTTTCCACTATGAATGGTTTTCGGAGCCACTTTTTCACAAATCGCCCTGTAACTCGACAACAGAGTTTTTGGTGATCTTAGGATGAACATTACATTAAAACAGACATCCCCGAGAACATTTTAATCCAAAAGAAGAAAAATTGATTTTCTTTAAATTTCCAAGGAAGAATACACCCTCAAATGACCTTTTGACCTATTGAGCTAGCCAACCGTCTAAAGGACCTGAGGATGGCATCAGAACCGAAGCAGCAAGTGTCATCAGTGGCAACAAGAGCTACTATTTGCAGCCGATTGTACCCAGTGCTATCAATAGCCGCTGCAGTATCATTAAAAAAAAATGGTTCAAATGGCTCTGAGCTCTATGGGACTTAACATCTGTGGTCATCAGTCCCCTAGAACTTAGAACTACTTAAACCTAACTAACCTAAGGACATCACACATCCATGCCCGAGGCAGGATTCGAACCTGCGACCGTAGCATTCGCGCGGTTCCGGACTGAGCGCCTAGAACCGCTAGACCACCGCGGCCGGCAGTATCATTAAAGAGATACGTATCAGCGCTGCTGATACTATGACAGGTACGTTAGTCGCATGAGACTAGAAGTTAATTAAGAAAACTAGTATAGTAATTACAGTCCATAGAAGTGATTACCAGTCACTAACAATCTACTTAAAAGACGAATTAAGAACGTCGTATGCGGCAAACGCAGAAAAGTGATAGTTAAAGTTTAAACTCATCTTTAAAATTCACTTTAGATATACACAGGACAGTTAAAATAATAAAAATCGGAGAAGAACTACCATGGTTTCATTGTACAATTAGGATAATATTACGGAAAAAGGGATTGCTACAACGTTGTTGCAAAAAAGGCTTAGGAAATGTGTTTGAAGATACTTAATAACAAATAGTGCATCAGTAACAATGAGTAGAGCATACAATAATATACTGTTTCAAATCTTGGTTAAATATCTCTCAAAAAATTCTAGGAAGATCTGGCCCTAAGTGAGGTGAATTAAGAGATCCAAAACTTCCATCCCCTATCTCGTGGATCAACTCAAATTCGAAATATTAAATCGAGCATGTGAAACGGAATTTATGGATGATGATACTAAAGTACCAAAGCTCGATCTCCGCGGATACTCAGAAATAAATGAAATTGAAGCAAGTTCTCAGTTTGGAAGTACATTTAGGAGTTTCCGAGGAGAAAGCGCCAGATCCTGAAGAAATCCCTGTCAGATGTTTCGTTGAATACGATCTTTGGTTAACTTTTTCCTAGATCATAGTTATCGAGACCATCTCGCGTAGCAATTAGTGCCACGTGACTGGAGAAGAGGCGAAGTAATTACTTTTTACAAAAAGCGTAGGAGAATGGGAGTACCAAACCACAAACCAATTCGAAAACGTCCTTCTGCTGCAACATGCTTCAACCTGTTCTGAAGACGAAAATTATGCCATTCGTGGAGGTAAATAATCTTTTCTCAAAGTGTCAACATAAGTTAAGGAAAAGCTATTCGTGCTAAACAGAGCTCACATTATCTGCCTGTCACTGCAAAACTGTTTATACACTATATGTGGTTGCTTAACCAGCCAAGCGCAGCATGTAATATATCGACGTATCTGGTCAAATGGTGTTTGTCTGAAACCAATAAAATAAAATAAAACAATCCCGCAAATATAAGACTCATGTGAAAAAGGTAGATTACGTCTTACTAGTTTTATGAAAGAAGCCTGAGACGATACCACGAAATATTACCACAAATACAAGATTGGTTCGAAGAATTATTGACTATTATAATCCACTTGGTTATCCTTGACAATGATCAACAGAAACGAATGTAACATTGTATGCGCTCCAATAGAGTGAAATAACAACGATGAAGTCCTCAATGTGCAGAAATATCTACGGGAAAGTAGCGTCGCTGGATGATGGCACTGAAATGCCTGACTACACTCCTGGAAATTGAAATAAGAACACCGTGAATTCATTGTCCCAGGAAGGGAAAACTTTATTGACAAATTCCTGGGGTCAGATGCATCACATGATCACACTGACAGAACCACAGGCACATAGACACAGGCAACAGAGCATGCACAATGTCGGCACTAGTACAGTGCATGTCCACCTTTCGCAGCAATGCAGGCTGCTATTCTCCCATGGAGACGATCGTAGAGATGCTGGATGTAGTCCTGTGGAACGGCTTGCCATGCCATTTCCACCTGGCGCCTCAGTTGGACCAGCGTTCGTGCTGGACGTGCAGACCGCGTGAGACGACGCTTCATCCAGTCCCAAACATGCTCAATGGGGGACAGATCCGGAGATCTTGATGGCCAGGGTAGCTGACTTACACCTTCTAGAGCACGTTGGGTGGCACGGGATACATGCGGACGTGCATTGTCCTGTTGGAACAGCAATTTCCCTTGCCGGTCTAGGAATGGTAGAACGATGGGTTCGATGACGGTTTGGATGTACCGTGCACTATTCAGTGTCCCCTCGACGATCACCAGTGGTGTACGGCCAGTGTAGGAGATCGTTCCCCACACCATGATGCCGGGTGTTGGCCCTGTGTGCCTCGGTCGTATGCAGTCCTGATTGTGGCGCTCACCTGCACGGCGCCAAACACGCATACGACCATCATTGGCACCAAGGCAGAAACGACTCTCATCGCTGAAGACGACACGTCTCCATTCGTCCCTCCATTCACGCCTGTCGCGACACCACTGGAGGCGGGCTGCACGATGTTGGGGCGTGTGCGGGACCGTAGCCCAGCTTCATGGAGACGGTTGCGAATGGTCCTCGCCGATATCCCAGGAGCAACAGTGTCCCTAATTTGCTGGGAAGTGGCGGTGCGGTCCCCTACGGCACTGCGTAGGATCCTACGGTCTTGGCGTGCATCCGTGCGTCGCTGCGGTCCGGTCCCAGGTCGACGGGCACATGCATCTTCCGCCGACCACTGGCGACAACAGCGATGTACTGTGGAGACCTCACGCCCCACGTGTTGAGCAATTCGGCGGTACGTCCACCCGGCCTCCCGCATGCCCTCTATACGCCCTCGCTCAAAGTCCGTCAACTGCACATACGGTTCACGTCCACGCTGTCGCGGCATGCTACCAGTGTTAAAGACTGCGATGGAGCTCCGTATGCCACGGCAAACTGGCTGACTCTGACGGCGGCGGTGCACAAATGCTGCGCAGCTAGCGCCATTCGACGGCCAACACCGCGGTTCCTGGTGTGTCCGCTGTGCCGTGCGTGTGATCATTGCTTGTACAGCCCTCTCGCAGTGTCCGGAGCAAGTATGGTGGGTCTGACACACCGGTGTCAATGTGTTCTTTTTTCCATTTCCAGGAGTGTACTTACATAGTTTCCAATAGAGTTATTAAATGCGGATCATTGTTCATAAAAAAGAGAAAGTGCCCAACAGTATCAGGTTACAAGAGTAGTAATAAACGTCTGGAGCTCGCCTCACCGTTAAATGTGTAGGGTATTACCACAAAGGAAATGTGACGATAAGTAATATGAGACGTAGGCAAGGCGAATGGAAGATTTAGCTTTGTTGGGAAGATTTAGGGAATGTGCTGTGCATGAGTAAAGGAAAGCGTATCCAAGACACTATGGCGCCATGTCCAACGATACTGCTTAAAAGTTTGAAGTGCTTATCAAAGAGTACGAGTTTGACCTCGAACGAACTCTAGAACGCGCAGTTAGGATTGTAGCAGGTCGGTACAGCCAACACACAGGTTTCATTTTGATGCCCAGGGAACTTAAATGTAATAAAGACTACACAGTTTCTTGGAAATCTGTTGAATAAATTTAGGCAAACCATATTCGGGTGTGTGACAATTTTGCAGCCTCTGTCGTATATCTCACTAGCGGATTGTGAGAATAATGTAGGCTTAAAACAAATTTCGGTGTGTGTTGAGGCGTTTGGTCAGTCATTTTTCTTTCACTCAATAAGCGAATGGAGTAAGGTTGAAAACCGTTAATACTGGTATGTTTTTCTTTCTAGTATGCAAAGATGATTGTGGACTAAATAGGCTGTATCATAATTAACGGCGAAAACTGACAACGATGAAAGTACATGAAACAGAATCAAAAACTTTCCAGTAAATGTGGGTCCACAAATGAACTGTTCGTGAAATAATTGTGAATGTGATGTTATCAGCCACCACGCATTTTGGTATGCAATATTTTCCTAATTAGTACAACTAGCGACCAACCTCGGCTTCGCGTGTATCTATGGGCAGACGAACTTTTTATAATATGCAGTGAGGAGCGAAATAATGGATGACGCTCTTTATCAGAGTTACATTTTGCCTCACTTTCGGAGGAGTTTCCAAAGAGAGAGTTAAAGTCTAAAGTTCTCGAGCTGTAGCAAGGTTCGCCTCACGATCTTCATTCGATTCTTAGGACTGCATAGTCGTCAGTCTTTTAGCTGTTCTAGCGTACTGATAAAGACACGACTATTTTCTAGGCATTTTTATTTGTAAACAAAACTAAATCACGAAGAAAACTTAAGAAATTCATTTCTCCTGCTCAAGTAATCAGATATAAGTAAAACCTATCAGAAGAAGCAAAGCAGTTTCGTTAAGTTTTTAATGAACAAAGCGAAATCAGTAAATCCATATATTCTAGCCAACTAAATTCAATGTTAGTATGTGTTCGCAAAGATAAGAGTGCAGTGCTTAATTCTGTCACCGACGTGAACTTCCGAAAATACTTTTATCACTGAGTTAAAAAAACTAACAGTGCCATCTGTTGGTTCTTCGATGTTCTATGGAAGTAACGGCGCCCTCTGCAGGTTCTTTGGTGTAATATGCCATGATGACCGCATCATTGAGGTAAACATCCGAACTACTAAGCTGAGCAGGATCCTAAAACTTAAAATTTAGATATATTTTTCTTTCTCGTGATCAGATTTTGATGAAATACAGACTGTATCTTACTCCAAGCTACGCTCACGTTACCTGAGAAAACCCCATGTAAATTCGTCTGGTAGTTTTGGAGATCAACGTGTTCAAACAGACAGACAAACAGAAGGATAAAGTTTTTAAAAATAGTCTTATTGCATTCTGTTACACTCCCTACAACACCTTAAACCAGTTTTTGCCTAATATTTTAACTGCACAGACACGGCGGTTTTGCAATTTTACTATTAGTATCGAGACATATGTAAACACTTTGATTAAGGTCACATCTACTTGGCCTCAAACCTTGGCCATGGCCAATATAACAAGAATCTGATCGTTACATTGTTACAATTTACTGTACACAAGTACCTGAATCAATTGGTGTTTTATATGACATTCTTTCATCTCGGTGAAATTATGCGCTGGTCGCTGCAGGGAGTTACGAATTATTTCACACACATCCGGATCATCTCTTGAACCTAGACAAGACTGTACAATTCACTGCTCCAGTTCTTCGACTGTGCCAACTGGTGTACTGTAAGTATGGCTTTTGAGATGACCCCAGACAGAAAAATTGAGAGGACTGAGATCAGTTGACCATGGAGACAGAGGTACAGCAGCTGCTCGACCTATCCATCTTGGACCACAATGGTGCTTAGATGTCGCCTTATATCAGCAAGAAAATATGCCGCTGTCTCATCATGTATTAAGCATACGCCCCAACCATGGATCTTAGGTCATGGGTGAAATCTGAGCTCAGTTAAGTGGGGCTTAATCGAAAAGTTTAAGTTTCAAATACACTGCCTGACAAAAAAAAAGTGAAGCACCCAGAAGGGGAGGAGGGAAAAAGAATTAAACTCCACAGTTCGAAAGAGTATGTGGTGTTATTTCAGTAATTACGAATTCGAATCAAATTTGAAAAGAACTTGGAGTATGGGCCAAATTATCAGTATGACATTGCATCCACTCTGGCCTGGATACATGCACTAATTCGGTTGGAAAGGGTGCCATAAAGCGGTTGTATCTTCTCCTGAAACAAACTGGTCCATAATTGTTGTAACTGGTGTGATTTATATTGCCACTGGGACGGAATTGAAGTCTGGTGCTGACAACACTGTCTCACATGAGTATAGAACCTCTCCATGTCTTCCTCAGTGATCACGCAACATCTGACGGTGTTCACATCCCCTATACCCTTAACCAGACCTAGTAGCAACACTAAAATGAATGACACTAATGTACCCTAATGTCTGCTCTACTCATCATAGAAAATTCCAGTTCTATTAATTTACATACTCATCGATGGTGTGTACGTCTACAAAGTTACATTGACATCCGATCACGTCTTCTCGGTGCTTCACTTTTTTCTCAAACAGTGCCCATTTGCACGAACTTACTAAAAACTTAAACTCCGTCCGAACAGGCTTCGGAAGGCCCAACGGTACCGACCGGCAGCCGTGTCATCCTCAGCCCATAGGCGTCAATGGTTGCGGCTATGGAGGGGCATGTGGTCTGCACACTGCTCTACGGGCCACTATCAGCTTTTGTGACCGGAGCCACTTCTTTTCAGTCAACAGCCCCTCAATTAAACTCAAAAGGGACGAGTGCACCCCGCTTGTCAACAGCGCCAGGCAGATCCTGACGGTCAACGTTCCAGGTGATAGCCAAGGCTGACAGCGTTTAACTTCGATGATCTGACGGAAACTGGTGTTACTACTTGGACAAGTCCGTTGGCTTATTAACTTACTAGAAAAATATTTATTATCTATGTTCGTACTGCTTGTAAACATACATTTAAATTATCTGAAAAATTGTTCGTTTGTGGACCTACGTTTGCTGGAACATTTTCTCTTCTACGAGGGCTGTTCAGAAAGTGAGTTCCAGTCGGTCGCGAAATGGAGACTACTGTGAAAATCCGATGAAGTTATGCGCAGATTTGTTGGGTAGTGTATCTAGTATACCTGTAGATCGTGGCACGTCGCACTTTACAACACTGAGCGCACAGTGATCACGAAACAATGCCTAGAAAATAATGTCTCCCTCCAAGGGCTTAGTGAGAGAAAATTCGCCTAATGTCGTGCAGTCCACATAGCATAGTTGTTATGAGTTCCGTTCTTCAGGCAAATTATCGGCCGCACTCTGCAGGGGCAATGAAGATGCTCCTGCTGCGTTTCGGTAGGAAGTGTTTGATCAGCCACATCACAGCCCGTAACTGGCTCGTCCTGAGTTTCATCTCTGCTGATATGAACCGCTGGCTATGAAGGCAATGTTTTGACACAGACAAAGAGCTGTAGACGAACGTAGAGAATTGGCGGAAAGCACAGGCGGCTGCCTTCTATGACGAGGGTATTGGAAAGCTGGTATAACGCTGCGACAAATGTCTACGGCGGAGCGGCGACTATGTAGAGAAGTAGCTGTAAGATGTAACTAACTATTGCAAATAAATTTTTTTTTATTTTCACAGTGGTTTCCATTTCGCGACTAACTTTCCGAATAGCCCTCGTATTATGGTGTACTTTTGCCAACGTCAATTTTCCCTAATAATTATTACACACTCTATAAATGTGGATATAGATATATCAGCATGACATTCAGCACTCAGGCTTTATAAAGCCGAAGGAGTCCATTGAAATGAAGGTTTAATTCACAGAACCACGTTATTTTATAAATTGATGATCCGTATCACGTTATCATTCCCCCTACGGACCTCGGTTACCACTCAAAATTAGTGTTGACGTCACAGAGAGGCGTGGCCCGTAGTTCTGTATTATGACGTAGGCTTCATTAGCTACTAAATAATAAAGAACTTCCGACAGTTACTAATCCTTGAAACACCTCCCACATAATGATTAGACGAAAGTTAGTCCGCTATACCTAACCATCAATCAATATAAATAATCCCCTAAGAAGTCCATCCCGATAGCAGAGAGGTCAGTGTGACGGATTGCCGTCGTACGAGCCCGGGTTCGATTCCCGGCTGGGTCGGAGATTTTCACCGCTGAGGCACTGGGTGTTGTTAACTTCATCATCATTTCATCTCTATCCGGCGCGCAGGTTGCCCAATGTGGCGTCGAATGTAATAAAAAAACCTCTGCAAATAATTACCGTGAAATAGCATGGAGGTTTTCTTCTTTACTGCATTTCATCTCATCTACAGTGCTAAAACACGAAGACAATGGGCTGTTCTGGCATTGACCCGAACTCAGCTATCCTTTTTCGTCAGAACAATGTGAAAATTGCCTCTTAGCAACCTCAATACTCATGTTAAGTGCGTCATTGAGCTATTTTGTAACAATGTGCACTGAAAATATATCGAACTTAATATAGCTTTTCAAATACATCTTAAATTATATTTCATTCATTAATTTTTCTAAATTACAGTACAGCATACACACTGTTAAAGATTTCAGTTTGACAATTAATGAATGTAACATGGATGATTGATACTATTTCATTTCAATCGTTTGAAATCTGCAATAGAGACAAATAGATCTGTGCCCAAACTTTGGCATTATAGAAAGACATACTGCTGGGATATTCCAAATAATGCTCACTGAGCGTTAAGAGCACACGTACGGATACAATTATTTTTTTTACGGAATATATGAGATTAATTAAGTACTAAGGGAGGAACTGCTACTGCAACACTGTTGGTGTGAGCTCTTTTTTTTAAGTCGGTTAACGAAGGACAACCCGAGTAAAGAATTCCGATGTTCCGCAATAAACAGAACCTGTCTTGCGACAGTTGCGTGATATGGCAATCGTAAGTTACGTAAAACACTTATTCGCAGTCCTTGTAGCGTCTGTATCAGCACACGTAACCTTGAAATGCTTTTTGAAAACTTGCTTGTGAAACACAGTGAGTACAAATATCTGCACAGAAGCTTATACTGTAGGAAAATTACATTAAAATCTCATCTCTTGTCCGAAGACTGCATGAAATACTGCAACTAACGAGAAACACAGACAACTTGTGGACAAATATTCCTAGCATAGTAAACGCGCAGTCCTAATAGCAACGCACTGAAGTTACGAAGTTAAGTCAACGCATAACTTCAATATCCATAGGAAAAACCCAAATTTATATCTGGGATTTCTAATGACCAAAACGTCACTGACCAAGCATTCATCGACGGTACTGAAAGAGCGCAGCCCATATTAATACGAAACTATTTCATGAAAGTCCTCTCTCGTAACGCCATTTCCTCGCTGACTTCCGGTCACACGGTTATACATCAACATTTACACTCCACAAGCCAACCAGTGGTGTGTGGCAGAGAGTACATTCTTTAGCGCTGTGTCTTCCCCCCTTTCCCGTCACAGTCGCGAATGGTCCAAGGGAAGAACGATCTGTGTGAATTCAGACTCCTCTAATTTTACTTTCCAAGGTTAAAGTAAAGCACGATTTCCATTTATTTTGTTGTTATTGGTCTGGTGAATCTAATAAAACATGTCCCAGACCTGTATCTGCAGTTGTTTTTCAGAACATCCACAGAAGCAAAGGTTATTATACAAGTAAATTTGTTTACTTTCCATTAAGAATGTAGAAAAATTTAGGTCATTGTTGGCAACCGTTAGTGAGTTGTTTCAATCCTTTCCTAACATTGAAATCAGTTAGTTTCTGTATCGTTCAGTGAAAGAACATAATAACGATAGTGTTCTTCAGTGAAACCACATAGTAACTGCTGTAGTTTGTAGATTATTTATGAAATAGGGATGCCCTTCAAATTGACTACAGAGGAATACACCGATATGGTGTTTATTTATGGCAGATGTGATGGTAATGCTACGGCTGCAGTTAACGAATATCGCGTACGTTATCCAACTCGGAAGATTCCGAATGCACGAACCATTAGTGAAGTATTTCGAATGTTACGGGAGACAGGTTTTCTACCTAGCGTTCATAATCAGTACATCTGGGACATGTTTTATATAGATTCTTCAGATCAATAACAACAAAATAAATGGAAATCGTGCTTTACTTTAACCTTGTACAGTTTTGCGAGGGCTTGATATTAGCGAAGTTACTGAATTTAAGGCGAAATCCTTTATTAGCCGTAACTCCGTAACTAAATATTTGCGGATCTATGTTTATCTGATTTTTTTCTTCAGTTATACTTGTAGAATAGCGTCTTAAAATATTTGCATATCTTCGTGAATCACCCTGAATACATAGGGGCAACATTGTATGTGTTTATTATTATAAGAACGTACGCTCTCGTAGTTTTAACAGAAAACCATACGGTGATTCAGAATGTGTTCTCTTGTGGAGTCGGTAGAACATTGCTGTGAAGCGTTCGCATTTACTGAATGAACCTGTGATCAAACGAACTGCTCTTCTTAAGGCGTTCTGTGTCTCATCTACGAATCCAGTTTCGTACAGAGCAGACTGACGAGCAATATTCAAGTACTGGTCGAATAAGGGTCTTGCAAGGTAGTTCCTTTGTGGGTGGACTACACTCCCTGAGGATTCTTCCAGTCAATTTGTCTCTCATGTGTCTTACACGCGATTAGTTTTATGTGGTCCTTCTGCTTTAAATCGCTCTGGAAACATACTTGTACCAACTTAAATGTTTATGACTGTTTCCAGTGATTGTTTTGCAATCGTGTAACCTCCCAATAATGGTCCTTTTGGCCTGTTTATGGGCTATAGGCCACATTTGTTTATGTTGAAGGTCAATATCAATCCTTTCATCAAGCGTCGGTCCTCTGCAGATCTTCCTGCATTTTGCTGCAATTTTCTAGCGTTCTGACTTCTCTATGTACAACAACACCATTCGTCGAAAGCCTCATGGAATCTGCTACATTATCCACTAGGTTATTGATATACAGTGTATAACGGGTGTAAGTGCAGATATTTTTATACACCATATGATCAAAAGTGTCCAGACACCCCTGAAAACATACCTTTTTTATATTATGTGCATTGTGCTGCCACCTACTGTCAGGTACTCCATATCAGCGACCTCAGTAGCCATTAGACATCGTGAGAGGTCAGAATGGGGCGCTCCGCGGAACTCACGGACTTCGAACGTGGTCAGGTGATTGGATGTCACTTGTATCATACGTCTGTAAAGGAGATTTCCAGACTCCTAAACATCCCTGGTTCCACTGTTCCGATGTGGAAACATGAAGGGACATGTACAGCACAAAAGCGCACAGGCCGAACTGACTGACGGAGACAGCCGACAGTTAAAGAAGGTCGTAATCTGTAATAGGCATACATCTATCCAGACCATCACACAGGAATTCCAAACTGAATTAGGGTCCACTGCAAGTACTATGACAGGCGGAAGGTGAGAAAACTTGGATTTCACGGTCGAGCGGCTGCTCATAAGCCACACTTCACACCGGTAAATGCCAAACGACGCTTCGCTTGGTGTAAGGAGAGTAAAAATTGGACTATGGAACAGTGGAAGAACGTTGTGTGGATTGACGAATCACGGTACACAATATGGTGATTGGATGGTAGGGTTTGGATACGGCGAATGTCCGGTGAACGTCATCTGCCAGTGTGTGTAGTACCAACAGTAAAATTCGAAGGCGTTGGTGTTAAAGTGTGGTCGTATTTTTCGTGGAAAGGGCTTGCACGCCTTGTTGGTTTGCGTGGCACTATCACAGCACTAAGCTCCTTCTTGTTTCCCACTGTTGAATAGCAATTCGTGGATGGCGATTGCATCTTTCAACACGATCGAGCACCTGTTCGTAATGCACGGCCTATGGCGGAGTGGTTACACGACAATAACATCCGTGTAATGGACTGACCTGCACAGGGTCCTGACCTGAATGGTATAGAACACGTTTGGGATGTTTTGGAACGCCGACTTTGTGCCAGGACTCACCGACCGACATCGATACATCTCCTCAGTGCAGCAATCTGTGAAGAATGGGCTGTTACTCCCCAAGAAACCCTCCAGCACCTGATTGAACGTATGTCTTGGAGAGTGGAAGCTGTCGTCAAGGCTGAGAGCGTCCTTAGGTTAGTTCGGTTTAAGTAGTTCTAAGTTCTAGGGGACTGATGACCATAGCTGTTAAGTCCCATAGTGCTCAGAGCCATTTGAACCATTTTTTTGAGCGGGCCAACACCATATTGAATTCCAGCATTACCGCTGAAGGACGCTACGAACTTGTAGGCCATTTTCAACCAGGTGTCCGGATACTTTTGAACACATAGTGTATGTGGTACCTTAATAAGTACACACATCAGGGTGATGGTTGTTTATTTTTTCTCAGCGTCGAATAGTCTTCCCACAAACACAACACGTAATTTACTACCTGAATTTTCTGCACGCTCGTAACTACACCACTAAGTATACTACACCTGTCAGCATAGGTTAACTTTTTTGCATCCATATGTCGACACTTCAGCACCTGACCTGCTGCCCAGCGGAAAATAAGCAACAATGGCTTGTCTTGCCACTTGTACAGGGCTATTACAAATGATTGAAGCGATTTCATAAATTCACTGTAGCTCCATTCATTGACATATGGTCACGACACACTACAGATACGTAGAAAAACTCATAAAGTTTTGTTCGGCTGAAGCCGCACTTCAAGTTTCTGCCGCCAGAGCGCTCGAGAGCGCAGTGAGACAAAATGGCGACAGGAGACGAGAAAGCGTATGTCGTGCTTGAAATGTACTCACATCAGTTAGTCATAACAGTGCAACGACATTTCAGGAGAAAGTTCAACAAAGATCCACCAACTGCTAACTCCATTCGGCGATGGTATGCGCAGTTTAAAGCTTCTGGATACCTCTGTAAGGGGAAATCAACGGGTCGGCCTGCAGTGAGCGAAGAAACGGTTGAACGCGTGCGGGCAAGTTTCACGCGTAGCCCGCGGAAGTCGATGAATAAAGCAAGCAGGGAACCAAACGTGCCACAGCCGACGGTTTGGAAAATCTTACGGAAAAGGCTAAAGCGAAGCCTTACTGTTTACAATTGCTACTAGCCCTGACACCCGATGACAAAGTCAAACGCTTTGAATTTTCGGCGCGGTTGCAACAGCTCATGGAAGAGGATGCGTTCAGTGCGAAACTTGTTTTCAGTGGTGCAGCAACATTTTTTCTTAATGGTGAAGTGAACAGACACAATGTGCGAATCTGGGCGGTAGAGAATCCTCACGCATTCGTGCAGCAAATTCGCAATTCACTAAAAGTTAACGTGTTTTGTGCAATCTCACGGTTTAAAGTTTACGGCCCCTTTTTCTTCTGTGAAAAAAACGTTACAGGACACGTGTATCTGGACATGCTGGAAAATTGGCTCATGCCACAACTGGAGACCGACAGCGCCGACTTCATCTTTCAACAGGATGGTGCTCCACCGCACGTCCATCATGGTGTTCGGCATTTCTTAAACAGGAGATTGGAAAACCGATGGATCGGTCGTGGTGGAGATCATGATCAGCAATTCATGTCATGGCCTCCACGCTCTTCCGACTTAACCCCATGCGATTTCTTTCTGTGGGGTTATGTGAAAGATTCAGTGTTTAAACCTCCTCTACCAAGAAACGTGCCAGAACTGGGAGCTCGCATCAACGATGCTTTCGAACTCATTGATGGGGACATACTGCGCCGAGTGTGGGAGGAACTTGTTTATCGGCTTGATGTCTGTCGAATCACTAAAGGGGCAAATATCGAACATTTGTGAATGCCTAAAAAAACTTTTTGAGTTTTTGTATGTGTGTGCAAAGCATTGTGAAAATATCTCAAATAATAAAGTTATTGTAGAGCTGTGAAATCGCTTCAATCATTTGTAATAACCCTGTACTTGGAGGTACTGACGAACATAAAACATACTACTCCTAATGGCTTCAACTATTACTTTGCAAATGAAGTAAATACTGTTGTAATGTTGTTCAGTACACCTTCCTCAGTCACCAATAGAAATATCTGCATTTAAACCCCTTACACCCTGTGTATTGTGAAAAGCAATTGTCCTATAACATTCCTTTGGAGTACGCCTGAAGTCATTTTTCACGTCTGAAGAATTTTCTTAGTTAAAAAATGACACGCTGTGTTATGTACCGAAGGAATTCTTCAGTCGAATTACACAGCTGGTCTTATATTCCGTCCACTTATATTTTGTTCATTAGGTGGCAGTGCGGAACTGTACTGAACCCCTTCTGGAAGACAAGGAAAGGAGCATTAACCGGGGCACCAGTATCTACTGTTTTTTGTGTCTCGTGGACGTATAAAACGAGCTGGGTTTCTCCCGAATCTTGCTAGAGGAACCCATATTGATTCCTACCGAGAAAACCGAGCGAGGTGGCGCAGTGGCTAGCACACTGGACTCGCATTTGGGAGGACGACGGTTCAATCCCGCGTCCGGCCATCTTGATTTAGGTTTTCCGTGATTTCCCTAAATCACTCCAGGCAAATGCCGGGATGGTTGCTTTGAAAGGGCACAGCCGACTTCCTTCTCCGTCCTTCCCTAACCCGATGAGACCGATGACCTCGCTGTTTGGTCTTTTCCCCCAAACCAACCAACCAACCTACCGAGAATATTTTCGGACTCCAGGAATGTGATAAAACACAAGCATAAAATACGTTCTAAAATTCTGCAACAGACCTACGTCAGTGATATACGCCTATAGTTTTGTGATCTGTTCGAGGATCATTCCTCAATGCAGGAGTAGCTTTTGATTTTTTCCAATTACCTGGAACGCTTCGCTCGTCCAGCGACCTACGCTGCATTGCTGTTAGAAGAGGAGGAAGTTCTTCTGCAGTCTCCATGCAGAATAGAATTGGTATCCTACCAGATCCAGTGGTCCTTCTTCTCAAATTTAGACGTTCGAGTGACGATTTGAAGGAGGAATCGCAGTACATTCTTTCTCAATATTTTGGTTTTCTCTCTGTCATCCTACGTTTCAGTGTCATTATGGCCACACAGTGTCTGGACGGATGGCAACGATCCGTTTACTGATTCGGCGTACGACCAAAGATTCATAGGATTTTCTGTCGAATTGACAGATTACTTCCGAATTCGTTGGACGCTTCAAGCATGCCTCTCCTTGCGCTACTTTTGTCTTCGTTCAGTTACTCAACACACGTACGCACACAGACAGGATTAAAAATTACAACAGTTAACAAAGAAGAAAGAGAAAAATTAGTTAAATTTGTTTTATCTGCATTTAGTTTTAACTTGTTACCTATTAACTGTACAGAAATTTTCGAAGAGGCAGAAAATGTAATTTCTGTAAACAAACGTGTTTTATAAAATCTGGAGACATATTTCTCTAAATCCAATAGCTTGTTTTCTACAATAGCAAAAGAAATAAATATCGATGAACTGGTATTAATAAAAGCAAATAATGTTTTAGCATTTGTTTCTAGAAAACGGATAAATATTTCCCAATAAATTTATCCATATGCCATTAAAGTAATTAAACCAGTTAATGCAGTATATTTCAAATCTACTAAAAAGAGAGAACAAGAATTAGAAAATTTAAGTATACAAGAAAGAAAACTAGAATATTTGGATAGTACTACATCTTTTAAAGACGAATAGAAAAATATTTTGGAGAAGGAGCAAAAAATTAGAGAAAAAGGAGAAGAAATAAAAAAAAATATTTTAAATGACAATGGATCTATTTTCCCACGCATGGAGTTTTTAAAATTTATGCTTTTGTGGTAAACGATAAAAATAAATGTACATATGTAGATGTATTGGGTGAACAAAAATCTAAAAAATCTGTATATATTGTGAAAGACCCCTATAAAAATAAATTTATAGAAATGAAGAAAAATAACAATATTTTTAAAAAAGAAGGTTTTATTTGTATTCCATATTGCAGTCTTCGACAAGAATTAGAAACTTTTTACCATCCAAAGGAAGAATCATTTTTCGTCCGCAGCTCGTGGTCGTGCGGTAGCGTTCTCCCTTCCCGCGCCCGGGTTCCCGGGTTCGATTCCCGGCGGGGTCAGGAATTTTCTCTGCCTCGTGATGACTGGGTGTTGTGCGCTGTCCTTAGGTTAGTTAGGTTTAAGTAGTTCTAAGTTCTAGGGGACTGATGACCTCAGATGTTAAGTCCCATAGTGCTCAGAACCATTTCGTTTCAAGAACCATTTTTGGAAATAAAAGCAGATGGTTTATCTACTTATAATGGAAATTCTTTCCCCAGAATAACTTATTTAAAAATACATCCTATTTTCGAAAACAAAGACAGTTCATTGTATAAAGAAGAAGATACAGAAACGATTGAAAACATAAAAATGGGGCAAATATTAGGAAAAACAAAAGTAGTAAATTGTAAATGACTAGAAGACCTTGAAGATGGATTAGAACTAATTATTTCCAACATTACAATTGAAAATTATCGTGAGAAAGAGAGATACATTTTTCAATTCGAAAATGTAGAACGTTGTTGTGTATCTAATTATTGGCCAGAAAAAGAAATACAGGATACAAAAATAGATCTAAACTCATCGTCCCCTCCCTGGAATTTACGGAAATTTGGCGACTTGTGCGTACAGATGAAATTACCAACTCCCTCCAGCGATCTACGTGCCAAAGATGGACATATCGGCTATTAAGTTGTTGTTGTTGTGGTCTTCAGTCCTGAGACTGGTTTGATGCAGCTCTCCATGCTACTCTATCCTGTACAAGCCTCTTCATCTCCCAGTACCTACTGCAACCTACATCCTTCTGAATCTGCTTAGCGTATTCATCTCGTCGTCTCCCCCTACGATTTTTACCCTCCACGCTGCCCTCCAATACTAAATCGGTGATCCCTTGATGCCTCATAACATGTCCTACCAACCGATCCCTTCTTCTGGTCAAGTTGTGCCACAAACTCCTCTTCTCCCCAATCCTATTCAATACTTCCTCATTAGTTATGTGATCTACCCATCTAATCTTCAGCATTCTTCTGTAGCACCACATTTCGAAAGCTTCTATTTTCCTCCTGTCCAAACTATTTATCGTCCATGTTTCACTTCCATACATGGCTACACTCCATACAAATACTTTCGGAAACGACTTCCTGACACTTAAATCTATACTCGATGTTAACAAATTCCTCTTCTTCAGAAACGTTTTCCTTGCCATTGCCAGTCTACATTTTATATCCTCTCTACTTCGGCCATCATCAGTTATTTTGCTCCCCAAATAGCAAAACTCCTTTACTACTTTAAGTGTCTCATTTCCTAATCTAATTCCCTCAGCATCACCCGACTTAATTCGACTACATTCCATGATCCTCGTTTTGCTTTTGTTGATGTTCATCTTATATCCTCCTTTCAAAACACTGTCCATTCCTTTCAACTGCTCTTCCAAGTCCTTTGCTGTCTCTGACAGAATTACAATGTCATCGGTGAACCTCAAAGTTTTTCATTTCTTCTCCATGGATTTTAATACCTATTCCGAATTTTTCTTTTGTTTCCTTCACTTCTTGCTCAATGTACAGATTGAATAACATCGGGGAGAGGCTACAACCCTGTCTCACTCCCTTCCCAACCACTGCTTCCCTTTCATGCCCATGGACTCTTATAACAGCCATCTGGTTTATGTACAAATTGTAAATAACCTTTCGCTCCCTGTATTTTACCCCTGCCACCTTTAGAATTTGAAAGAGAGTATTCCAGTCAACATTGTCAAAAGCTTTCTCTAAGTCTACAAATGCTAGAAACGTAGGTTTGCCTTTCCTTAATCTTTCTTCTAAGATAAGTCGTAAGGTCAGTATTGCCTCACGTGTTCCAGTATTTCTACGGAATCCAAACTGATCTTCCCCGAGGTCGGCTTCTACTAGTTTTTCCACTCGTCTGTAAAGAATACGTGTTAGTATTTTGCAGCTGTGGCTTATTAAACTGATTGTTCGGTAATTTTCACATCTGTCAACACCTGCTTTCTTTGGGATTGGAATTATTATATTCTTCTTGAAGTCTGAGGGTATTTCGCCTGTTTCATACATCTTGCTCACCAGATGGTAGAGTTTTGTCAGCACTGGCTCTCCCAAGGCCGTCAGTAGTTCTAATGGAATGTTGTCTACTCCCGGGGCCTTGTTTCGACTCAGGTCTTTCAGCGCTCTGTCAAACTCTTCACGTAGTATCGTATCTCCCATTTCATCTTCATATACATCCTCTTCCATTTCCATAATATTGTCCTCAAATACATCGCCCTTGTATAGACTCTCTATATACTCCTTCCACCTTTCTGCTTTCCCTTCTTTGCTTAGAACTGGGTTTCCATCTGAGCTCTTGATATTCATACAAGTGGTCCTCTATTCTCCAAAGGTCTCTTTAATTTTCCAGTAGGCAGTATCTATCTTACCCCTCGTGAGATAACCCTCTTCATCCTTACATTTGTCCTCTAGCCATCCCTGCTTAGCCATTTTTCACTTCCTGTCGATCTCATTTTTGAGACGTTTGTATTCCTTTTTGCCTGCTTCATTTACTGCATTTTTATATTTTCTCCTTTCATCAATTAAATACAATATTTCTTCTGTTAGCCAAGGATATCTACCAGCCTTCGTCTTTTAACCTACTTGATCGTCTGCTGCCTTCGCTACTTCTTCCCTCAGAGCTACCCATTCTTATTCTACTGTATCTCTTTTCCCCATTCCTGTCAATTGTTCCCTTATGCTCTCCCTGAAACTCTCTACAACCTCTGGTTTAGTCAGTTTATCAAGGTCCCATCTTCATAAATTCCCACCTTTTTGCAGTTTCTTCAGTTTTAATCTACGGCTATTAAGTAGGTGGTCAGAACGCTCTCGCTGATCAGTGTATATTTTACATTCCCATATTATGACCTTTCTGAAGATCGAAAGTTTGCTCCTTGGGAATCAATGTGAATAACACAAACAATCGTCATGAAATCCCAACTCGCTATGCTCGTCCACTAGACCCATAAGAAAGCAGGTATCGGCGTCCAGGTTGATGCCGCCTTCCTTGGCTTCCGGAGGGCGGTCGATACTGTTCCTTATTGTCCTATAATGTACGAAATACGAGCGTAGGGAATGTCAGACCGCTTATGTAACTGTACTGAATAGTTACTGGCAAACAAAACACAGCGTATTGTTGTTCATGGAGAAAAACTTTGAGATGTAGAAGTACGAGGGTATGCTGAAAAGTAATGTCTCCGAATTCTTTATGTGAAAAAGTTTACAGCTTTTTAAATAAAACGAATGTTATTAACTCATTTCTACGTATTTGCATCCTTGGCTGCTAACTGTAGTGCATAACGTGGCGGTATGTAACGTAAATAAGTCGGTGCCTGAGAAACAGAATGCTGTAATCGAGTTTCGAAATCGAAGTGTTCGTCCACACATGGAGCACCCTCTCCTTCAGCATGACAATACCGACCACACACGTGCGGTGCGACGTCTGCAACAGTCTGACACCTTGGATTCACTGACACCGATCACCTCCGTACAGTCCCGACTTGGCCACAGTCGATTTTCATCTGTTTCCAAAACTTAAAGAACACCCTCGAGGTCTTCAGTTTGATAATGATGAAGCGGCGCAAACAGAGGTCAAGTTGTGGCTCAGTGAAGAAAGTCAAGCGTTCTACCGTGGCAGTATTAATAAACTGGTCTTTCTCCATTTTCCTTCAATATCCGTCACAGTTGCAGTAATAGTTATTCCTCTCTGGTGACCAATTTCAGATAATTACGCCCATTTCTAAACCATGGCCTTAGATGTAAGTGTAATCATACAGTTCCCACCAACTTACACTTTTGTCTAAGTCCAAGGTTTGAAAATGCACGTGATTGTCCGAAACTAGTCACCACAAAGAAATTACTATTTTCACAACTGTGACAGATATTGAAGAAAAATAAAGATTTTAATAAGCCTAGTTGCTGCTCCTATCCTCCATTAAAATGGTGGAGCCGGCCGGAGTGGCCGTGCGGTTCTGGGCGCTAAAGTCTGGAGCCTAGCGACCGCTACGGTCGCAGGTTCGAATCCTGCCTCGGGCATGGATGTGTGTGATGTCCTTAGGTTAGTTAGGTTTAATTAGTTCTAAGTTCTAGGCGACTGATGACCTCAGAAGTTAAGTCGCATAGTGCTGAGAGCCATTTGAACCATTTGAACCAAAATAGTGGAACTTCATAAATCAGTCTCTTGTCGGGAGAAACGTATTCGGCACCAGGGTGACTATGTTGAGACATAAATATGTATACACGAAGAATAAAGTTGATGAATGTTAATAACGTTTGTATTAATTAAAAAACTTTAAGGGTTTTCACATAAAAAATTCGGAGGCATTACTTTTCAACTGATCCGCGAGGCTTCATGATACCACTGGGACTGTTTCAGGCTCATGACTATTCACAACATCTGAAGCTCCACAAGGCTTTCTGCGGGCGTTGCTCCTGAGTATTGTGAAATCGCAAGTGCAGGAAGACCTCCCTTGGATCAGGGATTGGTAGCTACCCTTCGACATAAACAGGTGTTTCATAACTGACAACGTCTTAGGAATCGTGAAACTTTTGCTGTAATAGATAAGCAAACAGTGTGTGGAGGAGGAGGAGATTAGTGTTTAACGTCTCGTCGACAACGAGGTCATTAGGAACGGAGCGCAAGCTTGGATTATGAAAGGATGGAGAAGGAAAGCTGCCGTGCCCTTTGGAAGGAACCATCCCGGCATTTTCCTTAAGCAGTTTGGGCAAATCACGGAAAACCTAAATCAGAATGGCTCGACGCGCATTTGAAATATCGTCCTCCCGAATGCGAGTCCATTGTGCTAACCACTGTGCTACCCCGCTTGGTAACACCGTCTGGATCACAACTTTTTATTTAAAGACAGTCGGCTTCAGTCTCCGCTGCGAATTGATTTTTTAGTGATTATTTAATTACATATGGTGAAACAGTTTTACACTGTTTCAGTGTACTCATCTATAACTTACGCTTACGTCACGTCACTATGTGAAAAGTATTCTTGTCACTACGTCTTTGTTTTCTATGTTAGTTTCACACAAAGTAGACAAATCGCAGTTTTAGGCGCCACATATGTGTGAGCTCATAATATTTTGTTGTTATTTCTACTATTCATGAGCAAGTGTTCGTAATATCATACTTCTGTAAAATCGTTATTGTTACTATTTTTTTGGCCGACGTAGACCTGGAGATGATCTGCAGCTCAGATCAAAACCGGTTGTCTGTAAATAAAAAGTTGTGATTCAGATGGTGTTTGTTTATTATAAACAAATGTACCGGAATAGGCTGCAAGATACATTACTATCTGGTTACACGATGTCGAAAACTCACTGGAAACAGTCACCTCTGTCAAATATCTGGGAGTATGCTTACGTAGTGATTGAAAGTGAAAGAAACGCAGACACCTAAACATAGGCTAGGCAGATGTAAATCGGAGATTCATCAGAAAATTCTTAGGAAATGTAGTCCATCCATGAGGGAAGTAGATTACAACACACTCGTTCGAGAACTACTTGAGTGTTTATTCTCAATTTTGGAACTCGTGCCAGGTACAATTGATAAAAGAAATGGAAAAGTTAGAAAGAAGAGCGGCATGTTTCGTCACGGATTCGTTTATTAAGTGCGAAAGACTTACGGAGATGTTCATCCAATTGCAGTAGCAGACGCTACAGTAGATTCGTGGTTTACTATTACAATGACGGGATCGTACCTTCCTGGAAAAGACTGACGACATTTTGATATATTTAAATTCGTGACAGGAACAGTATATAACACTATTACACAAAATAACTTAAGCCACAAACACTAAAAAATAGCTTTGGATTGTTGATACAGATCTACACTACTAGCCATTAAAATTGCTGCACCAACAAGAAATGCAGATGATAAACGGGTACTTATTGGACAGATATATATTCTACTAGAACTGACATGTGATTATATTTTCACGCAATATGGGTGCATAGATCCTGAGAAATCAGTACCCAGAACAACCACCTCTAGCCGTAATAACGCCCTTGATACGCCTGGGCATTGGGTGAAACAGAGCTTGGATGGCGTGTACAGGTACAGCTGCCCATGCATCTTCAACGCGATACCACAGTTCATCAAGAATAGTGACTGGCGTATTGAGACGAGCCAGTTGCTCGGCCGCCATTGACCAGACGTTTTCAATTGGTGCGAGATCAGGAGAATGTGCTGGCCAGGGCAGCAGTCAAACATTTTCTGTATCCAGAAAGGCCCGTACAGGACCTGCAACATGCGGTCGTGCATTATCATGCTGAAATGTAGGGTTTCGCAGAGAGCGAATGTAGGGTCGAGCCACGGGTCGTAACACATCTGAAATGTAACGTCCACTGTTCAAAGTGACGTCAATGCGAAGAAGAGGTGACCGAGACGTGTAACCAATGGCACCCCATACCATCACGCCGGGTGATACGCCAGTATGGCGATGTCGAATACACGCTTCCAATGTGCGTTCACCGCGATGTCGCCAAACACGGATGCGACCATCATGATGTTGTAAACAGAACCTGAATTCAGCCGAGAAAATAACGTTTTGCCATTCGTGCACCCAAGTTCGTCGTTGAGTACACCATCGCAGGCGCTCCTGTTTGTGATGCAGCGTCATGGGTAACCGCAGCCATGGTCTCCGAGCTGATAGTCCATGCTGCTGCAGACGTCGTCGAACTGTTCGTGCAGATGGTTGTTTTCTTGCTAACGTCCCCATCTGTTGACTCAGAGATTGAGACGTGGCTGCAGGATACTTTACTGCCATGCGGATAAGATGCCTATCATCTCGACTGCTAGTGATACGAGGCCGTTGGGATCCAGCACGGCGTTCCGTATTACCCTCCTGAACCCACTGATTCCATATTCTGCTAACAATCATTGGATCTCGACCGACGCGAGCAGCAATGTCGCGATACGATAAACCGCAATGGCGATATGCTACAATCCGACTTTGATCAAAGTTGGAAACGTGATGGTACGCATTTCTCCTCCTTTCACGAGGCATCACAACAACGTTTCACCAGGCAACTTCGGTCAACTGCTGTTTTTGTATGAGAAATCGGTTGGAAACTTTCCTCATGTCAGCACGTTGTAGGTGTCGCTACTGGTGCCATCCTTGTGTGAATACTCTGAAAAGCTAACCATTTGTATATCACAGCATCTTCTTCCTGTCGGCTAAATTTCGCGTCTGTAGCACGTTATCTTCGTGGTGTAGCAATTTTAATGACCAGTAGTGTACATTTCACTCAACTCCAGTACCCCATCACTACCAAACAGATGTTTTTCCTGATAAGTTTGTCCATTATGGATGTTCTAGAACCCGCGACTGTCTTCTTCCACTTCTCTGCCGTTTTCTTGTTTCTTCTAAGGGGTAGACAGGTCATACAGATGTCGCATGAGTAATAGTAAGTATTCAAGGACATAACTGGAACGCTCGTTTGAAGCAAATAAATTTCATATGGACATATGCCCCATTCCGAATGGTATCCGAGATCGAACATATTTAAGGTACATTTGTTTTCGGACTAGTGGCATTCTGTTAAATGTTAATATTATTTAACACACTAAAGTTCCGGTTAATACTCTGCTCACTACATTGAGGAATTGACTTTCACGTAAGAGACGCATGTATCTGTACGCTGTTTGAAATCGATTACAGTGGATCAAGTAAAAGTGAAATTGAATTTCTTAATGTAGTGAACAGAGTATTAAATGGAATATCTACATGTTAAGAAGCAATATTGAAATTTAACAAGATACCACCATCTCAAAAACAAAGGTATATTAAATGTGTTTGATCTCGGAAGCCATTCGGAATAGGACATAAGTGCATAGGAAGTTTTTTGATTCAAATGAGCGCTACTGTCATATTCCTAACTATTGATCTACTGATCCTTTCTCCTGGGTCTCCCCCTCCCCCTCCCTCCCCCGGTATTGAATCTGTGTGTCCCATCTGTCTGCGTCTAGGGTAAATCTATGTTCAAGAGTAAAAACGTTTTATAAATGCTTGCATAGGGCGTATGTAGGACATGGGTACTAGCCCAACATAAAGCTAGTTGGGTGTGGGAAACTGCAGAATAACCGTACCCAGACTGGCCAGCTCTCGTTAATATGAAAGGTGATTTCGATCCAGGGTAGGCACGCGCACGCCTCCCGTATCCCGGAAGCGGCGCTTTAACGTACTGTGCTGTACTGGTGAGAAGCCGAGACTGCGTATTGAATATAAATAGAGAAAAGTACAAAGAGTTACTTGTTTGAATTATTCATGTATTCGTAGAAACTAGTTTGTGAATCTTTTCGGCCTCATCTTCATGGGGCACGTGAAGATTACATGTTTATTTCTGTAGCGTGATGCTGTTTTCCAGCTCTGTGAGAAGAAGTTAGATAAAAAGATTTTATTCTATCGAGTTGTACCAAAAACGAATACTGTTACTTAGTGTAGTTGTATGGGCATTTTTGTAGTTGCTGTCCATCTGGCGGCTTCCACTGTGATTTCCAGTTACCCCACATTACTCACTTTCCACCATGAACATAAGTACAGGGTGTTTCAAAAATTACTTTACAACTTTAAAAATTCGTATAAATTTATTGAAAGAAGATACAGAGCTGGGTTTAGTGTTATTTTGTAGGGAAACATATCAAGTTCTTTTACCTTAAACTAAAGATGTTGTACGCAGCTTCTGTTGATTATCCTGCACACATCCCATCGGAAGTCAGTTTCTTCCCAAACTCACTGTTGTGTCCCAGGTGTAACCTGCTCAGTGGTGGTGTAAATTCTTGCTCTAAGTTCAGGTAGAGAATCTGGCACTGCAGGTACAAACACGATATCCTTGATGAATCGCCATAAAAACAATCGATGGGTGTCGGGTATGGAGAACGTGGGAGCCATGCAATTGGCGCATAACTTCCAATCCATTGACCTGGAAAGCGGTCACTGAGAAAATCCCAGACGTTAGCCAGGTAGTGGGGTGGTGCACCACCTTGCATGAAGTAAACATTTCGTTCTTCGTCATCCTCATCTATCTGTGATATCAAAAATTGTACATATCCAGACACACTGTCTCGTTGATGGTTCTTATATGGGAAAAAAGGGGCCGTACACTTTATTATTGCTCAATGCGCAGAAAACGTTCAGTTTAGGGCTATCACGAACAGTTGCAGTGTTTGATGTGGGTTTTCACGGCCCCAAACCCTGCAGTTATGTGTGTTAACCTTGCCACTTAAGTGAAAAGCCGACTCGTCGAAAAGATGATTTTGTGCCAGGAATGTTCGTCCTCATGTAATCGATTTAACATATCTGCATAGAAGTTCTTGTGACCAATTTTATCAGCGTCTTTTATTGTTTCTATGATCGTCAATCTGTACTGTTTCAAATGCAAACGGTTTCTCAACACACACCAAACAATCGTATGTGTGATTTGCAGTTCACGAGATGCACGCCGGGTCCATTTCGTAGGGCTGTTGACAAAACATTGACTCACTCGCTCAGCGAGCTTGAACGACCTAATAATATACCATGTTTTAGCAAGCACCCTGTTACTACAAAACATTTATGCCACTCATAAATTGTAACCCTCATAGGAGCATCTTTAGCGTACTTGGTACGGAAATTAAGCTGAACTGTTGTCGACGACTTCTATTCTTCAAATCAAAACACAGAGGTAGCGCGCTCGAGTCCAGTGAAGGCAGCCATCTTTAACGCAACTTCCATTAGCGCTCCTTACGGCGCTATTGGGCACTAGCGAACTACGCGAGACAAAACTTGATGTATGTGCCTAGATATTGACACTACAATCACTTCTGTAGGTACTATGAATTAATTTATATGAGAGCAATGTGTTTTGTGGTTTGCTTGTAGTGCAAAATGGTGTGTTTCTGGACTTGTATCCCACGCTAAACTTAACCGCTTTAGTCTCTACTACAAATTCTGAAAATCTATGAAGGGAATTCATGTACACCATGTATATATTCAGGTTGTAACGGGTATAAGTGCAGATATTTTTGTATGTGGAACATTAATATGTACACAAATCAAGGTAATGGTTGTTTTTTTCTCTGTATCGAACGGTCTTTCCACAAACACGTCACATAATTTACTATCTGATGTTTGCTGCACGGTCATTAACTGCTCCACTAAGTGGACAATACCTGACAGTATAGATTAACCTTTTTATGCCTATGTGTAGACACTTCAACACCTGACATGCTTCCCAGGGAAAAATAAGCATTAATGGCTTGCTTTTGCCACATGTCCTAGGAGGTATTAACCAACCTAAAACATTCTACACCTAGCATCTACAATTGTTAATATGCAATTGAAGTAAATACTGATATAATTTTGTGTAGTGCACCGTTCTCAGTCTCAGTCACCAATAAAAACATCTGTATTTATACCCATTACACCTGATATATATAAGGTGTAAACTACAATTGTTTACAAAGTGCCACAGTGGTGTAGGGTAAGCGGAAACGACAATTTGATATAAGACACTTGCGGTTTATCAAGCTGGGAAGCAACCTCAGATTGGCCTACAGAAGCTACTTACTCTACAGTGTATCCACGCTGTGTGAGACTTTTAATGTCCTTTCTTTCTCTTACGTCACTTGATTTCGTTCACTTTAGTAAGTTAACATTTCCTTCGAAGGAAATGAAAGGAAACGACTTTTTAAGAAGTTATGCAAAAACTAATTACGTATCCAACTCGAGAAATACTTATCCCTTGCTAGCATATTTGTCTCGTAGTAAGAAGGCCAGAGAAACAAAACCATTTTATTGTTAATTTTGTAGTTAAAATTCAACGAATTCAGTATTAAAAGTTACACAAACGTCAGCTTAACCATTTGTAAATTCAGGACTAAGCAAATCGCCTAAGAGGTAGAAAAGACATTAAAAACATAGCGCGGCCAGTTTTAGGCTGTTTCCCAGCTTGACAGAACGCAAGTGTGCTTTATCAATTTGTTCGTCTCGACCAATATCACTGTTGTACATTGTAAACCTTCGTCGTTTAACCCTATATATGAGCATAGTTCCTGTGTTTGTTCTGACTTCCATTTCCGCTCTAGGCTAAGGTGCGGCGAGCATTATTGTGCAAATCAAGGGAAGAGTACATCCCTCCATACATTAATGATCAACATGTTGATCACCATATGAAAAGTGCAAGTGATTTGTTGCAATAAATGTGGGTGAAGAAACGCCGGAAATCGGCCAGCTGTGGCAAGGGTCCAAATGAACACATCTCAAGTACCACACATGGGGACTACCAACACTGGAAATCGCCACTGAAGATGCTTCATAAATAACAGAAGCGAAGCGAGTGTGGCAAAAACAAATTACCTTTCATTTAGTTGCATAGATGGAACATATGTCCATTAATTTTGAGGCAACTAAGGAACGATGCAAAACAAAAAATGACGATGACCTATCTGTTGACGTTCATTCATTCACATCAGCATACGACTGACCTGCCAATAGTTCTCTTCGTCGGCAGAATATCTCGGTGTCATTGCGTCGTATATACAATTTGCGAGAAGGACAAATAAGAGCAGTAACAGAAAAATTGTGACACGGCTGCTGTATACCTTGGCAGGCGGCCGGAACATTCATGAGGAGTAGTGTGCCGTCAGGGAAATAGGGCGGCAACGGGCCTCGTAGGCCCTATGCTACCCGTCTCTCGTTGTCGAGGTTGGAAAGCCACCGCTTAACAGCAGGACGTAGCTCTTCATGACGCGACAAACTGTTATTCGTACCCAAGGCTCTTTGCAACAGCCGCCACGAGCAAAGCCAAGCGATTCTGCAGGCCAATTGAAATGTAAGAGTGTGGGGGAATGTTTAGAAAACCAGTCATATATTCTTCCAGCCCGATGACCTCGGCTATTTCCAAAAATACGGATATCAGTAGCATACTCATCATGCAGATGTCGACTGCCCCCTCCTTAGGAGCCGCAGGTTGGTCTGACTTATCCATAGAGACCCCTCCGTCTTCGTTGCAACTACGACACAGCTATCTGTATCGTTTAGGCACGCATACCAACCCACCTTGGCAAGGTCCGTGGTTCATTTTTCACTGTAGAGTGGTACTTATAATCTCTAATTTCTCTGACTTTAATGGTAATTTCTTGAGATATAAACTCACCGCACAAAAAATTAGTCACCTTTAGAGGCATAACTAGAAGCATCCTTGAATAGCGCGCAGTTCCGACCCTGGACTTCATAACCACCTTGATTCGGTAAGGAAGTGAGTCCGCAAGGTTGTACAGGTACGTCGCATCAAGGCTGAGCCACTCGCTGAGAATTTGATCGCACAATTCCATCAAATTTGCGAGGATGCAGATGTCGCCGTTTCACCCGCTGTTCCAACTCATCCAACAAATTTTGTATGGTATTCAAGTCAGTTGAATTTGCAGGCCAGTCGAGATGTAATAGGGTGGGGAAGTATTCAGAAAACCAGTCACGTATTCTTCCAGGCCGATGAACTTTCCTGTTGTCGTCTTGAAAAACAGAGATGTCAATAGCATGCTCATCATGGACTGAAAGGCAACAACTGGTTTATGTTAGTTGTCACCTCAGTGAGCGGCATCAGTTCTTGATAAAAAAAAACACCCCTACCCCTAAAAAATTAAAAACACACCTCCTGCTTGAACCTGACGTATCATACTTTCACAGGCAAAAACGTGATTCATCAGACCACATTACGTTGCGCCAGTCAGCCACTGTCCACGTTCGATGATTTGTAGCCCATTGATGACACGCAGCTTTATATGCCCCTGTGAGCAAAAGCTTCTTAAGAGGTGACCGACTCCAAACGTTCATTGCATGCAGTTCCCGCCACAATGTGCTCTCTCTAAAAGATTGGTATAGATCTTCATTCAATGTCTGCAACAATTCCCGTCGGGTTTGGAAGCGATTTTGATTCAAAAGATATGAAACGCATCTCTTCTCACTCATGATTTTTTCCGACCATAATTCTGACGCCGTGTTTCGTGGTCACTTGTATTGCACTGATGCTTTTAGACGCTTTGAACAGTTCGCGGCGAAACACCAAAAATCAGCAACTTCACACACTGTATGGCCACAGGAGCGGCCTAACATAGTGCCTTTTTGCCACTCTGCCACGTCTTTATCCACGTTTCCGTACAATGTCCGCTTGAAACATAAATGTCTCATTGATCACTACTGCCTTAATGTTCACGTAGTGGTAGTGCGCACACGGTTGAGCACGTGACTCTATAGCTGTGCCATCTGTAAATGCTTAACGAATCAGTTGTGCCTGCTCACCGGACAAACTTCTTGTTCGGTGAGCTTATGTAGTAGTAATTAATATGTTTCTTGAATCGTCTTGGAATACGAGATTTTTGAATTTTAACAATAAACGTCACCGTGATATGCGGAGCCTCAACTGTAGTCTCTGCAAATAGAGTAGTATTTGAAAATCTCTATGACACTTTTTTGCTGATTAAATGAACGCTTGAGGAAATAAGCGGCAATTTTTTCAATCTTTTCTATTTTCTCGTTGATGCTGCCTGGTATCGGTCCTAGAATGACGAGTAACACTCAAAAAATAAGTTGAATAGTGATTCTGTACGTTACTTCCTTTGTGGTGGATCACATTTACTTAGGATTTTTCGTCTTTTTCCTAGCATTTAGCCCATATTTTCACGTAGTCGATATGTTAGTTATAGGATTTGGCAATGTTACTGATAGAGAGTGGCCGAATGCCCCTCCTGTTACCACTCTTTTCCCCCGTGGAGCGGAATTTGTGTACTCCCTCTGTCTGCATAGAATGTTATCCCAGGTTGTTGTAGCCTTCAGTCCCAAGACTGGTGTGATGCAGTTCTCCATGTAGCTCTATGCCGTGCAAGCCTCTCTTCATCTGCGAGTAACTACTGCAACCTACATCCCTTTGAATCTGCTTACTGTATTCATCTCTTGTCTCCCTCTTCGATTTTTATCCCCCACCCCAACGCTTCCCTCCAGTACTAAACTGGTGATCCCTCGTGCCTCAGAATGTGTCCTACCAACTGATCCCTTCTTTTAGTCAGGTTGTGCCACAAATTTCTATTCTCCCAATTCTACTTAGTACCTCCACATTAGTTACGTGATCCACCCATCTAATCTTCAGCATTCTTCTGTAGCACCACAATTTAAAAGCTTCTGTTCTCTAGGTGCTACAAACTGGAACCGCGCGACCGCTACGGTCGCAGGTTCGAATCCTGCCTCAGGCATGAATGTGTGTGATGTCCATAGGTTAGTTAGGTTTAAGTAGTTCTATGTTCTAGGGGACTGATGACCTCAGAAGTTAAGTCCCATAGTACTCAGAGCCATTTTTTTCTGTTCTTTTCTTGTCTAAACTGTTTATCGTCCATATGGACCTTGCCGTTGGTGGGGAGGCTTGCGTGCCTCAGCGATACAGATGGCCGTACCGTAGGTACAACCACAACGGAGGGGTATCTGTTGAGAGGCCAGACAAACGTGTGGCTCCTGACGAGGGGCAGCATCCTTTTCAGAAGTTGCAGGAGCAACAGTCTTAATGATTGACTGATCTGGTCTTGTAACATCAACTAAAACCGCCCTGCTGTTCTGGTACTGTGAATGACTAAAAGCAAAGGGAAATGACAGCCGTAATTTTTCCCAAGGGCATGCAGCTCTACTGTCTTACCCCATAGAAGTGTGCGAACACGTTCCAAATGTTTGCAAATCGTGTAACAGGTGGAACGTTACTGCCAGATCAGTGTTCACCTAATCGGATGCGGAAAACTGCCTGCAAACCACATCCACATCCGCCAGGCGGATTCGATCTGTAGCCGGTGCGCATCCACGAATTCGTGAAGCGGTACGCTAATGAGCGTGGCTGCAGGGGCGGGTACATTTCCCTAGACTTCTTCTACGCAATTTCAGTGGAATGTCTGCCTTGCATAATATTGCCTTACGTGGTCGTTAGCTTCTAAGGAACCCGAAAATTATTTTTAATTTGCTGAATTTTGAACGAGAAATGTAGTTTAGATCTGGTATTTAGGTATCCGTTTTATATTTTACAGCAATATAATTTTAGTTTTGTTTATGAGGGTAGTTATACGGACTTAATTATCAGTTAGGAAAAATAAAGTTAAGTGCCGGTAATGAACTTTTTGCTTGTTTGCAGGTACGTGTCTGCATGCCTGGTACATAATGAAATCGACCGAGCGAGGTGGCCCAGTGGTCGGTACACTGGCCTCGTATTTGGGAGGACGATGGTTCAATTCCGCCTTCGGCCTTCCTAATTTAGGTTTTCCGTGATTTCCTTAAATCGCTCCAGGCAAATGTCGTGATGTTCTCTTTGAGGGTACACGTCTGATTCCCTTCCCCGAAAAAAATCCGAGCTTGTACTCTGTCTCTAATGACCTCGATGTCGACGGGACGTTGAATTCTAATCTTCCTTCCTTGCTTCGAATGAAGAGCTACTCTACTTCTTCAACATGTATTGATAATAAGCGTAACGAAATCCCCGCATCACATAACCTTAGCTCGCCGCTTTAGGAGCCAAAACCATATGGCTCAGCACACTGATGAAGTGGAGTATCGTGCGGTAGTTCATATTCTGCATTTGAAGGGGATCAAGTCTGCACCAGTCCATGCTGAGTTGGTGGAAGTTTACGACAGTAATGCACCATTATGGGGCACATTGGTTATGTGGCGTAGTCGTTATCAGTGTGGTTAAGCAATTCTAAATGATGAAAAACGATGCGGCAAACCATCTCTCTGTGAAGAACTGCGATTCAGAACGGGAGTGGAGGCGCTGGTGATCTAAGACCAGCGTATCAATATTGAGGCTATAGTGGAAAAGGCGGAAAATCAGTCTTTGTTCATTTTTCAACATCTTGTACCAATTTTGAGCATGACAAAAAACGCATGCGGCTGAGTTTTGAGACTCCTGACATCCATTCAAGACTTCCACCGAACCGGTGCGTCAATGATCATGTTGTAGCTGTGGCAGGTCACTGTAAATGATCTACTTAGCCATCTAATCACCATGTACGGTTGTGGGGTGTGTGACTATGACCCAGAGACCAAGGGGCAGAGCTAGCAGTTGGAACATGTGGATTCACTATTATGGAAAAAGGCGATGACCCACCCATGGCGGAGCAAGGTGATGCTGAATGTTTTTTTTTTGCGACTACTATTGTGCAATGTTAGCCGATTATGTTCATAAGTGGAAAACCATCATAGGAGCATACAGGGGTTGAACAAAAATATGTAATCATCACAAAACACAACACATTACCATGCTTAATTCAGAGTAGGAATCCCGCTGGTGTACAAAACTACTTCTAATCGTCTCGGAGCGGAAGAAGCATGACCTCTGTGGTTTTCAAGGTAATCTTATACCTTTGTTCCTGAAAAACAGTGGAAAGTTCAGATAGCGATGATGTAGTTGGATAGGGATCACGCAGCCTTCTCTTTAAAGTAGACCACAAAGCGTCAATAATGTTGAGATCTGGTGACTATGGTGGCTAGGAGAGATGCGACAATTCATCCTCCTCACAAAATCAGTTCTGGACGAGGCGAGCTGTTTGAACAGGGGCCCTACAGTCTTGAAACACAGTATCACTGCTGAAATACCGTCCTGCAGTCTTTCCTAGCATCTGCATTTATGTTCAAGTATGCATCTCTCACGGTGTTTCCATATTTGCGTTGAACCCATGGACTACCGAAGTCTCCTGCCGTGGTTATGGGAAGCTGTCAAAATAAAGAGTCGCGGCTCCTGTCTAAAGGGGCACAGTACAGTCACACATGCTGGTGCTTTGGCCTACTAAGTTTTACCTCATCCCCAGAATGCAGCTAATATGGTACATAGGAATGAGTTCCTTTTCACTCATTACTATTTTGATTATGAAACTAAATAAGTCAAAATTATGTGGTTCATGTGTACGAAAATCTATAAAATCATCCGCGTGTGTCAGTATGACGACAGCCTGTGCCAGATAAAAATTACATGATGTCTTTAGCGCCCCAAAAATAATTAAATAATACTGAAAACTTACTTTGTTCGTTGCTGAGAAATGTGAAATATACACTGAAGCGAAAAAGAAACTGGTATAGGCATGCGTAGTCAAATACGGAGATATGTAAACAGGCAGAATACGGAACTGCGGTCGGCAAGTGTCTCGCGCAGTTGTTAGAACGGTTACTGCTGCTACAATGGCAGATTATCAGGATTTAAGTGAGTTTGAACGTGGCGTTATAGTCGGCGTACGAGTCACGGGACACAGCATCTCCGAGGTAGCGATGAAGTGGAAATTTTCCCGTAGGACCATCTCGTAAGAGTATCGTGAATATCAGGAATCTGGTAAAACATCAAATCTCCCACAACGCTGCGACCGGAAAAGGATCCTGTAAGAACGGGACCAACGACGACTGAAGAGAATCGTTCAACGTGATAGAAGTGCAACCGTTCTGCAAATTGCTACAGATTTCAATTCTGGGCCATCAACAAATAGCTTGCGAACGATTCAGCGAAACATCATCGATACGAGCTTTCGAAGCCGAAGGCCCACTTGTGTACCCTTGATGACTGCACGGCAGAAAGCTTTACGCCTCGCCTGGGCACTTCAACATCGACAGTGGACTGTTGATGACTGGAAACATGTTGTCTGGTCGGACGAGCCTCGTTTCAAATTGTATCGAGCGGAGTGATGTGTACAGGTAGGGAGACAACCTCATTAATCCATGGACCCTGCAAGTCAGCAGGGGACTCTTCAAGCTGGTGGAGGCTCTGTAATCATGTGGGGCGTGTGCAGTTGGAGTGATATGGGACCCCTGATACGTCTAGATACGACTCTGACAGGTGACACGTACGTATGAATCCTGTCTGATCACCTGCATCCATTGATGTCCATTGTGCATTCTGACGGACTTGGGCAATTCCAGCAGGACAATGCGACATCCCACACGTCCAGAATTGTTCAAAGTGGCTCCAGGAACACTCTTCTGAGTTTAAACACTTTCGCTGGCCACCAAACTCCCCAGACATGAACATTATTTAGCACAACATGGATGCCTCGCAACGTGCTGTTCAGAAGAGATCTCCACCCCCTCGTACTCTAACGGATTCATGGAGAGCCCTGCAGGATTCATGGTGACAGTTACCTCCAGTGCTACTTCAGACGTTATTCGAGTCCATGCTGCGTCGTGCTGCAGCACTTCTACGTGCTCGCGGGGGCCCTACACGGTATTCTTTGGCTCTTCAGTGTAAAACCAAGTCGTATGCAGCGCGAGTGCCTTGACATTTAAATGCGTTCGTTTTCAGTTTCCCCCTCTTCCTCCTTGGTCCCATTCAACCCCAACGTACCGCTGTGGCGCTTTATCATTCTCATCGAATAGCTATTTAGGAACAGATGGCTTGTTGTCACTTGCAAGCGCAATGTTCTTGTGATTCAAAATCGACTGCGTGGTCGTGCTCCTCCATAGTTCACTATACAGTGGTGACCTGTCCCTAACGCTTACAAGGAGGTTATGCCATAGGTCGCTCCATACACAGGAGAAACTTGGCAGGGTGAAAGAAGGCTAAAAATAAAGAGCCGCCTATTTTGGTTTAAGTGCCAACGCTCAATAATTTCCGAGAAAACAACGATGAAAGTTTCGACGCCACTTCATCAATCCCATCACGCAGCGTGTACCTACGTGAGCGCTGTAACAGTACGTCTGCACATTTTTGTTATGGTTTTTGCGTTTTCGGAAATACCATTTTTGACTCTATTACTATGATTTGAAAGTGGGTCCCCGCCCGAAACAAGTCATCGAGTAAATAAAAAAAGTGAAATTTGCAACTTTGGCTTGTTTTTCTGGAAAATGTTAATCTGTGTCAATGGTAGCGGTAAAAGCTAGTTTTAATAATATTTGAAATGCTTACTTCTTTATGAATAATTCTACTGTATTTCACGATGTTACAAAAATGATGTGACGTACTTCCACGACTACAAAAGAGAGAAAAAAGCAGCATCATAAGATTGGATTTGAACACGTAGAGCAAGTGTTCAAAGCTCTGCTCTTAGCCACTGCGCTACCAACTAAGTTCGTTAGACGCTACGCGAGCTGACTGATTAAGTTGCGTTAAGAACTTCGACCTTCATTTTCTCGGAAACTATGTAGTGTTGGCGCATAAACCAATCTAGGTGTTCCTGTACTTTCGCCCATCTTTCGCCATGCCAAGTTTCGACTGTATCAGAGAGCGACCTTTGGCGATTTTCCCTTGTTAGTTTAGAAAGAACGCTCGTGTCCATACAAAATGTTGTACGATAGGGCTCGACCTAATCGGTGCTACGTGAGCAGCGTATAAAGTTATTACTTGCGTGAACAAGTACTTATGGGTCGGATTTTCGCGTTGAATCTTAGGAAACTGCAGCATCTGTATGTTGCAGTGCAGTGAATATGTGTGACGCTGATGTTCCCAGACCCACTCTTCATAGCGCGATCTGACTTCCCATAAAACGAAATTTCTGCTATGGCGCCTTACAATAGCGTAAATTTAAAATTTCGGCGTTTCGTCTGTTGTCAATTTAAAGTTCTGGAGATTTTCACTGACAGATTGGAAGGACAGATTAAATTAGCTACATATCTTGGTTTGTACTTCTGAATACCTTGCTTGTTATGTTGGACAGATGATTTTGCGGATGATGATTCTAAAAGAAGCGAACTCCGTGTGTTCAACGTGTTAGTGTACTCGTGCGTATGAAGGTACTGAACTCTTCGGTGCCTTCACATAATGTCTTCCATGAAGAATTTGATTCTGAGTACTAAGGAGGCATTTCCCACTGTCACGAATCCACCCATTGCATAATTATCCGTTGACGAGACGGTCCGCAGATTTCGTAATATGTCAATAGAGAGGAGTCAAAATATGTGGATTAAAAATTTTCAGCGGAGCAAAGTAGTTGGAATGTCAGTTCAACATATATGACTCCAGGAATTTCTGTCGCACTTTTAGTCTCGACAAATTCTTGCTGAAGGGACTACCTAATTCCTTCGACTATTTTACTTTCGTTATTTCAGCGAGCCCCCCATGAACCATGGACCTTGCCGTTGGTGGGGAGGCTTGCGTGCCTCAGCGATACAGATGGCCGTACCGTAGGTACAACCACAACGGAGGGGTATCTGTTGAGAGGCCAGACAAATGTGTGGTTCCTGAAGAGGGGCAGCAGCCTTTTCAGTAGTTGCAAGGGCAACAGTCTGGATGATTGACTGATCTGGCCTTGTAACAATAACCAAAACAGCATTGCTGTGCTGGTACTGCGAACGGCTGAAATCAAGGGGAAACTACGGCCGTAATTTTTCCCGAGGGAATGCAGCTTTACTGTATGATTAAATGATGATGGCGTCCTCTTGGGTAACATATACCGGAGGTAAAATAGTCCCCCATTCGGATCTCCGGGCGGGGACTACTCAAGAGGATGTCGTTATCAGGAGAAAGAAAACTGGCGTCCTACGGATCGGAGCGTGGAATGTCAGATCCCTTAATCGGGCAGGTAGGTTAGAAAATTTAAAAAGGGAAATGGATAGGTTAAAGTTAGATATAGTGGGAATTAGTGAAGTTCGGTGGCAGGAGGAACATGACTTCTGGTCAGGTGACTACAGGGTTATAAACACAAAGTCAAATAGGGGTAATGCAGGAGTAGGTTTAATAATGAATAGGAAAATAGGAATGCGGGTAAGCTACTACAAACAGCATAGTGAACGCATTATTGTGGCCAAGATAGACACGAAGCCCACGCCTACTACAGTAGTACAAGTTTATATGCCAACTAGCTCTGCAGATGACGAAGAAATTGAAGAAATGAATGATGAGGTAAAAGAAATTATTCAGGTAGTGAAGGGAGACGAAAATTTAATAGTCATGGGTGACTGGAATTCGAGTGTAGGAAAAGGGAGAGAAGGAGACGTAGTAGGTGAATATGGATTGGGGCTAAGAAATGAAAGAGGAAGCCGCCTGGTAGAATTTTGCACAGAGCACAACTTAATTATAGCTAACACTTGGTTTGAGAATCATGATAGAAGGTTGTATACATGGAAGAATCCTGGAGATACTAAAAGGTATCAGATAGATTATATAATGGTAAGACAGAGATTTAGGAACCAGGTTTTAAATTGTAAGACATTTCTAGGGGCAGATGTGGACTCTGACCACAATCTATAGGTTATGACCTGTAGATTAAAACTGGAGAAACTGCAAAAAGGTGGGAATTTAAGGAGATGGGACCTGGATAAACTGAAAGAACCAGAGGTTGTGCAGAGTTTTAGGGAGAGCATAAGGGAACAATTGACAGCAATGGGGGAAAGAAATACAGTAGAATAAGAATGGGTAGCTTTGAGGGATGAAGTAGTGAAGGCAGCAGAGGATCAAGTAGGTAAAAAGACCAGGGCTCTTAGAAATCCTTGGGTAACAGAAGAAATATTGAATTTAATTGATGAAAGGAGAAAATATAAAAATGCAGTTAATGAAGCAGGCAAAAAGGAATACAAACGTCTCAAAAATGAGATCGACAGTAAGTGCAAAATGGCTAAGCAGGGATGGTTAGAGGACAAATGTAAGGATGTAGAGGCTTATCTCACTAGGGGTAAGATAGATACTGCCTACAGGAAAATTAAAGAGACCTTTGGAGATAAGAGAACCACTTGTATGAACATCAAGAGCTCAGATGGAATCCCAGTTCTAAGCAAGGAAGGGAAAGCAGAAAGGTGGAAGGAGTATACAGAGGGTCTAATCAAGGGCGATGTACTTGAGGACAATATTATGGAAATGGAAGAGGATGTAGATGAAGATGAAATGGGAGATACGATACTGCGTGAAGAGTTTGACAGAGCACTGAAAGACCTGAGTCGAAACAAGGCCCCCGGAGTAGACAACATTCCATTGGAACTACTGACGGCCTTGGGAGAGCCAGTCCTGACAAAACTCTACCATCTGGTGAGCAAGATGTATGAAACAGGCGAAATACCCTCAGACTTCGAGAAGAATATAATAATTCCAATCCCAAAGAAAGCAGGTGTTGACAGATGTGAAAATTACCGAACAATCAGTTTAATAAGCCACAGCTGCAAAATACTAACACGAATTCTTTACAGACGAATGGAAAAACTAGTAGAAGCCGACCTCGGGGAAGATCAGTTTGGATTCCGTAGAAATACTGGAACACGTGAGGCAATACTGACCTTACGACTTATCTTAGAAGAAAGATTAAGGAAAGGCAAACCTACGTTTCTAGCATTTGTAGACTTAGAGAAAGCTTTTGACAATGTTGACTGGAATACTCTCTTTCAAATTCTAAAGGTGGCAGGGGTAAAATACAGGGAGCGAAAGGCTATTTACAATTTGTACAGAAACCAGATGGCAGTTATAAGAGTCGAGGGACATGAAAGGGAAGAAGTGGTAGGGAAGGGAGTAAGACAGGGTTGTAGCCTCTCCCCGATGTTATTCAATCTGTATATTGAGCAAGCAGTAAAGGAAACAAAAGAAAAATTTGGAGTAGGTATTAAAATCCATGGAGAAGAAATAAAAACCTTGAGGTTTGCCGAAGACATTGTAATTCTGTCAGAGACAGCAAAGGACCTGGAAGAGCAGTTGAACGGAATGGACAGTGTCTTGAAAGGAGGATATAAGATGAACATCAACAAAAGCAAAACGAGGATCATGGAATGTAGTCGAATTAAGTCGGGTGATGCTGAGGGAATTAGATTAGGAAATGAGACACTTAAAGTAGTAAAGGAGTTTTGCTATTTGGGGAGCAAAATAACTGATGATGGTCGAAGTAGAGAGGATATAAAATGTAGACTGGCAATGGCAAGGAAAGCGTTTCTGAAGAAGAGAAATTTGTTAACATCGAGTGTAGATTTAAGTGTCAGGAAGTCATTTCTGAAAGTATTTGTATGGAGTGTAGCCATGTATGGAAGTGAAACATGGACGGTAAATAGTTTGGACAAGAAGAGAATAGAAGCTTTCGAAATGTGGTGCTACAGAAGAATGCTGAAGATTAGATGGGTAGATCACATAACTAATGAGGAAGTATTGAATAGGGTTGGGGAGAAGAGGAGTTTGTGGCACAACTTGACCAGAAGAAGGGATCGGTTGGTAGGACATGTTATGAGGCATCAAGGGATCACCGATTTAGTATTGGAGGGCAGCGTGGAGGGTAAAAATCGTAGGGGGAGACGACGAGATGAATACGCTAAGCAGATTCAGAAGGATGTAGGTTGCAGTAGGTACTGGGAGATGAAGAAGCTTGCACAGGATAGAGTAGCATGCAGAGCTGCATCAAACCCGTCTCAGGACTGAAGACCACAACAACAACAACATTTCAGCGAGGCATCGTTAAAGTTACCAATTATATTAAGCGCCACAATGCTGCATAAAGGAGCCTTACATCCACTGCTGTTCGTTCCATAGATGGCAGATCGAAAAAACCATGGACGTATAATAAGTCCTTTCGACGACGAGAACTTTACAGACAGAGAATCACTTAGATAAAGATAAAAAAAATCAAGGATTTCCTTATCAAAGGAATTATCCTAGATTTTACCATTAAGCTGTGTAGTGAAATAACGCAAAACCTGAGTCAGGAAGGGCTGGAAAGGGATTCAAGTCGCAGTCTTCCCGTAAGTTAGTCTAGTGTTTGAATCACAGCGTCACCTTGCCCAGTAATATCAGCTGAGTCGCCCATCCGCAGTGACTTAGAGAAACCACACAAACATAAATCGGGATGATCGAACAAGGTATGAATCCCTCTCCAGACTAAATATTTTTATCTTGAAACATAATTTGACAGGTGACGTAATTAAAATGACCAGATGTATTAGTATTTTGGTCAGCAGCAGGCAGCATTCCGGCACCACACATTGGTCTTCAAGCGTTTAGTGCAATGATAAGGCCGTGACGCTCAGTTTGTATTCACAGCCATTGCTTCACTTACAAAAGAGGCACGAACTCGAATGATTGCAGGTACGACCTCCGTGTTGGCCTTACTAACATAACAGCACGAGTTTTCTGCTCGCTACGCCCATTCTGCTTAACTGTGATAGGCCAGTCTGAGTTCGTTCCGCTTCAGCAAATCTTACTATCTGATTTACTACATATCCCAATAGATGAAAGCAGATAAAGCTGAGATCCGTAGTTGCTTCCGTATCATAAGATGTTATTAGATGACGTTAAGAAATTCGAACAAAGGAGAGATGTATTTCCCTTCCTCTTCTGGACGTCTTACATAACAGGCAAAGGTTAAACGTATAATGATGTGTAGCTCCACGCTGTAAGAGATATTCAGTGTGTAGAAGATTAATCTGTTTCTCTGAAGGCCCGTCTTTTACGCTTTTGCTACGTAATTCATCTTTCCCGCATTCTTTTTGTGAATTTTGAGCTGGGAAACCCCTTCTGTGACTTCTTTTGCTTTCGTGGTAGTTGTGCCTTTGTATCCATCTACACTACTTCAGTCGACAACGTAGATTCATTTTCAGTTTTCGTCTGTCTTATTTCTCACGCTACTTACATTAAAAATGATTCAGGTATGATACGCTTACGTGTTAACTTACAAAAACATCGCATTCATCTCTCTTCCCTCCTTTATCATACTTAGTTTCCTTACAGCTCCCCTGTCACGCTCCCAGCATATATTTTCCTATTTTACAAAGTAATTTTTCTATCAACTTTCGGTATCAGTTGCATTCTAATGAAGTATGCTATTTGACTGATCTTTCCAGATCACAAATGCTCTGTGTAAACTCAGAAATAGTTAGTTTTAATCTAAGCCGAAATATGTGTTTTCTCTTCACAGTGATGATACTTGATTAGTGGAGCTAGTTAATGTGTCTCATGTTGATATATTATTCGCAAGTATAATGTGTCAACATTATAACGGGTATTATCAGAAGATAACTCGATGATTCGTTAAAATGGTCACATTATATAAACAAAGTTTATTTCAGAACAGTTGTAGTTAAGACAGGTCGATCATATCGCTCACAAAACCGGTATGTAGCAAGCTTTCAGCTATGTAACTTAGATGCCCCAACCACATTCTAGGAAGAGTCTGAATTAAATGACTCTCTTGTCAGTAACTAGAAGACGACTGCTTAAATGATTCTTTCCATGTTTCTGATGGAATGCCATGGTATTTCCCCTTTTAGTCTTTCCAATTCACGATAAAAACATTACACTACAACACATTTGCACGTATCTTACTGTTTCAGTAAAGTTCAGACCTTACAACATTAAAGTACATTAAAAGTCTTGTTTAGTTCATCGTTCTTCTACAACAACAGTGCGATTCTGGCGGTAAATCTGAAGTTAATTATGAACCAATATTTTACTAATTTGGCTAGTGATGTCTGCTCAAAGATAATGAACTCATTACAGGCGGGGAACAAGTTCTGCTCGTCAGGGTTTACACAAGTTAGGTGAAACAGAAAAAGTCAAGATATGAATGACGAGACCAACTTTTAGATTCAGCTCCATTGTTTTAACGAGTGCACCACTTCCATGGGTAATACAACTTTAGTCTCCTACAATAGGCCTCATTATTCGCAAACTGATTGTCTTCATCTCTTTTCACTGATCGATTTGATACAGTGCTAAGGACTCGTATTCGGAATTCGAAAAGAGCAGCATCATCCAAACTTTTTCCGTAGTTCCTGTAAATCTTCTCAGGTGAATGCTAGGATGCTTCCTTTGGTGAGGCCATGACTAATTTTCTTACTTGCCCTTTTCAGACCAAGCTAGAGCTTCACCTCTAATGACATCTTGGTACATAGAATGTAATACGATGGTCTCAAAGTATTTTATATTATGGGCATCGTCACCTATCGAAGGGCATGATGTAAAGAAGAATTCGGCTGATTGCTGGTATTTTTTTTATATACACAACCGGTTTCACGGCCTAAGGCTGCATCAACAGGGATAGCCTACATGGTAAGGAGTGGTCGATATTAAAATTAATGGCGGTAATGTCTAAAACATACTCAAAGTATTAAAAGGTCATAGATGTACTCACCGCTCCTAGTCAAGATATATTATTCAGTGAATATTATCTACATTATATTGGCGAACGAAGGGTGACAAAGACGTTATCCATTAATTTCGTTACCCACCCACCAGCAATTTTAACGAAATGAATGAATCACATCTTTGTCACTCTTCGTTCGCCAATGTAATGTAGATAGTATTCACTGAATAATATATCTGGAGCAGAAGCGGTACAGCTGTAACCTTTAACATTGTGAGTATATTTTAGATATTACTTTTATTAATTTTAATATCCACAAAGTTGAGAGAATTGTATATTACTCGTTACCAGGTATGTTGTACCTGATGATGCCGCGGAACCTGTCATGTATCAATAAAATAACAATTTTACCACATATCGCCGGAATTATTCTTAACATTATAATACGATGATTATGTAGCCTTCATCACAGCTAAGATCGCTAACCCCCATCAGTGTGATAGTACGAGGGGGAGTTGGAAAATAGATTTCCTTTGTCGACTGTGGGCAGAGTTGTGTGATATGGGCGAAAGACGACACGGCAGGTGAGCGCGCACGTGCAAGACACCGATACACCATTGGGTAGAGGCGTTCAGCCTGGAACAGCTCGTGCGTTACCACGAATGTGGCAATGACCTTCTGTTTCGGATTGTGACGGAGGATGAAACGTGGGTCCACCATTACACGCCCGAATCGAAGGCCGCATCCATGGAGTGAAAATATCCGTCTTCACCTGTCCGAAAGAAGTTCAAAAGAACTCCGCCTGAAGGTAAAGTGCTACTCACCGTTTTCTGGGAGCTTTGCTTCTGGACTTTCTGGAGTATGCAACCATCAATGCTGCGTGGTAATGTGCCACTCTGTCGAAATTGAAAGAGGTGATTCGGAAAAAGCGGCCTGGCCTTCTCATATCTGGTGTTCTGCTGTTGGATGACAATGCGAGACCACACATGACGACGGCAACGCGAAACCACATTGCAACTCTTGGCTGGGAGCACCTACACCATCCGCCGTACAGTCCGGATCTCGCACCAAGTGACTTCCGTCCGCTTTGAAGAAGACTCTCGGTGGAAGGCGCTTTGGCAGTAATGCTGACGTCAGACAAGCCGTTCAACGCTTCTTCCGTATGCAACGCCTTGATTTTTTTCCTGGAAGGCTTTTTGAAGCTTACAAAGCAGCATTACAAATGTCTCAATGTACTTGGAAATCATGTAGAAAAATAAAGATATATCTTATCTTTAATGTCTCATTCTCTTTTTTTTCCTTTCACACACAACTCTGACCACAGTAGACAGGGGAAACTTGTTTTCCAACTCCCCCACGTATTTGCTTTGTAAATACACTCCTGGAAATTGAAATAAGAACACCGTGAATTCATTGTCCCAGGAAGGGGAAACTTTATTGACACATTCCTGGGGTCAGATACATCACATGATCACACTGACAGAACCACAGGCACATAGACACAGTCAACAGAGCATGCACAATGTCGGCACTAGTACAGTGTATATCCACCTTTCGCAGCAATGCAGGCTGCTATTCTCCCATGGAGACGATCATAGAGATGCTGGATGTAGTCCTGTGGAACGGCTTGCCATGCCATTTCCACCTGGCGCCTCAGTTGGACCAGCGTTCGTGCTGGACGTGCAGACCGCGTGAGACCACGCTTCATCCACTCCCAAACATGCTCAATGGGGGACAGATCCGGAGATCTTGCTGGCCAGGGTAGTTGACTTACACCTTGTAGAGCACGTTGGGTGGCACGGGATACATGCGGACGTGCATTGTCCTGTTGGAACAGCAAGTTCCCTTGCTGGTCTAGGAATGGTAGAACGGTGGGTTCGATGACGGTTTGGATGTACCGTGCACTATTCAGTGTCCCCTCGACGATCACCAGTGGTGTACGGCCAGTGTAGGAGATCGTTCCCCACACCATGATGCCGGGTGTTGGCCCTGTGTGCCTCGGTCGTATGCAGTCCTGATTGTGGCGCTCACCTGCACGGCGCCAAACACGCATACGACCATCATTGGCACCAAGGCAGAAGCGACTCTCATCGCTGAAGACGACACGTCTCCATTCGTCCCTCCATTCACGCCTGTCGCGACACCACTGGAGGCGGGCTGCACGATGTTGGGGCGTGAGCGGAAGACGGCCTAACGGTGTGCGGGACCGTAGCCCAGCTTCATGGAGACGGTTGCGAATGGTCCTCGCCGATACCCCAGGAGCAACAGTGTCCCTAATTTGCTGGGAAGTGGCGGTGCGGTCCCGTACGGCACTGCGTAGGATCCTACGGTCTTGGCGTGCATCCGTGCGTCGCTGCGGTCCGGTCCCAGGTCGACGGGCACGTGCACCTTCCGCCGACCACTGGCGACAACATCGATGTACTGTGGAGACCTCACGCCCCACGTGTTGAGCAATTCGGCAGTACGTCCACCCGGCCTCCCGCATGCCCACTATACGCCCTCGCTCAAAGTCCGTCAACTGCACATACGGTTCACGTCCACGCTGTCGCGGCATGCTACCAGTGTTAAAGACTGCGATGGAGCTCCGTATGCCACGGCAAACTGGCTGACACTGACGGCGGCGGTGCACAAATGCTGCGCAGCTAGCGCCATTCGACGGCCAACACCGCGGTTCCTGGTGTGTCCGCTGTGCCGTGCGTGTGATCATTGCTTGTACAGCCCTCTCGCAGTGTCCGGAGCAAGTATGGTGGGTCTGATACACCGGTGTCAATGTGTTCTTTTTTCCATTTCCAGGAGTGTACGTTGGGATCCTAAATGTGGAAGAAACTGTCTTCGCAGTATTATTCAGGTAGAGAAAAGGGAGATGTTAATGTAAGGTTCATGTTCGCTAGAGATTGAGCGACTGTTACTTCCGTAACTTCTCTGCTATGTCTTATGGCATAATGGCGTGCGAAACTGGTGATGGTTATCCGTCCGTCAGATGTCGAGTTAAACTCGGATGTCTCTTTGGTATGTCTTCCAGCCAATAATTCCCCACGATGTTAGATAGTTTTTATCTCAGTCTTCCTGATAATCTTCACTCGATTCCTACGGCTAATGATTACCTACGTAAATATTCACTCTGATGCATTTGTGGGACTCTTATTCGTGAGAAGCAGGATTCGAACTATTTCGGCTACCTAGATTTAGGTTTTTGACACTTTTACTGAGCACTTGGTCTAATTGCTGTCACTTAGATAACACGGATTAGGCCCGCTCGCTGTCACATCTAACTAAGTAAGTACTCCGCCTCAAGAAACCCTTTGCTAAATTGTAATTCATTCTGCAGTGACAGAATCATCTGACGTCTTAAGGCACCCAGAGCGCAATTCTGTAATTGTCCACTTTTTGCATGTGACAAAAAATACGTCTGCCGCTCTCCCTTTAATACCGTAACTCAACTTACTTTTCCTAGAAACTACGTCATTTCCTTGGAGGATGATGTAAACAGCAAACAACATATTTTATTTTTATGAAAGAGACACTATGACTACAGCAGTGATGCGATATGTACAACTGTGTCGGTGACAATCGTGGTACAAAAGTAATACACTTTTATACATGATAACATGACAGAAACTTAAATAAAAAATAGAATAATGGCTCAGACTAATGTTTGGTGTTAACACGAATATGAGTCGTAAAATCTCGGAGACAGACACAGTGGAGAAAGAACGACCGTCTGATTCAATATCATTTGAACACCAATAGCATACATCTAATTACTATTAGAGATAAATCTAGAGTTCTCTGTGGAATGATGCAGCATAAAGATTAAACATAGAATAGATGTAAGCAACACAACAGGCGCCAAAAACTTTAAATTTCCAAAAAAGGCTGTGTTTACAAAGTTGGGTATCTATGTATGTTTGCCTTCAGGGGAAACCAGTCTCGGCAGTGTAGGACCCTGGGAAAAAGAATCCTTCACTATCCACTAGACTATATAACCTCGGGATGTTATTTGCTTTTCCTCGTAATGCACAGATTCACCAAGTATCAGCTGCATACTCATGTTTGGTGTGAAAACAAGTGTAAATGTTTATTCATCCGGCACAAGCCATAATATAGCCCATCGTGATAATTTGGCGTTCACTAGACTGAAGTCGAATGGTCGAATCGTTAAACAGATTTAGTTGTATAAAATGAAGTCGGTCGTATAGTTATACGTTAAACAGTCATGCGGAGGTCATCTACGCGTTCTCTTGAAAATATCAGGCCATTTCACGTAATAAAAACTCAATTTTAACGAAGTAATGTTTGCATTGGCATCATGGTAATTGATTATGTAACATCCGCCGCAAATTAAAAAGTGACCATACTGTGCAGCAGCGTTTCCAATATCTTAAAAACGAAAATTGTTACCGGTAAAGCTTATCTCGTTTCTCAAAATTTTGACTTTTTTTATTTCCGGGGGTAGAAGAAAGACGACCTTAGATGTAGACTGGAAATAGAAAGAAAAATTTCCTGGAGAAGAGAAAGTGTTGGAAAGATGGTTTCAAAAGCATTTATTTGGAGTATAGCCCTATATGGGAGTGAAACGCAGATGGTCAAAAGTGCAGACGGAAGAGAACAGAAAAAAATGGTTCCAATGGCTCTGAGCACTATGGGACTTAATATCTGAGGTCATCAGTCCCCTAAAAGTGATAACTACTGAAACCTAACTAACCTAAGGACATCACACACATCCATGCCCGAGGCAGGATTCGAACCTGCGACCGTAGCGGTCGCGCGGTTCCAGACTGAAGCGCCAAGAACCGCTCGGCCACAGCGGCCGGCAGAGAACAGAAGCTTTTGCAATGTGTGCTTCAGAAGAATCCTGCGTATTAGATGGGTGATATTTGGTTGGTGCAGAAGTTCGTAGCGTTTTTCCATATTTAAATAAACGCAACAGATACACTTAACAGAGAATTTAGTCATCGATAATATATTCTTCTTTGCCGTCCGCCTGCTTAACTGTGTGATAACGTGTTTGCCTACCATGTAGCGGGTCCGTGTTCGTTTCCCGGCCTTTTTGGAGATTTTTCTCCGCTCGTGGGCTGGGTGTTGCGCTGTCTTCATCATCACCGCAACGCAAATCGCCCAATATGGCGTCACCTGACATAAGATTTGCAACCCGGCCGCCGAACTTCCTCGGACGGGACCTCCCGCCTTCTATGCCACAAGATCATTTCATTTCATTTTTTATTCTTCACTATTTAGAACAGTCTGTCAACGCTGGGGTAACTTTCGGATTCTGCGACAGTAGAAATCACGTGGGTTTGAAGCGAAGAACTCGTGGAGCCACGTTCGGAGAGCATTTTCATCCGGAAAGAAAGTTTCTTGAAGGTTGTTCGATAGAGAGCGGAAAAGGTGAAAATCTGAGGGATCAAGATCAGGTGAATAAGGTGGGTACGGAATGACTTCCCAACCCAACTGTTGTATAGTGTTTTCTGTCAGTCCAGCAGAATGCGGGCGGGTGACATCGTGGAGTAGGATCACTTCATGCGGTCTTCCTGGTAGTTATTCTCAGATTGCGTTTGCAAGACGCTTCAGTTGTTGGCAACAAATGTCAGCAGTGATGATTACAACATGGGGAAGCGATTTGTAGCATACCACACCGTCGTTGTTCCACCAGATGCACAACATTTCCTTTAGTGGATATGCGCAAATCTTTGTATGGGGAGTTACTATTTTAGACTGAACCATTCCTTTCTTTTCCATCTGATAGTCTAAAGACACAATTTCTCACCACCAGGACATGAATGGCCGGTGTTGTTCACCAGCCCGTTGGTGACGAACAAGCAGAGATGCACGTATGGCCACCCACAAATTTTTGTGATTTTGGCTTAGAGGATGCAGTATCCATACAACCGCTTTTTGTACCTTCCCCATTGCATGCTAATGTCGCACGATGGTGGAAGGATCACAGTTCATCACAATTGCCAGTTCTCGAGTACACTGACGTGTCATTGTGGATTAATGCTTTTAAACGATCATCAAACCGCGAAGGTTTTTCTGAACGCGGAAAGTCTCTGATATCAAAACGATCCTCCTTAAAACGAGGAAACCATTTTCTTGCCGTGCTCTGTCCAGCGAAACTATCCCTATACAAGACGCATATGTTTCTGGCTGCCTCCGCTGCTGTTACCCCTCTACTTAACTCAAACAGAAGAATACGTTGGAAATCTTCCAATTTCTCCACTTGGCACTCCATTTTCTAGCGTCCACAGATCCAAATGACAAAATAACAATACGTAAACTAAAACTGCAACAGTGAATTACAAATAAAAATGGCAATCCATAAATAAAGCCATAGCAACCGGAATACCAACACGCAAAACGAAAATTCTATGAACTTATTCACGAACCTAATAGAATAACCACTGAAGAAATAAGAATTAAACCTTCCCTAAATCAGAAGGCTGATTTGAACAGCATAGTACTTTTCTAGGCATTTTCATACTGGAGGTAGCATGCTCTTGCCATCCTCCTACACCAGAATTGTTTTACTCAGTTAGTTACATGGGGAATCTCCAGGTTAACGTGGACTCTGAATTACGGTGCGACTTGGAATTTTTCCAATCAGATACGTACTAAATTCGGGAGGAAATAGATTTATTGCATAAACTGATTAAAAGAAACAACATGTTGATAGGGCACATCAAAACAAGGCATCTACAAACAGCTACTTTGGTACTACAGGGAAGAGTGGATTGTAAAAACGTCAGAGATAGTCAAAGGACTGAATAAAGTGACCAGATCGAAATGAATGTATTGTGTAGTAGTTACGCTGATACGATTATACGTATTCAAGACAGGCTAAGTTGGAGAGCTGCACCAAAGAAGTCTTCGAACTGAAGAATACAACAAGAACGAAAAATATTTTTTTTATTACTTAGTTTGCAATTCCCTTTACATTTATTAACCTGTCTTTCTCAAACTTAAATACTGTTACTTCCGCCCAAAACCGATTTCACATAGATAACCAAGCAAGCAAGCTCCGCATTTCGGCCCAGACGAGCCAATCATAACCGACCGACCGCCGTGTTATCCTCTGACACTGGTGTTATTTGGATGCGGTAAGCAGGGGAATGGCGTCAGCACATCACTCTCCCGGTCGTTGTCGGCCTTCTAGAACTTGGAGCCGCAACTTCTCATTCAGATAGCTCGAAGTTGTAATCAAGATGCTGGACGCATCCCGTTCCACCACGGAAAAATCGTCGTCAGCACCGGGAATCGAATACGGGTCCTCCACATAGCCACAACTGAATTTCGGAGGAGGACTCACTTTGATGAAGTGGGCAGTTAGCTGATTTACAGGTATGTCATGTATTAATGAGCTAGGACACGATTTCTATTAATTCCTTTTCTATTTCAAATGCAGCTGGAAGAACGCTGCATTGGAAACGGATGCCTCGCAGTAACGACAACAGCAAGAGAAAGTTAAAAACATTAGGACTCTGGATCTTCCACCTCCGTAGCATGAAATTCCGTATCCTTCACGAAGGTTGGAAAATGTTGGCAGAGTATGCTTTAACGTCCCGTCAACAAGGAGGTGATTACAGACGGAGTGCAAATTCGAATGGGACAGGTATGAGATGGGGAAGTGAATTGGCCGTGTCCTTCCCAGAATAATCATGAGTCAGACAAACAGAGGAGAAACCAAAACCGGATCGTCGGATGGGTATCTAGGTACATTTTATCTGTCTTGTCTCTCGCTCATTTCTAAACTTTGTCATCAAAGGCTTTTTAACCACAAGGAACTGTAACTAAAGTGTGATTATTGTTTTGTATCTTATTTTTCTGCAGTTTACGGATTGGTTCCTTATACTGAACGAATATTCTACAGATCCTTGTGCGTATTTTATTTTTCAAGAAAAATAATCTTATACGCAATGTTCCTGCAATATGGTCCGACCAAAGCGTTTGCACACTGCAGTACGTCATACTTAAAATCGTTTTGCGTGAGGTTAAAAGAAAATTTTGATTGAGGCTAATATCAGAAACCCCTGAAAATGGTTGCTCTGATACCGATATCATAAAAACACAACTGATTTCCTTATTCTCTGTTCCTTCTGTAAGCTTGCAACCAATTATATTCGTGTATTGTAAATGTTTCATAGATGTCGGTTATTAGGAACAAAATAGTTTTTATTTTACTTTCTCTTTCTTTTTAGTGTACTCTCCCCATCTCAGCTTGTTTATGTTACCGTGTACGCTAGTGGGAAGTTAACTGATTTGATTTCCTGTGGTAGAAAAATGTAGGCAAGCTTCGTTCGGCAGGACAGGTGGTGGCTGCACAGCGTCACTGTTTCGGCCTTTGTTGCTTCTTCGAAGATTTTATTCATTTACTTTGGTATACGATAAAATACATAATTTAAATCCGCCACATAAATGGAGCGGTGATTCTAAATCCATCACAATCTTGAAGTAGATCACAAGCTGATTAAAACGACAAACTTATGATGTAACGTCTAATGCACTACGGGTTAAATAAAGAGTTTATGATAACTGTGGCAATGAGTTAAATAGATTACAAGGTTAATACAGTTTTTTACTTGTTATTATTGACAACAGGGTGCTATTTACTACACAACGAAATGTCTGCAATTTTCACAATAATTAACAATGAGGTTTTTGGTGCAGTTTATAAAGCTGAACATCACGGGGTGGGAGGAGGATGGTTTTCCTGTAGCTATTCTGCCATTATTATGAAGTGGTGAGAAGGCAAAACGGATTTTGCTCTTTTAAAGTGCTGCTAAAAAAAACATAAAAGAACTGCAACGTGCCGAAATAATATATCTCAGTGTTCTTTTAGGAACTAATTTGTACTGAATATGTATATTTCTTCTCAAACACATTCAACAGTTTAACATCGTTTGTTGATGGTTTTAAAATGTTGCAGTAATGAAATATCAGAAAATTTTTCTTGATTTGTCTATAAAAATGAAGAAATTGTTTACTTTTATTCATAGCCACCACAATGGAAGGAGTTCGTTTTATTTTGCTGACGTCTTGGGAATTTGGCTTTTTGAATTCTGAGACCCTAACACGGAAAAGAAATCCTTGCCGTCGGGGAAATTGTCACAAAGTTACTTCTATTTAATTTCATTGGTATTGTAATCAGTAGTAGGTTTCCGGCTAAGCTACTAGACGTAATGTTAGAGCCTTAGCCGGTAGCTCAGTGAGCTGATCACGGCAGAGTAGACATGTCCCACGTATACTGAACATGTCTTCCGTCAGGCGCTTTCTCGAATCGTAAACAGTCCGCGCGGCGCGTTGCATTTTGTACTAATCTAATCCTCGGACTGTACGACGCAAAAGCACACTGTTAGCGCACAGAACTAGTGCACTAACAATATATTAAAAATATGTCGGAACGGTTCGCTTCCACAGATGTGGTTAAAAGGCAATACTGCATAGAAATGCAGTTAAATTTTAATATCATATCTGGAAATTAATTTTCACAAATGAAACAATTGTTTTTAGATTAGCATATCGACGGTGACTTACGTTACGCGAATCTTGCCGAGGATAACGGAGCCTTGCAGTCATTTTTCTTATCAATCATACCATGTTAGATCACCGACAACAGAGAGAGAGAGAGAGAGAGGGGGGGGGGGTACTGTAGGGCGTGTGTATTGTTTCTCACACAGTTTAGTCAAATAAACATCTACCGCTTTACTTAATACTTGATCGTCATTTTTTTTAATATAAGTGTCTCGACGCCATGAATCTTTTGTTCACCAAATAGAAATTTTATTGATTATGGATGTGGAACACTCCGACTATGGTGAATAAAGTTTTTCAGGCGACTGGGTGCTTTCGTGTCTAACAAACCTGATTACAGTAGACTGCAGTGGTGCAATCAGTTTAAGATTACTCATTTAGTTAGGATGTTACGGAAGCTTTATCACTCCAGTCGATGGAGGTTGCCAGGCAATGAATTTGCCGCCAGTGACCCGACTGAATGTTACACGAGGTAGCAGTCGCAAGCACGGCACACAGCCTCGAGAGGACAGCAGTAAATCTCCGTAGACATCAGACCCCAAAATAGGTCTTGCAGAAGAGTATTTTGCAGTCATGTGCCCTTACATGAGCTGTGGTACAACTCAGTTACAACAGCTTTTCGTCAAACATGCCTACATTATATTAGCTATTTCGGAAATTTCCGTGCTTATCATACACTAATTACTGATCTTCTGTCCGCCCCCATAGCTGAGTGGTCAGAGTGACGGACTGCCGTCCTACGGGCCCGGGCTCGATTCCCATCTGGGTCGGGGATTTTCTCCGCTCAGGGACTGGGTGTTGTGTTGTCTTCACTATCATTTCATGCCCACAGGGCGCGCAGGTCGCCCAATGTAGCGTCGAATGTAATAAGGCCTGCACCAAGGCGGCTGGACCTGCCAATGACGCCAAACGCTCATTTCCATTTCAGTTATCTTCTGAATCTAAATGTTTTGAAGCAGGTGTTGTGTGCGTCTGCACCTCACTGGAAACGAGTTTATTAGAAAACTGCAGTAGATTTCTTTTTTTGCTCGTCTCTGCAAAGTTAGCAGTTGATACAGTTGCCACAGACTTCAAGGAAGTGCTACAGCTATAGTTGTATGGTGGTCCATATGGAGCTGGCAAAGAAAAGAAAATGCACATATCTCAAATGGTTCAAATGGCTCTGAGCACTATGGGACTTAATTTCTGAGGTCATCAGTCCCTTATAACTTAGAACTACTTAAACCTAATTAACCTAAGGACATCACACACATCCATGCCCGAGGCAGGATTCGAAACTGCGACCGTAGCGGTCGTGCGGTTCCACACTGTAGCGGCTAGAACTGCTCGGCCACTCCGGCCGGCCACATATCTCACTTTATGTGGGATGACGTATAGGCGTTACCTCATTTACTTAGTATCTACCATGGGAAGGTTGCATTGCTCTAATTCTTTTACACATTCACGTGTGCACTAGTTGTAGCAACACTAGCTTATTTTGTATAGGTGTGTTGTGTTACGACGTAAAGTCAGCGCCGGCACGCCAATCGGGAACGAAAGAGAAGAGACTGTTGTGAGAAGAAGTCAGCCAATCGCAGACTGACCGACCACCCTCCAGGACGTCAACGCGAAAGCAGCGGCCGCTATGTGAAGAGGACATAAGAGCCGCGCCCGACTGGTGGGGCCCACTTCGACAGCAGCGTCGTAGCCACTTTGTTAGGCATCTCTACGTAGCAGAGACTTGTGTTTGTTTGTTCTCAAGAAGACTGATTATTTCGTATATCGCCCTTTTTGCTTGCGACACGTCAATCGAAGGTAAGTAACTATATTTTTCTTATTGTAATAAAACCCATTAATACGAGGTCTTTGTCTAGTGAACCAAGTATAAAAGATTCCTAGACACTGCCGGCCGCCGTGGTCTCCGGTTCTGGCGCTGCAGTCCGGAACCGCGGGACTGCTACGGTCGCAGGTTCGAATCCTGCCTCGAGCATGGGTGTGTGTGATGTTCTTAGGTTAGTTAGGTTTAAGTAGTTCTAAGTTCTATGGGACTTATGACCTAAGATGTTGAGTCCCATAGTGCTCAGAGCCATTTGAACCATTTGAACCATTCCTAGACACAACAACATTGGCGACTAGGTGAATGAACAACATGACGACGAAGATATCCGAATAACATAGCACCAACCTGTTAAAGTTCGAACACCAAGCTGCCAGCTGCCACCGATCGTCTCTGTTTTATTTTGTCGTGGGCTTTTGTGTTTTGCTGTCACCTTAATTCTACCTTGTCTTTTCTTTGCAGGGGTGTCTTTATATGTTTTAATAGTGTCTCTTGTAGTGTTTTTTCTATTTAGTATTTTCAGGCGTGCGTTGCAGAAATTTTCTTAACTTGTGTGCTTATTTTTCTTTCTTGCATTGTCTGTTTATTGCATTTGCCTATTCCAAAATAAGCAACCCACCTCTCCCATACCCTGATCAGGCGCATCAGCTGTAAGTAATAGATGCAATGCAGCTAACACAGAAGTTTCCGTTTCAGACACAGAAGATTGGAACCTTTCTAAACACGGTACAGCAGTTACTGGCAAACTAAGTGACCAACGCAGCGTAACCTGCCACAGCTGTAGCTCTTAATGTCATAGCGCCTTTTCACCAGATTAATGAAAAGGGAGAGGAATGGCTCGAGTGGTTACAACAGTATGCAACCTACATCATGGCTCACAAAGTGTCAGGTGCTGTGAAACTACATTACTTTTTGTCAACGAACAGAGACTCCTATGATCTGGTTAAAGGTTCTCTAACTAATTATTATGACCAACAAGTGAATGTGGTGGCAGCTAGGTACCAATTCTTTAGTTGTAAGAAAAAGTCAGAACCAACTTATCGCGAGTGTGTAACAGAATTGCAGGGTATGACGAGGAAATGCAAATTCATAGGTGCTTGTGTTGATTTACACTACTGGCCAATAAAATTGTTAAACCACGAAGATGACGTGCTACAGACCCGAAATTTAACCGACAGAAAGAAGATGCTGTGATATGCAAATGATTAGCTTTTCAGAACATTCACACAAGGTTGGCGCCGGTTGCGACACCAACAACGTGATGACATGAGGAACGCTTCCAGCCGATTTCTCATACACAAACAGCAGTTGACCGGCGTTGCCTGGTGAAACGTTGTTGTGATGTCTTGTGTAAGGAAGAGAAATGCGCACCATCACGTTTCCGACTTTGATAAAGGTCGGATTGTAGCCTATCGCGATTGCGGTTTATCGTATCGCGACATTGCTGCTCGCATTGGTCGAGATCCAATTACTGTTAGCAGAATATGGAATCGGTGGGTTCAGGAGCGTAATACGGAACGCCGTGCTGGATCCCAACGGCCTAGTACCACTAGCAGTCGAGATGACAGGCATCTTATCCGCATGGCTGTAACGGATCGTGCAGCCACGTCTCGATCCCTGAGTCAACAAATGGGGACGTTTGCAAGACAACAACCATCTGCACGAACAGTTCGACGACGTTTGCAGCAGCATGGACTATCAGCTCGGAGACCATGGCTGTGGTTAGCCTTGACGCTGCATCGCAGACAGGAACGCCTGCGATGGTGTACTCAACGACGAACCTGGGTGCACGAATAGCAAAACATCATTTTTTTCGGATGAACCCAGGTTCTGTTTACAGCATCATGATGGTCGCATCCGTGTTTGGCGACATCGCGATGAACGCACATTGGACGCGTGTATTCGTCATCGCCATACTGGCGTATCAGCCGGCGTGATGGTATGGGGTGCCATTGGTTACACGTCTCGGTCACCTCTTGTTCGCATTGACGGCACTTTGAACAGTGAACGTTACATTCCAGATGTGCTGCGAACCGTGGCTCCACCCTTCATTCGATCCCTGCGAAATCCTACATTTCAGCAGGATCATGCACGACCGCATGTTGAAGGTATTGTACGGGCCTTTCTGGATACAGAAAATGTTTGACTGCTGTCCTGGCCAGAACATTCTCCAGATCTCTCACCAACAGAAAACGTCTGGTCAATGGCGGCCCAGCAACTGGCTCGTCACAATACGCCAGTCACTACTCTTGACAAACTGTGGTATCGTGTTGAAGCTGCATGGGCAGCTGTACCTGTACTCGCCATCCAAGCTCTGTTCGACTCAATTCCCAAGCGTGTCACGATTGTTATTACGGCCAGAGGTGGTTGTTCTCGGTACTGATTTCTCAAGATCTATTCCCCCAAATTGCGTGAAAATGTAATCGCATGGCATTTATAGTATAATATATTTGTCCAATGAATACCCGTTTATCATCTGCATTTCTTTTTGGTGTAGTAGTTTTAATGGCCAGTAGTGTATTTTCAGATGTTATGTCTCATGTCTAGTGTACAATGCAACTGATATCAGAGAACCGATTTTGAAGCAGTCAGGTCCATCATTCCATCATGTAGTGAAAATTCTAGATCAGTATGATTCGGGTACCTTAGCGGCCGATAAATTTGAGCAGCCACCAACTTTTCGGCTGAGTCGTCCCTTCCTCACGACCAGCCCAGTAGGCGGCAACAGCGCACGTGCGCCAAGCCATGTAAACACATCTCCGAACTGGCGGCTACATCAGTGAATAGAATTAAGTCATGCCCTCGTGCTATTCACGGCACGAACGCCAAGATTGCCCATCCAGACAAGCGCAGTGTTACGCTTGTGGCAAGAAAGGTCATGTACAATCCATATGTTTTCAATGGAACAAGCAAAAGAATTCTAGTCACTCAAAAATCACAAAGCCCATTTAGTCAATGGATTGTATTCAAAGCCTGCTGCAGGCATTAGCAAAACTAGCAAGTAAATACTTTCTTCAGTGCTGCACGAGTCCAAGAAACTTTTTGTTCATTTACATATAACTGGAAAACGTGTAAAATTTCACCTGTCTAAAACTAGCACGCATCTGACGGCTTATAATGGACAGACATTCCCATTCTCGGAATATGTACTTTGCCTGCCATGTATGGCTCACATACGTGAACTGTGACTTCCGCTGTGTTACAGTCACGTTATTGTGAGGACATATGACGTATTTGGCCTTGATTCATTCTTTTTTTTTTTTTTTTTTTTTTTTTTTTTTTTTTTTTTTTTTTTTTTTTTTTTTTTTTTTGCATTCAGTGCTAAAGACAGTGCATTGTTGAAGGAATTCCCTGGAACTCTTTTCTGAAGATTTAGGCAAGACTAACAATTTTGTTGCACATATTACTATGAAACAAAATGCTCAGTCGAAATTTTGCCGTGCCAGAACTGTTCCCATTCATTGGAATACGGGGCAAAGTGGCTGCTGAACGTAAAGAATTGCAAGATAGCGGAATTATTGCGTCCATACAAGGTTTTCAATAGGTTAGTCCACTGGCATTCGCCTCTGTGTTGACTTTAAGTCTACAGTTAACCCACAAACTGTGATTGATACTTGTCAATTGCCACCCCCACAGGATCTCATGGAAAGATTAGGCACCGGTCGCTATTTTTCAAAAATTGATTTGCGCGATACAAATATTGAAATACCACTGGATGAAGAAGCTAAAACCTTGTGTGTTGTGAACACTCATTTGGGATTGTTTAAATATTTACTTTTGCCTTTTCGCAGTGCATCCGCACCTGCCATTTTACAACGGTATTTAGAACAGCTGACTGCTCAAGTACCAAACTGTCCAAACTATCTGGACGATATTGTCGTAGCAGGTCCTACACCTGAAGAGCCCACTGAAAATGTTCGTGCTTTGTTTTGTGTGTTATCTGATGCAGCACTAATGTGCAAACTGGACAAGTGTGATTTTTTTGAACCTGAGTTGCAGTATCTTGGTCATGTCACAAACAGTCAAGGTGTACATCCTCTTCAGTTACATTTGTTAGCCATACGTGACCTGCCAGTTTCTCAGTGTCACAGAATTGCAGTCAGTCTTAGGGAAAATTGGCTATTATATTCAGTTCATACCGAATGCTGCACAAATCGCAGCTCCATTGCATCGCTTGCGTCGCAAGAACGTCCCCTTTGTTTAGACAGATGAGTGCCAAGAAGCTTTTCAAACCTTAAAGATTCATTGCTCAGTGATCGATTCTTGGTGCACTTTGATCCTGACAAACCAGTTGTGTTGGCAAGTTGACGCTTCCTCTTACGCAATCGGTGCAGTGCTTTCACACAGATTTGGTGATAAAAAGAGATGGTAATGCAGACGCACTTCCACGTCTTCCGATTGGCTCTGATAAAGACTTTGACGCATTTACTGCTTCTTGTTGCCACATCGGTGCTCGCGATTCGGAATTACTTGAATCCTTTCCCCTGAACTATAGTAAAATTGCATGGGCCACGGAAGCTGATTCACATTTGAACATTTTTTCTAAAATACATTAGCTCATCTTGGCCTCGCTCATTGCGTAGCATAAAGAACTCTGTCGTGCACCGATACTTTACACGTCGGTATAGCCTCCCTGTACAGCAAGATATTATTCTTGTTCAAAATGACAAAGGACAGTAACGTGTGTTGATCCCCAGAGCTTTGCTAAAGAAGTGTTGCAGTTACTTCACCAAGGACACTGGGGGATTGTTCATACGAAACAGTTAGCGTGTCGACACTGTACTTGGCATGGTATGGACACCCAAATAGAACAGGTGACGTCACAGTGTCACGCATGTGCGGAAAATCAGTCTGTTCTGCCACAAAAATTCTCTGCTTGGCCTACGTCGCAATCACCATGGCAACGTGTGCACATCTCACTAGTGCACTGTTCCATCCACAGTCAAACGACGAAGTGGAACGTTTAGTCAGAACTTTCAAGCAGCAGATAGCCAAACTTCGCACCACACACACAAGGGAACAAGGACTGCAACAGTTTCTCGTCTCCCATCGTTCGCATCCACGAGATGGACCATCGTCGGCGGAATTGCTTCACGGCCGCCGCCATCGGACGCTGCTCCATCCTCATTAGCATTCGGCGCCTAAGGCAGTACGCATATATCGCTTCGCGCAGCATGATATTTTGTTTTTCTGAGTTTTTATCTGCAGCAGACGGTGGGCGCTAGGCGAGATCCTTCGTCGACTTGGCGCATCCATGTATCTCATTTCAGGCCCAGACGGATTGCAGCGCCGACTTCACAATTATATTCGCCACTGTTATGTGCACGATGATCCTTCTGTATTCCTTCCCCCAGTTTCAGGGATCCCGAGGACAGAGCGGCCACAGCAGCCGCCAGAGGATGTCATCCCAACAACGCGGGAAGACCCAATAGACACGGAGCCTTCGCCTCGTCCGCCTTCTCTCGTCCTACCGATGGAGCTGGACGCGTCCACGCCTCAGCGGCCGACACCTTCTACATTTTGCTATGGGCCTCTGGAGGTAGACGCGTACACTTCTGGGCGTTTTCCGGGGAATGTTTCCATTAGAACGAAGGCTGTATGGTGGGGTATGACCAAAAGTCTGACGTTCCATGCAGCCACAGCTTCCGGTCCGACAGAGCGTCCACGCTCGTGCCCCTCTCCCCCCCCCTCCCCATTGTCATGATCCGTATACTACGATGGTCCGTCGCTTGTGGGGAGGACTGGCATGCCAGTCGGGAACGAAACACAAGAGACAGCTGTGTGAAGAAGTCAGCCAATCGCACACTGACCGTCGACCCTGCAGCACGACAACGCGACAGCAGCGGTCTCTATGTGAAGACGACATAAGAGCCGCGCCCGCTTCGATGGCATCCACAGGACGCAGACACGCGTTCCAACAAGCAGAAGTCGCCCAAACGGCGAAAGAAGAGGAGGCTGTCCACAGGAAACGCTGCGCAAGATGCTGACTCGTTGCAGGAAGATGAGGACAGCCCCTCTGCTGCCCGGGCTGTGGCTCCTACTCCTTTTCGCTGTTGGTGACGTCTGCTGGAGGACAAAGGCTGGACTACGCTCAACCCACTGACGAGCCCCCTGACGATTCTGCGGCTAAGACACCAGATGAACGACATCCGTCTCCTAAAGTACCACACCTCCATCTTGGTGATTAGGAGTCAGAGATGGAGATGGAAAAAATCATGTCAGACTCGAGCGATCACGTGATGCCCGCGGTCGGTGTACTGTCGGACGGACATCTTGTCTCGCTGATCAGTAATACACATGTTGCAGGTGACAGAGGCGGTCAGACGGCTGACGTGGCGCTTACTGGTTTAAACGACTGCAGGATACGTCATCGTAATACCCAATGACCAGGTGTATCGGATAGCTTCAGTCAATGTCAGTGGCATTAGTTCCACGACCTAAACCCAACTGTTGAAGGATATGACTTGGGCGGCGGACACAGATGTCGTGTTTCTTCAAGAGGTACAGCCTGATCTGCCCCTGGATGTGTATGTATATACGTCTTACGTCAACCCAACTACCAACGGTGGCTATACTACTACGCGATGGCATAGAAACAACGGCAATTCAGCATTTGCCCTCAGCGCGAGGCGTTGCTCTCACCATCGGCGCCATCCACCTTGTGAATCTGTATGCCCCGTCTAGTACCGCGAAGCGTTGAGAGCAAACGCTCTAATATTTTAATGACGTAGCTCCATTGCTCCAAGGCTCTACAGAGCACTTCGTGGTGGGTAGAGACTTGAACAGCGTCTTATTCCCTAAGGACTAGACACCTCACAGTCTCCCATGTCCGGCCCTTTATTGTGATGGTCAGGGACTTCGCTTTGCACGACACATGCACAGTAATTCCCGGTGACCGACGCTCATCTACGCGCTTCACAAGCCAATTGGCCAGTAGTTTGGACAGGATTTACGTTTCTCGAGGTCTTCGGGTAGCGACCCTCGGTGCCGAGCTGTGGCCCACTGCATTCACCGACCATCACATCTTTATCTGCGCCATTACCCTGTCGTGACCACAGACGAGCCGTAACAGAAGACCTGGGACTCTTAACGTCAACATTCTTTGGGAATAGGCTTCTGATCTAGCTGTCACTGATACCTGACACAAGTGTGAGCGACGACGTCATACCTATGATTCCACGATTGACGGTGGACACACTGCGCCAAACCAGCTATTCGCTTCAAGCTCACGGCGTATGGATGAGACAGGGCACTCTGGCAGCAATCGACCTCTGAGTTTTACTACACGATCTTGAAGGAACTACCGTCGCAACATTCTTCGCCAGAGCGCCAAACGGCCGTCCACTGAACTCAGTCACGGCTTCTTCAGATCACAGCTGCCAGACTGGAAGGCACGCGGCTTTGAAAGTGACTGAAAGATTCGATCCCTGGGGAACGTGCTTCTCTTTATCACATCGTCAGAGAACGGAGACATCGTAAGAGGCGAATCATCATGGCAGTTATTGAGGCGAACGGGCAACGTGCAGAGACACACTCCGCTATCTCCCGTGTCCTCACAGATTATTACCGCACTCTCTATCAGGCAAGTCAACAGCCTGACGATGACATTGAGGACGTCCTGGACGATCTGTCACCTTCGGGTAGGGCGCAAGGAAACGCCACATTGTTGGAGGCCGGTACTCTGGAAGAAATGGTAATGGCACTGTCGCTGAGCGCGAGAAACAAATCCCCTTGACCTGATGGTCTTCCGACTGATTTGTGTGGCACCTTTTCTGACCTGATTGGGGAAGTATGGCGGTAGATGTGCTGCGAACTACTGGATCCAGACTTTCGCATCATCCCCCCCCCCACCCCCTCCCGAATTTCTGGAGGGCACGGTAATCCCTGTGCCAAAACCAAACGGAGGGTGCAGACCTCAAGACTTCCGGGCGTTGACATTAATGAATTCTGATTACAAGCTGTTCGCAAGCATACTTCGTGCACGCCTCCTTGCTACTGTCAAAGATGCCATTCACGCCAGCCAAACATGTCTGGGAGGCTGCAATAATATACACACATCGTTAAGCTCTTATAGAGATGTGGTGACGCTCGTGTCGGCATGTTTCTTGGAAGGTGCCCCCGTGGCGGTTGACCTAGACCACGCATTTGACCGAGTTGAGCACGATTTCTTAGAGACTGTCTTAGAGAAGATGGGCCTGTCCCCAATATCAGCAGGTGTGGTTCTCCGTCTCATCCACGGGCCCGTTCCACTCTCATAGTCAGTGGCTGATGCTCGCCAGCGTTCACTACTGAGCACTCAGTGCGACAAGGCTGTCTTTTGTCATCCTCTCTCTTCGCCGTCGTCCTCGAAGCTGCACTGCAGATCTACGGCAGCGTTTGGAGGACATGCGTTTCCGCAATGTGCGTTTTAAATGTTGTGCCTATGCGGACGATGTAGTTTCCTTGGCAAGGTCGGCAGAAGATATATGTACGGCGATCGCGTGGCTTCAGCGCTACGTCTCCATACCTTTCGAACACTGGACTTGATCATGCGGGTGCATTTTGTCAACGTCTACCTCGACCCGAAAATTAATCATTACACACACTTCCTCGCAATGCCTTCTACGGTGGATGCCAAACTCGAGGCGGCCTTTGGTCATCGTTACGAGACATTGACGTTGCCTACACATGCGGGCGGCATTGGAATGATAAACGTGTAAAATAGGGCGCGCGCTCTCTTCCTGCGGACGATGCATTGCTTACGTACTTTGGACAAGGACACCCTCACTGGTACACTGATCGAGGAGTTGGTTCCTCAATCCTTCCGGCCGCCGATTCCTGTTGGACGTATTACGCCACCACTGTGTCACATTCGCACCTATCTGGTCAGCATGAGTTATCTGTTGGATGGCCTACCGACCGCGTGGGCTCCTACAACCAAGGACTTCTACCGCTACTTTCAACGGTGACTGCCTGCTAATGTGATTGAACGCGGACAACCGGTGGTTGTCTGGAAGCGGGTGTGGAGTAACGTACATTCGCCTTTCCTTCCCACCGCGGTGAGGGCGCTGTGGTATCTGATAACGACTAAAAAATTCTCTTCCCGACTACGTTTATACATCTTGCCGAGTACCCTCTTTGCCCCAAATGCGCCGCTGTCGACACCTAAATGCACCGTTTCGTTTGTGATACGGCTGCCGTTCGCTGGCTCCTCACACGTCGCATGTTGGCATTGTTGCTGCGGTGGACGCCTGAGTCCGTAGAGCTCTCCGAACTCAACCGCCCCAACGTCACTTACTACCCTGCTGGCATTATACTTTTTTAGTGAGGGCGTTGCAGAATTGCTTGATTTTTGGTATTATTTAACGATCAATTACACTGATTTACAGTGCAAGGCGTCGTTTGATTGGCTCTTTGCGACTTACTTGGGACGTTGTTTACGCACAATCCAGGACATTGAGGTGTACCAGGTGTGAGAAGAGACTGACGATATAGCACATGATGGACTGATGAGAGACATCCACGCTAATTATGGGGTGTTTAACCCTCGCTGAACGGGAATACGACATGGATATCACACCGTCTGGCTGCTATGGACACCCCGGACGAAGATAAAAAATAAAAATTAAAAATAACAAATAAATAAAAAATCCAAAATGAAAGAAATAAAATATAATAAAAGTATTGTACTCTTTCCTTACCATTTTTCTTTTCATTTCCTTTTTCTTTTTTTTTACCGAAACGATCACAGACGTACTTCATTTTTTTCGTGGGCGGATAATGAAATTGTGCCGAACATCCGTCCTAGTTAGCTTTTAGCTTTTAGCGTGAAAGTAGCGGTGGCGTTAGCTATTGTTTTTGTTTGTTAATTATATTCGTTTCTGAGGGTAGTATGGCTGTTAGGGGTCAACACCTGAAGTGGAAGAGGTCAAGGAGAAAAAAACCAAAAAGTTCGTTCGTATTAAGTGGGAAATAACAATAACCGAGAAGTGGTTATGGAAACCGTTCGCAACAAGCGTGAAATCCGTGGATTCGAGTTTCACTCTGGGGCAAATTTTCATGTGCCACCAACAGGGAATATATTTTCAAGAAATTACCTATTCCGTTCAACTATTTATCAGAGTCCTTTGCTGTCTTTAATACAATTATGTTGTCATCAGAAAACTTCATAGGTTTTATTTTGTCTCCCATAATTTTTTAAGCGATTAAGGGGACTGCGATGGTAAAGCGGGAGATTCCGTTTCAAGTCACGGTTCGCCATAAATTTTTATATATTATTAATAACTCGTATAGCTTACGTACAATCGCACGCATTTCATAATTTAATACGGCATGCATGCATTCCTGTCCGAAGGAACTTTGCGTCGAACTATATGGACACTGTAAAATACAGGCACTCCACTTCTGTCAATTTATGTATGTCGAACGAATCAAACTTGCTGAAGAAACTATTATATTTTGTTTAGAATTAATAACAAGAATCCAGTTGCAAAGTTACAAAGTTGTAAAAGTTACGAAGTTGCAAAGTAGGCAGCTATTAATGCCCTGTTTTATATCATTTCTCAGCTCCATTTTCATAGCCATTTTTGCTTGCATTGTAAATCAGTCATGACATGATAAGCAATCAACAACTGTGAGTTAATGCCCTGTTTTATATCATTTCTCAGCTCCATTTTCATAGCCATTTTTGCTTGCATTGTAAATCAGTCATGACATGATAAGCAATCAACAACTGTGAGTTTGTGTTTTTATTTAAATATAGATAAATATACGTAATAAAATTGATATTTTATGTATTATATTAGGTATTTTATTGATCAATTGCTTCACTATAAACATTTAGGATAGTTATTGTGATCATCCTACACTATGCATTTACAGACAAGAGCAGACATACAATATGTGAAAATGCACATAATTAGCAAAACAACACCACAAAAATAACAATAAAGCAGCATTCTGATGTACAGTTTTAAAATGCAGCAACGAAACGCATACATGAGTTTTTTTGCTGTTCCTTACACAAAAACATGGTACTACCTGATATGAAATTGCCATACTCAATTCAAAATAAAAACCACTTAAAAACAAAACAGTAAGACAATTTTACACGATAACTGGGCTTGGTATTGCCGAAGGTACACAAATAGTGGGTGGATGCAACATGAGTTATCACTTAATTCACTGCACGTTTCCTTTTCGGCTTTGACGAGAAGATTGGACGTTTATGTGTGTGTGTTTGGGGAGGAGCGGTAGGTGATGTCGTTGCTGACCACAGGTCAGGGTGGGCATTGTTCATAGTTGTTTGCAAGACCTTGTAGAGGAAGTTATCGAAGTTTTCTTGACATCTTCCGTGCTGCTTGACTTTCTTGTCTGCTTCCCAGTGTCCATCAAGATGTCCAGTATGTCCTTTTGTTTCTTCACTATGACCTGTCACTGCGAGGGTCCAATAACGTTGCCAGTCTTCTTGGTCTCCTGTTAATTTGTGCTGCATTTACTAGCATGTTTGCCGTATATTGCTCCTGTTGTTGGTCCATGCTACTGCATATTTCACGTCTGTTTCTTGCGGTGAGCTCTGTTTGTGCCACCATATGGTTTGTCGGCACAGTTCTGTTAACTATTCGTTACCAAGTCTCCTTGACGTGTTTTGTGAGCGCACTTTAGGAAATGTTTCTCCATATTTATGACCAATTGCAGCCACGAAATTTGGACTCGAGTTTACTCCTGGCTGACTTCCCACACACAACCCTTTCGCACCGAAGATACCGATGTTAACCATTTGGCTATGGAGGCGGTTAAAATCGCTTATGATGTTTTTCATTATCTAAAGACTATTTACTGATAAGTACAAGAGTTTAATAAAAGGCCGTCATGCAAAGTGTTACAGAAAAGTTGGAAGGCTGTTACGTATGATGACTAATACATTATGTGAATAATGCATTATGTGTCTAGGGTTTGTGCAATGTTTTATCAGTACAGTGTAGAATCTGGCCGATCTGACAGTGTCGAGAAAGAACGGGCGTGATAACAAAATATTCGGGTTCAGTAATTGGTTACTTTCTTCCCCATGTGCATTATTAAAAAAACACATCATATTTATACAAATCATTCAGGATATCGCAGCCATTTTTTCAAATTTTCCATCAGGTTTGTTACTTAGAAACAACATGTCGTCGACAGTTTCCTGACGTTGCACTAACATCCACCGTCAGGATTGTCAAAGTGTTGGGGGAAACATTATTGAAAGTATTGGTATTATCAAAGGTGTGAATAGCAGACCACACACATAGACGAAAGCTAAGAAAGAAACTTCATCGTCGACGACGGCCAGTATGATTGAAAATCAGAAGTGCGGGTTATTGTATATGTTTTTATTCAACAAAACCCACTGGAATCCAAATTTTCTGGTCTCTTAACACAAACCAGTAATTATATCAGGTACAGTAGACGTTTGAAAAATTATTACACGAAAAAAATCCAAGAATACAAATACTGTAAACGTTTTACAATACATTTTATAATGCTTAACTTAATCACATGAACAGTGGAACGATATAGCACTTTTCATGATTCATCAGAGTTTCGGCACGCGATACTTAGAGGGTTCGCCCGCATCTCGTGGTCGTGCGGTAGCGTTCTCGCTTCCCACGCCCGGGTTCCCAGGTTCGATTCCCGGCGGGGTCAGAGATTTTCTCTGCCTCGTGATGGCTGGGTGTTGTGTGCTGTCCTTAGGTTAGTTAGGTTTAAGTAGTTCTAAGTTCTAGGGGACTTATGACCACAGCAGTTGAGTCCCATAGTGCTCAGAGCCATTTGAACCATTTGAACTTAGAAGGTTCAAGGCAGGTAGTCCTGCCTCCTTGTAATGCGTTCACAAAGCAGCGCTTTTGTGAAAGTGTATATTGGAGGGCTGGATAGTCGCAAGCCAGTTAGTCGAGAATCTATTCTATTTGTAATTTTTTTGAGATCATATTATTTTTACTTCTTTGATTTAAAATTTATCTACTAATCGTAATAATAAGTAATTACACTAATAAAATTCGTATTTTTTTAAAACAAGCAGAAACTAACTTTGGCAACAAGTAAACAAAACCTTCTCTTACCTGCATCAGGAGTTGTTCAAATATTGAAGAGACAGCTGTAGGGAGATCATCACCTTAGATCATTGTATGTTTATGTGGTGTCACCGCCAGACACCACATTTGCTAGGTGGTAGCTTTAAATCGGCCGCGGTCCATTAGTACATGTCGGACCCGCATGTCGCCACTGTCAGTAATCGCAGACCGTGCGCCACCACACGGCAGGTCTTGAGAGACGTACTAGCACTCGCCCCAGTTGTACGGACGACTTTGCTAGCGACTACACTGACGAAGCCTTTCTCTCATTTGCCGAGAGAGATAGTTAGAATAGCCTTCAGCTAAGTCCATGGCTACGACCTAGCAAGGCGCCATTAACCATTTCTAGAGAGAGTCTCACTTGTATCATCAAAAACGCTGTATACAAATGATGGATTAAAGTTAAGTATTCCAGCAGCTACGTACTTTTCTTTATAGCATTCATTCCGTATCCTGTTTCAGATCTCACGCCAGCCGCTTGAGTTAAACGCGTGCATTTCGGTCTTCTCTAGCTATATAGCAGTTTATTTTCAGAAATAACATTTTTGCAAGATTTATAGCAGTTTGTAGAAAAGGACGTAAATGCTTTTCATAATTTTTTCTTTTTCGTTTTTCCTCCTTTCATGTGGTTTTTGTTTTGGGTAATCTGTTTTTTTTTCTTTTTTCAGACACATTTTCCTCAAAATTTTTGAGGATATTCCGTGGCCACTTGTTGGCTGGCCACTTGCGTCCTGGCTCTTGTCTCACGACCTCCGACCTATCTTTAACTATTTTCCTGACGTTTCGCCGTCACGAGTGGCTGGCATTGTCAAAGGTTCACGGGGGTCTAGGACCCAGCCGAAGGTTGCCCACAGTGTTTCAGACAAGGTGTCGTTCTGGCCGATTAGAGTATATTACCGATATACAAATTTCTGCCGTAATGCCATTTTGAAGTTCTACATCTACATCTACATCTACATTTATACTCCGCAAGCCACCCAACGGTGTGTGGCGGAGGACACTTTACTTGCCACTGTCATTACCTCCCTTTCCTGTTCCAGACACGTATGGTTCGCGGGAAGAACGACTGTCTGAAAGCCTCTGTGCGCGCTCTAATCTCTCTGATTTTACATTCGTGATCTCCTCGGGAGGTATAAGTAGGGGGAAGCAATATATTCGATACCTCATCCAGAAACGCACCCTCTCGAAACCTGGCGAGCAAGCTACACCGCGATGCAGAGCGTCTCTCTTGCAGAGTCTGCCACTTGAGTTTGTTAAACATCTCCGTAACGCTATCACGGTTACCAAATAACCCTGTGACGAAACGCGCCGCTCTTCTTTGGATCTTCTCTATCTCCTCCGTCAACCCGATCTGGTACGGATCCCACACTGATGAGCAATACTCAAGTATAAGTCGAACGAGTGTTTTGTAAGCCACCTCCTTTGTTGATGGACTACATTTTCTAAGGACTCTCCCAATGAATCTCAACCTGGTACCCGCCTTACCAACAATTAATTTTATATGATCATTCCACTTCAAATCGTTCCGCACGCATACTCCCAGATATTTTACAGAAGTAACTGCTACCAGTGTTTGTTCCGCTATCATATAATCATACAATAAAGTATCCTTCTTTCTATGTATTCCCAATACATTACATTTGTCTATGTTAAGGGTCAGTTGCCACTCCCTGCACCAAGTGCCTATCCGCTGCAGATCTTCCTGCATTTCGCTACAATTTTCTAATGCTGCAACTTCTCTGTGTACTACACCATTATCCGCGAAAAGCCGCATGGAACTTCCGACACAATCTACTAGGTCATTTATATATATTGTGAAAAGCAATGGTCCCATAACACTCCCCTGTGGCACGCCAGAGGTTACTTTAACGTCTGTAGACGTCTCTCCGTTGATAACAACATGCTGTGTTCTGTTTGCTAAAAACTCTTCAATCCAGCCACACAGCTGGTCTGATATTCCGTAGGCTCTTACTTTGTTTATCAGGCGACAGTGCGGAACTGCATCGAACGCCTTCCGGAAGTCAAGAAAAATAGCATCTACCTGGGAGCCTGTATCTAATATTTTCTGGGTACCATGAACAAATAAAGCGAGTTGGGTCCACAAGATCGCTGTTTCCGGAATCCATGTTGTGTAACTGTCGTCATTATCCTGGTAACTGTTGACAGTATTACCATTTCTCAGTATTGTTTCTTTTTACAGATATTTTTGGTGCTTTCATCTACTTCTATTTCTCCTGGACGTTCCGCAATCCATTGAATGGAGGATAAAAGAAAGACTGTTAAGGAACGTTTCTGTGTTAAGGTTCAGTGCTTAAGTTCCTATCCTGCACAAATCATTTAAGAGTAATTAGTCATAAAATATTAATTAAAAGACAGTTGTTAGAGATGCCGAATATCCTGCTCGCAACCGGCCAACTATCTGCATAAAGTATACAATAATCAGCAGGAACAACACCTTCTCTAAACATCACAACAGTATGTAAAAAGAATATTTATTTAGAGTGACCAATAAAGTTAGCAGAGTTACCGCAACTAGTTATAATTTTTTGAACAGGAAATTAATTTTTCTATCGTGTAACCGATATGTTTAAAATGGCTGTGCGTAAATCAATATAAATCAAATGCCTATCAATTTTACCTAGGAATCTAGAAACGTTCAAAGTTTTAGGGATAGATGCTACATCTGTGGGTTAGTGGCTGTATCTAAATGGATGTTCTGTAGGCGGAATGTTCATTTAACTGAGGCACTCGAACTAGTGCCCATTTTCCTCAATGCACAACTCAATGAACCTTCTAATCGACCTGCGGGCAAAACGTGTAGTTGCTGGTGTCACTGAGCGACAAGCTTCCTTGATGCGCTGTTTGTAGTCGTCTTGGGTTGTGGCCTCATTAATCGCCCACTCGGCTGCCCGATTTAACTACAGTTAATTCCTTTTTGTGGGGACGTCTAAAGAATACTGTTTCTATCAACAAATCCACGTCAGCTGTCCTCGATTTTATGCCGGCTCTGCGTTGAATACACTCGTCCGGTCCATGTCTTCATCCCGTGTAATATAATAAGAAACTCCCCCCCCCTTCCCCCCCCCCCCCAACCCCCGCGCTGTCAGATTTTAGGTATGGCGCTTTCCCGACTAGTATCCTTGACAGTGTCAAATAATGAAAGAACCGTTGAACAGGTTTCCGGCTTTCTCAAAGAGTGTAAATTTTATTCTCGATTTCACTCTTTTGTCCACACCTCCGGCCCGGCCACGTGCTGTATTTCGTGAGAGTATACGAGGAGTGGGAGAGTAATGTGTCCTCCACTGCGTCTGGCACTCCTTTCGGCCCGGTTCTCTTTCCTTTCATCTTGTTTTATCATCAACTCTGTCTTTCTGTTCCTTACCATGCTTTTAGCCCCTTCCCCTTTTATTGTATTGACTTCCCCCCACCATTCTAAAGGGGTGTTGTTTATTACATCACTGTTTCGTCTCTGCGTCGAGTCGTCCGGGCCTAGGGTGCGTGGTGGACGGGGGTTGGACTGTCGCCACAAAACAGCTCCGACGTGCCCCCATCTGCTCCCCGCCATACAAGCCGACGAGGCCCTGCGTTCACTACCAACCTCGAGCAGCTGCAGAAACCTCGAGTCTATCGTTACCACACGAATGACCACCAGACGACCATTACAATTAGCTGACGGTTTAGAGTTTGTTCTGTGAACGAGAGATTGATGACCTCCTACTTTGGTTCAGTAACTTCCATGCAACAAATCAACCAATCCAAAACCATAATAATGATGCCCTATTGACTGCTTACAAAGGTGGATTGTAGCAAATTCAAAGGTGTTGGTGTTTTAAAGGACCAGTTCATCGCTATCAACTATAGTGACAATTTCATCGAAGGGAATGAAGATGAATCTACCCTTGAGACACATAACAGTGATCTTGCAGGATGACAATGATAATGTTAATGGAACCACAACAGAAAGATAATTAGAAGAACGTAGTTATAGTACATCGTCTCCTTTCCAGCTTCCAATATATACTAGAAGACAGTCAGTCGCAAAATATTCAGGGATAGAACCTGTAGGCCAATTATTACCCGGAACATTTTAATATCTGTGATATTTCGGCCTTGAAAGTTTACATTTTAAAATGTTATTATTGCATCTAGATAGATCATCTACAGCATCGCCAGAAATATAGACTGCCATAAAAAAAGTACAGGGAATGGTAGCTTACTCTCAACGTAATGTAACTTGCTGCATACAAATGGACAGAAAGAACCATTATTGATATTGGTGTGACAGCAAAGGTTATCTGATCATTACTCTGAGGGAGCAATTAATATTCGTCTCCATATATTTTCACCGTTAACAAATGATTCATTACGAACTACCATCATCTAGATGAGCGGTGAACAAGTGTAGTGTATGGAAATCTATTTTTTGTTTCTAGTGTGAGGTATCTCCGAATGGTTGTGGAAACAAAACGCAGTCATCGCCTCGGCCTTTCACGTGCTGTAATCATATTTTTTGTCTCCATTTCTGTGTATTTAGAAGACTAAACACGTTAAGCAACACTGAAATGTGGCTGTTGATTACTAGAAGGAATTACACCGCAATACCTCGGAAAAAAACAAAGCCTTTACAGAGAATAACAAATCTCAACCGTACTTTTCAGACTTGTCCGTCGTGATTTCCTTTCCTTCTTTTTAAATACGGCATTCGATTTTACTAGTAGATGGATCTCATATTAATGCCCGGTAGCAAGTGTCAGGATACTTTCGAGCAGATTGCATAAGTGGGCGCAAATTCTTAAATTTGCTGTCGAAAAGAGATCACATTGCCACACCGAAGTTGGCAACGCGAATCGATGTAAGAGATATGAGTGAGGGCTCGGTGCAACGTGCAACGACGTATGTGAAGCAGTCCAGGAGATCACGTCGCCCCCCACCCCTCCCCCTCTCAGCCTAGCAGCACCCTCACAATGTAGTGTCGAGCTAGCAACAGCTCTCCTCCAGTTCGAGACCTCAGCTACAACCGTCAGCATCATTATATAGGACCGACGTGATAGTTAAAGTTTTTGTTGGACTTATTCACTTAAATGTGGAACACTATGCTAGAAGAGAACAGTTTCATTAGTGCGTTAAGTTATGGTATGCTAATCCAGTACTCTTGCGCCGAAGAAGTGTATCAAAGGTAAATAAATCTTTTTTATTTACGTAATAAAGTGAACTAATATTTCATGTGTTGTAGTGAGATAAGCCTTCTCCCAGAGCAAACAACCCACAATAGTGGCAGGACGATTGTAGTTTCGCCTGGTCACAACAAAAGGCGACGATGATCGGCGTTTAACCGCTTCGTAATTCACGCTACCTACCTGCCTGTGGTTGACTGCTTTCTCCTGTTGTTATATTCTGTCTCCTATATTTTCTATGTCTGAGCCGACACAGGAAATGTCTGTAACCGAAACTGCACAGTTCCAGGGGCAATAGATGGAACACCTGCTGGTCATTGTTGGGCAACGGGCGTTCTTAGTCAACAAATTGATTCAAATGGCTGTAACCACTATGGGACTTAACATCTGAGGTCATCAGTCCCCTAGACGTAGAACTACTTAAACATAACTAGCCTAAGGACATCACACACATCAACGCCCGAGGCAGGATTCGAACCTGCGACCGTAGCAGCAGCGCGGTTCCAGACTGAAGCGCCTAGAACCGCTCGGTCAAAGCGGCCGGATCTTAGTCAACAAATATTTTATTAATTGTAATACTACCATTTATATACGTTCAGGTCAGGTTCCAGTCTCTGCAGCGATCGCCCACAGGTCTTCATGCAATTTGCTACAACCTTCTTATGGACAAGTGCGTTATCCTATTCTCCCATAGAGACAGGTCTGGTGATATGATGATCGTATCAGACTGATGGCCGGGAGTCCCCACCTGAAGTAGTTCGACCGCCGTGTTACAAATCTTTTCATTTGAAGCAACATTGGGCGTATCCATGAAAACGAAATGATGATGAGGACAACACAAAACCCAGTCCCCGAGCGGAGAAAATCTCCGATCTGGCCGTGAATCGAACCCGGCCCTGCTGCATGGAAGTTAGACGCTTTGATCACTCAGCTAAGCAGCGGACACGGTGCTAGTGTTTCCACTTTTATGATAATTACAACACCTGCATGCACGGGAACAATATGGAAGCCGCTATTTAGATATACCCACGGTCAGAGATCTGTATGGTATAATATGCCATCGACGAATTTTTTGTGAAATCCTTGATAATGGAACAAGGCTCAAAACTGTACAATCGTACAATCAATAGAGGAAAAATGACAGCTGCAGGGCGCACTAAATTATTTATCCTTTCTCTAAAACTACCAACATCTTCTAACGTGCGTTGTAGGTTCAGTATTGCCTCCTGTATTCCTGTCTTTCTCCGAAGCCTAAACCGATCGCTCCCAGCGTTAACTTCGAGCAGTCTTGTCATCATCATCATCATCATTTAAGACTGATTATGCCTTTCAGCGTTCAGTCTGGAGCATAGCCCCCCTTATACAGTTCCTCCATGATCCCCTATTCAGTGCTAACATTGATGCCTCTTCTGATGTTAAACCTATTACTTCAAAATCATTCTTAACCGAATCCAGGTACCTTCTCCTCGGTCTGCCCCTACTCCTCCTACCCTCTACTGCTGAATCCATGAGTCTCTTGGGTAACCTTGCTTCTCCCATGCGTGTAACATGACCCCACCATCTAAGCCTGTTCGCCCTGACTGCTACATCTATAGAGTTCATTCCCAGTTTTTCTTTGATTTCCTCATTGTGGACACCCTCCTGCCATTGTTCCCATCTACTAGTACCTGCAATCATCCTAGCTACTTTCATATCCGTAACTTCAACCTTGTTGATAAGGTAACCTGAATCCACCCAGCTTTCGCTCCCATACAACAAAGTTGGTCGAAAGATTGAACGGTGCACAGATAACTTAGTCTTGGTACTGACTTCCTTCTTGCAGAAGAGAGTAGATCGTAGCTGAGCGCTCACTACATTAGCTTTGCTACACCTCGCTTCCAGTTCTTTCACTATGTTGCCATCCTGTGAGAATATGCATCCTAAGTACTTGAAACCGTCCACCTGTTCTAACTTTGTTCCTCCTATTTGTCACTCAATCCGTTTATATTTCTTTCCCACTGACATTACTTTCGTTTTGGAGATGCTAATCTTCATACCATAGTCCTTACATTTCTGATCTAGCTCTGAAATATTACTTTGCAAACTTTCAATCGAATCTGCCATCACAACTAAGTCATCCGCATATGCAAGACTGCTTATTTTGTGTTCACATATCTTAATCTCACCCAGCCAGTCTATTGTTTTCAACATATGATCCATGAATAATATGAACAACAGTGGAGACAGGTTGCAGCCTTGTCTTACCCCTGAAACTACTCTGAACCATGAACTCAATTTACCATCAACTCTAACTGCTGCCTGACTATCCATGTAAAGGCATTTAATTGCTTGCAAAAGTTTGCCTCGTATTCCATAATCTTGTAGAACAGACAATAACCTCCTCCTAGGAACCCAGTCATATGCCTTTTCTAGATCTATAAAGCATAGATACAATTCCCTGTTCCACTCATAACACTTCTCCATTATTTGCCGTAAGCTGAAGATCTGGTCCTGACAACCTCTAAGAGGCCTAAACCCACACTGATTTTCATCCAATTGGTCCTCAACTAATACTCGCACTTTCCTTTCAACAATACCTGAGAAGATTTTACCCACAACGCTGATTAAAGAGATACCTCTGTAGTTGTTACAATCTTTTCTGTTTCCATGTTTAAAGATTGGTGTGATTACTGCTTTTGTCCAGTCTGATGGAACCTGTCCCGACTCCCAGGCCATTTCAATTATCCTGTGTAGCCATTTAAGACCTGACATTCCACTGTATTTTATGAGTTCCGACTTAATTTCATCCACCCCAGCCGCTTTATTGCACTGCGATCTATTGACCATTTTTTCCACTTCCTCAAATGTGATCCTATTTCCATCATCATTCCTATCCCATTCTACCTCGAAATCTGAAACATTACTGATCGCATTTTCACCTACATTGAGCAACTCTTCAAAATATTCCCTCCATCTTCCCAAGGCATCCACAGGATTCACCAGCAGTTTTCCTGACCTGTCCAAAATACTTGTCATTTCCTTCTTACCTCCCTTTCGAAGACTGCTAATTACACTCCAGAATGGTTTTCCAGCAGCTTGACCCATAGTCTCCAACCTGTTTCCAAAGTCCTCCCACGATTTCTTCTTGGATGCTGCAATTATCTGTTTGGCTTTGTTTCTTTCTTCAACATAACTTTCTCTGTCTACCTGGGTTCTGGTATGTAGCCATTTTTGATACGCCTTCTTTTTCCTTTTACAGGCTGCCTTGACTGTATCATTCCACCAAGCTGTTTGCTTCTTCCTACTTTTACACACTACTGGTCCAAGACATTCTTTAGCCACTTCTAGTACTGTGTCCCTGTACCTTGTCCATTCCTTTTCCAATGACTGTAATTGGCTACATTCAACTAACTGGTACCTTTCTGAGATCGCTGTTATGTACTTGTGCCTGATTTCCTTATCCTGAAGTTTCTCCACTCTTATCCTCCTACATATGGACCTTACCTCCTGCACTTTCGGCCTCACAATCCCAATTTCACTGCAGATTAAATAATAATCAGTGTCATCAAAGAATCCCCTGAATACACGTGTGTCCCTCACAGCCTTCCTGAATTCCTGATCTGTTACTATATAGTCAATGACATATCTGGTTCCCCTGCCTTCCCAAGTATACCGGTGAATGTTCTTATGTTTAAAAAAGGAGTTTGTGATTACTAAGCCCATACTGGCACAGAAATCCAAGAGTTGTTTCCCGTTCCTGTTGGCCTCCATATCCTCTCCAAATTTACCCATAACCTTTTCATACCCTTCTGTTCGATTTCCAATCCTGGCGTTAAAATCACCCATGAGCAGAACACTGTCCTTGTCCTTTACTCTAACAACTACATCACTGAGTGCCTCATAAAAACTATCCATCTTATCTTGATCTGTCCCTTCACAATGCGAATATATTGACACAATCCTTATTTTCTTGCTAGACACTGTCAAATCTATCCACATCAGTCGTTCGTTTACATACCTTATTGCAACTACGCTGGGTTCCATTTCTTTCCTGATGTAAAGCCCTACACCCCATTGTGCTATTCCTGCTTTGACTCCTGACAGGTAGACCTTGTATTCTCCCACTTCCTCTTCTTTCTCACCCCTTACCCGAATATCACTAACAGCTAAAACGTCCAGCCCCATCTTACTTGCAGCCTCTGCCAGCTCTACCTTCTTCCCAGAGTAGCCCCCATTGATATTAATAGCTCCCCATCTCATTACCATTTGTTTGCCAAGTCGTATCTTAGGAGTCCCTGGTTTGTCAGTTAGAGGTGGGACTCCGTCACCTCCAAAGGTCCGAGGCATTTTGCTCTGATTGTTGCCAGCATCATATTTAAAGTACCAGGGAAGCAGGTTGCTAGCCTTACTTGCCCCGAGTCCCATTGGGTTTTACCCCTAACGGCTGAGGGACTAACCGGTGGATTTGGTAGTCTTTGCCGTATGAGCACAAAGGTGACCACGACTCAGAATATGTCCGAGATGCCCAGCCTTATTCCAAAGTAACTGGTATCCCGACTGTCAGGACCACTTACTTGGCCACTCATACGTTGCCCGTGGTTCATGAACTAGGACATGACAACAGGAACCCACACCATGAACCTTGTGTAAATAATAATTTATTCGTATCAGACCTTTGGAACCAAGGCTTGTTAAGGTGATGGTCTGATGGTATTCACATCTGCCAGCACCGTGAACTGGAATTATTACATTCTTCTTGTAGTCGGACGGTATGTCTCTTACGTCTTGTATACAAGGTGGGCTAGTTTTGTCATCATGACTTGCTGTTCCTCGGATCACAGTAATCTGAGTGAATATCGTCTACTCCAGTGGCCGCGTTTATAGTTACGTCTTTCAGTACTCTGTAAAATTCTTCCTGCAGTACCATATCTCCCCTCACATCATTTACTTCTTCTTCCCTTTCTATAAAATTCAACTTCATTTCCCTTGTATAGTCCTTCTGTACATTCCTTCCAGCTTTGGGCATTAACTTCTTTGCTTAGTACTGGCTTGCGTGCTTGCATGCTTCTCTTTTCTCCAAAGTTCTCTTTAATTTTCCTTTAGTCGCTATCTATCATTCTCCTTGTTATGCATGTTTCTGCAGCCTTGCATTTATTCTCCAGCCATTCCTACTTAGCCATTTGGCACTTTTTGTCAGCCTCATTCTTTAGAATACTTTTAGTCTAAAACGATAACTCATCATAAAGATGGTAATTTATGATCGAAAAATGGTTTTTTCTCTCCGTCACTGGTGTAGTGGGCTCCTATTGGTCGTCACCCCAGCACCTCCCTTCTTAATCGACCTAGAATCCTGAGAGGGACTTGCCATTCGTAGTCTGTACCTTGGTCGAGCAACACCACCAGCAGCAGCAGTAAATTCAAGTGGTACTCTCAAATTTACTACATAGCATTGCACGCAATGGTACTTGCTTAGTTTTTACAAATTTATGTCAGAGTATCATATCCAATCTTATTTTCTGCAACATATGATGCTATTTACGATTTTGGGGTAATTTTAAAGACTTTTTTTTAAGAAGACACACGTAAATACGGGTTTCAATGATATTTTACCGATTTTCCCCCACTTTTCAAACAGGTACTCAGACATGGGTTTCGTGATCATTTTACCGATTTTGTAAGACAGCAAACGTATAAAAGGTCCTGTTGTTTTGTCGATTTCCTTTGCCCCCTCTCCCCCTCCATTTTCAAGAAGGTATATGTAACTACGTGTTTTGAGGTAATTCTTAATGCGACGCATGTAGATACTGGAGCAATTTTAGCGATTTTTCAGGAATACGCATGTAAATACTAGTCGGCGAAGTTTTAAAAATTTCTGCAATGCATTATTTAGCAACAAATAAACTCCTGCTATACACCTTCTGTAAGGAAACCACTGAATGTACGTGTTTACCGATTTTTTCCCAGTATTCCACAAAAACCACTTTCAGGAAGACACACGTGAGATAATATGGGTCAAACAATCAGCATATCGCGATAATTTAAAAAGTTACGGGGATAATACACACTAAACAATTTTTATTTAGCAACAAATACTCACAAGGAATACGTTTAACTAAAAGGAACATATCCCCGGCGCTATGTGACGTCACTATCAGCTCTCCTAACACTATAAAATTATACAGAGGAAGGTATATGCATCGCTAATATCCCGCACCTGAATCACTACCACCGGGTTACGTTAGGAGCGAAATCTATGCACTATATTTAAGAACGAGAAAAGTAGCTTCCATACTCCGAACAGTGTATTTCCATCGCACCATAAAACACGCTGTTTTTCCAGGTCTTGTATCTGACTTAGCTGCACCGCTCACTTCAGAGCGCGTGCCTATTGATATCATAAAGTTGTCTGTTCGCTTCTGTGCATCAGACACCGCCTCGACCCAGAGAAGCCAGCAGTAGACCCCCATGAAGTAACATAGGGAATACCCTGCCTCCGCACACGCACAGGACTGCAGTAGGCGAATGGATAGAGGGACACAGCGTAACCCGCTGCAATCTGGCATCGCAGCTGACGCACTGGCTGCTGCTGGAGAGACTACGGTCGATAACACTCAGACAGAGAACGCTTACCACAACTTATTCAGTGTTGTGACCAGGCGAAACTACAAACGCTCGGTCACAACTTTGGATTCTTTGATTGCTCTGGAGAAGGCTCATCACACTAGAGTAAGTGAAATATTAGTACACTTTCTTACATAAATGAATAAAAGATTTACTAATTTGACACCCTTCTTTGTAACATACGTATTGGATAATTTACATCTCTCATGGACTAGCAAAGCATCACTTGATGCACTAATTAACAAATTGTTCTTTTACAGTACAATTTTCCATACTTAAATGAACGATTCCAGGAGAAACATCAACTATAACGTTGGTCCTATACGATGATAGTGATTGCTGTTGCTTAGGTCTCGAACTTGGTGAGAGGTCTGGTTAACTCGACACTACATTGACATCAGTGAGGGCGCTGCTATGCTGGGAGGGGAGGTTCGGTGTTCAGGAGCGCTTCCCATATGTCGTTGCGGATTGTAGCGAGCCCTCGCCAATGTCTATGGTATCGATTCGCGTTGCCAACTTTTATGTGCCAATGCTAAAAAAAATGGTTCAAATGGCTCTGAGCACTATGGGACTTAACTTCTTAGGTTATCAGTCCCCTAGAAGTTACAACTACTTACGCCTAACTAACCTAAGGACATCACACAGATCCATGCCCGAGGCAGGATTCGAACCTGCGACCGTAGCAGTCCCGCGGTTCCGGACTGCAGCGCCTAGAACCGCACGGCCACCGCGGCCGACTGCCAATGCTATATCTGTACAATAACACATTCCTTCCTCCTAAATCTCCGCACCATAATCACGTAGGATGGATGCACGTGACGACGGTGCGAGGAAGGACTGGATGTGGACGCAGATGAGGAGGCAGGGAGAGAAACTTTGGCTAATGGCGCCTCCCTGCCGGCTGTGTTGTATCCACCGCCAGGGAGACGTAGACACATTGGGCGGCTGGACGGTAAGGGGACCTTCTGGAGTGGGGTGTGACCTTCTGCGGGCGGCTCATGCACGGACATCGGTTCGGGCAGCTGGGCGGGTGACGTCAGTGGCGGAGGCGGCGGCGGCGGCAGCGGCAGCGGCGGCGGCGGTGGCGAGGCGTCGGTCTCCTTGGGCACCATAGTCGAAGGTGACTGCAGTGTCTGGCAGAGAGACGGCTGAAACTGCACATGATGATCCCAGAGATGTGCTGGATCTCTGAACAAACATTCTGTGGCCGAATCACTAACATACTCGTACCTACGGCAAAACTGGCTTTGGTGGTGTCACATCAGCACAGCCAAATCGTAGGTGACATGAGGAACGTCCGATCGCTTTGGTAATGACTCCACTTTCCCAACACTGCTGCTCGCCAAAGAATTTGTAAAAGACTTCATTCTGCGGCTGAAACTTTGTCCAACCTGGCGAAATGAATTGCCTGTAGCGGCAGCAGGAGATGTAACAGCGTATGACACCTACGTTTGTCCGCCCCATGGTAGCTGAGTGGTCAGCGCGACGGAATGTCATGCCTCACAGCCCGGGTTCGATTCCCGGCTCAGCCGGAGATTTTCTCCGCTCTGGGACTGGGTGTTGTGTTATCATCATCATTTCATCCCGATCGACACGCAAGTCGCCGAAGTGGCGTCAACCAGGCGAACGGTCAACCCGACGGGAGGCCCTAGCCACACGGCATTTTCAATTTACCTACGTTCGTGAAACAATTCTGCCGGCTACGTCCCGTCACGTCACAATCGGTAGAGGCCGACAAAAATTATCAATGCGTCGTCTAATATATGGGAGGAACAACGATTGTGCATGTGGATTTTGAACGTTCGTACGAGCCGTTGAGCTTCACAGTTAGACTGTGGATGGAAAGGTAGTCGTATGGTGTACGTAACTAGGGACACAAAACTGCTGGAAATCGGTCGACGTGAAATGCGGACTATTGTCCATGGCAATGACCTCAGCAATACCTTCAAGACAAAAAGTAGACTACAAATACGATACCGTAACTCCAGTAGTGGTTGTTCTTATGGGGCAACAAAAGGAAATTTACTGTAAGTATCTAACACTAACAACCATCGCGTGTTACAGAATGGACCGGTGAAATCAATACGAATGTACTGCCGTTGTCCGGACGGACGTAGCCACTCAAAAAAGCGTTGTGGCGGGGCTGACCGATTTTCCGCACAAACTTTGCAACGAACGGTCATTAACTCAGTTCAAATGGCTCTGAGCACTATGGGACTTAACATCTATGGTCATCAGTCCCCTAGAACTTAGAACTACTTCAACCTAACTAACCTAAGGACATCACACAACACCCAGTCATCACGAGGCAGAGAAAATCCCTGACCCCGCCGGGAATCGAAACCGGGAACCCGGCCGTGGGAAGCGAGAACGCTACCGCACGACCACGAGCTGCGGACATTTACTCAGTCTGAGCGTCGACGGCCAGCCAAGTACAATGCGGGTGGGCGAGATGCTTTGTGCAAGCTACGTCCCTATGATCTCGATGCAATAAAGAATAACAACACGGACCTCGTCTTTTTCTCTATGGAATAGCAAAACACCTGATCACGCAGTAAACGCGTCACGATGTGAAAAATAGCGTCGCACCACTGGATAGTTAATGCCTTTCATACTGTGTGGCCGCCCATGACGCACGTACTGCAAAACAACCTGAAGATCTGCGTCAAAGCAGTTGCTGGAGCAACATTCCAAAAGTCAAGACGAAATTTTTGAAGATCTTCTTATCCTGAGAATCAATACAAAGAACATAATTCCTTATATGAATCAAACACTGTGTTGGTACTGACCGGTAACCGAGACAACATGCCAGCGTTCGAATGTTGGGCAGTACGCCTATACAACTCATACTGATAAGCAGAAAGTATCAGGGCCCAACATTGCTAGTTTTACGCTTTCTAACGTGGGACAGGCTTCGCAAGACTGAACAAGAGCATCGAAGGCCTATGATCTCCCATCAATTCCTCTTTTTCAAACTGACTGTAGCTACACGGCGATGTGTTAAAGAGTTTTAGACGCAAAAGCAATAGCTCTGTCAAAAGAACCCATTTTATAGGAGAGCACCGCTCGGATACCATAAGAAGATGCATACACAATTGACAACAGGCTGAGCTGGGTTGAAGTGAATCAAACATCTACGATTAAACAATGCCTGTTTCAATTGCTGAAACGCGTTCTGGCATTGTTCGGACAACACAAAAGGAACATTCTTCTCGTGCAGCCGGTTAAACGGTGCAGCAATTTGCGGAATCCTCGCAATAAATTTTATGTAATATGTGAGCTTCAGCGTAAGTGTCTGGAGCTCTTTAATGTTACGAGGCGCCGGCAGATCTCTAAACGCAGCCAAGTGCGATGTAGCTGAATGTACACCCAGTGCATTTACTACGTGACATAAATAGATCAGTTCTTCCTGGAACAAGGAGCGTTTGTCTCTGTTGCCACTTAAGCTAACTGAAGAAATCACTTTAAACAAGCAGTCTAAATTTGCCAAATATTCAGCAGGCGTATGACCTGCGACGATAATATGATCCAGATAATTAATACAAGAAAGGACTTCCGCTGTTGGCAGTTCCAGAAACGGTTGAAAAATTTCTGGAGCTGATGCACTTTCAAATGGTAGTCTTTGAAACTTGAACAAACCCAACTGAGTGTTTATCATATAAAGTATTGCTTGGACTGTTCGTCCAGCGGTAACTGTACATATGCCTTTCGCAAATCTATCTTTGGAAAATACCGGGTGATCAAAAAGTCAGTATAAATTTGAAAACTGAATAAATCACGGAATAATGTAGATAGAGAGGTACAAATTGACACACATACATGGAATGACATGGGGTTTTATTAGAACCAAAAAATACAAACGTTCAAGAAAAGTCCGACAGATGGCGCTTCATCTGATCAGAATAGCAATAACTAGCATAACAAAGTAAGACAAAGCAAAGATGATGTTCTTCACAGGAAATGCTCAATATGTCCACCATCATTCCTCAACAACAGCTATAGTCGAGGAATAATGTTGTGAACAGCACTGTAAAGCATGTCCGAAGTTATGGTGAGCATTGGCGTCGGATGTTGTCTTTCAGCATCCCTAGAGATGACGGTCGATCACGATACACTTGCGCCTTCAGGTAACCCCAAAGCCAATAATCGCACGGACTGAGGTCTGGGGACCTGGGAGGCCAGGCGTGACGAAAGTGGCGACTGAGCACACGATCATCACCAAACGACGCACGCAAGAGATCTTTCACGCGTCTAGCAATATGGGATGCTTTTTTTTGTTCTAATAAAACCCCTTTTTAAACACGTGTGTCAATTTTTACCTCTCTATCTACATTATTCCGTGGTTTATTAAGTTTTCAAATTTATACTGACTTTTTGGTCACCCGGTATCTGCCCTATCCCAGTCTGTCCATCAATTCCTCCGGACGTAGAAGAGGAAAGGAATTCACGAAAATTTGTGGGTTTACCGTTGCCTTCAAATCAGGACACAAACGTAAACAAGCAGAAGGTTTTATTCAGAATGACCAAGGGTGATGCCCATTGCTTGCAGAAACAGGTCTGATGAGACCACTGCCTTTCCATCTTTGTAATTCCCGTGTAACTTGGTCTCATAATACGTGGGGTACAGGTCACGAGCGAAAAAATCGCGGCTGTGAATTGTCTTTCCCAGTGATGTGAGCTTCAACGCCTTTGGCCCTTCATATTCCTCATTCATATGGTTTCCTGAACTTACCGCCTAAATCAGACTGTATACCACTTAGGTTCCTTTCAGAGTATGCTCATGCATTAGCTCCATACCTAACAACCATATACAACAGTTCGCTCGACGAAAAGTCAGTGCCCAAAGACTGGAAAGTTGCACAGGTCACACCAATATTCAAGAAAGTTAGTAGGAGTAATCCACTTAATTACAGGCCCATATCATTAACGTCCGTATACAGCAGGATTCTGGAACATATATTGTGCTCGATCATTATGAATTACTCGAAGAAAACGGTCTATTGACACACAGACAGCATAGGTTCAGAAAACATCGTTCTTGTGAAACACAACTAGCTCTTTATTCGCATGAAGTGTTGAGTGCTATTGACAAGGGATTTCAGATCAATTTCGTATTTCTGGATTTCCGGATACTGTACCACACAAGGGACTTGTAGTGAAATTGCGTGCTTATGGAATGTCGTCTCAGTTATGTGTCTGGATTTGTGATTTCCTGTGAGAGAGGTCACAGTTCGTAGTAATAGACGGAAAGCCATCGAGTAAAACAGAAGTTATTTCTGGCGTTCCCCAAGGTAGTGTTATAGGCCCTTTGCTGTTCCTTATCTATGTAAACGATTTGGGAGACAATCTGAGCAGCCGTCTTAGGTTGATTGCAGATGAAGCTGTCGTTTATCGACTAGTAAAGTCATCGTTGTTCTTGTTGTTGTTGTGGTCTTCAGTCCTGAGACTGGTTTGATGCAGCTCTCCATGCTAATCTATCCTCTGCAAGCTCCTTCATCTCCCAGTACCTACTGCAACCTACATCCTTCTGAATCTGCTTAGTGTATTCATCTCTTGGTCTCCCTCTACGATTTTTACCCTCCACACTGCCCTCCAATGCTAAATTTGTGATCCCTTGATGCCTCAGGACATTTCCTACCAACCGATCCCTTCTTCTAGTCAAAGTAAAGTCATCAGAAGATCAAAACTAATTGCAAAACGATTTAGAAAAGATACCTGAATTGTGCGAAAAGTGGCAGTTGACCCTAAATAACGAAAAGTGTGAGGTCATCCACTTGAGTACTAAAAGGAATTCGTTAAACTTCGGTTACACGATAAATCAGTTAAATCTAAAGACCGTAAATTCAACTAAATACCTATGCATTACAATTACGAACAACTTAATTTCGAAGGAACGCATAGAAAATGTTGTGGGGAAGGCTAACCAAAGACTGCGTTTTATTGGCAGGGCACTTAGAAAATGAAACAGATCTACTAAGGAGACTGCCTACTCTACGCTTGTCCGTCCTCTTTTAGAATACTGCTGCGTGGTTGGGATCCTTACCAGATAGGACTGACGGAGTACATCGAAAAAGTTTAAAGAAGGTCAGCACGTTTTGTATTATCGCGAAATATGGGAGTGAGTGTCACTGAAATGATACAGGATTTGGGCTGGACATCATTAAAAGAAAGGCGCTTTTCGTTGCGATGGAATCTTCTCACGAAATTCCAATCACCACCTTCCTCCCCCGAATGCGAAAATATTTTGTTGACGCCGACCTACATTGGGAGAAACGATCACCACACTAAAATAAGGGAATTCAGAGCTCATACGGAAAGATATAAGTGTTATTTCTTTCCGCGCGCTATACGAGATCGGAATAATAGGGAAGTGTGAAGGTGGTTCGATTAACCCTCTGCCAGGCACTTAAATATGACTTGCAGAGTATCCATGTAGATGCAGATGTAGATGTAGATGTAGACACACTAGTGTGAGGCACAGAAACACTGATTTGTAACACATTGTTCTGAAAGCGCATAACCAACAAATCAAATAAATCTAATCCAAATACGTTTGTACTGTTTTTAGAATTGAATGCACGAAACGAAACACGTTACCACACTCTAGAAAGTTGCTGGCAAACTACACAGGCCTGGAATTTCTTGCCATTGTAGGCAGACAAGTTAAAAGTAGACAACTGTGGCAGCGGGATACCAATTCTAGCCTAAGTGTGTGTTTCAGCGAAACAGAAACACCTGTGTTCAGCTGCAGCGTAACTGTCTTATGCCCACTTTAACATGAGCAAGAAGTTTGTTCTCCTGCAGGCGTATCGCAACGGAAGATTTCCGCAATGCAGAAGTACTTGGTTCGCCTCCCGCCTAAGCGAGTGGCACGGGCCGTACAGTACACACTTGTTGACAGCACTGCTGTGACCACAGTGACCCATAGTGCTCAGAGCCATTTGAACCATTTTTTTGTACCACCTTCAAGCTGACTCTCTACCGTTCCACTCTCGAACGTCACGCGGGAAAAACGAGCACTTAAATTTTTCTGTGCGAGCCCTGATTTCTCTTATTTTATCGTGATGATCATTCCTTTCTATGTAGGTGGGTGGCAACAGAATGCTTTCGCAATCGGAGGAGAAAACTTGCGATTGAAATTTCATGAGAAGATCCCGTCGAAACGAAAAATGCCTTTGTTTTAATGATTGCCACTGCAATTCACGTATCATGTCTGTGACACTATCTCCCCTATTTCGCGATAGTACAAAACGAGCTGCCCTTCTTTGCACTTTTTCGATGTCATCCGTCAGTCCCACCTGATGCGGATCCCACACCGCACAGCAATACTCCAGAATAGGGCGGACAAGCGTGGTGCAAACAGTCTCTTTAGTAGACCTGTTGCACCTTCTAAGTATTCTGCCAGTGAATCGCAGTCTCTGGATTGCTCTACCCACAATATTAGCTCTGTGATCGTTCCAATTTAGGTTATATGTAATTGCAATCCCTAAGTATTTAATTGAATTTACAGCCTTCAGATTTGTGTGACTTATCACGTGATCGAAATTTAGCTGATTTCTTTTAGCACTCATATGAATAACTTCACACTTTTCGTTATTCAGGGTCAATTGACACTTTTCGCACAATACAGATATCTTATCTAAATAATTTTGCAAGTCGTTTTGATCATCTGATGACTTTACAAGATGGTAAATGATAGCATCATCTGCAAACAATCTAAGACGGCTACTCAGATTGTATCCTATGTCGTTACAGAGATCAGGAACAATAGAGGGCCTATAACACTTCCTTGGGGAACGCCGGATATTACTTCTCTTTTACTCGATGTCTTTGCGTTATTACTACGAACTATGACCTTTCTGACAGGAAATCAAGAATCCAGTCGCACAACTGAGGCGATACTCCGTAGGCACGCAGTTTGGTCAGAAGACTCTTGTGAGGAACGGTGTCGAAAGCCTTCTGGAAATCTAAAAATATGGAATCAATTTGACATCCCCTGTCAAAAGCACTTATTACTTCATGAGTATAAAGAGATAGTTGCGTTTCAGGAGAACGATATTTTCTCAATTCGTGCTGACTATGCGTCAATAAATCGTTTTCTTCGAGGTACTTCATAATGTCTGAATACAGTATATGTTCCAAAACCCTACTGCAAATCGAGTTAGTGATATAGGCCTGTGATACAGCGGTTTACTCCTACTTCCCTTTTTGGGTATAGGTGTGATTTGAGCAGTTTTCGAGTCCTTAGGTACTGATCTTTCTGTGAGCGAGTGGTTGTATGTAATTGCTAAATATGGAGCATACTCTGAGAGGAACATGACTGGTATACAATCTGGACCGGAGGCCTTGCCTTTATTAAGTGATTTAAGCTGCTTTGTTACACCGAGGATATATACTCCTATGTTTCTCATCTTGCCAGTTGTTCTTGATTGGAATTCTGGAATATGACTCTGATGAGTCCAAAAGTATCTGAGAGTCCACTATAGACAGAACTGTTTTTAAATCAGGGTCAGGCACTTTTACAGATGCAGCGCGAATGCATGGATCAGATGCATTCTGTGTAATTATATCACATAACATTATGTCACTACAGTTAATTCCACATCAACATTGGAAACTGCAATGTCTTGTGAGAACTCAGATTACCGCAATCCACTGTTTGACTGTATGAACACGCCGCTGCTACGTGGATTAGATATTCGTCTAACAATTTCACAATATCGTCGTACGTGATTTTCTCGCCAACAGTTTCGGCAAGGTGTTTCACACAGCAGCGGACAAAAAGTAAGCATTGCACACCATACTTTCCTTTTTTTTTTTTTTTTTTTTTTTTTTTTGAGGGCGAAGTGCGTCCTGTAGTCAACCATTCTTCGTCCTGGCTGTGGTATGGACGAAATGTGGAGAACATTTGTTTGTTGAGTAAGAATGTCAGTTGCCCCACAGTGAGCGGCAGGTGTTCTATACGCTGCTCCTGAAAACGTGCAAGTTCTGTTACGGACACCTGTGTTGACTCAGACAAACTAAAAAGGTAGGAGACACAATATAATAACAGAATAAACAGGCAGGTAGTTTATGGCATTTAATGTTTCCGGCGATGCTGTAGGGGGTATCTGGCTCTATTTAGGTGCAATAATAACATTGTAAAATGTAAAGTTTCACGGCCGAAATGTCACCGTTATTAAAATGTTCCGGGCTATTATGTCGTAGTCGAACGGATTTCACCTCAAAATCCAACTTTCGCCAACATCTGCGGAGAACATTTTCAAGGGGGATCGTAGCTTCTTTGAATATAGGATTCAGTAGGGAGTCAGGCTGTGAATAAGAAAGAGATGACAGTACCACACCGCAGTTGGCAACCCTAATCGATGCAAGAGACATAAGGAAGGGCTCGCTACAATGTGAAGTATGTGAAGCGGTCTTAAGATCACGCCCACCCCTGTTTCTCTGCAGAGCAGCACCCTCACACTGAGGTCAATGTAGTGTCGAGCTAGCAACAATTCTCCCCCATTTCGAGGCCTCAGCTGCAGCAGTCAGCATCATTGTATAGGGCCAACCTAGCAGTTAACATTTCTGATGGACCTATTTATTTAAATGTGGAATATTGTGCTGCAAGAGACAGGTTAATTAGTGCGTTAAATTATGATTTTCTAATCCATGTATGCAGTACTCTTGTGTCAAAGAAGTGTATCAAAGGTAAAGAAATCTTTTTCATTTACGTAATAAAGTGAACTAATATTTCATGAGTTGTAGTGAGATGAGCCTTCTCCCAGCGCAATCAATGAACCCACAATAGTAGAAGGACGATTGAAGTTTCGCCTGGTCACAACAGAAATAGACGATGATCGGTGTTTGACTACTTCGTAATTCACGCTACCTACCTGCCTGTGATTGCCTGCTTTATTCTGTTGTTATATTGTGTCCCCTACATTTTACTATGTCTGAGCCGCCACAGGAAATGCCCTCAACCAAAATTGCACATGTCTCCTGTCTACCAGCGGTGATAGCCTGCACTTAATTGAAAGCAAGCATGGATTCTGTACTATTCTTACATCACAAACCACTTTATACCGGGATGATATGGAACTGTGTAGCACAGATCTTAAGTGTAGTACTCTGCTGGGGATAAAATAATGCTTTTTAAATCTACTGAATACTGCACACATTGACAAACGTGGCAGTTCTTCGTTTTGATAGTAAAACTACGACTATTTAACGCTGGTCAGTATTTATTTTCGAAGGAAGTGTTGAAATGATATATAACATATTAAGAGTGGACGGATTTGTGGCAGTAAAAGAATGAATGTAGACGATAGTACTTTATTTTCCAGAGTGTGTATTAACAGTGTGTAAAAACGTACAGGGTGATTATAATTAAAGCTAAACTTTCAAAATCTGTAGAAATAACACCACTGGTCAGAATAGCGTCAAACTGCAATGGAATATTATCGGACGAGGGCGAAAACGCATGGCAGAAGAAAAAAAATAGTGTGAAAATTGATCAGTCTGCGACGTTCGCCATGACTCAAAATGGCTCTCAGCACTATGGGACTTAACATCGGAGGTCATCAGTCTCCTAGAACTGAACTACTTAAACCTAACTAACCTAAGGATATCACACACATCCATGCTCGAGGCAGGATTTGAACCTGTGACAGTAGCGGCAGCGCGATTCCAGACTGAAGCGCCTACAACCGCTCGGTCACACCGGCCGGCTCGCCATGACTGTCTAAATGCAGGATCACGCTCTGCTTGTTAAGCTGTATTACAAGAGTGATGACTGTGCACACGTCGCTCTGCAGAAGTTCCGGACACTGAAGAGTTGGAAAAAAGCATTGGTCTGATGACTGCCGTAGGTATGGAGAAAATGTTTCGGAAATTCGAAAAGACGGGTTTTTTCCTTGTGCAACCTGGTAGAGGGAGGAAACGATTGATTCAAAGTCAGTGGAAGCAGTGGCCACAGCAATGCAGGAGGAGACGAGTGGTGGTGTGCAAACGTGTAGTGCACGGAGAATTGCCCGAACATTGGACATACCCTGAGTACTGTGCGTAAAATCCTACGAAATATCCTTATTTGATATCCATTCAAAATTACCAATGTGCACAAGTTGCTTCTGTTGACCTGCCAGCAAGAGAGACCTTTGCTTTAGAACTTCTTGCTCGCATGGAACTGGATAATGATTGACTGAGGAAGATTTTGTGGACGGACGAAGCCCACTTCCATCTGACAGGATATGTCAATACACAGAATCTTCGAATATGGGCAACGAAAAATCCACACGCAAATTAACCAGTACCATTTCATCCTGAAAAGGTCACTGCGTGGTAAGGTTTTTTTTTTTTTTTTGAAATTTGTGGTAAGATCCTAATGGACCAAACTGTTGAGGTCAGCGGTCGAGGAGCCGCGAGGACCATGACAAGGCGCCCCTAGACCGCGCGGTTGGTGCAGTTTTACGGCATCATTTATCATAGGGCCATATTTTCTTCGAAGAGACAGGTGCTTCCGGTCCTGTTACCTATACCATCACTGGAAAGTGTCTTTTGTGCAACACGTCATTCCAGCTCTCCAACAGCGTGTATGTGTGGATGGGATCATTTTTATGCAAGATGGCGCACATCCGCACATTGCAAATCCAGTTAAGTTGGTACTGAAGTGCCATTTCGTAAATGCTAGAATTATCAGCCGCCATTTCCCTACACCCTGGCCGTTCTACTCACCTGATCTTAATCCATGTGACTTCTGGCTGTGGGGCTATCTGGAAGTTGTTGTGTTGCGTGTTCTGATTGGAAACTTGGCTGCATGGAAGGCACGCGCATCACGCAACACATTCTGAACGTGACTCTGGAAACACTTCAATCAGTTGTGGAACATGCTGTTTCGCGATTTCAACTTGTTGCAGAAAACGGTGGACAGCATATTGAACATACTTTGCGCCAGTCACACGGAAATTAACAATCTAATTTGTTTTTGATTGATGGTTTTTATGCGGTTTTTGGCGTCAGGACACTTAAAACCGATATGATTGGGGCTTTTTATGCGGTTTTTGGCCTCAGTACAACTAAAAACCCATGTGATTGATGCTTTTTATGTGATTTTTGGCCTCAGGACAGTGAAAAACTGATGTGAGTGATGCTTTTTATGCGGTTTTTGGCCTCAGGACAATTACAAACCGATTTTTCTCATCCTTTCCGTGGTGGATGGGCTTACGTAACTAACAGTATCACACCTGTACGCCCATGCACACTGAGTTGTACAGTTTGTTTAATGTCAAACGTACACCTTAGGCATTGTTGTATGATTCATTTGTCATTTGTAGTCGGTCATTATTAAATCATGATGCTTATAGTGCCATCTATTGCTACATTTTGTAACTATCTATTTTCCTTCTTCCATATGTTTTCCCCCTTCTACGATAATATTCCGTTGCAATTTGACGTTATTCTGAGCAGTGGTATTATTTATCTTGCGGTTTGAAAGTTTAACACTAATTGTAATCTCCCTGTATAATAAAATAGCCGTATTTTGTAAGAAACGCACAAACCATAGACTGAACATGCTGTGTGGTTTTCTAAGTGTGCGTTTGTGATTCTTAGAAAGGATAAAGATTCTTGTGTATATTATTTGTCAGTACAGAGACGCGATAATTTTATCAAGGGATGAAACAAATTCAATCTTCTGAAAGCAGCATCTGAAAGCTATGTGATTGTGAGAGTTTCTGACAATGCTCTTCTGTGTAAAATATGCTTCCATTAAGAAGTGGAAGTGCTGTTTCTTTCATGCGTCTTATCGCTGCTTGTGTTAAATTTGGACCCTCCCTTCCCTCATGCACTGTGTGTCAGAGACCTGCTTCAGATAAGAGCACCTTTGACGAAAACAATAATTTTGTAGGAAACGCTACTATTTTGTTACATATTTTTAATCATTATTAATTTTCATTCTGGATAATAATGGACTATCTTAAAAATACATTCTTTTTCTGTTTTCCTATATCAGCCACACTTATGTCTTCTCTTATTATGTTAGCTGCGATTTCACCATCATTTTAACTGACCAGCATTAAATAGCCCTAATTGTAGTGTCAAAACGAAGAATTGCCGAGACACTACCGCTGTTTGTCAATGTGTGCAATCTTCAATGGGTTTAAAAAACATCGTTTTATCCCCAGTAGAGGACTATACTTAAGATCTGTGCTACACAGTTCCATATCATCCCGGTATAACAGTCCAACATCCAGACTTGCTTTCAATTCCATAGCCCTCCTCCACTACACCAGGCTGATGCAGGCTACCACCACTGGCAGACAAGAGATATGTTACTAGCTTTCAACTCAGTAGGCCTCCACACTAGTCCAAACTGACAAGGGCTATCATGACTTGTAGACAGCAGCAAGGATAGGGAGGGGCTCTTTGTATATAAATCCACCAGTTTTCCTAGTCATCAGTGCAGCGTTGTTGTTCATGATAATGTTTTATTTGAACGAATGTGGTTCACAGTGCATGAGTATTGGCGTTTCACCGGACATTGGGTTTCAGGATGTGGCAGAGACAGAGAATGTATTGCATTGTAGGGAGGTGCATCTCACTCTAATAGAGTGGAAGCACTGTGCAACAGACTATTATACATCGAGAACCAATTAACCAATACCTATGAGATAGACCAAGTCAATGACGATGTTTTCTCCAGCACCAGCAACTTCAGCACCAGCAACACAACAGCAACTGTCTTAGTGCCTCGATAGTAACTGTGTTTGTGGGCATAGCACTTGAACTATTGGATTAGGTGGCGATGAATAGTGTATTGTTAAGAAAAAAGGTTGAAAAAGTCCATATGTTATATGATATGATACGTTTTGCAAATGAACAAAAAGATCAAGTAAGTGTAAATGTGAAAACTTTATTAAATGACACTGTGAGCAGTATAATGCAACACTGTGTGAGCGGTTCCCAAGTTGGATGATCTAACATGTAGGACTACTTACATGCTGAATTTAATGTATATATTAAAATATTTGATAAATATTCTCATATGGCTTATGAATTTGATTGAAGAAAAATCAGCATGTATTAAAAGTATGTACAAATGAAGAAAAATCTAATATATTATTATTCTTTGAAATGTTGTAATACATGTATAATTCTTCAGTTTCACAATTTCGTTGACAGGGAACAGCAACTTTATTTAAATTCCTCGAAGCGTTTATTAACAGTTCTGTCAAAAGTTGCAGTCATTTATTAGGTTTCGAAACTAGCCGCCTAATAAATGACTGCAACTGTTGACAGAACCATTAATAATCGCTTTAAGGAACATGTATAATTTCCTTAATTTCCTACCGTGCCTATTGCTGCATTTTCAAATATATATATGGTTGCTAGACTTAATCTACCTTTCAGAGATACTCTTGGACGATAGAGGTGTATATGCCATAGATAACTATAATTTTAATAGGACATTTGACATGTATTAATGGTGGGAGTGTAGATGACTGGCTATTCATCGTAAGCCAGTTACATGTAAAAATCAGTATGGTATGCATATGTCACAGAATACTATAGTTTTAATGGAACATTTGTTAATGGTAGGGGGTAGTTGACGAGGGGCTATTTGTCATAAGCAAATTGCATTTCAGAAACAGTGTGGGATTCATATGCCGTAGAAGTCTGTAGTTTATCAGAACATTTGTTAGTGCTTGGAGGCAGTGTCACACAAACAGAGTTTCTGTACTTAAATAGGACTGACAGACGTTTGGGAAGTATGTTACACATACTGATTTCATTGCTCTGTTGAATGACGGTAGTTTGCTGCAATTTGTAAAAAATATCAATCTACTGCGTTTACTTAGCTTCATCACACATATTACACACACACACACACACACACACACACACACACACACACATACACACACACACTCACACAATCAAACACGCATGCAATGCTCTCACATAGTGACAATACTGATTACACACAAAAAATCTGTAGGTAGGATGACATTTTCTCCTGAAACATAAAGGTCGAATAGGTAGCGTATGGATGCACACAATCATTTTTATTTATTCGATCATTGCGTGAGAGTAGCATGGTAGTTAATCTGTAGCACTGGTATATTATACCCTCTACCATGCACTGAATAACGGTTTGAATGGTATTTGTTTGAATGTAGGGTGTTCGTAGATAGTGGATCCGTCTAAAATATGACGGCAACGTAATGCACGAAGAGTTGTGTCAATTGGTAATTGGTAGTGTAATTGACCTGAATGTGAATAAATCTAGCTGTTGCACATAAAGAGAACCAAAAATCATCTACACCAGGGGCGGGCAAACGTTGCACGCGGCTCATGAGCGCACAGCGCTGCACGTGTGCTGCTCGCGTGCAATCGTCGACTGGGGCAGTGGCGACAGCCGGCACGTTGCGGCAGTGTAGTACCAGGCTAAGCTGCGGACGTTGATGCGTAGCGACCTTTACGTAGTCAACGTTGTATTTCAAGAACAGGAAAATGCAGAGTGAAACAAGGAAACGGAGAAGTGGAGATTTGCTATGTTTTAAAGAGTAATGGGAGAATCACTTTTTCTTTGTGCAAAAACGTGAAAATTCAAAATGTTTAATATGTGGCAGTATTCTCGCTGGTCAGCGGAAGTTTAGTATTGAAGGCCATTATAGCAAATTTCACAAGGACGAGTACAATTTATTGTCGGACTCTGAGCGGATGGGGAAATTGACTGAGCTTAAGAAGAGCGATCTGACGATACTAGATGAATCTGTCGTAGTTGCTGTGGTCACGAGAGATCTGCGACTTCCTTTCGTCATGTCTCTCATGTAACTAATTTAACATTTTATGGAGCACCGTTTTCAATTTTTCAGGACGATAACAATAATAGCCCAGCGGTACGAGCTTAATATAGCGAGAGCTGGAAAACCATTTGCTGAATTAGTAAGTGTCGGTTAAGAGCAAACATCAGTGATGAAAATTTAAGTAACTGCTTGCGTTTGTCTGTATGCAGAAATTTTGTTCCACTCCACCTGTGATAATTAAATAAAACGTATCTTAGGTAATAGGTACTCTTTCAAACCATGATATCTTTCAAGCACTACTACTACTAATCTTATTCCTACATTCAATAAAGCAAGCTAGGAAACAAAACGCATTGCAGAGGAAGGAGCGAACAGAAGGTATGGTGGGGAGGGGAGATAAGCGGGTGACCAGCTTGCCCCTGTGTGCACGCAAAACACCTGTTAACTGCACGCGTGCAAGTGCACCGCACACGTGCAGGATTCCTGCCCGCCCCTGATCTACACTATCGCTAGAAACATTAACTAATGTACAAATGCCTAGGATTGGGCTCAACCAGAAAATATATTGGGCATAGATTCATGAATTTTAGGAAATGTAATCCAACAACTGAGAACTGACAGGTCGACTTACGTGTAGTAGGCGAATGACTGAAAACCCCATCGGCACGTCACCTAGACACTACAACAAAGACCGAACAGTAAGAGGCACCAATGTGGCTGTTGTTGCAGGTGTTGACATTTGTAATACTGGAGAAAAAAATACATGGACATTGATTCAGTCAAGTTTCTAGATGTACTGTAGTCGGATCGATGTGTGAAGACTGGATTTGTTACCAAATAAATAACTATAACTACAGTTATGTGTATTGCCCCTCTCCGAAAAGAAGAAATGCGCTACTCCAGCTATAACATGGTATCATGGTCAGTTCACTCTCGTGCAGCACGCAAGAGAAAAGAAAGTAGTTATGGTGTGGTGAAACCATGAATCTTTCCGTACTCTTACAGTACCTATCAACTGTGCCTGATCTGCAAAGCAGCTACACCATTGTGAACATGATCCGATGTATAGTGTGTTGGGAACTTTGTGACACTGTCAAGATCGTATTACAGAGGGACATCCCATTTTATAAAAGATGATATATTTCACGCAAAACTATATCCATTTAGCTAAGACTCTGGTACACCTGTACCACCAACATCGTATATCCGATGTAGTGATCATATGAATTCACAACAGAGATGTATGTAGACAATCATTTGATGGTGGTGAATTGCAGGTGTTATGTGTCTCATTTTCTTGGAGCATCCCTCGTAAATTAAAGGTGCCGCATTAAAGTTTCTTTGCTCATTACACTGGAGAGCTAATCCCTATATTCTCATCATTAAAAAATCTATATGTGGTGTAGCGATCATAGGGGTGAGTTGGTGTATGTACAGAGGCATATGGACAATCATTTTTACTCGATCAGTGTGGAATAGGAACTAAAATCTATAATAAGGTTATTTCACAGTCCACATCATGCATTGACGGTGGCTTACGGAATATGTGCTGCACGTAGGGCCTCATCTGTAGGAAGGCTATAGTGATTTGCGGAGGATTGATGACTGATTAGAGTTGGAGCTGAACTGCATCTGAACATTAGAAGAGTCTCACTACTATTTAGCATGTTATTGTGTATAAATCACTAGAAACAGTACCAATCGTAAAATATGTGGAGTGACATACGATGTGCCTCTCAGCATGCAATTGATTGTGGAGTATGTGTTTAGATATAGGAGGGTGATAATAGCTGTAGGATGTGGCGATTTTCAGAGTAGTTAGTGGTCTATTTTCTTCTCGCTGTTATATCAGTATTATATAGCCAGTATTATTTAGCCTACAAGGCTTGTATCTTACGGGATAGCGATGTTGCTCGTGATAGAAATCACCGAGAATATCTCTAAGCACTTAAAAACATATACAATATCATTTATAATGCAGAGAGATAAGAAACTAACCTTGGAATTCCGTATGTGGTTAGTATAGCTTGGTTGTGCAGGTACTCGATTGCATTCAGTGAACCCTTACACAGTTTGAGTCTGGAAAATGCATACTGTTATGTATCAGTGTTAATGTACAGTACCGCCGAGAACCAATCTGAAACATAACCGAGCAGTACTGAATGCAAGCTGGAGGGTGATGTGTAAAGTGGGGAAACGTAAGTGAATGGAAAATGTCTGTTTCCAGACAAGATACACAAAACATACCGCGGATATTTAGCGCTGTTTGTAGATATTTTGAGTGCATTACAGTGAAAGCTAGGTTTTTTCTTCCACAACGATATGATATTTTTCCCAGAGTTTCGGAGAGGGGTAGTAAAATATTTGTTTTATCAGCAAGAGAAAGCCCAACAAACGCTTCCATCGGAAGTCCATGACCTTGACGGAGAACATCACAGTCGCTGGTGTTTATTGTACCGGAGTTTCATATTCTTAAGGTTTACGAATAAAGTATTTCCGTATAGTTCCATACAGGTTCGAATAGTATTTCAACTTATATTTTATCTGTTTTTACCAGATCATCATTAAAGTCAACCTGAAAAGAAAAGTGAAATTCCGACATGTTGTAACTGCCACCATGCACTGCACAGTAGCTCGCAAGGCATTTGTTTAGATGTAGATGTAGAATGGTGCATTTGCCTGTACGAAGGTGGTAGCAAATTAAATGAAGACCTGTGGGCAATCCATGCAGGGACTAGAAGTTGACATGAACGTATACAAATGTGAGTATTGCACCTAAATAGGATAAGATATCCTCTACAGCGTCGCCGGAAACATTAACTGCCATTAAAAAAGTACAGGACTGGTATTTGACTCTGAACTTAATGTTACTTACTGCATACAAATAGATGGAGAGATCCACTACTGATATTGGTGTTCTAGCAAAGCTTATTTGATCATTCCTCCGCGGGAACTATTAATTTGCGTCTCCATATTTTTGTTATTAACAAATGATTCATTGAGAATTATAGTCTTCGAGAGGAGGGGTGAACAAGTGTGGTGTACGGCAATCTATTTTTTTGCGTGGGTTTGCTTCATCTTTGAAATGATGTGTGCCGGTCGCGGTGGTCGTGCGGTTCTAGGCGCTGCAGACCGGAACCGCGGTACTGCTGCGGTCGCAGGTTCGAATCCTGCCTCGGGCATGGATGTGTGTGATGTCCTTAGGTTAGTTAGGTTTAAGTAGTTCTACGTTGTAGGGGACTGATGACCTAAGATGTTAAGTCCCATAGTGCTCAGAGCCATTTGAACCATTTTTTTGAAATGATGTGTGAATAATGTCATCGCAAAATGTTGTCTCCGTTTCTGTGTATTTAGAAGATGAAACTCGTTAGACAACAATGAAACGTTACTGTTGATTTCTAGAGGGTATTACACTACAATAACTCGAAAAGAGGGGAAAAAACAACGAAGCATATGCAGCACATAGCCAATCCCGCACGAATATTAGACTTGTCTATTACGACATTTTTCTGTTTAATTACGACATACGAATTGACCAGTAAATGGATCTCGTATCAGTGTCCGCTTTTAAGTGTCTGGATACTTGCAATCAGACTGAGTGTTATCCTGGACACCGAGCTATGTGATCTGCAGGGATATGAACTGGCAATCGCCGCATCGGGAAAGGATTCAGTCAATACAGGACGTTCAAAGCAGTTAGGATCACAACTACACAGACAGTAGAACATTCTAAACTGAATAATTCCAGATAAGAAACGAATTATCGTAAATTGATATTTTAGACAGTGTGAGGTCTTGAATGAGGCGCGTGTTTGTGATCGATTATGTCGTTTTTGTAACAGCAATGTAATTACCGTTATGCTCTTCATACTCTCTTGTTCGAAGTGTGAGTTTCTCGGGCGATTTGACAATTATTTATTTTGTCTTCTCCCTCACCATCTTAAGCCGTTTCCTCAAATACTATTGGGTGAACAATTCTTTGTCGAGAAAATTTCTGCTCAGAGCGATAATTACGATGTAGATTTTTTCAGATATCTGGACTTTATATCCTGCTGCACCATGCATTAAATATCTGTCTGACTATTACTGAAACCAGTCATGAACTGTTAACAGTGGTAAACTCCCTTAACAACAAATCAAAGGCAACTGTGTATTGTTTCTCAAGAAGATGTCATCAACGTGAATGTGGTAGACACTTGTTTGTAGTGAAACACAAAAAATTATAAATTCGTTATCACAGGAATTACTCATTGTCGGAAATATTTATTTCCAATCACCGATTCCTTATCTCAAAATAATCGAGTAGAATGCTCTAATGTCTTAATAATTTTTACTCTAAAAGCCTAGCGTGACATGTGCTGCATAACTGGCTGTGGTATCCCTTACACGCTAACATACAGTTGTTGCTCAGATGTTTCAGTGGTTGATCGAGTGCTTGGGGATTAATGACGAAACAAGCTCCTGTGATTTCGCATATGAGACTGTGCTTTGATATAGCTTCCCTCTTAACCAGTGATGTCCAATCTTTTAGCTTACGTGAGCCGCATTGGTAGAAGACGAGTGATTTTGGACCATAAGAACTGTACTTAAACCTAAAAATAACCGATGAGAAAAAAGTGTCCGCGGTATATAGTTGAAACATTATTTAAGTAATTTAGAGTTTATTACTTTATGATTCTTTAGTCTAAACAAAACAAGATGGAATTATTTGACATTCTGTATACGAGATTTTATTAATAATTTTGTATGCAAGTAATTGCAACTCATAAAACTAAGGTAACATTTGACTCTGAACTTGGAAAACTGATGAATAAACATCAGGTCCGATCGAATTGTTTTCAATTCTCTAGGTGTTCTCAACTGAGGTTCTGGTTCTGGTTTTACTCTTTGTGTGCTTTAGTCTTTAAAATTAGTGTTCCCGAACTTACATGCCTCCAAACAAAGATGATATGCAACAAGGGATGTTTGTCTCTGCGTAGGTATTCAACAAAGATACATGGTAACATTTTTCTTTTAGTTGGATGTCAGACTGCAACAGAGATACATGGTAACATTTTTCTTTTAGTTGGATGTCAGACTGCTACTTTATGCGTTCAATCTGAAAAATCTTCTGGCAACATATATATTGTAAAATGTATCGTATAAATACCAAAAACTGATTATTTTTTCGAAGAGAGACTGATTTTCAAATTTGTTACAAATCGAGAACTATAGCTGCGTATTTCATCCCGTCTTTAGATTTGTTTGGCCAACGTACTGAAATTAAAGAAATTGCTTGTACTTGTGCTTGCAATAATTTTACTTTCATTTGAAACATGTTCTTTGTTTGAAACATAGTACTGAGAATTGGGGTTCTGCCTCGAAGATGCCTATTTAAGACACATAAACAGGCAGTCAAATCTAAGAAAAACGCTAAATCTGACACAGAGTTGGCTTCGTCATGTTCTGGCACAGATTTTGTTTTTAATATCATGAACGATTTGATTTCATTAATAATGCTTTAAAATCTTTCTGCGCCTACCTTCATGAGCCACCTTACTTCTACAAAATATATGATATCATCATACTCAGCACCCGAACTTCTGAGGAATTCCTGTAACAGGCGATGATTCAATCCCCTGCCCCATAAAATTCACGGTCTTCACGACGATTTGCATAACGTGATCCATTTTTTAAGCTTTTCCGCATAAATTTTCTTGGTGACTGACGCATCGGGCTGTTATAGGAACGAGACTCTGGGGGTTTGAGTATAGCATGGGCGGCAATGTTAAGAATGGGATGGCCCAGTGAGAGACTAGCATAGCGTGGCGGGAGATTTAAATTGAAAATATTCAATTTATCATAACTTTCCATAAACGGAATTTTATGGATTTTTTTGCCGATCGTGTGATATCTGCTCACTTCTTGGGCCGTATTGATACTTACTTTGGGCCGCATACGGCTCGCGGGCCGCAAGTTCGACACCCCTTCTCTTAACCAAGTAGGCTTGCTGAGAAAATAGATTCCGTGGAACTAGCCGGAAACATGCTCGTTCTTTCAGGAGACAACTGGAACAATGTTGTGTAGGACTCCTTCTAAAATGCACTTGTGGAAATTTTAATTTACATCAGAATGACTGGTATTTTCCTATTTCTCTGTTAGTCGTCATCAAGCCAAATTTATTTTAAAAGCTTTTATAGTCAAATTATGCAATTCCTTATCGTTTATATGAGAAACATTTAATATGAGAATTATAGTAGTTTCGAAAACTTTGTGGGTATGTGCGTTTGCTAGCTCATACCTAAAGGCGGCATACACTGAACACAGGTTCATGCGTTGTCAAACTAGCTATGAAATGTAGGACACCGGTCTTATGTAGATATAAAAATTTGTTAGATTTTGTTTCCCCCTCTTTGCGCTAGATACGCGCGTCCTCTATAAGACGGACTTTATTTTTCAAAAGCCTAAAATATGACAAATTTACTGTTAATACTTGGGTAAAATTTGTATAAAATTTAAAATAACAGAACAGATCGTTAAATCAGTAAAATAACATTACAGAACAAAGAGAAAACATTACTATAGATGAAAATTGTAGTAGCACTTGTAGAGTGTATTTCTGACGTCCGATGGTGCTGTCTTTCCGTCTATTGCCCGTTTATGCCGTTGTCCATTGGTACGACAGGGACGACACGGGCAGGACGACGAGAGTAGTGCTCTGCTGCAGGTGGACTGCACGCTCCTCCGCCTTAGAGGTTGTTGACATCTGCTGCGGCCCGCACTAGGCAGTTCAATACTCGACCGCCGGAAGGCTCCATCCTCAGCTGAAGGAAGTATGTTGTAAAAACGATTCGCTCATGTGAACAGATCGTCGTAAATGTTGAAGTATGAGTCTGTTGCAAATTCATTCTGTTCATTGAGGAGTTTGTCAGGTTCTCTGCGTCTCGTAACATAAATCTCCAGTTGTTCTAAAATGTCTAATCGTTTACGTTTTGTAACTTCATGTAGAATTTGAAGCTGTTCGTCGATGATACCATTATTATGACCGTCCTCTTGCATAAGTAAGCCTAGCGCTGTTTTATTACTGGGATACGTATGTTCATTAAACCTTACATCAAAGGTCCTGCCTGTCTGTCCGATATAGCTTTTTTCGAATTCGTGCCATATTTTGTAGACCCCCGATTTACTATATTTATTACTTTCCCGTGGCAAGTTATGACGCAGTAGACTTTTAAATTATCAGAAGTACTAAATGCAATTTTAACCCCATTTCTTCGGAATCTATGTTCGATTTTATTTGATGGTTTGCCTATATATTCCATAGTGGCGTACTTATCCTTTTCGGATGTCGGTTTTACCTGCCGTTTCTCGCTCCTTTTTATCTTTTTAATTTTGCTATATATGGAGTTAACTATATCAGGGTCATAATCATTTGCAAGGACGACCTGTCTTAATATGTCAAGTTCTTTTTTAACTTCAGTTTGACATAATGGAAGTCTTACCATTCTGTGTAACACTGAATAAAAATATGCATGTTTCTGACGTAGTGGGTGATTGGAGTTGGCATTGATAATCACGTCCGTACATGTTGGTTTCCTAAATATTTTGAACGCATGTCTACCATTTTTGTTATGAATCGTCAGATCCAGGAAATTTATCTGTTTGGCTACTTCAATTTCTGTCATGAATTTTATCTTGGAATGCATACTGCTTAACCTCTGTGCCATCTCTACTACTTGCGTTTTACTACCTCTATAAAGAATAATTAAGTCATGTATTGTTATAGAATCTGAAGATGGTCATTGTATGGCCGAAACCGGTTATGACTGTGTCATAAGAATGTGATTGAGTCTATAAATAACAAAAACAATTTACAAGAGAGAGAGAGAGAGAGAGAGAGAGAGAGAGAGAGAAGGTAATAAGTATTTCAGTCTCATTCGCGTAACAACAGTTATTATGAGCGCTAGCAATCCCAAACAAAGCACACAGTTTCTCGCACAGTTAGAACAACCTGCAGGTGTGTGAGATGAATTTTAACTTTCATCGTCCAACACAGAAGGCTTACAATTTATTTGCGTATGCCTGTATTTATATTACGAAACATTCTTCCTTACGTCATGTTTTGTCTGAAAACTGAAGCACTGGGTCTACTGATGAAAACCACTTAGACATGAGACTGTATGAAACTTCGTTGACAACATCCTTGCTGTTAACACCAACTTATCCCTTATGAGATCGTAAACGTGGAAGCTGTCTGTGTTAGCGTTTAACGACTCATGAAAGACCTTCCACACTTCTTTTACCTGTTTGCTGCAGTTAAACAGTCGTCGTGCGAGACATCACCCTCTACTTCCGACTCTGTACGGAATTGTTTATTTATTTGTAAAATGGGACAACATCTTAAATCGTACTGACATATTATCATGTAGTATAACCAAGATATTATGAAAACGTAAATATTACTAAAACCTGCATACAGTGAACTGCCGCTAACGGTATGTACTATGCAACACGACTGTAACACAGAATGAACGTGAAACACTTAAGAGTGTGGTCTGTTAATTACGTCATTATTGCCTGTCGTTGAAATCATGTGTCTCAGTTGATCCTAAATTTGAATGTACAACTTTGTTCTTCTCGGAGGCAGCAATCGTTTCACAGTGTTCACTTACCTATCCCGCATGCTGCCTTATACTACGCTGTAACAGAGAGATGAATGATAGGCACATAAAATGGAAACTATCGTTACTGCTATTGAAAACTTGAATGGAGAACATTACTTTTCCTAACGCTGAAAAAACATGTGCTTATTTCCTCTTTTCGGAAACAAAAAGCTAACAGATTTTGTGGAATGAAAATACATTGATTAATTTACCAAAATGCTTACGTTATCTAGCAAAAATACACTACTAACAGTATTGCGAAAATTTGAAGTTGTTCTTATATTTCTGACATAAATAGTCGAATGAGTCTATTGGGGAAATATTTGATGTAGATTAAGATTTTTTCTTGATAGCGTTGATGAAAGTTATTAGAAACAGAATTCAGATTTCCTACTGCAATACTTTCTGTGGACAGTTTAAACCATACTACTATACGATGTAAAAAGGATAAGAAAGAACAAGATTTAGCAACGTCATAGCAGTGACCAAACACTGGAATATTTCTGAAGGGACCTGTATAAAAGAAGTGTACTCCTTGTGATAAGAACAATAATTGACTATAAAAGTGTAAACGGGTGCATAACTGGTCAAGTTGGTTTATATTCATTGCCCTGCATGCCTACGTGTATGGTAGCAAATTATGTCCACTGCCCATAAGAAATGTTGCATGCAGCAACACATTCAGACACTAATAGGACGAAATGAACTTCTTTATATTAATTAGTGCTAGGGATGTAGGTTTCACAGAAACACAGAAAATGATCAGTAACCCTGTCCTCGTCTATACTGCCAGAAGACCAACTCTCTCTCTCTTTCCCCACAATCAGTCAGCTCTCTCTTATTTTCCTTCTTAGACTGCGCGTTTTTACTCAAAGAATCATTTCATCAGCGTTAGGTTACCGTGGTCGTAACACGATTCGACTCCATCTAAAGCTATTTTGTAACCAGCCCTACAGATACCCTGGTTAGTTTTAAGAATCAAGCTGTTCAGCATGCACATTATTTTTACGTTTCGTATTTTCTTTTCACTTCCGCCGATTCCTGTCTTGTTCTTGAAATTTATACTTCAGCACATCTATTTGTGTCTTGAACCTTTTGAAAGTTGCATCTGGTGTATTCCAGAAGTGAAAGTCCAATGCTCTTTACAAAGGAAATCTTTCATCATATAGGATGAGCGAGTGCAATACTTGTTCTTTTCTCTGAATTCTTAATGCAACTGATAGTTGAACTTGGCCACTGTAAATAAAGAAAACACCGGCTTACTGAGAACAACAAATAGGATGTACAACAGGTTATCCCGATATTTGTTATTTGTGATTAGCGTAACCAAGGAACAGTCATAGGACAGTGAGGGATATTCAGATCTACATCAAGACTGGATTAGCAGTTATTTATTTGCTCTAATGATTGAAATGAATCACAGTAAAATTAACAGAGAGCAAAGTTTTCTAAGTCTGAAATCAAATTACGAAATGACCCTAACATTGTGGGGGAGCTGTCGAAAAGTGTGAAAGACTGTATGGAGAAAGTGCAACAACATTTGCTCATATGAGCAGCTCTTGAATTCAGAGTTAAGAATACAACAAGACCCCTACAGGTATAACCAAATTAAGCAACACAATTTGCTTGGCAAAATGAGCAACTAATGAGCTGCTTAGGAAGTATACTGCACTACCACAGTTTGAGATCCATACATTTCTACAAATCAGTTAGTGTGCGCCAATTAGCACCATACAGTGGCTGGAGACGGCCCCTCTTTCAAAAATACTCTACGTGGAGGGAAAGACTTAATGCTGTTACCAAAATGATGGATGAGAATAACGCTTATTTCACGAAAAGAACAGGGGTACACTCTTGGCGTATAAAACTCCCATTACCGAACACAAAGTTGGTAATTGGCTGGAAAAGTGTTTCCTCGATTGCTGGGGCCTTTCGCTCCAAGTACGGCGGTGGGCGACTTAGTTCAATTGCATAACCAACATTTTGGAGCAAAAACAACCGTCATTCTCATGCTTGGCGTTTTATGTCCGTGCAGAAAGTGAAAAACTGTCAAACTCAATTATTCTCTAGAGACGACTTTGGCGGCACGGTGTCCCCTACTCACAGCTACGCCAGGGCACAGGCTCTGTCCACAGTAGTACGCAGCACACAGCAACCACACATCCTAGAAAACTGTCCATCTTCCTTTGACAGTCACTAACTGCCTTCTGCCACCAACATGACCCTGAGACCACTTTGGTATTGCATCGTCCCATCGTGAACAACGCTAAGTTTTTCTCCCAAGCTCAGAGGTCGAGTACTCCCAAAATAATAACCATGAAATAGTAGCAGAGAATGAAACAATGTCGCATAGTGATATGTGACAGTAACGTCATACTTTTTATATCTTTTATACAGTCATCCATCTAATAATGATGATGAGGTCCCATACTCCGAGGAGTGTAGGGGACGATGCGGGAGACCCACGCCGCTGTACTAGGCAAGGTCCTAGTGGAGGTGGTTTGCCAATGCCTTCCTCCAACCGTAATGGGAATGAATGATGGTGAGGAAGACGACACAACACCCAGTCATCTCGAGGCAGGAATAATCCCTGACCCCGCCGGGAATCGAACCGGGAAACCCGTGCGCGGGAAGCGAGAACACTACCGTAAGAGCACGAGCCGCGGACTCATCCATCTAAACAGTGACTCTAATAACATCAGTTCACTCCGCCTGCTTCCGATAGAATTCATTTAATGCCGACCTGCTGCTGAGTATGGTATATTTGATATCAAACTATAGGTTCTGCAGCCTTGATCGATTACGCCCACACCATCTGTGAACATTTATTCTGGAAAAAGTTACAGGCTTTCAGCTCTACTAACTAAGAAAGTAATACCGTTAATAGCAAAAGAGGGAATTCTTATGACGCAATAGCGAAAATACACCTGGATGTAGATAAAAAAATAACTTTAAAAAATCACTAAGCAAGCAATAGTTCGCGAATTCATAAAGCAAATGTCAGGAAAACAGAATATACGTATGCTATAGCATCACTGCACAAATATATCAGCTGCGAAGCAACGCACAGTCCTCCTGCCAGACTCGTGTGATAACGTCGTAAACAAGGTGCTGCACGTATTGCTGAGGCAGTTTGTGCCGAGACTGCGAGCGAAGACAGTTGCAGTAGTCAACGGTTTTGAATGTCGGCACAAGCTACAAAAAGCGAACTGCGACTGTGGATAGAGATTGGCTCACTAGAGGCAGTTTAATGTCAGAATAGCCCTTATCGTAAAATTAATTTCCTGCACCCTCGCCTACCGACTAAAAACATTATGGACAATGTTAACGGACGTGGGACGCAACATAAAAGGCACATGGTACTTGGCGATGCGGTAACAGATCCCACAACATCCTTGGTTCCTTAGCGCGGCGCTCACTGGAATATAATTATTAACAGGCTAAGAGCATATAGTGATTCCTGCCCACTGAAGAGGACATTGTACAAACACTAATAGAATGCGATACATACAGTCTCAATTACAAATTACAATATTTAATGTAATGGTTTAGTCAAATTAATGCTCTTTTGAGACTACTTAAATTACATAATTGTTGGTTTATCTTTTATCTTTGTATAATTTGGTTTGACTTAATGCACAGCATTTCATATTTTGTAAATAAGTAAGAGAAATTTCCTCTTTGTGTCATTATATCATATTATTGTATCTGGTGATAGGACATTTGCCTGAAACCAATTAAAAAGCCTCAAAAAGAGGTTGTCACTTTATTACAGGTATACTGTAGAGACAATTTGTACGAGATGAGCACTGAGAAGGTTCAGGCAATGTGTCCCAAGGCCTAGGTCTTATAGCTACTGGCAGGTGAGACCATCAAGTGGATAGGAAACTTCATGAGGGAGGCAAGTATGTTCAGCAGCCATTCTTCCGCTCTTCACATGGGAGAGAATCTGCCAGAATGTGCGCTGGACTGCAGATCAACAGAAGGCTGTTCTCTTCACCACTAGGTCTTCGACTGAGGGTGGACAGAGATAGCATAGGAAAACTATAGGTAACGATCTAAAAGTTAGAGTGATAGTAGTAGAGAGAAATAAAGACAACGAAAAAATAATGTTATAGATAATGTAAATTAATTCAATGTCCAGAACAGAAAAAAATGAGACAAAGGTAAAGAAGTACATTATCATGAAAATTCACGTACATGTAGTTCTATATTTAACGGTCCATTGTTGTAATGAAGACAGTATTATATGATAAAGTAAATAAAACGAAAAAATGAGTCAGATCATTATCTATCTAAAGATTTCTCCCATCTAAAAAGACAAAAAAATTCAACCGAGGAAGTAATCCGATACAACTCCACTACAGCTAATATTACATTAGAGAATATAAAAAAAATTGAGAAGAAATTGAGGCAACAAAAAACGTTAGTTGGCATGAACTAGAGGTAAAAATGACTAAAGGAACAAAGTAAAGGACTGGGTAAGATTAAAATGAAGACGCGGTGGAACGAAGAGTGTGAAGAAGCACTTGAACAAACAGCTCAAAAATGGAGAAAATGGAGACGTTAAAAAAAAGAACGTTTAGAAGAATTAGGGCGACAAAGAAAAGAAAATATTTCGGAAAATCAAAAGAGCCTTTGAAAAATCTCAGCTTAGAGAAATACGGAAAATTTTACCAAAAATAATGCTGGAAATTTTTACCAAACTTGTGAATACATACTTAAAGCGTATCAAGCACCTAGTATTTGTTTCAAAGATGAAAACGGAAAAATAGGATTTTATAACAAAGAAAATTGTGAAATACTCATAACATATTTTGACAGGACTGAAACTGTCCAGTTCCAACAGTTGAGTTGAAATTTTCAGCAGTATCACAAAATCTGGTGGAAGATTTTCCACCAGCAGGGCAAGAAATTCATGATGCCATCAAATCACTCAAAAATAACAAAGCAAGTGATAACTATTCCTTTGCAGCAGAATTATTGAAATAGTCAGGACCGAAAGTAATAAGTGATTCACAACTGCTTTCTGAGAACATCTGGAAAACTGAAAAGACTCCAGTGCGAAACAGCATCAATTAACCTGCTACATTAAAGAGAGGCAATCAAAATGTCAACAATTACAGAGACGTTGCACTTCAGCTAGTGGCATACAAAATATTATCAGAAATTCTCCTGGGCGGAGTTGTGGAAACTTTAGAAAAACAACTCTGAGAATATCAGGATGGTTTTCGAAAGGGCCTGCATAAAACACATTTTTAATTTAAAGTCAATAATTCGCCACAGAATTGTTAGCCAACAAACCTATAACAGTATCATTTATTGATTTCAAGAAAGCATTTGATTCGGTAGACAGAGAAACACTAAATAAAATCAGGAGATCTACAAAAATATGGAGAAAATATCAGAAGTCGCGACTAAAAGAAGATTAATCATTTCTGGACACCTCTACCGCTAACAGGCTAGCGAAACAGATATTCCTGTATCTCTGGAAAGAAAAAAATCGACAATAGCATGAATAACAGAACTAAAGAAAGAACTGTAAAGAAACGACATCAGAGAACTGGAAACGACAGACAAGAACATTTTAAGGGGTAAAATACTAAGCTTGGGAGGCTTTCAGTGCAGAAGAAATACGAAATCGGGAACAACATGGACAGAGGAAAGGAGCCGACAACATGGGGAGAAAATGAGGGATCACTGGAAAAACTGGAAAAAACAACAAGGAAAGAAGAGGAATTGAAGTTGCTACGTGATCCTGGTAGTTGATCAAGACTAAACTAAAAATATAAAAAAAATTAGTCACCGATTATTGTCCTAAGTTACAGCCGACGAGATTTTATTGAATAGGGAGGTGAAACGCTTTTATCATTTCGACAATTCAGCACATAGACTGGATAGCCTGATCAACAAACGTGAATCCCACACAGAATGTTCGTGTTACTGTCTGGGGTCTAGCTGCCCGTAAAAGGTCACATAGAGCTCACCTCACTGAGAACGGCTTTGCGACAACGAATGCGCTCTTCAAAAACACTCGTGTACGTGCCCGATTGGTGCTACAGAAACTGTATTGATGTTATTTGTCCTGCAACGGACTAATACACACGTTTTGAAAGTTTCAGATATGTTCTGAGTTGTACGTAAATTGTCTATTTGAGAATGCCTTTCCGTACTCTGTTTATGCAGTGTTATATGATTTGGTTATATTTAATCAGACCACAAAATTGCCTTTTATCAGTCCTTACATTGTTTTTATTTACAGGAACTAAATTGTTAAGCAACTATATCGAATCTGATTGTAATATACACTACTGGCCATTAAAATTGCTACACCACAAAGATGACGTGATACAGACGCGAAATTTAAGCAACAGGAAGAAGATGCTGTGATATGCAAATGATTAGCTTATCAGAGCACTCACACAAGGCTGGCGCCGGTGGCGACACCTACAGCGTGCTGACATGAGGAAAGTTTCCAACCGATTTCTCATACACAAACAGCAGTTGACCGGCGTTGCCTAGTGAAACGTTGTTGTGATTCCTCGTTTAAGGAGGAGAAATGCGTACCATCACGTTTCCGACTTTGATAAAGGTCGGATTGTAATCTATCGCGATTGCGGTTTATCGTATCGCGACAATGCTGCTCGCTTTGGCCGAGATCCAATGACTGTTGGAAGAATATGGAATCGGCGGGTTCAGGAGGGTAATACGGAACGCCGTGCTGGATTCCAACGGCCTAGTATCACTAGCAGTCGAGATGACAGGCATCTTATCCGCATGGCTGTAACGGAACGTGCAGCCACGTATCGATCCCTGAGACAACAGATAGGGACGTTGGCAAGACAATAACCACCTGCACGAATATTTCGACGACGTTTGCAGCAGCATAGACTATCAGCTCGGAGACCATGGCTGCGGTTACCCTTGACGCTGCATCACAGACACGAACGCCTGCGGTGATGTCCTCAACGACGAACCTGGGTGCACGAATGGCAAAATGTCATTTTTTCGGATGAATCCAGGTTCTGTTTACAGCATCATGAAGGCCGCATCCGTGTTTGGCGACATCGCGGTGAACGCACATTGGAAGCGTGTATTCGTCACCGCCATACTGGCGTATCACCCGGCATGATGGTATGGGGTGTCATTGGTTACACGTCTCGGTCACCTCTTGTTCGCATTGACGGCACGTTGGACAGTGGACGTTACATTTCAGATGTGTTACGACCCGTGGCTCTACCGTTCACTTGATCAATGCGAAACCCCACATTTCAGCAGGATAATGCACGACCGTATGTTTCAGGCCATGAACGTGCCTTTCTGGATACAGAAAATGTTCGACTGCTGCCCTGGCCAGCACATTCTCCAGATCTCTCCCCAATTGAAAACGTCTGGTCAATGATGGCCGAGCAACTGGCTCGTCACAATACGCCAGTCACTACTCTTGATGAACTGTGGTATCGTGTTGAAGCTGCATGAGCAGCTGTACCTGTACACGCCATCCAAGCTCTGTTTGACTCAATGCCCAGGCGTATCAAGGCCGTTATTACGGCCAGCGGTGGTTGTTCTGGGTTCTGATTCCTCAGCATCTATACACCCAAATTGCGTGAAATAGTAATCACATGTCATTTCGAGTATAATATATTTTTCCAATGAATACCCGTTTATCATCTGCATTTCTTCTTGGTGTAGCAATTTTAATTGCCAGTACTGTACATAAGCGTTTCTGAAGAAGAAAAATTTGTTAACATCGAGTATAGATTTAAATGTCAGGAAGTCGTTTCTTAAAGTATTTGTGTGGAGTGTAGCCATGTATGGAAGTGAAACGTGGACGGTTGGTTGGTTGTTTGGGGAAGGAGACCAGACAGCGTGGTCATCGGTCTCATCGGATTAGGGAAGGGTGGGGAAGGAAGTCGGCCGTGTCCTTTCAGAGGAACCATCCCGGCATTTGCCTGGAGTGATTTAGGGAAATCACGGAAAACCTAAATCAGGATGGCCGGACCCGGGATTGAACCGTCGTCCTCCCGAATGCGAGTCCAGTGTCTAACCACTGCGCCACCTGAAACGTGGACGATAAATAGTTTAGACCAGAAGAGAATAGAAGCTTTCGAAAGGTGGTGCTACAGAAGAATGCTGAAGATTAGATGGGTAGATCACAGAACTAATGAGGAGGTATTGAATAGAATTGGGGAGAATAGGAGCTTGTGGCACAACTTGACTAGGACATGTTCTGAGACATCGAGGGATCACCAATTTTGTATTGGAGGGCAGCGTGGAAGGTAAGAATCGTAGAGGGAGACCAAGAGATGAATATACTAAGCAGGTGCAGAAGAATGTAGGCTGCAGTAGGTACTGGGAGATGAAGAAGCTTGCACAGGATAGAGAAGCATGGAGAGCTGCATCAAACCAGTCTCAGGACTGAAGACCACAACGACAACAACTACATAATTACAACATACAAATGTTCCAGTAGACTTATCTGATTCTTTTACATTTTTCCGACGTTCTGTTAAGTTTGTCTGGTGGCAAAAGCGAGTGTGCAGGCGCCTCCTTTCGAGATTCACTTCTAAAACTGCAACACATCATTAAATGAATTCAGGCTGCCTAATATGTGTATCACATTGTTTGTCTTTTGGTAGTGGGCGTCATCGAATTGTTCAGTCGTGGGTAAGGCTGACTGATTTACGGCCTGAGCAGAGATTAATAAATCGCGTTGGAGAGACGGTATGAAAAATTTATTTCTCTGAGGAAGTCCTCATGTTCGCAGATCAGACAAACAGTACCTTTCTATATCAACTTCGCACAAGAGAGAAATACGAGGGGGACTTCAAAAAGTAAGTTACAATTTGGCTCACGCTAATATGTCGCGCAACATGAGTGGCTCACTGTCAGAGGAGAGGACGTGGTCCGGGTTATCTAGGCCGGCCGCTGTGATCGAGCGGTTCTCGGCGCTTCAGTCCGAAACCACGCGGCTGTAACGGTCGTAGGTTCGAATCCTGCCTCTGACATGGATGTGTGTGACGTCCTTAGGTTAGTTAGGTTTAAGTAGTTATAAGTGTAGGGGACTGATGACCTCAGATGATAAGTCCCATAGTGCTTAGACCCATTTGCCCCATTTTTGAATCGGGTTATCTGCTGCCACAGTTCTACTGCGGTAGAGATGACGGATGTATTGTGGGACTAAACTAGGGCTCTAACTGAAACGTACTCCAATACTGAAGTACCCACGACAGTACGATTCTTGTGAGCTGAACGTATAAATTGCGCACAGATTCACCGTGAAATAATGGCTGTATATGGACCAGATGCATTGCCGCATCCAGACAATAATTTGCCCAAGGCGGCACACACGTGGGTGATGCTGATCGAGAAGGGACACATTCGACATTCACCACAGACGACAGCGTCCAGGCAGTGGAAGAAATGGTTCCAGCAGTCGCTGGTTTTCCGACAATGAAGAAGTTCACATAGTGGTTCTCGAGTATCTATTAAAACGTTCCGACTGTTGTTAACGAGGGCTTGGTGACTACGCTGAAAGATAGTGTAACGTAAATATGTATCACATTGAAGTGTAATGCAGCATTCAACAAAAGTTACTTGGCTACCGCAATAATACTGTGTGACTTAGATTTTGAAGTCCCGTCATAGCTTCGGGAAAAAATTAAGTATCTTAAAATGTCAGTATTATCTCTAGTACTAATTTCTAATAATGATAGTATTAGAAAGAAACGCATTGATGCCTTGTTGCTGTTGGTGATTTCTCGTAGAGTGCACTTATTTTTTTTTCTTTTCTCATTGTGTATTTTCCTTCCCATAAACTAGTCCAATTTTTAGTAAAGCTCAACGGCGCAATTTAGTCAACTCTGGACATTTTTTATTGTATTTTAATGCACTGATAATGCAAAATCCATCGTAGAAGTGTCCATTATGGTGGTTCGTAGAATTTTAACTGTTGTTCATGTCTTTCAACGCTAGGCCAAGGATACTGTTTTTCCATATCAGATACTGCACTGAAGCGCCAAAGAAACTGGTATAGGCATGCATATTTAAATACAGAGTTAAGCAAACAGACAGAATATGGAGCTGCCGTCGGCAACGCCTATATAAGACAACAAGCATCTGGCGCAGTGGTTTGATCGGTTACTGCTGCTACAATGGCACGTTATCAAGATTTAAGTGAGTTCGAACGTGGTGTTATAGTCGCCGCACGAGCGAAGGGACACAGCCTCTCCGAGGTACGATGAAGTGGGATTTTCCTGTACAACCACTTCACGAGTTGTACCGTGAATATCAGGAATCTGGTAAAACATCAAATCTCCGACGTCGCTGCGGCCGGAAAAAGATCCTGCAAGAACGAGTTCAACGACGGCTGAAGAGAATCGTTCAACGTAACAGAAGTAACCGCTTCCCCAAATTGCTGTAGATTTCAATGCTTGGCCACCAACAAGTGTGAGCGTCCGAACCATTCAACGAAACGTCATCGATACGGGCTTTCGGAGCCGAAGGCCCACTTGTGTACCATCGTTGATTGCACGACATAAAGCTTTACGCCTCGCTTGGGCCCGTCAACACCGACATCGGACTCTTGATGACTGGAAACATGTTGCCTGGTTGGACGAGTCTCGTTTGAAATTATATAGAACGGATGTACGTGTACATGTATTGGGACAACCTAATGAACCCATGGACCCTGCATGTCAGGAAGGGACTGTTAAGGCTGGTTCAGGCTCTGTAGTGGTGTGTGTGGTGGTGGTGGAGGGGGGGGGGGGTGCAGTTGGATGGAGTGGTATAGGACTCCTGATATGTCTTGATACGATTCTGACAGGTGACACGTACGTAAACAATCTGTCTGATCACCTGCATCCATTCATGTCCATTGTGCATTCTCGGACTTAGCAACGCGACACCCCAAACGTCCAGAATTGTTACAGAATGGCTCCAGGAACACTCTTCTGAGTTTAAGGACTTCCGCTGGGCACCAAACTCCCCAGACAGGAACATTATTGAGCATATCTGAGATGCCTTGCAACGTGCTGTTCGGAAGAGATCTTCACCCATCGTGCACTTACCGATTTATGGACAGCCCTGCAGGATTCATGGTGTCAATTCCGTCCAGCACTACTTCAGACATTAGTCTAGTCCCTGCGACGTCGTGTTGCGGCAATTCTGCGTGCTCGCTGGGGTCCTACACGATATTAGGCAGTGTACCAATTTCTTTGGCTTTTCAGTGTAGATCCTGTTACGATAACTCACGTTTGAGCAACAGGGGACGGTTTGTATTCTTAGGAAGATCCTTGTTTCTAAATAAATTATTTTTGTAATAAAAAAGTAAATCCTCTAACCACTCTTCAGTTTCACATTAGAAACCTAATAGTTTCAGCAATAATTTGATCTGTTATCTTCTCGAAATATCGTGTGAGAAGGCGCAGAAGAAAAGGCATTAGGCTCGCAGGCTGCATGATCGGAGTACAAAACTTAAAGCCAACAAGGCTTCTAGCTTCTCCGTGGTTTTCATACATGACACAAGGCAAATTACGTGTTGTTTCGTTTGGGAAGGACACAGCAGAATTTCTTACTCATCCTTCTCGGTCTGAACATGTACTGCATCTCCAATGATCTAGTCGGCAACGGGAGCGTATGCCCTAATCCGGCGAAGCACTTTCCATCTTGAAATCAGACATAAGGGAAGAAAGTCTGCTTCTGAAGTTCAGAAACAAAATTTTCTCTACACTTTGTCCTCGTTAGAGCGAAATATGTCATACAACTAGTCTATCCATCTGGCTGAACACTACACCGTTCATTTAAAAAAAAAAAGTCCCTGTTATAAACGTAGGGTAGGTGGGGGTAATAGTGGGCATTTTTAGTCTTACTAAATGTTTTAAATCTTGCAGCAGTATTATGTCAAATACGTATGCAATATCTAATTTGACATTTTGGCACCAAGTTTCATTACCATCGAATTATTATTAGAGGAGTAATAAAATTGTCCTAAAAATAATTTTGCGGACTCTTACCCCATGCAGTAAAGTAAGAATACGTGAGGGGGGGGGGGGAGACAAGAGTACGCAGTGGGGGGGGGGGGGGGGGGGAGACAAGAGTACGCAGTGCGTATTTCATCCCTAACTGAACAAAATAAAAAGGATTACAAATAAATCTACGGAAAACCAAATTCGGAGCTCTTATTTTTCGCTGACTTCAACAAGCAAATGTCGTAATGATTTGAGAGTAAGGCCGAAAAAGCATTTATCGAGGGAAATGTAGTGTTCTACTATTTCTTGTTCTTTTTCCAGTGAAAAGAGTTTTGTGAATCGACTGATAAGCCCACTTTCTCTTTTTTTTTTTTTTTTTTTTTTTTGTTTAAGACCTTTTCTTAAGGAACTAAGGCCAAGAGCTTGATGATAAGCCAGCTCTTTTAATGGCTATTAAGTTGATATTCTCGGTCAGTTTGTGGAAAAAATGCCACTATGGAAGTCGTAATTATATTCGAAGTGTGTTTGAGTGGTCGGTATATTTGAAAAAACTACCACCCAAAGAAAGAAAAACTACAGAAAAGAAAAATGAATTCAAGTTCTGTACTAACAAAAATTGCTTGAATACGTCAGCAGAGACTGCACAAGTCAAAGTGCACGTTATGGGATAAGTGTTAGCAAAAAATTTCTTGGTGTGCTAAAAGTACACATTGTGAACTTATACCCCATTTGATATGAGTACTGTTACCCCATTTCACTACTTTCTTTTTCAGCAGTCTACAGATAGCACACACAACTATAGTCATGGAGATCAAAGAATATACTGGAAACTTCTAGCTGCTAGTTCCAGTACCGAGTTCATCCAGTTTTGAAATAGATTTAGTTTCACTCAAGGCTCAATCAAAACTATACAAATTTTACATCGAGAACGTTCAAAAGTAACTTGCCGCATACTCTCTAGCAGTAAGCATCCAATTGCCGAGAGGTTCCAGAACAGAACTGAGGAGATATTGACTTACTTTCTACCTAGTGGGAGGCTGGTTAACTTCTGGGTCAGGGACCTAAAAACGTGATGTGTACTGTTACCGTGTCCGCCCCTCGTGGTCTCGCGGTAGCGTTCTCGCTTCCCGAGCACGGGGTCCCGGGTTCGATTCCCGGCGGGGTCAGGGATTTTTCCTGCCTCGAGATGACTGGGTGTTGTTGTGTCGTCTTCATCATCATCATTCATCCACATTACGTTCGGAGGAAGGCAACGGCAAACCACTTCCATTAGGACCTTGCCTAGTAAGGCGGTGCGGGTCTCCCGCATCGTTCCCCTACGCTCTGTAAAGAAGCATGGGACTTCATTTCATTTCCCTACTCTTACCCTACGCGTACTTTCACTCCCACCTACCTCATTTGTTGTCTCTGATCTTGTTTGGAGTTAGTAACTTGCATATATTCCAGTAGCGCTGAATGGCTCAAACACCTGTAATTTTTGTTTTAATTTTGGCTTAGAACACGTCCTACGGACGTCATAGATACTAAGGCTTTAAAGATAGTGTTCCGTGACGTAATCTCAAACTCAAAGAAAAATAAATATTCTTAGCTAAAGGTAAAATCTGCTTTCTGATCCCACGGTACAGACGCCGTGTTACAGATCAAACTAACATCCACAACACACGAAAATCACTGCTAAGTAGGTAGTGTTCATTCGTAGAGATAACTACGATGTCGTTCCGAAAACAGAACAGCTAAATAGAGCCATAGTTCAGTTACAGACTGTCATTTTTCCACATAGTCACCACCATTCGTTATGCACTTTTGTCAACGATGAACCAGAGCCTGTATGACGCGCTTGTAAAAGTCGGAACCCGTTGAGGCTAACCACTTCCTTACAGCTTTGACAACAGCATCCGAGTCTTGAAAATGTTTGCCACGTAGTTCATCTTTTAGAGACCCAAAGAGGTGGAAGTCTGAAGGCGCTAAATCGGGACTCTACGGTGGGTGTGCTAAGACAGTCTAGCCGAATTTTTCAATGAGTTGTGTGGTCGAAAAAGTGGTGCGAGGCCTGGCGTTATCATTTTGCGGGTGAAAGTTGGCCTTCTTCTCTGCCCTTACGATGGAAATTCGTAATTTCAACTTAGTCAGTCTCGTCTGAACTGACCGTTTCTCCAGGCTCCAGAACATCCAAAAGAATCATACCCAGGCTATCACAAAAGACTGTGCACATCACTTTGCCTACAGACGGCTGTGTCTTGAATTGTTTCTTTGACGGAGAATTCACATGTCGCCATTCCATGGAATGTTGTTTGGATTCCGGCTCTCAGCCGTGACACAACGTCTCATCTCCGGTGACGATGCTGTTGAGAAAACTGTCACCTTAAGCTTGTTATTGGTCCATCAGATCCAGACAAATTTCTATTCGATGAGTTTTTATTTCTTCTGTAAGCCTCAGTGGGACCCATCTCGCGCAGACTTCGCAATAACCAAGATGTCCCAACATTGTTTCTAAGGCATTACAGCCGACCTTCAGCTTTACACACAATTCTCTGGTCATTATCCGCCGGTCAGCACGGATGAGTCGACCAAGACGCTCTTCATTGCGAGGGATGACACCTGTGCATGACCAACCGAGCAATGCCTTGTCATGCACACCCTTTTCACCACCTTGAAAATGCCGTACCCATCACCTAACATTGCTCACATCTATTGTATACCTTTATCAGAGCGTCGATGGTTTTCAATCGGCGCAATTTTTTCAGCAGTGAGGAATTTAATCACACATTTCTGTTTTATATGTGCGTCCGTATCAGTCTCCATTTTGGAACACTCCTCCGCTGGCGCCAACTACTGCAGAACAACGGAACCACCTGCGAATAAAGCGGAAGGTTCACGTAAGCTCCAGGCAAGGTCCCGTCTTGACACACTTCCTTACCCCTTCCCCCTCCCGGGACTCTAAACTCAACAGCACTGTATGATAAAACTCTTTAAATCATAGTTATTTATGTTTTTATTTAGGTTTGGCCATTTTTATCACTGAGTTAGGGCTCTTGTTTCCCGGATACGAGCTCAAGATCCCTCATTTGGTACAGCACGTTCCTTACTTCCATGACCATCAACCTTGAATACTACTATTAATGTTGAAAACTGGCAGCTCCTAAAAGATTTTTCTTTATTTCTCTTGCAATTTTCTCGTAAATTAACTTCTTCGTAAATAACCGGGTGAGGTGCGAAACATTTACCTTGGCAGTAAACGTTTTCTCCCGAACTGTTTACGTAAGTGTTGAACATTAACTGAGCGTGAAAGAGTTATGTAACCAGTAAAGTACAGAGTCATTATAACTTTATTCCTTGCCTTCACTCTCTGAAGCACGTTTCTCTTTAGATATTTATTTTATCTTTCTCGCCAGAAGTCGGTGAACTTAAACACTAAAGTGACAAGATCAAATGGTTCTGCGGACTATGGGACTTAACATCTGAGGTCATCAGTCCTCTAGACTTAGAACTACTTGAACATAACTAACCTAAGGACATCACACACGTCCATGCCTGAGGCAGGATTCGAACCTGCGACCGTAGCAGCGGCGCGGTTCCGGACTGAAGCGCCTAGAACCGCTCGGCAACAACGGCCGGCACTATAGTGACAATCTCATGTCTACATTTCAAAAGATCAGTTAATGGTAGAGTGTTACACCAGTAAACTCTACTTTTGTACCAATAAAACTATATTGTTATTAAGTTTGAAATAATTTTGGATTGAGGCTTTATCCAATATTAACAATTACACTTTCGAATTTGAAGTTACCTATTTATTCCGTGACTGGCAGATTCTTAACCCAAACGATCCTTTGATTATTTTCTCCTTTTCTTTAAGGTAAATGAAGACGTGTTAGTGGTGAATATCACGTTGACAGCGCGGTCGTAAAAAAGGGAAAAAAAAGTTAACTCTACATGGCAAAGACAGGGTAAGGTAAAGACCGTAGCCTTTATTCAATGAACCATAAACATTCAGTTCTTAGCGAAAATACCGAAAATGTAAAAGAGAATGACCATCTTGAATCAAATTTATTTTGAGTGTGATGCAAGTGTATCGCTATTGCAACATTTAAATCAGTTCAGTGACTTAACCTTGGATCAGAACTTCTTAAAATTTTTCTGTAGATTCTTCAGCTACATGATGGTTGTCGCAAACCTCGCACATTACTGATACTACGAATTTACTGGTTGTTATTAAGTTTTGGTTATCTTTACCGTTTCTCAAGCAAGAGTGTAACAATATTATGTGAATGGTACCAAGGTGAGATTTTGTTCTCTTCTATGATTTAATTCATAGTTCTTTATCTAGGCGCTATTTTAGACATGTTTGAGGTTTGACCACAACTTTTCAACGTTTTTTTCAGATTCGACTAAATAATCTTAATTAGTGTTCTAAGTAGGCTATTAGCAATTGTCTGTCATCTCCATCAAACATAGTCTCCCAGGCTTTATGATAAACGTTTTGCCGTCAGGAAATGGGAAACGTTGTAAGTGCCAAATCTCTGTTTGTGCATTATTGATTTCTATCCAGAAAATTGAGATGTTCTTTTGTTAAAACAGTTTTATGCTTCCCACCACATCATCAAAAAAAGTAATGAGCCAAATTAGAAAATAAATACTTTATTAAGAACGTTATAAGTGGCATACCAGGAAGCTGGCTGGTTCCAAGTGCCAATAAGACAGTTTTTACAATAAGATTCGTGCAGAGAAATAAGTAGCAACTAGCTACTGTTAATAATGCTCTTTATTTACAAAAATAGCATCGTTATCGATTTCTAACTGACAGGTTCATCTTCAAATGGCAGCTCACATTTATATTACAATTGTTGTTGGATTTTTTTCCAGTAACTAATGTAACAACAACAAATGTAATACAAACATGAACAGCCGGCTGAAGACGTTTCGACAAAATAGCTGGAAGAAAGTTTTTGTTCTAAGTGCCATTAATACTGTTGTGACCACTTCCTGGCACCAATGTTGTAGCCTGGAGAGCTGGGGTCGCCTTTTGTGCAGAAGGCCGGGCTCCGACAATTGCTGAGTGGCCCAGTTTATCCGTGAAGGCACCACAGCATGAGGTGAGAAGGTGTTGCCCGTCCGAAAGTTCTGCGGCTCAGTGCGGCTCTCTCCTCAGCAATCCCATAGACTGCCCGTTATGTGCTCAGATGAGAACAGACGATTGTGGCCTGGGATGCCGGTTGTCGTGAAGACTAGGCCCTGGTCATCCGCCACGGATTGACCGAAACTGCAGCAGATGTTCACGAGTTGTCCAGGGGGCTATGTGAACGCGCCACGCCTGGCCGGCGAGGAGATGACAGTTAGCAGATCACCAGCAATGACACTCAGGCGAGGAGGGCTGGTTGCACACCAGTCTTCTCCTCATCCGCCGTGTCCCATACGCGCCAATGGCAGACCACGCCTGTGGTCTGTATCAGGTTGGCTGCATCTTCAGTGTTTAAGTCAGCAGGCGGGTAGCAGGCAGCATCATCGATCAGCTTGGTATTAAGAAAACAGTCTTAATCACGTTTCATATTTATTTAGTGCCGACCGGTTTCAAACCATCGCAAGGGCCATCTTCTGGGCGAACATATGGCCGCCTGCTGGTGGCGTCACGTCTACCAAAGTGTGGCAAGGATGTGACGCCACCAGTAGTCGACCATATGTTCGCCCTGAAGATGGCCGCTGCGATGGGCTGAAACCAGTCGGCACTAAATAAATATAAAACTCGATTAAGACTGTTTTCTTAATACTAAGTTAATTTATATTAATCGCTGTTAATCCATAACCATGCTGTCCAAACGTCGATCAGCTTGTGATTTCATTGAAACTCAACAGACCGTCATGCTCTCTAGTTCTAGCGGCACGGACATAATGGCAGAAGGACTGAATGTGTCTCTGAACTCCAAAAGCCTCGTTATTCAAAGGACCGAGCCCGTGCCTATGCCGCGGTGGCTCTGGGTGTGTGAACGCATTTGCCCTCGTTTCTCCATCTCGTCAGCACTCCTATCCTCGCTGTGGTAATTCAATAATTATTCTTGAGTCGCCGAACTCGGATTTTTCTGCCTACGTTTGACTTTACAGCGACGCTCTGGCACTAAAGTTACAAAGTCTTACTGCACTGTATCTTGTTATCTAGCACTGCGGCATTTGCATTTCTGCTTTCCCCGCTCGTAGGTTGCGTGGGAATGCTCGTCTAATGCCCTGTTACATCGGCGGTACGTCTTGTTTACAGTACGATTGGCACACCGTTCCAGAGGTAACCTTCTCTGTTCTTAGCTCACCTGGTAGAACTTGCTAAGCGTTTAAGGATGTATAATAAAACTATTTTGCTGTGCAACACTGTTTAGGCACTATGTTTTATTTGTGGTAAAACAACTGCAGAAGTACAGTACAACGTTTTTAACTGGGAGAACTGTAGTCATCAAAATCCACTTCTGATATCTTTTAAATTACGAAACGCCAGAGGGAAGCATAGTTTGGCACAAAGACCATGTGCCATCCACTAAAGCACGTATGAAAAACTTCCTCCATGATTAGGCATCCTGATCAAGTTAAGGAAGAAGGAACAGAGTACCGAGAACACATCAGCACTGAGAACGCATTTTGTGGAGAAATGCCAATTTCAACGTTTTGCATTTCTATTCTTCTGCTGTCAATGTAATAGAATCATGGTCACTTATTTAGGTCTCTTTGAAGGCACTGTCCATAAGATTGAGTTGGTTTGTAGCTGTAAGAGCAACCAAATTCCTGTCGTGTGTTAGCTGTCGATCAGGTAGTTGAAAGCAGTTGTCTGAGACGGTCTCACAGAGTATTACCTTGATGACTGCTGGGGCTGTCCAGCGTGCTTATTCGTCTATATCGACAATGCTGTACGCACAGTTTCCCAGCAATATCCAATGGCTAAGATGCGAACGAGACGCTCATGTGCTGCCGAAAGTATGATGTCTTTCAAAGTTTGATTGGATCTACGGCTGATGTATTTCTGAATCTGGTGGTCGGTAGAAGCATTCTTTTATTCATCTAAGCGCTTTTACCCTGTCCCACCTTCTGTTTTGTTCACAGTTGTCAAATCGCTATGCTACGACAGGTAGTGAGTACTAGCCAGTTGCAGAAGACGCTTGCGGCCAGTATCCTGAAAGTTGTGATCCGTTTCCGTTGTGTGCTTTGTTTCTTTGTACGACGAGTTTATTTTGCACTGCAGAGAGTCTGAGGCTTGTAGCGAAAGTATGCTGAACAGTGTGGCTACTAAACGATCTGTTCACGCTGTGCGTTGTCAGTCGCGTATGACTGTGTGCTTAGTACAGGAATATACCGAGAAAGAGATACAGTCGCGCGGCTCTACTACCTCGAACAAAGTTAGTCGCAAGAACTACAGATTTTTTGAAGGTTCATGAAAACACTTTCGTGGCAGTGCAGAACAGTAAGGGACTGGTTCTCCTAAGCTATGGAAATGAGGTCAAAAGAGGAAGAAAGAACAATGAGTAACGAACTTGGACTCATTCAACAAGAACTTATTTGTCTCCACTTATTTGGATTTTACGAGAGAAAAGAACATCCAACCAATAAAAAAAATAAAACACAAAAATACTGTGCCTTACTCTTCACTAGGAAGACTTACTCAGCAACAGCATGTCTCCTTTGTCAACAGCTGTTAAAGCACTCGGTGTCAGGTATAGAAAATAATGGACGCGAAATTATATGTGTTACATTTTTAAGAGACATTGTTAAGCTACTGTTCGAAAACATTCTCTGCCTCGATGGTACATGAATTCACGCCGATTATTCCTCCAGGAAAGACTGGGCTGATGACAGTATACCTATAAGTACTGCTGTTCCTGTGGGAAAGGGTGCAAGAATTATTTTCTTGTACGCTGTAATTTCCTACAGGATCGTACCAAACTGTCTCCTGTGTTACAAACGGAAGAAAACGAGGGATTACCACCACTACGTTAGTTCTCCGAAGGGGTTCAAGTGGCACTTACTGGAAAACGTTAATCATCCGTCTGCCGTTATAATAGATACTGCCCAACACCATTCAGTTTTTAAACATAAAACTCCGACGAAGGCAAAGGAAAAACCGATATTGTTGAATGGTCAAAACGTCACAATGTGCAAAAAATGGTTCAAATGGCTCTGAGCACTATTCGACTTAACTTCTGAGGTCATCAGTCGCCTAGAACTTAGAACTAATTAAACCTAACTAACCTAAGGACATCACACACATCCATGCTCGAGGTAGGATTCGAACCTGCGACCGTAGCGGTCACGCTGTTCCAGACTGAAGCGCCTAGAACCGCACGGCCACTCCGGCCGGCCACAATGTGCAAGTTAACGGCAATTTGCGTAAGGTGGGGCTCAGGAATCTGGTGAAACAGAATAAGCCACAGTTTCAACAGCAAGTTATTGAAGAGATAGGTAGAGAACACGTCTGAGCTCTTAGGCTTCCACCATACCAATAACACTTTAAGGCCACAGAAATGATTTGGCCACATATTTAACATTACATGGAAAGAAACAACAGAAGCTTCGCTGTGGCAGAAGTTCTAAAATTTTGAGAGGAAACTGTGACTCAAATAACACCAGAGTAGAGTAATGTGTACACCGTGAAGAAACTATTGTTAAAGAAATCTGGAAAAGTGAAGTGAGTATAGAAAATATAATATCGCTTGGCAATTCCAGTGAATCTTGCACGGAAAATAGCACAGATAAAGACAACGTCGAAGATGAAAGTGGGACTGAACAAAGTGGCCGTAATTCGTCTTTCTTTAGCGTTTGTAGAGACGGATATTGTTTCAAATTCTGAATGCGGGTCGTCTATCGCACTTCCATAATAAATTTCATCTCTTATTAAGGAATTCCCTTCTGCACAAGAATGACTTACTACATTCATACTTGGTACGTATATAATATTTTACTGTTGTTAGTTACTGAATTCAAATGACTGATTCAGAACCATCTAAGAGCCCCTTCCATATCGAATACGTCAACTAAACATGAATCATATTAATTACTGTAAAATACGCTGCTTGTTCTGTTGCTTTTCTTGAGAAATACAAATAATAAGCAAATGCTATCATATTATACACAGGAGTGCTTTCGTTAAGCGAAAAGGACATTATGACCCTTTACAGGAACCAACAAGGGGAAGGCCTCAGATACAGCCAACTGATTCGGCTCATATTTGGCAAGTCATTTGTGTACAACTTCAAATGAAAGACTATGACATTCCTAAAATGAAAGACTCTAAGATATTTTGTCTCAACACACCTCCGGCTTTGAGAAACTACTCCTAAAGCACATGACGAGTAGTTGACTCAGAACTGGCAGGATCGATACATAATTGAAAACTGAGTATTTCTCATCATCATATATGGTATCCAGAGACACATATTTCCATAGAAATCAAGAACAAAACGGTTAGGACAGCATATTATGTACTCATAAGGCAACCGCTGTTCAACTAAGCGCCGCTGGTGTAGCAACCAAGGAATCTGGATGGAGAGGATAGACCTGTGTTAGATTCCAAAACGCATTCTGCAGATTTTTTCATTTGTATCATTTTTTATGTATAGAAATTGATAGAAATTGGAAGGTTAGTAAGGCAATCAATAAGGGGTAATAACAAGGTAGGCAAATAAATTTCTCAAACTACTTGGGTTTGTGAAAAATTACAATTTTAAGCCTCGTTGTACGAAAACAGACCTGAGTACTGTTGCGGTCGATTTCGTCGATGAGGGACCATAGACTATGCTTTTTTACAGCGAGGAGTGGTTCAGAGCTTTGTTAGGAGGTTTTAGCAGTGCAGTGTGCTTCCGGAAACTAAGCAGGCATTGCACAACCGCCCTGATGCAACAACGATTCATAGCGTAATTCGTTATTTACTTTCAGTACAGATTTATTCTATGCTTTGTAGGCATTAACATTAATTCCAGAAAAAGAAGTATTTTAAAATGTAAACCAAGTCTTTTTCCACTAGATCTTAAGGAACGATGTATTTCCGCGAAGATAGCATCATTAGATGTTTTTGGTGCCACGAGTATATTTGCTTTGAATGTTTATACACTCCTGGAAATTGAAATAAGAACACCGTGAATTCATTGTCCCATGAAGGGGAAACTTTATTGACACATTCCTGGGGTCAGATACATCACATGATCACACTGACAGAACCACAGGCACATAGACACAGGCAACAGAGCATGCACAATGTCGGCACTAGTACAGTGTATATCCACCTTTCGCAGCAATGCAGGCTGCTATTCTCCCATGGAGACGATCGTAGAGATGCTGGATGTAGTCCTGTGGAACGGCTTGCCATGCCATTTCCACCTGGCGCCTCAGTTGGACCAGCGTTCGTGCTGGACGTGCAGACCGCGTGAGACGACGCTTCATCCAGTCCCAAACATGCTCAATGGGGGACAGATCCGGAGATCTTGCTGGCCAGGGTAGTTGACTTACACCTTCTAGAGCACGTTGGGTGGCACGGGATACATGCGGACGTGCATTGTCCTGTTGGAACAGCAAGTTCCCTTGCCGGTCTAGGAATGGTAGAACGATGGGTTCGATGACGGTTTGGATGTACCGTGCACTATTCAGTGTCCCCTCGACGATCACCAGTGGTGTACGGCCAGTGTAGGAGATCGCTCCCCACACCATGACGCCGGGTGTTGGCCCTGTGTGCCTCGGTCGTATGCAGTCCTGATTGTGGCGCTCACCTGCACGGCGCCAAACACGCATACGACCATCATTGGCACCAAGGCAGAAGCGACTCTCATCGCTGGAGACGACACGTCTCCATTCGTCCCTCCATTCACGCCTGTCGCGACACCACTGGAGGCGGGCTGCACGATGTTGGGGCGTGAGCGGAAGACGGCCTAACGGTGTGCGGGACCGTAGCCCAGCTTCATGGAGACGGTTGCGAATGGTCCTCGCCGATACCCCAGGAGCAACAGTGTCCCTAATTTGCTGGGAAGTGGCGGTGCGGTCCCCTACGGCACTGCGTAGGATCCTACGGTCTTGGCGTGCATCCGTGCGTCGCTGCGGTCCGGTCCCAGGTCGACGGGCACGTGCACCTTCCGCCGACCACTGGAGACAACATCGATGTACTGTGGAGACCTCACGCCCCACGTGTTGAGCAATTCGGCGGTACGTCCACCCGGCCTCCCGCATGCCCACTATACGCCCTCGCTCAAAGTCCGTCAACTGCACATACGGTTCACGTCCACGCTGTCGCGGCATGCTACCAGTGTTAAAGACTGCGATGGAGCTCCGTATGCCACGGCAAACTGGCTGACACTGACGGCGGCGGTGCACAAATGCTGCGCAGCTAGCGCCATTCGACGGCCAACACCGCGGTTCCTGGTGTGTCCGCTGTGCCGTGCGTGTGATCATTGCTTGTACAGCCCTCTCGCAGTGTCCGGAGCAAGTATGGTGGGTCTGACACACCGGTGTCAATGTGTTCTTTTTTCCATTTCCAGGAGTGTATGACAAGCACCGCCGGCCGGAGTGGCCGTGCGGTTCTTGGCGCTACAGTCTGGAGCCGCGAGACCACAACGGTCGCAGGTTCGAATCCTGCCTCTGGCATGGATGTGTGTGATGTCCTTAGGTCAGTTAGGTTTAAGTAGTTCTAAGTTCTAGGGGACTGATGACCTCAGAAGTTGAGTCCCATAGTGCTCAGAGCCATTTGAACCATTTTTTGCACATTGTGACGTTTTGACCACTCAACAATATCGGTTTTTCCTTTGCGTTCGTCGGAGTTTTATGTTTAAAAACTGAATGGTGTTGGGCAGTATCTATTATACCGGCAGAAAGAAAAGTTCCTCAATCCTTGGGTTGACCTCTCAGTCTGGGTGCTCACCACGCACACCCGTCCTCTTTCCGCAGGACGCCTTTTATGGATAAAATGAATGTCGAAACATCAATTACTTAATTTCAGTTGGACGCAAAAGGATAAGGGCTCCTTTGGGCAGGCTGCCGACATTTACTAGGAGGCTTATCCCAATGCGCAGTGCTAAGTTCTTTGAAGTGGTTCAGGAGTACAAATCATGGTAATACACTGCTGAGACACAAACCATGGGATAGCGATATGCATCTATACAGATGGCGGTAGTATCGTGTACACTAGATATAAAAGGGCAGTGCATTGGTAGAGCTCTCATTTGTACTTCTCAGGTGATTCACGTAGAAGGTTTCCGACGTGATTATAGCAACACGGCGAGAATTAATAGATTTTGAACCCGGAATTTTAGTTCGAGCTAGACACATAGGAAATTTTATTTCGGAAATCGTTAGGGAATTCAATATTACGAGACGCACAGTGTCAAGAGTGTGTCGAGAATACCAAATATCAAGCATTATTTGTTACCATGGATAACCCAGTGGCCGACGGCCTTCCCTTATGACAGAAAGCAACGGCGTAGAGTTGTCAGTGCTAACAGACGAGTATAACGCTTGAAATAATCGTAGCAATCAATGTGGGACGTACGATGAACAGGACAGTGCGGACAAATTTGATGTTAATGGACAATGACAGCAGGCGAACGACGTGGGTGTCTTTGCTAACAGCACGACATCGCCTTCAGCGTCTCTCTAGAGATCGTAACCCTAGACAACTGGAAAACCGTGACCTCGCCAAGTGTGTCCTGATTTCAGTTCGTAAGAGTCGATGGTAGGGTTAGAGAGTGGCGCAGGCCCCACGAAGCCATGGATTCAAGTTGTCAACAAGGTATTGTGCAAACAGGTGCTGGCTTCATACAGGCGTGGGCTGTTTTTACGTGGATCAGTGACTGGAGATGGTTATGTTCGGCTACTTGGAAACCACTTGGAGCCATTCTCGGACTTCGTGTTCCCAAACAACGACCAATTTTTACGTATGACAGAGCGACATGTCAGCGGGCCACAATTGTTCCCGACTGGTTTGAATAACGTTCTGGATCATTCGAGAAAATGATTTGGCCTTTCAGATCGCCTGACATGAAACCTATCGAACATCTGTGGTGCACAAAACCCCCACCGGCAACACTTTCAAATATGTGGGTAGCTACAGAGGCCGAGGAATGAACCATGGACATGGCCATTGGTGGGTAGGATTGCGTGCCTCAGGGATACAGATAGCCACACTGTAGATGCAACGACAGTGGAAGGGTATCTGTTGAGAGGCCAGAGAAACATGTGGTTCCTGAAGAGGGGTAGCAGCCTTTTCAGTAGCTACAGGGGCAACAGTCTGTATAATTGACTGGTCTGGCCCTGGAGCATCAACCACAAGGGCCTTGCTGTGCTGGTACTGCAAACGGCTGAAAGCAGTGGGAAACTACAGCCGTAATTTTTCCTGAAGTCATGCACCTCTACTGTATGGTTAAATGACGATGGCATCCTCTTGGGAAAAGTAATCCGGAGACAAATAGTCCTCCATTCCGATCTCTGGGTAGGGACTACTCAGGTGGATGTCATCATCAGGAGAAACAAAACTGGCGTTCTACGGGTCGGAGCGTGTAATGTCGGATCCCTTAATCGGGCAGGTATGTTAGAAAATTTAAAAATGGAAATGGATAGGTTAAAGCTAGATATAGCAGGAGTTAGTGAAGTACAGTGGCAGGAGGAACAGGACAGCCGGTCAGGAGAATACAGAGTTATAAAAAAAAAAACAAATAGGGATAACGCATGAGCGGTTCAGTAGTGAATAAGAAAAAAGGAACACGGATAAGCTACTATGAAAAGCACAGTTAACGCATTATTGTAGCCAAAATAGACACGAAACCCACACCCACCACAGTAACACATTTTATATGCCAGCTAGCTCCGCAGATGATCTAGAGATTGAAGAAATATATGATGAGGTAGAATAAATTATTCAGATGGTTAAGGGGGACGAAAATTTAATAGTCATGGTGGGACTGCATTTCGATAGTAGGCACAGGAAGAGAAGGAAAAATAGTAGGTGAATACGGACTGGGAGAAAGGAATGAAAGATGAAGCCGCCTGGTAGAATTTTGCACAGAGCATAATTCAACCATGGCTCACACTCGGTTTAAGAATCATGAGAGAAGGTTGTATTCGTGGAGACTCTGGAAGGTCTCGGAACGATTATGTAATGGTAAGGCAAAGATTTCGGAACTAGATTTTAAATGTCAACACATTTCCAGGGGCAGCTGTGGACTCAGACCACAATTTACTGGTTATGAACTGTAGATGAAAACTGAAGAAATTGCAAAAAGGCAAGAATTTAAAAAGATGGGACCTGGATAAGTTGAAAGAACTGGAGGTTGTCGAGAGTTTCAGAGGGAGCATTAGGGAACGATTGACAAGGACAGGCGAAACGAATACAGTAAAAGAAGAATGGGTAGCTTTGAGAGATGAAATAGTGAATGCAGAAGAGGATCAAGTAGGTGAAAAGACGTGGTCTAGTAGAAATCAGTGGGTAACACAAGACATCTTGAATTTAATTGATGAAATGAGAAAATATAAAACTTCATTAAATGAAGCAGCCGAAAGGGAATACAAACGTCTAAAAAATTAGACTGACTGTAAGTGCAAAATGGCGAAGCAGCAATGGATAGAGGATAAATGTAAGGAATTAGATGCATATATCACTAGGGGAAGATAGGTACCGCCTATAGGAAAACTAGAAAGATCTTTCGAAATAAGAGCCCACCTGTATAAATATCAAGAGCTCAGATGGAAAATCAGTCCTAAGGAAAAAAGAGAAAGCTCAAAGGTGGATGGAGTATATAGAGGATCTATATAAGGGAGATGTGCCTGAGGGCAATATTACAGAAATGGAAGAGGACTTAGGTGAAGATGAAATGGGTGATAAGATACTGATTGAAGAATTTGACAGAGCACTGAGAGACCTAAGTCGAAACAAGGCCCCGGGAGTTGACAACATGCCGTTAGAATTACTGATAGCGTTGGGCGAGCCAGCCAAGACACAACTCTTCCTTCTGGTGAGCAAGATGTATGAGACAGGCGAAATACCCTCAGACTTCAAGAAGAGTATAACAATTCCAATTACAAAGAAATCAGGTACTGACAGACAAAACAATTACAGAACAATCAGTTTAATAAGTCATGGTTGCAAAATACTAACACGAAATCTTTACAGAAGAAGGGAAAATTGGTAGAAGCCTACCTCGGGGAAGATCAGTTTGGATTTTGGAGAAATTTAGGAATACGTGAAGCGATACTGACTCTAAGATTTCTCTTAGAAGATAGGTTAAGGAAAGGCAAAATATGTTTATAACATTTATAGATTTAGAGAAAGCTTTTGACAATGTCGACTGGAATACTGTCGCTGAGATTCTGAGGGAAGCAGGGGTAAAAAATAGGGAGCCAAAGGCTATTTACAACTTACACAGACGCCAGATGGCAGTTATAAGAACAGAGAGGCATTAAAGGGAAGCAATGATTTAGAAGGGAATGAGTCATCTCCGATGTTATTCAATCTGTACATTGAGCAAGCGGTAAATGAAACAAAAGAAAAATCTAGAGTAGGAGTTAAGGACCGGGGAAAAGAAATAAAAACTTTGACGTTTGCCAATAACTCTGTAATTCTATCATATGGCAGAGGATTTCGAAGAGCATTTGAATGGAATGGACAGCGTCTCGAAAAGGGGATATAAAATAATCATCAACAAAAGAAAGATGAGAATAATGTACTTTAGTGGAATTGCACCATGTAATGCTGAGGGAGTTAGATTTGGAAATGAGACACTTAAAGTAGCAGATGAGTTTTGCTTCTCGGGCAGCAAAATAACTGATGATGGACGAAGTAGAGAGGATATGAAATGTAGACTGGCAATGGCAAGAAAAGCATTTCTGAAATAGAGAAAACTGTTACCGTCAAGTATAAATTTAAGTGTCAGGAAGTCTTTTCTGAAAGTATTTTATGGAGTGCAGCCGTGTATGGAAATGAAAGATGGACGATAAACAGTATAGACAAAAGGAGATTAGAAGCTTTCGAAATGTGGTGCTACAGAAAAATGCTGAAGATTAAATGGGTAGAACACGTAACTAATGAGGAGGTACTGAACAGAATTGGGGGTCACTCAAGGAAAAATTCCTGTAGTAGTTGGTGTTAGAGCTGCACCTTTTGTAGACAGTTTATAGGTATACCTGCTTAAAGGAAGTCCCTCTAACTAAGCGCTCACCTTCCGAGGATGCAATGTTTCCAAGTAGAGAAGGAATTAGCATATTTCATCAAAATTTAAGAGGTATTATAGATAAAGTTAACGAACTGCTTATAGAGTTTGACTCTGACGTTATTGGTATAACAGAGCACCACTTAAATAATTTGACAATTCAGAGGCTTCCTTTACCAGGATACAGATTAGTTGGCTGTTTTTCAAGAAGTTCTTTGCGGGGAGGGGGAGTGGCTATATACGTAAAAAACAGTATTCCATTTGAGTCCATAGACGTATCATGACACTGCACGGAACAGATACTTGAATGTTGTGCAGGGGAAGTTGAATTTATTGAAACTAAACTTCTAATTGTTGTTGTTTATAGGTCCGCTAACTTCGAATTCAGAGTATTTCTGCTCAAGCTAGAGAGGGTTCTTGATTCACTTTGTAGGAAGTACCAGAAACTAGTTACACGTGGTAACTTCAGTAGAAATTTTGTATATGATGGTGTAAGAAAAAGGTTGTTGCTAGATTCCCTAAATTCATATGATCTGATGCAGACTGTGTTTTTTCCAACAAGGGTGCAGGGGAACAGTAGCACAGCCATAGACATTATTTTTATTCTTTCTTCATTACTAGATGGGCATTCTATTAGTAAAAGGGTGAATGGCCTTTCAGACCATGATGCACAAATTTTAGCACTAAAAAGCTTTTGTACTCAAAAAATGTCATATTTAATTACAAACTATGTAGGGAAGTTAATCCAGCAACAATAGAGAGGTTTTTAAACCGTGTCAAGGTACATGGGTGGCAGGATGTTTGTAGTGCCGATAACATAGATGATAAATCTAAAGCTTTCCTTAACACATTTCCCACGCTCTTTGAGAGTTGCTTTCCATTGGAACATTCTAAACGGTGTACTAGCAGTAATAGGCAGCCCAGGTGGCTGACTCGTGTGATAATGATAACTTGTAGAACAAAGCGGGAATTATATCAAAATGTTAGAAGTAGTCACAATCAAGCTACAGTAGCCCATTACAAACAGAATTGTAAGGTGCTTAAAATGTTATTAGGAAGGTAAAGAGTATGTGGTATGCAAACTGAAAAGTTAATTCACAGGATAACACTAAAACCATATGGTCAGTTGTAAAGGAAGTGTCTGGTCAGCAGCACAAGGTTGACGATATAACGTCAGTTCGCAGTAAAAATATTTCTGTTACTGATAAATGAGATATATGTACAGTATTTAACAATCATTTTCTGAGCATCGCTGGTGAATTAAATAAAAATTTAGTTTCTACAGGGAATCATATAACTTTCTTGGCAAATGCCTTTCCGCGATTGATGTCTGAAATACTCCTTTGTGATACAGACAAGAGGGAGATTGAGTCAATATTTAAATTATTGAAGACTGAGGACTCTCATGGTTATGATGGAGTGTCTAGCAGAATATTAAAGTACTGTGCTGCACATGTTAGCCTTGTATTTAGCCATATTTGTAATTTTTCCTTTAGGAACGGTCAGTTTCCTGAGCGATTAAAGTGCTCTGTACTAAAGCCGCTTTATAAAAAGGGAGAAAGGGATAATTTAGATAATTTTAGACCTATTTCTATGCCATCAGTGTTTGAAAAAGTTATTGAAATGGCTGTGTATGTAAGGATAATTGAGCATTTTACATCAAGCGATTTGCTATCATATGTACAGTTTGGCTTTAGAAGTCGTTTAGCAACTGACAATGCTATATTCTCTTTTCTCTGTGAGATACTGGATGGGTTAAATAAACAATTTCGAACGCTTGACATATTTTTTGATTTAACTAACGTATTTGATTGTGTTGATCACAAAATATTGCTGTGTTCCAGAAGTTTGACCTTTACGGAATACGGGGAGTAGCTCACAGTTGGTTCACATCTTACTTTAGCAAGAGGTCATTATTCACAATGTTGAGAATGGCTGTGATGTGGGGTCTGAGTGGGGTACAGTCAAGTGGGGGTTGCCCAAGGGAACAGTATTGGGTCCACTTCTGTTCCTTGTTTATATAAATGATATGTCCTCTAGTATTACGGGTAACTCTAAAATATTTCTGTTTCAAATAATGCATTCCATGACCTAAGTTCATGGCTTTTAGAAAATAGACTAACGCTAAATCACAGTAAGACTCAGTTTTTACAGTTTCTAACACACAATTCAACAAAACCCGACGTTTTAATTTCACAGAATGGGCATATGATTTGTGAAACTGAGCAGTTCACATTTCTAGGTGTTCAGATAGATAGTAAATTGCTGTGGAAAGCCCACGTTCAGGATCTTGTTCAAAGACTTAATGCTACCTTTTTACTATTCGAACGGTATCTGAAGTGATTGATCGTTCGATACGAAAATTAGTCTACTTTGATTATTTTCATTCACTTATGTCGATGCTATTATTTTTGGGTAGCTCTTCCCTCTCTAAAAGGATATTTTTGGTTCAGATACGGGCGGTTCGGGTAATAAGTGGAGTAAGTTCACGGACCTCTTGTCGATCCCTGTTCACGAGTCTGGGTATTTTGACACTGGCCTCTCAATACATATTCGTTACTGTCATTTCTTTTAACTATATTAGCTTTTTCCCAAGAAGCAGCAGCTTTCACTCGATTAATACTCGACAGAAATCAGACCTGCATTTGGATCGGACTTCCTTAACTCTTGTGCAGTATACTGCTGCATCCATTTTCCATAAGCTACTGGTCGAATTCAAAAATCTTAGCAGTAATCCACGCGCTTTCAAATCGAAACTGAAATGCTTCCTCATGGGACATTCATTCTATACTGTGGAGGAGTTCCTTGAAAAATGAAACTAATTCATGTTGTATTGTTGACTGCGTTTACTTAATCTTATGGACTGACTTTTTTCGGGTTCATAAACACTTATTTTTATCTGTCATGTCTTTTATGTTGTAATTTCATGTACTGACACGTTCCTTGACCTTGGAGATTTGCTCCTCAACTTGGTCCTACCGAACTTGACGTGTAAATAAAAAAAAAGTTGGCGATAGGAAGAGATCGGTTGATAGGACATGTTCTGAAACATCAAGGGATCATCTGTTTACTACTGGAGGGAAGCATGAGGGGTAAAAGTCCTAGAGGGAGACAAAGAGGTGAATACAGCAAGCAGATTCAGGAGGTTGTAGGATGATGATGTTTGGTTTGTGGGGCGCTCAACTGCATGGTTATCAGCGCCCGTACAATTACCCAATCTTTGCTCAGTCCAATTTCGCCACTTTCCTGGATGATGATGAAATGATGAGGACAACACAAACACCCAGTCATCTCGAGGCAGGTGAAAATCCCTGACCCCGCCGGGAATCGAACCCGGGACCCCGTGCTCGGGAAGCGAGAACGCTACCGCGAGACCACGAGCGGCGGACATTCATTCAGGAGGTTGTAGGTTGTAGTACTTACTCGGAGGTAAAGAGGCTAGCACAGGATAGAGTAGGATGGAGAGTTGCATCAAAGCAGTGTTTGGACTGAAGACCATAATAACAACAACAATAGAGGCAGCATGGCTTACTGTTTCTGCAGAGGACTTCCATCAGCTTGTTGAGTCCATACCACGTCGAGCTGCTGCACTATGCCGGACAGAAGGAGGTCCGACACAATATTGGGATGTATTCCATAAGTTTTGTCAGATCAGTGTTTTGTCTGATGTTACAAATGAAATTACAAGAATTTCGTTGTGAAATGACCCCAATAGTTAGAAAACTGCACAATACAGAGAAAACGGCTCTTTGAGTCTTTAAGCCTATGCGATGCCGATGGGGTGAGGGTAGTGCCAGAGCAGCGAAGGTAATTTGAGTCGACGAAGGCAGCACAGAGGCAAGCATCAGGGTAGGTCTAAGCTGGCGCGCTGATATTGCAGGGGCGCAGTGATGTGGCTGTGGCGGTAAACAAGAGCGTTGACTCTGCCGTGTAAGCCCTGCCGGCGGGGCGGTATGTCAGCTGCAACAGTCAATCACTTGGCCGCATCGGGGAGGGCTCACAGGGAAGCGACAATGTAAAGGATGTTTACAGATAACCGTACAAAGTGTTCAAAGTAGTAATCTCCACAATCAGGTTGTGGGGCCACTGACAAAAATTTATAAGACTAGAATAATTAATAACCTAAATAATTCCCATACATGAGAATGGTAAACAACATCAGCAGTTAGCAAATAAATTCTACTCTTGGTGGCAGCGCTATCACGTTGGGATCAAGTATAGGACAGTACTCCGGTATTACCACATCTCATTACATTCAGACTAAAGTACATAAAAAAGTAAATATTTCTTTTATAGGTAAAAGAACTAACTGTTGTCAGTACGTAATGGTTAAATCTTAAACCAGGGAGGGTGCCCATGTCTGAAGGGTCCCATGTTCCTAACGGTTTTACTCGCGGTATTCACCAAATAGCCGCTGCTCACGTATTACCTGAGGTTGCGTTTAACAAAATCTGAAGTGACCTTGGGTAAACAGAACCCATATAATGAAACCGACAATGATCAATGTTAGACAAACAGGTGTAGCACCAGGAATGACTACTCGGTGTATGCAGTTCTTACTGTTCCAGTCATTAATAGAAGCCGTCGCACTGTCAGGGGTAATTTGTTCCCGTTCTCAAGCCATGAATCAATTATATACTCCACGAGATGACTTTTGGTATTATTTGGCAATAAAGGCAGACTGTCAGGGTGATGTAACACTAGCGGGGCTTCAAGCGGTAAAACAGAAAAGGCTTATTACTAGCGTTGTGTGCATACACAGACCATTCAAAACATTATGACCACAGCCACCGCGGTGTTGGATGCCGCCTGGTGGCGTTGCGGGGACGTGACGCGGTTACGAAACTATGGACCCTCAGCAAACACAGGCTGTAGATCAACGTAGCGAAGACGTGGGCTGCAAATGGGGAAATCCATTGAGATAAACGATATTGGCAAAGGACAGATTATTATTACGCAGAGCCTGTGAACCAGTATCTCAAAACGGCGGAGTTGGTCGGATGTTCACGTGCTACTGTCGTGAGCATCTACAGAAAGAGGTAGGACAGTGAAACCACCACTAGGTGCGATGTGGTTGGACGTCGACGACTCCTCACAGAACGTGGGGTTCCGAGGCTTGTCTCCTCTGTAAAGTAGGACAGATGTAGATCTGTGGCATCTCTCCCGAAAGGACACAGTGCTGGGGCACGCATAAGTGTTTCGTAGCACATCGTTTATCGCACATGGTTGAACATGGAGCTCCTCAGTAGACCACCCTTACGTGTTCACATGTTGACCCAACAACATCGTCAATTATGATTGCAGTGGGTACAGGATCATTGGGATTTGACGGTCTATCAACGGAAACTTGTCGGCTCTTCGGGTGACTCACATTCTTGCTACTCTAGGAAGCTGGTCGTCTCTGCAAACGCAGTTGGCGATATGGACGGCGGCTCGAAACGTGCGGAGCGCCACGAACGGAGGTTGTGAGAGCAGTATTATGCTATGGGAGACATTCTCCTGCGCTTGCATAGGACCTGTGGTAGTAAGCGAAGACACTCTGGCAGCTCCCAACTATCTGCGTCACTTCATGCTTTATTTCTTCGCCGACGGCGATGTCATCTTCAGAAATATTATTGTCCGTCTCTGTGAGCCAGAACCGTGCTATAGTGATTTGAGGAGCATAGTAGTGAACTCACATTGATGTCTTGGTGACCAGATTCGCCTGATGTAAATCCTGTGGAACCCATCTGGGTCGCTTTCGGGCACCATCACGGCGTACCCCAACCAGCGGCCCTTTGTTTACGCGAATTACATGACCTGTGCGTAGACATCTAATGACAAATACATCCACAAACTTATCAACAAACTGTCGGACCCCTGATAAGCAGAATTAGTGAAGTATTTCGTTTCAAAGACTAACAGCTATTACCCAGATGGTCATAATGCTTTGACTCATCAGTATGTGTAAGACGGACAGATAGTTTGGCAATGGGCATGACTATGTCACAGGTGAAAATGTGAAACACAAGTCCACTATTATCCAAATTAATTCGATACGTCTAAATCGTAAATGCGTGATCATAACAAAGTAAGGCCACTACAGTGTGCTGTGGCACAGAATATAGTACCTATTACCGACAGGGACGAACCAGGGTTCGTATATCGCGATAACAGTACTAGGACAGGGAGTTACTTTAGTTTTTTATAAAAATAGTGCAATTTCACAGTTATTTACCCCAGTGCTAAGAAATGGGGTAGAACACAAGTAATAATTAGCGTGAATGCGAGATTGAAGTGTATCAAGCGACACAGCCGAGTGCGTTTGGTGGTCTTTACTAACAACCAAGACGTCCTTGATTTTCTAGAGGACGTATTTCAGGGCATCTACCCATCCGACTGGGGAGGGGTGAAGAGAGCAACATTCAAATTTACAGTTTGCGCAAGTGACAGGCAATGAAATCTGCACGTTTAGTGCATGCACGGGTAGTGGCCATTGTACCCTAGCAGCTGAGTAGTAATATGGCAGAGTTGATTCCCATTATGTGGTAAATCATTTGTACAGTAATCGATAAATGAAAGTAAATGTTTCTCAATGTTTGCAAAAAGTTTTCGGAGGGTAACATATTTGGGCTGAGCCTTTGTTGCAATCCTAGATGACTGGTAGAGCGTAAAGTGCTGACATGTAACTTGGTCGCAAGCATATTGTATAGCGAGATTTGTAACGCTTTGGTTACTTCCAGGATAACAGTCAGGTCTGATAATTCCCTGTGTACAGTGACTGCTTCACGTTGGACTGAATTTCTGTGTTCTTCATATTGTTGTACGAGCTTCGTAGCTACATTCCGGATGTGTGTGGTAGCGGCCAGAAGGATATCTTCGATATGTGAAAGTCGTGCATACTGGAGGATAAGAATCTGATGCTTTTTAACTGCAAACGACGTGTCCTGCTGAACGGCTTTATTTCAACGATCGGGATCAGAGCGGCCGAGGGTATGAATGATGTCTTGTACGGCTCCGTTTTCATTGAATCAAGCTCACTTGACGCGATGGAGTGGTACGGTATCCGAAATGCTTCGCACTTGCTGTTGAGTAGTGACAAGCATTTGTTTGATATCCCATAGAGTAGGAAGTGTTCCACTTTGGCCCGAGCAACCTATAAGGAGTTCATATGGCATTACCTGACTATTGACTCGTTGCAACGCTACTTCTTCTTTCAGCACAGTAAAACTTATGTCAGCTAATATGATGATCTGGTGAGGCCAAGCATTGGAACATTATACCTGACTATGAAGGGTGTCACTGGAAGAGTGGAGCACCCATAATACAATTAAGCAGAGCAAACGTAATATAGGACCTCATTTCAAGTATTTGCGGTTTCTGATGAAGGTACAACAGCTCGGAATAGCTCGGTGAATTCGATTATCATCAGTCTACCGTTACCCAGTGGTGGTACTAGGTAGCACAAGACCGTCTACCTAAAAGGCAGGAACACGATGTGTGGCAACAGCCAACAAATCTCTTCACTGATCTGAATTCAGAAATTGACAGAACGATGTATAGATTTATTCCACACAAGGAAGCTGCCAGTAGACAAGAGGGTGGTAATTACTCGTGCGTTGTTATGTAACTGGTGGCAGTGGCGATATTCGCAGTATGCTGGTGTGGCACGTTAAGGATTCGATTAGCGACTGAAGATTCTCAAGTTGAACTATGTCTGTAGAATGGCGGCAGAACACTGAGTCAGATCAAAAGGGTGATAGAGAAGGCAGGAGGTACTGTGTCTCGATTGCTTACAAATCATGTGGAACAGCACTCACGTGGATGCGGGCGTAACATGACGCCTTGAGTTATTTATCTTACGACGGAAGTGATCGGTTAGCCAAATCGTTTGGAGTTTATGGTCGCTGATTGCTCCTAATCCTAACACAAACTGGCAATTGAGTTTGAAACTGTGGTCTTCAAGCGCCAGACCGAATAATAGTTCTGTCAGACTCACAGAAAATGGTGTAAAGTAGTGGAGTCGACAACAAATAAATGTAACAATCAGAAAATCCTTGCCGACAATCTTCCAGCAGAAATCCATAATTTCTTCGCAGCTCGTGGTCGTGCGGTAGCGTTCTCGCTTCCCGCGCCCGGGTTCCCGGGTTCGATTCCCGGCGGGGTCAGGGATTTTCTCTGCCTCGTGATGACTGGGTGTTGTGTGATGTCCTTAGGTTAGTTAGGTTTAAGTAGTTCTAAGTTCTAGGGGACTGATGACCATAGATGTTAAGTCCCATAGTGCTCAGAGCCATTTGAACCATTCCATAAACTCTGAAATAAAAAGACGTTCAGTAATGTAAACTCACATCTAAATGTGTATGTAAGTGCATGGGGTACCATGTTTAGCTGTGTAGAGTTCGATGTCGTAAAGGGCCTCGCTTCTTACAGGAGCAGATCTACTTATACTTGGCGAAGATTCGTGTAAACTGCGTTGTGTGCAAGTGAAGCGTTAATTGTGGAAAGGTATTGCTGAAGGCTGGCCATGGTTAATAGGGCGTAGTGAGACAATCGTTCACACTACAAACCCTCAGACTGGAATTGAACAAAATGAGAAAAAATTATTCGTTCATTAATGATCAATCGAAAAAGTACACAAGTTAAATGATCTTACATGGATTAGTTTTATTTACACGTCAAGTTCCGTAGGACCAAACTGAATAACAAATCTCCAAGGTCATGGAACGTGTCAGTACATGAAAGTACATCATAAAAGAAATAACAGATAAAAATAAAATGTTTGTGAACCGGAAAAAAGTCAATCTATAATTTTAAGTAAACGCAATCAACAATACAACAAGAATCAGCTTAATTTTTCAAGGAACTTCTCGACAGAATAGAAGGAATATCCCATGAGGAAACTTTCAGATTCAATTACAAAGCGCGTGGATTACTGCTAAGATTTTTGAATTCGATGGGTAACGTATTGAAAATGGATGCAGCAGTATACTGCACACCTATCTGCTCAAGAGTTAAGGAAGTCCGATCCAAATGCAGGATTGATTTCTGCCGAGTAGTAACTGAGTGAAAGCTGCTTATTCTTGGGGTTAAGCTAATGTTGTTAACAAGAAATGACAGTAAGGAATATGTATATTGAGAGACCAATATCAAAATTCACAGACTGGTGAACAGTTGTCGACAAGAGGTTCGTGAAATTACTCCACTTATTGCCCGAACCACCCGTTTCTGAGCCAAAAATATCCTTTTAGAATGGGAAGAGTTACCCAAATATAATACCATCGACATAAGCGAATGAAAATAATCAAAGTAGACTAATTTTCCTATCGAACGAGCACTCACTTCAGATACCGTTAGAATAGTAAAAATGGCAGCATTAAGTCTTTGAAGAAGAACCTGAACGTGGGTTTTCCTCGACAATTTGTCTATTTCAACACCTAGAAATTTGAACTGTTCAGTTTCACTAATAATATACCAATTCTGTGAAATTAAAACGTCGGGTTTTGTTGAATTGTGTGTTAGAAACTATAAGAACTGAGTCTTACTGTGATTCAGCGTAAGGTTATTTTCTACAAGCCATGAACTTAGTTCATGAACTGCACTATTTGAAACCGGGCCAATGTTGCACACAACATCCTTTACTACCACGCTAGTGGCATCTGCAAAGAGGAATATTTTAGAGTTACCCGTAATACTAGAGGACATATCTTTTATATAAACAAGAGCCATTCCCAACGACCCTTTGCTAAAGTAAGAGGTGAACCAATTGTGAGCTACTCCCCGTATTCCGTAACGGTCCAACTTCTGGAGCAATATTTTGTGATCAACACAATCAAGTGATTTAGTTAAATCAAAAAATACGCCTATCGTTCGAAACTTTTTATTTAACCCATCCAGTACCTCACAGAGAAGAGAGAATATAGCATTTTCATTTGTTAAACTACTTCTAAAGCCGAACTGCACTTTTGATATCAAATTATGTGATATAAAATGATAAATTATCCTTACATACACAGCCTTTTCAATAACTTTAGCAAACACTGACGGTATAGAAACAGGTCTAAAATGTCTACATCATCCCTTTCTCCCTTTTTATTAAGTGCCTTTACTACTGAGAACCGTTCAGGAAACTGACCATTCCTCAAGGAAAAATTGCAAATTTGGCTAAATACAGGGCTAACATGTGAGTGCAGTACTTTAATATTCTGCTAGGCACTCCATCATATCCATGAGAGTCCTTAGTTTTCAGTGATTTCATTATTTTCTCAATCTACCCATTGTCTGTATCACAGAGCAGTATTTCAGACATCAATCTCGCAAAGGCATTTGCCAGGAAAGCTACATGATTCCCTGTAGAACGTAAATTTTTATTTAATTCACCAGAAATCTTCAGAAAGTGATTGTTAAATACTGTAGTTATATCTGATTTATTAGTAACAGAAATATTTTTACTGCGAGCTGACTTGATATCGTCAACCTTGTGCGGATGACCCGACACTTCTTTCACAACTGACCATATGGTTTTGATTTTATCCTGTGAAATAGCTACTCTATTTGCATACCACATACTCTTTGCCTTCCTAATAACATTCTTAAGCACCTTACAATACTGTTTGTAATGGCCTACTGTAGCCTGATTGTAAGTACTTCTAAAATTTTGATGTAATTCTCGGTTTGTTCTATATGATTTCCTTATCCCGCTAGTCAGCCAACAGGGCTGCCTATTACTGCTAGTGCCCCGTTTAGAACGTTATAATGGAAAACAAACCTCAAAGAACATGAGAAATGTGTTGACGAAAGTATTACATTTATCATTTATGTTATCGGCACTATAAACATCCTACCACTCTTTTTCCTTGGCAAGGTTTAAAAAAACTCTCTATCGGTGTTGGATTAACTTTCCCACATAGTTTGTGATTAAATGTGACATTTTTTGAGTATAACAGCCTTTTAGTGTTAAAATTTGTGTATCATGGTCTGAAAGATCATTCACCCTTTTACTAACAGAATGTCAATGTAGTAATGAAGAAGGAATAAAAATATTGTGTATGGCTGTGCTATTGTTCCCCTGCACCCTAGTTGGAAAAAACACAATCTGCATCAGATCATATGAATTTAGGAGATCTATTAACAACCTTTTTCTTGCACCATCATATACAAAATTAATATTGAAGTCACCACATATAACTAAATTCCGGTACTTCCTACAAAGTGAATCAAGAACCCTCTCTAGCTTGAGCAGAAATGCACTGAAGGCAGAGTTATGGGACCTATAAACAACAACAATTAGAAGTTTAGTTTCACCTTTCACGGTTAGGGTATTTTATTTAGTGGTACGGTAGTAGCACTGAATATTACGTTCACATTGGCAGGTAATCAGAAGATGCCGGTGTTGCTTTTCACAATTCTCTTTCTCGCAACGTAACTTATGTTGAGGTGATCTTCATCTCGAATATCAACGGAATCAAAACTATCCTCCTACATTTGGATCAGTACCAGAAAGATCGAACACCAGGTGAGGTGACAGCGTCACCCAGAGATTACGGTGGTAGGATGGGGGCCAAGCCAGGGCGCACGTTAACTGATACACTGTGGTTTCTTATAATTGGCGCGGTCAGCTGACCTGGCCCCACGTGGCGTGAACTGTCTGTCTGCCTGACGTAAATCCGCTGTGTGGCGTCACTAACGTAAGTTTTCAATTTGAAACTCCGCTATCAGTTCTTGACGGGTGGCATCAAAATATTTTACTAGGGTGACAACTCTGTCTTATTTCCCGGTATCTCCCGTATTATAGCAATTTTCCTTTAATTATCCGGGCTCCCTTATTAACCGCCTCTTTCTCCCGTATATTTCGGCAGTGAGCACTGTTATAAATATTAATACTATCGATAGTTCAAGTTCTCTGCCGACAGATCTTTAAAACTTTTTGTGTAATAATGTAAACTATTGTTGACACAGTTTTGTTTTTCCTCCTCTTTCTACGGAATGAAGACAGTTTGGCTCAAGGGAATGTGAGGAGCGGAGAAAGAATGACATAGCCTACGCCTCTAGAGTAGTCGCGATAGGGGAAATGCTTACTTGTTTCTCGGCCAATATTGGAAACCCACTGATCCGTTCGCCATGTACTGATCAACAGCTGTGGTATACATGAGGCACGGAAGTAACACGGACTCGCGAAAGCGTATTGCAGAAACGTTCATATTTAAGCACACTCGTTACGTTATTTATTTCTCAATTTACGCACACAACGCAACATTTCGCAACGCTTCAGAAAGAGCAAGTACCTGTAGTTCGCTTAAGTTGTCAGCAGCCAGAAACAGAAGACAGTCAACACGAGATGTCTGTGTGGTCTTCTTTTCTTAATCGTACCTACTATACTGTGCTACACTGTGCTATATTGTATAGTACTATACTATACTATACTGTACTGTACTATACTGTATTGAGTCATATTATACGCTTTCGCACCTTATAAACTTTATCTCGGTTTGTGTAGTTACCCCAAAATATGATATCGAACGACAAAATAGAACAAAAGTGAGCAAAGCACGCAGTTTTTTTATATATTTACATCTCCATTGTCACCCATTCCATGAAAATCTGATATAGGTGTGCAACCGAAATTTATTCTGGCTTAATCTCCTTTAAATCTTCCCTAAAATCATGATTAGATGCTGGTCATCTCCCTTAAAACCATGATCACATATTGGTCACCCTAGGTTTTATAGAATATAGCACAAAAAATGGTTCAAATGGCTCTGAGCACTATGCGACTTAACTTCTGAGGTCATCAGTCGCCTAGAACTTAGAACTAATTAAACCTAACTAACCTAAGGACATCACACATATCCATAACCGAGGCAGGATTCGAACCTGCGACCGTAGAATATAGCACAAACGCTTCTACTATAAACTGCGTTGATTTATTCTGTTTTCATCGAAGACGGCACTCCTTAGTAATAGTAAAGACAGAACTTACCTACGTCGTTCAAAAATAGGTGTAGCCCCTCTGCAAAATTTCTACTTGTTGTTTGTGTAATAACCAGTACAATGCTTAAATGTTGCATTTATCATTACTTGTAATAGGTGAACACCTTCAGTTAACTTTTTTTTTTTTTGATGGGGTCCGCCTTTAGCAAAACACAATTTTGTTTTGCTAAAGGCGGACCCCCAACCAAAAACATATGTACTGTTAAAGAAAACACGGACAAAGGTGCTTCAACCTCAAGATGATTACAACTTTTCATAATCTGTGTTCCAGCTGGTTCAAACAAGAACAACTGTTCTACCCGACGTACTTTCAGTAGTTATGTTTAAATAACAGCTCCATTTCTTTTTAGTGATTTTAAATACGTGTTTTCATATATGTGCTCACTTCTGTCTTAACTAGTGAAGCAGATTATCCCAATAGTGCCCTATCTTTCCTTAAAAATCAAGTCTGTTTTCTCAGGTTCTCTTTAACTGCACAATACACTTTCAGATAGCAAGTAACAAACGATGTTGTAGGTGGCTTCACATATCTCACATAACGAATGACAGGCGCAACAGCTTAATACTCTGTCTTTTAGAACAAAGCTGTATGAAGCAAACACTTCAATTACTTACCATACAAACTAGAATAAACGGTCTTCTGCCTGCTTCCAAAGCTTGTAAAAGAGGAGTAATCTTCGGTAAATTCCTTGATCGTGGTTAACAACCATGTTCGTGTATATGTGAGTTCTTAAATGTAACTTTAGCGGGAAAGGTGTCAAGCTACGTTTCGAAAGCACTTGAGAGTCACTTCACTACAACTTTCTTTTGTTTAGGTTGTACAATAATGGATCTAAAAAGTGTTCATCTGTTTCAGGGTTACTTCCTGTATCACACAATAATCATTCAAATCGTTAAACTCGATTTGTAGCAATGTAAGTAAATCTTTGAGAACCTATCATTCCTAGCATATGACGTTTCACTATGTACAACCTGAATTGTCCAGTATTCATCGTAATTACTAGTGTGTTCCTTAGCCCTACTTCAGTGTGCTTTCACTAGTCTACTTAAACTCATACTGGTGTAATTTTGGTGGTACTTTCACAGCTTCTCCTTAATGGTGCAAGATCAATGTATTCCAACGTTTAACTATTATTGCTTCACTGTTCCTTGCTGAAATAGTTACTTCTACTTCACATTACAAACAGTTCAATTAGCAGTTTCAACTGCTTTGTTTACTGGCACTTACCAGTGAAACTTGTAGTACAGCATTGCGCACTTTCACAATCTATGATAGCGCAAACAGCTAGCTAGCAAACAAAATCACAAAATGAAATAGCATTTCACTCCAAATGAGAACAAGCCTATTAACATAACACATGTCGTCTGTATGTACAGCTTACCAAACACAAAATCGTTAACTGAACCATAAGAATACAGTAGTAACCTAGCACATGTTTACTACTCTTCAAACCCACAAAAGAATTACTTCTCAATACTTCTACAAATCTAGCAAGACATTTATCTGTTCTGTATACAAAACACAATTAGCCCCTGGATCTCAGGGCATTAGGATACTTGTTCCCTAAGGCATAACTTAGGACATGCTGGCAATAACCTATTTATTTTCTTATTCATTTTCTTCACAGTGTCCTTGCTCTGCTGTGCAGTATTTGAAGAACGACTTGGCAGTGCCGTAGGAGTTGCACAGATGGGCTTTTCTACCGTTTTAACCGGTCAAAATGTACTACCGCAGTTTTATAGTTCTATCAGACAATTGGAATTAGTGAAGTTCGCTGGCAGGAGGAACAAGACTTTTGGTCAGGCGAATACAGGGGTATAAATACAAAATCAAATAGGGCTAATGCAGGAGTCGGTTTAATAATAAATAAAAAAGTAGGAGTGCGGCTAAGCTACTACAAACAGCATAGTGAACGCATTATTGTCGCCAAGATAGACACGAAGCCCACGCCTACTACAGTAGTACACGTTTATATGCCAACTAGCGCCGCAGATGACAAAGAACGTGAAGAAATGTATAATGAAATAAAAGAAATTATTCAGATAGTGAAGGGAGACGAAAATTTAATAGTCATGGGTGACTGGAATTCGGTAGTAGGAAAAGGGAGAGAAGGAAACGTAGTAGGTGAATATCGATTGGGGCTAAGAAATGAAAGAGGAAACCGCCTGATAGAATTTTGCACAGAGCACAACATATTCATAGCTAACAGTTGGTTCAAGAATCATAAAAGAAGGTTGTATACATGGAAGAAGCCTGGAGATACTGACAGGTTTCAGATAGATTATACAATGGTAAGACAGAGATTTAGGAACCAGATTTTAAATTGTAAGACATTTCCAGGGGCAGATGTGGACTCTGACCATAATCTATTGGTTATGAACAGTAGATTAAAACCGAAGAAACTGCAAAAATGTGGGAATTTAAGGGGATGGGACTTGGATAAACTGACTAAACCAGAGGTTGTACAGAGTTTCAGAGAGAGCATAAGGGAACAATTGACAGGAATGGGGGAAAGAAATACAGTAGAAGAAGAATGGGTAGCTTTGAGAGATGAAGCGGTGAAGGCAGCAGAGGATCTAGTACGTAAAAAGATGAGGGCTAGTAGAAATCCTTGGGTAACAGAAGAAATATTGAATTTGGTCGATGAAAGGAGAAAATATAAAAATGCAGTAAATGAAGTAGGCAAAAAGGAATACAAACGTCTCAAAAATGAGATCGACAGGAAGTGCAAAATGGCTAAGCAGGGATGGCTAGAGGACAAATGTAAGGATGTAGAGGCTTATCTCACTAGGGGTAAGATAGATACTGCCTACAGGAAAATTAAAGAGGCCTTTGGAGTAAAAGAGAACCACTTGTATGAGTATCAAGAGCTCAGATGGAAACCTAGTTCTAAGCAAAGAAGGGAAAGCAGAAAGGAGGAAGGAGTATATAGAGGGTCTATATAAGGGCGATGTACTTGAGGACAATAATATGGAATGGAAGAGGATGTAGATGAAGATGAAATGGGAGATACGATACTGCGTGAAGAGTTTGACAGAGCACTGAAAGACCTGAGTCGAAACAAGGCCCCAGGAGTAGACCACATTCCATTAGAACTACTGACGCCCTCAGCAGAGCCAGTCCTGACATAACTCTACCATCTGGTGAGCAAGATGTATGAGACAGGCGAAATACCCTCAGACTTCAAAAAGAATATAGTAATTCCAATCCCAAAGAAAGCAGGTGGTGACAGATGTGAAAATTACCGAACAATCAGTTTAATAAGTCACGGATGCAAAGTACTAACGCGAAATGTTTACGGACGAATGGAAAAACTGGTAGAAGCCGACCTCGGGGAAGATCAGTTTGGATTCCGTAGAATATCTGATCAGGTTAAATAAATAAATAAATAAATATTGGAACACGTGAGGCAATATTGACCCTATGACTTATCTTAGGAGCTAGATTAAGGAAAGGCAAACCTACGTTTCTAGCATTTGTAGACTTAGAGAAAGCTTTTGACAATGTTGACTGGAATACTCTCTTTCAAATTCTGAAGGTGGCAGGGGTAAAATATAGGGAGCGAAAGGCTATTTACAATTTCTACAGAAAGTAGATGGCAGTTATAAGAGTCGAGGGGCATGAAAGGGAAGTAGTGATTAGGAATGGAGTGAGACGGGGTTGTAGCCTATCCCCGATGTTATTCAATCTGTATATTGAGCAAGCAGTGAAGGAAACAAAAGAAAAATTCGGAGTAGGTATTAAAATCCATGGCCGGCCGAAGTGGCCGTGCGGTTCTGGCGCTGCAGTCTGGAACCGCGAGACCGCTACGGCGAAGGTTCGAATCCTGCCTCGGGCATGTATGTTTGTGATGTCCTTAGGTTAGTTAGGTTTAACTAGTTCTAAGTTCTAGGTGACTAATGACCTCAGAAGTTGCGTCCCATAGTGCTCAGAGCCATTTGAACCATTAAAATCCATGGAGAAGAAATAAAAACTTTGAGTTTCGCCGATGACATTGTAATTCTGTCAGAGACAGCAAAGGACTTAGAAGAGCAGTTGAACGGAATGGATAGTGTCTTGAAAGGTGGATATAAGATGAACATCAACAAAAGCAAAACGAGGATAATGGAATGTAGTCGAATTAATTCGGGTGATGCTGAGGGAATTAGATTAGGAAATGAGTCACTTAAAGTAGTAAAAGAATTTTGATATTTGGGGAGCAAAATAACTGATGATGGTCGAAGTAGAGAGGATATAAAATGTAGACTGGCAATGGCAAGGAAAGCGTTTCAGAAGAAGAGAAATTTTTAACGTCGAGTATAGATTTAAGTGTCAGGAAGTCGTTTCTGAAAGTATTTGTTTGGAGCGTAGCCATGTATGGAAGTAAAACATGGACGATAACTAGTTTGGACTATAGGATTGGGGAGAAGAGAAGTTTGTGGCACAACTTGACTAGAAGAAGGGATCGGTTGGTAGGACATGTTCTGAGGCATCAAGGGATCACCAATTTAGTATTGGAGGGCAGCGTGGAGGGTAAAAATAGTAGAGGGAGACCAAGAGATGAATACACTAAACAGACTCAGGAGGATGTAGATTGCAGTATGTACTGGGAGATGAAGAAGCTCGCACAGGATAAAATAGCCTGGTGAGCTGCATCAGACCAGTCTCAGGATGAAGACGACAACAACAACATCAGACAACTGGATCCCTAAATTCACAGGGGAGGTTACCCTTTATAATAGGGAAGGGGCCCTCATACTGAAGTGTGAATTTCTTAGTTTTCCCATCTTCTGGACAAAACAAGGTCACTAGATTTATGCTGGGGAAGCGTAGTTCCCTTGTTATTGCGTTGTAGTTGTTTCTGAGTAGCTCTGGAATCATTTTGCAGCGGGCCAGTTCCGTCACTTCAGATATATCAATACCGGGTGGCAACTTATTAAGTTCAGACGAGGAATTCATGGGTCTCCCATAAACGGCCTTGTAGGGCATAACCCAGTTGATTCACGTATAGGACTATAATACGTAAGCTACATATCTGTCCCAGTCAGAATGCATTCTGATTAATAGTAGGGCAGCATTTGAGCAACTGTGTCATGGACACATTCGGAACGACCATTTGCCTTGGGATGAAAAGACTTTGTGTACCGTTTTTTTTATTCTTAGCAACTAGCACACCTGCACAAACAAGACAGACATGAAATTAGCACCTTGGTCGTTTAAGATTGTGACCTGACATCCATACGGAAGCAATAAATGATGGACAAAAGCACACTCAATGGTTTCTGCAGCCATATCTGCAGGTGATACAAGTAGTAGGTACTTATAAAAATTATTTGTGATACACAAGATGTATTTACTATTTTGTGTGCTTTGCGGTAAGGTGCTTACGATGTCAACGAAACTATTTTGGGATGGTTTAGTAACTCCTGGGAGGGTCTGTAGAGGAACTTTGATCCTTGATGGAAGCGCCGTTTGAGCACAAGGCAAACCATTCTGTGTATCTTTCCAAACATATGTCTGTCTACCTTTCCATTACAAGCGGAAGGCTTTCCTAGCATCTGTGGCATGTCGCCCATTATGGCATGGCTGTAAACTGTCATGACATTGCACCATGATGCGCTGTTCCACCTCTTCAGGTATTACTACTACTTTACCCAGTGGGGTCTTGTGGTATAAGATACACTATGTGATCAAAAGTATCCGGACACGTGGCTGAAAACAACTGCCGACGACACGACGCTGGCGAAGTCAAACTAAAAATGGAGGGAGAGGGGAAAAAATGAGGGAAATAAACTTTTGAACTTAAACGATACAGAAGGCGTTAATGTGCCCATTACCAAGGTAAAATGCGAAAAACTTTTGGTTTTGCATGTTAACGAAGCAAATCAGTTAATCTGCAGATTAGCTAGATATTGTGCACGTTAACGGCTTTCGAGCCTTAGCGGTAACATATACATTCATCTAATACCTCCTCACACATACTATGCTTGTTGTACATAGTTCAAAAAATCAATGAACAGCCGTTTTACATACAACTGCCACCATCTCAGCCTGTATGTCACAATCAATGTATGGAGCATGCAAATTCTTAATACTTGAATGATGTAAATAAATGCACTGCACAGAGTCTCCGGATTTTAACTTTAGTGTTGGAGCTACATGTTCATACATGTCACTGATGGACACCTTCTTGGGAAAGACGTAGATGTCTGGAGGAAGTTGAAATGGGTTATACACTGTAGTCATCAGACTCTCCATGTATTCCATAACGTTACATACAGAGGAGCTCCTACTCAATCCCTGTAAACGGCACTTTAGCACCATGTTGAACATTCTAGATTTCTATTATCACATTGCAGGCACTATCTGATGCTATGCTCAGTTTCACATGTTTCTGTCTATCCGCAGTCGATTGACAAGTAGTGGTGAAGAGCAGTATAGCCAATAGATTTAGCAGTGATGTAAGCAATGAAAATGCAATGTGTGGGAACAGTTGTGTGCCCTTTCCCGATATATCAAGTAGTGTTGAATCCTACTCCAATGTATAAGGGTATTGTACTGAGGCACAAGTACTAAATGAAAATACACACAAATACATATAGACTAATAATAATGAGTAATGAGTGAGAGAAAAGTGTTAATAATATTTGAATTTGACTATGTGAATTATTTTTTAATTCTGTCTGGAGATGGCAGAGTTCTCCTGATGCTTCACGATGTTGATCAACCATTCGCTATGCCATATGGAATTGAGTGCTGAATCCACCTGGTTAGTGTGCCCAGACGATGTAAATGAGTGGTGGAGATAAGCAACTGCATAGCCGTGGACAATGCAACGATTATTTTGAACTGTGGATGGTGGGGGAAAAACACTGGACAGCCATGTTTGGTAGTGGCAACATATGGTGTCGTTCATATCGAGTCATAAATGATACTAATTAGTACAAGACTAGCGCCGGCCACTGTGGCCTAGCGGTTCTAGGCGCTTCAGTCCGGAACCGCGCTGCTACTACGGTCGCAGGTTCGAATCCTGCCTCGGGCATGGATGTGTGTGATGTCCTTGGGTTGGTTATGTTTAAGTAGTTCTAAGTCTAGGTGACTGATGACCTCAGATGTTAAGTCCCATGGAGCTCAGAGCCATTTGAACCATTTTTGAACAAGACTAGCCTGTGAAAATGTCTGTCAATTACATTTGGTCATAAATTACGGTGATAAGGTTAATAAATTATCCAGAAATGGTCCTAAATATGAACAGAAAATCTGGAAACCACGCAGGCTGCAATAACAGGTCTTCACCACAGAAGAAAGGCGTGCCATTTTTTACATAAGGCAGCTCGCCTAGAAGAGATGGGGTGGGGGAGGGAGGGGGTGCCTTCTTTTAGGTAGCTTGGGAGGAATACGTGGTAACAGCGAGTCATCTTTCACCAAACGAGTCTACGATTTTTCTGATGCCTAATGTGAAGCGTGAAGCGTGCCAATGACCATCTCAGGTATGCAGTCCTACAAGTTTAACAGGGAGCAGGTCAGTCATGTTTTGGAACAGTATCATGAATGGCTGTCGCACGCCTCTAATCGCTATCGAGGATAATTTAAGGACTGTGCATTATTTGGACTGGGTCCTCTGGAATATTTTCCAATCCTAAAGTCAGCATTTCAGCGTTGCGTTCGTCTCTGCGTATCTGCTGATACAGCCCTATCGAGCATTCTTGGGATCAGTTGAAACTTGTAATTGCTTTTAATTCTTCAGTGCAGGAACCCTAGTCGCTCACTGGATGACTTCAGGAGGACCGTCTTCGACAACTGGATCAGGCTTGACAACAAACGTTTGTGTCAGCTTGTGAAGAGGATGGCAAGGAGGCCCGAGCTTGTTACAATGAACCGGATGGGTCAACGAGGTATTAAATCACACCCACCAGGTGCTTTTTACTTCTCAAACGTGTAAAGATGTGCTTTTTCGAACAGACTACCTTTACTTCATTCTCAGCTGCCGTTGAATGTAAACGATCACACGTTTGCAGCCGTGCAGGTGCTGCAAAACGTTTTGAGCAGTTTACTTCGGGGGGGGGGGGGGGGGACTTTTTCTGGGGTGGGTGGGGCGAATTTTCCTTGCATCTTCAGTATTTCACATCCTAATACGACCAGCTGGTCATAACCATAAACGACGATTTTGATCACAGTGTAACCAACAACTTTCGTTACATCGGAATTACTGCTAATTCTCAGGAAAGCCATGTCGATTATGTTCCTGAGGAGTGGCCTACTTCCAGAGCATCGGGGATCAAATTCTTCAATAATCTTTAAAACAATTGTATAAATAACACGGGATGCTTATTTGCTTGCTTCTTGATCTACTAAAAAATATATTGATGAAATTTGCACTCAAGTGGTAAAACTAAGACCTTTCTGCGTAGGTTCGCCAGATAGATTTGCGACGGTGATAACGGCTCCAAACACAATTTCAGGATGGAACATTGGTCCTTTCGTACCATCGGCTGAAATTGGCAAGATTCGAGCTTTGGCTTAGTGTGCAAATTTGTCTGGTTGCCGATTCTAAATGAGGGCGTTATCGCTCATGCTCGTTTCTATGAAAAACTGTCTTTCCTATAGATTCGTTTGTGGCTGTCAAGAGACTACCGACTAAAATGCAACCACTGGGTTTCCCAATATTAACAATACTATGCGACACGAGCAAAGCATTAGGTATAAGACGCTTCGTTCGTAATAAGGTTAGAGAAAAATAAAGAATAGGATGTGGAGTGAACAGAAAGCTTAAATAAGAAGCATCATGTTTCCTCGTAGCAGCGGAGCAGGTGTTCTTACAGCTCGCTCTGGAACACTTCATTATTTTTATGCGCATTACCGGTAGACTATGGCTTGGTGAAAGCTTACCTAATTTACGACGTTTCAGCAGTTTGTGCCCGATATCTTAAGCGCAACTCTATTTTAATGGCAGTATCTCAGATTAACACGGATAAAGTGAAGTGTTATGTCCGTTTAATAATACAATGTAGGCTTTCACGGATGGTGTTCACTTTCTAAGCGTTCTTTTTTTAAGTGGCAAGTTACGTAGTTAACCGAACAAAATGGGGATAAAGCACATTATAAAGCGGAGTCTCTTAACATGTAAGCCGCAATATAGATCCATCTCCATTCAACAAACATAATATGACAATATCTTAGCACCAGCCATCTTAATCACCTGTGCTACACAGTGACGCTGCAGAAGAAAATAAAAGCTCTTAAAAAGAGTCATTATACGGACGTGAGTGATAATTTGCCTGCGATTCGATGAGCAGGCTCTTAGGTTACGAACGTGTCAGCGAACGTCGTTCGCATCGCCGTTGTTCTTCACAGCGTGTAAAATGGAAATACCCAGGAGGGGCACACGGTAGAGATAAAGCTGCTGCTCATTGGCGGCAGCGAATCGAAGGCACCGCCTTCAGAACCTGCTTCTGCCATGGACACCTTCCTGTTGCGAATCTCGCATTATGAACGGTACCAGCGCATACTGTGAACATTACTTTCCCGTCTCTCCAACTAGACATCTTGATCCAAGAGAATTTCAATTGTATTTAATTTCCTGATTCCAAAATCGGTCCTGTCGTCACTCCTCCTTGTTGTTGTTGTTGTTGTTGTTGTTGTGGTCTTCAGTCCTGAGACTGGTTTGATGCAGCTCTCCATGCTACTCTATCCTGTGCAAGCTTCTTCATCTCCCAGTACCTACTGCAACCTACATCCTTTTGAATCTGCTTAGTGTATTCATCTCTTGGTCTCCCTCTACGATTTTTACCCTCCACGGTGCCCTCCAATACTAAATTGGAGATCCATTGATGCCTCAGGACATGTCCTACAAACGGATCCCTTCTTCTAGTCAAGTTGTGCCACAAACTTCTCTTCTCCTCAATCCTATTCAATACCTCCTCATTAGTTATGTGATCTACCCATCTAATCTTCAGCATTCTTCTATAGCACCACATTTCGAAAGCTTCTATTCTCTTCTTGTCCAAACTATTTACCGTCCATGTTTCACTTCCATACATGGCTACACTCCATACAAATACTTTCAGAAACGACTTCCTGACACTTAAATCTATACTCAATGTTAACAAATTTCTCTTCTTCAGAAATGCTTTCCTTGCCATTGCCAGTCTACATTTTATATCCTCTCTACTTCGACTATCATCAGTTATTTTGCTCCCAAATAGCAAAACTCCTTTACTACTTTAAGTGTCTCATTTCCTATTCTAATTCCCTCAGCATCACGCGACTTGATTCGACTACATTCCATTATCCTCGTTTTGCCTTTGTTGATGTTCATCTTATATCCTCCTTTAAAGACACTATCCATTCCATTCAACTGCTCTTCCAAGTCCTTTGCTGTCTCTGACTGAATTACAAGGTCATCGGCAAACCTCAAAGTTTTTATTACTTCTCCATGGATTTTAATACCTACTCCGAATTTTGCTTTTGTTTCCTTCACTGCTTGCTCAATATAAAGATTGAATAACGTTGGGGAAAGGCTACAACCCTGTCTCACTCCTTTCCTAACCACTGCTTCCCTTTCATACCCGTCGACTCTTATAACTGCCATCTGGTTTATGTACAAATTGTAAATAGCCTTTCGCTCCCTGTATTTTACCCCTGCCACCTTCAGATTTTGAAAGAGAGTATTCCAGTTAACATTGTCAAACGCTTTCTCTAAGTCTACAAATGCTAGAAACGTAGGTTTGCCTTTCCTTAATCTAGCTCCTTAACCAGGCCTAAATACACTCCTGGAAATGGAAAAAAGAACACATTGACACCGGTGTGTCAGACCCACCATACTTGCTCCGGACACTGCGAGAGGGCTGTACAAGCAATGATCACACGCACGGCACAGCGGACACACCAGGAACCGCGGTGTTGGCCGTCGAAAGGCGCTAGCTGCGCAGCATTTGTGCACCGCCGCCGTCAGTGTCAGCCAGTTTGCCGTGGCATACGGAGCTCCATCGCAGTCTTTAACACTGGTAGCATGCCGCGACAGAGGGACGAACGGAGACGTGTCGTCTTCAGCGATGAGAGTCGCTTCTGCCTTGGTGCCAATGATGGTCGTATGCGTGTTTGGCGCCGTGCAGGTGAGCGCCACAATCAGGACTGCATACGACCGAGGCACACAGGGCCAACACCCGGCATCATGGTGTGGGGAGCGATCTCCTACACTGGCCGTACACCACTGGTGATCGTCGAGGGGACACTGAATAGTGCACGGTACATCCAAACCGTCATCGAACCCATCGTTCTACCATTCCTAGACCGGCAAGGGAACTTGCTGTTCCAACAGGACAATGCACGTCCGCATGTATCCCGTGCCACCCAACGTGCTCTAGAAGGTGTAAGTCAACTACCCTGGCCAGCAAGATCTCCGGATCTGTCCCCCATTGAGCATGTTTGGGACTGGATGAAGCGTCGTCTCACGCGGTCTGCACGTCCAGCACGAACGCTGGTCCAACTGAGGCGCCAGGTGGAAATGGCATGGCAAGCCGTTCCACAGGACTACATCCAGCATCTCTACGATCGTCTCCATGGGAGAATAGCAGCCTGCATTGCTGCGAAAGGTGGATATACACTGTACTAGTGCCGACATTGTGCATGCTCTGTTGCCTGTGTCTATGTGCCTGTGGTTCTGTCAGTGTGATCATGTGATGTATCTGACCCCAGGAATGTGTCAATAAAGTTTCCCCTTCCTGGGACAATGAATTCACGGTGTTCTTATTTCAATTTCCAGGAGTGTACAAGGTGTTCGGAAACTCCCTTTAGAAAATTCTAGGTCTTGCAGAGGGGAAGGGTAGGTAATTATGGAAACGTATCGTTTCCGTGCGACAACCACTTTGAAACATGTTGGTAACACGACCATTTCTACATGTAATTGTTTAGGCGTTACCTAGTACATCATTTGCTTTACAGTTACATTCATTAATAGCCACGTAAATTGACCGTGTACTCGTTGACAGGTAGTCTTCAACGTTTGCAGTACCGCCTATTCCAATTGGGGTGTGCGGCGTCTCCCTAGAGCACCAGTCACGCCCGGTGACGGTGGAGATACCCTTTCTGTTCCTACCTAATTATGGCGAAAATCCTACGCGATGGAGTTGAACGTTGGGGTGAACGATCTTGATAAAGGCGACGAGCAGATCTTCCATTACCGTCGGCTTCGCCATTAAGAACGAACATGTCGGTGTATTCTGCAAATGTGTACGCAACCATAATCTCTAACACTCATACACGCTTGAAAGAGTCTCGAAAGAGGTCACAGAGCTAGGATAGACGTCAAATAACATCAGCCGGTCTGACGCCCACCCCCCGCCCCCTCCGACCATAACTACTCTATTGCATACGTACCTAACAAACATGTTTTCAAACGGCCGTTTCCGGACGTGGGTTAGTATTTAAAATATTACTTAATACATCCCCCCCCATGAAACATGGACCTTGCCGCTGGTGGGGAGGCTTGCGTGCCTCAACGATACAGGGAGCCGTACCGTAGGTGCAACCACAACGGAGGGGTATCTGTTGAGAGGCCAGACAAACGTGTGGTTTGTTGCAGGGGCAACAGTCTGGATTATTGACTGATCTGGCCTTGTAACACTAACCAAAACGGCCTTGCTGTTGTGGTACTGCGAACGGTTGAAAGCAAGGGGAAACCACAGCCGTAATTTTTCCCGAGGACATGCAGCTTTACTGTATGTTTAAATGATGATGCCATCCACTTGGGTAAAATATTCAGGAGGTAAAATAGTCCTCCATTCGGATCTCCGGGCGGGGACTGCTCAAGAGGACGTCGTGTCAGGAGAAAGAAAACTGGCGTTCTACGGATCGGAGCGTGGAACGTCAGATCCCTTAATCGGGCAGGTAGGTTAGAAAATTTAAAAAGGGAAATGGATAGGTTAAAGTTGGATATAGTGGGAATTAGTGAAGTTCGGTGGCAGGAGGAACAGGACTTTTGGTCAGGTGAATACAGGGTTATAAATACAAAATCAAATAGTGGTAATGCAGGAGTAGATTTAATAAAGAACAAAACAAATAGGAGTGCGGGTAAGCTACTACAAATAGCATAGTGAACGCATTATTGTGGCCAAGATAGACACTAAGCCCACGCCTACTACAGTAGTACTAGTTTATATGCCAACTAGCTCTGCAGATGATGAAGAAATAGATGAAATGTATGACGAGATAAAAGAAATTATTCAGGAGACGAAAATTTAATAGTCATGGGTGACTGGAACTCAACAGTAGGAAAAGGAAGAGAAGGAAACGTAGTAGGAGAAACTGTAATGGGGGTAAGGAATGAAAGAGGAAGCCGCCTGGTAGAATTTTGCACAGAGCATAACTTAATCATAGCTAACACTTGGTTCAAGAATCATGAAAGAAGGTTGTATATATCTAAGAACCCTGGAGATACTAGAAGGTTTCAGATAGATTATATAATGGCAAGACAGAGCTTTAGGAACCAGGTTTTAAATTGTAACACATTTCCAGGGACAGATGTGGACTCTGACCACAATCTATTGGTTATAAACTGTAGATTAAAACTGAAGAAACTGCAAAAAGATGGTAATAGAAGGAGGTGGGACCTGGATAAAGTGACTAAACCAGAGGTTGTACTGAGTTTCAGGGAAAGCATAAGGGAACAATTGACAGGAATGGGGGAAAGAAATACAGTAGAAGAAGAATGGGTAGTTCTGAGGGATTAAGTAGTGAAGGCAGCAGAGGATCAAGTAGGTAAAAAGACGAGGGCTAGTAGAAAATCTTGGGTAACAGAAGAGATACTGAATTTAATTGATGAAAGTAGAAAATACAAAAATGTAGAAAATGAAGCAGGCAAAAAGGAATACAAACGTCTCAAAAATGAGATCGACAGGAAGTGCAAAATGGCTAAGCAGGGATGGCTAGAGGACAAATGTAAGGATGTAGAGGCTTATCTCACGAGGGGTAAGATAGATACTGCCTACAGAAAAATTAAAGAGACCTTTGAAGAAAAGAGAATCACTTGAAAGAATATCAAGAGCTCAGATGGAAACTCAGTTCTAAGCAAAGAAGGGAAAGCAGAAAGGTGGAAGGAGTATATAGAGGGTCTATACAGGGTCGATGTTCTTGAGGACAATATTATGGAAATGGAAGAGGATGTATATGAAGATGAAATGGGAGATACGATACTACGTGAAGAGTTTGACAGAGCGCTGAAAGACCTGAGTCGATACAAGGCCCCGGGAGCAGACAACATTCCATTAGAACTACTGACGGCCTTGGGAGAGCCAGTCCTGGCAAAACTCTACCATCTGGTGAGCAAGATGTATGAGACAGGCGAAATACCCTCAGACTTCAAGAAGAATATATTAATTCCAATCCCAAAGAGAGCAGGTGATGACAGATGTGAAAATTACCGAACTATCAGTTTAAAAAGTCACAATGCAAAATACTAACGCGAATTCTTTACAGACGAATGGAAAAACTGGTAGAAGCCGACCTCGGGGAAGATCAGTTTGGATTCCGTAGAAATGTTGGCACACGTGAGGCAATACTTACCTTACGACTTATCTTAGAATAAAGATTAAGGAAAGACAAACCTACGTTTCTGGCATTTGTAGACTTAGAGAAAGCTTTTGACAATGTTGACTGGAATACTCTTTCCAATTCTGAAGGTGTCAGGGGTAAAATACAGGGAGCGAAAGGCTATTTACAATTTCTACAGAAAGCAGATGGCAGTTACAATAGTCGAGGGACATGAAAGTGAAGCAGTGGTTGGGAAGGGAGTGAGGCAGCCTCTCCCCGATGCTATTCAATCTGTAAAGGAAACAAAAGTTCGGAGTAGGCATTAAAATCCATGAGGAAGAAATAAAAATTTTGAGGTTTGCAGATGAGATTGTAATTCTGTCAGACACACCAAAGGACTTGGAAGAGCAGTTAAACGGAATGGACAGTGTCTTGAAAGGAGGGTATAAGATGAACATCAACAAAAGCAAAACGCGGATAATGGAATGTAGTCGAATTAAGACGAGTGATGCTGAGGGTATTAGATTAGGAAATGAGACACTTAAAGTAGTAAAGGAGTTTTGCTATTTGGGGAGCAAAATAAATGATGATGGTCGAAGTAGAGAGGATATAAAATGTTGACTGGCAATGGCAAGGAAAGCGTTTCTGAAGAAGAGAAATTTGTTAACATCGAGTAGTGATTTAAGTGTCAGGAAGTCGTTTCTGGAAGTATTTGTATGGAGTGTAGCCATGTATGGAAGTGAAACGTGGACGATAAATAGTTTGGACAAGAAGAGAATAGAAGCTTTCGAAATGTGGTGCTACAGAAGAATGCTGAAGATTAGATGGGTAGATCACATAACTAATGAGGAGGTATTGAATAGAATTGGGGAGAAGAGGAGTTTGTGGCCCAACTTGACTAGAAGAAGGGATCGGTTGATAGGACATGTTCTGAGGCATCAAAGGATCACCAATTTAGTACTGGAGGGCAGCGTGGAGGGTAAAAATCGTAGAGGGAGACCAAGAGATGAATACACTAAGCAGATTCAGAAGGATGTAGGCTGCAGTAGGTACTGGGAGATGAAGAAGCTTGCACAGGATAGAGTAGCATGGAGAGCTGCATCAAACCAGTCTCTGGACTGAAGACTACAACAACAACAACAACAACTTAATACATTACTTACTCACTCCCCTCTACAAGTCTGTAACGGGAATTCCAGAACACCTTGTCAACATTCCATCCCATCTTCTATTACATTTTTCAAACTTTGTCGTAGAAACATCTAATGAACTAAATCTCCAGTTTTGTCATTGAAGGTATTTTCAAATATAATGAGAAATTCAGAAAACTTACATGTCACTACTATTACTACATCAGTATTTCGGCTCATTCGTTGTTATTGTCTTCAAAATAGAATAATAGTTTACATGCAACCGCCAGGAAACCTAGACTTTCCGCAAAACAAACGTAACAAACTTCAATTTCATTCTTATTAAACTAGAGTCTGATTGTTGCAATGGATAACATTAAAAATAAAGAGCACTTGAAAAAAACAATGTAATAGTGATACCTGAGTAATAGCTGTAAAAAGCAGTGCACATGAAAATAGTAAGTAGCATGTGTAATATTCATATTACTACTTTAAGTTTGACAATAAATGTTTATAATTTAACAAACACAAGCATAATTTCAATAAAGTAGCTGATAAAACAGTTATTCATTTCATTAAATGTCAACGAAAATGATTCATACTTAAGCTGATTTAAAATGACACCATTAACCAGATACTCTTACTTTTCTACATACAACAGCAATGTAAAGGAATGATCTAGTAAAAGATGTTAACCTTATAATGATCCCTGGCCCCTCTGGAACAACACAAAAATTTTAATCTATTCCAACCAATAATCTAGAGAAAATCTGGGCCAAATAACCTTGGGACATCTAAAATATATGAATCATAATTTAATAGTAAATAACGCATCAAACAATTATGGGTAAAAGAGACTTCCAGAGTAGCCAGTAGATGTTAAAACAATTAGCTTATTAACACATTCAGATCTCTTTACGTTCAGTCGGAGGTTGATGACCGCATGGCTTCGATTAATGAACAATAGGGACGCTCCCACAGCTGCTTAAAGTTAAAGGCAATATTTGGAATAATACACTCCTGGAAATGGTAAAAAGAACACATTGACACCGGTGTGTCAGACCCACCATACTTGCTCCGGACACTGCGAGAGGGCTGTACAAGCAATGATCACACGCACGGCACAGCGGACACACCAGGAACCGCGGTGTTGGCCGTCGAATGGCGCTAGCTGCGCAGCATTTGTGCACCGCCGCCGTCAGTGTCAGCCAGTTTGCCGTGGCATACGGAGCTCCATCGCAGTCTTTAACACTGGTAGCATGCCGCGACAGCGTGGACGTGAACCGTATGTGCAGTTGACGGACTTTGAGCGAGGGCGTATAGTGGGCATGCGGGAGGCCGGGTGGACGTACCGCCGAATTGCTCCACACGTGGGGCGTGAGGTCTCCACAGTACATCGATGTTGTCACCAGTGGTCGGCGGAAGGTGCACGTGCCCGTCGACCTGGGACCGGACCGCAGCGATGCACGGATGCACGCCAAGACCGTAGGATCCTACGCAGTGCCGTAGGGGACCGCACCGCCACTTCCCAGCAAATTAGGGACACTGTTGCTCCTGGGGTATCGGCGAGGACCATTCGCAACCGTCTCCATGAAGCTGCGCTACGGTCCCGCACACCGTTAGGCCGTCTTCCGCTCACGCCCCAACATCGTGCAGCCCGCCTCCAGTGGGGTCGCGACAGGCGTGAATGGAGGGACGAATGGAGACGTGTCGTCTTCAGCGATGAGAGTCGCTTCTGCCTTGGTGCCAATGATGGTCGTATGCATGTTTGGCGCCGTGCAGGTGAGCGTCAAAATCAGGACTGCATACGACCGAGGCACACAGGGCCAACACCCGGCATCATGGTGTGGGGAGCGATCTCCTACACTGGCCGTACACCACTGGTGATCGTCGAGGGGATACTGAACAGTGCACGGTACATCCAAACCGTCATCGAACCCATCGTTCTACCATTCCTAGACCGGCAAGGGAACTTGCTGTTCCAACAGGACAATGCACGTCCGCATGTATCCCGTGCCACCCAACGTGCTCTAGAAGGTGTAAGTCAACTACCCTGGCCAGCAAGATGTCCGGATCTGTCCCCCATTGAGCATGTTTGGGACTGGATGAAGCGTCGTCTCACGCGGTCTGCACGTCCAGCACGAACGCTGGTCCAACTGAGGCGCGAGGTGGAAATGGCATGGCAAGCCGTTCCACAGGACTACATCCAGCATCTCTACGATCGTCTCCATGGGAGAATAGCAGCCTGCATTGCTGCGAAAGGTGGATATACACTGTACTAGTGCCGACATTGTGCATGCTCTGTTGCCTGTGTCTATGTGCCTGTGGTTCTGTCAGTGTGATCATGTGATGTATCTGACCCCAGGAATGTGTCAATAAAGTTTCCCCTTCCTGGGACAATGAATTCACGGTGTTCTTATTTCAATTTCCAGGAGTGTATATAAAGCCCCACAATGTTTTCAAAAATACGGTTCATACGTTAGCAGTGTGAAATATTAATACGACAATGCAGTGCCTGTGTTATTCTGATTACGATGCAAAGTTCCTTTCGGAGATGCATGCATGCATATCGTATTTATCTGCCGATACCCGACAAGCGACTTTCAAGTATAACGACTGACCTCTACGGGGATATACATAATGTATGTCATAGTACAGGTCGTAGACGCATGGTTGACGATGTATGGAAATTTAGGTCAGGCCGCGAGTCGTTCCATTCTACAGCTGATGATTGTCCTTATTAGCAATTGCGAATTCATTTAACGTATTAACATTGATCATTAATTTGTATGAATCAGTCATATGTCGTCTAAGTTCCATTTACTTTGGCCGTTATGTTCAACTTGCTTTAATTTCACAGTCGGGCTGTACACAATACACAGTTTCACAAAAAATGCAAACTGAAGTTGACACTTAAAAATTGACAATAAACATGGTACATTTCTGTTGTTAGTGTTTATTTGCGTAAGTTATTCCATGCAGTGATTACAATATCGAGTAGAAATTTCGTTTTGCAGAATCTCGGCGGAGATTTAATACCGGCAGATAGTAGAGAGCCAAGTCTGATCCAGCTTGTCCACAGTAATAGAAGCACAGGTGTCGAGTTTGCTTTACTGCTGATATTCTGCAAATCAATTATCCTTCAATGTGATACTATTACTGCAGAACGTTCGTTTTTAGTTACACGTTGTAATCTGAGAATTCAGTGGCATTGGTTGCTATGGAATAAAGTTCTTCGGATAATGCTAGTAAAAGATTTATAAATAGCGATGCACGATGTGAAACCTCTAAAATTTGTGCTCCTTTTGTTCCATGAACACTTCAACTTATTGAAACAAGGCTGTAGACAAAGGATAGTAGTGAGGGGGGCGCGTAATTTTGTTGTGTGGGTAACACTGCAAAGCGGCCGGAATCGACAAACTTATAAAAGTGGGCTTTTATTTTTTCTTCTTTCTTTATTGTAATTTTAGCACCTCATACAGGCGGGCTGTCAGCAGCATAGTACGCCGCTCTTCAGCCTTAAGTGGTACAATCATGTGACAAAGAGGCGACATAGACAATACAACGAAAAAGGCGGGCAAAAAAAGTAGAGACAAAAAACAATAAACATGAAGCCGTTCACGCTGGACGATAAAAACACTAACACTGGTTGACACGGTGCACAGAACACGGAGGACTGCGACGGCACATGCGAACAGTGGAGTCGTAACTGCGAAAGAACGCGAAACACAAAACGAAGCACACACACAAGACACTGATGGCGATGATCTCCGGCGCGCGAATGTGCACTATGCGTGTGCGAGTCCGGGGACCTGCCAAGAGAGGAGGAGGAGGAGGAGGAGGAGGAGGGGGAGTGGGAGAGCGAGAGGGGAGAGCAGAGATGCCACGGGCAGGGGAGAGAGGGGGAGAGAGGAAGGGGGAGGGGAAGCCCATGGGAAGAGGGGTGGAGGGAGGGGACGGGGGAAAAGGAAAGAGAAGGGAAGGGAAGAGAAGGGAGGGAAGGTGCCTAAAGGAAAGGACACCGGCAGTGGGTGGTGGGGCAGGGTCAAAGTTGATAGGAGGGGTAGATGGGGGGGAGGAGGACATCATCAGGGAGTGGGAGCTGGCGGAAGCCACCTTGGGAGAGGGTAAGGAGGGTGGAGAGATGGAGACTGGGCGGGACGTTGGAATACAGGTGCGGCAGGGGGCAGGGGTGGGAGAGGATCGGGGAGACGAGCGGGTGAGGAGGATCGAGTTTACGGGAGGTGTACAGGATCTGTATCCTTTCAAGGAAAAGGAGGAGGTGGGGGAAGGGGATGAGATCGTACAGGATCCATGTGGGGTTGGGGAGACGGATGCGATAGGTGAGGTGGAGAGCATGACGTTCAAGGATTTGGAGGGATTTGTAAAAGGTTGGGGGGGGGGCGGAGATCCAGGCCGGATGGGCATAACAAAGGATAGGACGGATGAGGGATTTATAGGTGTGGAGGATGGTGGAGGGGTCCAGACCCCACGTACGGCCGGAGAGGAGCTTGAGGAGACTGAGTCGGGAGCGTGCCTTGCCTTGGATTGTCCGGAGGTGGGGAGTCCAGGAGAGGCGACGGTCGAGGGTGACGCCAAGGTACTTAAGGGTGGGGGTGAGGGCGATAGGACGGCCATAGACGGTGAGATAGAAGTCAAGGAGGCGGAAGGAAGGGGTGGTTTTGCCTACAATGATCGCCTGGGTTTTGGAGGGTTTGACCTTGAGCAACCACTGGTTGCACCAAGCGGTGAACCAGTCCGGGCTTTCATTCCGGTCTCCGTGGTTATATACAGTATGACCTACACTAAGATGAAGAAGATTTTAGACATTAGCGAACCCAGCAATGCTTCGCGATTGCTAAATACGTATGGGAATTGGATTTACCTCCTAATCTCCGTATTCCCTCCCCACCCCCCAACCCTCCATCCGGACTCTGTCGTTCTTCTCCTCCTCCTCTCTCTGTCCATCTCCTCCTCCTCCCTCCCTCTGTCCATCCCCTCCTTCCCTGTCTCTATGTGCATTTCTTACCCCTTCTCTGCCTATCTCGGCCGCGCGGGGTAGCCGCACGGTCTAGGCGCCTTGTCACGGTTCGCCCGGCTCCCCCCATCGGAGGTTGGAGTCCTCCCTCGAGCATGGGCGTGTGTGTTGTCCTTAGCGTAAATTAGTTTCAGTTATTTTAGTAGTGTGTACGCCTAGAGACAGATGACCTCATCAGTTTGGTCCCACAGGAACTTACCACAAACTTCCAAATTTCTGCCCACCTCCTCTTCGCCTCTCCCTCTGACTCTGAGCCTTGTTTATTGGCGTTCCAAAGCAAACCTTAATAGGAAATTGAAGTCGCTCAAATTGAAGTCGCTCAAATTGAATGCATAAATCGGTTAGGATCTCTGACATACGGGGTAGGAGAGAGACATCTCCAGCATCTTGATCCATGGGGATAGGACCTTTGACGACGCTATTTCGTATGGTTTTATTATGTGAACGCGTAGGATTACAGAGTTTAAGCTGATTCAAATTCCGTGGTGGTATTCTAATCATGAGTCGATTACCGATAGTACAACTTCCCTTTTTTCTGTTAAAAACGACTGCGAGGAATGAAACGAAACAACACATTGCTGTGTGCGCAAATTTTTTTTAAAATATTATATAAAGAGGTACAGTATATAAAGAAGAATCAATTTGTCTAATGGTTTAAAAGCCCTGATATCGTAGATAAATTTGTCTGTGAGAAAGCGAACTCAATGATACATTTTTACAGCACAGAGACCTTTTATTCTCACAGTCGGTACAACCTGTACAGCTGCTTTAAAAAAATGTGTAGCCTTTGTCAATTTGAATGTTTATTAGATTATTGAACACAAATTTGAACTAAATTGATTAAGTACTTTTAGAGATATTTTCCATCAACATTACTCTTTTATTTAGTGGTGTACATAAGGCCTGGGAACACTTTGCATTATCTTTTTTCTATGGGGACACATTAAAGATCTAGTGTGTGTACCGTCTCTATCACGTGATGTAACAGAGCTCCGGGAGAGAATACAGGAAGCGACTGCCACAGTCGACGATGCCATGCTGGGACGGGTATGGCAAGAATTCGACTACCGTATTGAATTATGCCGGATCACTAATGGTTCGCATATCGAATGTTTGTAAAAAAAATTTTCAGAGTTTCTCTTCAAAATGCATATGTATGATATCTGTACAATGCTTAGTTCTTGTGCAGTATATAATTGAAACTTCCCGGACTTTCTGTACACCCTGTATATATATATATATACACACATTGTCTAGGAATCCTGCGTACGCGGTTCGCTAGAAAAACAATCAAGTCGTATTAATCAGTTTTATTACATAAGAAAATTACTATACTTTGGCAATTACACAGATGCGTCGCAAGCAAAGGGCGACATACGAAATAATCAGTCTTTTGCAGTGAGTGCTAATCTCTGACAAAACTCTTTCCTGAACTGCTATCGAAGAGCCTATCGTTGACGCTGCTATCCAAGCCGCTAATCTTGAAGCTGCTATCGAACTGGGCAGTCACCAGTCGGTCGCGGCGCTTATGTCTTCACATAGGCGCCGTTGCTGTCGCGTTGTCGTCCTGGAATGGAGATCGGTCAGCGTGCTATTGTCTGATCCCTCCTCACAGCCTTCTCTTCGTTGTCGTTCCCGACTGGCGTGCCGGCATTTGACTTTACATCGTAACAATATACATCAAACGTTTATGATACATATGTCTGAACTTTAATGAGAATACTCTGTTAAAAATGAAGTAAAGAAATGATGCACTTTCCGATATTTTTGCTAAAAAACTTATACATCTATTGAAAAAAATATATAACCTATATATGTTTCTTGAACCTTTTAAGAAATAAATGTTTTAGGTGATTCATACGGCTGTTAGCTGATTAATCTCTGTTCAGAAATATTCAAAATGTAATATTTGAAAAAAACCATCTCCACTGGTTAATGCAACCATAATTATAAGGAAGGCAGTCATTCTGTTTGATGCCCCCTGAAAGCTAAACAAATTTGCTATATAAATTTTTTATTTTGCTTCTGGACAACAAGTTTTTTGGGTTGGTCAAGTTAAGTGGGCCACCTGTTGCGACAAACGAGGGGCAGTCAGTCCAGAAGCCCGTTAAGGAGTTTAACTTGCTCAAAAGAGTGTACTTTTTCTCCATTTATTGCCTAACTAGTATCTGGTGCACATTCCCATCATCAGCGGCAACTTACTGAGAACACTATATGATCAAAGGTATGGAGACACCCCCATGAGCAGTATTTCTTAACAGCTATTGGGCCTACTTTGCTTACATTGGACATTCTGGAGCACTTTGTTTACATTTGTAACGATACCACGCCCCCTTCGTCTATGATGCGTGACAGTGCCCGTCCCCTTCCTCCTACCCACCACAATACCCTCCCCTCACTCCCTTCCCAATTTCATTCCACTCCCCAAACTTCTCCAGCGAATAAAAGTGGTATTAAAATAAGATGGCTAATCGCATCTTATTATTTTAGAGGCTATTAAAATGAAAAAGACAATCACAACGTAGCCATCTTGAGCATGTAGAAAAATCATCCGAAAGCTCTGCATTTTTCGCACCATCTTTAAAAATTATGCAAGTTTTTCCTGAACTGCGTAAATTGCAAAAGCGACATGGGCGCTACTGCTGATCTAACTTACAGCTTGAAGTGCACTTGTTAATGAGAATAAACAATGTTATTCTCACATCAAGAACTCGTCTCTCAATGCTCATAATGTTATATACATTTCGGACACTGAAATTAGTATGGAAAGGAACAGACAAATAGAATTCTCACTGAATGGAGCTTGGGCCAGTCGGGTTGTACGTGAATGTGCATGTTGTATGGATGACGAAATAAAATACAATCTCTCCCATCAACTCGCCAAAAATCAAGGTTCTAAACTGTTTACAAGTTCTATATCAGCTTGGAGACCCCACGTGCTATTGCACGGAAAGATTTACCCACACATTACACAGTACACACACTTCAATGGGCCTCCATAAATGTGTTTGGTCTCACAAGTTTGGCTACGTTTCGTTTATGGACGCCAACTCATATTCTTCGCAATGTACCCAATGTCCCACAAAAGTATTTAATATAAATACACGCAGAATTGGCTATTCCAAAATCATGTACGCACTCACGTATTTTTAAAGTGTCACAAGTTCAAGATTATTTCCCGTGATAACACAGGAAACTCGACAGTCGCAGTTCACAATAAATTAATTTCAGAGCCTTGCCGAGTTTCTCAAGATCTTGGAGGAGTTTGAATAAGCCAAAATTAATTGCGTGAGTTATCATTAGAATACCGTTGAAGTTCCACAGTATATCAAGCTATTAATTCAACAGTGACTACCCACTGAAACCTTATAAGTGCTGCTTGTATCCCACGCAACCCAAAAACCGAAAGTTCATGAGATGTACAAAAATATCTGTGTCTGAATGTGGGAACACAAACGCGAAACTAGCGGCTATTTCACCGCTAATCAGCTAAAACTTTCTCCTAACATAGACAAGGCAACCTGACCGCTTCCAACGGCGCCCGAACCTAGACTCCCCTCCAAATTACCGCTATTCACCCACGAAACCTCGGTCAAGCACCAGTGGAGTCACTTAAATTACTGAAAGTGAAATATGCTGACATTCTTAATTTTAACCTTTTATACAAATATGCTACATCAGATCACACCGAAATTTTCTGAGAAATATTATGCTGTTTTCACTTTTCTTTTATCTACCATAGTTTATTTATAAACAATAATTTCTATGGTTTTCCTCTGTTTTCGGAGTTATAAGTGTAGATATTAACAAGCAATTTAAATTATACATTAAATGATTTTCAATATATCTAACATTTACAGCACTGCCGCTACATCTAATGTCTGTCTATTTATTTAGTAAGAAATGCTGTTGCGAGAAATCCACTTTCAGCCTCTCATTTAAATATGTGAATAATTTCAGTAAATCTACTATCACAGTTCTATACAGTTCTATGATATGTATCCGTAGACACCTCGTTTGTTGCAATCGGATAATGCGTTGCCGAGATATTCACTTTTACATTTCAGGAATTGTTTAGAACGTTTAACTTACAACAACGTATAAACTTATGTGGATATCGAAGGCGCATTTTTAAAAGCGTAGCTGTTCATATTTTCCGCTTGAAACGAGACTACTACCTCTTGAGTGACACATATGATTCGATATTTATTAATTTTGGGGTAAGCTTTAATTCTGCACTGGACGCGAAAAGCGGCCATCAGAAACTAGCAGCCATTGTGTTGCCCAACGGACATGTTTTCCAGGCCACAGAGTCACCCTAGCGACCGTTGGAAGTCCAGGGACAGCCCCATCTGTGGAGCATATTGTTAAACTGAGCCTTCACGTGTTCCTATCAAGCTCATTTCAGCTATCAACAGTAATATGACCCGATCTTGCCGCCGCCTCTTCGACCGTGATCGCGTGTTTGTGTCTCAATAAAGTGTCTCTTGCCTTTACAATAGACTGTCGTGTTAAAAAGCTTTCAGTTCTGTGTTAATAATCAGTCTTTTTTATCCAACAACGTTTTGTGCTGCCACTGTGGCCTGATAATGAGGTCTAACATGTCACTAATTAAATAATTTAAGTAGTCAATAAATTTTGTGACTTGTAGCGGTATTCGGAGAAAAACGTCTTCTCATATTTATGAAACAATCGCTGTCGATTCAAAGTCAATACTGATTTCAAATGAGCATTACTTATTTGCTTCGTAAAAGTTCAAAAACTGTTAGCATTACTTTAGATATGAAACGTTTAGTTAAATAAACGCCACGCGTAATGGATTTTCTACCAAGACATATGTAACCCATGGTCACCCCCACGACGATGAAGTGATTGAAAGGCGATGAATCCACGGAACTGGACGTGTATTACTGAACATGAAGTGTATCGTGAGTATTTCTTAGATTTATGATGCCTATTGGGTGTCATTTGTCATATTAGGTGAGCACCCTAATTTACAGCTTAAGAGAATGAAGAAGAAGTGCTCAAATTGTTATAACCTCTGGCTATTCAACAGTAGTCAAATCTCAGATTACTTCGTCTGAACAGGCTACTGTTTTTTTCATAAATGTTCATGTTCTTTTTTCCTTTTACCATCTCCTTATTTTGTGAACTCTTTCGGAAACAGCTGTATTACCTGAGTATGATACAGAAATGAATGAAAATTTAAAGCACATTTCATTCAGCTTGGAAACTACACTCCTGGAAATGGAAAAAAGAACACATTGACACCGGTGTGTCAGACCCACCATACTTGCTCCGGACACTGCGAGAGGGCTGTACAAGCAATGATCACACGCACGGCACAGCGGACACACCAGGAACCGCGGTGTTGGCCGTCGAATGGCGCTAGCTGCGCAGCATTTGTGCACCGCCGCCGTCAGTGTCAGCCAGTTTGCCGTGGCATACGGAGCTCCATCGCAGTCTTTAACACTGGTAGCATGCCGCGACAGCGTGGACGTGAACCGTATGTGCAGTTGACGGACTTTGAGCGAGGGCGTATAGTGGGCATGCGGGAGGCCGGGTGGACGTACCGCCGAATTGCTCAACACGTGGGGCGTGAGGTCTCCACAGAACATCGACGTTGTCGCCAGTGGTCGGCGGAAGGTGCACGTGCCCGTCGACCTGGGACCGGACCGCAGCGACGCACGGATGCACGCCAAGACCGTAGGATCCTACGCAGTGCCGTAGGGGACCGCACCGCCACTTCCCAGCAAATTAGGGACACTGTTGCTCCTGGGGTATCGGCGAGGACCATTCGCAACCGTCTCCATGAAGCTGCGCTACGGTCCCGCACACCGTTAGGCCGTCTTCCGCTCACGCCCCAACATCGTGCAGCCTGCCTCCAGTGGTGTCGCGACAGGCGTGAATGGAGGGACGAATGGAGACGTGTCGTCTTCAGCGATGAGAGTCGCTTCTGCCTTGGTGCCAATGATGGTCGTATGCATGTTTGGCGCCGTGCAGGTGAGCGCCACAATCAGGACTGCATACGACCGAGGCACACAGGGCCAACACCCGGCATCATGGTGTGGGGAGCGATCTCCTACACTGGCCGTACACCACTGGTGATCGTCGAGGGGACACTGAATAGTGCACGGTACATCCAAACCGTCATCGAACCCATCGTTCTACCATTCCTAGACCGGCAAGGGAACTTGCTGTTCCAACAGGACAATGCACGTCCGCATGTATCCCGTGCCACCCAACGTGCTCTAGAAGGTGTAAGTCAACTACCCTGGCCAGCAAGATCCCCGGATCTGTCCCCCATTGAGCATGTTTGGGACTAGATGATGCGTCGTCTCACGCGGTCTGCACGTCCAGCACGAACGCTGGTCCAACTGAGGCGCCAGGTGGAAATGGCATGACAAGCCGTTCCACAGGACTACATCCAACATCTCTACGATCGTCTCCATGGGAGAATAGCAGCCTGCATTGCTGCGAAAGGTGGATATACACTGTACTAGTGCCGAAATTGTGCATGCTCTGTTGCCTGTGTCTATGTGCCTGTGGTTCTGTCAGTGTGATCATGTGATGTATCTGACCCCAGGAATGTGTCAATAAAGTTTCCCCTTCCTGGGACAATGAATTCACGGTGTTCTTATATCAATTTCCAGGAGTGTATATATCCTCCAGACAGAGGAATTATGGAAGATAAAATTACACACATAATTCAACCAAATGTTTTTCCAGGAAACTCAAATTACCATGACATTAAATGACTGTACACTGAGGTGACAAAACTCATGCGACACTTCCCAATACCGCGTCGGAACTCCTTTTGCCCGGCGTAGAGCAGCAGCTAGACGTGGCATGGACTCAACAAGTTGTTGGAAATCTCCTGCAGAAATACTGGGCTATGTTGCCTCTATAACCGTCCATAATTGCGAAAATGTTGCCTGTGCTGGATTTTGTGCATGAACTGACCTCTGGATTATGTCCCAAATATGTGTGGTGGGATTCATGTCGGGCGATCTAGGTGGCCAAATCTTTGGCTCCAACTGTCCAGAATGTTCCTCAAACAAACCGCGAACAATTGTCTCCCAGTGAGATGTCGCATTGTCATCCATAAAAATTCATTCGTGGTTTGGGAACATGAGATCAATGAATGGCTGCAAATAGCCGACCACAACTATTTCCAGTCAATGATCGGTTCAGTTAGACCAGAGAACCCAGGCCATTCCACGTAACCACAGACCACACCATTATGCACCAGCTTGCACAGCGCCTTGCTGACAACTTGGATCCATGGCTTCATGGGGTATGCGCCTCACTCGAATCCTACCATCAGCTCTCACCAACTGACGTCGGGACTCATCTTGTAACGTACCTACAACAAACATGTAACTTATATTCGTCTGTGAAAACGGACTCTATAAGCAACTTGAGCTATCAGTAATCTAAATCTAGCCCGCATAACACTGTGTGCGTGTTGTATGAGTGTCAGTTTCACTGTCATTTAAACCCTCAATAGATCGTTACACGAAAAACTTGAAACTAACATTTGGATAAGCTATCTGACTGCGTATTTGATAAGAATTTACAAGTGATACAGACTCTGGCTTGTGCAACGGAATTTACTGGATTGAGAGTACATGACATATTGCAGTGTGTTAGTGTCTCTATTTTGGCCCCAAGTTTTGCTCTCACCCCTTTAGATGACTGCATTTTTCAAAGTGGTTTACAGCAATTCGCAGCGGCATGCAGGCAGCAGCGCCTAAAGCTTATTGTAACTAAGAACGAATTTCATAAAAAAGGCGTTTGCTTGGGTTCTGTTAAATACTAAATAACTTGTAAGAGAGATTTTATAAACTAAGTCTATTTAAAAACTTCAGAAATCGTCATGACCAATAATACTGGCAGAAGTGAAGCTGTGAGGACCGGGCGTGAGTCGTGCTTCGGTAGCTCAGATGGTAGAGCACTTGCCCGCGAAAGGCAAAGGTCTCGAGTTCGAGTCTCGGTCGGGCACACAGTTTTAATCTGCCAGGAAGTTTCATGACCAATAATAGTTTGACAAGTATTAATAATGGCGGAATGTCTGACAATGCCATAAGTATCAATAATGGCTGAGTGCCAGATTAACAAATTATTTCAATTCTAAAGTTACATTATCATTTAGTAACCACAGCATATTTATGAATTGGATGTGGAGAATGATTATCATTATTTGGAAGATAAGGATTGGATTGGATTGTTTGGGGGAGGAGACCAGACAGCGAGGTCATCGGTCTCATCGGATTAGGGAAGGACGGGGAAGGAAGCCGGCCGTGCCCTTTCAAAGGAACCATCCCGGCATTTGCCTGGAGCGATTTAGGGAAATCACGGAAAACCTAAATCAAGATGGCCGGACGCGGGATTGAACCGTCGTCCTCCCGAATGTAAGATAAGGAGGCTTCTTTATCTGATAATCATAACATGGGATTATTGCAAACTCGGACTAACAATCACGAGCGTAACCCAGTAATTTCGCTTTACGCTATGCTTGCGAATTTTACCTTGAATTCCATCTTCAAGTGTAGTTATGCCATCTAAATCTATCTGTCTTGGGTATATAAATGAAATCAGGCCTTGAGTGTAGTAAGATCTGCCATCACCGACGTGAGGCCAGCACGACACATCTTCTGCCTCCGAGCTCTCGACCAACACTACTGAGTCGTCTCACAACAATGCTTAAAATCGCGCTCCCATGTTTAGCCCTCGGACTGTTACTATCGATATCTGAGTGCTTATTTATTTCCAATCTTACACAATGTAAAGAATAGCCTTACGTTGGCTGTATTGTTTTCGATACTCCATCTCCATACTGTCTGACCAGACCACGGTTTTCCAGTCGTCTAGGGTCCAATCGATATGGTCACGATCCCAGAAGGGGTGCTGTAGGCGATGTCGTGCGGCAGTCTTGTCGGTCGTCTGCTGCCATAGCCCATTAACACCTAACTATCGCACCGTGCTAACGGAAACGTTCGTCTTGCGTCTCACATTGATTTCTGCAGTGTTGCTTGTCTGTTAGCATTCACTACTCTACGCAAACTCCGCTCTCTCTGTCGTTACGTGAAGGTCGTCGGCCTCTGCGTTGTCCGTGGTGAGAGGTAATGCCTGAAATTTGGTGTTCTTGGCACACTCTTGACATTGTGGATCTCGGAATATCGAACTCCTTAACAGAATGTCCCATGCGTCTAGCTCCAACTAAAATTCCACCATCGAAGTCCGTTAATTCCTGTCCTGCGGCCATAATCACGTCGGAAGCCTTTTCGCATGAATCATCTGAGTACAAATGACAGCTGCGCCACGATACTACTGCCGTCTATGTATGTGCATATCGCTATCCCGCAACTTTGTCATCACAGTGTATAATAGCTAACATTAACTTGTGAAAAAGTATTTTTAAATATCAATGACTAAAAAGCACAAAAAAACTACATAAATCGCAATCGAGGAGAACAAACTTAAATATCCACGAAATATTCTATGGGAATTCTTAAAAACGAAAGGAGTAATGTCGAAGCGAGGATTTTCCCGTACAACCATTTCACGAGTGTACCGTGAATATCAGGAATCCGGTAAAACATCAAATTTCCAACTTCGTTGGGGCCGGAGAAATATTCTGCAAGAACAGGACCAATGATGACTGAAGAGAATTGTTCAACCCTTCCACAACCTGCTGCAGCTTTCAATGCTAGGCCATCAATAAGTGTCAACTAACGAAGAAATATCATCCACATGAGCTTCCGTAGCCGAAGGCCCACTTGTGTACCCTTGATGACTGACACATAGCTTTACGCCTAGCCTGGGCCCTTCAACACATACATTGGACTGTTGATGACTGGAAATAAGTTGCCTGGTGGAACGAGTCTCGTTTCAAATTGTATGGAGCGGATGGACGTGTTGGCCACTGGCGCAGCTCTGTTAACGTCTTCTACTGGATGGCACATGTCGATACATCCACGTCGCCTGTATGGGAATCATTAGTCTCACTTAAGCTCTACCTTTGCTAGCATACAATCCACGAGTTTTTCGCTAATCCCCATAGACGGCTATCGATGTTCTCACAGCCGATTACTATTGGTTATCTCACATGTTTATATTTTTATCACATATTCACGAAATTTTGTCCACAGCACTTATTTTATACAGGGTGGTCCATTGATCGTGACCAGGCCAAATATCTCACGAAATAAGCGTCATACGAAAAAACTACAAACAACGAAACTTGTCTAGCTTGAAGGGGGAAACCAGATGGCGCTATTGTTGGCCCCCTAGATGGCGCTGCCATAGGTCAAACAGATATCAACTGCGTTTTTTTAAACAGGAACCCCCATTTTTATTACATATTCGTGTAGTACGTAAAGAAATATGAATGTTTTAGTTGGACCACTTTTTTCACTTTGTGATAGATGGCGCTGTAATAGTCACAAACATATGGCTCACAATTTTAGACGAAAAGTTGGTAACAGGTAGGTTTTTTAAATTAAAATACAGAACGTAGGTACATTTGAACATTTTATTTCGGTTGTTGCAATGTGATACATGTACCTTTGTGAACTTATCATTTCGCAGAACGCGTGATTATCTGTAAATACCACATTAACGCAATAAATGCTCAAAATGATGTTCGTCAACCTCAATGCATCAATGCATTTGGCAACAGTGTAACGACATTCCTCTCAACAGCGAGTAGTTCGCCTTCCGTAATGATCGCACATGCATTGACAATGCGCTGACGCATGTTGTCAGGCGTTGTCGGTGGATCACGATAGCAAATATCCTTCAACTTTCCCCGCAGAAAGAAATCCGGGGACGTCAGATCCGGTGAATGTGCGGGCCACGGTGTGGTGCTTCGACGACCAGTCCACCTGTCATGAAACATGCTATTCAATAATGCTTCAACCGTACGCGAGCCATGTGCCGGACATCCATCATGTTGGAAGTACATCGCCATTCTGTCATGCAGTGAAACACCTTTTAGTAACATCGGTAGAACATTACGTAGGAAATCAGCATACATTGGACCGTTTAGATTGCCATCGATAAAATGGGGGCCAATTATCCTTCCTCCAATAATGCCGCACCATACATTAACCCGCCATGGTCGCTAATGTTCCACTTGTCGCAGCCATCGTGGATTTTCCGTTGCCCAATAGCGCATATTATGCCGGTTTCAGTTACCGCTGTTGGTGAATGACGCTTCGTTGCTAAATAGAACGCGTGCAGAAAAATCTGTCATCGTCTCGTAATTTCTCTTGTGCCCAGTGGCAGAACTGTGCACGATGTTCAAAGTCGTCGCCATGCAATTCCTGGTGCCTAGAAATATGGTACGGATGCAATCGATGTTGATGTAGCATTCTCAACACCGACGTTTTTGAGATTCCCGATTCTCGCGCAATTTGCCTGCTACTGATGTGAGGATCAGCCGCGACAGCAGCTAAAACACCTACTTGTGCACCATCATTTGTTGCAGGTCGTGGTTGACGTTTCACATGTGGCTGAACACTTCCTGTTTCCTTAAATAACGTAACTATCCTGCGAACGGTCCGGACACTTGGATGATGTCGTGCAGGATACCGAGCAGCATACATAGCACACGCCCGTTGGGCATTTTGATCACAATAGCCATACATCAACACGATGTCGACTTTTACCGTAATTGGTAAGCGGTCCATTTTAACACGGGTAATGTATCGCGAAGCAAATACCGTCCGCACTGGCTGAATGTTACGTGGTACCACGTACTTATACGTTTGTGACTATTACAACGCCATCTATCACAAAGCGAAAAAAATGGTCCAACTAAAACATTCATATTTCTTTACGTACTACACGAATATGTAATAAAAATGGGGGTTCCTATGTAAAGAAACGCAGTTGATATCCGTTTGACATCTAGTGGCCGACCACAACGCCATCTGGTTTCCCCCTTCAAGTTAGACGAGTTTCGTTCTTTGTAGTTTTTTCGTTTCATGCTTATATCTGTCAATGGACCACCCTGTATAATGTAATGTACTTATTTCTTCATTTGTTATTAAATTTTGTGTACGCATTCTGTATATGCCGCACTGCAAAAACTGTTTTACTTCCTATAAGCCTAAACGGCTATTGCGGTATGCGGTGAACGGAGCATCGTGTGTTTAAGAAACAACTCCACTACTCTCCTCAGCAGCTAACGTTCGTGGAGCCACGACACCTGCTCAATTCACCGCCACCGCCTACCGCCATGGATGTAATTCCATCTTTTAATTTTGGTTACGTATGATGAATTTTACATGTTACTACTATTATCAGAGTTCCCTCTAAAGACATTCTGTACTTATATTTCAGTGTAAATGGTCTGAAGATGGTCACACTCTGACCGAAACGGGCTACCATTACAAATGCATATTTTACTACGGTCAAGACTGCTTTTAATCTATTTATAAAGTATTTTAGTTAGATAGCTGGTAAATAGTCTCAAAAATCGGTGATTGCTGCCAAAACGTGCTGCCAAGCTCGGAAACAGGTATATTTTACGTAATTTTTTAAAGTTATAACTAACAAGACATCTAATATAAGAGATAAACGCGTGTACTTCTGTTGATTAGTTGAAGTAAGTTTCATTAATAACGTCGGAATCTTCCAAGACTATTGCATTCTTTTTGTCTTTAAATTTAATCCATTGTGTGAGTTATCACTTCGTAATATGACTGACTGACTCATCATCGCCCAGGCCAAATCGCTAATAATAGAAACTCGAAATTTGTGGTGGGTTTTGATCTTATACTGCAGGCATCGTATAAGAAGGGAGTCTTCCAAATTCCTCCACTAAAGGGGTGAAACAAAGGAGAAAAGTTTTATGAAAATATTTCAGTACGCTAATTTTTTTGAAGCTAAATCTACGCAAATTTTTAGATATAAGATAATATGTGTCATGGAATGAAAGTTAAAATGGAAGTTTCATCACAAGAACGCAAAAGGCGTGATTACCAAAAACCTTGGACTCCAGCTACCAGAACTGCTTTTTAGTCAGAAGTACATTCGGAAAAGATCATGCTTCTGTATCTATAATTAGCGTGATAAGCTTAGAAGGTATTACAATTTGAGAAAAACGTAAAAATACGATTAAAGACACACCAAATTTGTACAGACCATACAGTCTATGCGAGCGAAGCGGTGGACACTAAGCTAGTCATACGTATAGAGCCTATAAACTCATCCATCCCTCGCCATTATGATAGAAATGATGCAGGTGAACTATGGAACTTCGAATTAACAAAGTAACCATCTGACAACTAGGCGAATAGGTCTTCTGTTCTTATGAAACGATAGCTTTGATAAAACATCTGTTTAGTTAAAACAGTGTTATGTAATCAGCTGACGTTAACAAACGTCATAACCAGCTTACAAGAGGAAATCTGAACCACTGTAACAATGAAAATGTAAAGAGATTATTTTCGAGTTATTATTTTCAACATTTCAGCATTCAAAAGTTACACAATTGTTACTCGAATCTTAAGCATGAATGCAGCGACAACTATGCAAAGGCCGGCCGGAGTGGCCGTGCGGTTCTAGGCGCTACATTCTGGAGCTGAGCGACCGCTACGGTCGCAGGTTCGAATCCTGCCTCGGGCATGGAAGTGTGTGATATCCTTAGGTTAGTTAGGTTTAATTAGTTCTAAGTTCTAGGCGACTGATGACCTCAGAAGTTAAGTCGCATAGTGCTCAGAGCCATTTGAACCATTTTTTGAACTATGCAAATGTAATATGTGGAATAAAAAACAGCCACCAGTTGCGGAAGGTAGGAATCAAATCCTCTGGACCTAGGTTTCAGCCAATATAAACGGGCCTTCTTCAGAAGTCTTATTATCTAAAAATAAGTAACAGGGTGTTACAAAAAGGTACGGCCAAACTTTCATGAAACATTCCTCACACACAAATAAAGAAAAGATGTTATGTCGACATGTGTCCGGAAACGCTTAATTTCCATGTTAGAGCTCATTTTAGTTTCGTCAGTGTGTACTGTACTTCCTCGATTCTGATGATCAAATTGTAAATTTTCACAATCAACATGTGTGGGCTGACGAGAATCCGCACGCAATTGTGCAATCACGTCATCAACACAGATTTTCTGTGAACGTTTGGGCAGGCATTGTTGGTGATGTGTTGATTAGGCCCCATGTTCTTCCACCTACGCTCAATGGAGCACGTTATCATGATTTTTTACGGGATAATCTACCTGTGCTGCTAGAACATGTGCCTTTGCACGCACGACACACCATGTGGTTCATGCACGATGGAGCTTCTGCACATTTCAGTCGAAGTGTTCGTACGCTGCTCAACAACAGATTCGGTGACCGATGGATTGGTAGAGGCGGACCAATTCCATGGCGTCCGCGCTCTCCTGACCGCAACCCTCTTGACTTTCATTTATGGGGGCATTTGAAAGCTCTTGTCTACGCAACCCCGGTACCAAATGTAGAGACTCTTCGTGCGCGTATTGTGGACGGCTGTGATACAATACGCCATTCTCCAGGGCTGCATCGGCGCATCAGGGATTCCATGCGACGGAGGGTGGATGCATGTATCCTCGCTAACGGAGGACATTTTGAATATTTCCTGTAACAAAGTGTTTGAAATCACGCTGGTATGTTCTATTGCTGTGTGTTTCCATTCCATGATTAATAGGATTTGAAGAGAAGTAATAAAATGAGCTCTAACATGGAAAGTAAGCGTTTCCGGACACATGTCCACACAACATATTTTCTTTATTTGTGTGTGATTAATGTTTCCTGAAAGTTTGGCCGTACCTTTTTGTAACACCCTGTATACGGATAAATGCAACGTTCAACAAATAACGATTTTATAAAAACACAACATACATATAGCGGAGATTATTACAATATGCAATAAAAATACGTCCACTTGTTATCATAAATGCAAGCTGAGCACCCATGTGCAAAACACTACAGTGTGGCCGACTGGCCAAGGGCCTAACGTGGATAATTTCATAAAGTTCAAAAGCTATTAGTCGTTAAAAAAAGCCACAACTTACGTTTTACATGCTGATTGATCATGATATGCTGCTAATAGGCTAGTTCACAATGAAATTGACAGTTGTAAAACCACCCATCTGGCTTTGTCATGCATAAAATAATACACATATTAGATGTGGCACGTGTGACCAGTAAATGTAGCTTGCGGAGCAACATTCATGTGTGATGCACCCTGTGGTCTATAGCCGCAGCAAATAGCTAATGTACCTGCACAACATGCAAAAACGAAACATTTTTATAACACAATTCCGAAGACAATGAGTGAAAGAAAGCATCAAAAATTGTTTCAATAAGACAACAGGCTTATGGAAATTACATGAGAAGTGACGTGATTATATAGACGATGTACAAAATTTTACTGGAAACGCTTATGAAGAGTTTGGCATTCAGAAAACCGTATAGCAGTCCGATGTGATAATTACGTTAATTCGAACACAGGACGAAAACCATATAAGAAATTTTTATTTTTCAGTTGGAGCTGGTTATTCAAAATTGAATTCTTATTGTTGAAACTATGTTTGAAAATTTGAAGTTCTCCTAGTAAATCCAACCTGTATCCCTTCTCCTTTCTACGCAAAATAACGATATCTTCCCAATTAGTAGGGGAATGTCCGCTTTGAACGTGATGTTCAGCGTATATGGAGCTATGAATATTAATACCTCCTTTGCCCAGTAAATGTTCCTTATAACTAGTTTTAATTGCTCTCTCTGTCTGACTTATATAAGAACGTGGGTATTCGTTACATTTTAATTTATAAAGCCCCGATTGTGAAAATTGATCTTATTTAAGTTCTAAGTTGTGTATTAAGTTTCCTCTTAAGTTGTTATTATTTGAAAAAGACACATTGCAGCTGTATTTCTTAGAAAGACATCATCTAATTTTTACTAAACATTACTTAGACAACGGTACGGAATTGAAGCATCTTTTCCAATCCTCATCTTCACGTCTACTATCACCTAAGGTGGGTCAATTTTTAGAGGTTTTCTCATCCAAAATGCTGCTAGCTACTGAGGGAATATAGTCGATATTGTTGGCTACAGTTTTAATTAACTTAGTCTTGTCTCGCAAGCTTTCAAGTATAAATGGAGTAATCAGTGCTTGATGAATACTAGAATAGAAGAAGGCCAGTTTATGGGTTTAGGCGTGTGCTGAGTCCGATGAATGATATTACTGGAAAAAGTTTTCTTACAGGAAATATTGAAGTCCATTTCGTGGTCATGTACTCTTAATGTAAGATCAAAGTAATTCGATTCTCTGCTACTGTTTTGCAGTTCGTTAGTAAAAGCAATTTTTAAACTGATTGAAGTTGAGAAACAGTTGATATATTTCATCATTTATGGCTTCAAAAATGATGAGCGTGTCATCAACGTATCGTGCATAAAAACTAATGTTATTCAATATTTCGGCATTTCCCTTAAAATAGTTCACTTTGAAAGAATTTAAGAAAATCTCTGCTAGCAGGCTCACCAGGGGACTACCCATGGCTAAACCAAAGGGCTGTGTTACAATTTAATGCCAAAGTTGAAATAGCTATATTTTCAAACGATTCTAAGCAGATCCATGAGTTCTGTAGTTTCCGGTACAGTTATTTTCTTGTGGGTTAGCAAATTCTTCTCTACTATTTCCCGTGTTGTGTCTATTGGGACGTTAGTGTATAAGCAAACTACATCGAAGGAAACTAATTTAGTTTGAACAGAGCATTTAATATTAGTTAATCTACTGATCAAGTCTTCATCACTTTTCACCTAAAAGCTTTTCTCAAAAATATAATATTCTTTAAGCTTTGTGTGTGAAAAACGTGCTACCTTGTGAAGAGCACTATGTTTACTGTCTATGATCGGAGGGATAGGATTCCCCTGTTTATGGACTTTAAATTGGCTCCTCACCATTGACGGTTTGGGATTCATATTTACTAACAATTTATTACGAAACTTGCCGACCAATTTTTCGGTATTCAGATCGATTTTAATTTCTTTTTCTAGCTTATCCGTCGGGTCCATCTCTGTCTCTACAATGCCATTCTCTTAGAAAATTTGTTTGGTTTCTTCTACATACTCATTCTTATCAGCCGAAATTACTGCATTTCCTTTTTCAGGTTTAGTCTACTATCCACCAAGCACTGTTTACTCTATTAACACCAGAATGGTTCAAATGGCTCTGAGCACTATGGGACTTAACTTCTGAGGTCATCAGTCCCCTAGAACTTAGAACTACTTAAACCTAACTGAGCTAAGGACAGCACACAAATCCATGTCCGGGGCAGGATTCGATCCTGCAACCGTAGCAGCAGCTCGGTTCAGGACTGAAGCGCCTAGAACCGCTCGACCACAACGGCCGGCTATTAACACCTGAGAGCTTGGGAGATTCCATGTATTAAAATTTTATTGGCACATCTTTGGAGTTTCGTATTAATAACATTGTGGGACGGAGGTACAAGGTAGATTACGGATCAAATATTTACAACGCTCATTGAAATACACTGCAATCGTGTAAACGGTTACTGTCAGCGTTTTATAGGTCGACCACTTGTAATCACTGTACACCGAATGTACGGAGAGAAAATAAATATCGGAGCGACATCATGTTTCACAAACAATTCAGGTCGATTAACAATTAGAGGCGGCGTGCAGGCACTGGAAATCTAGCTTGTCTAGTCCAAATTACGTTACGGGCGAGCTCATCGATTGTCCTGCAACGAGGCTTCCCTGCCAGGCTCGCCAGCAGTGCTGTGCACGGCCAGTCGTAAGCGCGCCCACGGTTATGAGACTCGCTTAATCGCAAACGCCGTCTGAAGTTTCTAACGCAAAAAACAGCAATGTCGTTGCGAACAATGCACGTAGCCATCTTTACATTAAAAACCAGTATTATGCATGCGACAAAACGGAGTGGCGAATGGAGAGTATCATACGTTTTGAGAAACCACGCCTTCCCAGAAGGCGAGTTACTAATGTACGGATATGAAACTGTTCAGGACTGTGAGAGGAAACAGCAAACATTTAGTTTCCCGGAATTAGTATTGGCCACTATAAATTCTCTTTCTCATCCATAGAGCGTTTATGTTACGACGTTAGATATGTCCGCTTAATACAAATAGGAAACATAAATTAATTGTATCTAACTCATGCGTACAGTCACATAATATGTTGGAAGAACTTACACGTTTTTAGAAACATTCTCGTAAATATATTACACTCCTGGAAATTGAAATAAGAACACCGTGAATTCATTGTCCCAGGAAGGGGAAACTTTATTGACACATTCCTGGGGTCAGATACATCACATGATCACACTGACAGAACCACAGGCACATAGACACAGGCAACAGAGCATGCACAATGTCGGCACTAGTACAGTGTATATCCACCTTTCGCAGCAATGCAGGCTGCTATTCTCCCATGGAGACGATCGTAGAGATGCTGGATGTAGTCCTGTGGAACGGCTTGCCATGCCATTTCCACCTGGCGCCTCAGTTGGACCAGCGTTCGTGCTGGACGTGCAGACCGCGTTAGACGACGCTTCATCCAGTCCCAAACATGCTCAATGGGGGACAGATCCGGAGATCTTGCTGGCCAGGGTAGTTGACTTACACCTTCTAGAGCACGTTGGGTGGCACGGGATACATGCGGACGTGCATTGTCCTGTTGGAACAGCAAGTTCCCTTGCCGGTCTAGGAATGGTAGAACGATGGGTTCGATGACGGTTTGGATGTACCGTGCACTATTCAGTGTCCCCTCGACGATCACCAGTGGTGTACGGCCAGTGTAGGAGATCGCTCCCCACACCATGATGCCGGGTGTTGGCCCTGTGTGCCTCGGTCGTATGCAGTCCTGATTGTGGCGCTCACCTGCACGGCGCAAAACACGCATACGACCATCATTGGCACCAAGGCAGAAGCGACTCTCATCGCTGAAGACGACACGTCTCCATTCGTCCCTCCATTCACGCCTGTCGCGACACCACTGGAGGCGGGCTGCACGATGTTGGGGCGTGAGCGGAAGGCGGCCTAACGGTGTGCGGGACCGTAGCCCAGCTTCATGGAGACGGTTGCGAATGGTCCTCGCCGATACCCCAGGAGCAACAGTGTCCCTAATTTGCTGGGAAGTGGCGGTGCGGTCCCCTACGGCACTGCGTAGGATCCTACGGTCTTGGCGTGCATCCGTGCGTCGCTGCGGTCCGGTCCCAGGTCGACGGGCACGTGCACCTTCCGCCGACCACTGGCGACAACATCGATGTACTGTGGAGACCTCACGCCCCACGTGTTGAGCAATTCGGCGGTACGTCCACCCGGCCTCCCGCATGCCCACTATACGCCCTCGCTCAAAGTCCGTCAACTGCACATACGGTTCACGTCCACGCTGTCGCGGCATGCTACCAGTGTTAAAGACTGCGATGGAGCTCCGTATGCCACGGCAAACTGGCTCACACTGACGGCGGCGGTGCACAAATGCTGCGCAGCTAGCGCCATTCGATGGCCAACACCGCGGTTCCTGGTGTGTCCGCTGTGCCGTGCGTGTGATCATTGCTTGTACAGCCCTCTCGCAGTGTCCGGAGCAAGTATGGTGGGTCTGACACACCGGTGTCAATGTGTTCTTTTTTCCATTTCCAGGAGTGTATTTAGTAATGGCAAAATTAATGTTAAACTTTTCATTCATATTTCAACAGCAGTCACTTCAAACACTAATATACATAGTTTTCGGCTGAAATAAGCGTCATGCCTATAGCGCTGCCTCTATTGCATTGCAGAGCATCGAGTGACATTATACTGAGTGCTGTATCTAAAAATTACCTCGAGCAATGAAACAGAGAACCGACCCGTGGAGATAACATCTTGGACCTACTGATAACAAACAGACCCGAACTTTTCGACTCTGTATGTGCAGAACAGGGAATCAGTGATCATCAGGCCATTGCAGCATCCCTGAAAGTGGAAGTAAATAGGAATATAAAAAAAGGGAGGAAGGTTTATCGGTTTAGCAAGAGTAATAGGAGGCAGATTTCAGACTACCTAACAGATCAAAACGAAAATTTCTGTTCCGACACTGACAGTGTTGAGTGTTTCTGGAAAAAGTTCAAGGCAATCGTAAAAAGCGTTTTAGACAGGTACGTGCCGAGTAAAACTATGAGGGACGGGAAAAACCCATCGTGGTTCAACAACAATGTTAGGAAACTACTGCGAAAGCAAAGAGAGCTTCACTACAAGTTTAAACGCAGCCAAAACCTCTCAGACAAACAGAAGCTAAACGATGTCAAAATTAGCGTAAGGAGGGCTATGCGTGAAGCGTTCAGTGAATTCGAAAGTAAAATTCTGTGTACCGACGTGACAGAAAAGCCTAGGAAGTTCTGGTCTTACGTTAAATCAGTAAGTGGCTCGAAACAGCATATCCAGACACTCCGGGATGATGATGGCATTGAAACAGAGGATGACACGCGTAAAGCTGAAATACTAAACACCTTTTTCCAAAGCTGTTTCACAGAGGAAGACCGCACTGCAGTTCCTTCTCTAAATCCTCGCACGAATGAAAAAATGGCTGACATCGAAATAAGTGTCCAAGGAATAGAAAAGAAACTGAAATCACTCATCAGAGGAAAGTCGACTGGAACTGACGGGATACCAATTCGATTCTACACACAGTACGCGAAAGAACTTGCCCCCCTTCTAACAGCCGTGTACCGCAAGTCTCTAGAGGAACGGAAGGTTCCAAATGATTGGAAAAGAGCACAGGTAGTCCCAGTCTTCAAGAAGGGTCGTCGAGCAGATGCGCAAAACTATAGGCCTATATCTCTGACATCGATCTGCTATAGAATTTTAGAACATGTTTTTTGCTCGCGTATCATGTCATTTCTGGAAACCCAGAATCTACTCCGGAAACAGCGATCGTGTGAGACCCAACTCGCTTTATTTGTTCATGAGACCCAGAAAATATTAGGTACAGGCTCCCAGGTAGATGCCATTTTCCTTGACTTCCGGAAGGCTTTCGATACAGTTTCACAGTGTCGCCTGATAAACAAGTAAGAGCCTACGGAATATCAGACCAGCTGTGTGGCTGGATTGAAGAGCTTTTAGCAAACAGAACACAGCATGTTGTTCTCAATGGAGAGACGTCTACAGACGTTAAAGTAACCTCTGGCGTGCCACAGGGGAGTGTTATGGGACCATTGCTTTTCACAATATATATAAATGACCTAGTAGATAGTGTCGGAAATTCCATGCGGCTTTTCGCGGATGATGCTGTAGTATACAGAGAAGCTGCAGCATTAGAAAATTGCAGCGAAATACAGGAAGATCTGCCGCGGATAGGCACTTGATGCAGGGAGTGGAAACTGACCCTTAACACAGACAAATGTAATGCATTGCGAATACATAGAAAGAAGGATCCTTTATTGTATGATTATATGGTAGCGGAACAAACACTGGTAGCAGTTACTTCTGTAAAATATCTGGGAGTATGCGTGCGGAACGATTTGAAGTGGAATCATAATATAAAATTAATTGTTGATAGGGCGGGAGCCAGGTTGAGATTCATTGGGAGAGTCCTTAGAAAATGTAGTCCATCAACAAAGGAGATGGCTTACAAAACACTCGTTCGACCTATACTTGAGTGTTGCTTATCAGTGTGGGATCCGTACCAGGTCGGGATGACAGAGGAGATAGAGAAGATCCAAAGAAGAGCAGGGCGTTTCGTCATAGGGTTATTTGGTAACCGTGATAGCGTTACGGAGATGTTTAGCAAACTCAAGTGGCAGACTCTGCAAGAGAGGCGCTCTGCATTGCGGTGTAGCTTGCTGTCCAGATTTCGAGAGGGTGAGTTTCTGGATGAGAAATCGAATATATTGCTTCCCCCTACTTATACCTCCCGAGGAGATCACGAATGTAAAATTAGAGAGATTCGACCTCGCACGGAGGCTTCCCGGCAGTCGTTCTTCCCGCGAACCATACGCGACTGGAACAGGCTGGTTCAAATGGCTCTGAGCACTATAGGACTTAACCTCTGAGGCCATTAGTCCCCTAGAACTACTTAAATCTAAGTAACCTAAGGACATCACACACATCCATGCCCGAGGCAGGATTCGAACATGCGACCGTAGCGGTCGCGCGGTGCCGGATAGTAGCGCCTAGAACCGTTCGGCCACCCCGGCCGGCGACTGGAACAGGAAAGGGAGGTAATGACAGTGGCACGTAAATTGCCCTTCACCACACACTGTTGGGTGGCTTGCGGAGTATAAATGTAGATGTAGATGTAGATCTTTCTTTCCACTTTCTCGTCATATAAACTGAGTCGATAGCCCTCCACAATGAATGAGATGTTGAACTCAGTGCTACAAAGAGAGATGAATGTTACTGATGACAGATTTTGGACGTAATATTATAACGAAGGAAGCATTACACTGTGTAGGTACAGTGCTGAATTGAAGGTGTATTATTAAGAATTAACGTTATAGTATTAATAATAACACATTTCAAAACCCCACCGTTTCCCTCTTTATCACCCGTGATTGGAAACTCGTAATATCTTGCTATAATACTCAATGTGCAACGAATACCCTGGAAATCATGAAGATGAGTTGATTCTGATTTGAATGCTATTGTGCTCTTGAGCTACCACAGCACCAGTACTATCGTATACAAGGTGCGTCTGAGAAGTTTGAGAGGTCTAAAAAATGAACGAAATAACAGATACAAACAAAATACTTTTACTCACCATCAGCCGGCCGTAGTGGCCGTGCGGTTCTAGGCGCTACAGTCTGGAGCCGAGCAACCGCTACGGTCGCAGGTTTGAATCCTGCCTCGGGCATGGATGTGTGTGATGTCCTTAGGTTGTTGTGTTTGTTGTTGTTGTTGTTGTTGTTGTGGTCTTCAGTCCTGAGACTGGTTTGATGCAGCTCTCCATGCTACTCTATACTGTGCAAGCTTCTTCATCTCCCAGTACCTACTGCAACCTACATCCTTTTTAATCTGGTTAGTGTACTCATCTCTTGGTCTCCCTCTACGATTTTTACCCTCCACGCTGCCCTCCAATACTAAATTGGTGATCCCTTGACGCCTCAGAACATGTCCTACCAAACGATCCCTTCTTCTAGTCAAGTTGTGCCACAAACTTCTGTTCTCCCCAAACCTATCCAATACCTCCTCATTAGTTATATGATCTACCCATCTAATCTTCAGCATTCTTCTGTAGCACCACATTTCGAAAGCTTCTATTCTCTTCTTGTCCAAACTACTTACCGTCCATGTTTCACTTCAATACATGGCCACACTCCAGACAAATACTTTCAGAAATGACTCCCTGGCACTTAAATCTATATTCGATGTTAACAAATTTCTCTTCTTCAGAAACGCTTTACTTGCCATTGCCAGTCTACATTTTATATCCTCTCTACTTCGATCATCATCAGTTATTTTGCTCCCCATATAGCAAAACTCCTTTACTACTTTAAGTGTCTCATTTCCTAATCTAATTCCCTCAGCATCACCCGACTTAATTCGACTACATTCCATTATCCTCGTTTTGCTTCTGTTGATGTTCATCTTATGTCCTCCTTTCAAGACACTATCCATTGCGTTCAACTTCTCTTCCAAGTCCTTTGCTGTCTCTGACAGAATTACAATGTCATCGGCAAATCTCAAAGTTTTTATTACTTCTCCATGAATTGTAATACCTACTCCGAATTTTGCTTTTGTTTCCTTCACTGCTTGCTCAATATAAAGATTGAATAACATGGGGGATAGATTACAACCCTGTCTTACTCCCTTCCCAACCACTGCTTCCCTTTCATGCCCCTCGACTCATAACTGCCATCTGGTTTCTGTACAAATTGTAAATAGCCTTTCGATCCCTGTATTTTACCCATGCCACCTTCAAAATTTGAAAGAGAGTATTCCAGTCAACATTGTCAAATACTTTCTCTAAGTCTACAAATACTAGAAACGTAGGTTTGCCTTTCCTTAATCTAGCTTCTAAGATAAGTCGTAGGGTCAGTATTGCCTCGCGTGTTCCTGTATTTCTACGGAATCCAAACTGATCTTCCCCAAGGTCGGCTTCTACTAGTTTTTCCATTTTCCTTAGGTTACTTAGGTTTAATTAGTTCTAAGTTCTGGGCGACTGATGACCTCAGAAGTTAAGTCGCATAGAGCCATTTGAACCACTTGAACTCGCCATCAAAGTAATCTACATTAGCTACAGCACATTTCTGACAGCGGTTGTAAAGCTGATAGAAACTGTCAGCAAACGCTTCTTATGGAATCGCTAGAAACACCGTGGTCATCCGTTGTTGAATATCCCCATCATCACAACTGATGAGACCTGGTGCTACCAATACGGTCTGGAGACCAAGCGGCAGTCCATGGCATGGTGTTCATCGACTTCCCTGCCGCTAACAAATAAGTCGTCTGACAAAATTCGTGATTAAGACGAAGTTGAGCAACTTTTCGACAGCTAAGGCTTGACCCATCACGATATTCTATCCGAAGGAGGTGGAGAACACAGTAACCACCAGGACACTGACTGTCACTTGGTATCTGGAGGTTTTATCTCCTGCAATGATGTCTATATCCAACAACGCTTGCCCACAGTTATTCGAGCGATTCCACGTGTTTGCTTACAGTTTCCAACATCTTTATAATCGATATCAAAAGTGTGTTGTAGATAATGGGGATTACTTTGAAGGGCGGTAAAAGTATTTTGTTTGTACCTCTTGTTTCCTTTATTTTCTGAGACCATTCACCAAACTATTCAAACGTACCTTGTACTTACACTATGTGATCAAAAGTATCCGGACACCTCAAAAAACATACGTTTTCCATATCAGGTGCATTGTGCCGTCACCTACTGCTGGTATTCCATATCAGCGACCACAGTACTCATTAAACATCGTGACAGAGCAGAATGGTGCGCTCCGCGGGACTCACGGACTTCGAATGTGGATTTCCAAATTCCTAAACATCCCTCTGTCCAATGTTTCCGATGTGATAGTGAAGTGCAAACGTGAAGGTACACGTACAGCACAAAAGCGTACAGGCCGAACTGGTCTGTTGACTGACAGAGACCGGCGACAGTTGAAGAGTGTCGTAATGTGTAATAGGCAGACATCTATCCAGAACACCACGCAGGAATTCCGGACTGCATCAGGATCCACTGCAAGTACTATGACAGTTAGGCGGGAGGTGAGAAAACTTGGATTTTATGGTCGAGCGGCTGCTCATAATCCACACACCACGCCGGTAGATGCCAAACGACGTCTCGCTTGCTGTAAGGCGAGTAAACATTGGACGATTGAACAGTGAAAAAAACGTTCTTTGGAGTGACGAATCACGGTAGACAATGGGGAGATCCGATGCCACGGTGTGGGTATGGCGAATGCCCGGTGAACATCATCTGCCAGCGTGTGTAGTTTCAGCAGTAAAATTCGGAGGCGGTGGTGTTATGGTGTGGCCGTGTTTTTCATGGAGGGTCTTGCACCCCTTGTTTTGCGTGGCACTATCACAGCACAGGCCTACACTGATGTTTTAAGCACCTTCTTGCTTCCAATTGTTGAAGAGCAATTCGGGGATTGCACCTTTCAACGCGATCGAACACCTGTTCATAATGCACGGCCTGTGGCTGAGTGGTTACATGACAATAACATTCCTTTAATGGGCTGGCCTGCACAGAGTTCTGAGCTGAATCCTATACAACACCTTTGGGATGTTTTAGAACGCCGACTTCGTGCCAGGCCTCACCGACCGACATTGATACCTGTCCGGAGTGCAGCACTCCGTGAAGAATGGGCTGCCATTCCCCAAGAAACCTTCCAGCACCTGATTGAACGTATGACTGCGAGAGTGGAAGATGTCGTCAAGGGTAGGGGTGGGTCAACACCATACTGAATTCCAGCATTACCTATGGAGGGCGCCACGAAGTTGTAAGTCATTTTCAGCCAGGTGTCCGGATACTTTTGATCACATACTGTATCTAATTAGACGACCGCGTCAACTTGTAATCACAGTTTTCGCCAAAATTTACATTATATGCAAGTTTTGACCAGAAATAAAAATTGATAGAAGTGGGAGCTCCAGATGGCCAATCGTTTAGAAAAAAAAATAGCATTTTTTGCGCGGGTCGGACGAGACAATAACCATTTATGTTAGGGTGGTTTCTAGGTAGCGGTTGGCGCAGCAGAAGGAGTACATAACGTGATACGAGGGTCGTAGGATTGAGTACCTCTCCGGAAACTTTTATTTTCAATTTTTACGTTATTTACGCCGCCAAGAAATCGAAATACTGGTTGATGTATTGCTTTTATTAATGTTTTCATAAAAGGCATGAAGAGGAAAGGCAAATTTGGCATAGCAAATAAATTTTCAGAGAAGAACTATAGTTACAACATCCATGAGGTTTCTGCAAATAAATTTCGTGGAAGTGACAGTAAGGAGTACACGACACGTTCGTACACAAAATTAAAACCTTTTATTTTTCTACAGTTGACACTTGACTCGTCCTAGGGTTATACACAACGTAAAGCGGGCTAAGCACTAATTTTCTCGACATCTTGCACACGTTATAGAAGCTGCATTTTTATAGTTTTATGGTTGTCATAACGTTTATATAGAAAAACAAACTTGGTTTTCATCCATCAAAGGTTCTCTCCCAAAGCACAGTTTTCAGCAAACCATGCGTAACGCTGCTCGAAGGTCAAAACTGAACTAATGGAATACGAAGCATTGTACGTATTACTTACAATACCGTCTTGAATGGTTATTTGCAGAGTCCTCGTGGAAGCTGTAAGTACAATCCATTCTCGGATATTTATTTGCTATCCCAAATTTTCCTTTGCGTTCCTTTGTCATGCTTTTTATGAAAATATTAACAAATACGACATATTGACCTTTTCGATTTATTTTCAGTGTATGTTAGGCAAAAACCGAAAACAAAAAAAAAAAATTCAAATCTGAATTGGAATTCATGACCCTCGGGTTCCCTTTCTGAACTGTTTCTACTGCGCCAACTGCTGGCTGGAAACTACGCTAACACAAACGGCTCACGGCTCGACCGACCAGCGAGAAATCTACTATTTCTGGGTTCCGTGACTCAATCGGTAAAAACGGAGCCCTTATACGACAGCTTCGTTGTCCGTCTGTCGAAAAAATGGTTCAAATGGCTCTGAGCACTATGGGACTTAACATCTGTGGTCATCAGTCCCCTAGAACTTAGAACTACTTAAACCTAACTAACCTAACGACATCACACACATCCATGCCCGAGGCAGGATTCGAACCTGCGACCGTAGCGGTAACGCTGTTCCAGACTGAAGCGCCTAGAACCGCACGGCCACACCGGCCGGCTGCCCGTCTGTCGGTCTATCTGTCTGTTTGTCTGGATGTCCGCCTGCTAAGAACGCTTTTTCTCAAGAACTAGCATATTTATCAAGTTCAAATTTATGTCACGTATTAAAGTCAATTATCTCCTGGCGGCATAGAAGTTTAATGCTTCTAAGTCACTGCAGTCAGAGATACGGCAATTTATGTCACATGTTTTGAAACTCAAAAAATCACTCATGAAAACCTGTAGAGTATTTCTCGTTGATCTAGGTTCATGAAATTTGGCAAGAAGCAAGGTTCCCAGTACACGTAAATAAAAAACCGAAATTGTTAATTTTTAATTATATCACATAATGAAATATTTCTTTTGTCACTTGCTATCCGACTTCAGATTTGAAATTAAACATTTTCGAAAGTCTTGGAACCCGTGGGGCCGATACCTTCCAAGTATCAGTGTCGATAACAGGAAAAAATCGTCAATATCTTCGATCCCGGACTGGATAAACTGTCTTGATTCATAATGAAACTTGAACGGAACCCGCAATGCGTGAGTCCTAATCGCATCTGGCTACTGTTTTTTCGAACACTTAGCCATCTGGAGCTCGCACTTCTGTCACTTTCATTTCTGGATAAGCACTGCATATACCAATCATACGGACGAAATCGGCAATGACGAGTGCGCGCGGTCCCTTTGTAACTGCTTAAATACGCATGTAAAATCTAATAATTTGTATTTCTGCTTTACGACAAATAGGCAAGAAACTACGGGAACTGGGAAAGGCAGAAGCTTGTGACAATCGTGAGCATCGGAGTCGAGAGCCATGACCTTTCTAAACTGAAGAGCCAAAGAAACTGGTGCACCTGCCTAATATCGTGTAGAGCCCTCGCGAGCACGCAGAAGTGCCGCAAGACGACATGGCGTGGACTCGACTACTATCTGAAGTAGTGCTGCGGGGAACTGACAGCATGAATCCTGCAGCGCTGTCCATAAATCCGTAATAGTACGAAGGGGTGGAGATCTCCTCTAAACAGCACGTTGCGAGGCATCGCAGATATGTTCAATAATGTTCATGTCTGGGGAGTTTAAAATCAGAGGAGTGTTACTGGAGCCACTGTGTAGGAATTCTGGACGTGTGGGGTGTCGCATTGTCCTACTGGAATTGCCCAAATATGTCGAAATGCACAATTCACATGAATGGATGCAGGTGATTAGACAGGATGCTTACGTACGTGTCACCTGTCAGAGGCTTATCTAGACGTATCCGGGGTCCCATATCAGTCCAAATGCACACGCCCCACACCATTACAGAGATTCCGACAGCTTGAACAGTCCCATGCTGACATTCAGGGTCCATGGATTCATGAGGTTGTCTCCATAACGCTACACGTCCATCCGATTGTTACAATTTGAAACGAGACTCATCCGATCAGGCAACATGTTTCCAGTCATCAACAGTCCCATGCCGGTACAGACAGGCCCAGGCGAAGCGTAAAGCTTTGTCTCGTGCAGTCATCAAGGGTACACGAGTGGGCCTTGGGCTACGGAAGCCCATGTGGATGATGTTTCGTTGAAAGGTTCCCACGCTGACATTTGTTGATGGCTCAGCATTGCAATCTACACCAATTTGCCGAAGGGTTGCACTTCCGTCACGTTGAAAGATTCTCTTCAGTCGCCTTTGGACCCATTCTTGCACGATCTTCTTCCAGCTGCAGCGATGTCGGGGAGTTGATGTTTTACCGGATTCCTGATATTCACGGTACACTAGTGAAATGGTCGTACGAGAAAATCCCCACTTCATCGCTACCTCGGAGATGCTGTCCCCCATCGCACGTGCGCCGACTATAGCGCCATGTTCAGATTCACTTAAATCTTGATAACCTGCCATTGTAACAGCAGTGACCGATCCAACAACTTCGCCAGACACTTGCGTCGCTGACCGCAGCGCCGTGTCCTCCCTGTGTTCATGTCTCTGTATTTGAATACGTAGGCCTATAGCACTTTCTTTGGGGCTCCATTGTATATGCACGTACCGAACTTTTGCTGATAAACAACTGGGGGTTTACAATATGACTGACTATCACATATGTAATAGGTTGAGATGAGAACTCACACTAATTTCTTCCACAAATGAATGAGACGCAAAACATTAAATACAATTGGTGGACTATAAATTCTACTGGGAAACACACTGTAAATCACCTGATCTTTCGATAAGGATTTGTAGAGACCTCGGCCCCAAGCATTTCGGTGTAATTCTGTAGCTCGAAATGCCGACACAAACAGAAGAACCAAGGCGGAAATGTAAAAACCGAACAACGTAAGCACACCTCATCCATGGAATTCTAAACAAAGTTCATTAAAGTTACTTTATGAATCAAGGCTGACTGAATCATGACGTCCAGCCAAACGTGAAGGAACACTGAAATTGAATTTTGAACAAATGTCTCACCTGTTACAGCGACAGGAACTACTTCCAGCGATTTCATGAACATGAAGTTGTACTTAATCATTGCGTACATCGGTGAGAAAAAGGAGACCGACTAAGTAAGTCATGTTCACACATACAATGAAATTTTACTGGCAAAATTATAAGTACTACGAACTAATAGGGAAACTACATTGCAACAACGAAAATGAAATATCTCGTTATCTACAGTTAAGTTTAAACTCCATGAATCACATAACTGAAACTACGTGCTCCGATGCCCAATCGATGCTGGCTGCGTTCGCCTCATCCAATTGCCAACTGACAAGGAGAACACACGGAAGCTCGATTTTTGTAATCTGTTTTTTATTTTATTGTACGTGAAGTTCAAAACTCAGTTCTGTAAGCAGTTCGATGCAACCCTCCAAAATTCTTGAGGAAATCGAATTTGAAGTTGGTTCGAGAATATAAAATACCGTAAAGTAAGATCGATTCATGGCCAGGCAGCATGACGCTTTGGTAGAATATTTGGTCGAGGCGTTGGTGGTGCGGCTTCGATTCCCGGTCATGGTAAATGTAAAATAAATGGTGTGTGTTCTACGTAAAATACATAAAGATTAAATAAGTCGATTTTCAATTTTTTCTGTAATTGATTCAAACTTAGTTACCGAGCTTAAAAGATTGGTAATTAAGAGTTCATATCTGCACTCGAAACTGAATTTTTGCATGTGATATATTAATTATAAATAATAAGGTGTGCATTTTTCATAAAAACTGCAACTAGGTACGTGTTAATTAGCATATATATGATGAATTTTATATTTAATTTGAACTGAACGAAAAAAAGCGAAGAAAATTAAGACTCGCACGACACACGACCCAGCGGTTATCAGTCTCGAGCGCTACCAAATTTTTCAATCTTTATGCAATTTAAAACTTCGCGGGAATGTTCCTAGAACTTGCACCTTTGTTTAAAAATGTGAATCTGCCACAAATCGAACCCAGCCCGTCCACTGGGCAGGCGAACACTCTCCCACAGCGCCACACAGCCTACTTTAAGGTACTAAGGAAACTCTGATAACTTCAACACTTCGAAGTCGATTTTTACGAAAGTTTTGAGAGTTGCTTGTAAGTGCCTTTCTTGTTTATATGTGAGTTTACGTTGCGTAAATACGCAAAATTACAAAAATCCGATTTCCATGCGGCCTCCTTGTGAGTTCATATTGAGGAGAAGTGCACTTTACTCCAATTCGTGTGACTCGCGAAAACAAGGATGTTTTCCTGCGTAACTAGCACGAGATGCCCCGTACTTTGTGAAATTGATGTTCCAGCTTCTTAAAAAGAACCCTTAAAATGCCAAAGCAACTCTAATAGTCAGAGCAAGAGGTGACGTGAGAAATATGAAGAAAAAGAGGCATTCTCCACAAAAATATAGATCGCTGTCGCATTTCTCGTCTGATGCAAGTTGAAAGCCTCTTCTGTCTCTGTTATGCTGAAAGATTACGTGTGAGACATCCATTAAGATTTACCCATACCCGCGTGATGCTAACATGATCTGAACCTGGAGGCGTATACAGCGAACAGACCGCTTTCCATAAGATCACGCAGAAAATTAGTAACACAAAGTTGCGCAACGGATGCTACTGAACATCTGAACTTGAACAGGGGTGGCTCAATTAAACGTGAAATATGAGCACCATTGGTGGTGGTGGTGGTGGTAGTTAGTGTTTAACGTCCCGTCGACAACGAGGTCATTAGAGACGGAGCGCAAGCTCGGGTTAGGGAAGGATTGGGAAGGATATCGGCCGTGCCCTTTCAAAGGAACCATCCCGGCATTTGCCTGAAACGATTTAGGGAAATCACGGAAAACCTAAATCAGGATGGCCGGAGACGGGATTGAACCGTCGTCCTCCCGAATGCGAGTCCAGTGTGCTAACCACTGCGCCACCTCGCTCGGTGGCACCATTGGTCACATAGAAACAATGAGGAAGGGTTTAATCAAACTGCGGAATGAAACTACAGCTCACAGTAAAGTCCTGTTTTTATGCTGAAAAGCACTGACCTGACTTCAATCACTGGATAGATAATAGAAGCAATTATTAAGTGCACAATGATTAAAATGGATAATTGGACATACGCGAAAGTAGATTCGCATGAGGTGGTGTTGGGAGTTGGGATCGAACTGTAAAGGAAATGCTATATGTCCACATTGGAAGGTATTGTCGAATTATTAAGACTAATGGTAGTACAGCACCAGATATAACAATTATTTTTTTCTATTGTTAAGGCATTAATCAACCATAATTGTGATGGCCGTACCGGGTTCTATACACAGAAAAATGTATAGTTTAAGCACTGAATTTAAAAGAGATCTTAATGTAACGCTGGGCGAGGTAACGCTAACGTGGTACAGCCTTAGGGAGACGATTACTAGATCTTTACATATAATTGGTACCTTTCTGACTTGTACTACCGCCTACCACGTGAGACGGGGAATATTTTAATTTAAAAGAAGCATTACAAACTACAACATTTATTAACATTCTCTTGGCCAATGGACGTGGAATTTGTCAATAAAAGAAGTAAAAATCGGTCTGAGCGCTATGGGACTTAACATTTGAGGTCATCAGTCCGCTAGAACTTAGAAATACTTAAACCTAACTAAACTAAGGACATCACACACATCCATATCCGAGGCAGGACTCGAACCTGCGACCGTAGCGGTCGCGCGGTTCCAGACTGAAGCGCCTAGAACCACTCTGTCACAACGGCCGACTAATAAAAGAACTGAGAATTACTTCGTCTAATTGTCCCATACGCATTCTCAACTGAGTGAAAACTAAGTGGGAGAGAGATAAGCATGGGGCGTACTCTGTGCAATAAGGAAATCGAGACTACCTTTGAGGCGATGTTAATCAAGCAAGCACGAAACATGCTCCGTTAAAGAACCTATGGAAATCGAGAGCGAACAATAATACTTTAGCAAAGAAAACTACAAAACATGTACGAGACAAACGAAAGGAGGCAAATTAAAGCTCTGGTAATTAAAGCTTCGGTAGTTAATAATAGAATGGACCAGTTCGCAACCAAGTCTTTCTGAAAGAACAAACCGGGAACTCACGCGAACTGAAAGAATGATACTAAATTATCTCACTATTTAACAATTCTCGAAAAGAGTAAAGAAAAAACGCTGATGAAGCTACAGTTACACCGGCGTCTGCAATTATATGTTTGTTACAATTTCGGGGTGCCGTAATGTCCCTTTGGGCGCTCCTCCAGTTTTTTTAAGTGTGTCGATCCTGTTTTTGTGCCACGTAATCCAATACAAGCTTCCTGACCCACGCAATATAACTGGTTTTCCGGACTGAGTGACAGCCTATGTGATCCTTCTCGTTGCAGCTGTCACTTAAGGCATAGGCTCTTGGGGTTGTTGTAGGTCGTTGCGTAAGCTACTTTCCCATAGGATCAAGTAAGAGACCGACCGCCGATAAATGCTTACGGTGCACGCCGCTTCTTCAATAGTGTTCAGCTGCGGCGTAGTGCATAAGTTCAGTGGCGGGCGGACAACAGTGGACACAGGTCGGCCCGGAAGTGGGGGATCCCTCTTTCACTCTCCTGCAGTCAACCAGAAGTCACCTGCACCCTCACAATAACAGTTTCCGTCAGCTGGCTTTTCTCACCTCTCGCATTGTGCGCCACTGTGTGGTCTCCCTCCAGCGGTGTTACAGAAACATACATTAGGTATACATTATACATTAGGTATACATAATACATTATTTAAAATATTGTCGTGAAAAAATGTACAATATTGCACTAATTATTGGCCCATTGACCTTCAATCAAACTGAAAGCGTTAAATTTTTAGTATTTCTTTGCCCATTAGAACCCCGAAGCCTAGAGCGACTGGTAAATCACAAGCAAGATTTTACAAAATACTTGAAATATAAAAGTCATTTATTTGTCCCAGTTTCTTATCATGATACTGGGAGTGGATGGGTATATCGACTTGTTAGTTGGAATGCTGTTATTTTTTGTGCACGTGTCTCTAGCAATATCTAGTAGTACCTGGAACATTCAATGATACCTTGTGGATAACTCACAACTACTTTTAATGCAGTTTTCTATCATAACTCTACATGCTATTTAACTAATTACTGTGCCAGGCTATCTATGAGTCACTTAATACTTGTGTGGTGACATAATTCTCTCTATTTCTTGGTAGCACTTTTTTCGATTACAAATTAGGTCGCTACCTTCCTCTTAATGCTTGTTGCTGAAAACAACACAGCACTTCCTGGAACATACGATAGACAGCAAAAACAAAGCACCACACGAAAATTTAACGATTAATTCCTTATTAATCTAGTTTTGTACACCGGCCGGAGTGGCCGAGCAGTCCTAGGCGCTTCAGTCTGGAACCGAGCGACCGCTACGGTCGCAGGTTCGAATCCTGCCTCGGGCATGGATGTGTGTTGTCCTTAGGTTAGTTAAGTTTAAGTAGTTCTAAGTTCTAGGGGACTGATGACCTCAGACGTCAAGTCCCATAGTGCTCAGAGCCATTTGAACTATTTTTTTAGTATTGTACCTCTTGTGTACTCACTCTACCTTTCCCTCAACCGAGTTTGTGGCTCTTACTTCTTTCATCCGTGTACTTGTGTTATTACTATCTGTCATTTTTATTGGAGCTGGCACATTTGAGTTATGTCATCTTTTACTATCTAATTGTCACTCGCATTGATTACTTCTGGATGTCAGCTGCACTCCCTACGAATAGCACAAGAAACACAAAAAGCTCCTGCATCTTCAGTTCATCCTACTCGCACACCTGTGTGTAGCGTGGTACGTCTGTATTCTTACTCTTAACAGCTCAGTGCACAGGCTACTGGATCTTTCAAATAACCTCAGCAAGAAAATCCTTAACGGTGCAGTGCCTTCACGCTACACGCAAATTATGGCTCACCCTTCAACTGCTACTGCCTCAATTAAAGAAGTATCCCTAATGGCACGGCGTTACTTCGTAACCAGCAAATCAAGAATCATGCATTTCACAACTGGCTCCTAATAAAACTCTTAACACACAAACTACCCTCACCAGGCAAATCCAACTGACGGTTCATCCGATGCTTTCTTCCTGGTCATCATCTAAGCAGTTACAATGACTCCAACTTTCATGGGAAGTCATAAGCTCAGTTTCTACTTAAACGGATTAATTTGTTTTCTTGTTCTTGTACATCTACCTCCCGCCATGAGTGTGTGACCTCTGACTCACTTTACACTTTAAATGTTTAAAGATGGGAAATGTGTTTCTGGGCCTTTCACTTGCAGTTTCTCATGATTTCTATACAAACAACATTGTTGTGGATAATTTTCGTTACACAGTATGGTCGACAGAAGATGTAGGAAAACGTGTGGATTAAGAACTTACTTTTCTGAGATCTCTTTCTTTTCTTCAATAAAATTTTATCACCTTCAGTGAACCTTATCTGCCTTATAATGATGAGACATAAGAACATACACTTAATTCACGCGTACGCCCATATGTTCACATCGATTTATTCTAACTAACCAATTAACTAATGACAAATACAATCCCTTCCTTTCGGAACTTACTGTCTTTATTCGTCTTCCACATTGAAAAAATTGCCCCAGGGGTCATTCTTGTTGTTAATGTCGGCTCCTTCTTCTTATTTCTTTTCCATTTCTACTATGAGAACAGCTGAACTTCCTGCATTCATAATATATTACTCTTCGCGGATTTTTACGACACATTCGCCGTTTGCACATTAATATTCGTCACCATCCTCCTCTTCAGGTACGTTTAGTATCACTTATCCCTTCTGTTTCGTGAAAAAAAAAGTGTCGAAAGTTCTACCAGCCTTTTCCACAGTATTACACCCTAAATAACATGTCTCGTCATCTTCGGAGTCTTCCCACTTTTCGTCATCCTCTCGTTCTTCTTTGGTGTCTAACACTCTTTTTCTATCACTAATATTTTCTGTTCTCAGAATATACAACAAATAAACTTCACTTCTCCCCTCATCTTGTTTTAACTCTTCCTCAGCTATATCCATTAACTGCCCAAGCTCGTTTCCAGTCCGAATTTTTTCTTCATCATTGAGCCCAGTTCCTTACATATCAAAACAATCATCAGAAAATCCGTCCAGAAAGTCCCTGAATTCTAATTTAATTTCCGTTACTTTCAAGTATACCAACGCAAATTTTTGTTTCAGATGCATTACTACTCAGCAGAACTTAAAGAAGTCGAGACTTAGAATAGCCTCTACTGTCAGGCTCCATATGACAAAAAGTTTGGAATGAGTATGTGCAATTGGCATTCGAATTCGGCCTTGATTTAATGTTTAACTTCAGCACTCTTTCCATGCAGTGTACCATGCACGTTGAGGCTGCGCATTTTGAAACTCGGCCACTGCTTATTCCAAAATAACACATCTTGTAAACATCTTTATCTGGGAGCAAAATGTGACTGCCCGAGTCTAAGATGCATCTTTATCTGGAAGCAAAATGTACCTGCCTGAGTTTAAAATGCATGGTACTGTCGGCTCACCCATCTTCACGTCAGTAACTGGATAGGCAATGTCCTCCATCTCGTTCTCGAATACAATGACACCTTCTGATAACTTTTTTTTCAACTGGTTAATATTCGTCACCATCCTCCTCTTCAGTAAGTAAAGCTCCGTTTAGCTGTGTATCAGCTGGCAGTGAGGTCGGAGCCCCGACCACTAGGCAGTTGACCTGATTATTCCCATCTCCGTCATTGTTTCCCTGATTTCTTTGTGGGGTCAGGACTTTATACTTCAAAGTTGCGACGCCATCTCTACACTGCTCGTTTCGTCCACCAGTAGGTCGCTTGTCATCTGTTCTGTACTGTGGCCCTCAAGGCCCGTGCTGATTATTCCTGTTCCATTTATTCCTGATCTTATGGGGTGGGTGTCTCACTCATCTGTTTGGGTTAGGCTGTCTTACTCCAGCTCTGTAATCGAACCCAAGTTCTTGAAACAAGCACTGGAATGCATTACTATCGTTCATACAGTGGCCCATAATCATTATTTCTCACTGAATTGGGTACGGTAATTGTGTTTGGCAGATTTTAATCGATTCCTTCTGCTCATAAGGTGCGACCTGAAACCGGTTACATGTCACGATCTCCTTGAAATACTGTATCGAATCTTGGTACTGTGATTCAGCGTGTTTAAGTTATTAAGTCCGGAACCGCCCGACTTCTACGGTCGCAGGTTCGAGTCCTGCTTCGGGCATGGATGTGTGTGATGTCCTTAGGTTAGTTAGGTTTAAGTAGTTCTACGTTCAAGGGGACTGATGACCTGAGATGTTAAGTCCCATAGCGCTCAGAGCCATAAGTTATTAAGACGCTCAATTTTATGCGCTATTGGTTATCTTTCGCTCAGTACTCATTTATCAATGCGCTCTTAAACTCCTCATACATTTTGCACCTGACTACAGTTACTCGTATATCTCATGCTGCTTCTTCTCTAAGGTGTGTACAAACAAATTTGTTTTATGTCCCAGAGACCAAGCATGTCTGGAAAATGTTCACCAGAAATTTTCGAAAGAAGATCGTTCGAACGGTCAGGGAATAACACATATTTTCGCATAGGCAAAGCATTTCATATCTCGTCTTCCTCAATTCCTTGATGCCCATTGCTCACTGGTATTGCTGATTGTACAGGTGGCGACGATTAATTCGACTCACCGCGTATTCAAAAGATTATATGACTCAACTGGCGCAATTCTTCCTCTTCGTTTCTCATTTCCGCTTTGGTCATGGCTTGTTCATTCATTCTGCTGTTCCCTGGGGTACGTATTGCTATATCCTTTTCCTTTGTATAAGCTTCACATATCCGACGGTTTATGTCTGACTGAATCTATTTGAACTGGAATGGTACTTTAATTTCTTCCTGATCCTTTAAATTCAGCGCCATTTTTCTGTTTGGTCCCATCTCACTTCACAACGATAGATGTTCAGCTTGTTCCTTGACTTTAGTTACTTCTTCTGTGACTTCGCCCTTCTATTCTTTGGCTGAATCAACATTTATAGACAGTTCATCTATAATGCCTTTCATTTCTTGTGGCAACATACCTACCTAACAACGCACTTGCTCATCATTTATTTGAGTTAACCTGTCTCTTGACTCTTTCTTTATCATCTTATCTACCTACGCTATCGATTCATCAGTCCCATTCGCCTGTTCCACTGCATTCTGTTCTAACTTCGAAACCTTTTCTCCTGTATTTGTGGCTATTTTGGCGAAATTTTCTTCCATCATTTTGTATGGCAGTTTAGTTTCCAACGCCATCTCAGTCAATAAGGTTAAACATCAAATGGCACCAGTACGGGAGAAGCTGGTGCACGTTTCGTAACAGTGTGTTACTTCCTCATGGGCAGTGGCTTCGGGGTTCTCCGCCGCCATTAACATTGTCACATTTTCCTCACTTTTAGTTTAATTCCCTTGCTGGTCCCCACTGTTCTGTATGCTTGACTCCTAAGTCAAAATTTTCCCCGTAAATTATTATTCCAACTTCCACTGTCCTCACTCTGTTGCATACTCTCCTGTTGGATATCCATCGTTAAGCAATAATCTCTAGTTTCTGAATGACTAGATTATTCTTTCTTGATGTTGTTCATCCTAAATAGTGTGCACGAGCATGGGTTAACTTCGACACGACCCAGTCCTGACACAAACAAAACACTTCTTGCCTACCACGAAATTTTCTAAACCCCACGTACACAAGAGAACATAATGAAACTTTTACAAAAGCACAAACTCAAATAAATAAAAGCCCCAAAAGTTCAACTTTGAGACACAGGACAACGACTGACTATCTTTGCCTCCGTCTTCTTTCTGAAAGAAATGTACAAATTAGCACAGCGCCAGAAACTTAATATTTTATTTGCATGAAGTTTATTAGAGTAATCATCCTATGATGTTCTTTTCAGATCTGGGTTTGTAAAAATAAAATGGTTAAACCCTTTAAATTGGGGACGACAGCACATCAGAAGGTCGCAGCGAATGGGAAGTCCTCAAAAGATGGTCGCTGAATTTTTAATTTAGGTGCGTATAAGACGACTTGTATCAGAAGATAGACAGTGCTCGAAAAAAACTTGGTCAAGAGACACCAAATTATTATCTGAGACTCTAGTTGAGCTTTAAGTGGTAAGTGATGCTAACAAGATCTGAACACGGTGACCTATACACTCAAAAGACCGTTTCCCATAACGTTATGCGGAAAATTATGGTAAAGTTACGCGATGGATACTATTGAACATCTGAAACTGGACAGGGTGGCCCAATTACACATGAAATATGGGTGCCATAGCTCGCATAGGAATAATGAGGAAGGGTTTCCATAAACTAGGGAGTGAAACTACAGGTCACAATAAAGCCCTGTTTATTACTAAAATGCATGGACTTGACTCCAAATATTGAATAGGTAATACGAGCAATCATTAAGTTCACGATTGTTAAAAGGGATTATTGAACATATGCGATAATACTGTCAGTTATTACTACATGAGCAAGTTCCTTATAATTTTACTCCTTCGAGAGGAATTTAAATTTGATAATGAGAGTGTGCTCATGGAAGTTGATCTGACAATATTTCGTCATTAGAAAGATTATGTTTTGGCCGCACTTGAAGAGAGGCACTAAAAGAGACTGACTAGAAGACGAGTAGTGATATTAACCATAGAAGTAACAACATAGAAAAACTTAAAATGTATAAGTGACAAAATATCTCCCACTAACGTACATTGTCTGTTTTAAGACAATAAAGACAATGTTCAGTACACACTGACACTTTACAGGAGGAGCACAGCTAAATTGGGCATCACGTGGCTTTAACAGTTTACTATTGAAAGACAGAAATATCGAAATGGTTATCAAACTGTTATGTCTACTAACGTAATTATTATTTGTTTTCAAGTGCAGCATATAAGTTTTTGCATTATTCAGAACGTAAGTAAAGCATATGGACCTTGAACCTGTTATGGTTGTAATAATTTGTTGCCTGTTACATTTATTTACTAGAGCACAAATATCTCTACATTGATTCTCAAACTTCATAAAAAATTTCACTGTAAGAATTACTATACAATTGGCTCTAAATTTGTTGGGGGCCCCAGAATCTCTTATTCCACTGATTCTGTTTAAGACTAACACTTCTAAGTAGACACAGTGACAATACACACGTAAACACAAATACATGAATGAAAACAGTATTACATGTCTGTTAAGTACATAAGAATGTGTAGGGCTTTAAACTATAATGGCCTGTAAACGCTTCTTATAGTCACAACTCTATTCAGTTACTTTTAGTACTGAGCAAAGATTTTGATAAGAATTGAAATAATCACTGTAACACATCCTTTAACCTTGCTTTTTCACTTCGCTGACCGGTTGGAACGTTTCATACAAAATGCTAACTTAACACTCGAGAAAATTTTTACTCCACGAAAGTTAATAACCAATATGGAGTAGTAATGATTCTAAAGATTAATAATTTCGGGCACTCGGAATTACTGCACCACTTGGAAGAGGAACCTGACTGAGGATAAATCATTGTTCTCAGCACAAAAGTTAGGATTGGATCAGTTATTATTCAGCTTTTCAGCAGATCACTGGTCCTTGCAAATAAATGTAATACTAAACTTTACTTTTCCTGAAGGGGTGGCTGAGGCGATCTTCTGCGGCTAAAGTACAGTTGTCAGGCGTAATAATGCTTTTAGATGTACAAATACTCTGTAAATTATCATCTTGACGTCGAAATTTTGTGATTCAGAGCAAACCAAAAAATGCCACGATCTAATAGCCATTGTACATCCACAACCTAGGCATAATTAATCGACTCGTGCTACAATTCTTGCTTCGTCAAGCACTCAAGATGCTAGATGCTAACACGTTGTATGCTGACCACCAGAGGTATGTGCCACAGAGCCATCTACATCTACATCTACATCTACATGATTACTCTGCAATTCACATTTAAGTGCTTGGCAGAGTGTTCATCGAACCACAATCATACTATCTCTCTACCATTCCACTCCCGAACAGCGCGCGGGAAAAACGAACACCTAAACCTTTCTGTTCGAGCTCTGATTTCTCTTATTTTATTTTGATGATCATTCCTACCTATGTAGTTTGGGCGCAACAAAATATTTTCGCATTCGGAAGAGAAAGTTGGTGACTGAAATTTCGTAAATAGATCTCGCCGCGACGAAAAACGTCTTTGCTTTAATGACTTCCATACCAACTCGCGTATCATATCTGCCACACTCTCTCCCCTATTACGTGATAATACAAAACGAGCTGCCCTTTTTTGCACCCTTTCGATGTCCTCCGTCAATCCCACCTGGTAAGGATCCCATACCGCGCAGCAATATTCTAACAGAGGACGAACGAGTGTTGTGTAAGCTGTCTCTTTAGTGGACTTGTTGCATCTTTTAAGTGTCCTGCCAATGAAACGCAACCTTCGGCTCGCCTTCCCCACAATATTATCTATGTGGTCTTTCCAACTGAAGTTGTTCGTAAGTTGAATTGACAGCCTTGAGAATTGTACTATTTATCGAGTAATCGAATTCCAATGGCTTTCTTTTGGAACTCATGTGGATCACCTCACACTTTTCGTTATTTAGCATCAATTGCCACCTGCCACACCATACAGCAATCTTTTCTACATCGCTTTGCAACTGATACTGGTCTTCGGATGACCTTACTAGACGGTAAATTACAACATTATCTGTGAACAACTTAAGAGAACTGCTCAGATTGTCACCAAGGTGATTTATATAGATCAGGAACAGCAGAGGTCCCAGGAGGCTTCCCTGGGGAACACCTGATAACACTTTAGTTTTACTCGATGATTTGCCGTCTATTACTACGAACTGCGACCTCCCTGACAGGAAATCACGAATCCAGTCGCACAACTGAGACGATACCCCATAGGCCCGCAGCTTGATTAGAAGTCGCTTGTGAGGAACGGTGTCAAAAGCTTTCCGGAAATCTAGAAATACGGAATCAACTTAAGATCCCCTGTCGACAGCGGCCATTACTTCGTGCGAATAAAGAGCTAGCTGCGTTGCACAAGAACGATGTTTTCTGAAACCATGCTGATTGCGTATCAATGCTCGTTCCCTTCGAGGTGAGACAGTATATGCTACAAAACCCTACTGCAAACCGACGTCAATGATATAGGTCTGTAGTTCGATGGATTACTCCTACTACCCTTCTTAAACACTGGTGCGACCTGCGCAATTTTCCAATCTGTAGGTACAGATCTATCGGTGAGCGAGCGGTTGTATATGATTGCTAAGTAGGGAGCTATTGTATCAGCATAATCTGAAAGGAACCTAATCGGTATACAATCTGGACCTGAAGACTTGCCCGTATCAAGCGATTTGAGTTGCTTCGCAACCTCTAAGGTATCTTCTTCTAAGAAACTCATGCTAGCAGCTGTTCGTGTTTCAAATTCTGGAATATTCCATTCGTCTTCCCTGGTGAAGGAATTTCGGAAAACTGCGTTCAATAACTCCGCTTTAGCGGCACAGTCGTCGTTAACAGTACCATCGGCACTGCGCAGCGAAGGTATTGACTGCGTCTTGCCGCTTGTGTACTTTACATAAGACCAGAATTTCTTCGGATTTTCTACCAAATTTCGACACAATGTTTCGTTGGGTAACCTATTAAAGCCATCTCCCATTGAAGTCCGTGCCAAATTTCGCGCGTCTGTAAATTTTAGCCAATCTTCGGGATTTCGCGTTCTTCTGAACTTCGCATGCTTTTTCCGTTGCCTCTGCAACAGCGTTCGGACCTCTTTTGTGTACCATAGGGGATCAGTTCCATCTCTTACCAATTTATGAGGTATGAATCTCTCAATTGCTGCTGCTACTATATCTTTGAATTTGAGCCACACCTAGTTTACATTTGCATTGTCAGTTCGGAAGAAATGGAGATTGTCTCTTAGGAAGGCTTCTAGTGACACTTTATCCGCTTTTTTAAATAAAATTATTTTGCGTTTGTTTCTGGTGGATTTGGAAGAAACGGTATTGAGCCTAGCTACAACGACCTTGTGATCACTAATCCCTGTATAAGTCATGATGCTCTCTATTAGCTCTGGATTGCCGGCCGCGGTGGTCTAGCGGTTCTGGCGCTGCAGTCCGGAACCGCGGGACTGCTACGGTCGCAGGTTCGAATCCTGCCTCGGGCATGAGTGTGTGTGATGTCCTTAGGTTAGTTAGGTTTAAGTAGTTCTAAGTTCTGGGGACTTATGACCTAAGATGTTGAGTCCCATAGTGCTCAGAGCCATTTGATCCATTTTTTAGCTCTGGATTGTTTGTGGCTAAGAGGTCAAGTGTGTTTTCGCAACCATTTACAATTCGCGTGGGTTCGTGGACTAACTGCTCTAAATAATTTTCGGAGAAAGCATTTAGGACAATCTCGGAAGATGTTTTCCGCCTACCACCGGTTTTGAACAGGTATTTTTGCCAACATATCGAGGGAAGGTGTAAGTCCCCACCAACTATAACCGTATGAGTGGGGTATTTATTTTTTACGAGACTCAAATTTTCTTTGAACTGTTCAGCAACTATATCATCGGAGTCTGGGGGTCGGTAGAAGGAGCCAATTATTAACTTAAGTTAATAATTAAGTTAAGTATAACCTCCACCCATACCAATTCGCACGGAGTATCTACTTCGACTTCACTACAATATAAACCACTACTGACAGACACAAACACTCCACCACCAATTCTGCCTACTCTATCTTTCTTGAACACCGTCTGAGACTTCGTAAAAATTTCTGCAGAACTTCTTTCAAGCTTTAGCCAGCTTTCTGTACCTATAACGATTTCAGCTTCTGTGCTTTCTATTAGTGCTTGAAGTTCAGGGACATTCCCAGAACAACTACAACAATTTACAACTACAATTCCGACTGTTCCTTGATCCACGCACGTCCTGTATTTGCCATGCACCCTTTGAGATTGCAGCCCACCCCGTACTTTCCCGAGGCCTTCTAACCTAAAAAACCGCCCAGTCCACGCCACACAGCCTCCGCTACCCGTGCAGCCACCAGCTGAGTGTATTGAACTCCTGACCTGTTCAGCGGAACCCGAAACCCCACCACCCTATGGCATCTTGTGGTACTTCACGTCAAACCAAATTTTACACTCCTGCTGAAAGTTTTTCGCTGTGGAGGTTTCACATTTTACATTTCTCATAAGACTACAAATCAGAAAAATGAAACTTTTTTAAAATTATTAAAACAAAATAGAAATGAAAATGAAAATCCTTTTACGCGTAACTAGTGGTATCTTTCAAGAGTAACATTACTCGTTGTAGCTCCTTTTAACCACAATGACCGCCTCCCGTCTTGTCCTGAAGCGATCACATGCACTCTTTAAAACAGCGCTGTCCATATTCGCGAATGCTGCTCTGACAGTGGTGCGTAGGGATGCGACTTTAGGGTGCCTCGTCTTATTGGTTACTTTTTCGACTACGCTCCAAACATAGTAGGGGAGAGGGTTCAAATCTTTATTCGGGCGTCAGAACTCCTTTGACCAGAACATGTCAACGTTATCTGAGAGCTATTTTGGGACTAAATGGCTCGTATGAGGTCCTTCTCTGCCGTCCGACGCATACTTTGCTCGCTGACATTCAGCACTGACGCCAGTTTCCTCAGCGATTCCCCCAGGTCCTCCGAAGTCAGCGACTGAGCCTTTTCGATGACTGACGCAGTTCGTGACACGCGTTTCTTCGAATGAGGTTTCCTCGCCGGATTAGTGGCGCCTTCCCATATTTCCCGGAAGCATTATACTTGGCCAAAATATCTTAAAAAGTTGATCTCGGGTACCCGAAGAATCGAACTGTTTCAGTGGGCGAAGGCCCATCTCCAAGACCTTCGATAATTGCTGCCCTTCCGCTGTACTCCGCACTTGTCCTTAACATCTCGGCCATTTTGACATTCTGACTGTTTACTAGATGCCTATGGCTTTCGAGAACCCCAATCGTGACCTCTAGCAGAACTATGATATGGCGAGAAGTTCAGATTGAAATTTGTCCGGATTTAAGCGCCGCACCCTGTGCATGCCCTGCGTATGACCAGTTTTACACACAATACGTTAATACATTTACATTATGAAGCAACATAGTTTTAAAAATACATTCACAAAATAATTCCGTTAACATACTTTGCATAAAATATGAACTTTTATTTCGGTATGTTTTGAATGAAAGACAGATATTACAGTATTCGCATGAACATACAAATTACAAGATAGAAGTACAATCGATACCGCACATAAGTGTTACAATCCCTGTAGGGATGGGACTGAAAAGTAAATGCTAATAACGTCGTACAGTTTACTATGTATCAATAAACACCCATTGATGCCTGAATTAGTTAACAGATTAAAGGAAAGGCCCAGAGAAGTACATAAGGGCGTTAGTACCTTTCCTGAGTTCAACTAGCTGAGTGCTTGAATTAATGCAGAAATGTAGGACATTACTCGAAGCGAAAGCTTCCCGTCTGCCTCGTCACTTCATACGCAAATGCTGTAGATTCTTACAATCATTTTAAAACTCAGATGCAGGGAATAGCTGCTGTAGTAACAGAAACTTGCAAGTTAAGCACCAGAATCTGTGATCGGCTCTGAGACAGAGTGTCAAAACAACCGTCAACAATATGTCTATTGGAAATGCGGACGCAGACCAGGCGTTCCTCCACATTGAGCTCTTAGCCCAAGTGTTCCTACCGTCTCGATCTAAAAATCTTGCTGGTACTGCCAGCACCGGATTTTCATCAGCCAGTTGCTATGGACCTTCCGGGTTCCGTCTTAGGAATCTCCCTCTTCTAAGAGAATTTGCTGTAATTAACCAATAATACACATTCCGCTCTCAGAGTTGCGTCAGAAACCAGAAGCTATCTCCCACTATGAGTTTTGTTTTACTTATCCTCCAATGAGAGTGGCTGCACATAGGGACTCGTAAGCTTCCATCCCCATTGCTAAAATAATTTTGGTGAGCCAATCTCGGGCTCTCGTAGAAAAACTACGCATCTATTACTGCTGACCTCCTTCGAGTCCTGCAGATTTCTCTCTCTCTGAGTGTCTCATGTTTTCCTATCCTCTTTCAGATCCCAATATTTTTAGAATCAGTTTTTTTCACTGTGGCTCACGCTTGCCAAGTTTGCTGTAGCCACAACGGATCGAAGGGGCCGTCCCAGAGAGTGGCTGTCACCCGGTGTATACCTGCAAGCGACTCAGCTATTTAGCGAAAGAGCAGTTGTACGCCCCATTTCTGATTTTACCCCTGCGGCCCTCGCATTCTCACAGTAAGCCAGTGGACCCGTCTCACAGAAAAGTTACACATATCTTTCACCACTATACGGAAGCGGAATGACGTGCTAATTACGAGGCGCATTCAATAAGTAATGCAACACATTTTTTTCTAGGTAAGTTTCCGTTGAAGAAATAAGGTATTTGTTGTGAGAGATCGTGGAATATTCCCCCTTCAGCCCTTATAATTTTATGAAGTTCCGATGGGTGGCGGCGCTATACGTAGCCTTCAAAATGGCGTCTGTAACGGAGGTGCATTCCAAGTACAGAGCTGTCATTGAGCTTCTTTTGCCGAAAAACTTGAGCATCGTATGTACTCATAGGCGCTAGCAGAATGTCGACGGAGACATGGCAGTGAACAAAAGCACGGTAAGTCATTAGGTGAGGCGTCTGTCATCATCGCAACATGGTCGTGCAAACCTCCTGCGTGGTGGCTGGCCGCACACAGCTATGACTCCTGCAATGTTGGAACGTGCGGACACACTCATTAGAAGTGATCGACGGATCACAATCAAACATGTCGCTGAACAACTGGACGTCTCTGCTGGTAGTGCTGACACATTCGTCCATAATTTGGGGTACTCAAAGGTGTGTGCCCGCTGGGTTTCCCGGGATCTTACAGAAGACCACAAAGCTCAGCGAAGGACCAGCTGTGCGGAATTTTTTGCGTATTACGAGGCTGATGGTGAGGACTAGGTCGGGATGGTGGCCCTGACGTTGACTAGTAGAGTGGTACCATTCCCTCCCAGTAAGGTGGCGTAGGGCCGTCGCATTGAACGTAGATTATGTTGAAAAATAGGGTCGGTGTATTGGAATACTGAATGAAACGAACCTGCTCATAGAAAAAATGCTGTTTAGTTACTTATTGAACACCTCTCGTACATTCACAGTCACTGATATTTGTTTCAGTTACTTGCACAATACAATGTTCCGCCTCTAATCTGAATTAATTTGGTAGTGTAATAGGAATAGTGGGCTATTAATCAGGTTATGTAGCAGTTTTGAAAAAAACTGTACCGTAACATACAAAATAAACAGATATCATATTGCAGACAGCAAATTCTGTCAATGTTGCCCAGCAACACTGCCAGCATCAAGTATTCCAGCCACATATTCGGCAATATTTCTAGCCACTGTTGCCCGACTGTGTGTGGGGCAGTACATTTCCTGGCCATAAGTGATTCACTGAAGGGCGAAATCTAGACAATGGAGGTGGCTGCAGCTTTCCCGCATATTTATACCACGAAGAAAAATGTTAGAAAAATAAGATCAATCGAGCTTTGTGGATGAGTACTTCTTTAAGTAAGCAGATTGTGTCCGAAACTTTACCTGGTGAACTGATATTCGAGACACACCTTTTCTCCAGAATGCTGAAATACGGTTTTGTATACACGGTTGTTATAATTAAACTTTCGCTACTTGAGAGGGCCCCATGAAAAATTAATGATCGTGACACATTGGAACACCGTGGGAACATTTTTAAGGACACGCAGAAGAGAAATAACGAATAAACTCTTGAAAGAAATACATTTTAATTTCCACATGAGAGGATAAAAGTTGATAATTTCTAGGTTAGAAACGTTGCTCATGGTGAGGAGCATCTGCATCCACGACAGCCTGGAACCGTACTAGAGATTGTTCTACTGCTGGTCGAAACATCGGAGGTGAGATGTGTCGTAGCACAGCTCGTCCATTTCTTGAAGATCACGCTTTTCGTCCAGCATTCGCAGCCATTGCAACAGTCACTTCTTCAACAGTTTGAAGCACAACTGGACGTCAGCATCTGCGTGGAGCATTTCCCAAATCGCCAGTTAATGTGAACTTCTGAATCATGTTCTTCAACCCCGCTACGGAAAGAGGACCTCTCCGGATGTCCCTAATGCGTCGATACTCACCAAGAGTAGCGTCACTATTGCTGTCGTTTTGATGAAAAACAGCTTTAGGAATAAAGTCCTGCTCACCTTGTCCGGACCCATGTTGACTGTTTGCAGCTGGTATGCACACTGGTGCTCGCGTTTCATCCCTACGTCGCTGTATCAGTACTGGCGAATAACGACAAGTCATGACACTAACACTGCTAACAATATAAACCTGCGGCACACATTGTGAACATCATTCTTACAAAGCTGGGTACCCATACGGTAAACAGTTTGCCGTGTACACAGGCTCCAGTAGCAACAACTAATTATAAGCTCCTTGTACATCGTTTAAAAGCTGTTCGTCTGAGAACTGGTAAGATTAATATCACTATGAAAGACTGTATACCAGTTACAACTATACTGGCGATCGCCCTTCAGTTTTTGGCCCCCGATGATTCATAGAGAAGTCTGATATATCTCTTTAAAGTGTACTTCCCATCGATGTGCCTTGTAGTATCAGGCGTTTGCAACATTTTGTTGGAAGGACTTCAGGAGTTCATTAAAGACGTTTGAAACAAAAACCAAATTTTTATGCTGCTATTGTATTATGGTTCACCGTTACAGTACAGAACCATGAATTTCATTAATCTCATACATCTACGACCAGAGTTACGGGATGTGTAAAGTAATGTACACAAAGACCATATTACAAGCAAGTGATGGATCTTCGAAAGAAGTGCAAAAAGCTTAAGAACTTTAGTAGAATACAATTGTGGCTCATTTCTGCGAATCATCCACTATGATGGTAGCAGCGAGAATGTCCTTTTCCATATTTCAGCCATCGTATGTATTACCTTTCGTAGTATCGCTCTTGTCGTAAATGTACATGTTATACTGTGAAGTGACAAAATTTGTGGGATACCTCCTAATATCGTGCCCGACCTCCTTTTACCCGGCATAATGCAGCAGCTCGACGCGCCGTGGGCTCAACAAGTCGTTGGAAGTCTCCTGCAGAAATAGTGAGCCATGCTGCATCTATAGCCGTCCATAATTGCGAAATTGTTACCAGTGCAGGATTTTGTGCACGAACTGACCGCTCGATTATGTCCCACAAATTCTCGATGGGACACATGACGGGAGATATGGGTAGCCAAATCATTCTCTCGAACGGTCCAGAATGTTCTTCAAACAAATCATGAACAATTTTGGCCCATGACATGGCGCATTGTCATCCGTAAAAATTCCATCGTTGTTTGGGAACATGAAGTCCATGAATGGCAGAAGATGGTCTCCAGCTAGCCAAACATAACCATTTCCAGTCAATGATCGGTTTAGTTGGAGCAGAGGACCCAGTCCATTCCATGTAAACACAGACCACACCTTTATGGAACCATCACCAGCTCGCATAGTGCCTTGTTGACAGCCTGGGTCTATAGCTTGATTGGGTCTGCGCCACCCACGAACCACACCATCAGCTCTTAGCAACTGAAATTGGTACTCATGTTACCAGGCCGCGGTTTTCCAGTTGTCTAGGATCCAACTGATACGGTAAAGAGCCCAGAAAAGGAGCTGCAGGCGATGTAGTGCTGTTAGCAAAGGAACTCATGTAGGTCGTCTGCTGCCATACCTCATTTACGCCAGATTTCCCCGCACTATCCTAGCGGATGCGTTCGCCGTACGCGCCTCACTGATTTCGGCGGTTATTTCACGTATTGTTGCTTGTCTGTTAGTGTTCACAACTCTACGCAAACACCGCTGCTCTCGGTCGTTAAGTGAAGGCCGTCGGCCACTGCAGTATCCGTGGTAAGACGTAATGCCTGAAATTTAGTATTTTCACCACATTCTTGACACTCTGGTTCTCGAAATACTGAATTCCTTAACGATTTCCGAAACGGAATTCCCTTGCGTCCAGCTCCAAGCCTCATCTCACGTTGAAAGTCTGTTAATTCCCGTCCTTGCTGCCATATTCGCATCGGAAACGTTTTAGCATACATCACCTGAGTACAAATGACAGCTCCGCCTACTCACGGCTCCTTTATACCTTGTGTACAGGATACTACCGCTATCTGTATGTGTGCATATCGCTATACTATTACTTTTGTCGCCTCAGTGTATATTTATGGAATTCATTATGTGGTGTTGTCCAAAGAACGAGGTCCCGTGTCAGAGTTGGAGCCTCACTACAGAGCCACATGTAAGGACAGTCGCTACTTGACACAGCAACGAATGAGAGGGCTTTGGGTGAACACACACTCAGGAGGTTCCTTAGATTGGAAGATTGCTTATGTCAAACTGCAGCGCCAGGTCAGTAATTAGCGCCTAAGACGACAGCATTATCTTGCTTCAGATCCAGCAGTACGAGTCGTAATAAAAGCCAGAAATGTGCATCGAAGTTTATAGTCAATTGTGCACTGAGATGAGACTATCACTCTGGATTTTATCAAGTGATGAATTATAGTGTTCAGTGACAGTAACAAATAAATATGTCAGTCCTTTGGACATTGATTGTTTCCAAATTACGCATTTCAGAGTTTTCACATTTTAATAAAGTGATCTAATATTTTGTGTGTGTTGTGGTATCTGCTCGACCACCTCCAGATGTAAAACTAGGCTTGCTAGAGCCTACTACAATGGCGACGCGAGACTCGAATGTTCTTTTGTCCGGTAGTACACATGGTTGTCTTGTTCGCCCATTTCTCCATTTCTGTAGACAACAAAAAGTCAAGTGCCCAGCATCTTCTGAGTTGAAGTGAAGTGATAGTGGTATTGTGTCACTGTTCAGATTGCGTAACTTGGCACTGCAGCTTGAGAAGGAGGAAGCGAGGCTGAGAGTGAGAGGGGAACAGTTACAGACGAGGACAGGGCTAGGTATGGTCCGGCAATACGAAATATGTTCTCCACCATTCGTAGACTGCACCGGCAGCCCTTAGACAATACGTTGGCACCTATCTGCAACAGCCTGCCGCGTCAGCAACATTACACGGCCAAACCAGAATACTGCCGTGTACTGCAGTCTCAATGCTGCAATGTTGACGACAATGCTATTGCAGCCATAAACTGCCGTCAGATACGACTTTGGTAAACACTTTCACAGCCACCTTTCAACATGTGAAGTGATGTCAGGTCTTGTGCTGGAGGGTTGGTCAAAATCTAGCACAAGACGCGCAAAACGTTCCCATTTGATCGCTGCAAGGTCGTGGATGAACTCCGTCCGCACGGGTCTCTCTTTTGACATGCCAACTACATCTACATCGAAACTCTTCAAATCACTCTTACGTGCGTGGCACAGGGTTCATGGAAACACCTTGAGGGGACGTTTCAGCCTTCACAATAATTCTCTATTATTCCACCCACGAATAGCGTGCGGAGATAGCGAACACCTACATCCTTCCGTAAGAGCGCCGATTTCTCTTATTTTATTATGATGATCGTTTCTCCATACGTAGGTCGGTGTCAAAAAAATGCTTTCGCTTTCGGAGGAGAAAGTTGGTGATTCAAAGTTCGTGAGAAGATTCTGCCGCAACGAGAGACGCTTTTGTTTTGATGCAATCTCTCTCTTATTTCTCTATAATGCAAAACGTCCTGCTCTTCTTTGAACTTTCTCGATGGACTCGGTTAATCCCATATGGTAAGGATCCCACACCGCGTAGTGATACTCCAAAAGAGGACAGACAATCGTAGTGCAGGCAGTCTCTTTAGTAGATGTGTTGTATTTTCTAACTATTCCGTCAATAAATCACAGTCTTTGGTTCGCAATCCCCACAACATTTTCTACGTGTTCTTTCCAATTTAAGTTGTTCGTAATTGTAATTCCTAGGTATTTAGTTGAATTTACGGCCTTTAGATTTAATTGATTTACCGTGTAACTGAAGTTTAACGGATTTGCTTTAGCATCCATGTGGATGCCCTTACACTTTTCGTTATTTAAGGTCTATATAATGTAATGTACTCAGTTTTTTAGGGTCAACTGCCAATTTTTGCACCATACAGATATGTTTTCTAAATCGTTTTGCGAATTTTTTGATCTTCTGAGGACTTTACTAGACTATAAACGAAGCATCATCTGCAAAAAACCTAAAACGGTTGCTCATATTCTCTTCTAAATCGTTTCTATAGGTAAGGAACAGCAGAAGGCCCACAACACTACCTTAAGGAAAACCAGAAATAACTTTTGTTTTACTCGATGACTTTACCTCAGTTACTGCGAACTGTGACCTCTCTGACAGGAAGTCACGAATCCAGTCGCATAACTAAGACAATATTCCCTAAGCATGCGATTTGATTACAAGCCGCTTCCGAAGTACAATGTCAAAAGCCTTCCGGAAATCTAGAAATACTGAATCAATTTGAAATCCTTTGTCATATCACTCATCACTTCGTGTGAATAAAGAGCTATTTGTTCTTCACGAGAACGATGTTGACTGTGTGTCAATAGACTATTCTCTTCGAAGTAATTCATAATGTTCGAACACAATATATATTTCAAAAGCCTGCTGCATATCGACGTTAATGATATGGGCCCGTAATTTAGTGCATTACTCCTACTACCTTCCTTGAATATTAGTGTGACCTGTGCAACTTTCCAGTCCATAGGTACGGATCTTCCGTCGAGCGAGCTGTTGTATACGACTTTTAAGTTTGGAGCTATTGCATCAACATACTGTGAAAGGAACGTAACTGGTATACAGTCTGGACCGGAAGAATTTCGCTTATTAAGTTATTTAAGTTGCTTCACTGCTCCGAGGATATCTACTTCTAAGTTTCTCATGTTGGCAGCTGTTCTTGATTCGCGTTGTGGAATATTTACTTTGTCTTCTTTGGTGAAGGAATTTCGGAAGGCTGTCTTTAATAACTCTGCTTCAGAAGCACTATCATCGATATATTTCCACTGCTATGCGCTTTGGAGGCATTGATTATATCTTTCCGCTATCATATTTTACATACGACCTTAATCTCTCTGGATTTTCTGAAAGGTTTCTAGATAATTGCTGAAGCTACTATAATCATCTAGCATTGAAGTCATTGCTAAATTTCGACCTTCTGTAAAAGATCGCTAACCTTGGGGATTTTGCTTTCGTTTAATTTGGCATGCTTTTTCCGTTGCTTTTGCAACAGTGTTTTAACACAAGGGGGATCAGCATCGTCATTTGTTAATTTATTTCGTATAAATCTCCCAATTGCTGTCGATACTATTTCTTTGAATTCAAGCCACATCTAGTCTACACTTACACCGATAGTTCGGAAAGAGTGGAGATTGTCTCTCATGAAGCCATCAAGCTAATTTTTATCTGATTTTTTGAATAGATATTTTTTCGCTTCTTTTTGGAGGATTTGGAAGTTACAGAGTTCAGTCTCGCTATGACAATCCTTTGTTCACTAATCCCTATATCAATGTTTATGCTCGTTATTAGCTCAGGATTATTTGTTCCTAATAGGTCTAGTGTCTTTTCACAACCGTTTATCATTTGGGTGGGTTCATGAACTAACTGCTCGAAATAATTTTCAGAGAATGCGTTTAGCACAATTTCGGATGATGTTTTATGAGTAATTCTGGATTTAAAAATGTATTTTCCACAACATATTGACGGTAAATTGAAGTTACCACAAACTACAATTATATGAATCGGGTACGTGTTTGAAATAAGACTCAAGTTTTCTTTGAACCTTTCAGCAATTGTGTCATCTGAGTTGGCAGGTAGGTAAAAGTACAATTATTATTTTATTCCGGTTGCCTAGAACGACCTCTGCCCACACTAACTCACAGGAACTATCTAATTCAATTTCGCTACAAGATAAACTACTTCTAACACTAACAAACAAGCCACAGCCAACTGTGTTTAGCTTATCCTTTCTGAACACCATTACGTCCTTCACAAAAATTTCGGCTGAACTTATCTCCGGTTTCAGCGAGCTTTCAGTACCTCTAACGATTTGAGCATCAGTGCTTTCTATTAGCGCTTTGAGTTCTGGTACTTTCCCAACACAGCTACGACAATTTATAATTGTTATACTGATGGTTCCTAGATCCAAGCTCTTCCTCTGTTCGATACGCAACTTTTGGGACTGAAGCCCTTTTTGTGCTTCTCCGAAACCCTCAAAGCTAAAAAAAAAGCCTCCCAGACCAGCCCAGACAGCCGCTGTTACCAGTGTAGCCGCTTCCTGTGTGTAATGGTCCTCTGACCTATTTAGCAGAACCGAAACCCAAACACCCTTTGGCGCGAGTCGGGCAATCTGCAGCCTTCACGGTCGGAGATCCGACTGAGCCTCTCATTCAGACTCTCAGCTCGGTTCTGTACCAGAGGTCCACAATCCACCCTGTCGACTATGCTGCAAATGGTGAACTCTGCTTTCATCTCGCAAGCAAGAGTGGCAGCCTTTACCACTTCTGATAGCAGCTCTAAACCAGAGACACATATCAGTGGTACCGACCTGAGTCACCACCTGCGGTAGGCTGCACCGTGTGCTATTCATGGCATCTAAAAGGGCCCGCCACACATCTGGAATGACCACACCCAGTATGTACAAGGAGTATATATTGGCTTCGTTCCCCTCCTTGGAAACCATGTAACCATGAGCCCATAACGCCCCTAAGATTGGAATTCCCAATAACCCCACCCTCTGTGACTGCCTGGATCTTGCAGGCTGAGAGGTTTTCTCTGAAACAGGACAAGCGACTGTATCTGGCTGAGGGAGAGCGTCAGCCACAGACAATACCTGGTATATGTTTGCCAGACTAACCGGAGTGGCCTCACGTTTGGACCCCAGGGAAGTCTTTCGCTACCTGCTACGCCTCGAGGCGACCTCACACTCCACCAGAGGTGAGGAGTCAACCTCAGTGCAAGGAGTAACTGGGCTGACCACCGGTGCAGACCGATCGGCAGACTGGTGAGTCGTGCTGGACATCTGTTGGATCCCCATGGCAGGCTCACAACAGTGATGGCCATCCACTGCAGCCTCGCACCGTGTAAACAAAGCCATCGCAGCCTGGAACTTAGAGAGAAGTGTCACCAACTCGGCTCGCATCTGCAGACAGCAATCATAGTCCCTATACATACTAAGGACCGTGGGAAACTAAACTACACAGGCAGACAAAGGGCTGTCGGCACGTGCTACGGACTTTACTGTAGACACTGACGAAAACGCAAGAATTGTGTCTAGGGAATTAGATTAACATGCAGAGACTCAAAAACTAAACTACAAAAGCACTCTGATGAGACTAAATAAATCGCACCTAATTAGGATCTTGTAATATGTCACAAAATTAGTTCACTTTCCGACACAAACGAAAACGAGAGAACTGTGTCTATCAAATAATAAATTAACACATAGAAATTCAAGAAATTAAACCACCAAAGCACACAGACTAAACTACACTATTCGTTCCTGGTCAGGAATTCGCAAAAGTCACAAACTCGGCCACCTCCCTGCCGCCGCCCGCGCCTCGGCTGGCGGCTGCTGCTTGACTCATAGTGACAAAGGTGTGACTACCTTCAGGAGGGGAAACCGCTGGCGCCAGAATCACATGCATTTGTGAAGAAGGTGTTGAAAACATCAATTTTCACATGCTATCGTGTACTCTAATAACAAGTAGGCGAGTTAATTCAGTACTAGAGAGCATCAGCCACTGAGCAGCGTTTCCACTCAGGACCACGACATGCCACATGATAGATACATCAGCAGGGACACCGGCATTTACGTTAGATCAGCTTAGATATTTTTTTGCTCCACACATACATAGTGGGCAGATCCTCATACGAGATGCAGATGCAACACAAGTAATAAAATGTGACTGCACAAAAGGTATTTGCAAAGAAAATGGTAGATGTTAATGTACTCGTATTTTCTATGGCAAATAAGTTAAATGGCCCTCAAGGATGTGGAATAAGATAACAAAAAAATGTGAAACATCTTTTTGTATTCAAGAGGCTGTATCAAACTCGTCAGAAAATGTGATCATACATAATACACTGACGGAAAAAATGCAACACCAAAAAATAATAAACATAGAATAATGAAATTTCGGGAGTACATTTCTTTAGGTAACATATTTAAGTGATTAACAATGCAAGACCACACGTTAATGTAAGTGAGATACGAGCCATTGCAAATGTGAAATGTTGGTATATTAATAAACGGTATAACCACCAGAATGCTAAATGCAAGCATGCAAACGTGCATGCGTTGTGTTTTACAGATGCCGGATGTCAGTATGTGGGATGGTGTTCCATGCCTGTTGCACTTGCCAGGTCAGTACAGGGACGGTTAATGTTTTTTTATGGACGACGCTGGAGATGATGTCGTCCGATGATGTCCCATATCTGCACGACTGGAGACAAATCTTGTGATCGAGCAGGCCAAGGCAACCATGTCGACACTCTAAGAGCACGTTGCCTTACAACAGCGGTATGTGGGCAAGTGTAATCCTGTTGGAAAGCACCCTCTAGAATGCTGCTCATGAATGGCAGTGTAACAGGTTGAATAACCAGACTGACTTAGAAATTTGCAGTCAGGGTGCGTGGGGCGACCACGAGAGTGTTCTTGCTGTCATATGACATCACGACGCACACCGTAACTGGAGATGTAGGTCCAGTGTGTCTAGCACGGAGACACGTTGGTTGCAGGTTCTCAACTGGCCTCCTCCTAACCAACACATTGCCATCACTGGCATCGATGCAGGACCAGCTTTTATCAGAAAACACAGTAGACCTCCACCCTGCCCTCCGATGAACTCTCGCTTGACACCACTGAAGTCGCAAACGGCGGTGGTCTGGGATATAGGGCGCCTGACTCAGAGCTGTCTTTGAAGTAATCAGTTTGTGCCGGATCGTTGTGTCACTGTGGTACCGCTGCTGCTGAAATTGCTGCTGTAGGTGCAGTAAGATGCGCCAGAATCATACGCTGAACATAAAGCTCAGCTGGGTTCGTATATGATGGCTGCCCTGGGTCGATGTTATCTCGACTGCTAGAATTGCTTACGCTGCTACGTAAGTAGTTTTATTGTTCAGCAGGTTACAGGAATGACAGCCGTCGCCCTTGTATTTGACATACATACACCCAGCAAAATTAGAATAATTTATAGACACGATGCGCAGTCGCATCCAATCACTTTCACAGTGTCCAGTACATAGCAGAGAGTCAACCGTTCTGAGATTTTTTCAGCTGAGATGATGTTAACTATTATTCCTAAACTCGGTTAGACTCTAGCGATAGACAATGACTCGAAGAGTCAATAAAGCCACGTAATACCCACGGTTTATGTGTAAACACAAGCTTACAAACACAAGCTTACAAAACGCTTGTTCGTCCGATTCTTGAGTATTGCTCATCAGTATGGGACCCTTACCAGGTTGGATTAATAGAAGAGATAGACATGATCCAGCGAAAAGCAGCGCGATTCGTCATGGGGACATTTAGTCAGCGCGAGAGCGTTACGGAGATGCTGAACAAGCTCCAGTGGCGGACACTTCAAGAAAGGCGTTACGCAATACGGAGAGGTTTATTATCGAAATTACGAGAGAGCACATTCCGGGAAGAGATGGGCAACATATTACTACCGCCCACATATATCTCGCGTAATGATCACAACGAAAAGATCCGAGAAATTAGAGCAAATACGGAGACTTACAAGCAGTCGTTCTTCCCACGCACAATTCGTGAATGGAACAGGGAAGGGGGGATCAGATAGTGGTACAATAAGTACCCTCCGCCACACACCGTAAGGTGGCTCGCGGAGTATAGATGTAGATGTAGATGTACCAGTATTTTCACTTTCAAACCTACGCACAACGTATACGTAACGGCTTCATTTACGTAACGTGTTATCAGAACTACTGCTTTAATGGCAATTCTGTTATTTGCAAGGACTCTCAAAAACCTTTTAATTAGTATAGTCAAGTTGTACCTTCACACTACGATAATACGAAATAACTCAGTTTAATTAATTCAGCAAAGTGTTAAGGGATCGTCGATTTATTCTCATGTACTATTAATCATAGCAGATTGTATTGACGCCCTTGCTAAGCTATTTCGGGTTTAATTGTTTTAATACCTTTTGTGTGTAATTATTTATCGAGTCCTGTTATTTAGCGTGAAAATACCTCTTTTCTTTTGTTGACTCAAAGATATTATAAACTTACTCAACCATATGCCACTATTAGAAAAATAGCGTCTCTTATCTAGAATTCTCGTTTGACGTAACACAAAGAATAACTAATAATTTTGGTTCAAAATATTGTTATACATTACGCGTACTCGCAAACTGTATCTCATACGTAAATCTCTTTCAAATAATTAGAAACCGTACGTGGAATTTGGTTGTATTGCTATATATTTAATCAATAAAGAACTTTCCAGATAACACGACAAATATCCACACTATTTAAAATATGTTGTTTCTCACAGCATTCGTTAACACGCACTACGAAATTATAAGGCGAGTTTTTAAGTTTCACTTCCTTTGCCAGTTCAGCTATCTTTATTTTCTATTTATCGATCCTGGAGATACTAAAAGGTATCAGATAGATTATATAATGGTAAGACAGAGATTTAGGAACCAGGTTTTAAATTGTAAGACATTTCCTGGGGCAGATGTGGATTCTGACCACAATCTATTGGTTATGAACTGCAGATTGAAACTGAAGAAACTGCAAAAAGGTGGGAATTTAAGGAGATGGGACCTGGATAAACTGAAAGAACCAGAGGTTGTACAGAGTTTCAGGGAGAGCATAAGGGAACAATTGACAGGAATGGGGGAAAGAAATACAGTAGAAGAAGAATGGGTAGCTCTGAGGGATGAAGTAGTGAAGGCAGCAGAGGATCAAGTAGGTAAAAAGACGAGGGCTAATAGAAATCCTTGGGTAACAGAAGAAATATTGAATTTAATTGATGAAAGGAGAAAATATAAAAATGCAGTAAATGAAGCAGGCAAAAAGGAATACAAACGTCTCAAAAATGATATCGACAGGAAGTGCAAAATGGCTAAGCAGGGATGGCTAGAGGACAAATGTAAGGATGTAGAGGCTTGTCTCACTAGGGGTAAGATAGATACTGCCTACAGGAAAATTAAAGAGACCTTTGGAGAGAAGAGAACCACTTGTATGAATGTCAAGAGCTCAGATGGCAACCCAGTTCTAAGCAAAGAAGGGAAGGCAGAAAGGTGGAAGGAGTATATAGAGGGCTTATACAAGGGCGATGTACTTGAGGACAATATTATGGAAATGGAAGAGGATGTAGATGAAGACGAAATGGGAGATAAGATACTGCGTGAAGAGTTTGACAGAGCACTGAAAGACCTGAGTCGAAAGAAGGCCCCGGGAGTAGACAACATTCCATTTGAACTACTGATGGCCTCGGGAGAGCCAGTCATGAAAAAACTACCATCTGGTGAGCACGATGTATGAGACAGGCGAAATACCCTCAGACTTCAAGAAGAATATAATAATTCCAATCCCAAAGAAAGCAGGTGTTGACAGATGTGAAAATTACCGAACAATCAGTTTAATAAGTCACAGCTGCAAAATACTAACGCGAATTCTTTACAGACGAATGGAAAAACTGGTAGAAGCCGACCTCGGGGAAGATCAGTTTGGATTCCGTAGAAATGTTGGAACATGTGAGGCAATACTGACCTTACAACTTATCTTAGAAGAAAGATTAAGAAAAGGCAAACCTACATTTCTAGCATTTGTAGACTTAGAGAAAGCTTTTGACAATGTTAACTGGAATACTCTCTTTCAAATTCTGAAGGTGGCAGGGGTAAAATACAGGGAGCGAAAGGCTATTTAGAGTTTGTACAGAAACCAGATGGCAGTTATAAGAGTCGAGGGGCATGAAAGGGAAGCAGTGGTTGGGAAAGGAGTAAGACAGGGTTGTAGCCTCTCCCCGATGTTATTCAATCTGTATATTGAGCAAGCAGTAAAGGAAACAAAAGAAAAATTCGGAGTAGGTATTAAAGTTCATGGAGAAGAAGTAAAAACTTTGAGGTTCGCCGATGACATTGTAATTCTGTCAGAGACAGCAAAGGACTTGGAAGAGCAGTTGAACGGAATGGACAGTGTCTTGAAAGGAGGATATAAGATGAACATCAACAAAAGCAAAACGAGGATAATGGAATGTATTCAAATTAAGTCGGGTGATGCTGAGGGAATTATATTAGGAAATGAGACACTTAAAGTAGTAAAGGAGTTTTGCTATTTAGGGAGTAAAATAACCGATGATGGTCGAAGTAGAGAGGATATAAAATGTAGACTGGCAGTGGCAAGGAAAGCGTTTCTCAAGAAGAGGAATTTGTTAACATCGAGTATAGATTTAAGTGTCAGGAAGTCGTTTCTGAAAGTATTTGTATGGAGTGTAGCCATGTATGGAAGTGAAACATGGACGATAACTAGTTTGGACAAGAAGAGAATAGAAGCTTTCGAAATGTGGTGCTACAGAAGAATGCTGAAGATAAGGTGGGTAGATCACGTAACTAATGAGGAGGTATTGAATAGGATTGGGGAGAAGAGAAGTTTGTGGCACAACTTGACTAGAAGAAGGGATCGGTTGGTAGGACATGTTTTGAGGCATCAAGGGATCACAAATTTAGCATTGGAGGGCAGTGTGGAGGGTAAAAATCGTAGAGGGAGACCAATAGATGAATACACTAAGCAGATTCAGAAGGATGTAGGTTGCAGTAGATACTGGGAGATGAAGAAGCTTGCACAGGATAGAGTAGCATGGAGAGCTGCATCAAACCAGTCTCAGGACTGAAGACCACAACAACAACGATAAAAGTTCAATTATCGTTTACACTCTTCGTATACACGTGTGATGTGTGACACAGTGACGAGAAATCTATGGTCCCCGGAACGGAAAAAAAAATCAACCACTTCAGCTGTTGACAATACGCGGTACCATTACATAAAACAAATTACGAAAGTCACTCGTCAGGGATCTCTTCAATGGTCTTAAAATAGTTACACAGTGCTTCGTAATTTGGTTCCAACTATTCTGACCTTCTGTTTCTTTTCTCTGCACGTTAGGGTAGATCGCAAACTTCAAATAACACGCTACATACAGTACCAAAATAAGACACAGTTCCCAATTTATGTATCGTTAGCAACTGTCGAACAAAATATAAAGTACATTGGGACGTCCGCTCGCAATAATCACCAAATAAGCACGAGCTCTATCACCTCAGAGTCGGCCAGCAGAGAAGCTAATATCCTTTCACGGAACTGTAGGACCCGCAAAGTCCAAATAAACTAACTTCCACTGGAATTTTCCAGCCTCACAAATACACTACTTACTGCACCAGCTCCTAACTCAAATAGGCGATCTCCCTAATCCAAGTAATCACATTTAGAGCTTAATTAATCAAATTCTAACATGTGTAACCTCACGTTTAGGACCACTACTAAACTTCCTAAACCGCACAAATTTCGGAATGAGCTAACGGCGACCTCTCTCAGTAGTTAGATTTGACCATCCAAGCAAACAGTTTCCAATATTATCTACCGTGGGACGATCTTTTGCGTCCTATGGCAAAACGGGGGTCAACTGTCTGACAATGTCAAGATCTCCAGGAACCATATCACAGAAAACAGCAACGATTTTTTGACTTCACAATACTGTTCACATTGCAAAAAATAGCTCCCGTGGCGTCGTATAGCGGCCAGATATCTGCGATGGTGGACTGCCCCTGGAATCCGCCCTCCCCGCTGTCCAGCCTACTTTGCTGCACAGTTGGTAGGTTTTGCAGCCGTTGGTCGATCTGGATATCTACAACATATTCACAAAAATGCTTAGGCAACAATTACAACATGATTACATTAAAATTTCCCCTTTTTCTCCTCTATAACTCACATGACGTAGCACATATGTGGAGGTGAACAACGTCTTTTAATGTACTGCAAATTTGACACAGTACACTCTCTCGGTACTGCCACGTGACCGCCCGGAGCCCGGTCGTCTTGGACCGTACATTCTCTTGATCACCGCTGCCAGCAATCATGGACAGCGGCTACATTCCTGCCAAGTCTTTCTGCAGTATCGCAGAAGGAAAATCCAGCCCTACTACACGGCCTCGTTGGAACTCAGTGAGGTGATGACAATGGCATGCTTGTCTCCTTAAAGGCATTGCTGACAAATATCAGCCGCGCGGGATTAGCCGAGTGGTCTGAGGCGCTGCAGTCATGGATTGTGCGGCTGGTCCCGGCGGAGGTTCGAGTCCTACCTCGGGCATGGATGTGTATGTTTGTCCTTAGGATAATTTAGGTTATGTAGTGTGTAAGCTTATGGACTGATGACCTTAGCAGTTAAGTCCCATAAGATTTCACACACATTTGAACATTTCATTTTGACTAATAGCAACTCACCACCTCCAGTCTCAAAGGTAACTAACAATCACTAACGCTGACAGCGTGCATTTAAAGCAAACCTGTTTTGCATCCTCATAGTTACGCTACTAGCGTCCGCAACTCGTGGTCGTGCGGTAGCGTTCTCGCTTCCCACGCCCGGGTTCCCGGGTTCGATTCCCGGCGTGGTCAGGGATTTTCTCTGCCTAGTGATGACTGGGTGTTGTGTGATGTCCTTAGGTTAGTTAGGTTTAAGTAGTTCTAAGTTCTAGGGGACTGATGACCATAGATGTTAAGTCCCATAGTGCTCAGAGCCATTTGAACCATTTTTTTTTTTTTGCTACTAGCACCGCTCTTACGCGACTTGCGCGAAATTTGAACACACATAATGCTTCAGAAGGAGAAACACGCCTATCAGCTTTCGTTTATGTCGGTAGCTCCTTCTTGGTGTTGCAATTTTTTTCCGACAGCATAATTACATAAATTTTACGTGAAATCTGACATGTCCAAACCTCATATATCAACTGGTTCCAGTAATAAATTCGTCAATGGATGCTGAATGGATTATTTGTATGCATGTTGCGAAAGGTCTTCAACCTACACTACCTTTAATAGGAGGCAGTAAACGTTGCTTTTTTCTTGTGGTACGAACTCGCAGTACTAAAGCTTTAATCTAGCGGCTACACGACAAGCACGTGGGGCCATGTTGCAGGACTAGTGTACGTTTAGCAGACCCATATTTTCATCAATCTTCATTACCCCCTGCGCTAACGGTGGAAGAAATACAAACCACAAACTGGACGAATTATAGTTGCGGGTCTGTACTTGGTTGGTGATGGCTCCTGAACTGCAATTATAAGTTCTACATCGGCCGATTTGTAATTCAATGCATGTGCAGGCCCATATGGATTCCCTTCTGCATCACATTATTTCTTTTGAATGCCTTACATCTCCTTTCCATGTGATTCGTCAGCGCTTTTTGTAACTTTGATTAATGTTTAGTTTTGTGTGGTTTGTACCTCACTATCACAATATCACGCATTGTGTGCCTTCAGCTGTTGTCCACGTCTAATTAAATCAACACCTGTAACTGGAACCATCATTATTTTTCTATTTTTTCCAAAGTTGTTAGTAATGTCTTTGCACAGTCCGAGCACACTTTTCCATAACTCAAGCATTATCGTTCCCAGGGTCACAATCTCACCTTCTTGTAACATATTTAACTGAATACGTTGGACATACCGCTTCATGAATGTACTCGCTCAAAAACAGTTCCTTTCAATCGATCATACAAGTTCGATTGGGTTCGTGCCCGGGGAATAGGCAGGAAACTCACTTTGGTGATTCTGGTATGCTGAAGGAACGTGTTCGCGGGGACAGCACGCTGATCACCCCAGTTATCATCCATCAAGATGAAGCTGTCACCACCATGTTGGCGATACGGTCCCACTATTGATTATAGAACCTTGTCCCTGTTCGGTAGAGCAGTGAGATTGCCCTCAACGACCACGAGAGGCGTACGTTGGCCTCCTGTAGTGCCACCCCATAACATCACTCCACCACCATCTTGTGGTACACAGTATTGAAGATATTCGATATTCCCGGGTAGTCTCTGAACACGTTATCTGCGATTTATCAGGGGTACACATAGATCCGAGTTTCGTCGTAAATTCTGGGACGTGCATCCTAGACGATTTATTGCCCTTCTGTAACGGAGCCCATGGTGCTCGCCATGGTCGTCAGGAATGGATGTTTGCATCATGCAGTCGATCATCTTGTGCATCTGCCGAACGTGTACAGCCTGTGCGGTGTTAAGTCCTAACACTACCTGTCCACTGGAACCGACTCCATGTCCGTGTCGCATCACTTTGAATCCAGTGCGCACGTCCAAAAACTTCCATGGTTGACAAACTTTGTGCGAGTGACGTGAAGACGAGGACACGATCGTTGGTGGCAATATTTTCTTTCGTGGCGTAATGGACGTTCACTCTAGTGTTCCACAAACCTCTCTAATGCGTCCTTGCTGGTGCTTTACTTTCAGCTGAAACGCTGCAGTCAATTCGAGTGCTGCGTTCCACCCGTAGATAGTGCTCACGGTATCTGCGCGTCTGTTTACAAACAACATCATGGGTCGTCTTCAGATCGGTATACGAACAGTCACATAGCAACACACCTGTGCAAGATATCGGGATGATGTGTGTAAATAAATACTTACTAGTGTAATACCCTCCAAGACAAAATAATTACCCACCACGAAGGAGTTATGCAAATTCATACAGGTATCGACGGAAAATGCAAAATTGCTAAATTTGGCGGCCTGTAGATGAATGTGTGACGCCACAGCGCAATTTCACGGGGCAGCTGGCAAGGATCGTAAACAGGTGACATGTCGTACTAGGTTATGAACTCTTTACTAATTTCATTTCGTGTACTCAGTTAGACGCTGTCGGTAACTATGCCTCGCTGCCAGGCAAATGAATGACCTATTCGTACTCAGATGTTACAGTTTGAAATGGGCTCATAAAAGCCAGTTGGAGTAATCGTCGAATCGCTTTCCGGCCAAATGTTCTTTTAACCTAGGGAACAGGGGATAGTCACTGGGCGCCAAGTCAGGACTATAGGGTGGGTGGGTGATTATGTGCTCCCTGCCGCCGTTGGATAAGCAGCTGCAGCAGCAAGTCGTATACCACTAGCTTACTTATTTGTTCCATAGTTTAATTCTTAATTTCTTTGAGTGTTTTTGGGTACTTGCATTGTTTAATTCATAAATTTCGGGCGTATTACAGTATTTGAGAGTTGTAGCATCGCGCTTTAGTGTTTACTTCGTAGATTCTTACTTAAATCGCGTGTGAGTTTCGTATAGAAGGTGTAATTTCGAGTTTTAGTTACTGTAATCGTAAATTCAGGCAGATTGTAACGCAGTCGTTAGGCATTTGTACAGGTTAGTTAATACATTCTTTGCGTGTTTCCCTTGCGTTGTCTAGGCACTGACTCGTGTTTCAGTAACTGTTGTTCAACATCGATTAGAATGGACAGGGACTGTGATTGCTGTGTTCGGATGAGGGCTGAGTTGGCATCCCTTCGCTCACAGCTGCAAGCGGCGCTGACTTCGGTCGCGCAGCTTGAGGCTGTTGCCAATGGGCACCACTGTGGGGAGCCGGACTTGGGTATCAGGGAGATATCAAGCTCGTCCCGTCTGTCCCCAGATCGGTCTGTCGCTGTGGTTGCCCCGGTTGCTGCCCGCAGTTGGGCTGAGCCCTCGCCTGTGGTTGCTTGGGAGGTCGTTCCAAGGCGTGGCAGGCAGCGAAAGACGTCCCCGGAGGCTGATCAGAAAGCCTCCCCGGTGCGACTGACAAACAGGTTTCAGGCATTGTCTCTGGCCGAGCCAGATGCAGCTGCCTGCCCTGTTTCAGAGGATGATTCTCAGTCTTCAAGGTCCGGGCAACCACAGAGGGTGGGCTTATTGATAGTTGGGAGCTCCAATGTTAGGCGCGTAATGGGTCCCTTACGGATATGGTGGCTAAGGAGGGGAAGAAATCCAGTGTGCACTCCGTGTGCATTCCGGGTGGAGTCATTCCTGATGTGGAAAGGGTCCTTCCGGATGCCATGAAGAGCACAGGGTGCAGTCAACTGCAGGTGGTGGCACATGTCGGCACTAATGACGTGTGTCGCTTTGGATCTGAGGAAATTCTATCTGGATTCCCACGGCTATCTCATTTGGTAAAGGCTGCCGGTCTTGCTTACGAGATGAAGGCAGAGCTCACCATCTGCGGCATCGTTGACAGAACCGACTGCGGACCTTTGGTGCAGAGCCGCGTGGAGGGTCTGAATCAGAGGATCAGACGGTTTTGCGACCGTGTTGGCTGCAGATTCCTTGACTTGCGCCATAGGGTGGTGGGGTTTCGGGTTCCGCTGAATAGGTCAAGAGTTCACTACACTCAGCTGGCTGCTACACGGGTAGCGGAGGCTGTGTGGCGTGGACTGGGCGGTTTTTTAGGTTAGAAGGCCTCGGGAAAGTACGGGGTTGGCTGCAATCTCAAAGGGTGCATGGCAAATACAGGACGTGCATGGATCAAGGAACAGTCGGAATTGTAGTTGTAAATTGTTGTAGTTATGCTGGGAAAGTCCCTGAGCTTCAAGCGCTAATAGAAAGCACAGAAGCTGAAATCGTTATAGGTACAGAAAGCTGGCTAAAGCCTGAAAGAAGTTCTGCAGAAATTTTTACGAAGTCTCAGACGGTGTTCAGGAAAGATAGAGGAGGCAGAATTGGTGGTGGAATGTTTGTGTCTGTCAGTAGTGGTTTATCTTGTAGTGAAGTCGGAGTAGATACTCTGTGCGAATTGGTATGGGTGGAGGTTATACTTAACAGCCGAACTAAGTTAATAATTGGCTCCTTCTACCGACCCCCAGACTCCGATGATATAGTTGCGGAACAGATCAGAGAAAATCTGAGTCTCGTAACAAATAAATACCCCACTCATACGGTTATAGTTGGTGGGGACTTCCGCCTTCCCTCGATATGTTGGCAAAAATACTTGTTCAAAACCGGTGGTAGGCAGAAAACATCTTCCGAGATTGTCCTAAATGCTTTCTCCGAAAATTATTTCGAGCAGTTCGTCCACGAAACCACGCGAATTATAAATGGTTGCGAAAACACACTTGACCTCTTAGCCACAAACAATCCAGAGACGATAGAGAGCATCATGACTGATACAGGGATTAGTGATCACAAGGTCGTTGTAGCTAGGCTCAATACCGTTTCTTCCAAATCCACCAGAAACAAACGCAAAATAATTTTATTTAAAAAAGCGGATAAAGTGTCACTAGAAGCCTTCCTAAGAGACAATCTCCATTCCTTCCGAACTGACAATGCATATGTAGACTAGATGTGGCTCAAATTAAAAGATATAGTAGCAACAGCAATTGAGAGATTCATACCTCATAAATTGGTAAGAGATGGAACTGATCCCCCATGGTACACAAAACAGGTCCGAACGCTGTTGCAGAGGCAACGGAAAAAGCATGCGAAGTTCAGAAGAACGCGAAATCCCGAAGATTGGCTAAAATTTACAGACGCGCGAAATTTGGTACGGACTTCAATGCGAGATGGCTTTAATAGGTTACACAACGAAACATTGTCTCGAAATTTGGTAAAAAATCCGAAGAAATTCTGGTCGTATGTAAAGTACACAAGCGGCAAGACGCAGTCAACACCTTCGCTGCGCAGTGCCGATGGTACTGTTACGGACGACTGTGCCGCTAAAGCGGAGTTATTGAACGCATTTTTCCGGAATTCCTTCACCAGGGAAGATGAATGGAATATTCCAGAATTTGAAACACGAACAGCTGCTAGCATGAGTTTCTTAGAAGTAGATACCTTAGGGGTTGCGAAGCAACTCAAATCGCTTGATACGGGCAAGTCTTCAGGTCCAGATTGTATACTGATTAGGTTCCTTTCAGATTACGCTGATACAATAGCTCCCTACTTAGCACTCATATACAACCGCTCGCTCACCGATAGATCTGTACCTACAGATTGGAAAATTGCGCAGGTCGCACCAGTGTTTAAGAAGGGTAGTAGGAGTAATCCATCTAACTACAGACCTATATCATTGACGTCGGTTTGCAGTAGGGTTTTGGAGCATATACTGTATTCAAACATTATGAATCACCTCGAAGGGAACGATCTATTGATACGTAATCAGCATGGTTTCAGAAAACATCGTTCTTGTGCAACGCAGCTAGCTCTTTATTCGCACGAAGTAATGGCCGCTATCGACAGGGAATCTCAAGTTGATTCCGTATTTCTAGATTTCCGGAAAGCTTTTGACACCGTTCCTCACAAGCGACTTCTAATCAAGCTGCGGGCCTATGGGGTATCGTCTCAGTTGTGCGATTGGATTCGGGATTTCCTGTCAGGAAGGTCGCAGTTCGTAGTAATAGACGGCAAATCATCGAGTAAAACTGAAGTGTTATCAGGTGTTCCCCAGGGAAGCCTCCTGGGACCTCTGCTGTTCCTGATCTATATAAATGACCTGGGTGACAATCTGAGCAGTTCTCTTAGGTTGTTCGCAGATGATGCTGTAATTTACCGTCTAATAAGGTCTTCCGAAGACCAGTATCAGTTGCAACGCGATTTAGAAAAGATTGCTGTATGGTGTGGCAGTTGACGCTAAATAACGAAAAGTGTGAGGTGATCCACATGAGTTCCAAAAGAAATCCGTTGAAATTCGATTGCTCGATAAATAGTACAATTCTCAAGGCTGTCAATTCAACTTACGAACAACTTCATTTGGAAAGACCACATAGATAATATTGTGGGGAAGGCGAGCCAAAGGTTGCGTTTCATTGGCAAGACATTTAGAAGATGCAACAAGTCCACTAAAGAGACAGCTTACACTACACTTGTTCGTCCTCTGTTAGAGTATTGCTGCGCGGTGTGGGATCCTTACCAGGTGGGATTGACGGAGGACATAGAAAGGGTGCAAAAAAGGGCAGCTCGTTTTGTATTATCACGTAGTAGGGGAGAGAGTGTGGCAGATATGATACGCGAATTGGGATGGAAGTCATTACAGCAAAGACGTTTTTCGTCGCGGCGAGATCTATTTACGAAATTTCAGTCACCAACTTTCTCTTCCGAATGCGAAAATATTTTGTTGAGCCCAACCTACATAGGTAGGAATGATCATCAAAATAAAATAAGAGAAATCAGAGCTCGAACAGAAGGGTTTAGGTGTTCGTTTTTCCCGCGCGCTGTTCGGGAGTGGAATGGTAGAGAGATAGTATGATTGTGGTTCGACGAACCCTCTGCCAAGCACTTAAATGTGAATTGCAGAGTAGTCATGTAGATGTAGAAACTGTTAACTGTTCCAGGAGAGCAACGGTTTGCCGATCGATGTGTGGGCGAGCGTTGTCATGGACAATGTGTACGCCCTTGCTCTACATTCCTCTTCTTCGGCTCTGAATTGCCCGTTTGAGATTTTTCAGAGTCTCACAGTACCTGTCAGCGTTAATTGTGGTCCCAACGATTCAGCTTCGACGACGGGGTGAAGGAAGAGGTTCATAACTTTCTGAACAGCATGGCGGCAAGCTGGTATGACATGGGCGTACAAAAACTGCCACAGCGTCTACAAACATGCATCTACAGAAATGGTGATTATGTCGAAAAAAAGCAAAATGTTCAAGCTGTAAACTGATGAAAATCATTGTGGAAATAAACAGGTCTATGCACCTACAAAGAAATAGGAGACCTTAGTTTTGGGAGTACCCTCATAGGATCGAACCTGAATCGGCTGGGCGACAAGCGAGCCCCTAAGGCTCAGCTATTTCGCACTGCTACCACAGCGTCTAGAATGACTGGTATAAGAGGTGCGCATAATAACTTATAGCCCGTTTTCTCGGAATCTTCTGGCTAGTGCGCTTTACAACTTTTACGGGTGGACATCCTTGAGTTATACTACTGATCTGGGACGTCTCATCACGAACTGAATTTCCGAGACCGTGACGTCCCCTTGTCAGACACGGCTGGCAACTGTTTAATTTGTCAGGTATAGTTGTATTCACCATGGAGATTCACACCTGAACTCAAAGCTTGTACAGTAAGCGTGGGCTAGGCCTTTCTGTCTACTGCTACTATTGAGTTTCCTGTCCTGTGGCTCCTATTCTGGACCGTGGTAAGTCTTCACGTCATGACCTCATGCACCACCCTGCTGCCTTGGTGGAGCCAGTCTTCCCGAACTGCGCACAATCTGAAACTTGCGCTCCAGGAGCTTAGGAAGAGTTTGGCCAGCGCTCCAACCTCCCCCACCACTGCACTAATCCGGGCAGGTGTGTGAGTGGGACGACTATGCGTGGAGGCTGCGCAACCGGTAAATATAGGAAGACTTGTTTGGAACGTAGTAGGACTACTCCTAAGAGGTGAAAATTGCAGCATCTAAACTATTTAAACTACTACAAAAAATAAGTGGTTGTTTAACGTTGTTACGAAAAACCCCGAAAAGTAATTGATAGATTTGCTCCAAATTAGTACACCAAACTCTAATGAACATTCAGGCGGACACAGGCTATACAATTTTGAATACGTAAGAATATAGTATTTAAATAAATATGTAACGTATAAAGAGGACATTATGATACCAAAAATCTCGAAAAGTACTTGACCGATTTACTTCAGATGTTTGCACGATACTCTAATGAACAGTCGGACAGACATAGGCACCATTTCTGTAACCAACAATGTACAGGTTTTCTGTTACAACCGACTGCGGGAAAGAAAATGCTGCGTTGTGCTCTGGTGTAAAAATGTGCTGTTTTGCTTTCTTTCTCGCAGTTAGTTTCAACTAAAACAACATAGCATTTAAAACATCAGACGAGTTGTTTCTCCCATATATATTTTTTCTCATTACATTGAATTTTCATTCTTGCAGTCGGGTATCTCAGAGAACAGGGAAATTGTATTTATTGCTTATCTACTTATGATTAGAATACTACTAAAGGGTCGGATTTTTCAATAACAATAAACAAGACAAATTCAGAGAGGGAGGGGAAGATGAGATGGACAGAGGAGGGGGAGAAAAATTGACTGACGGAGAGTGAGGAGAAGATTGGGAGTTTTATCCAGTTTCTGTACACATTTAGCAATTGCTAACCTTTGTCGGATTTGCTAGTATTTTTATAAGAACGATTTTGTCACTAGTGTTTATTTTCAACTTTTTATTCTTCTGCCAAAGCATTAACTTCATTACTTAATTAAAATAAGTACATTGAATAGTATTTAATACTAATTATTTTTTACAAAACAAAACGCTTTACATAACACATTTAACATTAAGTTACGAAGTTTATAAATTTATACACGTTTCAGTTTTAAATCTGGAACTACGATTTGTGAAACCACCAAACACGTTGGGTTAAGGATATTAAAACCTATTAAAACCGAACATTGGCTGGGCTTTGCCAATTACATGAAAAATATTCGAATGTATGTGTGGAAGCAGACTTTGAAATTATTTTAGTAACTTGTCTCTGCAATCGAGGATACTGCTCTTGTCATTTTATAAAATGTCTTGTAAATTCCTGGATTTGACAAAGAGGTCCTTGAGCCGTTGCTACACTGTAGTTCCATCAGTTCACGTTAGAAGTAATAGCGTACATCAGCATCGAAAACGAGGAAGGTCGGACAAATAAATCGAAATCAGTGTTCAGTCGTCAAAGTCTTGGACTGTCTCTGAGAAATTATAATGAAGCATTTCAATTACTGCAACGTAATCTGTTCACCAGCTGACTGCCTTGAGTTCCGGGAAATGCTCCATGTCATGAACCTGAAGCTGATTTTTACATAGGTTCAATTTCTGTTTGAAATACATCAAGTTGTTCGCCATATCTGTTACCAAATAATTCTCCTCTTGGATTGGGAGACAACGAATGATGCTGACGATAAAAGCGAGGTCAGCAATCCAAGGACTACGGAGACTCTTGTCCCCTTTCTCACTCATCTCTAGGAACGTTGCGATCTCTCCTCGTAAATTCAGGAACTTGTTCAGGTCTCGTCCGCGGCTAACCAGCTAACTTTGGAATGATATGGAACATCGACATATTCGGCTTCCGTAAACGTATAATGTATCAACCTGCGTGACCGAATATACTGAGTGAATCAGCTGCCCCTACCGATGTCGTTTTATGTAACCTACAGTGTTATATGTGGCCTTCAAAAACTACGAGCGAGATTTTCATGTTCTCTCACTCGCGGCACGCAAACTATTAGTACTAAAGAAAAAATGAACAAGTTTTTTCTTATAGGAATTTTAATGTGGTTTAATTTTGCACTGGAATACGTTTTTGATGGAGTCTGCGGTTTTCGAGTTATTCAAGGAAAATGTACAAAACTGCCCTCCAAATGCATCTACCCACCCACACTATTCCCCACCATTCAGGAATTCTAATATGTTGTTCGGGGTATTCCCTCCTACCATTGCACAAAAATTGTCGACTACACCAACTATTCTCGGTGTTCGACTTTTTTGGTCTCTATTGCGTTGCCAGCACAGTCGGCTATTTCGTTCACATTATTAATTTAAACGTGACCGTAACGGAAATGAAAGTAAAACGTCTTCTTGTATACGTTACGCTAAAACTATTAACATTGACAGTTCGATCTATACTTCACCGTTACAAGTAGAAGTGGTTTCGTAGTCAGAATTCCCGACGAATACAGCTATGTAACTGATTATTTTATGCTATTAAAATTCACAAGACTGTTAGGTGAAATTTACAAAAAAAGTCAGATTTACAGTTTTTAAGTGCTCGAATAAGAAGGTCAAACGTAGTAAATAGTTCATGCAGTCACAAATTTTTGAACAGTGATAGAAGAGAGTGCCTCAACATAGTAGAAATCATGACCTGTGAGGCAGAAGGTCGGAGTGGCGGTGCGTTTGACGGTCACTTCTGCAAGTTTTCCTTGAATAACTCGGAAATTACGGCCTCTAGCGAAAACGTATCACAGTAAAAACATTAACTACATTAATTTTTGTACAAAAAGGTCCCGTTAGATTTTTTCTGTAGGACTAGTAGTTCGTGCGTAGCGAGTGAGGGAATATGAAAATCTAGCATGTGGCTGCCGGCCGGTGTGGCTGAGTGATCCTAGGCGCTTCAGTCTGGACCCGCTCGATCGCTACGGTCGCAGGTTCGAACCCTGCCTCGGGCATGGTTGGGTGTGATGTCCTTAGGTTAGTTAGGTTTAAGTAGTTCTAAGTTCTAGGGGACTGATGACCTCAGAAGTTAAGTCCCATAGTTCTCAGAGCCATTTAAAAAAAAATTACATTGTTTCAACGAAATAGTTTGTAGTAATTGGAATAACATGGTAGATAATGAAGTTTTACATAATAACGTTATGGTAAAATACTCTCCTCTTTGAGTGCTGTCATTTGCAAAATCTCATTTCGATATGTAAAAAAGTTTATGAAATATGAGGAATATTGTGGATATTTCACCCCGGCTTTATCGTTGGCGCGGCGCGATCTCAAATAGGTGTGTCTTACATCAGATCAGTTTTCTCGGGATTGGTGACAGACAATATGTCTACCCACGTCTAAAAGAAATTCAATATGTTAGTTAAATTTCATACTCAAATACATATTATGTAATACGCACTAAACATAAAATCATAGCGACCTCTATTTTTCATTGCACAGTTTTCCGAATTTCGCGAAGTGACTTATTTTCACGCAAATATCACAATACCTATGACCATTAACGAAATGATGGACATATTATCACAATTTGACATATAAAGCTGTAAGTAAAGCAAAAACGAATTCTTTTACCGAATAGTTTCTGTACAATCGTTTGAGAAAGATTGCACGGTGCGCCCCGCGATTCTGTCATCGCTGCCCGGCCGAAAGTTTGAAAACACTTATCGGCCTCCCCTTCCCAACAAACGAGTGATCTCGCCCAACGCTTTGGGCGAAAACTGGTCACTGCGCCTTGTTCACCGTATCCTGCGCGAGTCATACGCGAAGCATGTAAGGAAGGCCTGTTGAACATTGCTTCGCGGGCGCTAGGGCTCCGGCCGTCAGTTCTGCCTAGCTCTCCGAACGCAGAGGGAGAGTAGCTGAAGAGTGTGGAGGAAAAAGAGAGAGAAGACTGCAAGCGGTCGCTGTGGCCGAGCGGTTCTAGGCGCTTCAGTCCGGAACCGCGCTGCTGCTACGGTCGCAGGTTCGAATCCTGCCTCGGGCATAGATGTGTGTGATGTCCTTAGGTTAGTTAGGTTTAGGTTGTTCTACGTTCTAGGGGACTGATGACCTCAGATGTTAAGTCCCATAGTGCTCAGAGCCACTTGAGTCATTTTTTTGAGCATGTGGTTTTTGAAGGCAAGATGTAGCATTGCGAGTTGCAGAAAACGACTCCAGAACACGCAGCTAAATTAAACTACATGTATGAACTACAACCTCTTTTATATCATTTAACTGACTTAGCACATAGCGCTACTTGGTGTATCCGGCAATGAGCTACAGTTGTTAACAATACCTCGCCAGATTCCATTTTCTCCCTTACAGAGCTAGTAAGACCACTTCAGTCTCCCCACATTGCCGGTGCACTGTCTGTTGTGATGCTGACTAGCTGTTTCTTTTCAATTAAAAAGAAATCAGTTACCATCTCCACAGTATCAAAAATTTCCTTGCTGGTAGTAGTGTCCTTCAGTACCATTAAACTAAAATGTTCATCCGTCAACTCTAAAAGGCTCTAAGCACTAAGGGACTTAACATCTGAGGTCATCAGTCCCCTAGACTTAGTTCTACTTATACCTAACCTAAGGACATCACACACATCCATGCCCTAGGCAGGATTCGAACCTGCGACCGTAGCAGCAGCGCGGTTCCGGACTGAAGCGGCTAGAACCGCAAGGCCTCAGCGGCCGGCTCCTCCGTCATCTCTAGCTTGGCGTTATACCCCGCACGAAGATCGTCATTTGGGCTATGTCTCACATGTCAGTGGAATCGTGAGCTGCCACGGAAAATATGGACGCCGTACATCTGCAGCATGCAGTGTACCAGTGTACGACTTCATCGAACTTCGATACTTCTGCTGGACACAAAAGCCATGCTGCCTTTACTGTACGTTCCTTCTAAAACAACCTTCCACTCCTTGATATTTTGAAAACAAGTTTGTAACTCGCTTGTAGAATCGCTCCTCGATGTCATCTTCCTATTATAGAGACAGATTATATATTTTTAAGCTATTATAACTGCAAATTATACGCAAATCGATTATTACCTTAATTTGTGTTGGTAGCTTTTTCTGCTACTGCATTAACTCAGTTGCATATTTAACTATATCTTTCTTTAAATATTAACATGTAATTTATAAAAGCTGAAAGCAAGGGGAAACTACAGCCGTAATTTTTCCCGAGGGCATGCAGCTTTACTGTATGATTAAATGATGATGGCGTCCTCTTGGGTAAAATATTCCGGAGGTAAAATAGTCCCCCATTCGGATCTCCGGGCGGGGACTACTCAGGAGGACGTCGTTATCAGGAGAAAGAAAACTGGCGTTCTACGGATCGGAGCGTGGAATGTCAGATCCCTTAATCGGGCAGGTAGGTTAGAAAATTTAAAAAGGGAAATGGATAGGGTAAAGTTAGATATAGTGGGAATTAGTGAAGTTCGGTGGCAGGAGGAACAAGACTTTTGGTCAGGTGATTACAGGGTTATAAATACAATATCAAATAGGGGTAATGCAGGAGTAGGTTTAATAATGAATAAAAAAATAGGAGTGCGGGTTAGCTACTACAAACAGCATAGTAAACGCATTATTGTGGCCAAGATAGACACAAAGCCCATGCCTACTACAGTAGTACAAGTTTATATGCCAACTACCTCTGCAGATGATGAAGAAATAGATGAAATGTATGACGAGATAAAAGAAATTATTCAGGTAGTGAAAGGAGACGAAAATTTAATAGTCATGGGTGACTGGAATTCGTCAGTAGGAAAAGGGAGAGAAGGAAACATGGTAGGTGAATATGGATTGGGGGGAAGAAATGAAAGAGGAAGCCGCCTTGTAGAATTTTGCACAGAGCATAACTTAATCATAGCCAACACTTGGTTCAAGAATCATAAAAGAAGGTTGTATACCTGGAAGAATCCTGGAGATACTAGTAGGTATCAGATAGATTATATAATGGTAAGACAGAGATTTAGGAACCAGATTTTAAATTGTAAGACATTTCCTGGGGCAGATGTGGATTCTGACCACAATCTGTTGGTTATGAACTGCAGATTGAAACTGAAGAAACTGCAAAAAGGTGGGAATTTAAGGAGATGGGACCTGGATAAACTGAAAGAACCAGAGGTTGTAGAGAGTTTCAGGGAGAGCATAAGGGAACAATTGACAGGAATGGGGGAAAGAAATACAGTAGAAGAAGAATGGGTAGCTCTGAGGGATGAAGTAGTGAAGGCAGCAGAGGATCAAGTAGGTAAAAAGACGAGGACTAATAGAAATCCTTGGGTAACAGAAGAAATATTGAATTTAATTGATGAAAGGAGAAAATACAAAAATGCAGTAAATGAAGCAGGCAAAAAGGAATACAAACGTCTCAAAAATGATATCGACAGGAAGTGCAAAATGGCTAAGCAGGGATGGCTAGAGGACAAATGTAAGGATGTAGAGGCTTGTCTCACTAGGGGTAAGATAGATACTGCCTACAGGAAAATTAAAGAGACCTTTGGAGAGAAGAGAACCACTTGTATGAATATCAAGAGCTCAGATGGCAACCCAGTTCTAAGCAAAGAAGGGAAGGCAGAAAGGTGGAAGGAGTATATAGAGGGTTTATACAAGGGCGATGTACATGAGGACAATATTATGGAAATGGAAGAGGATATAGATGAAGACGAAATGGGAGATAAGATACTGCGTGAAGAGTTTGACAGAGCACTGAAAGACCTGAGTCGAAACAAGGCCCCGGGAGTAGACAACATTCCATTTGAACTACTGATGGCCTCGGGAGAGCCAGTCATGACAAAACTCTACCATCTGGTGAGCACGATGTATGAGACAGGCGAAATACCCTCAGACTTCAAGAAGAATATAATAATTCCAATCCCAAAGAAAGCAGGTGTTGACAGATGTGAAAATTACCGAACTATCAGTTTAATAAGTCACAGCTGCAAAATACTAACGCGAATTCTTTACAGACGAATGGAAAAACTGGTAGAAGCCGACCTCGGGGAAGATCAGTTTGGATTCCGTAGAAATGTTGGAACACGCGAGGCAATACTGACCTTACGACTTATCTTAGAAGAAAGATTAAGAAAAGGCAAACCTACGTTTCTAGCATTTGTAGACTTAGAGAAAGCTTTTGACAATGTTAACTGGAATACTCTCTTTCAAATTCTGAAGGTGGCAGGGGTAAAATACAGGGAGCGAAAGGCTATTTACAGTTTGTACAGAAACCAGATGGCAGTTATAAGAGTCGAGGGGCATGAAACGGAAGCAGCGGTTGGGAAAGGAGTAAGACAGGGTTGTAGCCTCTCCCCGATGTTATTCAATCTGTATATTGAGCAAGCAGTAAAGGAAACAAAAGAAAAATTCGGAGTAGGTATTAAAATTCATGGAGAAGAAGTAAAAACTTTGAGGTTCGCCGATGACATTGTAATTCTGTCAGAGACAGCAAAGGACTTGGAAGAGCAGTTGAACGGAATGGACAGTGTCTTGAAAGGAGGATATAAGATGAACATCAACAAAAGCAAAACGAGGATAATGGAATGTAGTCAAATTAAGTCGGGTGATGCTGAGGGAATTAGATTAGGAAATGAGACACTTAAAGTAGTAAAGGAGTTTTGCTATTTAGGGAGTAAAATAACCGATGATGGTCGAAGTAGAGAGGATATAAAATGTAGACTGGCAATGGCAAGGAAAGCGTTTCTCAAGAAGAGGAATTTGTTAACATCGAGTATAGATTTAAGTGTCAGGAAGTCGTTTCTGAAAGTATTTGTATGGAGTGTAGCCATGTATGGAAGTGAAACATGGACGATAACTAGTTTGGACAAGAAGAGTATAGAAGCTTTCGAAATGTGGTGCTACAGAAGAATGCTGAAGATAAGGTGGGTAGATCACGTAACTAATGAGGAGGTATTGAATAGGATTGGGGAGAAGAGAAGTTTGTGGCACAACTTGACTAGAAGAAGGGATCGGTTGGTAGGACATGTTTTGAGGCATCAAGGGATCACAAATTTAGCATTGGAGGGCAGTGTGGAGGGTAAAAATCGTAGAGGGAGACCAATAGATGAATACACTAAGCAGATTCTGAAGGATGTAGGTTGCAGTAGATACTGGGAGATGAAGAAGCTTGCACAGGATAGAGTAGCATGGAGAGCTGCATCAAACCAGTCTCAGGACTGAAGACCACAACAACAACAACAACAACAATTTATAAAATTTCGGCACTCTCTGTACTTACTCCTATCCCAACTTTTTTTCTCTTAGGCCTGCGTTCAGTTCAGCTAGAATTGCCTCGTTCATCACCTCGTGCATGATATCGTTCTTGTCGCTAATGTTGCAATGACGTTCCAACGAGCGTTCTTCCAGCTCACAATCTTGCGATAGTATATTAAACACTTTGCGTGGCCTTCAAGTGACACGAGAAAGTAAATTTAACTCCCATTCCGCAACGACCGATATGGCTTCTCCACATTTTCATTTCGTGAAAAAATGCGTAGATGCCTAACATTCCCAAGGGAGAACCTAAATCTGATTGAACACAACTTGTAGACTGCTTGGCGTGTGGCAAGGTGGCTGCCTTGCTCTATCGGCGACCGCTTGCAGTCTCCTCTCTCTTTTTCCTCCACACTCTTCAGCTACTCCCCCTCTGCGTTCGGAGAGCTAGGAAGAACTGACGGCCGGAGCCCTAGCGCCCGCGAAGCAATGTTCAACAGGCCTTCCTTACATGCTTCGCGTATGACTCGCGCAGGATACGGTGAACAAGGCGCAGTGACCAGTTTTCGCCCAAAGCGTTGGGCGAGATCACTCGTTTCTTGGGAAGGGGAGGCCGATAAGTGTTTTCAAACTTTCGGCCGGCCAGCGATGACAGAATCGCGGGGCGCACCGTGCAATCTTTCTCAAACGATTTTACAGAAACTATTCGGTAAAAGAATTCTTTTTTGCTTTACTTACAGCTTTATATGTCAAATCGTGATAATATGTCCATCATTTCGTTAATGGTCATAGTTATTGTGATATTTGCGTGAAAATAAGTCACTTCGCTAAATTCGGAAAACTGTGCAATGAAAAATAGAGGTCACTATGATTTTATGTTTAGTGCGTATTACATAATATGTTTTTGAGTATGAAATTTAACTAACATATTGAATTTCTTTTAGACGTGGGTAGACATATTGTCTGTCACCAATCTCGAGAAAACTGATCTGATGTAAGACACACCTATTTGAGATCGCGCCGCGCCAACGATAAAGCCGGGGTGAAATATTCACAACATTCCTCATATTTGATAAACTTTTTTACATATCGAAATGAGATTTTGTGAATGACAGCACTCAAAGAGGAGAGTATTTTACCATATCGTTATTATGTAAAACTTCATTAACTACCATGTTATTTCAATTACTACAGACTTTTTCGTTGAAACAATGTAATTTTTTTTAAAAAAATGGCTCTGAGAACTATGGGACTTAACTTCTGAGGTCATCAGTCCCCTAGAACTTAGGACTATTTAAACCTAACGAACCTAAGGATATCACACACATCCATACCCGAGGTAGGATTCGAACCTGCGACCGTAGCAGCAGCGCGGTTCCAGACTGTAGCGCCTAGAACCACTCGGCCACACCTGCTGGCTGTATTTTTTAAAGACCATCGAGAGCTGGTGAAACGAGAAAAGTTGTGGGTTTTGGAACAACATATGTGAAGACATTACATGCTTTTTTGTACCGAGGATGCGCTTTTTCATAAGCCACTGACTTTACTTTTCCTGTGTTCCTCACTTAATAAATTTAATAAACCACTGTTTCAGAATTCTCTCGCAGTTGTGTCTGCACAACATGTTAGTGTAAACTCCACTGTGCTTTGGCAAAAGAAGCAAATTTTGATGTGGAAACCAGAGAAATGTGTAGGATTAACTCAAAATTCGCCACTCATGACGCTTCTCTGAAAGTTACAAATGGTTAACAGGCCAGACGAAAATAAATCGCTGTATTTTCCGCGGAATTCTTTTTAGATACTAACGAAAGCAGAGGTGACAGTAGATCTTTTTGTATGGTCACCATGGCCACCAGTTTAGAACAGCACTTTCCCGTACAGCGATCTGTGCGACCCCCCACCACTGTAGCTCTACCCACGCTTCCCCAACTGAATACGTATCAGGCGGCCACGGCAGTTTGTGTGCACTATATCCATTTAACAGTTCTGTACCTTATTTTGGTAAGTACAGTGTCGTCAAGTATTTCGGTGTCCTTCACGTGCAGTCAAGGTTGAGAAACTTCCGACTAGAAATTCCAAATATATGGTGATATTCAGAATATACTAATGTCGCAAGTTACATAATGCGTGACATATTGCCTGCGGCTCGCGACGGAGTAACAGTTTTGAATAAGACAGGTACACATTTCACTCCTTTCAGTGACTAATTGAATGTGGATTTTCTCGTAGCTGATTACATGAAAACTATTCACGTAGATCATTGATGGTTTCAACATCTGTTCGAGTCCTCCCTCGGGAATGGGTGTGTGTGTTTGTCCTTAGGATAATTTAGGTTAAATCAAACGTCTACTACCAATTAGGGACTGATGACCTTAGCAGTTAAGTCCCATAAGATTTATTACACATTTATACATTTTTCAACATCTGTGTTTGCACGGTGTCAGCGTCTTCACATTGCGCATGTCTGAAGGAACAGACCTGTTATGCCGATTAGAACTGTGATAAATATTAAGAAATTGCTTCGCATTTTGCAAATCCGGAATGACATCAGCTGCTTCTGACACACGGGACTCCCACACGGATTTCCCGTTTATTGTGGTTGGTTGGTTGGTTGCGATGGTGGAGGGGACCAAACAGCGAGGTTATCGGTCCCATTGCATTAGGGAAGGATGGGGAAGGAAGTCGGCCGAGCCCTGTGAAAGGAAACATCGCGGCATTTGTCTGAAGCGATTTAGGAAAATCAGGGAAGATCTAAATCAGGATAGCCGGGCGCGGGTTTGAATCGTCGTCTTCCCGAACGGTTGGTCCAGTATTCTAACCGTTGCGCTGTGCCGTATTGTTAGTGGTCACTTTAACCACTTTTTTTAAATCTCATTTTGTTCGTTGTAGTTGTTCGGCGTGGATGTCCCATGACACCCGTCCAAGTTCTTCGTTGATCCAGTCACTCAGTTTTTTATTACAGAGGGCAACTAACCCTCCGACCGAACACGCTGAGCTACAGCAGCGGCGAAATCATTTCGGCTATTCGAGTACTCCTCCAGAAGCGACCCAAACCTCCATATGTCACCGAGTCCACGACCATTATGCTCGCACATTTCGTGATTCCCGCATAAGCAGAAATAAATATTTCATCGTCGTTTTAGCCTGTCGAGGCATGGATATATCATTGGTGGTTACAATCTCTCTGTTTACAGTGGCTGTAACTTCACACTACTATGTCCTTCAGTTCCTGAAAGAGAATATATGCTCAAATTTCGAAATGTTCAAAACGACTGTGTCACTTAGATGTTGCGTAAGTCGCGCCAGTAAGGAGTGATATCATACCCAACATCAGTATAACACACGCAGTGCTACGTGATGCAGTTGATGAACCTTCATAGCAGCTGAATTACGTTGTTCTTGCGAAACAAATCACAATGCATTTACGTCTGGCACGACAACTGCAAACACTAAGACGCTTCCCTAAATAATAGGAGTCGTAGCTGCACCTGGAATGATGAGGATGTTCATAGGTTCGGTTGAAGTTATACCACGCCGCCAAAAGACAGTTTCATTCGAAGAGATTCCTTTCACGGGAGTCTGATGAGTGATGACAAATCCTGGCTTCCCGTTAAATCAAACGTCTACTACCAATATGAAAATCAATGTTTCAATAGCGAGGACCTTCGTTGATCTGCATTCCTCCGTACGTGTTGAAATGCTCAATGTGACGGTTACCTCCAGAGGGCATTAACGGTATACGTATGCGCAGTACGGTATATGTTACGTTTAGAGCGTAGTAAAGGGGTACTAACAAAACTGTGCCTGTGAAGTCCAGTCGTTAGTTGTACCTGGATCGTTCAGCCAGTAAAAGAATTGCCTATAAAAGACAACGATCTAGGTTCGAGTCCCGATGAGGTAAATACTTTTAATCTTAGAGACTATTTCATAATATCACACACTCTGATACACAGTATAAGACTCTTGCAGGTATACCTACATTTGGTAGATGGCCTCACATACCTAAAACCTTCATGAAACGTTTTTGCAAATAGAACTCGACGATATCACCTTTCCCGTTGCTGCAGAAATTATAGACAGTAGCCAGGAGGTGTTTGCGGTCAAATACCTTGGAGTAAATAATGACAAGTATCAGACATCTGCGATAATAGCTCACGTTAATGTGTCTAAATCTTCTTGATGGCGACCTCGCGATTCGGGTGATTCGCAGGTATCTCACTGTGCATAAGTAACAGAGGGACAAACATTTAGTCTTTATCTGAGTTTTACCAGCACCTAATACGGCACTTTGTCATATTCATTATTACTTCGTAAAATTGTTTGTCCTTAATAATGTATGGTTATTTTTGGCAACTTGAATAATTTAAGCCAGTGTCTGTTGCTGCCGTACGTTCTGAGTATTTCTGCACTATTTAATGAAGGCCATCTTTCAATGACTCTCCGACCGATGCGTCTAAAACTGGCGATCGTTGGAAGAATCAAATTATTATTGCAAATCCACCGCAGCAGATAGATTTGTGTATGTGAAATCGTAGAGGGGCCGATTTTGGACCTCACTATACCTAATATTTTTGAAGTCGTTCGTATAAACATACCATCTTCTGGAGTACGTAATCGGTTTTTGTTGTTATAGTCTGCAGTCCGAGAACTCTCACCGCGAGTCTATCCTATGGAAATCTATCCTCCGCAGAACTACTGCAGCGAAATCGTCTAGAATCTGCTTGCTGTAGGCAAGTCTTGGTCTCCTTTACAATTTTTACGCTTTCTCCCTCCCCCCAACTCTTCCTTCTTTAACCACATTAATTGTTTCTTAATGCCTGAGGACGTATTCTAGCAACTAGTCCCTTTTTTTTAGTCGGGTTCCCCCAAATATATTCCGTACCTCTTTGTTGTACAACCTATCTGTTTTATATTCAGAATTCTTCTGTACCGCCACATTTGTAGTCTCGTCTTGTCTGTGCTGATTCACTGCAGAAAAATGCTTTCAAAAATATTATCGAACGCTTACATTTATATTAAATATTAAAGTATCCGTTCCTTTTTAGAAAAACTTTTCTTTCTATTGCATGTCTGCATTTTACGCCTTCTGTTTCCTCCATCGTCGGCTGTTTTGCTGCCTAAATACCAAAAATGTCTATTACTTTTAGAGAAAAACTATTCAAAAACCAAGATCGCACAAACCATTTCTTATTCAAAATAACCGGTTTCAGCAGCATTAGCTGTCATCTTCAGATCTTAAACCCATTTATTTTGTAGTAAAACATGTTCATTTTACGCTGAAACTCATGCACAAGATATCAAGTGGATAAATCTCGGCACATTAAAAACGTTTCTCATGGCTAAAATATTTTATGGCTTATAACAATTAAAATAGATCGCAGTTCAACACTCTCATAATGAGAAAATTCAACTACTTTTAGTGTCTCATCTCCTAACCTAACTCCTTCAGTATTATCCGATTTAATTCGATTACATTAAATTACCCCTGTTTTAGTTCCTTTGTGCTCATCTTATTACCTGTTTATATTGCTCTATCCATTCAGCTCATTTGTTCTTCAGAGTTCATTGCTGTCTCCGACAAACTTGAGACTTGCAAACCTAAAAGTTTTATTTTCTTCTTCCTGATGATGAATTCCCTTATCATGGGTCTGTTTGGTTTCCTTTACTGCTTGCTCAATGTGCAGATTGAACAAATCGGGGATAAGCTACAAACCTGTATCACTCTTATCTCACTTACTGCTTTCCTTTCATGTCCTTCGACTTTTATAACTGCAGAATGGTTTCTGCACAAGCTCACTAAGTCTTAATTTCCTGTTGTCTTTAGAGTACCAAGGAGTGTTTTCCAGTCAACATCGTCAAAAGCTTTCTCCAAATCTACAAATTCTTGTAACGTAAGACGTAGTGATATCATTGAACTTTTTTATAGTCCTCCGACTTTCTGCCTTATCTTTGCTTAGTATTGACTTGTCATCTGGGCTCGTAATACAAGTGCTTCTCTTTTTTCCAAGTATGTCTTTAATTCTGCTACACGCAACATTATCTATCCTATAACCATGCATACTTGTATAGCTCTACAGTTCTCCTGTAGCCATTCCTTCTTTGCCATTCTGAGAGTGCTGTCCATCTATTTTTTTTATTTTTATTTTTGTATTCCATGCCTGTTTCATTTGCTGTATTTTCATATTTTCTCTCTTGGTCAACCACGTTCAATAATTCGAATATTATGCAAGGATTTCTATTAGGCCTTGTCTTTCTGCCTATTTCATCTTCTGCTACGTACACTATTTGATTTCTCAGAGCAATCCACGCATCGTGTATTGTATTTAATTTCTCTTGCTAGTCAATGGTAGCCTAGTTCTCCATTTGAAAATATCAGCAGCCTCTGGTTCTTTCTACTTATCCAGGTCTCATTTCCTTAATTTCTCACCTTTCTGCAAATTCTTTTCTTTTAAGCGAAATTATATAACAAATAAGTAATAATCTATTTTCCCTACATTCGTTCTACATGTTCTTGGAAGTTTTCCTGTTTTATACTTCGGGTTTCAAACAACTCTTAATTCCTAGTATTAAATCATGGTGACTGATTTCTTGAAGAGAGGTGATATTTGGATCTTTTCTGAGAATGTTACGCCAGTTAAAATTTTTGTTTTCCGTCTAACCTAAAATTTGGGCAATCCATAGGGGAAAGTAGGTTAAAGTGACCAGGGCGGGAAAAGTGGACTCTGCATATTTTTTTGTCCTGAACAGAATTGCTGTCTACCAAGAAGTGGTCAGACTAGTTCTAATATGCAAATAGTTGTTTTTTGTGAGTTTTACGGAGTAAACTTGTCCGTTATTTTTTTAGTACAAAGTTTTCCGACTTTCATTCGTCTGATGTAAGTTGTTTACGTTATTCTTGCTACGTACCTCACATGTGTGTTGAGTAATACCTATTAACCGAACCAATATTGAAACAACGTGTTTTGGCGTCCAAAAGTAGTTCCTTGTTGCTGCTCTCGTTTTGATAATTTCTTCTGAGAACTGCTAATGCTGAAATAGTGTCCCTTCGGGAAAAGTGGCCACGCTACTTTTCCGGAAAAGTTGTCAAGTTGTTTACTCAATAACAGTTAGTTACTTCCATAGATCACGCATTATACTGCAGACCCTTCTCGCCGGAGATTCGAGTCATCTCTAGGGCGTGTGTGTGTGCATTGTTCTTAGCATGAGTTAGTTTAAGTAGTGTGTAAGTCTAGGGACCGATGACCTCAGCAGTTTGGTCCCTTAGGAATTCACACACTCTTGAACATTTGAACTACACTACTTGTTCAAATGTGTGAAATCTGATGGGACTTAACTGCTAAGGTCATCAGTCCCTAAGCTTACACACTACTTAACTTAAATTATCCTAAGGACAAACACACACACACACACACACACACACACACACACACACACACACACACATGCCCGAGGGAGGACTCGAACCTCCGCCGGGACCAGAACTACACTATTGGCCATTAAAATTGCTTCACCAAGAACAAATGCAGATGATAAACGGGTATTCATTGGACAAATATTTTATACTAGAACTGACATGTGATTACATTTTCACGCAGTTTGGGTGCATAGAGCCTGAGAGATCAGTACCCAGAACAACCACCTCTGGCCGTAATAACGGCCTTGATACGCCTGGGCATTGAGTCAAACAGAGCTTGGATGGCGTGTACAGGTACAGCTGCCCATGGAGATTCAACACGATACCACAGTTCATCAAGTGTAGTGACTGGCGTATTGTGACGAGCCAGTTGCTCGGCCACCATTGACCAAACGTTTTCAATTGGTGAGAGATCTGGAGAATGTGCTGGCCAGGGCAGCAGACGAACATTTTCTGTATCCAGAAACGTCCATACAGGACCTGCAACATGCAGTCGTGCATTATCCTGCTGAAATGTAGGGTTTCACAGGGATCGCATGAAGGGTAGAGCCACGGGTCGTAACACATCTGAAATGTAGCGTGCACTGTTCAAAGTGCCGTCAATGCACACAAGAGGTGACCGAGACGTGTAACCAATGGCACCCCATACCATCAGGCCGGGGGATACGCCAGTATGGCGATGACGAATACACGCTTCCAATGTGTATTCACCGCGATGTCGCCAAACACGGATGCGACCATCACGATGCTGTAAACAGAATCTGGATTCATTTGAAAACATGACGTTTTGCCATTCGTGCACCCAGGTTCGTCGTTGAGTACACCATCGCAGGCGCTCCTGTCTGTGATGCAGCGTCAAGGGTAACCGCAGCCATGGTCTCCGAGCTGATAGTCCATGCTGCTGCAAACGTCGTCGGACTGTTCGTGCAGATGGTTGTTGTCTTGCAAACGTCCCCATCTGTTGACTCAGGGATCGAGACGTGGCTGCACGATCCGTTACAGCAATGCAGATAAGGTGCCTGTCATCTCGACTGCTAGTGATACGAGGCCGTTGCGATCCAGCACGGCATTTGCGTTTCGTATTACCTCCCTGAACCCACCGATTCCATATTCTACTGACAGTCATTGGATCTCGACCAATGCGAGCAGCAATGTCGCGATACGATAAACCGCAATAGCGATAGACTACACTCCGACCTTTATCAAAGTCTGAAACGTGATGGTACGCATTTCTCCTCCTTATACGAGGCATCACAACAACGTTTCACCAGGCAGAGCCGGTCAACTGCTGTTTGTGTATGAGAAATCGGTTGGAAACTTTGCTCATGTCAGCATGTTGCAGGTGTCGCCACCGGCGCCAACCTTGTGTGAATGCTCTGAAAAGCTAATCATTTGCATATCACAGCATCTTCTTCCTGTCGGTTAAATTTCGCGTCTGTAGCACGTCATCTTCGTGGTGTAGCAATTTTAATGGCCAGTAGTGTACATATAAGTTTGACTTCTAAACTGTTTTTTTTTTAGGCAGTAGGGCATCAAGATGCCTAAAAATATATTCAAAAAGCAGAACATACTGTTGCGATGGTACTGGCCACTTTTCCACCCTAGGTACGAAAAAAGGGACAGTATGTAAGCCTTTAGATAAATGCATATAGCTGTTATACCTTATTTTCTTTTCAAAATAAAAATGTTTGGTGTGATACCGTATAATACATAGATTAAATGTGTAAACGGTAAGGTCCTACCAGTAACCACGGTTTCCCTTAGAATGACCACATTACCCCACCTTCCCCTACGTGGTATGTTACCCATGTAACTACTTCCGGTATACAGTACACCAATTAAATTACCCCAGGAAATTATGGTAGTCTCGAAGCTCGAAGGTTGTAGTATTTAACATCGTGCTCATTACAAATCTGAAGACATATCTGGTTTAGAACTTCCAGTCTCTTCCAGATCAGAGAACTGCGATCAGTTCTCGGTACGACGTAAATCCGCTGCAGGGCAAAGACCTCACGAATGAGGCTCACCACTTCTACCATTCTCTGGAAAGAACCGAGAATGGTCCCAAATTCTGGTCGAGGGACGTCGTTAACATCGACGTGAACGACAACCTAGAACTGAGTCATGTTACACTCTCAATTCATTGCCATATGTTCTCTTCCTAATTACAGACGATTGATTCCGGGACACACTTAGAGAACACACTGGCTTCGGTCATGGGTCTGCCACCTTCTGGGACCGTATTTCTCTAAGAGGGCCGACCGCCGTGGATAGCAATGTCATGACAGGCCATAACAAGTTCGCACTGTGAACTGTGCAGTTGTTTAACTTTTCGGACGAGTACGCAATGAATCAAGTAAAAAATGAAAGCGCAGAAGAAATGTAAGACAAACTGAATGCGACTGCTACCGTTTGCTGACGACTTAACCAATCTAGTTGCTGGTAAGGAGGTCCTGGAAGATGCGTTTAGCGGAATGGGCACAAAAATTATTAAGGGGTATGGGCTTAGGCAAACAAAACTAAAGGGCATAATAAAAATGAGAATAGTGGTATAATTAACATAAAATTTAGAGAATGCATTTATCGATAATTTGTAGAAATTGTCCTATCCAGAAAGAGATTTTAATCTGGACAGCTGATTTGGGGACGATCTCAGAAGTAGACTGGGGGAGATAAAGATAAATTTCTTCAACAAGTATTTTCCATTCTGCAGTTTTAAGTACTGACTTGGAATTGACAGAAAAGCACTTAAAAGCGTACATCTGCAGCAAAATAAGGTATGCAAGTGGAAGGTGGATAAATGGAAAACCGAAGAAAAATGTGTTTGGAGGGTAGGCGAGATACATAGTACTGAGCTGCTAGAAGAAATAGGTGATGGCCGATGTCTGTGGGAAACACAAGACTGATGGGACATCTGTCTCGGCATCGAGTAGTAGTTAAACAGGCGCTGTACGAGTCACAAAATGAGGAAATTCCGGAAACATCCTATCTGTCTCGACATCGAGTAGTAGTTAAACAGGCGCTGTACGAGTCACAAAATGAGGAAATTCTGGAAACATACAAAGGATAGACCGTACTAAGCAGATTGACGAAGCTGTCATACGTATCAGATGTGTAGAGATGAAAAATTGGCCCCAAGACAGTGAGGGATGTACGACGGCATCACGTCAGCCGGAGAACGTACGACTATGGAAATTAAAATTAAAATTCTTTGATATAAGAGTTTAGTTGCTGCATACAAAGTCATTCAGCAAAGTTATGTGGTATTATCTTTCCCCATCCTTCTTAGCGAGACTACTTTTCTTTCACCACTATTGACTTTACGTGCTACTCATTCACGAAAAGCGTTACTTAATTTAACTGATTCTTACTAGCAGAGTGAATCGTACATGAACATAGACGTATTCGATTTCCGAATGTCTTGACGCACATCGGAAAGTTATATTCATCCACCACGTTATTGTTTTATCAGCACTCCTGTGACGTTGGTACGACCGTGATTTCATTCTGTTTACCCTCTCTGGAGATAAATAATTGGTTCTGTAATTTGTGTATGCTGTTTCCTCTTACTGATAATTCAAAAATTTCAGAATCAGTTTCCATACGCACTGCCCGTGAATAGACTTTGTTACCTTGATTTTGTCCATCATACTTCAATACCGTGCCAGTAATTTCATTTGGAAGTAATTCGAATTAACTGCAGGTAGTTTCTGCTGTTGCTGCATAATGATATTTTGTTAAAAATTTGCTAGATTTGCGTCGTTCCTGCCTTGCCGTTAAATGAATTCATTAAACCCGTATCACAGTTGCCACACAGCAGCGTGGTATTTTCAGTGGACAATGATCAGTTAATTCGGAAATGAGGTCTGATTTTCCATTCTTGTGGATCAATTGCAGTATAATATAAGCAGAGGGTATCACAGAGTTTGCCACCATTGGAGTCAGTCCGGTACTTTTCAGCACGTGTAATTTCCTGAGAGATTAATGACGAACTTTCTTGGTGTCATGTGATTCTTTACCGCGTTATTCGGGTTCAGATTTGTAATTCTATGAAGTTTCGTTTACACAGTGTAATTTTCCGAACCACATTGTTTTCCTAGCCTAGCTCACACTAAAGTGCAAACTGTGACAGATATCAATGGTTTAAACTGCTTGAGGAAATGCAGCAACGAGACACATTTTCTATAGCTTAATTTTCCCTGTGAGGTGTTTCGATTTTCACTTGTCTTCAGTTGGCGTAATACATGTGTATTATTAATAATACGTTTTAGCCGACTGGATTTGGAACTATTTAAGTTGCAGTTCTTCATTTGCATTCCATATAGTGTTCAAAATGAAAACGACAGAAACATTTTATTAATTGTGTTATACACTATTTGATCAAAAGTATCCGAACACGTATCAGTCGACATTAATACGGGGTGAGTCCACCCTTCGCCTTTACAGGATACCAATTATTGAACTACACGAAAAACGGCGCGGCGGGCACCCACGTTATTCAGCATTTAAACGTCACTACAGATATTCAGATTTAGGTTATTACATGTTCGATATGCCTGCCATCATTGGTGATGTGGCGCAGACGAATAGCGGAATACTGCACGACCCGCTGAAGTGTCGGAACGGCGACGCTGTCGATGACCTTCTGAATGGCTGCTTTCAGCTCAGTAATGATTTTTGGATTGTTGCTGTACACCTTGTCTTTAAAAGGAGTCGCATGTGTTTAGATCCGGAGAATATGGCGGCCAATTGCGGTCAATGCCAGTGGTCTCTGGGTACCCCAGAGCCAGAATGCGGTCCCAAAAGTGCTCCTCCAGGACACCAAACACTCTCCTGCTTCGATGGGGCCGAGCTCCGTCTTGCGTGAACCACATCTTGTCGAAAACAGGCTCACTTCGGATAACGGGGATGAAATCATCTTCCAAAACATTCACGTACCATTCGGTAGCCCCGTGCCATCAAGGAATATCGCACCGATAATTGCGCGCCTATACATTACACGCCACATCATCCGTTGAGGGTGAAGGGACTACACGTTCAGCCGGCCGGAGTGGCCGTGCGGTTCTAGGCGCTACAGTCTGGAACCGCGTGACCGCTACGGTAGCAGGTTCGAATCCTGCCTCGGGCATGGATGTGTGTAATGTCCTTAGTTTAGTTAGGTTTAAGTAGTTCTAAGTTCTAGGGGACTGATGACCACAGCAGTTAAGTCCCATAGTGCTCAGAGCCATTTGAACCATTTTTGACTACACGTTCGCCAAATGCAGATCCTCAGTCCCCCAAATGCGCCAGTTTTGGTTATTGACGAACCCATCCACATGAAAGTTGGCTTCGTCGCTAAACCAAACCATTCACCGCATACTAATTCCCATCATGCCCGTAGCCAACCGTGCAGTGTCAACGTTCAAACGCAAACCGTTCAGAAGCTATGACGATTTTATTTCATATTGTTCAATAACTGTCACCTTCAATAACTGTCACCCTGTTTGACGGATTGTACTCTGCTGGGAACACTTTCAGTGAGCTGTCAGAATATCTGAGGAAGAATGGCAGCCCATTCTTCCTCAACGGCCAACATCAGAGAATATAGGGATAGACGCTGGGGTCTGGAGCCAAGTCGACGTTCTGCCTGATCCAAAAGATGTTCCATTAGGTTCAGGTCATTACTCCAGGAATGTTAAACATTTCAGGAATGTTGTTGCCCACAAATAATTGCCTCGCAAATGGCGTTCTATGACAGGTCTCATTGTCACACTGATACAATCATCGTCTCCGAATTGTTCCTCTGCTGCACGCGTTACACAGTACTGTAAAATGCGCGGTTCTGGACTGAAGCGCCTAGAACCGCTCGGTCACAGCGGCCGGCGCATACACATCAATCTGCATCACTTTCATAGGGCTGTTTGCGCTCTAATTAATTAGGTTCAAGTTAGAGAACCACCTTAAAAGTTAAAATTTGTATTATTATTTTCTTACTTATTTACATTGTTTAGACTCATAGAGGAACACATAAAGCAAATTATGACCTGTGGCTGTTATTTCTCTTGTTCTTCCAGAATTGTTTCATTATCTCGCTATGCTTAGCTCGACGTTCATCTGACCACTTTCTTCTAGGTACCTTGGGTTTGTCTTCTGATGAAATTTCCCAGCTGTAGACATTACGTCCGAAGATGTTTCGATCTCCGATGTCTGACGGTGAGATTTTGGCATTTATTAGATCAATCTGGACCTGTTTTATCCAGACTGCTGTCGTTTTCAGTTTCCGCAAGTACGTCAAAATTTTCTTTGTTAGTCGGTTGTCATCTAGTCTCATCATATGTCCGTAGAATTTCAGTCGTCATTTGCGGAAAACGGTTTCGATGTTGGAATATTTTTCTGTGACTGTGATTGTAGACGGTATCTTTCGTGTGTGAGTTTTGAGCCAAAGATTTTTCGGATGATTTTTCTTTCAGACTTTTTGATATTTTCGAAGTCTCCTTTGTAATTAAGGTTTGGAGTCTCGCTGGCGTAGAGTGTTTCAGGTTTGGTAACAGTCGTGTAGTGTCGAACTTTGTTGTTGATGTTTATGCATTTTTATTGTAGATGCTCGCAACTTTCCCATATGCTTTCCGCATTTTGAGTTCCCGTATTTTTTGTGCTAATCTTTCTGTACCTATAGTTTCAATAATTTCTCCTAAGAACTTGAAGTGGTTAACCTTGTTTACTGTGCCATATTTTGTGATTAAATTTTGTGTTTTGGTGTGTTTTGTAGCCATGAATTCGGTTTTAGAAAAAGAAATTTGCCATCCAACTTTCTTGGCACATTTTTTGGGAATTTCAATCTGATGGATGTTGTTTGTTCATCACCAGAAAGGATCGCGAGCTCATCAGCGAAGGCTAGACTCGTGACATCAATGCTAACCTTTTCTTTTCCTAGCCTGATGGGTCTCCAGATGTTTCGATTTTTATGGGGTGGATCAGGAAATAATGTAGAGTAATATGGAGTGTATAATGAATAGTGTGAGTTCAAAAAAGCACTATATGAATTTATTAAACACGCCAATATCAAAAAGGACTTCTCTACATGTCATACACTTAAACGATCAACAAATACATTGTTCACTTGATATCTGGATTCTATAGTCAAACTTTCCGTAAACAGTCCCTCAATAAGAACTTGCGTATGGTAAATCGGCAGAGCAATTGAGTACACACAATCTACCCCAGTTTGACTTCAGTAAATGGGAAACAACATTACAGGGGGACGGGACAGCACTCAAATCACTTACGTATGAACACATGCAGGACGCCAATAACACTAACTCCACAATCCACTGTTATTCAAATGACCAGGACGTAGTCGAGATTGTCGGGGAGGCGTCTCAACACTCAAACCCCCAAAAAAGGGATGAAAATACTTAAATCAACAAGTGAAATTTTTCCTGTAGCAGTAGATAGTCGTTTTGCTCAGGATTATGTGCTTTACAAAGTGCATGGGCACATAGATCTGAAATGGTAGAACCCAAGACATGAGGTTAGCTGAAAGCTAAGATTAACATGATTTCCAATAAATTAAAAAATGGGGAAACAAAGAGAAATTCACCATGCAAGTAGATATTAGATTCTGTTGACACGCAGTCAACATCGATTTAGAAAACACCGTTCTTGTGAAACACAACTAGCTCTTTACTCGCACGAAATGTTGAGTGCTATTGACAAGGGATTTCAAACTGATTCAGTATTTCTGAATTTCCGAAAGGCCTTTGGAACTCTAACACACAAGCGGCTTGTAGTGAAATCGCATGCTTATGGAATATCGTCTCAATTATGTGAATGTATTCGCGATTTCCTCTCAGGGAGGTCACAGTTCATAATAATTGACGGAAAGTCATCGAGTAAAACAGAAGTGATTCCTGGCGTTCTCCAAGGTAGTGTGGTAGGCCCTTTGAGGTTCCTTATCTGTATAAACGATTTGGGGGACAATCTGAGCTGCCGTCTTAGGTTGTTTGCAGAAGAAGCTGACGTTTATCGACTAGTAAAGTCATCAGAAGATAAAAAAATTCCAAAAAGATTTAGAAAAGGTATCCGTATGGTGCGAAAAATGGCAACTGACCCTGAAGAATGAAACGTGTGAGGTCATCCACATGAGTGCTAAAAGGAATCCGTTAAACTTTGGCTACACGATAAATCAGTCAAATCTAAAGGTCGTAAATTCAACTAAGTATCTAGGAATTACAATTAAGAGCAGCTTAAATTGTAAGGAACATATAGAAAATGTTGCAGAGAAGGCTAACCAAAGACCGCATTTTATTGACAGGACCCTTAGAAAATGTAACAGATCTACTAAGGAGACTGCCTACACTACCCTTGTCCACCCTCTGTTAGAATACTGCTGCGCAGTGGGGGATCATTACCAGATAGAATTGACGGAGTACATCGAAAAAGTTCAAAGAAAGGCAGCATGTTCTGTATTATCGTGAAACAGGGGAGAGGGTTTCACTGAAATGATACAGGATTTGGGATGGACATCATCAAAACAAAGGCGTTTCTCGATGTGGAGAAATCTTATCACGAAATTCCAATCACCAACATTCTCCTCCAAATGCGAAACTGAAAAGGAAGAGTGGAAATGAAGCAGGCTGTGCAGAAGGGAAAAAAATAAAAAAGAAAACCACTCCTCCCTTTTCCAGAAGCTAAATGGAGCTGCACCAAAATAAGATGATAAAGGGACTAAACACTGCCGGCATGTCAAAGCACCAGAGGCACTTAAGATTCATGTAACGGAGTCAACTGACTCGTTTCAAGATAGCTAGCTAGATAGACAGACATACAGATATATGTATAAATATATCCAGATCTTGCATCGGAATGTCAGCTGGTTGGCTTGAACTTGAACCTTTCCAAAACAAAAGTAATATCCAACAAATGGGTCCCAGCTGGAGATGTGAAAGTCAAGGACAGTCTACTAGAAGAGGTCAGTGAATATGTCTACCTTGGCCAGATTATAAATATGAAGGGAGACATAAGACCAGAAATCTATCGACGCATCAAGCTTGGTTGGCAAGCATTTGGGAAGAATTCAAAAGTATTCAGATCAAAAATGCCAGTAAATCTGAAGAAAGCAGTATTTGATCAATGCATTCTTCCTGTGATGACGTACGGATGCGAGACATGGACACTGAACTCATTCACAAAAGGGAAACTTAGGACAGCACAGAGAGCCATGGAGAGATCAATGCTGGGCTATACAAGAAAGGACAGGAAAAGGGCAGATGACATCCGGTCTGTGACGAAGGTTAATGACATCTTAGAGAGAGTAGGTTCCTTGAAATGGCAGTGGGCTGGCCACGTCGCAAGAAGAAAAGACAACAGGTGGACGAAGCTAGTACTGGAGTGGAGTCCGAGAGAGCACCGGAGGCCTAGAGGAAGACCACCAGACAGATGGGACAAAGACATCAAGAAGATCGCTGGTAACACCTGGCAGAGAACTGCCCAAGACCGTCCCACTTGGAGAAGACTGCTGAAAGCCTACCTGAATCCACGACTCGAAGAGGCCACATCATCTAATGATTGAATTGGCTGATGATGATGATGATGATGATGATATCCATAGGTGGTAAGGGTTTTACGGTCGAAAGGTGCAACTAAAAATCTCAAGGCAAATTACAGTTTTTAATACTAACTATAATAACAAAAGTAAACAGCATTTCCTCATCCGCATTAACCCTAAGCAAGAGTATGGGAGCGAAGATTCTCGCGACTGTGATCAATTTGAGTAAAAGTCTTTTTCGAGGGTGTTTGCATTATTGTAAAATTTTTCAGTGCAATGTGAGACTCGTGTCACTTCTCATTATTCTAAGCAGTCTCTTCCTCTACTGCACCATCTGGAAATTCATTGCAAATGGAAGCTACTTTTCGATGGCCATTTGTTACGGGTCAGGAAACTGTTGGCCAACTAGATAGCTATTCTATTAATCATTCTCGATGAAATGTCCGTGGTCTGGCTGACCGTTCTGTAAGCTACTGGATTCAGACACGTGAAAAACTGGCCCACCGTTGCGGAAGGCAACGACTCTATCGATCAGTGCGAGACCAATTACCGCCACTAAGTGATGACTCAACAGAACGTGAGAACTCCTCGTTAACAGCACGAGAAGTATTCGAGCAGGCAGACAGTCCCGACGAGCGGTTCATTCTACGTGCTGCTAGTGTCTGCGAGGTTACTTCGTATTGGGTGCACTTCGGTGGTGATGTCAGCACGTGGTAGCTCTGGCAATTTCTAAGCTGTCGGTGCATGCGGTTCCACACGTGCCTGGCGAGTGGAGGCTCTAATTAAAAGTATCGATTCCTGTTACGCACTTGGTGAAGGATAGTATGCCCATGGACAACAAAGAACATTCTGTTTACATTTAAAACACGTATCTGCATCTAGTTATGGCGTGTAACTAGTTCGAACCGTTTCATTCGTTATATAACCGGACAGTGACATACACAAAAGGGAATTTTACATTTCGGACAATCGAAGAATCTATTTGACCAGCGATGCAACATTCAAACAATTGTTCGAAATTTCACCGAGTTTCCTATCATCACTATCGGCTAGCGAAGTAATGATAAGTTTTTTTACAATAAAGTCGTGTGTACACACATGAGCAACTGAACTAGACATCCCGTTTCCGCATGATGTAGCGACTAACACGCCCAGTCTCCCAGCTGACAGAGACGATTCACTGTGGCATGGACTATGTAACACAATAAAAGCGTTGGTAAGCCATGGTGAATCATGACCCCTCAACCGCTACTCACAACTCACGGAGGTATGGTGGAGCGAGCTGCAAAGCGTGCACATCTCGTTCGGTGCTTGCAGCTTCCGCATACTCCGATCGGTTAAACCACCCGACTGTGTGGTCGCATATCTAGGAATCTCGACAGCTAGGCTATCGGTTTCGAATACTGCCGATCTAAATGGAGAAGTGTGTACAACCCACTGCCGAGAATGCCAATGCCAACTCATTGAACTACGAAAATATTCTTAACGTGGAGTTATTAATAAATAAAAAGATTATAGTTGGTACTATAATAACTACTTACATGGGCTGAATAATTTAGTTACTTTAAACGAACTTCGATAATCTCGAAATAATAGTCACCAGTCCAATTGGACAAACTTCTCTTCAAAATGGATTACAGCAGTGGCGTACGTAATCTACATTCGCGTGTGTAAGTCTGTTACCCAATTTTTTATCGGTGCCTATGACACTAATATACCCCGTAATTATTGAATTTACGAGGACTGTTCAGAAAGTAAGGTCCGATCGGGTCCAAACGGAAACCACACTGAAAATTCGATGAAGCTTTGCCCAGATGTGTTAGGCAGTGTCTCTAGTACGCCCGACGATAGCGTCACGTCGCTCTTTTCTGTCCTGAGCGCACAGTGAATGCTTAAAGATGCCTACAACAATGGGATCTCCCACCAAGTACGTGGGCCTAATGAGAGATTTCGTCTGTAGTTATGCAGTCCATATAGCATAACTGTCATGCCTTTCCTTCTTCATAATAATCTCGGCCGGACACTGCAGTAGCAATGAAGATGCTCCTACAGCGTTTACTCTTGGAAGTGTTCGATCACCCACCATACAGCCCCCACGTGGCTCTCTCTGATTTTCATCCCTGCTCAGACAAACCGCTGGCTATGAATACAACATTCTGGCACAGACAACGAGCTTTAGACCAGTGTAAAGGCGGGCTAGAGTGGCCGAGCGGTTCTAGGCGCTAAAGCCTGGAGCCACGCGCCCGCTACGATCGCTGGTTCGAATCATGCCTCGGGCATGGATGTGTGTGATGTCCTTGGGTTAGTTAGGTTTAAGTAGTTCTTAGTTCTAGGGAACTGATGACCTCAGAAGTTAAGTCCCAAAGTGCTCAGAGCCATTTGAGCCAACCAGTGTAAAGAATTTGCGGAAAGCGCGCGCGTCTGCTTTGTATGACGAGGCTATGGGAAAGTTAGTACAACGTTACGACATATGTCGGAATCGGAGCCGCGACTATGTAGAGTAGTAGCTGGAAGTTGTAGCAAACTGTTACAAATAACACATTTTTTATTTTCACAGGGGTTTTCATTTAGCGACCGATCGGTCCTACTTCCCGAATAGCCCTCGTAGAATGCCTGATCACTCTGCTCTTTAATTTTGACAGTGGTTACTGAAACGCTGAAATTACCTTGATCAAAATTATTCGTAGATGTTGCAATACACTCTTTGGCTTCACAAATTGTTTTTAGATTAATTAAGCATAACAGAAAAATAAAACTGTTAAACCGCTGAAACTTGTGTGTGTCAAATCTTATGGGACTTAACTGCTAAGGTCATCAGTCCCTAAGCTTAGACACTACTTAACCTAAATTATCCTAAGGACAAACACACACACCCATGCCAGAGGGAGGACTCGAACCTCCACCGGGACCAGCCGAACAGTCCATGACTGCAGCGCCCCAGACCGCTCGGCCAATCCCGCGCAAACCGCTGAAACTCACTGTGAAATATCAACAGTTGAAACAGTACCAAAATACAGTACACCAAGTGATCAACACCCAACCTTATAGATGTAAAAGCTAATTTCATTTCATATTTAAATTATTGAGTGTCAGCATTCAACCTATATTTAGTTCCTTCAGATCAGAGACTACCAGGCTGAAGGCCTGTTGCTATACAAACTGGCTATTAGTTGATTTAGATTTACTTCTGAATTTTTCAAGAGAAAATTCTTGGTATAGTTGACTTAAATTCTGTTACATATTTATGACGCTTGGCCAGGCCACTACCAATGTTAGAATTAGGATCCCATCCCCGTTAATAATATCATACGTCAATAACTAATCTATCGCACACAATCGACACTGGTACCAAACACTAGATTATAGGAAAATTACTGTCTTTAAGGGAGTCAATGACTATTACATTTTAAATTATTTATCACTCTAAGCGTCAGTTTGATGGTGCTGTCGTTGGACGTTGTAATATTGTGTGCAGATTGCTCGCTGGCAAGAAGCAATGGTGCAGAACTGCTCCATATGTGAACATTGCGACAACTCACGTCCAGTATCTTGTTCAATGACTTAATGCTGCCATTTGTACTATTCAAATGGTACCTGGAGTAAGTGATCTTTCGACACGGATTAGTCTGCTTTACTTATTTTCATTCGCTTAAGTCATATGGTATTATACTTCCCATTCTCAAAGGATATTTTTGGCTCAGAAACGGGAGTTTGGGTAATAAGTGGTGTAAGTTCGCGAACTTCTTGTCGACTCCTGTTCACTAGTCTGGGCATTCTACCATTGGCCTCTCAATATATATACTCTTTACTGTCGTTTCTTGTTAACAATATCAGCTTATTCCCAAGAATTAGCAGCTTTCACTCAGTTAATACTAGGCAGAAATCCAATTTGCATATAGCTCACACTTACTTAACTCTTGTGCGGAAAGGTGTGCAGTATACTGCTGCATCCATTTTCAGTAAGTTACCACAAGAATTCAAAAATCTTAGCAGTAATCCACGCGCTTTCAGATCGAAACTGAAGAGTTTCCTCAGGGGTCACTCCTTCTATTCTGTCGAGGAGTTCTTTAAAAACGTAAGCTGATTCCTATGTTATATTGTTGATTGCGTTTACTTAAACTTATGGATTGACGTTTTTGGGTTTATAAACATTTTATTTTATCTGTTGTTACTTTTATGTTGTAATTTCATGTACTGACACGTTCCATAACCTTGGAGATTTGCTCTTCAGTTTGGCCCTATGTCATTAGACGTGTAAATAAATAAGTAAATGTGCAGTGGTATAAACTGTAGTCAGAGTTTTTTCTCTGGTCACTGCAGCACACGAGGGCCTCGCTTGCGAGAAGCTCACTCACACACTTAAAACCACACCTCGCAAATGAACGCGAGCGTAGGCCGCCATTTACGAGCCTGTCCTGCGGCACACACCTGCTGCTACCAACGAGTCTAGTGGTTGAATACTTTCTCTCGTTACCAGCACGCATCTGCGCTGTCCAAGTTTTGAAGTCACTTTTAGGAATACGTACAAGTCTTAACCTTTGCTGTTCTTTTTCCCGTGTATCTCAGTGATTACAATGGTCACATAATAACATTAGAAGTATTACTTGATTAAAGAACGCTTCATCCTAGGGATAGGTTGCCCGTGGGAATGGTGGGACGTGAGGAGAAGGGAAGGAGGGCTGCTTTTGACTAGAAAACAGATGCACATGATCCGTGATCGAACGATAGGTTCCTTTACCTCATCCGGTAAGAGATGATGCCAGAAGTATCAGAAGCACCATCCAATTCATTTTACACCTCTCGTCACGAAAATATCTACATCACTTTCTTGAACAAAATCCAACGGGAGCATTCATCGCTTTATTTGGTACCGGCACCCTGTAACGTGTACCGCGTCATATCACCTTACATGACGTTTTTCCATGTCTGGAACGTCCAGTAGGAGTGTCTGAGATGTACGACAACCAGAAGGCATATGTGGGGCGGTGGCTTCATTACCCCATAGCGAGGAAGTGGTTCTGCATTTAGAGCAGTGCATCGATCGATACTTGACAAAACAAACACACACAAATACGGAACTACTCAGGGCAGTTGACCCTTGCAGCATTCTACACTCATACTCATAAATGAAGGATAATTGCAGAATGTGGTGCCACACAACGTGGCACTACACAAAACTGCCGCTAATAGCATTGGCACATAGGGAACACACACGACACACATATGTAAGTCCACGGTATTGATGAGAAAACCGTCCCGAAACACATGTGCTACAAAACGCCGCTGTTTCCTGCGGATGTACCCCGACATCATGGGATATGTTCATCATGCACACGTAAACAGGCCGCACAACGCGTTTGCATAATCTGGATTAGTTGGTCGAGCAGCTGCTGGGGTATAGCATCCAATTCCTGCACCAGTGCCTGTCGGAGCTCCTGAAGTGTTGAAGGGGTTTGAAGACGTGCAGTGATACGTCGACCGAGAGCATCCCAGACGTGCTCGATTGGGTTTAGGTCTGGAGGACAGGCAGGCCACTCCATTCGCCTGACAGCTTCTGTTTCAAGGTACTCCTCCACGATGGCAGCTCGGTGGGGCCGTGCGTTATTATCCATCAGGAGGAAGGTGGAACATACTGGTGCAAAATGACGTCCCGATACACCTGACCTGTTACAGTTCCTCTGTCAAAGACATGCAGGGGTGTACATACACCAATCATAATCCCACCCCACACCATCAAACCACGACCTCCATACAGGTCCCTTTCAAGGACATTAAGGGGTTGGTATCTGGTTCCTGGTTCACGCCAGATGAAAACCCGGCGAGAATCACTGTTCAGACTATACCTGGACTCGTCCGTGAACATAACCTAGGATCACTGTTCCAATGACCATGTACTGTGTTCTTGGCACCAGGCTTTACGGGTTCTCCTGTGACTAGCGATCAGTGGAATGCACCTTGCAGATCTCCGGGCGAATAAACCACGTCTGTTCAGTCGTCTGTAGACTGTGTGTCTGGAGACAACTGTTCCAGTGGCTGCGATAAAGTCCCGAGCAAGGCTACCTGCAGTACTCCGTGGCTGTCTGCAGACACTGATGGTGAGATATCGGTCTTCTTGTGGTGTTATACACTTTGGACGTCCCGTACTATAGCGCCTGGACACGTTCCTGTCTGCTGGAATCGTTGCCATAATCTTTAGATCACACTTGTGGCACACGGAGGGCCCGTGCGACGACCTGCTGTGTTTGACCAGCCGCCAGTCGCCCTAGTATTCTACCCCTCATAACGTCATCAATATGTGTTCTTTGAGCCATTTTCAACACACAGTCACCATTAGCACGCCTGAAAACGTCTGCACACTTACTCGCTGCACCGTACTCTGACAGGCACCAACACACCTCTGCGTATGTGGACTGCTGCCAGCGCCACCGTCCGACGACCGCCGGCCAGAGTGGCCGAGCGGTTCTAGGCGCTACAGTCTGGAACGGCGCGGCCGTTACGGTCGCAGGTTCGAATCCTACCTCGGGCATGGATGTGTGTGATGTCCTTAGGTTAGTTAGTTTTAAGTAGTTCTAAGTTCTAGGGGACTGATGACCTCAGAAGTTGAGTCCCATAGTGCTCAGAGCTATTTGAACCATTTTGCGACGACCACAGGTCAAATGCACCGCATGGTCATACCCCGAGATGATTTAAACCGGCAATCCGTCCACCAGAGCGTTGTTTCATCATGTATCAGCATTATCCTTAATTTATAAGCATGAGTGTAGTTTCGGCATAGTGTTACTAGCGGCATGTGTGGCTACGTTCACTGTGCGACCAATTTTATCTCTCAGACTTCATTTTTCCGCTGAAATTGAGAGTCCTCTATGGTTGCATGCAATATCTAATAAAAAGTATCTGGACACCCTAGGTAATGCAGACTTAATACTAGATGTCAAGAGAGGCGAAACTGCCAGTTTAAAAGGCGGAGGAGAGTGTTGTGTTGTCAGTAGAGAAGCAGTAAGAGCAAAACGGCTCTGTCAGGAGAGCTCAGTGACTTCGAACACCGACTAGTCATTGGATGTCACCTGAGAAACAAAGCCATCATGGGTATTTCAATCATTCTAAAGCTGCCCGAGTCGAGTATAGGTGATGTGACTGTGAAGTGGAAATGCGAGGAAGCAACAACAACTCAGTCAACACTAGGCAAACAACATGTACTGACAGACACGTGCATAGCGGAGAGTATTCTAAAAAATTGCATGAAATCAGCCGAAGGAATGACATGTGAATTCCTAAGTGCTAAGCGCAGTCAAGCTAGCACAGTGATTGATGGGAATAAAAAAAAAGTGGGTTACAATAGTCTAGTAGATCCTCATTACCCACAGATTTCTGCAGTCCAAATCAACGCTTCAGATAGTGTAGAGGACGACGCCAATGGGCAGTGAATGGCTGGAAACGAGTGATTTGGAGTGATGAATCACGCTACACCCTGTGGCAATCCGATGGGTAGGGTTTGGGTTTGGTGAACACCCGGAGAGCCCTATCTTAGGGTATAGATGTGTTTATCGAAGTTTGCGTGTTATCCCCTTATTGCGCTTAAGTAAACGTTAAATGTGGAGGGCATGGACATATTGTACAGTATTGTGTACTACGTACAGTAGAGGAACAATCCGGAGAAAATGATTGTTTGTATAAGCAAGGCAGTGCACCCTGTCATAAAGAAACATTTGTAAGGAAATGATTTGTGGACTATGACACTCCTGAAACGGACTGGACTGCCCAGAGTCCCGACCTGAACCTAAAAGAACACTTTTGGGACGAGTTAGAACATCGACTTCACTCCAGACCCCAGAGTTCATCACTACCTTCTCTGAATTCGGCGGTTGAGGAAGAGTGGACTGCCATTATTCCACAGACTTCCTCGCACCTCGTTGAAAGTGTTCACAGCTGAGCTGAAACTGTCATAAAGGCGAAGGATGAACTCACCCCATAATTAAGTCCACTAATATGTGTCTGGATACTTTTGATAAGATAATATGTTTATATTTAAGCGTTCTCACTACGAAACATTTTTTTCGTTGTTTCTTTGGCAGGACTACAATAGATTCTCTACTTGTACCCTGCTATCTTCTTATGGATGCTCTCTATCTAAATCCTATCGGTAGTGACTTTGGTGAACGCTGAAATTAAAAACTAATTCTATGAACTGGAATTCGCAAAATAAATGGATTTCAGCTTCTCATCTGTCACCTGGATAACACCATATTTAGTAGTATATATATAATGGAACCACATTGGTACATCGCTCTGCAGCAATCTACAGCATTCGGCATGTTCAGCGCAATGCTTTTGGGGGTTGGTTTGTAGCTTTATAAAGCCTCGTACGTTTGTGGATGACGGCTGTTATAAAGGAATAACCAGGATATGAAATATTCAACCCGGCATGAGGTTTAAATCGCGAGACCGTGCTGAAAAATAATGCCTACAAATTTCTTATGTGAAAACTCTTGAAGCTTTTAAAAAAAAGAAACGCTGTCAACATCGTACATCATTATTCTTCATGTCTATATATTTATTTCTCAACATAGTCACCCTAGTGATGAACACATTTCTCCCAACACGAGCCCTGTTTGTTATTACCGTCACTGTGGAATATTTGACTTTGTTGAAGAAGCCACAACCTCACCTCTGCTCGCACCGCTTCATTACTACCTAAGTGAAGTCCTTCAAGGTGTTCTTTTGGTTTTGAAAACAGATGAAAATCGGATGGAGCCATGTCGGGACTGTATGGAGGATGATCGATGCCAGTGAACCAAAGGCCTCGGATTGATGCAGATGTCGCAATGCTCGTGTAAGGCTTAGAATTGTAATGCTGAAGGAGAGGGTGTCCATGCGTGGACGAACTCTTCGAATTCGAAACTCGATTACAACACGCTGTTTCTCACGCACTGAAATACACTCCTGGAAATGGAAAAAAGAACACATTGACACCGGTGTGTCAGACCCACCATACTTGCTCCGGACACTGCGAGAGGGCTGTACAAGCAATGATCACACGCACGGCACAGCGGACACACCAGGAACCACGGTGTTGGCCGTCGAATGGCGCTAGCTGCGCAGCATTTGTGCACCGCCGCCGTCAGTGTCAGCCAGTTTGCCGTGGCATACGGAGCTCCATCGCAGTCTTTAACACTGGTAGCATGCCGCGACAGCGTGGACATGAACCGTATGTGCAGTTGACGGACTTTGAGCGAGGGCGTATAGTGGGCATGCGGGAGGCCGGGTGGACGTACCGGCGAATTGCTCAACACGTGGGGCGTGAGGTCTACACAGTACATCGATGTTGTCGCCAGTGGTCGGCGGAAGGTGCACGTGCCCGTCGACCTGGGACCGGACCGCAGCGACGCACGGATGCACGCCAAGACCGTAGGATCCTACGCAGTGCCGTAGGGGACCGCACCGCCACTTCCCAGCAAATTAGGGACACTGTTGCTCCTGGGGTATCGGCGAGGACCATTCGCAACCGTCTCCATGAAGCTGGGCTACGGTCCCGCACACCGTTAGGCCGTCTTCCGCTCACGCCCCAACATCGTGCAGCCCGCCTCCAGTGGTGTCGCGACAGGCGTGAATGGAGGGACGAATGGAGACGTATCGTCTTCAGCGATGAGAGTCGCTTCTGCCTTGGTGCCAATGATGGTCGTATGCGTGTTTGGCGCCGTGCAGGTGAGCGCCACAATCAGGACTGCATACGACCGAGGCACACAGGGCCAACACCCGGCATCATGGTGTGGGGAGCGATCTCCTACACTGGCCGTACACCACTGGTGATCGTCGAGGGGACACTGAATAGTGCACGGTACATCCAAACCGTCATCGAACCCATCGTTCTACCATTCCTAGACCGGCAAGGGAACTTGCTGTTCCAACAGGACAATGCACGTCCGCATGTATCCCGTGCCACCCAACGTGCTCTAAAAGGTGTAAGTCAACTACCCTGGCCAGCAAGATCTCCGGATCTGTCCGCCATTGAGCATGTTTGGGACTGGATGAAGCGTCGTCTCACGCGGTCTGCACGTCCAGCACGAACGCTGGTCCAACTGAGGCGCCAGGTGGAAATGGCATGGCAAGACAATCCACAGGACTACATCCAGCATCTCTACGATCGTCTCCATGGGAGAATAGCAGCCTGCATTGCTGCGAAAGGTGGATATACACTGTACTAGTGCCGACATTGTGCATGCTCTGTTGCCTGTGTCTATGTGCCTGTGGTTCTGTCAGTGTGATCATGTGATGTATCTGACCCCAGGAATGTGTCAATAAAGTTTCCCCTTCCTGGGACAATGAATTCACGGTGTTCTTATTTCAATTTCCAGGAGTGTAGTTACGTTACACACCACCACGTTACACGCTAAGGTTCGAAGACTTCCGGCAGAAGAGGGCTGCAAATATGTAGACATGAAGAATAAAGATATAGAATTTAATAAAGTAGATATTTATTTTAAAAACCTCAAGATATTTCACATAAATAACTAGGAAGTATTACTTTTCAGCATGAACTCATAATTTTGAACGATCAACAATTAAAGGTATGTCATATCGAATTATTGGCACCATTGGCATAAGTAAAGAATGGGTACGGTGTATCTAGCATTAAGCTTTAAGTAAGTGAAAGTTCTATGCAGTGTGACTGCTGCCTTTTTTGAAATATACTCTAAGAGAAAAAGACGTACCACGAAGGAATTATCTTAAAAGGAAGAAAATCAGTAGATGTGATGTACCTTTACAGACAAATGACAATAATTCCAGAAAAATTAGATAATTTATTCAAAGAAAGAGATTCACAAATTGAGCAAGTCAGTAACGTCTTTGGTCTACCTCTCGCCCTTAGGCAAACAGTTATTCGTCTTGGCATTGATTTATAAAGTAGTTGGTGTCCTCCTGAGAGATATCGTGCCAGATTCTGACCAACTGATGCGTCAGATCGTCAAAATCCCGAGCTGGTTGAAGGACGCTGCCCGTAATCTTCCTAACTTTCTCAGTTGGGCACAGATCCGGTGACCTAGTTGGACAAAGTAAGGTTTTGCAAACACGAAGACAAGCAGTGGAAACTCTCGCCGTATTCGGGCGGCATTATCTTGATGAAATATAAGCTCAAGATAGCTTGCCATGAAGGGCAACAAACCGGGCGTAGAATATCGCCCACGTACCATTGTGATGTAACGGTGCAGCGGATGACAACCAAAGGGGTCCTTCTATGAAAAGAAATGGCATCTCAGACCTTCACTCCTGGTTGTTGGGCTGTATGGCGGGCATCAGTCGGGTTGGTATCCCACCGCCGTCCTCGGCGTCTCAGCATACGTCATCGCTTGTCATCAAGGCTCATTTCGAAGCACAACTCATCACTGAAGACAATTACACTCAGAGAAATGAGATTCCAGACGCTCCGGGGAGTGGTAGGATACCAACCACAACGTCATACAAAATAAGGGCATATTGACCCACAAAACATCCTTTCATCCGAGAAACTTTGGCTATGCCACCGTAGTTACGAGACATATGGCAAGAGAATCAACAGTGATGGTCTTCTTTTCATAACAGGACTCCGTTGGCTGTTGTCCGCGGTACCCTTATAACACAGCGGTACATTGACGATATTCTACGCTCTGTTTCGCTGCCCTGCACGGAAGGGCATCTTGGGTTTAGATTTCAGCAAGATAATGCCCGCCTGCACACGGCGAGAGTTTCTCCTGCTTGTCTTCGTACTTGCCAAACCCTATCTTGGCCAGCAAGGTCGTCGGATCTCTCCTCAAATGAGAACGTTTGGAATATTATGGGCAGTGCCCTCCAGCTATCTAGGGCTTGGACAGAATTTGGCACGATACGACTCAGGAGGACATCCAACAGCTACCAATTTATGCCAAGCCGAGTAACTGCTTTCATAAGGGCCAGAGGTGGACCAACACGTTATCACCTCGCTGAATTTGTGAAGCTCTTACTTTTGAATAAACCATCCATTTTTTTCTGTAATTATAATCGTTTGTCAGTCTATGAGACTGATATCCTCCACTTCACGCAGTCGAAAGACTGGGAGTAAGTGCCCGTACACTAAGGAAGATAAATCCGATTGTATTTGTCAGCAATGCTCTGTGGCACAAATATGGTTATTCTAATTGAGTATCTTGAAAAGGGTAGAATACAAAGTGGTCAATATCACTCAAGTATTCTGAACCAACTTACTTTCTTTTAAAAAAAAGGGTGATGAGGACTGGATTCTGAAGGAAAAAATTCTCTGAAAAAGACAAATCACCTGAATCTGAAATACGACTGCAGTAATATTCAATCTTTTCGCCTGATTTGACACACTGACTTTCTGTTGTTCTTACACATAAAGAAATTTGCGCTTTGAATGTGTTACCGTTTCAAAAAAATGGCTCTGAGCACTATGGGATTTAACATCTTAGGTCATCAGTTCCCTAGAACTACTTAAACCTAACTAACATAAGGACAGCACACACATCCATACCCGAGGCAGGATTCGAACCTGCGACCGTAGCAGTCCCGCGGTTCCGGACTGCAGCGCCTAGAACCGCACCGCCACCGCGGCCGGCTGGTACCGTTTCAATGATGAGGCTATGTCTGCTGTTGAAGGATATTTCAGGCCGTCTAGAACCATACTTCATAGTTTAGAAACAGAACTGACCAGAAAAAACACAACGTCATAAAATAAGGGCATCTTGACCTACAAAACATCCTTTCACTTTTAGCCCCAGAAACTTTCGCTATGCCACCGTAATTACGAGACAGATGTTCACAATGCACTCCGTCTTCAGGCCACAAGTGGCCCACCGGGACCATCCGACCGCCGTGTCATCCTCAGGTGAGGATGCGGATAGGAGGGGCGTGTGGTCAGCACACCGCCCTCCCGATCGTTATGATGGTTTTCTTTGACCGGAGCCGCTACTATTCGGTCGAGTAGCTCCTCAATTGGCATCACGAGGCTGAGTGCACCCCGAAAAATGGCAACAGCGCATGGCGGCCGGATGGTCACCCATCCAAGCGCCGGCCACGCCCGACAGTGCTTAACTTCGGTGATCTCGCGGGAACCGGTGTATCCACTGCGGCAAGGCCGTTGCATAGATGTTCACAATGGCTGGCTAAAATTGTATTTGAATGATTGACAAAGCTTCCTGTAGGACTTCGTGGTGGTTTTGAGAGCTAAGTCTCGGTGTCAGCGGAATCTCAGCATGTAGCTCTTAAGTGATTTGGGAGGAAAGTAGGGACAGTGAATTGCGTGAAAGTGCTCTAAATGCCTTATCCGAAAATTCTCTTGAGCAATAAATAAAAAAACCAGCTCATGAGGGTAGCAAATTAGATCTACTGGTTACAAACAGGGCCGAACTTCTGACTCATGACTTAGTGTAGGGAATCATTGATCAGAAGACCGTTATAGCATCACTGAATACGATTTTAAATAGGAATATAAAGAGAGTTAGGAAGGTATATCTGCTCAATAAGTGGGACACGAGACAGATTTCATTTTATGTGAGCATTCAATATGAAAACTTACTCTCTGAGACTGCAAATGTTGAGTATAAATGGTCAAAGGTGAGGAATATTGTGCAATATGTCTTAGACAGGTGTGTGCCGAGGAAAGTTGTGAGAGAAGGTAAAGACTGACCTTGGTTCGATTACTGGGTTAGAAAGCTGTTGAGAAAGCAAATAAAGTTTCACCTCGGATTTAAACGCAGTCAAAGCCTGGTAGACAAGCAAAAACTGAACGAAGGAGAAATTAGCTTAAGTAGAGCCAAGCATGAAACATTCAGCGAATTCGAAACTAATATTCTATCTACCATTCTGACAGCAAAAACAAAGAAATTTAGATCTTTTCTAAATTTAGTAACCAGATCAAAGCCAGCTGTCCACACTCAGAGGGCATAGTGGCGTCGAAACGGAAGAAGACGCACAGTTAGATCGTACTGCATTTCCTTCTTTCAGTCAAACTGACAGATATCGAAATAAGTGACCGTTCATCATTGGAAAGACGATTGGACTTGATGGAATACATGCATGATTTGGTATCCGAATGTATCTGTTCCTCTTCTAACTGCAGCATTTCTTAGGTTTTTGGAGGTAAACACGTTCTCGTTGTTGGTAAAATACGCGGATCCATTCCGTTTCCAAGGACGGTTGTCGAACAGACACTCACAAGAGTACCGCAATGTCGTTGACTTAAGGCTGATGTAGAATTTTAGAATAAGTTTTATGTTAGCATTTTGTGACATTTCTGTAGACCCAATATCTCTTTTGTAGGAATCAACATAGATTCCACAAACAACAACCGTCTGAAACACAACTCGCTCTGTTTATTCACGGGTCCCGAAAGGAAATGTACAAGGCGTGCCAGAAATGTTGCGACAGACTTCGAGGGGTTGTAGAGGGTGTCTTCAGGAACAAATCGAGAATAGGAAACCGCGTCCGGAAATGTCACCCAACGACGCTACAGAGTGTCTAAGTTATAGGCGCTAGCGCCTGCACTAGGCCACCCTTTCTGCAACAAATGCGACTTCGTACGCTGACGGACCGTAGTCGGAACGTCTCGCAATGTTGTTTGTTATTCAGTGATAGCGACTGATTTCCACGATCGCCAGTAAAGAGGATAGAGCATGCTGCCGCATAGGCCTTGTCTCCTATGTATGTGATGCTGTGTTGCATTACTGGATGACGGTTTCAGACACGGGTTTCCATCTCCAGTTTATTTTTCTCCTGTATACCGAAAAACGTTGGAGATTTTACGGGGCTCCAGGAGAAAAATAAACTGCAGATGGAAACCCGTGTCCGAAACCATTATCTTCCACGGCAACAGAGCATCAAATTTATTTGAGATAAAGCCTTTCTACGCGACAGCTAGCTCCTTCATCTCCACTGTCGATTGTGCAAATCAGTCGTAATATAGTAAACAATGGTCTGTCAACGTAAAAAGTCACTTTTCTGCCGAAGGGGAGACCTACTGGTAGGTGCAGGCGCCCATAACATCGACGTTCTGAAGCGTCGTTGGTTGCTATCACCGCCGACTTCTTCCTCAAGACTCCCTCAACAGCCGCTCTAAGTTTGTTGCATCATTTCAGAGGCACCCTGTGTATCGGCGACCAGATTGACTCCCATATGGCGTTCGACGCTGTTCTGCGCTGCTACGTAATGAACAACATATGAACGTAAGAAATATCAGATAGGCTTGGTGACTCAATTGGAGAGTTTCTAGCAAATAGAACACAACATACGATTCTTAATGGAGATAAATCCTCCGACGTGAAAATAATTTTGGGTGTACCCAAAAGGAGTGTTCTAGGACCTCCACTGATCACAATACATATAAATGAGGTAGTGGATAGCGTTAGATGTTCCATGAAGCTGTTCTCGGACTATGTGTTATACACAGAGAAGTCGCAGTGCTATAAAATGTAGCGAAATACAGAAAGACCTGCAGAGGATTGAGACTTGGCGCGAGGATTAGCGGCTGGCCCACAACATAGACAAATGTAATGTATTAAGCATAAATGTTGGGAAAGTCTCGTCATTGCATAATTGCGCCATTGGCGTACATTCACCGAAAGCAGACACATACATTAAATAGCTCGGTGTATTCGTGTAGAGCGATTTAAGGTGCAACAATTACATAAAAGTAATCATAGGAAAGGCACATCACAGAGTGGGTTCTTTGGAAGAATCCAGTCATTGTTGTCCACCAGCGAATGAAATACCTTACAAAACGCTCTTTTGATCAGTATTTGGATACTACTCGTCTGTCTGTAAAACGTACCAGGTATGAGTGCTAGAGGAAATAGTGAAGATTCAGCGAAGAGCAGGGCATTTCGTCACGAGTTGTTTTAGTAATCTCGGAAGTGTCACGAAGATGCTCACCCAACTAGAGCTGCAGGCGCAATTAGAGACGTTTTACGTAATGGTGTAGTTGACTGTTGAAATTCTGACAGCGTAAGTTCCTGGAAGAGTAAAATATGTATTATAAAGTTTTATTTTTTGACACTGTCACTTTTTATGACACAATCATAGCAGGTTCCGGCCCACAGCACCCATCGTCAGATGCAACAATAGGTAAAAATTAAGAGTTACAATGAAATGAATACCCCTAGCTGCATACAGGCGTTGATATAAGTCAACGGGGACACTTGAAAATGTGTGCCCCGACCGGGACTCGAACCCGGGATCTCCTTACATGGCAGACGCTCTACGCATTTGTTTTTAGTTGTTGATCGTTGTGTTTTTTTTTCGTTGCTGACGTCACATGACATCCATTCAAGTTCGTTTGTTGATCCTTCCACTCAGTTTTTTTGTTACAGAGGCCAACCAGCTCTCTGAACGAACACGCAGAGCTACCGTGCCTGCTCCATCTGAGCTACCGAGGACACAGAGGATAGTGCGACTGCAGGGACGTATCTCTTCCACGTCTCCTGTGAGACTTATTGTCCTGCACTATATTCATAGTCCCCCTGACCACTATACTCGTTACTCGCGGCTTTACCGGCGATTCCCGTAAGAGTTGGGGCACTGTTTGTGCATTCGCACAGAAGAAGATGGTCAAATGGCTTTTTTTTCCTTTATTGAGTTTCGATTCCCCCTAAAGGGGGCGGGCTGGCAGCAGCTTATTACGCCACTCTTCAGCCTACAGAATTTTTTTGAAAAAGATGAAGATAATAAAAAAATAATAACAGTTGGCGATAAAATCGGTGACTTAAAGGTAAAATGGCAGAAAATTCTGGAGCTTAAAACATAAAACACAGGGTGGATGATGCTAATAAAATACACAGGAAGCAGAAAAATAATAGACAGACAATTAAAAAACACGGCGACAGTCTGGGTTCTGGTCGCAAGAGATATAAAAAGCACACCCAGCGACAGCATGATTTCTGTTCGCAACACTGTGGAAGGACACACAACACTGAACACTCACTTAAACACTGCGCTAAAAGTTGGCACAGATATGACATACCACACCCGAGAGCAGGTGGGGGGAAACTGGTCAGATGACGGGAAAAAAGGGGGGGGGAAGGAGAGGAAAAGTGAAGGGGGAGGGGGGGAAAGGAGCCAATGGAAGAGGAGGATCCATAAGAGGGGTGGGGGTGCTGAGCAGACGTGCCAGGGAGTGGGGAAAGCAGAGGAGGGGAGTACAAAAGGACCCGGGGGGGGGGGGAGAAAGGAGATAGGGAGTGGATAGGCGGGGAGAAAACACAGGATGGAAGGGGGGAGGAAGAGGGAGCCCAGGGAAAGGACGGAGGAAAGGAGGGGGTGAGGATCAGAGTTGATAGGAAGGATAAATGGAGGGAGAGAGGGCATCATCCGGGAGGGGGAGTTGATGGAAGCCACCTTGGGAAAGGAGATGTAGGGTGTAGAGATGGAGGGTAGGGGGGACACAACGGTGAAGACGTGGCAGGGGGCAGGGATGGGAGAGGAGAGGAGCAACCAGGGGGTGAGGGGGTTCAAGACGGCGGGAGGTGTAGAGGATGCGGATATGTTCGAGGAATAGGAGCAGATGGGGGAAAGGAATGAGATCATAGTGGATCCGCGTGGGGGATGGGAGGCGTATACGGAAGGCGAGGCGGAGTGCATGACGCTCAAGGATCTGGAGGGACTTATAGAATTTGGGGGGGGGGGGCAGATATCCAGGCAGGACTGGCATAACAGAGGATGGGACGGATTAAGGATGTGTAGGTGTGGAGGATGGTAGAGGGGTGCAACCCCCATGTCCGGCCAGAGAGGAGTTTGAGGAGTTGGAGGCGGTTGTGGGCTTTGGATTGAATGGAGCGGAGATGAGGGATCCAGGTGAGGTGACGGTCAATGGTGAGGCCAAGGTAGGTGAGGGTGGGGGTGAGGTGGACAGGACGGGCGCAGACAGTAAGGGAGAAATCCAGGAGCCGGAAGGAGCGAGTGGTACGACCTACGATGATGGCCTGGGTCTTGGAAGGGTGTCAAATGGCCGGTGAGCCTTAACTATATATATATGAAGATGGTATCTGTTCTTTCGGACGGGAGACGTGTCAGAGGTTTATATTAAGAGGTTTATATTAAGATGGTAAATCAGGTAAAAATATTTTTGCTGCCTCTACTTACGAGTTAAGTGATGTGCAATTAAAATACACGGGGAAAATACCTGTGAGTAGCACAGATACAACTAACTGCACATTTTATTTCCCCTTGCGCTAGATACGCAAGTCCTCTCTAAGACCAATTTTCAACTGTAAAAACCGCATAATGTGTCAGTTTTACCATTAAAGTTGTGTAAGTTATTCGTAAAGTATAATATAGAGTAAGGCCGTCTAAGAATGAAAAACACATGAAAACTAGAGTAAGGTCTTTATAAAGGAAGAAAAGATGGAGCAATCGTTTGGTACGTATTTCCGACGGCTGATGGCGCTGTACTTCGGGATGCTAGGTGTTTTCGCCGCTGGCCATAACCTCAGATCAGATGACACGGGCCGGACGACAGCATGGCATTCTACTGCAAAACCGCTTTCACTCCTCTTCCGGCTGTGAGGCAGGAGACTGCCCTCTGTCGTCTACTCTGAACTTGTGGCCACTGGCGTAAACAACCAGCAGCCCGAAGTACTGCTATAGCAGACGCAGGAAATGTATACCATAGCGACTGGTCGTATGCTCCTTTCGTTTTACAGACCTCAAAAAGAACTTCATAATGAATCTGTCATCGAATTTCTTAATCGGAATCTTTTTCAAAAATATATTTCTTTTTCTCAAAAAGATCACAAACGTAACATGAAAGAGTCGAGTAGGCACAGAGGCTTACCAACAGTGGTCCTTCCCGTAGACCATTCACGACTAGAACAGAAAAGGTGGGAAGCGACAATGGTGCATGAAATACCTTCTGTCCACACACTTAAAACATAGATGATGTAGTGAACGCGTCGCTAAGCACCGAAGCTAACAGCCAGCCGGTCACATTGCTGCCGAGGCGACACCGCTTTCTTTCGTGTGCGTGTAGGGGCGGAAGCTGCGGCCGCCCGTAAGGACGCGCGACAACCTTCCGGAGAGTCGACGGCAGCGGCAGCAGCGCTCTCTGGCGGAGGAAGGGGCAGGCGAAACAAGGACGCTCCCCCCGCCGCGTGCATTTTGTGAGCAGCGGTGCGCGTTGCGGGCCAGTGCGGCGTCGACCTCGCGGCTTGGCGGACGCAAGACTCGCCACTGGAGCACACCTCACAGGTGAGCGGCGTAAACATACGCGAGTCCCAGCGAAAGCGTGTGTCTCCATCTCTGAAAGACGGTGCCTCTGTCTGCGTAGGGTCGAAAACTGACGCCCGAAACCAAATCTGAACCTACTTCTGCTTTTTGGATGCAGTGTATCATCATGCTATTCTGTTGGGAAACGTGTATATTTCCAGGACTCTTCTGTAGGACCACTATTATTTGATCGCTCACATTCCATTACTACCCCTCGGGGTGAAAACACCTAATCAAGCTATACAACAGAATTACGGTCCCAAGATTATTAGTCGTACACTTTGTGTATACATTCAGAAAGATGTTTCACCTACTCAAAGTAAAACTATGTTAATGGTGTTTTGATCTCCGCAGCTGTGGTTTAAAGTGCTTGATGAACTATTTTATTATTCCAACTTAAATATGAGCCCACTATAATATGTTTATAAGTACCAACGTTGGATGTCGACACATGGCACTAAACTTTACTAAAATTGATTAAGTCGATTATTGGTATACCGCTATAGAATTTTCTTGGAAAATTTTGTTTTTTAAACTTTTGCAATAGCTAGGTACTACTAAAACTGCGAGAAAACACTTCTAAATTAACTTTTCTCTCAATGAGCTACTGGAAATTATATAAACTTTCAGAGAAATCCCAAACATTCCGGGAAACTTAAGTAAGTTCGACATGAATTTACGGATTTTTTCTAGGAATTTTGTGACTAAGAGTTCTTTACATCTCATCTACATTTCACCGTTCTTGATGCGTACAATAGACACGTATGCGCCTCCCGTATCAGGCTCAAGTCCACTCGCCAGCAAAAAGGGAAATACACGATAACTTCAGGAGACACTTCTGTAGATTCTGTGGGGGGAGACTTAAGTGCCGAATTATTAGCAAAGTTACAGTATCTTGAAGTTGACGAAGAGAAGTGACAAGGTAATATCAAGTACGCCCTCTTTGTTGTCAAGTGTCATGTGAAAATTAAATGGTTTAAATGGCTCTGACCATTATGGGACTTAACATCTGAGGTCATCAGTCCCCTAGAACGTAGAACTACTTAAACCTAACTAACCCAAGGACATCACACACATCCATGCCCGAGGCAGGATTCGAACCGACGACCGTAGTGTTGCGCGGTTCCAGACTGTACCACCTAGAGCCGCTCGGCCACTCCGGCCGGCAGTGAAAATTACTTTACATCAATAACAGCGTTGGTTCATAGAGCGAAGTTCGCTTAAAGCAACTACTGAAATCGTACGTCCTCGTAATTATGGTTAGCGTACGTACTCTTCACTCATCTATTCTTAAAACCTGTCCAGTTTCATCTGCTACGGTCACCATAAGCGTGCGAATGCATGTATGAAAGGAGTAAAAAGGAAAACTGGCTGCGCAAGAGCTTGGGCTGTGGTGAACGCCTTATTTACCACTTTACAGAAAGCTACTGTTTTTGGCTAGTTGGTGCCACAGGTTTAGAATTGAAGCCCCGTATACTATTGTTGGTGTTACGCATTGATAATAGATTCAAGATTTTACCTCATGCTCGGAATGTCTATTGCATTCTTCAGTTGATAACAGAACATGTATTTTTGACGAAAAGGTGTGCTTTCATTATCCCTCATCTACGAAGAGTGGTAAAGACACCGTCAGAAAGCAGAGCTAGTTTTGCGTTCTCGTAACATTTAATGCTATTTTGGCTTCGACAGCGCTGCATGATGGCGTCTAACGTTAGTACGGCTTCTCCAACTTCCGCGACTTCACGCCAGGTTACTGTCGTCCGCGGTGCTCCTCTGGCTGGCGGATCTCGAGCGGCGAATACTGTGAGCAAAAGGGAGATGGCAGCAGCACTGATGCACCCCGTGTCCTCCTTCATTAACCAACAGCCGATTAGCGGCTCCCCACGACCACCGAGCAGTTGTGTAACGAGACGCCCAGACACTCTGCAAACGCGCCTCACTGATTCTGCGGCTTCCCAGCACAGTCGATTATCTTCTCCACAACTTTCCCCTTGTTTAAGCTTCTCATGTACAATTTAGCATCGTTGTCCTTTCTGAAAGACTTACGTTTTTACTTTTTTATATGGTCATTTGTTTCTGATAGCTTATTCCCAGTACCTGATGGAGTTCGTATTATAAGCAGCCTTGCTGATTTGAAGCTACAGCCGAACTACTTTCACCCCAGAATCTCTGGAATGAACTCTGCCGTTTTATCAAGCGAAATAAATGTCTGTCCACGGTCTCTGAATACTTTTCAACTTCATCAACACTTTGAAATCTTGTTCACATACAACAGAGGGATAGAAATTTAGGGTAATTAGATATATAGATTTCACTGTCTCTGTCAGATGTTAAACCTTATGAAAAAGTAATAAATGTGTTAAGTAGGGAAGGCTTACAAAACGTATGGCTGGCTCCTAAGTACATTTGTTGAAGTGCGCTAAGGGAATTTGAGCAAATTAGAAACTTCTTCCTTCGGTCGCGCCTCATGTGTTCCAGTGGCTTCAGGATCGTGTACAACTCGGCTTGGGCAGCCAAGACGGTAATCCTGATGTTACCCATCTGTATAAATAATTTTATAATTATGGTGCTTGTCTAACACATTATAAAGCAAAGATCAAAAAGTTATATTTGAAATACTTTATTTTTTAAAATTAGTCACATCTAAAACAATTAAGAGCCTTCCAACAAGCCTGGTAGAGTTAAACGTTGACGTCAAATATACAATTTCGACCAACCCTTTTTCTAAAAGATCGTCTTGCAGAAATTCTATTAAGACTCGTTGTTAGCGGGAGAACGATGGGAATTCGTTCGATCTGTGTGTTTCGGAACTGCTGAAACGAAAACTTTTCTGCGGAAAACTTAAATCATCTTTTCCTTATCTTTCCTTTCAGCCTCCTAAAATTACCCGCAGCGGATCCGTGCATGCCGCATGGCTGAAATGTGAGCTACAAATTGAAAAAGAGTTCACAAATAAAAAACGCTATATGGGTCTTGGGGGACATGGTTTTATTATCAAAGCGATCAGACAGTACATGACTTACTTCGTATTTCAAATAATATGCTGAGAGGAAAAACTGCAAAACATATGAAGACGTCCTCGGAAGCTCCGTGAATTGAGGTGTCGGATGATATTATACTTCCCAGAAACTTTCTCAGGATCGAAGATAATTACTATTAAGTGATGTTTCAGCAGGAAATATCCTCCAACGGAGAGGGTTGTCAACGGTAGAATTAAATCTCCTGAACCTACACTGAGAGCGACTAAAACATCTGTCTGGATTAGATGTAGACAGCGTGGCTGTTTATAAGACACTCCAGTGTCCTTAACAAGTAGTTGGTGAGGCCAACACTACGACAGCTACTTAGCCACTATGGCATTTCCCATCTACAAATAGCTTAGTTTAGTTTGTGGAAATGAAGTGGAACAAGTCAGCTTCCTCAATGCATGGAGAAATTATCCTGTTGCCCATGCAGGTTAAGAATTGCGATGAAAATTTCGTTAACTTTCCTGCTGTGGCAATATGATGTGACTTTTTAACAGTCGGGTCACCTGCTAAGGACAAGGCTGCATCATCTCCCTCATTAGAAATGGTTGTATATTTGTTCATTGGTGCAACTGAGTACAAACCGCACCTCTGAACAAGTACACGGCAGTAGCTAAGGGGGCAACTAGAGCGAATTACTCCATGGTATAGCCGAGATGTCCTTGGTTGGTTAGGGGCCACAGAGTTTCCGTTCCAGTGCCTATTAAGTACTTGCCACTTTTCTCTTAAGTCCACACAATGGCCTTATACATGTTGATATATTAGAATGGTTAAATCAGTTCAGCTGTTTCTTTTTTATTCTCCTTATTCTTGATATTTCTATCTCGTTATGCCAAAGGTACTGTATTTCAAGACAGTCTGGGTTTCAACTTCTGCAGAGCCGCAAATCTGTCTCTGTTTGCAATGCGACACTCTAAACACCATGAAGGACCACGCTGTCTTCTTAGTAGCCACGAAGACTTCTGTATAGGTACATCAGTAGAGATGTGAATCATTCTAATGATTTGACCTTCCAATTCCTGGATGCAGTCGTTAGGTTGAAATACAGTCCGCTTCCCATTACTGGATGTATGTTTGGGCGGACTACTTTCGGGCAATGTTTGGTCAGCTGCGTGTGTCGAGACTAGGAAGAGGTTACTTGAATGAAGATTGCTGACCACTTCGGACACAACAGCGTGTGCGAAGTTCGGAGAACTTATGCCCAGATGGTGACAAAGTAAGTCCCCTTTGCAGCACTGAAGTGTATGCTATGTCGCAAGTTCACAAGGCACAGTTCGGCACAAGGATAGGTGGTGGAACCACCCTAAAATGTACACAGGGTGTCACCTAAAACGTGCACCGCAAATATTGCGAAATGGAAAATGCTATTGATGTGCGGTTTTCTCTCTTTTTTTTTTTTAATAATGGACTGGTAGTTAGGGGCTCATATTGTTAGCCAATCAATAGTAGTAATAATACTTAGAAAGTATACACTTTTTAAATGGAACAGCGCCTATTGACATTAACAAACTAAAAGTAGGGTACATTAGAATGTCAGCAGTGTTTGTTGCAGGATTCTAGCGCGAGTCATTTACGAGATATAGTATTTTCAAAAGTTCCCACACCCACACTTGTACAATACTGGTGGTAGCACTCACTAAAGTGCATACTCTAGTTATGTGTATTATGACCATTAAAGAGACAACTGCCGCGCGGGGTAGCCGAGCGGTCTTGGGCACCTTTCCACAGTTCGCGCGGCTGCCCCCGTCAGAGGTTCGAGTCCTCCCTCGGGCATGGTTGTGTGCGTTGTCCTTAGCGTAAGTTGGTTTAGCATAGATTAAGTAGTGTGTAAGCGTGCGGACCGACGACCTCGGCAGTTCGGTCCCATAGGACTGTGCCACAAATTTCCAAAGAGACAACTGACCATCACAGGTTGTGTTCAAGACGACCAATGGCAGCGGCAATGTGCGCTTTCAGTCTGGTATGAAATCACTGCTGCATACCTGTTAGCATTTCAGCGGGGATGTCAGAGTAAGCTGCAGTAATACGTTTCTCATCGGGTGTAATTGGTATGTCCTCGTAGTCAGCGTCCATCGTCCGCAGCTCGTGGTCGTGCGGTAGCGTTCTCGCTTCCCGCGCCCGGGTTCCCGGGTTCGATTCCCGGCGGGGTCAGGGATTTTCTCTGCCTCGTGATGTCTGGGTGTTGTGTGCTGTCCTTAGGTTAGTTAGGTTTAAGTAGTTCTAAGTTCTAGGGGACTGATGACCATAGATGTTAAGTCCCATAGTGCTCAGAGCCATTTGAACCATTTTTCAGCGTCCTTCAGCTTGCTCTACAAAAAAAGTCTACAAGCGTCGAATCCGGGGGCCAGGCCGGCCAAGGAACAGGTCCTCTGCGTCCAATCTAACGATATGGAAACAATTCGTGAAGACATGCTGTAGTACTTCGTGCACTATGCGTTGGACAGCTATCATGTTGGTACTACAGGTTCCTCCTAGTCTGCAGAGAAACGTCTTGTAGCACCCATGGAAGGTAGTCTGTTAGGAGGCTCCGATACTTGTTCACGTTCAGTATTCCGTCTATGAAAAACTGGCCTACAAGCTGGTGGTTGACTATCCCACACCACATGTTTACACTCCATTCAGTCTGACGAAGCCAACGTTGATTGTCAACAGACCAATTGTGCATGTTTCGGCGTTTTATCTGGCCATGGTTGGCAAATGTGGCTTCATCACTAAACGAGATACATGATACATCTAGAGTATAGTGTCTTCATGCCCATGTACAGAACTTAACCCGATTCTCATAATCGTTTCCATGCAGTTTTTGATAGAGAGATGTGACAGGGATGGAACCTATCTCGATGGAGAATGCGTAGGACACTTGCCTGACTCATGCAACTTCCCTTTACCATTGCGCGGGAGCTAACGTGCTGATCATCTGCAACGACAGCAAGAACATTAATTTCCCCTGTTCTGTCACCACTTGTTTCTTTCTGTTACGTTGTCTATGTGTTACACTCCCACCTTCACGTAACTGGTTGAAGAGTTTGATAAATAATTGCCGAGATGGTTGACGACTATTGGGATATCTTGCCGCATACACCGTACAAGAACGAACTGCATTCTTCCTACACTCTCCATACACCATGAGCGTGTCGGCTTTTCTTCATTGATAAATCCCATCGTCCACTCACTGCTGCTTGGTCTGTCGCGCACTGACTGACCAGCAAGTCGCAATGAACTCAAGGAACACACAAGCGCACTGTAAGCAAACATAACATCGTATGTAGCAACTACGTAGCTTGAATGCCGTAAACAATTGTCGCTGTGGAAACTTTTCATCATAAGATATCTCGTAAACGCCTCACACTAGAATCCTGCAATCGTACACCAGTGATATTCGAATTTACCATACTTTTAGTTTGTTAATATCAATAGTCAATTTTTTTAAAAGTATATGTTTGTACAAAAATACACTTCCTAAGTGTCATTACATTCTGCTGATTAGCTAACTATAAGAGCCCCGACTATCTACCGATTTTGCGAAAAGTGCACATCAGTAGCACTTTACATTTCCGCAATATTTGCGGTGCTAGCTTTAGGTGATCCACACTGTATGTACAGGCTGGACACACAGTCTGAAAAGCTTGTAAGGGTGTTGCAGAGTAGTTTGGGCTGAGAAATAATTGAGGAACAAATTCAATACGTTCCACCGTTTCCGAGTTAATTAGCATTGAAGTTAGACAATCAGGTCGTTCGGCCTACAAATTCAAGCGGTCGGCCAGAGACCAAAGACGGCTTCGCCAGACGTGTTCTTCGTTTCGTTTCCCAAAAACCCAACGGGAAAGCGATACAAAAATTGGACATGGGACGGTAGTAAAGATCGAAACCGACCCAAAGGCTGAGGAGTCTTGTGCGCAATCATTTGAGCTATGAGAAAGACTGACACTAATTTATCTGGCGGGCCGTTTGAATTTGTCGTTCAAAAGCCTGATTGGTTAACTACAATGCTAATTAAGTCAGAAATGGCACAACGTATTGAATTTTTTTCTTAAAAATTACTTCTAATCACAACACCTCTGCATCACCCTTACAAGTTTTCCAGAATCTTTCTGATCACCCTGAATATTTATTCGTTCCAAACTCTTGACGAATATGAAAAACTGAACTGTCTTTTCGTATAAGAGGAAGTAATATAATTTGATATGACATCTGCAATGGAAACTGGAAGAAATACTGGGCTGTACTACAGAAAAAATAGTAATACGACTAGGGCTGGTCCGAAGCTCAATGAGCAGTAAGTGCCTTCCATCGATTCCAGTGATTTTCCGTAGTTTCATCACAATCCCTACTATTGCGGTTGTTGGAGTGTACGTAAGTCGAGGCCAGCGAGTTTCATCTGTCACTGAATCACGTCTGTCGAACACTGGTTTCAGTGCGATCTTAGCTTTATTTCTTCACATCGCCGTCATTTCGGTATGAGACAGTACTTATGATAGCATAGTATATAATAATTTTACAAGCCTTCCTCTTTGCATTTATTCAGTACCGCGAAAAACAGACAAATTCGAACAAATTAAAGCAAGGTTTTCTGTCGGTGATGGTCGTTACGTCACAGCTATTTAATTTCGTAACGGTAAGAGCTAATTTTATGTTGAGATCATTGCCATTTATCTCACTGCATCCGTCCAAATAAACTGTTAAGAGTTTTCAGATTCCTTTTCAAGTAACACACGATACTAACATAATTAGCTGTCGCTCGTCGCGTAATTTTAATGTCGCATCTCACACTTCCATCTATTGTAGTGTTCTGTAAAATGTAAATGAGAGTAACGTGGAAATTTGTGACTTCACATAGATTAGAAATACGAAAGTAAATTTGCTTTACAACTGTCCATGGAAATGCACATGAATGAATGGTTCGCGGTGAAGTTAAGTAAAATAAATCAGTAGTATTGTACCAGCTACACGCCGCAGCTTTCCAAGGGCAACCAGGACGACTTGTCTGTCGTAGTGCTGATAGATCATACAGGGTGTCCCAGGAGGAATGCTCAATATTCACAAATATGACAGGAACGATCATACAAAGAAAAAGAGTGGAGTAAACATGGGACGTAAAATGCATACCTTGAGAGCTATGAGGACTTGTCCATCTTTGCTGTTGTGAAACATATCCCTTCTGCTGAACAAAAAAGCAACATCGCCTAGTAAACATGGGCTCTAAAATAGTACATTACCTTAAAGGCTGTGAGCACTTGGTCACCTTCGCTACTGACACACATCTGTCCAGCTGAGTAAGTGCTCATATCTCTTAAGGTATGCATTCTAGGTATGTTTACTAGACGTTTTTGCTTCGAATAATCGTTCCTATCATGTTCCTGAACACTGATCATTCCTTCTAGAGCACCTTCTATACACAAATCTTCCCTGTGAATCAGTCTTAGTGAAGACCGTATCAGCGTTGCTACCGTTGCTCCTGAGATTAGCCTTTACGTACTGACGGAAAAAAGTTGCGGGAGATTTTAATTTAGTAATATGTTAAGCTGTAATACAGTCCAGTTAACGAGAGCATGAAGTGAGAGATATACGTAGAATACATCATACAATAGTATGCCAGAATATAACCATGCTACCGTGATATCTCAGTGAACAAGGCACACATGTACTTCATATTTTCACAAAGATGAAGCCTCATACTCACAATGATGCCGCTCGAAAATGAGTGTTTAAAACATCTGCAACCGAAGGAAATTCTTCTGCAATCAAATGTCGGAGTGCATTGCATATGAAAGACGTTGAGCTGGAACGCACTGTGAAACGTGGTATTTGAAACTCTAGTGTTAATATTTTTCATAGATTACGAGGCAGGGAACTGAGCCGCAACCATAGATAAATTTCGCGCCGGATTGACGATCGATGGACTGCTACTCAACCCTCCTGAGTGCTTTAGGTTGATCTCCACATCCTTGTAGTCAAATGTCGAGCTGTTCATGGCGAGTCTGCCACGCGGGAGCTAGAGAACAGTTTGGATTTGTGGCTTTCCACATTTCGTAAGAAACGCAACAAGAGCTCCACATAGTGAAGAAGATAACCTAAAACTAGGCTGACGATTGTATATATCGCCAAAGTTCACCCTTAAATAAAGTTGGCGATCAGAATTTTGAACCTCTTTGTAATGTACTGCACAGTGTGACATTCTTGTTGCGTTTCTAAACAAAATGAGGATCACTCACTCATCAGCAAATCTGTATCGTGCTCTAGCTGTGATCCTCTACAGTGACTAGATCATGAATTTGTGTACATGGATATCATCCTGAAAACGGAACAGTTTATTGTCCTGCTCCACACAGTAAGCTATCTCGCAGCTGCTGTCCTTGATAAACTTTTACATAGATGGCTATTGGGTTTCGTAACAAAACATAATGCAAAGAAGGTTTGAATCCATCGTTCTCTAATTTTGACACCCCACAGTGCCGGAATAATGAATTTCCAGACTGTGGTACTCGCTTGAAAAAATGAAGTCTATTGTTCCTCACAACACATCATTGTCGGTGGTCTTTTAAATAAAACCTGTACGCTGTTGTTAGTGACAGTATGTAAATTTTTCAGCTGCTCTGTACCATTCTCAAGAATTAAACTGAAAAAGATTTCATATTCATTTAATAATGAAACAAGTTTCCACCGAGCCAGCACTAAAATTACTGTAATGTTAGTAATTAACACGCTGACACGAAAATCCACTAAAGTTTAGTAAATTATTAGAAGTGTATCAACGAAAAGCTATTTCATCTGCTCCTGATGTTTACAGAAGTATGTTTCTTAGAATACTCCTGTTAGTTCGAAAAGAATGTATCCTTAAGTAAATGGAAGCAAACGACTACTTCAGCAAACTATCATTGCGAAGATACTATTCGTCTATTTCATTAATAAAATTTGCTTCTAGCTGTGCTGAATGTTTGTTCTTATCTCATGATTTGGAATCCAGTTATGACAAAATTACAACCCACCTAAAAATTAATACTCTGCATTTTTGTCGTCTAAATGTTCACACTTAAATAATTAGCTCCCATAGATCAAACGATCACGTATTCAATTTGTTAATTAGAATGATATGCTAGTCACGTAATGGTAGTGTTAGTGTTTTGTAACAGTTGTTTTGGTAGACTATGCTGCATGTGGCTCGTGCCACGTTCAGGATGGATAGATACGCACACAGGCCGACATCATGTTGTCCAAGGTCACCGTGAGATATTATTACGCATTGCTGGAGCTTGTAGCAAAGCCGACTGCGTGGCATTTTTAACCTTTACACTCTCAATAATAACTGAAACACTCGTGCGGAATGCATCGCTGCTCTGTTTACTCCAGTTTTCTCTTCCTTGATGCCCTACATAAAAAGTGACAAACTGATCTGCACAGGTGTAATACGGATAAATATCAGTGATTGGACATATGGACTTCATCTAAGCAATTATGTTCTCAGAATAGAAAATCTTTTCAATTCTGGTTTGTAAAGCTTTCTGCAAACAGTTGCGTCTCAATTAACAAAAATGACTCTGAGCACTATGGGACTTAACATCTTAGGTCATCAGTCCCCTAGAACTTAGAACTACTTAAACCTAACTAACCTAAGGACATCACACACATCCATGCCCGAGGCAGGATTCGAACCTGCGACCGTAGCAGTCCCGCGGTTTCGGACTGCAGCGCCTAGAACCGCGGCCGGCTCAGAGTTAACAGATTCTCTTGCAGCGCATGTTCCGATCCATGTACATAATTTCTTCAGACAGCAACATACCAAGGCATTTGCCGTAATACTAATGTCAAAGAAAAGACAACTTCAATTAGCGGATCAAAAATGCTAAAAACCCATTCTATACAACCAATTGGACGATAGTACGACAATCCGTAAGGTTTTTACGGGTTTATTAGTCTCTTGTCCTAAAGGAAGTGGAGAGAAATTACGATATCGTGAAGTACATAAAGTTGCACTGTGAAACATATATCATCTTAGAGTCTGATAATACTGACATTTCTCATTATTTGATTTCTGCTGAAAAGAGATGGTGCCACCTGTCACAAGATTGTGTGAACACTCACAAATGGGGCGTTGTAACGACAGGGAATTTCCCCCTAAAGATAGTAGACATTTGGAAGTCTTCTGATTATTTTTGGTAATATGCATTGAAACTATTTCCACTCAACGTGAACAGAATAGTGATCGTTCAAGAATAGTTCGTGCTGATGATCGTTACCATTTGATAAGTATTACCCGAAGATAATTAGAAACCACTGCACTTAACGTACATTAGAATATACGCAATACGTAATTCACTAGGCCGATGTCCGACCATCACAACGTTCCTGGCTGGTTAGTCCAACTTGATAAACTGAAGTCTCGCACTACGAACAGGTGATGGGGATGGTATGCATTATATCAGAGAACTGGGACCGTGTGGGTTTGTGAAGACAGCTGTTGGTCCCAAGATCTTCATGTTAAATATTTATGCCAACCACTGCAAAACAATTTATATATGAAACTTCCTGGAGTTTAAAACTGTACGTCGGACCGGGACCTGAACCTTGGACCTTTGCCTTTTGTAGACGTGCCCTACCGACTGATCATCCAAACAAGACTCACGATCCGTCCACACAGCCTTGGCGGTTAGTGAGTCGGCTTGGATAGCACAGTCAACAGAACACTTGCCTGCGCGAGACTTAGGTCCCAGGCTCTAGTCCCTGGCCGGCACAAAGTTTTAAACTACCAGAAAGTTTCAAATCGGCGCACACTCCTCTGTAGCATGAAAATTCATTCTGGCAATTTAAATGTGTTACGGGTTTCGTCATTGATGGCGAAACGTGGTCAGTTTTCGAGTTACGATATATTTTAAACGTTGCTGCTTATTATCTTAAAATTCAAAACTTTTTGCGTTTTGGAAAGAGACAAAATTTTCGTGCCACCAACGTAACAGGGAAGTGGTGGTGCGGTTGCGACATTGGATAGTGTTCTGGAGGAGCGATGGGCAAAAGAACTCCTGACACACTGTTTCACTTAAAGTGCGTGCCCGGATGGTTTCCTCAAATAGGCCAGCGTCAGTTACTGCCTCCATTCTAATTAAATTCAGCCAAGTCTCCATCATAATTTGTCGTTAAGTTCGACTATCGCGAATATGTAACTTTGCGTCCTCTTTCAATAGGTTGTGGAACAACTATCAGTTCGCGAAGGAAAATGCTCTACGCATGTCAATTAAGATCATTTAGATTTCGGAACCACTTGTGGAAACATAATGAGGACTTCTTTGATACACAGCTCGCATTGTTGCGAAACTTAACAAATTTGGAATTTTTAAAAATCAGTTTGGCAACGAAAATTTTAGTGCAGCACATGAAAAGTTTGTGCATCCATTTCGTTTCCACAGTAACTTGTTTCAGGTTTTCAAATCTACTTAGTCGTATTCTCAGTTTTTCACGAGGACAGTATTCTATGCTCGAAGATTCTGTGGGAACCCGAAATAGTGTTAAATACCTCTAAAACAGCACATAGTTTGGCAGTAAGCCTGTAGTAGTAAGTAAAAGCCACGTTAGATAAACTACCATTTTACAACTGTTCTACCCACCGAGGTAAAGGACACAGTATCGGAAATCTTCATTTAAAGAAAGCACTGAACATATGCTATCTTGTGTAATACTGAATACGTTAAATAACTGTTATCCATGTAAACAGTTAACCGCCGAGTAATCTTAATTCATGCTGCTAGTTCCGTTTTTACCTGTCAGTCAAACGTGTGCTAATTATCCAGTCAGTATTCATACTTTTAATTATTTACGTCTTATCTTCGTTCTGAATTTTTTTCATAATTTCTGTTATCTGCTCTCGAGCTGTTAATGACTGAAAACCTTCCTGTTTCCGTGAGTTCACGCGTGCGTCACATCAGCTTGACTCTACAGGTGTCTGAGGCAGCATTGCATCATCCGAGTATTACGACAGGTAAAGCTTAATGACGACCTTCTGGGGATATTTCGATGTTATATCTTAATATGAGCGTCAGTAGGTCTTTTAGGTGACCGATTGAAACAAAGAATCCACAAGTTTGTATGTTTCTTTTGTGGCCATGCGAAAGTATGGAGGAACTTGGTCTGAAGTGTCATCAGTATTTGGGAAATGCGGGAATCTTCAACCTTCATGCCGTATACTTTCTAACTGCATATGAGAAAGATTTGTACGCTTTATCACTGGCCCACCTGCAACGGTACCGTAGTAATTTTTAAAAATTTATTCTCCTTAAAGGGGAAAAATACATTTGAATATAAATCCCTGATGCTACCTAAAGTAAGAGATGTCCACTTTTCACAAACAAAACTTCATACTACAAAACGATATACCGCAGATGCCATAATGACTTTATCTTAACATTTTTGGAAGGAACACAGAAAATGTTGTGGGGAAGGATAACCAAAGACTGCGTTTTATTGGCAGGACACTTAGAAAATGTAACAGACCTACTAAGGAGACTGCCTTTAATACGCTTGTCCGTTCTCTTTTAGAATACTGTTGCGTGGTGTGGGATCCTTACCAGACAGGACTGACGGAGTACATCGAAAAAGTTCAAAGAAAGGCAGCACGTTTTGTATTATCGCGAAATATGGGAGAGATGGTCATAGAAATGATACAGGATTTAGGCTGGACATCGTTAAAAGAAAGGCGTTTTTCGTTGCGACGGAATCTTCTCACGAAATTCCAATCACCAACTTTCACCTCCGAATGCGAAAATATTTTGTTTACACCGACCTACATAGGGAGGAACGATCACCACGATAAAATAAGGGAAATCAGAGCTCGTGCGGAAAGATATAGGTGTTCATTCTTTCCGCGCGCTATAAGAGATTGGAATAATAGAGAAATGTGAAGGTGGTTCGGTGAACCCTCTGCCACGCACTTAAATGTGATTAGCTCAGTATTCAGGTAGATGTAGATTCAGAGGACGCGTGCACGATTGAGAACAATATCATACCACATTATTCCATATAAATTTGGCATACTGACTATGATGATAAAACTAGAGACGTGTGGTGATCTTTCCTTCTCGTCTACCATCCACGAATAAAATAACGCTAGTGTAAAGTAGTACTATTAATATACTCACCCCCCACCTTGCACGAGATGGTAGGTAGCAGAATACTGTCGTAGATTACCAGAAAATTATAGGAAGTCCACGATATTCATGTCATACTCGAAAAATGTTAACATAATTTCCTGCTTAAAGCTGCATACTAACCCATCTTAGTTAGTACAAATATCCCCAACTCCCTTTACTCTCTTCTGTCGGTTTACTTGCCAGTCAATTTACTCCAGACGATTCTGCTTAACTTAACAAATATTAGGACAGGAAATCAAAAGAACAAGCAATATCTTTTAATTACTGTGTACATCTTCATCATGCTACTCGTCTACTTTAGGCATCATTACGTATGAAGAAACACTGTTTTGTTCAAATCAGCTGACATATTACGGTGAGTCCATGTTACTTGTGGAAACTCTTATGTAAGATGTGGCAGCAAGGTATGGCCCAACTTTCGGGAGACGCTCCTCACACATAAAGACACTGACAGAAAAAGATGCAACACCCTCAAGGACGAGATCATTTTATTGACATTTATATAACAGGTACTTTATCATTGCGGAAGTGAAAACAAATTTAGACCAAATGAAAAAATGGTTCAAATGGCTCTGAGCACTATGGGACTTAACTCCTAAGGTCATCAGGCCCCTAGAACTTAGAACTACTTAAACCTAACTAACCTAAGGACATCATACACATCCATGCCGGAGGCAGGATTCGAACCTGCGACCGTAGCAGTCGCGCGGTTCCAGACTGAAACGCCTAGAACCGCTCGGCCATTAGACCAAATGAAACACGCATGTTACAGTACAGGGAGCCCAAAGAATCACCCCAAGGCGGCGGCGCAGGTATGCAAACTATCATAAAGATGATGCCGAATGGCATCCTGCAATAGACGGTCCAAGCATCGTGCAACGTTTGTTGAAATGCGACAACAGTTCTTGCAGGCTCTGCAGAACGATTAAGTTCCTGCTTTATCGTGTCCCATATATGATCGATTGCCGACATATCTGGTGATCTTGCCGGCCAGGACAGTTGTTGTACGCTATAAGGAGCACGTAGTGTCGCAGAGAGCGTATCTGGATGTGTATTGTCCCGCTGAAAAAACACATCACCTTCCTGTCGAAGAAAAGGCAATGACACGTGGATACTACCCGTGTAACGTACGGGTACTGATTACTTTAACCTGCAGATACTCCGAATGCGACCACGAGTTGACAATGACGACCCCCATACCGTAAAGCCTAGGATCTGTGTGTCGAGGGCGAATGCACTCTGGAATAGCCAGCTCATCAGCTCTACGCCATACGCGTGTATATCCGTCACACATACACAGGTAGAACCTGCTCTCTTCGCTGAAGACAACACAGCACCATTCCACTACTCAGCAACTCTTTCATGACACCAGAGTAGACATGTTTGGTGATGTAGCGGTAGCGTGGTAAGACGCTCACGTGAGCTTATCACAGCTGCAAGTGAACGCTTCCCATTGGTCCTTTGCGACAAAGGAGGTGCAACATGCACCCGATTTCTTCTCTGGGACGGTGATCGCTCGGCCACTGCTGCTCGCACATTGCGTTGATATTGACCTGCATGAGTACAACGCTGACGGCCAGAATCTGGTCTACGGCTGTTCGAATGTTGCACAGACCACTGCCGAAAGCAGCGCCACACCAATGTGTCCAGCATGTGCAGCAGTCAGTCGATACGTCCATCCAGATTCCCGCAGGCCCACAATGCGATCCCATTCAAATGGATGAAGTTGCCCAACAAGAGTACGCATTCGTCGACGGGGCATGTCTGTATCCTAGAATAAAAATTTCAAACACTGTTCGCCTCTAAACTCAGCAACGCTACTATTTGCAGAGTCAAAACAGACGGCGTACACATTTCCCTCCTGAGTTCCATGTGATCGCCAATGACGTGACTGATGAATCGCTAAGACTACAGCCCCTCAGTATGGACGTACACTAAGTGATGAAAAGTATCCGGAACCCCCCCCCCCCCTCCAAAACATACGCTTTTCATATTACGTGCAGTATCCTGTCACCTGCTGCCACGTACTCCATATCAGATAGCTCAGTAGTCATTAGGCATGGTGAGAGAGCGGAATGGGGCGCTCCCCGGAACTCATGGACTTCGAACTTGGTCAGGTGATTGGGTTTCACTAGTGTCATATGTCTAAACGTGAGATTTCCACACTGCTAAACATCCCAGGGTCCACTGAAGTGGAATTGTGAAGGGACACGTACAGCACAAAAGCCTACAGGCCAACCTCGTCAGTTGACTGACAGAGACCACCTGCAGTTGAAGAGGGTCGTCATGTGTGGTGGTTTGGTGGTTCAGTGGTTCAGTGGAATGCACACTACAGGGTGTTTAGCTCGGAGCTATCCTTGAAGTAACCGATTTGTAACAGTCTGTTGTGTCACTGCGGTGCCAACTGCTGTTCAGATTGCTTCTGCACATGCAGTGCGATGCACCGGATCAACACGCCGAACACGATGGGCATCCCTCTAGGTAGTGCCATGTGGCCGTCCGGAGCCCAGTCTTCTAGTGACCGTACACTCCCGCGAGCACAGCTGCCAGCAGTCATGTACAGTGGCTAAATTTCTAGAAAGTCTTTCTGAAATATGGCCCAAGGAACATCCAGCTACTCGTAGCACTATCACACGGCCTCGATCAAACCCAGTGAGCTGTTGATAATGCCACGCCCGGGTTCCCGGGTTCGATTCCCGGCGGGGTCAGGGATTTTCTCTGCCTCGTGATGGCTGGGTGTTGTGTGCTGTCCTTAGGTTAGTTAGGTTTAAGTAGTTCTAAGTTCTAGGGGACTGATGACCTAAGACGTTAAGTCCCATAGTGCTCAGAGCCATTTGTACCATTTTTGTAATGGGCTGGCCTGCACAGAGTCCTGACCTGAATCCTACAGAACACATTTGGAATGTTTTGGAAAATCGACTTCGTGCCAGGTCTCGCTGACCGACATCGATACTTCTCCTCAGTGGAGCACTCCGTGAAGAATGGGCTGTCATTCCCCAAGAAACCCTCCAGCACCCCATTGAACGTATGCCTGGGAGGGAGTGGAAGCTGTCATCAAACCTAAGGTGGGCCAACACCATATTGAATTCCAGCATTACCGATGGAGAGCGCCACGAACTCTTAAGTCATTTTCATCCACTTGTCCGAATACTTTTGATCACATAGTGGGTTGAGGTAAACGACCACAGAAGATCAACAGTAGGTATGTAAAATGAGAGGCTACTGTTACTTTATAGAATACCAGGTGCGCTCCGATAGCTGAATGGTCAGCGTGACGGACTGCCGTCCTAAGGGGTCCGGGTTCGATTCCCGACTGGGTCGGGGATTTTCTCCGCTCAGGGACTGGGTGTTGTATTGTCTTCATCATCATTTCAGCCTCATCCGGCATGCAGGCCGCCCAATGTGGCGTCGAATGTAATAAGACCTGCACCAAGGCGGCTGGATCTGCCGCGTAAGGGGCCTCACGACCAATGACTCCAAACGCTCATTTCACTTCATAGTATACAAGGAAACTGCAAAAGAGATTGCATACAAAACACTCGAATACTGCCGAATTATGGGGGACCAGTATAAAGTCGTGCATTTATACAGGAACGAGATCGACGCGAGTAGCCATAACACTGCTCGATTGGCGAAAGTGAACGGCAGAAATTGTTGTGTACACTATCTGATCAAAAATGTTCAGACATTAATATGGCGTGGTCAACCGTTCGCTTTTATGACGGTTGGAATGAGGTGTCTAAGTGCCTGTGAAGGAATGGCAGCCCAATCTTCGTCAAGAACCGAAACCAGCGAAGGTAATTATGTCGCACGCTGGGGTCTGGAGCGAAGTCGATGTTTCAACTCTTTCCAAATGGGTTCCATTTTGCTAGGTTACTCCATTTCAGGAATGTTACTATCCACAAACCATTGACTTTCAAATTCTGTTTTATGAAAGGGTACATTCACATTCTAATACAACAGTCACCGTGTGCGAACTGTTATGCTAGTTCATCACTCCAGATAACTCGTTTCCAGCCATTTCCACTCCAGTGACATCGCTCTTGACATCACCTGAAGTGTCGCTTAGCACTGAGTACAGAAATCTGTGACTTACGAGGAGCTGATCGACCGTTTCACTCCATTCTTTTTAATTCCCTATGCACAGCATTGTGTTTGCTGGGTTACTGGTAGCACTTTGGAACTCATGAATGATTCCTTATACTGATTTCATGCGATTTCTTACAACCACCCTCCTTACTGCTCGATAGTGACTGTCCGACAATACATGAGGTCTTGACTGGTCTTAGTTTAGCTGAGGCTTTTCCCCCCATTTCACGGTCGCGTCACCAAAAGTTGACTTGGGCAGCCATAGAAGGGTTGAAATGCCTCTCATTGACATGCTATACAGGTGACATCCAGTGACTAGTCCACGTTCGGAGACACTGAGCGACCTACTCTGATGTTACTTTTCTTTACTGATAACTCTATACTCCTCACCTTTTGTGATGCGGAATCGACCACTCCCTTTTAGGAGTGAGCGATTCCGCATTACATACGGGTGTCCGGATAATTTTGATCACATAATATATCTTGAGTGGTAGACACTCTAAGACAACTACATATCGTAGAACCTGATCAGAAACTGCAAGGACATTCTTTCTGGATAGAAGAAAAGGATGTTCTTCAGCCACCTGCGCACCTATCCTGCATAGACCGTTCATATAAAATTACGCAAATAACAGCGAACACAGTCGCACAAACAAACATTCTTCCCACACTCGACCCGTGAAGGAATCTGTAAGAAAGTTTAATATATGGTACAGTAACTTCCACCATCTACCACGCACTTCATTGATTGATACAGCGTACAGATGTGAAGTGTGCTGCCTTCCATCACAGATTTTAACGCATGGAACCAGTTCAATGTTTTCTTTTTCTAAACTGCGTGACGTGTGGCATTACCCGTAAAGAGACACCAAGCCCATGAAACTAATTATAGAGAAATATAATGTATTCATAGACACCGGAAGTGCAACTGATTTGACATTCCCTATTATGAATCCAGTGTTGCATTTAGAAGACGTCTCGTAAGGCTAACAATTAATAACACCGTTCTACTGTGTTCATTCTCCAACTATTTCCAACATTATTAGTCTTGTAACCCTTCTTGGAATTCGGCGACCCAATTATCGACAGTGCTGTTTCTGGTAACTATGTAGGTAAGGTCAGTAACACAGCAGACTCAACAATGACAGGAGTAAATTACCGTGGGAACATGACGCAGCTGCGACTGTATAAAATCCTCAGAATGACCTTGTAACCCACATTCTTGTAGGTTAGGAACCGAAGGGAGTGATTTATTAGCACCTCTTAACGACAACTACTGTATTTGATGAGTTGGTGTGAAAGTTATGACCCTGAATCACAGAGGCGACTTGCAAAACGTGGGAAACTGAAGTGAGTAGAAGTTAAGGAGAGGATGTGTTCGAGACCCCAGTGTTACTGTCCGTGTTTGCAAACAACAGAGAGCGTAGTGCCATCTTCACTGAAAGAATACACCCGGCTCTACACTTCGAATAACACACGGCTGGTTTTCCTCACGTTCGTCCACCGAGCCAAATTGAGCAACCTCGTAAGCCATCGAAAGGTGACATTTTGTTTGAAAGAGCCTTTGTTGCACTATCACGTACAGGCGAAACGATTTCCAATATGTGTCTGTGTTTTCGAGTTAGCAATGAAGTAAACAAATGCTTTTCTAAAAGTTTGCAGAGTTCAAAACAAATGTTCATTTCCTACTAATCTTGTAAGAATGAAAACCTGTTGTCCTCAAAGAGTATAATATACATGTGAGTACAGTTTGAACCACGTGGGTATTCTGAATCAGGTAAGGGGAAAGGGTGGAAATTGATATAAATGTAAATAGAAGGTACTGCGATTTGGTTACAACTTAAGCTTATGGAGATAATTGGCGTTGAATACAATTACTGGTAATTATAATTGAACTAATGCTCTCCTCATTTAGAAAGAGCTCTATCCACAATTCTTCTTAATTGATTTAGTAGCTTGGAGTGGCACAAATTCGTAGTTCAAAAAGTTGGTTTCAGTGTACGTTGCCGCTTTTCTTATTTTAACTTTTCATTTTTGGCGAAAAAGTGACTACTGGATTTTTTAAACCAAAAAGTTCTTTGCAAAAGAAATTTCAGTAAGATATTGAGTTCAATGCTAGTCCTAAAACAGAATTTTTATTAAAGACAACCTAAAGAGATTATTATTATTATTATTATTATTATTATTATTATTATTATTATTTAAAAGCTTTAACTAAGCTACGCAAGTGGGCAGTGAGATCAATTCAGAAGTATTTAACTCTGTAATATTAACTGTATCTCTCATATTTCTGTACGCTCACAAAAAATTCTAGACTATTAACGTTATAACTAGTGAACCAATTGACTTTATGATTATAGTATCTCACTCTGTCTAACGTTACAGCATCTGACCCCTGTATTAACATGAAAATATTCCATACATGAAATCGAAAGGATTCAATAATTTCTAAAACATCAGCGCTAAGACTCCAGCATGCTGTCAACTGAAATTTAAAACTAAGTTATTGACTATAATTCTCCACAAATCATACCGATCCCAGTCGTATAAACTGAATATTTGGTTCGTATACCCTTTAATATGTTTGAGATGGGCCCGCCCAGTTGTTGCCAAGGTTGTTCCGAGTATGCAGCTCAAGATTCGATGGGAAGCCCTTACAGATCGTCCAGACAGTCCCGATCTCTCCCCATGCAATTGCTGTTATTTTTGGAGACCTGAAGAAGTGCATTCGTGGACGTCGATTTGCTTCGGACAGAGAGGTGCTCTCCTGGGTACAATCATGGTTCCGTAGCAACAGCAAAAATTTTCCCATAAAGGCTTTCACATTCTCACAGTGTGATATATTTACTGACTGTTATTTTACATCTGAAACATTCAACAGCTTACTTACTTATAGAGTTGCTCGCCCCAAACGCTTAAAATGGAATCCTTATAGGGTACGTTTGCAGTATGTCCATCTGTCGGACAGACAGTTAAGACACCATTTTTCACAAACGAATATTGGTATCAGTTTGTAATTTACGTCACATACTAAGGTCTACGGTCCCCTGGCAGTGTACGCAATTTAAGCTTCTAAGTCAATGCAATAAACAGATACAGCCATATACACTGAAGCGCCAAAGAAACTGGTATAGGCATGCATTTTCAAATACAGAGATATGTAAACATGTAGAATACGGTCTACGGTCGGCAACGCCTGTATAGGACAAAAAGCGTGCGTCGAAGCTTTTAGATCGGTTACTGCTGCTACAATGGCAGGTTGTCAAGATTTAAGTAAGTTTGAACGTGGTGTTATAACCAGCGTACGAACGATAGGACTCAGCATCTCCGAGGTCGAGATGAAGTGGGGATTTTCCCATACGACCATTTCACGAGTATACCGTGTATATCAGGAATCCGGTAAAACATCAACTCCCCGACATCGCTGCGGCTGTAAGAAGAACCTGCAAGAACGGTGCCAACGACAACTGAAGAGAATCGTTCAACGTGACAGAAGTGCAACCCTTCCACAAATTGCTGCAGATTTCAATGCTGCACAAGTGTCAGCTTGCAAACTATTCAACGAAGCATCATCGATATGGGCTTTCGAAGCCGAAGGCCCAGTCGTGTGTCCCTGATGACTGCACGACACGAAACTTTACGCCTCGCCTAGGCCTGTCAACACCGACATTAGACTGTTGAAGATTGGAAACACGTTGCCTGGTCGGACGAGTTTCGTTTCAAATTGTATAGAGCAGATGGACATGTGCGGGTATGGAGACAACCTAATGAATCCATGGACCCTGCAGGGGACCCTGCAGGCTCTGTAATGGTGTGGGGCGTGTGCCGTTGGAGTGATATGCAACCCCTGATACGTCTAGATACTACTCTGACAGGTTACGCGTACGTAAGCATCCTGTCAGATTACCTGCATCTATTCCTGTCTGTTGTGCATTCCGACGGACTTGGGCAATTGCAGCAGGACCATGCGACACTCCACACATTCAGAATTGCTACAGAGTTGCTCCAGGAACACCCTTTTGAGTTTAAAGGCTTCCGCTGGACACCAAACTCAGACATGAAGATTATTGAGCATATCTGGGTTGCCTTGCAACGCGCTGTTCAGAAGAGATCTCCACCCCCCTCGTTCTCTTACAGATTGATGGAGAGCCGTGCAGGATTCATGGTGTCAGCTCCCTCTAGCACTACTTCAGACATTAGTCGAATCCATGCCATGTCGTGTTGCGACAATTCTGCGTGCCAGAACTCGAACTCAGGACCTTTGCCTTTCGCGGGCAAGTGCTCTACCGAATGAGCTACCCAAACACGACTCACGACCCCTCCTCACAGCTATAATTTCGCCAGTACCTCGTCTCCTACGTTTCAGACTTCGCAGAAGCTCTCCTGCGAATCTTGTAGGACTAGCACTTCTGGAAGAAAGGATATTGTGGAGTCATGGGTAAGACACAGCCTGTGGGATGTTGCCAGAGTAAAATTTTCACTCTGCATCTGAGTGTACGTCGATAAGGTCCCGAGTTTGTCTCGTACCGGCACACAATCTTAATCTGCCGGGAAATTTCATATCAGCGCACACCCCGCTGCAGAGTGAATATATCATTCTGTATCTATATACATGTCTGGCCTGCTGGTAATGCGGTAAAGCGCGTGCCTGGAAACAGAGACGTCGCAGAATTGAATCTCGGTTGGACTACCGATTTTCAGTTTCCGTTTTAACGTAGCCTTCACCTCTCAACGATGTAAGGAGTCGTCAGGAACATAACATAGTTTGGTTTCCACGTTAAACTGTAGGTTCCCTTTCCCCAGTCAAATAATTAAAGAGAGAAACTGATGCAGAAATGAACAGTTTGTAGGAGGAGTTTGAAACTCTTATGACTTCAGTTGGCATCACTGGGATGAGCTGAGAACAACTGACGGGTAAAAGCTGTTTTGTTTATAAATTCAATATTGCAATTAACGATGGCTTGTCTGATTAACGTTTCCACGCAGGTCGAACAATGTCCAGTGTTCAGTTTTTTTTTTTTTTCATTCTGAAAGTGAAAAGCGACCTAAAAGCTTTTCTTGATTGATTTTCACTGTATGGTGAAAGTTGTACGAACCGCGGAAATTTTTATGAGTGGGTAGTTCAGAAAACCGTCAAACCTCAATGATTGGTGACTTCATCTTAGTAAGCCAGCTGAAGTGTCAGCTCCTTCTCTTGAAACACGCAGTGGTTATACTATTGGTGAAGGCAGAATAACTGGAGTTGAACGTGTTACAAAAACAGTTGCAGTAAGTGTTGGCACAGTTCATAACGTTATCAGTAACAAGCTGCAGTACAGCAGAACAAGTGCGAGGTGGGTCCACACAAGGAAACAAAACTCAAAGTGTATAAAGTTTTGAAAGAACGCTATGAAAGGGAAGGTGACGCTTTTCTAAACAACAATTTAACATGTGACGAAACTTGTGTTTACCATTTTGAAACAGAGTCAAAAAACAAAGCAGACAACGATGACGTCAAAGAATTTTTGGGAAAGTGGATCAAACAACAATACAAACAATTCTTTACATTAGGTATAAAAGAAACTAGTTGATCGTTGGAACAAGTGTATCAATAGTGATAGACATTATATTGAGAAGTAGTACGAGGGCGTGCTCAAACGTAAAGCCTCAGAGGTTTTTGTATGATAACTTATAAAGCTTTGTAAATAAAACAAACTTGATTGACCTTCTACATCTTCATTCTTCATGTCTACATATTTATTTCTCGACATAGTCATCCTGGTTACGAACACATTTCTCCCAACAAGAGACCAGTTTGTTGACACCGCCATTGTAGAATGTCTGACTGTTGACAGAGCCACAACCTTACATTTGCTTGCGCTACTTCATCACCACCAAAGGGAATTCTTTAAGTTTTGAAACACATGACGACCGGATGGGGCCAAGTAGGGACTGTTGGAGGATGATGGGATGGCAGTGACCCAAGGCGTCGGACCGTTCCAGATTCAGCGCTCATGTGTGGCCTGGCATTATCTTGTTGAAGGAGAGTGTGCTCTATTCGTGGATGAACTCTTAGACTTCGTGCTTCCAGTTTTCTGAGGGATTATAGCACGCTGTTTCTCACACACCGGCGTAGTTAATGTTACCCACCTCCATGTTACACGCTACGATTCGGAGCCCTGTAGCGGCAGTGTGTTGCACCTTTTTAGCGAACCGATGTTGAGAACTGAACAGAAAAAAAATTCAGGGGGCGTGATTTTTCAGTACGCTGTGGTAAAAGCCTCCGTTTGTAAAAATACTGAGTTTCACATCAATTTGTCTCTTTAATTATTGAAAGTCCTTCTTGTATTATTTGTGTAATGCACTCATTCCTTGGGCTGTCGAAAATTTCTAATATCATTGCCATAAAACATTGTAATTAAGCTTCTAACTGACAACTTTTCGGCGACACTTAGGGTGATAAATCTGTTCATTATAAAAAGGGAGCTGGTATTTGCAAAACAATAAGCAGTAACTCAAAGTACGCATTATATTCTTGTTATGATACAGCCTAAGAATGCTGAGGTTTCCACTGTCTTTTATATGTTTAAGTGTTTATAATATTCCAATAGTTGGATGGTTAAGTTTTAAATCTAAAATGTGCTGTATGCCTACATATTTCCAGTCACGTTAATATTAAAACCTATTGGTGGTGGTAGTAGTGGTCATGGCGCTCGGCCCACTGACAAATATTAGAAATGATACGAACCAAGGCAAATTCTTAACCGTCAGGTCAAGGTGGTCTTGTAAGCTAACGTCTAGAAAGCTTGCGTCAACTGAAACGTTATGCAGACAACAGCAAGGCGTGTGCCTTTTGTAATGGCAACGCATGTAGAACCTATCAGCATCTGTTAACTGCCCAAGGACAGATGTCTCAACAGAAACATGTCGCAATACAACCGGCTGACTACTTAGACTGTGCTTGCCACCAATGAAGTAGATTACAGAATAGTGTCAATAATAATAATAATGATAATAATAATAATAATCTCGAAGTGTCTATTTTATGAACTCCTCAATATCTCAGGAGCCTCAGGTGATATGTTTGCAATTTTCTGTCCACACTTCACTATTCTGAAACTGCTCCTTTTGGCCTTGAGATATTTTCAACCTGAGGTTTATAACTGGTACATACCATGACACTTACCTTCGCATATTCCATGTTTGCATCTGCATCTATACTTTATAAACCACTGTAACGTACATTTAAGGGAATACTTGCTACTGTAAATTATATTATAGACTACCCTTACCCCATTGACATACATAAAATCGAAGAATACCTCTAAGCGAACTGTTGTCGTCTAATTTTACCTCCACAGCATTCAAGGTAGTTGAGTGAGTGTTTGAAGAATATTCAAATTTTTACATCCCTAAAACATACAGTTTTTATGGTCCGAATAGATATCCGTGAAAGACATTGACGGAAAAAATCGAACCCCAACATAAACGAAAATTGGTAGTCGTGTTTCTTCATCTGAAAGATGTCTAGTAGCCCCACTATGAGGATGCAAGTAAGGTTTGGTTTAAATACGCGATGTAACGGTAACGAGCGTTAGTTACCTTTGATGCTGGATGTGGTGAGTTGATGTCAGTCAAGAATGCCATTAAGGCGACAAAAACGCCATTACTAACACCTCACTGAATTTGAACGAGGTCGTGTAATAGATATACGAGAAGGTAGATGTTCCTTCTGTGGTACTACAGAAAAGCTTGGCAGGAATGCAGCCACCGTACATGGCTGCTGGCAGCTTGGTCACGAGAATGTACGGTCGCAAAAACACCGGGCTCCGGACGACCACGTGGCACCACCGAGATGGAAGAACGTCGTGTTCGGCGTATGGCTCTGGCGCATCGTACTGCATCTGCAGCAGCAGTCTGAGCAGCAGTTTGGACCGCAGTGACACAGTGAACTGTTACAAATCGGATGCTTCAAGGGCAGCTCCGAAGCAGATGCCCTGCAGCATGCATTCCATTGACCCCAAATCACCGCCATTTGCGACTTCTCTGGTGGCAAGTGAGAACTCAGTGGATCATAGGGTGGAGGTCTGTTGTGTTTTCTGATAAAAGTTGGTTCTGCCTTGGTGCCAGTGATGGCAGTGTATTGGTTAGGAGGAGGTCAGTTGAGGACCTGCAACCAACCTGTCTGCGTGGACCTACACCAGGAGTTACGGGCCGGGGTGCCGTTTCGTATGACAGCAGAAGCACTCTAGTCGGTATCCCAAGTACTCTGGCTGCAAATTTTTACTTCAGCCTGGCGATTCGACCTGTTGTGGTGCCATTCCTGAACAGCTTTCAAACAAGTATTTTCCAACAGGATAACGCTAGGTCATATGCCACTGCTGTAACCTGACATGCTCCACAGAGTGTCAACATGTTGCCTGGGTCTGCTCGATCACCAGATATGTCTACAGTCGAGAACATACGAGACATCATAGGATGACAACTGCAGCATCATTCACAATTAGCACTAACCGTCCTTGTACTGATCGACCAAGTGCAAGAGGCATGGAACTCCATCCCACAAACTGACTTCCAGCACCTATACGACACAATGCATGCATGTTGCAGGTTAGTAAAGGTAGCCCAACTGAGCTATCTTCCCTCTGAAATTGAAACTTGTCGTCAGGGTGGGGGGAGGCATGGCACTTTCTTAGGTTAGTAGAGGTATCCCAATTGAGCTATCTTCCCTTCAAAAATTAAAACTTCTCGCCATCTTGAATGACGTCAATCACGTCATCAACTTGGTTCAAATGGCTCTGAGCACTATGGGACTTAACATCTATGGTCATAAGTCCCCTAGAACTTAGAACTACTTAAACCTAACTAACCTAAGGACAACACACAACACCCAGTCGTCACGAGGCAGAGAAAATCCCTGACCCCGCTGCGAATCGAACCCGGGAACCCGGGCGTGGGAAGTGAGAACGCTACCGCACGACCGCGAGCTGCGGACACGTCATCAACTGACATCACGTGACGTCACGTACTTGCGTCACGGCCGCCCTCTTGGGTAACGGTACTTTTGGGGTAGAAACTGCGTTGCCCTACTACTGATGTTAACCTGAAGTACAGAATTTTAGTAATTTTGGTAGTTTAAGTCAATTTCAGGGTATCTGTTGCATAGCGAGGAGGAGTATATATTAATTATCTTCACATTTAAGTTCAGTCGTAATTTCTAGACTCTACTAGTATGAGGAATCGGTTGACTGACTGATGAAGAGGTGGAAAACGCCTGTTTGTACAACCCACGACAGGGGCTTCACTTTTCTATTTCTTACATAATTAACAGGTAACGATGATTATGTCTGGTTTGTGGGTCGCTCAACTACGCGGTCATCAGTGCCCATACAAATTCCCATTTCTTTTTTTACACAGTCCAGTTTTTTAACATTGTTAAATCTTGCCACTGTCACGAATGATGATAGTGATGATGAAGATGAAACGATGAGAACAGCACAAACACCCAGTCCACAGGCAGAGAAAATCCCCAACCCGGCTGGGAATCGAACCCGGGACTCCGTGATCTAGAGTCTGCAATGCGAGCCGCTAGACCACGAGCTGCGGACAACAGGTAACGATGTGAGGACGTCTGAAATAGTTGTTGTGGGGAGTAGTGATGTAGGCGGTGTCATTAGCACACAAGGAGAAAGGTCGGATAGCGGGGGTTTGGAGATTTCTGCGGTGTACAAACATCGAACGAAATGGCTCAATGATAACGCGCAGGACTACCATTCAGAAGTACGACGGTTCAAATCTCCGTACCGTCTCCCAGACTTAAGTTTTTCATGGCGTTCCCACATCACTTAAGGAACATGCTTCGATTATTCCTTTGAAAGGGACACGGCCCCAACACGAGTATGAGTACAGGGCTATTACAAATGATTGAAGCGATTTCATAAATTCACTGTAGCTCCATTCATTGACATATGGTCACGACACACTACAGATACGTAGAAAAACTCATAAAGTTTTGTTCGGCTGAAGCCGCACTTCAGGTTTCTGCCGCCAGAGCGCTCGAGAGCGCAGTGAGACAAAATGGCGACAGGAGCCGAGAAAGCGTATGTCGTGCTTGAAATGCACTCACATCAGTCAGTCATAACAGTGCAACGACACTTCAGGACGAAGTTCAACAAAGATTCACCAACTGCTAACTCCATTCGGCGATGGTATGCGCAGTTTAAAGCTTCTGGATGCCTCTGTAAGGGGAAATCAACGGGTCGGCCTGCAGTGAGCGAAGAAACGGTTGAACGCGTGCGGGCAAGTTTCACGCGTAGCCCGCGGAAGTCGACGAATAAAGCAAGCAGGGAGCTAAACGTACCACAGCCGACGGTTTGGAAAATCTTACGGAAAAGGCTAAAGCAGAAGCCTTACCGTTTACAATTGCTACAAGCCCTGACACCCGATGGCAGTCAAACGCTTTGAATTTTCGGCGCGGTTGCAACAGCTCATGGAAGAGGATGCGTTCAGTGCGAAACTTGTTTTCAGTGATGAAGCAATATTTTTTCTTAATGGTGAAGTGAACAGACACAACGTGGGAATCTGGGCGGTAGAGAATCCTCACGCATTCGTGCAGCAAATTCGCAATTTACCAAAAGTTAACGTGTTTTGTGCAATCTCACGGTTTAAAGTTTACGGCCCCTTTTTCTTCTGCGAAAAAAAACGTTACAGGACAGCATGCTGGAAAATTGGCTCATGCCACAACTGGAGACCGACAGCGCCGACTTCATCTTTCAACAGGATGGTGCTGCACCGCACTTCCATCATGATGTTCGGCATTTCTTAAACTGGAGATTGGAAAACCGATGGATCGGTCGTGGTGGAGATCATGATCAGCAATTCATGTCATGGCCTCCACGCTCTCCCGACTTAACCCAATGTGATTTCTTTCTGTGGGGTTATGTGAAAGATTCATTGTTTAAACCTCCTCTACCAAGAAACGTGCAAGAACTGCGAGCTCGCATCAACGATCCTTTCGAACTCATTGATGGGGACATGCTGCGTCGAGTGTGGGAGGAACTTGATTATCGGCTTGATGTCTGCCGAATCACTAAAGCGGCACATGTCGAACATTTGTGAATGCCTAAAAAACGTTTTGAGTTTTTGTATGTGTGTGCAAAGCATTGTGAAAATATCTCAAATAATAAAGTTATTGTAGAGCTGTGGAATCGCTTCAATCATTTGTAATAACCCTGTATAGTCTTTAATGATGATCTCGTCTCGCCGGCCGGAGTGGCCGAGCGGTTCTAGGTGCTTCCGTCTGTAACCGCGCGACCGCTACGGTCGCAGGTTCGAATCCTGCCTCGGCCATGGATGTTTGTGATGTCCTTAGGTTAGTTAGGTTTAAGTAGTTCTAAGTTCTAGCTGACTGATGACCTTTGATGTTAAGTCACATAGTGCTCAGAGCCATTTGAACCATTTTTGATCTAGTCTCGATGTGACATGAAACCCTTATTTGCTTTCTTCCTTTTCACACCGTAACGATATGTAGGAAAGAAGGTGGGAAAGACTATTAGGCACGCAAGTAGCGGGTTGCTTTCACACCGGCGGCATCTTTACAGCGATTCAGCAGTGCGGTTCAATCGCTGCAATCCGCGACTATCGCGCGTTTGAGTCGCACGGCTGAATCGTCAGGGACGCAACTGACTTGTGCAGCAGAAGATCTGTGCCGAAAGAGCTGTGTGCTTGTGTGAGCCAGTTAGGAAATGAATTTTGAGGAGGAAGTGTTGCTTTTCGTTTTGTTACTGGAGAGAAAATTCAGACGCCTACGACGTTGACAATGTACAGGATTCATCCTATGTTAACTAATCGTGAGAAACATGGACATTTTTTGCAGTTTATAAAGAAATGATGGAAAACTCTGCCAAAGTCCTTAACTACTGTAGAATGTATGTGACATAACAGGTTATCGACGCCACGCAGCTATTTTGGTATCATATAGAGCAAATGACGAACATTTCATCGTCTTTTAAATGCGAGTGAAGACTTCTGCAATTAGAGCATAAGGCGTTCTGCACAACTTTGCTGGCCTCTGTGGCCGAACGGTTCTAGGCGCTTCAGTCAGGAACCACGCAGCTGCTACGGTCGCAGGTTCGAATCCTACCTCGGGCATGGATGTGTGTGATGTCCTTAGGTTAGTTAGGTTTAAGTAGCTCTAAGCCTAGGGGACTGATGACTTCAGATGTCAAGTCCCATAGTGCTTAAAGCCATTTGAACCATTTTTGCACAATTTTGTTCCCAAAAGAGGTGATCGAAACTTTAGAAAAAAAACTGGTTTAGAAGATGTACGACATCACGCCTATAAGAAGTCACTGTGCCGCAAGCGTATGAGACAAGTTGGCAGATTACGTTATTAGCACTGAAGGTGCTGTTCCTTGGCAAATAAACAAAATATCAAATTTATTCTAATAAGTAGTAAACAGAATAAGACAAGCCAATTTGTTTTTCTCAGACACAGTTTCATTTTCGAAGTCAGGAACAAATATCTTACACATATGCTCCCAAGCATTACATTTATCGATCTTATTGCTGTAATCCTTAATTCCTCAGTCTCAACTTGCAGGACGATGTCCTGTTTCAGAGAAGAAAAGTTCCACATTGAAAGCCATTTTTGTAGCAGAAAAGAATACTAAATTCTTTACAACGACACAGAATATGCACGTGATTCAACAGTCGCAAAGCGCTAACAAACGACAAATGCAGCACAGTGACACGAGGCCGCAACTGCTTACTCCTCCCTCTGTAACCGAGCTGCTGCATTTCCACGTGTGAAAGGGTTGTCAGACGTGGCTGAATTGCAGCGATCAGTCGCGGGGACCGGCGGGTGCACAGTGGGTTGCGCAATGAAATCGCTGTTGTGTAAGGCCTTGTGGGAACGACATGTTAAATGACGAATGCGATTCTGCCGCTTCGGCAAGTCGCCCGACGAAATCGCCAGTGCGTAAGCGACGAAAGGGTGAATGATACGGCAGCAGATGTTGTTGGGAGAGAGATAAGTGGAACTGTGGTGGAGGAACGATACAATTGGCCTATCAGTGGGAGCGCATTGATCTGTAGCTTGAAGTCAATACCAGACTCCCGTACTCGGTCAAACACTTTGAAGACATCGAGTTAAACGTTTTTGTTTCCTAATCATTCTGTGACAGTCGGAAAGTTGCGGAAGTGGTTAATTTATAGAGTGGTTAGGAGAAGAGCTGTATTGGGTGTTGGGAATTGGTGGCTGTGCTGTTAGGTGTAGAGGGATTTTTTGCATTCAACGATTTTGCTAAAGACAGGCATGGGCCAATACGATTAAGTTTTAGGGAGTGTGGTTTATCAAATTTTAGTAAAAATGAAGTTATGGATGTTTTGTACGGTTCTGAGTAATAGTCAGTATAAAGAATGATACTGTAATCGATGGAAATGGTCTTGCTGTACTTCCTGGGACATTCTTTCAGGTGGCAATATGCGTGTATAGAGTACCGTTTTTTAGTGAATGATTGTGCAATTTCGTTAGATATTATTGGTGTATTTAGTCCTGTTCTTGGAATTTTATCTAAATTCAGTGAGTTATATCCTTTTTTTAGAAAAAACAAAGACTGTTGTATGGTTTACAATCCGTAGGAGTTTATGGGTGATTCGTGTTGTTGCGAATCAGTTAATTTCTTTTCATAGGTAGGTTGATGGTAGCACTGTATAATTTACCACTCCTCTACATGTCAAACATCATTTACTTGGAAATTAATATTCATATTTCATATTACAGAAAATAACGGCCGGCCGTTGTGGCCGAGCGGTTCTAGGCGCTTCGGTCCGGAACCGCGCTGCTGCTACGGTCGCTTGTTCGAATCCTGCCTCGGGCATGGATGTGTGTGATGTCCTTAGTTTAGTTAGGTTTAAGTAGTTAAGTCCCATAGTGCTTAGAGCCATTTGAACCATTTTTGAGAAAATAACATCTGTGAACAACCAGACGTCTCAATAGCAATCCTTATCTCTTGATGTTACTTGTATTCAGAACATTTTCATTCCCTACCTCGTAGGATTTCAGAACAATTGGAATCGTTTGCGTAACAACAAACTGCTCATGAAATATGACAGGCTAAATCTGCTGTGGCAGCTAGGTTCTTGTAGTAATCTTGAGTGACTTAGCTTTCACTGGGACGACGTCATTAAAATTAAAATCGTTTAAGGTTTTCTCCAATATCCAGGTGTTTTGGCGCGTTCCAGTCGCTTGTTTTCTTAAGGTGAAAGGGCATACAAGGATTAAACGGCTTAATCACAACGGACACACACATTACATACATGCTAGTTGCGCGAAGAAGAATCGAAACATCCAGCTACGTAGTTGTGAAAATTGCTGTTACGATATCCATCCTGATGGTGTAACTATACAGGGTGATTTTTTCCACAATGTACAAACTCTAGGGATTGATCCACGAGAGGAAAAAAAAAAGATCTAATGAACTTATGCCCGGAAATGCACGGTTTCCATGCTAGAGACCATTTGTTCAATCACACTTTAGAGACTGCTGTCTAATACGCGCTGTAGGCCGGCCGAAGTGGCCGTGCGGTTCTGGGCGCTGCAGTCTGGAACCGAGCGACCGCTACGGTCGCAGGTTAGAATCCTGCCTCGGGCATGGATGTGTGTGATGTCCTTAGGCTAGTTAGGTTTAATTAGTTCTAAGTTCTAGGCGACTGATGACCTCAGAAGTTAAGTCGCATAGTGCTCAGAGCCATTTTTTTGAACGCGCTGTACCACGCAGCCACAGTTACAGCATGCGTTAAAAACGGTTTCCACGTGCCTCAACACAAGCTGTAGCACGTTCTGTCTCACACGTTCACACAGGACAGGCTGCATCCGAACAGTATCAAAGGCAGCATGAATACGTTACTCCAGTGTCTCCACATCTGGAATGGGCTCTGCAACTTTTGAGTTGGTCTCATAACCAGAAATCGCACGGGTTGAGATCCGGTGAACGAGCAGGCCATGCAACTGGATCCCCTCGTCCGATTCATCGACCAGGGAAGACAAGATTGATACGCGTCCGGACGTTAACGGCGAAGTGGACTGGAGCACCATCATGTCGCAACCACATAACTCTTCGAATCAGCAATGGCATTTCTTCCAGAAGGGGAGGCAAAGTCACCAGCATATAAAGCCGATAGTTTCGGCCTGTTAGGCGACGTGGAAGGAAGAGTGGTCCCAAAATACGTTCGCCAATTATCCCGGCCCACACATTCCTGATGCACCGATGTTGATGATTCGCTGTCACCATAATATGGGGGTTCTGAATACTATTCGACAGATGACTGTTATGAAGATACCACTTAGCGTAAAGGTGGCCTCAGATGAGATCAGGATGAATGACAGAAATCCCTGAATCGTAGTTGCCTGGTGAAGAACCCAGTAAAAAATCTTCTCCCGAAGTGGAAAGTCTATAGCTAGTAAGCTCTGCACACGTTGTAAGTGATAAGGGTAGTAACAGGTGGCATGGAGAATGTTCCACACGGTCGTCTGGCTTAGCCTATACTGGCGGGCCAGTTGCCTGGTACTGACACGGCGGTCGCCTTCCACAGTGCCAATTACATTTTCCTCCAGGTCTGGTGTTCACACACTTCGGATACATCCTTCATGGCTTCCTGCTTTCTGCAACGACCCCGTCTCAGACAAACGGCGAAACACTGTTGCAGACACTGAATGCTGTGGTTGCAGTCAGCCGGGATAGCTCTACTGATACAACCTCGCTACCCGCCGTCCGCTGCTATTTGCCATTCCGTAAGTAAACACCATGCCGGTAAGCTCTCGATTCGAATACGGTACCATTGCGTACAACGTTGTATCATATCCGCAACAAGATGAGTCAGCAAGAGAAGTGAATCTGACATAACATTACCAATTACTATAGCAGGAGATGCCGCTAGGGCATGACGTATGTGAAACAGTACCACCCTCTAGGAGGAAACCATGCATACTGTATCTGTGGCAGCATGGTACAGCGCGTATTATACCGCAGTTTCTGTAACAAAGTGTGACTGAATAAATGGTCTCTAGCATGGAAACCATGCATTTCCGGATGTAAGTTCATTAGACCTATTTTGTTCCGTATGCTCTCATGGATCAATCCCTGGAGTCTGAACACTGTGGAAAAAATCAGCACGTAGCGGAAAGTAGTAGTTTACATAAAAGATTTTCATTAAGGAGTATTTTTTCGATCTTATCATGCTGTTACTAGCATATCTTGACATACTTTAGAAAATGATATTTAGTGGAGAAAGTTAGGCATAGTATGCTATCAAGAAACTTTCAGTGATTGTGTGTGCCAGTCCAGGCTCGAACATCTTTCCACATCTTACGCCGGTAATGCTCTTAACAATTGACTCTGGCACCATGTAGCATCCCTAAAACGTGCCAGACCAACGATGCCACGTTCAGAATTTTTCCTGCGTACCACTCTGGATAGGTTAAAAGAGCCCGATGGAGTTTGTCTTCCCTTTCTCTGATCGGGTTACTGGTGAGGGTACTAACAGCACAGCAGGACGTTCTCGGATAGCACATTTATAACAAACCATTAATTACCATACAGTATGTTTACTGCGTCGAAAGAGAGATTATTTTTCCTTCTGAGGCCCGGTTGAAAAGAAACAAGTCTACACTCTCTGCACTGCATTTCAGTTACGAAAATGGAGTCATATTATAACGGTTTTTAGAGAGACTACTTCAGCTGCATTATTTTCAGTTGTTATGTTACGTGAATTTATTATAACACCCAACCGGTGGTTTTCAGATATATCTTTCTGAATTTTTAATTTTATGAATTTGTCTGAATTTTAAATTGTTTTGTCGCTCGCTGTTTAATATATTGTGGACAGGAGTTTAATTTATTGCAGTTCCGACTCCTGGATTATTCACCGACGCGCTAAAACATTATGATCACTTACTTAATAGCATGTTGGGCCGTTTTTTTAACGTAATACAGGGTGAAAAGTATTTAAACCGACAAACTCTGGGAGGTTGTATGGGACATCGAAACAAATTTTTTCCTATGAGGATTATTTAAACCGGTGGAGGCCGTATTACGCTCTTCAGTTGTTACAGGCCGTATTACGCTCTTCAGTTGTTACAGGCCGTATTACGCTCTTCAGTTGTTACAGGCCGTATTACAATCTTCAGTCGTCAGAGTGAGTATTACGCTCTTCAGTTGTAGGCAACTGCTGTCCACCAGTTTAGTAGTGCATTGTCTGTGTTTACTAATGGAGCGATACACGTGGAGTGAGTACACTGATATTGGTGGTGCGTACTACGTAGCGCACCACAACGGACGAGCTGCACAGCGGGTTTATCAACAACAATATCCTAATCGCAGTACCCCGCATCATACGACCTTTGCTGCTGTGTACCAACGTCTGTGTTAGACCGGGTCATTTAGCAGATTACCTGGACAGGGACGCCGTCGCACGGTAAGAACGCTGCAATTCGAGGAAGCTGTCTTGCAGTATGTGGAGCGGGATCCTTCAATCAGCACTCGTGCAATTGCACGTTACATGGGGACGAATCAGACGAATGTAAGAACAGTCCATCGAGAGCAATTGTTTCGTCCATTTCACTTACAGCGTGTCCACAACTTGGAACTAGTTGATTATCCACACAGAGCACAGTTTTCGCAGTGGTACCTGGAACAGTATGAAATGCGTCCTACCTTTCCATCCTCTGTGGTGTTCAACGATGAAGCAACGTTCGGGCTTGATGGAGTCTTCAACATGAACAATTCGCATGTTTCGAGTGAGGATAACCCACATGCCACAGTTACTAGCGCTCATGAAGTGCGGTTCTTCGTTAATGTGTGGGTCGGTGTTGTTGGAGACTGTTTAATTGGGCCGTATCTGCTACCTAGGCCATTAAATGGCAGGCACTATTACAATTTTCTCGCCAGAGAATTGCCAGAATTGCTGGAAGACGTCCCGCTCCCTACAAGGCAACGCATGTGGTTCCAACATGACGGGGCGCCAGCACATTTCAGTTGTCGCGTGCGTCGATTCCTGGACCGACGGTTCCCAGAAACATGGATTGGCAGAGGTGGGCCTGTACCATGGCATGCTCGATCCCCAGATATGTCCCATCTGGACTTTTTTGTATAGGGAGAGATGCACAACATTGTTTACGCAACTCCTGTTGCATCAGAAGAGGATCTGGTTGCCCGGATAGTAGCAGCAGCAGCAGGAACAATTTAGAATAGTCCTGGAGTTTTTGCTCGTGTCTGACAGAAGATGATCCTACGGTGTAATCTTCGTTTACGTGTCAATGGAGGAATTTCTGCAAATCTACTGTAATTGTAATTGGGTTGTGTTAATGTGTTGTCTCTTGGTCATAAAAGAATGGAAAGGTGTTCGTTGGTTTAATTAATTTGCCGCAAGAGAAATCTTACTCTACCGGTTTAAATACTCCTCATAAGAAAAAATGACAGTAGGGAAAAATATTTGTTTTGATGTCCCCTACAACCTCCCAGAGTTTGTCGGTTTAAATACTTTTCACCCTGTATATCACCGATCCTACGTAACACCTACTCTACATTTCGTTGACAGATTTGTGGAGCTATGTGGCACCAGGTGTCTTCGCACATGTCATGTAATTCCCATAAACAACTGGTAGCTGATTTGTGTTTGCTGTGACGACGCTCGATAGCGACACAGATGGAAACCATTGAATTCACATCAGGTGAATTTGGTGACCAAGATATTAACGTGATTTCATTATGATTCTCCTCGATCCATTGCAGCACTGTTTTGGCTTCGAGAGACGGACAATTATACTACTGAAAGATGATATCGTCATTGAAGGGATACAGGTGGTTCGTAGGTTAGTTGATGTCTTCGATTGCTACCACAGATACCATTCCAGTGCAGGAGAATGTCTATCATAGCATAATACTGCTCCCATAAGCTTGAGTCAGTGGTGCAGTGCACGTTTCGAGTACACGTTCTCCTGGATGACGGCGTTAGTGGAAATGACCATCGACCTGGTGTAGCAAATTCGTAATTCATCTGATGAATCGACACGTTTCCAGTGACACAGGGTCTTATCTCTATGACCTCGTGCCCACTACAATCGTAATTGACGCTGTCGTTGGGCCAATATGAGAAAACGCAGGGGTCTGCTGCGGAGGCCCTTGTTTAACCGTGTCCACTGAATGGTGTACTCCGAAACCCTAGTGCGTCCACCAGCATTGTGCTCTATTTCCAGAGGTGCCACAGATCGCCAACTATCCTACTTTAGAGAGCAGACATGCCTCCAAACCTCGCGTTCTGTGAAGAGCCGTGGACGTCCAACCATCTAGCACCTAGTGCTAGTTTCACTGCCCTTCTACCACTTTCTGCAGATGCTCACGACAGTAGCACATAAACATTCGACCAGCTTCGCTATTTTCGAGATACTCGTCCAAAGGCTCTGCGTAATAATCTGCCCTTTGTCAAAGGCGTTTATCTCACCTGATTTCCCCATTTGCAGCTCATATCTTCGCCAGGGTGACCCGTCGTCCATGTCTGCTCCGTTTATATGCTTTTGTTACCGTGTCACGAGCCCTCAACGCCACCAGGTGGCATAAAACGTCGCGGTGGGCAGTCGTCATAATGCTTTGGCTTATCAATATATAGTTAAGAAAAAGTTGAGATTTGTGTGAACGCGCCGTTATGTTTTTGTGAACTGATGTTGTTGGTCTGAAGATACAGATTAATAGCGAATTAACACACATCCATCTGGGATTCATTGTGGAAATATCGTGCTCCTTTGATTATTGCTATTGAGTGGAAATTACACTTTATACCATACGTCAGATTCCTTTATGCATGCGAAGCGAGCGAATATAACTTGTATCACGCCAATAAAAGTAATTGCTCTGTATATAAACTACTGGCCATTAAAATTGCTACACCAAGAAGAAATGCAGATGATAAATGGGTATTCATTGGACAAATATATTATACTAGAACTGACATGTGAGTACATTTTCACGCAATTTGGGTGCATAGATCCTGAGAAATCAGTACCCAGAACAACCACCTCTGGCCGTAATAACGGCCTTGATACGCCTGGGCATTGAATCAAACAGAGCTTGGATGACGTGTACAGGTACAGCTGTACATGCAGCTTCAACACGATACCACAGTTCATTAAGAGTAGTGACTGGCGTATTGTGACGAGCCAGTTGCTCGGCCACCGTTGACCAGACGTTTTCAGTTTGTGAGACATCTGGATAGTGTGCTGGCCAGGCCAGCAGTCGAACATTTTCTGTATCCAGAAAGGCCCGTACAGGACCTGTTACATGCGGTCGTGCATTATCCTACTGAAATGTAGGTTTTCGTAGGGATCGAATGAAGGGTAGAGCCACGGGTCGTAACACATCTGAAATGTAACGTCCACTGTTCAAAGTGCCGTCAATGCGAACAAGAGGTGATCTAGACGTGTAACCAATGGCACCCCATACCATCACGCAGGGTGATACGCCAGTATTGCGATGGCGAATACACGCTTCCAATGTGCGTTCACCGCGATGTCGCCAAACACGGATGCGACCATCATGATGCTGTAAACAGATCCTGGATTCATCCGAAAAATGACGTTTTTCCATTCGTGCATCCAGGTTCGTCGTTGAGTACACCATCGCAGGCGCTCCTGTCTGTGATGCGGCGTCAAGGGTAACCGCAGCCGTGGTCTCAGAGCTGATAGTCCATGGTGCTGCAAACGTCGTCGAACTGTTCGTGTAGATGGTTGTTGTCTTCCAAACGTCCCCATCGGTTGACTCGGGGATGGAGACGTGGCTGCACGATCCGTTACAGCCATGCGAATAAGATACCTGTCATCTCGACTGCTAGTGATACGAGGCCGTTGGGATCCGGCACGGCGTTCCGTATTACCCTCCTGAACCCACCGATTCCATATTCTGCTAACAGTCATTGGATCTCGACCAACGCGAGCGGAAATATTGCGATACGATAAACCGCAATCGCGATAAGCTACAATCCGACCTTTATCAAAGACGGAAACGTGATGTTACGCATTTCTCCTCCTTACACGAGGCATCACAACAACGTTTCACCAGGCAACGCCGGTTGTGTATGAGAAATCGGTTGGAAACTTTCCTCATGTCAGCACGTTGTAGGTGTCGCCACCGGTGCCAACCTAGTGTGAATGCTCTGAAAAGCTAATAATTTGCATTTCACAGCATCTTCCTGTCGGTTAAATTTCGCGTCTGTAGCACGTCATCTTCGTGGTGTAGCAATTTTAATGGCCAGTAGTGTAAATCGAGTAGCTCGGTTCCCGCTTGTACTGGCAGCTACGCTGCTTGCTACATTTTCGGCGGGAGTCCAGTGAGCGAAACTGATTTCCAAACTAATACGACACTAGCTGCCGCCACCATGCACTGGCAGCAACGACACCATGTTTGAGAGGAGTCAGATGTTGCTACTGTGTTCGTATATGTTCCTCTTGGCATAAGTCTGTAGTGTATGTGGGTCTTTCTATGACGATACGACACGAACAGTTCCTTACGGCAGCTCTTCACTTAACTCTGGTAATCTTCTGTGACCATTGTGTCACAGCAGTTAAAAGTAGAAATGTCATTCTGCAACTCATTTCCGTTAACTGAATAGCACCAATCAACTGTTCCATATTATGATATGAGTTACTGTCCCACCCATTCTTTTCCTTACGACGTCCGCTTTCATTCAAGGCCTGAACTTGATGGGACTTTGTTCATCTTAAGTCTGGTTTATTTTTTTGCATCTTAAAGGCTCTTCCTTTCCGTCACAGCATTACCTCATCCTCGGAGCAAAGCCATGAAAGATATGTCTGTACATCATATAAAACTTGTTCCGTTTTGCTAAAATGGCAGTAATAATGGAAATCAGTCTAGTTTATGCCTCAATAGGAGTGAAGGATCACCTACGAACCACACTGAGGATAGAGCATACACCAGGCTAGCGTTCATGAATTTGGCTATACATATTATATTTAAATCTGCCTCATTTCCCAGTCCTCCAGGCCAAAACTCTACTCCCTATTTTTAAAGAGCATGTCGAGTATCACCCAAAATGTGGTCTCGTTAATTGCAGTCTCTTGTCATACCTGTAGAGAAAAAGTAGTCCTACAGTTTGTTGTTTTATATAAATACATCTAAACATGAAAAATTAAGCTTTATCTCTGTTAAGTGCAGACTGCTTGTATTCATACATGCCTTCTTCGAAGTTCACTATCATTACAGTGAATAGACAGGGTATGTTAAAATAAAAGATATAAGTTATGTATGAATCTCAAAGCCACAATATAGTGTGCTTCTGTACATGTATATGCGTAATTCTCAAGCCAGCTTAAGTGTGCGTCATGGTCCTTATGTGATACGTATGTACGAAGAAGCGATACGTCACCTGACTCTTCGGGAACATATGCCGTTCTCACTTTCCCCAGCCGTTGAATGAAACACTTCGTCTAAAACTGGATGTATTGCCTATATATGAGCAGTACGTTACTTCAATTTATTTTGGGAGTCAAGTAGCAGTTCCTGCACGTCACCCTACAATTTTCTAGTTTTGTTGCGTTATGGGTTCCCTATATACTTCAGTGTTATTCGCATACGATCTCACTAATCCTTGGCCATTGATAGGTCAATATCTCGTGAAAAATGACGGCGCCGAACATTCCCTTGGGACATGCACGAAGTTCATTTGCCGAGTGACGATTCCATCCTGTCAGAAAGAGTTCTATATGCGAGGAAGTCCTCAATCTAATCAGACGCAGGCCCAATATTACTTAAGTTTGCATTCTGCGGATCTTGCCTTTTAGGAATCTAAGAACACGGAATCAGTTGTTGGGGACCGATATTTGGTGTCCTCTGGATAACATTGACCAGCTGACCGAGGTGAGTTTTAGAAGATCGTCGTTTGCGGTATCGATATCAATTCCTGCAGTGGATATTTCTGGTCTAAAAAAAGGCATAATACGCGAGCATTAAACGTCTTCCATGATTTTACGATAGGCAGAGATCAGTCCTCATAGTTATGCCCACGTGTTAGATGTTGAAAACGGGAATGACGTGTGACTTTTTCCAATCTTTTGGAACGTTGTGTTGCTCCAGTTGCCAGAAAAGGAGAAATTTCACATACGATATCTCAGGTTTTCTCGAAAAAAAAAAATGGCTCTGAGCACTATGGGACTTAACATCTATGGTCATCAGCCCCCTAGAACTTAGAACTACTTAAACCTAACCAACCTAAGGACAGCACACAACACCCAGCCATCACGAGGCAGAGAAAATACCTGACCCCGCCGGGAATCGAACCCGGGAACCCGGGAGTGGGAAGCGAGAACGCTACCGCACGACCACGAGATGCGGGCAGGTTTTCTCGGCATGATAGATTAATAGTAAGCTTCCGGTTGTTCAGCCGAGTTGTTGTTTTCATTTTCTGAACCTACACACACTATCTATCTCCACGCCTCGGGCCATCACCATCCGTCACAAAGAAAGTTGGTTAAAGCTCGAACACTTCCAGACAAGGAGAGTCTCGCCGAAGGATTACAACACATACGAGTGGTGTTCTTAAAGAATGGGTACTCAGAGTACTCAGAGTCTCATATTGAAAGGGTGATGCAGTAAAAATGGGCTGAGGAGTGCCGCGACGCAATTCGCGCGCATGGACATGCGTCGTAATCTTCTTTTGGCGAAAAAGCTAGCTGGATTTCATTTATTAGTTCTCTTAACAGTTCCACTCCCTGCGTTCTGCGGTGGTAAGGATAAGGTTTGTAAGGTATTCTACCTGGTCATCACAACTGGGGAAATGTAGTTCGGCGAAGATCGCCAAGGAGGAATAAAGCCGCCAGTCAGCCTCAGAAAGCCGCCAGTTGGGCTTACACTCCGGTGGGTTAGGAGTCAGAAAATGGATAACACACAGGAAATAGGTGCTAGAGTATGTGTCAGAGAGAACGGAGCAGTCGAGACGATGGGCAAGCTGGGCAGTGTGGAACGAAAGGTACAAATGGGAATAGGTGTGCGTGGAGTCTGAAAGAAACGTGGGTGCTCCATTTTTAAGGCAGATGAGTTTGAGTTGTTTGAGAAGGTCAGCCAAGGGGGCATCTCTGACATGTTCTGGAAGAGCCCCAGAGGAGATGGTGTGAATTAAGGTCACCAAGCAGCAGTAAGGGTGTGAGGGAGTTGATCGATAAGCTGGAGGAAGTCTTCTCTGGTGACATCGAAGTGACATCGAATGATGGAGGGGTGTAGACGTTACAAAGAGAACAGGTGAAGCGAGGAAAGAAAATGTGGAGTGCAACAGATTCCAGCTCAGTGTTCAGTAAGATGGTTTGAGATGTTTTGACTATGAACGTCATCCCTGATGAGCAACATGACTCCCCCATGAGATGGAAAGCCATCCGCGGGAGAAAGGTCAAAGTGCACTAGAAAGAAATGCGAGAGGTCAAAGCAGTAACAAGGGCGCAATTTTGTTTCCTGGAGGCAGAAAACTAGTGGATGCTGCGATTCCAAGAGCAGACATAATTCCTCCTTGTTGGATCTAATGCCACCAACGTTCCACTGGAGGAGAGTCGTGACAGGAAGAATGGAGGAGGAAAATAATGAAGAGTTGTCACCCCGGCGGCAGCCGAGTGTCAGCCGTTGAAGACTCACTGCTACAGGGCGCAGAGCCTGGAGGATCCTGTTCCACGGGATCTACAGAGGCATCGGCATTCCGACTCTGTCGGTCTGCAGATTCTACGGCAGAGAAACGGTTGGCGGTGCGCACCCGCGAAACAGAGGCCGGCCGGATGAGGGTATCACGCGGCGGTGACACTACTGAAGAGAATCTCTGAGTCGATGAAGGAGAAGACCGTTTGCCTTTCTTCGATTTCTTGGAGCTTTTCCTGTTGTCAGAGGTAGACTCGGAGTTTGTTGGCTGGAGAGACGTAAAAAGTCTTTGCAGAAGTATACCTTCTGCCCTTTCCGGCCTGCCTGTTGTGTAGGAGTTAATTTCGCTGCCGGAGGCGAAGATGTCGTGGACCGTTGCACAACTGGAGGAGGAGGCGGGGATGCTATCATGACATTGGGCGATTTTACAACTGTGGTGTTGAATTTGAGGTCGCAAGTCTGCGTGGCTGTATCCGTCGTGGAGCTAGTTGTAGCAAAAACAGTACTGTAAGTGCCAGATGGTAAAACGCAGGGCTTTCGACTACTCAACAACTTTCGAGCGACAGGGTAAGGCACTTTTTCCTTCACCTGGATACCTGGACAGTCCGCTCGTTGAAATACACGGAACATACTCGGGATAAGGCTGTACGGTCGCCATTGCAATTGATACAGCGGGAGGAGGAGGCGGGAAATCGCCCTTGTGAGCATCCCTACCACAAGTAACACATTTGGCTGTGTTTCGACATGACATTAGACGGTGGCTGTAACGTTGACGCTTGTAGCAGCACATTGGGTTTGGAATGTACTGTTGGAACATGATGACTTCATAGCCTGCTTTGATCTCTGATGGGAGTACTACCTTATCAAACATGGGATGAGTGCGTGTAGGCACTAAGGTTTCATAAACATTTTTCATTATCCAGTAAACTGCAGTGACACTCTGATCAGAGAGTAAGTTTGGATTTCTCCCTTGATCAGACCATCGAGTAGCCTAGTGTAAATAACACCATGTGAAGAATTCAGCTTCGACGAGCCTCAACACGAACAGGATAGCCGTGGAGCAGTGAAGCTGCAGGCAGTTTTTGGGATTGAGAACCACAGTTCGCCCCGAAAGCAAAGTGCCATTACATAAACGAGAGCAGTTTTTCAGAGGGCCGGCATTTGCGTCAACACCTTCCTGAATTATGGACAGGTTAACTGTAGCGAATGGCTGACCTCCTTCAGTGCGTGATCAATGAGCCGAGATGCAGCTGGGAGAGTCTTGTAATCCTTAGCCTCATTCCATTTACGCTAGTAAAAGTAGGCTGAGTGGTGACTGGCTCATTGCGAGAAAATTCCTCATGATTGCCATCGTCTCTAATGGTGCGCTCCTTCCAACTCGGGGCCCTTCTCAGAGGGGGGTTCACCCACCTCAGGTGATTGTTCACACCTAAGGTCACACCTCCTGTAGTCCTGACAGAGGGACCAATTGGCTATTTGGGAAGGTAACAGCTCAGGCAATCATTCCCTCCTGGACCTGACCTGTACCAGGGAGGGCACGTGCGAACCCTACGTATCGACCTGGGGCTGGGAATTACCAGTCACCTGTCATGTGGCAGACACGTGGGCCGGCTCCAGGAGCTCACAGGAAGGAAGAAGGAACAGAGGAACCTAAAACGCGGAAGTGGAGGAAGGAGAGGAGATGGAGAACGAAGAAAGAAAGAAAAAAAGAAACTGTGTGGAAACTGTTCTGATGTCAGGCTACTGGAAATTCAGAACACATTCCCTAAAATATCGCAGACATATTCCACAAGGGAGGGGAAAAAGAACAGCATGAGGATAGACATGCAGCACGGAAGGGAAAAAATGATGCAAAGACTGAGGCCCTGTGGTAGCCAAGCACGGACTCACCACAGAGTGGTGAGCCCCCTGGGGGGATGATGATGTTTGGTTTGTGGGGCGCTCAACTGCGTGGTTATCTGCGCCCGTACAATTACCCAATCTTTGCTCAGTCCAATTTCGCCACTTTCCTGGATGATGATGAAATGATGAGGACAACACAAACACCCAGTCATCTCGAGGCAGGTGAAAATCCCTGACCCCGCCGGGAATCGAACCCGGGACCCCGTGCTCGGGAAGCGAGAACGCTACCGCGAGACCACGAGCGGCGGACACCCTGGGGGGAGTCGAGTGGTCTAACCACTGAGCCACCTCGCTCGGCCCCCCTCGTTTTAAGGATCAAACCTTTTTCATCCTGTTAAATCGTTTTAGTTTCTTCTTCCCCCGTTTTCATTTATGATGGGAGTTTGATTACAGTGGAACCTAATAGAAAAATAATAATTTTTTACCAACCTATTTGTTTTATATATATTTAGCGTGATTCCATGATGATGTCACAAACTTTTAGGGGTGATGGAGAAGGGAAAATGAATCTTTTTTCCGGTAGAAGAGAGGTGTTCCACAATAATGAAGACGAGTAAGTGCTTCATAGCTCCAAGGTGTGCATTTTGTAGAGCATGTTTATTAGAATTTTTTCTGTTTCGGTCTATACTACCATTTCCGAAAGTTGCCTGCCCTACAGTTTTAGCAACAACAGTACCGGTACACGTATTTCACTGCCAGAGGTATCAGAACGATTTTCGCTTGTAACTTTCGACGCTGTCGATTCAGGACCAGGGTCCCTTACCTCAAGTTGATTCATTTCTCCTTGTCCATCGCCCCTGGAAATTCGTAACCTCATTATGGACTCACCTTGCATAGCACGTGGCCTAGTAGACAGGGATACGGGCAAGTATCTCTACTTTGTCTTTAATGAAATTTTATAACAATAGGCTGGGACGAGCTTTAAGAAACTCTTGTTCTGTATTACGTATTCGCACGCATAATTTCAAACAAGTTGACGCGAACATCAAAGGAGCTTCCCAAAATGCAGTCGTATAGAAGTTGTTTTTGCGTGTGATATAATTTTCTGCTAATTAGTCAATTGTTGCGGTAAATACCATGGTGTTTAACATCTAGATTCACAAAAAATAAATAAAAAATGTTCATATTAATATATGAAGTATACTGCCCATGGAACTATGATAGAGGATGTAAACTGGTCGTTTGTTTATGGGATCATAGATAATGTTTGCGCAAATTACTGATCAAGAATGGTACGCGGTCGTTTTTATCAACCGGTTAGATTTTGTAACACATTTGCACAGTGAAGGGAGCCTCTGTTCGATTTGGAAATTTTTCTTCATACCGCAGCAGTGAAGTTGCTGTCATAAACATTATTCTTTTGATTGTATAAAACTGTACAATAATGTAAAGTACACTTACGTCAGAAGTACACGTAGTTATGAGAAAGTGGCTGCCGTTCCATACTTTGTATCTCAGCATGTATAACTTATACATTACTTCTCCATCTTTAAGTGTGTCTAGGCGCTACAATGAGGAGCCGTGCGACAGCTACGGTCGCAGGTTCGAATCCTGCCTCGGGCATGGATGTGTGTGATGTCCTGGGGTTAGTTAGGTTTAAGTAGGTCTAAGTTCTAGGGGACTGATGACCTCAGATGTTAAGTCCCATAGTGCTCAGAACCATTTTTTTAAGTGTGTATTTGTCTTCATGTGAAGTAAATCTAAAAATTTATGGAGCTATGCTTGAGACAGGAAAAACTGATCATACACTCTAACGTGATCCATCAGGTTTAGGGCCCCACTGGATCTAAAATAACTCTGATCTCTTCATGAAAATGTCTCTTTCGGGTACAGTACACGACAGTTCACGTGTAAAGCGGAGATTTATGGATGTTGAATATCAATACAGATGATTCCACTGAAAAGTATGTAAAAGTCCGAATCTTCGGAGTATCGGCTAGTGTTGATATCAATATACGCATAAATCTTTGATTTAAGAGAAATAACGATCTCAGCCGCAACTTGAGCATTGAATTAAATTCAGTGGCGACAAGTGAAAATTAGTGCCGAACCAGGATTTCCCACTTTACCCGAGTGGCCGCCTAACCGCTTCGGCTATCCGAACACGTTTTCCCTCCAAGCCAAATTCTTAGCTTGACGCACACTACACATGTAGTGCCCTCGGCCCATTATCCTCACTGCTCGCAGCTTTACCTAGTCCCCCAAGAGTTCGGACGTAGTGGGCTTCCGCATTGAAGTTATAGTTACCGTCAAGACACATACACAGGGTGTTCAAAAATTCAGTCCCCAAAGTAACAGGAGTGGTACAGGAGACAGCCGGCCTGTGTACCGAGCGGTTCTAGGCGCTTTAGTCTGGAACTGCGTGACCGCTACGGTCGCAGGTTCGAATCCTGCCTCGGGCATAGATGTGTGTGATGTCCTTAGGTTTAAGTAGTTCTAAGTTCTAGGGAACTGATGACCTCAGATGTTAAGTCCCATAGTGTTCAGAGCGATTTTTGGTACAGGAGACAAAAACAAATATATTTCGTAAAGCAACTATGTGTCGGTTTTCGGAGTAATGCACACACGGGACGTTACTGTGTGTGTGTGTGTGTGTGTGTGTGTGTGTGTGTGTGTGTGTGTGTGTGTGTGTGTGTGTGTCTGATTTAGAATAAACCGGTGTTAACTGTTTCCTATTGCTTTATTATTCAGATCACAATTAAATTACAATAAATGTTCAAATTAAGCACCAGTAATCTCAGCGCAGAGCTGGCATCGACGTAGCAGGGAGTCTCTCGTTCGTTAGAAAATACCTAGTGTGTTCTGTACTGCGTTGCTGCTGCAAGAATTCTTGCAACCACTTCCTCCCCCGAGTCAACAGGGGCAGAGTACACTTCGGCTTTCATGTAGCCACTGCGAAAGAAGTCTAATGGGATGAGGTCTGGGGATCTTGCAGGCCATGTACTCGTCCTGCCCGGCCGATCCGCCTATTGACAAAAGGCACGCAGGCGCTAGTGCTACCAGCTGTTTAATGACTCGTTGTCGAAGAGCATGACATCACAACGTACTACCTATGTCAAACAAACATCTGGTGGTACAACGTTAGGCGCCACGACTTTGATCAGCTCCACTCGCGTATAACCTTCGCATTCTCAGTGCTCACGCAATATGGGTTTCCGACACATCGTTGCTTTACCAGCTATATTTGTTTTTGTCTCCAGCATAATCCCTATCAGTTTGGGAACTGAATTTTTGAACACCTTGTATATACTTAGATGTATGGCGCCTGTTCTGTGGCATTTGTGCTACCGAACAAGCACTGTACTTACAGATATAACCTAAGTCTCTATCGAATGTTTAACAGTATAAAAATTTTCTTTCTTCAGAAACCACACGCCCACATGTATTAAGGGCTGTTCTGTTCCTCAAAGGGCTCAATACGTATCGTGGACACACCTAATGTTTTACAAATGATTCAGCACAAGTGATGGTACCCAAGCTAAGATACTAAGCAACTACAATTAAAACAAATGAATACATCGTGGCTGCAAGTCAGACTGCTTTGACTACGTTAAAAATAACGCGCGACTACTGCTAGTTCACGGACTATTGCCGTACGGCTAGACTGCTAGCATCGCAGCTTACTTATATTATTTTCCGTTTTCTTATTACGTTAAAATACAATGCGCTCTGCTTCCATTTCATTCATTATCCATGCAGTCAGTCTCAGACGTTTGTCTGCATCCTCGCACTTGCACAGCCAGTGTGACGAACGTCTGCAACGCAGCAGTTGTGACGAAGCTGTGTCTAACAAAGCAGGCTCGTGTGTTACGCGGCTGTGCGGGCGGTCGAAGGTCGTCGAAACCAGAGCAGAGCTTGCGCGCAGTCCGGCCGACCTTCCCGCCTTCACCTCGCAAACACTACCTGTTTACCAGATACCGCGTGTCGGGGTCAAAATTATTTGTGGCCATGGGTGAACCTTATTGCGCGGCTTTTTTGATAATTTTGGGACGGATCTATAATAGAAGTAGCGGATTGAATGAATCGGCTGAGATGGGCGGTAGTTGGAAGGGTGAGAACGATGCTACGCTGTCCTATAACAAGTTTTCTGTACACTACTGCGGCTAGGGGTATTCAGAGAGACTGGCGTGAAGGTTACAACCAAAGATGCCCCGTTACAAATTGGAAACCAACTAGATACATAGGTAATATGACGCTAGAATTCAAATGTGAAATTTGCATGAAGTCTGGAAGAAGTGAAGGGGTGTAGGTACTCCAGATTCACCTTTTTGGCATTTTATGAATGACAAAAGTCATGGGATAGCGATATGCACATACACAGTTAGTGGTAGTATCACGAACGCAAGTTATAAAAGGGCAGTGGATTGGCGGAGCTGTAACTTTTACTCAGGTGATTCATATGAAACGGTTTCCGACGTGATTATGGCCGCACGACGGGAATTAAGACTTAGAACGCGGAATTGTAGCTGGAGCTGGACGCATAGGACGTTCCATTTTGGAAATTGTTAGAGAAATCAGTATTCCGATCTCCATAGTGTCAAGAGTAAGCTGAGAATACCAAATTACAAATATTATCTCTCACCGTGGCCTACGCAGAGGTATACGGTCTTCCCCTAACGACCGAGACCAGATGCGTTTGCGTTGAATTATCAGCGCTAAAAGACAAGCAACAGTGTGTGAAATATCCACAGGTATCAATGTACGACGATAGTATCTGTTAGGACAGTGCCGATAAATTTGGCGTTAAATTGTTATGGCAGCAGACGATCGATGCGAGTGCCTTTGCTCGCAGAAAGACATACCCTGCAGTGCCTCTCCTGGGCTCGTGACCATATCGGTTCGACCCTTGACAACAGGAAAATCGTGACCTGGTCAGATGAGTCGCGATTTCAGTTGGTAAGAGCTGATGGTAGGGTTAGAGTGCGGCGCAGACCCCACGAAGCCATGGACCCAAGTTGTCAATAAAGCCATATGCAGTCTGGTGGTGGCTCCATAATGGCCTGGGCTCTGTTTACATGGAATGTTCTGGGTCCTCTGGTCCAACTGAACCGATCATTGATTGGAAATGGTTATGTTCGCCTATGTGGAGACCATTTGAAGCCATTCATGGACTTCATGTTCCCATGACGATGCACCATGTTACTGGGCCACAGTTGTTCGCGATTGGTTTGAAGAAAATTCTGGACAGTTCGAGCGAATGATTTGGCCACCCAGATCGCCTGACATAAATCCCATTTATGGGACGTAATCTAGACGTCAGTCCGTACACAGAATTTGCAGTTGCAACGCTTTCACAATTATGGACAAATATAAATGCAACAAGGTTCTTTATTTCTCTGGGGAACTTCCATCGACTTGTTGAGACCATGCCACGTCGAGCTGCAGCACTACGCCAGGCAAAAGGAGTTCCGAAAAGATATTAGGTATCCTATGTCTTTTGTCACCTCAGTGTACTGCAATTAAGTCATAAGTTTCCATATTTACTGCTGCCATATATGCCTGTCCCAGAACGCTCTTCTGGGCGTAGGTATATGCAAACGAGCGATTGCAAAGGGTTGTTCGTAATTTAGTAAATGATTAAGGATTACTGAAAGACTCATTCACGTAACCATGTGAGACAGATGTGATTCACTGAAGTGGATCTGTGTCAATTATGAACTAGATGTCTTCTGTTTCTGTTAACATTCTATAGAAGGCGTCTTTACTAATGACGGAACCCTGCCTCAGTGTACAGATGGCTAGAAGAGAGATTCTATTTATAGTCTTACAACAGGTTTAATTCAGAACTGGTGTTGAAGATGGGCTAAGTCCTTACAGAAGCGGCGAACATAGCATCAACCTGGATAGGTTAGCAAATCCCTAATTCGATGACGCACGTGACGCGTGGGTGTGATGTACTCCATCAACAAAAAATTGGAACAAGTGCTTCTTATAGGTTAATGCTCACCCAGCTCGTAGTTACTCTGCCAATAGCTTGACTGTATGACGGTAATGCTGCTTACCTGACCTGCCGTGGTTTCGAGAAGACACAAGTGATCTCACTCTCGTTTCTACAGATGTTAGCACAACTGGCAACGCTACAAACTAGTACCATTCTGGTACTGCCTCTCTGATGTTATCTAGAAGTAAATGAAATGTCACTTCGTGGTCCATAGAGCTGAGTGGGCGTGCTTGCATTACACCTAATTGCTCGGTACTTCCATCTGAGTTCAGCATCATATCACTGTCACACACAATAACGAAAATCCCTATTTGACCTAATGAAAACAGCTGAATGGGATTATCCAGTTTCCTTATCTCTCAAGAACACGTTTCGTTCCTCAGAATTGTTGCGCATAAATAGCATGCGGAATCTAGTTTGAGCGACCAGGCTTAGCCGTTTTCTGCGTAATGACTTGCAGGCATCTTGATCACGTAATAATTGCCGGATACGTAATGGCTGCCTGCTTCCCAGGCCGGTTTTTAACCACGCGTTTTCAGTCATTGGAAACAGGTCACTGCACTTAGCATCTATAAATGAACCTTATGTGCAGGTTGTTTCACGTGCGGCACAGTCGCTGTAACGGGAGGCAATACTGTGCACGCTCGCTCCCATCGACACATACGCTTCGGCACGTTCCTCGGATTATCGCAGGTGGCATATTGTTTTTATCCGAACTTAATTAGCAAGGATTCTGTGTGCTTCGTTTACAGATCTATGACCAGATGCTGCTGGTATAGCGGACTGAAGCTGTAAATGGTGCAAACATTTCCTTTAACATATTTCCGACACTGCTCCTAACTTCTCTAGTTAAGCTGAAGTCATAACGCCATCATATACAGTCAGAGGACGGGCCTTGGTTTATACGGTAATCGGACATGCCTCCTATATATTGATTTCAGCCTAGAGCCGAGCGCAGCGTGCGTGAAACATTCTACCTTCGCTCTTCGCGCCTGGCACCTGAGGTAGAGGATGATAACAATCAGTATAAGAAATACAGGTTGATTTTCAAATGCCATACGCATTGCACATGCTCTTACAAGTTTTAAAAGAGGCCATTGTCCGTTGCTGACCGCAAATAATTAGATTCAAATGTTATTTAAGGTTATACCCGCCAGGTTAGCCAAGAGCGTTAATGCACTGCTTCCTGGACTCGGGTAGGCGCGCCGGTCCCGGATCGAATGCGCCCGGCGGATTAACGACGAGGGCCGACGTGCTGGGCAGCCTGGATGTGGTTTCTACGCGATTTTCCACATCCCAATAGGTCAATACTGGGTTGGCCCATGACCGGCCTCAGTTACACTACTCGCAGATATCTGTACTCGTTCACACTCTTCCGTGGATTACAGTACACACAGACAGATGGGGTGCATTAATTCCATCCTGGGGGGTACGGGGTGACGGCAGGAAGGGCATCTGGCCACCTCTTAACATTATCCTTGCCAAATCCGATTCTAACAATGCCGATCCTGCGAAACCACAGGATAAAGACACAAGCGAAAGAAAGAAAGTTATTTAAGCTTATGTACTGGAGCTTAATTATTTATGAAACGTTGAACAGACTTTGTGTGCTGAACAAAAACCCTAGCTCTGCAAGAATGGCAGAACGGTTAACAAATATATTGTTTTGTAGCAGTAGCTAGAATCTTCATTCACCACCATAAAACAAGGCTGTTAGTCAAAACTATTTTGGTACTTCATGCCAGAAATACTGTTTTGTAAAGTACACAGACTGACATCAAACAACGGATTTGAGGCCATAAAATGAAGTAACACTTGCCTCAAAATGGGTGTAATGACTGACGCATTTATATTTTATTTCAAAGAGAGCATTAAGTTTTCTAAGGGAAGTAAATCTGAATTAATTTCATTCAGTTAGTGTCTAACACATTTTTGCAAATCATCAGGGAAGGCACAGGAAAATAATTCAATAGATGCTTAACACGCAAAAAGAAGTACATTTATAATGCTGTAGTACTTAGAGAACCATACAAATAATGAAATAATGACTAGTTACATAGGATAAAAGTCTTTGAAGGGGTCAAATATCATTTTTTGGACTTACGGACTTTTCTGGATCGCATACATTTATTAACCCTTGATATGAAGCGTTTCATCTGGCGTCATTAAAACAAAGAAAACAAAGATGGATACAAAATAGAACATAAAGTAGTAAGTGCCAAACTGTGCTGTATTTGTTGAGATACATTTCCTCAATCGTTTTGTTTATTCTGATAATGCATGATGCCGAAACGCCTGCCGGCCGCGGTGGCCGTGCGGTTCTGGCGCTGCAGTCCGGAAACGCGGGACTGCTACGGTCGCAGGTTCGAATCCTGCCTCGGGCATGGGAGTGTGTTATGTCTTTAGGTTAGTTAGGTCTAAGTAGTTCTAAGTTCTAGGGGACTTATGACCTAAGATGTTGAGTCCCATAGTGCTCAGAGCCATTTGAACCGAAATGCCTCATAATAGGAATCAATAAATACATGTGACCTACAAAATACACATAACTAGACGCAATGTACATAAAGCACAGAAGCACAATATCGCCGTTAAAGAAATGGTATTTTAAGTTGCTTCGCTATCGAATAGGTGTTAGAGGAGGAAATCAGCTGCTGCATCACTTTTAGATCGAAACTTCATTAATCGAACAAACTGGCGTTCCCTTAATTAATGCAGATTAACAACGGTATACCTAAGCAAAAATGGCAAGGCAGGGATTCGACTGTAACCAACGCGAGTTGACGGTGACTTTATTGAAGTTCCAATTGGTGTCGTTTGAGGACTTAATTGAGTAACGCAATGATCTTTCTATACGGGGTTGTAATGTTTGTTGTACTGGTCGGACTCGTTTAAAATGACAACTTCCTATAATACGTCAGTCTCACTTGGTTGTCACGAAAGTGTTCGGATGTGTCATTACGAGGGCAGTTCAGAAATGGGACAATGATTCAATTTTTAAGGTATCCATCTGCAAAGTCGTTAGCATTCAAATTACACACCCACCTAGTGGCCTCCTTCAGACGATGGCGACGCATAGTGTCATTGACCCGGAGGCCCAGAAAGCATTAAGTGCTGATCAATGACCCCTCTGCCGACGCCCTCAACTGAAACTATTCGAAGCTTGATCCAAAGCGCACAGGTTTCGAGCTATGACGCCCCGCATGTGCTCAACGCGTTTGAGATTAGATGACTTCAGGGGCCAAACAAACACCCTCATATTCACGGAATTCTTCTCAAAGCATTCTGACGCAGTTCTGGACTGATGTGGTGGTGCAGTGTTTTGTTGAACGTACAAGTAATCTAAAGGATGCTGAATTCACTCAGAAGAACATGATGAAATAGTAGTTTCCTGTATTATTCGCCGATGAGAGACTAGGGCGACGCATCAGGGCCCCGTTTCATCTCTTGTAAATGCCGGCCGAAGTGGCCGTGCGGTTAAAGGCGCTGCAGTCTGGAACCGCAAGACCGCTACGGTCGCAGGTTCGAATCCTGCCTCGGGCATGGATGTTTGTAATGTCCTTAGGTTAGTTAGGTTTAACTAGTTCTAAGTTCTAGGGGACTAATGACCTCAGAAGTTGAGTCCCATAGTGCTCAGAGCCATTTTCATCTCTTGTAAATAGCCTGCACTCGAGAACACCTTCAGGGCTCTCATGGTAAGAGAATTTGTTGTTTAATATGGTTTCCGACGCACACGAACTCTTCCATCAGCCTGCGCCAACGTGTACTAGAAATTATTAGTTAAAGTGGTCTATTTCCCATGCTTCGTGTCTCCTGAGCTGTGTACAGATACTCCTGCGCCCCTGCCAGTCACTATGATCTAAGACGTGTAGTGGCCACAGAGACTTATTCATGTGGGAGTAGTTATTTATGAACCCCATAGTGAGCTGTTGGTTCTCCGTTACAGCAGCTTATCAGTTTTCGTTATTGTCCAGCAATTAATAGGTGTGTGATTTTCTACAGTATCTACCAGTTACAGTGAACGGCAACATAGGAGTCAATGTGTTGTTGCCAACGACAGCAGACTTATGGAGCAGAGAAATATTTAAGATACTTTTTCGACGTAGTGGTATGTGAAATGACCCTTGCCTGCACGACCGCAGTGGTGAAGTGAACCATGCCTCTGGCACCCAACATTTTGTCGCTATCAAATGCGCTTATGTCGGGTGTCGTGTAAATCCTGTGTATGACTGTAACGCAAACGGCAAGAGCGAACTCTGTTGACACCCTGCTCACGTGACGTATCAAACCATTTCAAATGGCGCTGAGCACTATGGGACTTAACATCTGAGGTCATCAGTCCCCTAGAACTTATAACTACTTAAACCTAACTAACCTAAGGACATCACACACATCCATGCCCGAGGCAGAATTCGAACCTGCGACCGTAGCGGTCGCGCGGTTCCAGACTGAAGCGTCTAGAACCGCTCGGCCACACTGGACGGCCACGAATCCGATAAAGCATCAAATCTCCGGCATCACTGCGGCCGCAACAAGATCCTGCAAGAACGGGACCAACGACGACTGAAGAGAATCGCTCAATGTGACAAAAGTGCAACCCTTCCACAAACTGTTGCAGATTTCAATACTGGGCTTCAACGAAACATCATCGATATGGGCTTTCGGAGCCGGAGGCCCACTCGTGTACCCTTGATGACTGCACGGCGAAAAGCTTTACGCCTCGCCTGGGCCCGTCAACACTGACATTGGACTGTCGATGACTGGAAACATGTTGCCTGGTCGGACGAGTCTCGTTTCAAATTGTATCGAGCGGATGGACGTGTACCGGTTTGGAGACAACCTCATGAGCCCATGGACCCTGCATGTCAACAGGGGACTGTTGAACCTGGTGGAGGCTCTGTAATGATATGGGGCGTGAGCAGTTGGAGTGATTGGGATTCTGATATGTCTAGATACGTCACTGACAGATGACACGTACGTAAGCATCCTGTCTGATCACGTGCATCCATTCACGTCCATTATGCATTCCGGAGGTCTTGGGCAAATCCAGCAGGACAATGTGACATCCCACACGTCCAGAATGGCTACAGAGTGGCTCCAGGAACACTCTTCCGCTGGCCACCAAACTCCCCAGACATGAACATTATGGAACATATTTGGCATGTCTTGCAACGTGCTGTGCAGAAGAGATCTCCACCCCCTTGTGCTGTTACGGATTTATGGACAGCCCTGCAGGATTCATGATGTCAGTTCCGTCCAGCACTATCTCTGACAATAGTTGAGTCCGTGCTAAGTCTGGATGCGGCACTTCTGCGTGCACGCGGGGGCCGTACACGATATTAGGCAGGTGTACCAGTTTGGTTCTTCATTGTATTACGGAACATTAAGTATGCTTATATTCTGTACAGAAACTGTTGTTTGTTTCCTCATATAAAAAGTGTTTGACACCGATCAATGTTTTTCCTTACACAGTTTTTTCACGGTACTGGCAAATTTTTATAGCAGTATCATTTGTCTTTGGAGGAATCTTTGTCCTCACAACGTCTAAGTTGATTATCGTGATATCTGGTGTATCAAATAATACCAATGGAACAGATGTACGAGTACCCCGTTGTCAGATTAATTGCTTACTGCAGAATATCACATCGACAGACAAGTTAGCAGCGAGCAAATAAGTCTCCTCGAGGATTATTCACAACACTGTTGACCTCGTTTTGTAGTGGTTACCTCATCTCTGAATCTCCCGCGCGCTTCCTAATCACGCTGAGTAAGCAGATTCTTACAGCGAGGTAGCTGAGGTAACCGTGCAGCAAAGACGCGTATTTTCGCTGCAGTAGGATGCAGCGTTACTTTCCGATGAGTCTGCTGAAATATTCCCTCATACGATCCGTAGCTATTTGAATTCACAATCTGAGAAACCTGATCATCTCTCTACATAACGTGAAGAAGCAACAACATTCTTCATCCACTTGATCTTTTGGGAGTATGCGAGTGAATAGAACGTTTTTTTTTTAAGTTGGTTCCCCCCTTTTTTTTAAAAAAAATAGGCAAATATACGAGAAGATTTAGTCAGATCGGACTTCCTGGATTGCTAATAGTAATTTATCTATAGCATACTGGAAATTTACAATACATCCTCATACTCTGACTGAAGTCTTTGAAATATTGTGATGTGTGTCAACTTCAGCAATAGTACATTAAATGTATTCGCAGCTACGGATATGGACAACCATCAGCTGTATAGTGGAATAACGACAATGAAAGTTTGTGTCGGACCGGGACACGAACCAGCATTTCCGCGAGCGATTGCCTTACAATTAGGCTATCCGAGCGCTCTTCACTACCAGACCCACGGTTTCATATGTCATCAACCATGTGTCTACAACCTGCACTCGTAAATCCATTTTTATATTCCCGTACGGGGGAGACATATTATTTGAAAACCGCTTGCCCGGTGTCGTCAGATAACTGTGATATTGCAGTGGCTGTGTTGTTCAGAAGTACTATGGAACACTGCATCTTACTTCTGAACAACACAGCCACAGCAATATCGTAACTGTGCAGTAGTTATATAGTGCACTGAAATAAAAATGGCTCTGAGCACTATGGGACTTAACATCTGAGGTCATCAGTCCCCTAGAACTTAGAACTACTTAAACCTAGCTAACCTAAGGACATCACACACATCCATGCCTAAGTCAGGATTCGAACCTTCGACCGTAGCGGACGCGCGGCTCCAGACTTAAGCGCCTAGAACCGCTCGGCCATCCCGGCCGGCTGCACTGAAATCAGGCTCAGAAACAAAACCATTAACGACAGGTAAATTTTGTAATGAAATCTCGGACAGTGATGTTAAACAGAATAATAAATTTAGTACTTATTTAGAGAAATATCGAGAAATTTTAAGAACTCTTAGTTTTGCAATACAAAGAGCTGGGTATAATTTGCTCATAAGTAAACAGTTTTAATTTTGTCGATGAGAAATCGCTTAGTAATTTCGGTTTAGACTGCCTCTGGAGTACGTTTCATACGCATCTATAGCTTATGTTACTAACATTCCACTGTTAAATGTATTGTAAAATTCTTAAATCTGAAAATGTGTCGTACATTGCCGTCGACATTGTGCTGGGGCTGTTGTCTTAAAGAATCATACAGCAAGAATCACGATATGTATTCCAGCCTTCCTTTGATCTCTCGTCTTAATCATGGCAGAAGTTGTGTGTTCCAACTGCGCTGTGACATGCCAGTTAAATTGAGCATTTTCATATATCCGTGTGGTTGCATCCGTCATATTCATTGCCTAATAGGTCCCCACAGCCTAGTGTACTCAAATTTTTTTGTGTAGAAATAGATGGAAAATATAGTCTCCATAATAGAACTATGTAGAAGGCATGAAATTCTCACTGACGCTCAGAAAATAACTACCTCCATAACAGCCTAAAGAATTTACTTTTTAAAAGCGTAAAAAGTTAAGTTGCTGGAATTATCAATGTGTCCACTTTACCACGTGCTTATCGTCCAGTAATTCAAAAATAGTTACCCATAACCTGGAAGACGATTGATGCACGGAGTGTACTAGGGACAGATGATAATCATCTGCATAGAATCAGGAAGCATTAATTAATAATGTATTCAGCCGGAAGGACATGCCGAGCGGCAGCGGGAGTAGTTGACCTTTAGCTGAAATGCGTGGGGGAAGGCAGGACAAGGTCGCCATCACGGTCTCTACACAAATCAGAGTATCTGCCGCCACTTTCGACCTAACAGTAAGGAAAGTATTTCTCTGCAGTACTGTTTCTAACTGGTGAACGGAAACTCGTCACTCATGCTCACAGTATTTGATGTTGTTAGAGGCTATCAGGTTTCAAGGAGAAAATGTAATCTTTACGCAACTACTGATACAAAAAAAATTCTGCTTTATTTTTATGTATTCCCTAAATAATATTTTTCTGCGAGAAAGTCACTATAGTTTTACAAGGAAGTTACACGACCAAGTACGATCAGGTAAAAACTATAGTGCTATGTGTGTATGATGCGTCAGAAATTACAGGTACAAAGTGAGATGCACACGTAAACTGACTTTGAGACACACAATTACTGGTTTACGCTGGCATCACGATTCGCTAATCGTAGTAGATAGATGCATTTGTCAACTTTTCCGTTGTTTTCGCCACTCATGGAAGTTTTTGTGCGACAGTTTATTTTATTCCATCCTTAGGTAAATTCGTTTGCTTATCACTCACGTTGGTTATTCTTTCCTTTATGACTTCTCTATTTTCCACATGGGCTGACACAGTCCGGTTGTCAAATTAAGTGGTAATCAAACTTAACTTTCTTTAAACATATTGCAAACAAAAGGTCGATTGTCAAGTATCGAATATGCTTCCTTTATAATAGGAAATTGGAGACAATATCCAAGCCTTTTTTGACTACCCGCTCACTGAAAATTGGGAAGATATTTGTGTGATTAGGTAGAGAAATTAATTGCGCTGAGTGCATGTGTGGAATGGCGTTTGTGGAGTAACAGCTCTCAGACTTTATGTGCTTTAAAGCGGTGTGTGAAACACAGTTCCTCGTTAAACACTCAAAACTGAAACCATGAAATATCATGCACCACAAAAACAGTGGAAAACAGTCACTGTACAAGAAAGAAATCTGAAACCATCATTCGAACATTCAACAAGTAGTTGTTAGTAAATTGTAATATGACTCTGACAAGTTAGTATCACTTGTTAGTAAGACAAATTTATGCGTTTTTAAAAAGGTGGTGGTAAGTGCTATGTGAACAAATTGCTGAGGTCATCGGTCCCTAGGCTTACAAACTACTTAATCTAACTTAAACTAACTTACGCTAAGGACAACACACACACCCATGCCCAAGGGAGGACTCGAACCTCTGACGGGGGGAGCCGCGCGAACCGTGGCAAGGCGCCTAAGACCGCAAGGGCTACTCTGCGCGGCTTTTAAAAAGGTCTTCTACGTTTTCTGTTAAGTCTTAACTGAATTATCGAGGGGAGAATGCTTTGCATACGTGAAGGAATGAAGTCTGATTGCCTGCTGTGACACGTTAGTACCGTAAATTATGTTCTAAATAAAGGAATGAAGCAGGAACGAGCGTTACTTATTGTGCTAAGAATAAGTAAGTATACTCTCTCTTACCGATTAGTTTTTTTAGCTCCATTTTCCCCAAGTCATAGTTTTTTTCTACACGCTACAACATATCCATTAATCCCATGAATACCTACCAAAATCCGCCTCGGTAGCTGCGCAGTCAGCGCGGTGGACTGTTAAGCGAAGGGGCCCGCGTTCGATTTCCGGCCGGGCCGGAGATATTCTCCGCTAGGGAACTGGCTGTTGTGTTGTTCTTACTTTCGTATCGTCAAAATTGGCATTGTTATTGGGATTGCTGAATGGGCACGGATCGAGGGTCAATAACAAAGAAAAGCTAGCGCCGTGGTTGTCATCATTTACGGGTGTACCTTTTCTTCTTGCGTCAATATGCCTCGACTTTCTACGTGCATTTCATTCAGTTCAATTACTTTTCCCTCATACACGAGGTGTCTACTTGAAAATATAGCTTACAGCATCCTCCCTATTTTTTCTCTGCCATTTAACCAAAGCCAACGATTGTTTTGCAACCAGGAACCTACATCTTCTCGAAAGACATTTCAACAGTACATCTAGATTTCCATGAAGCATCTCATTTGGTAACTACTTTGTTTCGCTTTTTAATCTAAGCATCAGCTCAGATTTAGAGACAAAAGACTGTTTTCCAACAGGGTATAACCACGATGCCATATAATTATGTATAATATCGGAATGATACACATTGTGGAAAGGCAGATTAATAAATTATTCCTTTCACTCTAAATTTTACACAGGAGATGAATGGATCAGAAGTGGAGCAAAGAACATAGGCGGAATGAATTGCTTAGTGAATCTATAGAAGTACTACCAAAGTATTTACTGATAATATTAAAGCATCTGATAGTTGAAGATGGGTTCCGTACTTTACATTGTGTAGCGCATACTGCATGTTTACGTTGCAATCGATTTCGTTATACGATCTTCAAGCGACATGTAAGAAGCATGATATTTTTTGTACACTGTTAAATGAAAAGGGATATTATAAAAGAATTATGTTTCCTACAGGTCGTTTGATTAACTCTCGGAAGACAACAAGAACGAATAGGACAATTTCGTGAATTAGAAATGTATATGCTTAATTTGTTTACCAAAATCTCATAAGTGGCAGTTCAACTGGTATGATATTAAACATTTACGCAAAGAAGATAAATTCGTTGGATGAGCGGATAAATATCAGCGTGAAGTGTATGTAAGATCAATACATAGCAAAATTTTTTGTCATAATTGCAATATGTGTCTGCAGTACACTTCATGATGGAAATTAAAGAGACATAAATTGTAAATTTTGTCACAGGAAGTGCCACTACAAAAAGGCTTCAGTTGTTGCAAGTTGACTAAAACAAAATAACAGTGTCATAAAGGAGGCCATCGAGATCAAGGTCACAGACAACCTAATAAACCGAGACAGCGATTACCAGCTCAGCTCGGAGTGGAGTCCGGCTCTGGAGCTTATCAGGGCTCAACGAAATGAACCAACAAACTCCTCAAGAAGTAGTAACACTGCAGGAGTAGCGCCAGGCGGGTGCGGACCGCGAATGGAGCGCCCAACAAAGGACAGGCCTCAGAGAGCTGCCACAGAAGGAGACCAAGTCGGGCGCGGACGTCCGAGGGAGCACCTGGGAAGAAACAACACCTTACAAGCAGCGCCAGGCGGGCGCGGACCGCGAACAGAGCCCCCGATGCGAGACGGGCCTCAGACAGCTGCCACAACTGCAGATGGTGGACTAGGCGGGCGCGGACGTCCGTCGGAGCACCAGGGAAGTGCCAACACCTCGGGAGCAGCGCCAAGCGGGCGCGGACCACGAACGGAACGCCACATGCGGGTCTGGCCCCAGACAACTGCCACGACCACAGATGGTGGACGAGCTGGGCGCGGACGTCTGTGGGAGCACCAGGGAGGGGTAAAAACCTCAGGAGCAGCATCTGGCGGGCGCGGCCTCTACGCCAGGCGCCTGCTTCGCCACGTGGCAGCAGAAGGAGTGATACCGGATGAGCAGTTCAGCTTCCGGAGGGGTCACTCCACGGTCCATCAGCTGATGCAGCTGGTGGAAGAGGCCACGCGCGCCCTGGAGACGCGGGAATACCTTGGGGCGGTGTTCCTCGACGTCTCCAGGGCATTCGACTCCGTGTGGCATGACGGCCTCGTGTACAAACTTTTTGTGCACGGGGTCCCGACGTCGCACGGGGTCCTACTCCAGTCGTATCTGGCCGACAGGACTTTCCACGTCCGCCTGGACGAGGGGGCGTCCACGCACCGACCCATCCGTGCTGGAGTGCCGCAGGGGTCCGTTCTCGGCCCCCTGCTCGACCCCTTATTCACGGCCGACGCTCCGCGCGTGGCGCCGGTGAAGTTGGCACTCTACGCCGACGACACAGCGCTATTCGTGCGTGAAGGCAGTCGAGATGCGCCGCCTGCTCAAGCGTGGATGTGAGGCCCTTGGTGCATGGTCGTCTAAGGGGCGCCTGAAACAGAATGCGGCGAAGAGCCAGGCAGTGGTGTTCACCCGAAGACCACTGCCACCAGATCTTCCGCCAGTCACCGTCATGGGAAGCCCCGTCCCATGGAGCAGGACTGGCCGCTACCTGGGAGTCATTCTCGATCAGAAGCTAACGTGGAAAGCCCACATCGAGGACGTCAGGGGCAGAGCAATAGGGCGCCTACGCGTTCTGTACCCTCTGCTCAACCCGTCGTCTGCCTTGCCTCCCCACCACGGCATCACGCTGTACCTGGCGCTGGTTCGTCCAGTGCTGGAATATGCGGCCGTGGTGTGGGGCAACGCAGCCGACACACACATTAACAAGCTGCAGAGGGTGCAGAACAGGGCGCTCAAGCTCGCTCTGCGCCTACGGAGGCTCTATTCGACCGCTCGGCTACACCGCCAAACTGGCATCCCCTTCCTCCGCGACCGATTTAAACAATCGGCGCGGGTCTTCTATGAGCGGACTGTACAGTCCGACAATAGGCTCATTAGGGACTTGGGCCATCCTATTCACCACAGGCCAACCACGCGTTGGCCTGATCTGTTACGAGATTAATATCTCGTGGCAGAGTGGGGACAACTCCACCCCAGCAAACACCTCAGGCCAATTCGCACTGAGGAAGCCACTCCACAGATACAGGATTATCCAGGAACAGCAGTATATGCTTAGCCTGCTCCCAACACGGGTCAGGGCAGACCCGTATGGATAAGTGACAGTGACTGGCGGGCGCGGACCGCGAACGGAACGCCCGCCACAGGACAGGCCTCAGAGAGCTGCCACAGATGGCGCCCAAGTTGGGCGCGGACGTCCGAGGGAACACCGGGGAAGAGACAACACATTACAAGCAGCGCCAGGCGGGCGCGGACGGCAAAGAGAGCACCCAGCGCCCTCTGGGCATAAATACTGGACAAGATCCTCCAACACGACAAAGTGCAAAAAATTGTAAAGCACCTTTCGCAAGCACTTTAAATTGTACAAAAAAGAAAATAAAATTGTAAACCTCATCTAAGGCTAAAAAGTGCAATGCAAGCACTAGAATAGCCCGCCCTTCCCCCTAAGGGAAGGGAATGAAATGTGCTAAAAAAAAAATAAAAAAAATAAAAAAAAAAAACTCCAACACGACAGTCTCAGGTAGCACGTGAAGAAGGCAAAGAGTTACGTGGCCGAAATATTTTGCCACAGCGACACAAACATCCGGTAGTAGACCCGATTATTCCACATGTTAAAATAATATTAATAAACTACAGCATTGAACAATATTCTTAAAACAGGTTTCCGTTAGTGTTAAGCGACAACAGACAATTTTAGAATGGGTTTTATATAGATCTCGTTATAAATATACTCTACGAGAAACTGCTTCTTTTAACTACCGAAACTTACGCAATGTTTAAATGCCCCTGTTGTCCAAGAGTGAACGAAGATACAAATTTCTGATACTTTTTAAGTGAGGAGGATCTATTGATAGCATATTATCACTATATTAACACCAGCCAAAAGTAGTTGCAGCCTTCTGATTAAGTTTTGTACGACGTTACCGTCCAGCGGCGACATGCGGTTGTTAGAAATGTAAAAAATTATAGTTACTTCTTTGATAACTTTGTTTGTCTGAATCTTTTATTTACAAACTTTACTCTGATGCATAGCATATTACCAAGTCTTTGTTATCTTAAAATTGGAACAAATCGGGAAAGAGAACTGTTTTGAGGCATTTTAGAGCCGGCGATTCTACATGTCGCTCTCACACGGTATATCAGACTTTTTCCACACGTCTTTCGCTAAATTCTATCCTTACTACTTGTCCGTAACTTACTGTCTAAACTTTTTAAGAAATTTTTAGTCGCCTAGCAACTATTCTAGGAACATAAGCATGGAATATAAGCATACGTTTCTTTACTGAATGCAACAATTGTTCATGACATCAGTGTAGTGCTTATTCTTTCCCGTGATTTTTACTGGTCATTTGTAGTCTTCCACTTGTCATAGTTCTGCCTTCCTTGTGATTCAGAAAGTTTCATTTGCATACAGACATGTGTGCTAATTATACCGCCGTGGCGTTAGTTTAATTCTTTTTCGAAAAAAGGTTTATTTACCCTTTTCTCTCGTCTACTCCTGGCTACTCGTTTACAAATTTTCATACGTCTGATGTAACTTTTGGAAACAAAGAAAAACATGAATCTTAATTATCGAATGAGGCTTGGATTAATAAAACAGAGAGACAAGATCCAACGAAGAGTGGTGCACTTCGTCCCAAGATCGATTAGTCGGCTTATAAACGTTACGGAGTTGCACAACAATCTCCAGTGGTAGACACAACAAGAGAGGCGTTATACATCACCGAGAGGTGTATTATTGAAATTTCCGCAGAGTATGTACCGGGAAGGGTAAGGGAACAAATTAATTCCTCCCAAACATGTCTCGTGAAATGATTACAACGACAAACTTCGAAAAATTAGACCTAACCTGAAGGACTGCCGACAATCATTCTTCAGTTGCGCCACTCGCGAGTAGGACAGGAATTGAGGAAAAGACAGTGGTACCAGAAGCACCTGTCACCACCCAGGGGCTCACCGAGTATACACCGTCTGACCAGAAGTATCCGGACACCTGTATGTACTGGGGAAAACGAGTGTTAGATACGACAGCAGGTGGTACAACCAGCATAGAAGTAGGTGGAAGTATTTTGTTATTAGTACAGAAGCTGTCATATCAGAATGGGTCGGTCAGGAGTGCTCAGTGACTTCGAACGTGGGCTGCACATAGGATGTCACGTGAGTAGCACATCCAGAGGGCAATTTCAGCCCTTCCAGAGCCGCCCAAGTCGACTGTTGGTCATGTGACTGCGAAGTGGAGACACCGACCAGTCACGCCAATACCAGCCGGACCTCATGTACAGTCGGGGACCGTCGAGAATTATGGAGGGTGGTTGTAAAAAATCGCATGAAAGCATCGGAAGAAATCACTCCTGAGTTCCACATGTCAACCAGCAGTCTATCTAGCAAAATGGCTTTGTATAGGGAATTAGAAACATCGTGTGTAATGGTCAAGCATTTCTTCATGAGCAGTCATTGCTAAGCGACGCTTGAGATGTTGTAAAGAGCGACGTCACTGAACTGTGTCGAGTGATATGGAGTATTTAATCATGCCCTTCACAGTGGCAATCCGACGGATGGGTTTGGGTTTGGTGAATGCCTGGAGAAGCTACGTGCCGTCATGTGTACTGCCAACAGTAATGCATGGAGAAGGTGGTGTTACCGTATGAGGGTATTTTTCGTGATTAGGATGCGCTCCCTTCATTGAGCTTCAGAAGACGCTAAATGACGAAGCGTATGTACACATTTTATAGGACTGCGTACTGTGTAGAGCAGAGGACCAGCGGTGAGACGATGATTGATTGTATCAGGCAGACCATGCACCTTGTCATAAAACTATATTTGTGTGAGGCAATGATTTGTCGTCAATAACATTTCTGAAATGGGCAGTCCTGTCAGATATAACGATCTGAATTCTGTGGAACACCTTTGGGATAAGTTAGAACATCGACAACGCCCTATACCCCAGCGTCTAACATCACTACATTCTCTGGCTTCGGATCTTATGGAAGAATGTGCTGCCATTCTTCCACAGATATTGACACCTCATTGAAAGTATTCTCAGCAGAGTACAGGATATCGCAAAGGCGAAGGGTGGACCCACAGACCCACCCCACATTAATGTCCACTAATAGATGTCCGGAAACTTTTGATCAGGTAGTGTAGATGTAGATGTAGAGGTAGCGTCTCGGTGTATACAGCATAACGCTCTGCGAGCCAGGTGCTATCCTTGAGAGGCAAGTATTTCTCAATGGAAATTTTTGGAAGACTGACTGAAGGTAACATGCACGCTTATAGAAATAGCATGCCTTGAAACATTGCCAAACTCATTTACATGCACGTTGAACACTGGCGCTGCTGCTCATTGCTGCATTCTTTACCTCGATGCATGTCAGCAGACCAGGTAACATTTATAGCGAGAAAATAAATGCTACGCTGGATAACAAGTTTCACATATAGCAATACATGTAAAAGACTGTGAAAGATAGGGGCACCAAGCGCGTCCCATAGCATCTCCCGAGACATTAGTTGCTGACATATATTCTGTAACTCGGGTACGCACATGGAAATTTGTCTGCTTAAATGATATTTAATATGTGCAAACTGAGTAAGTCCAAACAACGCTGTATGTACTACTTCCTGTTCCCTACTCAGAAAGCGCACAGGAATGGTGACTTTAAAGTCAAACTGCTGTGTTGCCGAATTATAGCCAGATACTGTTTTGCAATGATGGCCTCACGTACAGAGTTCATAAGTTCTATCTGCAGTGAATTATATTTTTGCCTCATGTTACCAAGTTTAACTGACAACTATACGCTGTCACAGTGAGACCAACATTGCCTTCTACAAATCTGTTGGATTTTGTGAGTTACTGTAATAGCAGTATGTCTTGATATGCTTTCAGACGCTTTTCGTAATTTATGCAGATGACTGAACGCAGCTACCGAAGTTGATACTCAGTTCGGTTTTAGCGTACGTATACCACGTTACAAAAAAAGTTGAATCTTGGGTACATTTTGAACTTACAACGTTGTTAACTCGTTTACATAAACGGAGCGAGATTAGAAAAGACATACCAAGAATAACAGGTACATTATTCTATCATACCATCGTAAAAATTTAACTGTCTAAAGACATTCTTCTATAGGTTATGTAGGTGTTCAGAAGTCTAAATCGCAAAGGCTTTCTTCATTTTCACCAAGTGGGGTGGCACAGTGGTTAGGAACCGGACTCCCATTTCTCATCGTTCATCAGTCCGAGATTATGTTCCCTCTATAATGATCTTGTCGTCGACAGAACAGTAAATCTCCATCCTCCTCATCTCATTTCCATTTTCCCCACCCACTGGGCACACTTTCTTTGTGAAACGTGAATCTGTCGTAAGTGTGACTGCACTGGGAGTATAATTCGCAAGTCCAAATACTCGTACTTCGTGTGACTCAAAACATTATTTATTGTGTTTTTCGTATATTCAATAGTCAGGCCCACAGTTTCGAATTCCTAATTAAATTAATTCATGTGTATCTATTTTTGTAATAGCTTACAGAGTTGAGGGTGTGTGAGTTATAGCTTAGTGCCCTTTTTGTAGAGGTGGTGGTGATGGCGGAGTGATGAAAGAGGAGAGAAATAGTGAAATCCAGTTTAACGACCTAATCCGACGGACGGACCAGTGTCAACTCATTATGTCTAACACAATATCGTTTACGTCTGTCAATTGTCAATCCATATAATGTCGCTTATAAGCCCGCATTTTTACATACTTTATTGCTTTCATGCTAAATAATGGAATATTATACTGTAATTACAATTTTCTTTAATTTACAGGACGCATATTTGAAGTTCAGACAAAATGGCTGCCAACGTAACTGGTTTGACGGGATTTGTTGAGGGTTACCGAAACTTCATGGAAACTAAAAGCGGTAAGTACAGTTTTGGGTGTATCTGTACGAGATGTGAGGTGTGTAACTGTAAGTGAACATCCGTAAGATGGAAACAAGGAGTGAAATTTGAACTTTTTACTCAATTTAGTTAACCACCTTAATATTGAAACAACTATGGAATGACAGAACACTCTTATGCAGATTTAATATCTTTGGGTTACAACCAATGTTTAACTGTGGTAAACCACTTTAACATGATTAGAAAAGACTTGGAAAAAGTACCGCCACGACAGTTTATGATTTGAAACGAATTTTCTTTCAAAAGTAGAAAAGGAGTGTGTTGAACATGAATCGTACACGATGATACCACAGTGCACGTGCATCTGCTTTGCCATGTAAACTTCGAGTACTGGCGAGTCATAGCCTTCGTATTAAACAAGTTCCACGCAGTTAGTTGCAAAAACTCTCACAAGAGGCTTAATTAAGGTTCATTTGGGCCTCATAGAAACCTTTAAAATGCTGTAAAGCTCTAGTGTTTAACATAAAAAGAACGAAATTATCAAAGACAACCACTTACAGTTGTAACGCTGTAACCAGCCGATGAGTTAATGGTAAACCATGGTCGTGGTCACAGTTTCACAGTTGTCTGTAGCAGTGGCAGAGTCCATACTACACATTCGATTTTGATTACTAAACTGCGACACGGTAGCAACTAAACAGAAATTTTTGCAGAGTTTTGCCTCAGTCACCAGTCTCCAGTAGTTGTCTTTTCTTAATGCGCTTTTCCTATTGCCCTGAAAAGAAGATGCCGAGATAAATGTGTACATTCTGTGCGGCGAACATCCAACTTTATATTTTTCCAGATTCACTGCTCATGTTCATCGGGTTAGGAAAGCTCTTGCAAGTAATCGAATAACAACAATAAGAGTAAAAATAACAAATTGAAGAAGGTTGACGATTAAAAATAAAAATAGGCTGAACATTCATTTAGTGCAAAGCAAAGGCACTGTTAGAATTTGGTTACTGAATTCCGTTTTGGCTATTCGCAGCGAAAAATAAAAAAATGTGAAGTGATACACATTGCTAGTCCAACAAGATTTGAACCGGCAACTATGCTTCCCTTACATTCCGAAATGAGCATGGCACCATGGAGCAAACAAGACACTGTTTTGTGTAGCTCACTCCCATTATTCCGCTGGTAGTTAATGCAGAGAGTTCACAACATGAAATACAAAATCAATTGAAATTTAAGCTTGGAATGACATATCGAGTGTCGAAAAATTAAATTACTAGGTATTCACGTGCAGGTCTTGAACGGGTGTGAGTATAAAATCTGTTACAAAACTATAAAAATTCCTGCAATTGTCATACTTAAAGCGGTATAAATTGTTATGAATGATACCTAGATATTTCTGCCAGTGTGGAATGGGATAAGTGAACGTATACCCGTAGAATCCCAGTGTGGCATTAAAACTTCCTGTACACATTGTGTCCTGCGTCACTTGATTGCGTCCGCAGTTAAAATTCGAGGCGTTTAATGAGGGTACTTTTGGTTATCAGCTCATAATGTTTAATTATTGCACATTAACGGTGTGTAAATCGTTCCTACCGTAAAAGGTTGACTGCGATGAGGTGGTGGTCGGCGTCTCTTCTAGTATGAACTTGTATACCTTACACTGGCGCCTGCAGAATGTACGGACAGAAACGATATTACCGAAGCCGGAATACTTTACATATTGCGAATATTTGTTTATTACACTAACATATTTTGCAGAGCAAACTATTACGTCCATAGCTTAGAATATTCAGCACTCTGATATTACTGCAGACTGTACTTTTCAATTTAACATAAGTAAATTCCCAGCGTAACGTGACTCTCTGTAGGTTACTTGCTAACTATCCGGAATTCTTACCTGGTGGTTCTCAGGAAGCAAATCTCCAGGGTCCAAAGAAATTCAACGTGTCTACAGTTTTTGTGGTATAACTTTACGCACTCCCAATGTAGCTTCTTTCTTCGAGTGCATACCGAGACTGCCATGACACGAAGAGTGAAGAGTTGCCGACGGTGCTGTGCTGGAATTTGCTGCCACATGAGGCGAGGTCTCAGTAAAGCACTGCCGCCGGCTACACAGGCGTAAATCACGGTTGTCCTTCAAGGAACTCAGGTAGAAGATTGTGCGTTACGCCGTACCGTTTATTACTTGCAAGTAGGCCAACTGAAAATTGTCTGCACCTATAGCGTCCTGGCAGGTAACGATGACGGCGCCGTCGTAATAAAGGTTGGATCTGCTGTGTCATAGTCACACTACTGTTTCATTGTTTCTTTTTCCTGCGGGGAAAGATCGACCGCAGCTTATTTTCATAACAGAAAACGAATGGGAATCGCTTTCTCCTCGACTGGTAACAGCCGTGTTGCAGCAGCTAGAGGCATTTTGTAAACGCGAACTTTGATCTCTGTAATATTGCTTTGTTGCTAACACTTCGTTAACATAAAGCGAAAATCATTTATGGCTCCTCTAACGCGCAGTTGCCAATTAATTCTATACGCCCACAGTAGTGCAAATAATTCTACTTAGATTTCTAAAAAAGAGTAGCTCGCACACACACACACACACACACACACACACACACACACACACACACACACACACACACGATCGAGAGTGTGTGAGAGAGAAAGAGGATGAAGATAGGGGTGATGTTATCCTTTTAATCTGAGATTCTGGGAACACGAAGTGCATCTCTGAGAATCGCATTCTCTGCTCACAGTCTTACACATTGAATCCTATCTTGCAATAACCCGTATTCAATCAGAGCAATGAACAACTTTGGACTGGTACAGGTTTCTGCCAGTTTTTCTTGTGTTTTCTGCTCGCACTTTGAAAGAATTATGGGCATATTCCTCTTCCCGCCATTGTAGAAAAACGCAACACAAGCAGTTCAAATACCAATGAAAATAAACCTTACAGATATCGCAGACGTACCCGCCAGTACAGATGGTTTCGAGACTGGGTTAATAATATTTAAATGAAAACGAATTTTTAGTATAACGCGTTTCTAAATAGGACTAAAAGTATAAAGTAATATCCCCTAGACCAATAAAGATTGCTGACCCCTTATAGACAGTATTCAAACTTTTTGATTGTGTTGTATCAATAACTATGAAAATGCTTGTAGGATTTAAAACGAAAAACGTAGGGCCTGTGGAACAGATAATATTCAGGAGGTGAACTGTTCATGTGTAAGTAAGTAATGTAACAGTAACGAGGTGAACTAATCATGCCTAAATTACGTATTGCATGCACCTAACTTTATTATCTATTTCATGAGCCCCACTGTTTTCGTTTAATCTTATAAATATTTTCATGGCTATTAAAACTACACAGTCACAGATCTTCTGAACTACCTGTCTGGGGTTAGGAATCTGTGTGGGGCTAAGATAAATTATTTTATACTTTACAGATTTAAAGACGTAGTATATTAAAAACTCATTTTTATTTAAATAATTATTTTCCACTTTTTCAAATTTTCAATCTGTTCCAAACATTTTCCTGACATAAAAACAGTTATATGTGGTAAACTTCACGTTTATTTTAGTTTCTCTTTACCTGATCGGCGAATATACTATTTCATTCTATTTATACCTAGTGATAAGATAGTGAAGGTAGAAATTAGTGATAGTAGAGCTCACATGGGGCTTTGCCAACAATCGTTCTTCCTGCGAAACATTTGCGATTGGAAAAGGAAGAGGAGTAAATGGCACTGGTACACATAGCACCCTTCGCCACACACCAGACAAGAAAACTGGTCAATATTGCATTTTCATGCTGTTCCGAGCTATGGTTACAATTTATAAGCTCTAGATTACCGAGAAGTTAGTCTAAAATCAACTGAAAAACTTGCACCGAACAAGCATACAGCCAGAGAAAAAGCGAACTAATAAAAACAAGGTAAAAAGTAGAGATAATATTTAAGATGGTAGTTGTACCTCTTCAGGTGTTCTACATAGTCCCCCCTCCCCCTTCCACTTGAAAGCAACAAACAAAACGTTTATGGAACCGTGTGAAACTTACAGAAAATTTCTTGTTTGTGATGTTAAAAAAATGGTTCACGTGGCTCTGAGCACTATGGGACATAACATCTGAGGTCATCAGTCCCCCTAGAACTTAGAACTACTTAAACCTAACTAACCTAATGACATCACACACATCCACGCCCGAGGCAGGATTTGAACCTGCGACCGTAGCGGTCGCGCGGTTCCAGACTAAAGCGCCTAGAACCGCTCGGCCACAATGGCCGGTTTTGTGATAATATTTAACGTCACATTTGCTTGAATAATGTCGGTTATGTCATCAGAGCTTTAACCTTCTGTATGAATGAATGTCTACATTTTGTAGTCTTGTGATTGGTTCGTATTGGTAACATCAAGTCTCGTCACTATGATGACTTTTTCCAGAAAAGAAAATCTCCGCATGTGCCACTTCAATCCGTTTGTGACAGGTGGCCAAACGTCGTTTTAGTTTGGAAGTCAAAGTTAGCGGGACAAACTTTGCACACACTTTTCTCTTCCTTAAAATAATCTGGAAAATGATTCGAACATGTGACTCAGAGATTTTGTTCCATTGCGCTTTGTGGCACAATAACGTTGACACACTACGACATCGCGCCCAGTACTTAACACTGTCTGCTCAGAACTTTCTTGTCGGATGCATTTCTGTCGTTCACAGCTGTTAGTACAAGCTGCCAGCGTAGTTACTGCGCTGACGACGCTTATGCGGCAATAATAAAATTAGTCTCGGAACTTTTTGGCCGGATGGTGTATAAATGTATAAAACATTCCGCTCAGATGCAAGCAACGTTGCGACGCGACGCGGGGCATCGGAGTACAAAAAATGTCAGAGCCACGACGAACCGCCAGACTCATAATGTTACACGATGGCGCATTCGTTACGAAGTTGGACTCACACTCGGAAGTAACGAGCTCAAATCTCGCTGCGTAGACCACATTTAGGTTTTCCTTTATCTCCTTAAAACATTCAAGGCAATTGCCATAAAGGTTCCTTTGAAATGATGCTTCTTATCCAACCGGAGACTGCGAAGGGAAGCTGATCGCACTACCTTTCCTTCCTTTTCACGTGTGCACCATGTTACGGAAGAATGACACCAGAAACGAATCATAAGGAACTTTGTAAAGGAGACTGCGCAAAACGCTCTTATGTAATCTCTTTCCTCACACGATATTGCAGCACCTGAGTTGTTAAGAAGGAGACCCCCATCATCTGTATAATGGAATAACGGCAATGAAAATTTGTGCGAACCAGGACTTGAACCCGGATTTCTTGCTTTACGTGAGCGGTCGCCTTAATCGCTTAGGCTATCGGTACACGACTCACGGCCAGAGCCAAATTTCCGTATGTCGTCGTTCATGCGTCGCACCCGCACAAGTGCACATAATGTAATTCCCGTTCAGGGGATGGGAAAGGACATTTTAATTGAAGGTCGCTACCTGGTATCGGCGGACAAATACATTGCAGTGGCCTGTGTTGTAAGAACGATGCCATGTTCTTTGGCATATGCATGCATGTCTATCCGAAGGAACAGGCAATGAGGCGACTACAGCCATCATGAAAGACATCAAATTTATTAGCAGTTGCAAATACAGACAGCCATCAGCTGCATAATGAAATCACGAAATAAAAATGTGTGTACGACCGGGAATCTAACCAGAATTTCCCCGCTTTACGCGAGCGGTCACCTTAATCGTCTTAGCGACGTTCAATTAAAATGTTTGCCCCGTACGGAAATATACATAATGGATGTACGAGTTTAGGTTGTAGGCATATGTTTGAGAACATATGGAAGGTTGGCCCTGGCCGTGAGTCCTGCACGAAATCTGGGTTTGAGTCCCGGTCCGGAAAAGATCTTCATCGTCACCATTCCAGCATACATCCGATAGTTGTCCATATTCGCAATTGCGAATACATTTAATGTCTTTTCTAATATTCTGGTGTCCCATAAATTTCTTAATAAGGACTCGAACTTTCTTTTCGGCTTTACAATAGAGCTGTAATGGAACACAATAACATATTGTAGAGTTTATATTTTATCTAAATCGCTCATATAAACTGCTTTGATGAGTAAACGACAATGGATTGGGAATCATCTGACAGACAACCCATGTCCGGCGAGGAATATTTTTCATGCTACAACAGCAAGCATATTAGCCACATAATCATACTCTCCCATGACTTCTGGGAAAAATGGACATAACTTGTTGCGACTTTGAACTTGATCATATTTGTAGCTAAATCATTAAAGTGGCAACAACTAAATATAGGTTTCATAATGAGAGACATAACAACGTACAGTATTTTCATGCGACATTACCCATTACGCTTTTTTCTACTACTATTTCTGCTGCTTCTACTACAATCATTAGTACAGTGATGCTTATTCTTGGATATTTTTGCCACATTAGCTAGTTGGCTAAACTTTAGCATTTACCAGAACCTCAGTAATAGGCGATCACTTTTTCTGTCAGCAGATACCGGATAGTGCAATACATAATTTTCCGTATTTGTTCTTATATTTCTTGGCAGTACCAATATCGAACCAACGTACTTGAAGCAGGAGTTAAATCTTTCAATGTCTTGGTAGTACCAACCTACTTGGTGCAGGAGTATGTGTAATGAACTCAGAAATTTTGAAACTTTACGGCGGATTTGATCAGGGGACAGACATTAAAAAGAGACATACAGAGAGAGAGAGAGAGAGAGAGAGAGAGAGAGAGAGAGAGAGAGAGAGAGAGGGGGGGGAATATTGTCAAACCTAATACGATATAGGAAACCAGTTGGAATTTAAAACAGCTTCCAGCCCCATCTTTGAATGAATAAATGCAGATCCTGTGTAGGTACAAGAGGATGAAATACCAATCATCCTGCAAAATCGTGGGAAGTTTAGATAATGATGGTGGAGGTGGAATGCGATCACCGACCTTTCTCTCCAAAGTAGACTAAAACACGCTCAATAATAATAAGATCTGTTCACTGTAGTGACCATGCGACATGAGACAATTCATCCTCGTGCACACAAAACTAGTCCTGGACGTTGCGAACTGCGTGAATAGGGGCCCCGTCGTCTTCTAACCCAGCGTCACTATTGGGGACCAGACACTGTACCGTGGGATGGATATGATCAGTTAAAATAATCACATAATCATTGGCAGTAATGCGACCTTGATGAGTATCAATGGGGCCCATGAAATACCACGATATGATGGCCCAAATCGTAATCGAACCCCCGCTATGTTTCACTCTTCGGATGTAAACTTAGCCAGAAGCTGGAAACTGTCAAACAAGACTCAGCAAACCAAATGACTTTTTTCCATTACTCGATACTCAATATTTCATGGCTTCGGCAACACACTTTCTTGTTACGGACATTTTCCTCACTGATGGATGATTTTGTAATGCTAGCTCGCCCTGCAATTCCCAGCTCACGGAGATGTTTTGGCGCTGACAGGGTTCACGAGTACGACATTCCTATATGTAGTGATTTTTGCAGCTGTTGTTCTCTTATTTTTCATCACAATCCTTGAATCACCGCCTGTCACGATCATTCAACACATTCGTTCATCCACGTTGTGATTAGCGGATGATGTTTTCCCGCTCTCTGTCTGCAGTATAATTCTTCGATACAGTGCCTCTTAAACACCAAACACCTCGACTACCTTGGTTACAGAAGTACCCACCTTACGAGCACCAACAGTTGGCCGTATTCGAACTGACTTAGCTCCGACATAATGGAATCACAACTACACGCAACACTGCTCTGACCACGAATGATACTTGCAACGTTTTTAAGACGTTCGTGGTAAAACACAGCAGTGAAACCTGCACGTTTGGCTAGCATGCGCATCTAAGTTCAAGCAGACATTTCTCACGGAGTTACCATGTATTTTGCGCATGCGTTCTAAGAAAAGTAAGAAAAATAATTCGGAGCACTAAACAGAGCTATTAAAATAGAACGACGTGCCATGTATTGGGATTTGTGGCGGACGAAAGCATTGTACGCTCAGTGGCCAAAAGTCACGGAAAGGTCTGTCCTATTTGACGACGTATCGCGTACGACGGCCGAATGTTGCTCCAGGACGAGAAGATGGAGTGACTGAAGATACGACACCCAGATCAGTCTGTTGTCGACAGGTATGTGGTCTATATGGCAGCACTTCACGAGTTAACAGACTTAGAACATGGAATGATAATCGGTGGAGGATACACTCTAAGAAAAAAAAAGACGATGCACCATGAAGAAATCATCCGAATGGGACGGAAATCGGCGGATGTGATGTAAATGTACAAACAGTTGCTTACTCTCCATCTTTTTCGTGACCTGCTTCGAGAAACGTAACTTGCCTAGACAAGTAATTTTCCACCAGCCTGTTGCATACTTTCTCCAGATTGTGAGTTTGTCGCATCAGCCACATTGCAATGTCCGATTTTGTACTAAAGCGAATATTTTTAAGAAATTTTTCGCTACAACTGCAATCTGTTGCAGCACAGATTAGACAAGTTATTTGCTGGAAGTCGTAAGTAATGGCTTCAGCTGTCTGTGTTAGCAGTTTTAGCTGGTACGCGATAACATTCCGTGTTTATGTGTATCTGATGAATAACGATCTCCTGAACATCAGCTGAGACAAGTCGTTGAGCCCCTTATACTACTTCATGAACTCTCGTTTACCGACCTCTCCTGAAGACGATGTTTCCCGGAGACAACCTGGCGTGACGCGAATCTGGACGTTGTTACCATAAACAGTAGTGTACTGTAGATTCCTATACATTCGCAAATTTCAAAAATACTAAGAGGAATGCCGCAATTTTTAATACATATAATTTTCATTCGGGAGAACTGAAATTCAAACCTTGTCCGGCTACCGCCACCCTGATTCAGATTTTGCTGGTGATTCCCTAAACAGTTTAAAGAAACTGTCAGGTTTGGTCCTTTTTAATATTGCCGAATTTCTTTCCCTATATACGTCGTATCACAACATGTACTCGGCCTTCAATAACCTCATCTTCGACTATACGATTTACTCTTTTTTGTTCCTTTCCTTTCTTCCTCAAAATTTTACTTCGTTGTCAGTACCTCCATAGGCAAATATCTGTTCTGCTGTATAGATAATGCAAGTCTTCAATGACCTCATTTTTTGATGCGACACAGAAGCCTAAGACGCCGTCTGCTAGAGGTTTCACCTTTAGTAGTCACTAATGTGGGCAAAAAATGAACGTCTGATGAGCCTCTACACGTAACGCTAACCATACCCTACTGCCTAGCCGACGCAATCTGCCCTTTGCCACAGACGCTCGTTAGTCGAACTTTCTTGTGTGACAAAATACCGACAGATTCGAATCGGTAATAACTATGCGGCTAGTAATGCGAAGAAAGTGATTCATGCCACAACGAATCGATCATGTCTGGTACAAGTTTGTCGTGCAGTACTTGTTTTACCTGTGACGTCATAGTAGTAATTTGGGCGCATACTCGTGATTGTTACGAATTAGCTTTACGTAAAGGTATAAATTAGTATAGCATTGAATAGAGTTTACCTAGGACATTGATTCGGGTGTCACGGGTGTCGTTGTGAAGAGCTTACGGAGCACTGCTACGACCTAAGGTGAGACCATAAAAGTATTCGTAAGAGTGTAAGTGAAAATGGGTATCAAGCTGAAAATTATAAAATAAGGAAACAAATGAAGATATTGTCTCACGTGACTCGTCGTATGCTCGGAACTGTAGAAAAGGCAAGTCAGAGGAGAACCTGCGCCGAAAGGAATTCAAAAAACCTAAAAATTCTATTGATGAGCGAATGCGAGTGCTACGACAGTGTCGATAAGGAAATGAACTTATTATTTAAATAAAAATAAGTTTTAATAGACTAAGTTTTTAAATTGGTCTAAAACTACACTCCATCCGAACAGGCTTTAGAAGGCCCAACGGTACCGACCGGCCGCCATGTCATCCTCAGCCCACAGTCGTCATTGGATGCGGATATGGAGGGGCATGTGGTCAACACACTACTCTCCCGGCTGTATGTCAGTTTACGAGACCGAAGCCGCTAATTCTCAATCAAGTAACGCCTCAGTTTGCCTCGCAAGGGCTGAGACCACCCCGCCTACCAACAGAGCTCAGCAGACCGAATGGTCACCCATCCAAGTGCTAGCCCAGCCTGACATCGCTTAACTTCTGTGATGTGACGGGAACTGGTGTTACCACTGCGGCAAGGCCGTTGGCTTTTAAGTTGGACTAGAAGATATAACATAATTTCTCCTAGCCCCATACCGAGTCCTAACCCCATACAGATAGTCCTGAAAATTTTTGACTGTGCATTTTTCATAACTACAAAAATACTTGTAAAGCTTAAAATGAAAAACGGGGGAGTCATGCAATAGATAATAGTAAGGAAGTGAATTATTCATGCCTCCGTTATCTATTGCATGTACCCTACTTTTAACAGTTTTATTTACGTAATTATTTTATGCTTTGTAGCCTTGAGTGCGTGAAATTTTTCAATCCATTTAAAATATTTTGAGATTAGCAAAGAGGCATGTTGTAAATTTCAGGTTTATTTCAGTTTCTCTTCACCTGACTCAACCAAGATATCGCTTCCCCCTACGCATATCTCGCGAAAAGACTGAGAAGATAAAAATTAGAAAGATTCTATTTCACGAAATGGCTTATAAGCAATCGTTCTTTCTGTGAATAATCTGCAACTGGAATAGGAAAAAGGGGAAATACCACTGACAAACAAAGTACCTTTCGCCACACAGCAGACAAGTGAGCGAGATAATACTGTTTTTCCATCCATTTCTGAGCTATGTTTAAAATTTCAAGTCTCTAACTCATCAGGAAGTTAGTTTAAATTCAATAGCAAAATCTGAACCGAATTGACAGACAAGAATGCGACCTAATGAAAACGTAATAAAAACGTCGCGAAGCAATTATGTTAGAGCTGTCCCAACAGGCATACAGCAGATAGCGACAGTCCAGACTTCTGATTAATCTATTCCGAGGCCATTATATTACTGTGTATTTACAGCCGACCTCAAGGGGGGGGGGGGGGGGGGGGCAGGAGACAACTACGTTGTCAGGCAGGAAGGCAGGCCTATGAGGCCCAGGAAGAAGCACTTGTCAAAAGTAACATTTTATTTCCAACTTATACGTTAGTGCCTTGCGCTGCTCCTGGCACGTATTCGGCAATACCACCGAAACCCTGATGATGGAGACATAGCCTTGCCTGTGCCGCGCGTTAGCTGGAAAGTGACACGCAGCGAGGCTAGCCCGTCTCAAGATAATTTCAGATGCTGGACACTGGCAGGTAGTGCAATGTTCCATCGCACTTTCTGACAAATTTTACTCTTAGCCTGGTAACTGCGTTACATGTTAAAGAGATAGGTTATTGACTTACATATTTATACGAAAAATTTGCAATGCGGATCCGAAATGCGCACACATAAATGTCGTTACATTCTATCTTAGTTGCAGATGACGTTTCCCAAATCTGAGAGAGAATGAATTATATATATTTAAGCTGCACTAAAATGTGGAACATGGTTCATGTTCGTTGTTAACTATCACTCCAAGATGATCTCTAATGCTTCGCGGTTGGTGTTGGGAAATCTCGACACGATCACCTATAGTTGGCATAGCTGGGCGTTTGGAAAGCAAACGTTACATTTCTGAATTTCTAATGTTGGTGACTGTGCCATATCTTCGACGCCCCCGTGACGTTATCTTTCAAGAAGATAACTCAGAATCGTATGTTGCCCGTTATATACTGACCTACCTTGATGCAGACGTTGTTAGACTTTTGCTCTGGTGAGCACGTTCTCCAGATATCTCACCTACTGAAGAAGTTTTGTCACGGGTTGCAGTCAGCATCCACTATGACTGATTAATTATGACACGTAGCGTGATATAAAGTACTCGTGTGTTTCATCCAAGCTCAGTTACACTTGATGCACCGTGCACGTATTCTCACCCTTATCTATTCTGCTGCAGTAATGGAAAAAATCACAAAATCGAAATATAATTAATGTAGGGTAATGAAATTTCAGGAATCATTTCTGTAGGTCACATACTTAAGTGATTAACATTTCAAGATCATAGGTCAATGTAAGCGCGAGATAAGGCAGAGCAAATGTGAAATGCTGGTACATTAATAACCGGTGTAACCGCCAGAATGTTAAAGGAAAGCACGCAAAGGTGCGTACATTGTGTTGGACAGGTGCCGAAAGTCAGTTTGTGGGATGCAGTTCCATCCCTGTTGCACTTTGTCGGTTAGTACAGGTAAGGTTAAGGTTGTTTGTGGATGACGCTGGAGTTGTCGTCCGATGACATTCCATATGTGTTCGTATGGACACAGACCTGGTGCTCGAGCAGCGACATGCTGTACATTCTGTAGAGCATGTTGAGTTAGAGCAGCGGTAAATGGGCGAGCGTTATCCTGTTGTAAAATGGTCCTTGGAACACTGTTCATGAATGGCAGTACAATAGGTCGAATCGCCAGATTGACTCACAAACTGGGGGACATGATGCGTGGGACAACCACGAGAGTGCTCTTGTTGTCCTATGAAATCGCACCCCTGACCGTAACTCCAAGTGTAGGTCCAGTGTGTGTAGCACGCACACAGGTTGGTTGCAGGTCTTCAACTGGCCTCCTCCTAACCAACACACTGCCATCACTAGCATCCAGGCAGAATCAGCTTTCATCAGAAAACGCAATAGACCTCTAGCTCGATACCACTGAAGTTGCAAATGGCAGTGGTTTAAGGTCAATGAAATTGATGTTGCAGGGCGTCTGGCTCGAAGCTCTCCTTGAAGCAACAGATTTGTGCCAGTTTTTTGTGTCACTGTGGTGCCAACTGCTGCTCAAATTGCTGCTTCAGATGCAGTTCGATGCAACATAGCCATACACCGAATGCTTGACCGTCCGGAGTCCGGCCCTCTTGCTACCGAACATCCCGTGACTACGGCTGACATTAATCATTTACAGTGGCTGCATGCCTGCCAAGTCTCTCTGCAGTATCGCAGAAGGAACGTCTAGCTTGTCCTAGCCCGACCTCGTTCAAGCTCATTGAGGTGTTGTTAATAGCTTCTTTGTTGCATTAAAGGCATTCTCGACTAACGTAAACTCGTCATGCCCAATCTCAAAGGTAACTAACGCTCATGACTGTTACAGAGTGAGCCGGCCGTGGTGGCCGAGCGGTTCTAGTCGCTACAGTCTGGAACCGAGCGACTCCTACGGTCGCAGGTTCGAATCCTGCCCCGGGCATGGATGTGTGTGATGTCCTTAGGTTAGTTAGGTTTAGGTAGTTCTAAGTTCTAGGAGACTAATGACCTCAGAAGTTAAGTCCCATAGTGCTCAGAGCCATTTGTTACAGAGTGCATTTAAAGCAAACCTTATTTTCGTGCTCGTAGAGGCGCTACTAGCGTCTTACAACTTCTCCTTGGTGTTGGGATTTTCTTTTCAGTTTATATAAAGACAAGTCATTGTTTATTACCAAAAATCTCGAAAATACTTGAACGATTTATCCCAAATTTTAACACGATAGGCTTTGAAACATTCGGAGGTACAGAGGATATTTATTCTTTGCAAAGATATATAATAGATAAATAAATATTTATCATATAAAGAAGAAAAGTAGTTACTCAAAATCTCGAGAAGTTCTTGACCAATTAATTTCAAATTTTTGCATGATGCTCTAATGAACATTCTGATGGACAGAGACTATATTTCTTGAAGATATGCAATAAATAAACATATATGAAACATCTTGGGTTGTCGGGTGTTCTGCCGGATATCAGCGTCGTACTTGCACGATATTTCGGTCACGTAGCTCGAGACCTTCATCAGGTGCGACCTCAGACTGCTCCTCGAGTGGACCTCGTCCAGTATTTATGCCTGTGGCCTTCCCCCTCCACCAACGGCTGCAGGCGCTTCCTCTGTGGTCCGCGCCCATTCCCTGCGACCTGCTGGAGCGTTGCTGCTCCGTTTTCCGTCCGCTGCGGTTCTAGGTGTTCCCTCTGCGGTCCGCGCCCACCAGTCCCACTTCTGGGTGTTCCATCTTCGGTCTGGTGCGCCTGCCAGTCTGTCAGGGGCTCGTTTAACATCTCCATGTCTCTGGTTCTTCTGTTTGTGTAGTGTTGCAGCTGGCCCCGTTGCTCCTTTAACAATTCCAGAGCCGGATCCCAGGCTCTGCTTAGCTGCTACCCTGTGTCACGATTCATAAGATCGGCAGCCATTTTAATCTCTATCGATTCTCTTATAACACTGTCCCAAAATCTGGGTGTGTGCTAGAATCTTGGTGTCCTCATACTTCGTGGCATGATCTAGTTCTAGGCAGTGTTCAGCTATGGCTGACTTAGTCACCTGTCTTAATCTAGTGTGCCTCTGATGTTCTTTGCACCTGATCTCCACAGTTATTGTCGTCTGGCCAATGTAGGACATGCCACATTGACAAGGTATATTGTAAATCCCTGGTTTTCGTAACCCCAGGTCGTCTTTGACACTCCCCAGCAGTCCCCCGATCTTGTTGGATGGACAGAAAACACACTTGATATTGTGTTTACGGAGGATCCTACTGATTCTGGCAGAAATACAGCCAGCATAGGGCAGATATGCCACCTTCTTTGCTTCATCTTGGTCTTATTCAGGAATCTGTGGTATAGTGGCTGGTCGGAGTGCCCTCTCAATTTGTCTGTCCGTGTATCCATTCTTGGAGAAAACTGTTTTGAGACGTTCTATCTCTATGGGTAGAGTCTCTTAGTCTGACAGGGCACGTGCTCTGTGGACCAAAGTCTTCAGAACCCCATTCTTCTGTGCAGGCTGGTGACAACAGCTGGCCTGCAGATATAAATCAGTGTGTGTTGGTTTTCGGTACACACTGTGGCCAATTGATCCATCTGCTTTCCTCTGGACTAGTACATCCAGAAATGGCAGCTGGCCATTTTTCTCCAGTTCCATGGTGATCTTGATATTAGGGTGGCATGAGTTAAGATGTTCAAGAAACTCATTGAGCCTGTCCATCCCATGTGGCCAGATCACGAAGGTGTCATCCACATACCTAAAGAAGCATGTGGGTTTAAATGTGGCTGTCTCCAATGTCCTCTTCTCAAAACTCTCCATAAACATGTTGGCAACCACAGGGGACAGTGGGCTGCCCATAGCTACACCTACAGTTTGCTCGTAATAGTGGTTTCTGTACAGGAAATACGTGGATGTCAGTGTATGACTGAACAGGTCCAACAGAGCACCGTCAAATTTCTCTGCAATCAGTTCTAGTGAGTCCTTCAGTGGGACCCTGGTGAACAGCGATACCACATCAAAGCTAACCATGATGTCCGAATCTGTGATGTGCAGTTGCTTGAGGCGTTGCAGGAAATCTTCTGAGTTGTGAATGTGGTGAATACATTTCCCCACATATGGAGACAGGAGACCTTTCAAGTACTTGGCTGTTGTGTACGTAGGTACCCCAATATTACTGACAGTAGGACGTTGGGGCACGCCCTCCTTGTGTATTTTAGGCAGACCATACAGTCTATGTGGCACTGACGCTTTCTCCTGTAGTTGTCTGATGACCTTATCGGGCATCCCTGTTTCCTTCAAGAGAGCACTAGTCTTCTTGGCCACCTTGTCCGTGGGGCCACACGCCAGAATTCTGTATGCAGGGTCCTCCAGAAATATCCGCCAACTTCTGGAGGATCCCTGTTTCCTTCAAGAGAGCACTAGTCTTCTTGGCCACCTTGTCCGTGGGGCCACACGCCAGAATTCTGTATGCAGGGTCCTCCAGAAATATCCGCCAACTTCTGGAGGACCCTGCATACAGAATTCTGGAGTGTGACCCCACGGACAAGGTGGCCAAGAAGACTAGTGCTCTCTTGAAGGAAACAGGGATGCCCGATAAGGTCATCAGACAACTACAGGAGAAAGCGCCAGTGCCACATAGACTGTATGGTCTGCCTAAAATACACAAGGAGGGCGTGCCCCTACGTCCTATTGTCAGTAATATTGGGGCACCTACGTACACAACAGCCAAGTACTTGAAAGGTCTCCTGTCTCCATATGTGGGGAAATGTATTCACCACATACGCAACTCAGAAGATATCCTGCAACGTCTCAAGCAACTGCACATTACAGATTCGGACATCATGGTTAGTTTTGATGTGGTATCGCTGTTCACCAGGGTCCCACTGAAGGACTCACTAGAACTGATTGCAGAAAAATTTGACGGTGCTCTGTTGGACCTGTTCAGTCATACACTGACATCCACGTATTTCCTGTACAGAAACCAATATTATGAGCAAACTGAAGGTGTAGCTATGGGCAGCCCACTGTACCCTGTGGTTGCCAACATGTTTATGGAGAGTTTTGAGGAGAGGACATTGGAGACAGCCACATTTAAACCCACATGCTTCTTTAGGTATGTGGATGACACCTTCGTGATCTGGCCACATGGGATGGACAGGCTCAATGAGTTTCTTGAACATCTTAACTCATGCCACCCTAATATCAAGATCACCATGGAACTGGAGAAAAATGGCCAGCTGCCATTTCTGGATGTGCTAGTCCAGAGGAAAGCAGATGGATCATTTGGCCACAGTGTGTACCGAAAACCAACACACACTGATTTATATCTGCAGGCCAGCTGTTGTCACCAGCCTGCACAGAAGAATGGGGTTCTGAAGACTTTGGTCCACAGAGCACGTGCCCTGTCAGACTAAGAGACTCTACCCATAGAGATAGAACGTCTCAAAACAGTTTTCTCCAAGAATGGATACACGGACAGACAAATTGAGAGGGCACTCCGACCAGCCACTATACCACAGATTCCTGAATAAGACCAAGATGAAGCAAAGAAGGTGGCATATCTGCCCTATGCTGGCTGTATTTCTGCCAGAATCAGTAGGATCCTCCGTAAACACAATATCAAGTGTGTTTTCTGTCCATCCAACAAGATCGGGGGACTGCTGGGGAGTGTCAAAGACGACCTGGGGTTACGAAAACCAGGGATTTACAATATACCTTGTCAATGTGGCATGTCCTACATTGGCCAGACGACAATAACTGTGGAGATCAGGTGCAAAGAACATCAGAGGCACACTAGATTAAGACAGGTGACTAAGTCAGCCATAGCTGAACACTGCCTAGAACTAGATCATGCCACGAAGTATGAGGACACCAAGATTCTAGCACACTCCCAGATTTTGGGACAGTGTTATAAGAGAATCGATAGAGATTAAAATGGCTGCCGATCTTATGAATCGTGACACAGGGTAGCAGCTAAGCAGAGCCTGGGATCCGGCTCTGGAATTGTTAAAGGAGCAACGGGGCCAGCTGCAACACTACACAAACAGAAGAACCAGAGACATGGAGATGTTAAACGAGCCCCTGACAGACTGGCAGGCGCACCAGACCGAAGATGGAACACCCAGAAGTGGGACTGGTGGGCGCGGACCGCAGAGGGAACACCTAGAACCGCAGCGGACGGAAAACGGAGCAGCAACGCTCCAGCAGGTCGCAGGGAATGGGCGCGGACCACAGAGGAAGCGCCTGCAGCCGTTGGTGGAGGGGGAAGGCCACAGGCATAAATACTGGACGAGGTCCACTCGAGGAGCAGTCTGAGGTCGCACCTGATGAAGGTCTCGAGCTACGTGACCGAAATATCGTGCAAGTACGACGCTGATATCCGGCAGAACACCTGACAACCCAAGATGTCATTAGATCGCCGGGAAAGCCTGAAGAGTTACATATATGAAACATATGAAAGGGAATCGTTACCCAAAATCTCAATGTTTTTGACCGGATTACTTCATATTTCACATGATAGATTCATAAACAATTGAGCAGACATGTGCTATGTATATTTTATTGTATATTATATATTAATTGCCGTTGGTGGGGAGGCTTGCATGCGTCAGCGATACTGATAGCCCTACCTTTGGTGCAACCACAGTGGTGTATATCTGTTGAGAGGAAAGGAAAACAGGTGGGCAGCATGCTTTTCAGTAGTTGGAGGGGCAACAGTCTGGATGATTTACTGATCTGGCCTCGTAACGTCAACCAAAACGGCCTTACTGTGCTGGTACTGCGAACGTCTGAGGGCAAGGGGAAATTATAGCCGTAATTTTTCCCGAGGGCATGCAGATCTGCTATATGGTTAAATGATGATGGCATCCCCTTGTATAAAAAAAACTGGCGTTCTACGGATCGGAGCTTGCAACGTCAGATCCCTTAATCGGGCAGGTAGGTTAGAAATTTTAATAAGGGAAATGGATAGGTTAAAGTTAGATACAGTGGGAATTAGTGAAGTTTGAGGACACGAAGAACAGAACTTCTGGTTAGGTGAATACAGGGATATAAATACAAAATCAATAGGTGTAATAATGAACAAAAAGTAGGAACGCAGATAAGTTACCATGAACAGCGTAGAGAATGCATTATTGTAGCCACGAAGCCCACACCCATCACAGCAGTACAAGTTTATATGCCAACTAGCTCCGCAGATGAGGAGGAAATTGAGGAAATATATGATGAGAAAAAAGAAATTATTCAAGTAGTTAAGGGAGACGAAAATGTAATTGTCTTGAGGCACTGGAATTCCGTGGTAGAAAAAGGAAGAGAAGGAAAAATAGTAGCCGAATGTGGACTGAGGGAAAGGAATGAAAGAGGAAGCTACCTTGTAAAATTTTGCACAGAGCATAATTTAATCATAGCTAACACTTGGTTTAAGAATCATGAATGTAGGTTGTATACGTGGAAGAGACCTGGAGACACAGGAAGGTTTCAGATTGATTGTATAATGGTAAGACAGAGACGTCGGAACCAGGTTTTAAATTTTAAGACATTTCTAGGGGCAGATGTGACCTCTGATCACAATATATTGGTTATGAACTGCAGATTAAAACTGAATATACTACAAAAAGGAGGAGTTAGGAGATAAACTGAAAGAATCAGAGGTTGTAGAGAGTTTCAGAGGGAGCATTAGGGAACGAATGAGAAAAACAGGGGAAAGGAATGCAGTAGAATACGAATGGGTAGCTTTGAGAGATGAAATAGTGAAGGCAACAGAGAATCAAGTAGGTAAAAAGATGAAGGCTAGTATAAATCTTGGGTAACACAAAAGATATTGAATTAAATCGTTGTAAGGAGAAAATATAAAAATGGAATAAACGAAGCAGTCGAAAGGGATACAAACGTCTAAAAAATAAGATCGGCAGGAAGTACAAAATGACTAAGCAGAAATGGTTACATGACAAATGTAAGGATGTAGAAGCATATATCACTAGGGGTAAGATAGATGCTGCCTACAGAAATATTAAAGAGACTTTTGGAGAAAAGAGAACCAACTGTATGAATATCAAGAGCTAGGATGGAAATCCAATCCTAAGCAAAGAAAGGAAAGCAGAACGGTGGAAGGAGTAAATAGAGGGTCCATACAAAGGAGCTGCACTTGGCAATATTATGGATATGGAAGAGGATGTAGATGAAGATGAGAAGAGAGATTTGACACTGCGTGAAAAATTTGACAAAGCAGTGGAAGAATTAAGCCGAAACAAGGCCCCAGGAATAGACAAAACTCCGTTAGAACTACTGATAGCTTTGGGAGAGCCAGCCATGACAAAACTCTTCCATCTGGTGAGCAAGAGGCATGAGACAGGCGAAATACTTTGACTTCAAGAAGAATATAATAAGAAGGAAAGCAGGTGTTGAAAGATGTGAAAATTGCCAAACTATCAGTTTAGTAAGTCATGGTTGCAAAATAATAACACGAATTCTGTACAGACGAATGAAAAACCTGGTAGAAGCTAACCTCGGGGAAGATCAGTTTGGATTCCGTAGAAATGTTGAAACATGTGAGGCGATACTGACCCTACGGCTTATCTTAGAAGATAGGTTAAGGAAAGGCAAACCTATGTTTTATTCATTTGCAGACTTAGAGAAAGTTTTTGACAATGTTGATTGGAATACTCTCTTTCAAATTTCGAAGGTGGCAGGGGTAAAATACAGGGAGCAAAAGGCCATTTACAATTTATACAGAAACCAAATAGCAGTTGTAACAGTCGAGTGGGACCAAAGGGAAGCAGTGGTTGAACAGTGAGTGAGACAGGGTTGTAGCCTAGCCCCGGTGATTTTCAATCTGTATATTGAGCAAACAGTAAAGGAAACAAAAGAAAAATTTGGAGTTGGAATTAAAGTTCAGGGAGAAGAAACGAAAACTTTCGAGGTTTACCGATGACATTGCAATTTCGTCAGAGACAGTAAAGGGCTTGGAAGAGCAGTTGAACCTAATGGACAGTGGCTTGAAAGGAGGCTATAAGATCAATATGAAAAAAAGCAAAGTGAGGATAATGGAATGTAGGGAATCTAGTGGAAGTAAATCAGTTGATGCTGAGGGAATTAGATTAGGAAATGAAACACAAAGTAGTAAATGAGTTATGCTATTTGGGAATCAAAATAACTGATGTCGGTCGAAGTAGGGACGATATAAAACGTAGACTCGCAATGGCAAGAAAAGCGTTTCTGAAGAAAGGTAATTTCTCAGCATTGAGTATAGTTTTAAGTGTCAGGAAGTCTTTTCTGAAAGTATCTGTATGGAGTGCAGCCATGTATGGATGTCAAACATGGACGACAAACCGTTTAGACTGGAATAGAACAGAAGCATTTGAAATGCGGTGCTACAGGAGAAAGCTGAGGATTAGATGGGTAGATCACATAACTAATGAGGAGGTACTATATGGATCTGGGGAGGTATTTGTGGCACAACCTGACTAGAAGAAGGGACCGGTTAGTAGGACACATTCTGAGGCATCAGGATCTCGCCAATTTAGCACTGCAGGGAAGCGTGGGGAGTAAAAATCGGAGAGGGAGACCAAGAGATGAATACAGTAAGCAGATTCAGAAGGGTGTAAGTTGCAGTAATTACTCGCAGATAAGGGGCTTGCACAGGATAGAGTAACATGGAGAGTTGCATCAGACCAGTCTTTGGACTGAAGACCACAACAACAATATACAGATGTATATAGATAACATAGGAGAAGATGAGCTCCTTAGACGAGATCGCTATAAAAATTTTGTATTAAATAACTGGTTTCGATAAAACTAATTTACCATCTTCAGATTCGTAATGAAATCAGAATAATTGCTAGAAACTGTTATAAAATAATGCAACATTAACCCACAGAAGAACCAAAGGCAACATACCTTCGTAAAGGTATAAAATAAACGACTTGTGTCAGCTACATACAGAATCTTTTCATTGAATTTCCAGGTACATAAAGCATGAAATGAACAATACGATGGCACGTGAAAATTGAAATTACTATGTACATCACAATTCGCAAAAATGTCGTCCCCATAATATGCTTACCAGGATGCCACAAAAATAACTGTCAACAGCCAACGCAAGAGACGATCTGACCACAAGCACAACAGGTGTCGCTCCAGTAGATGGATTCTGTCAGTAAAAGCCAAATACGTAAGTGAAAAAGAATCATGATTCCAAATTCACATATGTAAGACATTCTGAAATGTTTATAAAATATTTTGATGATTTCTTCGTGACCGAAGACCGCTAAGAAACCCTATACACCATATTTACGAAATTTGCGTTATATTAATAGAAAACTGCTAGTACCTTTTGTGATAGCATCACTAATAAAGCGACAAATATAATTGTGTGTGTGTGTGTGTGTGTGTGTGTGTGTGTGTGTGTGTGTGTGTGTGAATTCTTAAGGGGCCAAACTGCAGAGGTCATCGGTCCCTAGACTTACACACTGCTTAAACTAACTTATGCTAAGAATAACACACACACACACACACACACACACACACACACACACACACACACACACACACACATGACCGAGGGGGAGGAGCCGCGTAGTCTGTGACAAGGCGCCTCAAACTGCGTGACCTCTCCGCGCAGCACATAGTTCCAAGAGAAAAATTATTTTTTCAAACTTATTATAAGAACCAAATGTTAGAGTGTACAATAAAATTTTTTTAGTGAACTATTGAAACCAAAATACAGTGATGTTCAACCCAACATAGGAAGCTAGAATAACCAATCTGAAAATTATACCATTATAAAGCAACGCATCATATTTAGTGCACCAAACAAATAAGGCGATGTGATAGCCCTGATTAGGATCATGAATATTACGTCGGGTACTAACGTAAAACAGACAAAAATAATTACAATCCGCAGCTTAGACTGAGTGCGTGGACATCTGTAACCAAAGAATCGTGAACATGAGATTCCAAAACGCAATCATGACTCACAAACCTACGAAGGCTAGACTATACTATTTGAGCGATGTTTCAGCGAACTATGATGTGCACAGTAATTTTAATTTTGACCTTTCATCGCATCGCTCATTTCATTCTTTATGTATCTAGAATTTCAATGGAAAGATTTTGTGTGTAGCTGGCACAAGATGTTTGTAATAACCTTTATGAAGGTAAGTTGTCTCTTGGTCCCTCTATGGGTCAATGTTGCATTATTTTATAACAGTTTGTAGCTCTTCGCCGGCCGGTGTGGCCGTGCGGTTCTAGGCGCTTCAGTCTGGAACCTCGTGACCGCTACGGTCGCAGGTTCGAATCCTGCCTGGGTTTAAGTAGTTCTAAGTTCTAGGGGACTGATGACCTCAGTTGTTAAGTCCCGTAGTGCTCAGAGCCATTTGAACCAATTTGTAGCACTTGTTGTAATTTTATTACATGTCTGATGGTGGTAAATTAGTTTTATCGAAACCGGTTACCTACAATAAAATGTTTAATAGCGATATCGGCTAAGAAGTTGTTGTCCTCCTAAGTAATAACTACAGATCGCCCCATTCAAGCTAAAAATGAATGAAATACTCTAATAACAATTCAGATGCACAAAAGCAATACATTTATTAAAGAACAATGATAAGGTTTCCTGTTGAAACTGACTACAAGAAAGAAAATGCGGCGCTGTACTCTGTTGTGAAAACGAAAAATTTTGTGTTCCTCCTCGGAGTCACGTTTAGCTACGATACCAGGGCATTTAAACCACTAGAAAAATTGTTTCTCCATACATATTCTTTCACACTATATTTATTTTAAGTAAAAATTGTGTGGAAACAATGTGCTATTGTTTTCTTCCTTGTAGTCACTTTTCACAGAAAACAGAAAGGTAGTATTTATTGCTTATTGGCTTATGATTAGAAATCTATTACGGAACCATAATTTGCAATAACTATTTGTAAGGCTCGAGGTCAGGGAGAGGGCGAGGAGGACGTGGACAGGGAGGGGGAAGGAGGAGATGGACGAAGAGATCGTCAGACCTCGTAGTGGCTGCCTGAGGACAACACGAGAGTTGTCAGCGCCTGCGACCGCAGCCAGATTACAGACGCCGGATGTAGGCGGCACTCTACCTGGGAAGCCTTGTATTTTCGCGGGCCCTCTTGTTAAGTGTCTACACGAGTCTATCACGTCTGGACGAAGAGGTCTGCCGTGGGACAGCTGGGATTCTAATGCAACGCAGGCAGGGCAGACTGCAGCAATTGCCTCGCAGTTTCAGTGCAGGACAACGTGCGATCAGCCATACCAAATTGAAATTATGAACAAGATCAATTCCACACTCACGTACGTCACAGGGCAGAGATTATCATTAGAGCAGCAACGCCGGAACTGAACAGTTGGAACACTGAAAAAAATCGCCTGATTTGGGAAGTCGTGGCACTTCATTGTAAAATTCAATAACAGACTAAGCCAGCGCAGAAAAGTGTTAGATTACTTGGGAATAGAGTGCACTTCCGGCTGATGAGGTACTTTTGTACGAGGAATCTTAAAATTTCATGTGAATTACATTGACCGACAAAAAAAAGGTCAAGCATCCAGAATACAGCGTAACTTCGTACACGTACACACCTTTGGTAGGTATTTAGATCGTTAGTTGCAGTTCTCTGAAAAGTAGAACGACCACCAAAGTGCATTAGTGTTGTTCGTATTTAGTGTTATTACAAGACATGGAAGGGTGTATAAGCGATGTGAAGGCGTCGGATGTTGATTGGTTACTGTCAGAGTTCCGAGCGAGGTATCGCAGTGGTTAGCACACTGGACTCGCATTGGGGAGGACGACGGCTGAAACCCGCGCTCGGCCATCCTGATTTAGATTTTTTCAGTGATTTCCCTAAATCGCTTCAGGCAAATGCCGGGATGGTTCCTGTGAAAGGGCACGGCCGACTTTCCTACCCGTCCTTCCCTAATCCCATGAGACTAATGACCTCGCTGTCTCGTACCGTCCCCCAGATCATCCAACCAACCATTACTGTGAGGGACATGGAAATACCACGCACTCTTGAGAGAAGCGTTATCAGCACCTGACGAAGTTTGGGAGGGGCCTTATTGTGGGTCTCCATTTGGCCGGCTGGTCGAATCATGCAATAGCTAGATTTGTGGGGCATTAGGCTGTGACAGCTGCCCGATGTGGGACTGCATGGGAAGGTGAGGGCAGGTATACTCACTGTCAAGGTTCCGGTCGACCACATCTGACTTCACAAGGGATGAACTCAGTGTGGTGCACCAGCTAAGTGCGCCTGCCTTTTAAGAACAAGTAACAGATTTCATGCAACATTCTGTGTCATCTAGCACCCTTCATCGGAGACTAGAAGCAGCCGAACTAGCGAATTATCGTTCCAAACGTAGGCTTCTGTTAACACGATAACATAAACGACTGCGTTTGACGTGGTGCTGCGACCGGGAAGCATAGACTGCCGATGAATGGCGTTGTATTGTGTTTAGCTATGAATGGTGAATCTGCACTGCCTCGCATGACTATCGTCGGGGAGTGTGATGGTGACCTGAGGATAGGTCCTACTCCTCCTGCGTTTGAGAGTGGGACAGATGTGTCGCTCCTGACGTCTTGTTGTTAGGAGCAGTCGGGTATGGCTTCAGGTCACGGCTGGTAGTGATTGTGGCTGTTCTGATGGCATAACAGTACATCACGGACATCCTGCGTCCTCATTTATTAGCTCTAAAGCGACAGTATCGCGGAGCCATTTTTCAACAGGACACTGTTCGTCCACTCATGGTACGTGTCCTTATGGACTTACTGCGTGATGCTGAGGTACTCCTGTGGATAGCAAGATCCCCAGACGTGTCCCCAATAGTACATAGGTGAGGTCAGCTCGAACGTAAACTCTATCCCTGTGCCAGTATAGAGGATATCAGTGACCAGTTTCAACAGTAGAGGGGCAGATTACCTCAGTAGAGGATACAGCGGCTTTATGACAGCATTCCCCAGCAATTCATGGTATGCATCCAGGTCAGAGGGACTGCCACCGTCATCTTATAAGTGGGCTCACATTGTCAGTTTCGTTGTAAATTTGACTCGATTTTGTAATCACTGAAATTACACATGAAGATAATTTCCTTCCTCCTCCGTTTCTGGGTGTTTCACTTTTTTGTCATGCATAGGATACTGGGATGGCCGAGCGAGGTGGGGCTCTCGTAAAATCCTGGACTTGTATTCGGGAGGATATTCAGGAAGATATTCGGGAGGATGGCGGTTCAAATTGACGTCCGGCGAGATTAATGCTTTCCACGATTTCCCTAAACCATTACGGCCGAATGCAGGCATGGTCCCTTTGAAGGGACGCCGCCGATTTCCTTCCCTATCCTTTCCCATTGCGAGCTAGCGTCCGTCTCTAATGACATCGTTCTCAACGGGACGTTTGACTCTTATATGCCGTTTATTTGCTGCTGCATCGTGTGCATACGTTCCTTGTCAAATAATACCCAACTGTAGACCTGGACGCCAGATCACCGAAGTTAAGCGCTGTCGGGCTTGGCTGGCACTTAGATGGGTGACCATCCTGTCTGCCGAGCGCTGTTGACAAGCGGGGTGCACTCAGCCCTTGTGAGGCAAACTGAGGAGCTACTTGATTGAGAAGTAGCGGCTCCGGTCTCTGAAACTGACATACGGCTGGGAGAGCGGTGTGCTGACCACATGGTTCAAATGGTTCAAATGGCTCTGAGCACTATGGGACTCAACATCTTAGGTCATAAGTCCCCTATAACTTAGAACTACTTAAACCTAACTAACCTAAGGACATCACACACACCCATGCCCGAGGCAGGATTCGAACCTGCGACCGTAGCAGTCCCGCGGTTCCGGACTGCAGCGCCAGAACCGCTAGACCACCGCGGCCGGCTGCTGACCACATGCCCCTCCATATCTGCATTCAGTGACGCCTGTGGGCTGAGGATGACATGGCGGCCAGTCGGGACCTTTGGGCCTTTACGACCTGTGCGGGAGGAGAGTAGACCTGGACCCTAGCAAAATAATGTACTACTGTAGTTTTCCCGAATTGTACACTCCATGAGTATGAGGGCTCTCATGTTATCCTTTAAAGTCCATCTGATGATTTGTGTGGAAATAAATATGCCTTCGTCTGAGTGGGGTCAAATCTGCAACTTACTGAAACTCGGTTCCCAAATGTTTCCTTTGCCTTAAAAGTTGGTGATACGAGGAACTGCAGGATAATTTGAAATGTATATTGATTTACTACGCAGACACAACGAAACCTTACTTGGATGCCCTTTACGCCCGCATTGCACAACTCTACTGGTCGACGTCAGAACCAACGTATTTCTGCATCAATAGCCTCCCCAACATCAACGTACTACTTCTCACGGACTGCATCTTTCACTGGGCAAAACAGATGGATGTCGGAAGGTGCGAGATCTGAGCTGTAGGTGGATGAGGAAGAACGTTCCAATGAAGTTTTGTAAGCGATGACGGCAGACGCCTCTTCCACGACTCACCGTGCTTTTTTTTCACGGCCAGGTCTTCGTAGACATTCTGCCAACGCCTATGAATATCTGAAATTCTGTAGTTTTCCTCCAAAAGAAACTAAATGACAGCTCTCTGCTTGGAATTGACGTCCGACACATAGGCCATTTTGACGGCTGCGTATAGCGCCGTCACCTATTGGAACTTGATGAAGTTATTGTGGTTGAAGAGGGAATAATCCAACGACGTCCCACAAAAAAATTCTGCAGTTTCTGAACCGAAATTGGCTGAGAAAAAAATTCGTTGCATTACTTATTGAACCTCCTTTTATAAGTACGTCTTGTACAGTTTTCAAGGGAACCGTATACCGTTCTTCCTGCCAGTTCAGGCAATGATGATGGAGGTGGATAACAAATACCCTTTTCTCCAAAGTAGACCACAAAAGCCCAATAATATTGAGCTCTGGTGACGGTGGTGACCATGGGGAACGTGACAATTCATACTCGTGCACGCAAAACCAGTCCTGGACGATGCGAGCTGTGTGGACAGGGGCCCTGTCGTCTTCGAATACAGCATTAACGTTGAGGAACGAATAATGTACCATGGGATGTATCTGATCAGCGAAATCGGCCACATAATCCTTTGCAGTAATGTGATCATTCAGCGTAACCATTGGGCTCAATGAATGCCACGATATAGATATTCAAATCATCGCCGAACCTCGGCCAGATTTCACTCTTAGGATCTAACCTCCTCCCCCCAGAAGTTGTAAATAGCGTGAAACAAGATTTACCCGACTAAATGAGTTTCTTACATTACTCCCTAGTCCAGGTTTTATGGCTTCGGCATCACGTTTTCCTGTCACGGGTAATTGCTTCACCGAAGCGTGACTTTGGAATCCGAGCTCGCCCTGCAGTTTCCAACTTTTCGCTTCCTGTTGTTTTGGCGATGACAGCTGTAAGATCCCCCCCCCCCCCGCCTCCTTCATAATTCCACCTATTGTCCATGGCCGGCCGAAGTGGCCGTGCGGTTAAAGGCGCTGCAGTCTGGAACCGCAAGACCGCTACGGTCGCAGGTTCGAATGCTGCCTCGGGCATGGAGGTTTGTGATGTCCTTAGGTTAGTTAGGTTTAACTAGTTCTAAGTTCTAGGGGACTAATGACCTCAGCAGTTGAGTCCCATAGTGCTCAGTGCCATTTGAACCAATTTGTCCATGTAGTGTTGGCAGAAGAGCCAACACCGTGTTACTAGAGGAGGCCGAAATGCACGCGTTTTAGCTCACGCAGGCTGGCATGAGGAGGGGAGGACTATACTGACGTGAGGTCTGGAACATGACAAGGAATGAGAATTCAGAAAGCGGACTAATTGGTTTGATACTTAACTTTAATCCAGTAATGATGAACGTCGCACTTGACGGTACATGATTCACAATATTATCTGTTCAGAATACATTCTTAAAGATATGACTTTTAGTAACTGAATATGGCGCCTTGCTAGGTCGTAGCAAATGACGTAGCTGAAGGTTATGCTAAACTGTCGTCTTCTGCAAATGAGAGCGTATGTAGTCAGTGAACCCTCGCTAGCAAAGTCGGCTGTACAACTGGGGCGAGTGCTGGGGGTCTCTCTAGACTAGACCTGCCGTGTGGCGGCGCTCGGTCTGCAATCACTGATAGTGGCGGGTCCGACATATACTAATGGACCGCAGCCGATTTAAAGGCTACCACCTAGCAAGTGTGGTGTCTGGCGGTGACACCACAGTCCACAATAAGCAAAGTCTTTTATGAAAAATTTGAGAGGAGCGAAGATTACAATAAACTTTCTAGTCTTGTTGGCTTTTCGTATAGAGGTGGCTCCAGTTCTTCTTGTCTAGGGGTCTGATTCTTGAAGCTGAAATTCTCACAAATTTTAAGACTGTTATTGCAGAATTTTTCTTGCTACGTTAATATATTTTGCACAGTTTAGTATATCATACAGTCTTTTGAATTTTCACATTAACAAAGCCGAAATCACATTCTTCGCCCAAAATACAAAACTTCGTCAGATCACATCAGAATCATGCTTACTCAAATGGTTCAAATGGCTCTCAGCACTATGGGACTCAACATCTGAGGTCATAAGTCCCCTAGAACTTAGAACTACTTAAACCTAACTAACCTAAGGACATCACACACATCTACGCCCGAGGTAGGACTCGAACCTGCGACCGTAGCGGTCACGCGGTTCCAAACTGAAGCGCCTAGAACCGCACGGCCACACCGGCCGGCAATCATGCTTACTACTACTACTTCAATCTGTGGTAGTAACTATAGTCCAAACGGTTTACAGTTTTACTTGACAAATGAATTTCCATTAATTTCAATTATTATTTCATAAATATAAACAGAAATAAACACAGTAAACGCTACTAGATTGCATAATAATAGAAATATTAAGTGTGCCAAATAATTCATAGTTTCAAATGTTTCTAAAAAATATAATTTTAAGTACACTACTGGCCATTAAAATTGCTACACCACGAAGATGAACTACAGACGCGAAATTTAACCGACAGGAAGAAGATGCTGTGTTATGCAAATGATTAGCTTTTCAGAGCATTCACACAAGGTTCGCGCCAGTCGCGACACCTACAACGTGCTGACATGAGGAAAGTTTCCAACCGATTTCTCATACACAAAAAGCAGTTGACCGGCGTTGCCTGGTGAAACGTTGTTGTGATGCCTCGTGTAAGGAGGAGAAATGCGTACCATCACGTTTCCGACTTTGATAAAGGTCGGATTGTATCCTATCGCGATTGCGGTTTATCGTATCGCGACATTGCTGCTCGCGTTGGTCGAGATCCAATGACTGTTAGCAGAATATAGAATCGGTGGGTTCAGGAGGGTAATACGGAACGCCGTGCTGGATCCCAACGGCCTCGTACCGCTAGCAGTCGAGATGACAGGCATCTTATCCGCATGGCTGTAACGGATCGTGCACCCACGTCTCGATCCCTGAGTCAACAGATGGGGACGTTTTCAAGACAACAACCATCTGCACAAACAGTTAGACGACGTTTGCAGGCAGCATGGACTATCAGCTCGGAGACCAGGGCTACCGTTACTCTTGACGCTGTAACACAGACAGGAGCGCCGGCGATGGTGTACTCAACGACGAACCTGGGTGCACGAATGGCAAAACGTCATTTTTTCGGATGAATCCAGGTTCTCTTTACAGCATCATGATGGTCGCATCCGTGTTTGACGACATCGCGGTGGACGCACATTGGAAGCGTGTATTCGTCATCGCCATACTGTCGTAACACCCGGCTTGATGGTATGGGGTGCCATTGGTTAGACGTCTCGGTCACCTCTTGTTCGCATTGATGGCACTGTGAACAGTGGACGTTACATTTCAGATGTTTTACGACCCGTGGCTCTACCCTTCATTTGATTCCTGCGAAACCCTACGTTTCAGCAGGATAATGCACGACCTCATGTTGCAGGTCCTGTATGGGCCTTTCTGGATACAGAAAATGTTCGACTGCTGCCCTGGCCAGCACATTCTCCAGATCTCTCACCAACTGAACACGTCTGGTCAGTGGTGGCTGAGCAACTGGCTCGTCACAATTCGCCAGTCACTACTCCTGATGAACTGTGGTATCGTGTGGGCAGCTGTACCTGTACACGCCATCCAAGCTCTGTTTGACTCAATGCCCAGGCGTATCAAGGCCGTTATCACGGCCAGAGTTGGTTGTTCTGGGTACTGATTTCTCAGGATCTATGCACCCAAATTGCGTGAAAATGTAATCACATGTCAGTTCTAATAAAATATATTTGTCCAATGAATACCCGTTTATCATCTGCATTTCTTCTTGGTGTAGCAATTTTAATGGCCAGTAGTGTATATATTCATGTATAGTACATACCGATAGTAACATCAGAAATAAATTAATTCCTTTTCATAAATTTTAGCTTGAAATATAACCTATTGTGTATAAAATTATGACAGTTTTCAGAAAAGCAGCTAAGATAATGATGACCTGTCCAAAATTCGAAAAATAATAGTCCTATCGCTAACTACTGTTTAGGAAAAGTAATGCTAGAGGAGGATGTCCCGTTACACAGCGTTCGGGAGTACTATATTCCGATCTCCAGTGACTTTTGCAGCTGTCGTCCTCTTAGTTTTCGTCACTGTTCCCTTCGATGAACGTTTGTCACGATCGCTCAACTCAGTTTCGTCCCCGTCGTGGCCTAGTGGATGACATTTTTCAGCTATCAATGTATGAAGTATAAATCTTCAATACGGTACCTCTTCAAACTCAGAAGACTTCGACTACATTGGTCACGGAATACCCCACCATACGAGCACCAACAATTTTGTAACAATCGAACTTACGTAGCTTCGACATAATGCATTCACAACTACAGGGAACACTTTTGTGACCACGACTGAAACTGGCGACGTGTTGAGGGCATTGCACAGGTGCCGGTTCGTGGTAAAATACAACGGCGCAATTTGCAGGCTTGGCAAGGATCTGCATTTATGTTCAAGCATGCATTTTTCGCAGTGTCTTCACATTTTTGTCCAACTTCTACATAACCAGCAACACTTCTGAAAATGCGTTCTCAAGCTTTTACGCCACATCAACATGCCACACTTATTTAATTCCGTGTGTCTGAGAAATTCCTGTAAAATTATTTTTGTGCAATTTCTGCTACCTTTTACTTTCAGAAAGTGGTCTCTATCAGCTGATAAGACTCCAAATGTGGAATAAAATTGCTTTGTGATTAATAGGTGTGCGGTGTCGGGCAGGGAGTGAGAGCGAATGTTCCCGACGTGCTACCAGTGACGCTTGACAAAGTTCTCCACATGCTTAAAAAAATAGGGAAGACAGCGAACACGTGGCACTTGAAAAATAACTCAGATTACTTAGAGGGTGACCCCTGACACTCGACTCATTGAAACGTCCGTCGCAAAGCTATAGTAGTCGTAGTATAATTAACGACGGTGGTGTGAAGAGGCAACAGTCATGCAGCTCGTTCAGTCAGCTTTCTCTTTCGCGTATTGTTTCCAGTTCCATAAAGAACACCGACCTCTATTTACTTGCTAGACTTTTAATTATATTATCTGTACAATAAAGCTCATAATGGCCATTTGCTCTTAACATGTTATGAATATAGTACTGAGAATATGTTTTACTTCGTATTTTTTGAGATTATTAGCAGTGTTATCTATATATCAAAACGTCTACAGAAGCGAGTGTATTTCTAAGAGTCGCAACGAAAGACTTATTACTTGATAATTGATGCTGATGTCTAATGCAACATGTGTATCTTCTAGATTTGCAGCGGTGTTCATCACTGCGATACAGATAAAGATAACGTATCGTTAACAACCAATATTTTCAGAAATTTTATGGAGATGAGAACTTGTACCAAGAGATCTCTTACTCTGTATTGCATTTCACAAACAAAGCAACATCAGACGTGAATGATACTAGCAACGTAGACATTTGCGTTCGTATTTATAGGTCTTAGTATCTGGTACTCTTCCCGATTAATAGGAAGAAGGGGTTATGATTTTCTTTAATGTTTACGAAGACAGGCGGGTTGCAAAGCAACTTTCCCCAAATTTGAGCATTGATCATTCATGATGCCTTAACTTCAACGCTAATAATCGTCTGTTGATGGCATAAATATTGGTATTAATGTTTGTTAAGACTAATTTATTTCAGGATGTGTGAAGTAAAATACTATTGAACATTTAGTTTTTAAGTTCTTGCAGCAGCCATAGTTGCAGGCAATATCACGGGATTTCAGATTCATCTCTTACGTGAACAACTGTTTTTTTTATGTAATCCCAAACATGTTTCAGCGCTTTGAATAACATCATGATTTACTGCCCAGAGCTACTGCCTAAATTTCTTTATTGAACTACCAGATTCAGTCTATGGATCATCAGATTCATTTATAACATCGTACTACGCGATATAAAAGCTATATCGCCAGATAATAAAACCAATGAATTCGTCACTGAGGTCGCAGAGTAATACAAATTACCTCGTGAGTCATAAAACACGCCAAGCAGTGCACTCATTCATACTGTATCAACAGTCAGTATTAACGCTACGAAACGAGACATTCCGCGTATTGCCGACTGATCAGTTGATTACTGTTTACCGGCGCTAAAGCTGATCTTGACATACCATGAATGAGTGCACTGTCTAGCAAATTTTGTGATCGACACTGTAACTTATATTATCATCTGGCACCAATGATGATTTCGTTTATTTTATTATCTGACGCAGTTTATTTTATATCGTGTAATATGATGATGTAAATGTTTGTATGGACCTAATGATGGTCTGTGGACCGAAACTGGTTGTTGAATGACGAAATTTTATAATCAGCTCTTGGTGGTATATCAAGACGCTCTTCAGATATTTACGAGTTGTGGGGTACCACCTTCCGAAAATATGTGTTTCAGTTCCTACGTGTCATCGTCAGTTACTACTCATTTTCGGTTCTGTAAAATGTAAACATGTTGTAAGTACGAATTATTGTAAGGAAATTTGGCCATAAAACGGTTTTTATATGAGAGAAAGTAAAAAACAGATTTTATACCAAACTAATATGAGAACAAGTTAAAATTAACAGGAACTGGATACAGAACAGCAACATAAACACTATGTTCGGTAAATACAAAAAGCTAAACTTACGTGTGAGGTTCTGCAGCAACATAACTTTGTGAGTATTTCAGAAACAGATGAAAACACAGAAAAGAACGGATATTTCGAAACTAATCGTAAGTAATCGCAAAATATAGTTGCGAAATATTTTCGGACAATAAAATTACGTTTATAGATTTTTTAACTCGACAATCAAATTTGCACTAACACAATTTGACTGCAGATGACAAGCTAATGTAAAGTGCGAGGGGCATTCAATAAGTAATGCAATACATTATTTTCTGAAAACAAGCTGATTTTATTCTCGTTTCTAAAAAATTATACTATTCCCCAATCTTCGTTCAATGGGACGGTCATACGCCACCTTACAGGCATGCGTGATACCACTCTACTGGCCGACGCTAGAGCCAACATCTTGTTGCATCAATAACCTCCCGATCATCCACGCACTGATTCCCGCAGTGTGCATCCTTCATTGGGCCAAACTGATGGAAAACGGAAAGTGACATATCCGGGCTGTAGGGTGGATGACGAAGAACAGCCCAATGATGTTTTGTGATCTTCTTTCGGATGCGCAGACTTTTGTGAGGCCTTACGTTGTCGTGGAGAAGTTTGTTTGCATTTTTGTGGCGATGAACATGCTGAAGTAGTTTCTTCAGTATCCTGAGGGTAGCCACAATGCACTCAGAGTTGATCGGTGCACCAATAGGGAGGATATCAAACAAAGAAAACCTTTCAATATCCAACAGAGACGTCCAGTTGAGCAGCGGGGTGTTTGTGATCTGTCGATCAGCACGAATCAGAATGTTCACATGTTCCAACATTGCACGAGTGACAGCTGTGTGCGGCCGGCCAGCAGGAGGGAGATCGGACGGTTTTGCGCGACCTTGTTGCGATGATGACAGAAGCCTTGCTCAACGACTCACCGTGCTTTTGTCCACTAGCAGATCTCCGTAGACATTTCGCAAGTGCCTATGAATATCCGCGATGCCTTGGTTTTCCGCCAAACGAAACTCAATGACAGCGCTCTGCGTGGAACGCAACTCTCTTACAGCGCCATTTTGCAGGCTACGTATAGTGCCACCACCTATCGGAACTTCATGAAAGCGTAGGGGCTGAAGCAGGAATATTCCAAGATGTCCCACAACAAATTCCCTATTTTTTCAACCGACACTGGCCGAGAAACAAAAGTGTTGCATTACTTTTTGAACGGCTCTCGTACAGGGTGTTTCAAAAATGACCGGTATATTTGAAACGGCAATAAAAACTAAACGAGCAGCGATAGAAATACACCGTTTGTTGCAATATGCTTGGGACAACAGTACATTTTCAGGCGGACAAACTTTCGAAATTACAGTAGTTACAATTTTCAACAACAGATGGCGCTGCAAGTGATGTGAAAGATATAGAAGACAACGCAGTCTGTGGGTGCGCCATTCTGTATGTCGTCTTTCTGCTGTAAGCGTGTGCTGTTCACAACGTGCAAGTGTGCTGTAGACAACATGGCTTATTCCTTAGAACAGAGGATTTTTCTGGTGTTGGAATTCCACCGCCTAGAACACAGTGTTGTTGCAACAAGACGAAGTTTTCAACGGAGGTTTAATGTAACCAAAGGACCGAAAAGCGATACAATAAAGGATCTGTTTGACAAATTTCAACGGACTGGGAACGTGACGGATGAACGTGCCGGAAAGGTAGGGCGACCGCGTACGGCAACCACAGAGGGCAACGCGCAGCTAGTGCAGCAGGTGATCCAACAGCGGCCTCGGGTTTCCGTTCGCCGTGTTGCAGCTCCGGTCGAAATGACGCCAACGTCCACGTATCGTCTCATGCGCCAGAGTTTACACCTCTATCCATACAAAATTCAAACGTGGCAACCCCTCAGCGCCGCTACCATTGCTGCACAAGAGACATTCGCTAACGATATAGTACACAGGATTGATGACAGCGATATGCATGTGGGCAGCATTTGGTTTACTGACGAAGCTTATTTTTACCTGGACGGCTTCGTCAATAAACAGAACTGGCGCATATGGGGAACCGAAAAGCCCCATGTTGCAGTCCCATCGTCCCTGCATCCTCGAAAAGTACTGGACTTGGCCGCCATTTCTTCCAAAGGAATCATTGGCCCATTTTTCAGATCCGAAACGATTACTGCATCACGCTATCTGGACATTCTTCGTGAATTTGTGGCGGTACAAACTGCCTTAGACGACACTGCGAACACCTCGTGGTTTATGCAAGATGGTGCCCGGCCACATCGCACGACCGACGTCTTTAATTTCCTGAATGAATATTTCGATGATCGTGTGATTGCTTTGGGCTGTCCGAAACATACAGGAGGCGGCGTGGATTGGCCTCCCTATTCGCCAGACATGAACCCCTGTGACTTCTTTCTGTGGGGACACTTGAAAGACCAGGTGTACCGCCAGAATCCAGAAACAATTGAACAGCTGAAGCTGTACATCTCATCTGCATGTGAAGCCATTCCGCCAGACACGTTGTCAAAGGTTTCGGGTAATTTCATTCAGAGACTACGCCATATTATTGCTACGCATGGTGGATATGTGGAAAATATCGTACTATAGAGTTTCCCAGACCGCAGCGCCATCTGTTGTTGAAAATTGTAACTACTGTAATTTCGAAAGTTTGTCTGCCTGAAAATGTACTGTTGTCCCAAGCATATTGCAACAAACGGTGTATTTCTATCGCTGCTCGTTTAGTTTTTATTGCCGTTTCAAATATACCGGTCATTTTTGAAACACCCTGTATATACACAATGTAGGTAAAATGATGGTAATGACAGCAGCAGACAAAAACTGTTTTTACGCATAATGTCGAGACAAGTAAATATTACTTAAAACAAGTTTACATTTTACAGAACTGAATAAAGATAAGCTATTGAAAAAATTGAAAATTTGTGGTAAGGTCTTATGGGACCAAACTGATGAGACCATCGGTCCCTAAGCTTACATTTTACTTAACTAACTTACTCTAAGGACACCACACACACACACACACACACACACACACACACACACACACACACACACACACACACGCCAGAGGGAGGACTCGATCCTTCGATGGAGGAAGCCGCACGGACCTTGACAACAAGCCTCAGACCGCGTGGCTACCCCGCGCGGCTAATTTCCTATTGATGATGGCACACATGTGGTGAAACATTTATGGTTTATGTATAAAGAAAAAAACAGTGCCTGCATTACAGGCGAACCTGAAATATAGTAAGTGTAATACTGGTTCAGAGTAAGGATCTGATTATTTCACTTACCATATTGCCATGTGGGTTTGATACCCTTACAACAAAAATCAGCAGGGACAGAAATCCCCCAGAATATCGTACCGCTGTTGTTGGAGGTGGTCTTTTCATTCCTTTCTTCCCTCTTGATTTCCCTTTAGGTTTCCTGTTTAATCCTCATCACCGCTTAGCCCATTAATTTAATGATTAATTTTTGTGCGATATTCAAGATACTGAATTCTACGCAGTCCACTGTTGCAGCGTTTGCAGCATTATCGTCATTCGTTTTTCATTGTTTCATTGCCAGTCAGAATATACTATCTACTCTTTCGTTGCGTTGGCTCTCTTCGAATAACGAGAGTAACTCCATCAAGAAGCAGAAAATAAGAAATAAGAGTCACCATACTACGGAAAAGGTCTTACGAAAGTGTTGTTCAACAGAGTCCAGTCTGAATCTCCCCATGATTTTCTTTCATGCATTTCCTACCTCTTATCACTTTATTGGCCTCAAATCGATTCATTCTCCTCCTCTTCCTCTTCCTCCTCCTCCTCCTCCTCCTCCTCCTCCTCCCCTACTAGCTAGCTCTTTTCCCCTTTTCTCTTGCCTTTCTCGCGATTTTCACCTATCACAAAACTGCATCCCCACGGGAACAGCTTGTAAGACACTAACTCCCATTATCGTAACCTATTTACCCCACTGGACTGACTGGAAGCAGATTTTAGGGGATTTTTCGACAAGAATTAAGAGAATTCTGGTTAAATCAAAATGTTTCACCTCAGGTACACACTATATAAAAACTTAAATAAGTAAAGCCATATCGAACAAAGAATGTACGTGCAGACGCGCTTAGTGCACAAGCATTTGCTGTAGGTCCTGTACGTTAACATAACGGAACTGCGACTCGTAAGATGTGTGCCACAACGGATCGTACAACCGAGTAGTTACCAAGAAGAAAGAGATTAGCTGCTCAGTACTTCTAAAATACGAAGTTAGATCACTTAGATGAGGACGAAAGCTCTTAGACTGAGGATGTTCAGTAAAGGTATAAAAATCTTATCTGGATACTCCCGTGCTAACAAACACCAATACTTCACGGTAAATGATAACAGCCAAACAGTTGCAGGATAAAGATTTATTAAAATTTTTCACCACGGTTTCGGTGTATCTAAATACACCTTCATCAGAAGTAAAATACACTAAAATCACGTCCTGCAGTGGATATACCGAAACCGTGGTCAAGAATTTTAATAAATCTTTATCCTGCAACTGTTTGGCTGTTATCATTTACCGTGAAGAATTTCAACAGTTGCTGTTTCAGCCATGTTTAAAATCTTGAAACATCAATACTATTAAATTTTGTTTTTACGTATAAGGTATTGTGACAATGTTTAACGAGGGTGTTTTGTTTCAGACCCGAGAACAAAAGACTGGTTCCTGGTGACGAGCCCCGCGCCTCTCATCACGCTGTTGGTCTCCTATCTGTACTTCGTGACTTCTGTTGGCCCGCGATTCATGAGGGACAGGAAGCCCTACGATCTGAAAGCCGTGCTGATGGTCTACAACTTTGCTCAAGTTATAATCAGCACGTGGCTGGTGTGGGAGGTGAGTCAACTTCTGTAATTACAGCCGCAGCCTAACAAGCCAGTTTGGCTCCACTAACCTTCTGCAGCTGGCGTATGCGTTGCGCGACTGCTGCTCCTCGGCATTATTTCAACTGTACTGCTCCATAGTTTTGTGCAGCACGAATTTCAAACAATGTAACTGACATCCAGCCTCATTAATTTGAACCATACTTCGCAGTTGTATCTGGAGGATGTTGGTACGAATGTAGCACTATTATCCAATCACTAAGAACCACCTAGTGGGAAATGTCATTTCTGAGCACTTGCGAATGTGTTATTACAAATCGTTGACGACACAAACAAATCTTTAATTATTTGACCGAAGACAGTAATCGTACACGATTGAAACTTCTAGCACGTCTAGTGTAACAGTGTTCCATAAAAATGTTAGACCCGTTTATAAAGTTAAGGGAAAATATTTCGACTAGAGTTAGCACCAACTGCATTTAAAGACATGGGATTTTAAGCAAGCAATGTAACGAGCTGGCATTAGAAGTGGGTATAGCGAAATGAATCAGTATGGAGATCTAAACCAGATAATGGAACGAACTAGTGAATATAAATTAGCACTTGTTGAGAAAGCCATTTATTCGATTGTTGATAGTATAATGAATAATACACGTATATTCGTCGGTATCAAACCTTGTATAAGATTCCATCAGACAATTCAAATTGGCTCTGAGCACTATGGGACTTAACATCTGTGGTCATCAGTCCTCTAGAACTTAGAACTTCTTAAACCTAACTAACCTAAGGACATCACACACATCCATGCCCGAGGCAGGATTCGAACCTGTGACCGTAGCGGTCACGCGGTTCCAGACTGAAGAGCCTAGAACCGCACGGCCACACCGTGCTATTGTCAGCTAGAGAACCTTTTCTGACTCCTGACCTGGGAGAAAGAAGACAGATTACGTCTGAATCGAAAATACGTGAACCACTTCCGTTTCGTTGACATAAAATTTGCCTCAGTTCAGCAACTAATGGAAGTACATAAGAGAGCAGTTTTGAACGTAGGAGAAAAATTAATTACAAGAATGAATGATCAACTCACCTAAAAGAAAATGGTACACATCAATAATCAGTTTTAGAAGCAGTCAACGGTATAATGAACTGCAAAATAATTAAAAAAAATGAAAATGACCTGGGATTCTCGTGGCAAACTTGATGTGATTTTCGTAAGTATTGAATTCGAAGGCATGTGAAAATACCAAGATGTTGGGTCATACTGGCGCGAACTGTGCAGCATACGATGTGACATAGCTGTTAGTGTCGTTGGCTAGCCTGCTATGGGTCACCAGTTCAGTCTCGACGGCCCGCAGTTATTTGTCATTTAATATTTAACATTTCTGGAAAGTTCTCGAAATTCCTTGCGTTTGTAATGTATGTATAGTATTGAATATTCGATGCCTGTATAAATAGCTACACTCTCGATCCAGGAATTGAGTTCTTTTCTGAGTGTACGTTGGTGATGGTAATACAAGCGCTTCCAGTGCTAAATATTGTACTTATGGACTACCTTGCTTTCGGATTTCGACTTCATTCAGGTTACGACGTGACAGTAATGGGTGAGTCAAGAGAAAAGGTGGATGCTTTGAAGGGTGATTGTATTAATGATTCTGAACAAAAAACTTTCTATGAACGTATGCCCTATTCCGAACCGTTTCCAAGATTTAATGTAGATTGCTATTTATTTCCTGTATTATTCAGTGCCTTGTATACAACGTACCACAGGAGTTTAGAGGTGTTCGAGACAAACAATTTGATACGGGACTCTTGTGGTCTATCAACTCGGGAAACTACCTCAAATTGGCCTACAAAAACTACCTAAACTACAGTGCATGCGCGTCGCGTAAGGTTTTCAATGTTGTCGCGCTGTCTTGGCGAAAACTACTAGTTCAAAAAATGGCTCTGAGCACTATAGGACTTAACATCTATGGTCATCAGTCCCCTAGAACTTAGAACTACTTAAACCTAACTAACGTAAGGACAGCACACAACACCCAGCCATCACGAGGCAGAGAAAATCCCTGACCCCGCCGGGAATCGAACCCGGGAACCCGGGCGTGGGAAGCGAGAACGCTACCGCACGACCACGAGATGCGGGCAAACTACTAGTCTTAGAGAAAAACAACTTAGACCTTTTATAAATGAAGTTTAATGTAGTTTAATTTTGTACTGCGACACGCTTTCGCTGGAGAATGCGGCTTTAGAGTTATTTAAGAAAAACGTACAAAAGTGATATTAAATTTTTGCTGCCTCGGAACCCATACGGAACAGGGCATATGTAGATATGAAGTCTTTTTGTTTAAAATCACCATCATCCCTCAAAGCATGTAGCTTCCTTCCTAACTCAACCTGTATATCTAAAGACCGTAATGCTTGGAGAACTTAGAGCCGATTTTATCCAGCAGGTGATCAGAATATTGTCTTCTTCTTGACAAACTAATGAATCCCTATCTTCACGTGCTGCCTATATGTCTGAGAATACTAGGATACTTGATTCCTTTGTGTTAAGCAACTGGTGATTACGTCGTGAGAAGCCCGAAGAATTTTCCTTACACTGCCCCAGTCATTTTAGACTGAACTGCCTATACTTGCTTGACTTTGCATACTACTTTAAATATTAGTTGTTTTTCCAGCCTAGAGATCACTCTTGTTAACATTTGTAACACCTGGATTCTCCCCAGGGGGGTAGGACGCTTTGTGCCCATGGTGACGAAAATGTATAACAGTTAATTTTGTACCACTCATCTTAAGCAATGTACAGTATGATAATGTATTTTTGTTGGTCTAGGGTCTGCAAGCTGGCTGGCTGCACCATTACAGCTTCAAGTGTCAGCCTGTAGACTACTCAGACAACCCACTGGCACTCCGGGTGAGTACACCACATCTGCTCGAACATAGTTACATGTACATCATGATATCAATGTCGGGTTAGTTACTCGGTTTACAGACAGTATCGTGTTATCATTGACTGAATTATCGATTCGTCATGTCAAACATCACATTAAATTTAAATCGTTAAAATAAATTGAAAATTTTGTCTAACATAATTTTGTCTGTATGAGGACAGAATTTTTTATAGGTGATGTGTAAAAAGATTCATGATTTGTTTATAAATTAAACTTCCTCACAAGTTTAAACTATGTTTCAGGCCGATAATCGAACCCGGAACCTTGCTTTTAGAGAATAATTATCTTCCCAACTGAGTTATTCAACAGAGACTTACGACCCGCCCTCACAGCTTCAGTTGTGATAGTTCCTCTCTCCTGTTTTCCAAATGTAAATAAAAGGAAAAACAGTTGTCTTATCTAATCAATGAACATGTGTTGCGGATCGTACAGTGCTCAGTTCAGTGTTTCACTGTTCCGACTTTTTTTGCAGATGGCGCGCGCCGTGTGGTGGTACTTCATGTGTAAGCTGGTGGAGCTCCTAGACACGGTGAGCACACGGATTCATCGCTGTATTTCTTACTACCTTAATATGCGTTTCACATGATTGTGTTACCGGGTATTATTAAATCATGTGCCTTCCACACATCCGTGGGTACTATCTTTTATTTATTTTAGTTAATCGATTCTCCTCTAGGAAAGTGTATAGTATTTGATAAGCAGGTATCTATATTTCTGTCCCCGGTAAAATGTTCAGAATACAATCTTTCACCACATATATTGCCACATATTTATATTGCTCATCAAGTGAGAAAAGGATAAGCGACAATCAAATGAAGACGTGACTGATGGAAAAAAGTAAGTAAACTGTTTATTATTTCAAAAGTAACCGCCACATCCCACTATGCAAGACGGTCAATGCCTTCATGGAAAAAAGTTTGCAATTGCTTACTGAATTATGATTATACCATGGCGTGTACCTGTATGGAAGACGTGTAAGGGCTTCACAGCGCAACTTTTGCAGCGTAGTCGAAGAAACATGTGGGTCGCCAACGTGTTCCTAACAGGGGGACCGTACAAACTTCTCCTCACCAATTCGACTCGTATTGAAAGGATCTGTATGCAACATATGTAAAGAGAAACACACAACTCTCAATCGTTTTAGAGGAAATAGAGTTTGAAAATATATGTTTTATGTAGTCGCTAGTACACAAGAAGTCCGCAGCCAAGCGTGTTAGGCGGTTAGTTTCATAGTTTGCCTTTCTCAATCGAGCAGCTTGGCCGTACTGTTTACACCCTGGCTCCGCGCGCTCGCGGTCGAGGTTAGTTGTACTGCAGCCGTCTTCGCTTATGTAAATTCTGATAGAGAAGCAATATGGCACATCTCCCAGAAAGACCACGCACGTTCTTCAACGACTATACGAGACCTAAGGCTCATGAAACGAACATTTTCGTGAGACGAAGTGTGCATTAATTACAATGAACTTACGGGCATCAATTTATCGATTGGGACTAGTGTCGTCTACGTCAAGCTGGTTACAGATGCGGCATATGAGAAGATACTTAACGATGACAAACGAGGATTAAAATTTCGTCACTCAGCAGCAAATGGTTCAAATGGCTCTGAGCACTATGGGACTTAACATCTATGGTCATCAGTCCCCTAGAACTTAGAACTACTTAAACCTAACTAACCCAAGGACAGCACACAACACCCAGCCATCACGAGGCAGAGAAAATCCCTGACCCCGCCGGGAATCGAACCCGGGAACCCGGACGTGGGAAGAGAGAACGCTACCGCACGACCACGAGATGCGGGCGTCACTCAGCAGCCATACAGGAAATGTGTCAGTGGATCATGTCGGTTTAGGTATCCGCACCATATGGATTTTTCAACTGCCCTTCGAGGTACCGGAAATGATGGTGACAAATGCATTATGACAATATGGTACGGTGACTATCCACACCTCCGAAAAATGACAAGTTTTACAACTTGTCCGGTACTGAATAGTGTTTGACAGGCGAGCACTAAGTTGACAAAACCTGTGAATTCATATTTGTGCATTGGGTTTTGCAGAGCCATAATGATATACGATGGATAGCCAATGGCCTGTTCTGGATGCGACAGTGAGGGCCATGTTCGGTCGGAATGCCTCCAGAGGAGGACTGCGGTAGGGAAGGTGAATAGCCGATTTTGGTTTATTGGGAGAATTTTAGAAAAGCGTAGTTCATCCATAAAGGATACCGCATATAGGACGTTGGTGCTACCTACTCTTGAGTACTGTTCGAGTGTTTGGGATCTTCATCAGTTCGGATTAAAGGAAGACATCGAAACAATTCTGAGGCAAGCAGCTAGATTTGTTACTGGTATGTTCGAACAACACGTAAATGTTATGAAAATACTTTGGGAACTCAAACTGAATTCCTGGAGGGATAGCAACGAGGAACACTATTGAGAAAATTTAGAGAGCCGGCATTTGAAGCTAACTGCCGAACGATTCTAGTGCCGTCAACATACATAGCGCGTAAGGACCACGAAGATAAGATATGAGAAATCAGAGCTCATATGGAGGCATATAGACAGTCGTTTTACCGTCACTCTATTTGCGAGTGGAACAGGAAAGGAAATGACTAGTAGTGGTACAGGGTATTTTCGTCCACGCGCCTTATGGTGGCTTGCATAGTATCTATATAGATGTAGATGTATGTAGATGTAGAGGAGTTAGAGGCAACTGTGTAAGGGCGACCAGCGAGATACAGATGCGACCACCTCTCTTCCGCTGATACACGTGGCGGCACTTTGGCACACGCCGAAGCCTTCTATCGATCCGCCGACTCAGGAGGTGGCGGCAGTGTCGTTGCATACGGTCGAGGGGAGACCGGCTGCAATTACGCCCGACGCAATACTCCCAACGCCTGCGGCGACCGAAGGAAGACTGGAGCAGGATATTGATGTAGAGGTGCATGACGTGACAGGCGACGATCTAGAGACACCACCTGTCAACAAGTATCATGGAGGGGCTGTGGTTCCTGACACCCTCGACTGGGGCGACCAAATTGATGAAACTGAAGGGGCTAACACACAGAATGCCGGCGACGCCATGGTGGTGCCCACCCTGCCAATCGACTGATGATATTGGACGTCCGTAAGAAGGTAGTTACGCCGTGGAAACCGTGGGAGTCCTCCTTGCGGATACACCCCTTACTCCATTTCGAAATCGAATGACGGACACCAAACCGCAAGCCTGTAAAATTTGGACTGTCATTATCGACATCACTAGTTTGACGGTGAAGTTACAACTCTTTCTTGCCGGCTGCTGTGGCCGAGCGGTTCTAGGCGCTTCAGTCCGGAACCGCGCTGCTGTTACGGTCGCAAGTTCGAATCCTGCCTCGGTCATGGCTATGTGTGATGCCCTTCGGTTAGTCAGGTTTAAGGAGTTCTAAGTCTATGGGACTGATGACCTCAGATATTAAGTCCGATAGTGCTTGGAGCCATTTGAATTTGAACTCTTTCTTGATATATTCCATGCGTCTGAAGTTGATATCCTATTGGTGCAAGAAGTACGGCTCGACGCGCTCCCTGAAGTAATATTTCGCGCACAACTCACCTTACTCGTCCTAATACGGGATGGAATACCGGGAACGGATCCCTCTTTTTCTGCCATCTGCGCGGGGTCTGGCAGTACTGTTCAAGGGACCCGCTTCACCAACATCTACGCTCCCCCCCCCCCCCCCCCCCACTTTCCTCCCAGCACAGATAGGCGAAAAGAAAGAGCACGGTTTCATCCTGCAGGTATTGCTCCTCTTTTTGCCGGCAGATACGACCACTTCTTTCGCCTCGGCTGTGACTGCAGTTGCCTCCTAGCTCCGAAGAATCAAACTCTTTCTTTCAGGACCTGCAAGAAACTACAAGTGATATACCGGCTTGGCGTCACATAAGAACAAATCAAAGGGAATAGAGAAGATTTACATTTTTTTACAGGACACTCGGCGTGCCGTATTGACCGTATTAAGTGAAATGGTTCAAATGGCTCTGAGCACTATGGGACTTTACATCTGAGGGCATCAGTCCCCTATAACTTAGAACTACTTAAAACTAACTAACCGAAGGACATCACATACATCCATGCCCGAGGCAGGATCGAACCTGCGACCGTAGCGGTCGCGCGGCTCGAGACTGAAGCGCCTAGAAGCGCTCGGTCACACCGGCCGGCTCGTATTAAGCAAGGCCAAGATAAGACAATAGCACAGGGACACTAAGGATTTTTATTACACGATGCTTCTTGAAGAGTCATTGCAAGCCCCGTCTCCTGACCGGCAGGGCGAAGTTAACCGTGCTAAGGCGCACATCAACGCTCTCACGCGACACAGGTTGGAAGGCCTACTTACAGTATAAGGGCCAGATGCTTGGACGGTGGTGGCGGGGGATGTCCACCACTTTATTTATTTATATACAAGTCAAGTTCCGTAGTACCAAATTGAGGAGCAAATCTCAAAGGTCATGGAACGTGTCAGTACATGAAATTACAACGTAAAAGTAATAACAGATAAAAACAAAATGTTTATGAACCCGAAAGAAGTCAATCCATAAGTTTAAGTAAACGCAGTCAACAATACAACAAGAATCAGCTTACTTTTTCAAGGAACTCCTCGGCAGAATAGGAGGAGTGACCCATGAGGGGCCGGAGTGGCCGTGCGGTTCTAGGCGCTACAGTCTGGAGCCGAGCGACCGCTCCGGTCGCAGGTTCGAATCCTGCCTCGGGCATGGACGTGTGTGATGTCCTTAGGTTAGTTAGGTTTAATTAGTTCTAAGTTCTAGGCGACTGATGACCTCAGAAGTTAAGTCGCATAGTGCTCAGAGCCATTTGACCCGTGAGGAAACTCTTCAGTTTTGATTTGAAATCATGTGATACGCAAAAACGACGATTTTGCCGTACGTTGATCGTCGTATTCCATACCGAGGATGGTCGGCATCTGGTGGCACAAAGGGTCATAGCTTCAGCATTTTTGGAAAGACTTCGCCTGTTATGCCCCGATGGATAACAATGTACAATCTCATGCTGCCTGACACATACGTACCGCCTGTCTGTTGAATCCTGCTTTCGCCCGAAAACGAAAAGGGCTGAAGGTCACAGTATGGATCAGTAATGACTGCTCACCATGCTTAATAGTGACTATAGAGCCTTGGCCCGACTAATGGCAACACAGCTCAAGACGGTGTTGTCAAACAATATTTGCCCATTTCATTTATTGCATATTATGCATATTACAGGAGTGCGTCCCTAATTATTTTGTCCCAATTTTCTGCCTTTTATGGCATTTTGTAATGTTTTTATGTGGTTACTTGTGAAAGGTGTGAAATAAACTTCGGACATAAAATGAAAGTAAATAAAAAATTTAAAAAAAAACAAATATAAAAGTAGGTAACGAAAAATAAGAAAAACAAAAAAAAGAGCATGTTACGCTGTTAGTCTCAGGAGAGCGAGGTCCATGAAACGAATATCCCTGGCTGCACTTTTTCTCAAATGGCTCTGAGCACTATGGGACTCAACTGCTGAGGTCATTAGTCCCCTAGAACTTAGAACTAGTTAAACCTAACTAACCTAAGGACATCACAAATATCCATGCCCGAGGCAGGATTCGAACCTGCGACCGTAGCGGTCTTGCGGTTCCAGACTGCAGCGCCTTTAACCGCACGGCCACTTCGGCCGGCCACTTTTTCTCCCATTTAATTTTATCTATATTATTTCATCCGCATTTGTGGCAAGTATGATGTGTAACCTATGGAGCACCACACGAATCACGATGATACTGATCATAGAAACACAGAAAACAATAGTTATTTCTACCTACGGAACTTATAATGAACGCAGGATCTTGGCATATGCATGCTGTTTTTCAATGTGTCTATTGCAAAACAAACTTGGGTTACATTAGTAAGCAATGCTCGGTCATCGCACAATTTAGCGGCCTACCACGCATATCTGTTGCAAGAATTACATGGAAATTAAATAAAAAAAGAGTACCGGAAGCGAAATTCCATCCATAGACCTGGAGAATACGAAACTAAGCGTTACTCTTGGCTGTGGTGTCCTTGATTACTAGCGACCGTGCGAAGTGTGTAATGAACGGGTAAAATGTTCAAACACGATTTTCTCGAAAACGGTTCAGAGTTAGGTCGTGTTTACGTATGTTGAAGCCTTAGTCGTGCCCTACACAACCTGTCAATATGAATCAAATCGGTGAGGGGAAGTTCGTACGCCTCCCTTCTTAGCAACATGTGAACAGAAGTTTCACTGGTAAGTTCTTACGCATCCCCCGCACAGTCCTGATCTCTCCCCTATCTATTTCAATCTTTTTGGAGTCCTGAAAAAAGACTATGTGGCCGTCAATTTGCTTCAGACGAAGAGGTACACGCTTGGACAGTATCATGGTTCCGTAGGCAATCATTCGGGAGGACGACGGTTCAATCCCGTCTGCAACCATCCTGATTTAGGTTTTCCGTGATTTCCCTCAATCGTTTCAGGCAAATGCCGGGATGGTTCCTTTGAAAGGGCACGGCTGATTTCCTTCCCAATCCTTCCCTAACCTGAGCTTGGGCTCCGTCTCTGATGACCTCGTTGTCGACGGGACGTTAAACACTAACCACCTACCTACCGTAGGCAATCGCAATCATTTTTCCACGAAGGCACTGATCGTCTTGTCTCAGAATGAGAAAATGTATTAACTGTTATGGCAATTAATTTTAAAATAATAAACTGTAAACTGTTCACTTACATTTTTCGTCTCTCTTATTTTCAGTTGATTGCCCCCCTTTATATCGGAGGATATCTACATTATTAATTCATGCTGCTGCACAGTAACAATCCAGGTTGCTGTACCACGTCGTTACCGAAATTTCAAAACTAAATCTAACATCACACACACACACGCACACACTCACTTCAATCATAAGCCATCCAATTTACGGAGCACACGTTTCACTGAAATTTTCTGGACTGAAGCAGATACTATTTTGAAAAGTGCAATATTTTTCATCGCTCTTACTGGTTCCGTTGTTTGAAGTACACCAGCCAATTCAAGGCAAACATCAGTGTCAAGGCAGAGAATCTGAATAACACAACATATTTAACCAACGGACCCAAAAGACTGACAATGTGTCCAACCTAATCAAAAGGACGCAAACAAATAGTGGGACAATGAACAGGACGTCAAGGGCCGCCTCAGCTTGCTGTATCTGCTCATCAAATAAAATTCTGGCCATTTCCATAGCATTAAATTCTGAATATAAAAATGAGAATTAGCTATTTCACAAGAAAAAACGAAATGCGATTTCATTAGACAGTAAAAATGAACAAAGGTTTTGAATAAGAATGTGATCGCTGCAGGAAATTGTTCACGAAACTATTTGCGTATTTACTGGTTCTGGAGTAGCGATTGATTGGGATGCATAAAAACAGCGTGATGTTTTCTTACAAAGTGTATGAGTAAAGATTCTGAGATAATTGTAGTTAATGTCCTCATATCAGTAAACTACGACAATAAATAGCAGGGATTGAGGGGTAAATTTTGATTACCTTTTCAGAATAGTGGATTTTTATTTCTGCGTCGAACAAAACTCACATTTCATCAGACTGTATGCATCTAATTGCGTAATACTATAGAAAGTCTCCCGTGTCCGGCCATCCTGATTTAGGTTTTCCGTGATTTCCCTAAATCGCTCCAGGCAAATGCCAGGATGGTTCCTTTGAAAGGGCACGGCCGACTTCCTTCCCCGTCCTTCCCTAACCCGTTGAGACCGATGACCTCGCTGTTTGATCTCCTCCTCCAAACAACCCGTAACTATAAAAAGTCTTTAGTAAGGTTACTAAAATACTTGACTCGTTTCTCAAAGTAAACTACACATAGCAAGATAGAGAGTACTAGGACAATCACTATCTGAAAATTCCTGATGTGAATGTTGTTATGAGACATGCAGCGAAGGTATGTTAATGGGAAGGACTGAGACACTTTTATGCAATCTATAGATTTGACACACCTATAATATCGTGTACTCAATAAGTAAATAAGAGCAGAAAGAGGCAGGAGAGTGACTGCAGGCATGTTGCAGGTGTTCTTCGTGCTGCGCAAGAAGAACAACCAGGTGTCGTACCTGCACCTGTGGCATCATACGCTGATGCCCGTTTGCGCGTGGATCGGCTGCCGCTTCCTCCCAGGTTGGTAAACAAACACCGCGTTACAACACGGGGTTTCAATCTTGCAGTGAGAGGCTACAGCCTTATGTAGGCCAGAGTAAATGTTCACACCATATTACTGATGCTAACGAGCACTGGTCTGTGTGTACTGTTACATACCTTTATTCTTATGGGAATTTATATAACCATTCCAAAATGTTATAAACTAACAGACTGAAAGCCGAACCCAAATTTGCGAAATTAGACCCTAAGAAATATTAGTTTCAGAACAGACTCTAATCCTAGTTGGTTACATTATGCCAATATCATATTGAATGTTCCACATATTTTTTAATTAGCGCCATTGACATACTCAAGAGCTCAGGAGCAACATGAAAATTTCCACTTCGTTTAGAAATTGGTGTCGAGTCTTTCGAATGACTGGAATAGCCAAACAAATATTAAACGGTCGTCTATAGGTACTAGTTTACACGTGCATACATATTTTCACTACTTATGAGCTACTAGGCAAATTGTTCATCTATTGCATGGACTCGAGTGTGAACCATGGTACGTCACGTCGGTGAGGAAATGTACAGGTCATTGCTAAGTAAAATTACCATGAAGTACAAGCCAGACACGTGGAGAACAAATGATCATCTACTGATTCTGATACGTATCATGCCTTTTCTTTCGACAGCACAGTAGCAATTTAGATGCTGGTAATTTAAATAAATTCTGGCGTAAGCACGCCATTTTATTTATACGAGATAACCCATAACATCTAGAATTCAAATGTGTCGCCTCTCTCACTTCTGAAACTACGTAGGAATACTTAGGAGTCAAGTATTCCTGACAGATGGTCTCATATTTGGATATAATGTGTACTTAGAGTATTTTTAACGACGTGACCTCCTTGTTTCTTACTTTCGTTAAAGTATCTCATCGTTGGGAGACGAACTCCTTGTAGGTGAAGCATCGAACATATGGAACTGCCAGTGCATGCGTGCAGTTTAAATTATTTGCCTCGGCAGGCCAGTCTGTAAAAATTATACAAACTGTTGTGTTAGTGACTTTCATCAGTTTCTCACGGCGTTTTACTAGAGCCACCACCCGACGGGTGTATTGCCGGATGATAGCGCCCACTGTAGACTGTGAACCGTCAGTACACCAGTGGACAGCTCTCTCAGATATGATATAAAAATCTGAAATTTATGAATTATTTTCCTTTCAAAACATGAAGCTAACTGGAGGGATTACGCCTGATAGGTTCACATGTCAAAGAAACCAAAGGATGGAAAACACACAGCTGCTTCATTTGATGAGAAATCACTTATTTAAAGTCAGAGATGTTTGAAATTATCAAGGAAGACTTAAAGGTACTTTAGTGTGGTGGTAAAAGGTAAAATATGTTTCGCCCACACTGGTATCGTGCTGTGTTGCAAAAAACTGTTCTCTGTTTCTTCCTAAATCCTTGAAATTATCTTGCTCGTCACAAAATCGTCTTGAAGAAATTTTAAGTTAATTTTACCAGTCTGCGTAGAATATAGTATTAGAAAAACAACTTAGAAATGACATTATGGTACTTATTTACTTCGTATTAAAGGTTTTTTGGTATTTCAGGTGGTCACGGGACGCTTTTGGGTCTCATAAACAGCTTCGTGCACATCATCATGTACTCGTACTACTTGCTGGCTTCGCTGGGTCCCCAGTATCAGAAATACCTCTGGTGGAAGAAGTACCTCACAACACTGCAGATGGTAAGCCACTCGATCGGTACCACTACTACACGTAACAACCTCTCAAATGGACAGCGAAGTCCCTGATCACCCTTTATTTACGTCCTCATTGGTTGCAAGCTATGGAAAAACTAGCTGACCTTAAAACTAATTAAATGTATATGTCCTTAAACATTTTTCTTACATAAATAATGCATAGCACAACTATACGTTACGAAAGTAACTCATGTTTGTACTACATTGCCTTTAAGCAGTCGTCCAATGGTTTATAAACGTTTATAACCGCAACTGGTAGTACTGTGACCCTTGACGGAAAATTGTAACTTTATTTTAAAGGTGGAAATAGGAAATAGAATAACTAAAATTTTATAATGTCATGTCGAATTTGCACATTCACCGTCATAGCCTCCTGCTAAGTTTTCCTTTTTTATCATCTTTGATTTTTCTTTGGTACATACAGGGTGTATCAGTCCATAGCAAAAAAATGAGGTGAGTGAAAACATATGACAACGGAAGCAAAAACATTCCAACAAACATAGGTCCACAAAGGAGCCAAGTAACCGTTGCGCGATAGTTACGAATTGTGGTAACGACCTGCCACCGAATTCGGTATGAATTATTTTCCTAGTTACTACAAATATATTTGAAACGTATATTTGTCGATTATGTCCCGACCTAATGGGCCTAAGATCTGACGTAAGGTCTCATGCTGCTCACTAGCCACCGTACTGGAAACGTTTCTCATTGAATGTTTGATTAGGTGCATTACTTTTGGATTATTAGATCAACACATTCTTCCAAGAAAACCTGATGGACGAAGTTACCTTCGCTTCCTGCGGCGGGATCTTCCAGGACTGCTTGAGCAATTCGCCCTTGCGCGACGTTCGGGAATATGTTGCATGCATGATGGATCACTGGCACATTTTGCCGATAATGAAAAACAACTAATGTACTAGTATTGTCCGTTATGGACAAGTCGAGCAGGGCTTGTTCATTGACCTTAAGGATCACGTGATCTCAATTCCAAGAACTTTTCTGTGTGGGATCATCTCAAAGGTGAAATGCACAGCACTCCCGTTTAATAAGCTCGAAGAACTTGAGCAGCGAATTGTACATTTCTGTCAAGGTTTATGAACTGTGCGGGAGTAATTGAAAAAGAAAAACAACAGAGTGCAATATGTCGTCCAAATGCGAGGGAGGCACGTGGAACACTTTCAACACGTACTGCGGTACAGTAATTTGTAAGGTGTTGAAATGGTATTGTATTTCTTGTTACGGCAGGCTATGGGTTACATTTGAGCCCAATCGGATGAGGATTTAATCTAAAAGTTTAGACTTGAGATTCATTTCTTGTAGCTAGTACAATGTTCCATACTGAAATCAGTGTAGTTCGTATACATATATTCACATTTATCTAGAATACGACTTGTCTGCGGACTCATGTTTACTAGGAAGTTTTTTTCTACGATGGGTGCTGGAAAGTAATGCCTCCGAATTTTTATGTGTAAACTCATAAAGATTTTTCAATAAAACAAACATTATTAACATTCTACATTTTTATTTTTCATGTCTACGAATTTGCAGTCCTGTCGCTAGAGGGTTCCGAATTCTAGCGAGTAACATGGAAGTGGGTAAAGTGACCATGTCGGTGCGTGAGAAACAGCGCGCTCTATCTGAGTTTCGAATTCGAAGAGTTCATCGACACATGGTGCACCTCCAAAAATTTAAAGAACACCTTTGAGAGCTACGGTGTGATAGCGCTGAAACGGTTCAAGCAGAGATAAATTTGTGCCTCAGTCAACGAAGTCAAACATTCTACAGTGGCGGTATCAACAAACTGGTCTCTCGGTTGGATAAGTACTTTCGTCGCCAGAGTGAATATGTTGAGAAATAAATGTATAGACATGAAGAATAAATGTGTAGAATGTTAGTAACATTTGTTTTATTTAAAAATTTTTAAGATTTTTTTTTACATAAAAAATTCGGAAGCATTACTTTTCTGCACGCCCAGGTATTGTTGAGTACTTTCAAGCGTGTCAGGTTTCGCTATTAATTCCGATACAAGTTTGTGTGCGTTGGATACCAGGGAATAAAATACATAAAATGTCAAATGGATACCTAGACTTAAGACAAAAAGTTACAAAACTGCTACTTTGTTGACAAAAATACTGTAGCAAATATTAAAGTACCTATAAAGCTTACCTACAGACTGACAATAATTGTAGACATAGGAAATTTGATCCCTATGTGGACTGAAACTGCTTTATTGGTTGGGACTTTATTTCTTTGTAACTGAAACCTAGTTTCGGTTATTTAAATATGTAGTGTCACCAGCCTTTGTCGTGAAAATTCCGTTGAAGTTTAATGTAAAGAGTGGCAAACTGTGGGCACAATGTAAAAATTGAGGATAGCCTAGTGTTACCCTAAAACAGATACTATTCCCATATAGAAGTTTCTTGTATATCAGTTAAAAACATAGCATCACCTGCTCGTAAAGCTAAACGAGTATAGTATTGATCGCACTAGTATCGAATTCATGTGCCAGTTCAAAATTACCACAGTCCTGGTACACTGGCCAGCTTGATACAGCTTCAGTGGTTTCATTTCCCACGTGTCTGCCCCTGGTAGCTGAGTGGCTGCCGGCACGGTAGCTCAGCGTGCTCGGTCAGAGGGTTAGCAGCCCTCTGTAATAAAAAAACTGAGTTGAAACTTCCTGGCAGATTAAAACTGTGTGCCCGACCGAGACTCGAACTCGGGACCTTTGCCTTTCGCGTGCAAGTGCTCTACCATCTGAGCTACCGAAGCACGACTCACGCCCGGCCCTCACAGCTTCACTTCTGCCAGTATCTCGTCTCCTACCTTCCAAACTTTACAGAAGCTCTCCTGCTACCTTGCGCAACTAGCACTCCTGAAAGAAAGGATACTGCGGAGACATGGCTTAGCCATGAGGACCGGGCGTGAGTCGTGCTTCGGTAGCTCAGATGGTAGAGCACTTGCCCGCGAAAGGCAAAGGTCCCGAGTTCGAGTCTCGGTCGGGCACACAGTTTTAATCTGCCAGGATGTTTCATATCAGCGCACACTCCGCTGCAGAGTGAAAACCTCATTCCAAAAAACTGAGTTAATCGATCAACAACGAACTTAAATGGATGTCTTACGACGTCCGCCCCGAGCAGATGCAACGAACGAAAGCGAAAAAAATGAGATTAAAAAAAAAGTGGTCAGCGCGACGGAATGTCATACCTAACGACCCGGGTTCGATTCCCGGCTGGGTCGGAGATTTTCTCCGCTCAGGGACTGGGTGTTGTGTTGTCCTAATTATCATCGTTTCATCCCCATCGACACGCAAGTCGCCGTAGTCGACTTGCACCAGGCGAACGGTCTACCCGACGGGAGGCCCTAACCACACGGCATTTCCATTTTATTTCCCTCGTTCTCTCTAGCAAACGCAGCGATAGTTTTCGAACTTTACTGCATAAAACACTACACATAATTAGCTGAAATACAAGAAACACAACAAAATCAATACGTTTCATACAGGTGGAGTAAAAGATATCTTCTCTTGATTTACCTGCGATCCGAGTTGACACGAAAGACATTCGGCCACACAATTAAATCAGACAGTAGGCAAATCAAGAATTAGCGGGCCCCGCCATAGGGCGGATAAATGCTGGAAGAAAAAAAAAAGCTAGGTGCAGAATAAAAATCTGTAACTGGAAATTCGGACAGTCCAAACACCAGCGGAGGGGATATAATACATTGTTTCCCGCACCTCTTGCTGAAGCCAGAGAAACGACTCGGTATTGTTTCCGTGACTGGACGAACAGCCTGGATAGCAGACATTCGTTGACAGTGTGGCAAAACGTATAACGATCAGCGCAACACGTAATTAATAAACTGCAATGCTCTCTTCCGACGATATTTCGTTTGTAGTTTACCGAAGAGCGTTATGTAAGCCTGGTCACAATAAATATCCGCATATAGTAACTTGTAAATAAATTCTTAAAAATAGCTTCAAGGCAATACGAAATATTTACGAAGGTCCAGCACAAGCTTCTCCAGTGCTTGTACTGTGATTTATCCCACATCCTCTAACGATGAGGCATAAAACTTACGCCGTACTTACACTAGCATATTCCATGTAAACATTGTATAGGGAATGATCAAAAGGTTTCCATTTGGAGGCCGTACAGTCAAGAATCAGCAAGCCAGTCAGGTAAAATCACCGTCAGCATTGAGGTAGTCACCCCACCGAAGCACCAGGGTAGAGATACTCGTTTGGTAAACCACCGTGTCCTGCTGCGCGAAGAAGTCCGTAACTGCCTGTTGCATATCATCGTCCTTTTTCAAAGGACCGAAACCGTGGTAATCGCATGTGTGATTCAATCTGGATAGCCGTAGACAGTCTGCTACATTCGGTTAATTCTTGAATCCTTGTCAAGGTCGCAGGCAAGAAAAACTCTTGTCAGGGGTCTTAAATACTCTACGAAAACAGTAGACCAGGATCAGATTAGCCAATCGCACTGAGGCAGGTAGAGGACATCTTGTACAAAGCGACACGATCACACATCATGATGGGCCTTGATGTAACCAACAACAACAATGTGAATTTTTTTAACATTCAAAGAATTATCTCCGGAGTATAATGAACATCGCTCCATCTAACTTGTGTGTCGAGTAACCGTTATTTATGCCTGGGCACGTGTTAACTGAAAATGTTTGCTGATAGATACTCAAAAGTATCATTGGAATCTTCGTCTGTTGGTGCAAGACTTACTAAGCATTCCATATCGTTCTTGTTTCACTAGTTTTGTGCTTATCGATCGTACTTGAGAGTACGTAATCAGGAATACACCCAGTATACTTAAGATAAAACAGTCTTCATTCACAAGGAGCCTTATTTCATCCTAGTCCGGCCGTTGTGATTTAGATTTTCACTGTTTCCTGGTATGAGTCCAGGAGAGTTCCCCAGCAAAGATTATTGTCATTCCAAGTTTTACAATGTATTTAAATTTCTCGATAACCCAAGATTATATATCAAATTTAATTTTAATTCTCCATCTGTACCCGTGTGTGTCCATAAATTTTCTTCTTCTAATTAATGTCTGAATTTCTTGTATCCATGTGGATGGTGGGCTCCCTCCTTTCCTTCCTTCTTGGTGGTTCAAATTCCATGACCCATCGTAGCAGTCTCTCCTCTGACATCCTTTTCGTATGTCTGCACCATATCTTTCTTCCAGAAAAATCAATAATTGATCTTGTGACAGTCTTGATTTCATTTCTGACCCTTTGTCTCCTGCTTATCGTTTCAGACTGTCTCCTATAATCCATCTCAGTTTCCATCAGTCTACTCGTTAATTGGGATTTAACTCTGCATACTTCTGGTTCATATGTCATAATGCTTCTAATAATTGCTTTGAAGATTTTTCTTTTCTTTCTAATCTGTTGATAGAGTACAATAAAATTTAATGTTACGATAGTAAACTCCTCTGCATTAGTTCTTCAATTAATTTCCGTATCTTGATTACCATCTTGCATGAGTTTTGCTTACAGATATTTGTAATCTTCAGCATGAGTAATCGTTCCCATCCCTTGTTCCAGTGTAATTTCTTGATCTGATCTTCCTTTTACCATATATTTTGTTTTATTAATGTTGACCTGATGACCCCATTTCTTATTGTCAATTAATTCAACGTCATCTTCGACTTGTGACAAAATTAGCTGGTCATCAACAAATTGTAGGGAATATATAGGATACATAGTACTATAACGTTTTGTGATACGCATGTTCCTATATTTTTTCTTTCAAATTTCCAAACTCTTTTTCTGTATGTATTTTATAAATTGTTGGTGATGCGCTGCACCCCTGACTACAGTTGTGTCCATAAATGTTCTGGATTGCCTTTATCTATTATAGTATTAATATTATATTATTTTAAAACTTTTCACCATATGCATGAAGGTATATTGTCATAGCCTTTTTCTATGTCTACAAATACCAAGTGAAAGGGCTGATTTCGAAAACTTTGTCAAGTACGTTTTTGCAAACAAAGTATATGGTGTACAGTTGATTTTCCTGCCCTGAAGTCAACTTGATCTTCAGCCTCGATTTCCTTAAATTCCTCGTTTAAGAATGCTTAATAATTCTACCATAAATTCTGCTAAATGTATTTGCCACTGTTATTCCTATGTGATTCTTATTCATATTCTTTTTCATTACTTACAAACTGAATAAATCGTACTTTACAGTCTTTTGGGACATTTTCACCATTTAAACATTTTTCAAAAATGTTTCTCAAATATCACATAATTTATCAATGCCATATTTCAACAGTTCAGTTAGTGTTCCTTCAGTTCCTATAGCTTCTCATTCTTTGAACTTTTTATTAAATCTTTTACTGTGTCTGTGTTCAAAGAAAAGCTCTCATTATTTTCTGTTATCTCTGTTTCGTTATTAATTGTATCCAAAAGTTCTTCCCTATTTTCTGTCAATAATTCCCAAAACATTTCCCAACTCTTAAACTAACACAATTAATTTAGTCTTTCTTTAGAGATTTCATCAATATTATCAATATCCTCCATGCTTCTGAGCTGCTTCTTCCCCCAAAAAGGTCCACTTTTCTTTTAAGCCTGTTCACAAGTCTCAATTCTTTCGCCATTTTTCTAGTTTTCGTTTTTTGCGCTATTGATTCTAGTTTGTCCTGAATATTTTGTATTGTAACCATTTTAAATATTTTTATTTCTATACTTGTAACTTCTTTCTCTATATTTGAATCAAAATAACATAATGATTTTGTTCTCTTGCAATTAATTGGTTTATCTAGAACTTCTTTGGCTTCATATGTAAACTATTAACATTGTATTTATATTCTGTTCGTGGACTATTAAATTTTTGTTCGAGTTAATCTTTCACTAATCTTTCTCCGAATAAATATTGTACTTTCATTCTTTAGGCTATTTACAATATGTTCTAGAAGTTTTGTTTCAGTTTTGAAGTCTTCATCATTATCAACAATCTCTTCTTTACTTGTCATATATACACCTTTAAACACAATTTGATGCTCACTATGGATCTCTCTTCTGTATTCTCTGATGTCTTATGTTTTTAAGGCTGTTTTTGCCTAATTATTGTGTAATCGATTAATGATTTTAATTGAAGTGTATTCTGAAGCCGCGTATATTTATGACTGTCTTAATGCAGACAAAAACCGTTTAGAATTTATAGAGAATTTTATTCAGATGCATTAATTAATTTTATGTCATTATCATTTACTGCATTTTCTCCATATGGTCCTACTACTTAATTTCTCACTTGTCTCCTTGTTCTACTATTGAAATCTCCAGCAATAATCACTTTTCTTTTATTTCCTATTTTCCTCTCCGCTACGCCATCCAGTTTGTTAAAGATATCTTTGTTACGATTTGGTTCATATTAACTTATTGCATAGACTCCTATTACAGCAATTTTGTGGCCATATAAAGTAATGTCTACTTTAATCAAATTTTCGTCAATAAGTTACCAACTTGTAACATATTTCTGTAATTTTTGCCGTATAATTTTCATTCCTCAATTGCCAACAAAGATATTATTCATCTGTCCCCCGGAGAGTTAGTATTCTGACATCTCTGTAACGGTTACCTCTTAATCTTTCTTACTGTCGCAATATATTTTCAAACTAAAATCACGGACGGTTACGCACAAGAAATGTATAATTGAAATAGGCTGTAATTCTCAATATATTATTGTTTCACAAGTGTTGTACAAGTATTTCCGCATTATTAAGTTTCTGCTTTCATAGAAATCACGTGCACTAAGTAACACAGACGTGAAATATGACTAGTATCATAGATATGTTTAGTTCTCATTGCCACGTAACTGATGGTGGATTTGCACGTGGCTATTACAACAAAATAGTAGTTAAATTCCTCGGGTACTGCTATTTGTTTACAAATATCGAAATATTGTATAAAGAATGAACTGTAATACAGAAACTAGACTTACCTGAAATTATTGCTTTATTTTAAGTATGACATAAATAGCATATTTAAACCGAGAAATTGGTTTTATATACTGTGAACCATTTCATTTGTACTCCTATATGAGTCGTTAGTAATTGTAGAAGCGTGATATTTTATGTGGACACGCTGCAATAAGCATACTAGCTTTCTTCTCTGGCGTTAGAATCGTGATCCATGGATGCGTAATGTGTTTCGCTATTTCTGTATCTGTTACATATTGCCAGACAATTACATCAACCAACAGACTACATGAATTACAAGCTATAAATTCTGATACGAAAAATCGGCCGAAAGTAATTTTTCGATGTACACTTTGACTTTCATGGTGAATAGTTAACTTTTCTTACAATGACGATTTTTAGTGTTTTTAAGTAGATAGAAGGTGAAGAGTGTGTGACATAACTTAAAGCATTTGCTGACACGTGCTGTCATAAATTACGGTCTCAAAGTTAGATATTTATGTATGTAAGTTACTAATGCAACTAACCCCGTCTGTACAAATGGAAGTTGCTTACTTTAAGTAGTTACCTCGACTGTATGAGACGCTCAGATTTACCAGGTATGCAAAGCATAATCAGTTAGGGAGAGCTGATGAACCACATATATGCTATACATCGTCGCATTTCTTTGCAGTGTTAACTTCCTTTCGATGGCCAGCTCGCTATTTTGGAGGGAGGGGATGCTATTCATAAAATGGGTGATCTTTTTAATGTAACCTTTCAGTATAAACCATCAAGGTAGTCCCATTGTATGAGAAATTGTTTTTAAAGTTGAAATTGGTCGTACAAGAAACTTCTACTTTCTGTAGTGAGACGTGAATGGCATCAGCGATTATCTGAAATACAGATGGCTAACCAACACCAGTATGGGAAGCGTCGATACTGAAAATTATACATTACAAACTTAACGAAACTCTTGCAAAAATCACAGGTAAACATTTATTTTGTCCCCCAAAATGGAAGAGCTTAGTTTCCATTCATCCACACCAATAGATGTAATAGAGTTAAGGTTGAATAAGTCGTGTCAATCGGAAATTTACACTGGTTTTGTGTCCTTGTTTGGTATAAATTGTCAACTGTCAATTCCTTTTCTTTATATCGCTCTTTCAATGCTTGTGCTGTGATATCATATCACTTCAGTACACCGACATTGCTTTCATCATAATAGATCCATTCCTTTTATTTCATTAAATTTAAATAAATTCATGTGTTTAAAATTATTTTTCAGGTTACTTTTTCGTACTACATAGTTTTCAGTAAGTGTATACAACATTTAATTAGTTACATAATGAAATACAAGTACAAACGAAGTGCTGTTTCTCTCGCCTCTGCCTTCACATTTTCGGCTAATAAACCGAGGTGCGAATAAAAGTTTCATCTTGCTTTAGATGGGGTTGACGGTAAAGCCTATTTTTCCCCTCTCGTGACCTCTCGCGCGAGAACGGAAATATTGTGGTGAGCACGTCTCGACGGTAGGCCTGTAACTTCCAGAGAGAAACTAATTTCCAGAAACTTATTACTGCAGCAATTTGAGTGCACCTGGGAGACACCAGGATGAATCTGGCAGAGGGAAGTCAAAGCACCAACACGAAATACACACCGCAACCTCGCAGCCACTCGCTCTGCCGTTCCGCTTCCCACGGCTTCTTTAAGGCGTGTTAACTTTGTAGACTTCATCTCGCTTGCTAAACAACACAAAAATGTAAACCATTTAACAATTTATAGCTCTTAGTTATTGACAAAAGATTCATTTTAATCTATCTGACAGGGATATTAATTGCTGCCCTTAATATGACTGTGTTTTTTACCAGCAACGACTTCAGACATTGTAAATAGCTTGTACCTACCCTGTTAATAGTTTATAAAAGTAGCTGAAATCAGACATCGTATCATATTTTCATATAAACCTTAGACACGACGATCAATTTCTTCCGAAAATCGTGCGCCTTGACTTTACGGAAAATTTTAGTAAAGCATCTTCACATTTCTTGCATGAATATGAAGTTAATTTTAATTGAAAATATCAAATGACTCATCTAATGAAGGAGATTTGTAGGGAATAAATTCTGAACGCATAAAGCAGTACATATTTACAAAATGTTCATTTGTGAAAATGACGTTAAGCTACCGACGTCGCTGCAGATAGCTGTATTTTATTTATAAGTAAGTAACTGTTCCTTTAAAAGTAAAATAAATAAGTGAAATATAAATTATTAGATGAATGCGATGTGATCTTTTTTGTGTGGGGTAGTTGCTCTGCTTTGGCGAGATACTGGAAGAACTTCCATGTAATGACATGAAACACATTTTTAGCCCAGTTCAGTTAATATAGCCTGAGCTTCGTTCCGCTCTTCGTGTAATAAAAAAGAAACTTTCTACCGTCTGTAAATCATCCTACTGCCGTACTATTCAGAATGACCCTTTCAGTCTAGTCTTATTCAACCCATGCTTTTAGGCAATAATTGTAGCAAGAATAGGTCCGCTACCTTAGCCCGGGATAATATAAGGACATATTATCAAGGAGTCGGTGATTTACAACTTTTACATATTTCTGAAAAATTATGGCTGGACACAACAGCTGTACGTCACTTCATTATAATTACGAGTTTTAGTGAGACAACGGACCGTCTTCAGATTTAAAATATACTTGAGGATACAGGTATTGCGTCGTGATGATGAAGTGGCCCTTCGAGAGGAGTATATTTATTTATTTATATTTTTCTCATTTGTTTGATGTTTTTAAAAACACGCGTGAATGTAATTGTGTGGTCCAATATGTAAGAATTGTTAAATGATTTTTACTTGAAATCTATAATTCAAAGAGATTTAAATATACACTTTGATTTTTGACTATTGAGTTATTTAACTATTTTAGAAATTTATTGCTAAATTGGTTTTACTTTTACGTAATTCGCAACGGAGCAGTAAAATCAGCAAACATAATGGACTGATTTACTTGCAAGAATATAACTTCTAAATGAAAATATTTGTACTTTAAGAGCATGGGCTCAAATACTGAAATTATTGTGAACCCACACAAAGCTCGATGAATACTTCTCTTACAATCATATTCAGGTTGTGGTAGTCGAATCCTGGCTCTCGGCGTATGCTAAAATGTAAAATCTTAAAACTAATGTTGCTCTCCATTGCGGCTCATTGCTGTGAAAAAAAAGTTTGTTGAATGTTAAAGCGGGCGATCTCTGCGCTTCCGCTATGATTTCGCTTTATAGGTCGACGCGTAATGGCGTGCGTTGAAGCAGCGGCCGCTAAAATTGTGGAGCTGTAAACGTCTTGAGAAAAATTAATTCAATGCAAGGAACATGACAGAGCGCTCACTGTACTTTGAAATAACTCACATATAAACTTTAACGTACTATATTAACAACCACTAACCTTCGCGGTACAATATGTCTGCTTCCTGTTACTAGAAACAAGCGAGGAGAGAGGGAGAGAAGAACAATCTAGGAGCGTTCTTCTCCCTTATTAATTGCATAGAAGTTATTCCCACCTGTTTGGTGGGAATTTAAGGAGGTGGGACCTAGATAAACTGAAAGAACCAGAGGTTCTACAGAGTTTCAAAGAGAGCATAAGGAACAATTGACAGGAATGGGGGAAAGAAATACAGTATAAGAAGAATGGGTAGCTTTGAGGGATGAAGTAGTGAAGGCAGCAGAAGATAAAGTAGGTAAAAAGACGAGGGCTAGTAGAAATCCTTGGGTAACAGAAGAAATATTGAATTTAATTGATGAAAGGAGAAAATATAAAAATGCTGTAAATGAAGCAGGCAGAAAGGCATACGAACGTCTCAAAAATGAGATTGACAGGGAGTGCAAAATGGCTAAGCAGGGATGGCTAGAGGACAAATGTAAGGATGTAGAGGCTTGTCTCACCAGGGGTAAGATAGATACTGCCTACAGGAAAATTAAAGAGACCTTTGGAGATAAGAGAACCTCTTATATAAATATCAAGAGCTCAGATGGAAACCCAGTTCTAAGCAAAGAAGGAAAAGCAGAAAGGTGTAGAAGGAGTATATAGAGGGTCTATACAAGGGCGATGTAATTGAGGACAATATTACGGAAATGGAAGAGGATGTAGATGAAGATGAAACGGGAGATATGATACTGCGTGAAGAGTTTGACAGAGCGCTGACAGACTAAGTCGAAACAAGGCCCCGGGAGTAGACAACATTCCATTAGAGCTACGGCCTTGTGAGTGCCAGTCCTGACAAAACTCTACCATCTGGTGAGCAAGATGTATGAGACAGGCGAAATACCCTCAGACTTCAAGAAGAATATAATAATTCCAATCCCAAAGAAAGCAGGCGTTGACAGATGTGAAAATTACCGAACTCTCAGTTTAATAAGTCACGGCTGCAAAATACTAACATGAATTCTATACAGACGAATGGAAAAACTAGTAGAAGCCGACCTCGGGGAAGATCAGTTTTGATTCCGTAGAAATATTGGAACACGTGAGGCAATACTGACCCTACGACTTATCTTAGAAGCTAGATTAAGGAAAGACAAACCTACGTTTCTAGCATTTGTAGACTTAGAGAAAGCTTTTGACAATGTTGACTGGAATATTCTCTTTCAAATTCTGAAGGTGGCAGGGGTAAAATACAGGGAACGAAATGCTATTTACAATTTGTACATAAACCAGATGGCAGTTATAAGAGTCGAGGGACACGAAAGGGAAGCAGTGGTTGGGAAGGGAGTGAGACAGGGTTGTAGCCTCTCCCCGATGTTGTTCAAACTGTATATTGAGCAAGCAGTGAAGGAAACAAAAGAAAAATTCGGAGTAGGTGTTAAAATCCATGGAGAAGAAATAAAAACTTTGAGGTTTCCCGATGACATTGTAATTTTGTCAGAGACAGCAAAGGACTTGGAAGAGCAGTTGAACTGAATGGATAGTGTCTTGAAAGGAGGATATAAGATGAACATCAACAAAAGCAAAACGAGAATAATGGAATGTAGTCGAATTAAGTCGGGTGACGCTGAGGGAATTAGATTAGGAAATGAGATACTTAAAGTAGTAAAGGAGTTTTGCTATTTGGGGAGCAAAATAACTGATGATGGTCGAAGTAGAGAGGATATAAAATGTAGACTGGCAATGGCAAGGAAAGCGTTTCTGAAGAAGAGAGATTTGTTAACATCGAGTATAGAGTTAAGTGTCAGGAAGTCGTTTCTGAAAGTATTTGTATGGATTGTAGCCATGTATGGAAGTGAAACATGGACGATAAATAGTGTGGACAAGAAGAGAATAGAAGCTTTCGAAATGTCGTGATACAGAAGAATGCTGAAGATTAGATGGGTAGATCACATAACTAATTTAGGAGGTATTGAATAGGATTGGGGAGAAGAGGAGTTTGTGGCTTAACTTGACTAGAAGAAGGGATCGGTTGGTAGGACATGTTCTGAGGCATCAAGGGATCACCAATTTAGTATTGGAGGGCAGCGTGGAGGGTAAAAATCGTAGAGGGAGACAAAGAGATGAATACACTAAGCAGATTCAGAAGGATGCAGGTAGCAGTAGTTACTGGGAGATGAAGAAGCTTGCACAGAATAGAGTAGCATGGAGAGCTGCATCAAACCAGTCTGAAGATCACAACAACAGAAGTTATTACATTTAAGGAGTTTACTCCTTCATACTAAGATGAAATTTAATGTTTGCTATAAAACAGGAAAATTTTACGCCACCTATGCGGTCGGAGAAACACACAAGGTTCGTATACATTTATTTCGTTGCGAGATACACTTCTCGTTCCAAGTTTTTTCTTTTTGTTTACGACACAGTTGTCGCTGGGACGGCACAATGATTTTTGGAAAAAATGAGATCTTGCATTTTACTGGCTAGAGAAGAGCACGACATCAATAGCTAAATATTGAAACCACAAATGAACACACAAAATGAGCAGATATAAATAATGTGTTTATAGCTGCAGTTGCTTCTCACACATCAGCAAATATAACAGTATATTCTGGAAAAATATCGACCACTGTAATGTCATTTTCATCACACTTGGACTTAGCGAAAATGATGTAGAGTGTGCAGAAAAATCTTTGGCATATCAATGCAGAGCGTGTAGTCGTTTACAATTTTTTTAAGGAAACAAAAGGCTATGGATTTTCAGTTGAAACGATTACACTAGATTGATGCTACGCACTTAGCTGCATGACATTTATTCTTTTATTGATATCATAGCCCACAGTTTATGCGAGGAAGTTGAATGAAGTACGTTGATATAATACTGTGTTATTGAGAACCGAGAGGAGTGGTATTAGAGGTTCAACGGTTGCATCACGAACGCCATCCGGACGGAAAGTTGTCGTCTCAGTGTAAACGACGCCTGTATGAAAGTGCGTAACAGGGAAGGGCACGGCTTGCAACCGATCATACAACAGTTTGTCAGTCAAAATTAACGGCTTCTGTTTGGCGCTATTCGACATAGCCCACACATTAGCATATAGACTGACAACACAGCCCGGGCGTCTCTTATACGGTGATGCTGCACGCCCGTCAGTTTCATATATCAAGACATCGAAGGTTACGATTTTGATACGCGGCTTAGTCGGAGAACCTTACACTATGTGGACAATACCACGTAACTTCCGTAGCACATATATCCAATTTCCCGACTAATAACTATTTAAGCCAACCGAGTTGTTAATCATCACAACAAATACTGTGTGTGGATAACCTCCAGAGTGTACATCACAGTGGGTCATAAACATATTGATTGGACTCGCCAGCAGTTCTCAGCGGTCCCACTTGCTTGGTAGTAATTTGATGGGAGCCCTACTCTCACTTCCTCCAAAACGAATTTCCATAGTTGATGAAGTGCCAGTGTTGGACCACTGCAGGCTGTGGTTTCGACATGATGGCATTCCACCACACACGGTGGAATCCGTTTATGACCATATTCATGCCGTGTATCACGACGAAGGCAAAGGAAAGAGATGAACCGTTGCCTGAGCTGATATTACACCACTAAACTTTTCTTATAGTGTTGTTCAAAACAGATTGTGTGGACAAAGGAGACACCGAATCCTGATCGTCTTAGACAACTCTTAACCTCGAAGTCAGACAGTCTGTCAAGTCGTTGAGGTTGTATTGTTTGCAAACTGCGACTAAAATGCTTTACATAGCTTTATATCGACTACGGAAGTAATCATTTCTAAATGTGCTTCACTGAAAGACATAGTGAATAGAACAATGCGTGAGAAATTTCTTAGCCACGGATCGTAATATCGTCACCCTATTCTAGCCAAGCTTCATATAGTATGACTGTTCTTTGGAATCGGATATGTAACCTTGTAAACTAAGCGCATCCATAATAAACAATACCAAAAGGTATACAAGGAAAAAATACTCATATATGTAAAAATCCAATCTTCCACCACGCCCGTGCAAATTGAATGTTACGAACCCTGGCTTCAGCTGGACATTTAGTGGCTATACAGAACCTGCTTCTAGTCTCTGTGTGCCCTTAGTGTTGTAATTTACGTGTTGTTTGCATCATGGCCATTTTAGAAGTTCTTTCTGTTTGCAATATTGAATTCAGAGTGTCACTAACGATTTCTGCTGTTACCCAGGGCATCCTCCAACTCAGTTGATTCTACTGCCTTGCTCTGCGAAGAGGGGCCATATCATGAATCGTCGGACTGCATAAAATTAGATTTCAAAGCAGCTGCACCACTCTGTATAAGACACTGATCATGTGGAGTACATATACTTTAAGTTCTAAAAGCAGCGTAACCGTCTGTATAAACTAGTTTTGGTTTCTATCCTAAAATTCATGGTCCCAAAGAATAAGAGTGGAATTCTATGTAGGACTGTCAGTGTGCTCAACAGAAGATTATTTGTAGAATTACACTACATAAGCTTATGCAGAATCATTGGGAATTATATTTATTGCTACTGATAATCTACAAGGTAATTTTTTTCCTAGCGTTCATTTTCAGTAAAAATGCTGACAGCCAGCTGCTACAGTTTATTAGTTACGTTGATAAGAATTAATAGTGTAGACGTGGTAGAGTTCACGCATTTAATGGATGTCTCCCCTTGTTACAGGTGCAGTTCGTTATCGTATTCCTGCACAACATGCAGCTGCTCATCTACGACTGCAATTACCCCAAAGCCATCGTCGTGCTGCTGGGAGTCAATGCTTTGTACTTCCTCTACCTCTTTGGTTCTTTCTACCGACGCACGTACAAGAAACAGCACAAGCAGCAATAACAGAGACAAGAGACATATCTTTCAGGGTTATGTGCAATGAACAGTTTAAATGCAAGTGACGGTGGTTTCCTCGTGGAAGGGATATTTCTCAGAGAAATTGAAATTTGTGCTTTGTTCTATAACTTTCATAAAAGTTATTTGCCTGAAGTGATTACAGGACAACTTAAAACTGCAGTACTTTCATAGTATAATAACTTTTGCAGCGTTATACAAGAGCAACGTGCGCTGGACTATGAACTACTACTTCGAGAAAAGGTGAATCGAATGTACAAAGCTTCTGAAACTTCATGTATCAATTCTGCGAACAGCACGCATATAAAGAACTATTTGACTCCATACTTAGGCTTAAGAGACGTTCTTTTCACGAGCTGGCTGGAATGTGACAAATGTCATTTTTGATCGTGTACATTCCTACAATAGTGAACGATGTTCTCGATTCTTCGTTAAATGAAGTAGTCCTGAAATCTGTTGAAAAGGTTCACTGTAAACTTTCAGCAGATTAAAAAAAATCTGATATGATTTAATATTTGCAACTTTTATACATACATTTCAGGATGTTCATTGGTATCATGTAAATAATAAAATCACCATGAATTCACCATGAATTTTATGTTGGTAACGTACATGTAGTTCTGGTAATGCAGAGTAGAACAAAGAAAAAAATTGACTGTGAGTGAAACAACGTACATTGCTACTTCTGATTATACTGTACTACTTCTTCTCACTTTAGGTTTTCTGGATTATTTCGTTTTACGCTGTACTTCGCTAATTTCATACCCCGTGTGCCTTCTGAATTATTAGTGCAGGATTCATTACTCCTGATCACACCAAAGATAAATAAGGTTATGAAAGGGAAAAATAGGCAATTCTACTGACAGAGTTGCAGACATAGTCTGGTGTGTTCGTGGAGTTCTTTTCGGTTCACAAACTAGTGCTGTCTCTTTGATCTTTTAATTAACGTCCATTTTTCAATATTTGCTTAAATTACCTGGTGGGCTATCATCGGACTTAGTAATATTTCTGATAAAGAAAATTTCAACAATTTCCTATTCTTGGTTGTTACACCACGTTTATACGGTCATCTTGAAATAGATCAACATTAGTCAAAAGGGGCCCCAAGAGCAAACAGACTTTACCTATTTTTGCAGAAAACCATGTGTAGTGCAAGCAGCAACTTTTCAATTAATGAAATTTATTATTTCGTGTGCAAGTAATGTCATTTGAAAAATATCTTTAAGAACAAATGGACTGAATAACTGAAATTACAAGCTTTGTTTTACAGTGTTTTTCTTTAGAGCATACTATTACCAGTATGAGATTATTATTCGGCAAATTACTTGCTACGTAGTACCTTATTTCCCAACTGCATAATTTACATTTACAACCACTTATATCTACCCAGCCAGTTTCTATGTATAAGTACGTAATTTGGAACCGCTGAAAAAATATACAACAAAATTCATGCTGACTGTAATTTATATTAATTTATTTTGTACATTTATAAACTAGTTTTGTACAAATTTTCCATGCAAGAAGTAAATCTGCTTCTGGTAAAGATACAGATTTTGATTATAGAGGTAATGTTCATCAAGAATGCCATATTTCTGATAGTAATAGTACAATAACTATTAGTTTTGTAAGAAATGATAATTTTTGTAAAGAATAATAAATTATATTAACTTGTATGTGGCCTTTTAATATTTTAATTATGGGACCCACTACGATGTAAAATACTTTCTACCGTTGTTACACAACAGAAGTTTACTTATTTGTTTCCGTACTCCTCTATCATCTGGCCATAGCTCATAACAGAATTTGTCAGAAGAGTCTCTGAGCTACAGTGTTTTCAGTGGTGTCAATATCGTCACAGAAATCATTAAAATTGATAGTTAATTACTTATATGTTTACACAGTGTCACGGGATGTATACATACGAAGGCGATTTTTTTCCAAGGTCCGATCAATCGAGGATTTAAGCCACAGTGGTAGAACGACGAAGCTTTTCCGCAGATGAAATGCGGAGTGCCTCTAGTATGTCCGCCACAGCACACTTTTCAGTTCTGAGTGCACTGTAAGCACTTTGAGATTCTCAGGACAATAATCTCGCACCAAAGGGGAAGTGCGTGCTGTCATCAGAGTTCTTCATGCTGAGGGGTTCCGCCTCATTTCATGGAGCCCACATAACGTAACTGTCATGTGTGACAGTAAAGTGAGGCAATAGTGCACGAACTTTGAAGGAGTTCGTAAAGACGTCCATGATGCAGGCGGTCAGGGGAGGAAGCGAGTGTCAACTGATGATTTTGTTCAGCTGGTGGATCAGGCGAGTCGAGAAAATATTTACGAAGGTTAGTTCAGAACAAGCGACGAGGAATACTCTCAACAGTCATTGCCCTTCTTCTTGACAATGCTTGGCCGCACACTACAGCTGCAAAAAAGACGCTCCTGCAGCATTTTTCGTGGGAAGTGTTCGATCATCCACCTTAGAACTCGGACTTGACTCCATCTGATTTTCATCTCTTTACTCACAGGAACCTCTGCTCTCTGCTATAAGGACTGATGAGCCAAAACCTTATGAGCATTTCCCACCTCGAGGCTGAATGCCTCCTGGTGGTTTTGCGTGATGTAGTAAGGAAAGGATGTAAGCGGAAGAGAGACAAATATGCAGTCACTATAGTGAAGATACGGGCCGCAAATGCGGAAATCCACTGATACAAGAGATTTTGACAAATGGCACATTGTTGCGACGCTGTGACTGAAAAAGAGAATCTCTGAAAGGACGAAGCTGGTTGCTGCTTGCGTGCCACTGTCATGGTTGAAGGTTGGTGGAATAGCGCGTAGGCCATAAGATACTGGACGTCCACGTCTCAGTACAAAAGGTAGAGGTCGGAGGAACCCCCACTGTGTAATCCAAGATAGGAAGCGATCTGTGGCAGGTATGACGACAGACCACAATACTGATGCGGGCACGAGGTTTGAAGCACACTTTTTAAAGGCCATTGTTGAACACGGCGCTCCACGTCACACGACCTCTACCTGTTCCTGTGTTGACCCAATGAGATCGTTAATTACAATTGCAGCGGGCACAGCTCCAGTGAGTTTTCAGCGTGGATCAATAGAAAAATGTCGCCTGTCGAATGAATCACATTTATTGTTACACCAGGTTGATGGCTGGGTCCTTACTTACCGTCGTCCAGGCGACTACCTGCTTCAAACGAGCACAGAGCCACAGATGCAGGCCGGTAAGTGCAGAGCTATGCTGTGGGGTACATTAATTTTGGGCATTTATGAGACCTATGGTAGTACTCGAAGCCACCACAGCAGTAGTGAAGTACGTGAACATTATTGCGGACCACGTGCACCCCTTCATGGTTGAAGTCTTCTCTGACGGCGATGACATCTTCCAGAAGGATAACTCTCCGCGGCACAATGCCAGAATTGTGAGGCAGTGATTTGAGGAACATGACAGTGAACTCACACTGATGCCTTAGCTACATCTACATTTATACTCCGCAAGCCACCCAACGGTGTGTGGCGGAGGGCACTTTACGTGCCACTGTCATTACCTCCCTTTCCTGTTCCACTCGCGTATGGTTCGCGGGAAGAATGACTGCCGGAAAGCCTCCGTGCGCGCTCGAATCTCTCTAATTTTACAATCGTGATCTCCTCAGGAGGTATAAGTAGGGGAAGCAATGTATTCGATACCTCATCCAGAAACGCACCCTCTCGAAACCTGGACAGCTACACCGCGATGCAGAGCTCCTCTCTTGCAGAGTCTGCCACTTGAGTTTGCTAAACATCTCCGTAACGCTATGACGCTTACAAAATAACCCTGTGACGAAACGCGCCGCTCTTCTTTGGATCCTCCCTATCTCCTCTGTCAACCCGAGCTGGTACGGATGAGCAATACTCAAGTATAGGTCGAACGAGTGTTTTGTAAACCACCTCCTTTGTTGATGGACTACATTTTCTAAGGACTCTCGCAATGAATCTCAACCTGGCACCCGCCTTACCAACAATTAATTTTATATTATCATTCCACTTCAAATCGTTCCGTACGCATACTCCCAGATATTTTACAGAAGTAACTGCTACCAGTGTTTGTTCCGCTATCATATAATCAGACAATAAAGGATCCTTCTTTCTATTTATTAGCAATAAATTACATTTGTCTATGTTAAGGGTCAGTTGCCACTCCCTGCATCAAGTGCCTATCCGCTGCAGATCTTCCTACATTTCCCTGCAATTTTCTAATGCTGCAACTTCTCTGTTTACTACAGCATCATCCGCGAAAAGCCGCTTGGAACTTCCGACACCATCTACCAGGTCATTTACATATATTGTGAAAATCAATGGTCCCATAACACTCCCCTGTGGCACGCCAGAGGTTACTTTAACGTCTGTAGACGTCTCTCTATTGAGAACAATAAGCTGTGTTCTGTTTGCTAAAAACTCTTCAATCCAGCCACACAGCTGGTCTGATATTCCGTAGGCTCTTACTTTGTTTATCATGCGACAGTGCGGAACTGTATCTGACGCCTTCCGTAAGTCAAGGAAAATGGCATCTACCTGGTAGCCTGTACCTAATATTTTCTGGGTCTCATGAACAAATAAATCAAGTTGGGTCTCACACGATCGCTGATTCTGGAATCCATGTTGATTCCTACAGAGTAGATTCTGCTCCTGATCAGTGATGGAACACATATCGCGCGACAGCTGGGTGCTCACAAAACACGTCCCGTAATATGCGAAAATTTAGCGACCAGTGAGTAGACATCTGATGGGACATACTTCTGGAATTCTGTCAACGACTTGTAGAATTCGTGCCAAGCAGAATCGCTGCTGTACTGTGTTTCAAAAGTGGACAAACACGCTATTAAACAGTTGGTCAAAATAGGGTGTAGAAAAATTTCTGCTACCAGTCACAATAAAAGATTATTTATTTGTCACACGACCGGTTTCGTGCTTGCGCCAATCGTCAGGTGTTTATACATTCATGTACATGAATGAGATTTTCACTCTGCAGCGGAGTGTGCGCTGATATGAAACTTCCTGGCAGATTAAAACTGTGTGCCCGACCGAGACTCGAACTCGGGACCTTTGCCTTTCGCGGGCAAGTGCTCTACCAACTGAGCTACCGAAGCACGACTCACGTCCGGTACTCACAGCTTTACTTCTGCCAGTACCTCGTCTCCTACCTTCCAAACTTTACAAAAGCTCTCCTGCGAACCTTGCAGTTGGTAGAGCACTTGCCCGCGAAAGGCAAAGGTCCCGAGTTCGAGTCTCGGTCGGGCACACAGTTTTAATCTGCCAGGAAGTTTCATATCAGCGCACACTCCGCTGCACAGTGAAAATCTCATTCTGGAAACATCCCCCAGGCTGTGGCTAAGCCATGTCTCCGCAATATCCTTTCTTTCAGGAGTGCTAGTTCTGCAAGGTTCGCAGGAGAGCTTCTGTAAAGTTTGGAAGGTAGGAGACGAGGTACTGGCAGAAGTAAAGCTGTGAGTACCGGACGTGAGTCGTGCTTCGGTAGCTCAGTTGGTAGAGCACATGCCCGCGAAAGGCAAAGGTCCCGAGTTCGAGTCTCGGTCGGGCACACAGTTTTAATCTGCCAGGAAGTTTCATTCATGTACATGTTTATATACTCGAGATCACTGTATAAATACAAAAAAAAATATTTTCTGATGACTAAACAGATACAAGTGACACAATTGTAACTGACAAGGCAGCATTTGTCGAAAATATATCTGTACTTACATAATGCTGAAGCATCGTTATTATAGTTACGCTGTGATGACCCTTTTTCCACTTAGTTACACACTTATTATCAATTTCACGTCCATATTTCAGTTTTATAAAGTTTATCTGCATGTTTCACTATTACGTTGTACACATATGGACGTGAAAATGATAATAAGTGTGTCACTAAGAGGAAAAACGGTCACCACAGCGTATCTGCATTCGTACGTCATGGCCAGGGAGGACATATTTATTCAGAGTCGATGGTCTGGCATTGGCGAATAAATGCGAATAGCACTGCCTGTATTATACATGTATGTCCGAAGGAACATTGCATTATACTACTTAATAACAAACACAGTGCTATTCCGTACGTATTTTGAACATGGGGCTTCGGACAGACAGCTGTAAACCACGTGAACATTACTGCGGACCACAAGCATCTCTTCACATTTTATGTCTTCTTCGATAGCCTAGCATCTTCCACTAGCCCTACAACTACCAAGCACAGGCGAAAATTGCCGTAAATTTTTCTTTTATTAAAAAAAACATAACAAATATCCATCTCTGTTTATGGGCCTTTTCTATGTCTTTCACCGTACAAAGTACTATACTGCACATTTCTCTGGTTAAGAATTTCAAAAATAATAAATAAGAAATAGAAATTTTATGCCCAAGGACACATTTTGCCATGGGTTGACACTACATGCAACCATAATTTTATCATCATCTCTACAACCACTAGCCGGCCGGTGTGGCCGTGCGGTTCTGGGCGCTTCAGTCTGGAACCGCGTGACCGTTACGGTCGCAGGTTCGAATCCTGCCTCGGGCATGGATGTGTGTAATGTCCTTAGGTTAGTTAGGCTTCAGTAGTTGTAAGTTCTAGGGGACTGATGACCACAGATGTTAAGTCCCATAGTGCTCAGAGCCAATCTACAACCACTAAGCACGGATAAAAATTGCCCGTAGATTTATCGTTTATTAAATTTCATTTGGCAAGCTCGGATGTGAGTTTTAAAGTGCCTTGTTCAGAGTCTAATTATCGAGCTTCATTTTCGTTGTTGATTACTAACCATTGTTATTAGTAGTCTGTCACAGTAGAGCAAACGCCCTTCTTGTAAAGCAGATTTTCCAAAATGAATTATAGAGGCTTGCACTACGCAGAAATTCTTGCTGAACTTTTAGTAGACAACGAATTATCAGATTTAGTGATTTTGAGACGGTTCACACAGAAGTAGAAGAGAATTCAAATGAAGAAGTGGAGGAAAACGGTGTAGAAAACCATGTAGGTAGAGCTGCAAACAAATACAAGTTCTGGTAGAGAGTATATTTCAGAAGCTCCGAGGCATTGTAAAAGATATTTTGCCAACATATTCCGTGAACATCAGGGAATAATTACTGCAGGGGAAGTAACAAGTATATGTGGATCATTCAAAAACCTTTTCACTCCTGGAATAGTGCAGAAAATTGTTGACCATACAAAGGAAGAAGCTGAAAGAAAACCATGTCTCCTGCTGGCGTTTCTGAAATGTATGCTTTGATGGGAATCTTAATTCTAATGGAAATTTACCAGAATACCAATATTTCGTTTTAAGATTTATGGTAAAATTTATCGTGAAGAGCCGTGTATAGAGGAACTATGGCTAAGATAAGAGCGTATCAACCATTGAAAATTCTTCGTTTTAATGATAAAGGTACCACGGCAGAAAGACCTGTAAGTGACAAATTTGTGCAGCTGAATGAAGTATTTGAAGAATTGAATGGAATATTCCCAACGTACTTCAGAAGTGGACCTTACAATGCAATTGACGAAATGCAATGTCGTTTCAGAAGTCGTTGTCCTTTTAACTTTTTACTCAGAGAAAACCTGGAAAATACGAAGGCTATTCGGAAAGTAAGGAACGATAGATCGCGAAATGGAAACCACGGTGAAAATCAAAACAGTTTTATTTGCAACAGTTAGCTACAGCTTCCAGCTACTTATCTCCGTAGTCGCCGATCTGACTTAGACGTTTGTCGTAGCGTTGTACCAACTTTCCAATACCCTCGTTATAGATGGCAGCCGCCAGTGCTTTGCACCATTTCTCTACGTTGGCCTACAGCTCGTTGTCTGTGCCAAAATGTTGTCTTCATAGCCAGAGGTTCATGTGAGCAGAGATGAAACTCAGGGAGACAATTACGGGCTGTATTGTGGGTAATCAAACATTTCCAATTGCAAACTATGTAGGAGCATCTTCATTGCCCCTGCAGAATGCAGCTAAGAATTGTCTTGAAGAAGAACACCTACGACAGTTATGTAATGTTGGCTGCATAGTTTCAGGCGAAATTTCTCACCAGGCCCTCTTGGCGGGAGACACTATTGTTCTAGGTATCTTTATGTGCTCCCAGTGTGCTCAGAACTAAAAAGAACGACGTAACGCGATCAACGGGCACACTAGAGACACTGCCCAACACACCCGTGCAAAACTTCATCGGATTTTCACTGTGGTTTCCATTTCGCAACCGATCGCTCTTTACTTTCCGAATAACCCTCATATTATACTCGTTGGAATTCTTAGTAGTGCAACTGAACGACACATAGTAAAAATAGAAGTGTATGCTGGAAAATACAGTAGACCTGCCTGTGAACGAGGTTCTCTTGAGATTGTGAAGAGACTGGTAGACACAGTAAAGAAAACAGGGTACAATATCGCAACTGACGTTTCTACACTTCTGTAGAATTGGGGGACATTCTGTATGAAAATTAAAAACTTACATTGTTTTGGACACTCAAATCAAACAGAAAACACATATCGCAAGGACATAAGACGACGACAAGCAGAGAGCTGTGTTCTTCCAAATTTGCATTCACAGAGCTATTTATTAAGAAGCCTCCAGTAACAATTCTCTTACATCACAAAGGAAAAACAAAAGAAATCTGTTGATGTTGTCAACACAATATCATGATGCAGGAGTAGAAGTTGATGTACCAAAAAAGAAAATCGATATAAACCTGTACCACAATTCCATTAAGGGAGGAGTGAGTGCCATAGATTTACACACACTGTTGGAGATGAATGTGCATGACTGAAACGAAGGGAAATCAAACGCCAGAAAACTGTACCTCCACGAATTAGGCCTTGAACTTTTGAAACCATATCTAGAAGACCGATCCGAGGGCTTGAAAGGATTCCAGTTGCCTATTATTTGCACGATGGGAGAGATCCTTGGAAAGAAACTAGAGGTAACCAAAACTACTGCAAATTAGGAACCAACTAGGAAAGTAAGATGCTACATACGCCTGAATGATGCAAGTAACCAGAGAGCCAGAGAAACATCTCGAAAACCAAGTTAACATATGGAAGCTGTGGTCTCCATCCGTGTAAGCGTCATCCAGAATCAACCATTCTGTGTACAGAGGGTAACTGTCACCTGTAAATAGCAGTATTTTCTCCACGTTAAGAGTGTTTTTCGAACGTTTTTATTTCTGTTTTTGAAACCTTTCGTCAAGGAGAAAACTGTATTACTCAGTTATTAGAAAAAAGAGTGCACAGAAATTTTGGACAGCCTGTGTAATCAAGTACGGACTTTATGTTCCTAGTTTATACAGACTATCATTGTCCAAGATTCTACCACTGTTCCTTGTTGTATTCACCCTGTATGTTCAAAAAATTACGTTTCCAGTAATGTTGTCACTATTTCCTGTTAAACTGATTTCAAAATGGAAACACAATTACTTAAAATAAATATATATTACAGGATTTACAACTTGCAACACGGGTAAAATTTGCCCTTGGTTGGTGCTCCGTATAACCTAAAATACCTTGGTGCTCCTAGGGCTAGAATAAAACTCTGTGTAACAAAGCCAGAAATATGCTACATTGGTTTGAGGATCCTGGTAGTGAACTCAGTTTGATATCTTAGCCACCAAATTCACGTGATTTGAATTCGATGAAACACGTCTGGGAAGGTATCGGTCGCCAGCTGTGCGCACACATACCGACCCGTAATTTATTGAATCTGTGTGACTGTGCGTCGACATCTGGCGTCACATGCCTCCGGACGCCAACCAGGCACTTGAAGAATTTATGCCACGCAGAGTCTCTGCTGTATTGCGCTCGAACACTCTATTAAGCGAGGTTGTCGTGTAATGTGTATGTCATCGACGTCAAGTGTTTATCAGAGACAAGGGTGTCATCACGAGTGCCCCAGGGAAGTGTGATAAGACCGCTCGTATTCTCTATACAGGGTGTTACAAAAATGTACGGCCAAACTTTCAGGAAACATTCCTCACACACAAAGAAAGAAAATATGTTATGTGGACATGTGTCCGGAAACGCTTCCTTTCCATGTTAGAGCTCATTTTATTGCCTCTCTTCAAATCACATTAATCATGGAATGGAAACACACAGCAACAGAACGTACCAGCGTGACTTCAAACACTTAGTTACAGGAAATGTTCAAAATGTCCTCCGTTAGCGAGGATACATGGATCCACCCTCCGTCGGATGGAATCCCTGATGCGCTGATGCAGCCCTGGAGAATGGCGTATTGTTTCACAGCCGTCCACAATACCAGCACGAAGACTCTTTACATTTGGTACCGAGGTTGCGTAGACAAGAGCTTTCAAATGCCCCCATAAATGAAAGTCAACAGGTCGTGGAGGCCATGGAATTGGTCCGCCTCTACCAATCCATCGGTCACCGAATGTGTTGTTGAGAAGCGTACGAACACTTCGACTGAAATGTGCAGCAGCTCCATCGTGCATGAACCACATGTTGTGTCGTACTTGTAAAGGCACATGTTCTAGCAGCACAGGTGGGGTATCCCGTATGAAATCATGATAACGTGCTCCATTGAGCGTAGGTGGAAGAACATGGGGCCCAATCAAGACATCACCAACAATGCCTGCCCAAACGTTCACAGAAAATCTGTGTTGATGGCGTGATTGCACAATTGCGTGCGGATTCTCGTCAGCCCACACATGTTGACTGTGAAAATTTACAATTTGATCACGTTGGAATGAAGCCTCATCCGTAAAGAGAACATTTGCACTGAAATGAGGATTGACACATTGTTGGATGAACGATTCGCAGAAGTGTACCCGTGGAGGCCAATCAGCTGCTGATAGTGCCTGCACACGTTGTACATGGTACGGAAACAACTAGTTCTCCCGTACCACTCTCCATACAGTGACGTGGTCAACGTTACCTCGTACAGCAGCAACTTCTCTGACGCTGACATTAGGGTTATCGTTAACTGCACGAAGAATTGCCTCGTCCATTGCAGGTGTCCTCGTCGTTCTAGGTCTTCCCCAGTCGCGAGTCGTAGGCTGTAATGTTCCGTGCTCCCTAAGACGCCGATCAATTGCTTCGAACGTCTTCCTGTCGGGACACCTTCGTTCTGGAAATCTATCTCGATACAAACGTACCGCGCCACTGCTATTGCCCCGTGCTAATCCATACATCAAATGGGCATCTGCCAACTCCGCATTTGTAAACATTGCACTGACTGCAAAACCAAGTTCGTGCTGAACACTAACCTGTTGATACTACGTACTGATGTGCTTGATGCTAGTACTGTATAGCAATGAGTCGCATGTCAACACAAGCACCGAAGTCAACATTACCTTCCTTCAATTGGGCCAACTGGCGGTGAATCTAGGAAGTACATTACATACTGACGAAACTAAAATGATCTCTAACATGGAAATTAAGCGTTTCCGGACACATGTCCACATAACACCTTTTCTTTATTTGTGTGTGAGGAATGTTTCCTGAAAGTTTGGCCGTACCTTTTTTTAACACCCTGTATATGTACACTGAAGAGCCAAAGAATGTGGTACACCTGCGTAATATCATGTGGGGCCCCCGCGAGCATGTAGAAGTGCCGCAAGACTACGTTGCATGGACTCTGTTAGAAGTAGTGCTGGAGGGAACTGGCTCCATGAATCCTGTAGGGCTGTCCATAAATCCGTAAGAGTGCGAGGGGATGTTGACCTCTTCTGAACAGCACATTGCAAGGCATCCCAGATATGCTCAATAATGTTCATGTCTGAGGAGTTTGGCGGCTAGCGAAAGTGTTTACACTCAGAAGAGTGTTCCTCGAGCCACTATGTAGCAATTCTGGACGTGTGGCGTGTCGCCTTGTCCTGGTGGAATTGGTCAACTCCGTTCAAAAAATAGTTCAAATGGCTCTGAGCACTATGGGACTCAACTGCTGTGGTCACAAGTCCCCTAGAACTTAGAACTACTTAAACCTAACTAACCTAAGGACAGCACACAACACCCAGCCATCACGAGGCAGAGAAGGTCAACTCCGTCGGAATGCACAAAGCACAAGAATGGGTGCGTGTGATCAGACAGAATGCATATGTACGTGGCACCTGTCGGAGTCGTATTTAGACGTGTCGTCCCATATCACTCCAACTGCACACGCCGCACACCATTACAGAGCCTCCAACAGCTTGAACACTCCCCTGCTGACATGCAGGATCCATGGATTCATGAGGTTTTCTCCATGTCCGTACACGTCCATCCACTCGATACAATTTGAAACGAGACTCGTCCGATCAGGCAACATGTTTCCAGTCATCAACAGTCCAGTGTCGATATAGACAGGCACAGGCGAAGCGTAAAGCTTTGTCTCGTGCAGTCATCAAGGATACAACAGTGGGTCTTCGGCTCCGAAAGCCCATATCGATGATGCTTCGTTGAATTGGTGACAAGTTGACACTTGTTGATGTCTCAGAATTGAAATCTGCAACAATTTGGAGAAGGGTTGCACTTCTGTCACGTTGAACGATTCTCTTCAGTTGTCGTTGGTCCCGTTCTTCCAGGATCTTTTTCCGGCCGCGTAGATGGCGGATGTTTGATGTTTTACCGGATTCCTGATATTCACAATACACTCGAGAAATGGTCGTACGGGAAAATCCCCGGTTCATCGCTACCTCGGAGATGCTGTGTTCCATCGCCCGTGCGCCGACCTTAACATCACGATCAAACTCACTTAAATCTTGGTAACCTGCTATTGTAGCAGCAGTAATTGATCTAACAACTGGGCCTGACACTTTTTGTCTTACATAGGCGTTACCAACCGCAGCGCCGTATTGTGCCTGTTTAAATATCTCTGTATTTGTATACGCATGCCTATATCAGTTTTTTTGGCACTTGAGAGTAAATGACCTGACAGCAATTTGCTGCTCTTTGCTGATGACGCTGTGGTGCAAAGGAATGTGTAGTCGTTGAGTGACTGTAGGAGGATACAAGATGTCTTAGTTCCCTGTAAAGGGAACAGCATAGAAACACTAGCGTGATCCATTCTTCAGTACTGGTAGAGTTTTTTGGATCCAGACCATGTCGGATGAAAGGAAGATCTGGAAGCAATTCAGAGGCAGCGTGCTAGATTTGTTACCAGTAGGTTCGATCTATACGTGAGTGTTAATGGAGATGCTTCGTAAACTCAAGTGGGAATCCACGTAGAAAAGGGGACATTCTTTTCGCGGAACAGTATTGAGAAAAGTAAGAGAGCTGGCATTTGTAGCTGACTCGTTTTTTTCTGCCGCCAACGTACATTTCGCTTAAGGATCATGAAGGTAAGATAACGCAAACTAGGGCTCTTTTGCAAGCATACAGACATTCGTTTTTCCCTCGCTCTGTTTGCGTGTGGAACAGAAAAGGAATTTGCTAGTAGTGGTACATGTTTACCTCCACCAAGCACCATACGGTGGCTTGCGAAGTATGAACGTAGTTGCAGACACGATAAAAAGATTCAGATTACTTGATCAGTCAACATGAGACACTCCATATCTGGGGACGAAACACTTAAAATGTATGACTATTCATCTGTGCAGTACAATAGCTTTGTACCACTTTGTTTTAGACAAGTAGGTTGAGTGTCCCATGTATCTCTTACCTTTATCATTTTTTGGTGATTGATTCACCTGTGACTGCAGGTAAAATTCGAAACTCAATAAAGGCTTCATGCAACTAAACTAATTTAATTTGGAGGAATTAATTGCCTCCTAAGCCTTATGAGATATTATTCAGCAAAATCGAACGTGGGATCATCCGGAAATGTGTTCCTACTTTCGCATATCCCCGTCCAATTATCGCCTACAAAGAGGAAAATTAGGGGCTTCTGTACTAGGAGCTGCCACTTCAGTGTTTTTGAGGTTTATTGGAGTTAAAGATCAACGTAAATGTTTTAGTAGTTTTATTGTAAATAACTGAAAAACCACGTTGTACTGAAATTTCCTTCTGAAATTCGATATCTTAAGATAGAGAAAATTCAAGTTTAGTTCAGTGCGGCGTTAGTTAAGAGATTGTGAAGTTACTGAGTAGTTCTGTTCGACAACGTCGGTTTCTTCTTCAGAACTGAAGCCACCCAATTTCCAGCAGTACCGTCATCTCCTTTAGAAAACGGAACTAGCTGCAAACTAATGCCGAAACAAATATTTTTCATCTCATCTACATCTACATGATTACTCTGCAATTCACATTTAAGTGCTTGGCAGAGGGTTCATTGAACCACAATCATACTATCTCTCTACCATTCCACTCCCGAACAGCGCGCGGGAAAAACGAACACCTAAACCTTTCTGTTCGAGCTCTGATTTCTCTTATTTTATTTTGATGATCATTCCTACCTATGTAGGTTGGGCTCAACAAAATATTTTCGCATTCGGAAGAGAAAGTTGGTGACTGAAATTTCGTAAATAGATCTCGCCGCGGCGAAAAACGTCTTTGCTCTAATGAGTTCCATCCCAACTCGCGTATCATATCTGCCACACTCTCTCCCCTAAACGAGTTGCCCTTTTTTGCACCCTTTCGATGTCCTCCGTCAATCCCACCTGGTAAGGATCCCACACCGCGCAGCAATATTCTAACAGAGGACGAACGAGTGTAGTGTAAGCTGTCTCTTTAGTAGACTTGTTGCATCTTCTAAGTGTCCTGCCAATGAAACGCAACCTTTGGCTAGCCTTCCCCACAATATTATCTATGTGGTCTTTCCAACTGAAGTTGTTCGTAATTTTAACACCCAGGTACTTAGTTGAATTGACAGCCTTGAGAATTGTACTGTTTCCAACGGATTTCTTTTAGAACTCATGTGGATCACCTCACACTTTTCGTTATTTAGCGTCAACTGCCACCTGCCACACCATACAGCAATCTTTTCTAAATCGCTTTGCAACTGATACTGGTCTTCGGATGACCCTACTAGTCGGTAAATTACAGCATCATGTGCGAACAACCTAAGAGAGCTGCTCAGATTGTCGCCCAGGTCATTTATATAGATCAGGAACAGCAGAGGTCCCAGGAGGCTTCCCTGGGGAACACCTGATATCACTTCAGATTTACTCGATGATTTGCCGTCCATTACTACGAACTGCGACCTTCCTGACAGGAAATCACGAATCCGGTCGCACAACTGAGACGATACCCCATAGGCCCGCAGCTTGATTAGAAGTCGCTTGTGAGGAACGGTGTCAGAAGCTTTCCGGAAATCTAGAAATACGGAATCAACTTGAGATCCCCTGTCGATAGCGGCCATTACTTCGTGCGAATAAAGAGCTAGCTGCGTTGCACAAGAACGATGTTTTCTGAAACCATGCTGATTACGTATAAATAGATCGTTCCCTCCGAGGTGATTCATAATGTTTGAATACAGTATATGCTCCAAAACCCTACTGCAAACCGACGTCAATGATATAGGTTTGTAGTTCGATGGATTACTCCTACTACCCTTCTCAAACACTGGTGCGACCTGCGCAATTTTCCAATCTGTAGGTACAGATCTATCGGTGAGAGAGCGGTTGTATATGATTGCTAAGTAGGGAGCTACTGTATCAGCGTAATCTGAAAGGAACCTAATCGGTATACAATCTGGACCTGAAGACTTGCCCGTATCAAGCGATTTGAGTTGCTTCGCTACCCCTAAGGTATCTACTTCTAAGAAACTCATGCTAGCAGCTGTTCGTGTTTCAAATTCTGGAATATTCCATTCGTCTTCCCTGGTGAAGGAATTTCGGAAAACTGCGTTCAATAACTCCGCTTTAGCGGCACAGTCGTCGTTAACAGTACCATCGGCACTGCGCAGCGAAGGTATTGACTGTGTCTTGCCGCTTGTGTACTTTATATACGACCAGAATTTCTTCGGATTTTCTACCAAATTTCGAGACAACCTTCAAGCAATTACCGTGCTCTGTTTCCGTACGTAACGTCAGTTACAGCTTTGTCTCGATACCTTCTTTTCTTCAGTTGCAATTATTTCATCTCCCCTTCACTATGTAGTCTCGCCTGGTTAACTTCGGAGTTCAAAACAGTTTTCACAGTACGAAGTGCAGCATGGAGATTTGATCTGGAAATGCTTTTACTTCATACCATAAAGCACTTTAGAATAAGTACCTACTGTAAAATTAATTAAGTTATATTTAATTGATAAAATTGGGACGAAGCTATTTAAAGATTGAGGCCTAAGTACACATACGATCTACAAAATGAGTTTCCTTCCAGTAGGCTGTAGGGAGATTATGTTGCTGGCCGCTATTAAGATTGCAGCTAAGCTGCTAGACTCGTAAAAGAAACAGAGTGCAGAAGAGTTTTTTTTTTGTAAAATACGAAACCGCTAAATGTCCCATATTATGCCCTTTTAAATGGTATTAACGGATTGAAGTTTCGCAGTTACGGGATCATTCCGCAGCCAGAAATTCGGTGGGAAAAATGTAGACGTTAAAGAACTTCCCATTTTCTCTGCCTTCTCTCCCTGATGAGCTAAATTCTAGCAAAGGGTGTAGTGACATTCCATAGCACGAAATTGACTGCATGCGGTACAGGAATGAGGCGTTATTAACCACAAGGGCAATATTTGATACAGTTGTCTACCTGACGAGGAGGTTTGTGTAGCACTTGAGGCCCGCCGTGGATCAATAGCAGTGACTGAAAGAGAAGAGAGTGTTATCACAGATTTAAACGATGTTAAAGTCATATTCACTAACAAAACCTGAACTTAGGGAATAGGAGCATATGGAGAGCACTGCAAGAAACGATTAAGTGATAAATGGCTCTGAGCGCTATGGGATTTAACTTCTGAGGTCATCAGTCCCCTAGAACTTAGAACTACTTAAACCTAACTAACCTAAGGAAATCACAAACATCCATGCCCGAGGCAGGATTCGAACCTGCGACCTTGGCGGTCGCGCGATTCCAAACTGTAGAGCCTAGAACCGCTCGGCCACCCCGGCCGGCGATTAAGTGACATTTTAGCTATAATGTTTATGTCAAATCGTAATAAATTTTGTTCTTATGTGAATTCAGTAAACGGATAAAGACCATGTATAGTCTCATACTAGCCGGCCGCGGTGGTCTAGCGGTTCTAGGCGCTCAGTCCGGAACCGCGCGACCGCTACGGTCGCAGGTTCGAATCCTGCCTCGGGCATGGATGTGTGTGATGTCCTTAGGTTAGTTAGGTTTAAGTAGTTCTAAGTTCTAAGGGACTGATGACCACAGATGTTAAGTCCCATAGTGCTCAGAGCCATTTGAACCATTTTTTTGCGCATACTATCACCTAAACGGAGGATGAGACAGGTAAACAGAAATTTAAATTTTTAACTATAGTCAGTATTCTTAATAGCAGTATTTAAAATGATTAAATCCTCCCATCTTCCTATCGAAATAATAGGCATAGTACTGAGTGACTATTCATATTCTTCCTGTCATACTATCATCGTCATGCTAACAGACTTTATCTCTTCTAAATTTTAAAGTAAGAAAAGGTTGGAGGCAGACGCAGATTGTTTTCTCAAGATTAAAATCGGGTTCGACACAATCAGAGCTACAATAACTATCAATGGGAAGTTTGTATCAATCTACATATCCATTCAGCACAAATAATTCGGATTTCATACAATAGGATGCTTAAGTTTTCCGGGCGAATCATTGCGATGAAAAACGATGCAAACATTTCACGATTCTTGTCTTAGAACACAAGCAACGTTCTTCAGAATTGATGAGACATGGGTTATACAGCAAAACGTTGAAATAAGATGTTCTCTATATTTCACCTCCTTTAAGAAAACGAGTGCTATTATTTGCGAAAAATTTTATGTCGACTGAGTGTTATCGAATGCACGTTTTCCTCTGTGAACAACGTTGGCTAACAACTACTTTCTGAGACACAGCCTCCCTGCCGTTGCCTATTGCTTGCACCTTTAGAATAGTACACCGCGCACAAAGAGAGTTCTTGCTTATTGTTACCGGACAGCTGTCTATCTGTCTGTCTGTGTATCTGTCAACTAACAATAGAGATGACTTTCGTTGGTTCGTTGATGTGGTGTAGCGGACCAAACAGCGAGGTCATCGGTCCGATCGGATTAGGGAAGGATGGGGAGAGAAGGCGGCCGTGCCCTTTCAAAGGAACTATCCCGGCATTTGCCTGAAGCGATCTAGGGAAATCACGGAAAACCTGGATCAGGATAGCCGGACGCGGGCTTGAACCGTCATCCTCCCGAATGCGAGCCCAGTGTGCTAACCACTGGGCCACCTCGCTCGGTGGAGGTGACTTAAACCTACCGAATATAGGCTGGAACGTCTACGCATTCTTGCACGTGGTACTGTCAGACAGTACTTCTGAACGCCTTTTCCGAAAACTGCCTTTGACAGCTACTTAGACAACCCACACACAATGGAAATATTTTATAATTGGTAGTTAAAAACCGGACTGACCTTATCGACAGATATTAGTGAACATGACGTCACCATAGCGACGATGGTTACTAAAGTTAACAAATCCATCAAGAAGAGTAGGGGAGTATGTATGCCAGAATAAGCAGATAAGCAGTTGCTTGTATCCCACTTAGACAATAAATTGACATGATTTAGCGCCCGTACAGAGATTATGGGCAAAGTTTAAACTGATTGTAAATAGCGCTCTGAGGACTAAAGTGCCAAGTAAGTGGGTTAAGGCTGGAAAGGGTCCTCCGTGGTTTAATAATCAAATTCGGTAAACGCTGAGGAAACAGAGATCGTTGCACTGTCGGTTCAAGTAAGAGCGCGCATGAAGCATACAACCACCTCCATCATATCTTAGCGAAAGATCTTCTCGAGAGGCCGACAAAGTGCTGGTCGTACATAGAATCACTAAGTGGGTCGAAAGTTTCTATCCAGTCATTCGTCAACCAGCCTGGGGTGACAATGGAAGACAGCAAAAGGAAAGCTGAAGTTTTAATTTTCGTTCTTAAGAAATCATTCACGCAAGAATTAATGAGATACTGTCATTTGACTGTCGCACAGACTCCCGCATGGAGAATATAGAACTTGGAATCCATGGCGTAGAGAAGCAACTGAAGGAAGCATGAATGCCCACGCTTCAGTTTAGTATTGCTTTTAATCCGTAATGTCTGTAAATAATAGTAATCGATTATTGTAGAAGCAAACGCGGTTGTTGAGCGAGCGACGAAACGGAGTTTATAGTGAGCTTAATTAAGAGTGGCGTATCAGAATTCAGTTTGTTGTCGGGCGTGAGGTGAGCCGGCGCGGATCGCGTGGTGGCAGTGCCGAATGCTTCCGGAGTAAGCCGAATAGCGTGCCGACGCTGGGTCGCAGTGATTTGCACGAGCAAAGAGGTCGAGGAACACAGCCACGATAGAGGCGAAGAAAAACTGAAACGCAGTCTCTATAGGCGGTTGGTCCTACCAGTGCCCTCCAGCAAACATAAAATAGTTCTGTCTTTAAACAATTAAAGTAAAGTAGGGTGCCGTGGTGAAAATTAGAGACAAACATAATTCCGTAATTCCATTGCTAGAGAGTCAATAAGGGTGAATTAAACTCATGAATGTTCACTTTTACGAAAAAGATGGTGGCTGACGTCACTGCGGCGCAGAGAGAAGGAAGGAGTCAGGTACGCCATTGTCAGTGACTTGGAGTTCTGGCGGAGAACGGAAACGATAGGCGTAAGCGTCGGTAGCCCAAATTTGGTAAATAGGCTCTGCATTTTTCTCAAAGAGAGTTGGAGTGTGTGGAACCACTTGCGCGTAGGTTATGCAATTTTATAGTTGTGAATTAAAGTTTTATTTGTCCTGTGACGATGACGGAAGCATAGACGAATGCACAGTGGCGGCTTGTGAGTATACATTTGGAATATTCATAAATTTTTGGATTCAGATAAATTTGGGAGTGTCAAATTAATAGCATCTGCTTTATAACAGTTACGCTTAACAACAAGTTTATACAACTACAGCCACTGCCAATAATAATAATAACAATAATAATAATAATATGCATAATTTATCTGACAAAAAAAAAGAATTGTTTTTGTGGAATTTTGTTGTTTTGCACATAATTAAGTACAGGTTAGGGCAATAAGGAATAATGTGTAAGCTTTCGCAACTCTCCGTCTCGTATTTTTGTGTAAGTGGGAGTTTTCGTGCTTTTCCATTCTTTCGGACAAATGTACAAGATCCGTAACAGATGTATTAGTTCACGAATTTGCTTCCGGGCTGAAAATCAAATATTCTTACGCTGCAACCACACAACTTGTGTTAATTGTACATTTCCGTTGCAAAAATTTCGCTTATACTCACACTTATTCGATTTCGTCACTCTGAATCAAATAATCTGTTCTTAGAGGTCCTAGTTCCTTTGCGGCTAACTTTTCTTGACAATTTACTTTTTGTTCCCAGAATAAAATTTTCACTCTGCAGCAGAGCGTGCGTTGATATAAAACTTCCTTGCAGATTAAAGCTGTTTGCCGGACCGGGACTCGAACTAAGGACCTCTGCATTCGCGAACACGTGCTCTACCGACTGAAGTGCCCAAACACAACTCAGGGCACGTCCATACAGCTTTACTTTTCTGTTAGCATTTAAAATAGATTCAACATAGTTCATGTTTACACTGCACACGAAAGCCGATTCCCGCACAGTAAACAACCAGCCAAAAACACAAACTGCCATTTGTGGGAAATAATTAAACTCAAGTAGTAATGTCTACCAACATGGTCACTTGACCAGAATACAAATGAGGCGATGAGATCCATAAGGGCCTAAAGCACACGCTGTCGATCCCACATTTAAGTGAATATCAGAGAAACCAGTGATATAGGTTTCGTGAATTTTCATCAGTGTGGGCCTACAGCACAGATAAAACTGACTCACCATAAGATCAACGGCTTTCAGAAACATGAATAGAAGCTACAATCTCACAATCGACAGTGAGGTGCTTCAGGACCTTACCATTCTCTCCATCTCTGGATTACTGTATGATAAAATTCATAACTTAATATTCTATAACTCATTCAGAAAACCACAAAATAGGTTTACTGTCAATACAACTTTAACATATACTGATATCCGATCTAATTTTACAACAGTATATACTGAGTTAGCATATCTGAGGAGTGTGCTATCACCTAGCAGGGTTTACGTCGATCGAACTGGTAAAAACGTTTCCCGCAGTGTGCTACCACCTGGTTGCACTAACGTAAACTTCTAGTTGAGTGGCAACTGCTGTGCACAGCGTGAACAGGGTACGTTGTTCATCAAATCCGTATGTATTTGGCCTGCTAGGCAGTTGCGTCACGCGAGTTGCGCACGTGGAAAAGCTCCTTAAAACGTGCACAACTGAAGGTGTGCTCGCGACCCTGATGCAAAGTTTCGTAGAGTCTAGAGGAGCAGTAGCGCGGTAGACGTAAGTGCCGTATCTTTCAGGTTACAGCATCTATATTACGTTCAACAGCATTCAAAGAAAAATAACCAATAAATCCACAAGGTGTCGCAAGTTAAGAGTGTTCACTTGCTCTTGTGCTCTTGCCGCCTCTGCAAATGCGGTTCATTCAGCAAAACTCATTCTGCGCGACAACACAGATGGCGCCGTACATGGTAAGTCAGCTGCTGTGCTTGCTATCGCTGCTGCAGGGAAAAGTACCCTATTATCAGGTACCATTTTTATATTTAAAGTTACGAGTAAATTAACTGTCCTTGAACTGTGGAAACAGTGCTTTACTATTACTAGGGAATATTTAAATACTGCCCTTGTAAAAAATCTTGTGAATATTTTCTCATTCTGTAGTTGCAGAAAAAAGAATTAAAACATACAATTCTTATTTCTGGAAAATAAAGTTCCTAATTTCGGGTTTTCTGGTTTTCTGTTTATGGGTTGTAAATAATCACTAAAATTTAATAAATTAGTAACATAGGGTTTATCTGGACCAAAAGTTTCGTTCAAAAGTAAAGAGTGCTGCATAACTGTCGGTTACTCTGCAGCCGTTTCAGCCACAGGAAGAAAAATTTCCAGTGTTTGTGCTTTTTGATATGGAACTCACACTTCAAAAGTTTCTAAGTATCATCGCCGACATCTGCACAAAGCTCGTAACACCAGCGAAAGTAACCGACGCACTTAATCCACGTCTCTTTAGAGCATTCAGTTGAACACAGTTGGGTGCAGTAAACGAATTCTACGTCCCCTTCATATTCAGATGAGTTTTTCATGGTGGTTTCACCGACACTTGAATCGGGATTTTCCACACCATGCTCCTGCTGCTTCGTGAGGCTCTAGTTCTTTCTTACGAAGAGCTTCCTTTGGTAGTCCCATAAGATGAAGATCTATCAGATTTATCAAATGAAGCTTATGGAGCAGGTTTCGTTGAAGGTGGTGTCTTCCCTGTGGTATAGGTACTTGCTTTCTTTTTCTCTTTAGCCGGGGGCTGATCCAAAGCCTTTATAAAAGGAGATAAGGTCAACACTGCAGATTTTCCTGCTCTTGATCATGGATCTGATGGTGGGAGTGCAGCAGATGGCCTGATTTCAAAAATAGAAACCATTGTACCTTGCATTTAATTAATTGCAGCCAATATTGGCCATACTGTGGCTTCTGAGGACATATTCACTTTTTCTGCAATTTTTTGAGAAGGAAAATCCATAGATGAAGAACCAATGGGGCACAAAAACAGATCACATATTTTTTGAAACCATATGCAGCCATTTACATTGTTGTTGCTCTGCAGTATACTCAACCTATCAACGGCCCAACGTCTTCGTCTCTCAGACATTGGAAAGGTGCCACCTGGAATAAAATTCAGATCACGTCTTGTATTCTAATTTCGGGTTCCCAAAATAATGCAACCAATTACTACTCACTATTAGGGACCATCTCTTACTTCTGCTTATGCACAGAGTATCCCTTAAGTGAATTGTGGACGACACTTTTTGTCAATTAGATAAGAAATAGCATTCTTCGTACTGTTATCTCATATGAAGGCCTTTGAACGTACATCTTAACTGGTTCGAGGCAGTACTTCCGACTGAGCTCTGTAGAAAATTTTTATTTTCACCAGAATACAAAAGTAGCTGCGGAGATCGAAACGCTAACAACACTGGGACCAACCTCATGATGGTGTATCAGAATGACCTTCACTACTGGTTGTCAGAGCGAGCTACGGAGTGTCGCACCAAGCAAGGGAGATATTCAAATATACAGAATTAGACAACCACCCTAAATGTGGGTACTTTACACTATTTCTCTTTTGTGGTCAACCAACGATCGATGATAACCTGTTGGTTATCATCGTTAATAATCTGAACTGTGCGACATTAGTGGGACAGGACGTTGTAGTTCTGTATGATTCCTTTGCTAAAGATGCTGGCATTTCCTAGGAAGACCCATGTGTCAAAATAGCATTGTAGTCGTGAGAGCACAATTGGGATTAGCCTTATTGTAACAAGATTTATTACAACTTTGAACTGGGCGGAAGGTTGCACCATGGCGTAAGCTCCACAGGTTTTATATAGGCCAACACGCCTCAAGAACGTACATAATTTTTACCAGATCTTTCTTTCTTTAGTAATGACAAATCTTCACTTCCCCCCATTAGCATTATGATTTGGTAGAGATATGTAATTCACAGTGTGGAGAAAAAGACAAATATCTGCTCTACAGGTAAAATGAAGTGGGACACAAATCGAGAAAATGCAGTGTGTCAGTATTCTGATACTGTCCAGGTATCTCATAGACAGAACCCGCCATGTACACCTGCAAAGCTCTCAATTACTGTAAGTCAGTCAGGGTGGTCCAGGTGAGTTGTTATGTAGTGACTGTCATTCATTGCCTCTCCCGTTGAGACTTTGATGTTAGTTCTTATTTTGGTTTTAGCCAACCAGGAAGAGTAAAGTGTTCTCGCCCGCATCTCGTGGTCGTGCGGTAGCGTTCTCGCTTCCCACGCCCGGATTCCCGCGTTCGATTCCCGGCGGGGTCAGGGATTTTCTCTGCCTCGTGATGGCTGGGTGTTGTGTGCTGTCCTTAGGTTAGTTAGGTTTAAGTCGTTCTAAGTTCTAGGGGACTGAAGACCATAGATGTTAAGCCCCATAGTGCTCAGAGCCATTTGAACCATTTTTTTAAAGTGTTATCTTTCAGAGAGCAGGCATTGATGAAATGTTACAAAGATTTGAAAACAAAGTAGTCACAACGACAACATGGAATTCCACTTTAGTTTTACAGAGAGTACTTTGTGGCATTGGCCACTTACTCAGCGTGCATTTATCGCCACGCCGCTCTCTCGCCCAGTGAAAAGTCCCGAGTGAATGGAAAATAGCGCTGGTATAAGGAATGTAAAAGAACCCACCCACATAATTGCATACCGATATCCTTAATATCGGTTTGCTGCAGAATGTTGAACACATTCTGATTTCGAATATAATAAATATCCTTGAGACAGAAAGATCCTGTGCACAAATCAGCACGAATTTAGAAAGCATTACTAGCGTGAAACCCAGCTTGCCCTTTTCTCACATGATATGCTATAATCCATGGATAGAGGGCTACAGAGAACTTCTATATTCCTAGATTGCTGTGTTGTACGGAAATGTGACATCGTTGGGTGACTGCAGCAATATACGACATGGCTTAGACAAAATTCATAGTTGGTGTGATGTATGGCAGCTTGCTCTAAACGTATAAAAATGTAAGTTCATGCGGTATAGAAGGAAAAACATTCCTGCAACGTTCGAATACAGCATAGTGGGGTGCAGCTCAATACAGTCAATTCGATTAAATGTTTTACTGTAATGTTGCAAAGTAAAATGAAATGGAATGAGCACGGTAGGTTGGTAGTAGGAAAGGAAAATAATCCACTTTGCTGTATAGGGAGAACTTTGAGAAAGTGTAGTTCATACATGGAGCAGACAATATTAAACACACTTGTGTCACCCAGTCTTGAGTGTTGTTAGAGTATCCACGACCACACCAGATTGAACTAAAGGAAGACAGCGAAGCAGTTCAGAGACGGGCTACTAGATTTTTTACTGGTAGATTCTATCAGCATGCAAGTATTATGGAGATGCTTCGTGATCCCAAATGAAAATCCCTGGAGGGAAGACAATGCTCTTTACGCAAGGCACTATTGCGTAAATTTAGAGAGCCGGCATTTGAGGCCGACGGCGGAAAGATTCTACTGGCGCCAATGTTAATTTCGCGTGTGAACCATTAAGATAAGATGTGAAAAATTAGGCTCGTACCGAGACTTTTAGACAGTCGTCTTTCCCTTTCTCGATTTGCGAATGGAACGGGAGAGGAAATAACTAGTACTAGTACAAGGTTTCCTCTGCCATGCACCGTACGATGGTTTGCGGAGTATGTATAGTTGTAGATGTAGAGCAGAATAAGTACATAAGCAGATCATGACCGCTATTAGGTTACGTTTGGTAGAGCGGGGAAACATATTTGAAATACACAGGACTTTAATTGCAAGATACAGCTTAACAAACACACATACATAGAAAGAGTGGTACATGTCCATACAGGTAAAGAGTGGTAAGTTCCTATGGGACCAAACTGCTGAGGTTATCGGTCCCTAGGCTTACACACTACTTAACTAACTTAAACTAACTTATGCTAAGGGCAACACACACACCCATGCCCGAGGAAGGACCCGAACTTCCGACGAGGGGTGGCAAGGCGCTTGAGACCACGTGGTTATCCCGCGTGGCTCTCCATACAGGTAAAAAGTTGTATACCGATTACATATCTTCTATATGATTTCGTATTATTGCTCGCACGCACGAGCACGCACGCGCACGCACGCGTGCGCAGTATCGATGTTCTAAGCAAAGTGATTGTACTATCTACCATCTCTGCAGACACATCAGAGATTTCTTGACAAATGACGTCTCTTAACTCCTACATTACGAGTGGTTTTGATACGTGCACCCTGTCACTGGGGATCAACACAATATCGCCAAATCGTGTGATGAAGCAAAGAGGAAGGGGGGCCGGGGGAGGGGGAGGAGGAGAATAGGCTCGGATGGGCTAGTATACCTTCCACCATGGGTATCCACGGGCTTGTTGCACGAAATGTTGCACCATCCGACTGAAGCCATATGCCACTGGAAAGACAGTGCCTAATCAGTTCAATGTGAACAAAGTCATTTAATATTGCCGTGCATCACGTGGACATCACAGTCATGGTGATGTCTTTTCAAGGAAATATACACTGATGGATTCAACATACACTAAGGTACAAAACTCAATGGATACCTCCTAATATTGTATCTGACCTGCTTTTGCCTGGCATAGTGCAGCAACTCGACATCGTGTGGACTCCACAGATCGTTGGAAGACCCCTGCAGAAATACTGAGCCATGCTTCTTCTATAGCCGCCCATAATTGCAAATGTGTTGCTGGTGCAGGATTTTGTTAGTATTGGAACAAGGGCAGCATGATGACAAAGTACCGTTATCCATGGCGGCGCTGACGTCGATCAAGATGGCGGTGATGACGTCAATCAAGATGGCGGCGATGACGTCAATCACGATGGTTGCAATGACGTCAATCACGATGGCTGCGATGACGTCATCCAAGATGGCGGCGATGACGTCACCCAAGATGTCGGATTTTGGCGGGAGGTTTGAATTTTGGTGGGAAAGAGCCACACCCCCTCCCCCCTCCCAGAAAAATGGCGCGAAGTTCAAATTCCAGCAGGATAATGCACCATACCCCAGTTATGTCTAACAAGCAAAGGAAATGGCGACAAAGAAGTACTTGTCTTTATTATTTAACCAATTCCAAGCAGGTATGTTCTCCACTGGGTCTGGACTCCAACTGGCTTCCTATCGTAGCCTCCAGAGGACAACACCGGGACTTCAGGTGATGACGTAAGTAGCGTTATTCAAGATGGCGGTACCCAACGTGTTCCCACGAGCACCAGAGCCCAGCTGACTTAGTTCATATCGTCGCAACCAAAGGACACCACCTTGATGTTGGGTGATGACGCGAGATAGTCTGCTGTCTATCACGCTGCGTCAGCGGCCCGCGAGCGTGCGACTGCTGACGTTACAGCCCCCCACCCCCCTAGACCTTTATACTAACCCCACACATAGTATTCTGTAAATATTCTTACTAAAGCAATACAACACCCACATCACGCATCTAACGTATGAATTACTGAAGTACATAATTCCATGTCAATTTTAATGTACCACTTCGATATTCAATGAACGAATGACAAGTTTCACATCTCCCCACTAGGAGCGCAGTGTTCCTTCATGACGTACCCCACCCCACCCGTAGAATGCTGCTCTCATATCGGCTAGTGCACTATTCACATGACTGTACATCATAGAACCTATATAAACCAGACCCCAACCCAACTCGCCCTCACTCTGCTCCTATACTTTATTTGATATGTGTGTGTGTGTGAGTGTAGACGTGATTGTGCATTCAGTCATTATGAAGTGAGCATGCAGCACCAGCGACTGTGACAATGGCAGCAGCAGCAGCAAACGATCTCATGTGAATTAAGTTCCATTACCTGATAAGTACATTTTCTTTGCTCCGATATCTGCATCCTTTAACTCAGTGTATGTATCTTACATACGTTTTCGATCTCAGTCTATACAGAATGCTTCGTCCTTTAACAGATTGTGTGTGTGTGTGTGTGTGTGTGTGTGTGTGTGTGTGTGCGTGTGTGTGTGTCTATATGTTCTGTGTTACATGTTATATCTGTTTTGGACTGCTCTCTATAAAGATTGTTAGGTCTTTTAACAGATTGTTTGTGTCTATGTGTTTTGTGTTATGTGTTATATCTGTTTGGGACAGGTCTCTATAAAGATTGCCAGGTCATTTAACAGATTTTACGTGTTCTTTGTGTGTCTATGTTATATCTGTTTTTGACTGCTTTCTATAAAGATTGTTGGGTCATTTAACAGACTGTTTGTGTCTATGTGTTCTGTGTTACGTGTTATATCTGTTTTGGATCGCTGATTGCTGCACCATTGAAGTCATTGCATTTCTTCTACAGATATTTTCATCTTCCATCTTTCTAGATTACGTCCGTCCAGCTCTTGAGGAGCTTGATCGGCAGCTCGAGATGGAGAGGGTGCAGACACAGCTCGAATATAAGTACATTCGTAATAAAATCATAGTTCCTAAAATGAAATAATTTCATCTAATATGTATACCCATTTGCCAATTGTCTAGATTGAGTTTTCTTATAGATATTATTTTCTTTTCTTTCTAGATGATCCTGATTCCATACATAGGGAGGGGAGCACAGAGGGTGGCGTGCATGGCGGAGGTCAAATGGCGGCTGCTGCAGAGGACTGCCGAATTATAGAGTTTTTAGAGGATTAGGAGGAGATCGATCTACCTGATTGGTTTGGAGACCTTGTTAAATGTGGCAATGAGGTGCTCAAACCATGGAGCCAGAGGAGAGAAGGTGAATAGTTTGACCATTAACATTACTGCAAATAAATACCATTATTTAGTCTTATTATTATTTTTTACTGCTGTTTTAAATAAACGTAACTTAAACTAATATTTTTTTCTTATTTGTGTTACAGATATATCAGATGGCATAGCCCGTATACCTAGAGAGGTGGTTGCGGGGGCGGAAATCGAGGGCGCACAGCCGCAAAGACAAGCGGCACCCTGTGTAGCCCCTATCACCCCTGTGTAGCAGCAGCAGAAGCCGCCCCCCGCACCGTTCCAGGCCCTCTGGCACCCCTGGGAAACTCAACCGGCAGGCCATGAAGAAGAACAATGGACTCCCACCCCACCGACAGGTAGCGGGAGCAACACACCCTGGGGGGCCGTCACCGCAGCCTGATTGCTCCAGGCGGCTGTCAATGCCTCCTCCTCCTCAACCAGCTCACCCCTGCCGCCAGTGCAAGGTTCGTGTCCCGACATGCATACCCCTCCCTGTAGATGATGACGTACCATCGCCAGACACATCGTCGACCAGCTGGACCCCTACTTATAGTAATAATAGTAGTAGTAGTAATAGTAATTATCCTCTGGTTAGCGGTAGTGTTCTCCCCCGTCCTATGAATAATGATTTGGATTAGAATAATGGTGTAATGACCCGCCTAGAATAGTCAGCGGTTGCTAGGGCTTTTGAGGGGAGCATCTCGTTCACTAGAATTGAGAATCCGGGTGGGAGGTATCGCGACTCTGTCTTGGAGACTGCCCGCATCTCGTGGTCGTGCGGTAGCGTTCTCGCTTCCCACGCCCGGGTTCCCGGGTTCGATTCCCGGCGGGGTCAGGGCTTTTCTCTGCCTCGTGATGGCTGGGTATTGTGTGCTGTCCTTAGGTTAGTTAGGTTTAAGTAGTTCTAAGTTCTAGGGGACTGATGACCATAGATGTTAAGTCCCATAGTGCTCAGAGCCATTTTCTTGTCTTGGAGACTGAGCTCCTCAAAGTCGTAGAAGGTCCGAGATTTAACGCCGTTAAATGCAGTGCAGTATTATGCGGCAAACTGAGTCACCCACCTATACATCAAGGTGACACAGAGCCAAGGACTCTGCACTATATATGTGGTGATAATGACGTTATATCTCGGAGCACTTCCATTGCTGAGTGGTATCGTGAATCCACCTTGAGCACTATTATGGCCCGATTTTCCGAGCTGGAAATACGTGGGTCCACTAAAGCGCTCAGCTGTATACCAACACCTAGACATTCATATACATATCTATGATCCAATAAATCGAGGGTCCAGTTATATTAAATTCCCTGTAGATATTGAGAAGAAGCAGGCGTGGATTAATGTTCAAAATCAGTATGATAATGCTTGTTTTGCATGGTCAGTCCTGGCTTGTCAGAGAAATAACAAGACGCTAGCGCATCGTCTGAGCAGTTACAAAGTCAAAGATATTAAGACACAGTATAACTTTGATGGTATAGAGTTGCCTGTAAAGATCCAGGACATACATAAGTTTGAGGCTCAGAATACCGGAATATCGGTATATGGCCTGGAGAAGAAGAAAAAGAAGACCAAGTCAGATGAACAATACAAGTACACAGTAGTTGGTCCCCTCCATTTCGCCGGCCGGTGTGGCCGAGCGGTTCTAGGCGCTAGAGTCTGGAACCACGCGACCGCTACGGTCGCAGGTTCGAATCCTGCCTTGGGCATGGATGTGTGTGATGTCCTTAGGTTAGTTAGGTTTAAGTAGTTCTACGTTCTAGGGGACTGATGACCTCAGCAGTTAAGTCCCATTGTGCTCAGAGCCATTTGAACCTCCATTTCTCAAAATTTTCAGGTGAGCGGGAGTTGCATGTAAACAAGCTGCTCTTCTCTGAAGGTAATAATTATCACTATGTCTGTATCAAAGACATGTCCCGACTCCTTTACTCCCAGTTAAATAAAAAGCAGCATAAAAAGCATGTTTGTCTAAGGTGTTAGGATTATTTTTCATCTGAAGGGTTATTAGCGATACATCTATTATATTGTGCTTCCAAGGATGCAGTGGTTACGCCCACTGAGGAAAATAACTTCATTAAATTTCAAAATGCTCACCACCAACAGCGATGTCCTTTTGTAGTGTACACCGATTTTGAATGCCTGCTGGCTCCTATTACTCGTTGTGAAGGGAACCCCTTAGTCTCACACACAAATTTCACACAAAAACATGTACCTTATGAAGCAGCATTCCAAGTTGTATGTGCATATGATTCTAAACTTAACCGCTACCAGTCTTATGTAGGGAACGATCCAACTGTTTGGCTTCTCACTCAGCTTGAAAAACGCTCATGGGAAGTCGACAGGCTCTACAACACTAACGTTCCCATGACCAAATCAAAGGAAGTTGATGAACTGTATGAAAAGGCAGTTAATTGTCATATTTGTAGGCTGAACTTAGATAGAAAAGCGGAAACTCCTCGTAGAGACCACTGTCATCTTACGGGTAAGTTCCGCAGTGCAGCTCACAATGCATGCAATTTGAAGTATCAGTTACCTAGGCACATACCCGTCTTTTTTCATAATTTGAGCGGGTGTGACACTCATTTTCTAGTTGAGCACTTGGCTAAGTTCGGTAAGAAAAATGATCAGGTCAGTGTCCTCCCTGAATGTGTTGAGAAGTACATTTCTTTCTCAAAACGAATGACGCCAAAAATTACGCTCCATTTCCTCGACTCTTTACGCTTTATGCAGACTTCATTCCAGAAACTGGTTGAGACTTTAGCTCGGAATGATACGCATATCATTCGATCTGCATTTCGCGATGAGGAAAACTTCCAACTTGCGACTAGGAAAGTTTTCCCATATGAGTATGTTGATAGTATGGCGAAACTCAGTGAAACCAGGTTTCCCGACATATCTGCTTTTACCAGTATTCTCACAGGCGATGCCATAACTACAGCAGATTATGAGCATGCCGTGAAAGTCTGGTGGGAATTCAACATCCCCAATATGGGAGAATATGCAAGGTTTTACATGGACACGGACGTGTGTTTGCTTGCAGATGTTTTCGAAAAGTTCCGGAGTGTATGTATGACCACGTACTCTCTGGACCCCACCTTTTATTACACGGCACCTGGGTTGTCCTGGGATACTATGCTCAAGAAAAACGAGGCGCAGCATTGAACTTTGGACTGATACTGCAATGCTTCTATTTTTTGAGCGAGGGATCCGTGGGGACTCGGTCAATGTGTTCACAGGCATGCCAAGGCAGATAACCTGCAGATGGGTGTGAAGTTCAACGCATCCCTTGATTCTAGTTACATTTTGTACTTAGATGCGAACAACTTATACGGGCACGCCACGATGCAGCCACTGCCAGTTGGGGGGTTTCAATGGATGCCCAAAGACGAATTAAAGGGATTAGGTGGATAAATAATGTGTCTTGAAGCTGATTCTGATGTAGCATATGTGCTTGAGGCAGACATCGCATACCCTAATAATTTGCATGGAGAGACAAACAACTTGCCGTTATGTCCAGAGTAACAAATTCCACGCAGAAGCACCATCCCTAAACTGTTGGAGATAAGCAGAGGTATACTATTCACTATCGTAGCCTTCAGCAGTGCCTCAGATTAGGGATGAAGCTTGTTAGTCACCCGAACAATCTCCTTCGAGCAATCCCCCTGGTTGAAGTAGTATATTGAACTAAATACCGAAAAGAGGGTAGTCGCGAGTAATGATTTTGAAAAAGACTTTTATAAATTAATGAATAACTCCATTTTCGGGAAAACTATGCAGAACGTACGAAATGAACGCAATATTTTGATTAGAACTGAATGGGAAGGGCGTTATGGTGTGAGAAAATTTTAAGCGTGCCATAATCTTCAATGAAAATTTTGTTGCTTTGGAGATGTCGAAGACTGCAATAGAGTTTATGAAGTCTATCTATTTGGGGATGTGCGTACTGGATATCTCCAAATTCTACATGTACTGATTCCACTATGAGTTTGCGAAACCTCATTTCGTAGAACAAAAGTTACTTTATATGGATACAGAGAGACTTATCTACTGGATCAAGAATTGTGATCCATATGAAGTAATTAGGTGCAACGGTAAAGAATTCGACATGTCTTCTTATGGGGCCGATTATCCTTACGGTATTGTTCCTCAGAACAAGAAGGTTATCGGTCTCATGAAAGACGAGTCGAATGGCTTACGGATTGTAGAGTTTGTGAGATTGAGGTCCTAAAAGTATGCGTATCATGCAGTGGACGAGGGCACTCAGAGGCGGGCAAAGGGTGATAGACACATGGCATCTCATGCTCTTATGGTTGAGGACTATTTGCAATACATGTATGATCGCAGCGTTTAAGGCGCTCATCCACACATGGTTCAACAAACTAGCATTCAATCACGAGGTCACGACGTGTACACTGTGCTGCAGTCTAAAGTTAGATTGTCCCCTCATGACGATAAAAGAGTCATTTCTGAGGATGGAGTGGAAACCCTCCCATACTCACACTATTTACTTGAAGCAAAAGTAGAGGTGGGGGACTCTGATTGATAGAGGGAATGAGCGTGTGAATGCAGTGAATGGCGGTTATGCATGGAAATAGTATCGCTCTTTTATCATAGCCTAAATACTGGATGAGTGTGTTGTGTAGTGTGTATCACTCTGCATGCTTCCATATATGCCTGAGTGTGCGATCAAGTGTGTGAGCCTGTGTTAAGTGTATGTCTGTGTAAATATATATTCATTATTTTGGTAAAGAAAATGATAAAAAACGAAAAAAAGATTAAAACTGAAAAAAATCATTTAGAAAAGTCACTATGTATGTAAGTACTTTTCATGCCCATAACTAGTTAATACTTGAACAAAAATAAACTTTTCGCATTTCATTTGTACCTGTATATGAAGAAAAAACAAAGTTCTGCACTTCATAAGTGCTTCTGTGTAAGTGGCTATAGATTACATTTTCGTTGTTAGTTTCACCTACCGCTAGCCATCCAGTCAGAACTAATTTTAAGTATGTGAGTTCCACCCAATTAAATTCCTTATATATGTACACTTGCTTGTTTTAGTGGAAAATGTTTAGAGCGACTTAGGTCAAAGAAATATATATGTTCAATTGCTTGTGGTAGTGGAAAATGTTTATAGCCAACCACTTCAAAGAAATACGTTTGCCTTTAGTTAAAAGGCTTTTCTTTTTTGTGTGGAACTTCACTAGCGATAGAATTTACCATGTAAGATAGTGTAATTAGCTTGTACTACCTCTTCATTATATAACGTAAATGCAAATGATTTATCAGAGCAGAATGCTCATATTTCTGAATAATGTGAAATCTGAAACATGTATCTGCAAACATCAGAGTGTTGATACTTTTCATCAAAAAAATGTAAATCTCAATTGTGCATCTGTTAACCGTTATAATATGAAAACTGAATGAAGTATGACTAAACTGATATTTCCCAAAGACTGTTAAAAGAAAATTCTGAATTGAATAATAAATTAACTTATTTTTACTGTAAAAATGTCTAATCTTATTATTTAAAGCCTCAGTCATCATTATTTTTATTAAAAGGTGATAAATGTATTTGTGTACAACGTATGGGTACATCCACATTGCACTGCACATGCCTATAAGGTATGTTGCTTTAAAACAGCGATATCTGAATGACACGCGTTGGACTGCATCCAGAGCGACGATCCCGTGCACGCATCGCCTCTGAGGTGTCACTTTGAGTGGCTTCCATGCAGGTGAGGTGAAAGCTCGTCTATTAATGATGCAGGTAACCTTACTGATCAGGTGAAACCGCGCTCAAAGGCTGAGGTATGTGCATCAGACAGTTCCAGTGGAATGCGTCTCAGGTACAGTATAACCAATAAACCTGCTTGCTATGGACGTGTGTCTCACAGAAAGAAATAAAACAAGCATTGTTATGGAACAATAAAATTATTTATTTCTTATCCAACTTAAAAGTAATTTTACATTCTCATATACAGATACATTAGCATTTTTATTATTTTTCATTTTCATTTAATCGTATGGCTAGGGCCCCCCGTGGGGCAGACCATTCGCTGGGTGCCGGTCTTTCAATTTGACGCCACTTAAGCGACCTGCATTCGATGAGGATGACAGGATGATGATGAGGACAGTACAACACCCAGTCCCTGGGCGGAGAAAATTCCCTGACCCAGCCAGGAATCGAACCCGGGCCCAGAGGATAGACAGTCTGTCACGCTGACCATTCAGCTACTGGGGGCGGACACTTTTTTGATAAATGTTCTTGAGTCGATGGATACATGGACTTCCGTAGAATTCCAGGTCTTGAATAGAAGCAAATTTAAATATTCGTCCCATCCAGGAGATTTTGTCCTTTCCCTTCATGTAAACGATGGTGTCCATGTGATCAAATAATTTAAGTGCAGTCACCATACCTTTATAGGGTATGCCAGGATCATCCCAATGAATTCCATGATAGAAATGAGTTAATCACTTCACGATCTTCCGTGTTTTAGAGCACATCACTTGCCTGAATGGTCTTGGTGATTCAATATTTGCAGCAGAAGTCTCTATTATTCCAGCATCTTGTGCATACGCTAGAAACACAACATCTTTAAATATGAACTGCCTACGCTTGCATCCACAGAATCCTTGAACGTCTGCAATGATATTCACTGCGTGACACGCCATCGTCAAATTATCAATGTGCAGGGCAGTACCTATTCATTTATACAGCTCGCTGGACAACACCTGTGAGCGGACAGTTGTTGATTACACGATCGTGTACAACTAAAGCATACACGACAGTGTGTCCTGGAAAATTTTTCGATGAATCAAATTCAATTTGCACATCTATAGGTAAGGACTTAGTTATCTCATTCCGTTTACAGCAGTCTATTACAATCATTGGTGAAAGCTCTTTGAACTTACATGGACCTAGTAGACACCCACCTCCCTCTCCTTCAGCAATTTCATAGTAAGAAGGGCGAAACCTTTCATACATGTTGTGGGGCGGCGGGTGGAATAATTGTTACTGTTCCTTTTATTTATTTAATGCTGTTGTTTCCCGTTCTCAACACTGGCTCTCTAACTACAATATTGGCAACTAGAAAGTGATTAGCAAAACGTGAAGCCTGTAATTAGAATTCCTAGTGCCCACTTCATCTGAGAAATACATTTATAGCTACAGCTTATAGCTCTGAGGAATTAGGAGATTGTCTGGGATTCATAATCAAAAACCATTCTCTCTAAAATATTCACTATATTCTGAAAGTCACAGACCAAAAAGTATCCACACAATCCAACTACCAGAGCAGTTCAGAGTCTAATGCGCTGATGCAACTATAACTGTTCAAATTAAATGTTTAAGTGAATGCTCGCCATAATTTGATGATAATGTTCATCAAACGCCACGCTAATAATGGTAGAATGTCTGTCCTGCGGCGGCACGTGAAAATACGACATACGCAAACTAAAGATAGATCATTAACGTCATCCCAAAATTAACACTTCACTCGAAAACGATTTCATGGTTACACGTATCCCGAGTAACTTATTACTGCATCCGAGGCTGTTTATATCAACGATACCCACGCGACGCGACTCCTGGCACAGGTGGTGCGCAAATCAGCGTCTGGAGAGAAATGGGGCCTCCCTCTTTCACGCAGCTTTCTTAACATGTAAAGCTGCGGTTCGGATGGCTAAGGGAACGCCTGATCAAATCTGCTCTCCCGACTAGCCGCTGGGCTAGTAATGCACCACTTTAAGCTATCGAATAAATCATTGCTTCCTTTGCTGATGGCCGATGAAACTCTCAATTTAATTGTGCAGTCAGCACACAAGTAAGTAACCATAATAAAAGTCTGACGTGGCTAAGTCAAATATTTTGTGCGAGAGAATTAATTTGATTACACAACACGCAGTAGACGAGCTCTGAACTTGCTCTTTGGAGGTACGTGATAGCTATAGTTTTATAGTTATTCAGTTGAAACTTCTCACATCTTTATGATTATAGCGGATCTCCATTCTAGTTAAATTTAAACATCCTAGCTTTATTTATTCGCCTACTTAAACTATCTTGCTTCCTTAATTTTTAAGATAAAAACCAGAAAATCATGAATTTCAACTAAAATTTTAATTTGTGAGATCCAGAATACCGTTTCTACTAAATTATTATGCAAAAGGAATCTAAATATAAATTTTTAAGTTTCTAGCTCTTTTCTGTTGCGCCAATGATTTTTTACAGAAAAACATCCAAATTGCGAAAATGGTTAATGTTATTGAACTGATATCCAACACATATTGATTTTGTATTACTCATGACATGCTAGAAACGTTTCAGGTTATTTACTTCATTTTAAAGTATTGCGCAATATTTAAGACGTCAGAGCTAGTTACAGCAGACTAGGCTGGCACGCAATGGAAAGACTGATGTGAATTTTATAAGGCGTGAGTATGCTGCTTCCCTACATCATCCTCCACTTAATTTTTTTGAATTTAAATGAAAAAAAAATAATTACAAAATGGGAAGCAAGAGTAGAGCTTAGCTCCCTATGAAAAATTAAAATTGAAATGTAAACATATAGAAATATTAAAAGAAAACTTATTACCTTCTTCAATTATTTAAATTGCTGGGATGTTCACTGCCTCTTAAGCAACATTGTCACTCAAAATTTAAGCAAAAATCAATTAAACACTTTGGCATACATATTCCTTTAGACAGAAAACACATTAAAATATGTAAAATTATGAAAATATTAAATCCATTAAATTGTCTGTAAATATTTTTACATACACAAATTCAAAGAAAATAACACAGTTATTTATGATACATAAACAGATAATTATATCTTAGCAGTCGTTTCTAAACCTGAAAGAAAATTTCACAAATCATGACAATTTCATTTTTACACACGTGGTTGTAGCCGCTTTGGCTGGCGTTCTACACTTCCATTCACAAGGGTAGAGGAGGGGAAGTTGCTATGGTGTGTGTCCTTCACGTTCACTCTAAATTACATGGGGAAAGGGGAGGGGTCACTGTGAGTTGTGTCCAAGTCACTCCACGCTTTCACGCAGCTACCAGGCTGCCATTATCTGGTTTGTCGTGTAGAACAAACAAAAAGAGTGCCTCAGACTCTGTTCTTTTAAAATCTAAGGTTGGGTCACAATGAAATGGGGATATATATATACATTTTAGCTTTCAATATGTTGCTGGAATAAAGTTAACAGAACTTTTTCAGTTTTACTCTCGCGGTTACTTAACTGTCATATAATCGGTAAACAAATGGCTCGAAACGCCGTTAGTCATGTACTAGAGAAAATTTATGCTCAAGGCATACAATCATGAATCCTATTTAATCTCAATTTATTATTTCTGGGCCAGAACACTGAACCAATGCTCGGTACATTCTTGATACATTTGTATTTTATTTACTTAGCTGACTCATTTTCGATTACCTTATTCTTAGAGATAGTATGAGTATATTTGATTAGTAGCCGGCCAATGTGGCCAAGCGGTTCTAGGCGCGTCAGTTTGGAACCGCCAGAGCGCTACGGTCGCAGGTTCGAATCCTGCCTCGAGCATGGATGTGTCTGATGTCCTTAGGTTAGTTAGGTTTAAGTAGTTCTAAGTTCTAGGGGACTGATGACCTCAGATGTTAAGTCCCATAGTGCTCAGAGCCATTTGAACCATTTGAACCATTTGATTAGTAGTTGTCTTCTCAGCTTCTTTGTACATGTGAGTAACTTGTGGTAATAGTACAGATCTGAGTGTTCAAAACACACTACGTTTAGTTGACTACTAAATCCACTTATTGGTCTTCTGCTGCTGTGTCAGTTCCACATCTGCAATTATGTACTTACTTACTTTGCTAGTGTATGAACTTAAGTAATACTCACTCCATTAAAATTTAAAGCATAGGGTAGCACATTTATTTCATATATATAGTGTATTGCAGCTGATCAGTTTGCTCACGTGGCAATCCATTTCCACTCGATCTGACGCTGAAACCACAGGTAGTCTGTCACGACCTACCACTAAAGTGCATTAAGTAATTATGGACGAGCGTAATGCTAAATTCCTTAAACCAATAGGACACCATGAGCTGCTCTGTCTCATCTAACATAAGGGTACCTATGGTCGCATTCACGCCTCCAACTCATAACCTCAATACGTGTAGGTGTGTCCTGTCACACACTACACCAAATAACGGCCAGCTCAAACCTCCTAAATATTTCAAGGACGTGTCCTTCACGTCTCAACCACAAACACTGTTCAATTCTACTACACTGCCACTCCTTGCTACACAAGGTGAGTTCATTCTTACAACTTATCTGCATATTTTTCGTAACACTAAGCAATCTGTTTTACTATTAATTAGTTAGCCCTACTGCATACAATAGGTTTCACTGCCACTTCACATCCTGCTTGTACACGAATTTGTATATCTTTTTAAATTACTGTTGGTGGACCATTTCCAATAAAACAACAACTTTGTACTTATAATATTACCAGGGTTCTATACATACTTGTTACTCAAATACCTTTGTATCTTAATTACATCGTACTTATCTGTTGTTTATGTCACTGTTAGGTTTGTCACATTAGGTATTTTCTTCACTAATCGGTGGATAGAATGGTTACAGAACTCATGGCTTCATAGCCATGACGGAAAATTTTTGTATTGCAAAGAAGGAGTCGAAACTTTGGTGGATAGGAAAGATGAAGAATGAGTGAGACCTGAAAAGGAAAGAAGATCTCACACAGCTGGGACTGCACAGCTGCCACACTGTGTAGAGGTTACAGAACAACCTCCTCCCTACAGAAAGCATTCACTACCTATGAACTTCTTTAGGTCGATCACGTTCCTGAGACCTAATAGCTTTTTACTCTTAGGGTACTCTAACCTATATGCATTGGCATGTGGTTTTCCTATGATCCTGAAAGGTCCTTGGTGTACGAACATGAATTTCTTTGTTTCTGCATTTATTTTCTTTGATTTTTCCTTGGTTTTGACAAGGACTAACTGACCTACACTCCTGGAAATGGAAAAAAGAACACATTGACACCGGTGTGTCAGACCCACCATACTTGCTCCGGACACTGCGAGAGGGCTGTACAAGCAATGATCACACGCACGGCACAGTGGACACACCAGGAACCGCGGTGTTGGCCGTCGAATGGCGCTAGCTGCGCAGCATTTGTGCACCGCCGCCGTCAGTGTCAGCCAGTTTGCCGTGGCATACGGAGCTCCATCGCAGTCTTTAACACTGGTAGCATGCCGCGACAGCGTGGACGTGAACCGTATGTGCAGGTGACGGACTTTGAGCGAGGGCGTATAGTGGGCATGCGGGAGGCCGGGTGGACGTACCGCCGAATTGCTCAACACGTGGGGCGTGAGGTCTCCACAGTACATCGATGTTGTCGCCAGTGGTCGGCGGAAGGTGCACGTGCCCGTCGACCTGGGACCGGACCGCAGCGACGCACGGATGCACGCCAAGACCGTAGGATCCTACGCAGTGCCGTAGGGGACCGCACCGCCACTTCCCAGCAAATTAGGGACACTGTTTCTCCTGGGGTATCGGCGAGGACCATTCGCAACCGTCTCCATGAAGCTGGGCTACGGTCCCGCACACCGTTAGGCCGTCTTCCGCTCACGCCCCAACATCGTGCAGCCCGCCTCCAGTGGTGTCGCGACAGGCGTGAATGGAGGGACGAATGGAGACGTGTCGTCTTCAGCGATGAGAGTCGCTTCTGCCTTGGTGCCAATGATGGTCGTATGCGTGTTTGGTGCCGTGCAGGTGAGCGCCACAATCAGGACTGCATACGACCGAGGCACACAGGGCCAACACCCGGCATCATGGTGTGGGGAGCGATCTCCTACACTGGCCGTACACCACTGGTGATCGTCGAGGGGACACTGAATAGTGCACGGTACATCCAAACCGTCATCGAACCCATCGTTCTACCATTCCTAGACCGGCAAGGGAACTTGCTATTCCAACAGGACAATGCACGTCCGCATGTATCCCGTGCCACCCAACGTGCTCTAGAAGGTGTAAGTCAACTACCCTGGCCAGCAAGATCTCCGGATCTGTCCCCCATTAAGCATGTTTGGGACTGGATGAAGCGTCGTCTCACGCGGTCTGCACGTCCAGCACGAACGCTGGTCCAACTGAGGCGCCAGGTGGAAATGGCATGGCAAGCCGTTCCACAGGACTACATCCAGCATCTCTACGATCGTCTCCATGGGAGAATAGCAGCCTGCATTGCTGCGAAAGGTGGATATACACTGTACTAGTGCCGACATTGTGCATGCTCTGTTGCCTGTGTCTATGTGCCTGTGGTTCTGTCAGTGTGATCATGTGATGTATCTGACCACAGGAATGTGTCAATAAAGTTTCCCCTTCCTGGGACAATGAATTCACGGTGTTCTTATTTCAATTTCCAGGAGTGTATTTCAAAACTGGTGGGTACAGCTTTTGCGTCATGACGCTTCTTCCTTTCCAATGCTCTTTTTCTTATATTTGCCCTAGCCTTTAACTTCTTCTCGTCTGTGGATATTTGCGTTAGAATAGGGAATTCTACCATCTCTGCAATCACATTGTGCGGTTCTTGGCCAAACATCAATTCGCAAGACGCAAAACCAGTTGCATCATGCCTTAAGTTGTTAATTACATTCTCAAAATACTTCATGTGCTCTGCCCAACTTGAGTGTTTCCGAGCACAAGAAGTCCTGCAAAGCCTATTCAATTCTCTCATAATACGTTCACTCATATTTCCTTGGGGAAAATGCGCAGATATTTTCAGATGTTTCACTCCGGCCTTATCCAGACATTCTTTAAATCTATCAGCAGTAAATTGAGGCCCATTATCTGACAGCAAACTCTTCGGAACGCCAACGTTCATCTTTTTCCAACTTTTCTACCAACGTTTTTGCATTTGCTCTTTTAACTGGGTATAGCTTAACATATTTACTAAATCCATCCACAACAACAAAAACATGGGTCCATCCACCTCTCGAAGCAGGAAGAGGGCCAAACAAATTACTAGCCAGTAATTCTAGGGTTTCAGTTGGCTCTACTGAATGCATATCCCCTTGTATTCTGGTGTTAGCAGCACGGACTTTCTGGCACACTACACAAGATGTTAGACGCTTGGCAACACGGCGGTACATGTTGTCAAACACAACTTTCTCTTTTAATTTTGCAATGCACTTCTTTGCACCATAGTGCCCATACCTCAGGTGTACATAGTCGATTAGTATGTCTACATGTTGTGAGGGAAAGCACAGCTTCCACTCAGAAACACCTACCTTTTTCCTCCTAAACAGAATACCTTTATGCAGACAGTAGTATTGCGAAACCTTATGATAGTTCGCATCTCCCAAATAGCTCTTTACTAATTTCAGCTGGTCATCTGCATTCTGCTCACGTCTCAAGTTCTTAATCACTCTCTTTAATGCACTTTCTTCCATTACTTCGTGCAACGCAAACATTCGTACTCCACTTAGGTCCGTTGCTGTAATTCCCGCGTCATCACAGAGCTCCGCACTTCTAGATAACCCATCAGCTACCAAATTATCTTTCCCTTGAATAGTCTAACCTCAAGGTCAAACTGCTGGAGATACAATGACCATCTTACCAAACGAGCATTCCTCAACTTACAGGTCTTTAAAAAGGTCAACGCCTTATGGTCACTGTAAACAATTATCTTGTGACCTAATAGATACTGCTCAAATTTCTGTACCCCAAATACAATTGCCAATGATTCCAGTTCTGAGATGCCATAATTTCTCTCTGCTGCCTGTAAAGATCGCCTTGCGAAAGCTATAGTCTTGTGCACTTCTTGTTCGTTCTCTATTTCTACTTGGAATATCTCCACAGCTATACCATATCCACTAGCATCAACAGACATACAGAATGGTTTTTGAAAATCAGAATGATGTAAAATAGGACTATTAATTAAAGATTGTTTAAGCACTCGAACGCCTGTTGGCATTCTGCTGTCCAAACCCACGGGGTATTCTTTTTCAGCAGGAGGTGAAGACAGGGCGCATTAAAAGCCTGATCACTAACAAAACGCCTATAGAAGCCGAAAAGACCGAACATCGATCTTCTTGTTTCTGGGAGCCTCAAATTTTTCAATGACTGCTAGCTTGCCTGGGTCAGGCAGAATACCTTTTCCACTTATATATCCCAAGAAACCTATTTCCTCTTTAACGCACTCTGTCTTTTCAATCTTTAGTTTCATGCCACCTCTCTCAATAGCCTCTAACACTTCCTCTAATAAAACTATGTGTTCTTCCCAGGTAGGAGTTGCTATTAACAGATCATGTACGTAGACTGTGATTTTATTAATTAAGGCTGGTCCTGAAACATGGCACATCACACGTACGAAGGCACAAACAGAGATATTAAGTCCGAAAGGTACCACACGGTATTGATAACAAACTCCTTCGTACAAGAAAGCTGTGTACTTCCTTGAACTTTCCGCCAGTGGCAAATTCCAATATCCACACGTGATGTCCATAAAAGTTAAGAATTTTACTCCCCGGAACTTTTGCAATAACTCGTCCATGTTCTGCGGTCTATCACTTTCCCTAACCACTATTTCATTCAACCAACGAGCGTCCAAGACAAATCTGACACTCCCGTCTCTTTTTGGTACAACAACAAGAGGATTATTATACTCACTGACCGCTTTTTCAGTCACACCCCACTCTAGCATTCTCTGTATCTCCTTTCGAACCGCCTCCTTCCTAGGTACATGTATTTGGTATGGCTTCCTGAAAAACACTTGGCCAGGTTTCACCTTTAATTGACATTCATAACCTTTGACCACGCCAGGTCGATTTGAAAATACCTTATGATACCTTTTTAAAACCTGTCTCAGTTCTTCCTTCTGATTAGCTGAAATTTTATCGATTTTCTGCAATTTAGCTTCTATCTTGTCCAAAATAATTGCTTCTTCTTCTTCTTCTTCTTCTGTGTTTAGCTTACTTTTACTAAGATTAACACCTTCGTCCCAATATCTCCTATTTTTCAGAACTCGTATAGGCAGCTCCCAAGTTTCATCATTAGTTACTACATGTTTATCAATAAAAGGTACCGTAATTACTCCGGTTATCGACAAGGCCAATTTTAACTGGCTTCTTTCAAAGTCAACAACACTCTGATATTTCGTCAAGAAATCTATGCCAATTAAAACCTCAATACTGAGATTGTTTACAATTAAGAATGGATGATCAATTAAATTACCATTAATATCAAAGGGCAGTAAAGCTTCTTGATTTACCGTTTTTGACACCTTGCCAGTAGCACCAATTATTCTTAGTCCTGATACCCTCATTACGGTAAGCTTGTCTTTACTAGGTAATGCATCAAAGAAGGACTGAGATATCGCACTCACCTCACTTCCACTGTCTAAGCAAAAAAAAGGTTCAAATGGCTCTGAGCACTATGGGACTTAACATCTTAGGTCATCAATCCCCTAGAACTTAGAACTACTTAAACCTAACTAACCTAAGGACATCACACACATCCATGCCCGAGGCAGGATTCGAACCTGCGACCGTAGCAGTGCCGCCGTTCCGGACTGCAGCGCCTAGAACCGCAAGACCACCGCGGCCGGCCACTGTCTAAGAGACAACGTACATTGATACCCAACATATTCACTGTTATTGTAGGGTGGCTTATTCTAGGTTGTACAGGTGGTTCCTCAAACTCATCCAATAGTTCCTTTTGGATTTGCCTCCAACTAAAGTGATCGACATCTGTCTTCATTACATTTAGGTCGAAGTGTGTAGGGGTTTCCTGAATTACATTTTCAGCTGTCTTTTCCTTTCGGTCTATTAATTTTAAATCGAAACACCGAACGACTTCATTACATTTAGTTTGCTGAACGTGACCCAAATTACTGTAGTCTGAGCGATTCTGCGCCTCCGGACCGGGCATAACACTAGTTACAGCTAAACCACTTTCACTATTATTGTCGGGTTCCTTCTCAAGTGACAACTGGTCACAGCTACTGGGTTCATCGACCCACAACTGGCTATCCTCTACATTCTCACTTACCTCCTGTCCTAAATCTATTAGTACAGTATCAACATCCTGCACAGGCACTTTAGATAAGAGCACATCATCCTTATCGTAAATATAAGCATGAATTTCTTCTGCTTCTTCACCTGACAATGCAGTATTTTGTAGCTCTTCCCTACCGTTACACTGCTGCGCCTTCTCTTTCTCTTCCCACTTAGAAAGCGTCTCTAACATGGTATCTATTAAATACTGTGAGTGATCTAATATTTCTGCTGTATCCTTAGATGCTACCGACCCCTCATCCACATGTTCAGTCTGAGTATTCTGATCTGTCTTACCAAACACTGTAATTACTGGCTTAGGAAAAGTAACCGCTTGGTGAGCGCCAGTGTCCTCATAGACGGGAACTAGTTTTCCTGCCTCGGCCTACTACTGCTTCCTTTATTTCCATTATAGTTAACTGGCACAGCATTGCTTTCTGCACTGTTGTTTCCCTGCATAATTTTGTTCGGAACAAAATTACTATCATTTGGATGCCATTGTTGGCTCTGATAATTATTTCTCCAATTCCTACCTCTCTTAGGATGGTGAACACCTACTGTTCTGATGTTTACATTGCCATTCTGCTCGTTCTTAAAATTACTACTAGTGTTATTACCATTTCTGTTATTACGTGCTTGCTCCTCATTGACAGCAACACGCTCTACACGTTCCAAATACTCAATGAAACGATCAAGATTGTCTCTAGGGGCAGATATAATTCTAGTTTGCCAATACCATGGCCAATACCATGGCCAATACCATTTCAGGTTTCAGCTTTTTCGCGAAATGTGACAAACGTGACATCCATGACCTAGCAAACTCTTTAATAGATTCCTTGCCTGCATTGAAGCGTTTTCCACTCCAAAATTCTCTCAACACTTCATTTTGCTTATTGCTAGACCAATACTCATTAATGAAAACTGTTTTAAATTCCGCTAATGTTTTACACTTCAACATAACATCAGCTGACCAACGCATGGCGTCACCTGCTAAATGGCTTCTAATAAATGAGACTTTCTCTCGTTCAGACCAAGTTGGTGGAATCACATCTTCAAAATCGTTCCAGAAATCTAGCGGGTGGATATTTTTATCTGTATCGAACCGCAAGAACTGCCGACAACCGATAAATGCGGCGTTTGCAGCTACAACTTGTTGTATACTACCATTACCAGAAGTTACTGAAGCTACTTTACTCTCAATGTTAGCAATGTTAGTACTAATATTTTCTACTCTCATTTCAACATTATCTACTCTTTGCACAATATGAGTAGTATCAGTTTTGATTGCATCTACTTCTGCTTGACATATGTTTACTTTTATATTAACATCTTTAAACCTATCTGAGCACAGTTCAGATTCCGCCTCGATTTTTTCTGTTAACTTGTGCTCTAGCTTCGCATCTTCCATTTGGAAGTCTTTGCGAACCTTAGCAACTTCGGATTTTACTGTTTTATACATTTCAGAAAATTGTTGAGCAACCTTTTTCTTAATATCCTCATGATTGTAATCAATTTTATAATTCAAACTGTCCTGATCCTCTTTCAACTTATTGCAACCAGCCTTGAAGGTATTGTCCATTACCTAAAAACGTTTATTAAAATTAGTTTGGCTGGCCACAATCTCGTACTTTAATTCAGCATTACTGCTTTTGACCTCAGTTATTTCAGACTTTAATTCAGCTGTCATTTTAGCATTACTGGTAGCTATTGCTTGTAATATAACATTTAAATCAATAGCCCCAGTATCTTTGGGTTGCTCACTACCTGGTTTTTTATCACACTCATGTGACGAAAAACTAGCTCCAATACCTGAATCATCAAAACGAAATGAAACATCTGATCGATCAGTCATATATAACTTATCCTTTTTAAACTCTACCACCTCTGATAACTGTTTCGTTTTTAACTCATCAGATAAACTATCATCCAATAAATTAACAATTTCTGATTTCTGCTTTACTACAGGGGTCTCTATTATTGAATCATTGCCCCTTTTCACACTACTGTCAGGAGACAATACTTCATATCCCACTTTAACATTACTATTTTCATGCATATTTACACTTGAACCGTTGTCTGGATTTACAGTTCCCTCAACAGACATACATTCTGATTTAAGTTTAACCTCAGTTTCTTCTGGCGGTTCCATCGCCGACAGTCTTTTAGTGCTGGTTAGTAAAAAGTTTAACAGCTTTTCACTTAACTTAGTTCCTTCTGCATGATGTATGGCGTTGCCTGCGCGGCGTACCAGGATTACTGATGCGACGCAGTGCGTTGAACTGCAGACGGCACTTCGACGGCTGCTGTGTGTTTGCGTGGCCCGCAACTGCAGGTGCGGCTCCGGTTGCTCCGGCGGACTACTGCGGTGAGGCGAAACTGGCTTCTCGCGATGCCGGCAGCGCCGCTAGACTCAGTGCCAGCTCTGTCTATCCAGATGCGTTGTTAATCCAGTTGCGTCGTCCACATGCACACATAACACTATCACTGTTCCATTACTCAGTTGCGTGTCGCATTTCACTCCCGAATCCGAATATTTAAAAATCACTTTCACTTTAACTCAGTTTCTTTCCCGGCCGATGCACCATATGTGGGGCAGCGGGTGGAATAATTGTTAACGTCCCTATTATTTATTTAATGCTGTTGTTTCCCGTTCTCAACACTGGCTCTCTAACTACAATATTGGCAACCAGAAAGTGATTAGCAAAACGTGAAGCCTGTAATTAGAATTCCTAGTGCCCACTTCATTTGAGAAATACATTTATAGCTACAGCGTATAGCTCTGAGGAATTAGGAGATTGTCTGGGATTCATAATCAAAAACCATTCTCTCTAAAATATTCACTATATTCTGAAAGTCACAGACCAAAAAGTATCCACACAATCCAACTACCAGAGCAGTTCAGAGTCTAATGCGCTGATGCAACTATAACTGTTCAAATTAAATGTTTAAGTGAATGCTCGCCATAATTTGATGATAATGTTCATCAAACGCCACGCTAATAATGGTAGAATGTCTGTCCTGCGGCGGCACGTGAAAATACGACATACGCAAACTAAAGATAGATCATTAACGTCATCCCAAAATTAACACTTCACTCGAAAACGATTTCATGGTTACACGTATCCCGAGTAACTTATTACTGCATCCGAGGCTGTTTATATCAACGATACCCACGCGACGCGACTCCCGGTACAGGTGGTGCGCTAATCAGCGTCTGGAGAGAAATGGGGCCTCCCTCTTTCACGCAGCTTTCTTAATTGTAAAGCCGCGGTGAGGACGGCTAAGGGAACGCCTGATCAAATCTGCTCTCCCGACTAGCTGCTGGGCTAGTAATGCACCACTTTAAGTTATCGAATAAATCATTGCTTCCTTTGCTGATGGCCGATGAAACTCTCAATTTAATTGTGCAGTCAGCACACAAGTAAGTAATCATAATAAAAGTCTGACGTGGCTAAGTCAAATATTTTGTGCGAGAGAATTAATTTGATTACACAACACGCAGTAGACGAGCTCTGAACTTGCTCTTTGGAGGTACGTGATAGCTATAGTTTTATAGTTATTCAGTTGAAACTTCTCACATCTTTATGATTATAGCGGATCTCCATTCTAGTTAAATTTAAACATCCTAGATTTATTTATTCGCCTACTTAATCTATCTTGCTTCCTTAATTTTTAAGATAAAAACCAGAAAATCATGAATTTCAACTAAAATTTTAATTTGTGAGATCCAGAATACCGTTTCTACTAAATTATTATGCAAAAGGAATCTAAATATAAATTTTTAAGTTTCTAGCTCTTTTCTGTTGCGCCAATGATTTTTTACAGAAAAACATCCAAATTTCGAAAATGGTTAAAGTTATTGAACTGATATCCAACACATATTGATTTTGTATTACTCCTGACGTGCTAGAAAGGTTTCAGGTTATTTACTTCATTTTAAAATATTGCGCAATATTTATGACGTCAGAGCTAGTTACAGCAGACGAGGCTGGCACACAGTGGAAAGACTGATGTGAATTTTATAAGGCTGCTTCCCTACAATGTCATACGCTAGGCTGTATACATTTTGGTTCCACTGCAGATGTAGACTGTCATATGGGTACAATTCTGAATTGAGGTAGACTTTGGCACAACTTGCAGTTGTTGAACACGGTGAAATCATTTGCTATATTAACTCTTCTATGAGTCTGAAATGCAAATATGATGAATCTAGGTGTCTCTAGATGGGAGGATGTTTTAATAGCCCATGTTTGTCTGTTCGCAGTCAGTAACATTGGGTACTCGAAGATCTCCCATGAGCGAAATGTCAGTGACAGAAACGTACCTGAATTCAGGATTTTTAAAAGGTTCAAATGCTCCTCATCGGATACACTGATGTGAGGCATTTTCCATATTATCTTGTTGATTGTGATCACATTCTCTTCTTGAGCTCCTTGAATGTAAGAGTTATTGTCCGTCGCACTTCGCACCAGAATGAGTTCTTGTTTAGCATTCATAATAATCTGCCTCATATCCTCAAAGTATCCCATAAGCATTTTTAGAGGTATGCATGCAGTAGATCGCCTGTACTCTTCAATTGCTCTATCCTCTGGCTCGTCTATGAACCATCCTGCATTTTCTAAACTATGCCAATCTGTTGGTATTGCCGAAAGATATGTTTTAAGAGTTGATGTTATGCCAACATTGGGTGTACAGTCGACCTCAGAGCCATTGAGTTCATAGCGTATCTCTTGGAAGGGGAATGCTAAAGCATTCCTGTTCAGCTTGGATCCCACTGTATCGCTGCCGTCAGTTTTCTTGAATGACCCCACGAGATATATGAAACTCTCGCACGGAAGCGTGAGTGCGTCTTGGTGCTGTATGACAATGCTGATTTCATCATTCTTGTTAAACGTGGTTGAAGTGTAATGTTTATGAGAGAAGTATTCCTCACGTATAATTCTCTCATCGTACTCTACTGGACTAGTTATATTGAGTGATGACGTCATTGCGCGGCTTCAGACCAACTGATTTAAGAAACTCGTAGTTCGCAGATGTTATCACTTTGCTGTTCGGTAGCGGAGTGGCGTGCTGTGGATTGCGTGCACTTGTTTTATACCGTACGCCCATTCTGTCTTAGGTGTAATCGTACAATTATTTCCTCACCACGAAAGTCAGCAAGTTGATTATTCTGGTCCACAACACGCAGCTCCAAATAGTCCAATGTCTGAGCTGTCACTGGAAGATATATTGCATTGGCAAGGGTCTCAACAATCTTTTACCCCGTTTCAACTGATGGGAAGAATCAGTAAATAGTTGAATGAGAGTATCGTTGAGATATGAGTTCGTTGCAATGTTACACTCGACACGTAATGTGCTGACTGGGAGTATGTCCACTGTCTGATTTGACTTGTAAAATTTACTTGGATCCTTATTCAAAATCTGTTCTTTTGTGAATCCGAGCAGGCGCCCTATTGAACCGTTCTGGTTAAAGTCAATCGTTGAATTTACAGTTCTTCTTTCTGATTTAAGTGTACTAAGGTTTGCACGTAGTTCAATACCTTTTCCGGACTGTTTTAAGACGTCGTTTAAATTGACGATATCGTATGCAATAGGTTCTATCTACAGAATATCTTTTTCACCATTAATATCGAGATGCAGTTTATTGTTAGTCGGTGATATTCGGGATGCTGTTGTACGTCTCCAGTCCAATCAATGCAATACTCCATTGACCAGCACTCAAATCAATTGACGGGAAGTAATTTGCACGCTGGTATTGGAGCTAGTTTTTCGTCACATGAGTGTGATAAAAAACCAGGTAGTGAGCAACCCAAAGATACTGGGGCTATTGGTTTAAATGTTATATTACAAGCAATAGCTACCAGTAATGCTAAAATGGCAGCTGAATTAAAGTCTGAAATAACTGAGGTCTAAGCGTACGACATTGCATCTGAACCTTAACTGATGAATGAATGTTTAAACATCCTCCTTAAATAGCGTGCTTCTTCTTATTCTTCCTTGTGACCGTCAAGAGAAACATGATGCATAGATGTCCGCAGAAGTGTGTATCAAAGTCCTGATAGCGTCGATAATTGTAGAGTACATATCTTCGGTGAGTGAAGTATTTTTGTAATTCTTCTGGTGGCTGCAGGTCACCAGATGAGTCGAAATAGTAGACGGTATCCGAGTCTCTCATGACGTATGCCACCCAGTGGGTGCTGGGAGCTCCAGAAACATCTAAATTCACAATACCGCATTCACCAGTTTTCCACATAGTCTTCGGTAATGTATCCCGCATAAACACACCACGGAATTTTGGTATCTTGAATTTATCTCTAACAAACTTAAGATGATCTGTATTTGTGAGTGGTCGATCTGGTAGGACCGCTAATGGGCTTTTTTTTATTTATGAATAGACGAAGACCCTTCCTGTACGGCTTCAAGTATAGTCCTTTTCCGATGGCTGCGGCTTCCATCATGCGTTTATTGTCTTCTCGCCTCTTATGACTGCGCTTGGGAGTCTTGTGCTTTCTTGACCGTTCGAGTAATTGCTGCGGCACCACCGGTGAGGGACCCTACCGCCGAGAGCACGGAGAGGGCCGGGATGAGAAATGGAATGAAACCGCCGGATGTCTTGTGTATTGGCAGAACACGAGGTGCTTCAACGTATCCTCTTCTTCTTGTTAGGAAATCTTTCTGCTTCATTGCGTTTTTAGCTGCGTACATTTGTCAGGATACAGTTCCTCAAACAACCGTTCTTGTTCTTCTTGTTTAGTGCGCAACGTGCAGCGTTCATAAGCCGCTTGAAATTCATCACTCCTAAACCCAACTAGATTTTTCCACGTATGGTTTCATCAACTGCGAATGATGCGATGTGTTGACCTATACCAGTGTCCTTTCTTCTCCGTATGGCCTTAGCCTTATCAGCTAAAATCCTGTCTGCAATGTGACGACTTGATAGATCTTTATTTGCTGCGTGTGCAATGTCGTGTTCCATACACGCTTCGTCGAGCAGATTGATCCCATTATAACCTCGCGCCAAGCGTTTCTGATGCTTTGTCCCAGGCCCGCAGTAGTTATACCGAGGGATGTGTAATTCCACAGGTAGTTTGTCTAGAACACCACCACCTCCTCTAATGTGTCTTCTAGCGCGCATGTTACGCTACTGTGTTGGTTGTGGACAATACATGCTCATTATATAGCAAATCACCGGCATCAGTCCAATTGTTTTGTGTAGCAGGAAAACCAAGCCATTTGACTAGTGCCTTATTTCCCGTCGTCTTATGACTCTCTCCACGAGAAAAAATCTGGTTCTGAGCTTTTCTGCATCTCCTCAGTGTACTGTCCTTTAATATATAAGTTCTACGATTCGTTCGCTGCACCTTTGAAACTGTAAATATCTCAGTTGACCAGTTCGGTAGGTATGATTTCTCAAATGCTGTCTTGTGTTTTGAGATACGCACCAAATCACGTACATTAAATTTCTGTTTGCGTGGATCCAGCATCTTAATGAGAAAGTACACGGTATCCATGGGTCCATTATCACGAACATCGATTGGTCGCATTTTTATTGTGCTATTTTTGGTTCTATTATATTGAGCAATTATTTCTGGGGGGATATCTGTCCATTTGTATGAGCCGCGAATGTTAAAACGCACCCACATTCGACCTTTTATGGTTCTGTTCAAGCGCTCCACGATACTCGCCTTCAGGTGAGTGAATGTCGAGTAGTGATGTATTCTATACCGCTGCATCACTGTCTTGAAATATCTAATGTGGAACTCATCACCATGATCGGTTTGGAGATTGTCCGGGCATCGATTCGTTCCTGTCTGTAGAAAACGCTCAAAAACATCAGCAACATTTCGACCGGTGGCTTGTTAATGGTTTTATATTTCTTGTTGCTCAGGCTTTTCGTGATCTTGTGTACACCAGTCATGTGCAGTATTTCACGGCATGTGTCCCTATCATTAACTGAATAATTTATAGGTTTTTTGATAGGTCTTAGAAGGATAAGATTCATTAAGCCGTGTGTTTTGTCAGACTGTCTATCACCGATCTGTATTATGTCTTCAGTTACAGTTATAGGATGCCCACCCAACATGAACGTTCTTCCCCTGCTAACGCCGAATGTTCTATCTATTTGACCTGGAGTGTGACTAATAATGAATTCATCAATGGCAACACCCTTGTTATCGTGTGTTTTTGTTTTTGCTGAGAGCTGTCGGAGAGATTCAATAACAGGCTTAAAGGTTCGCTGTTGATCCATATGACCTAACCTCAGCAGCCGTAATTTCTCACGAACTGCTTTACGCGCCTGAATCACTTTCTGCTTCGTTGACATTTCGGCGTAAACTAATCAGACATCTCCGCGGCGTGAGGCTTTATATATCCAGTCATTTTCTTCCTCCTCTTACTTTGATTCTGATCACCCTTCTCAACAACAAGGAAGTCGACATCTATTTTCCCTTGAATAGGATCGATCTTTTCAGTGAAGCAGGTTACTTTCTAACTCACTTGATTAACTAGCTCATTTAATGCATTCACCATCCTCAGAAGAGTCTGGTAATACGTCTCTAGTTCCCTGCGCATACCTGCAACTTTATGCGCCACAGCCTGAATTTTCGCATCCAAGTACAATCGAATGTTCTGTCTGTGTACACTCATCCTCTCGGGTTGAGAGGTAGACATACGCGCCAATTTGTCCATGGTGTAGCATAGACTGATATACTAACCTATCTTACCGAGCTAAATATGCAAAAACACTTGAAAGTTTCGCCTGGACCTACCATCATTGTTTTCTTGTTTTATCAATAACGAGAAACCCATACTGTGCATTATTCCATCAATCTGCACGTATCTTTACAGTATCATTGAACGACATGTCCGTTCCGATATGTGTTTGGTAAATGTGTTTTAAATTCAGATTGCCTTGTTTGAAGGCTATAATTAGGTTTGCGATATCCTTAACAAGCTGTTTGTGGATTCTGGAATATGTATGACTTAGATAAAACACATCGGCACCCATATGACGACCGAAACAGAAATATTTTCGAATTTGGTCTTGGTTTTCGACGGCTACATCGGCAAATATGAATACTGTGTTTGGTTTTGCTTTTTCAGGTGGGGGGATATTGTTGTAACCACAACCAACAGCGGGAACGCCTTGGGTTGCGGATCGGAGCCGCCCGGCGGGGAAGCCGCCGGCAGTGGAGCACGCACCATCGGGTAAACACAGGACGAGTCGGACGACAGACCAACGACAACTGACAACAACCGACCACGACCGACTATGAGCGACACAACAAGGAAGAGATAAACAACGGCGGCTTGTGGAAACCACAACACCAAACACCAAACGTAAATCCACTCGGAACCAGAGCCAGGCAAATGTCAACAACGAGCAACGACCAGAACGCAGTACCGCCGAGCCAGAAACGAATCCAGAGCGAGTACCAGACTGGCTGGACTAGGGTTTTTTTGTTTTTGTTTATTGTTATACCTGTACACTCAGGTAGGCTGTCAGCGGCATGCTACGCCGCTCTTCAGCCATAGAGTTGACAAGGACAGAACACAGAATGGAGAACCAGAATGAACATAGTGATGGGCAAAAAATAGTGGTCCCAGAAATACAAAAAACACGGAGCCGTTCACACTCGACGATAACGACACTGAAAACATGTTGACACGGCGCACTTCACACTGATGAATCCGACGGCACAAGTAAACGTATGAGCGTGACGGCGGACACTAAAAACACAAAACGACGGCACACACACGCGAAAACTGATGGCTATGATCTTCAGCGCGCGAAAGTCCACAGATCGTGTACGAGTCCGGGGACCTGCCAAGAGGGGAAGAAGGGGGAGTGGGAGGGAGGGGTGAGCAAGGATGCCAATGGCGGAGGAGATGGAGGTAAAAGATGGAGAAAGGGCTGGAGGGGAAGAAGGGGAGGAGCGGGGAGAAAGTGAGGAGGGAGGGAAGGGGGAGAGAAGGGAGGGAGGGTGCCCAAAGGAAAAAAATACAGGAAGAGGGAGGGAGGATCAAAGTTGGTAGGAGGGGTAGATGGAGGGGCGGAGGACATCATCAGGGAGGGGGAGCTGGCGGAAGCCACCTCGGGAGAGGGTAAGGAGGGTGGAGGGATGGAGACCGGGTGGGACGTGGGAATACAGGCGTGGCAGCGGGCGGGGGTGGGAGAGGATGGGTGAGACAAGTGGGTGAGGAGGATCGAGTTTACGGGAGGTATACAAGATCCGTATCCTTTCAAGGAAAAGGAGGAGGTGGAGGAACGGAATGAGGTCGTACAGGATCTGCGTGGGGGAGGGGAGACGGATGCGATAGGCGAGGCGGAGAGCATGGCGTTCAAGGATCTGAAGGGATTTATACAAGATAGGGGGGGGGGGGGGCGGAGATCCAGGCTGGATGGGCGTAACAGCTCTTCACTTGAATCTTCACAGGACGAGTCACCGACAACAAAGTCCTTGTGGCGAGGGTGCTTAAACGAACCTCCCATGATACTAAATGCATCAGTTACAGGCAAGTAGTTGACAGAAAATATACCTGTAAGGATAACCGATTGAGCTATATTGAGTACACGAAAAAAACAAGTATGTATTTTACTCATGAAGAGTAACATGATCATAATCTCAGTAACTGGTATAGCACTGAAAAAAAATAAATCTAATACGATGATTATAATGAGAAAGTGGTATGAAATAAGAGAAACAGGGTTTGAGATTAGAGATAAATTATTTATTTAAAAATCGTACATTGGATGTAGTATTTCAGGGCTATCATTACAATTGGTATGTATCTTCTTAGCACCTGTAGAATATCTACTAAATAATGCTTTTTAGTTGGCAATAAATACAGGACATATCTCACTCAAGCCGATAGGAGACTCGCAGTACTCTGGTTTTTGACACACTCATTTCATCTGCTTGTCCTTAGCGGTCATGTGCGAACGAAAGTGCTGCTTAAGTTCGTCAATATGTATACTACCCACACGTAGGGAGTTTACAGCTTCACTGTATGAAGCCTCTATGCTAGGCAACTAACGATTCAGTCTCTCCAGCACAAGACGTATGGCAGAGTGTAGATCGTATAACTTCATAACTGACAAATGTCTTAAATAGACGCAGTTGTCACCTGATTTCACGCATAAGGCGCTGTCATCATAAATTCTAGTAATAGAAAGTGCCGCATCAGTAAGATGAATGTCTGGGGGTGGGGAGGGGGGGAGGACTGAGTTGGATAATATCTGGTTGTCATCTGCTGATTGATGCAGCGCTTGGCACCGCACATTTCATCCCAGTCGAACTCGGAAATTGGTACATTAACACACTTAGATACATTTTCAATCTCCATTCTAGCTTGGATCCCCCAAATATGATGCACCTCTATAGCAACATTCACACTTTTGGATCCACTGGAGGTTAAATTGTATGTGGTGGTGAAAAGCGTGGCTGCACTATACGTATTCTTCTTATCTATGGTATCTAAACTCTGTGGATGCACTATCACAGGAATGTTAGACTGGGATGAGTCATATGTTGGCGCCCAGTACTGACCTCCATCTTGTTGTTGTTTAATACCGCCAGCATTCGACGTGTCGTGTGCAGGTCGTGTATCCTCATCACACAAGTTGATGAGTGGGTCGGAAAGGAGAAACTGTTGGTCCTGCTCCAACAAGTGTGCTATTTGCGCTACAGGACCCCACTTGGCCGCTTCTGGTTCAGATGCGGGGGGGGGCTATTGCTGTAGGTCTTGACGAGATGTCGGTCAAGGCTGATGCAGGTCTGGACGTGTCTGCAGAGCTAGGCATGTTAGCACTCGACCCTGTTGAACAAAGGTGAGGAAGTATTAGATATGGTCCAATAAGTGAAAAGTTTGAAAAATAAAAAGCTAACCAGAGAGAGAATAACGTGATGGGTGATACTTACTTTTCCATTTAATCCTATTCTGCATGACAGTGCTGGAGTTCGACTGCTGCTGCTGTTGGCACTTGATGGTTCTTCTTCTTCTTCTGCTCCTGCTGAGTGATTGAAAAAGTCTGAGGTCGCAGAGCTGCTGAGCTTCACCTATATATCATACAATGACGTAATCAAATACTTCAACCCTATTGTCCAATGTCGAACACGTGACTCTATTAAGGGCACCTATTGGCTCCCGATATTTACCCCCACCCGAGAACGTCATCAGCTGGCGTCATGGCAGAGCCCTCTGGTGGCAGAGATATGAACTAGACCCACACCACGTGGCGGATACACACTGTATACGGCCATCTTGAGTAACGGTACTTGCATCATCACCCAACATCCCGGTGGCGTCCTCTGGTGGCGATGAAATGAACTACGTCAGTTGGGCTCTGGAGCTCGTGGTGAACACACTGGGTACTGCCATCTTGAATAACGCTACTTGCAACATCACCTGACATCGTGGTGGCGTCCTCTGGTGGCGATGGTATAAACTAAGCCAGTTGAAGTCCAGATCCACTGGAGAACACACCTGTCTGAAATTGGTTAAATAATAAAGAGAATTACTTTTGCCGCCATTTTCTGCTTGTGGTGCATTATCCTGCTGGAATTTGAACTTTGCGCCATTTGGGGGGGGGAGGGGAAGAGGGGAGTGTGGCACTTTCCCCCCAAAATTCAAACTTCCCGCCAAAATCCGCTATCTTGATTGACGTCATCGCCGCCATCTTGGATAACGGTACTTTGTCCTCATGCCGCCCTTGTTCCAATACTTTTGTTCACCAACTGATCTCTCGATTATGTCCCATAAATGTTCGGGCCACCTGGGTGGCCAAATCATTCGCTCGAATTGTCAAGAATGTCCTTCAAACGAAATGCGAATAATTATGCCCTGTTAATATGGCGCATTGCCATCCATAAAAATTCCATTGTTGTTTGCGAACATGAAGTCCATGATTGGCTGAAAATGGTCTCCAAATAGGCGGACATATGTGAAGAACCAGTCCATTTCGTGTGAAACCTGCTCACACCATTATGGAGCCACCATGAGCTTGTACAGTACGTTGCTGACAACTTGGACCCGTATCTCCGTGGGGTCTGCACCACATTCGAACCCTACCATCAGCTCTTACCAAATGAAGTCGGGAATCATTTGACCAGGCCATGATTTTACATTCATCTAGGGTCCAACGGATATGGTCACAAGCCCCGGAGAGGCACTGCAGGCTATGTCGCGCTTTTAGCAAAAGCACTCGCGTCGTTCGTCTGCTTCCATAGCCCATTAACTCCAAATTCTGCCTGAGTGTCCTAACGGACACGTTCGTCATACGTCCTACATTAATTTCTGCGGTTATTTCACGCAATGTTGCTTGTGTGTTAGCACTGACAACTCTACGCAGACGCCGTTGCTCTCGGCCGTTGACTGAAGGCCGTCGGGCACTGCGTTCCCCGTGGTGAGAGATAATGCGTGAATTCTGGTATTCTAGACACACTTTTGACACTGTGGATCTTGGAATATTGAAGTCCTTAACGATTTCCGAAATGGAAAGTCCCATGCGTCTAACTTCAACTACCACTCCGCATTCAAAGTCTGTTAATTCCTGTGGTGCACCCATAGTGACATCGGAAACCTTTCACATAAATCACCTGAGTATAAATGACAGCTCCGCCAGTGTACTGCCGTTTTGTATGTTGTGTGCGCGATACTACTCTCATCTGTATAAGTGGATAGCGCGTAGATCTCTAGTAGTAGTGAAACAGAGCTAATCCAAGCATAGCCTACATAGTTGCGAAATCTCCCCCTCTCTCTCCCTCCCTCGTCCTCCGGCCTTCTAGGCTAATGTAATGTATAAGATGGTGTGCTGTTCTCCTATTGGCTGAAACATACGATCACACACTGCATGGTTGCAGATTTCCTGAGTTTATTTGGGACCCTTGCCATTATCTTTATTGCTATAGTTTATGACCTCATACAGCTACCACAATCAGAACCTGCTGGCCAAGGCTATTGCGACAGTATGATGAAGCAATGAACATAGAACAGCGTAAAATGGGAAGAAATTAATAAAAACAAAGTGAGATAGCATGGTCTATTTATGTAGCAACGTTTCTCGAGATAGTTATGTACCATTATTCTGTTAAAAAAAGTGTTGCAGACATCGCCAGCGCTGTGCTACGTATAAAATGGCGTGAAATGCAAGATAGCTTTGTTGTTCCAACCAATTACTGACATGCTTTAGGGTATTATAAGATTTTTGCGGTGTTAAAAATGAATCAAGAACTTTATAAAAAAATGCAACCGCTCTAAGGAGCTTTCGCACCTTCCAGACATTAACAGAACTACTTTTCAAAATTGCCATCCAAAGATGTAGAGTGTGACCCAAAAGACGGCTAGTATTTGAAAATTCAATACTTTGCGGAATGATGAAGGTGGAAAGGGAAATATAGAGCTACATGCTTGGGATGACACGGTGTTTTATTGAACAAAAACAGTGCACAGGATGACCAACAGATGGCGCTTCATACGATACAAAAGTAAAAATTAGCATAACAGTTGACTTTAGGAAAGATGATGTTGAAACTTCCGGGCAGATTAAAACTGTGTGCCCGACCAAGACTCGAACTCGGGACCTTTGCCTTTCGCGGGCAAGTGCTCTACCATCTGAGCTACCGAAGCACGACTCACACCCGCTACTCACAGCTTTACTTCTGCCAGTATCTCGTCTCCTACCTTCCAAACTTTACAGAAGCTCTCCTGCGAACCTTGCAGAACTAGCACTCCTGAAAGAAAGGATATTGCGGAGACATGGCTTAGCCACAGCCTGGGGGATGTTTCTCATTCTGTGGCCGACAAGGAGATCCAGCGTGGAATGATTCCCGTAGACTACTAGGCTGGCAGTTCCTGAAAGCGCACCTCAGTAAGTGTCCCACCCTGCGCCAGGAGCAGATACGTGCAGCCAGCCTGTGGCAGCGCCAGACCTAACCAATGTGTGCCATTTGCCGCTCTTCCGCGAGTCTTCTTGCCCTGCTATAGTCTGCGTGTCCGTTAATACGATGGGTGCTATGTCTAAACTTTGTTTATTCAGTGCGGTCTATAGAAGTTACTGCACAACCTTAGATATTGCAATTAACGTTCGCACAGAATTAAAATGGCCTACTTTTATGCACGGATGCAGAGAGAGATTTTTTCAGTTGTAATAACCTTACAGCTTTTAAATATGTTTCGTCAGTCCATTTTCGGTCTGGTTCAGCAACAGTAATCCAATTTTCAAATAAAAATTCAGTCTCTGTTACAGGTATTTATTTTAGAATTGAAGCATTTCGCGCTAGTAGTGTAAGTAGACTGTTTAGGTTTTTATATTGGTAACGCCACGTAGCGCTCTGTATGAAAATCACTGGCTGTGCTATGTGCAGTCTGTGGCTGGGTGGCGTTGTTGGAATAGTCGCTATTGTAGTGTTGGGCAGTTGGATGTGAACAGCGCGTAGCGTTGCACAGTTGGAGGTGAGCCGCCAGGAGTGGTGGATGTGGGGAGTAAGATGGCGGAGTTTTGAGAGCGGATGATCTGGACGTGTGTCCATCAGAGAGAGTAAATTTGTAAGATTAGATGTCATTAACTGATATATATATTATGACTTTTGAACACTACTAAGGTAAATACATTGTTTGTTCTTTATCAAAATCTTTCATTGCTAACCATGCCTATCAGTAGTTAGTGCCTTCAGTAGTTAGAATCTTTTATTTAGCTGGCAGTATTGGCGCTCGCTGTATTGCAGTAGTTCGATAAACGAAGATTTTTGTGAGGTAAGTGATTCATGAAAGGTATAGGTTATTGTTAGTCAGGGCCATTCTTTTGTAGGGATTATTGAAAGTCAGATTGAGTTGCACTAAAAATAGTGTGTGTCAGTTTATTGATCATCAGAATAAGTAAAGAGAGAAATGTCTGAGCACGTTCAGCTTTCCTCAGCTGTTTGAAAATCATATAACGTAAGGGGTTTACCAGCACAGTAATTCATTAATTTTTCTGAGGGAACGTTTCAGTAGTGCATCTTCCGAATTTCTTTAAATTAACAATAATGCGTGTATTATATAAAGTTGTGACCACGAGCCTCTCCATACCCTGCTAAGTAACTATTGATTTAAGTAACTTATAAAAAGAACTTGCTTTAGACAGCGTAAAGCCGCGCGGGGTAGCCGCGTGATTGGGGGCGCCTTGCCACGATTCGCGCGGCTCCCCCCGATGGAGGTTCGAGTCCTCCCTCGGGAATGAGTGTGTGTGTTGATCTTAGCGTAAGTTAGATTAAGTAGTGTGTAAGCCTAGGGACCGTTGAGCGCAACTGCAGTCGTCAAATATAAAATCGAAAACCTGAAAATGTAAATAAGTTTCTGAAACAGATACTACTGGAATGGAATTTTCGTATCTATGGACACGGAGGATTTCCGGCAGTCGTTCTTTCCGCGAACCATACGCGAGTGGAAAAGGAAAGCGAGGTAATGACAGTGACACGTAAAGTGCCCTCCGCCACACACCTTTGGGTGGCTTGCGGAGTATAAATATAGATGTAGATGAACCGGGAGTTATTAGACTGTCACACACACTAAATCATGGTGTGTGGATAGGCTTGCGGTGAACAGGCATATCGCGCAATAGTGAACAATGAATGCGCTATGCAACGTATTGGCTGTGATAGCGAGCCGCTACTAATCTAAGGTGAATGACAAGCAGATTGGAAGCGCCAACTGAAGGCGTTAGTTGTGTCTGGTATGTGACCATCATTTCCATATTGAAGGATAATTAAAAACAATGGTACAAGATATTGCCGGAAGAAGGTAGTCTAAACAAATTAAAAGTTATTGAATAATGCCCTAAAGTAATTTATAAAACATTAAGCTGAAAATCAAAATAGTAAACATGAGTTCATAGTGGCGGGTGACAAACGGCAATCCTGCTGGTGGTTACTTAGGCCATAGAGAAACGAGCTACTGAAATTTTGGTAATGCTGTCATTATAGTGTCATAAAAAATTTTGTTCTTCGTGACAAGTTGCTCATTGAGACTCAAATCTTCGGAATTCTTCAAATATTTATTTAAAATTTCTGTAATAGGATTAACTATTAACACTCACTTGCCACGTGAAGGATTTATAAAGGATCTATTATTGGTTCGGCGTGCACGCTTACCTTTAGGTGCTTCACAAACAACGAACTGTTTTTGTGTTTCACAGCACCCCTTGTAGTAAGTAAGTGCTTACGCGTTCTAACCTCACGTCCCGTGTGTCAAAGGTATACTCGAGTGCACTGGGCGCTTGTAGACCCCAGAATTAGCGAATCGATCTCTATTATGTAATTCGTTATCGATAAGCTGATACTGAATCCGATACTGGGTGGAATAAAAGATTCTCACACCATCCTCCTTAAGGTCAGGATTTATTTATTTATTTATTTATTTTGGCTATGAGAACGCTTACAAGGGATCTGTTTGGGGACCACGATTGATCAAACTTTGAACTTTATTTTAGATTTGCAAAAAAAAAAAAAAAAAAAAAAAAAAAAAATGACGTCCGGTATTATTGTTCGATCAAACGCCTGCGAGCTTGAAGTAAGCAGACTACGTGCAGTGTAGCCTCTCAGGAGTTACCTGAAATCAAAAATGGATGCATCAATCGATACTACATTAAATTGGAGCTTAGACCTAACCACGATGAAATAACCTTAAATTTAACGATATGGTACTAGCTCGAACTTTGAGTTCTATTTTTTGGGGTTTGTTTAACTCTTTTTGGCTTTACAAAAAATAGTTAATATGAACCAATTTTATATATTATAGGTATAAGCTCCCAAGAAAAACGTTTACTTTGCGGAGGTCAAAGGCAGAAGAATTTGATGGATTCAATCGTTTTTATTTCACGCTGCACGCAGTTTAGACAAATCATTTCTCGAAAAAAACCTGTTTAGAGTTTATGGAAAACTTTTATATGCATTTCAGTTCAATTTGTATAAAAACTATATGTTATTACATATTTTTGATGCCGCTGAACACAGACCTGAGGTTAGGTTTTCAAAGTTCAAACTGGTTAATCCAATATGGGTTTATATTTTGATCCACTTTGAGCAAAATTCTACCAACAAATGTTTTCTTTACTTAAGTTTAGTCTGCAATTCCAGGACCGTATATCAATACTTCCTCTAACTATCTTGTGTTCGGCAGCCTGCACACGTTGTTCGTTAGCTTTTTCGGTGTATATGTTTGCATGCTTACTGCAGTACAAATCATTTTGTGAACGTGCGTCGCGGCACGACAAGTTTTATACCTCGAGAAGAAACGAATTTTCGACAATTCTGAATGAGGATATGGCCTTAAGGAGACCTGCAGCCTCTATGACATTCTACCCACAAATGGCAAAGTGATGTAAATACATTAAGAGTTATTATGAGAACTGTGGAGCAATTATTCATACTGGCTAATTTAGAGCAGTGCATCCTATCTACAACACCAGCCATTATAGAGTGCGACATACTTCCACTTATCCATTTTAAGTTTTAAAGATTCGTGAGTGAGTGGAGTTCTAGTTTCTCGATCAACCATGGACAAAAAGAAACAGTGTTTACGATCTACACGGTGACTCAAGGGTGCGTGGATAACAGTGTCACTTGTTGTGGGTTTGCGGAAAACGTGATACTTAATGCACCCTTCTACTGATTGAAGGTTTAAATCGAAATAGTTCATTGACTGATTGTGTGGCATTATTTCGTACGTAAAAGATAGTTTAAGATGCAAGCCACAGAAATCCGCTACGAGGGTACTTGCATCTTCACCTGGACCGTTAAAAATGATAAAAATACCATCAACATATCTACAATAGTACAATACTTTCTGTGCAACAGGGAACTTCTGCTTAAGGTAATTTCTTTCCAAACTGTTGGCGAATATGTCTGGAAAGTGCCCCGGTAAACAACTCCCCGTGACTAACCAGTCTTTTTGCATATATGTGCGGTTGTTGAAGTAGAAGTAGTTATAGAAAATGAGGATCCTAAGGAAAACTGCTAGCTCATCATTTTCGTCTTGTACGAGCTAATTTATCGCCAATAACTGTAAGTTTAGTCCCCTGGCTTATTCGCATAGAGATTTTCCCATTTAGTGAAGCCAGCCTGCTCATGGAGGGAATGTTCTCTCTTGAGGGCATCAGTAATGGCTTTCCTGTTCTTAATTGAAAATTTTTTGTGAAAACCGTAAAACTGACGCACTATCTGCAGTACAAATTTCGCTGTGCTTAAAATAAATACTTTTTATTACTTTCAGCTTAGCTTTTTGCGTCCACGTTGACATTATTAGTGAGTAAACAGTGCAGTATAATGTCACGATCGACACAAATAACAGTATTAGGTCGTTTGAGATGCTCAGTTTTAGATACATGTTATTTCGTTTGTCCATTCCCTCACACTGAGTTCAGCAATCTCTGTTTCAGTAAACTACCTGTATATTACATAGAAATGCATCAGTTTTTACTTGCTAAGATGCACTGCTATCATTTCGTACATCACATTTCCAGATCTATTCAGAACACTAGATTTGAAGATGTAGGTCTATACATGTCTACAGCCCCCTCCCCCCCTCTCTCTCTCTTTCCTATATGATGATATGCCTTTCGTATGATACCATTTTTCAAACATTGTAAACAGTCTCTCTCTCTCAGCCTTGACTGTTTACAATGTTTGAAAAATGGTATCATATGAAAGGCATATTACTTATATAACTCAGTACAGTATTTCTGCTGCTGTCCAGTACTGCAAGTGTTACTTTCAATCGTGTTGGTTAACGTTATTCTCTGAATAATCACCTCACGGAATTGACAGTTCCATAACGTTGGGTGAAGACGATAGCACTAAACGGTCTCAGGGCTTGCTTCCTTGATAAGCAGCATCTACGGTATTTTTCAATGTACTTAACTTGAAATTCGATTCCCACAATAGTTATACTCTGCATGCTTCGAGAATAAGCGATTATTGCTCTTCAGTCCACAGGCTAACCCTTGCACCGTTCCTGACCAAATGGCTTTGTCCAATTCACTACCTACCGATTTTAGTGGCACAAGTTTCCACTCTTTCGATGGTAAAGGTTTGTTCCCAGGGATAGTTAGGTTCATAAGAAAAGAAGAAAGGTAAGGTGGGGTCCATCGTTTGGCGATGGCGAAGTCATTACAGATAGAGCCGATGCTCTGATTGAGGATCTATAGGAAAGGAAGTGGGTCGTGTCCTTCTCGTTGAAACCACACCGCCATTTACCTTATCGACTTACGAAAACCACGGAAAAAGTAAATGTGATTGACCCGACAGAGATTTTCACCCCACTCCTCCCGAATTCGAGTCCAGTATCTTAGTGATTGCGCCATCTCATAACGTCAACAAATGACGTCGATTCTTGACTGTTCCATTCAGAAACCTCTTTACAGCGTCCTTTCGATTGATTTCTAGAGATTCTGTTGATAGTAATATAGTGATATCGTCGTCGGATAGGGAATCAGAACTGAATCAGTAGCACCAGGTTCCGAAATTGATCGTCTGCATTTTTGTGATTCTATTCTCATCCATATCAACACAAACACAGCATTACGGTACAAATAGTACTTATTACAGTCACCCAGAGTTTTCAGTTAACCATGCAAATAGGTCACAGATTGACTGCTCCCTCAAAGACCTTTTTAAGAGAGTAACTAGTTATTTACGCGGCACCAGTATCGCTGTTTACGAAGCGTAGCCGTGAAACTGTGTAAATGAGTGTGCGGCTCCGACGGTGTCTATGTAGACCGCACAAGGCGTGCCCCGTGGCGCCCACATCTCAGTAGAGAACGAGCAGTTTAAATATGCTACCGTGCTCGCCGTATTCCTACGGAAGGCGCAACGGACACTACCAGAGTATGCCGTCTTTGCTTCTGCTCACTGTATGCTAATTATAGTTTTAAAACTACCGTAGGCTACCATGAGCAACCGTAGGCTACGGTAATTTTCCCACCACCTTTGGTCACTTAAGGTCGTGCCCGCGTTACCAGTACATTAAGTTATTGCATACCTATCGCGCATTTCCTCATAACGAGCGCTTTCTTTACTGATGCGATCAGGGTCCTACTAGATTCCACTAGAAACCGGAAGCGGAAACTGAGTGGGGATATACACTACTGGCCATTAAAATTGCTACACCAAGAAGAAATGCGGAAGACAAACGGGTACTCATTGAACAAATATATTATACTAGAACTGACATGTGATTACATTTTCACGCAGTTTGGGTGCATAGATACTAAGAAATCAGTACCGAGAACAACCACCTCTGACCGTAATAACGGCCGTGATACGCCTGGGCATTGAGTCAAACAGAGCTTGGATGGCGTGTACAGATACAGCTGCGCATGCAGCTTCAACGCGATACCACAGTTCATCAAGAGTAGTGACTGGCCTAGTGTGAGGAGCCAGCAACTACGCCACCATTGACCAGACGTTTCCAATTGGTAAGAGATCTGGAGAATGTGCTGGCCAGAGCAGCAGTCGAACAGAAAGGCCCGTACAGGACCTACAACATACGGTCGTGCATTATCCTGCTGAAATGTAGGGTTTCGCAGGGATCGAATGAAGGGTAGAGCCACGGGTCGTAACACATCTGAAATGTAACGTCCACTGTTCAAAGTGCCGTCAATGCGAACAAGAGTTCACCGAGACGTGTAACCAATGGCACCCCATACCATCACGCAGGGTGATACGCCAGTATGGCGATGACGAGTACACGCTTCCAATGTGCGTCCACCGCGATGTCGCTTAACACGGATGCGACCATCATGATGCTGTAAACAGAACCTGGATTCATCCGAAAAAATGACGTTTTTCCATTCGAGCACCCAGGTTCGTCGTTGAGTACACCATCGCAGGCGCTCCTGTCTGTGATGGAGCGTCAAGGGTAACCGCAGCCATAGTCTCCGAGCTGATAGTCCATGGTGCTGCAAACGTCGTCGAACTGTTCGTGCAGATGGTTGTTGTCTTGCAAACGTCCCCATCTGTTGACTCAGGGATCGAGACGTGGCTGCACGATCCGTTACAGCCATACGGATAAGATACCTGTCAACTCGACTGCTAGTGATACGAGGCCGTTGGGATCCAGCACAGCGTTCCGTATTACCCTTCTGAACCCACCGATTCCATATTCTGCTAACAGTAACTGTATCTCGACCAACGCGAGCAGCAATGTCGCGATACGATAAACCGCAATCGCGGTAGGCTACAATCCGACCTTTACCAAAGTCGGAAACGTGATGGTACGCATTTCTCATCCTTACACGAGGCATCACAACGTTTCACCAGGCAACGCCGGTCAACTGCTGTTTGTGTATGAGAAATCGGTTCGAAACTTTCCTCATGTCAGCACGTTGTAGGTGTCTCCACCGGCGCCAACCTTGTGTGAATGCTCTGAAAAGCTAATCATTTGCTTATCATAGCATCTTCTTCCTGTCGGTTAAATTTCGCGTCTGTAGTTCATCTTCGTGGTGTAGCAATTTTAATGGCCAGTAGTGTACATAAGTTCAGCATCATTATTTTCTGCACAAACCCATCTGAAATGTAATCAGCCGTTGCCTCGTCGTGTAATGTAGACCAAATGAAATGGCATAGTGGTATAAACAAGAAACTTGCACACCCTAGAAGTGAGACTGATATCCTCTTATGGTCGTACGGATTTGCTCATAGTTTGACAAAAACCGTGAAGCACCCAAAATATACGGTCGGATGTCAATGTAGCTTTGTACACGCACACATTATTGGTGGGTATGTAAATGTTTAGTGGCATTTCCGCGTGCAAATCAGAACGGCCACTAGAGTGCATTAGTATTGTTCGTGCTTGGTGTTGTTACGAGTCTGGTAGGGTATACAGGCCAACAGATGGTGAATGGTCGCTGTGAAGAATACGAAGATGCTGCGTACACGATTGTGACAGCGTTATCATCACGTGACAGAGTTTAATAGAGGTCTCGTTGTGGATCTCTGTTTGGCCGGCCGGTCGAACCCTGCAATATCCAAATTTGTTGGGCGTTCGAATGTGGTAGTGGACTGATGCAGAACTGCAAGAGTACGTGAAGGAAGACATACTACTCGTTAAGTTTCCGTTCGGCCACGTCTGACCATGACAAGCGAGGATCCCTGTATTGTGTACCATCTCCATAGTAGGCCCTTCACAATAAAGCCTGCCACCCGAGAACAAGTAATGGACTCCCTGCAACATTCTCTGTCATTGCGCACCATTGGTCGGAGACTAGTAGTATTTGGGCTAGGGAATTACAGTCACAGTCGCAGGTATCCATCTACACCACAATACAAACGGCTTCGTGACCAGCACAACGCAACGTCACGGACATCCTGCGTCGTCACGTGTTGGCTCTCATGCATCAGTACCGTTGTTCCATTTTTCAGCTGTACAATACTCGCCTACCTGCCTCTATGAACTGTCTGCGTGATGTTGAGGTTTTCCCGTGACCAGCACGATCCCCAGATCTATCCCGAGAGAACATGTGTAGGACCAACTTGGACGTCAGCTCTGTCCCAGTGAAAGGATCCAGAATATCAAAGAGCATTTACGAGGTGCATTCAAGTTCTAAGGCCTCCGATTTTTTTTTCTCTGGACTAGAAAGAGATAGAAACATGCGCATTGTTTTAAAATGAGGCCTCGTTCATCGTCAATACGTCCCAGAGATGGCAGCACCATACGGCAGATGGAATTTTACCGTCAGCGGCGAGAATGAGAACTGTTTTAAATACTTAAAATGGCGACGTTTTCCTTACTTGAACAGCGTGCAATCATTCGTTTCTGAATTTGCGTGTTGTGAAACCAATTGAAATTCATCGACAGTTGAAGGAGACATGTGGTGATGCAGTTATGGATGTGTCGAAAGTGCGTTCGTGGGTGTGACAGTTTAATGAAGGCAGAACATCGTGTGACAACAAACCGAAACAACCTCGGGCTCGCACAAGCTGGTCTGACGACATGATCGAGAAAGTGGAGAGAATTGTTTTGGGGGATCGCCGAATGACTGTTGAACAAATCGCCACCAGAGTTGGGATTTCTGTGGGTTCTGTGCACACAATCCTGCATGACGACCTGAAAATGCGAAAAGTGTCATCCAGGTGGGTGCCACGAATGCTGATGGACGATCACATGGCTGCCCGTGTGGCATGTTGCCAAGCAATGTTGACGTGCAACGACAGCATGAATGGGACTTTCTTTTCGTCGGTTGTGACAATGGATGAGACGTGGATGCCATTTTTCAATCCAGAAACAAAGCGCCAGTCAGCTCAATGGAAGCACACAGATTCACCGCCACCAAAAAAATTTCGGGTAACCGCCAGTGCTGAAAAAATGATGGTGTCCATGTTCTGGGACAGCGAGGGCGTAATCCATACCCATTGCGTTCCAAAGGGCACTACAGTAACAGGTGCATCCTACGAAAGTGTTTTGAAGAACAAATTCCTTCCTGCACTGCAACAAAAAAGTCCAGGAAGGGCTGCGCGTGTGCTGTTTCACCAAGACAACGCACCCGCACATCGAGCTAACGTTACGTAACAGTTTCTTCGTGATAACAACTTTGAAGTGATTCCCTACTCACCTGACCTGGCTCCTAGTGACTTTTGGCTTTTTCCAACAATGAAAGACACTCTCCGTGGCCGCACATTCACCAGCCGTGCTGCTATTGCCTCAGCGATTTTCCGGTGGTCAAAACAGACTCCTAAAAAAGCCTTCACCGCTGCCATGGAATCATGGCGTCAGCGTTGTGAAAAATGTGTACGTCTGCAGGGCGATTACGTCGAGAAGTAACGCCAGTTTCATCGATTTCGGGTGAGTAGTTAATTAGAAAAAAATTCGGAGGCCTTAGAACTTGAATGCACCTCGTACAACAGTTGTGGACCAACTTGCCTCAGGAGAGGCATTACGACACCCACCCCAAACAAATCAACGCATGTCGCCAGGTCACAGAGGGTGCTATGTCATACTGAATAGTGGGCTCTTACTACCAAGTTCTTTGTACATTTGACTTGATTTTATAATCAGTGAAATAACATCATATTTGAAGTTTTATTTCGTTTCTTCCTCTTCTTCTGGGTGCTTCGCTGTTTTTGTTAGCCCGTGTATTTTACCATGATTTCTCTTAATCACGCGAACCCTGTCTTTCTGGGTGCTTCGCTCTTTTTTGTTAGGCCGTGTATTTTACTGTGATTTCTCTAAATAAGGAAAACCGAATACTAGGGTTACTGCTTTGTCAAGGGTTCAGTTGATTTTCTTCTCCACCCTTCTTCGAGTTTATGCCATGCCTCCGATGACCACGTCGTAGTTGGAACGCTAAACCCTAAATTTCCTTCCTCATAGTAAACTCTATGATCGTATTTTATGCGATGATGCCCCTGTAACTCTTCCAGTTCATGACTCTGATAATCTTTTTTCCAACTCTCACTCAAGTTGAGACCGCAACAATTTAACCCCATCTACTAAAATAAGCAGCACTCGAAGCTTGGGTAGGTCAGAGTGTAGAGTACTTGCCTGCGAAAGGCAAAGGTCCCGAGTTCACGTATCGGTCCGGCACACAGTTATAATCTGCCAGGAAATTTCATATCAGCGCACGCTCCGCTGCAGATTGAAAATCACATTCAGGAGTTTTAATAACTGTGTACCACACTAGTGTATCCGACCAGAATAGCAACCCAAATCATAATAAGCTGAGGAGACAAAAGACGTGGATCCCGCATGGCGCTGATTAACAGCCTTATGGAACTAGACGATTGGGACATTCCACTTCGAAAATCGTTAGGGAATTCAATATTTCGTGATCCACTCTATCAAGATTGTGCTGAGAATACCAAATTTCCGGCATTATCTCTCACCACGGACAACCCAGTGGCCGATGGCCTTTACTTAACGACTGAGAGCAGCGGCGTTTTCTAACAGACAAGCAATACTGCATGGAATAACGACAGAAATCCGTGCGGGACGTACGACGCGAACGTATCCGGTAGCACAGTGCAGTGAAATTTAGCGTTAATGGGCTACAGCAGGAGACGACCGACGTGAGTGCGTTTGCTAACATCACATCGCCTGCTGCGCCTCTCCTGGGCTCGTGACCGTATTGGTTGCACCCTGGACGAGTAGAAAACCGTGCCCTGGTCAGATGACTCAGAATTTGAGTTGGGAAGAGCTGACCCCACGAAGCCATGGACCCAAGTTGTCAACAAGCACTGTGCAAGCTGGTGGTGGCTCCGTAATGGTGTGGACTGTGTTTGCATGGAATGAGTTGGGTCCTCTGACACAATTAAACCGATCATTGACAGGAAATAGTAATAAATACTTATGTTCGGCTACTTGGAGGTGACGTGCAGACATTCACGGACTTTATGTTCCCAAACAGCAATGGAATTTTTATGGATGGCAATGCGCCATGGCACTGGGCCACAATTGTTCGCAATTGGTTTGAAGAACATTCTGGACAGATCGAGCAGCCGGCCGGAGTGGCCAAGCGGTTCTAGGCGCTACGGTCTGGAACCGCGCGACCACTACGGTCGCAGGTTCGAATCCTGCCTCGGGCATGGATGCGTGTGATGTCCTTAGGTTAGTTAGGTTGAAGTAGTTCTAAGCTCTAGGGGACTGATGACCTCAGAAGTTAAGTCCCATAGTGCTCAGAGCCATTTGAACCATTTGAACAGATCGAGCAGATGACTTGACCAACCTGAATGACCGACGCGAATCCTATCGGAACTTTATGGGTCATAATCGAGAGGTGAATTCGTGCACAAAGCCCTGCACCGGCAACACTCTCGCAATTGTGGACGGCTGTAGAGGTAGCATGGGTCAATATTTGTGCAGGGGGCTCGGTGACGGGTTGAGGCAGTGCCACGTGGAGCTGCTGGACTACGCCAGGCCAAAGGAGATCCCACACGATATTACGTGTTACCCTATGACTCTTGTCACCGCAGTGTGCAGTATTTATTTCATTTGTTTACATGTGTATTGATGACTGGGAAGCTAACACTGAGGAGACACTAATTACTCTGAATTCCTAGACACCTGAAAGCGATTATAAAACAGATAGAGCCAGAAAAACTTACTATATACAAGGTGTACAAAATATCTGCAATGCTTGGTATGTTGCGTAGGAAGACAAACAGGTCACGTTTTTAGGATCGAAACTATGCCGAGAAATGCATAGATTCGGCGCTGTGGGGCGTACAAGTTTGAGAATAGTGGCGCCAAAGCTGCTTCGCGAAGTATTTGGTATCGTAACTAGCAACACAACTCATCAGTGTAAAGTGGAACGGTTAGGTTACGGCCAAACGGGCGTGTTTTTTACCCGCGTTTATGGAAATTGGCAACTGGTGGTAAGTTCCTATGGGACCAAACTGCTGAGGTCACCGGTACCTAGGCTTACACACTACTTAATCTAACTTAAACTAACTTACGCTAAGGACAACACACACGCCCATGCCCGAGGGTGGTCTCGAACCTCCGACGGGGGAAGCCTCGCGGACCGTGGCAATGCGCTCATTACCCCGCGGCTACCCAGCGCGGCCCGCGTTTATGCCGGAATTCACATGGCCGCCAGTGTTGGCCACACGGGCATCCTTCTCACATGGCGTAAAGACCAGGGATATCCCATCAGTAATTCGTCCGTGCAAGCTTCCGCAACATTTCCTGCACGTACGTATTGTCAGTATCAACAATGAGCGGGCTTTCATTAAATAAGAGTGCCATCCTTGCATTATGTGCTGCGATACTTGTCCACAGGCGTCGGAAAATCTATAAGAATACGTCTAGTTTTCAATTAATGATAGATCTTTGCATAGAGCTTCGGCACTAACTCTATATAATTATCGATTCTGCTGTTGTTTTTATACTTTACTGCCGGGTTTCATAACATTACAGCAGGCCTTCATAACGAATGTGCTCGCGAAGCAAGCCGTGAGCAGTAGGACGCAAGCACGGCGCACTCAGTGCACGCATGGTGAAGGTAGAGAGTGGGAGCGGAATGGAGCGTTGAGTGGGGAATAGAACAGTTGGGCCGGCCGGTGTGGCCGAGCGGTTCTAGGTGTTACAGTTTGGAACCGCGCGACCGCTACGGTCGCAGGTTCGAATCCTGCCTCGGGCATGGATGTGTGTGATGTCCTTAGGTTAGTTAGCTTCAAGTAGTTCTAAGTTCTATGGGACTGATGACCTCAGAAGTCCCATAGTGCTCAGAGCCATTTTAACCATTTTAGAACAGTTGGCGTCACATGTTCGTCATCGCGACCATCTGCATGAAAATCGCTTTATTAAATATGATTGCTACAGATGAAACAAATAAGCGAAAATGTTCACATGCAACATAATTTTATTAACGTATAGTTCTATATTTTTCTTAATTTACTTTGCGAGCTGTTATAAAAAAATGAATCCATTAAAGTCTGGCATCATCTGTTCTCTTGCATTTTGTCCGCTGAACAATTGCTTCTATGTTCAGTATAATTGTTGTTGTGCGTTGTAATCGCTGCGTGCAATTTAGACTACGGCCAGACAGCAAGTTCCTCAGAAGCGTCTTAGTGCTCCTCATTGCAGAGAGGAATTGTTCACAAACATACGTGGAACAGAACAGTGATATTAATTGAGTCGCCTATTTAAGGAAACGAGAAAATATATCCTGAGGCACGTGTCTATAGATTCCAAGATATTTATCTTGTACTGGAATTGTTCTTTGTATTATCTATCACACTGCTCGTTGTAGTTCAGAAGGAGTATCTTCAGTATTCGCTGAATATGGAGATGAGAACAGATCAAAATCACTTTTTAATGCCGTCAGATCTTGAAAACGTTACTCAAGTTCTTTCTCAAGGGATACTAAAATATGTGTCCGCCCCCGGTAGCTGAGTGGTGCCGGCACAGTAGCTCAGCGTGTTCGGCAGAGGGCTGCTCGACCTCTGTAATAAAAAACTGAGTAAAGGAATCAACGATGAACTTGAACGGATGTCTTGAGATGTCCACCCAGACCAAATGCAACGGAAAAAAAGTGGTCAGCGAGACAGAATGTCAATCCTAAGGGCCCTCCCGGGTTCGATTCCCGGCTGGGTCTGAAATTTTCTCTGCTCAGGGACTGGGTGTTGTGTTGTCCTAATCATCATCATTTCATCCCCATCGACGCGCAAGTCGCCTGAGTGGCGTGAAATCGAAAGACTTACACTCGGTGAAAGGTCTTATCGACGGTAGGCCCTAGTCACACGACATTTTTACTAAAATATGTGAAAAAAGGTTGAAAGCCTTTGTGAACAACAGCATCTTGGACGGGAGATAATTTAGAAAACCGAGCTTAATCTCCTTTTTCCAAGTGCTGTTTTGCGTATATATATATATATATATATATATATATATATATATATATATATATATATATATATATATATATTAAAAAATTGGCTCTGAGCAATATGGGACTTAACTTCTGAGGTCATCAGTCCCCTAGAACTTAGAACTACTTAAACTTAACTAACCTAAGGACAGCATACACATCCATGCCCCAGGCAGGATTCGAACCTGCGACCGTACCGGTGGCACGTTTCCAGACTGTAGTGCCTAGAACCGCTCGGCCACCCCGGCCGGCTGCGTATATATCGTTTTGTGTAAAAAGGTAATATTCCCCTCACAGGGTATGGAGATGTTACACATGGCCAACTCGCCGGTGCTGCTATTAAATGGCACCACTGTCAAAACTGACCTTTCCATATTTTACAGATGGAGCTTCTCCCGTGTTGTCCCGACCGAAGGGTGCGCGCATTCTTTACTCCCCTCAGTCCCCACCACGCCGCAGTTTCTCTGCTCGCGAATAAGACAGTGAACAGAACTGAGTTCTCCCGCTCAAAATCTGCGGCTTGTTAAGGGGAGCTAGAACGGAATTTTTTTACACATTTTTGGATTTTTGGTTTTTATCTCATTATTAAATCTGCAATTTTTGAATAAAATGAGATATTATAAACTCACATGGCAATTATTTTATTTTATATTTTTTAAATATGATCTACACTATTGAAAATGTTAAAACGTGGAGTGTCATTGACATCAAAACTACCCTCCATAAAACGAGAAAACATTTTTTACCGTGTTCTGTCCAATGTCATCATCCCCATACACGGTGGAAATGTTTCTAGCTGCCTACGCTGCTGTCACCTCCTCTACCGTACTCAGACAGAAAATTACAGGGTGACAGTTACTAAACTATATGAAATAAAATCGCCATAACTTCTGAACAGTTTGCATCACGACGCTCAAACTGACGGATGGCCGCAGAGCATGATAGGAATTAGTATGCATATGCATGGTTTGGTTTAGTGACGAAACTCACTTTCATTTGGATAGGTTCGTCAATAAGTAAATTTGGTGCATTTGGGAGATTGAGAATCCGCATTTCGCGATCGTGATGTCTCTTCACCCAGAACGAATGACCGTGTGGTGTGCAGTGTCCAGTCACTGAATAATCGGTGCGATTTTCTTTGATGGCACGGCGATTACCGAGTGGTACGCGAAGGTTTTGGAACGTGATTTCATCATCATTATCCAAAGCGACCCTGATTTCAATGAGATGTGGTTCATGAACGACGGAGCTTGACCCCTTCGAAGCAGGAGATGTCCGGGAGGAGCACTTTGGGGACTGCATTCTGGCTCTGGGGTACCCAGAATCCACTGGCATGAACCTCGATTAGCCGCCGTATTCTGCAGATCTGAACACATGCGATTCCTTTTGCGGGGCTATAGAGACGACAATATGTACACCAATAATCCCAAAACCATTTCTGAGCTGAAAACAGCCATTGAGGAGGTCATCGACAGCATCGATGTTCCGAAACTTCAGCGGGTCATGCAGAATTTCCCTATTCGTCTGCGCCCCATCATCGCCAATGATGGCAGGCATATCGAACATTTCATAACCTAATTCCGAATATCTGTAGTGACGTTTACATGTTCAGTAAAGTGTGTGCACGGCGTAGTTTGTAACTAATTGACTTTTTTTCATGTAGTCCAATAATTGTCACCCTGTATGTCGTAAATATTCCGGCTTCTCCACTTCGCACTCCAGTTTCTTCCGTCCACAGTTCCACTCACTATCTCCAAATGACAAAATGACAATATTTAAACTCAAATAGCAATAGTGAACTACAAATAAAAGATGACAATCGATAAATAAAGCCTTTGCAACTGGAATACCAACATACAAAACCAAAAAGCTACGAACTCACTGCCGTAGCGCGCTTGTCAAAACAGTAGCGACACACTGCGCAGACACGTCTGGTGTGAATAAATTTTTATTAAACGCAATACGGAATACAGAAATTAGTAACTAACGTAAATAAAGCAAAACATGCACACGAACAGAATGTAAATCACCTGTCGCTGCTCTGCGCTGCTATCCAGGTAACAGATATAGCACCACAGTTCTTCCTAGAAAGCCGCTTCCCCCCAGACAGATCATAAAATCGCAGCACGTTTCCCGCACGTGGGGCCAGCGCTCAGCGTAAAAAAAGAAACGCAGATCGAATGCACCCCAGCGTTTTCGCGCCGCGCCGTGCCACGCTTCGTGTGGCCACCCGTTCAACAAACAGTGGTATAAAATGACGACGTGAATGCCTGCACAAACTCGCGTGAAAAACAATCTTGTGTGGCCGTCTCAGCTGACTCTTTTTTCTGTGATTTGTGTTGAGAACTGAATGAGTAACGTAGCACTAGCTTTTTACATTATGATATAACGTCTTTGTATGCCATGTATAAACTGAACGAAGTTGCCGTATTTTTAACAGATTTACCAAGTATTTAGGATTATGGAGGCTCGGACTTCCATGAAGTCATCCTTATGTAGTCTTTCCTGGTCCCACTTAATTCTTTCAGGCAAATTCCTGTTGTAAGACCATGCTGACTACCTGTATCAGTCTTGTCTAACAACATTTGCAAGTACATACACCAGAGGTACTCAGCGGATGCCACGACGCAATACTGTGCCGAGAGGTTATCTAGGTATGCCACGAGGGCTTATGATATTGATAAAAAAAGTAATTGACGTAATTTCACGGAATATTTATTTCTAAATAGGAACAACAGAATATATAGTAACATTCTAGAACTTGAATATTTACAGGCTATTTATTGGTTTACGAGTGAGAAGTTTAAGTTATCAATGGAAACTTGAGCCTGTCGCTTCTTACACGAAAGTTCAATTCGTGGTGGAATTTAAGACAAACATACACGCATATCCTGTTAAGATGAGACAGGTTTACCAAGTTTTTTTGTTTTATTTTTTTTATGTCGCCGAAAATCGCACCTCGCTCAAATAGGTGGAGGAAAAATGCAACAGGATATTTACTGCTTTCACAGCTATTACTGGGTACTCTTTCTTCCCTGACATCCGCATCTTGATAATTGCTGGTTCACCAAATTTCAGTTAAAGCGTTCAGCCTATCCGAAGCTCTGCGAACTGCCCCTCTCGATCCAGATGAAGGTCGCTGGTGGATTCTGGAGACATAGCGTAAGGTTCAAATGGTTCAAATGGCTCTGAGCACCATGGGACTTAACATCTGAGGTCATCAGTCCCCTAGAACTTAGAACTACTTAAACCTAACAAACCTAAGGTCATCACACACATCCATGCCCGAGGCAGGATTCGAACCTGCGACGTAGCGGTCGCGCGGTTCCAGACTGAAGCGCCTAGAACCGCTCGGCCACACCGGCCGGCATAGCGTAAGGATTGCGCACCTAGTCATATTTGTCGACAGTGATAGAGAGAAAACACTGTGCCATGTTACTCTCAAGAACTGTGCTATTATTTAAAATGAGCTCCAAGGTTATGTCACAGTGTGTGTCTACCTCGAAAGTAAAAGGAAGCATCATGAGGTTTTCCTTTCCCACGTGTGATTACCATATTCTAAGTTGTTTTAGCTATTTCGCGGTTGCTAGGGACGAGCTTCCTGCCTGCATGACCGACTAGTGAAGGCGAACGTAAGACAGCTGCAGGCTACGGCCACAGTAGGGTAATCGAACGTTCCAGTGCACAATAATACTCTTTTTAAAACCTGTGTCGCACCGTACGTTCACAGTGGTTGCAGTTTATGATAAGCATGAAAGAGAGCTCCAAAACTAATCCACAGTTTTTTTAATATGTTTATTCTGGCTCAGGAACAATTACTTTAGAAGAATGCTAATATCTTTTTACTTGTGATTCGAAAATTCTGTAACTTGAGATCTACTCTACCTCCATACATATTCTTGTAACCTATCAAAATTTAACTAACACCAGATAAATACATCTACATGTACATCTACATCTACATTTATAGGCCGGCCGAAGTGGCCGCGCGGTTCTGGCGCTGCAGTCTGGAACCGCGAGACCTATACGGTCGCAGGTTCGAATCCTGCCTCGGGCATGGACGTTTGTGATGTCCTTAGGTTAGTTAGGTTTAACTAGTTCTAAGTTCTAGGGGACTAATGACCTCAGCAGTTGAGTCCCATAGTGCTCAGAGCCATTTGAACCATCTACATTTATACTCCGCAAGGCACCCAACGGTGTGTGGCGGAGGGCACTTTACGTGCCACTGTCATTCCCTCCGTTTCCTGTTCCAGTCGCATATGGTTCGCGGGAAGAACGACTGCCAGAAAGCCTCCGTGCGTCCTCGAATCTTTCTAATTTTACATTTGTGATCTCCTCGGGAGATATAAGTAGGGGGAAGCAATATATTCGATACCTCATCCAGAAACGCACCCTCTCGAAACCTGGACAGCAAGCTACACCGCGATGCAGAGCAATAGTGATGAGCAATACTCAAGTATAGGTCGAACGAGTGTTTTGTAAGCCACCTCCTTTGTTGCTGGACTACATTTTCTAAGGACTCTCCCAATGAATCTGAACCTGGCGCCCGCGAACAATTAATTTTATATGATCATTCCACTTCAAATCGTTCCGCACGCATACTCCCAGATATTTTACAGAACTAACTGCTACCAGTGTTTGTTCCACTATCATATAATCATACAATAAAGGATCCTTCTTTCTATGTTTTCGCAATACATTACATTTGTCTATGTTAAGGCTCAGTTGCCACTCCCTGCACCAAGTGCCTATCCGCTGCAGATCTTCCTGCATTTCGCTGCAATTATGTTTCAAGACATATAGTTTTAAAGTGAGCAGTTCCCAGCGGAGCCGATCAAAACTCGTACCGTCTTATGTCCCGCGTGGCCGTGAGTCTTGCTGAGAAACAGCACATATTTTACTGCACTGGTCTCCTTTTGCGATATCTGATATGGCAGGTCATTAGGATAATTCGCGCCGTTCCGATTATATATTTTCCCGCCTTTTGTCTTGGTAGGATAGAAAATGAAATTCTATCTAGTAGATAGACACGGAAGCTGAAGGGAACCAGGAGCAGGTGAAAGCTGTCGTGCTTGCAGACAAGAAGAGCAGATAATGGCAGCGCTGGGTGGAATGCTGAAACTCGGGCAACAGCGAGTCGCCATTCTATAGCACGCGTTTACCTGCTCCCGCGCATAGCTGTACATGAATGGCCGTAGCCGCACGGCTATTCTACCTGCCGGGCGTACATGTACTCCCAGCACCGTCTGGCAGCACTGCCTACAGGGCATACACGTGCGCCTATAGCCGCGAAAGCGATCAACGGGAAACTTCTCATACAAAAGTTCAATTTTTTATGGAACTGAAGACAATTACATACGCATTTCCTGTTCAACTGAGTCCAGTTTCTCACGGTTCTACAATAGTTGTGTATCTTTGTTAGTGCCAAAAATTCCATCTACATAGGCGATGGAAAAATTCAACAGGATGCTAACTGATTTAATAGCTATTGCTGGGTACTCTTCCTTCGCTAACATCCGCATCCTGGTAAGTGGTGGCTCACCATTTTCAGTTGAAGTGTTCGGTCTGCCTGAAATTCTGCGAGCTGGTTCTTCTCCATCCAAAGAAAGGTCGCAGTTGGATCCTGGAGACGTAGCAAAAGAATTACACACCCAGTCATATTTGTCGACATTGATGGAGAGAAAACTTTGTGCCACGTTATTCTCACGAACCACGAGTTGATTCAAGACGAGTTTGTAGGTTTTGTTACCGTGTCTACCTCGAAAGTAAGAGGATATATCTTAAGACATTTCTTCCCCACGTGTGTTTTCCATATTCTAAGCTTTTTATGAACCCCGTGAATTTATCACTTGACATCTGCATATATTCTTCTTTTGCTCGCATACCCTCGTTAAGGTCATTTAAATGGTAAAAATGTCAGCCAGACCGGCCGGGTTGGCCTTGCGGTTCTAGGCGCTACAGTCCGGAACCACGAGACCGCTACGGTCGCAGGTTCGAATCCTGCCTCGGGCATGGATGTGTGTGATGTCCTTAGGTTAGTTAGGTTTAAGTAGTCCTAAGTTCTAGGGGACTGATGACCTTAGAAGTTAAGTCCCATAGTGCTCAGAGCCATTTGAACCATTTTTGTCAGCCAGACAGGCTATCTTTGTCACCACTCCTAGCAGTTAACTGAGCTGTTAGGTCTGGCTTTTCGACGCTGAAAACAGCTCTTTTCTCAATTCATAAATCTTTCCTGGACTCTCTCTTTTGCCAACTAGCGGATTTCATTGTGAAGAAACAAAGTGTCATGTCGATATGCTGCTTCATGGTACAATTGTTTGAGGAGTCTTGTCTTAAAAGCCCTAGACTTAACAGTTTTATTATATTAATGACTCAGTCTAAAACACTATTAAGTTCTGTTGGAATAGTCTTCACCACCAGAGCACCACGATGTACGAAGATACGTACTGAACCTACGGTCGAGAAATCTTGCCTTGTAACAAAGGCTTTGAATCTTGCAGTCATTGCTGCTGCTCTGTCTGTGCAAAGAGGAAGACAACTTTTCCAGGATAGACAGTTTTGTTCCAAGGTGCCGGATATAAAATTATAGACATCTGAATAAGATGACTTTGCGGCCAGTACACTACACGAAAGGAATTTTTCAACAACAATAAACAGTTGACTCGTCGAGCTGTAGTGAAAATACACAGCCATCGTTTAGCTTTTCACGGACGTTGCACTGGATATCTGAAGCCTGTCATCAGTTCGGCGGGAAATAGTATCGTTTGACAATGAAACCAAAGGTATTTTCTTCTCGGTGGCATCACCTAACATCGATTTCGTTATTTCCTTACGTACAGCAGAAATTACGTCCTCTGCAGTTGTCACATGTTGCTTTTCCAGAAATATTTTCTCTCCTTACCATTGCTATGGCTTGCTTATCTGATGATGAAATCATTCGGCTTGCGTTGTTCTTATCTTCGTAATTTTTTCCGTTTTCCGTGATTTCCTGTTACTTCAAAATACGTGAAGCTTTGTTCCGACTTTGCAGCTGAATGAAAGGCAGTTTGTTTTTTGTCACACGCGTTTCGCTCCTTTTATTTATGAAGCATCTTCAGTGGCCTGTACCGGTTATATGTGTCTGTTATATATATATATATATATATATATATATATATATATATATATATATATATATATATATATATATACACTCCTGGAAATGGAAAAAAGAACACATTGACACCGGTGTGTCAGACCCACCATACTTGCTCCGGACACTGCGAGAGGGCTGTACAAGCAATGATCTCACGCACGGCACAGCGGACACACCAGGAACCGCGGTGTTGGCCGTCGAATGGCGCTAGCTGCGCAGCATTTGTGCACCGCCGCCGTCAGTGTCAGCCAGTTTGCCGTGGCATACGGAGCTCCATCGCAGTCTTTAACACTGGTAGCATGCCGCGACAGCGTCGACGTGAACCGTATGAGCAGTTGACGGACTTTGAGCGAGGGCGTATAGTGGGCATGCGGGAGGCCGGGTGGACGTACCGCCGAATTGCTCAACACGTGGGGCGTGAGGTCTCCACAGTACATCGATGTTGTCGCCAGTGGCCGGCGGAAGGTGCACGTGCCCGTCGACCTGGGACCGGACCGCAGCGACGCACGGATGCACACCAAGACCGTAGGATCCTACGCAGTGCCGTAGGGGACCGCACCGCCACTTCCCAGCAAATTAGGGACACTGTTGCTCCTGGGGTATCGGCGAGGACCATTCGCAACTGTCTCCATGAAGCTGGGCTACGGTCCCGCACACCGTTAGGCCGTCTTCCGCTCACGCCCCAACATCGTGCAGCCCGCCTCCAGTGGTGTCGCGACAGGCGTGAATGGAGGGACGAATGGAGACGTGTCGTCTTCAGCGATGAGAGTCGCTTCTGCCTTGGTGCCAATGATGGTCGTATGCGTGTTTGGCGCCGTGCAGGTGAGCGCCACAATCAGGACTGCATGCGACCGAGGCACACAGGGCCAACACCCGGCATCATGGTGTGGAGAGCGATCTCCTACACTGGCCGTACACCACTGGTGATCGTCGAGGGGACACTGAATAGTGCACGGTACATCCAAACCGTCATCGAACCCATCGTTCTACGATTCCTAGACCGGCAAGGGAACTTGCTGTTCCAACAGGACAATGCACGTCCGCATGTATCCCGTGCCACCCAACGTGCTCTAGAAGGTGTAAGTCAACTACCCTGGCCAGCAAGATCTCCGGATCTGTCCCCCATTGAGCATGTTTGGGACTGGATGAAGCGTCGTCTCACGCGGTCTGCACGTCCAGCACGAACGCTGGTCCAACTGAGGCGCCAGGTGGAAATGGCATGGCAAGCCGTTCCACAGGACTACATCCAGCATCTCTACGATCGTTTCCATGGGAGAATAGCAGCCTGCATTGCTGCGAAAGGTGGATATACACTGTACTAGTGCCGACATTGTGCATGCTCTGTTGCCTGTGTCTATGTGCCTGTGGTTCTGTCAGTGTGATCATGTGACGTATCTGACCCCAGGAATGTGTCAATAAAGTTTCCCCTTCCTGGGACAATGAATTCACGGTGTTCTTATTTCAATTTCCAGGAGTGTATATATATACAGGGTGAGTCACCTAACATTACCGCTGGATATATTTCGTAAACCACATCAAATACTGACGAATCGATTCCACAGAGTGAACGTGCGGAGAGGGGCTAGTGTAATTGGTTAACACAAACCATAAAAAAATGCAGGAAAGTATGTTTTTTAACACAAACCTACGTTTTTTTTAAATGGAACCCCGTTAGTTTTGTTAGCACATCTGAACATATAAACAAATACGTAATCAGTGCCGTTTGTTGCATTGTAAAATGTTAATTACATCCGGAGATATTGTAACCTAAAGTTGACGCTTGAGTACCACTCCTCCGCTGTTCGATCGTGTGTATCGGAGAGCACCGAATTACGTAGGGATCCAAAGGGAACGGTGATGGACCTTAGGTACAGAAGAGACTGGAACAGCACATTACGTCCACATGCTAACACCTTTTTATTGCTCTTTTTCACTGACGCACATGTACATTACTATGAGGGGTGAGCTACACGTACACACGTGGTTTCCGTTTTCAATTACGGAGTGGAATAGAGTGTGTCCCGACATGTCAGGCCAATAGATGTTCAATGTGGTGGCCATCATTTGCTGCACACAATTGCAATCTCTGGCGTAATGAATGTCGTACATGCCGCAGTACATCTGGTGTAATGTCGCCGCAGGCTGCCACAATACGTTGTTTCATATCCTCTGGAGTTGTAGGCACATCACGGTACACATTCTCCTTTAACGTACCCCACAGAAAGAAGTCCAGAGGTGTAACATCAGGAGAACGGGCTGGCCAATTTATGCGTCCTCCACGTCCTATGAAACGCCCGTCGAACATCCTATCAAGGGTCAGCCCAGTGTTAATTGCGGAATGTGCAGGTGCACCATCATGCTGATACCACATACGTCGACGCGTTTCCAGTGGGACATTTTCGAGCAACGTTGGCAGATCATTCTGTAGAAACGCGATGTATGTTGCAGCTGTTTGGGCCCCTGCAATGAAGTGAGGACCAATGAGGTGGTCGACAATGATTCCGCACCATACATTTACAGTCCACGGTCGCTGTCGCTCTACCTGTCTGAGCCAGCGAGGATTGTCCACGGACCAGTACTGCATGTTCCGTAGATTCACTGCCCCTTGGTTTGTGAAACCCGCATCATCGGTAAACAGGTAGAACTGCAACGCATTCTCTGTTAATGCCCATTGACAGAATTTCACTCGATTATTAAAGTCATCACCATGTAATTGCTGATGTAGCGACACATGAAACGGGTGAAAGCGGTGACGATGCAGTATGCGCATGACACTACTTTGACTCATTCCACCGGCTCTCGCAGTTTCCCGTGTACTCATGTGTGGTTTCATGGCAACAGCAGCTAACACACCAACTGCACCCGCTTCTCTTGTGACGGGCCTGTTACGAATCCGTTTGCGTGCTACGACCATACCTGTTGCATACAGTTGGCGGTAGATGTTTTGCAATGTGCGGCACGTTGGATGCTCTCTGTCCGGGTACCGTTCTGCATACACCCTGCCGGCTTCAGCTGCATTTCGTCGACACTCGCCATAGATGAGTATCATCTCCGCTTTTTCAGAGTTCGAATACACCATGGTCACAGTTCCTACAACACTACACTATCACAGACGTCTGGTAACACGGTGTGCTACAGTTGGTCTGCGTGCGGAGACGAATGCAGAATAACAATAGCAGCAAGCACTAAATGCGGACACTGCGACAGCTGGACCAAACCACAACAGTGCACTACAGCCACACTCGTAAACACGGTCGTCATCGTAAACATGTCCCTGCAGATGCTGCTCGCCGACCGTGGCCCGTGTTTGTTACAACACGAAACTGAACGTCGGAGGTTTCAAGCGTCAACTTTAGGGTACAATATCTCCGGATCTAATTAACGTTTTACAATGCAACAAACGGCACTGATTACGTATTTGTTTATATGTTCAGATGTGCTAACAAAACTAACGTGGTTCCATTTAAAAAACCCTAGGTTTGTGTTAAAAACATACTTCCGTGCATTTTTGTATGGTTTGTAGTAAACAATTACACTAGCCCCTCTCCTCACGTTCGGTCTGTGGAATCGGTTCGTCAGTATTTTATGTGGTTTACGAAATATATCCAGCGGTAACGTTAGGTGACTCACCCTGTATATATATATATATATATATATATATATATATATATATATATATATATAATAAAAGCATTGTGTAGCAGTTGCAGATATGTTACATTTTCTCATGTCACTGTCTTGTTTTTCAGGTTAGAAACAACTTTTCAGCAATGTTTCGTGAATTTTAGTTATTATTTGGTGCTACTTATGATTTCTAATGTTTCTAATGATTTTAGTTCACATGTGTCATCCTGGAGATGGATTTACTTGGTCCCCATGCTCCAGATGACTGTTTTCGGCGTCTTCTCGCCCACCTTCATTACAACACTTCACTTCCACCTTTTACTGCGTATTGAACGTGTGTGGGTCCAATTTATATCTTTCCCAGATAAGTGACAAGTTTGCCATTCAAGTGTAGTTTCAGTTTGCTTGGGAACATGGATTCATTGCTTAGTTTTTCTCCACATACGGTAAAGTGTGCTAACGGAAAATTTTCAGGCCCACTAAACGTAAATGCAAAGTTTAAATAATTCTCTTGGTACTTACGAAATGTTCCACTAAATTGCACTGCCTTCACGAGACTCACGTTTAGAATCGGTTCGTTCTCAATTTTGTTACTGTTATATGTTTCTGTTACTGAGTCATTTTCAACTTTTTTTCCTTTGCTCAAGAACTTACCCATACCGATCAGCCTCAAGATATGCCACAACGTGGACTCCACTAGGACTGCGAATCTACAAACAACTGACTGGCGAGCCAAAGCTGTGCGCGCGCTAGACGGAGGCTCTCACATTGCTGCCGACCGGTGCGTTAGCCCTTCTCACTGTTGCCAGCTCATCGTGCAGCAGTCAGTCTCTCGGTGGGCGGCGAGTGTATTGTGCAGCCCCATTTTTGTAAATCTCTATAGGTAATAATTATAATTTTTGTTGTTAAACTGCAATACCGTGACATGTCAAATATCTATATAAAAGTAATCCATGGACGGACGCATTTGGCAATAAAACAGCACTCACCGGCATGTTTCCGTGGCGCGTTGCATATTTCGAACAGATCTTCACTGAGGCACGACCGTCACCCCCAGAGTGATTCATCCTAGCAGGTGACACGCTTCCACTGATTAATGTTCCAAAGTAGAGGGTTTTTTTTTTTTTTTTGGGCGCACGACAGCAAGGTCTTCAGCGCCCTTATGTTCCAAAGTCGATGCTGTTATGCCCACTGCAATCGTAATTGACGATGCTGTTGCGTCAACAATGGAACAAGTGTGGGTCATCTGCTACGAAGCCCCATGTTGAATAACGTGCGTTGAACGGTGTACTCGGAAGCAATTGTGCCTACGCCAGTATTATACTGCCGCAGATCGCCGCCGATCCTATGTTACATAGCGGGCTAGCAACCATCCTACAGGTACTGGGATGAGGCCTGGACATCCAGCAGCTTGTCGCCTGCTCGTTGTTTCACCCACCATCCTTCAACCACTTTCCATAAATGATGACGATAGTAGCACGCGGACATCTGACCAGCATCGCCGTTTCCGAGATACCAATTCGCAGCTACCAGGCAATAAGAATTTGCCCAGTGTTAAGGTTACTTAAGTCAATGAATTTCCACATCTGCGACCCATATCGTCGCTCGAATGATTCAAAATTTGACTCTGCTCCACGTATACACTTTTCTTACTGTGTTGCGTGCCTGTAATGCTACCACGCAGCATTCAGTCTCTCGGTGGGCGGTGAGCGTATTCTGCAGCCCCATTTGTGTAAATCTCTGTAGGTAATAATTATAATTTTTATTGTTAAACTGTAATACCGTGACATGTCAAATATATTTATAAAAGTAATCCATGGATGAATAATGCTAGTACGACTACTACTAAAACATAAGTAGTGTTGTGGGTGTTTTTTGACATAACCTGTGAAAGGTGGCAAGCCACTCACTCACTTTAACTACTCTCTCGCTGAGATTAATATTCATATTTTAGGTCATGATGTCCGTCTTCCCCACTACTACACTTGACATATATTATGATAAAGCAAGCGACTTCTTACACCTATGTATTTCTTTTTGAAATTAAATAGGAATAGAGGTGTTGAACATAAAAGTGCACACTTCTTGGTTTTACATTACACATCCGTTAAACTGAATTATCTTTGAAGAAGTTCAGTAAAGTGCATAGTATAAGGGGCGATGGAAACTTTCCCGTTCGAAGGCCGTACAGTCCAGAATCGGTATGCCAATCGGACAAAATCGCCATGAGCATATAAGCAATCATGCCACCGAGGGATCAGGTTGGTTTGTTTGTCAAAACACCGTGTCCTGCTGCATGAACAAGTCCGTAACTGCCTGCTGCACATCATCGTCCGACAAGAATTTTTGACACTTCAAGACCTTTTTAAGGGATCAAAAGGAGATAATCGCATGGCGAGATATCAGGACTATAGGACTGGTGCTCGAGTATCTCCCACTTGAGTTGGCGTAACTTCTGCGTTACGACAGTTGCGATATGGAGACGTGCGTTATCATGAAGCAGCAGCAATCCTTAGTATACCACTTCACCACGATGGTTTTCAACAGATATGCTGCCCCATACACGTTCTTCATTCTGCGATGAATGTTTACCGACGTTTGTCCTTCGACAGCGAAGGAAAGAATAACAACACGAAGGTCTTGTTTGGACGCATTTGGCAATAACGACGCCATAGTTCACACTTCAGCATTTAGCACACGATCTTCAGAAAGATACGACTGCCAAACTAATCCCTTGCCTTCATGACGGTGCTTATATACCACCATCGGAGTTGCGTTGCTTTGCATATACGCTGCAGCAACGCCCACAAACGAAAACTTCTTGATCGCCCTTAGCAATTTTGTTCATATTTGTCTACCCAGATAAACGCAGCAGTTGTTTCGTCCGAATCTCTTGAACTATGTGACATTTAATATGTTAAATCATAGAACCTTAAGAAAATTGCATGATAAGATAGAACGTATCGCAACCGACGCAAAAAAATATGTTCCTCGAAGAAATACTGAATTGCAACGCTGTTCATAGAATGAATAAATAGTTCTGTCCCTGCGGAATGTAAAGGAAGCTGCACCATGACTTTTACCAAATTCCATACGAAACACTCGAGTGACTTCAGGCAAGTGTTATATGTGTCTTGATTTCTGCGTAGAACAGCAGAACTGAAGAATGCAGTTGAATAACCAAGAGTAACAAGTATTTTTACTGTCGCATAATGGTTTCGTGTAGTACTCTACAACTGATGTTAGAGAATTCGTGGCTCTGCTGTTTAAAAGAAATCCAAATTAATCTAGAGAAAGAAGCACAGCCAGTAAAAGGACATATTCCGCAGTAGACCATCTCAGATATCAGTTAAACCTCGAATCTCGATGCAAACTGAAACCATGCACTGTACGAAGACACTTTTCTCTGTGCTTCTGATAATCTATCCATGTTGACCTTATGAAACAGTAAATAGATTCACTTTGTCACATTTCTTCTGCTTTTCTAGACTCCACAGAGTTTCTTGAGTGGCCTGAATAGAGAACCTGCGAGTAATGCAAGGAAAGTTAAAACACAGTGTACATTATTTAAATCAGTAGCTGGACTGTAACTTATTTATGCATTGATCGCTAATTTCTCTCATTTGCTTTGAACGCTATGTAGTTAACATATTTAATTAATGGTAGGTAAGTGACGCTATTTTTATTTTTCATGAGAACAACAATAAAATGTTAATTTTACAGACCCATGACTTCTCATCCATATTCTGTGATTCATAATGAAAATACTGTATAGTCATTCCATACAGCCCTTTGCTTACGTGATCTATATTGTGATAGTGCATGATATAATCTCTGGAGACAATCCAAGTCAAACCATCGTTCGTTAGCTAAACAGAACCTGGATTCATCCGAAAATATGACGTTTTGCCATTCGTGCACCCAGGTTCGTCGTTGAGTACATCATCGCAGGCGCTCCTGTCTGTGATGCAGCGTCAAAGGTAACCGCAGCCATGGTCTCCGAGCTGATAGTCCATGCTGCTGCAAACGTCGTCGAAATGTTTGTGCAGATGGTTGTTGTCTTGCAAACGTCCCCATCTGTTGACTCAGGGATCGAGACGTGGCTGCACGATCCGTTACAGCCATGCGGATAAGATGCCTGTCATCTCGACTGCTAGTGATACGAGGCCGTTGGGATCCAGCACGGCGTTCCGTATTACCCTCCCGAACACAACGATTCCATATTCTGCTAACAGTCATTGGATCTCGACCAACGTGAGTAGCAATGTCACGATACGATAAACCGCAATCGCGATAGGATACAATCCGACCTTTATCAAAGTCGGAAACGTGATGGTACGCATTCCTCCTCCTTACACGAGGCATCACAACAACGTTTCACCAGGCAACGCCGGTCAACTGCTGTTTGTGTATGAGAAATCGTTTGGAAACTTTCTTCGTGTTAGCACCTTGTCTTTTGTGAATACTCTGAAAAGCTAATCATTTGCTTATCACAGCATCTTCTTCCTGTCTGTAGCACGTCATCTTCGTGGTGTAGCAATTTTAGTGGCCAGTAGTGTATTTAATTAATGGTAGGTAAATGACGCTATTTTTTTACATGACAGCAACAGTGAAATGTTAACCTTACTGACCCATACTTCTCATCCATATTCTGTGATTCGTAATGAAAATACTGTATAGTCATTCCATACTGTTCTTTGCTTACGTGATCTATATTATGGTAGTGCATGATATAATCTTTGGAGACGATCCAAGTCAAAACACACTTCGTTAACTATTGCGCCTTTGGCATATACGTGCAGGAGAGCAAGCAAGTCTGTCAGACTGTCTAACTAGCAGGCGCCCCACCCATGGCCTTCACCGCGTGAATTATTATTATGTTTTTACGAGACTTTTAACAATGTTTTATGGACATTGAAACAGGTAAGAACGCGGGAAATTATTTACTCTCAATTAGACAATAACCCTAAATCACAGATGAAAATGCATATTAATCAAAAGGACGTTGCAGTGATGCAATCGCAACACGAAAGACATAGAGCAGAATGCGCGAGTTTAGTACAAGTCAGAATGTTTCTTTTCCTCGTCGATTTTGGTGACTGTACGACTTTAAATTCCATTACATACCTTAAAATTACGTTCAGAACACATTACATGTTTCTTTCTGCAACCATGTTCCTAGATTCACAAGTGTTTGGCTTGTACACTGCCCAACACAATTAAAGGATATATTTTTCGAAACGCTGGAATTGTCCCCCATTCTGACGTAGAAGTTTGAAATTTGACTCAAAGGTGCGTACAATATTGGTCTGTAATGGTGCAAATTCAACACGCCTACGACGTTACCCTCGGGCTCATAGACACTTGAAACGGAAAGGGTCAAAACTCACAAGTTCATCTGAGGTGTAAGCTCTGTTAATGATGTCACATTGGCTGAAAATGTCATCAAAATTCTTCCCAATGCCCCTGTGGATGTATCATACGATGTGAAGGTCATCGCACCCCTCTTACACACATTTCAACCCTTTTTCTCACAGATGTGCTAGCGAGGTCAGAACCGCGACGCCCTGCATTGAAATCACGCGGTTTTCTTATGGGTGGCCGAGGAAAATATTTCAGAAATACCACTGCTCAGGGAGTGGCATAGAGTGATCCTTTAATTGTGTTGAACACTGTCGTTGTTAATTTGCCAGCATATCTCAAGTGAGGCTATCCTATGACCAGCCAGGAGACTTTGATAACTAGAAATGGCTGTATGCCCTATCTTAAAAGCTGCAAGCCTACAAACTATCTGGCTTCCAGCTTGCCGACAGGACGATGCCGTAAATTCGTGTTAAACTGCTAGTAATCTTCAGAATTAGAACACTGTGACAGACAATGGGTACATTTAAAGCGGTCCTTTATGGGTCTCTAGGTGTACAAGCCATAACCCGCTCCTGTGGCCGTTGTATTTGTGCAGTTTAAAGAAATCTTCAAATTCCTCCATCCCCTCTTACCTCAGCTACTGATCAATTAATGTCGAGGACGTTCGCAGAAGATGAGAGAAGACTGAATAACAGTTTTATCGTCGTTTCACACGGAATAATTTCGGCTACGAGACCTATCAGATCGGTTTTCTTCGAGGTTCAGTGAAGAGGATGACACTGCACTATTGAAAATAGTTCAGGGAGAATATTATGTTCCGTACCACCAGGTCAAGGAATCTGTGTAATTCGCCACACTTACCATTCAGGCTACATCGCAAAACATCATACTGCGAAACCTTTGTTGTCTGTGAGTACCACACTCGACGAGAAGAGAAAAGATTTTGTTTCATCGTGCAAGAATGCCGAAGAAACTGGATCGCTGTGCATGTCTCTTTGTGGACTACCTTACTACGCACCGAGCAAGGTGTGTTTATGACACTGTACATATTTACTGGAGGACTTGGTTCTAACTCCCCTTAACATTGCACTGCTTTAGAATTTCACTGAATTCCATAAATCACTGCAGGCAACTTTTATAGCCGTGAAAGTGTGTAAAGTTATTTACCCTTTTTTTCCTAGTAAACTATTTAACGAACAAGACAGCGATTCCATGTTGACGAACAACTGATACAAGCATTGGACACCAGACGATTGACAAAATGGTTTGGGGAATGCGTGCAAAATATAAAAATAAACATTGTGCGTAGCAGAAATTCTTTTGGAATCTACAATTACTGCAAATTTTTTCTGTCCATTTATCCATCTCCTACTTGTATTACGGTCTCTTTTTGCGGCAGGCGTCTTCTCACGGTCCGTGGGGCTCCCCCCCTCGGAGGTTCGGTTCAACCCTCGGGCATGGGTGTGTGTGTTGTCCATAGCGTAAGTTAGTTTAAATTAGATTAAGTAATGTGTAGGCTTAGGGACCGATTATCTAAGCAGTTTGGTCCCATAAGATCTTAGCACAAATTTACAATTTATTTTTTGCGGTAGTGATACACAACGCGCATCTTATTTCTTTGTGGTGGCGTAACTGTGAAATTCCTTTGATTCCTTACATCCCAACACTGGCATTTCCGTACGTTAAACAAGTTCTACCACAGTACTGCTGTACGAACGGTGTGAAAACATCAATTTAAGATTCGCTATAGGCGTTGTGATACGCCAGTCATCTTCGCGGAGTTGTGTAACGCCTGCACTTTGAGAGCAGTCCCGGGCGCACGAAGATCCTGAACAGCTGGAGTGGTTCTGCGCATAACTGTTAATATTAGCGTGCCACGGAAATACGAAAGATACCGAAGTTATTCTTTAGATTTATGTGCAGAATGCGACAAAATTTCTGGAGTACGTACAAGAGAGTCTCTGAATTATTACAGGGTATATAATAAACCACTCCCATGACTGTCAATCCCTAAGGAAGACGCTAATGCTAATTAACCTTCTGGTGGCAACCTTGTCTGATTGGCTTATGACAGTCTGTAAGTGGTCTCTTTCGAGGAGAGTCAAATATTTTCTAGAATTTCTCAATTAAATATTCCCTACTACTGGCTGGAGTAGCGAGTGGAGCAGGTGTGTTGTGTGAAGCTCCCGCGAGTTGCCGCGCTTTCGGGGTTTGGCAGCATGTAATTGCGCTCGACTTGCGATAATAGTTCCTGACATGGTGTCGCGGACGGGAAGCATTAGCTGGCGCACATCAAGAGCCCGTTTCGTCTGGTGACCGTGTCGAGAAGAAGGCGCGCCAATATCCAGCTTCTGCAACAGCGACGGCCGACAATGAGTGACTGTCGCCACCTCCTCGATCGACGGCTTCAAACCTTCAATCAACCAACAAGGAAGACTGGAAGCACGTAAAGTTTTAGAACTGTATGGCAGACCACAGCTTTTCAAACTTTTAAAATTGTTGCATCACAAAATTACAGCAACTTAGCATGAACCTTTGTTGCTCATTGTCCCAATTGCATTGCCAAGCAGGGTCCCTTCCTTTTCCGAAATGAGCCCGAGTGTCGTTGTAACTCAAACGCCAGCATTAAAGTAACATAATTCGATTTCACTGCTTTAATTTCAAAGTTCAGTTAAGGTATTCATAGCTGCCTACAATATTTAGATTACACAAGCACAAATTAAGAGTGCGAGTTTTGTTACCGTATTTTAGCTTACCTGTGCCTGCAGCTCAGCTTGGTACGTACTAAATTTTACTATTGTTAATTGTTCAGAATCATTTAATTCAAGTTCAAAGTTAAATCCCTTATTTCTAAATTGCGTAGATTCAAGTAGCTTTTGAAATGATTGTTGAGGTAGTCCCAGACTAACCGTATTTTACTGAATTTCGATGTGCTTCAGAAAGAAAGCTCACTGTTAACATCAGTCACTAAATTAACTTTCGATTTTCCTGTTTTATTAATTCTTTTGCTAAATTAAGTCAGAGTGTAGCGAAATTTATTACTTCTGACAAACTTTCAGTTTTCACACTGCACGTGTCAACCTTCAGTTGCCACGCTTCTAGTGCTAATTATATGTGTAATAACCTTTCTTTTTCAGTTACTATAGTAATTGTCCTTAAAACTGGCGACTGTAATTTTCTCCAAATCTCAAATATCTAATTACCGCTAGTTAATTGTTAACGTAACGGCCGCACATTTACTTTCTTTATTAACTTTACCCCTTTTCAAAATTAATTTCCACCAGTTTCATTGGCATTTTTCCTTTCATTTAGATGTAACCCTTTCCTCCCTCTTTACCGACAGATTAACTTCGGTGACGATTGCTTTTCCCAAATTTCCATTAGGTTCACGCGGTTTAATTTTTCACTGTCATTAAGGTCGATAAGTGATGGGGAGGTTACCTCTCCTGGAATTTGCTTGAAGCGATGATTCTACTGGTCACTTTAAGTGATTACTCTGTCTGTACTTAGGCAACGTTTCATTAATTATAGAGTACGGGTTGCAGTAAAATTTGTTATTTGACCCTACCAGCTAACTCTAAATATAGATAAATGTAAATTAATGAAGATGAATAGGAAAAAGAATCCTGTAATGTTTGCATACTCCATTGGTAGTGTAGCGCTTGACACAGTCACATCGATTAAATATTTGGGCGTAACAGTGCAGAGCGATATGAAGTGAGACAAGCATGTAATGGCAGTTGTGGGGAAGGCGGATAGACGTCTTCGGTTCATTGGTAGAATTTTGGGAAGATGTGGTTCATCTGTAAAGGAGACTGCTTATAAAACACTAATACGACCTATTCTTGAGTACTGCTCGAGCGTTTGGGATCCCTGTCATGTCGGATTAAGGGAGGACATAGAAGCAATTCAGAGGCGGGTTGCTAGATTTGTTACTGGTAGGTTTGATCATCACGCGAGTGTTACGGAAATGCTTCAGGAACTCGGGTGGGAGTCTCTAGAGGAAAGGAGGCGTTCTTTTCGTGAATCGATACTGAGGAAATTTAGAGAACCAGCATTTGAGGCTGACTGCAGTACAATTTTACTGCCGCCAACTTACATTTCGCGGAAAGACCACAAAGATAAGACAAGAGAGATTAGGGCTCGTACAGAGGCATATAGGCAGTCATTTTTCCCTCGTTCTATTTGGGAGTGGAACAGGGAGAGAAGATGCTAGTTGTGGTACGAAGTACCCTCCGCCACGCACCGTATGGTGGATTGCGAAGTATGTATGTAGACGTAGATGTACCAGTTGAGTACGAAATTTCTCAGGACGGCATTCCTGTATAAAACATTATCAGTTTTGCTGCTGCGTCAGAACCTGTACGACCTCGACGACCACCGCCATAGTCTTAGTCAGGAACAACTGGCTGTAGTGGCCGTGGGTTTTTTTAGCCCATAGACAGTTTGCGATAGGTCGGCGTACGTCATCGCCACATCACGTTTCAATAGACTGTGTCAGCGTCTGCGCTTGTGCCGCCATCAATTCCGTAGCAATGTGAACAATTCGGTGAATTTCTTGGTACCTTCGCAGCGTCGAGAGCTCGTTTAGATGCACCTAAAAGATCATAGACGCTGTCTCAGTAAAAATTATTTTCGCACATTCTAATTTGTATTCTTCTTTTTCTTGTGACTTTGTCCCGCATTTGCGTAGGATCGGTACTGTTACTAACCCATTTGGCATAGGTAATTTAAGGGGTTGGCCGGATGCCTTTCTTGTCACTACTTAAGTTGCTCCCCGGGACGGAATATCTGTACACCAACTGTGTGCATTCATGGGAAAGTGAGAGAAAGTTTTCTAAATGTTTGTGAATCCCGTACCTCAGGCGGTACTTGACAGTAAGCACGGTATTCACCTAGTAAGATGTGGGAAACTGCCTAAAGACCACGTCCAGGTTGGTCGACAGACCGACATTGTCGTTAATCCACCGGCCGGATTCGATCCGGTGCCGGCGTCTATCCGCGTCTCGGAAGCGAGGTTTTTAACACCTACGGGTATCCGGGCAGGAACGTTTTATTTTCCATTGTCTTTTTGAAAACAGCGTCTCAGTATGTAAAAGCGTGGGACAAGATTTCAAACTTATCAAACATTATTCTACGTTTATTTGTTAAGCTGCCTTCAGCAGCTGCTGATTTCTACAGTCCTCGATCTTTAACTTGCCGTTGGTGTTCTGCACAGCGTTCGGAAACTGTACGAATGGACTGATCAGCGTAGCTTATTCCCCACTAATAGAGCATCATATAAATCCCACGAACCCTGAGGCCGAGACTGTTCAGCACCGGGCGTAACACATCTTTTTGTCTTCTTAGGCGGTCGGAAAATAGATTTATGCTTCGTGCTCCCAGGATCCCACCTATTTGACTAAATGTAGCAGTGCAGAAGAAAAAGAGTACACTAAATCGATGATCAAGTGATTCTTCATCATTTTGACGTTTCCGTTTCTTGGAGAGGACCAACTTTATATTTTGAGTCCCATGTCCATTCTTGCGGAATATTTCAGGTGTTTATTTATACAGAGAGAGACGTTACGCGAAAGAGGCATGAACAGGGTGACCCGTTGTAAGATAAAAACGTTTGGCACCCTTTTGAGTAATTCTGCGTGCTGTATCCGTGTCCTCCAGCATGAGGATGATACATTTCAAGATGAAAAGGAAAATAATCGGGGTCGCCACATGTGGAGAAAGGAATTATTTCATTTCTGAAACCAATAGGGAATAAGCTTATGAAGAAAATAAAAGTGGAGCCCACTGAAAATACCACCATGAATTTTGTTAGTATGACTGCAGTAAGTTTTGAGTATTTTGTACCACTAATCACTCCAAAAACCTGAAGTGTAGGCACTAATCTAAAAGAAGCGATAACTGTAAGTGAAAGGGTGGTTGTGCTATTGCAATTTATTGTGACGAATGATTCTTACACAAGTTTACAGCACGTGTTTAAAACGATCTGAGGAGTTGTCCCAACGGTTTGTGGCGAATTGATTTAAACGTTTCAGTAATTAAGACAGAAATAGCACACACAGAAATAAAACGATTATTTGAAGTGAAATGAAAAACAGTTATTACCTATAAAAAGCAAATTATGTAAAATATTAAGTTTAAATAATATTTCTTTACAATAGTTCATGTGTACTAAAATAAATGAGGAATGGGTCCGTTCGACAAACACGAAAATTTTTTTTATTTATAGATCTATCAATAATGGTAAAACTGTTATCAATTCGAAGGTTGGTTTGAACACAACAGTGCTTTAATAGGCAAGGTCTTGTTCGAGTGGTATGGTGTTTCCTTCCTTTGACCTTTGAACTGACTAACCCAGCGAGTTAAACTCCGAACAGCGCTGCACCTTGGCATTATTGACATTAGCAAACATTGCCAGAGGTAAAAAGTAGCTGATTAAAACCCACAGACCTTACAGTCTGTAGTCTGTCACTTTATCTCTGCGTTACCAAGCCACAAAAAACTATTTAAAAGCTAATAAGTAAGCATTCTGAGAAATATTACAAAATAGTGAGTTTGCGTTCATATGCAATATAAAATTACCAATCCTTATCATGTGAGCTTTTACTAGCCTACAAAAGAGGAAATTTTTTGTACAGTTTGAGGAAGCACGTGCTTTCCTCGTGGTTCACTGTCCCGCGTGCAGCGTGTAACAACGTTTAAACTACGCACAGTCGAGAGAAGCGAGGCTATTACATGCGCACCCTAAAATCGATTGGGTCCCTTCGCCGCGGAACAGCCTCTCGGAACACGTATTCCGGTAGCGACGACGTTAACACACCGCGAGGCTTGTCTTTCGAATCTGTTGAGCGTGGAATTTCATAGAATATAAACGTGCCTTTATGTGAATTTCTGTAACAGGAGGAAGTAGGCTGTAAACTTAGCTCTTGTAGCCTGTTGTGCGGTATTGCTGTTCCCTGTCAACAAACGATTTAAAGTGTTATACTGATGTCACTGCCAAGTCAGGTTAATCGTTTAAAATTCATTGCTAATCTTGATATATCTTTAATGTCGGTACATATGGAAGAACCAATCTGCGTGAACTGTTCTCAACACCAAGCTATTATTTGATATAATGTAACTGTATAAAACATAAGTATTTCAACTTAAGATGAAATCGATAGAAGCGCATCATTGTCAGCATATTTACAATTCTAGTTATATTTTTATTGATCAAAACCTTCGATGGCGTTAATACAGAGTTCAGGAACCAACAATAATTCTTGAGGGTATTTTTGTTCTGTCGTTGTAACTACAAAAATGCGTGATTTTTTTCATCAGACGCGTTTCGCTTTATTGATGCAAAGCATTATCCGTGGTCTGTAATTAAGTTATTTACGTTTTGATTTGCTGTTAGATCGAAAAACAGTTCGTTAAGAATAGGTTTATTTGTACTTACGGTGATTTTTCGGCTGTTTTCTGGCTTACATCGGGATATGCTGTCTACTAGCACATCGTTGTTTTTCTGTGTTAGACACTGGTAATTTTGGTCTAATTTTTAGATGTTCTTCAGCACTATGCATTTCTTATGTTTAGCACAACACACTTTTATGCACACCACTGTATTCTGTTTGTTTTTGTACTTTAAGTATTTGTTGTTGCTTGTGTTTTGTAGTATTGCAAACATAACCTTTCCACTACTTTGTCTTTGACCTACAACATTTTTTAAAATTAGTTTGTTGTATGTGTGTAATTCTATTTAATTATGTTTCTGTGTATTTATGTAATGTGACGGAGTAGAGAAGTAATAACGATAGAGTTCTGTTTTTTATTTTTTATTTTAGTTATCTTTTTTTTAGGCTAGATGGAAACCATGATGAGTGAACTTAAGTATAATAGCAGTGTGATGGAGTGTGAGTTAGGGGAGAAGGTGATGAGCGAGAAGTGAAATGAACTGTGAAACTGTGAGTGGGGGGAGGGAGGGGTTGTGGGAGAGTGGGACGGGGTGAAGGATGGAAGAAGCTCTTTTCTTTTTCGTGTAATTTCATCAATTATTCTATATGGAGTTTCGTTTCCAATATTTATCTGGTCATTGAGCAACTGTTTATTTTGTGTTAATGCTTTTGGTACACGGAAATTTTCTTGGAAAGGGAGGAGGTTTCTGTCTTTCCTGATTTTTATGATATTCATATCGTTTTCAACATTGCATGGTCTATGGCGTTCTTCTTTTAAATGATCCGCAAATGTTGAATGATTTGTATCGTATTTAAAAGCTCTGATGTGTTCGTTATATCTTGTGTCGAATGTCCTGCGAGTCATTCCAACGTATATCTTCTCACAATCTCTGCAACTGAGCTGATAGATACCACATTGTTGGTATCTGTCTGGTTTTGATTTTAGTTTTGGGACGTACTTTTCTATGGAATTGTTTGTTTTCCAAGCAATGTTTATACCTTGTTTTTTTTAAATATGTTACCTATTTTATGAGTGAATTTGTTGTGGTAGGTCATTGTATGCAATTTTTTTTGTTGTAGTGCAAGTTTTACGAGTTAGTTTGGTTTAGTTAGTTTTTTGCATAATTTGACTGTTTATTTTTTTCGTTTAGTTTGTCTACCATTGTTTCTTTGTGTGCATTTTTAATGCTATTTGTTTTATAATGGCTAACTCTTTCTGGTAATTAGAAGTGTTTAGGGGGATCCTGTTCAGCCTGTTTAACATGTATCTGATTGCTGCTTGTTTGTGCTTCTGAGGATGGTTTGAACTTGCATTTAAGATAATGTCACTTGTTGTGGGTTTTCTGTATACGTCAAATTGTGTTTATTATTGTCTTTTCGTATGGTTATGTCTAAAAAGTTGAGTGTGTTTTCTTGTTCTTCTTCTATTATGAACTTTATGGTTTTGTGTACAGTATTTATGTCTTTGTGTAGTTGCTGTATTCTGTTTTTAGGTTCATCTACCACGCATATTATGTCATCCATGTATCTGTACCAGTAGATAAATTTGTAGGTTTTCTTTTTTATTATGTCTTCAAATATGAATTTTTCTATGTGATTCATGAAAATGTTGGCTAATGTTCCTGAAATAGGTGAACCCATGGGTAATCCATCCTCATGTATGTAGTATTCTTGACAGAATTCAAAATAATTTTGTTGTGTTATTAACTGTAATAATTTTATGGTTTCATCTGTGTGTTCATGAGGTAGCTGGTTGTGTGTTTTCAGGTTTACTTCAATTATTTTTATGGTTTCATTAACAGGGATGTAACTGTACATGCTTTCTGTATCAAAGTAGAGCAATGTTACTGTGTCAGAAATTTTATAGTCTTTTCTATGTTCTACCAGTTGAGAGGTATTTCTGATTGTTATATTATTTTCTACTTTATAAAACTGGGTGAGCTGTGAATGCATTTGTTTTACTAAGAGGTATGTAGGAGCAGCTCTGATATTTACTATTGGGTGGACTGGGTAATTTTCTTTATGGGCCTTTGGTTGACATCTCATGTTGGGGACTTGAGATTTTCTTTGTAAAAGTCCCGCTAACTTATTATCAGTGTCACTGTGGGGTTTATAAAATTAACTGCGGAATATACAAAACAATTATAAACAACAAATAGAAGTTTTGCTACAAGAGCGCATTAACACCAGTTACAAATGTAGATCTTCGTTCAGGAACCATCTGCAGATCACCAAATACAATCTGAAAGACATGGAAACTCCTTGGAAATTCTTCAGGGAACACAGCATGATAGCTTAGAAGAGATCTAAATTAATAATACGTTTAGAGACCTTGCAAAACAAATCGCGAATGAACAGATTAAGATCAAAAATAGTAGACTGTTAGATACATTCTGGAATATAAGGTGAAGATACATAGTTGGAATTTTTGCACTGTTGTTCTTGGCCTGTGTTCTTGACCACACTACACTAGTCGCTAATTAGTTTTTAAACATTCCTAGCCACGTTCGCATTAGCACATCCCGTGCATTGTGTGCGATTGTATGTGCGTGCCTTACGTATGTGGACCTCTACCTTTAATTTACATTTAAGAATCTTGACACTATAACACACGTGTTTTAAAAATGTTATTTACTATGACTAAGCTATCGCTTCAGTTTTTCCATGTGGCGTGTTAACTATGATTAGGCATACACTGTTTGATCAAAAGTATACGGATGACCCCTTGTAATGCGAAACCGATTACTTGATGTCACGACAGACGCACCCACCGGAATAAGAAGAGGCGGGGAGTACTGTGTTGTTAGTATAAAGCCAGTAACAGCAGAAGGAGATTCTAAGTGTAACCATAAGAGCTCAGTGATCTCGACTGTCGACAAGTCACTGGATATTATTTGACATTTCTACACTGCTAAAGTTGCCCATGTCGACTGTAGGTGAAGCGAGTGTGAAGTGGAAATGCTGAGGAACAACCACGTAGGCAGTTAAAAAGAATTGGCACAATGGTCGAGCAGCTGATCATAAGCCACACCTTTTGTAACAACAACAACTGTACATATTATAATTTTTTTTCTTTCTGAACTTCGAGAGATTAATGTAAGCAATGTTTTGAATTTCTTTTTCTTTTCGTATCGTTATGTTAAAGAAACTATAAGCAACTTTTGAAATGAATATTATTATTTATGTTAGATTTCAAGTAATGTGGTAATCAAAGGGAAGTGTATTTAATGTTAAAACTAATGTAAGATGTGAAAATTGTATTTATACACTTGGTCCATACGTAGGAAAGGTATTAATATATGTGTAGTAGAAAACCTGTGGTGAATACCCTACCTGTAGGGGAGCGGGAAAAGGTGGAGGCAGGCGAGCGCGGGAAAACGCACACTGGCGCGGTTCGGCACAACGGGCTCAGTATTACAGTCGGAGTTGGGCATCGGTCAGAGGAACATGTACCGTATCGAGGAGGCTATCCAGGAAAAGTGGATTCCATTGAGCCTCGGATGTGCCGATCCCGACGACTACATGGCACGGCTATATTCTTAGGCACAAAATTGGAAAGATTACGACGCTAAGAAGAAGGAAAGTGCCGATGCAGTGAGAGCCTTAGCTGTGCTTGTATGTGTGCTGTGCTTCTTGCTATCTCGCTGCCCACCATCCGCCGCACCGACTTGCACAGGTCAAACATTTAATTCATCTTTAGAATTGTATCTGTGTGGACCAGTGTCGAAAATGTTTCTAACTGTTCAATAATAATGTGACTTTTACCAGAATTGCCCTAACAATTAATCATCCTTATCACTGACCTAGATAGGGTCCTTACCACATATTGTGCAACCCGAGTATCCCGAACTGAAAGTTTAAAGTTAGTGTTAATGAGAATTATCAGCAGACAAATCTATGCTATAAGGAAGTTTAAAGTTCTGTGTATTAATGCAAATGTTAGTAAAGAACAACAGTTTGATTAAATTGGAAGATAATTTTTTGAATTGAGCTAGCAATGACACTTAATTAATTTGAGACAGAAAGAATGATAGTTAAATAATCCAGAAGTGAGACAAAAGAGTAGTAATCCATAGGTTAATAATTCTGAGTGTTAATTTACCTTCAGTACTTAATAGTTTCAGTATAACGACCATAACAGTTTCAGGGCCCCCCCTTCTCTTGTCCATTCTTTCAAACCTTGAAGTGTACTGATCAGATTTGACCAGCAAAGTTAAGTTCCATATTAAACTTAAGTGTATTAGTGTTTATCCATCCTTTATAGTGACATTGTATGTGTACTTTCAAGATTGCTAGTTCTAGGGTAATCTATGCCCGATTTCAGTCTGATCAATACACAAAATGCAGTTCGTAGTGATCATTGCAGTGTGGTGTTGTGTATTTATAGCTCGTCCAAATTAGTACAAAAGGAGAAAACTTTAGTTCAGTGGATTTTTCCGGTTCCAAACTTTGCCATAAAACGCAACATTACTACGTGTTATTATGCTTGTACATGCACCCACTTGTACAAGGAAAAACTCACTCAATGTCTAATTAGGCTGGCGACCGAATTATTAATCATTAGTAGTATCTACTGTGTGTACTTCTTGTCCATGCGAACGAGTAATTATACTTTACATTTGCTTGACGCATCACTGTAGTTACTGACTGGATATAAGTCCGAATTGCTTCCAATTAGGTACACGCGGTCAACTTATGTACTAAAATCTTTGTTTATAAGGTGAAGCCCGTGAACTTATTACAGTACAGGCTTTAAAGAGCTAACGTACGCCCGAGCGGGCAGTAGCGTTACACTTTCCGTAGATAATGCCAAGCGATGCTTGAGATGGTCTAAAGAACAGCACAACTGGACAGTAGGTGATTGTACGCGAGTGATTTGGACTGATGAATGACGCTACACTCGGTGGCAATTCAGTGGAACGGACTGGGTTTGGCGAATACCTTTAGAATTTTACTTGCCATCACGTGTGGTGCCAATAGTGTAATGCGGAGAAGGGGGTGTTATGGTATACGGATGTTTTACGGGTTCAAGGTGTGGTCCCCTTTCTGATATTAACAAAAGCTAAATGCGGAGTGATATGAAAACACTGAATAGCATTGTGTTCAACCTACAATAAAGGAATAGTTCGGAGACGATGACCTTATCAGCATAACAATTCACCATGTCATAAATCATCATCTGTAATACAATGGTCTGTGGACAATAACTTTCCTGAAATGGGATGGTCTGCCCACTGACACAACCTGAACCAAATGGGAATCTTTGAGATGAGTTGGAACGTCTACTTCGTTCCAGATCCCAGCATCCAACATTACTGTCTTCTCTGGTTACTGCTATTGAGGATGAATGAGCTGTCATTCCCCCACATACATTCAAGCACCTTACTAAAAGTGCCCCAGCAGTCAAGTTGTCACCAAGGCGGAGGGTGGGCGCGCCCCATATCAATGTCAACTAGTAGGTGTCTGGATACTTTTTGATCAGATAATGTACATGTACTTACATTTATAGGTATGACCTACTGTTAATTTTTACGCTCACACTACCACATCACGTGAATGGTATAACTCAACACGAGCATTACCATACGTATGCCTTACGTACGTGGACCTCTGCCTTTAACTTACACTTAGAATACTCGAACCTGTTACACTCCTGTTTTAAAAGTGTTGTTTCCTGTTAGTAGAAAAGTCAATTCACTTTTACCATGTGATGCATCAGTAACGATTGGATGTACATGAACTTAAGCATTTTAGTATTGCTTACTTTTAATATTCATTCACTGTTTACTCGTTTTGTTCTTTTGACATTACTAGATATATAGTGATCACTCTCGTCTGTTGTGGATACACATTTTACAAGCCATATGATAACGGCTCTGGATATTAATATCTTTGTGCTCTCAGGCTCAAACTCACTATGTGTTTACATCCTCGTTATTTTATCGCTACTCTAATCCAACCACTTGGTTGCCTACACTAGCGCTTCAGTTCAGTGAACGCGTATTTGTGGTTACAGCTGTTACTTATGACAAGCTGATTGTTGTTAATGTGCTGGCAACATGTCCCTCGCACACATGGTACGTGGAAGAGTGGGTGTACTTATACCACTACTTGTATTTTTATACAGACTTCTGAGAAGTTTTTTCCTGTGTGCTGCAGCATGACATTGTAGTGTGAGCTTTAACATCGCACGTAAGTTCGCTTGTGTTTTCAGTCTGAATGCTGAATGCAGTGTATATTATTTGGTGACTGCTTTCAGTATGCTTTAAAGTAACAAAATGTGGAAACTGCAATCGTAACAAATATTTTTTGCAGCAGTTTCCGGAATGACTACAGTCAGTACTTAATTGAGAGAGTATATCAGGTTACATTGGGCAGATTCAGGTCTCCGTTGCATTGCAAATTTGATCCGCTGCTTTTTGAAAAATGAAAATTATACTGGGACTATACCTTCTATAAGAATTACAGATACCACGCCCTTTTCAGAAAATATCCTACAACAGCATGATCAATGATGATCTGGTAAACAACGACACTGCAGATCACATATTCCGAGAAATCAAAAGTAAGGCCAACAGCAGTGTTGAGATTCTCACCTACCAACATCTTACAAGAAGCAATAAACGATATGGAAGATTGGTGTGTCGGACACGTCTTCGGAATAAATGTGACGAAGGTAGAAGTGACGGTACTCCTAAATGAAGGAAGAGCATCGCATCAGCCGAGATCTTCATACGCGAGAGAAAACTGAAAATTGTACCAGACTTCAAGTAGCTAGGTGTCACAATACAAACGACTGCAGAATGTTTCACAAAACGTGTAACAGAGAAAGCAATGCGAGCAATAATGGCAATCCATGAAAGAGAATACATTAGATTCCTCATCCTAGAGACAGCAATGGCACTATTCAGAGCCAAAATCTGTCCAATACTGACGTACAGCATAGAAGTTATCGGACCACATAACATTATTTATTTATTAAATTTTTATAATTCTTTTTGCTTTAAAATTTTCGCGTATTGGAACTATATTTTCTGTAGATGTAAAGTGAGCTATTCTAGAGTTTGAAGTTCTTTGCATTGTTTATGAGTAATGTATGTAAAATACTATTTAAATTATTTATTACGTTAAATAATTTTCTGATGACATTTTGTATTAAAAATATTTGTGTGTGTAAATTGTTCATGTTGATGTAAATTTGACAATTTAAGAAATGGTCACACTTAGGAACAAAGTAGGAAATATGTGTTACGTAAAAGGCAGTGTGCTTTTGTTTGAAATGAAAGTGGCTCTGGGGGGTGGAAAAGGTGGCAAGGGCGAATTGGCACGCTACCGAGAGCAAACGCGGGAAGTAAGTCACACAGTCTGTAGGAGGAGGTGATTGAGGCAACACATTTGTAGAGCAGGAGAAGCTTTGCCTGCAAATTTGCAAAACATGCTTCGGATGAAGATTGCAAACGGCTTAGGCGTAGCTGCGAGTTGTTGGGCTACTGTATGTAAAACTGAACGACGCCAAGAAGAGAAATTGAGCCCATAGAGTAAGACACTTTCATACTGTGAGTAGTGTAGCCATCATAATTGTTCGCCACGCCGAAGCCTACTTTTTTACAGCTTGGACCATTAATTGAAACTGTGTTTTAATCATCATTCTTGAACTTTAAAGAAATTGGTTCACCCTGTTATTTCATCCTAATTATTCAACTGTATAGGGTTCCTTCCTGGTCTTTGATTAAGCCGAGTGTCCTGTTTTTATAGACTTATGAAGTGCCAACTTAATGTAAAGAGACATCATTTAAACTGTGTTTGTGTTTTTTTAACTATTGCAAAGTGTTATAGTAAAAGTTTGCTTACATAAAATTCAATGAGAGTGAGGCCAAGTTACTAGAATCTGTTAAATAACTATACAGAATTAGTTCAAAGCGTAGTAAGAAAGTAGTAAGAAAGAGTTTTACTTGAAATGAAATGTTCAATATAAAAAGTGTGTGCTTTAGTATCTAAGTATTTTAGAATTTAAGTTCGTCAATTATGGAAAGTGCTTTTCTAAAGGTCCCTCCTGGTCAGTATTTTTTAGCTTCCTTGAAGTTATCTACTAGCCTTTTTTCTCTTTCAATTCGTTATGTATAAGGTCCAGTCCAACATTGTGGAGTAATATTTATTTGAAGAACCAAATCAAACAGTAGCAAGAAAGTAGGCAAAATTCATACTTCTGCTTTTCCAATACTTCACTGTTTCATTGCCTGGATAGGCTGGCGACCGTTAGTACATGTTTTCAACCACTAAATGAATTTGAAACTGAGTTGTCCTAGCTTCAGTATAATATTATTCATACTGCGTTTCTATCTAACCGCTGGGTAAGAACTTAGGAAAAGAAGTGAATATTCTGATTTACTTATCCATTAGACACAATACATGGACAAATCCTGTAAAAAGGGTAGCTCTGTTGATTAGCTTTTCCTATTAAAAGGACTACCCTCCCCTAGTGTACTTAACGTGGAAATTAAACTAAAGTTTAGTAAGCGGGCAATACGTGGCTTTCCCGTGACAGGACTATTTGTTCTGTTGGAGTATAGTATACATGGCAACATAAAGACAGGGTTTTCTGTTATTTAGGTAGAAGCATACTAAATTACAATAGTAGAGGTAGGGTTATAACGATTTCTTACAGTGAAAAACCTAACGACACTAGAAAGAGTAAAGGCGACCTATACAAAGAAAGCCATAGGGATGTTCAAAACAACATGATGTAGACTTGTGTACCTGCTGGCGGGAGAACCCTTCCTGTTTGAAGACCTGCGGACTGACCTGATGCTGTCCAAATCAGCGCTTCGGAAAGTGTACTAAAAACATTGAAGGGAAAAAGGGAAGACGTACCTCCAGAATTTTACAGCACAGGCGCCATGATTGACCGAACAAGGACAAAGGAAAATTTCGAAATGAGACACGTGATCACCAAAATGGTAGTCCAAGGTTTTCACCACTTTATTTGAAACAACACGTCATATCATGAACCAAACTCAATGCGTGAGTGTAAACTGCGTCATCAAATATGCAAACGTTACCGTATATAACTTTGTACCAAAATGACACGGTCAATAAGTGACTATTCAAAAAGCAATATGTAAAATTTCTAATTTCGTGTATTGTTATCATTGTACTGTAACTTATTATTATACTAACATTGTCGATAAGATCCGCCCCATTTGTAGCTACAAAGTCTAAGATATTTCCATGGTGTGTGGACTTATGAACTAACTGCTCAAGACAGTTTTCAGGGAAAGTGTTCAAAAATATTTTTCCTGTCTGTCTGTCTGTAAACCCATCCCCCCTCCCCCCCTCCCCCCTCACCCCCCCCCCCCCCCCGACAACTCGCAATGAATCCATAGAGATCCCAGTCTATACCCGGTAGGTTAAAGTCGTCTCCAACAGGTGATGTATGATCTGGGTATTTACACGCTACCGACCATAGACATTTTTTGAATGACTCTGGAACTGTCACAGCAGAATCGGGTGGCCGGTAAAAACATCCAATAATTAACTTGGTTTCACCTAGACCAGTTATACGCGCCCTGATAACTTCAGTTGCACAAGCAACTCCGACCTCAATAGACACAATATTTTTGTCAACTGCAATGAAGAGCCCACCCTGCTGTGGTCTCCTGTCTTTCCAATGTGCGTTCCATGACTCCCTTCAGAATAGTCGATAACATATGTCCGCATCTTCCTTGTACAGCATGTATGAAAATTACTTGATCTAAAATGTGGCACCTTACTCTCAGTCTGAGTAAATGGAAAGTAATACGTGCGAACCGACCGTTAAATAACATTTTGCTTGTCCACACTCTATAAGCTGCGGGCGCTGATGACCGCGCGTTTGAGCGCCCCACAAACCAAACATCATCATCAGCATCATCATCATGTATATGCTGTTAGTGCCATTTCCATGAATGACATACGTAAGCCTTGCCAGCATTTATTGGAATACATATAAGAGACGATCAAAAAGCTTTCGTTTGAGGACGATGCTGCAGCTTGTATGCAACATAGCACTACTACGATGAAGGTATATAAGCACCGACATGTCTATAAAGTGATTATTTTTGAAATTGTGTTTTCCCGATGTTCGTGCGGTAAATGCGGAAACGTGAACTATAGCGGCGTTATTAGCAAATGCGTCCAAACAGGACCAACTTGCTGTTATTCTTTTCTCGGCTCTAGAAGGACCAACACACATAGACATCCATTGGAGAAGGAGAACGAAGGATGTGAATGGCGCAGAACGTCTACCGAAACCCACCGTTGCGACAAGGGGTGTTGCTGCTTCATGATAACGTACGTCCACATATCGCAAATGTCGTAACGCAGAAGTTACGCCAACTCAAGTGGGAGACACTCGAGCATCCGCCATATGATCCTGATCTCTCCCCGTACGATTTCCATATCTTCGGTCCCTTAAAGAAAGCGAAGGATGAAAACGATTCCAGTCTTCTTCACGCAGCAGGGCACCATGTTTTGCCAAACGGGTATCTTGAATCTCGTGCGTCGGTGGGATGATTGCCTGTATGCTCAAGGTGATTTTGCCTGATCGGCATACCTTTTATAGACGGAAACTCTTATATAGTGGCGGACACTGCAGATGTCACTCTACGATTGATAGGGAGAATTCTAATAAAATGTTATTTTCCTGCAAGAAAGCCTACTTGGAAGATATTCAGATGAACCGTTTTGGAACATTTTTTTCTCCATCTGACATTCATACTAAACATGTATGCCTCCCGAAGAGTTCAACTACACTGAAACTCGACAAGCTCCGCCTGAATTTCTGGAGACGCACATCGAACGCCCCCTGTAAAATAAGTTGAAAAAATACTAAAATCAATTTCAAATCGATTCTAAGTCACTAAATCTACTGTTAAAGTTTTCTAACAAAGGCTGTGCCACTGCAACAAATTCGTGAAACTGTTCTCTCAACGTCTCCTTTTCAAGATTTATTCTATTTATAATTAGTGCAACATCTAAAAAGTTCGCAGTCGACCTTTCTGAAAGTTGCTTTATTTTCTTTTAAAATTTTCTTTTCTTTTAAAACCCAAAAGGGTCTCAAAAACATCGCTAATTAATTGATGACTACCCTGCAAAGTTGTACTGAAGACATTAAGGTGCTTTGTAAGATCAGTTAGAAATGCAAGGTCTAAGCTCACTAGTGGTGGACGTTTTCGTTTTGAGGCTCTCGGCTCCTCCTCAGCCATTTTCTTCACACTGATTTTGTTCTCCACGACCGCCAATGAGACTTCGACACCGACAACACTAACGACACGAAGTAGAAAAGCCCGTCTTGCCCCTTGCACGTCGTTAACAAATCAGCGATGTTAGCAGCAAGGTGGAGGGGGAATTTCTGGCTCACAGTGCCCTCCGAAAGCAGTGTGGGCGCTCACGGGTGCAAGCGAACACGTTAGCGCATGTGCATATCCCTCTCATATTGCATTCTACGTAAGTAAGAGTTAAACATAATCGGAACAAATTAAAAGATGAACAGTTACTATGAACTTCAAGTCTTCCACAAATTACAATGCCACTGCATCTACAGAAAATGAGAGCTTCCCAGATCATCTGGTTTACTCTCTCGTCTGTCTTTCTCTCTCTTTTTCTCTCCACCACTCTCTGCTTGCGACCTTGCCTTTGCTGTCCCTTGTATTCATTAACTGGTATATCGTTTGCACTGGAATGATTGGAGCGTTCAGCGATTCGACAATTTACATAACAAACTGGCGATTTGATGTTAATATATAGATGTGTGATCCAGCATAAATAATGGTTTGTTTAGAGAAGGAGATGATTAACAGGCCTTCGAGTATACTGACGTCAATCTAGGTCCTGTTACTACAAACAGTAGCCAAGGCGATTTATGCTGTGAATAATACACGGTCCAGTCACATGGATACGACCATCGCCTATGTTCGACGTCAACGTCCAATAACCACACACAGATGGCAGGTGGCAGCACTAGCAGTGGAGGGTATATAAAATGTGTTGAAGGGACGCGGAAAATAGTGCAGTCGTTGTCATAATGCGGAAACGGAGCAATTTATCTGACGTCCAGCAGAGCATGATCATCGGCTTTCAGGCCAATGATGGTAGCATTTCCGAAACGGCTAACTTTGTAAACCGTTCACCTGCCGCCGTAGTTAAAGAATACCGTGCGTGGCGAAATGGCGCTGTAGTAAATCTGTGCCGAGGCAACTGTCGAGCATCACGGGTCACAGATGATAGAGGTAAACGACAGCTGGGGGATGTGTACTGGTGAAAAGACTTGCAAATGTTGAGCAAGTGACCACCCGAAGGAACCAAAGGGCTACCAACATTGTCTCCTGAACTACCATTCAGCTGAGTACGGGCCTCTGCAGCAGGCACCTGTTTCATGCACCCATGCTGACTGCTGTTCATCGGTGATGAAAGCCAGAATGTACACTCCAGTACTGCAACTGGAGGTCAACTGAATGGCGACAGGTGACTTTTTCAGATGAATCACGTTTTATGCTCCCTCGGACAGTTTGCCATGACATGTACGGTGTGAACATTTGAAAGCAACACCATGCAAAAGTGTTATGGCGTGGGCAATGTTCTCGTCGCATTCTCTGGGTGATGTCATGATTCTGGAAGGAATAATGTATTAACACAAATGTGCATCTGTCCTAGGGGACCATATCCACCCCTACACGCAGTTTGTTTTTCCTCTGTACGATGCCATCTACCAACAGGACAAAGGACTCACATAGCTCTCAGTGTACGTCCGCAGTTCAGAGAGCACCAGGATGAGTTTACCATGCTCCCTTTGCCACCAAACTGCCTTGATTAAAACCCAATCGAGAGTCTATTGGAGCATCTATGGGAGCTCCTCAGCCGAGAAACCTAGAGCAGCTGGCCATGGTAGTGGAGGCAGAATGGCACCACGTTGCTGTTGGTACCTCCCAGAACCTCGTTGACTCTCTCCCTGCTCGTCTCGCAGCGGTTCGCCGAGCAAAATTTGGTTATTCCGGCTTTTGTCAGTTGGTCACATTAATGAGGCTGGACAGTTTAATGTGCTAAGTCTATAAATACATAAGGTGCAGACAAACAAAAACGCCGGCCGTTGTGGACGAGCGGTTCTAGCGCCTCAGAGCGGAACCGCGCGACTGCTACGGTCGCAGGTTCGAATCCTGCCTCGGGCATGGATGTGTGTGATGTCCTTAGGTTAGTTAGGTTTAAGTAGTTCTAAGTTACAGGGGACTGATGACCTCAGATGTTAAGTCCCATAGTGCTCAGAGCCATTTGAACCATTTGAACAAACAAAAACGACACAGAAGGAAAACAGTTGGAACACTGTTTATTATTTCGAAAGTGGCATTTGTGCCGCTGTGAGACAAGACGGTTTAATGCCTTCACGGAAAAATGTTTGCTGTTTCCTACGGAACTATGACTGTACCAAGGCTTGCACCTCTTCGTCCGAATCAAATCGACACCCAAGAATTTTCAGGGCTCCAAAAACATGTAAATCGCATGCTGAGAGATCGGGACTGCATGGGAGATGTGTAACGGCTTCCGAGTGAAATTTCTGCAGCGTAGTCGAAGCAAAATAGGCACACCAGCTCCGGAAAAGTCGTCATGATCTTTATCTTTTACTTCAAGTGCCCGCTGTTGATTGACTTTCTGGAACACGGCACCACAATTAACGCACAGTCATACTTGGACACTTTGCAAAAATTGAATCACGTCGTTAGATCCAAACTCCCAGGACTGTTTGATTCGCACACCTGGGTAAATAATCGTTCCGTAGACAACAACAAATGTTTTTCATAAAGGCATTGACCGTCTTGTCTCACAGTGGGATGAATGTATTAACACGTATGGCGATTACTTTTGAAATAATAAACAGTTTACTTGCATTTTCCATCTGGCTCGTTTTCATTTGACAGTCCCTTATAGAATTTCATTGTGTAACATAAAACCGAGTATCCTAAGATAACGACAATTAGTACACTGCTTCGAAAAAAGTCGCTATACTTAATAGTTGTGAGTAAGTAATTAATATTGAGAAGATTCGGTAACAACTGGGCAGGCAAGAGGATAATTTTCATATTAGTGCAGCTCCACCTAATAGATGTGCTCATTTAAAATACAAGAGATATAAGCAACGTTCTTTCTAGCCACTTCGTCCACATATTGACATACTGAAAGCACAAAACACCGTAAGCGCAATACCCATTGTCAGTCGGAAAAGTAATACGTATTGGTCAGTCAGAAACAGTATTTGATATAGCAAAGGTGTATTTTATGAGAAAAAAAATGTAAATGACCGTAACCGATGCATGCACTGCTAACAACTTAGCAGAGTACGAAATGCTTTTTCGGTGCAGTTTAATGTAATGATTCTATCAGAAGAATTAGAATCAAGTAAATAGTAAATTTTATCTGATGTAGAATTAGGTTCTGAAATGCTTTATGCTAGTGAAGTTACAACGAAAATAATAAGTCATCCACCGATCGCATAACTTCAGATATACATCGTCATTTTTTAGTCCCATGTAATTCCTAGACATACAGGACCATATGTGAATTGTAGCCTTCTATTGCTTCTACAAGACGATGCTGTAAATATCTCAGATTCTGGCGTAGTAGAAGACTGTGCCAAAATCATGAACACAGTAATAAGCATGGCGGAGAGCAGTTTGCACCTGGCTACATGCCTGCTGTGTTATATAGTGTTTACAGCGCGCCAATCGCCATCTTGCTACAGGTAAGAGTATAACGAAGTATAAAGCGAATTTGATGACTGTACTCAACATTATCCTGTTAAAAATCATGGAAAGGAAACTTACTGATGACAGCTACGTGCGTGATGATATGTGTGATGGATAACGAAGTCGGTAGACGCATAATGTGTGAAGGAGTATAATTATTGTGGAAATTTACTCCGTCAGAAAGTTTAGTAACTCTGAAAAGTTGATTTGCAGATCTTAATACGCGTATGCATAATGTTATCACGACACTCGCATCACGGCCAATCCCAAAAGCATTATTCGTTCGATATTCTGTATTGAAATGTATACAGTTTAGTTTTCATTTACTAATTTTCGTCTGTATGCTTCTTTCCTTTGTTACTTCATAGTTAACTGCGTGGCGTCTGTGTTTGCAAGACGATTTTGCTTGACTTTGCTGGCGCTCACTGCCAACTTATACACACAACACAGCAGCTGTGTCGAAGAAGTGGCCTAGATGTCAGGCGCCTCCGTCGTCCTTGTACAGTTGGCTGGTACTTTATCACAACGTATAAAAACAAATATTATTTTCAGTGCGACTTGACTGACTTTGTAGCGTACAGCTATTCCTCTTTGAAACAAAGTTTTGTTGCAAAAATTCTTCGATCCAATAGAAATAATAGAAGAAGTAATTAAGAAGAAGTAAATTAGAATAGATTTAAAATTTACTTTGCTACTTGTTCGACATTTTATGCTACTAGATAAATGATACAACATTTTTGTGGGTACATACTGAATTTCTTTCTGAGCCACTGATAGCTTTAATAATGACTCATAAAGGCAGTTTTTACTTCAAGTGTTTTAGCCACGGGCGTTACTAATATTCTCCAATAGTTCCTGGATTATTTATGGTAAATTTCACGTTCAGCTATTTTATCTGTTTTTCTCGAAAGGTGAAGATACTGCTGCAGATGGGGAATTTATTGGTAGGCGTCCATATCTGTATTTTCTTTAAGACAGTCGTTTACAATCTCTTATACAATCTCAGTGTGGTATTGTCTGAAGTATTCAAGAATGTTCGCCATGTTTAGGTACTTTTGTTTCGCTGAATATTTTATTTATTCGGGAGGTACTCTTTGGTTTCCTCTGCAGCATTTTTGCAACACCAGCTTTTACAGTAGTAGTACAGTAGTCGGAGGCTATCGCACCAGTTGTGGTGCGATTTCAACCACTTGTGTATGACTAGAGACAGACCTCAGTAGCAGGAAGCGGATTATCCGCTCCGGAACACAGGTACACGGATTAGTGACAGGACGACAGGTTTTTTTTCTTCTGCGATCGGGTAACAAAGCGTTAGGCACTTCATACGGATATTACTTGCATAGAATTTCCATGATCTATCTGTGAAGCGCATTCAATTCGTTTTTCCCAATTTTTAAAGTTGTTCCCTTTGTATTAACTGACTGATTTTGTCGCCATTAGCCAGCACGAGGCCTCTAGTTGTAAATTAGATCTTTTTCCCCGGAATTAAATGAATACCTGCACACTAGCCGTTTTCTGAATCATTTCGTGGTTAACGAGTTTTACGTAACTGGTTGATTTTGAGGCAAGCAGCCCCGTTTAGTGTTGTGACTATGTACGCTTTTGGAATATTGATCGAGCGACCTATCAGGCTCCTTCAGGTAAGGAAGATACATCTGTGGAAAGTTTCTGCCAATCAAGGTTTTTACATTTTCCCGACTCTGTATGTGGTGGTGATTAATTTGCGTGTCCCACCTAAATGCACCTCCTTGGTACTCCCTAACGTTCTCTAAGTGCCACCGAGCACCTTCCTAGTTCGATCACAGTAGATGAATACACGCATGTTTACTATATAAATTTTTCGTGCGTGTGACTCACTCTGATGCCAATTTTGATACACCCATCCTCTTATAATGGACTACGCCTAATTGACATTCATCCACATTTCATTATTTTGTATGGAGCTATATTAATCTCCCAACGTAAAATGTTAGAGTTGTACTAAACTTTGTGCCATATGATTGAGAATTATCCAAAGAGTTTCTGTTTCTAATTTTTTCTCACTAAAAACCTTGTAGTCAGTTAACTCCAGAATGAGTAACCACACCCAGAATCTGACCACCGTCTCCCTCTCCAATTCATTTTTGTGGAACCCCGAAAAGAGAAGGATATGAACATGAGCTCTGAAAATATTAAAGAAATGTTGACTACGCCGTCATTTCCTCTTGTATCTGTATGCCAACTGAATGTTTAATTGAGTACTAATGTCTTTATCCTTTGCGTTGCACAATTAATTTCATTTTATTTATTAATTCCTTTCGGCCATTTATGCCATTTCCGTTACTTACATTTTCACAAACGGAAAGCTGGTCGGTTGCTCGCATGGTACTGCCGTGAGACTCTATGGAAAGTAGTTGAATGGAGGTGAAACGTAGAGGTGTTTCACGGTCAGGCCTAGTCACAGAACGTGAAGACCAGAGGCTTGCCAGCTCTGTTAAGAAGGACAAGCGGAGATCTCTGGCCGATCTGAATACACTGCTGGTGAAGGTACAAGGCTTTCGAAGCACACCGTTTAGGACACGTTGTGAACATGTAGTGGGCACGGGACTGAGGATCAGTGGAGACTTGTCATATGTTTCGATGAATCCCGTTTATCGTTACACTAGGTCGATGGTCATATCCAGATTCGCCGTAATCTAGACGAATAGTCGGTCGCAAAATGCACCAAGCCACGGACGCAAGCCGGTGGGGGCGAAATTACGATGTGGGGGGACATTCACACAGGCTTCCATGGCACCTGTGGTCGAAATCGATGCCACCATGTCAGCTGAGAACTATATGAACATTATTAAGGACCACCTGCATTCTTTAATACTTGATATGTACCATGCAGACCGTGGCATCTTTTAGAAGGATAACTGTCCGTATCACAGGGCTATAATCGTGCTACAGAGATTAGAGGTGCGTGATAGTGAACTTGTTTTGATGTCTTGACTTGGCCACTACATTCGCCTCACCCGAACCCTATAGGAAACCTGCTCTGCGCATACAAACCACCGCCTCGTAATTTGCGTGAATTTTGTGACCTGTGCGTGGACATACGGTGCCACATACATCGGAAAGCCTGTGTAGGACTTGTCGAATCCGTTCCATGCAGGATCTCTGCTGTATTATGTTCCAGTACACTATTAATCTGATGTTTCGGTTAATCAGTTTATATATATCTTCGCTTCAGCGCGTCATATAAAAATGCTGAAAGATCTGTATCGGTTGAGACAAGAATGGAGCCGTCGGTTGCGTACAAAAAACCGTACTTATAATATTTAAAAATGGGGGTTTTGACGAAGACCTGAAGACCATCTTACAACAGCCAAGATACCATCTCGTTGTTAACAGTCTGCCCATCGATTTACACGTGATTGACACAACTGCAGAAAATAAAAGGGAATTAAGGCTTATCATCCGTCGATAACGAACTCGTTAGTGTACGGAATGGAACCAAAAATACTTTTAATGAGTATATTAGAATATACCATCTTCCTCAAAGTTGAAAGGTATACCCAGAACACAAATGTTGCAACATTGTTATTTAGCTGTGACAGTACTGTCTCCAGCTTGACTGTGTGACAGTAATATGATTTGACTGAGCAACCTGCTCGCAAGCCTGATTTATTTATTCAGACTATCCTTAATAATATGAGGACAACATATGGAGATCTCATATACACCGCTTTGCTCTTTAATTATGTTCTCGTGGATCGTGGCCTATAATGCATGCATGTATTCTGCGTGATATGAAAGCACCTCAGCATCTGGCTCCAGCCCCAGAGCTGCACTATCAGCTCTATGGTATCACTGTCACATTATTGACACTAATTTCCAACCATATATTTATCGTCTCTTCCACCTATGAAAATTATTTCTGCTAACTGAAAAACGAAGTTTGGACACGTATTGAATAGAAATCTGTGCTAAAATTATTGAAATGATAATTAAATGGACACCCTAGCTGTAAACAGGCGTTGATGTACTTCATTCGGGACATGTTGAAAATGTGTGTCCCGACCGGGACGTTTTTTTCTTTTTTTTGTGATCTCATTTTGTTCGTTATTGTTCGTTTCAATTGTTCGTGGCGGACGTCACCTGACGCCCGTTGAAGTTCGTTATTGATGCATTCACTCAGTTTTTTTTAAATTACAGATTGCAGCCCACCCTCTGACCGAACACGCTGAGCTATCGTGCCGGCATGGACTCGAACATGGGATCTCCTGCTTACAAGGCAGACGCTCTATCCATCTGAGCCACCGTGGGCACAGAGGATAGTGCGCCTGCAGGGACTTATCCCTTGCACGCTCCCTGTGAGACCTACATTCCCAACATGTCCACACCACTACATTCGTAGTGTGCCTAATAGATGTTTGCCCATCATACTCATTACTCGTGGCAGATTAATCTACCAAGTCCGGGCATAGCATGTGCGTTCGCACAAGAAGGTCAATGGCCGGGAAGCCATACTTTAACTATATATGACGGTATTATCTGTTCCCCAAAGAACAGTTACTGTAGATGGCCATGCAGCTTTGCTAGAAATGAAATGATAATTAAATTGACACCCTAGCTGCAAACAGGCGTTAATCTGGCGTGCAAGGGATAAGTCCCTGAAGGTGCACTATCCTCTATGCCCTCGGTGGCTCAGATGGATCGCCGGCACGCTAGCTCAGCGTATTCGGTCAGAGAGCCGGTTGGCCTCTGTAATAAAAAAACTGAGTGGAAGGATCAACCACCGAACTTCAACAGGATGTCTTGCGACGTCCGCAACGACCAAACACAACGATCAATAACGAACAAAATGAAAAAAAAAAGAAGATGGATAGAGCGTCTGCCATGTAAGCAGGAGATCCCGGGTTCGAGTCCCGGTCGGGGCACACATGATCAACATGTCCAGAATGAAGTACATCAACGCCTGTTTGCAGATAGGGTGTCCATTTAATTATCATTTCATTTCTAGCAAAGCTGCATGGTCATCTACAGTAACTGTTCTTTCGGGAACAGATAGTACCTTCATATATAGCTAAAATTATTGATAATGATTCGTAATTATTCTTGAAGTTCACAAAATAAATTTAAATTATCAATAAATTCGGCCATACTACCCTACCAATGTTAAGATACCCTTCGGTTAAGCCGGCCGGTGTGGCCGTGCGGTTCTAGGTGCTTCAGTCTGGAACCGCGTGACCGCTACGGTCTCAGGTTCGAATCATGCCTCGGGCATGGATGTGTGTGATGTCCTTAGGTTAGTTAGGTTGAAGTAGCTCTAAGTTCTAGGGGACTGATGACCTCAGAAGTTAAGTCCCATAGTGCTCAGAGCCATTTGAACCACTTGAACCTCCGGTTAAACGGTCTTAAAATAGAGAAAAAAGCAACAGAGAATGTATGCTGCAATCACTCCTCAACGCAGTGGGACCTCCTGGATAAACATTTTCACTTGAGTCCAAACAATTACCAAAATTTCATATCCAGTTCCAGATTGGAACCATCGTCATAATATGAAATTCACTGATTTCAAACGTGTTCTGCTGAAATGAATACTCTACAGGCATCACAAACACGGTGGCCCGCAGGTAGGAGCAAAAAGGCACGTGTCACGGGGCAACGCACTCAGTATAAGAGGGAATGCCTCTGAATTTTTTATGTGAAAACTCTTACAGCTTTTTAAATGAAACAAACTTAATAACATTCTACATCTTTATGCTTCATGTCTGCATATTTATTTCTTAACATAGTTACCCTGGTGACGAACACATTTCTCCCGAAGAGGGACTGGTTTGTCGATACTGCCACTGCAGGATGTTTGCCTTTATTGGCCGGCCGGAGTGGCCGAGCGGTTCCAGGCACTACAATCTGGAACTGCGCGACCGCTACGGTCGCAGGTTCGAATCCTGCTTCGGGCATGGATGTGTGTGATGTTCTTAGGTTAGTTAGGTTTAAGCAGTTCTAAGTTCTAGGGGACTGATGACCACAGCAATTAAGTCCCACAGTGCTCAGAGCCATTTGAACCATTTGCCTTTATTGACGGAGCCACAACCTCACCTCTTCTTGCATCGTGTCATCACTATCAAAGTGAAGTCCTCGAAGGTTTTATTCCAGTTTCGGAAAAAGGTGGAAATCGGATGGGGCCAAGTCAGGACTGCATGGTGGGTGATCGATGAGACTGAATCCAAGGCGTCGGATTGTTGCAGATGTCGCAGCGCTCGTGTGTGGTCTGGCGTTGCCATGCTGAAGGAGAGGGTGCTCCATGTGTGAACGAACTCTTCGAATTCGATTGTCGATTACATCATGCTACTTCTCAAGCTCATAGTTACGTTACACGCAGCCATGTTACACGCTACAATTCGGAGCCCTTCGGCGGCGTAGGACAGCTAATATGAAGACTTACAGAATAAAGATATAAAATGTTACTAACGTGTGTTTTATCTCAAAAGTCTTAAAAGGTTTCTCATTAAATTCCAGAGGCATTACTTTGTAGCATGCTCTCGTACATACTGTACATGAGCCAGCTGCACTGCGTTCGTGGTTTGTGACCCGATGCGTGAATACCACGGTCTGACTACTCTTTACACTGACCACAGCTTGTTGTCCATCACATCTGTCTCTCTCCCGGTGCATGTTCTTCTGCAACTTTCTTTCTTTTTTTATTTTCATAGAATGTGAGAAAATTCGTAACACGATCATGCCTCATCTTAACGGGTACACTGAGACCTGCATACGGCTCTGCACTATATACTGTAAATTACTCTGGAAAGTGAAACTTGAGGAGACTAACACAAAAATATACAAAGAATCCAAATGTTGCCCAATGCTTGTAAGTATGTAAACTGTAATAAAATATCAGTACTAATGTGGAACATTGTGAACAGAGATTTAATCACATCGATTACTTCCTGTTTTTTTAAAAAATCTTACATATAAAACTTTTTCTTGCTAAGGGAAAGATGGCTTTCTGTTTCAGTCTTTGCGTAAAATATAAATATTTCTAAGCACATTTTTAAAAGGCAGCGCTTTCTACAAATCCAAAAAGAAAATTAATGTTCAAATGTAGTTTCAATGTAAAAGAGCAACGATAAGATGTGCTCGTCAATATAAATTTGGTAGGATTCTCACACCATTAACGTTGGAAAGTGGCAGCTCACCAGTGTGTGGGAATTAGACTGGTGTTCAAAATTAAAGCAACAAACGGAAATTTTCCAAGCTTGAGTATATTTTGCCACAAAGCAGTATAAGCAGGTGATAGTAAATTAGAAACAATGTAAAAAATACACAACGTTAACAACTGCAAAATGCATAGTGGTAGGCAAAAATGTTCTTCCTTTTTTTTCAACTTAACGAATCTGCACACACATTCCGACAACTGGTTAATGCGCTTAGCATGGACTGTGATCACAGCAATACAGGCCTGACAACGACGGGACATGCTGTGAATGATATCATCAATCTCACATTGAGGAAGTAACGCCATTCTTCCTGGACAGTTGTTGGCAAGTCTTGGAGAGTGGTTTGTGGATTTTGACAAAGTGCAACGTTCTGTCGGCCGCGGTGGCCGAGCGGTTCTAGGCGCTTCAGTCCGGAACCGCACGACTGCTACGGTCGCAGGTTCGAATCCTGCCTCGGGCATGGATGTGCGTGATGTCCGTAGGTTAGTTAGGTTTAAGTAGTTCTAAGTTCTAGGGGACTCATGACCTCAGATGTTAAGTCCCGTAGTGCTCAGAGCTTTTTGAACCATTTTTTGCAACGTTCCTCCCTAGTGCACCATAGACATGCTGTATGGGATTCAAATCGTGAGATCGAGCAGGCCACGCCATGCGTGCAATATCTTCAGTTTCCAAGAAAACATCAACCGCTCTTGCTCTATGAGGTCATCACTATCGTCCATCAATACAAAGTCTGGGCCCGCGCCACCTCTCAACAACCGCACATGAGGTCCCAAGAACTTGTCTCGAACCTGACAGCAGTTAAACCTTGCCATTTAACCAATACAATTTCATGATGAGGTATTCGTGTGGTCGATATACGTGTCTTCCATAATGTTTGGGTCTCAAAATTGTCTTCCACGTAACCTCCAGATGCGAATGCGCCGGGAATCACACTCCAGACCAAATCGGGACTCCTCTGTGCAAAGAACATTGGCCCACTGTTCGACCGCCCAGGTGGCATGTTGACGACTCCACTCTAGATGTTCCCTTCTGTCAATAGGCATCAGAGGTAGACACACAGCAGTTCTCCGACAATACAGGCCACTGTGCCGAAGCCTTCTGTACACCGTGTTCTGTCTCGACACAACACGTCTAGTGGATACTGAGAGGTCAGATGCCAGGTGCCATGCAGTACTATGGCGGTACCGTCCTGCCCTTACATCCAAATAACGGTCCTGTCTTTCTGACATCACACGTGGTCGGCCCTGCCCTGGTCTTTGAGGTACTGTGTCGGTCTCTTTAAATTGTTGCCACATCCGAGAAACAAGAGAACGATTCACATTAAGCCATAGGGCCTCATCAGTTTATGACTGTCCTGCTCCCATTCTTCCTATGGCCCTCCACCACAGACAGTCTGGTAGGCGTCTCCTATGTGCCCTACTGCAGCGTCGGTGACTGTATACACAGCGATTGTGAATGTGGGACTACCTGGCAAACACTAACCCGTTTGATGGGTGCCCTGACGTCTTCTTTGGCGTGGTTGTGCGTTGACCGGAATGCCATTTTCCGTGCAGAGCACGATTGTACCGATGTCTGTTGACAGTTTGTATGTTTATACGGTGAATTAGACACAAGACGTGGAAGCAGCGGTTCGTTGCTTTAATTCTGGGCAGCAGTGTATGTTTTTTCAGTGAAAATTTGATGTACAAATATGTATCAACATTCTTCCAGGCTGTTCTTTAAATATTAGCTACAGGCTGTAGTCTTTTGAAATTTGTTTAAGTCTGCGTTCTCCCTTCTTTGATTCAGTTTACTCATTCGTATACGTCTTCCTTGTCGATCAGTGTGTTAGTCTTGCCCATAATTTAATGTCTGACCTTCACGTTTCACTGATCTTTGTGAAATTTTAGCTTGTAGCTATTAATATCAGTGAATACTGTTTTTCTTGCAGTAAGCCTTTGTAACTAGGCGTTTTCTAGGTGAAAAGGGTCTTGTTCTACACATAACCTCAAAAATCTAAAAGGAAACAAAACTTTCACGAAAATGATAACATCTGTACAAAATACTTATACAATGATTTTAAGTTATTGTTTAACGATGTGAAACGATTAAAACTTAACTAGATAATAAGAAGGTACCTATAATCACACAATAAACAACTGCATAACTCAAGAAATGTTACCAACTCTGTTTCATTGACAGAGATAGTAAATCCATCAAGTTAATCAAGTTCAAATATGAGGTTCTTCTTAGTTGATCAAACAGACAGCAGGTGTACTGAAATGCAGTGATAAATAACACAAAAGTGGCTTCAAAATACAATGAAATGTACTTGACTGTGGTGGTTGTCATTAATGACGAAAAATTTGAAAGGTTTTGGAGAGTGCTACGCGCTAAGTGCTAAGGACAGGGACACAGAAAAAAGGTGTACCTTTCTAGTTTATGTTCATGTGTTAACAAAATCAATATACAGAGTGAGTCGCATAAGACGTAAACCTCTTTCATTTCGTGAACTATTCAAGATACCAAAACGAGGTTTCACCAAAATATAGTACGCAGAAAAGCATGTAATTTATGATTAATTGTCTTACGAATTCTATCAACATAGGGAATGTAGCAAGTATGTTATTTTTAAACAGGCCGACATACTTTTTTAACGGCATTCGAAATCTTTTGAAGAGACAAGTTTAGTGTCAGAACGCTTTTTAATGTTCAAGTTGGAACTTTATGCGCAAATATCCTATAAATGTGCTCTAATTTAAAGGTATTAAGCTTGATCAAAGCACTTAAGTGAACATTTGTGGTGTCGTTGTAATTCTGTGAGCCATTATCTTTTGTATGTCCTGTTTCTTTTGATATGTATGCTTTTATCTTTGTTTGTGCCATGTGTGAAACGTTTGTTGCTCATTGTGACGTATAGTAAAATGTGAGAGATCTTTCTCCCATGAGGCGTTCTAACAAAATGTTAAGCAATATGTCTATCAAGTATTGACAGTACAACTAAGTAGCGGCGGAATCCCAAACATGTGACAGATTCCTCAACAGGTCATGGGCCGAGGCACCCAGATAACCGCCGATTAAACGATTAGGATTAATGTGTTGTTATTAGAAGTCCAGAATGTACTGGTTTGCAGAAGAAGAATTGTTTTATGCAACGAATATGGCAAAGAATTATTTGATTAATGCGCCGAGCCTGGAGGATGTGAAAACTACGTTGATTGGGCATTTATAATCGAAAACATGCTTATTCTCGAAGGATTGTCACAATGTGTCTGAGGGTCAGAAGTATAAAGGGCAGCAAATGTAAACGAAACGAATGAAAAAAAAAATAAGCAGACTGTTCATTGTTTCAAAAGTAATCATCATAACTGTTAATACATTCATCACACTGGGAGACAAGACGGTCAATACCTTCATAGAAAAATGTTTGCGGTTGCCTGCATCGACGGTCACTAATGTCTTTCTTCAGCGCTCCAAAAATATGGAAATCGTATGGGAAGAGATCGGGACTGGATGATGTGTGTGGACGATGAGTGATGTGTAAGGGCTTCCTAGGGAAGATTCTACAGCGTAGACGAAACAACCTTGTTATCACGTGGGCCTGCCCACACGTTTCGAGTACGATGCAGAAGTTTCGCTGGAAAGCCCTTACACATCCTCTATACTGTTCTGATATTCCCCCTCCCCTCCCCTACAAGATTTTCATATTTTTGGAGCCCTGAAGAAAGACATTCGTGACCGTCGATTTGCTTCGAACGGAGAGGTGCACTCCTGGATACAATCATGGCTCCGCAGGCAGTCGCAAATATTTTTCAGTGAAGGTATTGGCCCTCTTCTCTCACAGTGGGATAAGTATACTAACAGTTACGGCGATGAAATAATAAACAGTCTACTTACTTTTTTCATCTATCTCGTCTTAATTAGACTGCCCGTTATATACGGTCCAGTTACATTAACGTGGCCATCGGCTATATTCGACGTCAATTTGCAATAACCTCTCACAGGCACAGGTGGTAGGATTAGCAGTGGAGTGTATATAAAGCGTATCCAGGGGGTGTGGAAAACAGTTCAGTCGTTGTCGTAATACGGAAAGAAACGGTTTATCTGACATCTAGAAAGGCATGTTAATGGGTTTCGGGCCAAGGGTGGAAGCATCACCGAACCGTATAGGATTATAAACTATTGGCGAGCCGCTGTAGTTGAAGTATACCGTGCACTGCAAAATGGTGTTACCCGAAACCGGCGCTGAAGCAACTTTGTTGTACCACGGTAGATGACAGCTGCTGCGATGTGTACGGGCGAATACATGTGCAAGTGTTGAGCAGCTTACCGCTCAGATGACCTAAGGAACTACCAACAGTCTATCCTCAACTATCGACCAGCGATCACTGCTGTGCACGGGCCTCCGCAGCAGGCGCCGGGTTCATGCCCTAATGTTGACTGCTGTTAATTTGCGTCGAAAGGGTCGGGACGTCCACTGAGCAGCGACAATTGGCCTTTTCAGATGAATCGCGTTTTACGATCCTTGGGACAGATGACATGACGTGTACGGCGTGAGACGTCTGAAAGCAATCACCCTACAAAGAGGAGGGAGCGTTAGGGTCTGGGGAATGCTTTCGTGGCATTCCCTAGGAAATCTCATCAATCTGGAAGGCACGACGGATCAACACAAGAGTGCATCTTTCCTTGGCGTGATGGCATCCACCGGCAGTAAAATACAACGTGGCACAAAGCTCGTAGTGTACGTGCATGGTTCGAGGAGCACAAGTTTACCGTTCTCTCCTGTCCAGCAAACTCGTCGGATTTAAACGATATCGAGAAGCTGTGTGACCACCTCGGTCGGACTGTTCGGGCCATGAATCCTCAACCGAAAAACCTAGCTCAGCTGGTCACGACACTGGAGTCAGCATGGCTCCACTCCATGTCGCTACCTTGCAGAATCTCACTGACCCTCTTCCTGCAGGCCTTTGACGGGTCGTCACATCAATGTGACTGGACAGTGTAGATCAAACAGAAGATGCCGAGGCCAAAGCGAAAATACTTATTAGTGATGCACTTTTTATCTGTCCATAACAGTGGCAAAACAGAGAATGGACTTATGGCTGAAAATGAAATCACAGTTGATGCATCTGGTTTTGCAAGACAAAAATGTTTATTAAGAACATTGATATCAACGCGTCAATAAAACATTTGATTAACTGACAAGCTATTTAAATCAGGTAGTGTAGAGTGGCTGTAAATTACGTGGAACTGTTTTTACGATGAATGAGTATTTATTGTTAGTAGAACTACCGGAAAATACACTTCGACGATTATGGACAATGGACATTCAGGAATTCCTATTAAAAAGCAGGCACCCAGACGACATGTTAGGATGTCAGTGTAACTTTGTACACGTACTCACCATCGGCACGCGTGTAAATGGTTATAGGTGCAATTCTCTGTGGAAGATGGAACGGCCACTACAATGTAGTAGTTTTGTTCGTGTCAGTGTTGTTACCAGGCTTCGTGTCGTATATAAGGGACGTGAACAGAGACAGATATTCAGCGATCATTCTGAAGGACATGGAGAGGAACCATATTCGTGTTACATAGCGTTAGCAGCACCTGATCAAGTGCGAAAGGGGGATCGATGAACTGTGAAATTGCGCATTGCACGTGTTCACATCTACGCCTGTCATTCAAGAATAATTAATGGACTCCCTCCAAAGTTCTGTGTCATCCCACAACTTTGGTCGGAGATTAGCACCAGCCTGACTAGGGAATTACTGTTTCTATGTCGTCTCGTTGTCTCTGTAGAGCTGTACCATGGGAAGAAATAAGAGGATGGTGTTGGGTGGCCGGTATCCTCTTTCTATAACACAAACTGCACGCATATATTAACTGGGTTCTTTATTCATAAGAATAGAAAGTTTGCTTGACTCAAGATACTCATTGTGATACAGACTCTTCTGTGTACTCCACGTTAGCCTCACTGCTGGTGAAGTACAAAGTTTGCTATGTTCACAATTATGGTTGTTATGTGCTGCCTGTCTCTGAGTTATCGGCGGACACATTAAATCACGAGCACAATGACGAAAAAAGAAATGGTAAGGTGGAAGATCGTGCTAAGTAGGAAATCCGGGTTCGAGTCCCGTTCTAGCACAAATTTTCGTTGTCGTCATTTCATTATACAGCTGATGGTCGTCCATATCCGCAAATGCGAATACATTTCACGTATTTCATAGCGACCAAAGTCACTGCAGTACTTCTGAACAGTAAATATGACTAGCATCATACATGATGTTTGGGAAACTTCCAAAAGCTTTATAATTGGATTTATAAAGAAAACCACTGCAATAACTCACACATTCACCGAATGAAAGATTCATTTATAGTTTCGTGTCCAAACCCATCTGAAGATGTCATTTGACTCCCCTCGTTCAATTTATGCGTTGTGTTGTCCGTATTATGATCATATAAAAGAGTTTATCGGTAGGCTATTTGTTTACAATGCGGCAGATACGACACATAGTTTCGTTCTAAATGTATCACAGAAAACAGAGGTAGAACTGTTTATTCAACTTTGTTTTGCTCCTGTGTATCAGGGGATTGTAAAATTTACGCTGGGTTTACGTCTTCTCGTACTCTCGAGTTTGAAGGGGTCACGTATCAGAGCTCACTGGAATGGCGCGGTACGGGGAACAGAACGCATCATCCAACAGAGATAAAAGTGAGAGCACGAAACACGGAAGTGGGGGCTCACGAAACGAGTAGGGCGTCGTTACCGTGTGCCCGTGATCGTAAATTTTCGGAAGCAGAAAACTTTTCGCTGCGTGAGCTGGCGCAGCTGTAATAAGCAACACTCGTAAATAAACCGGCCGACGAGGTTTCCGGCCTTGTTTAGACTTCACAGTTGCCAGAAATCTCTGCAGGAGTGCAGACAGACGGCTTCTTGATTAAGACTGAGGTTGATTCCTTACCTCAACGCCAGTAGGAGTACTTTCTTGAGCTCATTCCGGTTCCTGTTGTCTTTCGTTCCGATTTTCGGTTTCGTGCCTATACGGTTACTTCTTTTCGTTGTAGGCCATGTTAGACACCTAGTCCACACCCTCAGTTCATCTCATTTCACTTTTACTGCCGAACTGTGAGGCCTTTCTCGACAGATCTCCCGTCTGGTAATGTACGAACTTACCTGCATTCAAGGAGGAGAAGCACTAAAAGGAACATTTCGAGGTTACCGAGTCAGATAACAACGGGCCGTACTCTGACGAGGTCACGCACGTGTACCAGTTTGGCAGTCGTATAGTTCTAACTACTTGTCTAGTTTATTTTACTCAGTTATAATACCCAAAAGAGGTGCCAGACAGTGTAAATCAACTGCTTATGAAATTGTTTATATACTATAAGTACGTTTTACCTCTTCTTCGGCGTCGTTACTGTGCTTGTCATAATTTCCTGCTAGTACTTGTTTAAGATTCTTGTTAAAAATATCGTGCTTTTTAGTTTTCATTCATTACATTCCTCTGCTACCTGAAACTTACTTTCAGCAAATATCTGTTTGGTGTTCACATTCTCGTGTTTTATGTCCGCTTGACGTCTAGAAATTAGCTGTGCAACTCATCGAAAGAAAAGTTTAAATTAATTTTTTACTTTATTACAGTTTTCATGTATGTTAGTAATTATAAATTTATAGCAAAAATAGCGTTATATGTGACAAATGTGGAATCTGCCTTAGGGTAGTGAATATGGGAGAAAATTTTCAAGATTGAGGGTTGGTGTTTCATTGGGGTGACTGTAGTGGGAAAACGAGTGAAGTATGAGATGAGACTCTCCCATGGAACTGTACATTATGTAGTCGAGGCAAGACAACCGTGGGACAGGAAAGAAAGGTCTTTGCGCTTCGGGCAGAATCAGAAATGGCATATTGCAATTAGATGAATTGAAGGATGAAACAGACAATGGCAACTGGAAAAACGTGACAAGTAATAAGGAGAAAATCTCAAAAATCATATTTCAGAGTACAGTTAGCAATCAGTTTGCTTTGTTACCTGAAACAGGAGAAGAGCCACGACCACTTTTTGAGCAAAGTAGTGTGAAGCACTCTCGAATAAACAACTTTAAGGCTAGGTCAATAGGAAAGTCATGTTGAAAGTAAATAGCCCTGCTGTTAGGTTGTGGTCAGGGAAGTGGAGTAGGCCAAATGCTACAGGAAAAGCTAGGTGTAGAATACCAGATCACAACCATCGTAAAATCTAGCGCCTAGCTCAGCCAGGTGACGGAAAATATAGGGGCTTCGTGCAGAGATTTTGATGAGGATCACCGCATACTTATAATAGGAGGACAAGGAAACAGCCTGGTTAGTAACTTAGAGCAGAGTACTAAATGTAACCTGGAGGTAATAGGTGCAGCAACAGTAAACAATCGGGTGGGGTTTGTGGAAAGTTTGCACCAGCATGACGAGCCCTGCGTTAACACAACTTTCATCAGCGTAAAAGAAGAGCTGAGTGGATTGCTTTTTGCTGAAACGAAGTCCCATGTCTCTGCTGTTCCTGATGCTGAAAATGAGAGATGGGCATACAAAGCTATTAGCTGAGCATCTTGCAGAAAGGGTAAGGGCAGCCAAAAGCACTCGCTGCAAAATCCCTGTGATTAGTGGAGTCAGAGAATCACATTTTTTTAGTCTAAAGACTAATTATAGAGAGACAGCCTTGAAAGAAATTAGAACAGAACAAGACCACAATAGAGGATGTCCCAGGAGGAATGGTCAGTATTCAGAGGTATGACAGTAACGACATTCGAAGGAAGAAAGTCTAGTAAACATGGGCTCTAACATGCATACCTTAAAAGGTACGGGCACTTATTCAGTAGTGAAGATGAAAAAGTGTTCATGGCTCTTACGGAATGCACTTTAGAGCCTATATTTACTGGATTTTTTTCCTTTTTTTAGTCCATATGCCATCTCTCAAAATATAGAAAGTATAGACGTTGAAGTAGAAGAGATTTGTTTCACAGTATCGAAGATGAGCAAGTGGTCACAACTCTTAAGCTATACATTCTATATCTCATGTTTACTGAGCTTTGTAGCTTCGAATGACCGTTTCTGTCATATGCCTCAATATTAACCATCCCTCCTGGGACAACCAGTATATGCAACATATTCCAGAGAAGTATAATAGCCGGCCTCTGTGACCGAGCGGTTCTAGGTGCTTCAGTCTGGAACCGCGCTGCTGCTACGGTCGCAGGTTCGAATCCTGCCTCGAGCATGGATGTGTGTGATGCCCTTAGGTTAGTTAGGTTTAAGTAGCTCTAAGTCTAGAGGACTGATGACCTCAGATGTTAGGTTCCATAGTGCTTAGAGCCATTTTAGAGCCAGAAGTATAACACATTGGTTTTATCAGAAGGATAGAGGCCTTAGAAAGACATAGATGAGCTTCTTGTCTGTCTACAAGATGTGGAAAATTCTGAAGTAATGAATGTTCAGTGCTTGACTAAACGCCACGTACCCACAGAGATAAAGAACTTAAATATCAGGGATTATAGACTAGCAACATTTCCGTGTAGAGTTAACATGGAGAAAGGAGAGGTTGCAACGTATGTTAAAGTTGGACATAAAGTGAAAAATATTGAAGCAAACAGTTAATGTACAGATCAGAATTTGCAAGCACGTGCTTGTGAATTATTACTGCGGAATTTCTTCTATAAATATAACAGTCTACAGATCCCCTCTTGGAAACTGTCATCTATTTATGAGAAATATACCGTTAGGTACATTATTGAGCTTCCTGTCGGACAAGAATAAACAGTTAGTGATTTGTGGAGATTTCAATGAAGATCTTTTAAAACGTAGGGAGAGTAAATATAAACTGCAATCATTATTTAGGTTTTTCAGTCTAATTTTAGTAGTTAATTTCCCAACTCGTCTACAGCAAGATAGTAGGAACCTGACTGATAACGTTTTTATTGACCGTACTCAAGCTGGAACAATTTGCGTGTACCCAGTTATTAATGGAATATCCGATCATGACGCGAGATTAACGGAAAAAACTTATAGCACCTTACAGTCCTTCACCAAGTTCATACCAAGCAGTGAGGCCTGTTAATGGGAACAGGATAAAATATTTTATGAGTAAGTTAAAAGAAGTGGTATATGATGAGGTATGTAGAAAGAGTTAGAGATTGTAACGGAACATATTAAAGGCTTTACTGTACCGAAGTATGCGATACCCTCCAAATTCAACCAGTTTAACGAGTATTTATGATTATAGAAAAGTTATTGTGTATGTTAAAAATGATTGCGTAACATGTCTCCATAAACAGTCAACCCATTAAATTATACTGAATTACTAACCCACACAAAAGTTAATATCACTTGATCACTGATACAGCAAATGTCATCATGTAAAAACACTGAATTCATCTTAAATAATTAATATGAAGTACGAAAAATAGTGTACAACTTAGGTATTTTGAATCTCCTTAAATAAAAATCACCCAGTGAAACCTATTTGTTCACTAGGAGCGGTTTCACTTAGTATTCACGAAATCAATCCTGTTTTAGACGAAAACCAATGTATTTCTTAATAATTCATGTTAATTACTTATTTATGCAAATTAGAGAAGTCAATTGACAAACTTCTGAAAAACGGACTTTTTGTAACAAAGAATTATTCTGTTAAGTCAACAAATCTGTCTGTCATTTTAATAACATGTTAAATTATGTCACTCGATGCAAATTAATAACTTTTCTGCACAAATTAGGATAACAGATGTACATGTGACTTGTAAACTATATCTCTTTTTAGTAGTTCTTTGACAATATTATAAATACGAGCAGCAAGAAGGGTCGAAAAGGCAGTCGGAATGTCACTTTGGTACAGTGTGTTTGTGTGTTATTGTTTGAGGTGGATAAACAATCCAAAGAACATGTAAAGGAAGTTGTGTTGTGTCATAGTCTTTGGTGGGCAGTGGAATTAAGATGGCCACCAGAGAAATAAATATTTGAAGTTTACATATTTGTTGGTTTCGTTCACTCTTTATCGTCAAAAGCACATAAAAAACACGGGACCTCATGTTTTTAACCCTAGACAACCAGATTTAGAGCCAGCATCAACATCGAGACACGGCAACGATCCAGCAAGCAGCAGTGAGTACTAAAATGCATTGTAATGGCGCCAACCTAACATCAAGTGCTAACAAGCTCCGTAAAGGGGAGTGAAATAGTGCGATTATAGCAATTAGCAATATCTACGACCAGGCGACCATTACAAGATGCTATTATCAATTTCTCTGTATTCCATTGTAAATTTATGTCAATATTTGATAGTTTGTTTCCTAAAACGTTATCCAGAAGGTCCATTAGAAACAAAATTCATATGCCATGGATAACTAATGGAATTAAAGTCTTGTTTAAAAGGAATAGGGAACTTTATATAAATGCCACAATAAGTCAAGATCCGACAGACATTAAAATGTTTAGAAGTATGCATCTGCTGACAGAAATTAATAATGCAGATAATACGATACGAACTATAGAGAACACTGTCAAACGGGAGACAGGACTATCAGTCAATGTACAAGGTTCTACAATTATTACACTAAATTACTATGTTGTGAATGATGATTCATAAGTTGCGAGTACTTTTAATAACCGCTTTCTAAATGTAGCAGCAAAAACAGGATTAAATGATTCAGCAGAAGCAAGAAAATGCATTACAAATGTCATTCCACAAAACTTTAGGCAACTAAAAATAGCAGCAGCATCCTTCATTGAAATTATGAGTATTATAAAAATTCTAAAATACTGAAAGTCATATTCACTTGATGGAATTTCAAGCAGGATTCTGAAAGGTAGTGTCCTCAGACGTGCATGTAGTCCATCACTGACACAGGGAGTTTTTCCAGACAGATTAAAATAAGCAATTGGTAAACCTCTTTATAAAAAAGGTGACATGTTTTTCAAAAAATATTCTGAAAAGTAATGTGCTCGCATTCAAGTAGAAACAATTTTCTTAGCGTATCACAGTTTTGATTCCAGACTAGTTTCTCGACTAAGAATGCTGTTTATATATTCACCCACCAAATATTAGAAGCCTTAAATAATAAAATATAACCGGCTGCTATTTTTGCATGACGTTTGATCAGGTACATAGTGTTACACTCTTACAAAAACTTGAGTTTTATGGAATTAATGGCTTTCCACACAACTAGTTTGAATCACAAGTAACAAACAGAAGTTAAGCTGAATGATTCAAACAATGTTGGAAAAGCAGAAAACTTTAGTGATTTGCGAGACATCACAAAGGAAGCGCCGAAGGCCTCTATTTTGGATCCACTCTTATTTCTTGCAGAGGATGGGCAGCTAAGATAGGCCCTCCAGATATATTCAGAATGAACAAATATATCGAGGTGCTTTTTCGCCCAGTTAGAAGGAACAATAATACGAATTTCCTGACGTTAGCCAGTAGTTTTTATCGTTTGTAGTCGCCGATTCATGACACCGACTTTATTTTATATTAATGGAACCACGCACTTTTTTGCTGTGGCAAATTGAAAGAAGCCTCTAATGGAACTTCAACGACACAGGGACTTGCTCTAATAGCACCAAGGTAACAGAGCCGCAAACCACTGTCCCACCGTCAGGAGCAGAGATTCTACAAACGCCTACCGTGTTATACTAAATGTAAGCAAACACGTAACTCAGGGACTTTTCATATGTTCACTATCGCAGCTGTCATACCAAGTGCTCAAAACGCTATAAAGTTGAATTTCATGTGGAGTTAATGGTAGTGTGAATGAATCGCCTAAAACCGAAGATAATAAATACAATAGGAAGTACTCGATTCAACAGACACAGTGGCGTAGTAAAGTGCTAGAAGGCGTGGCTACGCCATCGTTGTCCACTCGGCGGTACAGCATGCAATGACTATACTCTTCTGTGGTTTCGTTGCGAGGTGGCAGCCCAGTCTTCAGGCAGCATCACATTATTATATACCGATTCGGACATTCTGGATGAGAGCGATCTGGACAGTTCAAGTGTGGACCTCTGCCATAAGCAAAGCATCAATAGATCTGCATTTTGTGACAAAATACAGTTTTTCAAGGGAGAAGATGGGGTAGCTATGGAGGAACTGTAGGTTAAGTTCCAAGATTTCTTCAGCCCTGATGGACCATCGCTGGTGACATCCATTACTCAACGCATAATCCCGAAGTGTGACAAATATTCAGTTTATAGGAAACCATAAAGAATCCCTCATAATTTGCAGTCAGTAATTTAGTGGTTTAACAATCAGTAGTTGAATGAAGGCGTTACTGAAGAAAACAATAGTCCCTGGAGAGCACCTGTTGTCATTGTGCCTAAGGTATCGTCAGACAGGACAAAGAGACACAGGTTCTGTTATGACTATCATTACCTAAACACTAGAACAAAAAAATGGTTCAAATGGCTCTGAGCACTATGCGACTTAACTTCTGAGGTCATCAGTCGGCTAGAACTTAGAACTAATTAAACCTAACTAACCTAAGGACATCACACACACCCATGCCCGAGGCAGGATTCGAACCTGCGGCCGTAGCGGTCGCTCGGCTCCAGACTGTAGCACCTAGAACCGCAAAGCCACTCCGGCCGGCAAACACTAGAACAGTTAGAGATACATATCTGATACCGAATATAGCAGAAACGTTGGATAATTAGAAACAATGCAAGTATTTTTCGATAATGGGTCTAAAGCTTTTGATCTCCGTTTGAAGTACTGCCAAAAGACAAGTTAAAGACCGATGTTACCATACCCTGGGGTCACTACCAATACTAGGAGACGCATTTGGGCTTAAGAATGCGCCAGACACATTTCAACGATTGTTAGATAGGGTGTTGAGAGTATTCAAGCCTCTTCAATATATAGTCTACGGAGACAATTTTAGCCGGCCGGAGTGGCCGAGTGGTTCTAGGCTCTACAGCCTGGAACCGTGCGACCGCTACGGTGCAGGTTCGAACCATGCCTCGGGCATGGATGTGTGTGATGTCCTTAGGTTTGTTAGGTTTAAGTAGTTCTAAGTTCTAGGGGATTGATAACCTCAGATGTTAATTCCCATAGTTGTTTTTATAATCGCAGTTCGTAGAGGCCCGTAAACATTCCCGTTCAAGATGACGCTCTTGTTAAACTAAAGAGTGAAACCCGTCGATGAGAGATTGTATTGTATTGTACTGTATATTAACTGGGGGCCTAGAAACGACGGAGAGGATCCGTTCCCGCCGCGAACCACTCTTTCAGGGTTATTGGGCAGTTTGGTCCCCGGTGGACCTCCCCCCCCCCCCCCCCCCCCCCCAAGGGAACGTCTCACACCAGACGAGTGTAGCCCCTATGTTTGCGTGGTAGAGTAACGGTGGTGTACGCGTACGTGGAGAACTTGTTTGGGCAGTAATCGCAGACATAGTGTAGCTGAGGCGGAATAAGTGGAACCAGCCCGCATTCGCCGAGGCAGATGGAAAGCCCCCTAAAAACAATCCACAGACTGGTCGGTTCACTGAACCTTGACACAAATCCGCCGGGCGGATTCGTGCCGGGGACCAGGCGCTCCTTCCCAATTCGGAAAGCCGTGCGTTAGATCGCACGGCTAACCGGGCGGGCCCAATAAATCATTCTAAGTGCGACTTTTGAGTGTCCTGAAAAAGTTGAATACACGCCCGTTCTAGAGATACAGCAAATCTCTACAGAACCAACGAACATTCGACCCGGCGTCCTTACTGGGAGAGGGGTCCAGAGGCCAGCCAACCGCCAACGCTGTGGTGTTACCTCTAGTAGACACAACACAACCGAGGCCAATCGCATCGTTGGCTCCGATTCGCCGACCGTACACTCTAAGCAAATATTGGCCAACGAAGCTGTTGGCTGTCGTTCGTTGGTCTCCGTTGGTCTAGTGTGTCTGCGGCTTGACGCAAGACGTTTCGTTGCCACAGGCAGCCACTTGCCGTAACATGTTAGCGCGGCATGGCGCCACGGCACCCACTCTGGCGCCGCAGCCAGTGTGCAGTTGGTTACCGAAACCAGGGACACTTCTGCCGCCTCGTTTACAACATAACAGCCCCAGACCGACGCGCCAACTCCCAACACAGCGTCATCGAGGAATGCCAACCACGCACGGCCGCCACATCGCTGGGCCACGCAAGGTGGAAACGGGCCCTCACACGATCAACATTTATTGCGAAATTTTCAGAGTACTGCACAATAATATTGACGATCTGAGAACAGTATTGACGGTTAGCGCAGTAAACAGTGTAACTTGTACCGCAGGTATTGCGGAAATTGGAAGCGCTATTGATATGCTTTTGCAGAATGGATTAGCAGACAGGGGCACGTACTGTTAGCCAATCAATGGATAGTAATAATACCTGTAATCCGTATTTTTTACAAACATACACTTTCCAAATGGAATAATGCCTATTTACATTAACAAACTAAAAGTACGGTTAATTATAATGTTAGTTGTGTTTGTTGCGGGATTCTAATGCGAGTCACTTACGAGATATCCTATTTCCAAAAGTTCCCACACCGAGACTTGTACAATAGCTGTGGTAGCACACACTAAAGAATGCAAGTGTATACACAGACAACTGACCATCACATTTTGTGTTCAAAATGACCACCGGCAGCAGCAATACAAGCTTCCGGTCTGGTACCGAACGACTGCTGCGCCCGTTCTAGCATTTTAGCGGAGATGGCCGAGCCGGCTGCAGTAATACATCGGTGCATATCATCGGATGTAGTTTGTATGTCCTCATGGACAGCGACTTTTAGCTTTCCCCGTAGGAAAAGGCTACAAGTGTGAAATCCGTAGAATGGGCCGGCCAAGTTACAGGTCCTCTGCGTCCATTCCAACAATTTGGAAACAATTTGTGAAGACATGCTGTAGTACTTAGTGCATTATTGGCTGGACAGCCAACATGTTCATACAACAAGTTCCTTCTAATCTGCAGAGGAACGTCTTCTGGCATCTGTGGAACACGGTCTATTAGGAGGTTGCGTTATTTGGGCGCGCTCAGTGTTTCATCTATGAAAAATGGGCCTGTAAGCTGATGGTTGTGGATTTCACACCACACGTTTACACTGCGTGGACTCAAAAGTTCCACCTGACGAAGCCAACGGAGATTGTCAACAGACCAATAGGTGCCTGTTTCGGCGGTTTACCTGGCCATTATTGGTAACTGTGGCTTAGTAACTATACAAGATACATGGCACGTCTGAAGAATTCTGTCTTAATGCCCACGTACAGAAGTTAACACGATTCTCGTAATCGCTCTTGATGGAGAGAGATGTGACGGGGATGGAATCCATGTCGACGGAGAATGTGTAGGATACTTGCCTGACTCACACCACTTCCTCGTGCGACTGCGCTGGAGCTAACGTACGGATCGACTGTAGCAGCAGCAAGAACGTTAATTTCCCCCTCTTCTGTCATCAATTTTTTTCTTCTCTTACGTTGTCTAGGTGTTACTCTATCAGTTCCATGTAACTAGTTGTAGAGGTTGATAAATAAATGCCATAATGATTGACGTCTATTGGGATATCTTTCCGCATACACCGAACGAGAACGAACTGCATTCTTTCTACACTCTCCATACACCATGAGCATGTCGAATTTTTCTACATTCGTAAATCTCATCGTCCACTCATGACCTACTACTTGGACTGTCACACACTGACTAGCAAGTCGCAATGCACTCAAGGGACACAAGAGCATATTGCAAGCAAACATAACAACATCGTATGTGGCAAGTACGCTGGTTGAATGCCACAAATAGGTGTCCTTGTGGAAGTTTTCAAAATATGATAACTCGTAAACGACTGGCACTAGACTCCTGCAGCAAACACCACTGACATTCTAATTTACTCTACTTTCAGTTTGTTAATGTCGATAGGTATTGTTCCATTTAAAAAGCGTATGGATGCACAAAAAGTACACTTCCTAAGTATTATTGGTTGGCTGGAGGTACGAACCCCTGACTACCAATCCATTCTGTAAAAACCGCACATCAATAGCACTTTACATTTCCGCAACATTTGTGGTGCAATTTTAGGTGAGTCACCCTGTATTAAAGGAGACTGCGTAGCTTTAAAAGATTGACGCTCGCTGAATATATTGCACAATGTTTTGTACTCTGTAAAGGTACTATTGAGCAATAAATAGCAGATCCTGCTGGAACTGAGAGAAATTCAATTCGCCACGAACGAATTTTTGCAAGGACTTGAAAAATTAAATGACAAAATATCGGGGAGTGTGCTGGAGAAAGCGAATGTAGACCCCGTTGTACTCGGACTTGTTATACAATTTTCGCACGTACGATTCACCTTCTTCATTACTTCAATCTTAGTTGTTATTCGCGTACTTCAGATTGGAGTATGTGGAAGTGGATTAGATAATTATTACAGGCAAGTCTTCATTATGTCAAATAATCTCTATGGATATCAATTTCTATAAATATTTAAGCCAACAATTTTGACTATTTTAATCATGACTCCCTTAAAGCAGATTTGCATTTTATCTTCATTGTTAAGCTTTATTTGTAGCTGACACACTTAAACATTCACGAATGTTTTTCCACTTGATCAAAAATGGGTCAAATGGCTCTGAGCACTATGGGATTCAACATCGGAGGTCATCAGTCCCCTAGAATTTAGAACTACTTAAACCTAACTAACCTAAGGACATCACACAACACCCAGTCATCACGAGCCAGAGAAAATCCCTGACGCCGCCAGGAATCGAACCCGGGAACCCGGGCGCGGGAAGCGAGAACGCTACCGCACGACCACGAGCTGCGGACTCCATTGGAGCACACATTTAAGTGTTATGATAAGCGTTTTTCACTTTCATATCACTTTATTTTATTTTCTTGTTGTACAGTTGCGAGGAATACTTAATTTTACCCATGCTGAAATCTGTAATCAACTCTGAAGAGATTTCTAGATTATATAATTTTATTTGTTTGTGTTCTCTTGGTAGTATGAAACACAATCGTGAAAATGGGGATATTTTCTTCAACTCTTTCTATGTGGTTAATATTGGTGTCGCACATCCACCTCAGTAGCTGGATGAACCTTATTATTCTTTCACAAATCCTGTCTAAATATGTAACAACATCTTCCAAAGTTCGAATCCAAGTTTGACATAAATTTGCAAATGTACATCAGATTCGTAACGTTGTAAGATCATAACTTCTAAATGGATTTAGCTGACACCATTTCATGTAATTTCATTTTGTGAATTTCGTCCCAGTTGTTTCCATAAATTGCATTGTAATGAATGTGATTTAGTTGTTACATATTTTCTTAAGATATGACTACTCAGAGTCCTCCACCAAATGGAAATCCATATCTACATCTACATATATACTTCGTAATCCACCATATGGCGCATGGTGGAGGGTACGACCAGTCATTTCCGTTCTTGTTCCACTCGCAAATGGAGCTTGAGAAAAACTACTATATATTTATGTACGGGCCCTTATTTATCTTATCTGCAGCGTGTGCTGGAGTCCCCGTTATATTTTTCGCCATCTGCTGCATAAATAAGAATCCGAAACAATACACTGATGCGCTAAACGAAAGGACGAAAGTAACTTTCGCATGAAGTGTCACTGCCAAGTAACACAGCTCAGTGAAACATGGGCCATACATAGAAAGAACTACTACACTACAGTACAGAAGGTGACTGAAAGTAATACACAGTGAGACGAGCAGAAACGAAACTTTTATTCAAAGACACTAATTACACTGAAGTCACCGTGATTTATGGTGGTCACCTGGACATTACGAAAGGTGGTACATGGTCCTTAATAGCACGTGCGATCACCATGGACAGCAGTGCATGCTCTGCAACGTGCTCCCATGCTGATCACAATGTTGGTACGGAGTTCTTGCGGTAGTGCGTTCCATTCCTGCCAATGGGACCTAAAATTTAAATAGAGGGAAGGAGCAGACCAGTCCTTTCACTGAACATTATCGCGATCAAAGAGCTCCTCCACTTGCGCTCTCCGATGGGGTCGCGCATTGCCATTCACAAAAATTATTTTTAATTGAGATACAGAAGAAGATTCATAAAGACCATTTCAGTGTTGCGAACACCAACAGCTCTATAGCAAGGAAACAACTGTGGATTTCTCGGCTTGAGAATAACTCGACTTGGCCACCCAATTCATTGGGTCGTGTAGAGTTCACTTAACCGCCTTCGATCTGGAGTCGGAAAATCCAGGAGTAATCTCCAGAATTAATGCATCCCTGTGGATATCACTAACTGTGACTGCAGAGAAGAACACACCATGGTAATCCTACTTGTCCGTCATCTATAGCCTGCATCCTGAAAAGGAAACGTACTCAGGACTCCGAGCCCAACTGATGTCGCAAGATATTGCGCAACAGTAGTGTAGCTTAATAATTTTTTCTCTCTATTGTTTTGAATGGTAATTACCACGAGTTGCATATGGTTCTGTCTCGAATGAATAAACTATAATAAGCCCTAAAAATGAAGTCAGGACCGAATGCACCCTGAAGAAACGCACATGGGGAAGAAGAACTATGTCTTAATAACGTTAATTTGTGAGTGTACCGATCTCAAAGATTTGGATATCAATACACCCATGTAACATTACTCCTCCACTTACCCCAACATCCGGACCACCAGAACGACAACCTTCCTGGGTGTATTACGTATTCCCACCTCTCACCATATGAGGGTACGTCATATGGTGAGTCTTAATCAGCTCTCATCTGAGAAGAGCACGCAATCCCACTTGTCGTTAGTCCAGTTGCTATTTTCTTAACGCCATCGTAAAAGGTGCCGCCGTTGTGCGAGCATCAGCGGAAGACAACGTACCTGTCGTCCGGCAAAATCAGCCCCATGAATTCGCTGTGCCACTGTGGAGTGTGAGATTGTGTGACTTTCGGACGTGTTAAATGAGGTTGCAATTGCACCCGTTGTTTGCCAAGGGTCAGTTGTGCAATGAAGCGGCCATCAGTTGCTGTAGCTAAACGCGGTTGATCACCTTCTCCCCGCCGACATCAGAGCCTGTGTTTCAGGACGTTCACCATGCACGTGAGACTATTCTCTGAGGATTACCAAACTTCTAGAGTACTGTCGTCACACTTCATCCTTCTTGCAGTTTCCAGATTATTCTTCTCCGTCTGAAGGGGCCAGCCCCATTTGCCGCTATAATCACGCTGACCTAGCGCCATGCGGCGTTCAGCTTTCTGTGCACAACTGGGAGGCGTTTGGCAACATTCTCCGGCACTTTCATTCATTTCCATCGAATAGTTAATATTTAACATTACTTTATCTAGTTCTCCTTTAAAATCTGCAATTAGTGTACAAAATAACACTCTTGGTGGAGTGAAATATACAAAATACTTGTGAGTGCTGATGCAATTAAACAAGGGATGCATTGTGTGGCCTGTTACAGAATGTGAGCTTATACATGAATCAGCCAGAATATTACGACCACCCACCTAATAGTCGGTACGTCCATCTTTCGCACGGATAACAGCGGCTGTGGAAATGGAAATGAGCGTTTGGCGTCATTGGCCGGGAGGCCCCTTGCGGGGCAGGTCCGGCCGCCTTGGTGCAGGTCAGATTAAATTCGACGCCACATTGGGCGACCTGCGCGCCGGATGGGGATGAAATGATGATGAAGACAGCACAACACCCAGTCCCTGAGCGGAGAAAATCCCCGACCCAGCCGGGAATCGAACCCGGGCCAGTAGGACGGCAACCCGTCACGCTGACCACCCAGCTACCAGGGCGGACACAGCGGCTATGAGTCGTAGCATGGAAGCAGTGGGGCCTTGGTAGGTCACTGGAGGGAGTTGGCACCGCATCTGCACACACCTGTCACCTAACTCCCGTAAATTCCGGGGAGAGAGGCGATGCGCTCTCACATAACATTCAATCACATCCCAGATGTGTTCGAAGGGGTTGAGATCTGGCGAGCTGGGAGGAGGGGACGGAGATAGCACATCAATTGCAACTCACCATTCACCACTGTGTTCCTCTAACCACTCCATCACACTCCTGGCCTTGTGACAGGGCGCACTATCTTGCTGAGAAATGCCACTGCAGTCGGGAAACATGATCGTCATGAAGAGGTGTACGTGGTCTGCAACCAGTGTACGATACTCCTTGGCCATCATGGTGCCTTGTACAAATTCCATTGGACCCGTAGATGCCCACGTGAATATTCTCCAGAGCACAATGAAGCCACCGCTATCTTGTCTTCGTCCTGAAGCACAGATGTCATGGAGCTGTTCCTCTGGAAGGCGACGAATTCGTGACCTCCATTAGCATGATGAAGAAGGTATCGGTATTCATCAGCACCAACTTCCAGTGCCTATGGTCACGTTCTCATTTCAGTTGTAGTTGCCGATGTAGTGGTGTTAACATTGGCACGTGTTTGAGTCATCGGCTGGAGAGGCCCATCGTTAGGAGTGTTTGGTGCACTGTGTGTTCAGACAAACTTGTGCTCCACCCAGCATTAAGGTCTAGTTTTGGTTCCGCCGCAGTTCTCCACCTGTTCTGTTTTATCAGCATTCCCAGCATACGACGTCCGACATGTGTAATGAGGGGTGGCTGCCCAACACCACGACGCCTGGACGTGATTTTATCTTGGTTTCGCCACGTGTTTAAGACACGTTCCTCCGACGCCCGATAAGTCGTGCAGTTTCCGGAATACTGGTTTCGAGCCTCTGGGCCATCACAATCTGCTCTCGGTCAAACTCAGATAGATCTCGCGCCTTCCTCATTCTAACCACGGACAGCACGCTGACTGATACTGTATGCACCACGCGTGTATATGATTAGCAGTCATTCCTCGCCAGATGATGTTGTTATTGCCTGTACGGGTTTATATCGATAGTAGGACGGTGATTATAATGTTCTGGCTGATCAGTGTATAATATAATATTCAGGTAATACTGAACTCTCATTAGTTAACGTGTAATTACTACTCTCTGAAACACGTTATATTTATACAATGACGAACCGAAATGCTATAGCTACATCACTAAGGAAAGCCTGGGTGCCACCTGGTGGGTACATGAAGTGGTAAAAAAAGTATATATCAGCAGAGTAAACATGAATGATGGATCATTCTAGCAACGATTCGGTCCACGAATGAGGAAAGTTGCTGACATGAGCTACTTGGGCAAAGGGCTGATTGTATGGCTTGGCATCTGGGAACCAGCATTTCGGAAACGGCAGAGCTGGTCGGCTGTCCGCACGCTACTGTCGTCAGCATTTATGGAAAGTGGTTGAAGAACAGAGAAGCCACTAGTAGGCGTCGTGACGTCGGACATCGATGTTTCATCCAAGAACATGGAGGTCGGCTGTTTGCCCACTCTGTGATGCAGGATAGGTGGCTATATGTCGCAGATCTGACGACAAATTACAGCGCTGGGGCATATACAGTACACATTACTGAGAAGGAGGTCAGCAACAGGCGACACTATGCTGAACCAACAATATCGTCAACTACTGTTACAGTGGGCATCGGATCACCGAGATTGGGCAGTGGATCAATGGGAACGTGTCACCTGGTCATGAATTACATTTATTGTTGCATCAGGTCGACCGTAGTGTTCGGATACACCGTTGCCGACACGATCAGACATTCATCTGTGAGTCAAGGGATTTGTGGTAGTAATGAAAGAAACCAAGGCAGTTGTGGATTACATGAGCATTATTTCGGACCACCTGCATCCCTTCACGCTTGATGTCTTCGTCAAGGGTAATAGTATCTACCAGCAGGATAACTATCGGTGTCAGAAGACGTATTTATGGCGGTTTGAGGAGCATGACAGGGAACTCACTTTAATGCCCTGCACACCAGATTCGTCTGACTTGAACCTCATGAACACATCTGCGACGATGTCGGACGCCAGCTCCACGTCCATAAATCACTGATCCGTAATTTACGGTAACTGAGTGATTTGTTCGTACACATCCGATGTCACATACCTCAGAAAGCCTATCAAGGAGTTGTCGAATCCACGCCAAAAAAGAATCGCTGCTACGTTGCTTTCCAAAGGTTGGCCTCTATGTTATTCAACAGGCGGCATAAAACCCCCCCCTCTCTCTCTCTCTCTCTCTCTCTCTCACACACACACACACACACACACACACACACACACACACACAGACAAGGAAACTGGTACACCTGCCTAATATCGTGTAGGGCCCCTGGAGCACGCAGAAGTGCCGCAACACGACGTGGTATGGACTCGACTACTGTCTGAAGTAGTGTTTGAGGGGATTGACACCATGAATCTTGCAGGGCTGTCCATAAATTCGTAAGAGCACGACGGGGTGGAAATCTCTTCTGAACAGCACGTTGCAAGGCATCCTAAATATGCTCAATAATGTTCGTGTCTGGGGAGCTTAGTGGTCAGCGGAAGAGTTTAAAATTAGAATAGTATTCCTGGAGCTACTATGAAGCAATTCTGGTCGTGCGGGATGTCACATTGTCCTGCTAGAATTACCCAAGTCCGTCGAAATGCACAATGGACGTGAATGGATGCTGGTGATCAAACAGGATGCTTACGTGTCACCTGTCAGAGTCGTTTCTAGACGTATCAGGGGTCCCATATCACTCCAACTGCACACGCCCGACACCATGACAGAGCCTCCACCAGCTTAAACAGTTCCCTGATGACATACAGGGTCCATGGATTCACGACGTTGTCTCGAGGTTGTCTCCATGCCCGCACACGTCCATCCCCTCGGTACAATTGGAAACGAGATTCGTCCGACCAGGCACCAAGTTTCCAGTCATCAGCAGTCCAATGTCGGTGTTGACGGGCCCAGGCGAGTCATAAAATTTTGTGTCATTCAGTCATCAAGGGTACACGAGTGGACCTTCGGCTCCGAAAGTCCATATCGATTATGTATCGTTCAATGGTTCGCACCCTGGCATTTGTCGATGGCCCAGCATTTAAATCTACAGCCATTTGCAGAAGGGTTACACTTCTGTCACGTTAAACGATTCTCTTCAGTCGTCGTTGGTCTCATTGTTGCAGGATCTTTTTCCGGCCGTAGAGATATCGGAGATTTGATGCTTTACTGGATTCCTAATATTCACAGTACACTCGTAAAATGGTCGCACAGGAAAATCCTAACTTCATCGCTACCTCGGAGATGCTGTGTCCCATTGCCCGAGAGCCGACCTTAACACCACGTTCAAACGCACTTAAATCTTGATAACCTGCCACTGCAACAGCATTAACCGATCTAACAACTGCGCCAGACACTTGTCTTATATAGGCGTTGCCGACCGCAGCGCCGAACTCTGTTGTTTAACATATTTCTGTATTTGAATACGTATACCTATACCAGTTTCTTTGTTTGTGTGTGTGTGTGTGTGTGTGTGTGTGTGTGTGTGTGTGTGTGTGTGTGTGTTTGTGTGTGTCTGTGTGTGCGTTGCTGCTTACCATAAAGAAGACACGTTAAGTTGCAAACAGGCACAATTAAAAGACACTTACATAAATCTTTCTGCCACAGCCTTCATCAGTAAAAGAAAGACACTCGCGATTCATATACACAAGCAAGCACACCTCACTTATACAAAATCGCCAACTACGGAATGTGTATGTGTGTGTGTGTTAAACACGACCTACACACTATGGATCTAATACAGGAAGAGACCGTTACAGTAAGAGTCCCTTAGCAACTGCAATTGTTTTCTGGTACTAAACAAACGGTTTTTCTCGGTATTGACCACATTTTACGAAGGACACACATCTTTCAGCGAGTTCACATTTTTAGTAAACGTAATTATTTATAAATATGATAGTATAAATCTGAGTGACAATCCGGAAACACACTTTTGTGCGAAGTACTTTTCTTGTAAAATAAGATTTTATGTTTTCATTGTTATCTGATTATTTTCTTAGACCGCTGGCGAACAGCTTCGATAGTACGCAGGTCGATACCTAAAAAACGAAAATTTTTCGCACACTTGTTAATATTTTCGTTTAAGTACCTGGTTAAAGCATTTCTGATACACTCCGTTCATTGACCAGCTCGCTTCTGAAAACTAGTTGCCCTCTGACTTATAATCCCTTTGACTCCTGAGCGTCGCTCTGTTATGCGTTGTAGTACGCCGCTTGGCGCTGACGTGTGGTGGATTTTATAAGATGCCGTATTCTACAAGTACTGCTGCAACATCTGTACCAGTTTTCACTTGTAAAGACATGTGTGTTACGAAAGTAAATTAATATGAAGCAAGGAAATTAAGGAAACAACAAACTTATGGAATTTTCTGTTTATGTTTCTGGGGCTGCATCGCGTACGTCACCCTCCCCCCCCCTCCCCGCCCCAGTAGTGTTCGTAATATACAACTAATAGGTAAGTGTTAAGAACGAACAAAATGGTACATTTATTAAACACTGGTCTCGCAATTCGAACAGCGTTCTGTATATCTCCGACCGTACATCCTAAATTTATCACAGGATGCAGGCTTTCACGGTCGGTATTTACGATATCACTGATATTTGATCTATGGGCTTAAAGCCGTGGTGCAAGGTATAATTCTCTGCCTAACGTTTCGTATTCCAGCGCTGGAGACATTATCAATTCGCTGTAGAATGTCAGAATATATTCTAAGCTCAAACATTATGAGTTATCTGGAAAAGAATGACCTCCTGCATGAAAACCAGCATGGATTTCTAAAACATAGATCATATGAAACCCAGCTCGCACTTTTCTCACATTACATTCAGAAAACCATGGATTAAGATGATGAGATAGATACAGTATTTCTAGATTTCCGAAATGCATTTGACTCAGTACCATATCTACGCTTAATATCCAAAGTACTATCGTATGGGTTATCAGACGAAATATGTGACTGAATTGAGGTTTTCTTGGTAGGGAGGACGCAGCATGTTATCTTGGATGGAGAGTCATCGACAGATCTAGAAGAAACTTCGGCTGGACACTAGTGAAGTGTGCTGCATCACATGCTGTTCATGCTATATATTAATGACCTTGTGCAGAACATTAATACACTACTGGCCATTAAAATTGCTACACCAAGAAGAAATGCAGATGATGAACTGGTATTCATTGGACAAATATTTTATACTAGAACTGACATGTGATTAAATTTTCACGCAATTTGGGTGCATATATCCTGAGAAATCAGTACCAAGAACAACCACCTCTGGCCGCAATAACGGCCTTGATACACCTGGACATTGAATCAAACAGAGCTTGGATGGCGTGTACAGGTACATCTGCCCATGCAGCTTCAACACGACACCACAGTTCATCAAGAGTAGTGACTGGCATATTGTGACGAGCCAGTTGCTCGGCCACTATTGACCAGACGTTTTCAATTGGTGAGAGATCTGGAGAATGTGCTGTCCAGGGCAGCAGTCGAACATTTTCTGTATCCAGAAAGGCCCGTACAGGACCTGCAACATGCGGTCGTGCATTATCCTGCTGAAACGTAGGGTTTCGCAGGAATCGAATGAAGGGTATAGCCACGGGTCGTAACACATATGAAATGTAACGTCCACTGTTCAAAGTGCCATCAATGCGAACAAGAGGTGATTGAGACGTCTAACCAATGGCACCCCATACCATCAAGCCGGGTGTTACGACAGTATGGCGATGACGAATACACGCTTCCAATGTGCGTTCACCACGATGTCGCCAAACACGGATGCGACCATCATGATGCTGTAAACAGAACCTGGATTCATCGGAAAACATGACGTTTCGCCATTTGTGCACCCAGGTTCGTCGCTGAGTACACCATCGCAGGTGCTCCTGTCTGTGATGCAGTGTCAAGGGTAACCGCAGCCATGGTGTCCGAGTTGATAATCCATGCTGCTGCAAACGTCGTCGAACTGTTCGTGCAGATGGCTGTTGTCTTGCAAACGTCCCCATCTGTTGACTCAGGGATCGAGACTTGGCTGCACGATCCGTTACAGCCATGCGGATAAGATGCCTGTCATCTCGACTGCTAGTGATACGAGGCCGTTGGGATCCAGCACGGCGTTCGGTATTACCCTCCTGAACCCACCGATTCCATATTCTGCTAACAGTCATTGGATCTCGACCAACGCGAGCGGCAATGTCGCGATACGATAAACCGCAATCGTGATAGGCTACAATCCGACCTTTATCAAAGTCGGAAACGTGATGGTACGCATTTCTCCTCCTTACACGAGGCATCACAACAACGTTTCACCAGGCAACGCCGGTCAACTGCTGTTTGTGTATGAGAAATCGGTTGGAAACTTTCCTCATGTCAGCACGTTGTAGGTATCGCCACCGGTGCCAACCTTGTGTGAATGCTCTGAAAAGCTAATCATTTGCATATCACAGCATCTTCTTCCCGTCGTTTGAATTTCTGTAGCACATGATCTTCGTGGTGTAGCAATTTTAATGGCCAGTAGTGTAGTAACCTCACAGTTTTCGCAGATGATGCAGTTATCTACAACTAAGTAGAGTCTGAACGAAGCTGTACAAATATTCAGTCAGACCCTGATAAGATTTCAAAGCGTTGAAATGATTAACAACTTGCTTTATACGTTCAAAAATGTAAAATTGTGCACTTCACAAAACAAAAAAACTAATGTTTCCACGAACATAATATTAGTGAGTCACGGCTGGAATCTGTAAACTCATACAAACACTTGGATGTGACACTTACTAGGGCCATGAAGGAGAACGGAGAAGCAGGTAGCAGACTTGGGTTTATTGGTAGAATATTAGGGAAGTACAATCAGTCTACAAAAGAGATTGTTTACAAATCACTTATACGACCCATTCTAGAATATTGCTCGAGCGTGCGGGACCCGTACGAAATAGGATTAGCAGGGGATATTGAATGTATATAGAGAAGGGCAGCACGAATGATTACAAGTTTGTTTGATCCACGGCAGAGTGTCCCTGACAGTGTACCTGAAACTGAACTGGTAGACTCTTCAAGAAAGACGGGAATTAACCCGAAAAAGTCTACTGCCAAAATTTCAAGCACTGGCTTTAAATTATGAGTATAGGAATATGCTACAGCCTTATTCATATCGCTCCCATAACGATCGTGAGGATAAGACTAAATTAACTGCAGCACCCTCCAAAGAATTTAAACAATAATTTTTCTCACACTCCGTAGTTGAATGGAACAAGAAGAGGCCATAATAACTGGTACAGTTGGACATCCCCCTCTGCCATGCACTTCACAGTGGTTCACAGAGTATGGATGTAGATGTGGATAAGAGACTTTAAAGGGTTCCTCACACAATCAATAATATTGTCAAACCATCAATATATTGGCCGTCTGAGAGCGACTATTGACGTATTGCCAATATTAGTAATACTGACGAGGATGTTGCTGGCCCTTAAAATATTCTCAGTATTATCAAAACGTACTGTACGTCTGCGGTCCGGTTTCGATGGTTTGGCAATATTCTCCATTCAGATGTTGACAGTGCTTCATGAACCAACCACATGGCGTTAGTGTACACTGTCTATTCTTTCATCTCGCCTTTGTGCATATCATACCTTACATTCAATGTTTAAAGTAGCCTTTTTGCACAAAACAATTTTAATAGACCAATGAGAGAATAATCATGGTACGTAGCATTTTAGGATGGTCAACGGAGGATTCTCTATGACGCTGCTTAATTTATTAATTCGAAAATACTGTATAGCTTGGTGAATTACTTACCAGACTGAAAAAACTGCTTCCACTTCGAAAAATACGTCATATATCCACAATGACTGGATATAGGTCTGCGAAATGCTTTTCGGTTTCACGAAATTATTACGGTACAAAAAAAATTATGTTAACTGCCTGAAGATATCCTTTCCAGGCACATACAACTGCTTTACAGATTTCCATAGAATTTTACTAATTGGGCTCGCTGATATTACAGAACAAAACTTCGAGAAATCGTAAGACCTTCCTGTCACCAGAAATCTCAAAGTTACCCCCAATCTCTCGTTGACACCTATTGCCTCCCTCATTTACGTATGTTGTTTCTCTATTTTATCTTGTATTAACTTTAATACTTTGCTGTATCACCCAATACTCTTCGGAAAATAATTTATGATATCTTTGGGGTCCGTGGTTATGATCTGTTAGTATTTTGACATGTGAGCAGTCGCTCCTTGTTTCCAACCATTCTCTGACCCATTTACCCTTTTTCACTGTTTTCTGTTACTTGCAAGCCGTAGCTAATGTAATTGCAACACTCGCTTCCTTTTGGGTGTTCGACAGCTTAACCTTGTAAAACAGCGTTGTCAACTGACCATATTTGTCAATGTTATTGATGGTGTGAGGTCGTTTCAACACACTGAAGGTTAGAAAAACTACTGTTGTCAATAAATATTTAACGTGTGCAGGACCCTTAAGAAGCTCCGTGGCATACGTTGGCGCGACTCCGCAATATTAGGCACCAGTCTGATGACGTCATGAACCGATCGCTGATTGTACACATAATAAATATTTCGCCTTTCTAGGCTTGTTTGAGTCTGTAAGTGCTTTATAAGTAGTTAAAGCCTCTGATGATGTCTCCAGCATTGGAAGACATATCGTTAGACTGAGAATTATGCCTTAGACCACAGCCTAATGCCCATAATACAAATATTAACAAAACCCTAATTTTAGTTTTCCATAGATCGTCTTGGAGTCTGGACGTTCGTACCTCAGTAATTAAGAAAGGTCAATCATCCTGAAAAAGTAATCCCTATATTTCTCACAGAAGAGGACCACTTTCATTTCCTTACACATCATTGACCATCGAATGAAATTATTTTCGGACGCAGAAAGGTTATTAGTATTCTGACACACATCGCTGATCATTACTGAGGCACGTCTCTAATTTCGTTAGATCGAAACTTAATCAGTTCTCACAAATTTCCCTTGTGCATGGACCGTCTTCCCTTCGTTTTGATGAGAAAGCGTGTAAGAGAGAGAGAGAGAGAGAGAGAGAGAGACTGCTCTTATATCATGAACTCGTTCTGCATTCATATTATTATTATGTTTCATTTAAAATCCATTTTGCAAAATGTGGCCATAGCAAAACGATATTTATTAATATTATTATCATTCACTGATTTAAGCTGGCTACTCAATTAGCTACAAAAATCTCGCAGACAAATGCACGTCTTTCTGCAGCTGAGACTGTACTGGAATGAAACCTCTTGAAGATCACATAAGTTTTCAACTTTCAGGAAGATATAACGTACGCTGCGGTGTGAAAGATCTATTCTGTATCATACACCGATGTTTTGGCTTACACGTTACTTGTTAGGTCCTTTCTCCACGGATTCTAGACCAGCAGGTTATTTTATATATGAAGTACGAAGAGAGGTACTGCGGTAGTGACACCTTCGAATGAGACTGTTTAAAAGAGTATTTTTCACGAAGAGCAACAATTCACGTTCAAGTTACGGCATAGCACACAGTTTTGATCACTCAGGAAGGTGTGCTATCGTATTCTACAAAACACGCGTCGCCTTAATGATAACGAAATACCGTTTTATTCAAGCAAACACGTCGGAACCATGGGAGCAGCTTCAATAGAATTTTTCTAAAAATGTAAATCTGTGCCCCTCAGAATGCATTATATATCACTTCCAAACTCTTTCTGAGAATACGATTTATTTTCACATTGTATAAAGGTTTATTAGGAGGAAATGGACTAGGCAGTCGACATTATCGAGGTCCTTTTATGAGTTCTACCCGAGTTTTGTTATTGCTCTTTATTGAACTTTGGTACATCCAGAGGTCCAATATCCTGAGAGAATCATCGTTTTGTGCACCCGAAATTATTCGCAGATTTCCTTATTTTTACTGTAATGCGCATGAGTCGCTCAAGTTTTTAAAGTGCGTTATCAACAATATTACGTAGGTCCGAATTCTCTTTGTCATTGATTGCTACGTTATCTTTAAGTACCTTGCACAGTATTATAAAACATAAGTAAACCTCATAACTGCTGATTACGTGTTTTCAGGCAGTTCGCTATTGCATATTTTCAGATTTCTGTGTTTCCATTTGTGTGTCTTCTCTGTAGAAATCATAAAGTATAGGTGAGAACCAAAAAGCATAGCTTCCGGTAGCTTTAACACATTTCACAGTGCTTCATCCTCCCGATTCGATGCGTAGCATACTTTCCGTTCTAATCGTTAGTGGTCTTTTATCTGAGTGAAACTGCGTACTTGTGGGTAATATTATTTGTCTCTTTAAGGTATTTTGATGGTAATTCTGTCATAATAAAATGTAACTCTCTACGGTTTGAGACGTAAGTTCGAACGAAGCTAATTCGTCCATGGAAATGGTTTATAACAGGTATATGAAAATAAGTCCCGCCTCCATTTCAAGATTTACTTGTATTTCTGAACCCGAAAAAGTGGCTATGCATACATTTGTGTTGAACATTTCTATAAATTTGTGGTAGTAGCAACATAATTTACGCGTAATGTGTTTTTGCGATAACATATATTACATGTAGAAATGCGTTATATTCACAGAACCCTAGTGTCAGCTGTAACACACTTTTCTCTCACATCTACTACTTAAAATATTTTCCATTGCCGCACGTACTAGCAGCCCAAAGCAAGAAAACATGACCCTATAACTATTCGAGACTTTCTGTCGCATCAAACATTGCAATAACAAAAAATCTGCAAATGATGATCATCTTAATCTGTACTTGTAAAAGTAGGGAACAAGTTCAAAAATTAGAAATTTTACCATATGGACATTGAACACTACTTCAAATCGGCAAAGACTTGGATGAATATAGATTCTAACTATGATGAATTAACCATTCCATGGCCTGACAGAAATGCGAACTCCGCTTTTTCTTATTACAGTCTTATACTGTAACCATTGACTGTACAACAAATTTTGTGCCCTTGTGTTTACTTTATTTGTAGTAGCGTAAGCCGGCCGCTGTGGCCGAGCGGTTCTAGGCGCTGCAGTCTGGAATCGCGCGACCGCTACTGTCGCTGGTTCGAATCCTGCCTCGGGCATGGATGTGTGTGATGTCCTTAGGTTAGTTAGGTTTAAGTAGTTCTAAGTCCTAGGGGACTGATGACCTCAGGTGTTAAGTCCCATAGTGCTCAGAGCCATTTAGTAGCGTAAATTTTGCAGCTTTTAGCTTCGATTTAATGTTTGAGGATTACTGACTCTAAAATGCAATGGTCTGTCGCAATAAATGATACATAGTAATTTAGTGCTGCAATGCACTGAGGTGACAAAAACTGTGCCAGACCTACTTCTGTCCGGCTTAGTGCAGCATCTCGAGGTGACAAGGACTCAAAAAGTCGTCGGAAGCCCCCTGTCAATATATTGAGCCCTGCTGCTTCTGTAGCAGTCCATCCTTGAGAAAGTGTTGCCGATGCAAGATTTTGAGCACGAACTGACCTCTCGACTATGTCCCACAAATGTTTGATGGAATCATTTCTCTCGAAATGTCTAGAATGTTCTGACATGGCGAACTCTCATCCACAAAAATTCCATCGTTATTTGGGAACATGACGTCCATGAATGGCTGCAGATGGTCTCCAATCATTTCCACTCAATAGTCAGTTCAGGCGGACCAGAGGACCCAGTCCAATCCATGTAAACACAGCCCACACCATTATGGATACACCACACCAGCTTGCAAAGTGCCTTGCTGGCGATTTGGATCCATGGCTTCGTGGGGTCTCCGCCACACTCGGATCGCACTGTCGGCTCTTATTAACCGAAACAGCGACTCATCCGACCAGGCCACCGTTTTCCAGATGTCTTGGGTCGAACCAATACGGTCAAGAGCCCAGGAGCGACGCGGCAAAGTGATATCGTGCTGTTAGCAAAGGCATTAGCGTCGGTCGTCTGCTACCTTGTTTGATCTCTACTTACTGGGCAGTTGCGCCACCAGCATAGTCGCCTATCCTGTTAAATTACTGATTTAAACATATCCATGAGAGTAATGAAAGAAAACCGCTAAACGCTAAAACTAATTACGTTGACAATTCGATCAAGGCTTGACCGTTACAAGCACACTAGTTTCGTAGTTACAAGGCCTGACGAATTCAACGATGTAATTTTTTATTTTATGCCATTAAAATTCACAAATTGTTGGGTAAAATCTACACAAACGTCACTTTTACATTTTGGAAGTGCTCGACTAAGCTGATGGCGTTATTACATCAGCCAGTGAAGACCAAAAAGGGTCGAACGTGGGAAATAATTCTTACAGTCGCAAATTTTTGTACAGTGGTAGGAGGGAGTGTGAAGAAAACACAATAGAAATCTCGACCGGTGGGGTCTGAGCTTGGTAGTGGGGGTGCATTTGAAGGTCACTTTCGCAAATTGTTCTCAAATTACTCATAAACTACGGCCTTAAGCGCAAACGTATCCCTTCCACATAATTTAACTACGTTAATTTCCTACAAAAAGGTCATGTTCATTTTTTCTGTAGGAATAACAAAAAATGGTTCAAATGGATCTGAGCACTATGGGACTTAACATCTACGGTCATCAGTCCCCTAGAACTTAGAACTACTTAAACCTAATTAACCTAAAGACATCACACACATCCATGCCCGAGGCAGGATTCGAACCTGCGACCGTAGCGGTCTCGCGGTTCCAGACTGCAGCGCCTAGAACCGCACGGCCACTTCGGCCGGCCCGTGCTAATCCATACATCAAATGGGCATCTGCCAACTCCGCATTTGTAAACATTGTACTGACTGCAAAACCACGTTCGTGATGAACACTAACCTGTTGATGCTACGTACTGATGTGCTTGATGCTAGTACTGTAGAGTAATGAGTCGCATGTCAAAACAAGCACCGAAGTCAACATTACCTTCCTTCAATTGGGCCAACTGGCGGTGAATCGAGTAAGTACAGTACATACTGACGAAACTAAAATGAGCTCTAACATGGAAATTAAGCGTTTCCGGACACATTTCCACGTAACATCTTTTCTTTATTTGTGTGTGAGGAAAATATATATATATATATATATATATATATATATATATATATATCCGAATCCCGCTCCAGCTACTGCCGGGTCTGGGTGCTGACGAGTCCTCTCCATTTGGCTCGGTCCTCCCACCACTTTTCTTCCTCCACTTGCTGCCAGGTCACACCTCTCCTTTCAACAGATATTCTCACTCCCATTTTCCACCGTGTTCTTGGGCGCCCTCTAGGTCGTTTCCCATCCATCTTTAGTTCTTCCATAATTTTGGGGAGTCTCTGCCCATGCATCCTCTTAACATGCCCATACCATCTTAATCTCTTTCTTTCAATTTCTTCTCTCATACTTTCTTGTTTGAGGTCCTTTCTAATCTCTACATTCCTTACTTTGTCCATTCTTGTTTTTCCCTTAACTGCTCTGGGAAATTTCATTTCCCCTGCTTGCAGTCTGCTCCAGTCCCTTTCTTTCATTGTCCATGTTTCTCCACCATAGGTGACAATAGGGAAGTAATAATTCTTATACATCAGGAGTTTTGCTCTTTCTGAAACTTCATTATTCCAAATCAGATGTTTTATTGTTTGGTAGAAATTGCCTCCCTTCTGTAATCTCCTATTAATTTCGTTAGTTATTCTTCCATCCCTAGATATTTCACTCCCTAAATAAGTGAAACTTTCTACCACTTTGAGGGGTTCTCCATTCAAGGTAATATTTCCATTGATTCCTTTCTCTCTTCCAAATACCATTACTTCACTCTTATCTTTATTTATTCTTAATCCATACCTTTTCATTATTTCCTTCCACGCATCAAGCTGTAACTGTACATCTACCTCTTTATCACCCCATATTACCATATCATCTGCAAAAATCATCTTTTTGTCTTTTTCTCTTACTATATCTTTAACTGCCCTATTCATTTTCGAAGTATTCAGAGTTCCCCAATGGTGTTCTAATTCTACAATTGTGGCCTCTGTACATTGTCTTTATAACATTAATGTATCCATCTTCTATATCTATCTTCTTCAGTTCTTCCCAGAGTCTTTCCCTGTCAACTGAGTCATATGCCTTTTCTATGTCTATAAAAACCATTATCACCCTTTTGTTATACTCCCAACTTTTTTCCATCAGTTGACGGATAGAAAATATCAGTTCGATTGTGCTCCTTCCTTTCCTAAACCCATGCTGTTCTTCACTCAGCTCCTTTTCTATCTTTTCACTTATTCGATTTAGTAAAATTCTTTCAAAAATCTTGGCTGTATGACTCATGAGGGTTATTCCTCTGTAGTTTTTACAAAGTCTTTTATTGCCTTTCTTGAAGATGGGAACAATGTCTCCTGTTCTCCAGTCACCAGGTATTTTACTATTTCTCCACACGCTTGATAGTACTCTATACAGCCACTGCATTCCCACTGGACCTGCTGCTCTTATCATGTCCACTGATACTTCATCAGGTCCTGGGGCTTTCCCCCCATTCATCTTCTTCACAGCTTTTTCCATTTCTTCCTGTGTAATTTGTCCTAATTCTGCTTCCCAACTTCTCTCAATTTCTCCATTATTTGTTGTTTCCTCATGTACCTGGTCCTCAGCGTTTAACAGCTTCTTAAAATGTTCTTTCCAGAGATCTTTTATATTCCCTGGATCTTCAATAATGGTACCGTCCTCTGTTTCCATCTTTACTGGTAGTTCAGAAGCCTTCCTTTTATTTTTCATCATTTTATAGAACATTTTCTTATTGCTCTTCACATCTTCTTCAAGTTTTTTTGTAAACTCTTCCCATGCCTTTTTCTTTGCTGTTTCCACTATTTCTTTGCACTTCTTCTTTTCCTCTATATATCTTTTATGGTCTTCATCACTTTTAGTTTTCCACCATTTTCTCCATGCTCCATTTTTTCTTCTAACTGCTTGGATTGTGGTATCATCCCACCAACTTGTCTGTCTTATTTTTTCCTTTCCAGATGTTCTGCCACATACTTTTTGTGCTGCTTCGACTAAAGTGTCTTTGAATAAACTCCATTCTTTTTCTACATCGCAGAAAACTTCTTTTGGAAATTTTTGTGTTATTAATTCTCTGTACTTCTCAGCACATTCACTCTCCTTCAATTACCAATCCCGTATCCTCGTCACTTTCTTCTGCTTTCTATTTTTCACACACTGATTCATTTTCCATTGTCCCACCAGTAATCTATGGTCTCCATCAGCACTCACACTTGGAATTACCTTCACATTTGTTACATTCTCTCCCCATTCCCTATCTACTAGAATATAATCAATTACACTCTTCGTTCTTCCATCCCAACTGTATCTGGTGATAACATGACTTTCTCTCTTCATAAACCAGCTGTTTGCTATTTTCATTCCATTTCTCTGGCACAAATCCAGGAGTCTTTCCCCTTCTTCATTTCTACCTCCATATCCAAAACATCCCAATACTTGCTCAAATCCCCTTCTGTCTTTGCCTACCTGTGCATTAAAATCTCCCATCACTATATTAGCACTCTCTATATGGTTTTCTAACACATTTTCAAAGTCCATCTTCTCTTCTTCGCTACATCCCACTTGAGGTGCATAAATCTGGATTACTTTTAGTGTTTCTTTTTGGAATCTCAGGTTTACGATTATGATCCTGTCTGATATATACACTCCTGGAAATGGAAAAAAGAACACATTGACACCGGTGTGTCAGACCCACCATACTTGCTCCGGACACTGCGAGAGGGCTGTAGAAGCAATGATCACACGCACGGCACAGCGGACACACCAGGAACCGCGGTGTTGGCCGTCGAATGGCGCTAGCTGTGCAGCATTTATGCACCGCCGCCGTCAGTGTCAGCCAGTTTGCCATGGCATACGGCTCTCCATCGCAGTCTTTAACACTGGTAGCATGCTGCGACAGCGTGGACGTGAACCGTATGTGCAGTTGACGGACTTTGAGCGAGGGCGTATAGTGGGCATGCGGGAGGCCGGGTGGACGTACCGCCGAATTGCTCAACACGTGGGGCGTGAGGTCTCCACAGTACATCGATGTTGTCGCCAGTGGTCGGCGGAAGGTGCACGTGCCCGTCGACCTGGGGCCGGACCGCAGCGACGCACGGATGCACGCCAAGACCGTAGGATCCTACGCAGTGCCGTAGGGGACCGCACCGCCACTTCCCAGCAAATTAGGGACACTGTTGCTCCTGGGGTATCGGCGAGGACCATTCGCAACCGTCTCCATGAAGCTGGGCTACGGTCCCGCACACCGTTAGGCCGTCTTCCGCTCACGCCCCAACATCGTGCAGCCCGCCTCCAGTGGTGTCGCGACAGGCGTGAATGGAGGGACGAATGGAGACGTGTCGTCTTCAGCGATGAGAGTCGCTTCTGCCTTGGTGCCAATGATGGTCGTATGTGTGTTTGGCGCCGTGCAGGTGAGCGCCACAATCAGGACTGCATATGACCGAGGCACACAGGGCCAACACCCGGCATCATGGTGTGGGGAGCGATCTCCTACGTTGGCCGTACACCACTGGTGATCGTCGAGGGGACACTGAATAGTGCACGGTATATCCAAACCGTCATCGAACCCATCGTTCTACCATTCCTAGACCGGCAAGGGAACTTGCTGTTCCAACAAGACAATGCACGTCCGCATGTATCCCGTGCCACCCAACGTGCTCTAGAAGGTGTAAGTCAACTACCCTGGCCAGCAAGATCTCCGGATCTGTCCCCCATTGAGCATGTTCGGGACTGGATGAAGCGTCGTCTCACGCGGTCTGCACGTCCAGCATGAACGCTGGTCCAACTGAGGCGCCAGGTGGAAATGGCATGGCAAGCCGTTCCACAGGACTACATCCAGCATCTCTACGATCGTCTCCATGGGAGAATAGCAGCCTGCATTGCTGCGAAAGGAGGATATACACTGTACTAGTGCCGACATTGTGCATGCTCTGTTGCCTGTGGCTATGTGCCTGTGGTTCTGTCAGTGTGATCATGTGATGTATCTGACCCCAGGAATGTGTCAATAAAGTTTCCCCTTCCTGGGACAATGAATTCACGGTGTTCTTATTTCAATTTCCAGGAGTGTATCTCACATTTTCAATACAGCTTTGTACATTCTTATTCACCATCACTGCCACACCATTTCTTCCAGACCTGTTATTCCCACTCCAGTACAGTTTTCCTCCTCCTCTCAAATTCTTCTCACCTTTTCCCTTCCACTTTGTTTCGCTTAATCCCAATATATCTAACTTCCTCTCTGTCAGTACATCTGTCATTTCTTCCATTTTTCCATTGAGGGTTAATATATTAAGGGTGCCAATATTTAGGTTATTTTTTAGTCCAGTTGGTTTCTTCTTCTTGTACTGATGAGTAACATCAGGTCTCCCGTCATTTGCACCAGTACTTGAAGAAGCAGTGGGGTCAAATCCTGAGTGGTTCGTTCCGAGGCTCGTCTGTGTTTTGAAAGCAATATATGAACACTTTCCTACTGGCTTGGTAGGCCTAACGCAAGGAAGGATTTTCTGTTGGGGTTGTCTCCCTTAGCCTTTGGAGTTTCTCCTCCACCACAAGGCAGTGGTTCCCTTCTCATTTAATCCCCAGAAAGGAGGGTTGCCTCATCTGCCAGCTACGCCGTTCCGAAGTCTTCCTTCTCCGCCGTCGCTGCCATTAAGGTCCTCACCCGTAACCCTGGGCATGGGTTCCGTGTTATACCCCACGGGATTGGGTCCCTGCCTGAACTCAGCCATCCTAGCACTCCGGCCTACTGAAGTGTAGAATGCCCACCCCCGCGACGTGGACGCGCCAGACAGGAATTACCCCAGTGGAGGAATAGGGAAGGGCACCCTACCTCCCTGGAGCCAGGTTAATGATTGTGTATGGTGCCACAATCAATATATATATATGCCACAGAAGATAAAAGATAAGTGCGCATCCGATTGCACGTCGAATATAACCCAACAACGTAGTCCTTGCACTCATAGGACGTAGAGTCCATAAGGACTTGGGGAAAGGTAAATCAAGCGATGAAACTATAGGTCAGAATACTGAGAGATATGTAATGGCAGTTGAGACAGAAATCGGAGGCACCTTGGATAACATACAGAGGCCTGCGACGATCGCGCATCTTAAGAATAATGGCTCAAATGGCTCTGAGCACTATGGGACTCAACTGCTGAGGTCATTAGTCCCCTAGAACTTAGAACTAGTTAAACCTAACTAACCTAAGGACATCAGAAACATCCATGCCCGAGGCAGGAGTCGAACCTGCGACCGTAGCGGTCTTGCGGTTCTAGACTGCAGCGCCTTTAACCGCACGGCCACTTCGGCCGGCTTCTTAAGAATACCCAGGTGTAGAAATGAATAAATCGATCTGTGGTAGCTTAGAAGACTGTGATAGTAGTAAAACAGCGAAAGGCTGCATGAATGGTGTAAGATCACCGAATTCTCTCTTCGGCGATCAATATGCGGAACTTTTTTCTGGGATCTGACGAGGGAACCCGTCTTGTTATTACTGTATCGAGTGAACTGGGTGGAAGGAGCGCTTGCTTTCGCTGATGACATCCTGACTGTGATATCTGCTGAGTCCACTGAGAATCTAGAGCAGTGAGTATGTGAAATATTCACGCAGAAGGAGCAATGGTGTACGGGCAAAAATTCGAAACAACTGCACAAAGAACTACGTGTCTGGTGATCTTTGTAAACAGGAATCCTACAGCTAGGCGGCATGGTATTTACTGAAATAATATACTGTCTGCAGATAACTGGATGTGCATCTTCATCAGAAAATAACTTTTATACACACATAGCCACAATTTCGCAGATGAGCGTGAAGCTTTAGCATATGACCACTGACTAGAGTACAATATCTTATTGGCCACTACGCGTGTGCCTCATATCATCATCTCCAATGCAACACACTGAGGTGACAAAAGTCGTGGGACTCCTCGTAATATCGTGCCAGACCTCCTTTTTCCCGACGCAGTGCAGCAGCTCGACGTGGCATGAACTCAACAAGTCGCTAGAAGTCCCCTGCAGGAATGTTGAGCCATACTGACTCTATAGCCCTCTATAATTCTGAAAGTGTTGCCGGTACGAGATTTTGTGCACGAACTGACCGCTCGATTATGTTCGATGGGATTCCTGGCGGGCGATCTGGATGGCCAAATCATTCGCTCGAATTGTGCAGAATGTTCTTCAAACCAATTGCGAACAATTGTGGCTCGGTGAAATGATATCGTTCTTTGGAAACATGAAGTCCATGAATGGCTGAAAATGGTTCCAAGTAGCCGAACATAACCGATTTCAGTCAATGCTCGATTAGCACTGAAAACGCTACGCAAACGCCGCTGCTCTCGGTCGTTAAGTGAAGGCCGTCGGCCACTGCATTGTCCGTGGTGAGAGGTAATGCCTGAAATTTGGTATTATCGACACACTCTTGACACTGTTAATCTCGGATTACTCAATTCTCTAACTGCCATTCGGCGATCAAAGTCTGTTAATTACCGTCGTGCTGCCAGAATGATGTCGGAAACGTTTTTACATAAATCATCTACGTACAAACGACAGCTTCGCCAATGCCCTGCCCTTTTATACCTTGTGTACGCGGTACTAACGCCATCTGTACATGTGCATATCGCTAACCCACGACTTTTGTCTCCAGTGTAATTTTCAGCCGGCCGGAGTGGCCAAGCGGTTCTAGGCGCTACAGTGCGGAACCGCGCGACCGCTACGGTCGCAGGTTCGAATCCTGCCTTGGGCATGGATGTGTCTGATGTCCTTAGGTTAGGTAGGTTTATGTAGTTCTCAGTTCTAGGGGACTGATGACCTCCGAAGTTAAGTCCCATAGTGCTCAGAGCCATTTGAACCATTTTCTAATTTTCACGTGTCATGAGAAACTAAATACCTCAAAGTAGTAGTTAGAGGTTATCTTTGAAAAAGACACTTCAGTGCAAAATTACACGGCTCAGTGACATTACTGTGACCACTACCTATGTTAGTCGTGTGTGTAATAACCGCTGATAGACGGCACGTGGCAACACCGGCAGTGGAGTGTACATATAGCGTGCGGGGGGGGGGGGGGGGGGGACACGGGTAATAGTGCAGTCGTTGTCCTAAAGTGGAAACTGAGCGATTTATTTGGCGTCAAAAAGGGCATGATCATTGGCTTCAGGGGCAAGGCTGGAAGCATTTCCGGATTGCCTAAGTCTGTAAACTGCTCGCGTGCCACCGTGGTTGAAGTATAACGTGGATGGCAAACTATCGCTATCCAAAACTGGCGAAGAAGCGGCTGTGGCGCAGGCCACAGATGTTGCGGAAATTAGTACAGGCGAACTGAGGTGCAACTGTTGAACAGCTGACCATCCAGATGAACCGGAAGCCTACCAGCAGTGTCTCTTTAATGCCCGTTCAGCGAACGTTGCTGTGTATGTGCCTCCGCAGCCGGTGCGTGGTTCATGCACTCATGCTGACGGCTGCTCATCGACGGCGAAGGTTGGTACTGGCACGCCAATATCGTAAGTGGACGTCCACTGGCGACTGATGGAGTTTTCAGATGAATCACGTTTTATACTCTGTCGCACAGATGATGGGTGGCGTGTACGGTCTGAAACGTCTGAAGGCAATCATTCTGCGTGCATAATGGTCTGAGGAATATTTTCGTGGCATTCCCTGGGTGATCTAGTTATTCTAGAAGATACAAAGGATTGACACAAGTATGCATCTATTCTTGGGGAGCATGTTCAACCCTACATGTCTACATGCAATTTGTTTTTCTTCATCACGATGGCATCTACCACCAGGACAATGTAACGTATCACACAGTTCAAAACGTTCGTGTGTGGTTCGGAGAGCAACAGGGTGAGTTTTCCTTATGCCCTGGCCACCAAACTCCACGGATTAAAACCCAATTGAGAATCTGTGGGATCACTTCCAACGGGCTGTTCGCTTCGTGAATCCTCAAAGGAGAAACTAAGCGCAGCTGGCCACGGCACTGGACTCGACATGGCTCCACCTCCATGTCGGTACCTTCCAGAACCTCACTGACTGTCTTCCTGCACGTCATGTGGCGGCCCGCGCTGCAAAAGGTAGTTTCATTTATGTGATTGGACAGTGCCTTAAACAGACAAGAGGTTCAAATGCTCGTAAAACTCATATGCAGTCGCATCAGTAGATCAGAACAGCTCATGGAAATATTAGATAAACTAAAGTATTTCGCTTGTTCTAATGCTTGAAAAATTTCTGGACATAAATGATATGATGAAGGCAAGCCAAAGATGCATAAAAAACACGAAGCAATCCCAACACCTTTCTGGTACGGATTAGACTTGAGAGTTACAAATAACTGTAAGGCGCAATAAGTAAATGTTAGTCACACTAAAATTAGCTATTTGTAAGAATATGACAAATTTTCATGTCAAGAATTTTTGTATTAGGTCTCTCGGAAAATTTTGAGCTACAAAGCTGCTCGATAATGAATACAGGTAATGTCCGTCAGTGTCAGTCAAGTGGTATGTGACAGAAACTTCAGTCTACTTCTATATACAGTCTAAGTGAGCACTATGGTGGACCTTTTGTATATAGTATATCTTTCTCTTCCAAATTCACCCACGCTATTACATCGAACACTATTTACACTATTTCTGAATGTATACACGACGTAATGTACATAATTCACTTGTTGTCTTTTCAAATCTACAGACCGAGCGAAGCGACGCAGTGGTTAGAGTGGTTAGCACACTGGAGTCACACTCGGAGGACGACGATTCAGAGCCCCGTTCGACCATCCAGATTTTGGTTTTCCATGATTTCCTAAAATCGCTCCAGGCAAATGCCGGCTTGGTTCCTTTGAAACGGACACGACCTTCCCCATCCTTCCGTAATCCGAGCTTGCACCCCCTCTCTACTGACGGCGTTGTCGAAGGGACGTTAAACTGTTATCTTCCTTCCTTCTTTCAGGTCTACAGCAGTACTAGATATTAAACTGCTAGACATAGCTCCAGTACTACGTTCATCCGGAGACAGCGTGTGATCTACCGTCATGTGAAGGATGATACCTATTTCTGCCCTTAACGACATGGCACAAGAATACAAAAGTGAAGGTGTTGTCATCCGACAGCCATACATAAACCAGTCAACAAGTCTTATGGAGAAAGACGTCTCTATTGTAAGAAAGAAGACAGGAAGTCTTCACTTTAATGCACCTAAAACAGAAAAGAAACTTTTTTAAAAAACGGACGAGTTAGAAGTGATATTACTAACGACAAGGCGTGTGGCATTATTGGCTAGAAAACAGCAAGGGTGTGTTTAGTCACGCAAGTGGAAGGGTCTTCTTTCGTGCATAATGGCAACTTTCCTTGACTGAATGCGAATGTTGTGTTTTCAGTGCATCTTTTCAGCGTAGATGACTGTAAGGGACAAGTAAGAGAGTAAAACCTAGTGCGTTGCATTCTTTGCTCCTTTCAAATACCAATACTTCCGGCGAATGAATAACCATAAATAGTGTCACATGTTCGCATTCAGTGAGAGACCGAAGAATAATCCGCGACACTCGTTCGGAGAGGAGGAACGTTAAGGCGCCATGGGTCCCTCCCCCCCCCCCCCCCCCTGCCAGCCAAACACTGTCTGAAAATTTTTTACATCACCAGGATTCGAACAGTCGAACCTGTTACCTCCGAGTCGAACGCCAGTACATGAGCGTGCGTTAGCTACTTCGGTGAGAAAGAAGACCAATATTAGGGAATTCAATCGTGCAAAAGCTATATTTCGTAAATATCTACGTTTTAGGTCTTTGAGCGATCGGTGGGTATGTTTAGTGACGAGAGCAAGATTAATGCGAATTAGTCGTCTGACAGTTATTGGTCAAATTCAGCGTAGTATTGTAAAAGTGAAATATTTACCGTATATTTAAGCACAGAGAAGAGGGAGGAAAACAGAGCAGTAGTATAGGGGACTTTGTAATCCGTTTGAGTGACCCAGGAGGAATGGAGGGGGATGAGATTAGTGCTTAACGTCCCGTCGACAACGATGTCATTAGAGATGGGGCACAAGCTCGGATTAGGGAAGAAAGGGGAAGGAAATCGGCCTTGCCCTTTCAAAGGAACCATCCCAGCATTTGCCTCAAGCGATTAAGGGAAATCACGGAAAACCTAAATCAGGATGGGTTGATGCGGGTTTGAACCGTCGTCCTCCTGAATGCGAGTCCAGTGTGCTAACCACTGGGCCACCTCGCTCGGTCACGAGGAATGGTTAATAGTCAAGGCTACGGTAGCAACACTCATTTTAAGCAAATAAGTAAATAAATAATCACATGGACATATGTCCTATTCCGAACGATTTCCGAGACAGAACACATTTAATATACATTGGTTTTTGTGCTAGTGGTGCACACATATGTCTTACCCACACCACCCCTATGACGTTTTATTCTGCCTCTGCCTAAATCCTTGCTTTCAATCCCTTTGCGCGTGTTGGATGAAGTCTGAGCTGTAAAAACGAAAGGCGAGTACGCGAGATGATGCTTGGTCCCATCATAGCCTCTGCTGCCATCGTTAAGGAACGCGTAGAGGCACTCAGACGAGCAACACAGCATGTTGTCCCAAAGGTGCATAAATGTAATGAAGCTGATTGTGGGATACTTGGATAATGCATTGCACAATCTGCCACCTGCGAACACAACCCACAGTGAGCCACTCTGTCTATTTCGTCCCACTCATTTCCCGCCTCACTTCAACAATATTTTCACCACAGCTTCCGTAATTTATAGTGACGCGATAAAACATCCTATGATGGCGTGTACAGCTTGGATTATGCCTAGGATATAATGGCGACTCTTGGTTAAGAACAACATGGATTCTAAGTTTAAACTCATTGAATATTTATTATTTTGACTACCCCACTCTTGGTGGGATACTAGAATTTAGATAGCATCTTTTCATATATGAATATTGGATATAGCGAGTAATGCCCACACCACGATCGTCCTATTCCAAATCATAACTATATTTCTCAATAAACTATTGAGTCTTTTATTGATTTAACCTATGCACATGGGACGGGGTTAAGGAAGGGTCCTCAGTTATTGATTACCGAAAGGGTACCTTTTATACAAATGGTGAAACGTCCCCTTTGAACATTTATACAGGACTGTGCTTAAACTGACACACAATATTTTTTAGCGCAACGCAATCTGACTTTCAGAAATCCCTACAAAGGAATGGCCCTGACTAACATTAACCTGTATCTTTCACAAATCATTTACCTCACCAAAAATCTTCGTTACTCGAACTACTGCAATACAGCGAGCGCCACTACTGCCAGCTAAATAAAAGATTCAAACTACTGAAGGCACTAACTACTGATAGGCATAGTTATCAAATGAAAGATTTTAATAGAGAACAAACAATGTATTTACCTTAATAATCATAATATATATGCCATCCAGTCTTACAAATTTCAAATCTCCGCCATTTCTCTCCCCACATCCACCACTGCTGGCGGCTCACCTCCTACTGCGCAACGCTACGCGCTGTTCACATCCAGCTGCCGCTGCCCAACACTACAATGGCAGACAACAATGCAAACTAGCCACAGACTGCACACAGCACAGCCAGTGATTTTCATACAGAGCGCTACGTAACGTTGCCAATAAGAAAGCGTATACAGCCTACTTACATAGCCTACTTACAATGGTTCAAATCGCTCTGAGCACTATGGGACTTAACATCTGAGATCATCTGTCCCCTAGAACTTAGAACTACATAAACCAAACTAACCTAAGGACATCACACACATGCATGCCCGAGGCAGGATTCTAACCTGCGACCGCAGCGTTCGCGTGGTTCCAGACTGAAGGGCCTAGAACCGCTCGGCCTCACCGGCCGGCTCCTTTTATATAATTTTGCATTAATTATCTTTCATACGCGTGCCCTGAAGACTGCCATGAGATATTCTGATTAAGAGTTACAACTTATGAAAGCTGCCAGAACAGGAGTTGGTCCCATCCAAAAGGTGCAAAATCATTTACTCGTCTCGTGATGGATAGAAAAGTTACCTCCTTCCGTACTTACAAGAAATCGTACATCAAGTCATATATTATCCACAACTATACTGAACTGTTCATACTCAATTATTCTACTATTAAAATCAGTCACGGCCGTGGATATAATATTGTCTGCACCTCAGCCTTTAATCAAAAGGCAATGTCGGTATTCTCTACTCACTATGTCGTTGCCTTGACTGACTAAACTTCACACGATGAGTAATTGATACAAATTTCACACAGACACACACTTCCTGTCCTAATCTTTCATCAGGAATTCCTTAGTTTCCTGTCTTGGACAGTCGGTTCCCGTGGGACAGGAAGATCAATGGCAATTTGTACTCATCAAATACCGTTCCTGTGCGTTAATTCTCTCACCCGCTCATTTTAAGCCGGCCGTTGTGGCCGAGCGGTTCTAGGCGCTTCAGTCTGGAACCGCGCGACCACTACGGTCGCAGGTTCTAATCCTGCCACGGGCATGGATGTGTGTGATGTCCTCAGGTTAGTTAGATTTAAGTAGTTCTAAGTTCTAGGGGACTGATGACCTCAGATGTTAAGTCCCATAGTGCTCAGAGCCATTTGAACCATTTGAGCTCATTTTAAATTTTAATTAATTCTAGCAACGCTGTTTCCTATTATGCACAGGCCCAAGAAGAATTTGGTTATTCAGTGCAATTCTGCAACGTGGGAAAGGGATAATGACGGTACAGCGTACTGACCACTAATAACGTTCTTGAGCAATTTATATCTTCATACGGAAAATATTTCAACTTTTTCAATACACACGCGAGATCTCTCACGAGACTGGATTAAGCAAGAGGTCGACACATTGTCCATGCAGCCATGGACCTCAGGGTCCACGGAGACAATAGTATTCAAAATTGCTCACCCAGTTATGTGCTTGACCAATAGTAAACTTCACGTACATAATGTGTTTCAGCTTAATCTAAAATACGCTTATTATTTAGGGTGTTCTAAAATTCCCTTTAAAAACTTCTAGGACTTCTAGAGGTTAATGAGAAGATAATTTTGAACTGGAACCCACGATGGGGAACGTACCGTTTCCGTGCTACAACCATTTGAAAGTAAGTTGGTAACACGACCACTTTTATAAGTAATCGATTAGGTACGACCCATTACATCACTTGTTTCACAATTCCACGCATTAATAGAAAAAGAAATTGCTCGTGTACTCGTTGACGGGTTCTCTTCAATCTGATGCAGTACGCTCTCTTCCAACACGCGTGTGCGGCGTCTCGTTGGAGCGCCACAGTCACGCCTGCTGACGGTGAAGGTATCCTTTCTGGAATCCGTTGCGTAAATGCGGCAAAAAGGGTATGCGATGGAGTCGAATTTTGTGGAGAACGATCTTGATAAAGGTGACGAGCAGCTCTTCCATTACTATGAACTTCGCCATTCAGAAGGATCATGTCGGTATATTCTGCATATATGTGCTCAACCATGTTGCGCCGGCCAGAGTGGAGTGGGGTGAGATCGGGACTGTATGGACTATGGAGGATCGCCGGCCGCAGTGGCCGAGCGGTTCTAGGCGCTACAGTCTGGAGCCGAGCGACCGCTACGGTCGCAGGTTCGAATCCTGCCTCGGGCATGGATGTGTGTGATGTCCTTAGGTTAGTTAGGTTTAATTAGTTCTAAGTTCTAGGCGACTGATGACCTCAGAAGTTAAGTCGCACAGTGCTCAGAGCCATTTAAACCATTTGAACCATGTTGCTCTAACACCCAGAGACACGTGAATGAGGCCCGAACCAGGTCAGAGAGGTAGGACACACGTCAAATGACATCAGCCGATACGACGAAACCATCCCTCCCACCGTCCAATAAGACAACTCTGTTGTATACCTACCTAGTAAACATGTTTTCTAACGCCTGTAGCACGGAAACGGTACGTTTCCGGACATGGATTCCTATTCAAAATATCATGTACTCTTTCCCCTGAACTTTGTAATTTCCCAACATCCTGAATTTCAACTTAATCTACTCAACGCTTAATAGTAAATTAGAGACTTGCCTAAGAATCATGCCTAGTCATCAGGACAAAGCATGACTAAACGATTTAATTCCCCCTATTGAATTTACCTACTGAAATGATTATAAATTTCCTCACAACTTACAAGCTCTTGCTACCTAGGAAAGAACGAATTAATTCAATATTCAAATTTCTTATTTCACACTCTATGTCCCTGATAAAGACCTAATTTACGGAGCACACACTAAGTGCAACCGTTCAGTACTACGGGAGGGAGAAACGAACTTGCCACTCTGGCCAACCATGGTCTATATCTTTCTGCCTCTTTCACATCTTTATTGATCCTGCTCTCTCTACCTTCAAGGCTAGAAACTCAGGTTAGCAACCTACTGAGGCTACTCATGCACCATCTTTGATAGCTTTTTAACAAGGAAAATAGCGAAACCGCCGTGAAATTTGAGGATTATTTTATTTTATTTTCACAACTAGTTTCGGGAATTCAATATGCCATTTACAAGCCCCAAATGCACCACATGAGCCTGAAGATGGCACGTTGAATTGCCGAAACTGGTTGTGAAAAGAAAGTAAAGTAACTTCTGAAATTGCACGCTGTTTGGCGATTTTTCTTGTTAGATATACCGGAATGGATCAACAGAGATCTTTGATAGCTTACAACAACAGCCAAAAAGACTACTCACACTATGCCATTCTTCAGTCATACAAACACTTCAGGAATTAACTAATAAATCAACTAAATGAGAACACTAAGGAAAGGGTAAAGCGTCCAGGACAGTATAAGCGGCCATTGCGTACTTTTTGCCATGAATATTGCTGCTGTCTCCCGAGAAGTGGTCAAAAAAAATTTAATATGCACCATAACTGTTATCAGTGAGTTTGCCACAGGAAGTTTTTTCCGTTATATTTTACAGTACACTTTGCTGATTTTCATGCGTGTGATGTAATGTAAGTAAATTATACTAGTCTTGTTTCCTCACTTATGTTTAGATTAACTCATTTTTACCATATCAATGTTCCAACATAGTCTTATGGAGTACAAATCTAGTTCTTAGTTGTTTGTTTCTGTTTGATAGTTTCAACTGTGAACCACTAATGCTCGCATGATGTCCCATCGGGAAAAGTGGCCACATTCATCGGGAAAAAGTGGCCAAGTTGTTTAGCCGGGTAAGGGTTAATTACATCCAAATATCACGCATAATACTTCAGGTCAGACTTATTTCCAACCTCTTTTACACAAAAAGCTATCCCCCGTCATTGAATCTCCTGAATTGCTTTGGGTTATTTTAAACCGTCACCGTTCTTTTATATGTGGCCTAATACAAAAACCCTTCTGGAAACGATCTGGTAAACGCACTTGATATTGTTTCAGATACTTGGACATCAAGATGCATGGAAAGTATTCCTGAAAATCAGAACAACGAACATCGGATCTTATTGCGATGGAACTGAGTACTTTACCCTCCTAGATAGGGAAAAGAAGCCAGTTCGTAAGGCTTCAGAAAAATGCATATAGCTGCTATACATTCTCTTCGTTTTCGCTTAAGAATATATGGTGTTATACCTTCTAATATGTATATTCAAAAAGTGTGGGTAGTAAGCTTTTATCGATAACCATAGTCTGGTGAAAACTCAATTTCCCTTAGAGTGATCACTTTACTCCACCATCCCCTACCTTTGTTACAAAGTATACAACACATGAGCGAAACAACTGCAGAAGATGTGGATGAATATCCGAAAGATGTGACAAGTGGCAGTTTTAGGCCTATTTGTTCACAGCAAGCTGCCCGAATATTAAAGGGCGCTGAGTAATGTTATATTTCTTATGCTCTTTTTTCCATTATTTTGTTATATTCTGCTTATTATTAACAGACTGAATATATAAACGAAATACGAATGTACTGTTAAATCCTACTGTTCATTTATTTTATTATAAAATTGTGAAAAATATATAAAAGTTTTGCGTCATAGAGGTGACTTAATAGCAAAGTGAGATAAACTTGCGTCTTGATAAACCAATGAAGATTAAACATTTTTTTGTGTGTTATTTCGATGCCTTCATTTTGTTGCCTTGTTTCTCAACCTTGCTAATAATCTGTATTTTTTTATATAACAAATTTAGACAAAGAGTAACGAAGCTCCTCTCGTGAGCAGACTTAGCTGACGCAAAACTGTTTCGTTTATTTGATTGCTCAATATCTCTTAATATGCGGACGTTCTTAGGGCACGTGGCTGTCGCTGAGACGTGGGATTAGACGCTGATCACGTTCGAGAGCTCGCCGCAGACAAACACAAGCGCTGCGCTGCTCGTCTGCGGTCTGAAATAAACCAGTGACGCCGCACCTGGTCCTGGCATACCGATTCGAAAGAGGGATGCTGCATGTTCTCAAGGTCATATTGGTACAATAAGCACTGACGTCCTTCTTTGTTGCACAAGGTGAGACTGAAAATACGGTATTCTCTGTCTGCTTGTAAGAATTATAGTGTGATTTTTACAGTTGATGCTAATCGTTCCTTCATCCGCCGATGTGGGTTAGACTATGTTATCTTTGTTAAATAAGTAAATGACTTATTATCGACAGTGCGTTCTTTAGATCATGCAGTTTACCTTTCAGTGAATTCGTGCATCATGATAGTGATAACCAATTCCTCGTTCATTTTCAAATTGAATAGTTAATGGTTTCCATGAGCTCCTAGTTTTTCTTACTACGGTATTTATAAGTACAGCGTGATACGTAAGTCTTAAAATGACATTTTTTTTCGCTACCAGTTGAGGAGTTTAGTTAAAAATGGTGTACAAATTATGACAGCCTTGTTCCTATAACGCGATACAAATATCTCAAGCCTTTTTTACTCTTGCCAGTACGGTTCTCCCATCAACTCCGCAAAAAATTTGCTCCCAGACATTAATTACAAATAAACTCGTACTTGTCAATGGAAGCTTCGAAGTCAAGAACTTCTGAAATCATTCTTATAACAGTCTCAATTCCAGGTTATCTTAATAATTTTTGTGTTATTTATTTTTGCTGTGTGAAGACTGATATCAATAAATATCCAGTATTTCGATTTTATTGTTAGAAAGCTCCTGAGAAGATTGTGTCCCATCTCACAGGTTGTGTGATTAATACAATACAGCCTGTACAAAAAAAAGTAAAATTAAAAGTAAAATTATCATTGGTGGTGTAAACACACTGATGATGTTTAGTGAAGGAAGCAGCACTCCAGACAGAGGTATGCGAATTGTATTTTCACAGAACAAGACACGACAGCTAAATATAGCAAAAAAAAAGGGTTCTGTGCACTATGGGACTTAACTTCTGAGGTCATCAGTCCCCTAGAACTTAGAACCCTAACTAACCTATGGACATCATACACATCCATGCCCGAGGCAGGATTCGAACCTGCGACCGTAGCGGTCGCGCGGTTCCAGACTGTAGTGCCTAGAACCGCTCGACCACCCCAGCCGGCTAAATATAGCAACCAATATATTTAGGATGTAGCAATAGTAGAAGAAACAACACTGCGTCTGAAGTGACGGAAAGTCAGTGACGACAGATGTTGCACAGTTGCAGCTTGAGGTCATGTATAGATGTGGAAAAATTGCCAGTTAAATTGTACACATCAGAAGATCAACTCCAACAATCAGGGATTTAGTAAAATTTCTTTGTAGTTCTTGAGGAGCACGTGAAACCATGGAAATACAATAAAAACAACCTACATCAACGCTTTAACAAAAATTATATCAGAAACCAACAGATACATAAACAACAGAAAATACGCAAGAATGAACGTAACGTTACTTTAAAAATGAATTGCCATTAATACTTGTAAAAGTCGGGTGAAGGGGCGAGACCTATCTTGTGCTGGAAAGACTTTGTAATTAACATTAGCTACCGAGGTCTACGTGATAACAGAATGTTCATACACAGATCAGTGCTACGCCAGCACTAAAGCATCATAACATCGATATAATAAATACATACCTAAAAACAGATAAGTAAATAAAAATAATAAAGTGGATAGAAAATTACAAGAAATCAAGCAAGTGAAAAATCTATGAGGCTCCATGTTGGTATGTTTGAGCGCATCAGCTAACATTAAAAATAACTAATGAAATTCTGTAGAAGTTACGCAGGCTTTTACAACCAACTAAATGAAAACGAAACACGAGAATGATCCTACATTCCAAAGGGAAACGTTATGACTCTGCACAAGCCCAAAAAGGTATTCCGGCGATAGGAGAACAGAGGGTTCAAATGGTTCAAATGGTTCAGAGCACCATGGGACTTAACACCTGAGGTCATGAGTCCCCTAGAACTTAGAACTTCTTAAACCTAACTAACCTAAGGACATCACACACATCCATGCCCGAGGCAGGATTCGAACCTGCGACCGTGGCGGTCGTGCGGTTCCGGACTGAAGCGCCTAGAACCGCACGGCCACACCGGCCGGCAGAGCAGAGGGATTTGAAATACGAGTATCTACACCACTCCCAGTTTTGACATATTATGGCTACTACCTGTACCCACATCTTAAGAATCACATTTCAGTGATTGAATCCAGTTACCAGAAAAGGGAGAAAAGTTGGACGAATTCAAATGGGTGACAAAATCCTTTATGGCTGGTGTACGGCATTTTTTACTTGCCTACTTAATGTGCGGTTAACATAGGTATCAACGACTAGAAAGGGAAAGCTAATTATTAAGGAGCAAACATTTTATGAAAGACAGGATGAACATTTAACGACCTCGCCACCTATTTTTCATGTTTCCAGGTTGTTTGTGGGTTTTTACTGCAAGTCGTCCAGAGTGTGTACTTATTTAAGAGAAAACTCTCACAGCCCACAGCCTGTTCCAAGCCTTTACGAGCATACGCAACTCCCTGAAGCGACCAGCTCCATTTTCTTGTCAAAACGACTGCGTTGATGTCAAGATACTCATCTCACATACATTAACGTAAATTTCATCTGTTATCACTATATATATATATATATATATATATATATATATATATATATATATATATATATATATATATATATATATATAATAACTATTGAGTAGTAGTAAATAAGACGTACACTTCCAAAATTGTCTGACTCACCTGCTCGTACATGTCTTCACTCAATGAACTGTCACAGGTAGTAAGAATTTTGTGTGACACGAATTAGTTGATACAGATTCTCTCATAACATTATATAAAAGATGCTAGGTCTGCCTTCTCATTGAAGGTGTATAACAGATGCAATGAATTAGAAAATTCACGTAGAATATACATTAACCGCTACACCATCAAGAGTGTCAGTTGTTCGGCTATACTTCTATTTATATATTCCAGTATTTTGTCACTGATTTGTGAAACTGTTAAAATAACAGGCATGACGTACTTATTCTTCGCCGTTTGCAGTTTTCTGCCTTTGTAGACTAGTATCTGTGTTTTATTATCTGACTGCACTGTCACTCAGCAACACTGACGAGTATGCATGTACAAAAATTAAACCAGTCCTACAAAGTTTTTAGATATTAGCAACTTCCTCCCCACATCATAGTCTCCTGGTCAGTCGATATTAATGTTTATACTTTTTAAAGTCCCCTCGTAACACAGCAGCTTTCGTATAAACAGTTTCTCCCTTTTCCGGTAATTGGATTTCCTGCAGGCAGACTCCTGCTGAGGTACGGATAACAGGTTCATCAGAAATCCAGAACATGTACTCTCTTCTGCTAATAAGCCCTCTTGTTACGCAATATACTTAGCGTGGAAAGACATGTGTAACTTACTTCATTTGTGTCAACTGGAAATGTGCTCCAAAGCTGGAGGACGCGTAAGAGCACGAGTCTTGTGAGCAGTACACCTGAATTGCACGCAGGTTCACCGTGAAATTCTGTCGATATATGAACCGAAATCAATGTCGCGTCTAGTTGCAGTGAAATGGTGCCCCCCCCCAATCTGACCAGGGTCACACATACGGCGGTAATACTGACGGGGAAGGAAAGCTATCGGCATCTACCACAAACGACAATATCCACGCAATCGAGGAACTAATTTGCAACAATCGCAGATTTTCCAACGATAAGGATAGCGAACGAGAGCTATATCCGGCTTCTTTTTAATACCGTTTAGCTGGCGAATGAATGGTTTAGTTGCAATCTGGAAGTATGGTCTTTTCCCAATCATTTGACCTTTTTTTGGTCTTTTATTCTCGACTACAGGAAAGCATTTAAGCATTTGTATCCATGTTAGTTTAAGGAAAATTATTTGCATGGAGCTAAGATTTCAAAACACGCTTTAATATCACACGAAAATATTTTATTAGACTGAAGTAAAAAGCACGACAAACTAAAACAATGTTGGCGTGAGTTCCGGGCTCGTCGACATATACATACACAAAACCTGAAACATAATTACGAAATACAAACAGTTGAAGGGGTAAGGCTTTTGCACCATGGCTAGCGTCAGAAAAGTGTTGCAACTTCACAATAATGAAGGAAACTGTTCTAAGCAAAGCTGACTTTGATTTATGCAGGATAAATCCGAAGCCATATGCTTCACAGTTGCTCAAATAAAATGGCTCCAAGCACTATGGGATTTACATCTGAGGTCATCAGCCCCCTAGAACTTAGAACTACTTAAACCTAACCAACAAAAGGACATCACACACATCCATGCCCGAGGCAGGATTTGAACCTGTGACCGTAGCAGCAGCGCGGTTCCGGACTGAAGCGCCTAGAACCGCTCGGTCACAGCGGCCGGCCTTCACAGTTGCAGTAAACAATGTACCAACGACTGAACTGAGAAGAGGAACAGTGAACTGCTATTCAGTACAGTAGTTTGCTAAGAGTAAGAAATAATGTTATATTACAGTGTGGATATTGCGAAATACGAATGTATCCTGTGTGGACTTAGCAGACACATTTTTATATTATTGTGAGAAAAAGAAAGTTGTGCGAAAGAAACTGACATAAAGATGTTTATTTAAATTCATTTTTTGCGTCAAAATATCTAGGTTTTGAAAATTCAAACGATGTTTATGCATTCACGGTTAATTGTTTGTATTACTGTAATGTCCAGCAGATTTCAAGTTAAGTAAATAAATATAAATTAAAGCTAGTCTGCTACACAGCACAATTATTGCGAAAATAAAACAGCGCAATAATAGACTTTGCTTTGTTTCGACTTTTTTCTGGCTTTTCTTTGTAGACTTACAGGGTGACAGTTATTCAACTACACGAAAAAAATGTAAACTAGTTACAAACTACGGCGTGTATACTCTTTATTCAACATGTAAACGTGACTACAGATATTTGGTTTTAGATTATGACGTATTCGATATGCCTGCCATCATTGGCATGTGGCATAGACAAATAGTGAAATTCTGCGTGACCGGCTGAAGTGTCGGAACAACGATGCTGTCGATGACCTCCTGAATGGCTGTTTTCAACTAAGCAGTGGTTTTGAGGTTACTGCTGTTCACCTTGTCTTTAATATAGCCCCACAAAAAGGAGTCACATGTGTTCATAATCGGAGTATGTGGCGGCCAATCAAGGCCCATGCCAGTGGCCTCCGATTACCCCAAAGCCAGAAGGCGATCCCCAAAGTGCTCCTCCAGGACATCAACCACTCTCCTACTTTGATGGGGTCGAGCTCCGTCTTGCATGAACCACATCTTGTCGAAATAATGATTACTTTGGATACTAGGGATGAAATCATTTCCCAAAGCCTTCACGTATCGTGCCATCAAGGAAAATCGCACCGATTATTCCGTGACTGGACATTGCACACCACGCAGTCACCCGTTGAGCATGAAGAGACTTTTCGATCGCGAAATGCGGATTTTCAGTCCCCAAAATGCACAAGTTTTGCTTATTGACGAAGCCATCCAAATGAAAATGGGCTTCGTCGCTAAATCAAACCATATTCACATCATACTAATTTCCATAATGTCCAGCGGCCAACTGTGCATCTTGAACGTCGTAACGTAAACTGTTCAGAATTTAGTGTCTCTTTGAATTATAATGCAGAATTCAACATAAGTTACTAGCCTGTTGCAATAATGTCTAACTCGCTTTATGACTCAACGACCAAGTGGGTAACCGCCACACTACAAGTCCAAAGCTCCGAAGTTCAACCTTCAGTCGTTAAGAGGATTTAAAGGAGGTTGAGTAAGTAAATTCAAAGTGCTGAAGAAAGCAAGTACCTAGTACCTCCAACAGCATCATGCTTCGTAAAGTGCTACGATCTTCAAACGAAGAGCTCAACTTTACGTATGAACATATATACTCGCACACCTTCTTTTATTCAAGGTGTCACCGAATAATTTATCAAAGTACCTAAAATATAATAACATGTTCATAACCACGTAGTTGTCTTAATGTGATTGCCAGAATCTGGTCATTTCTTTGCTCTGCACCGGCTCATATGATAAGTATGCCACTACGTTAGACCTCCCAGCGGAATAGGATCACCCTAGTATTAGCCATGAAATGTTATTGTTTTCTGCTTACTATGAGAGACTCAACAGTGTTCTTCAGTTTCTTGCTTACTCTGTTTAAGATGCAGTGAGTGTCAAAAAAACCGCGTCAGACTCACGTTTCTGGTAATCCTTTCAATCACAAAATTAAATATTTTTAAGTTATGTAGATAATATTATCTTTCAAAATATAGTATCGCAGTAAATAAAAAAATCTCATATCTGACGATGACAAGCGATATGAACGGGAAGAAGAAGGCTTTCGAAAGTTTTGGACAGTGATTTCATGTACATTAGATACCCACTGCTCTACCTGCTATATTATATTTTACCTGTGCTATACAGCTTTTGATTCATGAAAGATTTAAGAAATTAGAAACCTGTTGGAAGCGACGTTACTAACAGTTTTTGTTAGCTGAAATGGTACTCTAGTTCTAACATTACAGAAACTACAGCGTGTTACCTACGACACATTAACACTGGAAACAAATTAATATTAGCGCGTGCACACATTTATGTGATACTCCGATTAGCAGTAAAAGTAACTTCTCGAAGTGTTATCCATTTTCATTTATATGCTGCGGAATGGCCCGCCTTCATGCTTACCGCAGCAGGTTGTACGAGCCTCACACTGCGGTGCCACACACATCTCTTCTTCATTCCAGTAGGCAACTTTTATGGATCTAATCTAAAGGGACGGCAGAATGAAGCAGTACCTGAGAGGAAAAGTTGCTATAACAAGGTCTGTCTGCCTTGCTAGTATACATATACTTTTTAAGAATATAACTTAAACCTGTGCGGCGTTGTCCCATAAACGTGGAAAACACTACTTTTTCAGCATTGTGACTTTAGATGCGAAAAACACAAACATTTGAGAATGTAACACAGTTATTTCATGTACATTGTCACTACTTTTAATACTTTACGGATTGGGAAAACGATAACGAGGTCATTAGAAACAGAGAACAGGCTCAGACTGAACAAGGAGGAAGAAGGCAATTGACAGCTTATAAAAGGAATCTTTCTGGCATTCGAATAATCGATTTAAGGAAACCACGAAGAATCGAAATCTGAATGAACGGTAAATACCGAAGCGTATTGGTATTAGGGGCAACGAACGTGCTGACCAGTTGGTGAAAATGGTGAATCATCTACTTCCTACTGACATACCACTGTTATGTAATGATTTTCATTGCACAGTCGCCAACCAAGCAAAAACGGAAGCTAAGATAGAACGAACAATGTTAGTGAACATGGACCGTAATTTCGAAGGCACATACTACTGAGCAATTCAGCAACGGATTCCACGTCACTCTTTGTTTCTCAACATAGTGTTCGCAAGTTTCTATAAACTAACTGAGAGCAGGTTAAATAAATACTAATAAAAAGAGACATTTGTTAAAATTAATTCCCTCTCCAGGCTGTGATTCCTGCTGTATTGACAGGGATCCTCATATAGTAATCTAATGTGTTAATACAATCATCCAAGAACAAAGACAATGTGCAATATTTTAAAAACTAAGTGTTACGTTTCTTTTAAAAAATTGTTTAAATGGCTCTGAACACTATGGGACTTAACATCTGAGGTCATCGGTCCCCTAGAACTTAGAACTACTTAAACCTAACTAACCGGAGGACATCATACACATCCAGGCCCGAGGCAGGATTCGAACCTGCGACCGTAGCGGTCGCGCGGTTCCAGACTGTAGCGCCTAGAACCGTTCAGCCACTCCGGCCGGCACTTTTCTTTTAGAGTAGCTCTTAGTTGCATGGATAGGTCCGTTGCAAAGTGTATTCCCCATTTCATCCGTCTCTGTAAACCGGAACTTTAAAATTTGAGGAGCTTTTCTCCTGATTATACACTCTACGGAAAAAAAACAGAAAAAGAAACCTACATACCACAAAGGTATTATTAGAATGGAACACAAATCGGTAGATATTCATGTGCATGTACAGGCAAACAAACGATTGCAATTTCAGGAAAATCGCATGATTCATCAAGAGAAAGAGTTCCAGGAATCTATCAAGTCGGTAACGTGGTTATGCAAGCAGTTATTAGGCTTATCTTTGATTGACAGAGTTATTGTATGTCCCACTGAGGGGTTTCGAGCTAAATTCTGCCCAATTGGCGCGTTAGCTCGTGAAAATCCTGAGACAGGGGAGAAATCCGCCGCCCATGTTGGTCTAGATGGGTTCAACAGGCACGAAGACAAGCAATAGAAACTCTCGTCGAGTGCATGTGGGCATTATTTTGCAGAAATGTATACTCTGAATGGCCTACCATGAAAGGCAATAAAACAGGACGTAGACTATCTCCGACGTACCGTTGCGCTGTAAGGGAGCAGCGGATGGCAACCAGAGGGGTCCTGCTATGTAGAGAAATGGCATCCCAGACCACCACTCCTGGTTGTCGGGTCATACAACGGGCGACACTCAGGTTGGTATCCCACTGCTGTCCAGGACGTCTTCAAACACGTTTTGGCCTCGAAGCTCATTGAATGGAGTATAACTGTCTTCAGTGCTGAGTTCCGCTTCGAACTGAGCCGCGGTGACCAGCGAAAACGTGTCTGGAGACGTCCCATAAAAAATATCTGCACTTACGCCCTTTACACCATATTAGTAACTGGCCTAAAGTACGTTAATCTGATGCTCTATTTTTTTTTGTATTAAAGTATGTGGTCCTTATGCATAAATGACCCAAAGTAAATTATTCTGACTTCTCTGTTTTTCTCTACATCTACAGGGATACTCTGCAAATCACATTTAAGTGCCTGGCAGAGGGTTCATCTAACCACCTTCACAATTCTCTATTATTCCAATCTCGTATAGCGCGCGGAAAGAAAGAACACCTATATCTTTCCGTGCAAGCTCTGATTTCCCTTATTTTATTGCGGTGATCGTTCCTTCCTGTATAGGTCGGTACCAACAAAATATTTTCGCATTCGGGGGAGAAAGTTGGTGATTGGAATTTCGTGAGAAGATTCCGTCGCAACGATAAACGCCTTTCTTTTAATGAAGTCCAGCCCAAATCCTGTCACATTTCTGGGACACTCTCTCCCATATTTCGCAATAATACAAAACGTGATGCCTTTCTTTGAACTTTTTCGTTGTACTCCGTCAGGCCTATCTGGTAAGGATCCCACACCGCGCAGCAGTATTCTAAAAGAGGACGGACAAGCGTAGTGTGGGCAGTCTCCTTAGTAGGTCTGTTACATTTTCTAAGTGTCCTGCCAATAAAACGCAGTCTTTGGTTAGCCTTCCTCACAACATTTTCTATGTGTTCCTTCCAATTTAAGTTGTTCGTGATTGTAATACCTAGGTATTAAGTTGAATTTACGGCTTTTATATTAGACTGATTTATCGTGTAACCGAAGTTTAACGACTTCCTTTTAGCACTCATGTGGATGACCTCACACTTTTCGTTATTTAGGGTCAACTGCCACTATTTGCACCATTCAGATATCTTTTCTAAATCGTTTTGCAGTTTGTTTTGATCTTCCGATGACTTTATTAGTCGATAAACGGTAGCGTCATCCGCAAACAACCGAAGACGGCTGTTCAGATTGTCTCCCAAATCGTTATACAGATAAGGAACAGCAAAGAGCCTATAACACTACCATGGGGAACGCCAGAAATCACTTCTGTTTTACTCGATGACTTTCCGTCAATTACTGCGAATTGTGACCTCTCTGACAGGAAATCACAAATCCAGTCACATAAGTGAGACGAAATTCCGTAAGCACGCAATTTCATCACGAGCCGCTTGTGTGGTACAGTGTCAAAAGCCTCCCGGAAATCCAAAAATACAGAATATGGATTAAAATATGTGTTTTTTTATTGTAATGGAGCAGTCATATTAATTTACTTGTAGACCAGTTGCCCGCAAAATTGCGTTTTACATTTTATAATGACATCATACAGGGGTCCTGTTTGTATCGTTATGTGTTCGTGAAATGAGCTTTGCCTGAAACTAATTAAAAACTATCTAAACTTTCGGACGGTAAGTTGAAACCCATTCACCCCGAATTCAAGTCCACTTCCTTACCCTCTGCGCCAACTCGCTCTCTTTATCGACTGGAAACCAAATGTCGTGCGGCCTTATAACAACAATGTACATTAGCCAGCGAAATGTAAACTCTGTCCGAAATATCTGACGCTTCTGAAGTAACAGCTTTATTGCCTTCGAGTTGACACATCAGCAATACACGGAAATCTCTGCGTAATCTTGTTGCACAGTGTACAATCATCTAAAAACTAAAGTGGATCGTCAGCGCTGAAAACAATGCTTATTTGTTGTTTCCTTTCAGTTGGCTTGTATGCAGTTCGTGTAGCTGTCCGACAAACTATCCTTTATGCTGTAGCCTATTCACTCGAGACAGCCAGAGGCAGCTGACTCACGGATGTAAACTATTAACGAATCACGGTATCTCTTCTCGTGCGTCACTGAAACGCATGCCATGAGCGACAAATACAAACCTTGCTTGGTAATATTAAAAATTGTTAATGATCTGAACTCTAGAAAGCGATGCATATCCTATGAGTGAATTATTTTTATCTCTAATATTTTGGTTGTGAATTTCACAGTTCATTTTTATAAAATATTTTTTCCCACTGAAGAATATTTCTTTAGTATTTGTTCTGTTTTTGTATTAATTGACCCGCTTTTTTCATTTCGATTAGGCCTACTAGGGACCACACGGATCGTCTTAACTTTCAGCTAGGGTCTTCTGCTTTTTCTTGGCCCAGTAAGCCTTCATGTTCTGGCTGTGAGCCTGCTTCCTCTCACCGTCTCATCTGGTGGTGCCTGTACACTTCTTGCTTGTGAGAGACAGTGGGAAGAATCCCAGCAGGATGGCCTGCCGGCATTGAGTTCGGTTCTCGGTTGTCTTTAATGGGATCTACAGTTCCTCAAAGCCTGATTTAACAGAGGTAATCCACTTGGCTTTGGACGCCTTTCCCCTACTTGTCACTGTCAGAATCCTGTTGGTGAGCGTGGAGTGATTCAGGCGGGCCATATGACCATAGAAGGTGAGTCGCCTTTTCCTAATACATGTGACTATGTCTTCCTGATCTTCGTAGAGCTCGCTATTGTGCCTGATTCTGTAGGTACCGTCTTCCTCTCTTATGGGTCTTACAAGGGAACATCCCCATCGCACCCCCCTCAGATTTAGTTATAAGTTGGCACAGTGGATAGGCCTTGAAAAACTGAACACAGATCGATCGAGAAAACAGGAAGAAGTTGTGTGGAACTATGAAAAAATAAGCAAAATATACAAACTGGGTCGTCCATGCGTAAGATAGGCAATATTAAGGAAAACATTAGGCGAGGAGCGCCGTGGTCTCGTGGTTAGCGTGAACAGCTGCGGCAGGAGAAGTCCTTGGTTCAAATCTTCCCTCGACCGAAAATTTTAACTTTTTATTTTCAGTTTATGTGAAAAACTCTTATGCTTTCATCACTTTTTTTGGGAGTGATTATCACATCTACAAGAAAACCTAAATCGGGCAAGGTAGAAGAATCTTTTTACCCATTCGCCAAGTGTACAAGTTAGGTGGGGCAACAACATATTCCTGTCATGTGACGCATATGCCGTCACTAGTGTCGTATACAAAATATCAGACGTGTTTTTCTGTGGAGGAATCGGTTGACCTATGACCTTGCGATCAAATGTTTTCGGTTCCCATTGGAGAGGCACGTCCTTTCGTCAACTAATCACACGGTTTTGCGGTGCGGTCGCAAAACACAGACACTAAACTTATTACAGTGAACAGAGACGTCAATGAACGAACGGACAGATCAGAACTTTGCGAAAATAAAGAAAGCAAAATTTTCAGTGGAGGGCAGATTTGAACCAAGGACCTGTCGTTCCACAGCTGTTCACGCTAACCAAAGGACCACAGCGCACCTCGCCTCATGTTGCCCTTAATATTGCCTATCTTATGCATGGACGACCCAGTTTGTATATTTTGCTTATTTTTTCATAGTTCCACACAACTTCTTCCTGTTTTCTCGATTGATCTGTGTTTAGTTTTTCAAGGCCTATCCATTGTGCCAACTTATAACTAAATCTGAGGGGGGTGCGATGGGGATGTTCCCTTGTTAGTATTCTCCTGAGGCTCTTCCTCTCTTTTAGTTTCCTGAATGGACCCTTTCGATTCATCAAGAGGCACTCAGAGGCATAGAGTGCAGAGGGTTTTACTATCGAGTTTTAGTGCTTCAGCTTCATGTTCTTGGATAGCTACTTGGAGGTATAGATGTTCTTACAGGAATTTTAGGCCCTCTCTAACTTGGTCACAAGTGCGTCCATTTTCAAGGTTTCGCTCTCGCTTGCTGAGATCCATACTCCTAAGTACTTGACTGTAGGAACTTTACAGATAGTATTGTTTCCTAGTGGGGTTGTAGAAGAAGCCTGCTTGATATTGGTGATGAACTCAGTCTTCTGTATGTTGACCCTCAAGCCGGGTTTTGCCGCAATACCGTAGAGGGTCTGTAGTTGGTGAGTAGCCTCTTCCATGCTGTTGGCCAATAGGGTGAGATCATCAGCAAAGGGTAGAGAGGATGCATTTAGATTGTCTTTTTTGTACCCAGGCTTCAGTACTGCTTCTGGTGACAATGTGGAAGTTCATTCTATGACGATTTTCTCCAGAACACAGTTGAAGAGGATGCAAGAGAGGCCATCCCCCTGCCTGACTCCTGTCTAGATGGGAAAGCTTGCGGGGAGTTCACCCGTGAACTTGACTTTGGAGGTGGTGTTCTTCAGGGTAGCTTGGACCAGTCTGGTAGTCTTCCCATCTACGCCTAGTTCCCACAGGGTAGAAAAAGGGTCTGTCGATCTATTGAGTCATATGCCTCTTGGAAGTTTACCATAATGACTATCCAGGGGTGTACACCCTATATGAGATGATGGTCTTGAGGTTTTGACTCTGTTCTGTGCAGGACCTACTTGCTGGGAAACCAGCCTGGTATTCATCTAGTTGGGAGTCTAGCTGTTTGGTGACTATTTTTCAGAGCTTTAGAGAAGATCTTGTAGGTTATAAGCAACAGGAGATGCCTCTGTAGTTGTTGAGCTCAGTCTTACTTCCTTTCTTATGTAGTGGATGGGTCACGGCTGAGGTCCATCCCTCTGACAAGACCTCTGTTCTCCAAATGTCCTGAATGATCTGGGTTATACTCTGCAGGGACTGGTCATCTACGTGCTTCCACATTTCTACAACTGTACCATCTTCACTTGTGGCCTTGTTGTTCTTAAGGTCTTTGATGATGATCTCTATTTCTTCCCTGTTAGGTGGTATGGAGTCCTGGTTCCTGACAGTGGGCTCGGCAAAAGCAAGTCCCTTTTTCGACTGTTCTGCATTGAGGAGTTTCGGGAAGTATTCTGCAAAGGTTTTTGTGCAGTCCCTGTTATTCGTTTGGAGTTTCCCATCTGGCCCTCTGAGATGTAGGTTTGGGGCCGTGTATGAAGTAGCCTGTTTCTTGAGTCGCTTGTAGAGTTCTCTTTAATTGTTTCTCTTGAAGTCTTCTTCTGCCTGTAGTATTTGAGAAATGAGGTAGTTCCTCTTGGTTTTGCGGATGACGCTCGCTGCTTTTTTCTTTTGCGCCATGAAAGCCTGACGGGTGGACTCATCTTTGCGCTGATTCCACTTAATCCAGGCTCTACACCTTTCATCTATAGCTTAATGACATTCTGTGGTCCACCAGGGGTGCTTGCCTTTGTTCGATGAAGCAGGTATATTTTCGTGAGCGGCATCCAGTAGAGCCTTTTGAAGAGTAGGCCACCGTTGTTTCTGTGTGTTCTTCCCAAGGGTGGTCTGGAAGTAGCAATCCTTATCGCCCAGCAGGTGAGTGTTAAACCTTGGTATTCTCGAAACCTTTGGGGTATTGTCAGCTCTTCTCAAAGGTTGTAGGTTGGTCTTAACTAGGGAGAGATAGTAGTCAGAGTCGAGGTTTGCTGCGCTTAATTGCTTGACGTTTTGTATTTCCTTGTGGAATATCATTAAATGACCCATTATTATCTTGTTGTGAGATTTCCTGTTATCAGTTTCGGCAACTCTTGGTAGAAGCTTTCTACTACCTTTTCAGAATGTGGTCATATCGGTACCTAGATTGAACGACTTTCACGTCATATCTTTTGTTCATGGTTTTAAAATCTTGCCTTTCAGCCTGCTAGTCCTTCAGTATCTGTAATACTGTTTATAATTTTCTTATTTGGAACAAGCTATACACTATGTACTATTTTCTCCCTGCTCTTCTCCTGTTGCATGAAATATATGGCCTCACTCGAAACACCCTGTTAGTTTCAATATACACTCCTGGAAATGGAAAAAAGAACACATTGACACCGGTGTGTCAGACCCACCATACTTGCTCCGGACACTGCGAGAGGGCTGTACAAGCAATGATCACACGCACGGCACAGCGGAGGACACACCAGGAACCGCGGTGTTGGCCGTCGAATGGCGCTAGCTGCGCAGCATTTGTGCACCGCCGCCGTCAGTGTCAGCCAGTTTGCCGTGACATACGGAGCTCCATCGCAGTCTTTAACACTGGTAGCATGCCGCGACAGCGTGGACGTGAACCGTATGTGCAGTTGACGGACTTTGAGCGAGGGCGTATAGTGGGCATGCGGGAGGCCGGGTGGACGTACCGCCGAATTGCTCAACACGTGGGGCGTGAGGTCTCCACAGTACATCGATGTTGTCGCCAGTGGTCGGCGGAAGGTGCACGTGCCCGTCGACCTGGGGCCGGACCGCAGCGACGCACGGATGCACGCCAAGACCGTAGGATCCTACGCAGTGCCGTAGGGGACCGCACCGCCACTTCCCAGCAAATTAGGGACACTGTTGCTCCTGGGGTATCGGCGAGGACCATTCGCAACCGTCTCCATGAAGCTGGGCTACGGTCCCGCACACCGTTAGGCCGTCTTCCGCTCACGCCCCAACATCGTGCAGCCCGCCTCCAGTGGTGTCGCGACAGGCGTGAATGGAGGGACGAATGGAGACGTGTCGTCTTCAGCGATGAGAGTCGCTTCTGCCTTGGTGCCAATGATGGTCGTATGCGTGTTTGGCGCCGTGCAGGTGAGCGCCACAATCAGGACTGCATACGACCGAGGCACACAGGGCCAACACCCGGCATCATGGTGTGGGGAGCGATCTCCTACACTGGCCGTACACCACTGGTGATCGTCGAGGGGACACTGAATAGTGCACGGTACATCCAAACCGTCATCGAACCCATCGTTCTACCATTCCTAGACCGGCAAGGGAACTTGCTGTTCCAACAGGACAATGCACGTCCGCATGTATCCCGTGCCACCCAACGTGCTCTAGAAGGTGTAAGTCAACTACCCTGGCCAGCAAGATCTCCGGATCTGTCCCCCATTGAGCATGTTTGGGACTGGATGAAGCGTCGTCTCACGCGGTCGGCACGTCCAGCACGAACGCTGGTCCAACTGAGGCGCCAGGTGGAAATGGCATGGCAGGCCGTTCCACAGGACTACATCCAGCATCTCTACGATCGTCTCCATGGGAGAATAGCAGCCTGCATTGCTGCGAAAGGTGGATATACACTGTACTAGTGCCGACATTGTGCATGCTCTGTTGCCTGTGTATATGTGCCTGTGGTTCTGTCAGTGTGATCATGTGATGTATCTGACCCCAGGAATGTGTCAATAAAGTTTCCCCTTCCTGGGATAATGAATTCACGGTGTTCTTATTTCAATTTCCAGGAGTGTATTTCTTAACTATTTTAAATAGGATCGAATTCAAATCAACAACAGTGTGAGTCTTTTAGCACTAACCGTTATTTGTTATCAGTATACTTTAGAAAACCAGACTGCAGTGGCTACTTCCACTTGTGAATGTGTAACTTGACTCTTTCCATTACTTGGATGGAATGTAAATGATGATAAGGTTTGTGTGGGTGCGCAACAGGGCCGTCTTCAGCGCAAGGAATTCAAGGTAATCACACATGAGATACTTTTTACAAGGGGCGTTCAATAAGTAACGCAACAAATTTCCTTCTCGGCCAATTGCGGTTGAAAAAATGAAGAATTTGTTGGGAAACGTAATAGAATATTCTCGCTTCAGTTCCTAGAATTTCATGAAGTTTCGATAGGTGGCGGGGCTATCCGTAGCCTTCAAACCGGCGTCTGTAACGGAGGTGCGTTCCAAGCAGAGAGGTGTCACTTAGTTTCTTTTGGCGGAAAACCAGAGCATCGCAGATATTCATAGGCGCTTGCAGAATGGCTACCGGGACCTTGCTGTGAACAAAAGCACGGTGAGTCGTTGGACGAGACTCTTTCATCATCGCAACAAGGTCGCGCAAACCTGTCCGATCTCCCGCGTGCCCGCCAGTCGCGCACAGTTGTGACGTGCGGACACTCATTCGAGATGATCGACGGATCACAATCAACTGCCTTGCTGCTCATCTGGACATGGAACAAGAACAGTCTAATGAACTTATGTCCGTAAATGCATAGTTTCCATGCTAGGGACCATTTATTCAGTCATAATTTGTTACAGAGACTCCGGCCGAATACGCTCTGTACCATGTAGCCACAGTTACAGTATGCACCCCTAGAGGGTGGTACTGTTCTTCATACGTCATGCCCCAGCGGCCTCTCCTGCCACAGTAACTGGTAATTTTGTGCGCTATTCACTTCTCTTGCTGACTCACCTTGTAGTGAATGTGATGCAGCGTTGTACATAGTGCTTTCGTATTAGAATAGAGAGCTTTCCGACATGGTGTTAACTTGCGGAAAGACAGCAAGTTTGTATCAGGAGACCTGTCCCCGCCGACAACAACCACAGCATTCAGTGCTTGCAGCAGTGTTCCGCCGTTTGCCTGAGACAAGATCGTTTCAGGAAGCAGGAAATCATGAATGATATACCCGAATGTTCGGACACCAGACTAGAAGGGAAATGTGATTAATACTGTGGAAGGAGAACGCCGTGTCAGTACCAGGCAGTTGGCCCGCCATGATAGGGTGAGCCCAGACGACCGTGTGGAACATCCTCCATGACCATTCTTACTACCATCATCACTTACGACGTGTGCAGGACTTACTAGGCACAGAATTTCTACATTGGAAGCAGTTTTATGAGTGGTTTCTTCACAAGGCAACCACGAACCCGGGATTAGTGTCATCCACCCTATTCACAGAGGAGACCATCTTTACGCGGAGTGGTATCTTCAAATTTCATCGCAGTCATCTGTGGGATAGTATGCAGAACCCCCATGGTATGGTAACAACGTATTATCAGCGTCGGTGCAGCCGGAATGTGTGGGCAGGGACAATTGGCGACCGTATTTTGGGATCAGTCTTCCTTCCACGTCACCCAACAGGCCGGAACTATTGGCGTTTCTTGCGGGTGACTGTGCCTCCCCTGCTGGAAGAAGTGCCACTGGTGATTCGAAAGGTTATGTGGCTGCTACATGATGGTGCTCCAGCCCACTTCACCGTTAACGTCCGGACTCGTATCAATCGTGTCTTCCCTGGTCGATGAATCGGACGAGGGGATCTAGTTGCATGGCCTGCTCGATCACCGGATCCGTGCGATTTCTGGTTATGGGGCCATCTCAAAAGTATCGTGTATGCAGAGCCCATTCCAGATGTGGAGACACTGGAGCAGCGTATTGATGTTGCCTTTGACACTGTTCGGAAGCAGCCTGGCAGATGTGAACGTTTGAAACAGCACATGCTACGGTGCGTACACGAATCCGTTGAGGCACACGGAAACCATTTTCAGCACATATTGTTACTGTGGCAGCATTAGACCGCAGTCTCTGTAACAATGTACGATTGAATAAATGGTCCCTAGCGTGGAAACCACGCATTTCCGGACATAAGTTCATTAGACGTTTTTCGTACCGTATCCTGCCATCGATCAATCCCTAGAGTTTGCACACGGTGGAAAATAATCACCCTGCATACGAGTATAGAGAAGATAGGTTCCGCATGTCTTGATAGGGAATAGCAGGGGTGGTGCGCAGCTGGAGGTACATTTTAGTACACCGTGTACACTCCACCACACACAGCAGCCTAGTAGTGAGGACCGAATTGGCGCTATTAAGCTTGTCCAAGTTTTCCTGAGAGAGTGCTGTATCTTGGAATATATTTCAGACTTACACCTTCAGCCAGCCCTGTAACGGAAGTTTCACATATTTTCTTATTCCGTTTTGTGATTGATGACACATTTTATGTGTTACAGTCTTTTTCTGAAGTTACAAAAATTTCTCAGAAAATTAAGGCTTTCCCGAATGTGAAAATATGTCCAAGGTACAACATAGTTGTGTACCTAAGAACAGATATTCTATTGGAATTTAAAAGGGTTGCCGTCGAGAAAATCTTGTCAGTACCACATTGTACCGTCCGTCTGTTACATTATTACTCCACTAAAAAACATTAATCGGTAAGTGTTAACAGTTAAGCAGAAGCACAGGGTGATTATAATTAAACTTTCAAAACGCTGTAGAAGTAACACCACTGGTCAGGATGACGTCAAATTGCAACGGAATATTATCGGAGAAGGGGGAAAACGTACGGCATAAGAAAAAAAATTGTGCGAAAATTGATCAATAGATGGTGCTGTACGTGTCAGAATACGTAAATGAAAACGCCTGTCATGCGCATGACCTACTGAAGTTGATTTAAACACGCCGGGTACACGGCGATTCCTCCTTTCACGTCTGCGACGTTCACCATAACTTTCTCAATGCAGGATCGTGCTGTGCTTGTAAAGCTGTATTACAAAAATGATGACTGTGGACATGTCGCTGTGCAGAAGTTTCGAATACTGAGGTGTTTGAAAAAAGGCGTTGGTCCGATGACTGCCATGGGTCCGAAGAAAATGATTCGGAAATTTGAAAAGACGGGTTCTTTTGGTGTGCAACTTGGTAGAGGGAGGAAACAAATTGATCTGAAGTCAGTGGAAGCAGTGGCCACAGCAATGCAGGAGGAGACAAGTGGTGGTGAGGAAACGTGTAGTGCACGGTGAATTGCCTGAAATTGGACATACCCGTGAGCATGGTGCGTAAAATCCTATGAAACATCCTTCTTTACTATCCATTCAAAATTACCCATGTGCACGAGTTGCTTCCTGTTGACCTGCCAGCAAGAGACACCTCTGCTTTAGAATTTCTTGCTCGAATGGAAGTGGACAATGATTGGCCGTGGAAGATTTTGTGGACAAACGAAGCCCACTTCCATCTGACAGGATATGTCAATACACAGAATTGTCGAATATAGGCTACGGAAAATCCACACGCAGATCAACCAGTACCACTTCATCCTGAAAAGGTCACTGGGTGGCGTGGGATTAAAACATCATTTATCATAGGGCCATATTTTTTCGAAGAGACATGTGCTTCCGCTTCTGTTACCGGTACCGTCACTGGTAAGAGCTATGAGTGTCTTTTGCGCAACCACGTCGTTCCAACTCTCCAACAGCGTGGATGTCTGGATGGGATCATATTTATGCAAGATGGCGCACCTCTGCAAATTGCAAATCCAGCTAAGCAGCTGCTGAAACACCACTTCGGAAATGCTAGAATTATCAGCCACCATTTCCCTACATCCTGGCCGTCCCGATCACCTGATCTTATTCCGTGTGACTTCTGGTTGTGGGGCTATCTGAAAGATGTGTTCAGTGTTCCGACTGCAGACAACTGCATTGAGGGCACGCATTGTGCAACACATTCTGATCGTGACCCCGGAAACACTTCGATCAGTTGTGAAACATGCTGTTCCCGATTTCAACTTGTTGCAGAAAACGGTGGAGAGTCCGATTTCATTTTGATTGATGCTTTTTATGAGGTTTTTGGCCTCAGGAAAATTTGAAACCGATGTGATTGGTGCTTTTTATGCACTTTTTCGCCTCAGGACAATGAAAAACCAATTTTTCCCATTCAATGTGATGTGACCTTGCCGTGGTGGATGGGCTTACGTACATCCATGCACACTGAGTAGTACAGTTTGTTTAACGTAAAACGTACATCATAGGCATTGTTGTATGATTCATTTGTCATTTGTAGTCGACCACTATTAAATTATGATGCTTACGGCGCCATCTACTGCTGCATTGTGTAACTATTTATTTTTCTCTTGCCATACGTTTTCCCCCTTCTCCGATAATATTCCGTTGCAGTTTGATGTCATTCTGACCAGCGGTGTTATTTCTACAGTGGTTTGAAAGTGTAACTTTAATTATAATCATCGTGTATTGTCAGAAACCAGTTACAAGTTAAATAGATTTTGAAACTGAAATTACGGGAAACAAGCACAAATTTCAGTTTTAAAAACAGGTAAAATTGAACAGACATTAAAGAACCTCAACTAATTTGCCAATGTCACGTGTTCCTAGTTTTCTATTTCTTAAATATGTACTTAGATACTGAAATAGTTACAAATGCTGCACAAAACAAAACCTCATATATAGCAACAACAAAAACAGTAGAATATGGCGGAAACTGCTTGCGGCGGACTCTAGTGCGCATTCCTTCATGTGATTCTAAGATCATTCACTGGACTGAAATGCTGACCAAAAACATCATGCGTTACTAGGTACACTAGTCTCTACGTACAACGCTATCCCCTCCTAAACATTCAATAGTGTTCCCGAAAGAACGAAACCACCTGATAACGAAATATCTCGACTCGAAGTTGCTCTCAGTGAGAGGAAATGGAATTCACTATTATGTCCATTTAATGTCTGATAACTTAAAAGCTAGACTCAAAAATGGCAAATCTACGTTTATAGAATGTGAAGACTGAGAGAAGCCTTTTGATAATGTTAAAGGAATACACTCTGTAATTCTGAAAGTAGCAGGGAGAAAATATAGACTTACATGCATAGCCACACGCGTTAGCCCGGACGGAGTAACGAAGACCGATGTGAGGGCCACCCTGGACGTGTTTTTTAGCCTTTTTCCCACATTCGACTCGGTGAATACCGGGATGGTACTCGCGTACCGCCTCAGTTACATGTTTCGCAAATATTTAGAAAACTTTCACATGAGGGCGCGGGGAGTGGATGGCGGCGCCAGATAAGGCATCCTGCCACCCTCTGCCTCAAGCAACGTCAGATCCATACACATTTATAAAAATGGATGTGTTTATGTATGAATGTATGTTCCATATCTCCTCTAATTTCAACCAAATATGGTACACGTAACGCTTACTGTCTAGAAAGATGTGCTGTGGGGATAAGAACCACCTACCTATCAAAGTGGTGGGGGTGCAAAAGAAGTGTAGCCTATGTCGTGCAAATATCTGCACATTATCCATCGATTCTTTGATAATGAGAGCACTTAGTAATTTGCAGCATACCTTACACATCATTTGAAACCTTAACCAAACTTTTTCTCAGTGATATCACGCACAATATAATGATGAAAAGAAAAAAGTTTATCTCTTACTACATTTTCGATGTTCATGCAGTGAAATTGCTGCATTAGGTGTGACCTTTCAATTTATTACTTCTTTACTACTGATTATATACTTCACACATTTTGCAGACACGCGAATGTATCTGCAAAATTATATCATTCTACGACACAAAGTTCAGGAAATATAACGTCATAAACATTGAGCTGTGTGAAATATGTTAAATATATATGAAATATTTGTGAGATGTGCGTACACGGGTAAAAACCTCCTCAATTTATTTCAACCAAACTTGTTACAAATTTGACTCACTATGTTCAAAGAAGTTCAAATGGTTCAACTGGCTCTGAGCACTATGGGACTTAACTTCTGAGGTCAGCAGTCCCCTAGAACTACTTAAACCTAACTAACCTAAGTACATCACACACATCAATGCCCGAGGCAGTATTCGAACCTGCGACCGTAGCGGTCGCGCGATTCCAGACTGTAGCGCCTAGAACCGCTCGGCCACTCCTGACGGCTTCAAAGAAATACACTCCTGGAAATTGAAATAAGAACACCGTGAATTCATTGTCCCAGGAAGGGGAAACTTTATTGACACATTCCTGGGGTCAGATACATCACATGATCACACTGACAGAACCACAGGCACATAGACACAGGCAACAGAACATGCACAATGTCGGCACTAGTACAGTGTATATCCACCTTTCGCAGCAATGCAGGCTGCTATTCTCCCATGGAGACGATCGTAGAGATGCTGCCTGTAGTCCTGTGGAACGGCTTGCCATGCCATTTCCACCTGGCGCCTCAGTTGGACCAGCGTTCGTGCTGGACGTGCAGACCGCGTGAGACGACGCTTCATCCAGTCCCAAACATGCTCAATGGGGGACAGATCTGGAAATCTTGCTGGCCAGGGTAGTTGACTTACACCTTCTAGAGCACGTTGGGTGGCACGGGATACATGCGGACGTGCATTGTCCTGTTGGAACAGCAAGTTCCCTTGCCGGTCTTAGAATGGTAGAACGATGGGTTCGATGACGGTTTGGATGTACCGTGCACTATTCAGTGTCCCCTCGACGATCACCAGTGGTGTACGGCCAGTATAGGAGATCGCTCCCCACACCATGACGCCGGTTGTTGGCCCTGTGTGCCTCGGTCGTATGCAGTCCTGATTGTGGCGCTCACCTGCACGGCGCCAAACACGCATACGACCATCATTGGCACAAAGGCAGAAGCGACTCTCATCGCTGAAGACGACACGTCTCCATTCGTCCCTCCATTCACGCCTGTCGCGACACCACTGGAGGCGGGCTGCACGATGTTGGGGCGTGAGCGGAAGACGGCCTAACGGTGTGCGGGACCGTAGCCCAGCTTCATGGTAGCGAATGGTCCTCGCCGATACCCCAGGAGCAACAGTGTCCCTAATTTGCTGGGAAGTGGCGGTGCGGTCCCCTACGGCACTGCGTAGGATCCTACGGTCTTGGCGTGCATCCGTGCGTCGCTGCGGTCCGGTCCCAGGTCGACGGGCACGTGCACCTTCCGCCGACCACTGGCGACAACATCGATGTACTGTGGAGACCTCACGCCCCACGTGTTGAGCAATTCGGCGGTACGTCCACCCGGCCTCCCGCATGCCCACTATACGCCCTCGCTCAAAGTCCGTCAACTGCACATACGGTTCACGTCCACGCTGTCGCGGCATGCTACCAGTGTTAAAGACTGCGATGGAGCTCCGTATGTCACGGCAAACTGGCTGACACTGACGGCGGCGGTGCACAAATGCTGCGCAGCTAGCGCCATTCGACGGCCAACACCGCGGTTCCTGGTGTGTCCGCTGTGCCGTGCGTGTGATCATTGCTTGTACAGCCCTCTCGCAGTGTCCGGAGCAAGTATGGTGGGTCTGACACACCGGTGTCAATGTGTTCTTTTTTCCATTTCCAGGAGTGTACTTTACGAGTAAGAACCACAAACTTCCTGTCGGGGAAGGGGTGAAGAACAGAGAATATTGGGGATGGAGGACATGAAGAGACAGAGAGGGGGAATGAAGAAATGGACACAGATAGTGGAAGGAGGCTATGGACAGAGGAAGGCGGTAAAAGAAGATGAACAGAGAGAGGGAGAGAAGATGATGGACAGGGAGAAGGGGAAGAGGAGGTGGACAAGAAGTGGGAGGAGAAGGAGCTGCACTAATATAAGACTGGAATAAAAAAAATACCCAGGCAATGCTGAGTATTCGGCTAGTCCTGAATAACATGCCCACCCGGCGAAGATACGTGATAAGACCAGGAAATGAAGAAGAGGAAGAGCAGCGATGGCATGCAGAGCGCGAAAGGTTATCTACAAATTTTATGAAAACCAGATTGTTGTTGTAAGAGTCGAAAAACGTGAAAGGAAAGCAGTAGTTGAGAATGGAGTGGGACAGTAAGCTATCTTCGATGTTATTTTGTTTGCTGTGAAGGAGACCACTGATGAACTTCGTTATTTAAGCAGCAAAATAAATGATGATAGCGGAAGCAGATGCGGGTCATCAGCGCCCGTACAAAGTCCCAATTTTTACACAGTCCAATTTGTTCACAATCCAATCCAACCAGTGTCAGCAATGATGATGACAACAGAAACACCCAGACCCCAGGCAGAGAAAATACCCAACCCGGCCTGGAATCGAACCCGTGATCCAGAGGCAGTAATGCTAGCTGCTTTTTTATTCGTGATTGTTTGTTCTATGTGTACGGGCAGACGTCCCATGACGCTTGGTGAAGTGCATCGTTGTTCCATTCACTCAGTTGTTTTATTGCAGAGGGCGGCTAATCCTATGACCCAACACATTGGTGCCGGCGCCACTAGACCACGACCTGCGGCCGACCGAAGTAGGGAAGATACAGAATGGAGACTCGCAACAACAAAAAAATAATTCATGATAAACAGTAATTTATAAACATCACTGCATATTATAAATTAAAGTCTCCGTCGCGTTTATATTTATTTCTGTATGTGAAGACAAAAAGAAATGGCTCTAAGCCTATGCGACTTAACATCTAAGGTCATCAGTCCCCTAGACTTAGAACTACTTAAACTTAACTAATCTAAGGACATCACACACATCCATGTCCGAGGCAGGATTCGAACCTGCGACCGTAGCAGTAGCGCGGCGCCGGACTGAAGCGCCTAGAACCGCTCGGCCACAGCGGACGGCATGTGAAGACAAATCTTAGGAACTACTATAGCAATTTTTATACGATATTCACCAGTTTATAGATTGGTTTCCGAGGAAGGTACGTGTGTGTATTTTATAACTATTCAGTGCAAACTGTCTGATGGCCCTTGCCGCGTTTTCCTTTTGTTTGTGAAGGCTGAACTCACAACTACTGTAGGGATTTTGAAACAATTTTGGCTAACAGATAGAGTAATTCACGAGGAAAGTTTGCGTACGTAATTTACTATCGCTACGCCAGACATGTCTTCCGGCCTTGCTGCGCGGGATAGCCGCAAGATCTAGGGCGCTTTGTCACAGTCCGCGCGGTTCCCCCCGTCGGAGGTTCGAGTCCTCTCTAGGGCATGGGTGTGTGTGTTGTCCTTAGCGTAAGTTAGTTTAAGCTAGATTAAGTAGTGTGTAAGCTTAGCGACCGATAATCTCAGCGGTTTGGTCCCATACGATCTTACCGCAATTTTCCAATTTTTTTTTTTTTCTTCCTGCTCTAAGTGCTAAGCAGGGGTGGGTCGTCCGTCGAAAATAATTTCAAATGTTAGGAAATATTTTTTGAACGTACTTCTCTGGAGTGTAGCGCTATGCGGAAATGAAAGACGGACGATAAACAGTACAGACAAGAAGCAAATAGACGTTTTTGAAATATGGGTGCTACGTGGATATGTTGAAAATTAGAAGATTAGATTAGGTAACTAATGAGTGTGTGTGTGTGTGTATGTGTGTGTGTGTGTGTGTGTGTGTGTGTGTTTCGAGCTTACAGACGCTCAACGGCAAGATTATCAGTGCCCTTAAACACATTAAAAGAAACGAATGTGAATAAAATTACTATTATTGTTGTCACATAAATGAAATGAGTGTGTGGCAGTGTTGGCCGGAGACCCCATCCGGCGAAGTTCAGCAGCCGAGTGCAAGTCTTATTTCAGTCGACACCACAATGGGCGACTCGCGTATCGGTGATGAGAATGAAATGGTGATGAGGACAACAAAACACCCAGTCCACGAACGGAGAAAATCTCCATCCTGGTCGGGAATTGAACCCGGGCCCGCTGCATGGTAGGCAAGCACGTTACCGCTTTTTTTCTCATTTTGTTTGTTACTGTTCGTTCTAATTGCTCGGGGTGGACGTCCCATGACACTTGTTCGAGTTCATTGTTGATCCATTAATTCAGTTCCTTTTATTACAGAGGCCAGCCAGCTCTCCGACCGAACACGCTGAGCTACCGTGTTGGCAATTCAGCTAAGGAGGCGGACGTTGTCACAGAGCGAGGAGGAAACCTGTAAAGTGACACTCATGCATTCAGTCCCACCTCGCTCTATCTCACACGCCTTAAGAGAACGGCGAAAGGGTGGAAGGTGTTATCACTGGGATTAAAACAGAAGTAAAACGACAGAGGAACTAAGATAAAGTCACTGGGAAATATGAGTGGCTGGCCACTTACAAAAAACATGGGTCAACACATTGAGAACATCTCCATAAAATTAGAGGAAACAAGTAGGACAAATCACAAAACCTTACAACTTTCAGCACATTCCTTTGAACGCTACTTGAAATAGAGTTGACCAAAGAGGAAATCAGACAGAGAGAGAAAAAAAATTAAATTCATGTGGTAACTTGACTAAAAGTAGAGATCGTTTGATAGCACATATCCTGAGGCATCAAGGAATCTACATTTACTCTACATCTACGTAATAACTCTACAATCTGCACATAAGGGTTAGGTAGAGGGTTTCTAGACGCACATGCAGACTGTTTCTCGACCGTTCCACTCTCGAATAACACGCTCACCAAATCATTTCCAGGCTATATTTAAATAAAGGCCACAACAGCTGTATTTACACTGAAGCCCCAAAGAAACTGGTATAGGCATGGGTATTCAGATACAGAGATATGTAAACAGGTAGAATATGGCACTGCGGTCGACAACGCCTATAAAGACCAACAAGTGTTTCAGGCAGTTGTTAGATGGTTTACTGCTGCTACAATGGCAAGTTATCAAGATTGAAGTGAATTTGAACGAGGTGTTACACTCGGCGCACGAGCGATGGGACACATCCTATCCGAGGTAGCAAAGAAGCGAGGATTTTCCGTACGACCATTTCACGAGTATATCATGAATTCGACATTGCTTCAATTCTCCGACATCTCTGCGGCCGGAAAAAGACCCGGCAAGAACTGAACCAAAGACGACTGAAGCACATCGTTCAACGTGACAGATGTGCAACACTTCCGCAAAGTGCTGCAGATTTCAATGCAAGGCCATCAACAATTTTCAGCAAGCGAACCATTCAACGAAGCATCATCGATATGGGCTTTCGGAGCATAAGGCCCACTAGTTACTTTTGATAACTGTACGGCACAAAGCTTTACGCCTCGTCTGGGCCCGTCAACACCGACATTGGACTGTTGATGACTGGAAACATGTTGCCTGATCGGACGAGTCTCGTTTCAGATTGTATCGAGGAAATGGACGTGTTCGGGTACAGAGACAACCTGTTGAATCCATGGACCCTGCATATCAGCAGGAGACTGTTCAAGCTGGTGGAGGCTCTGCAATGGTGTGGGACGTGTGCAGTTGGGGTATTATGGGACCCCTGATACGTCTAGATACAACTCTGACAGATAACACGTACGTAAGTTCCTGTCTGATCACATGCATCCATTCGTGTCCACTGTGCATTCCGACGGACTAGGGCATTTCCAGGAGAACAATGCGACACCCAACACGTCCAGAATTGCTACAGAATTGCTCCAGGAACACTCTTCTGAGTTTAAACACTTCTACTGGCCACCAGACTCCACAGACATGGACATTATGGAGGATATCTGTCATGCGTTGCAACCTGCTGTTCAAAAGAGGTCTCCACCCCTCGTACACTTACGGATTTATGGACAGCTCTGCTGGATACATGGTGTCAATTCCGTCCAGCACTAATTCAGACATTAGTCGAGTCCATACCACGTCGTGTTGCGGCACTTCTGAGTACTCGAGGGGGCCCTACACGATTTTAGACATTTGTACCAGTTTCTTTGGCTCTTCAGTGTAGGTACGTACGTTTATTACGCCACGACCGGGTTCGTTATAAATGAACATCATCGGGTAACTCAAAATTTACCAACAGTCTTCGTAACTAATTCACACCAACTGGCAGAAACATGCCGCTGGCATTATCCAAAAACGTCTTATTACAGTACTTAACGCTAAAAAGCATTTATAACGGTCAGACATGTTTGATCCATGACACCGACACAGTTTTGCCACTTCGTGGGGATTAGCTTCAAAGACCTTTGTGAACTTTCGGTCACCTAAAGATGTTCATTTAGACCGAAATCAGTTGTGGCGTAATGAACGTACGTGAAATATAGCTGTGGTGGTTTTTTAATTTTTTTATTTTTTATTAACCTTTACGTTGTACACATGTGGAACACAAGATAATATAAATTACTTTCAGACTATGTCGCGACCTTTCCTCTCTAGAGGAACACGTGGGAAAAATGAACACCTAAATATTTCCGTGCGAACTCTGATTTCTCTTATTTTACTACGACGGTCGTTTCTCACTATCACCAGTTCGTTAATGGAGGGACGTGCGGGGCTGACAGGGGGCTGAGTGGAACAATTTTAAGGGGAAAACAAGGCTCGAATGCAGTAAGCAGGTGCAAATACATACAGGTTGCACTGTGGGGATGGCGGTTATCGCTGAAACAATTGCTTTTCGGTTATATTGGTTTCCTTCAACGCCAGTTTAACCACACTTTTAAAACCTCTCAGAATAACTGGGTTCTGAAATAACCGATTTTCGGTTTTTTATACCTTTTACTTCTGTAATAAAATTAGAAATCGAACAAAGACTGAAAAATTCTGACTCCCTCAGTTTGAAGACACATACAATCAAAATATTAAATTAAACAGGCAAATAAAAGAAAATTTTGTCTCTCCACCATTCACTGCTTTGCCCGCAAAGTCACAAGTGACTGACTATTACAAACAAGTCTCTAGTATTTTCCTACTGATTGCAGTTTTTTGAAACTCGGCTCAAAAATCATATTGTAATCGGGACTCATACCACTATTTGTACGTTACGAATACTCGATCCCGCGTCCGGCCATCCTGATTTGGGTTTTCCATAATTTCCCTAAATCGCTCCAGGCAAATGCCGGGATGGTTCCTTTGAAAGGGCACGGCCGACTTCCTTCGCCGTCCTTCCCTAATCCCATGAAACCGATGACCTCGCTGTCTGGTCTCCTTCCCCAAACAACCGAACGAATACTCGAAGTTAAAGGGCCATAACAGAGGTTAAAGAACTCTATTTTTCATGTCAATTTGTCCGTTTTAAAGAGCTACGATCATATAAAGGCATGTTATGCAGACACAGGCGGCAGATCAGCAGCCTTCCATTTTTACTGTCACTACGAATGAGCTGTTAACTTTTAAATTTTCCCCTTATATCATGTCACAAGTTTGTTGTGGCTTCTCCCGGCTTTGATCTTTTAAAGCAAATGGAGCATTGTATTCACTGATACCGCACTTCCAGACTAGGGATGGTGCCATACCGTAATACAACTGATGACCGTCGACGACAGAGAGAAACTACCATAGAGACCAGATGTCGCAACTCTTGCACACTGCATGTACACGCGTACCATCTAATAGTCCACGCCACATAATAAGAGGGACATTATTGTCTCAGCAATGCCGTACCAATTCTTATTCCATGTGTTTGTTGCTCGTTTCTGTTGGCATTATTAAGAAAGCAGTGATTGCTTTTCCCATTTGCTATAATAACGCAGTATTTTAAAGCAATGCAAATTTTACGAATAAAAGTTACTCGGTCTTTCAAAAGGTTTATTTAACACGAAAAATTTTAGCATTGTTGCTATGGCTAACTGATATTTCGTTTTCTTTTCCCCAAGTTATTGGCGAAAAAAAAACAGTTGTTATAACCGAGCCAAACATACCGAAAAATACCGGTTATTCAGAACTACAATACCGGTATCGGTTGTAACCGGTCGGCTTTTCCCATCGCTATTGAACAGGGCAGACTAGCGTGTGGAGATACTCGTACATCACACCAATTTTTGGACTGAAGAATCAGCAGAAACAACAAATGATCTGTAACAATGCTTAATTTACGAAACAAATTGGACACGACTTTGTGACGACCGAGTTCCAGAAGAGTTCATCCACGTGTACCCCAACAGTTTGGGAGGGGGGAGCCTCAGAGTAGAGGGATGACGGTGACTGGACCGCGCGCCCCGCCTCGGGGCGGGGGGCAGGGTGCTGCGCAGCCAATGGCAGCAGCCGGCGGGGGCCGCGCGCCCTACAAAGGGCAGCATCGCGCCAGCCGCTGCCACAGTGCACCGCCGCCAGTCTTGCGATCACCGAGCGACAATCGACATCATGGAAGCCAACAGGAACACCGGCTCTCCTCGACGAGGAAACAGGTCTCCGCAGCCAGATTTAGAAGATGTCCGTTCAAAGCGGGCTCTTCCGCCGGGAGATCTGCCACTGCCGTCGCAGCACGGAGGAGCCGTTCCGAGATACCTGCAGCGTTCAGATTCCTACGCGGCCGCCGTGAGGCGCGGTACCGGCCAGTACCTCGTGTCGTCGCCAGAGAGAGACACTACGGGTCACGGAATGGCACTGAGGCCTAATCGCTACGCAGTGAGGCAGCCTCCGGAAATGATACAAAGAGGGGCGTTTCAGAAGTACCACGGCAACCCGCAGTCGAGCTACTCACCTAGAGGCACGCCGCAGCCGAGTGCCCCCCCGCCAGAGATTGTATACGGTGGAAGATCACCGACACCGACACCGAGGGAATTCGTCTGCTGCTGCAATTGTTCGCCGTGCAACCAACAGAGGTGCGTCTCGAGCGAGCCGTGCTGCCCGGACTGTCCTCGGGGCTACTTCCCGGACGGGGATTGGCATTACTCCGAGCGCAGCTCCGCTTCTGGCGGTCGCAGCAGTCGCTACGGAGGAGAACCGTGGTGCACGGAGGCAGCGCCCGCCCGCAAGGCTACCAGCTCCGCCGCGGGTGCGGTGCCACTCACCGATCGGAAGCAGAAGCAGCAGAAGAAGCCGCAGACGATCGCCGTACCTCAGCAGCAGAAGCAGCAGCCACTGAGCGCCAAACAGAAGCGGCTCCTCTTCGCGAAGAGCAAGTCGGGCGGGTTCTTGGCGCTCGAGCGGCAGCAAGAGATGCAGGGCCTGCCCAGTTATATGGACAGCTCGACGTCTTCGCAGTCCGTCTTCTCGTCGTCCGACGGCGACTCGCTGCCCAGCAGGGAGGCGTCGGTGCCGCGCACGTCCCCGCGCAGCTCGGCTCCGCGCCGGCAGGCCGACGCCGGCCACCAGCCAGCAGATGGCAACAGGCGGCGCAGCGCGCAGGCCGCGCCCAAGAGGGGCCAGTCGGCCGCCGCCGCCCCCGCGCGAAGCCGCCCGCCGAGCAGCACTCTCCAGCTACCATGTAAGCCACGCTTCTTACCGCACGCACGCACCACTGTCAACCCACTGCCGCGGAAGTAGCTTGTTGCGTTTCTTTTCTATTACTTTAAACCTGCTGCACCACCTTCGTCTATCTTTTGACAAGCACATCATGCGTTACCTTCAAATTCGGCACTACTCTGTTTATTTCTGTTGCACGTACGATTTATCTTCAAGTAAATTTTCTTCTCAGATGTCAAACTGAAACCCGTGTCAACCATCCTGAATCAGAACAATGATCTCGTTAACGTATTTTTTTTTTTTTTTTTTGTGAGTTCAGCTAATGCATGAAAGAGTCGTATGTAGTTAAATCTTTTAAAGCGAAGTTTCTTGTGCTTTGGCATTAGTGCTTGTTATAGTCTATAATGTAGACCACGTAACCCATTACACAAATGCAAAAATACTTGAGAGACTTCCTGTATTACATATATACGAGCATATAAGTAAACTACAGTTTGTAAAAACGTAAAGTTTTATAAAATGTAGTGTTTCGTTTAATACTATCTTAACAGACAGCATACAATTTCTCCCTGTCACGAAGTAACGTGAAAAGCATATGTTAGTTGTGTGTTCAGAGAATGAACAAATTTAATTTAATTTTCCTCTTAAGATTGTCTCTGATATACTCACTCAGTAAAAGTATAACGTTCGCACTTAAATTGTTAGTAAACATAAGCAGTTTAGTGATTCTTTAGCTTACTAGAACGAAGATAATTCTTCACTGTACCAGTGGATACGAGCACAGCCGCATGACATTGCAAATTATAAAACAGTCAAATAAACTGTCGCCATAAAGGCCAAAAAATATACATTGTGACTGAATATTCATCACGTAAAATGTTTAATAGGCCTAATAATGAGGTAAGTTATGAAAAGCACCACAGGGGTAACAATGTCACCTCTTATAAAGAGACCATGATTGACGTAAAAATGTCAACACCTTTTTTATGCTTCGGCATTAGTGCTTCTTATAGTCTACAACGTATTGCATGTTATCTAATTACACAAATGCACTCACATTATACAAAAAAAGGCTATTTCAGAGGGTTCGTGTATTACTTATACAGGAGCATGTGACTAAACTACAATTTTAAAAACGTAATAGCATATAAAACACATTTTTTCGTTTAATAAAATCTTAAAAGAGAGCATAAAACTTCTCACGATCTCGAGGCTACGTGAAAAGCCTGTTAGTCGTGTGGTCAGAGAATGAACAAATTCAATTTAATTTTCTTTTTATGATTGTCTCTGATATACTCACTGACTCCCAAAAGTATGACGTTCGCACTTTGGTAGTAAACATAAGCACTTTAGCAATTGTTTAGGCTATCAGAATGAAGATAATTTTTTACTCTACCAGTACATAACTGCAGAGCCGCTTGTCATTGTAAATTGTAAAATAGGTAAATAAACTGTAGCTCTTTATTCAAATTGCAACAAAGATACATTATGACAGAATATACATTATTTAAGATGTTCAATAGGCCTAATAATGAGGTAAGTTAAATTAAGACAAACAGCAAAGAAGCAACAATAATACTTCTTACAGAGAGAGACACATGGTTCATATAAATATGTGAATGCATAGTTCATGCTTCTTATAGTCTACGACATGCTGCATCTTATCTAAAAACACAAATGCATTCGTATTATGCAAAAATACTTGAGTGGCTTCCTGTGTTACTTATATACGAGCATATAAATAAACTATAGTTTTTAAAAACTTAAACGTTCATAAAATACATTGTTTCGTCTAAGACTATCTTAACAGAGAGCATACAATTTTTCTCTGTCACAAAGCAACGTGAAAAGTCGTGTGTTCAGAGAATGAACAAATACAATTTCATTTTTTTTAGATTGTCTCTGATATACTCAATCAGCAAAAGAATGATGTTCGCACTTTGATTATTAGTAAATATAATCACGTTAGCGATTGATTAGTCTACCAGAATGAAGATAATTCTTCACTGTACCAGTGCATAGGAGCAGAAGCGCCTGACGTTGCAAATTGTGAAACAGGTACGTAAACTGTAGCTCTTTATTCTAATGGCAACAAATATACATAATGACTGAATATAAATTATTTAAGATGTTTAATAGACCTAATAATGAGGCAAGTTAAGCTAAGACAAGTAGCGAAGGGGCAACAATGTTAGCTCTTATAGATAGACATATAATTCATGTAAAAATGTGAGCATGTTGTTCATGTTTATAGGACGAGTGGATGAGAGGAAGTCCGAGTACCAACCTAGAATGATTTTTATGAGTGTCTTAAAGTGAAAAAAACACACAGTACCCAGATGTCACGCATATTTTAAAGTATCAGTCAAATTATTCTTGTTTCTGTACGTTTGAACAACATAATGAGAAAAAAATTACGAGGTCATATTTTCGTGAAAAATTGTTTAACTATTGCCTCACTAAGTTATGTTTTAAGCGTAATACCGTTATTTTTAAATATCTTGTATTGTGTTCTGCTTAGCGTTAATTACGAACAATTTAATCTATTTTTTCGCTCTTGTCTCGTGTACTTATAATTGTACATTATGCTGCACATGCATGTACAACAATGTAGTACAGCCAGTTTACTTAGGTTATAGACGGTATTTCCTACTGAAACAGCTTATTCTCACTCTTTTATAGAGAATCAGCGAAACTGATTATTGTCATCACATAATTAGTCAGTGTCAATATTTTCAAGTAAGTTTCATAGTATCCTCACACTGAAGGATAACAGACGTTTTCACAGCTACCAGAAACTTATAATTTCCTCATTGTAGGGCCCGAAGCGTAATATAGGCCACTGTATGACATTTTAATGAACAGTTAATTACTGTTAGCCGCTTAGAGTTTATTATCCTTTCGCACTGTAAGCTTATTTCGGCGTTATAGCAATTTTCTAGTACAATGTTGGATCGTTCATAGCGTACTACATACTGTATCTGTGTCTGGTGGCTGTTTCTTGCTGTTTTATATTATTCTCACACTGAAGGATTACAGACATTTCAACAGCAAACAGAAACGTATAATTTCGGCATTGTATGGCCTGTAGCGTAATAAAGGTCACGTTAGTTAATTCCTGTTACCTGCTTAGAGTTTATTATTTTTTCGTACTGTAAGCTTATTTCGGCGTTTTTGTCATTTTCTAGTACAACGTTGAATCGTTCATAGCGTATGTACATACTGCATCTGTGTCTGGTCGTCATTTTCTCGCTGTCTTATATTATGAACAATTATGTATTTTTCATAATATTTGACATTTTGTTGTATTGTGACATCTTATTAACTTGATTCAGGTTTATATATATTAGGTTGTATAAAGTGTTTATTTACTGGATTTGTATACGGTAGTAATTTTCTTTTGCGAATAATACGTATTTTCGAAAAATTTGATAGTTGGTTGTATATTGACAGCTTGTTAGCTTGATCTCTGGCTCGTGCTCTCTGGATCAAGCTGTAAAGCTGTAAGTATAGAACCAGCTGTCAAATGTTGCAAAAATACATAATTATTCACAAAAGAAAATTACGACCTTATACAAATTCTGTATATGAATACGTCATAACGACGTAAATAAACTTGGATTTAGTTAGCAAGCTGTCAAAATAGAAACAACTGTCATATTTCATGAAAAATGCATAATTGTTTATGATATTAGACAACAAGACAATAGTGACCCAACACGAACGTAGTATGTACACACGCTGTGAACGACTTAAGGTTGTACTATAAAATGGCAATGATGTCGAAATAAGCTTACAGTACGAAAGAATAATAAACTCTAAGCAGTTAAAGGAATTAGCTATCCATTAAAATGTCAGACAGAGACGTATAACGTCAGAAAAAGGCAGTAAGATACATAAAAGGAAAATATGTATATAGTATGTAGGACAATTCAGACGTCAAGAGAAGGAAGACCAGTCGGTAGCTTTGGGTAAGTAAATGGCATTAGGTAACAATGAGTTTTTCATTCTCAGATATGTATCGGCAACAGATCACATATGATTTTAGAATGATTTTAATGTTCCTTTGGCAGAAAAGTAATTTACATAATTGTGAATAAGTATCATTTATGGCCTCTTGTATAGTATGTACCTTAAAAATTTCAAATTATTCAATGTTCCGATACAGTCTAGCTACCGACGATATCCAAATGTTAATCTGTTCAGTCGATGCTCTACATGTTGTCGATCTTACTACAATCATTTCAATATGTATCCTTGGACGAATGTCAGTAAAACGTAAAGACATTCAAATATACTATGAATTTATTTAAGTCTAAGTCCACACTTCAATGTTACGTCATCATCAGTTCATCTCTCCAACAGGCTGAGTGCGACTAAAACGAACATTCCTTTTTGAATAATTTCCATCCATTTGCGCTGCAGATTATTGCTGCCATTCTGTACCTTAAATTCCTGTTTCTTTGCAAATATTTTTTCACAAAATATACTTTATTCTGTCCTTGATGCTTTCCCACTCTGTTATTTCAAGACAACGGTTACCTATAGCTCGTCTGTAGAGTGTTCTCTCGTTTTTGAAGAGGGGTGTGGTTTCATATAATGACAAGATAGAATGATAGTGCCACCCAGCAATAAACAAAACATATGTTCTTATTTAAACTTCAGATGATCTATAAATCCTATCCAGGCAGCATCATATCACGTTTTATTTACCGAGGCTATACTCAATCATTAATAGAAATTAACTACTGTTCAGTAGTAAAGTCGACGTTTACAAGATCTACCACCTATGGACATGTTAATATTTAATCTTTCAGTTTCTCCTGCTCATTTATTCATTGATATAAATGTTTCCCACATTTCTACTGGACAAAGTTATGAACAACTTCTCTCAGACTACGCAACTTCTCATCAAGTAATTACCAGAGGTGGTTGTAACAATCTCTCCCAGATTGACAAATGGTTAAATACAAGGGACCTGAAATACTTGCTGCTCATGTACACAGGAAGAATTTCATTACAGTTTTCGTAAGTACTGCCATTGCTTTATTCTCCAAGCACAAGGAAGGATGTTGATAAATTGAATCGCAGTACGCTTTGAATGTTACTCATCCGCTTAAAAACCAGCCAAAACTGTCTAGGGTTTCAAACAAGGAGGCTGTTTAGAGAATGAGCAAAAGAAGAGAGAGAGAAAGGGTCCTCAGGAAACCGGTCGACAGTACAACTATCATGCATGTAAATGTTGATTGTCGCAAGTCCAGTGGAACCATTGTTTATTGAACAATCAGTTTATGTATGCACACGTCTCTTGCGTCATTTCAGAAACGATAAGTGATAGGAAGACAGCAAAAATATTCAAACAATGCTTAAAAGAATGAACCCAACGAAAACAATCATTTCCATAAAATCTAGTGATTATCGTGACACGTGTTGCTGTCATTTTTATCCACTTCGAGAAAAGCGAATAATCAACGATAACTGAAATGTAGTTATACCCATCCGTAGTTTTAGAGGATCTACTCGTCGGTCGTATGATATTATAGTTTTATTTGTTGCAAAAACCATGATGATGATGATACTTGATTTGTTTGGTGCTCAACTGCGTGGTTGGCCCCTACAAATTCCCATTCTTTTCATTGTCCAGCCTCGCCACCTTCTCGAATTATGATGAAGTGATCAGGACAAAAAAAAAAAAAAAAAAACACCCAGTCCCCCGGTGGAGATGATCCTTGACCTGGCCGGGGATCGAACACAGGACCACATGAACTAGAGGCAGAAATGCTAGCCACATTTTTTTATGGCGCGTTTGGTCGTTGCGGACCTCACATGACATCCGTTCAATTTCGTTGTTGATCCTTTCACTCAGTTTTTTTATTACAGAAACCAGCCAGCTCTCTGACCGAACACGCTGAGCTACCGTGCCGACGCCACTAAGCACGAGCTGCGGACTGCAACCACTACTCTTCTATGCAGATACACTAGTCAAAGGACATGTAATGTTTATACAGCGATTTAAAAGGGTATTTCTTGTAAAATGCGCAAGATGATGTTTTGCTATGCAACACAGGAGTCTGGTGACATTCTAATACTTATCACTAACATCGCTTTTTGCCTAAAAGTAATTTGTCACTTGAAGTTGCACAACACGCTCCAGTTCGTACGCCAGCACTGGAGTGCGAATAATTAGTGGTTAAAATGGCTCTGAGCACTATGGGACTTAACTGCTGAGGTCATCAGTCCCCTAGAACTTAGAACTACTTAAACCTAACTAACCGAAGGACATCACACACATCCATGCCGGAGGCAGGATTCGAACTACGACCGTAGTGGTCGCGTGGTTCCAGACTGTAGCGCCTAGAACCGCTAAGCCACTCTGGCCGGCCGAATAATTAAGGAACCACCTCCAGTGGCCAGGATCCTTTCGAAGGTAAGAATATGAGCACGACCTTTTCACCGATTTTTCGGCCACTAGTAATAACAGACCAGTTGTTGTCAAAACTTTATGCATTTACACATTTGGGGCAAAGCCCATCATCAGAATATCAGGTAAAGAACTTAATAAACAATATCGTGTCAAATGATTTCAATCTTAACAGTGGTGTTCATCTGTTGACATCACTATATCAAGCTCTTTTCCTAGATTACCTGATGGTAGGCTATGATGAAACGCGTCTGATGATAGGCTATGCTGAAACGCGTATATATTCAGGGTGGTCGATTGATCGCGACCGCGCCAAATATCTTACGAAATAAGCGTCAAACGACAAAACTACAGAGAACGAAAATTGTCTAGCTTGAAGGGGGAAACCAGATGGCGCTATGGTTGGCCCGCTAGATGGTGCTGCCATAGGTCAAACGGATATCAACAGCGTTTTTTTAAATAGGAACCCCAATTTTTTATTACATATAAGTGTAGTACGTAAATAAATATGAATGTTTTAGTTGGACCACTTTTTTCACTTTGTAAAAGATGGCGCTGTAATAGTCACAAACTTATGGCTCACAATTTTAGACAAACAGTTGGTAACAGGTAGGTTTTTTAAATTAAAATACAGAACGTAGGTACGTTTGAACATTTTATTTCGGTTGTTCCAATGTGATATATGTACCTTTGTGAACTTATTCTTTCTGAGAACGCATGCTGTTACAACGTGATTACCTGTAAATACCACATTAATGCAAAAAAATGCTCAAAATGATGTGCGTTAACGTCAACAGCGAGTGGCTCGCCTTCCGTAATGTTCGCACATGCATTCACAATGCGCTGACGCATGTTTTCAGGCGTTGTCGGTGGATCACGATAGCAAATATCCTTCAACTTTCCCCACAGAAAGAAATCGAGGGACGTCAGATCCGGTGAACGTGCGGGACATGCTATGGTGCTTCGACGATCAATCCACCTGCCGTAAAATACGCTATTCAATACCGCTTCAATAGCACGCAAGCTATGTGCCGGACATCCATCATGTTGTCAGTACATCGCCATTCTGTCATGCAGAGAAACATCTTGTAGTAACATCGGTAGAACATTACGTAGGAAATCAGCATACATTGCACCATTTAGATTTCCGTCGATAAAATGGGGGCCAATTATCCTTCCTTCCATAATGCCGCACCATACATTAATCCACCAAGGTTGCTGATATTCCACTTGTCGCAGCCATCGTGGATTTTCCGTTTCCCAATAGTGCATATTATGCCGGTTTACGTCACCGCTGTTGGCGAATGACGCTTCATCGCTAATACACTCCTGGAAATGGAAAAAAGAACACATTGACACCGATGTGTCAGACCCACCATACTTGCTCCGGACACTGCGAGAGGGCTGTACAAGCAATGATCACACGCACGGCACAGCGGACACACCAGGAACCGCGGTGTTGGCCGTCGAATGGCGCTAGCTGCGCAGCATTTGTGCACCGCCGCCGTCAGTGTCAGCCAGTTTGCCGTGGCATACGGAGCTCCATCGCAGTCTTTAACACTGGTAGCATGCCGCGACAGCGTGGACGTGAACCGTATGTGCAGTTGACGGACTTTGAGCGAGGGCGTATAGTGGGCATGCGGGAGGCCGGGTGGACGTACCGCCGAATTGCTCAACACGTGGGGCGTGAGGTCTCCACAGTACATCGATGTTGTCGCCAGTGGTCGGCGGAAGGTGCACATGCCCGTCGACCTGGGACCAGACCGCAGCGACGCACGGATGCACGCCAAGACCGTAGGATCCTACGCAGTGCCGTAGGGGACCGCACCGCCACTTCCCAGCAAATTAGGGACACTGTTGCTCCTGGGGTATCGGCGAGGACCATTCGCAACCGTCTCCATGAAGCTGGGCTACGGTCCCACACACCGTTAGGCCGTCTTCCGCTCACGCCCCAACATCGTGCAGCCCGCCTCCAGTGGTGTCGCGACAGGCGTGAATGGAGGGACGAATGGAGACGTGTCGTCTTCAGCGATGAGAGTCGCTTCTGCCTTGGTGCCAATGGTGGTCGTATGCGTGTTTGGCGCCGTGCAGGTGAGCGCCACAATCAGGACTGCATACGACCGAGGCACACAGGGCCAACACCCGGCATCATGGTGTGGGGAGCGATCTCCTACACTGGCCGTACACCACTGGTGATCGTCGAGGGGACACTGAATAGTGCACGGTACATCCAAACCGTCATCGAACCCATCGTTCTACCATTCCTAGACCGGCAAGGGAACTTGCTGTTCCAACAGGACAATGCACGTTCGCATGTATCCCGTGCCACCCAACGTGCTCTAGAAGGTGTAAGTCAACTACCCTGGCCAGCAAGATCTCCGGATCTGTCCCCCATTGAGCATGTTTGGGACTGGATGAAGCGTCGTCTCACGCGGTCTGCACGTCCAGCACGAACGCTGGTCCAACTGAGGCGCCAGGTGGAAATGGCATGACAAGCCGTTCCACAGGACTACACCCAGCATCTCTACGATCGTCTCCATGGGAGAATAGCAGCCTGCACTGCTGCGAAAGGTGGATATACACTGTACTAGTGCCGACATTGTGCATGCTCTGTTGCCTGTGTCTATGTGCCTGTGGTTCTGTCGGTGTGATCATGTGATGTATCTGACCCCAGGAATGTGTCAATAAAGTTTCCCCTTCCTGGGACAATGAATTCACGGTGTTCTTATTTCAATTTCCAGGAGTGTAGAACGCGTGCACAAAATCTGTCATCGTCCCGTAATTTCTCTTGTGCCTAGTGGCAGAACTGTACACGACCTTCAAAGTAGTCGCCATGCAATTCCTGGTGCATAGAAATATGGTACGGGTGCAATAGATGTTGATGTAGCATTCTCAACACCGACGTTTTTGAAATTCCCGATTCTCGCGAAATTTGTCTGCTACTGATGTGCGGATTAGCCGCGACAGCAGCTAAAACACCTACTTGGACATCACCATTTGCATTTGTTGCAAGTCGAGGTTGACGTTTCACATGAGGCTAAACGCTTCCTGTTTCCTGAAGTAACGTAACTATCCTGCGAACGGTCCGGACACTTGGATGATGTCGTCCAGGATACCGAGTGGCATACATAGCACACGCTCGTTGGTCATTTTGATCACAATAGCCACACATCAACACGATATCGACCTTTTCCGCAATTTGTAAACGGCCCATTATAACACGGGTAATGTATCACGAAGCAAATACCATCCGCACTGGCGGAATATTACGTGATACCACGTACTTATACGTTTGTGACTATTACAGCGCCATCTATCACAAAGCGAAAAAAGTGGTCCAACTAAAAGATTCATATTTCTTTACGTACTACACGAATATGTAATAAAAATGGGGGTTCCTATTTTTAAAAAATGCAGTTGATATCCGTCTGACCTATGGCAGCGCCATCTAGCGGGCCAACCATAGCGCCATCTGGTTTCCCCCTTCAGGCTAGACGAGTTTCGTTCTTTGTAGTTTTTTCGTTTGACGCTTATTTCGTTAGATATTTGGCCCGGTCACTATCAATGGACCACCCTGTATATATATAAGTGGTTATAATTAAACGTTCCCTGTTTAAAACATCATAATGAGGAAACTAATTACCGTACGAATACCAAACTTGGTAGCATTGATGTGCAGAGTATGGGGTGCATGATGTCCATACGTCACAGCGCCTCTGTCCAGTACCAACTATGGCCGCCAAGTGCCGTGGTCAATCATCGTGATTCACAGTCTCACACACCTAACCAGTCGCGGTGCACTTGTTGACGTGTCAACACGAGGTTGGAGAAAAGGAGCAGAGCATTATTGGTGAAGCTCTATTATCAAAACAACAGTAATGCTGCAGCTGCACTTCGATAGCATGATGAAGAAGATCGAATGAACTGGAGAACTGGGCGTCGCTCCGGGAAGAAGCCGACGACCGATTGCACCACATGTGGTTGCTGAAATCACTGTTGCTATAGCAAACAACGCAGTGCACAATCCCGATCGCTAGGCAATGCGCATGCTGTGCCACGACGGTTCAACATCCCGTGGTCCACGGAACGGAAGGTGCTTCGAAGCATTCTCAAATGATATCCGTACAAGATCCATATCGTACAGCACCTTGCCCCACAGGACGCACAACGACGTGTCAACTTCGCTCTCCACATTCTCTCAAGGATTGAAGTTGACGAGGTCTGGCCCTGGACCATCCTATGGATTATAGGTGAACATACAGAATCGCGGAGTGTGGGAATCTTCACCTCCAGTCACATTAATGCTTCGAAGTGTGGTACTCGTAAGGTAATTATTTTCTGTGTTATAACGAGCTAAATAGAGAAAGTTTAATTCACAACAATTGTACCGTTGTTATTAGTGGCCAAAAAAGCAGCGATATAGAGGTGTTCAGGTTTCATTCAGTGGTCTAGGTCTTTTGCGCGACATTATGTCTCTAGTTGGACTGAAGGTAAGAATGTACAGCAAGAGTGGCTCTGAGCACTATGGGACTTAACATCCACGGTCATCAGTCCCCTAGAACTTAGAACTACTTAAACCTAACTAACCTAAGGACATCACACAGCACCCAGTCATCACGAAGCAGAAAAAATCCCTGACCCCGCCGGGAATCGAACCCGGGAACCCGTGCGCGGGAAGCGTGAACGCTACTGCACGACCACGAGCTGCGGACTGCAGCAGGAGTAGGGCGTGTGAGAGGCCACTACGACATATGCAATATTTTCTTCATATCAATCATAATACCGGTCATTCATTACACATTGCAGCTCGCTTACTCCAGTAACACAGGCGGAAGGAAGCAGATGGTTCAAATGGCTCTGAGCACTATGCGACTGAACTTCTGAGGTCATCAGTCGCCTAGAACTTAGAACTAATTAAACCTAACTAACCTTAGGACATCTCACAGATACATTCCCGAGGCAGGATTCGAACTTGCGACCGTAGCGGTCGCTCGGCTCCAGACTGTAGCGCCTAGAACCGCACGGCCACTCCGGCCGGCGGAAAGAAGCACTGTAGAGGCATACTGCAATCACATGAACAGGTACGTACCTAATAACAACAACTCATTTCATGTTACATTATTATTATTATTACAATATTATTATTGTTTCTGAGATTTTCGCTACGTTATTTACAGAAAATACATTTCATAGATTTCTACAGTACTGACGATTTTATTTATTATCATGATATTTCCCCGACTGAGATAGCTACAGTCTTCAAATGCTGCGAGAGGTGATATAAAACTTAACCGTTGCCTGGAATTCAGGACAGAATGTGACCTAAAGCTCGTTTTACACCGGACGTGAGACACTCACAAGAGAGTCGCCCTCTACTACAGCGCTCCACGCGACAGATAGTCCAACTACAAATAGCGCTTGTACGGTATGTGTCTGTCTAGTCGTCTACTCTATGTGTCTACTGCGTTTGTTGTCAAGTTCTGGCAAGTGAACAGACGGCTTAAGTTCACTTTTCGAGACCGTCAGGTTCTTTATGTTCTTCTTAATGATAACTACATTTATTTGTATTGTAGACGGCCACTGTGTTTTCATGTAGTTAATGTGAAACTAAGTCGCTCTGTTCCACTCCAGCTCTGCAAAATACACATGTACCCAACGAACAAATATTCTTTATTCTCAATAAACCTGAACAAGTTTCTATGAAAGTCTGTTTACGCAATGACCTGTAACTGAGATCAGCTTGCTGACTCTCTCGAGATCACTGAGTCCTGTAAGTCTTCCGTAACATAACGTCGTGAGTTATAGAAAAGTAACGCTGGGAAAATACTCATTGCGTTAGCCCGTGCGTTACATGCAAGTATCATGGACTTCTAAAGTGTCAATACCCAGTGCCCAGCTTGATGCTAGTAACGTTCATCTCATCTAGAAAAAAAAAGAGCACATCGTACGCTTCAAGTACGCATCTATCACAGGAAACAAAACGTTTGTTTGCAAGTAAAGGCTGTAGAAGTAGCACGATTGTCTTCTACTGCGCCACCTTTACACTTCGTCCTCACGAGACTACATCCTCCGTCGCAGGACTCTGATCCTCTTACCACCTACTCCGCGTTTCTGGACTTCCGTCTGTTTTCAGTGATCATCAACCGTATCAGTGGAAAGAGCTGCATAAAATGCCGATTCCGCTAAAATCCTCTTTGTCTATGCCCAGCCGGCCGGTGTGGCCGAGCGGTTCTAGGCGCTACAGTCTGGAACCGCGGGCCCGCTACGGTCGCAGGTTCAAATCCTGCCTCGGGCATGGATGTGTGTGTTGTCCTTAGGTTCGTTAGGTTTAAGTAGTTCTAAGTTCTACGGGACTGATGACCTCAGAAGTTAAGTCCCATAGTGCTCAGAGCAATTTTAATTTTATTGTCTATGCCCCTAACAGTCAGCAACCGGCGAGACTACAGTCCTCTGCGAATATTGCCTATTTTTCTTTTCATTTGTGAACTCAAAAGGATGTTACTACTCAAATTTAGTGCTGAACTTTCGTGATAATGTAAAACATTCAAATGCCGTCTACACATGCCCTCGAGAAGCCGTCTAGTAGGAGCAGGGAATCGTACCAAAGCATTGTATGGTAATTTATTTTATCTGCAAGTCTTCTCTCAGATACTTTAATATTTTTATTTTTCTGCTGTGTCTTCCTGAAGTGTGAAACAAGGTTCTCTTGAGAAGCTCTTTTCTTTTTGGTAAACTGTCATACAGACGTGAATTTCCACAGTTGCACTTTTTCTCATGTTGTTACTTCAGGTTTATCCTGTCAACGGAACATCATTTTTGCAAAACCGTAAACTGAGTGAAGTGTCGTAGTGGATGAAGCGCCACACTGACACTCCTGGGGACCTGGATACAAATACCCCCTAACTAGTAACGCAATAGGTGCAGCTAACTCACTTCAACAATTGCTGGGATGGACTCTGTCTGCAGTCGACTTCGTTGCCAACAAAGTTTTGCTGCGTCTCTTGTTTCATCGATGTCGCTAGGACTGTAAATTATAACCTGCCTTCCTTTCTTCACTGAGTGCACCTGCTATCTATTTGTATTACAGTTAGTTTCATGCTCCATGGACCATTTTGCAGGATAAATCGAAATGATGTAGAACGACTCATTTTACAACCACATTGCAAATTAATTTGTAAATATGGCTACATGCTAACATTTCTAAGGTGATTTCTTGTTGTTGTTTTCATTTTAAAAAAAGAATACAAAAAAAGAGAATACAAATTTGAGTTAGTAATTCCTACCTACTACCTTCTACACATTACAATAACAGAATTTTTTCTATGAAATAGAAGGAGTTATCAAGAAAAACTAATTCCGTTTGTGTTCAGATTTTACGTTGCTGTCTGTCAGACATTTTATATACTGGGTAAGTGATCAAAACTTTTAGTTGCAGCATTGTGCACTCCTTTTTGTGCTAAATACAACCTTAATGTGGAGTAATGAATGTCATTTTATTGAGGGTGTGACCATCTGCAGAAAATCATTGACACGTTTAACAGTAGTGTCTTATGTTTCTGCGTGTATGCTTGGATTGATCACAATACTACTTTAAACTGCAAAAATCACTAATTCTGCGAACCAGCAGTCAGAACCCCCAAGTCCTTAAACAGATGTCTACAAGATGATTATGGTCGGGCAATACAAATTATTCTTACACCACGTTTTTGACAAAGTAAGACTTTCTTTTTTAAAGATGAGTTACTCCACGCCATTATTCCATATAACATCAGCGAATGAAACTACACAAAATATGTCAGCTTTCTGATTTGTCTCTCCCCACGATTTGCATTTATTCTAAGTGCAAATGTGGTTGAACTAAGAGTTCCAAAATGTGTTTTTTCCAGTTTAAACTCTCATCAGTAAGGTCACTTAAGAATTTCAAGTTTCCACCCTATTTAGTACTTCCTCACCATTTGTTACACTTATCATTGGTGGTTAGTACCCCAAGATGTGCAGAACTGAATATTTTGTCTTTTTAAAATTGAGGGTGTGATCATCTGCAGAAAATCATTAACACATTTGAGAGTAGTGTTTACCATGTCTTATGTTTCTGTATGTATGCTTGGATTGATCACAATACTACTTTCATCTGCAAAAATCACTAATTCTGCATGTTGCATATTTGACAGGAGATCGTTGCCACATATGAGAAATAATATTGGACCTACCCCATATGTGATTTCTCCCCAGGCAGAATTACGTCCCTGGGCTATAATCGTTGAATTACAAGTACAATTTCCTGCAGTATTCGATTAGATATGACGTTGTGCACTGGTTGGCTATACCATCAGTTCCATAAAACTTCCATTTATCTAGAAAAATACTCTGATTCACACAGCCAAATGCCTTACATAGGTCGCAGAAAATACTAACCGGCGCTATTTTATTATTTAATGTCTCGTATTTTAACGATAATAGTGATGAGATATTATAGCACCCTCTTTAATTATTCTGTGTGCATCCATTTGATGACTATTTGAATTGCTACGAGAATGAGATTTTCACTCTGCAGTGGAGTGTGCGCTGATGTGAAACCTTCTGGAAGATTAAAATTGTGTGCCGGACCGAGACTCGAACTCGGGACCTTTGCTTTTCTCGGGGAAGTGCCCTACCATCTTTTTTCTTACACTTTTTTTTTTGAGAAAAATCTCCGACCCAGCCGGTAATCGAACCCGGGCCCCTGTGCGCGCCATTCCATCGCGCTGACCACTGAGCTATCTTCTTTTTTTTTTTTTTTTTTTAATCTGTTAGAAACAGGAAGAGGAAGCAAAATATTTTGGTATTCAACGGTATGCGAACCGATAATATTTGACATGGTAGTTTTTTTCTATAATGTCCAAATTTTGACAAACAGTGGCTAATTAGAAATTAATTAAGTAACGGAAATGAATAAAATTGAAAATTTCCAGATGAAAATGACAGGACGACATCGCTGATAGTACAAATACGAAAGAAACGTGCTCCTCTAACAATGAAATGAAATTCAAGTCGGGGGCGACTCCTGATCACCACCCGACGGTCGATAGAGCAATAGAGCCATCTATCGATCCGTTCTCCAGACGTTGGCGTAAGACTGGGTCGTCTTCTCGAAGATAGCTAAGGCTCCGTTAAGTGTGATAGATGTCTGTCTCGGCTTATTTCGTCTATCTCATCTCTCACCCGTCACACCCCATCTGGCTGGCGGGTCGGTAAATGTCCGCCGCAGATAATTAGCGAAATCTTGCTTATATTTCTTATGTTGTTGCAGCTTCGCGTGTCCATCCAGGAGAAAATGCCAAAAATCCATTTTGTCCTTTTCCGATTCGTTGTAAACGTAGCCCACAACCATTCCCCGTACCCATGTCACTGCATTTGTTTTATGGACCGTAAAATACGATACTTGGGGGAAAAGGAGTGTGTCCGATGAAACAGTGTGAGGGGCGGTGCGTAACAGGAACGCTAATATCTGTCGTGCCAAGTGCCACACCGGAGCCGCCCTACTACATGCTAAACGATGTTCATCAGTGTCCACTGTTGCAGAACTTAAACTTAATGGAGTGTTTGCCAAATGAATCGTATGCCGCCGATGGTTCGTTGCGAACTTCTTATTTACCACGACATACCATGTTGAGCGTACCGACGTTGGGAGGTAAACGTTCCGTATAATGCGCCATATCTATCGCCAGTTCTTATCTGGGTACTTCTTTTCCAGGGTATTCCTGGGGCACCGGCGCCGTAATATCTGGTACACATCTCGCGTCGTCGGTAGTCGTGATGTTGGGAAGGCTTCTCTGACATAGCTAAGCTCCAAAAACAAAGACTATAAGTGTGATATCTTCGGTGAAATATGACCCGAGATAATGCAAAATTGATCGCCCCACTGTCAAAAAACCATACTGACAAATAAAGGCTGTGCCTTTTCATATACGTTCACCAGACCAAGTCCACCCTCTCCAGATGGTAGCGTAAGCGTTGTGTATTGAATTTGAAACAGGTGTCCCACACTCGCGTAAGTTCCGAAAGCTGCTTGTATCCGTGTTGCTATTGTGCACGTTAAAGGCAAAAACATGCGCTACGTGAGTGATTCTCGGTGCTAGGTACACGTTAACATATGCCACCCTCTGAATCATATCCAACGCTCTTAATTTCTGTAACGGCACCATTTTCCGCATCAACTTCAATATGTGTCGGTAGTTATTCGCTGCTGTCCGCTGCACATCTAAGTGGAAGTGTCATCTAAACATTTTATGGTGTTAACTAACATGAGCGGGCCTTCCTCCACTGGTCGTAATCTTCGAGCGACATTCATGCAGCGTGGTTTCTGTAGATTAATCACGCTTCCCGCCGCCATTCCCTATCGCTGTATCCATGCCAACGCCGTACGTTCTTCGTCGCCTGTCCGTGTCAGCAGCATCACATCGTCAGCATAAGCGCGGCAATGAAAGATCATCTGTGGCATCGGCACTCCCTCCAGCCGTCTTCGGAGACCATATAGGCAGGGTTCCAACGCCATCACATACAAAAATATCGAAAGGGGGCAACCTTGACGAACTGACCGTGAAATGACAATGTAGTCAGTGCCCCGCCCATCCACACAGACCTTGGATCGCACGCCGTGTGACAGGTGCATGATCACTAGAATGAAGGCCTGTGGTATTCCCAAACTGCCCATCACGGCGTACAAAAAGGTATGATCCACCCTGTCGAACGCATGATCGAAGTCAATAGAGACTAGTGCCCCGCGCAGTCGGCACGCCGCTGCTAATGCGACGATATCTCGGTAATCACCAAGCGGCGTATGGACATTACTCTTACCGCCTAAGCATGCTTGATCTATGAGGAGTCTATCAGAAATTTAAGACTTCAAGCGAGCCCCATATTACGCACGAAAATCTTGTAGTCGCAGTTCAGGAGGGTTAGTGGTCTATAATCCCCTGGCCTTCTGCCACCACGTGGTTTGGGTATTGGGATGATGATACCCTCCGTGAATTCGACAGGTATCTCAGTCTGCGGTAATAGGAGTTCGTTATACATTCTGGATCCACGTCTATCCCATGAGGTATGCAAAGGCGCGGTAAAATTCAATTGGGAAGCCGTCCTGTCCTGGGGACTTGTTCGGAGCTCCCCTGGCAATTGCGTCTGTCAGCTCGTCCTCCGATATCGCTGTGATGAAAGCTTCCACATCCAGTGATGGTCCCCTATCTGGCATTTCGGAGATGACATCATTTAGTGTCTCGTGGTTCACCTGCACACGTCCATATAACTGGCGGAAGTAGTCGGTAAACACCTGCGCAATGTCACGTTGGGTCACAACTTGCTGGCCAGTTTCAGAGATCAATATCCTTCGTCGTCGTTGGGGTTCGCGTACTACGTGGTGCATTGAGGGGCTTCAGCAGCAACTGTGTCCGTCAATCTTGCCCGGACCATTATCCCTTCCATTCTTAGTCTCGTTAGCTGTAATAACTTAGCTTTTATCCTGCGCATGACCATGTGCCTTTCCTGGCGATGACTGTTGGGTCAGCAGCTACCTCAGAGCTGTAATATAAAAATTCGCCGTCGCGCTGTTCCACTGCTATTTGTCCTATCTGTATCGTATCAACGTTCTCCGTAACGTTGGTTTTGCGCATTTGATCTACCACTGGAGAACCGAGGTGTATGCCCGTTGGCGGCGAACGCAGGTCTCCCAGACATCCTCTATCGACCGGCGAGATGCAGCGTCATGTAAAAGTGCTCTATTCATTTTCCAGTGACCCTTACTCCGCCATATCTTCTGCCGCCTTAGTGAAATCGTACAGACGTACGCCATATGATCCGTAAAAGCCGCTGGCCAGATTTCGGCATCCAGTATTGCCGTCCGTAGAGCGCACTCTATCAAGCCTACTCGCCGAGTGTCCCGTTACATACGTGTAACCCGTTCTATCGCTATGCTGCAATTACCAAGTATCCAGAAGCGCCATTTCGGTAATCAAAGCGTGCAATTCCATGCAGGGCACATAATGAGGTACTTGGTCCTTTTGGGAGACGACACAATTAAAGTCGCCGTCGACTACGTAATTGTCATAACGGCCGGCGAACAACGGTGCTATCTCTTCGGTGTAAAAGGTCGCCCTTTCTCTTCTTTTTGTGGAGCCAGAAGGCGCGTATACATTGATGAAACGAACGCCGTCGACAATGATCGCTACTCCACGTGCCGAAGGGAGGGACATGACTTTCTCCACTCCTATGCCTTCCCTGGTGAGGATCGCCACACCGTACTCATTCTCATCGTGCACTGAATAATGTGCAGCGTCGCCCTAAAACTCCAGCGGCGATGTGAAACACACTTCTTGTAGGAATACAATATCCAGGTCTGCGGCGTGTAACATATCTTTCAGCATTTGAATTTTAAGTGGTGTCCGAATGCCATTAATGTTGATCGTCGCAATGCGGTAGGCCTGCCGTGTGGTCATCAGTTGGAGGTGGGTGTCATCAAGCGATAGTGTTGAAAACCGAACTACTGTCGGTTATCGGCGCCCCCGTAGCTCCTCACCACACCAAGTTGTTCATCATTCCCCGGCCCCTTCCGGCTCTTCACCAGGACTGTCCTCAATCGCCGCTCCTGTTGGTCCATTTCCTGCGCCCAATCCCTCAGCATATTTCCAGAGCCGGCCGAAGAATGGCAGACATCGGTGTCACCGCTCTAATGTTGGACAATCGTCATCTCCACTTCTGGCTTCCGGTCACCAGAAGGAGAATTCAGGTTATCATCGCTGTGCAACTCCTGCACCGTCATCTCGGTATCTGTTGAATCCACTGGCCGCCCTTCGATACTGTCGTTGTCGTCCACTGTCCCCTCGGGGCTTTGACTATCGTCAGCAGAAGTCAGTCGTCGCTTCTTTCTTCTCTTCGGCGAACGCTGTTTCCGTTGTCTTGCTTCCGCTTCGGCTGTTTGAATACTGTATCCTCCGTCTTGGGCCTGGTCTATCACGCTCTCGGTGAAAGCACTGGCAGCCACCACGGTTGAGCCTGGAGTGACCTTCAGTTGCATCTCTTGTATGGTGCCCTGTGTCTGCTACGGTGGAACCGGTGGTCGGAGTCCCAATCCATTGGTGTCCATGTTCTCTATAGTGAGCAGCTGCTGGCTCCCATCGGAAAGCTCCCTCACTTCTTTCCTCAGGGCCTCCACAAAGGTCATCGGTAATACAGTCATCTGTTGTGGCGCCTGAACGTCATCCCGCAGGGTTTGAACTAAACGACGCTGGAGGCATTCCGAGCGGACGTGGCCTTCTTTACCGCACCCTGAGCAAGTGCGAGGTTGTCCATCATATAATCGCTCGACAACCCCCTATATACAAATAAGAGGGGACGTACTTTCTCAGTTCTGTCCGTATTTGTCTCACCCCATTTAGGACGGGGACATGTGGTAAAACTCGTCCATTTTTCGGCCACATGCGATACAACTGTACCGTATGGTCGAAAGGTGTCGATCACAAGTTCAGACGGTACTTGAAACGGAAGCTCGAAGACCCGTATGGTGCCTATCCCCCTTCCCGCGTGGTCGACTGTAACCGCACCAACATTCCCGTCGGCACGGCAGAAACGATATCCGTTCGGTGATCGTTGGAGAAATCTTTCACAAGCCACCTCGTCAATAAGCTTAACACAGACGACGCTTGAAACGATCGATAAATGGATTCTCACCATTTCCCGTGAATCGATTTTAACCTCTTCTCTTAAAAAAAAAGTTTAATATCGTGTGCCTTTGGTCGTGAATAGTTGTTCACAAAACTGAGCTTCAGAGTCGTTTTTCTGTACAAGTGTACCATCTTGCCGGCCGCTCTGGCCGAGCGGTTCTAGGCGCTTCACTCCGGAACCGCGCTGCTGCTATTGTCGCAGGTTCGAATCCTGCCTCGGGCATGGAGCTAACTAACCTAAGGACATCACACACATCCACACCCGAAGCAGGATTCGAACCTGCGACCGTAGCGGTCGCGCGGTTCCAGACTGTAGCGCCTAGAACCGCTCGGCCACTTCGAACGGCTGCAGTTGGTCATAATGCTATAAACATTGATCTGAGTAACTAAAGTGTGATCGTCAGTATATTCTTTAATGATGGACCATACCACAAGTAAAAATCGTTCAAGGAAAAACTAGGCTTTGTTCCATAGTATGGTCAGCAGATTAGTTTCGTGTGTTTGGTATTATGTCGTTCCGGGCGCAGTTTTACCTGCGCTGCCACCCGAGTTGTGTCTGTGGTTATTATTATCATTATAGATGTTTTGCCTCCTTTATGAGACGGAAAAGTGTTGTCTCATGTTATGTGGCATATTTGCTGCATCGTCCTGTTGCCAGTGCTACATGATACGAGCGAGCTGTTTAACGAGTCTGACAGGGGGATGGACGAAGCCTAACCGATGACTTTATACTACATGCCTTTTCTTTTACACTTCAGAGCGATAATTTACTCCTCGATTCTACTTTTTTTCTGTGGCCACCAGCTACATGATCTAACTAACTTTACCTCACACCATGCTCATTTTGCACTGAATATTTCTATAAGTGTCCTCAAAAAGATAGTTATTCGGAACAGTTTCATGCAACAGTCACTTTACGGGTCATTCCTTACTCATGAATGAACAACTACGTTGACGGAACTTGAATCACGGCAAGTGTTGTTCTGTTACACCTTTGCATTGATTGTGTTCGATGGAGGTCCTTCCCCCTTTCCAGTTTTTAATGTCTAGCTGCTGCTACAAACAACCTCTTACCTGTATATAAATCCTCAATATTTTGTACTTTGTTTAAAGTTTCAGATTCACTCATCCTATTTTACAAATTGTATATTAACAATTACCATAATCTTTATGAAGCTCCTATTTTACAATCTGTTTGAATTTTAGTTTCATCATACATCATCTAAATAATCTTCGCCATTTCCTGGGTTTGCTGGTTGCCTTGTTCTTCACGACTTTTTCATTAGCAATTCTGTTTAGATTTCAAGCATCTGTAATGGTTTCGCCTGTTAACAACTATAATGAAGCAGTTAGTTTTACAGCTTACTTATATTTTTCACTGTCATTTATACTTAATATCAATTTTACATCATACGCTATTTAGGATGATTCTCTTTCGATTTATTTTATGGTACTGCGTTCCCTAAAACTGATAGACATTTGGAGGCTGGATTTTGGATGAAAATTCTAACATCAAATCACTTACTTCTTCCCAGGCTTCATCGCATATCATTCTCCACATTTGGGAGTATGTAGTTTCTGTGAGCTGCTGAAATATACGCGGGTACATAAACGTAGACGTCTAACCATTTAAAATATCAGGTCTGTTATTCTGACTGGATTTTCTCCTCTGTTCGAAGTTGGAAAATTTTTAAATTTATTACTGGTTCTACTGGGTTTATTGACATTATGCAACAAGCATAGAATCTTCTCAGTAGAAACCAGTCGTAGGAAGTACCAGAATTTGCGTTCAGATCTAAAGATTACGTTTTATCCTACATTATTTTCGATGACCAGAAGTACCTCCTTAATTTCCTGTTGACATTACCACTCACGTATATGCTCTATAGTATTTTAAAAAGCGTTTCTGCGTAACTTCGGTTATTTATACACTAAAGAGCCACAGAAACTGGTACACCTGCCTAATATCGTGTAGCCCCCCCCCGAGCAAGCAGGAGTGCTGCAACACAACATGACATGAACTCGACTAATGACTGAAGTAGTACTGGTGGGAACTGACACCATGAATCCTGCCGGGCTATCCACAAATACGTAAGAGTACGACGCAGTGGAGATCTCTTCTGACCAGCACGTTGCAAGGCATCCCAGATATGCTCAATAAGGTTCATGTCTGGGGAGTTTGGTGGCCAGAGGAACTGTTTAAACTCAGAAGAGTGTTCCTGGAACACACATTCATTATCACTATCACACATAGTGCTGGACGCGTCGTCCGTAATACTTTTTTGAGAGAACCTAGGCAGGATGCTGCACCTTTCAGAAGCGCTATAGGTTCTGAGATTCGTTCCAGAACCACAGCCGTCAAAAGGAGACATTACCTGTATATCGGTCGGTGTCAGACTGCAGCAGCAATCGTAATATTTAATTGTAGTTACACTGGTAAATATGTTCCTGCCTCCTAATATTCTTGTAAGTCTTGTCTGTATTTGATGATCTGTAGACAACTGTTGTGGGGTTTAACTGTCAGTGCAATGTAGGAATCTGTGCGAAAATCCTGCCGCTGAAAGTCTCATCTGCCGAAAACAAAGACCGACGGTGCTCCCACACTGGCAGCAGCAACAGTGACGAACAGGCTGTCCCATTAGGATCACTATGCTATTCTGGTAAACATTATAACATCTCTCTTGGCGCTGGACCTGCGCCGCAGCTATGTGCCATCGCGCCAGCAATGGTGCCTAGGTGAACATGTATTTCGACAGGAAATTCTCAGATGTCAAGTATGACAGAGATGCCACCGCCTCCTTCTTTGCAGGACCCGAACTGACACCAAAGTGTCGCTAGGCAGTTGACGACCGCGTCGTCACTTCGCAGGGACCACCGATGCATCCCGACTCATGGGGACGTGTGTGGAGTCGGCAGCGTCGGCGTCGGGTGTCGAGTGGCAGGATGTGTTTTTCACTAGCGATCTTTTGTTTAGACTACATTCCATCGATTTGACTGTCCAATAGGATGCTGCGAATTAAAAAATTACCCTATATATGTGAAGAATATCGAATTAATTAATTTGCATACATTTTTTACATCAACATGGTGTTAGTGGTACAATAGTTAAGGGGAGGGTGTGGTGAGTGGGTGAAATGGAGCAGAACAGCAGGTTAAGTGCATAACACAATGTTAATTTGCAAAATTTTAATGTAAAACGCAGTACAGTAGTTTAAGGGGGTGGGTGACAAAGAAGAATGCGACAGAAATGGCGTTCAAAAGCATGAGAAATTCGAAAAGTGTACCAGAAAATGGTGGGCATATATAACTAATTACTTAATTTGGTATCAAATGTGGTACAATAGTTTAAGAAAATGGGGGTGACATGGAAAACCACTTAACAGAAAATAGGTTAAGTGCCGACAAAGGCCCGAACATTAGGCTAAGACACACAGAGTACAGTGCGGAACATTAGGTTATGCAACTTGTTTGCCCCATGTAACTACTTCTTAGAAGACCTACATGTTTCCAAACAGCAGAGAATGATGAGCAAGAGAAATCCAATCCCCACAAACTGAATTTTTTATAGATAAATAATATATCCTTGAATTTCCTGTTATGAGATCCTTCCTCGCCACTGCCAGACTGCCATTTTGGATTATGTCACGGAAGGAACGACAGCGCTCTATGGTGGCAGTACTGTGTATTATTAGGTCAGTTGGACTCCGGACATAGGAGTGAACACACTTGATGGCGGTACTGCATCTAATTGTTTAATTAAAGACTGAAAACAAAGACTTATGTCCATCGTATCCAGCACACGCTGACTCCTTTTCCAGCCAATTCCTAGTAAGAGGTAGCAGTTGGATGACTTAGGTTAGTGGAGGTAGTACAAGTGTCCTTTTTCCCGTCATTTTCTTAGGTTATTGGAGGTGGCTGTGGTATGTTGCAATGTCCTGATGCAATTTGAACTTACTGCCATTTTCTGGGGGAGGGGGAAGGTGATTTACCAAAGGGGGAGAGGTTAATTAATTGATCAATTTCATTAAGTAGTCAATCAAATTGATAACATTGAGAAGGGCCTATTCCAATAACTCAGACCTGAAAGTGTACCTGTAGCAGAGAGGGGGCAGGTGGGGGAGGGGTGTTGAGGGAGAGGGAGGGGGCAGTGGAACAGTGGGTTAAGTGCTTGTCAAACAAAAGGAAGGATCCTTTTAGCAGAACAATAGCTTAAGTACCTGTCAGTCAAAGGAGAGCAATAGGTTAAGTACCTGTCAATCAAAGGAGAAAAATTGGTTTGCCCCTGTGTGCATACCTGCCACTGATGTAGGCAAACCACAATTACAAAATGCACTGACGCCGCTCCTGTCCCCCTACTAACGGGAAACCATCAACTTCTTACAATTTTTCGTGCAGTACATAGCCACATCAGCAGTACAGTTATTTCCGTGCCATACACAATGAACGGTAGGCTGGAAAGCAGAATCTGGGCGTGTCCTGGAGATGACCGAATTCACAAAGTATGTCGTCCTCACGGTTGAGGCCCCATGTTGGTAGGGGCACTCCTTCTCATAGCTGATGAGTTTTTCCCAGTTCTTCCATGTCAGTGGACTTATCCTCCTGAAATGGGTACCATCTTGTCGGTTCAATGCTAAACCGCGACAAGATAGTACTCATTGAGTTTAGTCATTTTTGTACACGGAACGTGTCTTCTATTCCAGAAATGGCATGCCTTGCGTCTATCGTCTGCTTGATTTTATTGCCGTGTTCACGAACTGCTCGTCTCATTCTCGGAGTGTAATTGTATGCTGTCGTGCTAGTTTGTGCAAAGATGTTGACTTCATGCAAGCAGTTATTATGTGGCTTGTTTCATTGAGGATGATGTACATGTTATTCTCATGCACTGATCTATTGCAGACACGGCACTACCATTCGCCTCAGAGGAACACGAGCCATTGCGTGTCGCTTTGAGAACAGGACAGTTTTCTTAGGATATTATCTCTTCTTGCAACGTTTTTGGTGTTATACTCACTCAGGGTCTTATAGCTGAGAGACTTGCCAACATAACCATCAGGTACCTGGCTGTATTCGTATGCTTCAGAAGCTAACCGTCCGAAGACACATTAAATTACTCTCATACAGATCTTGAGATCTTGAGCACAAGCGTAAGACATACACTTCAACCTTTGATCGATGTCTTCTCACTGTAATATCCTTTCCCACAAGTCTATCATTACTACATCAGTAACTAGGTTCTTCTGAAGATATTCCTCAAGGTGTTCTGTGATGTTAAGAACTTGTTTTCTGCAATATTTTCCAGGCCAGAAACCATCTTGTTGCAGAATTATTTGGGAATCGAGGTGCGGCTGAATTCTTTCTAATATTACACATTCATATTGTTTGACAGATGATACAGGAGACATATAGTTATTTAATTCCAGGGAATGTTGGGATCCTTACCTGGCTCTAAAGAGACAACTACTTTTGATTCTCAGGGTATTACAAATGCTGATGCAGTTATTATAAAATACTAGTTCCTGATGTTTGGCGGGAAGTCAAAACCGTTCAGTTCGGTCAGTAAACCTGTCGTCTATACTAACGGCTTTAAAGTTTCCCATTTTACTGAGACAGTTTTTCAGACATTTTAATGATAAAGGGGTAGCGAAAATCTCTCTTTTCTTTTCTAGATCATGTTATGTTTCTTCCTTAACAGTTTCCAGTTAATCTTACATTAAGCAAAAGTTTGTGTGGAATTTTTATGCAGTCATCATGCTGCTTTACTTCTTATCTTGCTGCTTCATTTAACTCCTTTGCTATATCCCAATCGATGTTGCTGCTGCATTTAATGTATAGCTCTTCTTCGGCGGGTGTCCATTTCTCTTGCCTCGCTTCGCTCACCACGTTCATCGGTGCTTCTCCGCTTTCATTGATCTCAGTATTAAAATAACTGTTATTATGATCTTTCCAATATTTTTATACAATTGTTTAAATGTTATTTGCCATTCGCAATAAGCACTGTCACATTCAACATATAGGAATTTATTTAAATCAAGCTTTATCATTAATTCAATGAAAGTTTCATAATTTTGGGATCTAACAGGTAGGTTTTCCACGGCCGAGTAAAATACTTCACTGTACGGATTCTAGTCTGCCACTCGGAAATAGATCTTTTGATGAAATTAATACTCGTTGTTTACAGAGCTGAAAATGCCCACAAATGGGTCTTCCAAGAAATTTTCAGAAAATTGTGTGCAGAGCGGAAGCTTCCAAGACATACGGGCTATCAGTGTTGCACGTACGCCGTCATGCTCTGCTATTGAATGAATAAAGGAGCTTCACTTCGTGGATTAGTCTCACACCGTTTGCTTTTATGAATTCCTCAACTTCCGGGCTTTCTGTGTTGTTTGTATCTTCGTATCACCAAGATATGTTGTGTCTATCATAATCGCCAGTTATAAACATAATGCGAGAGACTATCCAAGTCTAATACAGCGTTGATTATATCTTCAACATGTATTTAGTCATAGTTCAACCATAACTCACTTTGGGAGAAAAAAGACTTATTCTGTTCACCGCATTTACTTTGCACCCCTTAAGCTACCAGTCTACACAGTATTTACATACTAAAAGAAATAACTGGAGTACAGTCTTCTGAGATTTTGTACTGAAAGAATTTGTCATCTAAATAATCTGTCTGGCCTTTCCTGGACGACATATGATCTGATTCACCAAACGATACTTACATTTTGGTTCAAATGGCTCTGAGCACTATGGGACTTAACTTCTAAGGTCATCAGTCCCATAGAACTTAGAACTGCTTAAACCTAACTAACCTAAGGACATCACACACATCCATGCCCGAGGCAGGATTCGAACCTGCGACCGTAGCGGTCATACGGTTCCACACTGTAGCGCCTGGAACCGCTCGACCACCCCGGCCGGCGCACTTACATTTTGGACAATGGCTTCTGTCACACGAAAAACTTTTTTGATTCTCAGTATCTTCATGTACAAAATTAATCATTTATCTTGAGTGCTATACTTTCCTCTCATATACTCCAATATCTGTTATCTCTTCAGCAGAGTTTTTTAACTCCAACTTTTACAAGATGTAATGGTTTCTATAAGATTACCACCGCAACTGTCGATATGATTCCAATCCTCCTTACTCTATAACGCTGACTTTTCCTAAGGTATCCGAAATAACATGCTTTGTACGGTGGAATAGACTGTGCATGTAACAGAAATATGAACGTGCCCGTTCTGTTGACTTTAAGATTGTGCTGCAGTCCACGTCGCTGAAATAAAAATGGTTGTTGTCTCCTCTGTTCCGGATCAGACTGTTTATTTCCTCTAGTACGCACAGGATAGTAATGCACCTTTCGATTTGATGACATATTCGTAAAAAACATATTCTAGCCTGATAATTCCTGTTTAAAAATCATTTTCACAAATAATACTGTAAATAGTAGGCTGTACATGTAATTACTTTCTCTGTTTCCCCTTTGTCCTATTTTCTTTTGTTTATTTGTATTTCGGTCTCTTTATTGGCGATGTAAAATAGGGTCACTACTACTTAATATTCTTTTCCTTACTTCAAAATGAACTCAATATCGTATAACGTACCAGGGGGCACATAATAAGAGTTACTTCGTTATGTTTTCTCATTAAATTTAAAAGCGACTGTGACTTGTGTGAAATATGATTGACAAAACTGTCAAATAAGGCCGGTCGGAGTGGCCGTGCGGTTCTAGGCGCTACAGTCTGGAGCCGAGCGACCGCTGCGGTCGCAGGTTCGAATCCTGCCTCGGGCATGGATGTGTGTGATGTCCTTAGGTTAGTTAGGTTTAATTAGTTTCAAGTTCTAGGCGACTGATGACCTCAGAAGTTAAGTCGCATAGTCAAATGGTTCAAATGGCTCTGAGCACTATGGGACTCAACTGCTGAGGTCATTAGTCCCCTAGAACTTAGAACTACTTAAACCTAACTAACCTAAGGACATCACAAACATCCATGCCCGAGGCAGGATTCGAACCTGCGACCGTAGCGGTCTTGCGGTTCCAGACTGCAGCGCCTTTAACCGCACGGCCACTTCGGCCGGCTAAAGTCGCATAGTCCTCAGAGCCATTTGAACCATTTTGTCAAATAGGTACTCATGTTGGCTTGACGGCTTCACTGTGTCGTGCTAGTCAGTCAACCTAAAAATAGAGTACGCTCTTCTTAAGACGAAAAGTATATTATCGTCTATAAAATATTAGCGTTTCAGTTTCACTTATGTTTTTCCTGCAATATTTATGTCACAGCGCGTGTCAGAGAAGGTGCGTAACTGTTGTTTGTACAACGATTGTTGTGTTACACATTTATGTACAAATAACTTTTATTTATATATCAATTGTTATATTACACATTCGCATACAAATAACATTTAGGTATGAAACTTCCTGGCGGATTAAAACTGTGTGGCGGACCGAGACTCGAACTCGGGACCTTTGCCTATCGCAGGCAAGTGCTCTACCAACTGAGCTACTCAAGCAAGACTCACGCCCCCTCCTGACAGCTTTACTCTGCCAGTACCTCGTCTCCTAACTTCCAAACTTTACAGAAGCTCTCCTGCTTGAGTCTTGCTTGGGTAGCTCAGTTGGTAGGGCACTTGCCCGCGAAAGGCAAAGGTCTCGAGTTCGAGTCTCGGTCCGCCACACAGTTTTAATCTGCCAGGAAGTTTCAAATCAGCGCACACTTCGCTGCAGAGTGAAAATCTCATTCTGGGAACATTTAGGTACCTGATAACTCGTAAGCAATAAAGGCTGGAATAAAAATGTGACTTGAGCTGAAAACGTGTTATTTTACAAATTTAATAGTACAGTCGCAAAGTTAATGCAATTACGTAAAACACATCAAAATATAACTTAAAATATATTAATTCTTGTTTTTATTTGGGTCGGGAATATTCCGTTGACACTGTTAATTGCAGTGCAGGATCAGTGCTGAAATTGACGCTTACTCAAACTTCCTTTTTTTTTCTTCTAAAATAGTCACTGGATGTAAGGCAACAGATTTATGACGCGTTTCGAGTACAATCATAACCAGAAAATCTGAAAAGGTTACAGAGAATACAAAAGTGGAAGAATGAAGTTGCTTAATATACAAATAATTAAAAATGCAAATTCAGTTTGGACAAGAAACTCATACCACTGCGAGGGATAAAACATCATCCGACAGTATGGAGTCATGTGAATGTTACACATAGCAAGAGGTTACTGACCAGCAAAAGCCTTCACAAGGCGTCGACGATAACAAAATGCTCACCAGGTGGCACTGGTAATGACATGTCAAAGTGTTGAACACAAATAAAAATGTTGATTTGAAACTCACGTACACCTTAAAAGGTTATGAAAATAATTTTGCAATACATAAAAAATTATATATTTATGATTTTTAATTCAAAGAACGCTGCCAAGTTTTATTGCTTTTATTTTAGAACAGGCCTGTTTCGGCTGAAAAACCTTCATCAGGTTATCTCTGAGTGAACGGTACATAATATGGTAGATTATTTCTATTTTTAATGGATGCTGGTTTTGACATCCACGCGGTATCGGTGATTCTGTCACTGTCGATTTGCTTCTTGTTTCCATTTATATTTGAATACAAACGAATCCATAGCACTAAACATAGCCTACAATGAAATTCGTCTACGAAAATAGATTACAATGACAGCATCCAACGGTGCCATTGGACATTCAAAGATGAATAACTATATAACAGCAATGATAAATAGTACCGCCTCTAACCATACAGTATCGCTGGATTATCTGCCAAACAAGTTATCACGAAAATACCGGTGTAATGAATATAATCTAAGAACTCCATAAAGTAATAAGTCATATAAGATGACAACAAACAATTATTACTATAATAACAATGTGTTGTTGTTGTTATGGTCTTCAGTCCGAAGACTGATTTGATGCAGCTGTCCATAACTATTCAATCCTGTGGAAGCCTCTTCAAATGGTGAAAGTTGTGTGAATTTCTAAGGGACCAAACTGCTTAGTCATCGGTCTCTAGACTTAAACATTACTTAAACTAACGTATGCTAAGAACAACACACACACCCATGCCCGAGGGAGGACTCGAACCTCCGGCGGGAGTGGCCGCGCAGCCCGTGACATGGCGTCCCAAACCGCGCGGCCACTCTGCGCGGCGAAGCCTCTTCATCCTCGAATAACTACAGCAACCAACATCCTTCTGAATCTGCTTACTGCATTTATCTTTTGGTCTCCCTCTGCGATTTTTACCCCCCACATTGCCCTCCAATATTAAATTGGTGATCTCTTGATGTCCCAGAATGCGTTCCATCAATCGATCTCTTCTTCTAGTCACGTTGTTCTTTTCTCCACATTTCTATTCCGTACCCATTAGTTATGTGATCCACCCACTTGATCTTCAGCATTCTTTTGTAACACCACATCTCAAAAGCATTTATTCTCTTCTTGTCTAAATTGTTTGTCGTCCATGTTTCACTTCTATAAATAGCTACACTCCACACAAATATTTTCAGAAAATTCTTGCTGACGATTAAAACTATATTCGATGTCAGCAAATTTTTCTTCTTCAGAAACGGTCTTCTTGCTATTGCCAGTCTACATTTTATATCCTCCCTACTTCGGCCGTCATCATTTATTTTACGTCCGAAATTGGAAATCTCATCTGCTACTTTAACTGTCTCGTTCCCTAATCTAATTCCCTCAGCGTTACCTGAGATAATCCTTCAACATTCCATTATCCGTGTTTTCCTTTTGTTGATATTCAGCTTACATCACCTTTTCAAGACAATGTCCATTCCGTTCAACCATTCTTCCAAGTCCTTTACTGTCTCTGACAGAATTACAGTTATCTGCAAACCTGAAAGTTTTTATTTCTTCGCCCGCATCTCGTGGTCGTGCGGTAGCGTTCTCGCTTCCCACGCCCGGGTACCCGGGTTCGATTCCCGGCGGGGTCAGGGATTTTCTCTGCCTCGTGATGGCTGGGTGTTATGTGCTGTCCTTAGGTTAGTTAGGTTTAAGTTGTTCTAAGTTCTAGGGGACTGATGACCATAGATGTTAAGTCCCATAGTGCTCAGAGCCATTTTTTTTTTATTTCTTCTCCCTGAATTTTAGTTCCGATTCCAAATTTTACTTTCGTTTCCTTCACTACTTGTTCATTGCACATATTTAATAACGTCAAGCTTGTCTCACTCCCTTCTCAACCATTGTTTCCCTTTCATGCCCTCGACTTTTATTATAGCTGCCGCCTGGTTTCTGTACAAGTTGTAAATAGGCTGTCGTTCTCTGTATTTTACCTCTGCTACCTTCAGAATTTCAAAGAGATCATTCCAGCCAACATTGTCGAAAGGTTTTTCTAAGTCTACAAATGCTATAAACGTATGTTTGCCTTTGGTTAACCTACTTTCTAAAATAAGTCGTACGGTGAGTATTGCCTCGAGTGTTCCTGCATTTTTCCGGAATCCATACCGACTTTCACCGATGTCGGCTTCTAGCAGTTTTTCTATTCTTTTGTAATGTATTCGTGTTAGTTTTTTGCAACCCCATGACTTATTAAACTGATAATTCGGTAATATTCACAGCTGTCGTCACCTACCTTCTTTGGAAATGGAAGTTCTTGAAGTTTGAGGATATATCATCTGGTTCAAATATCTAGCAAATCAAATGGCAGAATTTTGCCATGGCTGGCTCTCCCAAGGCTATCAAGCTATCAGTAGTTTTGACGGAATGTCGTTTACTCCCAGGGCCTTACTTCGGTTTAGATCTTTCAGTGCTCTTTCAAATTCTTCTCTGAGTATCACATCTCCCAGCTCATTTTCATTTACGTCCACTTCTATTTATATGGTATCGACTTCAAGAACATCTCCCTTTTATAAACCACCAACGAAACGTAAATAACAAGGAAACAGACAATAACAGAATCACCGATTTGTTAAAACCAGCCGACCGGAGTGACCGAGCGGTTCTAGGCGCTACAGTCTGGAGCCGCGCGACCACTGCGGTCGCAGGTTCGAATCCTGCCTTGTGGATGGATGTGTGTGATGTCCTTAGGTTAGTTAGATTTAAGTAGTTCTAAGTTCTAGGGAACTGATGAGCTCAGAAGTTAAGTCCCACAGTGCTCAGAGCCATTTGAATCTTTTTTTTTTTTTTTTTTTTTTTTTTTTTAAACCATCTGACTCATGTGGAAATGTGTAATATTGAAATCCATTAAATAGACACTTATAAAATTGGAAATAATGTACCAAATTATGAAACTTCCTGGCAGATTAAAACTGTGTGCCCGACCGAGACTCGAACTCGGGACCTTTGCCTTTCGCGGGCAAGTGCTCTACCAACTGAGCTACCGAAGCACGACTCACGGCCGGTACTCACAGCTTTACTTCTGCCAGTACCTCGTCTCCTACCTTCCAAACTTTACAGAAGCTCTCCTGCGAACCTTCTGGAATGTACCAAATTATTGAAAACCTGATGATGGCAATTCAGCAAAAGTAGGAATATTGTGAAATAAAAGCAATCAAACTTAGCAGTGTACTTGGAATTATAATTATGTAGTGTCCTTAAAAGACTAGTACTATGCAAGAATATAAATTGCAGAATTTCTTAAAAATATATGTAGTAAAAGCAAAGAACGCAGGTACATAATGTTGCTAAAAGAATGGTCATGTACGAAAGTGGTCGAAGGGAACGAGGTAGGAGGGGAGGGACATGAGCGTGGGAAAACCATGGGGTGAAAATGTCAATGTCTATGACAATAGACGCAACTGCATGTATAGCATACATGGAAAATTAATATTAAATCGCACTTCTTGTAATACACCCTAATGTAGGCAAACCTATGACATCGTCACAAAGTGAAGAAAGCACATTTCATTTAAGGTAAATGCCTCTGCTGAACTAGCAGGCTACAGGCAACAGCATCGAAATAGAAGGCTATATGGAGACACACGTCCACGTAAAACCCGGGGAACAGGCAAACCAGGCAAACAAATGAACCGTATATAGGTAAAATACACATTATGATACTGAGTGGAGAAATGAAAAAGGACAAAAGTCGTGGCGGATCATGACAATAACTACAACTGCCACAACCATGATTAGCTCGCAGACTCGGATAAACGATGTGAATACGCAATATCAAATCTTATGAATCAAACAGTGTTTGAAAAACATGTTGGTCAATAAGTGTTGATTAATAAGCTATCTAACGGGATGTTGGGGAAAGGGGACGGTAGAGGAATGAACATACTATGGGGCACTGTGTTAAGAAAACTAACTTTAGTCAAAATACAATTAATATACCCGCAACAGAGTTCGAATAAAATGTGATAATAATTGAAACATAAATGTCTGTGGTAAATTATCTGGCTTAGACACACCTGCGGCAATTATCAACATTTGCACCGGTCCTACATGGTAGATAGGAAGCAGGGGGTGGGCTATGCAATAAACAGAATGTAACAATCTTAAAGCTGCCCCACGCTTCCTATTTAGCATCTAGGTCTCCAGCAAATGTTGATAATTGTCACAAGAGTTTGTAAGCCGGATAATTTAGCACAGGCATTCATGTTTTGATTACTACCACATTTTAGGGTAACTTCGTAGTGGATATTCTAATTGTATTTTTAAGTAAGTTAGTTTTCTTCACCAACTCTGATTCAGGTCGTATTCCTTACACCCCAGTCTCCTCCCTCAAAAATCCCATTAGATAAGTTCTTTCAGCAACACAGTTTAATTTCTAAGGCTTGATACTGTGTATTCACATCTTCTGTACGAGATCTACACTGAAGTGCCAGAGAAACTGGTATAGACATGCGTATTGAAATACAGAGATATGTAAACAGGCAGAATACGGCGCTGCGGTCGGAAACGCCTATATAAGACAACAAGTGTCTGGCGCAATTGTTAGATCGGTTACTGCTACTGCAATGGCAGGTTATCAAGATTTAAGTGCGACTGAACGTGGTGCTATAGTCGGCGCACGAGTGATAGGACACAACATCTCCGAGAAAACGATGGAGTAATTTTCCCGTACAACCATTTCATGAGTGTGCCGTGAATATCAGGAATCCGGTAAAACATCAAATCTCCGATATCGGTGCGGCCGGAAAAAAAATCCAGCAACAATGGGACCAACGAAGATTGAAGAGAATCGTTCAATGTGACACAATTGCAACCCTTCGGAAAATTGGTGCGGATTTCAATGCTGGGCTATCAACAAGTGTCAGTGTGCGAATCATTCAGCGAAACATCATCGATATGGGCTTTCGGAACCGAAGGCCACTTGTGTACCCTGCACAACACAAAGCTTTACGCCTCGCCCGGGGCCGCTCAACAGCGACTCTGGAGTGTTGATGACTGGAAACATGTTGTCTGGTCGGACTAGTCTCGTTTCAAATTGTATCGAGCGGATGGACGTGTACTGACATGGTGACAACCTCATAAATCCATGGGCACTGCATGTCAGCAGAGAACTGTTAAAGCTGTTGGAGGCTCTGTAATTGTGTGGGGCGTGTGCTGTTGGAATGATATGGGACCCCTGATACGTCTAGATACGACTCTGACAAGGTGACACGTACGTAAGCATCCTGTCTGACCACCTGCATCCATTCATGTCCATTGTGCGTTACGACGGACTTGGGCAATTCCAGCAGGACAATGCGTCACCCCACATGCCCAGAATTTCTACAGAGCGGCTCCAGGAACACTCTTCTGAGTTTAAAAACTTCCACTTCACAAAACTCCTCAGACACCAACATTTTTGAGCATATCTGCGATGCTTTGCAACGTGCTGTGCTCCACCCCCTAGTACTCTTACGGATTTATGGACACCTCTGCAGGACTCATGGTGTCAGCATTACTTCATACATCAGTCGAGTCGACTCAACGTCGTGTTGCGGCGCTTTTGCATGCTCGCTGGGATATTAGGTAGGTGTACCAGTTTCTTTGGCTCTTCAGTGTATGTGCTAATCTAGCTTTTAGCAATTGTAGTTATTGTCATGATTCTTCAAGACTTCTGTCCATTTTCATTTCTCCATGTAGTGTCATAATGTGTATTTTACGTATATAGTCCTAAGTATGGTGGGTTGCGGTTCATTGGTTTGCCTGGTTTGCCTGTTCCTCGAGATTTTAAATGGGCGTTTGTCTACACATAGCCTTCTAATTCAATGCTGTTGGTTGTAAGCCTGCTAATTCAGCACAGGCATTCATGTTAGATACAATACGCATTCCTAACTCCGTGGTTAGGTCACACGTGTGGCTATATTATGGCTTAATCTTAGCTGCACATTTTACATTAATTATCAATGTATGCCACACATGCTGTTCTGTCTGTTGTCATACACTTGGATATTTTCATCCAGATGATTTCCTCGGCTCGTGTACCTCTCCACCCCCTATACTATTCCCTTTCACCATTTCTGTGCGTATCCATTCTTTTAGCAACATTATGCACCAGCATTCTTTTCTTTTACTATGTATACTTTAAAAAATTTTAAGCGTCACAAAATTATTTTCATAACCTTTTACAAATTACTTCAGTTTCGAATCAACAGGTGTATCTGCATTCAGCGCTTTGGTATATCATTGCCAGTGCCACCTGGTGGAAATTTTGCTATCGTTGACGCCTTCTAATGCCTTGTAATAGTCAGTAAACTCTTGGAATGTACAACATGCTCACGATTCTATATTGGTCCTACGAAATTTTATCTCACGCAGTGTTAACTGGTTCTTTTCCTCTTTGATTTTTCATTTCTGCTCATTTGTCTTTGCTTGTATATAATCAACTCCACGCTGTTACTGTTGTGTTTTCTGAACCCTTTTCAGATTTTCGGATGATGGTTGTTTTCGAAATGCGTCAATAAATCAGTTGCTTTATATTTAGTGACTACTTCACGAAAAAGAAAGAATGAATTAGTGTTCATTTCGGCACTGTTTCTTCATAATAATCTACAACATGGGTGCATACTTTTGCGTGACTACATGTCACATCTCGTGACTATTAACTGTCACTGCATCGTTGTTTTAGTTATTGTCACGACCACCGACTCTACTAGGGTCGCCACCACCGACATCACTTTCGTTACAATGATCATCATCATTTCCAACACACGCATTGTTTCACAGCATTATACCTCGATTCTATTTTCAGAGAGTGTCGTGAAAGACATCCCGCTTCTATCTGTCAATTGTCGTGTGTGAATATTTTCCTATTTCTAGACTTCTTAAACACGTTTATTATCCCTATTGCATGTTTCCCATTATTAAATATGACAACGGATGAAAGATCAGCAGCAACTATTGTCATGCCAATACTAGTCAGTTTCGATGGCGTCGTCACCACCATTATCACCCACAATCAACGTTTACATACAGAGCGACAAAAAAGCCTTTCTCCTTTATTTCTATCAACATCCAATCTGGGTGTAAGAACATTTTTGATATCGTGAACTTGTCTTTTTCAACACTGTTCATGTCATTAAACCCCTGAATGGTTAATGAAACGGCAGCAATTACTTTAATTAACATTTCCTTCGGATTTATTAATCCTAAATTGATTTCTCTATCAAGCCAATGCTTTGATCAACTTCTTTCCCATTGTCTGAAACAGAATTTTTCCCCTATGCAAATGGTTGCGTATTACCTACCTATGTGCAAGACATGGCACAACAAACGAGTCAATGGCAGATTTGTTTATTTTCCAAAATTCTTTGCTGTCCCTGTAAGACATTCCATTGGTATTTAAGGATATGTCACTTCGTTATGTCTATTTAGTGTTTCTTAATTCTTAGGACATTTAAGTAAGAGTCTCTGATATACGTTGTTAGCCACTTTGTTAACATGAAGAACAGGCTTCTGGGAGTTAATACCCATTTCCTAAAAATTCCTTCTTACAGGGTACTAGAACATTTTTCATTCATTATACGGGCACGCATTCAAAGCAAGGCATTTTTATGTCTTACTCTATGAAACTTTTCACAGTTATGTTCTGAATCAGTAAGGAAATACCATTATAAGAATTTTCATTATGGTCTGAAACATAGACGATGGTCTCTATCAAATGCTAACAACAGTTATTAGATTTAAATCATTTCGATCCTTTCAGATGCTGTCTTCTTCCTTCTGTGACAATTCATTTTCTGTCCCATTCCTTTGTTTAGAATAGAATCTTCTGAAATCCAGCTTTTCAGCTGGTATATTTTTTTCCTCCTGAAACCTGCATTTTGGGCGCGCAGAGTTTGTAAAAGCATCATGGTCGTCGGTGTTTCATTTCCCTCGTTCGTTATTTCCCTCTTTATGTACATCCCGCTAACATTACAGAACATTGCAACAGTTCTGTGTTGTTGATCTCTGCTTCTGTAAACGTCTCCATAAAACTGCAATCGTTTATTTCTTTCCAATTTTCGTCGACCGTCCTCTCTAAACTTCCGTTGCTCGTTTCCAGTACTAGGAAGCTTTCCCATCCATACATCCCATTTACACTTTCTGCAACGGCTTTCTTCACTTGAAGTCATTATTACAGTTTTTTAAATTTAATTTTAAGGTCAGTTCTTCGTCTTTGACGAGTTATTGTCCTTTTTGTTGGAGCATATAGTTTCATACGTGTGTATTCGTTAGAGATGAACTGCAAATATGTTATCGATCGATTACTTTCTTTTTGGTGATTAATATATCGCCAACGGCTAGTCTAAGCTTTACAATTCTTACAGAGTCCATTCTCCTGAGATAAGTCTTTGATTGTTTCATAGTTTGAAGCCGCACATATGATAAGCCATTTACTTCAAATGTTTCGTTTCCAGCACTATTCTAGTGACCCCTTTGTAGTTTTCTCTTCAATTTTCCCAATGCAATTCTATACATTACAAAATCTTGCTGTCGTCGTTTGATTTTGATTTAAAATAAAGCCGTCGTGCCAATGGTTTCACAGTATTGCCCTACATATTTGTAAATGGCTTTGCTAAAGTGTTTTAAGGGCGTAACCAGTGTCCCACATAGAATTTCTCTCGTCACCAGGATAACTTTCAGAGGAATTTCCTTTCTTCTGTGTTTATTTAGACTTCATCTTTGGGTGCCTGAAGTTAGTTCTTATTTAATTCAATGAATTACTTACTTCGTATTCTGTAAAGGCTCTGTCAGGGGCTGGTATTTGTGTCCCTAGTCTTGTTCAGAAAAAAGTTCAAAATGGTTCAAATGGCTCTGAGCACTATGCGACTTAACTTCTGAGGTCATCAGTCGCCTAGAACTTAGAACTACTTAAACCTAACTAACCTAAGGACATCACACACATCCATGCCCGAGGCAGGATTCGAACCTGCGACCGTAGCGGTCACGCGGTTCCAGACTGAAGCGCCTTTAACCGCACGGCCACACCGGCCGGCTCAGAAAGAAGTAATTTGCTTTACCTCACTTGTCAATAAGCTTCTTCATCGACGTACTGTTTTACAATGCCTAAACATTGCCTGAAAATGAAAGTAATATACTGCAGATTGGCATAAACGAAATAAAGATAAAGAAAGCTCCCACCGTTTTATTTATAATTCTCGTTCACAATGTACGTATTTTCTAGAAAACAGAGAATATTATTCTATCATCTGTTGCAAACGTTTCTCAGACGGTGTGTATTATACTCAAACTCTTAGTAAGCAGATTATATTGGCTCAGATTGTAAGGGTGTTTCATGAGCTTTCTGGATTGCAGTCGAATGACGTCTACATCTTGCCACGTTATTTCGGCTGACAGCCATTGAGTCATCTTCAGGAATCACGTGTTAAGAGTCGATTCTTCTATTTGTTCTCTGTGTTTCACCTTCATGTTGTTTGAATTGTTTATTGTGAAGTTATGAAACTGCTCAAATTTTAGAACCTCCATAATTTCTGTAATTCTGTTCTAATTTCTAACAAAAACCTCGCAATTAGTGGTGGCTAGATCTTTTTAAACCATAATTATTCATCGCTGCTCCTAATAATGAAGCAAATTTTTCTTATATATTCCTTGAGTTCGGTTTTAAAAATATAGCTTCATTTAACTTCAGGATCTAATCAAATCTCGGAGAGAAAGTGTCATACTACACTGATTTCATTGGTTAGTTGTACTATACGTTCTCAATGAATAATATCCATCTTAAAACGGCCATCTAGTTGAGGACACAACGAAGAAACTTAAGGCACTATAGACTCTCCGTCGTGAATGGTTTAGCTTCAATTGGAATTGTGCTAGTCATGAGAGTGTGTTTCCACGCTGATCATACGGAGTCTTTGTAGAAACCATTGCTTTGAATATGGAATGAGGAAAAACTTGCACAATGTCGTGAAAGGCTTATCATTCCAAGGATTTCAAGATGGAGGAAAAGGTTCTGTCAAGTGATTCTGTGTACTGCCATCTCTTTGATAAATTTTAATATTTGTTCGTAATTGTAATGTAATTGCTTTAAAATATTTGGTTGGTGTTATGTTATATTGAATAGTATACAACATTAATAACAATAATAATAACAATAGTAATCTCCGAGCATCTGTAGTCACTGTATTGCGATTCTTGGTTTATGGTGTGGGCAATGGGCATAATTGTAAACCTATTGTCAGTAGATACGAAGAGATAAGTAATAGTATCAATGTACTCCATAGTCTCCTTGGTGCCTGCTGCAATAAAAACTGAGGCCAATATAAATCGTATAACATTACCTTTATATTTGATTTCGTAAGTTTGATACTTGCATTATTTCATCTCAGAGCTGTCTCGATTCGTGTACTCCTGAACTCTACAAGTGCTGTGCCATGCAATACGTATCGACTGTGAAGACGTGGAAGCATTCCTCCAAGGTGGCCTATTACGGTATAGTTTCCAAGCGGTTTTTGACGTACTGCATATAGAACGTTCAACAGTAAGTATCTTTTATCTTCTTAGCATATGTCTTGTATCCGCATCCGTAACTGAATCATACTCCGCAAGCCACCTAACAGTTATGATTAACTGATCCCCCCTTTCCTATTCTTCTCGCGAATGACGCGTGGGAAAAATGATTGTCAGTAAGCTTTTGCATCAGCTCTAATTTCGTGAATTTTATCATCGTGATCATTTTGCGAGATGTATGTTCGAGTAAGTAATATGTTTCCAGAATGAGATTTTCACTCTGCAGTGGAGTGTGCGTTGATATGAAACTTCCTGGCAGATTAACAATGTGTGCCGGACCGAGACTCGAACTCGGGCCCTTTGCCTTTCGCGGGCAAGTGCTTGGGTAGCTCAGTTGTTAGAGCACTTGCCCGCGAAAGGCAAAGGGTCCGAGTTCGAGTCTCGGTCCGGCACACATTGTTGATCTGCCAGGAAGTTTCAAATCAGCGCACACTCCACTGCAGAGTGAAAATCTCATTCTGGAAACATCCCCCAGGCTGTGGCTAAGCCATGTCTCCGCATATCTTTTCTTTCAGGAGTGTTAGTTCTGCAGGGTTCGCAGGAGAGCTTCTGTAAAGTTTGGAAGGTAGGAGACGAGATACTGGCAGAAGTAAAGCTGTGAGGACGGGGCGTGAGTCGTGCTTGGGTAGCTCAGTTGGTAGAGCACTTGCCCGCGAAAGGCAAAGGTCCCGAGTTCGAGTCTCGGTCCGGCACACAGTTTTAATCTGCCAGGAAGTTTCAAGTAATATGTTGTCCGACTCTTCACGGGAAGTGCTCTCACGAAATTTCAATATTAAACATCTCCACGCTTCTCTTGTAGCATCTGCCACTAGAATTTGTTGAGCATCTCCGTAACGTTCTTGCTCGGACTAAACGATCCTATGACGGAATGTGCCGCTATTCATTGGATCTTTTCTATCTCTTCTATCCCTGTTACCTGGTAAGGGTCACAGATTGATTAACAATACTTAAGAATCCGTCGAACAAGCGCATTGTAAGCCACTTCCTTCGTGGATGATTTACATTTAGTTAAGCTTCTTCCTATGAATCTCAGTCTGGCATCAGCTTTTCCTACATTTTATTGTATGTGGTTATTCCAATTAAGGTCGCTCTGAATAATTACTCCTGCATATTTTACGGCACATAGCGTTTCCAGCAATTTGCCAGCAATAGTGTAGTTGTACAGAAGTAGATTTCTTTTCCCATATATGCGTGACATGTTACATTTGTCTACGGTCAGAGTCAACTGCCAGAGCCTGCAATATTCATCAAACCTCTGCAGGTCAATCTTCATATCTATACTGTCTTCTGGCGTTGCTGCTCTGTTATAGAGAACCGTATCACCTGCGAGCAGTCTTAACAAGCTTCTGACGCTCTCTACTAGATCATTTATACGCACTGTAAACAGTAACAGTCCTATCACACTTGGGGTACTCCGGAAATTATCCTTTACATCTGTCGACTTTTTTCCATTATGAGTGACGTGTTGAGGTCTATGTGTAAGGAAGTCCTGCACCCAGGCGCAAATCTGGTCTGATTTTCTTTGTTTGTTTGTTAAACGGCAGTGCGGAACGGTTTCAAATGACCTCCTCCTGAAATCAGTGAACACGGCATCAATTTTTCTCATTTGTACTCCAGATTTCCGTCCTCAGTATTATGTCTTTGATGCTGCCTACTCAGATACTCTGCAATTTGTACCTTGTCACTCCTGCTAAGTATAATTATTTTCCTGCCTTTCTTTTCCTACCATTCTTTGTAAAACCCTTGTTTATAGTTGATATCACAGCCGTATGATTACCGGTACCTTCCTCTATGTTAACTGATTCGATAAGATTAGGTCTGTTTGTTGCTAAGGGTCTAAGACGTTACCTTCACGAGTTGGTTTTCTAGTTATCTTCTCGAAGAATTTTCGGACAAGGTATTTACAATAATGTTACATGAATCCCTGTCTCTGGCATCAATTATGATAGCATGACCCTTCGAATCTATAGCTGGTAAACTGAAATCGCCACCTATTACAAAGGCATGATCAGGAAAATTACTAACGATATTCTGTAAGTTCTCTCTTGAGAGAGGAAACGCATACAATAATATTTAATGTTCGAAGTACCTTCACTGCCTTCGTAATGAAAAAGAGCTCTCTGTTAACTGCCTTATTTTCAGTCTAACGTTCGTAGCGCCAGACGTTGCTAATGGGACCACGTGGAGAACTTTATGGTGGAGGAGGAGTCCTACTAATAAGAACTGTATGGTCTGTAAACAAAGAGACAGATTTTCTATCAATATATTTTCTTTTTCTAGAAGTTCATAGCTCTTTCCTGGATGGATAGCTATCATTTCACATAGCAGTTAGAAATTTCACTTCAGATAATTACAGGAGTACACTGTATGGGTGTAACGCAAAGGTGGGCAACATATCAATTTAAATACACAGGAAACGTCAACCGCAGGACAATCTTCTGAAAATTTTAGCATACGTCGATGTCATTATTAACTTTTCTTTTTCGAGTCAACCGCACAGTTCCTGATGGAGTAGACTAAATTACTGTTTCATTTTTCCTCATGCTAAGCGAGATCTAAAGGGTCAAACAGCGGAAGAAATATAAATTTCTTCGTGAGTTTCATTCGTTCCAAAATTAATACATGAAATGAGTGCATGCGTTTCTGAAACTTGAAAACGTCTCTTGCCATTGTGGGCCACCTGCAGCTGCCGAAAATTAAAAACAGTTTCTTCTTCATCTAATCTGGCATTTCCCATAATGTGCTCCGCACACATAATGAATAAATAAGACGACAATATGCCGCCTTGCCGTAGTCCTTTCTGAATCTTGATCCCGTTAGTCGCTCCATATACGGTTCTCACCGTGTCTTCTGGATCAGAGTAGAAACTCTGTATGAGAAAAATGAAGTGATCTGGTGCTCTCATGTTTCTGACTACTTCCCAAAACTTCTTGTGGTCGACAGAATCAAAGGTTTTGGCATAGCCAATACAGCAGAGGTACACCTCGTTTTGGGATTCTCTTGTCTTCACCATAATCCATCGATGTTGGAAATTTGATCTCTAGCCCCGCTTCCTTCACGAGACCAAACTTGGTCGTAATGAACATCGTTCTTGAGTTGAATACAATCGACACAATGAAGTTACCCAAATATTAGTTGAGTTATCTGACCTCTGCAGGGAACTGATGGTTATTCTCTACTTGAACAAAAAAATCTCAAGCGCAGTTAATGGTGTTCATACTGACACAAAAAAATCAAATTACTAAGCTACTGCGATAATATTTCTCCCCATTTCAGTAATCAGTATTACATTGCTTGACGAAAGCAGCTTGGCAGTGTCCGAGCTATTAAGCGACGAGAAACCCCTTCTATGCAGCGGCGTCCTCTCAAGATTATCTAGCATTTCTTAACGCTCTCGTGCTCACAGTACCAACCAGTGACGAACTGTGAAGCTCCCTTTTGAATATTCTCCACCATTAATCGGAACTGGCAAGGCTACCAACCTAGAAAACTCTCTTAGAATTCTTCCACTGAATCTCATTCGGATATTTCCAGCTTCGCAACAATTATTAAGTGATCCTTTCATTTTCAATGGACAAAGGTGGATACCATTAGCTATTTCATAACTGTAATAGATTTCAGTGAATGGGCTGGTCAAAAAACATCAGGTTCAGTTGTATATATCAATTTTGTGTCGGCTGTTAGCCTACATTATTCAAAGTTTTACACCGGAACAGACTTTCAAAAGTCTTTTCTGATATAGTAGCGTCTACCCTCACAAAGATTATAAAATAGCTTTCTCTTAAAACGAAGTAATCCATCGCCAAATACACTAACGGACAAAAAATAATTAATATAGAGTAATGAAATTCCGGTAGTACATTTGTCTAGGGTAATATATTTATGTAATTAACATCACAAGATTATACGTTAATGGAAGCGCGAGATAAGCGATTGCAAATGTGAAATGCTGATACATTGAAAACCGGTGTAACCGCGAGAATTTTGAATGCAAACGTGAAAACGTACTGGTGCCGGATGTCAGTTGGTGGGATGGAGTTTCATGCCTGTTGCACTTGGTCGGTCAATAGAGGGACGGTTAATGGTACTTGTAGATGTCGCTGGAGCTGTCGTCCGAAGATGTCCCATATGTTCTCGAGTACAGACAGATCTGGTGATTGAGCAGTCCAAGGAAACATGGCGACACTCTGTAGAGTACGTTGGGTTAAAACAGCAGTATGTGGGCGAGGGTTATCCTGCTGGAAGGATGTTCATGAATGGTAGCAAACGGGTCGAATCACCAGAGTGACGTAAAAATTTGGATTCAGGGTGCTTCGGATAACCGTGAGGGCTCTCCTACTGTCATACGAAATCGCACCCGAGAGCATAATTCCATGTGCAGACCCAGTGTGTCTATCACATGCACAGGTTGGTTGCAGGCACTCAACTGGCCTCCTCCGAACCAACACACGGTCATCACCGAGGCAGAACCAGCTTGACACCACTAAAGCAGAAAATGACGGTGCTTTGGGATAAATGGACTGCACACTGCAGGGCGTCTGACTCGGAGGTGTCCTCGAAGTACCCTATTGGTAACAGTTTGCTGTGGCACTGTGCTGCCAACTGCTGTTCGTATCGCTGCTGCACATTCAGTACGATACACCAGAGCCATATGCCAAGCACAGTGGTCTCACCTCTCGGTAGTGCCACGTAGCCGCGCGAAGCCCGGTCTTCTTGCGACCATACATTCCTGTGACCACACCTACCAGCAATCATGTACAGTGGCTACATTCCTACCATGTCTGTCTGCAGTATCGCAGAAGAAACATCCAGCTTCATGTAGCCCAAATACAAGACCTGGTTCAAATTCAGCGAGGTGTTTATGACGGCCTTAAATGCATTCTTGACTAAGATCAGTTCATCACGTCCAATCTCAGAGCTAACTAATGCTCACGATCGTTACAGCATCTATTTAAAGCAAAACTGATTTGCGTCCTCATAGTGGTACTGCTTGCGCCACTCTCGTCTGACAGTCGCGTAATCAGAGTAGAACTCATATTTCAGATCTAGGAACACGGCTACCAACTTTCGTTTATGTCGCACAAGTCCTTCTTGATGGTGCGATTCTTTTTCCTTCAGTGCAATTCGTGCAACATGCTTGTGTTTCCACTCAACACAGTGGCTACTGTCGTTTTAATCCTCGAATCGAACAAAATTTGTGCTGTTGATTGGGTTAGACAGTGAAAACTGTTCAACTGCGTCTAAGTCAGCAGTCCTGTTGTGTACGGAAACACATGTAACTCCGATTACAGTAGACTGTTTATCAATTCTAAAAGTTTATTGATTGGCGACTCCATGTTGTCTTGTGCACTACGACCAGATAACAGGTATACTTGAAAAAAGAGACAGCATTGGTCGTATACGACCAATGCTGTCTCTTTTCTCAGTTCTAAAAGTGTACTATCCGTTTACCCAATTGTTTACTATAGTCATTCAGCGGTTCCTGCTACATGCAGAGCCATTGTCCACCAGTATGGTAGAAGGTCCAAAGAAGATTATGTAGTGATCGAAACCGGTGACCTCTTAATAACCATGCCTTGCGATCTAGACTGTTTTCTAATTAATTTCAAATATTACATTGTGATCGGTGGTTTCCTCCAACAATTTTTTAAAAGATAATTAATGTATTTTCTTTCTGCGTTATCCGATGTCATACGGTAGTGCTGGCGATGGTGATAAAACAAGACTATGATGAATCGGTTTACATTTAATGAGCTCGCAAAATCATCTAGACTAAGGTGACAAAACTCATGGAATACCTCCTAATGTCGTGTCGGAAATCCTTTCTCCCGGCGTAGTGCAGCGACTCGATGTGTCATGGACTCAACAAGCCATTGGAAGTCCCCTGCAGAAATATTGAACCATGCTCGCTCGATAGGCGTAAATAGCTGCAGAAGTGAAGCCAGTGCTGGATTTTGAGCACGAACTGACCCCTCGATTATGTCCTATAAATGTTAGATGGGATTCATGTCGGGCAATCTGGGTGGTGAACTTATTTGCTCGAATTGTTCAGAATGGGCTCTGAGCACTATGGGACTTAACATCTGAGGTCATCAGTCCCCTAGAACTTAGAACTACTTAAACCTAACTAACCTAAGGACATCACACACATCCATGCCCGAGGCAGGATTCGAACTTGCGACCGTAGCAGTCGCGCGGTTCCAGACTGTAGCTCCTAGAACCGCTCGGCCACAACGGCCGGCTGTTCACAATGTTCTACAAACCAATCACGAACAACTGTAGCTCGGTGAGATGCCTCACTGTCATCCATAAAAATACTATAGTTGTTTGGGAACATGAAGTCCATGAATGGCTGAGAATGGTCTCCATCTAACAGAACATAACCATTTTCAGTCGGTGATTCCTGTAAACGCAGCCCACCCCATTATGTTGCCGCCTCTGGCTTGCACACTGTCCTTCTGACAACGTGGATCCATGGCTTCGTGAGGTGTGCGCCACACTCGAACCCTACGACCAGCTCTTACCAACTGAAAGCGGGACTCATCCCACCTGGCCACCGTTTTATAGCAGTCTAGGGTCCAACCGATGTATTAACGAGCCCAGGAGGGCGCTGCAGGCGATATCGTGATGTTAGTAATACGTTCGTCATACGTCCCACACTGATTTATGCTGTTATTTCGCGTCGTGTTGCTTGTCTGTTAGCACTGACAACTGTATGCAAATTCCGCTGCTCTCAGTCGTTACGTGAGTCGGCCACTGCGTTATCCGTGGTGAGAGGAAGTGTCTTACATTTGACATTCTCGGCACATTCTCGACACTGTGGGTTTCGGAATATTGATTTAGCTAACGATTTCCGAAATTGATTGTCCCACGTTTCTACCACCAACTACCATCCAGCGTTCACAGTCTGTTAATTACCGTCTTGCGGCCATTATCAAGTCGGAGGCTTTTTCAAATGAATCACCTGAGTAGAAAAGATAGCTTCGTCAGTGCACTGCTTTTTAACATCTTGTGTACGCGGCACTACCGCCATTTGTCTATGAGCGTATTGCTATCTCATGACTTTTGTCACCTCAGTGTATCTTACTGTGCTGCTAATTCCAATGCGCTTTCAGCAAGACGTATTTGTTTAGAACTTTTCCCACACTGTATTTAACTCCTCACACACCGTTTGCTATTGTGGATCGTTGAATGTGTGAAACAGCGACCCAACACATAAGTAAACACTGAATTCAAAAAATTTGTTGAGGGAAGGTAACACAGTGACCACATATGCTGTGTTGTGAAATCAAGGTCAGATGAGATCCACATCTACACAGATACTCCGCAAGACACTGTAAGGTGGCTAACGTATGAAATGATTTCTTCTTTGTTGCTATCTGCAAGCACTGCCGTATCATTTTAGATAATACAATAATAAAAACAGTGTAGCCTATAGGAGCGATGTGTAGCGCTGCCTCCGACTGCCGATGCTAGTGTCGAGGAGTCCAGCAGCCGCGCATGTGGCGAGATATGTCGCCTGATGATGTCAGATGTTCAACATTTGTCATCCTTTTCGGATATTTTCCGACATTTGCGGCCCCATTTGCCTTTATTAAACTATTTGTCTCAGTGTCCTCTACGCTGCTTCTGGTGTTTTTAAACGTCAATAATAATCACCCTGCATATGAAGAAAACTGAAGAATTGCTAGATCGAAATCTTTAAAGAGGAAATTACTTGTACGCCTCGAGATAGCACTATGCTGCATGGAAAAAGTACAGTAAATGTACATTCTGCCCACTGATTAGTGTGAGAAAAGAACCCAACGGTGCAAATATGGATATCGAATACTAAATTACTACTCTCGCCATTGCGTGATTGAGGTTCAGAAACAATTCAGCATATAGTTTCAGGTAATACATACTTTATGCAAATGATTCCTATAGCGTATTGTCCGAAATTTATTAAGTGGTAAGCGTATGTACCAAAGGACTTCTGTTAGTTGAAAAAGAAACTACTTCAGAGATGTCGCATCTAGCCGTGAACAGTGTACAAATGAACTTGGAAATTAGCAATTCTAACACGATCAGCGGAGAGTAGTGCAACCAGCTTTTAACATATCACGTGCTACTGACGCGAGAGTACTCGCAGCAGGGAAAAAGCGGGCTGTTAGCTTGTTTGTCGTGCGGCGGTTCGTTGCGCCTCCCTCGTATTCTTCCGGCTCTGCCACAGGTCGAGCGGGAATCGTGAAAACTGCACCGCCGGGTGCCACAAGCCTTGATTTCTCGTGTTTCCGGCGGGCTGCGTGGGTCTTCTTGGACTTCGTGCCGGGTCAATAACTTACACCATGTAGGAACCTACGAGCATTGCTGCTGTTATGGCTACCCGGCGGTGCTGTGGTCCGGGTGGAGTTCAGGGACTATTAAGCGAAGCATACACGTTTGCCGCGCTCGCAGTCACCGCTAGAGGCATTCCCGTGACACGTGGCTCCCGGAAGCATTGCTAACAAGGAAGTGTAGCGTCAGCGAACATCGGTACTTCTGTCATTTCGCATAGACGACGGTCGTACAGTGGCCATGTAGGTGGCGTTTAGCGCAGTGGCGTGTGATTATGCAGCGGTCGGGATAGTAGACGCCAGCAGTATTTTATTTATTTATTGCTGTTTCATCAAGACCAGCCCTCTTGCTTTCCTACTGCAGGTCGTTTAACTCGCAAAGTTCTAGGCGCGACTGCTACGGTCGCAGGTTCGAATCCTGCCTCGGGCGTGGATGTGTGTGATGTCCTTAGGTTAGTTAGGTTTAAGTAGTTCTAAGGTCTAGGGGACTGATGACCACAGATGTTAAGTCCCATAGTGCTCAGAGCCATTTGAACCATTTTGACCTCGCAAAGTGGTACTATATCGCAGTCCACTGTTGCACAGATTTCGGTCATAAATTGTTTACTCGTAAAAGATAATATTTAACACGACATATTGTGTATGATTAAATAAAACAAAATCAAATATAAGAGAAGTACCGTAAGCTATATCCTCTATAAGTACGAAAAGTTTATTTCAATTCTATTGATTGGTTGATTGATTTGGGGAGGGGACCAAGCTGTAAGGTCATCGATTATTCAATTCTATTGAATTGTCTCATAAGCTCCGTTCCTTTTGCTCGCGCGTTCCATCTATAGCGCCTGCAAACCCTGCACGCACCGTGGCCCCCAGAATAACGCAGTTGCTTTATCGCCCCTACGACGTAGAGGTCGACAACCTGAAGCGCCATTGGACATGTCAGTGTATGTTTGTGTCTGGCGTTCTATGGAATAACGTGAACCTATGTTTGCAAGCCATAGAAAGCAAGAAGGAATATTTTCAACATCTTGCGCTGTTTGCTATCGTAAGGGGTAAACCGCCTCACAGTGCCAGCAGAAGCTTTGTAGTGTATACGGGGATGGTGCAGCAACGGATAGAGCAAGTAAAAAGTAGTGTAGTCGATTTACAGCTAGGAATTTCGCCATAACAGACGACCCTCAATAAGGACGGCCAACGGTTACGGACATGGAACGGCTTAATGACATGATAGTCAACAGTCTACGAATTACAACGCGGGTGTTGGCAATGGAGTTCAATGCCACTCGTGCTACTGTAGCCAGGAACTTGAAGAAGATGGGTTACGTAAGTATTCGAGATGTATGGGTTCGTCATGAACTGAGTGAAGTGAATTTGATTCAGCATGTGTCCATCTGTGACTTCTTATTGAAACACAAGCAGAATGCTCCTTTTCTGGAATGGCTGGGAACTGGACGTGAAAAGTGGATCGTGTACAACAACGCCAGCAACAGTAAATCGTGGCGCAAGACAGGGCAGCCACCATTATCGGCTCTCAAACAAGGGCTGCATCCGAGAAAGGTTCTGCTATGCATCTACATCTACATCTACGTTTACATAGATTATGCATTTGATTGGATTGCAAAGGCATCCTGCACTACGAACTTTTTCCAAAAGAGACTATCACTTCCGAGGCGTACTGTTAGCAGTTACATCGTCTCAAGGCAGCCACTGATGATAAACGACAGGATTTGGGACAGGATGTCGTCTTTCACCACGACAAAGACGGACCACATACCTCTATGGTGACCCGTCGAAAGCTACCTTCTTCTGAGTGGAATGTGTCACCAGACATTGCCCCTTCCGACTTTCATCTATTCCGCTCCCTGTAGAATTTTCTGAATGGCAAACGCCACCACCTCCTTGGAGGACTGCAGACGTTCTCGAAGAGTTCATCAACCTGAAAAGCCCCACCATTTGGAAGAATAGTATTTATAAGCCTCCGGAGAAATGGTAATGTATTTTGACAGTAATGTAGTATAATGCAGGAAATAGATAGTTTGCTTACAAAATCCGTCTGCTTTATTTAGTTACATTATGCACGACCTTGTGTGAGAAGTGTGTAAGCTGGCAGGCCGGCAACCACACTGTCGTAGCTGTGATGCGTGGAGGTGTGCTCCCAGTCGTTCTTTGTGATTGCACTGTAACGAAAAGCGAACGACCTTACAAGACAATCCAATATCTACGTTCATGGCTGCATAGCTTTCATTGAAAGACCATTCGGTTCTGGTGCAAACTAACCCAAGTGATTTATCTAATTTCGATTGTTACATGCCTTGGCAGTACTTGAGTTTCGGTAGGTCCGTGTGGGTTCCTGCCACTCTAATTCTAGTGGTAAATTCTACGTACTTCTTATAATAACACTGTGCTAATGAACAAAAATGTACTGCTAATATATACAGTGGCAAAATAAATGTTGCGTATACTGGACATAATAGAAAACATAACTGTTTTGTTCTGTCAGATACAGTCACAAGAAAACGAAAGCAAAGAAGATAATCACACTTCCGCTTGATAAACAAGAAAACAAAAACAAATCATTACAAAAAGTTCCACTGCAGACAATACAGTTTCTTCTCACTGTCATCTTGCATAACACGTTGTGCCGGCCTAAGTGGCCGTGCGGTTAAAGGCGCTGCAGTCTGGAACCGCAAGGCCGCTACGGTCGCAAGTTCGAATCCTGCCTCGGGCATGGATGTTTGTGATGTCCTTAGGTTAGTTAGGTTTAACTAGTTCTAAGTTCTAGGGGCTAATGACCTCAGCAGTTGAGTACCATAGTGCTCAGAGCCATTTGAACCATAACACGTTGTTTATGAGCCAGTTGGCCCTCGTCGTAACTGGAGACACTTTTGAATGTAGATAGCATACTCCTTAGCAAATTGTCCGGATTAACCTGTGGGATGTTGCTCCATTCCTCCGCAGGTCTCTGGTGGGACAGGACGATTGCCAACCAGTGGATTTAGCATGGCCCATGCATTTTCAATGCAGTTGGGATCTGGAGAACATGGCGGCCACTCCAGCCGACTGCTTGCATGCTCCACTAGAAAAGTGTTTATAAGATTTTGACTATGGGACATGCATTGACGTTCATCAGCGTGAGTACCACTCCAATATGTTCACCGAGTGGAGGCACAATGTGTGCATGGATGTCGTCCCTATACTTCACATCACACATCTTCCCATGGAGTGTCCTGCGGCCATACATGATAGCACCCCAAATATGACTGCACCACCTTGATAAGGATGTCGGCCTACGATAGAATTGGGGTGTAAACGTTGTCCTCGTTGCCGTCGTACACAAATGTCAGTATTGTCAGGGGAAGACTGATGCTGGTCCCATCAGAAAAGAGCGTTGTGTACCACTGCTGCCTAGCCCACAAAGAGTGGTTTCGTGCCCATGCGACTCGAGACCCTCCCTGAACCTGAGCCTTGAGAGATCTTCTGGCACGTAATTCCTGCTAATGGAGCCTATTTCGTATCATTTGTGTTGACACCTGCACTCCTGTAATTGTTTGGAATTGCCGCCGTAGACGTGTCGCATTGCGTTGACGGAGTATACTTGCTGTTATACGCAGATATCGGTCACGCACACATGTTCTTTTTTCTTCCGCGGCCACTGTTGTGACGGTCCTCAACTGTTCCTGCCGCTAGAAACGTGTTCCAGATTCTAGCGACCTTCACTGCAACTTTGTACTGTCTTATATCCTGCCCCATTTCAGTGACTACACGGAGCCTGATCGTAACTTATTGTTGTCCAACAATCCTCAAGCAGCACCATTCTCGTGATGATACACAGAACAAGTATTGCAATCAGAATGAAATTTTCACACTGCAGCCGAGTGTGGGCTGATATGAAACTTCCTGGCAGATTAAAACTGTGTTCCGGACCGGGACTCAAACTGGGGACCTCTGCCTTTCGCGGGCAAGTGCTCTACCGACTGAGCTACTTAATCACGACTCCCGTCGTCACAGGTACTGGCAGAATTGAAGCTGTGAGGACGGGCCGTGAGTCGTGCTTGGGTAGCTCAATCGGTAGAGCACTTGCCGGAGAAAGGGAAAGGTCCAGACATCGATTCTGAGTCCGGCACACAGTTTTAATCTGCCAGAAAGTTTCAAGTACTGCAGTATTTACAGGTGACACAGCTACCGCAGACCGCACATAGTGCGTCCTCACTGTAGAATAATGGACTACTCTGTTAGAATTACATTACTGATGTCATAACGCGTTTCTGGATCACAAAGATCAATTTTAAATTTTCGGCTTTAGGCAATATTTATTTTCACTACTGTAAATTTACATTAACATACAGGGCGCTAGGGGTCTAAGTGCAGATATTGTGATCACTGGTACCTTAATATAAATCCACTTCAGTGTGTTAGTTGTTTCTTCATGCCGGCCGGTGTGACCGTGCGGTTAAAGGCGCTTCAGTCTGGAACCGCGTGACCGCTCCGGTCGCAGGTTCGAATCCTGCCTCGGGCATGGATGTGTGTGATGTCCTTAGGTTAGTTAGGTTTAGGTAGTTCTAAGTTCTAGGGGACTGATGACCTCAGAAGTTAGGTCCCATAGTGCTCAGAGCCATTTGAACCATTTTTTGTTTCTTCATGCATCGAACAGTTTTCCCACAAACACGTCACTTAATTTACTACCTGGTGTTTCCTGCACGGTCGTAACTGCACCACTAATAAGGAAACATTCCTGACTGTAAATAAACGATCTGGATGAAACTTGACGGGTGTGCAGAGGGGGCAAAATAATGCAACTATATTTTTTGTGTTCTTGCCCAATTTCATTTTTAAGGTGTAAAACACCCTCCCCAAAATGTAATTTCACATACTAGGTTTAGAGGAATATCTTCCAAACGATGATACATAAAAAATGTTTTACATATAAAGCTGATATGTAATTAACATTCTTGAAAACCGTAAAATTAATTTTTGTAACTTTCTGAAATATTTCAAAATACCTCGCCACCATTAAATCTTTTTGAAAAATGAAAACTTTTGTTACACTATAAATTAAAGATGTTTTCAAGTCACACACACGCAAATTCATCTGTAAAAAGCTGGTTTCTGAAATACTAAATACTATTTTTGGAAAACAAGCTATAGGCCTACACAATGTACTGTCAGAATATTTTCAACACACCTGATTAAAATATTTAACGTTCATTATTATTCTGCCTACTTATTTTATTTATGTTTTTTCACGTTTTAAATTGTTATTCTGTGTTTTACATTTATGTATTTTGTTTCGTCATTTAGTTTATTGTTTGACATACGTGTATTTTATTAGTTGAAAATAGTAAGTAATTCGTTACTGTGATACAGAATCATTAAAATGAAGATAATCTGTAAAGTAATGCTTAATACGCGAAGCTCTTTTTTTACACCATGCAAATAAAATGAAAGAACTTTCTTCACATAGCATACACGATGTAGATCACAATATAAAATCAAACTCAGGTATTTTGCAAAATTTCAGATTATTACAATAGTTGGTTATACTGTTTTCAAGAATGTTAATTACAAGTCAACTTCCGTATGAAAAACAATTCTTTTGTCTCATCGTTTCGAAGATATTTCCTCCAAACCTAATACAGCAAATTACCTTTTGGGAGGCGTTTTACCCCTTGAAAGTTAAATTAGGCACAGACAAAGAAAATACCTGTTGCATTGTTTTTCCCCTCTGCATACCTGCCACCTTCATCAAGATTCTTTGTTTACATTTGGGAACGTTCCCTTGCAAGTGGACATGTCTGTTAACACAGACAACCGTTTTGCGTCCACGTGTCCATGCTTCAACACCTGACCTGCTTTCCTGGGAGAAGTAAGCATTAATGGCTTACTCTTGCCACAGGTACTTGGAGGTACTACCCAAATTAAAGACATACTACTCCTAATAACTATAATTATTAGTCTGTAAATGAAGTGAATACTTACGTAATGCTGTTCAGTACATTGTCCTCAGTCACCAATAAAAATATATGAACTTATACCACTAACACCCCATATCCTCTAATATGCACCAATTACACCAAGGAAGTGCCATTTACTTAGGACTTACTGCTAGCCTGTAGCTCTGTTTATGACAGATGCCTTCCCCAAATACACTCCTGGAAATGGAAAAAAGAACACATTGACACCGGTGTGTCAGACCCACCATACTTGCTTCGGACACTGCGAGAGGGCTGTACAAGCAATGATCACACGCACGGCACAGCGGACACACCAGGAACCGCGGTGTTGGCCGTCGAATGGCGCTAGCTGCGCAGCATTTGTGCACCGCCGCCGTCAGTGTCAGCCAGTTTGCCGTGGCATACGGAGCTCCATCGCAGTCTTTAACACTGGTAGCATGCCGCGACAGCGTGGACGTGAACCGTATGTGCAGTTGACGGACTTTGAGCGAGGGCGTATAGTGGGCATGCGGGAGGCCGGGTGGACGTACCGCCGAATTGCTCAACACGTGGGGCGTGAGGTCTCCACAGTACATCGATGTTGTCGCCAGTGGTCGGCGGAAGGTGCACGTGCCCGTCGACCTGGGACCGGACCGCAGCGACGCACGGATGCACGCCAAGACCGTAGGATCCTACGCAGTGCCGTAGGAGACCGCACCGCCACTTCCCAGCAAATTAGGGGCACTGTTGCTCCTGGGGTATCGGCGAGGACCATTCGCAACCGTCTCCATGAAGCTGGGCTACGGTCCCGCACACCGTTAGGCCGTCTTCCGCTCACGCCCCAACATCGTGCAGCCCGCCTCCAGTGGTGTCGCGACAGGCGTGAATGGAGGGACGAATGGAGACGTGTCGTCTTCAGCGATGAGAGTCGCTCCTGCCTTGGTGCCAATGATGGTCGTATGCGTGTTTGGCGCCGTGCAGGTGAGCGCCACAATCAGGACTGCATACGACCGAGGCACACAGGGCCAACACCCGGCATCATGGTGTGGGGAGCGATCTCCTACACTGGCCGTACACCACTGGTGATCGTCGAGGGGACACTGAATAGTGCACGGTACATCCAAACCGTCATCGAACCCATCGTTCTACCATTCCTAGACCGGCAAGGGAACTTGCTGTTCCAACAGGACAATGCACGTCCGCATGTATCCCGTGCCACCCAACGTGCTCTAGAAGGTGTAAGTCAACTACCCTGTCCAGCAAGATCTCCGGATCTGTCCCCCATTGAGCATGTTTGGGACTGGATGAAGCGTCGTCTCACGCGGTCTGCACGTCCAGCACGAACGCTGGTCCAACTGAGGCGCCAGGTGGAAATGGCATGGCAAGCCGTTCCACAGGACTACATCCAGCATCTCTACGATCGTCTCCATGGGAGAATAGCAGCCTGCATTGCTGCGAAAGGTGGATATACACTGTACTAGTGCCGACATTGTGCATGCTCTGTTTCCTGTGTCTATGTGCCTGTGGTTCTGTCAGTGTGATCATGTGATGTATCTGACCCCAGGAATGTGTCAATAAAGTTTCCCCTTCCTGGGACAATGAATTCACGGTGTTCTTATTTCAATTTCCAGTAGTGTACATCGGATTGTTGTGTGTGGGATACCTGTCTACGTGTTACACTCGCTGTTGCTTTTCCGTCGCGTGCAGTGCTCAAATCCTTTGCTCCATCACTTTAGTCTGTATTTCTGGCAAGTGATTGCACATAGAAGCTATGGATCTAAATATTTGATACCCTACGTCCAGTGTTTTTACAGATGAGGACCATAGTTCTGGATCTTTTATAAGGTTACACGTATTCTGAAAAGACATGCTCCATAGAGCGGACAAAGTAATTCCAGGTGCTCGGGAGTCTCGGCCAGACTACAGTCACACATTCCTAAGTTTGCTTCTTCAATATTGTAAAACAATATTGTAACCTTGCCCTGACTTCTGTAAACGTGAATTGGTTGTAGTCTTTTGCTGATATGTGAGAATAAAGTCTTCCCTATTTCTTAAGTTCGTCCCACTCAAGTTGCATGTCGTTTATTTTTCAAAGTTTTAGGTCGTCTTTATCTGTGATTCTGGAACGTGATTCCACAGATCCTTGCTACACCTTCCCCGTAACCACTATGGCATACACATGTATTTCACAGTAATGTCAGTTTCAAGAATCATGAACAGTGCTTCAGTTGGTGTTGTTCTGATGGTTCAACAGAATCTTAGCAAATTCCGTTGCGCACTCATCTGAACGCTCCGGTAGTCGCAATCGATACTCAAATACACTCATTCTAAAGCTGACTACACTGAGATGACAAAAATCGTGGTATAGCGATATGCACACATACAGATGCCGGTAGTATCGCGCACACAAGGCATAAAAGGGCAATGCATTGGCAGAGTTGTCATTTGTATTCAGGTGATTCCCGACATGACTACGGACGCACGACAGTATTTCGAGATACGCAGTGTCAAGAGCCTGCCAAGACTACCAAATTTCAGGCATTGCCTCTCACCACGGACAACATAGTGGCCTGCAGCCTTCACTTAATGACAGAGAGCAGCAGTTTTTGCATGGACTTCTCAGTGCTAATCGGTCATTGGCTGGAAACGGTTATGTTCGGCTACTTGGAGATCATTTTCAGCCATTCATGGACTTCATGTTTTCAGACAACTATGTCATTTCACCCAGCCACAATTGTTCGTAGTTGTTTTGAAGAACATTCTGCACAATTCGAGCGAATGATTTGGCCATCCGGTCGCCCGCCAGGAATCCCATCGAACATAATCGAGCGGTCAGTTCGTGCACAAAATCTCGCACCGGCAACACTTTCTGAATTATAGACAGCTATAGAGGACGTGTGGCTCAATATTTCTGCAGGGGACTTCTAGCGACTTGTTGAGTTCATGACACGTCGACCTGCTGCACTACGCCGGGAAAAAGGAGGTGTGGCACGATATTAGGAGGTGTCCCGTGACTTTTGTCACCTCAGTGTGTTGCATTGGAGATGACGATATGATACATACGAGTAGTGGCCGATAAGATCCTGTACTCTAGTCAGTGGTCATATGTTAAATTTTCACTCTCATCTACGAAATTGTGGCTGTGTGTGTATAAAAGTTGTTTTCTGATGAAGATGCACATCAAGATACCAGCAGACAATATGTCATTTTATCACAATATCATGCCAACCAGCAGTAGGATTCCTGTTTACAAAGATCACTAGGTACGCAGTTCTTTGTGCAGATACTTGCAATTTTTGCCTGTACACCACTGCACCTTCTGTGTGAATATCCTACTTACTCCTCTAGCTTCGCACTAGATTTAGCAGACACCACAGTCAGGGTGTCATCAACGAAAGCAACTGCTCCTTCCACCCTATTCACTCGATATAGTAATAAAGAGAGGGGTTCTCTCGTCAGATCCAGGAAAAAAGGTCCGCATATCGATCCACGAAGACAGAATTCGCTGACTTTGTTGATGATATTACATCAAGCAGGGAGTCATTCACTGATCTACTACTACCACCACCACCACACTCTTCTAAGATACCGCAGATCTATTTATTGATTTCTACATCTGGATATTATTAAGACGCGCGATCGTCACAGGCCTTCCTAGATTATACATGGTACCTCCGACTCCTGCCTTACTTGCCATTACATATTTCTCAGTTTTCTGATCTATAGTTTCTGGGCCTCGTTTGGTTGCCCCATCCTTTGATTTACTCGTACCTTTCCCAAGTCTTTATGGACCCTATGTTCTATGAGTGCAAGGATTACGTTCTTGTGTTATATTAGACGTTTCATCTGGATGCCCGCTAATCCTGCACGACGTATACAGTGAAGGGCCAAAGAAACTGGTATAGGCATACGTATTAAAATACAGAGATATGTAAACAGAGAAATACGGCGCTGCGGTCGGCAACGGATATATAAGAGAACAAGTGTCTTTCGCAGTTGTTAGATCAGCTAACGCTGCTTCGGTGGCAGGTTATCAAGATTTAAGTGAGACTGAACGTGGTGTTATAGTCGGCGCACGAGAGATGGGACTTGGCATCTCCGAGGTAGCTACGAACCGGGGATTTTCCAGTACGACCACTTCACGAGTGTGCTATGAATATCAGGAATGCTGTAAAATATCAAATCTCCGACGTCGCTGCGGCCGGAAACAGATCCTGCAAGAACTAGACCAACGACGACTGAAGAGAATCGTTCAACGTGACAGAAGTGCAACCCTTCCTCAAATTGCTGCAGGTTTCAATGCTGGGCCATCAAAAAGTCTCAGCGTGCGGACCATTCAACGAAACATCATCGATATGGCCTTTCGAAGCCGAAGGCCCACTTGTGTATGCTTGACGACTGCACGACACAAGGCTTTACGCCTCGCCTGGGCCCTTCAACACTGATGGACTGTTGATGACTGGAAACATGTTGCCTGGTCGGACGAGTCTCATTACAAACTGCGTCGAGCAGATGGACGTGTACGGCTATGGAGACAACCTCTGAATCCATGGACCCTGCATATCGACAGGGGACTGTTCAAGCTGTTGGAGGCTCTGTAATTGTGTGTGGGGTGTGCAGTTTGAGTGATATTGAACCTCTGATACGTCTAGATACGGCTCTGACAGGTGAGACGTATGTAAGCATCCTGTCTGATCACCTGCATCCATTCATTTGCATTGAGCATTCCGACTTGGGCAATTTCAGCAGGACAATGCAACACCCCACACGTCCAGAATTACTACAGAGTGGCTCCTTGAACACTCTTCCAAGTTTAAACACTTCTGCTGGCCACCAGACTCTCCAGACATGAACATTATTGCGCATACCTGGGATGCCTATGCAACGTGCTGTTCAGAAAAGATCTCGACTGCCTCATACTCTTACGGGTTTATGGACTGCCCTGTAGGATTCATGGTGTCATTTTCCACCAGCAGAGCTTAAGACATTAGTCGAGTACATGCCACGTCGTGTTGCTCCACTTCTGATTGGTCGTGGGGGCCCTAAATGATATTAGGCAAGTGCTCCAGTTCCTTTGGCTCTTCAGTGTATATACATAGGGTAATTCAGCTGTCCCTACAGATGTCGTTTCAAGCAATACATAGTGCTATATCCATTCTTCAAAAACCATTTGGGAGAGTTTCGTATTCTCTGTTTAGCCGGCCGATGTGGCCGTGCGGCTCTAGGCGCTTCAGTCTGGAACCGCGTGACCACTACGGTCGCAGGTTCGAATCCTGCCTCGGGCATGGATGTGTGTGATGTCCTTAGGTTAGTTAGGTTTAAGTAGTTCTAAGTTCTAGGGGACTGATGACCATAGATGTTAAGTCCCATAGTGCTCAGAGCCATTTGAGCCATTTTTTTTTATTCTCTCTTTCGCTACCCAGAAACTGTTATTCCTATGGAAAAAGTGAACATGACCTTTTTGTAGGAAATTTAATGTAGTTAAATTTTGTACTGGGATACGTTTCCGCCGTAGTTTTTGAGTTACTCGAGAAAAACTTACGACAGTGACTTTCAAGTACACCCCACTCTCACACTCAGTCCCCACCGGTCAGGATTATTATTGTGTTCTTCTTGACATTGCCTCCTACCACTGTATTAAACTTTGCGATTGCAAGAACTATTTTCCACATTCGACCTTTTTTGGTCTTCATTGACTGGCCTAATAACGCCACCAGCTTAGTCGAGCGCTTACAAACTGTAAAAGTGACGTTTGTGAAAATTCTACTTAGCAAAAAATATACAATTATATCGTTGCATTAGTCAGGGCTTGTGACTACGAAACTAGTGTGCCTGTAAGGGCCAAGTTTGGATCGAATTGACAACGTAATTGAGAGTTTTTTTTGTCGTTATCCTCACGGGCGTGTTTAAATCAGTAACGAGATAACCGACTATACTGATTGCGCTGCTTCTCCACCAGCAGAGATAAAAAAAAGGTTGAATATCGGGAATAGTTCGTGTGGTCGAAACTTTTTTTTGTGCAGTGGTAGGAGCGAGTACCATGAACATAATACTAGAAATGATGACTGGTGAAGGATGAGTGTGCGGGTGGAGGTGCGTTTGAAGCTCACTTTTGTATGTTTTTGGTGAATAACTCGAAAACCATGGCCCCCAGCAAAAACGAATGCCAGTAACAAAATTTAAAAACATTAAATTTCCTACAAGAATGTCCTGTTCATTTTCTTTGTACGACTAACACTTTGCACATTGTGAGAATATGAAAATCTCGCGCGTGGTTTTGAAGGACAGATATAACATTGCGGGTTGGATAGAAGGACATCTGTAGGGACAGCTGAATCACACTATGTAATCAGCGCTGAGCAGCTCCTGTTCATTTCAGTCTGATCAACGTCAGTCATGAATCAATCTACGAGAGCTGATGGTGACGGCACTGGTAAGCGCGCTCGTTTGTCGGACGTTGACAACTTTCTTCCGAGCGTAACGTCATTGCTCGTCGATGATCGAATCATGACTTTCCTCATAGACGATTTAACGGAAGGTGGTTGTGATCTAGATTCTATAATATCCGATTGGGATTCGCAATTCTCAAGATAAAGTTTCTGTGGTTTCGCTCTGACAGTGGAGATTCGGATACGTAAGTAGTATTATCTCTACTTCTTCTACAAAAAATTTCTTTGTTTTGTGTTTTAGGCTTGCTTTTAGTAATTATGATATGTTTTTGTTCTAGATGACGAAGTGGAGCAAAGAATTGCTGAATACGCACTTAGTAGGCCAAACGATGAATATGATAAGTGGATAGAAACACTTATCTTCGGTGAACCACACCGTAAGTTCCAGAACTTATTACTATTGTTAGTAATGACGAATGTATATGTGTCTTGCGTGTGTGTGTGGAGGGGGGGGGGGGGTGAGTGGGTGGATGGGTGAGTGGGTGTCTGTATGTCTGTACCTGTACAATAATTATCAGTTCTGCTTCTTTTTGTAGGAGTATTGGCGTCTTATGGAGACGGGGTTACCACTACAATGCCGCTGGACTTATCAGTGAGGAAACCATTGAAGTATGAGTCATCTCATCCAGGCGAGGCACAATTTTTTAGTAAGTACCTCTCTAAATACACCTGTGTGAGTGTGTGTGTGTGTGTGTGGATGGGTGGGTGGGTGGCTGGGTGAGAGAGAGAGAGAGAGAGAGAGAGAGAGAGAGAGAGAGAGAGAGAGAGAGAGGGAGAGAGTACTTAGTTTGACGTGATAATTATATACTGTTGTGGTATGTGTGTTTCAGAGTTACTAGACCAATTAGAACTGCCGCCTTTAGAAGATATTGCCAGTGACAGGCATGCTGCGCTGGAAGAACTAAACACACCTCCGCCAGATCCATCGTTGATGCGGCCATCAACGCCTGCGTAACGCGATCAGCACCGGTCTGGCTACCGCCCCCGACCTAGTAGTAGCAGGGCGGTACCATCGACATCCGCACCTAGTGTGGGGCCATCTGGTTACCATCTCCAGTCTAGCTGTAGCAGAGTGGACCCGTTCACACCCTGTCCCCAGTCTAGCAGGAGCCGCTGGTGTTCTCCAACACCAGGTAAATCACGCAGCCACATTAGACTACCGTGTGGCTGCTGATGCTTTCAGGGATAAGAGCTTGCAGTCCTGCACTGGTAACATCAATTCTGGATTTCGAGGTCCAGGTACCCTCCTTCATGCATGCCAAGCAGTGTTGGAAAGGGAACTCCTGAAATCAACACTCAGCGGTATCCCACTGTAACCTCCCCCCTCCTAATCGGCCTACTGGACTGCGATATAATTGACCGTGATTGCGTATGCATAACGAAATTTTGCAGTGACTAAGACTATCGTTACCGAAGGAAAATGTAAACAGACCCTTCTGAAACAAGAATCTATTCTAAACACTGATAATAATTTTGAAATGGGCGGAATTTAGTGCAATCGCTCACGAACGACACAGGAGGGAAACGGGTACCTCGTAAAATTTAATACAAAAAATACTGATTAGCTAGAAAGGGGATAATTAAACGGTTGCCGGCCTACTAGAGCAATGAATCTCCAGATTTTTAAGAAAGGTAATGGTGAATAAATTTAAGCAAATAATCACTGGCGTCGTAATAAAAGGTTGCCACATTTTTCCACAACACAACAGTTCACGACAGGTCACGAGAAAATAAATGAATCAGAAAGCATTGAGTTTGGAGTTACTTGTTATGAAATACTAAATTTGTCAAATGAAGTTACTGGCAACATAAATGACTGGCTTTAACTAAAATTTTGTTGTGTAAAATAATGACTTTCAGTAACCCCAGAGTAACGCAATGTATAAAAAGGGAAAAGGCAAACAATTTACTTTTGTTTATTGAAAGACTGAATTGAATTTACTTTAAGAAAATGAGCAACTGATTTTAATTTTCATATAATAGCAGTGAAACACGTACCAAGCCAGCAGAAGTTACTCGATAGTATACTGAATAAATGAAAGCCGGCCGGGGTGGCCGAGCGGTTCTAGGCGGTACAGTCTGGAACCGCGCTGCTGCTACGGTCGAAGGTTCGAATCCTGCCTCGGGCATGGATGTGTGTGATGTCCTAAGGTTAGTTAGGTTTAAGTAGTTCTAAGTTCTAGGGGACTGATGACTTCAGAAGTTACGTCCCATAGTGCTCAGAGCCATTTGAACCATTTTGAATAAATGAAACTGCGCACCCTAAATTTGTGCTGCGTCTCTAGTTATTAGCTTTCCCAGTGAAATTTTACGTTATTTTAAGCGAATTAAGTTATTACTCAGAACTGCAAATTAGTTAAGCCTCTGTTAATCAACACAAAAAAGAACAGTTGCTGGGGGAGAAAATTTAGACTGAAACTGGCCGTTAGCAAACAAACCAAACTGGCAGTAAATAGTTAATCAATTTTCATATTTTTACGACACTCGCTGATTGCAGATAAGGGAAAGGGACCTTGCTTGGTAATAATATCTGAGGACAGTGACAACACAGATGCTCTACAAGTTTTAACTATTGCAGGTTATTTTTCAAGTTATTCATGCTTTATGAAAGAAATGCCACTGAGTAATGCCTCTACAAGGTTAGTCATACTTTCACACTTAACACTCTGACAATGCTGTAGATTTGCGGAGGACAAAGAATGTAGCCGACGACAACGCTGAGTTGCCGCTGTTGCTGCTGCTGGTTGAGCACCCCGAGTCGTCTCGAGAGCCACGGATAATTACCTGTATAGCAACAGTTAGAACTGCAGCTTCCTCCGCCTGTCCACTCCTGCCGTGCTCTCAGTACTCACGGGTCAACGAATTATGTACGCGTACACTGGCGCCATCATAGCTGCACACCGCGACTGCACAAACACTTCTGCAATGTTCCATGACTCAAGCTGCTCTCCTTCCTCTCTGCTCGCAGGGCGACAGGGACTCTCCATACCCAGAGATAAACAACGGCACGGCTACTGCCTTTTGCTCGTTGTTATCCATACACTAAAATAAAGTTCCCTTGGCTATTGCCTACCAATTTACAATATTTACATTATAATTATAACCGATTATACACGGTAAGAAATAAACACACTATTACATCCATTACATATTAACTATAGTTTCTGTAATAAAGTTTATATATTTACACTACTGGCCATTAAAATTGCTACACCAAGAAGAAATGCAGATATTAAAAGAGTATTCATTGGACAAATATATTATACTAGAAATGACAAGTGATTACATTTTCACGCAATTTGGGTGCATAGATCCTGAGAAATCAGTACCCAGAACAACCACCTCTGGCCGTAATAACGGCCTTCATACGCCTGGGCATTGAGTCAAACAGAGCTTGGATGGCGTGTACAGGTACAGTTGCCCATGCAGCTTCAACACGATACCTCAGTTCATCAAGAGTAGTGACTGGCGTATTGTGACGAGCCAATTGCTCGGCCACCATTGACCAGACGTTTTCAATTGGTGAGAGATCTGGAGAATGTGCTGGCCAGGGCAGCAGTAGAACATTTTCTGTATCCAGAAAGGCCCGTACAGGACCTGCAACATGCGGTCGTGCATTATCCTTCTATAAATCCTCGCACAAACGAAAAAATGGCTGACATCGAAATTAGTGTCCAAGGAATAGAAAAGCAACTGTAATCACTCAGCAGAGGAACGTCCACTGGACCTGACGGGATACCAATTCGATTCTACACAGAGTACGCGAAAGAACTTGCCCCCCTTCTAACAGCCGTGTACCGCAAGTCTCTAGAGGAACTGAAGGTTCCAAATGATTGGAAAAGAGCACAGGTAGTCCCAGTCTTCAAGAAGGGTCGTCCAGCAGATGCGCAAAACTATAGACCTATATCTCTGACGTCGATCTGTTGTAGAATTTTAGAACATGTTTTTTGCCGAGTATAATGTCGTTTTTTGAAACCCAGAATCTACTATGTAGGAATCAACATGGATTCCGGAAACAGCGATCGTGTGAGACCCAACTCGCTTTATTTGTTTATGAGACCCAGAAAATATTAGATACAGGCTCCCAGGTAGATGCTATTTTTCTTGACTTCCGGAAGGCGTTCGATACAGTTCCGCACTGTCGCCTGATAAACAAAGTAAGAGCCTACGAAATATCAGACCAGCTGTGTGGCTGGATTGAAGAGTTTTTAGCAAACAGAACACAGCATGTTGTTATCAACAACCTCTGGCGTGCCACAGGGGAGTGTTATGGGACCATTGCTTTTCACAACATATATAAATGACCTAGTAGATAGTGTCGGAAGTTCCATGCGGCTTTTCGCGGATGATGCTGTAGTATACAGAGAAGTTGCAGCATTAGAAAATTGCAGCGAAGTGCAGGAAGATCTGCAGCGGATAGGCACTTGGTGCAGGGAGTGGCAACTGACTCTTAACATAGACAAATGTAATGTATTGCGAATACATAGAAAGAAGAATCCTTTATTGTATGATTATATGATAGCGGAACAAACACTGGTAGCAGTTACTTCTGTAAAATATCTGGGAGTATGCGTGCGGAACGATTTGAAGGGAATGATCATATAAAATTAATTGTTGGTAAGGCGGGTACCAGGTTGAGATTCATTGGGAGACTCCTTAGAAAATGTAGTCTATCAACAAAGGAGGTGGCTTACAAAACACTCGTTCGACCTATACTTGAGTATTGCTCATCAGTGTGGGATCCGTACCAGATCGGGTTGACGGAGGAGATAGAGAAGATCCAAAGAAGAGCGGCGCGTTTCGTCACAGGGTTATTTGGTAACCGTGATAGCGTTACGGAGATGTTTAACAAACTCAAGTGGCAGACTCTGCAAGAGAGGCGCTCCGCATCGCGGAGTAGCTTGCTCGCCAGGTTTCGAGAGGGTGCGTTTCTGGATGAGGTATCGAATATATTGCTTCCCCCTACTTATACCTCCCGAGGAGATCACGAATGTAAAATTAGAGAGATTAGAGCGCGCACAGAGGCTTTCAGACAGTCGTTCTTCCCGCGAACCATACGCGACTGGAACAAGAAAGGGAAGTAATGACAGTGGCATGTAAAGTGCCCTCCGTCACACACCGTTGGGTGGCTTGCGGAGTATAAATGTAGATGTAGAAATGTAGGGTTTCGCAGGGATCGAAGGAAGGGTAGAGCCACGGGTCGTAACACATCTGAAATGTAACGTCCACTGTTCAAAGTGCCGTCAATGCGAACAAGAGGTGATCGAGACGTGTAACCAATGGCACCCTAAACCATCACGCCGGGTGATACGCCAGTATGGCGATGACGAATACACGCTTCCATTGTGCGTTCACCGCGATGTCGCCAAACACGGATGCGACCATCATGATGCTGTAAACAGAACCTGGATTCATCCGAAAAAATGACGTTTTGCCATTCGTGCACCCAGGTTCGTCGTTGCGTTCACCATCGCAGGCGCTCCTGTCGTTTGGATCCAGCACGGCGTCCCGTATTACATTCCTGAACCCACCGATTCAATATTCTGCTAACAGTCGTTTGATCTCGACCAACGCGAGCAATAGGCTTTATCAAAGTCAGAAACGTGATCGTACGCATTTCTCCTCCTTACACGAGCCATCACAATAACGTTTCACCAGGCAACGCCGGTCAACTGCTGTTTGTGTATGAGAAATCGGTTGGAAACTTTCCTCATGTTAGCATTTTGTAGGTATTGCCACCAGCGCCAACCTTATCTGAATGCTCTGAAAACCTAATCATTTGCATATCACAGCATCTTCTTCCTGTCTGTTAAATTCCGCGTCTGTAGCACGTCATCTTCGTGGTGTAGCAATTTTAATGGCCAGTAGTGTAGAATCAGAAGTACAGCACAAGTTATCAACGAATATTAAACGCAGAAAAAATTTGGATAGTGTTGGTTCAAATGTCTCTGAGCACTATGGGACTTAACTACTGTGGTCATCAGTCCCCTAGAACTTAGAACTACTTAAACCTAACCAACCTAAGGACATCACACACATCCATGCCCGAGGCAGGATTCGTACCTGCGACCGTAGCGGTCGCGCGGTTCCAGACTGTAGCGCCTAGAACCGCACGGCCACTGCGGCCGGCTTGGGTAGTTCAAAAGATATTCTATCAGCATTTTCGCTGTTATACCACCATCATCAGGTGCAAGGCAGCTCCCTACTGTGAACACACCCCTAAAACAGGCGGTAATTCTGCCGCATAAATATGGGAGAAGGGTGGTTTGATATCGTTGGGAATGTCAATCGCAGAGTGATATGAGACTTTTATGAGAGCATCAACCTGAAGCGTTTTCCCGACATTAAATGAAGAGGGTCTGGTAAGGTGCTCATCCAGGTACTCGTTTACAATGTATACTCGCATTTTTTGCTTTAATTAATGGGGGGGGGGGGCAGTTTCATCCTCTTTCCTCCAGATATTACCGTTAAACGGACGTATGTTACTGTCCAGAAGGCACATGAGAACAAAGAATATTGCTTCGCATGGTTGCTTCTATCTTGTGTGGAAATTACCTGAACTATTTATGTCATACAGATAGGTAAAAGACACCTAATGTCTGCTGACATTATAACTTCTAAGACATCTCATTCCCTGTCGCAACCCCAGACCTGGCAAAATTCAAGAGGCAGAACCCTAATTATTTGGTTCATGTTTACAGTCTGCGTGAGAAAAGAAGCAAGCGAACAGACGTGAAGCATAAAGTAGTTACACCCCTCTACTTTTCCAAAGCTGCCACTCAGTGTCCTAAACATGTAGATTTACTGCTCTTCTCCAAAGGTAGTAAGCATCATTACTTGTGGATCAAGATCATGTCCTGGCTACTTTCCGCCCCACTGAGTCAAAACAGAGGGGCAGGGTATTTTTGCTGCCGAGCCTCAACTCTTTTACCAAGCATGAGTATTTAGAAAGACATCTAACTGATTGTTCGAACCAGGAACCGGAATGGGTGGAAATTCCCACTGAGGATAAAAAGTTCTTACAGTTTACCTTTGAGGTATACACTGAATCTGAGTGCTTACTAGTAACGGTTGTCCATTGTGAGAGAGATCCCAACAGAACGACATGTACCGTATGTGGCAGTATATAAAGTTGTATACATATATGATTCCAGTCGCAACAAACTGGAATCATACCTCAGGGATAATCCTGGGAGACGGTTGCTCTCTGCACTCGAAAAACCTGCACGATATGTTGTTGTTTTTTGTAGCCAAAACATTCCATTGACGGAGTAGCAGGAGAGTGATACCTTATGCAGTCAGGCAGTTAAATGTCATGTTTGTGGGCTGCCGCTGAATATAAAAGCACAACCTCCATGTAAATATCACAGTCATCTAAGGGGGACGTTCTGCGGCGCACCTCGCAATGCATGGAACTTGAAGTACAAAGTGTCACGACACGACCTGTCTTCTTTCATCATTTGAACAGGTATGATGCTCATTTTCTTGTTGAGCACTCTGGTGGTTTTGGGCTGGACAGTGATTTTATCCGATAATGTAGAAATATGCATTTGCTTTTCCAAGCGAATCACACCAAGAGAAGCAGTCCACTTCCAGGATTCAGTAGGATTTATGCAGGCACCACTTCAGCAAATTGTTGGAACAGTTCATCAGGAGAATATGCATATCACTTGAGCTGCATTTTTCAACGAAAGAAAGTTCAAGCTTGTAACGAAGAAGGAGGTCTTCCCGTGGAAGTACCTGAATTCGATGGACAGACTCCGCGAAACCACATTGTCTGATATAGCCACATTAAGCAGCAAACTCACAGGCATCGACATAATGGATATGGAGTATAAACACGTGGTGAATGTTTGGCAGGAGTTCAACATCTCCTATTTAGAGGGATGTACTAAATTGTACATGGAGACAGATGTTCGCTTGTTTGCAGACATTTCTGGGAAATTTCAGAGTATATGACTGGGAACATAAACTCTGGATCTTGTTTTCTGTTACACATCACCGAGGCTTTCATGGGACGCAGTGTTAAAAAGGACACAACTCAACATCGAACTGTTACTGATGTTGATATATTGATTCTTTTAAAACTCGACATTCGCGAGGGGTTTCATTTAATTGAGTGAGGAGGAGTGAAGGCCTTCTGACGATTTGAGTTACATGCTGTACTTGGACGTAAACAATCTCTGCGGTAAACCATGCAACTAACTCTGTCGTTTGGAGTGTTCTGATGACTGTCCAAAGATGAAATCGTCGGATTGAAGGATAAGAGCCAGAATGTGGGTGCTGATGCTGGTAGGGGATATGTCCTAGGGGCAGACCTAGAATATCCCACCTAATTGCATGGCAAGCACTGTGACTTGCCACTGTGTCCGGTTCAGTCTGGAACCGCGCGACCGCTACGGTTGCAGGTTCGAATCCTGCCTCGGCCATGGATGTGTGTGATTTCCTTAGGTTAATCAGGTTTAAGTAGTTCTAAGCCCTAGGGGACTGATGACCTCAGATGTTAAGTCCCATAGTGCTCAGAGCCATTTGAACCACTGTGACCGGAGTGTCAGGTCCCGCTCAAAGGTTCTATCTCCAAGCTGATGACAATGCTGAGAATAAGCAAAAATACATTCTAGACTATACAAACCTCTAGCAGCATCTCAGGTTGTGGATGCGACTTCTTACAATCACCAGCATTATTTCCCTGGACCAGCGTCCCTGGTTGAAGGAATACGTAGATGTTAATACCAAAATTAGGGCTCTTCTGATGTTTGATTGTCAAAAACGTTTTTATAAATTAATGAATAATTCAGTTTTCGGCAAAACCATGGAGAATGTTAAAAATCATCGCCAAAAGTCATTTAGTTTACCATTGGGCTTGGTGTTATGGCGCAAGAGTTTACATCGTCAGGTTAAATTTTATACAGGCCACAATCTTCAATGATGGAGTAGTCGCTGTGTAGATGGCATTATTTCAGTGGAGTTTACAAAAACTCTCTGTATCTGCATGTGTGTTCTGGATCTCTCCAAACTCCACTTTTACTAATTACACTACAAGTTTGCAAAAACAAACTTTGTTTATGTCAAGCTACTTTATATGAGTACAGGTAGTTTCATCTACTTAGAGAAAGGCTGAAATCCATATGAAGTAATTAGGTGCAATTCCAAGGAATTTGACATGTCTGGATATGCAGACGATAGTCCTTATGGCATAACACTTCAGAACAAGAAGAATATCAGCTTAATGAAAGACGAGGTGAACGGCTCGCAGACTATAGAGTTTGTATGTCTCATTTCGAACATGTATCCACATCACGTGGATGCAGGTGCCACCCAGACACGGGCTAGGGGTATGCATCGTGCATCGTCACAGGTTCTCATTCTCGAAGACTACAAGGAGTGTCGGCTAGGTGACGATGAATTCCCTCGTATGGTGCAACAAGTACCATGAGTGAGGTACAAGCTTCTTCTCTTTACCTACTAAACTGGAGCACACCACATCTACACGAAACAAGAACAGCAGGAAGAGAGTTCACTTTCCGGACACTGAATGTACATTAGTTCACGTACTGAATGATTGGGATTTTACCATATACAGGGAGGCTCGCAAAGGCTCCTGTATGCAAATAGCAGTTGACAGCTGCTGCTTCAATCATTGTATAGATGTTGTCTTCAAATTTATCTTTCCTGTTCTTCAAGAGGAACACAGAGTGTATATTAAATACCTACTTGTAAATGAGAAAGCAGAAAGTAAGAAGTAAACAAATAAATACAAAGTTTTTCATTAAAAGAGAGATAATTTATTTATTAGTAAACCAATTCGGTAGTAGTCATACATTTTCTGAAGTGTTCATAACTTAATGTTGTCCTTATATCTTCTTCAGCTACCTGAGGGCAGGACATCCTGTGTTTCCACATTCTGAACAGATGGATCTCTACAAATATCTTGACACCTGGATGTCTTCTCATGACCTTTGAGATAAGTTATATTGTCTCTATGATCATACATTCAGAGCAATGACAACCATATCTTCATACGCCACTCCATCGTCATCCCAGCGATTTGTGAGGTACAATCGTGTCAACCACACACCTGGTTTTCGAGTTTTAGTACATCGCACTGAGATAAGCGGTTTAGGTGAAACAACGATTGTAGAATACGTCGTTAGTACTTGCCTATCACCAGAGAACGTGAAGAATGCAGCGTCTTTGAATACAAATTGTCCACACTCATCATAAAACCCTTGTGCATCTGGTGATGATCTTCAGATATCGAGGTATCATTGTAAAATTCTCCACATGTTGTAACACCTATACTTTTAAACTACACGTTGTACAATTCCTGTTAGCAGCGACAAATTTAAAAGACAGTCGTGCAGTATTAATGCATAGGTTGCAGTGCAAGTTTTGTGATGATTCGAATTCAACATAAGCGGCCAAAGTTCTGGTCTTCACTGCCTCATGTTCTTTTGAACAATCTATCACCACTATGGCTTAGAGTTCCTTAAACTATTTTGGGCTAAGTGAGAATCCGAAACAACCGTCAGTCCCATAGTATTATGGGTAAAACCTTGTGTACATGTCATATGATAAGCCTACATCCGTTTTTCTCCCAATCAAGTTGTAAAACATCGTATGGAAAGAACTGGGCGTTCTGGTAAGCTTTAACATTGGTTAGTTTACGGCTTGAAAACGTTTTTGAGATTTCTGCTTCCTGTCTGTTTGCAGTGCTAGAATAATAAGGTGAGATGTTTCTAGCTGCACCGAGGTCTTAATTGTCCATGCTTGGTGAGACGACTGTGGAAGGGTGGTGTATTCAAACAGCTCCCATAAACGGATAGTTAATGTCAGTTGAACTCCTGAATTCAGTTCATATTAATGTTTAAGATTCTCTTCGTTTGCGCTACGGTCGCAGGTTCGAATCCTGCCTCGGGCGTGGGTGTGTGATGTCCTTAGGTTAGTTAGGTTTAAGTAGTTCTAAGTTCTAGCGGACTGATGACCACAGATGTTAAGTCCCATAGTGCTCAGAGCCATTTGAATCTCTTCGTCTGACATAGTAATATGTGGTACTTTTCATATCAATTTATCCAGCGCAAACTTACGCTCTTCTCTCCAGCTCCTAGAATGTACAAACTATTATCAGTATCACTTAAAATTAGAATCTGCTCCTGTTTAGATTTATGAAATCTGCATTGACACATCGCATGTCACCAGATCACAGCTTCCCTGCTGCACTGCATGCGATTGCCTGCCGAGTGGATGCTCATGGCGGGTGGACAGGGGCTCGTCGAATTCCGAGTACTCAGCAGTACTTGCACGTGCACTTCAGCTTGCGCGTATGTGCGAACTACAATCTACTCTCGCTCCAAAAAAATTCGCGTACATAGCGATATCTGCAGACGTGGGATGCACATGCGAACTACAGTCGACTCTTGCTTCCATGAAAGTACGAATGCAGCGCGTGATGGACAGCGTATGACAACACGCATGTAAATTAAAAATTGCTCAGCTGAAATTGCATTTCATTGCTGAGCAGTGGGACCGTGGGGCTCAGGGATCATGGGGTTCTCGTGTCTGTATTGCCGGATTCACAGATGTGTTTCCTGGAATGACATTGGAATAAGAAAGTGCTGATGCTGATTTCAGCGAAACATGACAAGCGCAATTATGTCAGCTGTAATGTGACACCACAGGTAAGAAAGGGCTGATGCTTACGTCAGCATATTTTCCAACCATACAGGGAGTGGCTCACTACTTACGCTTATTTTAGTGGATACATAGGCAGTTGCATTTGGAATACAGTGTGTTCAATAGTTACTATATGTTGTTACAGATCAGTTATCCATGACCTATTATAGTAACTATCTTTATAGTAGCATATATAGTCCGCCTCCGGTAGCTGTATGGTCAGCTCGACAGAATGTCAATCCGAAGGTCCCAGTTTCGATTCCCAGTTGGGTCGGAGATTTTCTCCACTCAGGGACTGGGTGTTGTGTTGTCCTCATCATCATCATCATTTCATCCCATCGACACGCAAGTCGCCGAAGTGGCGTTAAATCGAAAGACTTGCACCCGGCGAACAGTCTATTCGATGGGAGGCCCTACCTACACGACATTTCATTTTTAGTAGTATATATAGCACAGGTATGACACTGAATACATTTTGCTTTGTCATTTGGTTTTTTCGCTCTCTCAAAAATATGTGTGTGAAATATTATGGGACTTAACTGCTAAGGTCATCAGTCCCTAAGCTTACACACTACTTAACCTAAAGTATCCTAAGGAGAAACACACACACCCATGCCCGAGGGAGGACTCGAACCTCTGCCGGGACCTTTTCACTCTCTTTTCCGTTGTCTCATCTACCCAGAATGCAAGCAGATTTCATTATTCAGCTTCACAGAGTTTTGATGTTTGTCTCAGATTTTAAAATTTATAGCATCTCTGAACAATGAGATAATCTTTAATGTTCAGATTTCTAACTCCTCCATGACACTTCCAGAATATGATGTACTATCGGTTTGTGCCTTTGGCCACTCCTGAAACGCAGTTTGTCTTCTACGATAATTTATTTTCTTTCCATGTTGTTTTCCAAGATTTTTACAAATGTGGAGTACAGCCAATCTTCATGGTCGTTTTCGTTGGTGCGTTGTGTACTACGCTGATGTGCTGAACTTAAGGACGGGACAGATAAATCAACATAACACATCAACCACTCAGTGATCATGAATGATATTGCTGGAGCGTGTCACCAGTTGTCTCCAAGTCGTCCACAGAAAACTGAACGTCACATGGAGTGAGGCCAGCACGACTATAATCCCAAATGTGGCTGGCCCCACAACACTAAACGGTTGAGGAATAGGAAAACAAGGTGTGTTTCATAAAATGAGCATTTACGGTGCACTGTAATGGTGTTCTTCCGTACAACATGGCTAGGAGGCATCTGGATGACTTCACATGGGAAAGAATCATCGAGTAACTGGAAGAATGTCGTAGTACGACGACTGTAGCCCAGGAGTTTGGTACTGCTCACAGCATCGTTTCACGCCCATATGGAGCGTTTTGACCACAGGCACTGTTGCCTGAGGGGGAGGAGATGGTCGACCATGGTCAGCTACAGCAGGAGATGGCCGCTACATAGTGCAACAGGCGAGAAGGAACCCACGTCAAACAGTGGGTATAGTAGCAACCACACATAACCGGACTGCAAGGCACGCAGCCTCACGCTCCGAAGTGTCACGGCGACTGTATGGGGGTCTTCTCCCTGTCCGATGATCAGTATCTCCAGTTACATTGACACCCAGACATCGGTGGCGCCGTTTTCAGTGGTGCGAAGAGCATAGAGACTGGACCAACTAGGGGAGGGGAGAGGTTGCCTGCTTTTCTAAAATAAGAACAGTTTTTGTGTGAGTAGTGATTCTTCACGTACTCTCATATGGTGAGAGTTGAGAACATGTAAAGCGCCCATGAAGACTGCCAGAAATTATCGTTTCGTGATCCAGGTGTTACGGTGTGGAGACGCAAAATGTTGCTTAGGCTTACTGACGACTAAATCTTTGAACACAGTACTCTCTGTGGCCAACGGTATTGTGACGCTGTACTCCTTTCACGTGTGCGTGTTTTGCATACGGTCCTCACTTCATTTTTATGGATACCAATCCTCCAGAGCATCACACAGTGTATGTACTGGCCGTTCACCCGACTTACATACAACGAAGCACGTGTGGGATGCTTTGGGGAGATGTACTACAGAATGTGTCCAGAATGGGAGTACGTTGCAGAGTATGCACTGTCATCCATGGTGCTATTAACAACCGTGTCCCCCACACTGTAATGTCCAGCGAACCATAATAGCCGGCCGGGGTAGCCGAGCGGTTCTAGGCGCTACAGTCTGGAACCGCGTGACCGCTACGGTCGCAGGTTCGAATCCTGCCTCGGGCATGGATGTGAGTGATGTCCTTAGGTTAGTTAGGTTTCAGTAGTTCTAAGTTCTAGGGGACTGATGACTTCAGAAGTTAAGTCGCGTAGTGCTTACAAGGGAACCTCCCCATCGCACCCCCCTCAGATTTAGTTATAAGTTGGCACAGTGGATAGGCCTTGAGAAACTGAACACAGATCAATCGATAAAACAGGAACAAGTTGTGTGGAACTATGAAAAAAATAAGCAAAATATACAAACTGAGTAGTCCATGTGGAAGATGAGCAACATCAAGGATAATGTGAGCGCGGTAGCGCCGTGGTCCCGTGGTTAGCGTGAGCAATTGCGGAACGAGAGGTCCTTGGTTCAAGTATTCCCTCCAGTGAGAATTTTTATTTTCTTTATTTTCGCAAAGTTATTATCTGTCCGTTCGTTCATTGACGTCTCTGTTCACTGTAAGAAGTTTAGTGTCCGTGTTTTGGGACCGCACCGCAAAACCGTGCGACTAGTAGACGAAAGGACGTGCCTCTCCAATGGGAACCGAAAACATTTGATCGCAAGGTCATAGGTCAACCGATTCCTCCACAGGTAAACACGTCTGCTATATTCTATACGACACTGGTGACGGCATGTGTGTCACATGACAGGAATATGTTGTCGACCCACCTAACTTGTACACTTGGCAAATGGGTGAAAAGATTCTTCTACCTTGCCCGATTTAGGTTTTCTTGTGGATGTCATAATCACTCCCAAAAAAGTGATGAAAACATAAGAGTTTGTCACATAAACTGTAACAAATGAATGCAACAGTTTCACAGTCGCACAGTTTTCCCTGTGCTCTGTCAAAACATGTTTTTAATGTTTTCAAATTTTTCCGTGTGTAGACCGTCAAATCCTGCATATGTCCAAGCAAATCTGAACATGTCCTGGAATCTTGGAGAGCGAAGTTGATTTTGTGTGAGTACCTGAACTTTGATAATTGTCTGAAAATAAAAAATTAAACTTTTCACTCGAGGTAATACTTGAACCAAGGACCTTTCATTCCGCAGCTGCACACGCTAACCACGGCACCACAGCGCTACTGAGCACAGATTATCCTTGATGTTGCCTATCTTGCGCATGGACTACTCAGTTTGTATATTTTGCTTATTTTTTTCATAGTTTCACACAACTTCTTCCTGTTTTCCCGATTGATCTGTGTTCAGTTTTTCAAGGCCTATCCACTGTGCCAACTTATAACTAAATCTGAGGGGGGTGCGATGGGGAGGTTGCCTTGTCAGAGCCATTTGAACCATTTTTGAACCATAATGAATCGCACCGACTTCAGTGCAGTTATTATCCTGGAATAAAAGTGTTTCTTGTTCGTCTCAATGCGTATTTGTTTCAGTTACCCTCTTAGCATACTACAGCAGTTCTTTATATGTATGGTCCATGGTTCATCGAGCTATATCACTTGGCAGTGACGCATCATGCGAAAGTTACTTTCAAAAAAAAATGGCTCTGAGTACTATGGGACTTAACGTCTGAGGTAATCAGTCCCCTTGAACTTAGAACCTAAGCACATCACACACAGCCATGCCCGAGGCAGGATTCGAACCTGCGACCGTAGCGTTCGCGCGGTTGCAGACTGTTGCGCCTAGAACCGCTCGGCCACAGCGGTCGGCGAAAGTTACTTTCGTCCTTAAGTTTTGCACACCAGTGTATTAATCTGGCCAGCGGCCTTGAGGCAGTGGTAACACCGGTTCCCGTCAGACCTTCAAAGTTAACCGGCCATCCTGATTTAGGCTTTCCGTGATTTCCCTAAATCACTCCAGGCAAATGCCGGGATGGTTCCTCTGAAAGGGCACGGCCGACTTCCTTCCCCATCCTTCCGTAATCCGATGAGACCGATGAACACGCTATCTGGTCTCCTTCCCCAAACAACCAACCAACCTCCAAAGTTAAGTGCCGTTGGGCTTGGCTAGCACTTGTGTGGGTGAATGTCCGTGTCTGCCGAGAACAGTTTAGCAAGTAGGGTGCACTCAACTCTTGTGAGGCCAATTGAGGAGCTACTTGACTGAGAAGTAACAGCTCCTGCAGCGAAAACTGACAACGACCTGAAGAGTGGTGTGCTGATCACATGACCCTCCACATTTGCAACCAGTGACGCCTATTGGTTGACGGTGACACGGTGGTCGGCCGGTACACAGATGGGCCTTCTGAGGCCTCTTCGAATGGAGCTTTGTTTTTCTTTAGTGTATTAATCTTGGATGCCACTCTTTTTGTGGCATCCGATATTTTGGATACTTCTTTTGACTTATCAATGAAAAACTAAAACTCTTAATTGATAAATATACAATTATTCTACCACGCTGTGAACGAAGAATCAATTAACATTCTCATAACTAAAATTGCAAGCAATCTTGCTGCGGTTTAGTGGCCATGAGGACGACTTCATTTGTTGTTCTGCTGGATATTATTTCCAAACTCTCTACTTTAGGATTGGTGACATTCGTTATTTCTTTTCAGAACTTTTTTTGCGTCTCTGTTGTCAGTTCTTTGATGAAGAGAGTATTGGACTACTTGAAGATTGTAAACACAATGAACTTTTTCATCCAACGCATTTTACATCACCTTTTACTAAGCGATCAGTGCTTCCATATCAGTTAAATAAATTTGATTGTAATTTTTTCTCTGAATATAAAACCTTGCTAACATCAAATGGGAGAAACTGTTGGAAAATTTATCGCTGTCGACTAGCAGCCTAAATTAGGTCTGAGTGAACCACAAGTTTATGGTGTACGGCCATCTTGGCCGTTTACAAAGGGGACACCATCTCGTCACGTATGTTATGCAGCCCCGAGGGAGGAAATTGTTTCCCGATAAACCGTTTTTTCTTACGTCAGGCAGACTACGTGAGAAGCAGTCTGTTGTGGCTCACCTGCGAGGGAGGCTACGGAAAAGCGAGGAATCGCTATGCACATCATTATACAATTGTATCGCAACAGATACGTCGATTTTTCAAGAATGATTTTAGTTGAAGCACTAGCTCCATAGACGAAAAGGTATTCGGTACTGCCAGGGAACAGAAACACCTAGAAATATTAGCAATAATTGAAGATTAGTGAAAGTAGTATGGACTGATAAATCAGCAAGTTCTTAGGTATAAAAGTAAACAGAAGAAATAATTAAACCTATGAAAACCACCAAAAAGAGAGTTCATGTCAATACAAAATTAACGGTATGTATACGAAAAACAGGAAACCTATAACGGCTATTACTTAGGAAGCAAAATTAAGGAATTCTGATGAAGCAGATGTCCAGTCTACACGAAGATTGATTATATGAACGTTGTTCGAGGACTGATAATCTACAGATCCACAGTATTTTAGCCTCATAGCAAATCACTGCTTGTCGATAACTAACTGTGAAACCTTGAATTACATGTGTTAATAAACTTTTACAGTGGACTTCTTAGGCTGCCGTCACGAAAGAGTAGTTGATATGTCAGCAAAAATAGTAACAGAACTGGTGAGGGTATTAGAAATTAACTAAGTATTTTTCTTATAACAGTACATACTTTTATATATTGTAGATAACGTCCATCATTACCTTAAGTCAGAACGCTGGCCTGTGTGACCGAGCGGTTCTAGGCGCTTCAGTCTGGAAGCGCGCGACCGCTACGGTCGCAGATTCCAATTCTGCCTCGGGTATGGATGTGTGTGCTGTCCTTAGGTTAGTTAGGTTTATGTAGTTCTAAGTTCTAGGGGACAGATGACCTCAGATGTTAAGTCCCATAGTGCTCAAAGCCATTTGAACCGTAAGTCAGTACAATGTCAGTTAGTAGCAGAAATCTTCCTTTTCTGAGTGTCATCCAGTGAATGAATTTCGTGGGCTAAAATCACGGCTTTGTCGAGAATTCTAAAACAGACTATGAGATCACCAGAAGAATACAGAGAGCGAAGAAACATAGTATCGCTTGTGTACAGGGTCATATAACATAACATAGAAACTACTGCAATCTCTTTAGTTATCAATATCTGTATTCAGCAGCTTAATATTAACGAATCAGAGGAAATGTTTACCTTCAAGCATAAAAGTAAGTGTTCAGTGCCGAGTAGCGTCGCTCTTTGCGATTTATTACTGTCTGGTAGGACAAGGAAACCATCTGATTTATCCATAACGCATTCCTGATGTTACGCAGGAATACCTTTCACGTTTCTGAAACGTTTCATGGTGAAGCACACGTCATCTTTTTAGATATCAAATTTGTTAGACGACTGATCAGGTGATTTTCGCCGACTAAAATTACGCCAGGCATATTCGTTAGTGTAACCATATTGGGCATTGGTATTACAGTAGGGCATTGGTATTACAGTAGTATTGGTTGCAGGGCAACAATAAGCAGTAACGCTGGACGCGTTAATTATTGGGGGAAAAACGCACAAATATATATCCTGAGCAAGTAGATTCCGGCCGCTGCTACAAAGTGAGTAGTGCTTCAGCAGAAGGTCTCCCGACGTTGTGACACGGCCGTTTGCTAGTGCGTTTGGGTTCACCTCTTGGACACCCGAGGCGCACGTGAGAGAAAAGGGAAAAGCAGAACTTACAAAATACAGTATATATGTGTGTTCCATAGACGGTTTCTATTTAATGGCGTCGTCAATAAGAAGTTATTGGACGCAGTTTTGCGGTGACAAAGAGAGAGTTTGGTTTCAGAATGACGTTCTCAAAACTAACAAGGAACCTTTTGAGTGTGAGGTCAAAAAGGCAATGATGTTGCGGGCTTTCACGCTCCAAATATTATCTACGATGTAACCACAACACTGGCTCCTAATGGCGACAGGGGGTGGGACTGGAGTTATCCAGTGGTAAGCACAGCATGAGACTACGGAGTGTAGTTGAACTGCGTAGTCGACGAGTAACTCACAACAGTGCTACAGTGTTAGTAGAGTTGATACAAGGAAGAAGTGGCAAATGAAATGTTAGTTTTTCTGCAAGCTGAGTCAGAGGAATGTGTGGTGCCCTATACGCTCGAATGTGCTGTCAATGTACCTGAGGAGCACAGTGGTGACGATACGTGCTTAACAAGTGAAAGTGATATCGAAATAGTGTGTCAATCCATGTAGTTCATCATTCTTGTCGGACAGGGAGCCATAAATCACGTCTCCAGTAAAACGTGTTAAGGAACAATCGTTGTCTAAGGTGCGGGTACTAAACACAATTACGTACATGGAAGATCATCCACAGCATAGTAAAAACACAATAATGAACAGATTTCTGAAAAGTCCGTAGTAATATGGCCGCGTAGTGCATAAGAAAAACTATGGATATTCAAGGGATGATAAGACGCACTTGTTACAAAAATGATGTTCGCGCGTTTCAAGGACGCTCGATACAATTTCGAGGATGTGCATCTACTACGTTATGGACATCAAATTGCGCGTGACATAGATTACAGTGATTTCAAGGGGACAGTGGATAGTTGCATAACTTCAAACAGAGCTACAAAAATAGCAGACGTAAGATAACGAAATTTCAAACAAAGCATCAATTTGACGATGCACAGCAACTGGGCAATCGACCCAAAAATTTGGGGAGCAGATAAAACTTATCCCATCCTTCAGTTGGGAATTCGTTTTCAACTCTGACCAATTCTGATCTGAAGAGGACATGCCTATGAAAGGAGCCCTGGAAAATGGAGGCACTAAGAGAGTTGTATCGGAATTAGCTAACACCTATGCCTTAACGCATTCGTATACAAATATGACGATTGTTAATCTGGGTGGTAAATTGGTTGGAAAATTATTTATTGTGATGCAAGCGAGTGGCAACGTTCTATATAAATATATAAATTGCACCATTTTTTTCACGTGGTGGAATGCTAATGCTTCCTAATACATTACCCGATACGAAGGGGAGTCACACATTTCGAAGGTCGTCTTGAATTAATCTTAAATATTTAACTATCTGTCTGGGATTCACGATATACGGTGCTAGTTTTTTTTCCCAAACACAACAACACTTACAAAGTTCTCGAACTCAGTACTTCATTTTCTAAATAGTATCATCTTTTCATTAAAGGTGACAAATGCGGCTATTCTCTTTAGAGTTGCATCGGTCGTCTTCAGTGAACGTGTACTGAAGTGTTGCAACTTATTCATACCTTTTTTTTTAGTATTTGTTCAATGGCCGCTGTATAGTCTACCGTGTGATTCAGTCCAGGTAGTGTTGCTCTTAGCTGACCATATTGCTATAACTTCATTACTTAAACGGTTACATTCTGTTCCACTGACTTTTAATTTGTTCAGTATTTCTTTTCACTGTTGAACGGTCTTGTTTCCCAGCCGAGCCACTGTGCAGAAATTCTCGTCGAATGTTCTTAGGTTCATATACATCGCAGCTGTCCATGCTACTGTCCCTGTCCACTTTTCTTGTCGTTAATGTAAGGAGTAGACAAATGATAAAGAGACAAGTGGAAAACGTAAGTAAACTGTTTATTATTTCGAAAATAATCGCCATGACTGTTAATACATTTATCCTACTGTGAGACAAGACGGTCAATGACTTCATGCAAAAGTGTTTGCGGTGGCCTACGGAACCATGATTGCACGTCTTCCTCCGAGGAAAATCGGCAACCACAATTCTGTTTCTTCGAGGCTTCGAAAAAATCAGAATCACATGGGGTGAGATCGGGACTGTATGGACTATGGAGGATCGCCGGCCGGAATGGCCGAGCGGTTCTAGGCGCTACAGTCAGGAACCGCGCTACCGCTACGGTCGCAGGTTCGAATCCTGCCTCGGGCATGGATGTGTGTGGTGTCCTTGGGTTAGTTAAGCTTAAGTATTTCTAAGTTCTCTGGGACTGATGACCTCAGAAGTTAAGTCCCATAGTGCTCAGAGCCATTTTTTTGTATGGAGGATTTGTAAGGGCTTCCCAGCGAATCTTCTACACCGTACTCTCAACAACCTTGGCAACATGTGGGCTCGTATGTCGCCAAAGTTCTCATCATACAAAAGAACCTTATCTTCTGTCTTAGATACTCTTGGATTCTCCGTATTGCTTAGTGATTTATTTATTTATTTATTTCACCTCTTTTATCGTTTCTCTTGGTAATCAGCGTGTTTCTTGCACTGTAGTTCGTAAATGATACTCATAATCGTCATAATTATATCCAGCAGTTTTTTCCTCTTTCTGTAGGATCCCACGAATGTTAACTTTCCTCCCAATCTGTGTGGTGTTGTATTAAATACAAAAATATTTTATGGTACCCATAGATCCCAATTCTTATGGTCCTCTCTAATGAAATGTCGTAAATATTCCACCAGGTTCCTATGAGTCTCTCAGGTGCCCCATTTGTTTGTGAGTGTAACCGTGTGGTCCACATCTTCCGCATCTTCCGCATCTCAAGTAAATTACATAATTTCTTGAACACTTCGCTCAAATTCGACCTCTGGTTTTTCAACAGCTCTGACTTATTTCTGTGCCTCAATGGGATTTCTTCTTCAAATTTCTGCACCACTACCGTGAACTATCGGAATGTCAAGATGTATTGATTGCTGTTGTATCTAAGGACCTACAATGTTCATCTGTCACATTTCGTAATGTATTCTTCTACGTCTCTTTCTATGCCTTTCCACTGCTTACAATTCTTGATTCAGTCTAAGGTCCTGTGTATCCCTCTACGTCCGCCTAGCAGATTGTCGTTTATTTCCTTCATGATTTTGGCCTTCTTCTCTGCGATAGGTTCCTCGTTTTCTCCTTCCAGATCTTCATTTTTCCTAACCACTCTTATGTGTCCGTTGCTTTAATTTATATTCTCTGCAACATCGGACTGCGTTTGACTTCATGCATCGACATTTGCAATGAGCTCCACGAGTTTCCACATAAAGTAGTAAGAATACTCCTCCAGTTACAGCCTTGACGATGGATCTTTGACAACGAAAATCCACGTAAGTATTTGTGATCTCTTACCATGGTAAGATGTCTTCTACAGACAAATGGCTTAAACTGCTTTTTGGGCCATATAATTTCTAAGCACTCTTACTTACAGCTTTATTCAATGACCGTGATGCAAATCAGCCATTATCTTCCTTTGTGACAGAACCGCTCACACCGCTTCTTCACTGTCAACAGTAGTCACTATAGATGGTTTCTTGAAATCTGGGTAGCTCAGTATGATAGGATTTACTTATCTCTGTCAGTCTTTCAGTACTTCAAATGCTGCTTGTTGCTGCTCACGCCATTGGTATGGCACTTTGGTCTTCAGCAGTTTGTATAACAGATTCGCTATTTCACTGAACTTTGGAGTGAACTGACAGTAATATCCGGTAAGCGCTAAATACATTTTTAATTCCCTCGTTGCTTTCAAAGCTAGAAAGTTGTTGACCTTTCCTACATTACACGCATATGGCTCCACGCCTTTATCTGTTATTTTGAGTCCTAAAAATATTATCTCCTTTATCAGGTATTCGCACTTATCTGGTTGTAACTTTAACCTATGCACTCTCTGTCTACCCAAGACTGCCCGCAGTTTCTCATGACGTTCCTTTAATGAACTTCTGTCACTAATTATGTCATCTAAATACACTAAACACTTAGTCCTTGCAATCTCGGCAAAGCAACATTCATTAGCCTCTGAAATGTACTCGATGCATTCTTTAGCCTCATTGGCATCCTTTTGTACTTATAATTCTGATAATTTGCACTGCATGCTATCTTTTCTTTATCTGCTGTTTCCATTAAAATCTGACAGTATCCATTGGGCAAAACTAAAGGGGAGAAATATAGTAGTTGGCTTTCTCGAGTTGGTCCAGTATCTCACTTATGTTGGGGATCAGAAGGGCTTCCGCAACTGAAATTTCGTTCATCTTTCTATATAGTCTGTTACAAATACGTATTTCACTATTCCTCTAGCGTCTCGTTTTCTCGGTACTGGCAACACAGGTGTAGTCCATGGACTCTGAATTTCAACAATTATATACTGGTCAACCATTTTCTCAGTTTTTCCCAATAGTACCACCTCTTGCACTTCTGCTATTCTACATGGACATACATTCACAACCTTGTCTTATCTTTGCCTTACCTGGCAATAATGGAAGTGCATGTCTTACAATTTCTGTGTATCCCAGTTTGTCATCTTTTGGATAAAATACAGTATAATACGCGCTACAGAGTTCATTCAAATCTTATTGCTCTTCTTTATTCAAATTATCAGTTCTGATCACTTCTCTAACTCGTGCAGCTCGATTTACGTATGTCCCCACTTAGTTATCTGCTTCCTGTACAGATAGTATTGATATCACTTTCTCTATCACGTCTGACATTACTTTTTATTTGGTAATAATCATTTCTTTGCCGTCACTGGGATTCGACCTCCTTCTACACATATCCTTAAAATCTTTTCTTCCATAGGACCTATTCTAATGCCTATTTCTGGTGTCGTACTAGTTTGCTTTAAAGATAATTCATCATTTTTCGTCGCACGCCTTTCGTCTGATTTGCATGTCGTTCCTCAGCCATGCTGGGATGTACTCTAGTTCAGTTTGTTTCTACTTAACGTGAAAGTAACTCTCTTATTCGTAGATCCTTTTTGCCATCTTCTGTTTCCACTTTCTTTGTAATATGACTGCCAACGGCCTTGCCGCAGTGGCAAAACCGGTTCCCATCAGATCACCGAAGTTAAGCGCTGTCGAACTGGGCTTGCACTTGGATGGGTGACCATCCGGTCTACCGAGCGCTGTGGACAAGCGCGGGTGCTCTCAGCCCTTGTGAGGCAAACTGAGGAGCTACTTGATTGAGAAGTAGCGGCTCCCGTCTCGGAAACTGACATACGGCCGTAGAGCGGGTGCTGACCACATGCTCCTCCATATCCGCGTCCAGCGATGCCTATGGCCTGAGGATGACACGGCGGCCGGACGGTACCGTTGGGCCTTAATGGCCTGTTAGGGAGGAGTTTAGTTTAGTTTTTGTAGTACGACTCACCAACTGTCTCAAGAGATGCCTACTTTCATTACGTATCGCATTTTCGGGTTGCGTGGTAATACGTTTCTACTAACCGTGGTTGCTACTCAACCTGTTTCTTATCACAATTAATCACAACCTGTTTTTGGTTCCTCGGGAATTCGCTTCCCAGCAAGTTGTCATAAGAGCTATTTGATCCTCTTCCAGTGACTTGAAAGTCGTGTTTCCTGGCACCTTCCCTATTATTAGTAATTGCAAATCCGTGGTTGCCAGTACATCTACTGTACCTTGCGTTGCACCCTATAGGCTACGGATATCTTCCCTGTTAATTACTACTTATTTTTTGAGCCTTTCTTCCTTTTAAGTCTTATATGCCCCATTATCTATTTATAACAGTAACTGCCTACCTAATTTGCAGCAATATGCCGTCATAATTTCGTTTTTTACCTCGCAGTCTATTGCTCTAACTTTTGTCCATTTCGTCGTGGTAACACCCGACCGCTTCATGTTCAACTCCCTTAGTTCCCCTTTCTGATAATAGATACAGTCCCTAATTTCTCCTTCCTTTGCTATCTAATGCACCTATATAAGTTGCACTGATAACAGTGAGGTGATTACAACTTCAAGCAGGAAAGCAGAACCATAAACAATTTGTCTGAATAATTAAAGGCATTTAAATATATGTAGGAGAAAATGGAAGCTTTATCAGAGGGAATAATGTTATCACAGTTATAGAATTCAGCTACATACAATACTGCAATACACCATCAGAGTAGCTGAAACTTTGTATTACATGAAAAGAATAGTGAGCTTTCGGAAAGGATTAAAGCTGTATGGTCAACTGTGAAAGAATTTTGTGTGAAGATGGTGTGAGCTTATTATACATCTTTTCTGTCGGAGAACAAAATTGTTAATGATCCACCAAAATTGGGCAAAATATTTAATCACAACTTCTTGCTAATATCGAGCAAGTTAGATCAAAATAAATAGATGAAGCATGTCTGTATGTCTCTTTCTAGCTGATATTCCAAGACAGTCATGTAGCACACAGCTACGGGAAAATGCAAATAGGAGTCATTAAATCGTAGAAGATTAAATAGTCACTGTGTTGTGATGAAATATGAAATAGTCTTATAAAGATCGGTGTAGCATACATTAGTGCCCCATTAAGTAATTGGTGTCTGCTGTAGTTCCGCTCTACCAAAACTACTGTTTTTTAGTTTTTGTAAATTACATAAATGACGTGGTAAATGGTAGGATTACCGGTAGTATTGATAACATTGGTAGGAAAAAAGGCATAAATGAATGTATGGGAGGGAAACTGGGAGCCGAAGACTTTTCTTTGTTTTTTCTTCCTTTTTTATTTGTTTTTCACATAATTACAACCGCAAATCGCTCAGTGTTTGACCAGTGTGTATTTTATATAATTGCAAAATATAAATTGCATTCTAAACAACAAAAATTAATTTATTGCATAAATCTATGGCTTTTATGTAACCAACGCAACTACTTGATGCAGGTACAGTTCACAGGAACAAATCAATGGAACGTTCTTCACCATAATCAAAGGCAAGAGTTTCCTATTAGTACTGATAAGTGGGAGAGTTGTTTATGAATAACAGAGACATATTTTATACAAGCTCGACGAAGTACTGAAGTGATGTGTGACATGTTTTTTTGCATTTTTCTAATTTTACCATCTTTTTTTTAGGTAATAACGTTGTCTAGTGCTACATGATTAATCTGTATTGCTTCTTTTATTTTCGCTATAACATTCCTCTGCCTCGCGTTAAAAATCAACAATTTTCGAATAAAACCCAGACTAAACATTAACAATTTCAATTTTGCTGTAAATACTGTTTATTTTTAAGTAACAGACAAGAGGATAACTTCGTAGAACTAAAATGTTCCATAGATTACTTGGGCATACATATATATATATATATATATATATATATATATATATATATATATATATATATATATATATATATATATATATATATATACAGGGTGTTACAAAAAGGTACGGTCAAACTTTCAGGAAACATTCCTCACACACAAAGAAAGAAAATATGTTACATGGACATGTGTCCGGAAAAGCTTACTTTGCATGTTAGAGCTCATTTTATTACTTCTCATTTATTACATTAATCATGGAATGGAAACACACAGCAACAGGACGTACCAGCGTGACTTCAAACACTTTGTTACAGGAAATGTTCAAAATGTCCTCCGTTAGCGAGGATACATGCATCCACCCTCCGTCGCATGGAATCCCTGATGCGCTGATGCAGCCCTGGACAATGGCGTATTGTATCACAGCCGTCCACAATACGAGCACGAAGAGTCTCTACATTTGGTACCGGGGTTGCGTAGACAAGAGCTTCCTAATGCCCCCATAAATGAAAGTCAAGAGGGTTGAGGTCAGGAGAGCGTGGAGGCCATGGAATTGGTCCGTCTCTACCAATCCATCGGTCACCGAATCTGTTGTTGAGAAGCGTACGAACACTTCGACTGAAATGTGCAGGAGCCCCATCATGCATGAACCACATGTTGTGTCGTACTTGTAAAGCACATGTTCTAGCAGCACATGTAGAGTATCCCGTATGAAATCATGATAACGTGCTCCATTGGGCGTAGGTGGAAGAACATGGGGCCCAATAAGACATCACCAACAATGCCTGCCCAAACGTTCACAGAAAATCTGTGTTGATGACGTGATTGCACAATAGCGTGCGGATGCTCGTCAGCCCACACATGTCGATTGTGAAAATTTACAATTTGACCACGTTGGAATGAAGCCTCATCTGTAAAGAGAACATTTGCACTGAAATGAGGATTGACACATTGTTGGATGAACCATTCGCAGAAGTTTACCCGTGGAGGCCAATCAGCTGCTGATAGTGCCTGCACACGCTGTACATGGTACGGAAACAACTGGTTCTCCCGTAGCACTCTCCATACAGTGACGTGGTCAACGTTACCTTGTACAGCAGCAACTTCTCTGACGCTGACATTAGGGTTATCGTCAACTGCACGAAGAATTGCCTCGTCCATTGCAGGTGTCCTCGTCGTTCTACGTCTTCCCCAGTCGCGAGTCATAGGCTGGAATGTTCCGTGCTCCCTAAGACGCCGATCAATTGCTTCGAACGTCTTCCTGTCGGGACACCTTCGTTCTGGAAATCTGTCTCGATACAAACGTACCGCGCCACGGCTATTGCCCCGTGCTAATCCATACATCAAATGGGCATCTGCCAACTCCGCTTTTGTAAACATTGCACTGACTGCAAAACCACGTTCGTGATGAACACTAACCTGTTGATGCTACGTACTGATGTGCTTGACGCTAGTACTGTAGAGCAATGAGTCGCATGTCAACACAAGCACCGAAGTCAACATTACCTTCCTTCAATTGGGCCAACTGGCGGTGAATCGAGTAAGTACAGTGCATACTGACGAAACTATAATGAGCTCTAACATTGAAATTAAACATAACATCTTTTCTTTATTTGTGTGTGAGGAATGTTTCCTGAAAGTTTGGCCGTACCTTTTTGTAATCACACAGTTTGTAGACGGTCCACTGCTTCCGCTTTCTATGTGAATCTACTACGACACTTGTCGCATACGCGAATAAAGCCATCGAAATGAGGTAACACCCAACAGGTATGGAACACACTTACCATATAAGCAATGCGGTTACGATCTTTACTGACCAAGGGTACTAGGTTGGTTGATTGGCTGATTCAGTGGAGGGAACCAAATAGCGGGGTCACCGGTCCCATCGGATTATGAATGGACGGGGAAGGAAGTCGACCGTGCCCTTTGAAAGGAAATATCCCGACATTTACCAGAACCAATTTAGAGAAATCACGGAGAATCTAAATCAGGATGGCCGAACTTGGGTTTGAACCGTTGTTCTACCGAGTGGGAGTCCATTGTGCTAACCACTGCGCCACCTCGCTCGGTGAGGCTACTAGGAAAACTACAATAGACTGTGCTTACTTGTGATAGTCTTCGGTAGCCTACAGTAGTTTTACAACTCTAGAGTCTCATCAATGAAAAGCTGTCAATTGACGTGACAATTTGAAAGTAAGTGATAAATTATGTCCACACGATGCCTCTTTCCTTGTGCGCAATCGCTGATGCACGGGAACAAAAGAGCATGCACAAAAATTAGTAGAAAGAACACACATATACATGAGTATCCTCGTGTCCACATGTGGCCCCATTGTTTAAACAGTCTGATATTCATCCATTTATTTGCTCGGCAATTTGAGCTGCGTTTATTGTGATGAAAGGCGACAGGAAAACAAAACATAAGCTGACCATAGGTAAAACAGTATCTCAGTAACAGGGATACGAGAGATACAGGGCAACAGAGAAGATTTGTTTGCGATTTTAGAAGGAGTTTTTCTGCTTGGGAAACTACAGCGATAGCACTGGTAACAATGTCTCGTTACGAGGCACACGGCGAGTTTGAGAAATTTATTTCGCGTTTCAAAACAAAGCGTTTCACTGATTATTCCCCGAACTGAAAAATACTTCAGGGAGGTTCTCAGTCGCTCTGTGAAGGGTAAATGACCTTGAATGAGTCATTGGTATGTTATTTCATGAAAAGTTGTCTACACAACTTCACTCAAAAGACGTTATATACAAATTAACATCCATGTACTCTTCACATTCGGTAATGCCACAGGCTCCAGTATCCACAAGAACGGTGGTTTTCGAATTTAAATTTTTTTTCGTCATCAGTGTTCTTCATTTCTGTTTTTTGTCTGTAGCTGAGGAGCTCTTTTCATTTGTTCAGATGTCAGGTTTGTCAATTGTGAATTAAGTCTCCGTAACATGAATATTCGTCCACAGTTTTCATGTGCACTTCTAGGCTGCTTCATATCTGTTTTCCTCCTTCGAGACTCATATCATGCTTTACAGTGATATGACCTAAGACAGGGCATCACATCTCAAATATTTATTCAAATAATCTTTAGAAGCGTTATTCCATATAACTTCTTTTGTCTGTAATCATCTATAAATTTCAGAGCTTTCTTTGGAATCAACAGACATTATTGCACGCAAATCACGTAAAGCATAACTTCAATGCTCTGCGCAACGGAACACACATGGACCCAGGTGCCTACCGTCTGCTAACCATCGCAAGAGATTCCCACCGAACACGAGAAGCAAAGCGTTCTTACGCGCGGCCTCCATTTCGAGGAAGTTACGATAGCACAAACGCGCATGCGTAGCTGATCTGTTGGAAATCTAAGCGGACGCGCAAAGTTGAACAGAAAACAGAAATCATGTGGACGCACCTTCAGTAGTTCTCGTTGACATCAAAGTGTACAGTATGATCTATTGTGTGTTTCGAAAAATTTGGAATGGCAGGTCTCTAAGAAGTGGGTACGTCTCGCAGTGATATTTAGGCTCGTATAGCGCATACTGCTACGATCGTGACGCATGTATTCAGTAATGTATACAAGAGTTTCATACACAGCTGTGGGTGGGTGTTTGGCCAAACAGTACACGATAGGCTGCAAAGAGCTCAACGCTTTCGTGGTAGCTGCAGTCTAATAGCTTCGACTGTTAGCAGAAAATTATCAAGTTCGATGGTTTGAGGCACCAAGGAATTAAATGTGCGGTGAAGACTCCTTGGTATTTAAGGTAATATGGGCAACAGCCGTTATATGAGGGGAGCTAGAGCACCGTAAGTAGAAGCCCTCCTTCTTAAAATTTCACAGGCCTTTCTCAGCGTGACGCTGCCTCGCCAGGTACGTCGATAGATGTGCTGGACTGCTTCGCAGAACAGTGGATACCTACACTTTCCCGGTCTGCACGCGCGACGGCCATGCCACACTTCAAAAATATTTAGGATCTGGCTGGCCGGAAACATATTCTTCAAGATCCTTTGACAATCACTGTTGATTCTACGTTAACTTGCATCCAAGTTTCACGGAAGGAGACTCACAACAAACATATCTAAGATCTCATTGAAAATAGTCCGTTAAGCTTAGATGTTCTTATTAGAGTTCACACGGACTTCACACAATACTAAACCCTCGTTGTCATAGACTATTTCCTTAATCCTAATAATTTTACTGGCGTGTGCGTAACCTGTGATATAGACCTAACAGCTCATCTCTGTGTGTTAAGGTCATCTTTTATTTTAACAATCTATAATGTATGTCAGTTCTCCTACCTCCAGTGGAAAGGAAACCTGAATTAGCCGGCCGGGGAGGCCGAGCGGTTCTAGGCGCTACAGTCTGGAACCGCGCGACCGCTACGGTCGCAGGTTCGAATCCTGCCTCGGGCATGGATGTGTGTGATGTCCTTAGGTTAGTTAGGTTTAATTAGTTCTAAGTTCTAGGGGACTGATGACCTTAGAAGTTAAGTCCCATAGTGCTCAGAGCCATTTGAACCATTTGAAACCTGAATTAAATTCGGATAACAACAACACAACAGAAGGCTTAACAGTAACCTTTTTTATCTAATCTTTGTCTCATTTATCTTGGCCATCCCAAACAACTTTTTGACCAGAGGCGGAATAAAACATTTATAATGTAAAGGATGTTTAGCTACCAGGAGGACATTAACCCGGACGACTGTCATTCTTGTAACTTTGTTCGTTACGAAGATATGAAGAGTAATACGTCTTTTTTAAATAGCGTCCATTTTTTTATTTGGTAACTGACTTTCTCTCCATAAGACCCGTTCAAAAATTGATACGACGTACTAGATACGTTGTACCCAGAGCGTTACGAAACAGTACCGACAAACTTCGAGGGGTCGTAGAGGGTGCCGTAAAGAACAAATTGGGGATAGGAACCTGTGTCTGGAATCCATCCAATGACGCTACAGAGCATCGAAGTAAAAGGCACTGGTGACTGCCGCTAAGCCACTCCTTCGGCAGCATACGTGACTTTGTACACTGACGGATCGTAGGCGGAACGTCTAGCAATGTTGTTTGTTGTTCAGTAGTCGCGACTGATTGCCACAGCCGTTAGTGAAGAAAATGGAGCTACCTGCAGCGTAGACGGGACTTGGCCTCTAGTTATACGTTCTTCTATATCCTTACATTTTTTCTCTAGCCATTCCTGCTTAGCCAGTTTACACTTCCTCTTAGTGTCCGCCCCCGGTAGCTGAGTGGCGCCGGCACGGTAGCTCAGCGTGTTCGGTCAGAGGGTTAGCTGCCTTCAGTAATAAAAAAACTGAGTTAATCGATCAACAAAGAACTTAAACGGATGTCTTAAGACGTCCGCCCCGAGCAGATGCAACGAACGAAAAAAGAAGTGGTCAGCGCGTCAGAATGTCAATCCTAAGGGCCCGGGTTCGATTCCCGGTTGGGTCGGAGATTTTTCTCCGCTCATGGACTGGGTGTTGTGTTGTCCCCATCATCATCATTTCATCCCCATCGACCCGCAAGTCGCCGAAGTGGCGATTTCAGAACCTTGGCAGGTCCAAGATATTAAAAATTGTTTTGGGGTCATTGAAAAGACATATTCATTTCTTGCTACTGCAAAGACGCAATATCTTCTATTAAAGAAGATAGAAGAATTTTGCCACGAGTAAAAAAAAATTATGTTTAAAGAAACTATGCCCTATAATATGGGTGATAGGTGTGACTCTGTAATGATTTTTGTCGGGCTTCTTGATGCTGTCTGAGATGGTCCAGCGGAAATTAATCATTGGACTGGAGTAATTAATTCCATTCGGACTATGAAATTTAAGGTTTCTCCTTTTGTGAGGGAATTTTTATTTAGTAACCCCGTTTTTTGAGTAGGTACCTGCAAAAATATGAGCTGGATTTGTCTGCTACAGTAAAACACTCCCAGATGCTTGAAGAACAGTTCCTGGACATGGAGAAAATACAGATGACCATTTCAAGAAACTTTTTTCTATAGTAAAAATCAATGTGAAAAACATGAGGTTTCAGTAACTGTTCCGAGGACAAATAAACGACAAGTCGTTCGTTCCTAAGTGTATGTTACTAATCCTCAGGCATATTATCAAGTTTCTATCTTTCTACCATTTTTGGATCGTATTTTTGCAGAAATTAGGAGTTCGTTTTAAGGCCATAAAAATATTCTGTCTTTATTTTTCTGTATGCTGTCTCTCATGGTAAACCTAAATGATTTTAATGTGTTGGTAAAGTTTTATGAGGATGACCTTCTAGAGAATGGTGCTTTCATCACCACATGGTGAATATCTGTTATGGAAAAGATGAACGAGTGAATTTACAGGCACTGAATCATCAGTTATGGAAATATTAAACATATGTGAGACAGAGATGTTTCCGATGATACATGAGCCTTTAAAAATAGTTGTTTTAGTAATACCTGTCACAACCGCAACTCCACAGAGAGGCCAGCCGCGCGGAGTGGCCGCGCGGTTAGAGGCGCCATGTCACTGACTGTGCGGCCCCTCCCACCGGAGGTTCGAGTCCTCCCTCGGACATGGGTGTGTGTGTTGTTCTTAGCATAGGTTAGTTTAACTTAGTTTAAGTAGTGTGTAAGTCTAAGGACCGATGACTTCTGCAGTTTGGTCCCTTAAGAACTCACACACATTTGAACATAGGGGCTACAGCATTTTATGGAGATGAAAGACATACTGTATTTCAGATTTTTCTGCTCTAGCACTCATGAATGTGTATGTTAATTTTGACATAACTATTGATAAAGTCCTTGATATGTTAGGCCAAAAGAGCCGTCAAATGAATATTATTTTGTAGCTCTTATGTCTTGTCCTGTTCAATTTTTAATGCCAATGTATTTCGTTGTAATGGCGCTGTAATTTGTTGTACTAACACTGTATTTTCCTGTAATGACACTGTATTTTGCTGTAACATTCAGTAATAAACATTTGTACATTTTTCAATACCTACTTTCCTGCATTCAAAATACCATTTCGATTTTGCCGGTCACCTTAAGCACTTGTGATTACAGATGAAACTTTTGAATGTCAGGGTAGCTGTCATGATGCCCTATTGAAACCAGTATTGCCAGAGTGCCGATTTGTTAGTATGCTGTTTAGTCTAATTTAACATCTAAATATTTGCCCTAAATGGTGCTGAATATTGATACCCAACATTTCAATCTGTGTGTATATTGGTAGTTATCGAATTTTGAGCGTCATTTCAGTAATGTTGAGGATCGATAATTCTGCTAGTACGTTTACGTGTGCTGACATCGTTTTCCATAATATTTGTTTAAATGCTGTTCATTTCATATTTTGTGTATAATGTTGTTATTTGCCGGCCGCGGTGGCCGTGCGGTTCTAGGCGCTGCAGTCCGGAACCGCAGGACTGCTACGGTCGCAGGTTCGAATCCTGCCTCGGACATGGATGTGTGTGATGTCCTTAGGTTAGTTAGGTTTAAGTAGTTCTAAGTTCTAGGGGACTGATGACCTAAGATGTTAAGTCCCATAGTGCTCAGAGCCATTTGAACCATTTTTGTTGTTGTTATTTAACGTTGTTTTTGTATTAATTTTTTCTTTAAGTCAGCGTCTGCAGTGTGTTTATTTTATCCTTTTTCGAGGTTTATTTTTAAAAAATGAGTCCAACTGAAGCCCAAGTAGATGAAGGTAAAATTCATGAGCTATTTGAAAATGTTAGTAATAGAGTGTTTTAATGAAAGTTGTAGCAGTTCAGGAACTTAAAATGACGTTCTTGATGATATTTTAAATGAGCCAAGGTTTCTTTAAGCACAAATGTTGTATAACAGAGAAGTACGCACTTGGGACAGTGTAAACGTACTTTCCGGATATTATGTTTATTGCCTCTCTAAAAAGTAATAATAATTACATTTCTGTAATGTCTTTTTGTTAGGAAATTTATATATATTTTGTGGCTATTAGTGATCCTTCTTGAAATTAATTATAGTGTTAGATATAGGGAAAAAAACTCAAATTTATATTATTTAAGAGAAACATTTCATTTGGTACGTCATAAACAATTTAAAGTGAAGAAGTATAAATATCTGCGTATATCATAATAAACTACATACTTTTGTGTGTAAGGTGTATTTCTTCAGATTTTCAAACTGAATATAGCGTGATATATGGCAGTTTAAAGAGAATGCTGCTTGACAGTAAAAAGATGTATGACTTTTTAGCATTCACCGCTATAAAATGATAGTCAGAAAAAGGGCTAAGAAAGTACCCTTGTTCACTCAAGAAAATTTAGATACGTCTCTATAATGCAATATTTTTATGACTTCAGCCCCCTCTCGAGACCAGAATCCTGGGTTCGTTCCTATTCCGAGTTAATGCCAAACCGTTCCCATTCTTATGCCTTAGTTGAGACCTGTCACGTTCTTTGTCAATTATTAAGCTTTGCAAAATGAAAAAAATTATACTATATTTTTTTATTATCATTATTGTTACGACTAAGCTACTTCACTGGTTTGAGAGAAACTGAAACTCCACCATTCCCATTACGTGATTTCCATTTACTCAAATTGCGACTGGTTGTCATCATAGCTTTGTCATATACGTAACTTATAAGTAGTACGTGATCTGTGAATTGCGGCTGGAGCGTTTGTATTCGATTTCAGTGAGTGCGCTTTGTGCCTGCAGCACTGGTATCTCGCGACAGTAGGACCTTCATCCCCTCTCGGGACATGCTGTTGACTAGACACCTGTTGCTCTACGTTAGCAGGCAATTTCCAGAGCACCCCCATCCCCCTCCGCACTTCCATCCTATCTGCCACAGGTGGCTGTGTAAGCGCCGGCACATGACAGCCAACTTGTGGCTCGATTCTGTTTGCGCGACATCCGATAAAGCGCGTTTCATAACGTGGTACATAGCGCTGCTGTAAGAACCACATCTACTCTTATAGCGGAAGCGGGAAACAAATTCAGACCGCTGGTGCGCAATGTCACAAGTGAAATTGTTCTAATACATTAAAAGTGAAATTCTTGTGTAGAGTGACTTCTTGTTCTTATTCATTGTTTCAGCCGGATGCGGTCTGCGACTTTTAAAGCTCCGTTCCCTCACAATGATTTCTTTTATGCTGCTGTTAAGGCCCTTTACGGTTTACGTTTGTATTTTCTTTGACAGAATAGAACGTCTATATCTACATTTACACTCCGCAAGCTACCTTGCGATTATGGCGGAGGGTATTTTGAGTACCAGTGTGACTTACCCCACTTCCTGTTCCAATCACGTGTGGTTCGCGGGAGGACGATTGCTCTTAAGCATTCGCGTGGGCTCGAATCTCTGTAATTTAATCTTGATTTTCCTTTCGCGAGATACACGTCAGAGGAAGCAATATGTTGGTTGACTCCTCTAGGAACGCACGCTCTCGGAACTTTAACAGAAGACCATGCCATGATGCAGAACGCCTCCTGCAGCGTCCGCCACTGGAGTTTTCGAGCTTCCTTCATGAACCTGTAACGAAACGTGCTGCTCTTCTTTGGATATTTTCTATTTTCTCTATCAATCGAATGTTTTGTCAGCTACTTCCTTTGTTGAGAGACTTCATTTCCTGAGGACTCTTCCAATGAATCTCAGTGTGGCATCTGCCTACTCGCGATTAATTTTATGTGGTCTTTCACCTTCAAAGCGCTCATTACGCATACTCACAGATATTTTAGGCAAGCAACTTCTTCCAGCGACGCTTCTGCAGTTTTTTAAGCATACCATGAAGGGTCTTTCTGCCTATATATTCATAATTCATTACATTTCTTTCTGTTGACAGTCAGTTGCCCCTCCCTGCACAAAGCGTCGATCTCCTACAAGTCTTGCTGCATTTCGCTACACTTTTCTAGCGCCGTGACTGCTCTGTATACAACAGCATCACCCGCGAAAAGCCTCATGGAGCTTCCGACGTTATCTAATGTGTTATTTACATATGTCTATATTGTGAAAAGCAATGGTTCTATGACACTCCTCTGGGACACGCCGGAAGTTACTTTGATGTCTGAAGACCTCTCTCCGTTGAGAATGACAGCCTTGTTCTGTCTGCTAGAAACTCATCAGTACAGTCACACAGTTGGTCTCATATTCCATACGCTGGTATTTTTGTACATCAGGTTGCGGTACGGAACTGTATCGAATACCTTCCGGAAGTCAAAGAAAACGGCATCTACAAGGGTGCCTGTATCTACTGCTTACTGGGCCTATTGGACGAACAGAGCGAGATGGTTTCCATACGTCTTTGTTAGTGATTCTCTCCGTTGCTATCTGAAGGAACAAATTTATATCATTCAATCAAAACAACGTAGACATTCCAAGATATTAATGGTTCAAATGGCTCTGAGCACTATGGGACTTAACATCTACGGTCATCAGTCTCCTAGAACTTAGAACTACTTAACCTAACTAACCTAAGGATATCACACACATCCATGCCCGAGGCAGGATTCGAACCTGCGATCTTAGTGGTCACGCGGTTCCAGACTGAAGCGACTAGAACCGCACGGCCACACCGGCCGGCTCCAAGATATTAATTTATTTCATTAACCATTTCTCAGCTTAAGAGGCTAACGTAATTTGTTTCTTCATTTACTACGAGGGTCACTCCAAAAGAAATGCACACAATTTTTTTTTTAAATCCACCTTTTATTCTACATGTTTGAAAGTTTTACAGTGCGTAGATACATCCTTTAGGAACAATATTTTCATTTCTCCACATAAAATTCTGGACCAACCTATTGGAGCCACTGTCTGGCAGCGTGCACAAGGGATTCATCATCTTCAAACGTTGTTGCACCAAGAGAGTCTTTCAGTTCCCCAAACAGATGATAGTCACATGGAGCCAGGTCAGGACTGTAAGGCGGGTGTTTCAGTGTTGTCCATCCGAGTTTTGTGATCGCTTCCATGGTTTTTTAACTGACATGTGGCCGTGCATTGTCGTGCAACAGCAAAACATCCTGCTGTTGCCGACGTGGCCGAACACGACTCAGTCGAGCTTGTGCAGTACGAGGCCTGCCGCTGCGAGGACAATCCCCAATATCGCCGTGTCCGCTGTCATCACGTAACCTGCCTGCCCACCGACTAACTGTACTGCGATCCACAACAGCATCTCCATACACCTTTTTCAACCTCTTGTGAATGTTTCCCACAGTCTCGTTATCACAGCACAGGAATTCTATGATAGCACGTTGCTTCTGACGAACGTCAAGTGTATCAACCACCTTGAAGACATGCTGTGACGGCGCCACTCACGGGAACAGGTTGAACTAAGTTTGTAAACAAGCGGGAAGGATGTATCTACACACTGTAAAACTTTCACACATGCAGAATGAAAACTGTATTTTTACAAAAATAGTGTGCATTTCTTTTGGAGTGACCCTCGTACTTCATTTTGGCTATTTTACGTGCCGCAGCACATATCTTTTCCTCACACAACACTTTTTCCTATATACTTATTTGTTTCTTGAAACAAAAGGTGTAATTTGTAATTCTTTTTTCTTATAGTCCAATTTTTTTTGTCTTTCGCAAACTTTTCATACAACGCCTTGTTTCATGTGCGACATAATGTAAGCATGTTTACTTTTATCCTTGCCATCTTATGATCATTCTGTTTTTCCCCCGTATATGACTCTGTCGCGCAGTTTTACAGTCGCAGTTTAATGCCTGAACACTGGCTGGAGGGAATATTATAACAATTTTTAGGTCTTGTCGCATCATATTGAACTAAATTTTATCTGTATTAAATATTCTTCGAGGGCTATCTCTTCTTTGAAGGTAAATTAACTGTCACAATATTTTTTCATAATCATTTAGAGTGCGTTTTCGGCGACAGTACTCACATAGGTGCCTTTTTAGACATTCAAAACGCTTGTATTCTGTGAACTTTTGTACAATATCTCTTCATAGTGAGCAGGAGACCCGCTTTCTAATCCTGGCCTTGGTTCAAAGTTTCAGTCTTCGCTTCAGACTGCATGTATACATCACAGATTTTTGAGACCTGAAAAAGTCTATGGAGCCATATAGTTTCATTTGAGTATTGCCATCTGCTAAGTAGCGTTTTGGTCCACCTTTGGAACGGAATACAGGAGCGATTCTATGTGTCATAGATTCGGTAAGTCCTTGGTAGGTTTCCAGACACGTAGTTGCACCAAACGTCTGCGTGCAGGTCACGCAATTCCCCTAAATTACGGAGCGGTGGTTGGTGGACGTGGAGCTGGCCCCCGACAGCGTCCTATACGTATTCATCTGGTTGAGATCAGGAAAATTTGGTAGCTAAGACCTCAAAGTCAGTTCACTATGATGTAGCACGATTCTGGGCTTGTGAAATGGACAGTTATCCTGCTGGAACATGCCACTACCATCGGGGAAGACATCAGGCATTAAGGGATGTTGGTGGTCCAGACGATTGTTCATGTATTCCTCAGATACAATCGTCTCTTCGATTACCACAGCAGGACCCATGGAAGGTCAAGTTATGATCCTTCAGAGGATACCACTAGCCTGCGTCTGTGGTGCTACGGATGCTTCGAGACGTCGTTCGCCTGGATGGTCCTGCCGCTGTGGCCGAGTGGTTCTAGGGGCTTCAGTCTGGAACCGCGCGACCGCTACGATCGGGCATAGCTGTGTGTGATGTCCTTCGGTTAGTTAAGTTTAAGTAGTTCTAAGTTCGAGGGGACTGATGACCTCAGATGTTGAGTCCCATAGTTCTCAGAGCCATTTAAACCATTTTTCGCCTGGATGACGGCGTATCAAAACACGATATCGACCTGGTGTAGCAGCAAACGTTATTCATGTGAACATGCGACACTTTTATATTGATCCATGTACCAATTTCGGTGATCTCGTCCCGACTGCTATGGCAACTGACGTGGTCGTTGTTTAACACTGGACACGTTGGGGTCGCCTGCTGTGGGCCCCACGTTAAACGCCGTGAGCTGAACGGCGTGCTCCGAAACACTTGAGTTTGCGGCAGCATTCCACGCCGTGGTTATGTCTACCAAAAATTCCTGCATATCTTACTTTACAGAGCGGGCAAGCCCCTAATTTCAACATTCTGTGATGAGGAGGCGTGAACGTTGTCTCCTACTCGTGTTTTCACCATCCTTCGACAACTTTCCATAGTTACTTACAGCAGTAGCATGCTAACACCCGACGGTTTAGTCGTTTCCGAGATGCCCGCTCCAAGGCTCCGGGACATAAAAATTTCCCATTTATCAAAGTTATAAATATTCATGTATTTTCCCCATTTCCAGCCCTTAGCGTCACTAGAATGATTTCCCATTCGTCTCTGTTCGGCATCTATACTTTCCTTAACGCATCACACACTCGCATCGCCACCATGCGGTGTTCAGTTTCGCGGTGAAGAGAGGTTACAATCTCTAGGCATATCAGCTTACTGAAATCTCTTCCTTCTCCTCCTTCTAACAGCACCCGATGACTTTACTCTTATGGTGGCTGCGGCCCGTTTCTGGGATAAATTTACGGCCATATGCTTTGGAATTCATAACAGTAAACACTGGCTCTCTGTGCACAGCGTAATTACTGTCTATCAACAGCAATATCTTCCGAATGGTGACAAATTTGTTGATGTGATTTTCGTCTTGTTCATCGAAGCCAATTATTTATAAGACTCATGTCCTTCGGTCTCTTGGAATAATTTTACATCTTGAATACTAATCGCTTGGCTGCTGTTGTAATTAATTTATTTGTTGAAAGAAGCCACATCATAAGGTTAAATCCGTTAAATTACAAGAAAACTTTTGCTACTATTCTGGTCAAATTATAACTGCAATCAATATTGAGAAATATAGCAACTTACTTACGTGGTGAGTAATGACATTAAAGTTGCAACATGGACGGGACCGAACATTCCTGTCTATGGATAAATGACGTAATCTGCCGATCAAAAAAATGTCTGTGAGCGCTATGGGACTTAACATCTGAGGTCATCAGTCCCCTAAACTTAGAACTACTTAAACCTAACTAACCTAAGGACACCACACACATCCATGCCCGAGGCAGGATTCGAACCTGCGACCGTAGCAGCAGCGCGGTTCCGGACTGAAGCGCCTAGAACCGCTCGGCCACAACGGCCGGCCATCTGCGGATCATCAAGTAAGTAGAAAGTATGGGCCGTCCCAACCTAACACGATAAAAGACCATTAATGGCCTACAACACCCAGACAAATATTAAAAATTAAATATCAAAGCTGCCGTCGGTTTTAATTCATTGCAGGTGTTTTCAATTTTTAACTGCGGTTTCTAGCACATTATTGGTCTTTTATCACATTAGGTTGAGAGGATATTTCTTGACGGTTGTTACAGTTTTTTAAAAAAATTAGGCACGCTTGAGGAACATTGCACGATCAACAAATTGCGTCACTTACCTATCGATAAGGAATGTTCGGTCCCGTCCATGTATCAACTTTAATGCCATAATTCACCACGTAAGTAAACTGCCTTATTTCCCACTATTGATTGCAATTATAATTCGACCACAATTCTTGCGAGCACTTTTTGTAATTAACCAGATTACAAAAAGCGGTCGCTACAATTATATATACTCTTACGGGAGTCGGCGAGGTGCAGCGAGTAATGAGGCTAATGACCAGGGACACTATTACGTCAGTAGTGTGTGGTATAAGTTGAGAATTTGGGCCTGACGGGAGGCGTACTTGAGTAGCCCGCGCGGTCGTGTTGACTACTGTGATCAGATGGCGGAGTTGTCAGTGCATCTGCCTAGTAAACGGGAGACTCGGCTTCGAATCCCGGTCCGGCACAAATTTTCAACTAGTCCCATTGATATAAATCAGTGACCTCTAGCAGCTGATATATTCAATTCCTTTGTGTCTTAACAGATTTAACTTGCCGTGTTGAATAAATTATTTACAAGAGCAGTCAAGCAGTTATTATTGAAGACGTCTGTTTATGGCTGCGGTTGTGCCTCACACAAGATTGTCTGTAGTAAATAATTATATGAATTTTGCTTCTAGGACCCACGCTGTCTTCCGACGGCCATCATATCGTAGTCTGATCCCAGCATGCAGCAAAAGTGTCAGACTGTTTGGCTGAATGTCTGCTGAACGGCGGCTGCGGTGTTGTGTTGCAGCGGCGGAGCACGAGCGTGCGCACTACAGGATGCTGCCGCAGGTGCCGTCGCAGGCGAGGCCGGTGCTCAGAGACCTGGAGCAAGAGAACTGCTACCGCCTGCGCAACTTCTCCATAACCAAGAAGGGAAAAGTCATCAACGAGGGCGACACCTTTGTCAAAAGGCGCGAACGTGCAACCGACGGCGATAACCCGAAGCGGTAAGTAATTTGATTTCACTTCCCTCCCTTCCATGCAGTTTACTGACATCATTGTACTATACTAGAGCCAATGGATGATCGTAAGTTATAAAATAAATCAAGATGTACTATTACGCAGAAAAAGGCGTATGTACTGCTCGAGCGTTTGGGATCCCTATCAGGTCGGATTGAGGGAGGACATAGAAGCAATTCAGAGGCGGGCTGCTAGATTTGTTACTGGTAGGTTTGATCATTACGCGAGTGTTACGCAAATTTTTCAGGAACTCGGGTGGGAGTCTCTAGAGGAAAGGAGGCGTTCTTTTCGTGAATCGCTACTGAGGAAATTTAGAGAACCAGCATTTGAGGCTGACTGCAGTACAATTTTACTGCCGCCAACTTACATTTCGCGGAAAGACCACAAAGATAAGATAAGAGATATTAGGGCTCGTACAGAGGCATATAGGCAGTCATTTTTCCCTCTTTCTGTTTGGGAGTGGAACAGGGAGAGAAGATGCTAGTTGTGGTACGAGGTACCCGCCGCCACGCACCGTATGGTGGATTGCGGAATATGTATGTAGATGTTCTGTGACCAGGTCTGATCAGGCTCCACCTGAATACATGTAGCAAGAACAACCTTTCAGTTGGTGTCTTGAACTGATTTATGCTTCTATAGATATACGCTGTAGCTCACTCATTTGTTACATAGTTTAATTCTTAATTTATTTGCGTGTTTTTGGTACTTGCATTGTTAAATTCATAAATTTCGTGCGTATTATAGTATTTGAGAGTTGTAGCATCGCGTTTTAGTACCTGAATAGTGTAAATTCGCGTAGTCGTCTGTCTTATGTTTTTGTTTTGAACGGCCAGTGTCGGTTGGTCACAGTCAGTGTGCTCCCTGCCGCCGTTGGATAAGCAGCTGCAGTAGCAACTCGTATACTCCTAGCTCACTCATTTGTTACATAGTTTAATTCTTAATTTATTTGCGTGTTTTTGGTACTTGCATTGTTAAATTCATAAATTTCGGGCGTATTATAGTATTTGAGAGTTGTAGCATCGCGTTTTAGTACCTGAATAGTGTAAATTCGCGTAGTCTCCTTTCGCCGCCGAGCAGTGTGTCAGCAGTGCACAAGTTACTGCATTTACTAGGCAATCTCGTATTTTAATAACCGTTTAAATTTTGTGTCGATTTGTTTGCGCTCTGTGTAGATTAGTTCAGACGTTCTTTGCACAAGTTTTTAGCATGGATAGGGACTGCAACTGCTGTGTTCGGATGCAGGCTGAGTTGGCATCCCTTCGCTCCCAGCTTCAGGCAGTGTTGGCTTCGGTCACACAGCTTGAGGCTGTTGCCAATGGGCATCACTGTGGGGGTCCGGATGGGAGTTTGTCGGGGACGGCCAGCTCGTCCCACGCATCCCCCGATCGGGCTACGACTGTGGTTGCCCGGGATACTGCCCGCATTGAGGCTGATCCCTCACCTGTGGTAGAGTGGGAGGTCGTCTCAAGGTGTGGCAGGGGGCGAAAGACATTCCGGAGGGCTGAACGGAAGGCCTCTCCAGTTTGTCTGACGAACCGGTTTCAGGCTCTGTCTCTGGCTGATACTCAGGCTGATACTGATCTTCGGCCTGACATGGCTGCCTGTCCTGTTCCAGAGGTTGCCCCTCAGTCTGCAAGATCCGGGCGGTCGCAGAGGGTGGGCTTACTGGTAGTTGGGAGCTCCAACGTCAGGCGCGTAATGGGGCCCCTTAGGGATATGGCAGCAAGGGAGGGGAAGAAGACCAAAGTGCACTCCGTGTGCATACCGGGGGGAGTCATTCCAGATGTGGAAAGGGTCCTTCCGGATGCCATGAAGGGTACAGGGTGCACCCATCTGCAGGTGGTCGCTCATGTCGGCACCAATGATGTGTGTCGCTATGGATCGGAGGAAATCCTCTCTGGCTTCCGGCGGCTATCTGATTTGGTGAAGACTGCCAGTCTCGCTAACGGGATGAAAGCAGAGCTCACCATCTGCAGCATCGTCGACAGGACTGACTGCGGACCTTTGGTACAGAGCCGAGTGGAGGGTCTGAATCAGAGGCTGAGACGGTTCTGCGACCTTGTGGGCTGCAGATTCCTCGACTTGCGCCATAGGGTGGTGGGGTTTCGGGTTCCGCTGGATAGGTCAGGAGTCCACTACACGCAACAAGCGGCTACACGGGTAGCAGGGGTTGTGTGGCGTGGGCTGGGCGGTTTTTTAGGTTAGATGGCCTCGGGCAAGTACAGAAAGGGCAACAGCCTCAACGGGTGCGGGGCAAAGTCAGAACATGCGGGGACCAAGCAGCAATCGGTATTGTAGTTGTAAACTGTCGAAGCTGCGTTGGTAAAGTACCGGAACTTCAAGCGCTGATAGAAAGCACTGAAGCTGAAATCGTTATAGGTACAGAAAGCTGGCTGAAGCCAGAGATAAATTCTGCCGAAATTTTTACAAAGGTACAGACGGTGTTTAGAAAGGATAGATTGCATGCAACCGGTGGTGGAGTGTTCGTCGCTGTTAGTAGTAGTTTATCCTGTAGTGAAGTAGAAGTGGATAGTTCCTGTGAATTATTATGGGTGGAGGTTACACTCAACAACCGAGCTAGGTTAATAATTGGCTCCTTTTACCGACCCCCCGACTCAGCAGCATTAGTGGCAGAACAACTGAGAGAAAATTTGGAATACATTTCACATAAATTTTCTCAGCATGTTATAGTCTTAGGTGGAGATTTCAATTTACCAGATATAGACTGGGACACTCAGATGTTTAGGACGGGTGGTAGGGACAGAGCATCGAGTGACATTATACTGAGTGCACTATCCGAAAATTACCTCGAGCAATTAAACAGAGAACCGACTCGTGGAGATAACATCTTGGACCTACTGGTAACAAACAGACCCGAACTTTTCGACTCTGTAAGTGCAGAACAGGGAATCAGTGATCATAAGGCCGTTGCAGCATCCCTGAATTTGGAAGTTAATAGGAATATAAAAAAAGGGCGGAAGGTTTATCTGTTTAGCAAGAGTAATAGAAGGCAGATTTCAGACTACCTAACAGATCAAAACGAAAATTTCTGTTCCGACACTGACAATGTTGAGTGTTTATGGAAAAAGTTCAAGGCAATCGTAAAATGCGTTTTAGACAGGTACGTGCCGAGTAAAACTGTGAGGGACGGGAAAAACCCACCGTGGTACAACAACAAAGTTAGGAAACTACTGCGAAAGCAAAGAGAGCTTCACTGTAAGTTTAAACGCAGCCAAAACCTCTCAGACAAACAGAAGCTAAACGATGTCAAAGTTAGCGTAAGGAGGGCTATGCGTGAAGCGTTCGGTGAATTCGAAAGTAAAATTCTATGTACCGACTTGACAGAAAATCCTAGGAGGTTCTGGTCTTACGTTAAATCAGTAAGTGGCTCGAAACAGCATATCCAGACACTCCGGGATGATGATGGCATTGAAACAGAGGATGACAAGCGTAAAGCTGAAATACTAAACACCTTTTTCCAAAGCTGTTTCACAGAGGAAGACCGCACTGCAGTTCCTTCTCTAAATCCTCGCACAAACGAAAAAATGGCTGACATCGAAATAAATGTCCAAGGAATAGAAAAGCAACTGGAATCACTCAACAGAGGAAAGTCCACTGGACCTGACGGGATACCAATTCGATTCTACACAGAGTACGCGAAAGAACTTGCCCCCCTTCTAACAGCCGTGTACCGCAAGTCTCTAGAGGAACGGAAGGTTCCAAATGATTGGAAAAGAGCACAGGTAGTCCCAGTCTTCAAGAAGGGTCGTCGAGCAGATGCGCAAAACTATAGACCTATATCTCTGACGTCGATCTGTTGTAGAATTTTAGAACATGTTTTTTGCTCGAATATCATGTCGTTTTTGGAAACTCAGAATCTACTATGTAGGAATCAACATGGATTCCGGAAACAGCGATCGTGTGAGACCCAACTCGCTTTATTTGTTCATGAGACCCAGAAAATATTAGATACAGGTTCCCAGGTAGATGCTATTTTTCTTGACTTCCGGAAGGCGTTCGATACAGTTCCGCACTGTCGCCTGATAAACAAAGTAAGAGCCTACGGAATATCAGACCAGCTGTGTGGCTGGATTGAAGAGTTTTTAGCAAACAGAACGCAGCATGTTGTTATCAACGGAGAGACGTCTACAGACGTTAAAGTAACCTCTGGTGTGCCACAGGGGAGTGTTATGGGACCATTGCTTTTCACAATATATATAAATGACCTAGCAGATAGTGTCGGAAGTTCCATGCGGCTTTTCGCGGATGATGCTGTAGTATACAGAGAAGTTGCAGCATTAGAAAATTGTAGCGAAATGCAGGAAGATCTGCAGCGGATAGGCACTTGGTGCAGGGAGTGGCAACTGACCCTTAACATAGACAAATGTAATGTATTGCGAATACATAGAAAGAAGGATCCTTTATTGTATGATTATATGATAGCGGAACAAACACTGGTAGCAGTTACTTCTGTAAAATATCTGGGAGTATGCGTGCGGAACGATTTGAAGTGGAATGATCATATAAAATTAATTGTTGGTAAGGCGGGTACCAGGTTGAGATTCATTGGGAGAGTCCTTAGAAAATGTAGTCCATCAACAAAGGAGGTGGCTTACAAAACACTCGTTCGACCTATACTTGAGTATTGCTCATCAGTGTGGGATCCGTACCAGATCGGGTTGACGGAGGAGATAGAGAAGATTCAAAGAAGAGCGGCGCGTTTCGTCACAGGGTTATTTGGTAACCGTGATAGCGTTACGCAGATGTTTAACAAACTCAAGTGGCGGACTCTGCAAGAGAGGCGCTCTGCTTCGCGGTGTAGCTTGCTCGCCAGGTTTCGAGAGGGTGCGTTTCTGGATGAGGTATCGAATATATTGCTTCCCCCTACTTATACCTCCCGAGGAGATCACGAATGTAAAATTAGAGAGATTAGAGCGCGCACAGAGGCTTTCAGACAGTCGTTCTTCCCGCGAACCATACGCGACTGGAACAGGAAAGGGAGGTAATGACAGTGGCACGTAAAGTGCCCTCCGCCACACACCGTTGGGTGGCTTGCGGAGTATAAATGTAGATGTAGATGTAGATGTAGTGGTCTCTTCGATAATCCACTTTGAAAAGTTATTTATTTGATGCTGTTTTTATTCTGTTATCCAGCTGAAGGGAATAATTTGTACTGACTACATACAGGGAATAGGCAAAATAATGTGAACAGTGGTAGTAATGGGATGGTTGTGCTTGACGGTCATCAACGCAGGCAAGGCACGTGTCGGGCTGGACTGTGCGTGTTTAGTGCGGACTAGGCATCAGTGCAGCTTGTTTACGAGTAGTGCACACTTCGTATTTGCATTCGGAATCAGTGGTCGATGTGCAATGGAAGACTTAACAGAGTTCCAAAGAGGGTATATTGTGGGGGCCCGGCTAGCTGAAGCATCAGTAACCAAGACAGCCAAATATTCAATGTTTCAAGAGCAACTGTTTCATCAGTCATGACAGCCTACACAAAACATGGAAAGAAACCATCGTGTAAACGTAATAGTGAGCTAAAATCAAAACTGAATGACAGAGATCGTCGTACGCTAACACGAAACGTGTCAAAACAACACAAAACTACGGCGGCTACAGTGACTGCAGAGCTCAATAGCCATCTTCAAGACCCCGTATCTATCGACACTGACAGGCGAAAGCTCCATAAAGCGAATATTCATGGACAAGCTGCTATACTGAAACCATTAGTGACAACGAACAACACAAAGAAGCGTAAAACATGGGGTCAGGGGCATAAATCCTGGACGACCGATCAGTGGAAACACGTCATACGGACCGAAGAGTCAACGTTTTCGTTATTTTCAACATAGGGCTGGGTTCACGTCTGGAGAACGCCAAAAGAAGCTTAATTCCAACGCTTCAGCATGGAAGTGGAAGTGCGATGGTGTGGGCAGCCATATCATAGAATTCCGCTTGTCCCCTCACTACTCTCACAGATTGTGTTACAGCCAACGATCAGGTGAACATTCTAGGTGCTCAGGTGCACGCCATGATTCTGATTTTGTTCCCAACAATGATGCCATATTTCAGGACAATACTGCACCCATTCACACTACCAGGACAGTACAATCGTGGTATCTACATCTAGATCTACGTGACTACTCTGTTATTCACAATAAAGTGCCTGGCAGAGGGTTCATCGAACCACCTTCAAACTGTCTCTCTACCGTTCCTCTCCCGAACAGTGCACGGGAAAAGCGAGCACTTAAATTTTTCTGTGCGAGCCCTTATTTCTCTTATTTTATAGTGATGATCATTTCTCCCTATGTGGGTGGGTGCCAACAGAATGGTTTCGCAATCGGAAGAAAAAATTGGTGATTGAAATTTCATGAGAAGATCCCGTCGCAACGAAAAACGCCTTTCTTTTAATGATTGCCACTCCAATTCACATATCATGTCTGTGGCACTATCTCACCTACTTCGCGATAATACAAAACTAGGTGCCCTTCTTTGTACTTTTTCGATGTCATCCGTTAGTCCCATCTGATGTGGATCCCACTCCGCACAGCAATACTCTCTTTAGTAGATTTGTTGCACCTTCTAAGTGTTCTGCCAATGAATCGCAGTTTTTGGTTGGCTCTACTCACAACATTATCTATGTTATCGTTCGAATTTACGGTATTTGTAACTGCAATCCCTAAGTATTTAGCTGAATTTACAGCCTTCATATTTGTGTGACTTATCGCGTAATCGAAATCTAGCGGATTTCTTTCAGTACTCATGTGAATAGCTTCACACTTTTAAGACGACTACTCAGATTGTTTCCTATGTCGTTAATACAGATCAGGAACGATAGAGGGCCTAGAACTTCCCTTGGGGAACGCCGGATATTATTTCTGTTTCACTCGATGACTTTCCGTCTATTACTACAAATTGTGACCTTCCTGACAGGAAGTCACGAATCCAGTCGCACAACTGAGGCGATATTCCATAGGCACGCAGTTTTGTTAGAAGACGCTTCTGAGAAACGGTATCAAAAGCCTTCTGGAAATCTAAAAGTATGGAATCAATTTGACATCCCCTGTCGATAGCACTCATTACCCCAAGAGTATAAAGAGGTAGTTGTGTTTTGCAGGAGCGATATTTTCTGAATCCGTGCTGACTACGTGTCAATAAATCGTTTTCTTCGAGGTACTTCATAATGTTAGAATACAGTATATGTTTAAAAACCCTACTGCAAATCGACGTTAGTGATATGGGCCTGCAACTCAACAGATTACTCCTACTTCGCTTTTTGGGCATTGGTGTGACCTGAGCAATTTTCCAGTCTTTAGGTACGGATCTTTCTGTGAGCGAGCGGTTGTATATAATTGCTAAATATGGAGCTATTGCAGCAGCATACTCTGAGAGGAACCCGACTGGTGAAAATTGAAATGAGCGTACGGCATTGTGGGCCGGGAGTCCCCCATTCGGGGAAGTTCGGCCGCCGAGGGCAAGTACTTATTGCATTCGACGCCACATTGGGCGACTTGCGCGCCGGAGATGGGGATGAAATGATGATGAGGACAACACAGCACCCAGTCGCCGAGCGGAGAAAATCTCCTGCCCCAGCCGGGAATCGAACCCGGGCCCCTTGGCGTGGTAGGCGGTAACGCTACCGCTACGCTACGGAGGCGGACACCCGATTGGTATTCTATCTGGACCGGAAGCCTAGCTTTTATTAAGTGATTTTAGCTACTTTGCGACACCGAGGATATCTATTTCTATGTTTCTCATCTTGGCAGTTGTTCTTGATTGGAATTCAGGATTATTTACTTTGTTTTCTTTTGTGAGGAGCATACAACTGAACTGCAGCGTGTTTCCTGGCCACCAAAGTCCCCGGATTTGAACGTTATCGAACCCTTGTGTGCGGTATTGGAGAGCACATCCCGGAGCAGATTTCTTCCTCCCTCGTCACTACGGGAGCCATAACATTCTACTGGAGACTATACAATCATTATATGCCAGTATTCTAAGAAGAATCGCAGCTGCATTACGGGCAAATGTGGGTCCAGCCCCTTATTAATAAACCATTCCCAAGTAAATACAGGCGTTCACATTATCTTGCCTAAATCCTGTATATCAGTGATAAAAATTTCAGGTGAGTGGGGTAGTTGCACAAAAAATAAAAGGATTTTGCGTACCAGGAACTGAATTAAAACGCATTACAACTGCTTTTTTCCGTAAGATTTATCACAACTAATTTGATTATAGTTTTCCTTTATAAGATTTATTCTGAAACCCTTTCCATCACATACTGAGACTGAAGGAAAACAATAATATATCAATTATATCTCAGGGCACGTACCTGAATGATAGCTCTAGCTTTGACACAAACAGAACATTCGTTACCAGACACAGAAGGGAGTGATTTGATGATGAATGACATAACCAAAGCGTATAGCCATAATGGAGTATGGTGTTTTCATTTTGCTACGTGGACATTTACACTGGTATTTCATCATTAGGTTGCTCTAGAAAGCGTGCTCAGTATTCATCAGCTAGTGTTTTATCCTTTGCAAATTATAGTATAAAATCCTTCCTGCATATCGTTTGCTACAACCTTCCTTTTTTTCTATAGGGCCACCATCCTTCACTTGCTGTTTTTATTATTTTTTTTCATTTCTTTCACATATTTCTATAGCCACATCTAATTAACATTCCTGTCTTGCACAAATCTTACGTGTGGCTATTTCTTCGCGTAAGTTGATCCTTTTTTTCTTCTTCTGACATGCCTACGGCGTCAGCTGTTACATGCACCTTCAACTGCCAGTCCTTAATACTTTATTATGTAATTCTGCGTTTTCATCTGTGCTTGCAGTTTTCAGACGAGCTTCCCTCGTACCAAGCACTTTTCATCTCAGTCTCCCCTTCATTAATTGATGAAAAATGTGAGGCAGGTTCCTTAATTCCTTATAATCCCTTGCCGAGATATTCGAATTTCCGTCGGTCATATCTCTTATTCTGAGGAAGAGCGATTGAAATACCCATCCGGACATCCTGATTTATGATTTTCGAATATCTGTTTGACCAGTAGGTTATTACTATCATGTTATGAACTAATATAACATTCCATTAACACGAACGTCATACTTGTAAAGTCGAGATTTTTCTCAGGTCACAATATTTTAGTATTATAAATCAACCTACCATACGAGCACCAACAATTTCCCCCCCCCCCCCCCGTTCGAATTCACTTATCTCCGACATAAAGCACTCACAATTACACAGGACATCACTCTGACCACTACTGACACAGGCAACGTATTGAGAATATTGCGCAGGTGCCGTTCGTGGCCAAATACAACAACGCAACCTGCAGGATTGGTTACAATTTGCATTGGTGTTCTAACGTGCTTTTCCTGCAGTGTTTCCATATTTTTGTCCAACCCTTGAATGCCTAATTGCTACTGAGGAGTCGAATCCACACATTCCCACTGACTACTCCTAGCAAAAAGTATATTTTATTCAAAATTTTTCTCACATTAATTGTATTCATAGTGTTATTCCGTACGAACTATACCATGTGCCAAGTTGACGAGTGTCTTTGGACTATGTTCGCTTATTATACCCCTAAGAACCACGACCACGACACGTTTCTAAATAGCAGTTCCACATACACACACCAAAACGCATTTGCATTACTTCTAACACCTCTGCATGTATATACAGGAGACAGTCCTTCACTTTTTCTGGATTTGTTAAAAATTCTTCAGTTAAAAATGTAGTACTGTCAGCACACACAGTAATATCAGAATGGTAGGAATTCCATTTTGAGAAAGATAGTAACCGGTACCTATATCTCAAGAAGAGCAATAAGTACACTATTGATACGGAAATTGTTGGTCTCGTTTGTGGTAAAAACACGAGATCAGGTGTTGGGTTCGCGAGCGGTGGCAAATATTTGCAGCTATATGCATTCAGAGCGACACGAAGTACAAAACGTCTGTAACAAAACAATAGCAGTAGCAACTTAACTTCAAGATAAGATATATTTCACACCGTTTTCAAGAAATACAACTTTAAAATACTTGCATTATTTGCAAAAACTAACCTTTTGGCAGCCTATAGGTGTACCGTAATGACAAACTATCTCATAATGTCACCTTAAGGCAACGCAAAGTTTTAAGAGTGTTTCTGGGCAGGCTTTCTGCTGTCAAAAGCACTTAAACGAGTATTACTTATAAACTTACTGCATGGCGGCAAGGATTCCTCCACTTCCGGAGCTTGTCAATGTCGTAACTCGTGCACTGTCGGTAGATTCGATTGCAGCCAACCACCACCTTGCGATTATTTAAATGGAGACGGTCGCTCCTCTTTCACGTGACTGCACTTGCTTTTACCCACCCTATCTCCACGTACCGCATACTCTTTTGTACATCTCTAGATACGTAACCACTAGTCGCAGCTGTGCAGTGCCTGTGTGCTGAATCGGAAGAATCTAAAGCGTATCACGCTACTTTCCCTAGAACTAGATTGGTCCCTTCAATCCCTATCCCAGGAAAAAAATTAACTTTATTATTTTATGGAAACTCGAATCACACTACAAAACTGTTCTCAGTTTAACATATCTAATTCAAATTTTGCCTTTCTAAATCGGCATGAATAGCATTAACTACTGCTTTCTTTTTGACGAATCTCTTGTTTCTTCGGCGTTCTCTTCCATTCTGAGAGAGAGTCTCGATAAACTTTTTAAAGGCATTCGAAATCTTTTGAAAATACCAGTACAGTGATATTAGTTTTATACGCTATTGCAGTGCATGAGTGGTTCAAAAGTTTGATGCAATGTTCCTTCCGACGTGCATGCATGTCCGAAGGAACGGGCATTGCGTCGACTATAGCCGTTATGAAATATTTTAAATATATTCGCAGCTTCGAATGTGGGCAACCATCGCCGGTATAACTGAACGACGACAGTGAAAATTTGTGCTGGACCGAGACTCGAACCCGGATTTCCTGCTTTACGCGAGCGGTCGCCTTATCATTAGGCAATCCGAGCACGACTCACGGCCACACCCACACTTCCACATCTTGTCAAACATTGATCTATGACCTGTACTCGTACATCCATTATGTGTATTTCCGTACGGGGCAGACATTTACACATTTTCATTGAAAGTCGCTTGCCCGGTATTGGAGGGTAAATACGGTATTGAAGTGCCTGTGTTGTTCCGAAGTGCCATGCAATGTTTATCTGCCGACACTGGGCAAGCAGCTTTCAATTAAAATATCTCCTCTATACGGGAATGCACATAATGGATGTGTGAGTACAGGTTGTAGGCACATAGTTGACGACATACGGAAGTTTGCGTCCGGCCCTAATTCGTACTAGGATAACCTAACAGTAAGGCGACTGCACGCGCGAAGAGGAATATCCGGGATCGAATCATCCGGTACAAATCTTCATTGTCGTCATTCTATTATACGGCTAATGATTGTCCATATTCACAACTGCGAACACAAGAAATGTGCTCAAATTAAAGGTCAAGGTGGCCGCAAACAGCTATTTTGGCGTGAACCCCTTTCCGCCGTTGAATGAAGCCTTTCAGTTGTTTTCTTGCTTCCACAAAAGCTTTTCGCATAAATGGCAGTACACACACAACTTTGAAATACTTTCACTAAGCGCTTTCGGATGCAATCCAAGGTAACATTTAGTTCTATTTGAAAAAAAAGGGGGGGGGGGAGTCAAAAGAAACCGAGACAGATGGAAAAAATAAGTAAATTATTTATTATTTCAAAATTAATCACCATAACTGTTAATACATTTATCCCTCTGTAAGACGATATGGTCAGTGTTTTCATGGAAAAATGTTTGCGGTTGCCTACGGAATCATGATTTTACCCGGGCGTGTATCTCTTCATCCAAAGATAATCGACGGCCACGGTTGTCTTTGTTCAGGGCTCCAAAAGTATGGGAAACACATCGGAAGAGATTGGGAATATTTGGAGAAGATGTAATAACTTCCTAGCGAAACTTCTGCAACTTTGTCGAAACGAACTTGGCAATATGTAGGCGGGCATTTTGTTGGCAGGTTGTTTGGAGGACGCTGCAGAAGTTTTGTTACAAAGTCCTTACACGTCCTCTATACACTCCCGATCTCTCCCCATGCGATTTCCATTTTTTTGGAGCCCTGAAGAAAGACACTTGCAGGTGTCGATTTGCTTCGGGCAAAGGAGTGCATGCCTATGTACAGTCATGATGCCGCAGGCAAACGCAAACATTTTTCCGTGAAGGCACTGTCCATCTTGTCTCACAGAGGGATTAATGTATTAGATTTGTGTCGATTACTTTTGAAATAACACACAGTTTACTTAATTTTTTTCGTCTGTCTCGTTTCTTGTTGCTGCGTATAGGAACAGAGCCTGCCATGAGAGCCACGTCGGCGTTGTTTACATTGCAATAGCCGATTCCAGCCGCCTTGCTTTTCAATTTTAGTAACTTTCTCGGATATTTTTGCACAAAGATTCTACGCCAACATTATCGGACGTTATATCACCGCAGTTGTCTTTCCAAGAGCTTTCGAATGACGTTAAGGAAAGTATATCGTTCCATTTTAGATGAAAGTTCTTGCTTCGGTATCTCCATTGACACAAGAATTACAAGTGTTATGCACAGAATAAAATTACTTACGTACCATGATTTTCTTGAAATCGCCGTTACGTTAACTTAAACAATTCAAGAAATAAAGAGGTGTTACGTCATTTAGTACTCACCCTGTATACGAATATGCTATCTTAGGAGACCGATATTTGTGTCACTATATCTAACAAAAATAATCTTATTGCACGAAGGACTGAACATTCACAATTCTTCTGTACACGGAACGCCATTGTGCTTTTAAATTTTTCATGTACTTGTTGTAGGACATCTTGATGCACATTGCGCGTTCCTCAGAAATTAATGTATTGGGAACTACACCAGCACGAAGAGCATTGTTTGCATCAAAATTGCAAACAAGTGCTATATACGCATATTCCGTGTGTGTAAACATGTACGGCATTCTCTTAAATGCTGTTAATACCACAGACTGTCCGTTTTTAGCTCCCGCCTCGTGTGATTCACCTAACAGGGTTCTGAAACTGTCGACACTGGGCCATATGAATAAAAAGAGGAACGTGCTTCACTCTCGGAATTTCGGAGAACGTTCTCAGGTTCTTGTGAATAAAGTGAGCTGGAGAATATGCTTCACTTAAGAATGTTGTCAGCCTGAGTAAAAGGCGAGGGAAATTACACAACGCGGAGAACATTCTGCGATGGCGTGTGAACAAAACTAGTGTAGCTTCTCACACGTGAAAAACATTACTGTTTTTTATTTTAAGTGAGTTGTGTAGCATACTTCGAGATGAGTAAGTTCTGTTGAGGTTGAGTTTCACCTAGTTGTTCGGAAGGTCAAAAAAGGTATACGTAGTCTGAAGAAATACTGAAGAGAGAAACTGTGGAAGTTTAAACATTTTAAACAATGAAAATATTATTTGGATGGCAAAAATCATGAAAATAATGAAAGAAGATGGTGTGAGATTTCAAACGAAGCGAAAATGTGAACATTTTTGTGCTATTTAGCAGACCCAGGTTTTCAGAACGGTGTAGAACACTTAGGTATACACCAGACGACTGTGTCACTGACATTTTCTGATGTTATTCATCATCTTCCTCACAGCATTAATTTTTTTTTTTTTTTTGCAATTTTAGAAATAAGCAGACGGAGCAAAAAAATTAATAACTGGTTTATTACTAATCTAGCGTTCTGTTTCTAATATCAAAAGCGCACGAGCGACCGCATAAGTATCTGAGGCGCGAGTGGACCATTACAAGTCATATTTAACCAAAATTATCTCGTATTAAAAAATCTGAGAAAGTTCCGGTTTGGAGTAGATGGAAATGCTATATATTCTTAAGATTTCGTTCGCCAAATGTGTTCACCTGTCTTCAATAGCCGGCCGCTGTGACCGTGCGGTTCTAGGCGCTGCAGTCCGGAACCGCGGGACTGCTACGGTCGCAGGTTCGAATCCTGCCTCGGGCATGGATGTGTGTGATGTTCTTAGGTTAGCTAGGTTTAAGTAGTTCTAAGTTCTAGGGGACTGATGACCTAAGATGTTAAGTCCCATAGTGCTCAGAGCCATTTGAACCATTTTTTTTGTCTTCAATAACAAAAAAGTTTCACCCATGTTGAAAACTCGGTAACATGGTCAGAAAATCCATTTTCGTAAAATGTCTGTAATCGTCTTAATAATTTGTTGCCGCACATGAAACTGAAATCGAAATTTAGTGCAAATCTTCGAGAACACATTGATACAGTTTCCGTATTTGTACATTGAATAGCTTGCCTACTTGAGCGAGTTGAATGAAATTTAATATTACGCGTGTGTTCTGTGCCGGACCTGACGGGTGACACATAGCGAGAACCTTCACAAGCTCAAGGGGAGGTAGTAAGAAAGAGCTTCCTCGTCAGAGAATATGCTTCGAATTTTTTATTCATACGAAACTGATAACTTTCTCAGAGAATGTTCTTTTGCTCTGCGAACTTCTCCGGAGAATGTTCTCTTTTTTATTTACACAATCCATTGCCTCTTGCAGTATCAAGTATTTAAGGCTTGCGAGACGTTTCTTCTCGTTTGTGGGATGTGCAATGGATGTGTCGACAACTGTGCCGGGTCGCGGCTCCTTGAATAAGCATAGCCTTGGAAGCAGCAGATTGTCGGCTGGGTGGTACCGCAGAGACCGTATCTCGTCGCAGAATGAGGAAAGACAGCGACCAGAGGACGCCGTGGCTCGCGCAGCCGCCTTGACAGCCCATTGCGGCTACGGCACTCGCGGGCCCCGTTAAGGCTTTTCGCTGACCGTAGCTATTCTGGTTGTCTCTCTAATGGAAACCACTGACCTGTTGCTACCCTCCTCCCACCCCGAGTAACAGCTATTTTCTGTAGGCGCTACCACCATTTGAGACCGTCGAGTTGGCACCAACAATTCTTGGGTAGATACACCGAGAATCGTCGAAATAGCTAAAAGTTTTAAATTCGTACGTAATCTTTTATCTCGAATAAAACAGCATTCTGAAATGGCTACCACGAAGAATCCCGAAAACAGAAACATTAACACTGAGGTAGAGAAGTGCATCATGCAACACCCAACTGTACTTGTATTTTGACAATTGATTTAGGTCACACTCTGACCATCCACGGGTCATCTGTCCCAAGGGAGAACCATTACATATAAAGTGTATAGATTAGTAGTACATAGTTCACCACGTCACTTTTTCATCGAGTATGCACTCATTACATGCAGAGTGTCACTTATAAATTCAATACTTGTACTTAAAAAAGACATATTGCACCTTGCATTCCACAATTGCTGTTACTAATAAAAATTTTGAAATTCTTCACTTTCGTGCAGCTTGCGATACAACAATCATATACTTCTGTCTTCCAATGTGAAGAATCAACATGCTTTGAGGAATCCCAGTTTCTACTGCTGAACTGTTTTATAAGACGAATTGGTGTTTGAAACTATTCTACCACTGAACCGGAGCCAGACATTTTCCTTAATTACAGCTGTCTATTCGCCCCATGTTGCATGGTCAACATATTTTTAGCGCAGAAAATTTGTTACCTAAATGAACTCGGTGTAATTCATTAGTTTTGTAATCGAAAGCTAGTCCTTATTTACACGAACTGTGACGTGGATACCTTTGGTATTTTCTTGAATCTGGCTAGTAATTAATCTTTAAATAATATGTCCGTACCCATCTTAGATTTCGAAATTCTATTTAGACTACCATAAGGACTTCGAGTTTTTTTCACTCTTTTTCATATTTCTTTTCTTATCCACCATGCCGTTGACTTTAGCATCCTCAAACACAACAATACCAGAAATTGAGTTCGCCTTGATGGAAAACACCTTGTTATTTGTTTATTTCCCAAATTAGTTTCGGCAACAATATCACCATCGTCAGTGGTTTTCTTTTAATCTAAAACATGCAGAAAATAGCATAGCTATACAAACACAGTAACACATTATTACATTTTTACCGTTTGTTTTTTGAAATATAGTTTTCTATGGATACGTTCATACTACCTTCTTTATTGTAAGTTATGGCACGTTTTTGAGAATTATTGTCGCTGTTTGCGGCATATTTTCTGTGCTTTTTTCTGTTGCCGTTTTTTCTCAGCGTACATTACGCCATCTGCAACTGTGTGAGCGGCTGTTAGTAAACAAATACTAAAAGGTTAACTTAGTATGTCAGCAATATACACTTGGGGTTGCGGTAATGTTATGGAATCCTGTTTTCGGTGTGTACTGGGCTGTTAGCTATTCGTGTACTACCGTTCGTTGGACGGCATGTAGCTCATTCTATACACAGAAAAACAAAACTTTCGCACTTTGTTTATAATCACGAACATTACGCCATCTTGCTGTTCGCGTGTGTCGCGAGAGGTGTATCGCATGTTGGAAGAAGGCTAAAAAAACTGTAGCGGGAATTACGACGACTTCTGTTCCTTATTTACGTATCTGTGTGTGATGGGGAAGTGGTTCTTTGGCGTGCGTGTTCTTTCTGTTCTGTGTCAGTTCTCACAGAGCTATAAAGAATGTGTTGTTGCTAAGTGTTGTGTTTTCGTTTATTACATTTTTCCCTTCCAGTATATCCAGGAGGATACATTTCGAGTACTAAACAACGTGGCTAACGAGGTATCACAAAAAGTTCTCTTGGAATATCTGAAGGACAACCGTGAGTAATGACAAATAATAAAATGTATCGCAGTACCTCAATCCCATACCAGCTGGGCGTCGATAGGCCGTCTGCCGTTATGTCCAGGATTAGGGGAAGTGGAGTACAACAACACCGAATCAGACAACGCACTGGAATTGCCGTAGATTAGATTTTCCTAGTAAGTAGAACTTAGACACCGGGTAATAAACAATAGGAACCTGCAGCGGAATAGTCAAGACATCTTGGGAGTGCCCAGTGTCAGGGGCACCCTCACCAGGATTAACTCAGTGGGCAAGGCCGTGCGAAGTAGGTTTGTAGCCGACTGGCACACCTGTAACGCTGCAGGTAGTCTAGAGGTTAGTTTTCTAAGTATACCACTAGAGTAAATAGGCAAATATCAATAGCAATGTACCTTGCCCATTGTAATTAACACTACTTGTAGTTCCAGAATGAGATTTTCACTCTGCAGCGGAGCCATGTCTCCGCAGTATCCTCTCTTTCAGCAGTGCTAGTTCTGCGAGGTTCGCAGGAGAGCTTCTGTAAAGTTTGGAAGGTAGGAGACGAGATACTGGCAGAAGTAAAGCTGTGAGACCGGGCGTGAGTCGTGCTTTGGTAGCTCAGATGGTCAGTCTGCCTTCGGCAGGGCAACAGAGCGGACGCGTACGTGTTGACTTCGTGCGGCGTGCGAGCTCGCCTTGTTAACATTCTGACGCCCGTTGCTTAAGTGCCGGCTTACCTTGTACGATCCATGGCGAACCGTTACCGTAAATCAACACTCCGATTTACTTTCTGCAACGATTATGCCCGACCCAAAGCACTCGAGGTGGACCGTTTTCTGCGAGAGGAAGTGAAGATCCCGGCGACCGATATTATCGGCATACATTTGTCCATCGTGAGCAGCACGGTCTATGTGAAAATCGTTAACGACGCGGCGTGCGAACGCATACTACGTGAGACCAAACAGGGGCTCCGCTTCTGTCACGCTGATGGCAATGTGGGGGAGGTAACCGTCGACCACGCAGGCTTAGGTATGCGAACGATACGCATTTTCGAATTGCCATTCGAACTTCCTGCTGAGGAAGTCGTCGCGGCACTACGCCCATACGGCACAGTCCATGGCCACACTGCGGAGAAGTGGACACTGTTTCGGACGTATCCTGTCCTAAACGGGGTCCGACAGGTCACCATTGATCTCCGAAGCCACGTCCCGTCCTACTTACAGATCGGCGGATGCCGTGCAATAATTATATACGACGGCCAGCCTCGGACCTGTTCCGGGTGCGGCAAAGAAGGCCACCTTAGATCCGAATGCCTACAACGGCGTATTACGCAACTTACAGCTGCCGAAGAACCACTCACGTCGCAACCTACAGTGCTACCGGTGACCTATGCCGCTGCTCTAGCTTCTCCTACCACATCGCAACGTCGCCCGGTCACCACAAACGACGCCACCAACGAGCCCGACCAGACACCGACGGAGAGCGTCTCGGACGACCCGCCGCCTCGGCCGGCCATCGACGCCGCTCCGAAGATGCCGGCGTAACCAGACGCTGACCCTGACCTCGGAGATCGACTCGCTCATCGTTCCTACAGCGGCCTTTCTGCCAGAACGACGCGACTCCCTTCCGTCGTCGGACACGGAGGGTCGCACAAGGTTGGTTGGTTGGTTGTTTGTGGGGAAGGAGACCAGACAGCGAGGTCATCGGTCTCATTGGATTAGGGAAGGACGGGGAAGGAAGTCGGCCGTACCCTTTGAAAGGAACCAGCCCGGCATTTACCTGGAGCGATTTAGGGAAATCACGGAAAACCTAAATCAGGATGGCCGGACGCGGGAGGTCGCACAAGGAAACAACGTTCTCCGAAACGTCGCAAGCGAAGACGTCGCACCGTTTCCGGCCAAGAGGAGACGTTACAAGTCGAGGAGGACGTAACCGTCGACCAGCACGAGGCCTCAGATCCCGCTACTGCTGACGAAGACGTAATGAGCGCGGAGACATCTATCGGTGTGCCTGCGCCCCGTGCTGACGCTGAACTAAATCATGAACGTATCGCAGGCGACACTACACCACGCACAATTACAACATCTTCTGCAGACAAAATGGACGATACACCAGTTTCCGCTTCCACGGCGTGGCACGAGGAGGAGGTCAAGGAGCTGGAGCCGTTACGGGACCCTGCGTCGTCACGGCCGCACCACTAATCATACTCTCCCCAGACTCCCCTGCGGGCCAGCGGGATAACGTTCCGCTGCGACGCCCACACCCTTGCGCGGACGGCGGAGTGGACCAGCCTCCAGCAATCCGACACCAGGCCTACCGGATAGCAACCATCAACACCAACAACATCCGCTCCAGGGTGGAAATCCACCTTATGCAGGAGATGTTCTGGGCTTCGGATATTGATTTCGCCCTTCTGCAGGAAGTTCACTTGGCTAGTCTCCCGCATATCAATGGCTATACCGCCCACGCCTCCGCGAGTGATCCTATGGGCCGCGGGGTCGCCATCTACGTCCGCCACGGGATTTCTGTGACCGATGTCGCCTTCCTTCCATCAGCTCGGGGCATGGCACTCACTACCATGGGGACACGCTCCCTCAGGCACCGACCGACGGCATGAAAGAGCCCAGTTTTATTCCGAGGATATCGCTCCCCTGTTTTTAGGGCGTTATGACCATTGCCTACTAGGAGGTGATTTTAATTGCGTTCTGCATCCTAAAGATCAGATTCCCCACTATACTATATGCCAGGAGCTACGTATAGTGGTGCGAGACCTCCTGCTTCACGATACCTGGGAAGTTCAACACGGCGACCTTTCTGGCCATACCTTTCTTACAAGTCATTCCGCAAGCCGACTAGACAGGATATATGTCACACAACCTCTTAGATCTGCGATACGGGGCCGCTGGCCGCTGGCCTTTTCCAACCATTGCGCTTACATCTGTACGGTCCTCCTTCCGCCGCAATCAGTATGGCGCAGCCGTGCGCCATGGAAACTCAATACCTCACACTTGCATGACCTGGCGTGTCACCAACAAGTCACTGAAACGTGGACAGCCTGCGAACGACGCCTTCCCCGCTACCACTCGACATTGACATGGTGGTTGGACTGCGCCAAGCCGGTGATCCGGAGGACACTGATGAGATACGGGAAGGACACGACCGACTGGCATCGCACCACTGTTGACTTCTATTATGCGATTCTCCGAGATCTGGATGCTCAACCGCCAACCCCGGACAACCAGTTGGAACGGCAAAGAACTAAGGCGAAGATAATTGCGCTGGCACGCCGCAAACTGCAAGGGGTCGTGATACGGACGCGGCGTCACGATCACGCGGATTTAGAAATTCCATCCATGCATGATATAGTGTATGACAATCGAAGGCGTCGTCGGCAGATCATCAGCACTCTGACCACGCCTCATGGAACGCAGGTGACCGCTCAGAATGACATCGTCCACGCATTCGTTGAGCACTACCGTCGTATTTATAATGATGAAGACGCTGAAACTGCAGCAGACGACTCCATTTTGCATTATGTCACGCGCACCCTCCCCCACACGGAGGCGGATGCTTTGACAGTGGCGGTCACGCTAGACGAAGTGAACAACGCAATCGCCAAGGGTGCAGTCAACAGATCGCCCGGCATTGACGGCTTACCGACTGAGTTTTACCGTACCTTTCGGGACCTCATGGCACTACGGTGGACGACTATGTATCAAGAACTGATGACATCTGACCAAGCAATCCCACCCGCCTTTGCTGAGGGCATCATTATACCAGTCCACAAACCAGCCCGTGGTTCGATGGTCACAAGTTACAGATCACTCACCCTACTCAATGCCGATTACAAGATTTTCGCGCGCTTACTGGCAATGCGGCTCCGAACTACACTCCCTCATATCCTCTCGCCACAGGAAACGACGCCTGGCGGACAGGTTAACATACAGGGAATGCCGCGACTTAATTGCGATAGCGGCGGCCTGCAGACTCCGGGCAGCGGTCGTCGCTATAGACTTCGACAGCGCCCTCGATAAAGTGCGTCATCGTTTCCTGTTTTCGGTGGCAGCCCGAATGGGCATCCCCCCTCCGTTTCTCGACGTCATCCGGCGTCTTTACGACAGTGCCAGTTCACGTGTCCAAGTCAATGGACGTTTAGCAGGGCCGGTACCTATCTGCCGTTCGATACGGCAGGGGTGCCCCCTCTCTACCCTCCTGTATGCCATTGCCCTTGAGCCCCTTATTAGTGGCTTGACGACGAAGCTCTCTGGCCTCACCCTACGCCAACACACTTTTCGCTGTCGGGCATATGCTGATGACCTCCTCCTCCTCATTCGCTCCGGCTCTGAGATTCGGGAAGTCCTCGAGTTGATTACCCGTTATGGGGCTGCCGCTGGCAGTGCCATGAATGCCGCCAAATCTTCTGCAATGCACATTTGATGAGGCCTCCAGGAGCGTGAAGTGGCACCCCTGTCGCTTGTTCGGACTTTCCGGTACCTGGGCATTACCTTTACCCCCACGGTCACACGCACAGCGGCAACGAATTTCCGTCGCCTGTTACACGTCATCCGCAACGACGTCCGCCAGAACCTCTTGCGCCGCCAGGACACACTTCAACGGGTTGAGTTTATTAATCTTTATGTGGCATCAAAATTGGTTCACATCGCGCAAGTTCTCCCTCTGCCAACTGCAATTGGGCGCAACCTTCAGGCGGCTTTTGGCTATTATCTCACGGCTGGTTCAATGTTTAAAGTTCGTTATGAGACACTTACCCTGCCCTCACAGTATGGTGGCGTCGGGCTCGTCAATGTCCGTATGCGAGCTGCAGCCTTGTATATGAGTACCATGAGAAAACAGTGGATGGGCCAGGGTACATCTCTAACACGCAGCTTGCTTGAGGTCCTCCTACCTGCTTCCATCTCACCACCGGTGTCTGTCGGCCATATCGTGCCTCATTTGTCCCATATTTCGACCTTTTTCGTCGACTACAGTTACATACATACCAGTCTCCCAGATACACGCCCACCTAGGACTAAGGATTTTTACAGCCTGTTGCTGCACTGTGTTCCCCGGAATGTGATGGAGACCAAACATCCCTTCATCCAGTGGCCCATAGTGTGGACTACCGTCCACCAGCCCTTCCTCCCTACGAACGTCCGGGCACTGTGGTATCACATAGTCAACAGGAAATTTGCCACGAAGCAGCGACTGCACAACATTGGCTTGTCAGAATCCCCTCTTTGTCTCCTTTGCCAGCAACTGGACACTGATGAACACCGTCTGACATGCGCCTCATCGCACGATGTATGGCGCTTCGTGCAGCAAATCATTGCCTGCTATCTCCGGGTGCCACCAGACACAATCGAACTTCGAATGTTTCTATACCCGGAGGACGGACATTTTCCCGCCGCCAAATGTCATGCTATTATGTAGGTCAAAGGGTGGGCGGTCGCTTATCTCTTTCATGAGGGACCTAAATCCCGCCTCGACATCTGGACCTATTTACGAACAGCCCATGCAGCTCTCGAAAACACGCCACGTTACCGAACATTATTTGCTAACTATCTTCGAGCGGTCTTTGTTAGACCTCCACTGAGTAGGGGGGTGCCTGGCTCAGAGGGCACCCACCCCTCCTCCCCCGGCGGTGTCAGAGTTTCAACCGCCTACGATCTATTCTACTTCTGACCTCCGCGGATGGGAGAGTGCGTCGCGGATTGCGCGGATTTTATTTCTTTTGCTTTTCCTTTTTCCATTCTTTTTCTTTAACCAGAATTTATATTTCTTTTCTCTTTCGCCGATGTGTTCCCATAATTTCATGATATTAGCGAATCTTACAAAAACACATGCAAATAAATAACAACGCCTTCCACTACTGTTGATTCCTGTGTCTTCCATTTCCCTAAGCACCACAGGCTCGGTGGTGGTGAGGAGGACACTGTGGCCAGGCCACGGGTTTCGACCCCTACCCACTTTGCCCCCCGAGCCCCCACTGGTCCACTACATTAAAAAAAAAAAAAGAAGAAGAAGAAGATGGTAGAGCACTTGCCCGCGAAAGGCAAAGGTCCCGAGTTCGAGTCTCGGTCGGGCACACAGTTTTAATCTGCCAGGAAGTTTCACTACTTGTAGTTAATTGTAAACTAGCTGAAAAAAAACCATTGTAATAATTTTAGGACCCACTAATTGCATAAGGTAGTGGGTTATAATACATAATAAAAGAACATGAATTAAGAATAAAAAAACACATAAAAATCTGTATGTGGGCGTTCCACGTAACGTGGCAGAAACTAAGTTCTACATCTACATCTACATCCATACTCCGCAAGCCACCTGACGGTGTGTGGCGAAGGGTACCTTCAGTACCTCTATCGGTTCTCCCTTCTATTCCAGTCTCGTATTGTTCGTGGAAAGAAGGATTGTCGGTGTGCCTCTGTGTGGGCTCTAATCTCTCTGATTTTATTCTCATGGTCTCTTCGCGAGATATACGTAGGAGGGAGCAATATACTGCTTGACTCTTCGGTGAAGGTATGTTCTCGAAACTTTGACAAAAGCCCGTACCGAGCTACTGAGCGTCTCTCCTGCAGAGTCTTCCACTGGAGTTTATCTATCATCTCCGTAACGCTTTCGCGATTACTAAATGATCCTGTAACGAAGCGCGCTGCTCTCCGTTGGATCTTCTCTATGTCTTGTATCAACCCTATCTCGTACGGATCCCACACTGCTGAGCAGTATTCAAGCAGTGGGCGAACAAGCGTACTGTAACCTACTTCCTTTGTTTTCGGATTGCATTTCCTTAGGATTCTTCCAATGAATCTCAGTCTGGCATCTGCTTTACCGACAATCAACATTATATGATCATTCCATTTTAAATCACTCCTAATGCGTACTCCCAGATAATTTATGGTATTAACTGCTTCCAGTTGCTGACCTGCTATTTTGTAGCTAAATGATAAAGGATCTATCTTTCTGTGTATTCGCAGCACATTACACTTGTCTACATTGAGATTCAGTTGCCATTCCCTGCACCATGCGTCAATTCGCTGCAGATCCTCCTGCATTTCAGTACAATTTTCCATTGTTACAACCTCTCGATACACCACAGCATCATCTGCAAAAAGCCTCAGTGAACTTCCGATGTCATCCACCAGGTCATTTATGTATATTGTGAATAGCAACGGTCCTATGACACTTCCCTGCGGCACACCTGAAATTACTCTTACTTCGGAAGACTTCTCTCCATTGAGAATAACATGCTGCGTCCTGTTATCTAGGAACTCCTCAATCCAATCACACAATTGGTCTGATAGTCCATATGCTCTTATTTTGTTCAATAAACGACTGTGGGGAACTGTATCGAACGCCTTGCGGAAGTCAAGAAACACGGCATCTACCTGTGAACCCGTGTCTATGGCCCTCTGAGTCTCGTGGACGAATAGCGCGAGCTGGGTTTCACATGACCGTCTTTTTCGAAACCCATGCTGATTCCTACAGAGTAGATTTCTAGTCTCCAGAAAAGTCATTATACTCGAACACAATACGTGTTCCAAAATTCTACAACTGATCGACGTTAGAGATATAGGTCTATAGTTCTGCACATCTGTTCGACGTCCCTTCTTGAAAACGGGGATGACCTGTGCCCTTTTCCAATCCTTTGGAACGCTACGCTCTTCTAGAGACCTACGGTACACCGCTGCAAGAAGGGGGGCAAGTTCCTTCCCGTACTCTTTGTAAAATTGAACTGGTATCCCATCAGGTCCAGAGGCCTTTCCTCTTTTGAGCGATTTTAATTGTTTCTCTATCCCTCTGTCGTCTATTTCGATATCTACCATTTTGTCATCTGTGCGACAATCTAGAGAAGGAACTACAGTGTAATCTTCCTCTGTGAAACAACTTTGGAAAAAGACATTTAGTATTTCGGCCTTTAGTCTGTCATCCTCTGTTTCAGTACCATTTTGGTCACAGAGTGTCTGGACATTTTGTTTTGATCCACCTACCGCTTTGACATAAGACCAAATTTTCTTAGGATTTTCTGCCAAGTCAGTACATAGAACTTTACTTTCGAATTCATTGAACGCCTCTCGCATAGCTCTCTTCACACTACATTTCGCTTCGCGTAATTTTTGTTTGTCTGCAAGGCTTTGGCTATGTTTATGTTTGCTGTGAAGTTCCCTTTGCTTCCGCAGCAGTTTTCTAACTCAGTTGTTGAACCACGGTGGCTCTTTTCCATCTCTTACGATCTTGCTTGGCACATACTCATCTAACGCATATTGTACGATGGTTTTGAACTTTGTCCACTGATCCTCAACACTATCAGTACTTGAGACAAAACTTTTGTGTTGAGCCAACAGGTACTTTGAAATCTGCTTTTTGTCACTTTTTCTAAACAGAAAAATCTTCCTACCCTTTTTAATATTCCTATTTACGGCTGAAATCATCGATGCCGTAACCGCTTTATGATCGCTGATTCCCTGTTCTGCGTTAACTTTTTCAAATAGTTCGGGTCTGTTTGTCACCAGAAGGTCTAATATGTTATCGCCACGAGTCGGTTCTCTGTTTAACTGCTCAAGGTAGTTTTCAGATAAAGCACTTAAAAAAATTTCAGTGGATTCTTTGTCCCTGCCACCCGTTATGAACGTCTGAGTCTCCCAGTCTATATCCGGCAAATTAAAATCTCCACCCAGAACTATAACATGGTGGGGAAATCTACTCGAAATATTTTCCAAATTATCCTTCAGGTGCTCAGCCACAACAGCTGCTGAGCCAGGGAGCCTATAGAGACATCCAATTACCATGTCTGAGCCTGCTTTAACCGCGACCTTCACCCAAATCATTTCACATTTCGGATCTCCGTCAATTTCCTTCGATACTATTGCACTTCTTACCGCTATAAACACGCCTCCCCCTTCACTGTTCAGCCTGTCTCTGCGGTATACATTCCAATCCGAGTTTAGGATTTCGTTACTGTTTACGTCTGGTTTCAGCCAACTTTCTGTCCCTATTACTATATGGGCGTTGTGATCGTTTATTAATGAGAGCAGTTCTGGGACCATTCTATAGACGCTCCTGCAGTTTACTATTAGCACATTAATATTGTTATTCCCTGTTGCATTTTGCCTACTCCTATCTTGCCGCGTCTCAGGAGGCGTCTTGTCGGGCCTAGGGAGGGGATTCTCTAACCTAAAAAACCCCCATGTGCACTCCACACGTACTCCGCTACCCTTGTAGCCGCTTCCGGCGTGTAGTGCACGCCTGACCTATTCAGGGGGACCCTACATTTCTCCACCCGATAGCGGAGGTCGAGAAATTTGCACCCCAGATCTCCGCAGAATCGTCTGAGCCTCTGGTTTAAGCCTTCCACTCGGCTCCAAACCAGAGGACCGCGATCGGTTCTGGGAACGATACTACAAATAGTTAGCTCTGATTCCACCCCGCGAGCGAGGCTTTCCGCCTTCACCAATTCCGCCAACCGCCTGTACGAACCGAGGATCACCTCTGAACCCAGACGGCAGGAGTCATTGGTGCCGACATGAGCAACAATTTGCAGTCGGGTGCACCCAGTGCTCTCTATCGCCGCCGGTAGGGCCTCCTCCACATCTCGGATGAGACCCCCCGGCAAGCAGACAGAGTGAACACTGGCCTTCTTCCCCGACCTTCTCGCTATTTCCCTGAGGGGCTCCATCACCCGCCTAACGTTGGAGCTCCCAATAACTAATAAACCCCTCCCCCCGTGTGCCTGCTCGGACCTTGCTGAAGGAGCAGCCACATGTCCCCTCACAGGCAGAGCGGGCGATGCCACACGGCCAGCCTCCACATTGACCTTCCGCCTCGTGCGCCGCGAACGCCGCTGAACCCGCCACCCCCCTTGGGGAGAGGGTGGCCCAACCGCGCCCGGTACCCGCGAAGATGTCTCGACAGCAGGGACAGTGGGTGAAGCATGTAACACCTGGGGTGTACCTTGCGACGCACCAGACTCCCCACTGCCGCTACACTCCGAGGCAGCAGCCTGAAGACGGCTGACCGCGGCCATCAACACGCTCAGCTGTTCGCGAACAGTGGCCAGCTCCTCCTGCGTCCGTACATAGCAGTCACACATCCTATCCATCCTAAGGAAACAATTTACTGAAGAGAGTTAATCAACCTTTAACTAGACTGCTAATTCACTAAAGGCGGCTGCTTATTCACTAAACTGTGGTTGCTAGCCACTTCTTGTAGAAAACAATGAAAATAGCACTACCTGTCTCTGGACTGTATTGAAAACAAACTCTAGCACTACTGGCACTATGGTTGACTACAGGGACTCTCTCTGACTGTATTCAAAACAAACACGAAATCTATGGAACACTATTAAGAGCACTCGAAAATTAAAGCTTCCTAAAAGCAAATGCACACGGAAGAAGAAGTGACAAGTAAGAAAAATACAGTTAATACTTAAATTAAGGTAGCTCGCTGCACAGCAGACGTGAAGCAGGCGGCAGTTACGACGACACTGACACTGACTATAGCTGACTAAAGGGACTCTCTCTGACTGTATTCAAAACAAACACTGCCATGAGTGTGGGAAACGAAACACCACAACATTCCGCCTATATACCGAGCGAGGTGGCGCAGTGGTTAGACACTGGACTCGCATTCGGGAGGACGACGGTTCAATCCCACGTCCAGCCATCCTGATTTAGGTTTTCCGTGATTTCCGTAAATCATTCCAGGTAAATGCCGGGATGGTTCCTCTGAAAGGGCACGGTCGACTTCCTTCCCCATCCTTCCCTAATCCGATGAGACCGATGACCACGCTGTCTGGTCTCCTTCCCCAAGCAACCAACCAACCATTCCGCCTACTACCGCGCGCGCGGCGTGATATCAAGATACCAACCAAAAATATTCAACGAGGCACTCACTCCATTCTGTCGGATTAACGGACTCTCCCCTTAATCCTGACTGTCGCATACTGGATGCTAATGAAAATCGCTTCACTTGTGTGTCGTCGTTCTGAATGTTGTGACTGAAACAGAAGATCTTAGTTTGTTACCTCCACCTCACACCTGACATGACTGAACATATTAAGAAGCCGTCCCCAAAATTTTAGATACAGATCTGTTCAAGACCCTTGTAAAATAACATACATCATAGAACTTTCAGAGTCTTGTACCATAGGGAGCAAGGGAGAGGATGTTGCTACGGTTGGCCACTATCCTCTTTCTACAACACAAATGCACACATGGATTAATACGGTTCTTTATTTACTTGTACTGGATACTCAACTTGAATAGAGTCCACGTGTTGTGGTACAACCTCATCAGCGATAGTCCTCTTCCAGACACTATCGGAAATCTTGCTATTATCACGGTTGTGATCGCTATGTGCTATCGCAGCCTGCTATAACTCACTCTGAGAGTGGACTGACAGACGCCAACTGGATACCGAGTCAGTGAGTCAGTGACTGAGTGAGGCCCTCCTGTCAGCAGCGGCGACCTAAATACTGACTGTCGAGAGGGCGTTGGCGGCTTGTTGCTTGCGTGTCTGTCTCTGGCTTCTCTCATGATAGGTGGGCTCGATCGAGCGCCTACTATCGATCTTCGCCCTATATCTTCGCCGACTGGTGTGCTGGCGACAGCTTACGCCAGCACAGAACTAACCTAACTAAACCACGTAATGCACTCCCAAAATCTTTGTTTATATTTTGCTCATAACTACAAGTTTTACTCCCACAAGCATTAAAAATTTTTATACGGTCTGATGACCTCTATGCATCAAATTTTGTGTGAACAATAATTACAGATAGACTTCAATGTCACACTTCTTTACGCACTTATATTAATACACATGCCACTCTTCTTTTACAAGGTGCAACGCTGCCACTGTTGCCTCGTACACGTATCTCGCCAGTGCTTGTAGCTTTGGACATCACTTTTTCCTGTTTTCTTATGTGCGCAAATCTGAGCTCTATTTCCCTCTTTCACCAACGGACTCTTACGTTTATACGCACAATTTGTGACTACTGCTGGAACACCATTTTTTGTTTCGAGAGACGCACACTTTCTTTCGTCATCACCTTCCACCATTTTACTTATAGGTTGCACATTTTCAATTTCACCCCTGACTAAACATTGCTCCCTCGAAACAATTTTCAACGGCCTTTCTTTTTTCCTTCATATTTATGGTACACATTGCAACTTCAGAAGAACCCGCAGTCCCATTATCACCACCAAACGATTCCTTAAATGCTTTCTTTGGCACGATTTCATCTTTTTTCCCTTCAAGACCTCTTTCCACTTTATATTTATGAGCTCATTAGCGAGGTAGCGTAACAACCTCAAAATTTTCCTGTACCATTTCCAAACATTTACAGAGTAGTCACTTTTTTCCTTTCCCTACCATTCAGAATTAACATATTCTCCTAAGCAAATTTTTTCCCGATTATGCACTTCTATATTCTCCCGATCAACCTCTAAATCACCTATAGGCTTTAAACCGTAGTGAAAATCCTTCGTTTCATCATCCACATAAGCATAAAATATACTGCCCCCTTCCTGTGAAGTACCGATATCAGTTGCTGCAACATTCTCACACTTAATCTCACAACTTAAAATTTCGTCTCCTTTACACAAAACCTCACTTATTTCCGCCGAATGGCTACAAACTTTATCACAATTAACTCCCTTAACATCTACCGGTAACTCGTAAGCTTCGCAACATAAAACACGCATTATATCCATCGATACGTTATAGAACTCACCAACAATGATTCCTTCATCCTACGCCGATACGCCATATAAATTGCCGCTATTCCACTCTTCCACATCAGAGTTCACAGTACATTCGAATTGCGCGAAACTCGGATCGCCTTCTATCTCCATTACATTTTTTCCATCTCTCAGACGCCGACTCTTCCTCTTTATGCTTTAACATACCGTCTAACACATTTTTGCATTCATCCTTCTACAGCCACTCATAGTTCATGCTTTCATCAAGAGCCATCGGTTTCCCTCCCATCAATAGAAATAAGTGCAGAAATTCCTTCCCCCGAGATACCTAAATCAGTAGCTTCAACCTTCACAACCCCAGCACCTAGAACATCACATTTACTTCTGCTGTATTCTCCAACAGTTTATTGAACGTAACTTCCTCTACAATACAATAGCTGCCTTTACAATAGATGTAGACGTCCGTCGATCTAGCCGGAGATATGGTTCCTCTCGGTCGGCTGGTACATCGATCGGCGGTGCAGTACAGCGGCTTCGATGATATCTTCTCGGAGACTCTGCTATAGCGGTTGCCATTAGCAGCGGACGAAGACTGGTCTGCCTTCGACCGGCCGGGCATATATAGTGAGCTGGAGCCAATAGAAACCCGGCGTGAGAATCCATGGCCGGATATGTCGCGGCGACCTGTTTGGCTGTTGGTTTGTTTCCCTCATAGCGTGGTTGTTATGCGGTGCTGCCTGCCATTTAGGGGAACCCGATGGCAGACAGTACAATTACTCTTTAACAATAAATCATCTACTTCCGCCAATACATAATAAATCTCGGCACCTGACGAGACTATCGTTATGCCACCTTAACAGGTGCCTCCACATACGTCCGTCGATACACCACAAAATTCATCTCCAGCAGAAGAGACTTCAGCTTCACCGCCTTCACAGGTAGCTTCACCAACTTCCTCCGAAACAAATTCATCTACATTACTTTCACCTACATTACTATAATTGTTGCTGCTGGCTAGTGCCTTATTAGAATTCGTCATACATTCCGCTCCACCGAATTCAAGTCCACCTCAGCCTCTCTTCTGATCACAGTATTTCCCATTAAACATACATTCATTCCATCATTCACTTCTGTTTCACAAAATAAATTTTTCAGTACCATTTCCTCGTTTCCAGTCTCTCAACACATTTTAGCATATTTCTTGCGACCTCTTTGTGGTTGCGTTGCTTAAAATTATTTTACATTTTATTTTTATTTCTTGTAACATGAATGTCAAACATTTGTGGCTTCTTTGCAGAATTTCCGACACCCACAGAATTTTTAAAATAACGTGTCCTTTTCAACGATGGGTTTCTTCGCCATCTCCTGATCTGAGTATCAGCGACCTCTAGTTTTCCGACCTCGTATTGTGGCGTTGCATTTCGTGAGGCTCCTGGCCGTCAAAACTTCATTTCCGGTTTTTATTTCCGTCGTGAAAATTCCGACTTCCATTTCCCCTTCGAAAATTATTGCTAACATTGTGGTGATAATTATTTCGGTGATTATTATGGTTGTTGTGGATATTACTACCGTTCCCAGTCTGGTACCCATTCCCTGTCAACTGTTCCAATTATCTGACTTGAAATTGAACGCCAATTCTAGTTTCTTATTAGAATCTAAAAACACCTCAATGGAATTTTTCGGACTGTGGACGAGATCCCATTGTAAATGTACCAGTAAGCGACTCTTGAGCATCGTAATCTCCATCAACACTCCCAGCTGACGAATTAAATGCGTCCACTTCTCCAGTTCACACACACAAGGATCCCTCATCGATCGAATTCAATGTTTGAAACTTGGTCCGTTTAGGAACTCATTCTGCAGTCGCATTTCTTTTGCTTCACTACAGAATTTGTTCAGAAAACAATCCTAAAACACTTCATACGTAGTAAATTAAGCACTTGTTAAATTGGCCAATGATTGTACATTGCCATCAAGACGTCCTTTAGTGAACATAATTTTTGCCTCTTCCGACATTTCTCTCACAAAACCGTCTCTGCACGCTGTAAAAAAATCAACAGGATGGTATTTTCCATCATTTGTAAAACATTTGGTCATTCCTGAATTAATTCATGGGACACCTATCACAATACTAGCCTGATATCTGTAAACTGCTCTTCATGCTGCACAGCTTCCTTAATTGATACAAAATGTTCTCTATTCTTAAGTACCTCTTTCTCACATTCTACTACTCTATCTGACAAATTGTTAACAGATTTAGTGGTCACTTCCTCAAGCACATTTTGCCTCAGCACACAATTCTAACCATCGCCACCCAGCTCGTCCTGTATCTTTTTCCCGAAATCTTTTTCAACTGCATCGACTCTGGTGTTAACCAGAACAGTCTGCTCAGAAATCTTGCACACATCTGTTCTTGTACCTTTTAATTTTCAATCAGTCATTCCTTCTATATCATATCTATTTTTTTTTGCATTGTAACTTTTACCTTTTGTGCTACACTCTCTACATTTTCAGTGTTCAATCCTAGCTCTGCTTTCACAGAACTAACATCTGCACCGAAAGCGCCCGTGCTAGACTGCATTGTCCACATACTAGATTGCATTTCTAGCAAAGTTTGCATTAGCTGTGACGATGTATCGTCTGAAAACATGCTTCCAGTCCCTGATTTTGGACTATCTGCTCCATTAGTAAATTTCACTTCGGCACTCAAACGTTCAGACTCATGACTCACCATTACAATCTGAACCACACAGACAGGGTGAGTGCTCATTCGTTTCAGGCTGCATCAATGACTATGATGATGCAGGGTCACACATATTAACGCTGTCGGCGCATGAACTTATCAGCCGTGCTGGCTGCTTATGATGTGTTTCTACCCCGGAATGTGCAGATTCTGCTGAAGCCGACGCTGATGAACGAAGTTGCCGCCAGTGGCTTGCGCTCCCGTTGTCGCCGTCAATCTCCGCTGCTTCTGGCCGCTGCAGACTAAAACTCAGCACGCCTCTGCATAACATTCTTCTTCTTTCTTGAACTTCCGTGTCTAACTTCCCCACATTTAACTTCTGCTAACGATTCTCACACGCGCAACTGCTGTAAAATCATATGCTAGTAGTACCCACGCAAACTATCTCTCATGCAACAGATTTGTGGCCTAGATCCCAGAATACTATAAAGTATTAGAATTACAGTTGTAATTCTAAAGGGATTAAATTCATAACCCGGACGAGAAGACCCAAATTGCAGCGTATGAGCAAACTGTTTATCTGCGGTTACTCTTACTTCAGGTACTTAGCTATGCACAGCTCTGTTTACAAAGAATAACTCGATGTAGTCATACGGTCGAGCCGCGCACGTCTGCTTTCATCCCCCACAGTTAATTCACCCCAAATAATAACCTGTAGCTGTGATCCTGCAGTTAAATAGTCTTCGCATTGGGTACAATTGTGAGCTAATAAAATACACAGATATACAAAATAAAAGTTAAATGAATAAGTTAATAACAAAGGTTCTATTCTAACGTCTATAACTGATGTAAACGACAGTTAATTTTGTACAATAATGTTTACTCAAAAATAAATGTGTCAAATAAACGGGAAGTGGTCCTTCGATAATCAGTTAAAATACAGACAGAAAATACTCTTATCAAATGCAGTAAAGTTACGTTGAGAGAGTTACGAGAATGGTAGCAAAATCCCCAAACTAGATAGTCATCAAAGATTCGTTAAAACTAAGTCCATTTTCGTAACCACAATAGAAGCAATTTTCACCTGCTCAAAACCGTTCAAAGTTTAACATGATGATTTAAAAACTAACACACACGATATAAAGAATAGCAACTCATACTCTTTGCATCCTCAGTTGCCGGCCGCACTGGCCGAGCGGTTCTAGACGCTACAGTCTGGAACTACGCGACCGCTACGGTCGTAGGTTCGAATCCTGCCACGGGCATGGATGTGTGTGGTGTCCTTAGGTTAGTTAGGTTTAAGTAGTTCTAAGTTCTAGGGGACTCATGACCTCAGAAGTTAAGTCCCATAGTGCTTAGAGCAGGGCTCCCTCGAGCACGCGGAAGTGCTGCAACACGACGTGGCATGGATTCAACTAACGCCTGAAGCAGTGCTGGAGGGAACTGACACCATGAATCCTGCAGGGCTGTCCATAAATCCGTAAGAGTATGACGGGGTGGAGATTTCTTCTGAACAGCACGTTGCAAGGCATCCCAGATATGCTCAATAATGTTCATGTCTGGGGAATCTGGTGGCCAGGGGAAGTGTTTACACTTAGACGAGTGTTCCTGGAGGCACTCTGTAGCAGTTCTGGATGTGTGGGGTGTCGCATTGTCCTGTTGGAAGTGCCCAAGTCCGTCTGAATGGACAATGGACACGAATGGATGCAGGTGATCAGACAGGATGTTTACGTACGTGTCACCTGTCAGAGTCGTATCTAGACGTATCAAGGGTGCCATATCACTCCAACTGCACACGCCCCACACTATTAAAGAGAATCCAACAGCTTGAACTGTCCCCTGCTGACATGCAGGGTCCATGCATTCAATAGGTTGTCTCTATACCAGTAAACGTCCATCCATTCGATACAATTTGAAACGAGATTCGTCCGACCAGGCAACATGTTTCCAGTCATCAACAGTCCAATGCCGTTTCTGACAGGCCCATGCAAGGCGTAAAGCTTTGTATCGTGCAGTCATCCAGGATAGACGAGTTGGCCTTCGGCTTCGAAAGCCCATATCGATGATATTTTGAATGGTTCGCACGCTGACACTTGTCGATCGTTGCCTGTTTACGTATCTCTGTATTTGAATACGCATTCCTATATCAGTTTCTTTGGCGCTTCAGTGTATAAAGTTAGTGGCGCGGGATTAGCCGAGCGGTCTAGGACGCTGCATTCATGAACTGTGCTGCTGATTCCGGCGGAGGTTCGAGTCCCCCCTCGGGCAAGGGTGTGTGTGTTTGTCCTCAGGATAATTTAGGTTAAGTAGTGTGTAAGCTTATGGACTGATGACCTTAGCAGTTAAGTCCCATAAGATTTCACACACATTTGAACATTTGTATAAAGTTAGAGTATTTAAGCGGCCTTACACGACCCAGAGAGATCACCTACACGATCGAATATCAGCCATTACTCCAGGTAGGTCTGCCTCCTCAAGCACAAACGGACAAGTGAGTACAATCACTTCCCTGAGCTCTTCATTCAAAAAAGTACCAGTCTTTACTTGACTCCCGTAGTGTTCTACTAAAATCTGCTTTTCCATTGGAGGAAGGCTTTGCCACCAAAAATGCCTGGTTCTTAAGCTCTACAGACATCATTTGACTCAACTGGATCACTTCCTCGAATAATCTAATATATTACAATAATATTCAAGTAAAGATATTTTATAAATATTTGGTCACTCTCAGATCATTCACAATCATTTCAAATAAAGATTTATTCATAATTAAATAAGCTAGTACTCTTACACAACTGCACTCGCGTTAAATATTGTTTAAAAAATTATTTATACCTTCTTGACGGAAGTGTCTTTTGGTTCTTTGCCAATAGTGGCGTCCTCTAACGCTTGCGACAGATCATTTTTATATTAGCACAGTTTTTAATAGCACTTGCAGTTAACACTTAAATAGAGGCACTGGCAAAATAGCAAACTGTTCATTAAATAACTAAAGGATGCCAAGGTATGAGGCATTCATGCTGCATTCATATGCTGTGCAGTTGTGGAGAATACAATGTTCTGACAAACATTTGCGTAATAAAAACCATGTAAGAGACGTCACAAGTCAATAAATAAAATAGATACAGATGAGTGGCTTCATGAGAGGACAGCTATCGTGCAGCGCTGTCAATTGAGATGTCATTTGTTGAAATCGCATGAAGCGTTTAATTGATGTTAATTCAGAGTTTCATTGCAGAAATGTTTCTTCACTGTGCAACATTAACTTTTATAGTTTAAAGATACTGAAAATATTGTTGTGTCATTGGATGTGCCCCATTTCTCTGAGATCGCAAATGTATTGAGATTTGCTTTAATACTTGAATTAAATTATTAAAGATTCTCAAAGAGCTGTAAGAAGCCATCTTTCAGCTTTTCTGAAACTCAGCAAGTTTTGGTGCATCTCCTGCACAAAGGGCATGTGAGCAACAACCGTTTAAATTCACAGCTTTGGGATTTACCCATTTCTGGCGACACTGCTCGTCTTTATACCTGGACTCGCCCACACTGGTCGCCTATCCGAAATCACCGCGGTGCGGCATCCTGACTCCTGGTGGCCAAGTTGCTCGCCTACATACACATAACGTTACATTCATTTACTATTTATAATCATGCAAAAATTATGTAACCCTGGATCCTGTCACCTTGAGAGAATTTTTGGGAATAATTTGTGGCAATACTTCAAGATGGGTTACTTCATTTTTTTATGATAGGGTAAAAGTTGTGGTGACAAGTAGGGTACCTTTGATATTTCTTTCATGTTTTCTAAAATGAAACTTCGTTAGACAGGTAGATAGTTTGGCGGAAAAAGAGTTTGGGTGAAAATAAAAGTAATATAGCGCCAAACTACATTTCGAGAAGTCTCGGGTTCGATTCCCAATCAAACTTAGAATTTTTATACATCACTTAACACTTATTTGGCCTTTGGCAATGTTTGTTAATGTGAAAACTGCCGAGTTCCACCGTGGTATGGATTCGAATAAACTGTATGTTACCTTGTAACTAACTGGGTAAGCCAGATAAGATGTCGGACGAAAGCAACGGAATACCATCTGCTACAGGACCATGCATAGTAAAGCACTGTAGTGCTGAAAATCTTCGTATTGAAGTTTGCTTTACTTTATTTACAGTATCATTACTACATCCGTAAATGACGCAGACTGGTATTTTTTATCATATTTGGGGCACCTGACATGGTGGATGGCGGCTTCAAGTTTGTAACGTCATGCCAGCTGCCCTTATTATACCTACATGGTGTTAACCTTTCTGTCTTTCTTCGCTCAACTTCTTGTGCTTAACGCAGGTGCAGTCAGCCTATGAATGTGCGCATTTGCCTACAGAAAGTGTTACTGGTCACACCCGTTCACGTAGAAAGACCTTCCCTCGAGCAACTGGAAGGTGTTACATTTAACTTGTAATTCCAGGAATTCCTTACCGTTACCGAAACTTGTATTTCGTGTGAAATAATTATCCGAAACTTATCTGTGAAATATGGAAATTGATAGGTGTATGGAAATATAATCCTCCTGAGACCCTTCCCCTGATATGTGGGAGGTTAAGAGCGTGCCTTCTACTGTGCAGGTGCAGTCCACACCACGAGGCAGCCCGTAGCCCACGGTCACCCTCCAGGGAAGTCCAAAGACACGAGACGGCCAGTAGCCCCAGGTATGTAGCTGCTTGCATATGGGCCAGAAGTCGACCAATGCGTTATTGACTTGTTTAATTTGTGAACGTCTTTCTTTTGAATAAATGATCTAATTTTTAATTTTTCTAAAATTGTAATTTCCTGTACATGTACATCATATATACCAATTTCCTTTCCATTCGCACAATTCACAATTCCTTCGTGGATCGTCCCCCCCCCCCACCCCTCCTCGTTTTCTTAAAGTATCTTGTCATTGAAGCATCTCGCGTCTGTACTACCCTTGAAGAAAAATTCACGTTAAGTAAACTGCATAACCGCAGTCACAGGTAAAAGCATCGAAAAAGTACACAATATGGAACTGGAAGAACTGTAGCAGCGCGGAATTAGCCGAGCGGTGTATAGCGCTGCAGTCATGGACTGTGCTGCTGGTCCGGTGGAGGTTCGATTCCTCCCTCGGGCATGGGTGTGTGAGTTTCTCCGTAGAATAATTTAGGTTAAGTAGTGTGTAAGCTTAGGGACTGATGACCTTAGCAGTTAGTGGCCGAGCGGTTCTAGGCGCTACAGTCTGGAACCGCGCGACCGCTACGGACACAGGTTCGAATCCTGCCTCGGGCATGGATGTGTGTGATGTCCTTAGGTTAGTTAGGTTTAAGTAGTTCTAAGTTCTAGGGGACTGATGACCTCAGAAGTTAAGTCCCATAGTGCTCAGAGCCATTTCAACCTTAGCGGTTAAGTCCCACAATATTTCACACACATTTGAACATTTTTGAAGAACTGTAGTTAGACTTGTATCAAATAACCGACTCGAAAGTTATAATCATAAGAAAGAGGATGGCATATTTTAAATTAATAATTCGGCTTATAACAATCAGGATGCGTACATAATTGTAGTTTATTTCTAATGTTCTGTTTAATTTCTTGTTTTAAAAGTCTCTTATGATGCCAATAGCCAAAAGTAGTTAATGAGATTAAATTTACGGTCTTGATGTAACACTGCAATACGAAGTACAAGAAACTTATCATGGACTCTTACTCAGTCTTTAATTTCCAGTAGATTTAACAATCGCAAAACAGAATTTTTTCACGAAGAATCAGCGAAGAAGGTCTTTGAGATTAAATATCATAATCACCTTCCCCTGTTTAAGAAATACTTACTCCTCACTGCAAGAGTAATACGAGGGTAAAAGTCTAAGGCCACATATACCTGATGAATAATAACAGATTAACCAAGCAGACCTGCAACGTCCTAAAAAGTTACAAATCCAAGCCCACGTGGTTCACCGAAACTGACAAAGATATGAAATACTCGGAAATTAGAATGGACATAATAAATAAAAGAATACTTTTCAGAGAAGCAACACAAAAGGCAGGTTTTCGGGAAAGATAGAGGTGTGCAAGAGGAAGAAAGTAGACCCAGAAACAAAAGGAACGATACTCTCGAAGGATGAAGGAAGTCTGTGAGCAACAAAAATTAAAAGCAAAGAAGCAAAATCAAAGTTGATTTATAGTACCCACCAAAAGGGTTATTCGGATAAATTATAAAAGTCGTAATTCTGAGAACATAAACTTTTACGTTAGTGCATCACATTAAATTTCTAGTCAAGTCATGCTGATTCAGGTCTTCCTTATTCAAACGGCTCTCCACTGTTTCAGTATACACGGTGATTTTTCTACGGTCTACGAACTCGAGGGATTGATCGATGAGAGGATACGGAACAAAAAAATCTAATCAACTTATGTACTGAAATGCATGGGTTCCATGCTAGACATCATTTATTCGATCATACTTTGTTACAGAGACTGCGGTCTAATACGCACTATACTATGCAGACACAGTTACTGTATGCAGGGTTTCCTCACAAGTGGGTGGTACTGTTCCTCGTACCTCATGGCCGAGCACCCTCTCCTGCCATAGTAATTGGTAATGTTGTGTTCGATTCACTTCTCTTACTGACTCATCTTTTAGTGGATGTGATATAGCGTTGTACGCAATGGTTCCGTATTCCAGTAGAGAGCTTGCCTACACAGTGTTTACTTACAGAAAGGCAATTTGCAACGGGCGGCAGGCAGCAACGTTGTATGAGGAGATCTATCCCCGCCGACAACATCCACAGCATCCGATGTTTGCAACAGTGTTTCGCCGTTTGTGTAAGACAGGGTCGTTTCAGGAAGCAGGAAATCACGAAGGACGCACCCGAAATTTTCGGACACCAGACTTGAAGGCGACTGCCATGTCAGTACAAGGCAGTTGGCCCGCCAGTACTGAGCAATCCAGACGACCATGTGGAACATTCACCATGACAATTCTTTCTACCCTTGTCACTTACAGCGTGTGCAAGGCTTACTAGCGACAGACGTTCCACATCGGGAGCAGTTTTGCCAATGATTTCTTCACCAGGCAACCACGGTTCCGGGATTCCTGTCATCCGTCCTATTCACAGATGAGGCCACATTTACGCGGAGTAGTATATTCAACTTTCATCACAGTCATCTGTGGAATAGCATGCAGAACCCCCATGGTATGGTGCCAGAGAATCATCAGCATCGGTGCAGCCGAAATGCTGCATCATTGGCGACCGTATTTTGGGACCAATCTTCCTTCCACGTAGTCTAACATGCCAGAACTACCGGCGTTTACTGCGGATGACGTAGCCTCCTCTGCTGAAAGGAGAGCCATTGATTATTCCAAGGGTTATGTGGCTACCACATATGGTGCTCCAGCCCTCTTCGCCGTTAACGTCCGGACGCATCTGAATCTTGTCTTCCCTAGTCGATGGATCGGACGAAGGGGTCCTGTCGCCTGGCCTGCTTGTTCACCGGATCTCAACCAGCGCGATTTCTTGTTATGGGGCCATCTCAAAAGTATTGTGTATGCAGAGCCCATTCTAGATGTGGAGACGCTGGTGCAGCGTATTCATGCTGCCTTTGACACTATTCGAATGCAGCCTCGTCGATGTGAACGTGTGCGTTGAGGCACATGGAAACCACCTTCAACACATATTGTAATCGCGACTGCATGGTACAGCGCAGTCTCTGTAACAATTTATGATGGAATAAATGATCTGTTACATGGGAGCCATTCATTTCCTGAACTCAATTTATTAGACCTTTTTCTTCCGTATCCTCTCATCGATCAATTCCTAGAGTTTGTACGCGGTGGGAAACGTCACCCTATAGAATGGCAGTTCTAGCAGACGCCGATTGTTTACGTCATTCTTTGACGTCCTGATACTCCATCACACAGCTGATATGCCATTCACATTGTCGACAACGACCAGATCTAATTATTCTTCTGACAGACGTATTTTCCGAACAAAATGCTATCTCAATGCACAACATGATTTACTAGTCGTTGGCCGACCATAGTGGCCGAGCGGTTCTAGACGCTACAGTCTGGAACCGAGCGACCGCTACGGTCGCAGGTTCGAATCCTGCCTCGGTCATGGATGTGTGTGATGTCCTTAGGTTAGTTAGGTTTAAGTAGTTCTAGGTTCTATGGGACTGATGACCTCAGAAGTTAAGTCCCATTTGAAGCATTTACTAGTCGTTGTGTAGTTTTGTGGCCTATTCGTGTAATATTCTAAAAAAGAAATTTCTTCTGAAGATGACTCAAATCTCCTTGAAATATGTCATAAGAGAATAGTCTATGTTTTGACTCTTTAATCCCAATGCAAGACAATCAAAATCGCATAAACTGAGTTACCCAAAAAAATTCGTTCCTAAGCAGGTAACAAATGCTCTCATTTCACGTAGCAGAAAGTAACATCATTTTCGTTAGAAGATTTCATATTTCACAGCTTCGGATTGCACTTGGACCATTCTTAGACACAGCAAGACACAGATCAACACGTATGTCTTCGCTATACAAGATCACCAATATTCACTTCTGGCATCTTATCCACCTATCAAGAATAAGAAAGAGAGTGATTAGAGATCGAGCAGTATGAAACAGTATACTCTGACGGAATAAAAAATCGCCACACCAAGGAGTTGTGCGACATACACGAAAGTTGATAGGCGTATTTCTGCATCGGAAATATGATGTCTGTTCATGTTTCGCGAGTGGTAGCACACTGGACTCGCCTTCGGGAGGACGACAGTTTAATCCCGCGTCCGGCCATCCTGATTTAGGTTTTCCGTGATTTCCCTAAATCGCTCCAGGCAAATGCTGGGATAGTTCCTTTCAAAGGGCACGGCCGACTTCCTTCCCCATCCTTCCCTAATCCGATGAGACCGATGACCTCGCTGTTTGGTCTCTTCCCCCAAAAAACAACCCAACCTCATGTTTCGCGCAATTCGGATAACAGTGACGCTAGTAGCGCTACTTTGAGGATGCACATCATGTTTGCTTTAAATACACTCTATAACGGTCGTGAGCGTTATGTGCCTTTGAGATTGGACACGGTAAGTTGATGTTAGCTAAGAATGCCTTTAAGGCGACAAAGACGCCGTTATCAGCACCACACTAACTTTTAGCGAGTTCATGTAACAGGGCTTAGAAAAACTGGATGCTCCTTCTGGGATACTGCAGAAATACTTGGCAGGAATGTAGTCGCTGTACATTTTTGCTAGCAGCAGTGATCACGAGACTGTACGGTCGCAAGAAGAACGGGCTCCTGACGGCCACGTGGCATTGGCGAGAGGGAACACCATCCTGTTAGGCGTATGCATCTGTAGCAGCAATTTGAGCAGCAGTTGGCACCACAGTCATACAGTGAACTGTTACAATTCTTTTACTTAAAGGACAACTCCGAAACAGATGCTCTGTAGCATGCATTCCACTGACAGCCAGACCATCGCCATTTGTGACTTCAGTGGTGTCAAGCGAGAACTAAGTGGATGGTAGCGTGGAGGTCTGTTGTGTTTTCTGATGAAAGCTGGTTCCGCCTCGGTGCCAGTGATGGCCGTGTATTGGTTAGGAGGCTAGTTGAGGGCCTGCGAACAATCTGGGGTGCTATTTCGTATGACAGCAGAAGTACTCTCGTGATTATCCCACGCACCTTGACTAGAAATCTGTACGTCAGTCTGGTGATTCGACTTGTTTTGCTGCCATTCATCAACAACATTCCAGAGGATGTTTTCTGCTGTAAGCAGTTATGACCGCGACCGGAACGGTCGCGGCGTGGCCGAGAAAGCGCAGCGGGACCAAACGGAGCGCGGCCCGTGAACAAACAAACGAACGGAAAGGACGGACACGAAACAACGACGGACGACGGAGAAAATCCTTATGACGACAACACGCAAGACGCAATGGAGTGACAGAGACAACCAAACGAATCCAAGACGTCCACGATTAACGAGATCAAAGTACGATAAACACGCTGTTCTGTCGAGGTGATGTGTCGAGACTCACGCAACGATTAGACTCGCTGGCAGATTTTTTTTTTCCTTTATTGGGTTTCGATTCCCCCTAAGGGGGCGGGCTGGCAGCAGCTTATTACGCCGCTCTTCAGCCTACAGAATTTGTATTAAAAAGATGAAGATAATGAAAAATAATAACAGTTGGCGATAAAATCGGTGACTTAAAGGTAAAAATGGCAGAAAATTCTGGAGCGTAAAACATAAAACACAGGGTCGATGAAGCTAATAAAACACACAGGAAGCAGAAAAACAATAGGCATACAATTAAAAAAACACGGCGACAGTCTGGGTTCTGTTTGCAAGAGATATAAAAAGCACACCCAGCGACAGCATGATTTCTGTTCGCAACACTGTGGAAGGACGCACAACACCGAACACTCACTTAAACACTGCACTAAAAGTTGGCACAAATACGACATACCACACCCGAGAGCAGGTGGGGGGAAACTGGTCAGATGACGGGAAAAAGGGGGGGGGGGAAGGAGAGGAAAAGTGAAGGGGGAGGGGGGAAAGGAGCCAATGGAAGAGGAGGATCCATAAGAGGGGTGGGGGGTGCTGAGCAGACGGGCCAGGGATTGGGGAATGCAGAGGAGAGGAGTACAAAGGGACTCGGGGGGGGGGGGGGAGAGAGAAAGGAGATGATAGGCGGGGAGAAAACACAGGATGGAAGGGGGGAGGAAGAGGGAGCCCAGGGAAAGGATGGAGGAAAGGAGGGGGGGGTTGAGGATCAGAGTTGATAGGAAGGATAAGTGGAGGGAGAGAGGGCATCATCCGGGAGGGGGAGCTGATGGAAGCCACCTTGGGAAAGGAGATGTAGGGTGTAGAGATGGAGGGTAGGGGGGACACAATGGTGAAGACGTGGCAGGAGGCGGGGATGGGAGAGGAGAGGAGCAACCAGGGGGTGAGGGGGTTCAAGACGGCGGGAGGTGTAGAGGATGCGGATATGTTCGAGTCGCTGGCAGACCGAGAGGCCGGCTCTTAAATGCTCTATCGGGGGCGCCGCTATTGGCTGCTGGAACCATGTGTTTCACTGTGGCGCCCTCACACTACATGCAGGCCAGTACGCGAGCGCCACCACAACTGATGCAGAGACCTCTAGGGGTCTTCGACGTCCATGACGTCTGGCGGGGATTCAAATACCGCGGCGCGCGGTACCAGATTTTCCAAAAGGGAAACGCTCGTCTACATATCACTATTGTAAACCAGTATGCTCTACAGACTGTCGACGTGTTGCCTTGGCCTGCTCGATCATCAGATATGTTACGAGTCGAGTAAATGTTGCACATCATAGGACCACAGCTGAAGCGTCATCATCAAAAAACATTAGCTGTCCCTGTACTGACCGACCAAGTACAATGTACATGGAACTCTATCCCACAAACGGACGTCCAGTACGTGTACAACACAATTCATGCGCGTCTACATGCTTGCATTCAATATTCTGGCGGTTATCCCTGTTACTAATGTACCAGCATTTCACATTTGGAATAGCTTCTGTCATGCTTATATTAAATTATGATCTTGCAATGTTAATCACTTAAACATGTTACATAGAAAATGTATTCCAGAAATGTCATTACTTTACATTAATTATTTTTTGATGTTGCGCGTCAGCGTATTTATGTTACGGAATCGAAGATGGAATGCCGTGTGTGAAGGTAACGTAGGTAATTTTAACCGCATCGAACAGCATATTCGTTACCTAATAAATTTTAGACACCCATTCTGTCTTCTTTGTCTGACATTAGTAATGAAAAACTGACTGCAGCATAGACTGCATTCACTTCTGACAGCAGCTGCATTGACTTCCTGTTTCACTGTCACCGACACAGAATTCCTGGTAAGCCAAATTCAAAGTGCACATGAATCTAATGAATAACTGTTACCGAGAATCTGAAGTGACTTGTGCATCACTCCGCATTTCCTTTTTACATTTAACTTTTATCTACGTTCCTCATAGGGAGTGGGGCAGACAGGCAAGCATCACTCATGTTGTCGCTCTTTTACCTTTCTTCTTCTTCTTCATCTTTTCTGGCTGGCGTTTCTCGTATTTTCACGTGGTCAGTGTCTTACTTGTTGGGTGTGACCAGGTTAGTGATAGAGGGTGGCTGGATACGTATACTGTCCCCAACCCTGGCACGCCCCCCGCCTCCGCCACCACTCCTTCTTGCCGGGGAGGAATTTGTGTACCCCAACTGTGTCTATGTTACTCCATGTTAAAGTGTGCGAACGTGTTATAAATGTTTGCGAAACGTGAGTACCAGTCCGGTATCCACCTATTGGTCATGCAGGCTGGCCAGCACACCGGCACTAATCCACCGGACGGATTGTATCCGTGGCCTACGCAGACCTCCTAATATTGGAAATAGCGAACTAACCCACGTGGCTATCCAGACGGTTCTCGTTCTCCTAAGCTGCATTTATCTCGAATCTCTCACCCAGAACAACGTCCCAAGCCACTGGAAAAAGGCGCAGGGGACTCCAGTATATAAGAAGGGTAAAAGAACGGATCCGCAAAATTACAGATCAATACCTCTAACTTCTGTTGCTGCAGAATCCTTGAACATATTCTCAGTTCGAATATAATAAATTTTCTTGGGACTGAGAAGCTTATGTCCACGAACCAGCATGGTATTAGAAAGCATCACTCGTGCGAAACTCAGCTTGTCCTTTTCTCACATGATATATTACAAACTATGGATGAAGGGCAACAGGAAGATTCCATATTTCTAGATTTTCGGAATGCATTTTACACAGTGCCCCACTGCAGGCTGTTATCTAAGGTACAAACATATGGAACAAGTTCACGGATATGAGAATGGCTCGAAGACTTCTTAAATCTTAGGACCCAGTATGTTGTCCTCAATGGCGAGTGTTTATGAGAGACAACGGTATTGTCAGGAGTGCGCCAGGGAAGTGTGTGATAGGAACCTACATACATAAATCATCTGATGGACAGGGTGGGCAGCAATCTGCGGTTGTTTGCTGATGGTGCCGTGGTGCACGGTAAGGTGTCGAAATTGAGTGATTATAGGAAGATACAAGCCGACTTAAACAAAATATCTAGTTGGTGTAATGAACGGCAGCTAGCCCTAAATGTGGAAAAATGTAAGTTAATGCAGATGAATAGGAAGATCAAACCTGTAATGTTCGGATACAGTATCACTAGTGTCCTGTTTGACACAGTGAAGTCGTTTAAATATCTAGGCGTAATGTTGCAAAGCGATATGAGGTGGAACGAGCCTTTGAGATGTGTGGTAGGGAAGACGAATGGTTGACTTTCGTTTACTGAGAGGAAAGAGTAGTTCACTTGTAGAGGAGAATGCATATGAGACGCTGGTACGACCTGTTATTGAGTATTGCTCAAGTGTTTGGGATCCGTACCAGGTCGGACTGAATGAAGACATCGCAGCAATTCAGAGGCGGGATTCTACCAGGTGCATTCAAGTTCTAAGGCCTCCGATTTTTTTTCTAATTAACTACTCACCCGAAATCGATGAAACTGGCGTTACTTCTCGACGTAATCGCCCTGCAGACGTACACATTTTTCACAACGCTGACGCCATGATTCCATGGCAGCGGCGAATGCTTCTTTAGGAGTCTGTGTTGACCACTGGAAAATCGCTGAGGCAACAGCAGCACGGCTGGTGAATGTGCGGCCACGGAGAGTGTCTTTCATTGTTGGAAAAAGCCGAAAGTCACTAGGAGCCAGGTCAGGTGAGTAGGGAGCATGAGGAATCACTTCAAAATTGTTATCACGAAGAAACTGTTGCGTAACGTTAGCTCGGTGTGCGGGTGCGTTGTCTTGGTGAAACAGCACACGCGCAGCCCTTCCCGGACGTTTTTGTTGCAGTGCAGGAAGGAATTTGTTCTTCAAAACATTTTCGTAAGATGCACATGTTACCGTAGTGCCCTTTGGAACGCAATGGGTAAGGATTACGCCCTCGCTGTCCCAGAACATGGACACCATCATTTTTTCAGCACTGGCGGTTACCCGAAATTTTTTTGGTGGCGGTGAATCTGTGTGCTTCCATTGAGCTGACTGGCGCTTTGTTTCTGGATTGAAAAATGGCATCCACGTCTCATCCATTGTCACAACCGACGAAAAGAAAGTCCCATTCATCATGTCACACGGGCAGCCATGTGGTCGTCTGTCAGCATTCGTGGCACCAACCTGGATGACACTTTTCGCATTTTCAGGTCGTCATGCAGGATTGTGTGCACAGAACCCACAGAAATGCCAACTCTGGAGGCGATTTGTTCAACAGTCATTCGGCGATCCCCCAAAACAATTCTCTCCACTTTCTCGATAATGTCGTCAGACCAGCTTGTGCGAGCCCGAGGTTGTTTCGGTTTGTTGTCACACGATGTTCTGCCTTCATTAAACTGTCACACCCACGAACGCACTTTCTACACATCCATAACTCCATCACCACATGTCTCCTTCAACTGTCGATGAATTTCAATTGGTTTCACACCACGCAAATTCAGAAAACGAATGATTGCACGCTGTTCAAGTAAGGAAAACGTCGCCATTTGAAGTATTTAAAACAGTTCTCATTCTCGCCACTGGCGGTAAAATTCCATCTGCCGTACGGTGCTGCCATCTATGGGATGTATTGACAATGAACGCGGCCTCATTTTAAAACAATGCGCATATTTCTATCTCTTTCCAGTCCGGAGAAAAAAAATCGGAGGCCTTAGAACTTGAATGCACCTCGTAGATTTGTGACCGGTAGGTTCGAACAACACATAAGCATTATGGAGATGCTACGGGAACTCAAATGGGAATCCCTGGAGCGAAGATGGCGTTCTTTTAGAGAAACAATTTTGAGGAAATTTAGAGAACCGCATTTGAAGCTGACTGCCGGACGATTCTACTGCCTCCAACATAAGTTATGCGTAAGGAAAACGAAGTGAAGATACGAGAAATTACGAGAAATTAGAGCTTATACGGAGGCAAATAGACTGTTTGCGAGTGGAACAGGAAAGGAAATGAGCAGTAGTGGTACAGGGGACCCTCCACCACGTACCGTACGGTGGCTTGCGGAGAATGTATGTAGATGTAGATCTATCTTAATTTGCCGAGGTGGCAATGCGTACAGTGTTGAAACTATAACTGTAAGGCCACTGTAATATCACAACAACACTTACTAGGTGAGTAATTTGGATGCAGATGGGGTTGGAGATGGACGCTGTGAGATAGAATGTGATATAAGTATTCAGAAGCGTCAAGAGACAGAATGTATGTGATTCGAGGCGAGTAGGATTGAGGCTTTGCGGAAAATGGGAGAGGAAGAAGCTTGAAATTACCCTTTGAAAGGAGATGGAGTGTGAGGAGATGCATGTACTATGGGTTGTGACATGACTGTATTTGAGAGATGAAAAATGCCGTGTGGTGCTGGTAATCTATTTTGTGGGAGACATAGAACTGATGAACTTAATCCAGTAGTTTGAGGAGGTGTTTGAAGTTTATCGTCTGGAACAGAATACGAGCGACGAAGGGAAATATATAGGGAAAGCGAAGGTGCGTTCAAGGACTCGGAAGCAGCCAGCCAGAAAGCATGCGAGGGCTAGAAATCAATGCTACATTTGTATAGGTGAGGATGTACTCTGTATTTTCTGGGTAGCCTACATCTTCAGCTACATCTATACTCCGGAATACATCTTATGGTGTGGCAGAGTGTACTTTGACTCCCAGTGTCAATTCTCCCCTTTCCTGCTCCAGACGCGAGTAGCCCGAGGGAAGGATGGTTGTTGGTAAGCTCGAATGGTTAATTTTACCGTCATAGGCATTTCGCGAGATATACATAGGAGGAAGCAATATGCTGGTTGGCTCTTAAAGCAACGTACACTCTCGGAATACTGACAGAAACTACACAGTGCTGCAGGACTCCTCTTCTGTAGCGTCTGCCACTTGAGTTGACTGGGCATCACCGTGAGGCTTTCGCACTTACTAAGTGAACCTGTAACGAAACACGTTGCTCCTATTTGGATCTTCTCTATTACCTCTGTTATTCCTGTCTCGTATGGATCCAAGCCAGACCAACAATATTCAAGTATTGGCCAAACGAGGTTTTATTCGATACCTCCTTTGCGGATAGACTATAATTGCTGAGGATTCTTGCCATGAATCTGAGACTGGCCTCTGCATTACCTGCGATAGTATGTATCCGAGACAGGAAACCAGCTTGCATGGTTGCAAAACATAGTACAGTTTGTCAAATTAGAGAACTTTACCTACTCTCATTATAGCACAATGATTGAAAGAAAATAATAAGTTGGTCAAATATGTACCTGGCGTAGATTCAGGGTTTGCTTATGGAGGGACGGACAGGGTCACAGATTCTTGCTGTCTCTCTCAGCCTCCCCCTTCCCCTCCCTCTCCTGCCCCCTCCTCCTTTCGTTTCTAAGCGTACAAATGTCTGAGATTTTAATAATAACAACAATAAAATATATAAAATGTTTAATTCAATAGTACTGTTTCTCGCAGCCGGATCGCCTTCGTTTGGGAAGTCAGTCTTCCTGTTCTGTTTTTATCCTTTAGGGGTAGATCTTTACCATGGAGGTACAGTAAGCGGAGGAGGCGCTATAGACTTACATTGTACGAAGCTTTGAAGCCGGTCCGCCATGTTACTTGCCACAGAATATTAGCTGACTACCGTTTACGATTGCTTCTGTTTTTAATTTCTCCCATGTGCTTTCCTGAATAAAAGAGGATCAGGGAGGCATTTACAGAAATGTTCTGATCTTAAGTGCATATTTGATCAAGTAACACTACGAATCATCGAGAGAGATGGCGCAGTAGTTATCACCATGGACTCGCATTCGGGAGGACGACGGTTCAGACCCGCGTCCGGTCATCCTGACGTAGGTTTTCCGTGATTTCCCTAAATCGCTTCGGGTAGATGCCGGGATGGTTGCTTTGAAAGGGTTCGACCGACTGCGTTTCTCATCCTTCGCTAATCCGATGGGACCGATGACCTCGTTGTTTGGTCCCCTCCCCCAAATTACCCAACCAACCAACAACGAATTACGCTTCGTTAATGTAACTTTATTTTTGTTATAAGTATCGAGTAATCAATAGGAGAAATAAGTCATGTGAAAATGATTCTTTTGTAATCTTGCGTTTCCCTTAACACGGACTGACGCAACTAATTTTCGGCGTATGTTCTCATTTCGAAAATTCTGAAAACATATTTTGCTAATTTTTGTATGTTTCCAGTCTTTCCTTCTCGCAGCAAAAGCGTTTCGAGTTGTAGTGATAGGAAATCTTAAGTCAAATGATAGAAAGAAAACCACTACGGCAAAAGTAAGCAGTTTTTATTTTATTTTTTTAATGTAGATGTGGAGCTCCTCCATGCTCACAACGGTATGATGGCCAACTCAATAGGTCTGCTGCCATCTCTGCGTAAGGGTTAGTTTTCACTAAAGTGAGGTGTCGCAGGATGTGGGTACTGCGATGTTTGTGTGCGCCTGGTTAAGGTTAACCATTAATATGCGCTCATCTGGAGATAGATTGGGTCGAAGTTGAACGAAGGGTAGCGGTTTGAAGGGCAGAGTAAAAAAAGTGCCAAGGCAAGAGCCAAGGGAAAAACACCTCTGCTATAGCTAGGTCGGGTGGTAAGAGCAGTAGCGGATGTCTTGCTGCCAGCGATAGGTCGTGCAAGGGTAGACTTCGCTATTAGTGGGTATCATGCATGTCGATACCTTTGACGCTGTGCGGTCGTGTTGCTCGGAGGCTGCCGCTGGGTGCCGGTGTAGAGATCTCGTTCAGGGTCAGCAACCTGTGTCCGACAGGTCATATGTCGGATGCACAGTGTAGGGTGATGTTGGCGAATTGTTTGTGCGACAGTGGGCGATCTCGTCGGTGTCTCTGCTGGCCTATTGATCGGCTCTAATAGCAGCTGGTAATTACCAGTCAGTGTTGCTGATATGCAGGGGCTTGCCGACGTTTGTCGCTTGTTGGTGTATGTTAGTTTACCATAGGTGGCTGTGCCCTAGCTAGTAGTGTCTTTGGCCGCTTGTGCTTCCACCTATGGTTGTGATAGTAGTTTCCCAGAGTGAGAATGAAAGGATTGTTCGAGTGTCTCGAGTTCCTGTATAGTCGTGTGGCGGTTTTTTTTTTTTAATACTTCCTTGCGGGTTTCAAGGCGGTATTCTTGGTGAAGATCCACGGTGCGTGAGTAGCGTGGAGCGTTGCTAATGATTCGTAGCACTTTGTTCTGTATGATCTGCAGGCGGCGCAGTCGTGTAGGAGCTGCATATCCCCAGACGGCAGCTGCTTACGTCATCAGAGGTCTTATCAGTGTCATGTACACTCCTGGAAATTGAAATAAGAACACCGTGAATTCATTGTCCCAGGAAGGGGAAACTTTATTGACACATTCCTGGGGTCAGATACATCACATGATCACACTGACAGAACCACAGGCACATAGACACAGGCAACAGAGCATGCACAATGTCGGCACTAGTACAGTGTATATCCACATTTCGCAGCAATGCAGGCTGCTATTCTCCCATGGAGACGATCGTAGAGATGCTGGATGTAGTCCTGTGGAACGGCTTGCCATGCCATTTCCACCTGGCGCCTCAGTTGGACCAGCGTTCGTGCTGGACGTGCAGACCGCGTGAGACGACGCTTCATCCAGTCCCAAACATGCTCAATGGGGGACAGATCCGGAGATCTTGCTGGCCAGGGTAGTTGACTTACACCTTCTAGAGCACGTTGGGTGGCACGGGATACATGCGGACGTGCATTGTCCTGTTGGAACAGCAAGTTCCCTTGCCGGTCTAGGAATGGTAGAACGATGGATTCGATGACGGTTTGGATGTCCCGTGCACTATTCAGTGTCCCCTCGACGATCACCAGTGGTGTACGGCCAGTGTAGGAGATCGCTATCCACACCATGTTGCCAGGTGTTGGCCCTGTGTGCCTCGGTCGTCTGCAGTCCTGATTGTGGCGCTCACCTGCACGGCTCCAAACACGCATACGACCATCATTGGCACCAAGGCAGAAGCGACTCTCATCGCTGAAGACGACACGTCTCCATTCGTCCCTCCATTCACGCCTGTCGCGACACCACTGGAGGCGGGCTGCACGATGTTGGGGCGTGAGCGGAAGACGGCCTAACGGTGTGCGGGACCGTAGCCCAGCTTCATGGAGACCGTTGCGAATGGTCCTCGCCGATACCCCAGGAGCAACAGTGTCCCTAATTTGCTGGGAAGTGGCGGTGCGGTCCCCTACAGCACTGCGTAGGATCCTACGGTCTTGGCGTGCATCCGTGCGTCGCTGCGGTCCGGTCCCAGGTCGACGGGCACGTGCACCTTCCGCCGACCACTGGCGACAACATCGATGTACTGTGGAGACATCACGCCCCACGTGTTGAGCAATTCGGCGGTACGTCCACCCGGCCTCCCGCATGCCCACTATACGCCCTCGCTCAAAGTCCGTCAACTGCACATACGGTTCACGTCCACGCTGTCGCGGCATGCTACCAGTGTTAAAGACTGCGATGGAGCTCCGTATGCCACGGCAAACTGGCTGACACTGACGGCGGCGGTGCACAAATGCTGCGCAGCTAGCGCCATTCGACGGCCAACACCGCGGTTCCTGGTGTGTCCGCTGTGCCGTGCGTGTGATCATTGCTTGTACAGCCCTCTCGCAGTGTCCGGAGCAAGTATGGTAGGTCTGACACACCGGTGTCAATGTGTTCTTTTTTTCATTTCCAGGAGTGTATATGGACCTCGACACCCTCCTATTCAGTGCGCTTTCCCTGATGAGCATTGGGTAGAGCTGTTTGAGCCTCGCGTTCACTCTGTTGGCAACGTACTCGATGTTGTCCCCCCATGTATGTTTCCGGTCCAGCCAGACACCTAGGTATCTGACTTTCTCTCGGAAACGTATTGGGCGTGTATGTAGTGTTAGCGATCTACTGTGTTGATGTTTGCGCAGTAGTTTCGGTGCACGTGTGAACAGAACTGCTTCGCACTTGTCGACGTTTACTTTAATACGCCATCGCTCCAACCAAGGCTCAGCTGTTCTGAGTGCTGTCTGTATTCGCGAGTTAATGTTCGACGGTTTCCAGTCTTGCGCAAGGATGGCGGTGTCATCCGCGTAGACGGCTAACGTCGTGTTTTGTGTTGCTGGGAAGTCGTTAATGTACAGGTTGAACAAGATGGGCCCTAGGATGCTTCCTTGGGGTACTCCAACCTGGATACCATGTTGTGTTGATTGTTAATCCTGCACCTTAGTGTTGAAACACCTGTTCGTGAGACATGAGTGTATGAGACGTACGAGTCCGTCCGGGAAACCAGCTTCGCTTAGTTTGCGTATGAGGCCGTTGTGCCAGAGACGGTCGAAAGCCTTTTCGATGTGCAGGAACACGCTCCCTGTGGCTTTGTTCATGTTGTAGCCGTGTGTTATATGTTCGACTACGCGGAGGACTTGTTGTGTTGTCGAGTGGTGATTCCTAAAGCCGGATTGCTCCGGTCTTAGAGTGTCATTGGCGATGTAGTGCCTAGTGATACGTTTTAATATTACCTTCTCAACAATGTTGCTGAGCGAATACAGCAGACTGATGGGTCGGTAATTTTGTGGGAGGGAGTGGTCTTTCCCTAGCTTTCTGAACATCAAGACCTTGGCCACCTTCCAAAAGTCAGGGAAGTGTTGGTGTTTTAGGATGGCATTCGTTAAGTGTGTAAAGTATTCTACGGCTTTATCCGTGAACTACTGGAGGACACGGTATTGAATGCCATCAGGCCCAGGGGCTTTCCTAGCGTTGGTGTGCTTGATAGCCCATGTGATTTCATTTGTGCTGGTACGTCTAATTTCGTTGCGCGAGGGCTGGGCTACAAGTCGTGTAACCTCCTGGTCCGTTTCAAGTGTGAATACTGGGTCTGAAGGAGCCAGATTCGGCATGAAAGACGCTGCAAGTGTTGTGGCCATAAACTCTGCCTTCTCCATCGCGGAGTAGGCTGTGCCGTCTGGTCGTTGTAGGGTGGGAATGTAATGTTTCTCCCTGGTGAAGTGTCTGGCTAGCTTCCACACGCCAGGACGTGTGGTATCTAGCCCAGCTAGTTTCTGTCCCCATTGTTCGTTTTGGAATGTTTGTATTTTATCCCGTATTATGCCCCGGAGTTTGTTGACGTGCAGGTTATAGAACGGGCGCCTGGTACGCTGCCAGTTTGTCCTGAGGCGGTTCCTCATTGAGATAAGGCCCAGGATCTCCTGGGGCAGGGCCGTCGAGTGTTGTCTTGGTGTTTTATATGGAATGGCGCCAGTCATTGCGTCTTGAACGGCAGTTGTGAGAGCCTCCACAGCCTCATCGATTTGCTGCGTGTTGTTAATTTCGTGGGTGTCAGGAATACGACTGTCAAGCGTTTTCTTGAACAGTGTCCAATTCCTGCGCTTGTAGTTCAGTATCCTGCGTGGTTCGATGTCCTGAAGTGTTTCTTCCGTGTGCAGTATTACAGGCATGTGGTCTGAGTCCAGATCGTTTTCAACCGTAGAGTTGAGTGGGCAGGTGATGCCCTTTATGAGGGCTATGTCTAATACGTCTGGCCTGTGTCGGGGCTGTGTAGGCACGAACGTGGGAACGTCCGACCCAAGTATAATGTAGTTTCGGCCTAGTGTGCGTTCGTATAGTTTCCTGCCGTTGGAGGCTCTTATTCGTGAGTTCCAATCTGAGTGTTTTGCGTTAGGTCTCCGGCGGCGATTACCCGCGGTGATATGTTGAGTACTGTGCTGATATCGCGTGTTACTATGTTTTTAGGAGGATTGTACATCGATACCAGTGCGGTGTTGGCTCCGTTGAACTTGACCCTGATGGCCGTAGCCACTAGTCTCTCAAGCGCAGGGAGCTCGATGTTCGTGTGTTCTGTGTCTCTGTGTATGATGATTGCCGTGCCGCCTCCCCTCCTGCCATCCGCTCGGTCGGTACGATAGACGCAGTACCCTGGGATGTTTAGCTGTTTGCGAGGAGTAAGCAGTGTTTCGTTGACAAGAGCGATTCGGATACCCTTTCGCTCCATGAACGCGGCCATTCCGGCTTTTTTGTTTGCGATCCCGTTGACATTCCAAAACAGGATCTGTGAGTTTGTGTTAGCGTCTGCGTTTCGGGGCTGGTGTAGCGTGTTATCCATATTGTAGTGTGAAAAGTGGCGTGACAGTGGCTTGGAAGCTAGTCCAGTAGAGCGCGCTCGACATGAACTGCGTGAAGAGTTGTGAGACACACCCCATAATCTTCGCGACTACTTTGGTGGTCGTGAGTCCGGAGAATAATGTGTCCATTATTCTCCGGAAGGTTGATGTAGTGTTGGGCGTGTCGGCCTGTGTGTTGTCGGTCGTGTTAGCGGCCGCTTGTGCCTGTGTTGGCGTCTGGTGAAGGCTGGCGTGTGTGTCAGCTGTTAGTGTGACGGTTGTGGGCGACTGTGTATTCACTGTGGTGAGTGGGTGTCTTGTGTGGGTTGTCGAGTTGGTGTCCGGATTGTGTTCGTGAGGATTGGTGTCCTGTTGCCTGTGCACTTGTTGTGGTGTGGTCGTGTTCCTCCTGTTTCGATTGTATCTCCTTCTCCTCCTCTGACTCTGTGGTCGTCCCTGTATAGGTGCGTCTTCTGTAGCCTGTGGTGGGCTGTACTCCGCGATCTCAGGGGGTAGGGTGGTGTTGTTGCTGGTGTCGTATGGTGTACCCGATGCTGGTGTAGTGTTAGGTGTTGTGTTTGTCTGTAGTGTGTCTGTTGCTGGGGGTGTTTGTTGGGGGTGGGGGGTGGTGGTTAGTGTTTAACGTCCCGTCGACAACGAGGTCATTAGAGACGGATGGGGGGGAGGGTGTTTGTTGTGCGTGTCCTGAGCTCAGGGGCGCCTCTGACCGTCCCGCGCTGCTGGGGCTGCCAGCGACCACTCCAGCAAAGGACATTCCACTTCTTACTGGGCGCGGGGGCGGCTTCGGAACTGTGATGGCGGTAGGTTTGGCGTGTTTAGCTATTTTGCGCCTCAGAGCTGCTTTGTATGCAATGCACTCCCTGTAGTTTGCCGGATGGGCAGCACCACAGTTGGCGCACTTGCGAGGTGCTGCGTTGGGGAGTTTGCACTGTTGGGTCGTGTAACCGCCAGCGCAAATGTGACAGCGGGGAGCGAGAGCGCATCGGATACACGTGGGGGGTGCGCGGCGTATTGTATATCTCTACACTGACGACCATATGAAGAAACAATTTTAACTTCAACAGGTCGCGGGACTTGGTCGTGTCGGCCAATTCCGCCATGTAGTTGTGCGATGGTCTCGCTGTGCCGAACTCTGTCATTCGGTTTACCCGAATGCACTCCCATCCGAGAGCAGTGAGTTCTTCGTGTACTGTTTCGATTGGGGTTCGTGAATCTATCCCCTTGATCACGTACTGCTGTGTCTTTTCAAGGACTGTTCTGTACATGAAATGCTCTACCTTCCTTTCTTTAAGAAATTCCAGCAGATTCGAGTAGCCGGCCGCGGTGGCCGTGCGGTTCTGGCGCTGCAGTCTGGAACCGCGGGACTGTTACGGTCGCAGGTTCAAATCCTGCCTCGGGCATGGGTGTGTGTGATGTCCTTAGGTTAGTTAGGTTTAAGTAGTTCTAGGTTCTAGGGGACTTATGACCTAAGATGTTGAGTCCCATAGTGCTCAGAGCCATTTTTTAGATTCGAGTAGTCTGTTTTGTTTGCTACGTACAGTGCGGCGTGTTCCAAGGTGAGTTTTGAGTAGTATGCCGGCCGCGGTGGTCTAGCGGTTCAGGCGCTCAGTCCGGAACCGCGCGACTGCTACGGTCGCAGGTTCGAATCCTGCCTCGGGCATGGATGTGTGTGATGTCCTTAGGTTAGTTAGGTTTAAGTAGTTCTAAGTTCTAGGGGACTGATGACCACAGAAGTTAAGTCCCATAGTGCTCAGAGCCATTTGAACCATTTTTTTGAGTAGTATGTTGTGGGGTTGTGTTTCTTACTAAATTCTTTGTTTAGGAGACTAAGGTCTCAATAGTTGTGTATGATGACTGGTGGGAAGCCAGTCGCGGATTTGTTTGGGTTCTGTGTAGCTGCTTGTGAGTTTGTGAGTGCTGCAGTCGCAGGGTTGTTCGTGTTGGTCCCCGTGCTGCCGTTGTTGTTAATTTGCGGTGTAGCTGGAGTTGGCAACAGCACTCGGCGGTGAGTTTGTGGGCTCACTTGTTTGCATGTTTGGCAGCTGTTTGCGTCGCGGACCGACCTGCTGCCACGGTCCGTCTTCTGTGTTAGTTGTGTCCTCCGTCGGCTCTGGCTCCAATTCCGTCGGTGCCTGGGCCGCCGGAGGTGAAAGAGGAGGCATATCTTTCGAGTTTTCAACAGGCGCTTGTGTGTGTGATGTGAGTGATGCTGTTTGTGCGTGTTCACTGCCATTCAGCAGTGCCACCAGCTCTTGCTGATCTGCAGTCTGCTTGTCCTTCGAGGCGACTGCCTCTTGGAAGGTGGACAGTGGGACAGTGGCGGGAGTAGCCGGCATTCCCGCCTCTTGAGCTGCAGCTTTGCTGCGGGTTAATGGTGAGGAAGCACAGGAAGATCAGGCATCTTTGCTGCTTGGAGGAATTTTATTCGGATAGGGAAGGATGTACGACAGTTTTGCTCTTTTTACGAAACGACAATTATTGTTTTTCTTTTCAGCGAAAGTGCAGTGTATTGTGTCCCTGCGGAGGAGGGGAGTCCCTACGACCTATCTGCGTGATGTGTAATGCGCGGCGCAAGAGAGCGCGGATAGAAGAGAACGGCCTACAGTACGCAGGGTTATCCGACGTGAACGGGCCCCTGACACTGAGATTATCCTGCGAAAGAACGGGAGAGTCCCGCTGGGGAGGTTTGCAACCGGAGTTGCGGCAAGTTGAGCCTGAGCTCTTGCCGCTTAGCGCCTGGAAGCGTTAAGCGGCTTGCGCTGGTTCGTGGCGCCCAGAAGGGCGTCACCTGCAGCTACGCCAGTTGTAGCTTATTTGAGACCACTTCGAGGAGCTATCAAACGGGCAGCTATGCCAGGTGCAGAGAGCAGCGTTCCTCTAGGGTCGGCTGCTCGACTGCGAGTGTACAAGTAAGCAGCCCAACCAAAATTAATTTATACATCACCTGAAACTTGTACCGAAGATATTGCGGAAATGGGAAGTGCTATTAATGTGCTACTATCAAAGAATCGAATAATATTCAGGGGCTGGTATTTTCAGCCAATCAAAAAATTGTAATAATACTTAGGAAATGTATTTTTGTGCAGACGTACACTTTTATAAATGGAACAATGCCTATTGACATTACCAAAACTAAAAGGAGATAAATTAGAATGCCATTGTGTTTGTTGCAGGGTTCTACTGCAAGCAGTTTACGAGTTATGGTATTTTGAAGAGTTCCCACACCGACACTTGTACTATACCTCGGTCAGCACACACACAAGGAAAACACAAATGCATGCACCAGCTATGTGGATTCTGACCAGTATCGAGTCACCTGATAATCACAGATTGAGTTCCAAATGATCATCGGCAGGGGCAATACACGCTTCCAGTCTGGCTTGGAAAATGTAGTCCATCAACAAAGAAGGTGGCTTACAAAACACTCGTTCGACCTATACTTGAGTATTGCTCATCAGTGTGGGATCCGTACCAGGATGGTTGACAGAGGAGATAGAGAAGATCCAAAGAAGAACGGCGCGTTTCGTCACAGGGTTATTTGGTAAGCGTGATAGCGTTACGGAGATGTTTAGCAAACTCAAGTGGCAGACTCTGTAAGAGAGGCGCTCTGCATCGCGGTGTAGCTTGCTGTTCAGGTTTCGAGAGGGTGCGTTTCTGGATGAGGTATCGAATATATTGCTTTCCCCTACTTATAACTCCCGAGGAGATCACGAATGTAAAATTAGAGAGATTCGAGCGCGCACGGAGGCTTTCCGGCAGTCGTTCTTCCCGCGAACCATACGCGACTGGGACAGGAAAGGGAGGTAATGACAGTGGCACGTAAAGTGCCCTCCGCCACACACCGTTGGGTGGCTTGCGGAGTATCAATGTAGACGTAGATGTAGATGTAGACTGCTGGACACGTGCTAGCTTTTCAGCGGAGATGTCCGAGCAGGCTGCTGTAATAGTCCTTGCATATTATCGAATGTAGTTGGTATATCCTTGTAGATTCGTCGTTCAGCTTTCCACACACGAAAGAGTCTACAGGCATAAAATCCGGCCAATCCAACGATTTGGAAACAATTAGTGAAAACATACTGCAGTACTTCTTCGTGTGCTATGTGCTGGACAGACATCACGTTGGTACCACAGGTTCCTCGTAGTCTCCAGACGAACGTCTTCTAGCAGCCGTGGTAGATACTCTGGAGGCTGCGATACTTGTGACCGTTCAGCGTTCCGTCTATGAAAACTTGCCTATGAGCCGATGGTTCATATCCCACACCACACATTTACACTCCATGGATGCTGACGTTCCACCTGATAAAGCCAGCGAGAATTGTCAACAGACCGATAGTGCATGTTCCTGTGGTTTACCTGACCATGATTCGTAAATGTGGCATCATCACTAAACAAGATACATGATACATTTGGCGTGTCCTGCCATAATGCCCATGTACAGAAATTAACACAATTTTCATTACTGTCCGCAGCTCGTGCTCGTGCGGTAGCGTTCTCGCTTCCCGCGCATGGGTTCCCGGGTTCGATTCCCGGCGGGGTCAGGGATTTTCTCTGCCTCGTGATGACTGGGTGTTGTGTGATGTCCTTAGGTTAGTTAGGTTTAAGTAGTTCTAAGTTCTAGGGGACTGATGACCATAGATGTTAAGTCTCATAGTGCTCATATCCATTTATTTTCATTATCGTTTCTATGCAGCTCTTGAAAAAGAGAGGTGTGATAGGTATGGAACCTATGTCGCTGGAGGATACGTAGGACACTCGCCTGATTCATGCCACTTCCTTGGAAGACTGCGCGGGAGCAAACGTGCAAATCATCTGCGACAGCAGCAAAAACATTAATTTCCTCCTCTTACGTCGTCACTTGTTTCCTTCCGTACGTTGTTTAGATGTTATACTACCACTTTCACGTAAATGGTTGAAGAGGTTGAAAAATAATTGCCGAGGTGGCTGACGTCTATTGGGATATCCTGCCGCATACACCGTACAGCCGGCCGGTATGGCCGTGCGGTTCAAGGCGCTTCAGTCTGGAATCGCGTGACCGTTAGGGTCTCAGGTTCGAATCCTGCCTCGGGCATGGATGTGTGTGATGTCCTTAGGTTAGTTAGGTTTAAGTAGTTCTAAGTTCTAGGGGACTGATGACCACAGATGTTAAGTCCCATAGTGCTCAGAGCCATTTGAACCATTTTTGAACACCGTACAAGAACGAACTGCATTCTTCCTACACTCACCATAAACCATGAGCACGTCGGCTTTTTCTGCATTGGTAAATCCCATCGTCCACTCACGACCTACTGCTTAGACTGTCACACAGTCAGTGACTAGCAAGTCGCAATGCACTCAAGAAACACACTAGCACACTATAAGAAAACATAACAACATCGTATCTAACAACTACTCAGTCTGAATGGCACAAACAAGTGTCGGTATGAGAACGTTTCAAATTAGGATATCTCATGAACGTCTCGAACTAGAATCCTGAAACAAATACTACTGATATTTTAATTTAGTCTACTTTCAGTTCTGTTAATGCCAATAGACATTGTTCCATTTAAAGCATGCACGTTTACACAAAAAAATCACTTTCTAAGTATTATACTTACGAAGTATTTATTGCTGACAATAGGAACCCTTAACTACCATTCGCCGGCCGGGGTGGCCGAGCGGTTCTAGGCGCTACAGTCTGGAACCGCGCGACCGCTACGGTCGCAGGTTCGAATCCTGCCTCGGGCATGGATGTGTGTGATGTTCTTAGGTTAGTTAGGTTTAAGTAGTTCTAAATTGTAGGGGACTGATGACATCAGAAGTTAAGTCCCATAGTGCTCAGAGCCATTTGAACCATTTGAACTACCATTCCATTCTGTGAAAACCGCACGTCGGTAGAACTTTCCGTTTCCGCAATATTTGCGGTGCAAGTTTTAGGTGATTTATGCTATATAAAAGAAAATATCGTGTGAACGAATCCACTTGTAAATGAAATGTGATTCCGTTACACTCTAGGTGTGTGGCTCAGTGGCTCAGTGATACAGTTCGGCTGGTATAGCCAAGAGGCGCGGCCGTCTGCTTGCGTCCCGCCTATAGCAGAGCGCGCGCAAGCCATTTCCTTGTTTACTTCTCGCCACGGTTTCCTGTATTGCGTCTGTCTTACGAGCGAGCTATGGCACACTCTTACCACCAAGCAACGATCAGAATCGCATTCCAAGCAGAATATGCATGACCACGACCTTCAGACAATGAGAACTTTATACGGAATGATCTTCGGCTGGCTGCACAGTATGTAGCAGGCATTCACTTTTCCATCACTTTAAACGTTGTATAGGTCAAGATGCGCGACGAATAACTGTTTACCGGTATTGTGAGCCACCGCACGTGAGACCTGAAGTTTAAGCACCCCGACCACATCGGTGCCGTCGAGGTTGAGCACGCCAGTTTCGGCCTGCGCACTAGCAGGGTCTTTTAGCTCCCATTCGAGGCCCAGCTGGAGGTTTCATGTCGGCTTTCAAGCCGCATGGCAAAGCACTCTGTCACGTGTCCAAAAGATGGGAAACTTATGACACCTACCTGTTTCTCAATGGTTTCTGTTAACTGAAAACTGAATTGGTGAAGCAGGTGCTGTCATACCAAGTCTTAGAAGAATGCAGGGCCATTAACATGTACGACGGGCAGCTCCTTACCTGTGCTGGCTGTTCCCAGGAAGGACATGTCTGCCAAAATTGTCTCTGACTCCGGCATTACAGACACGCTCAATGACGTCACGCCCACTGTACCGCCAACAGACCTTCCTGTCACCTATGCCACTGTCAAAGCACCTACTACCCACCTTCCGCACGACCCACGCAACCCGTCACAGACAATGACTACTGCCACAGAGTCTGATCCGGCACTTCTTACATCACTACAAGCAGAGGCGTTTTCAGGAGGAGACACTCGCCTGCTTAGCACTGGTGACCGTGACACACAGACTTATGCCTTCCTCCAATCTGGTAAGGCGACGGACAACCGCACCCATTCTGACCCTGAACAGCATGTTTTTACACAAAAACCCCCACGGAAGGGCCAGGATCGGCACTGTGCGCCCTCGGATGATTACCTTCAACAAATTGGGCCACGAGATGACGACGAAATTTCCAATGACGGCAAGTCCTCTGACACGTAGACGTCGAACGGTACTGTTCCACCACCTCGCCCCACGACCGCTTCACATTGTAGTGACGTGGCAGCGCCGTTCCCTCCAGTGAGCGTCTCAGGTGGTTCCCCTCCTGTGGTGCTGACTCTACCAGCGTGCACAGCGGACGACTCACTGAGGACACCACATCTGTACTGAAGAGCTCCTGAGCGGATGAGGTAGAAGATGTCACCGTGATGCCGCCTGGTGCCACGGAAGGACATGTCCTGATGCAGGTGTCGCGCGCAGCCACAACACGATGACTGATAACACGACGGATGCAGCCGCTGGTCCACCCCGAACAGCTGCCGCCGGAGCGCAAGTCACACTCCAGTTGGATTCGGAGACCCAACAATACCGACTGGCGTCTGTCAACGTCAGTAACATCCATGCGCAGAATAAACTGATGATGCTACAAGATGTGCTGCATGAGGAAGATATAGACATAGCCCTCCTCCAAGAGGTCTATGTCGCGGATTTCGTCGGCCCTTTCGTGTACCCCGCTCACGTCTCCCAAGCGTCTACACCTGGCTGTGACGTGGCAGCCCTTCTCCACGATGCCTTAATTGCTGAAGACATCGATTTCCTCACTGGCGCGAGAGGCACGGCGCTCACTCTACGTGCCGTCAGAATCGTTAACATCTACGCACCCTCCAGATCGGGCCGTGGCCGTAATCGGTTCGCTTTCTTCTTAGATGATGTAACGTCCCCCCCCCCCCCCTCACCGCCCTATGGGACATCAGGACGCCTTAATTTTCAGTACGGATTTTAACCAGGCGCCAAAGGACTAACCGCCACACTATGCTCCATTTCTGGCGCTCACCACTATCATAACCAACCTTCGACTCGTGGACACGTGGATAGGGAGGGTTTCACACACTATACCAGCAACTACGCCATCAGCATACAACTTGTCTCTCTCTCGCGCTCCACAGGCCACTGAAATATGACCCGCTGGCTTTTTTCGACCATGTGGTCTATGTATGATGCACTTTCACCTTGCACAAGCAGATGGTATGGCATGGGTAAGGACTCTGTAAATTGAACGTGTCACACCTACATTAGCCTGAATGCCGACAGCTCGTGGAGCCAAAGTGGACATCATGTGCCTGTCACCTAGGGGCTAACCCAACCACTCTCTTGGAGGCTCCAATATGCCAAGCTGGCTCTTAGGAAGGCGCTGACTGGTCACGCCTGGAGGCGGTGCTCACTAGATTTTTATTGCTGCATTTTGTGACATTTTTCCACAATGCTGCACTCGCCTGCCTGTCAGCAAGCAATGAACTACGCGAAAGCATAGATCACAGCACCCACACGGCGACACCATGAAGGGATGATTGTTGTTGCGCGCACCATGGATCGAAAGGACAATGAAGGGCCATCAGTGTACCACATCATCGCTGAATGCTGGCAGGCGCTGATACATGCTGTATCATGCCACGGTCGCTGTGTTACTATACAATGTGACATGCTCTCTACGCTCACTACAGTCACCTGTTCACAGACCACGACCATCGCTTGGACACGACTGAGATCTCTTGCCTTATATATGGCATACTATCGTGGGACGCGCAAATGGAATTACTTGAGGATGCGATGGAAGAGGAGATCACTGCGGCTGTACTGGAAAGCGTGCATCACAAGTTTCCAGGACCCGATGGCCTCCCGTCAGTGTTGTACAGGTCCTACCACCAGTCACTGACGCTGGCCTCTATGAACATATGCCGCGACCTGATGTCCCCTGCGGTATAGCTTCCTTGTGCCTTCATTGAAGGGCTGGTAATTCCTGTCTATAAACGAAATGGTGGAACCTGCATCAGTGATTACCGACCCCTGTCACTCCTGAACTCTAACATGAAGATCTTTACTCGGATTCTGGCGGCACGCCTTCAAAGTGTTGCCTACTTCGTATTCTCCCACGATCAGGTGTTTTTAGGAGGCCATCACAACATACGACCTGCATTGTGTCGATACTGTGATATGATCATGCTATCTGATAGAGATGATGTGGAATATGCGATTCCCAGACAGCTTCGTGGAGGTAATATTGCGTCTGCTATGGAATGCAACATCTAGGATCGTGTTCGATGGTCATCTTACGCCGCTCATCCTTGTAAAACGAGAGGTGCGACAAGGATGCCCTCTTTCTGCGATCCTGTACGCTTTCGCCATGGAATTGCTACTTAAAAACCTCCGCCAATGTCTCGGCGGGATGACTCTTGGCGGCCACACTTTTTGTCCTCCTCTTGCACAACGACGTTCAAGCAGCACTAGGTTGAGTGGAGACCTATGGCGCTGCTTCGGGAAGCGTCATTTACAAATCTCGCGCGCTGCCTATAGAGCGTGGGCTGCCTGATGAATGCGTCACTTCCCTGTGGCCCTACGATGTAGTAAGATGTCCGGGCACCGATTTTACAGCCGATTTGCAGCGATCTATGGCCCTTACTCCGGATCCGGACGGAACTTCTTGAGCGTCGATTCCAAAACCTTGACATGCTGCAACAGACGCGATATACTAACATTTATGTTATGTCGGGAATCCTGCACATGGTCCAAAATTTTCCCAACCCGCTGTTAATGGCCAGACACATATTGGCTACGTTGGGTTCCTTTGTGAGTCAAGGCAAGTTATTTAAAGTCAGCTGTGTGTCCTCACCCTTCTGAAGGCCAAGGAAGAGCTCAACCTTTGTCACGTCCAACATCGAGCAACAGCCCTCTTTGTAAGCAAGTATATTAAGATGCAGAGACTTGCATCATCAGCCTATTGATGAGAACCCTCACCCCGAGCTGGCTCGTTGCCCCAGTTGTCCCTAACAGACATCACAGCGCCCTTTTTCAACTCGAGCTATTTCTTTTTTGACTACAGCTACGTCTTGACCACGCTTCTCCCTCCAACTACCGACAGCCTTGCTACTACCGCAGCTTCCACCAAGTGTGATTGTAGAGAAAGATTATCTCGTCTGGTGGAATGCCATACGGCGGGCAGTGCACGTCTCTACTCTTGCGTCAGGTGTCCAATCCAACAGGTACGTAACGGTTAATGCCAGTCGCGTCTTCACCGGATACATCTGGCGTTTACGCCATTATGTACCATGTGTGCCGTACAGGAAGACAATCGCCCTAGGTCTGTCTTTGGCGAGGCAAGCGATGTGTAACGTTTGGTCAGCCAGATGCTGGCGTTCATCGCACGCACAACTTCTGACAGCATCACCACGTAACTGCTTCTCTTCCCGGACATGGTCTAATTCCCATGGACGAAGACCCTCTCAGTGACATGGAATAGTCGGCACGTTGTCCACTACCTGTTTGATGCCGGTGACAAATCAGCTCTCGATTTCTGGGAATACCTTAACGGCCAATATTGTCCAGTTTTCCACAACCCTAAATACCAACCATATTTCTCGAGCTTTCTGCAGAGTGCTTTCTGCAGCCCCCCTCGCAGCTGAATCATCCGTGCTAGGAGCAGCTGACATGTGTACCCGCTTCGATTTTACAAATTCGATCCCCTCAAAAGTTATTCATACACACCTGCAACAAGACATGCATCGATGGCCTATTGATGCGTCGCCATCACGAGGGTTTTCTCCTGCTGATGTCGAAGGCAATTCCCAGTATTTGTGAGGATATGCTGGTGCGACGGAAATGGATTACTAGTATAATGAAAATAAAATACAATGAAAAATAAAGATAAATAAAAAATAAATACATAAATAAAAATTATAAAGAAACCTTCCCCGTATCCTCCTTTACTGTTTTTGGTAGACGTTAATGGAGTGTTACTGATAGAGGCCGACGCCTGAGTGGTGGTTTCTTTTTTTATTTATTTATTTTTTTTGGAAAAAAATGATAAAATACTAGACTCCAAATTGAAGTGTCTCTGGTTCGATCCCCAATTAAAAAATTCTAGAATTTTAATTGTCGCCACTTTTCTCGCCTCCGGCAATGTCTGTTGATGTGGCAAAGGTCGAGATTCACCGTGGTACAGAATCCACTACACTGTGTATCACCCGATAACTGGCTGAGTAAGTCAGTTCGTGTGTGGATGGAGGCCACTGCACACCATCCCCAACAGGACTATTCCTACTAAAGCACTGTAGTGCTCAAAACAATCTTCCTATTGATGACTGCTTTAATTTACTTACAGAACTGTTAGTACACCCGTAAATGAAACAAACTGGTATATTTGATCAAAACACTGCCACCAGACGCTAAATGTTTGGGGCGACCAACACGGCGGACGTCGGCTATAAGTTCATGACGTGATGACCACAGCCTGCATTGTCTTTACCTTTGCCTCTTCCCTCAATCAACTCCTTGTTCCTATCTGTGAACTCACGGACCGTGTCGGATTTGTTTTTGACATTAGGTGCGATTAGTCTACGAATGTGCGCATTTACCTACCGAAAATGGTACTAGTCACACCCATCCACGTAGACAAACCTTCCCGCGAGCAGCTGGAAAGTATTACATTTGACTTGCAATTCCTAGAATTCCCAACCGTCACCGAGACTCGTAGTTTTCGTCCTAAATTATTCTCTGAAAGTTAAGTGTAATTTTTTTGCGGAGCCATTACCACCGTGAGTCCCCATTCCTGATATGCGGGAGGCCAAGAGCAGGCGCTTCCTGCGTGCAGGTGCAGCCCGCGCCACGAGGCCTCCCCGAGCTCCCGGTCGCCTCGGAGCCCCAGATCGCCCGTGCCTCGCTACGAGGCGGCGAGCAGCCGCAGGTCACCAGCTACGACTGGTCGCGAGGACGAGGGAGAGGTGGAGCCGCCGCCCAGCTATCGCGACGCGACAATGGGCGCTGCTCACGGCAGCAACACGGCATTCCTCAAGATGCAGATGCCCGAGTGCTCTCAGGCCAATATCAACCATCGAGGTAAGCAGCGCTCCGTTTCCACGTAGTCGTTTGACTTCCAGTAAACTACGGACTGGCCCTCAGCGATTTTCTTCGTGATTATAAAATCTGAAGCTCGGTACCCAGATATCAGTTCCATAACATAACTTTTCCAAGTAATCGGCATAACTGCATCTACATCAACATCCATACTCCGCAAGCCACCTGACGGTGTGTGGCGGAGGGTACCTTGAGTACCTCTATCGGTTCTCCCTTCTATTCCAGTCTCGTATTATTCGTGGAAAGAAGCATTGTCGGTATGCTTCTGTGTGGGCTCTAATCTCTCTGATTTTATCCTCATGGTCTCTTCGCGAGATATACGTAGCAGGGAGCAATGTACTGCTTGACTCTTTGGTGAAGGTATGTTCTCGAAACTTCAACAAAAGCCCGTACCGAGCTATGGAGCGTCTCCCTGCAGAGCTTTCCACTGGAGTTTATCTATCATCTCCGTAACACTTTCGCGATTACTAAATGATCCTGTAACGAAGCGCGCTGCTCTCCGTTGGATCTTCTCTATCTCTTCTATCAACCCTATCTGGTACGGATCCCACACTGCTGAGCAGTATTCAAGCAGTGGGCGAACAAGCGTACTGTAACCTACTTCCTTTGTTTTCGGATTGCATTTCCTTAGGATTCTTCCAATGAATCTCAGTCTGGCATCTCTTTACCGACGATAAACTTTATATGATCATTCCATTTTAAATCACTCCTAATGCGTACTCCCAGATAATTTATGGAATTAACTGCTTCCAGTTGCTGACCTGCTATTTTGTAGCTAAATGATAAGGGATCTTTCTTTCTATGTATTCGCAGCACTTTACACCTGTCTACATTGAGATTCAGTTGCCATTTCCTGCACCATGCGTCAATTCGCTGCAGATCCTCCTGCATTTCAGTACAATTTTCCATTGTTAAAACCTCTCGATATACCACAGCATCATCAGCAAAAAGCCTCAGTGAACTTCCGATGTCATCCACAAGGTCATTTATGTATATTGTCAATAGCAACGGTCCTACGACACTCCCCTGCGGCACACCTGAAATCACTCTTACTTCGGAAGACTTCTCTCCATTGAGAATGACATTCTGCGTTCTGTTATCTAGGAACTCTTCAATCTAATCACACAATTGGTCTGATAGTCCATATGCTCTTACTTTGTTCATTAAATGACTGTGGGGAACTGTATCGAACGCCTTGTGGAAGTCAAGAAACACGGCATCTACCTGTGAACCCGTGCCTATGGCCCTCTGAGTCTCGTGGACGAATAGCGCGAGCTGGGTTTCACACGACCGTCTTTTTCGAAACCCATGCTGATTCCTACAGAGTAGATTTCTAGTCTCCAGAAAAGTCATTATACTCGAACATAATACGTGTTCCAAAATTCTACAACTGATCGACGTTAGAGATATAGGTCTATAGTTCTGCACATCCGTTCGACGTCCTTTCTTGAAAACGGGGATGACCTGTGCCCTTTTCCAATCCTTTGGAACGCTACGCTCTTCTAGAGACCTACGGTACACCGCTGCAAGAAAAGGGCAAGTTCCTTCGCGTACTCTGTGTAAAATCGAACTGGTATCCCATCAGGTCCAGCGGCCTTTCCTCTTTTGAGCGATTTTCATTGTTTCTCTATCCCTCTGTCGTCTATTTCTATATCTACCATTTTGTCATCTGTGCGACAATCTAGAGAAGGAACTACAGTGCAGTCTTCATCTGTGAAACAGCTTTGGAAAAAGACATTTAGTATTTCGGCCTTTAGTCTGTCATCCTCTGTTTCAGTACCATTTTGGTTACAGAGTGTCTGGACATTTTGTTTTGATCCACCTACCGCTTTGACATAAGACCAAAATTTCTTAGGATTTTCTGCCAAGTCAGTACATAGAACTTTACTTTTGAATTCATTGAACGCCTCTCGCACAGTCCTCCTCACACTACATTTCGCTTCGCGTAATTTTTGTTCGTCTGCAAGGCTTTGGCTATGTTTATGTTTGCTGTGAAGTTCCCTTTGCTTCCGCAAGCAGTTTTCTAACTCGGTTGTTGTACCACGGTGGCTCTTTTCCATCTCTTACGATCTTGCTTGGCACATACTCATCTAACGCATTTTGTACGATGGTTCTGAACGTTGTCCACTGATCCTCAACACTATCTGTACTTGAGAAAAAACTTTTGTGTTGAGCCGTCAGGTACTCTGTAATCTGCTTTTTGTCACTTTTGCTAAACAGAAAAATCTTCCTACCTTTTTTAATATTTCTATTTACGGCTGAAACCATCGATACAGTAACCGCTTTATGATCACTGATTCCCTGTTCTGCGTTAACTGTTTCAAATAGTCCGGGTCTGTTTGTCACCAGAAGGTCTAATATGTTATCGCCACGAGTCGGTTCTCTGTTTAACTGCTCAAGGTAGTTTTCAGTTAAAGTACTTAAAAAAATTCAGTGGATTCTTTGTCCCTGCCACCCGTTATGAACGTTTGAGTCTCCCAGTCTATATCCGGTAAATTAAAATCTCCACCCAGAACTATAACATGGTGGGGAAATCTACTCGAAATATTTTCCAAATTATCCTTCAGGTGCTCAGCCACAACAGCTGCTGAGCCAGGGGGCCTATAGAAACATCCAATTACCATATTTGAGCCTGCTTTAACCATGACCTTCACCCAAATTATTTCACATTTAGGATCTCCGTCAATTTCCTTCGATGCTATTGCACTTCTTATCGCTACAAACACGCCTCCCCCTTCACTGTCCAGCCTGTCTCTGCGGTATACATTCCAATCTGAGTTTAGGATTTCATTACTGTTTACGTCTGGTTTCAGCCAACTTTCTGTCCCTAGTACTATATGGGCATTGTGACCGTTTATTAATGAGAGCAGTTCTGGGACCTTTCTATAGACGCTCCTGCAGTTTACTATTAGCACATTAATATTGTTATTCCCTGTTGCATTTTGGCTACTCCTACCTTGCCGCGTCTCAGGAGGCGTCTTGTCGGGCCTAGGGAGGGAATTCTCTAACCTAAAAAACCCACATATGCACTCCACACGTACTCCGCTACCCCTGTAGCCGCTTCCGGCTAGTAGCTAGTAGCTAGTTAGGCGTGTAGCGTGAAAATCTTGCAGCCCTAATGTCGATGTTTCTAATCTGGTTAGTAGAGTGATACTTATTACAACTTTGAACGTGGCTGACGTTTGCAGCAACCGTATACACAAATTTAAAAACGTGTAAAAATCTGCCAACCGGTTGCATAGGTTTTCTATATACCTTGACCAGGTTTCGTCACCTCTAAGGGTGACTTCATCAGAAGGTAAGGTAATTACATGGAGAACATATCGTCAAAGACGTCCGGTGCATTATTTTTTCAAATTTGATAGTTATTAATTTTTTCAGTTCTAAATTTGTTTAAAAATGTAAATTAACATACGTAAAGAACAATGCATCCGCTTCGGTAGCCGAGGTCGCTAGCATACGCTTGTGCCGTGACGCTCGACTTGGAGGTAAGCTGGTTCAAATCTGGTGGAGGATGAAATTTTCACTGCCAGTATTTGGCCGGCAAGGGGAGGAGAGGTGGTGGCGTAAGTACCCTGATCACCACTCTTTGGAACAGTATCCCTGATGAAATTCCAAACCTCTCCGTAGTATTTCATGACGTGACTGTCGATGGTGATCCGTCCGTCGGATGATGTTAAGCTCGGCTATTCGTGAGGAATAGGAGGAATAGTCTATTTGCCAGCACCCAGCTTTCACCCTCTCCCTTCCTATCATCCATAACAACCTAAACCCAAAACCACACTCATCACTATCATCCACATGACACCGATAAACACTTAACTCTACGTAGAAGGTCCGAGGAAGGTAACAAATGGTTCAAATGGCTCTGAGCACGATGGGACTTAACATCTGAGGTCATCAGTCCCCTAGACTTAGAACTACTTAAATCTAGCTAACCTAAGGACATCACACACATCCATGCCCGAGGCAGGATTCGAACCTGCGACCGTAGCAGCAACGCGGTTCCGGACTATAGAACCTAGAACCGCTCGACCACAACGGCCGGCGAAGGTAACAGCAAACCACCTTCACTAGGACCTTGCCATGAGCGGCAGTGCAGGGCTCATGCATGTGCTCCCCTGCACTCGTTCCCTGAGTATGCCACTACTTATTATTACTGAATCGTATTTTCTAACAAAAATATCATTCTTTATTTCTGTTTACTAATCTTGTTAAAATTCGAATATTCGCAATAAAAGAAAATTTGTTACACAATATATAAAAATAGAAAATAAAATACTTTTTTTGTATTTCTAGAGCAATAAGCATGTCTCTGCCACATTTTAATTAATATTAGTACGAGCAGTAATGTAAAAAAAATCGTATCTAACTGGAAATGATAAATAAAATGTTGTGTGGCTCTGAGCACTATGAGACTCAACAGCTGCGGTCATCAGTCCCCTAGAACGTAGAACTACTTAAACCTAACTAACCTAAGGACATCACACACATCCATGCCCGAGGCAGGATTCGAACCTGCGACCGTAGCAGTCGCGCGGTTCCGGACTGAGCGCCTAGAACCGCGAGACCTCCGCGGCCGGCAAAATGTTGTGTGACTAGGGCCTCCCGACGTTCGCCGGGTGCAAGTCTTTTGACATATTACTTCATAATAATGAAGTAATATGTTAACTTCACACATGTAATAGTGTAATAGGGGTTTTAAAGTAGCCGTATTTGGTGTGTGTTTCGTCTGAATGGGTCATGTACATGAAATAAAATCATCCAAATATTTACTTTAATAACAGAAGTTAATCCAAAGCAAAGGTTTATGAAAAGCCCAAGTGCGGCACTTCTCTTAAAAGAATGAAAGGAAGGAAGAAAGGAAGATCAAGGTTTGATATACCTTTGAGGACGACGTCGTTAGATACGGAGCACAAACTCGGATTAGGGAAGGATAGAGAAACACAAGACCGTGCGACCGCATGCTTTTCAATGGAAAAATCCCGGAATTTATCTCAAGCGCCTGTGGAAAGCCGCAGGCAACCTAAGTCTGGGTGCCAGAGGGAAACTCGAGCCCCTGCGTTCCCGAGTGTGAGGGTAACGTACACTCTAAAAAAAAATTACAATTTCAGAAAAATTGGATGTGTTATTCAAGAGAAAGAGCTTCACAAATTGGGCAAGTCTATTATGGGCTCGTCCACCTATGGCCTCGTGCAACCAGTTTTTCGTCTTGGCATTGATTGGCAGAGTTGTTGGATTTTCTCCTGAGGGATACCCTGCCAAATTCTGTTAAATTATCGCGATAGGTAGTCAAAATCCAGAGCCAGTTGTAGGACCCTGCCTATTATGCTCCAGGCGTTCACAGTTCGGAAAAAATCCGTTTCAGCAATGTGATACCCGCCCGCCCAAGGCGAAAATTTCTAACGCTTGTCTTCGTGCTTGCCAAACCCTATCTTTGCCAGTAAGGTCGCCGGATCTCATCCCAATTTAGGACCTTGGGGCATCATGCGCAGGGCCCGCCAACCAACACGGGATTTTGACGATCTAATTGGACAGAATTTGGCACGATATCTCTCGGGAAGGCATCTAACAATTCCATCAATCAGTACCAAGACGAATAATGCTTGCGTTGGGACGTTATTGACTTGCTCAATTTGTGAAGCTCTTTCTCTTGAATAAATAATCCCATTTTTCTAAAATTGCAATCATTTGTTTGTATGTACATGTACTACCGACTTCCGTCCCATTCGGATAATTCCTTTGTCATGTGTCCTTGTTTTTAGAATGTATGATCACTTCAACACCTCACGTCTGTACTTCTCTTGATATTGAAGACGATTCACCAGAAAGAAGTTCTAAAACGCCTACTACAGGTGAAAACATCGAAGAAGTACGCAATATGGTATTGGAAGAAATATAGTTTGACTTGTAACGAATAAGTGACCCGAAAGACATATCCTAAGAAAGTGAAAGGTATATTTTAAATAATTAATACACAATGGGTAGCTTTTACCAGTATGGTGCTGAATTTGGCACGTTGGCTAAAAGTGCAAGCGAAAAGAAATTCCTCAGTAACACTTTGAGTGCTTAGAGCTGAATGTAACTGACTTTGTGTACATTCTTGTTATTGTGGATTGGCAGCATGAGCACAACTGCAGACCAGGAGCAAATCAGCATTCAATGTAGTGTGGGGAGGACACTGGTAATACAGCAAAAACTGTGAAGACGAGCTGAACTGCCTGGAAAGGGTGTGGATTGTTTTTCTGGGTTGAAAAAGGCGTTGTTCTTCTTCATTGTCTAGTTAAGGGTAGACAGTTACCAGTCAAAGCTGTACAATTTTTCACGACTCTCTAGGTAAAGAAATACGTGGAAAGCTATCTGGACTGCATAAGACAAACCTCATTTTTCACAAGGACAATACGTCTGTGTAGGAAACTGCTTTCTCAGTCTGAAACGGAGGAATTCGAAGTAATACTTTTCAAAGCATCCAGCTAATTCGGTAATTTAGCAACATCTTGTTGCGTGGCACTGGGCTGCAGCCCACTCTCCATTGCGCCTCATTCCACCTTTATGGTACTTTTGTAATAATCTGTAATAATCTGATTACTTTCACAAATTAAGAAAGTGTAGGGTGATACAGTAGTAAATTTTTATTGGGTTGTTCCGGATATATAACTGCTTTTACGAGCTACTGTGAGCTCGACCTATGCACAGAAAGATGCATAGGAACGAAACCATTGGGAGACAGTGTTTATAACACTTCTCGCTGTAGAGGAGTACGTGGAGAGATTTCTGGTTGACAAAACAGGGAGGCACCGGATACAATTCGGATTCCTAGTCTCGAGGCTCCTAGAGCGTTGGCACACTGATACTTCCGCTAAATTCTTATGTTACGGAGCTGGGCACTATATTAAGGTTTGGAGAACGGAAGGAGTGGTAAGGGTTTGAACGAACTTCAGAAATTTTCAGGGTATTTGTGGGCAACTTACTGACAGTCGCGGCAAATGAACATTCAGTAGAGCTACAAATAAGGGTGACACCTGTTGTTTCGGGAAGAAAGAATTGCGACGGAGCACTCGACAGAATTATTTTTTGGAGTGTTCGGCATGAAAACGAAGTGGCTGATAGTAAAGCACTTTCTGGGAATTACACTACCAAGAGCTCCAGAAAAGCTAATCTGTTATGGAATTCTGCAATCACAGTGTAGCTGACTTAGCGCCATCGCTCTGTGTCCTGATTGTCTGACCAATATATGACATGCCACAACTGCAAGGAATACGATAGACCCCAGCCTTACGCAAACGAAGATCATCTTTTACGGACGCCAACAGGACCTTAATATTAGAAGGTGGTCGAAAAACACATTTCACATCATATTTCTGCAAAATACTGCCAATCCTGTTGAAAATGGTTCCTGCGTACGGCAAAAAGACCGTAGACTTAGGTGCCACTTCGTTGCTATCGTCACTCACCCGTTGCACAGAAGGCTGATAGCGCAACGCACGTTTGATCTGCCTCTCACTATAACCATTCTGACGAAAGGTGACTTCGAGATGTGATAGCTCAGCTGCAAAACTTTCAGGGTCTGAGGTAACGTGGGCCCTGTGAACCAAGGTACGAAGTACTCCTTCACGCTGAGCTGGATGGTGACAACTATCAGATCGCAGATACAAGTCATTGTGAGTAGGCTTCCTATAAACAGAATGTCCCAACGTACCATCAGTCTTCCTTTTGACCAACACATCAAGAAAGGGAAGGCATCCATTCTTTTCCACCTCCATAGTGAACTGAATATTCTGGTGGATTGAATTCAGGTGTTCCAAACACCGGTTTAAATTCTCACTACCATGAGGCCAAACAACAAAAGTATCGTCTACATATCTGAAAAAACACGCAGGTTTCAATGTCACTGACTTCAATTCACGTTCCTCAAAATCCTCCATAAACAAATTGGCCACAATAGGTGACAAAGGGCTTCCCATTGCAACTCCATCAGTCTGTTCCTAGTACTGACCATTGAATAAAAAGTAAGTGGAAGTCAGCACATGCCGAAACAAATTTGTTAACTCGACACCAAACTTAACCTCAATTAGCTGCAACGAATCAGAGAGAGGAACGCGAGTGAAAAGAGAAACCAAATGAAAACTGACCAAAATATCAGAGTCCTTCAAACGCAATCCCTGCAATCGACGTAAGAAATCTGCAGAGTTCTTAATGTGGTGTTCACACCTACCTACTAGTGGGCTCAACAAACTAGCAAAATGTTTAGCTACACGATATGTCGGAGCACCAGTATTAGAAACAATAGGCCTCAACGGGACAGGCTCTTCATGGACCTTAGGGAGGCCATATAATCTAGGTGGTACAGCACAGTAAGAATTAAGACTCTTGATAGTCTCCTGTGACAAATAACTTTTCTTCTGGAGGTTATTTGTCTTTCTCTCAACACTCTTAGTAGGGTCAGCACCGATGTTACGATACGCCGAATCAGAAAGTAGACACTGCATCTTTTGAATGTAATCGTGCTTATTCAACAAAACGGTGGCGTTTCCCTTGTCCGCAGGTAAAATAACAATGTCAGGATCCATTCTGAGTGAATGTAAAGCAGCCGCCTCACCTGCTGTAATGTTATACTTGGGTGGACGGGCCCCAGTCAACACACGACAAGCTTCCCTCCTAACCATTTCCGCAGCCTCGGAAGGTAGTTTATAAACAGCATGTTCGATAGAACTAATAAAATCAACTACTGGCAAACTCTTAGGCGTCGGTGCGAAGTTCAAACCTTTCCCCAGCACAGACAAAGCTGCGTCGTCAAACGTTTTCTCCTTGAGATTGATCACAGAACGTAGATAATTAAAATTAGAATTAGACACTGAGCCAAAGAAATGTTCCTTGGCTCAGTGTCTAATTCTGCGCTGTGAGGGATGATGACAGCTCGTAGCTTGTAAATACAAATCTGTGTGCGTAGGCTTCCGGAACACACTGTGACCCAAGGAGCCGTCTCCTTTTTTCCGAACCAACACATCCAAAAACGGGAGCTCACCATCTTTCTCTGCCTCCATGGTGAAACAGATGTTTGGATGGAGGGAGTTCAGATGTTCCGGAAAAGAAGGAAGCGTCGCTGTCCCATGCGGCCATACCACAAACGTATCATCTACATATCTCCAAAAACATTTGGGTTTCATCCTCCCTCCATCCAAACATCTGTTTCACCATGGAGGTAGAGAAAGATGGTGAGCTCTCGTTTTTGGATGTTTTGGTTCGTAGAAATGGAGACGGTTCCTTGGGTCACAGTGTGCTCCGGAAGCCTATGCACACAGACTTGTATTTACAAGCTACGAGCTGTCATCATCCCTCACAGCGCAGCCGTGTATTACGGACGCTAGTGCATAGGGCTAGAGCCATCTCAGATCAGGACAGATTATCGGTTGAGCTTAGCCATCTCCGCTCTGTGTTTGCCCAGAACGGGTACTCCGAGAAGCAGATCCGGAATGCACTTCGACCAGCACGCTCAAAACCTCAAGAACAGCTTGAAGAAACAGAGAACACCACGGGGTTGATTTTTCTACCGTATGTCGGTGGCGTGTCTTTTAAGATGGGCAGAATTTTCAAGAAATACCGAATTAAATGGGTTTTCCGGCCTCCAGCACAAGTGTAATCAATACTGGGCTCGGTTAAAGACAACCTCTGCCTGAGGAGACCAGGAATGTATAAAATCCCGTGCCGCTGTGGGAAGTCTTATATTGGCCAGACGTGTCGTACGGTTAAAGACAGATGCGACGAACATAAACGTCAGATGAGATAGGGTCAGCCAGAGAAATTTGCGGTTGCTGAACACTGCCTTGACACGGGACACGGCATGAACTATAGGAAAACAAGATCGTCTCGTATGCTTCCACATACTGGGACTCCATCATTAAAGAGGCGGTCGAAATACGTATAAGCAGTGATCTAATAAACAGAGACACGGGGTTTCACCTGAGCAAAGCCTGGGAGCCAGCCTTGGCGGCACTAAGTAATCGTCAGCCACAGATCAGCAACTGCACCGAGTCAACGCAGATGGGAAACCTTAGCGCAGATGCTTAAATCGCGCGCCAACACGTCGCGCGCGCGAACGGGGTCCGTCGCTCCCGGCCGCATTTTCTCGCGCCGCGGCGCGCTTCCGCAGATCGCAACCCGTTTCTCCAGCAGAGGGCTCTGGTATTCGAAGCCGTCTACGATTGGTCTTCGATGACGTTATGCCCCCGCTGTCGCCTGCGCTATTCTAGAAAGCCAACATATAAATTGGTTAGCTTCTCAGCGAGGCGACAGTAGCACCTGAAAATGGCGGGCAGTTGTCTTGCTGAAATATTGTGCGGTTTTTACAATATTATCCGGTGTAACTCCGGGGAACCTATCAAGCAGATGCAGCTCCGGGAAAGCCTCAAACAGCATATAGTTGAAATATATTCGCAACTGTGAATATAGTCAACCTTGAGCTGTCACTCTTCAGCTGTATGATGGAATAAGACATTGAAAATTAGTGCTGGACCGGGTTCGAGTCCTGAATCGGCACAAATTTTCAATGTCTTCGTTCCATTATACAGCTGAATGCTGTCCATGTTCGTAATTGATAATACGTTTCATGTAGTTATTAACAATTGTAGTCACCGCATTGAGTGTTCATTCGGAAATCCATGCACTGTAATATCGTAACTTACCAGGTTTTATTAGTAGAGGAGATGAAAAGATGCTACGAAGAGCATTTCATCAGGAATTCATTTGCTAGAGTGTTACGAAGATAATCAACAAATTCCTGTGACAGCCGTGGAGAACGAACGTTCCTAGAAGAGTCGAGCAACATTTGAGGGCAATTTTTCTTTTTCTTCAGTCTCCGATCGGTCAAAAAATTAAAACCACAGTAAAATCCCATGAAACTTTGCGCAGGTTTGTTGCACAGTGCCTCTCGTACGCCCGTCTGTGCGTTACCTCGCACCATCAGTTCTGTACGCACCGTGAGCACATAAAAATACTTCAAGCGGTAGTGTCTCCCGCCAAGAGGGTTTCGCGACCGATCGGACATTGATAACAAAAAAAAATTAGCCCTCATTTATTCACCCGACACACCTCTCACTAAATAACCGTGACGAGAAATTCGGAGGAATTAGAACTCACACGGACGCTTCCACAGAGCCGTTGTTCACATGCAGCATCCCCCAGTTGTCACCTCGCGTTTTCAAAAAAAAAAAATGGTTCAACTGGCTCTGAGCACTATGGGACATAACATCTGAAGTCATCAGTCCCCTAGAACTTAGAACTACTTAAACCTAACTAACCTAAGGACATCGCACACATCCATGCCCGAGGCAGGATTCGAACCTGCGACCGTAGCAGTCGCGGGGTTCCGGACTGAAGCGCCTAGAACCGCTCGGCCACTTCGGCCGGCTCGCGTTTTCATTGCTGTTTTATTTTTCAGTAAATAAGTGAGACGCTTTTGGTACTACGGATGACGTTCGTACTGCGTCACATGCCTGTTTCACAGTATGATATTATTTTCTTACGAGCCGGTAAATTATCATAAGTTACCAGCAGAGAAGAAGGGCATGTGTGGGTCATGTAGACGACAAGTAACATAATACCGAAGAAATACTGAGCTACTTCAAACGTCTATTAAAATTTACAGATTTTCTAGGTGGAAAACTTCGGCACATAAACCCATGATGGGAAATCTCATTCAGTGACGCTATAGAGCGGTGGTTGTCAACCTGCGGCCTGCAAGCCGCGTGAGGCTCGAGTTAAGTATTCGTGCGGCCCGCAGTTCTGAATCGTATTTTACACTGAAGCGCCAAAGAAACTGGTATAGGTATGCGTATTCAAATACAGAGATATATAAATAGGCAGTCGGCAACGCCTATATAAGACAACATGTGTCTGGCCCAGTTGTTAGATCGGTTACTGCTGCTACAATGGCAGGTTATCAAGATTTAAGTGAGTTTGGACGTGGTGTTACGATCGGTGCACGAGCGAAGGGGACACAGCATGTCCAAGGTAGCGATGAAGTGAGGATTTTCCCGTACGAACATTTCACAAGCGTGCTGTGAATATCAGGAATCCGGTAAAACATCAAATCTCCAACATCACTGCGGCCGGAAAAATATCCTGCGAGAACGGGACCAACGACACCTGAAAAGAATCGTTCAATATGAGATTAGTGCAACCCTTTCGCAAATCGCTGCAGATTTCAATGTTGGGCCATCATCAAGTGTTAGCGTGCGAACCATTCAACGAAACATAATCGAAGTGGGCTTTCGGAGCCGAAGGCAGGAGACTGAGCACACTGGTGGAGGCTCTATAATGGTGTGGGGCGTGGGCAATTGGAGTGATATGGGACCCTGATACGTCTACATATGACTCTGACAGGTAACACGTACGTAAGCATTCTGTCAGGTCAGCTGCATCCATTCATGTCCACTGTGCATTCCGACGGACTTGGGTAATTCCAGCAGGACAGTGCGACATCCCACATTTCCAGAATTGCTACAGAGTGACTCCGGGAACACTCTTCTGAGTTTAAACATTCCCGCTGGCCACCAAACCCCCAGACATGAACATTATTGAGCATATCTGGAATGCCTTGCTACGTGCTGTTCAGAAGAGATCTCCTCCCCCTCGCACGGATTTACGGCAGCCCTGCTGGATTCATGGTGTCAGATCCCTCCAGCACTACTTGAGATATTAGTCGAGTCCATGCCGCATCGTACTGCGGCAGTTCTGCGCGCTCGCGGGGGCCCTACACATTAGGCAGGTATATCAGTTTCTTTGGCTCTTCAGTGTATAACAGCATGCATTTAGCGGGTAACAGCCGAATCCAAAAAACGTTGACTAACATTAACAGCTTATTAAGAGTGTAGTTTATCTGCCCTGTGTGACAGCAAAAATACTTATAGAGACATTAGTATTTTCAGATATTCTTAATTGAAATTGACGATGGTGAATTCGGCCGTGAGCTCAGTAAAGTTGGCCACCTACGTCTGCTACAGAGAGGTAAGCACCACAGCCAATGGGGGATTAGAGAATGTGAGAGGAGGAATGCTATACTGTTTGTCTTCCTTTATTGACAACTCACTGGCTATGGGACTCGTACCGATCAGCTGCTATTGAATAAATTTTGACATGGAGGTAACATGGATTCGTGAATCCGCATTACAGAAATAGGCATCTTCAAATGCGGTACTTATTTATAGAAATGAACATTAAATTAATTACGGTTTTTGTAACACAATGCAGTGAGTAGAATAAAACTGGAATTTCATTTATCAAACTTCATAATGAGTAATACTACTATTATTCAAAAATCATTCGCACACATATAGACTCCAACAGCGCTTCATCGCGTATTCATGGTGTCACAACTGTTAGACTGCTCAGGTTGGCAGCAATCTGATATAGTCCACAATCAACACGAAGTGTTCCGAATGGTACCGATATGTAGTGATCAGTACTTTGGGGCTACCAGCCAACTCCTCTCGTGTCTACTGTACAATAATACTATGAATAACGAAAGTGGACATGTAATGTATAGAAGTGTAATTTCCGAGAGCTCTTCAAATCAGTAAGACCTATGAGGTCATGATTTTATTTCAGATTTTCTCGATGTGTTTACGACCGCGTTAATTGCTTTGCACGGACACAGAAGTTTACACAACGTGCAATAGATGTTAATTTCAACTTCAGTGCTATTGCACTCAACAGTTCAGAGTATGTGCTGCCAAAATCTGACTGGGTCAATCATATCTTTCAGTCTAGCGTACAAGCTCTGCACAGTTGCCATATGACTGACATGTACTCTGTTACAACTGTTGGAGTACCGCTGCAGGTGACAACGCGGTGCATACGTTTCCTCGGCTGGCCGATGCCAAGTAATTTTAATTGCACTATAACAGGAATACTGTCTCATATGAAAGCGAAATATTCCTTTATATTTGGAAGATGCAATAACGATTATATACATCTGAGAAGGTGCAAATATGGACGAGAAAGCCAAAAAGTACACCATGAGGCACATTAATTAAAATTTTTGTATATTTAAATTTCCTGGTAAAGAATAAATACTTAACGTTTGCAACTGTTGGGTGTACCTAACCCCGCCGTCAGATCGAAAATATACTGGAGGAATTATAGTAGACGTGCGAAAAGTCGGCCAGCCACCTCGTGTGCGAAGCTGGATGCAGGGGCAGATAGATTTGCCGTTGCAGGGTGAGATAACATGATAGGGGGAATGTTGTATTGTTTGTTTTCCAGTGCTGGCAAATCATGGGACTGTGTGTCTCGTACTGATCACCTGCTATGGTATGAATTTCAAACGGGAGTAACACTGATTCTGGAAGGTGCATTATAGAGGCGGTCATCTCACAATGCGGTACATGTTTGTGGTGACGGGTACGAAATAAAGGCTGTTGTAACACAAACCAATAAGTAGAAGAAAATGGCATTCAAAACATTTAGTAAATACACTCCTGGAAATGGAAAAAAGAACACACTGACACCGGTGTGTCAGACCCACCATACTTGCTCCGGACACTGCGAGAGGGCTGTACAAGCAATGATCACACGCACGGCACAGCGGACACACCAGGAACCGCGGTGTTGGCCGTCGAATGGCGCTAGCTGCGCAGCATTTGTGCACCGCCGCCGTCAGTGTCAGCCAGTTTGCCGTGGCATACGGAGCTCCATCGCAGTCTTTAACACTGGTAGCATGCCGCGACAGCGTGGACGTGAACCGTATGTGCAGTTGACGGACTTTGAGCGAGGGCGTATAGTGGGCATGCGGGAGGCCGGGTGGACGTACTGCCGAATTGCTCAACACGTGGGGCGTGAGGTCTCCACAGTACATCGATGTTGTCGCCAGTGGTCGGCGGAAGGTGCACGTGCCCGTCGACCTGGGACCGGACCGCAGCGACGCACGGATGCACGCCAAGACCGTAGGATCCTACGCAGTGCCGTAGGGGACCGCACCGCCACTTCCCAGCAAATTAGGGACACTGTTGCTCCTGGGGTATCGGCGAGGACCATTCGCAACCGTCTCCATGAAGCTTGGCTACGGTCCCGCACACCGTTAGGCCGTCTTCCGCTCACGCCCCAACATCGTGCAGCCCGCCTCCAGTGGTGTCGCGACAGGCGTGAATGGAGGGACGAATGGAGACGTGTCGTCTTGAGCGATGAGAGTCGCTTCTGCCTTGGTGCCAATGATGGTCGTATGCGTGTTTGGCGCCGTGCAGGTGAGCGCCACAATCAGGACTGCATACGACCGAGGCACACAGGGCCAACACCCGGCATCATGGTGTGGGGAGCGATCTCCTACACTGGCCGTATACCACTGGTGATCGTCGAGGGGACACTGAATAGTGCACGGTACATCCAAACCGTCATCGAACCCATCGTTCTACCATTCCTAGACCGACAAGGGAACTTGCTGTTCCAACAGGACAATGCACGTCCGCATGTATCCCGTGCCACCCAACGTGCTCTAGAAGGTGTAAGTCAACTACCCTGGCCAGCAAGATCTCCGGATCTGTCCCCCATTGAGCATGTTTGGGACTGGATGAAGCGTCGTCTCACGCGGTCTGCACGTCCAGCACGAACGCTGGTCCAACTGAGGCGCCAGGTGGAAATGGCATGGCAAGCCGTTCCACAGGATTACATCCAGCATCTGTACGATCGTCTCCATGGGAGAATAGCAGCCTGCATTGCTGCGAAAGGTGGATATACACTGTACTAGTGCCGACGTTGTGCATGCTCTGTTGCCTGTGTCTATGAGCCTGTGGTTCTGTCAGTGTGATCATGTGATGTATCTGACCCCAGGAACGTGCCAATAAAGTTTCCCCTTCCTGGGACAAGGAATTCACGGTGTTCTTATTTCAATTTCCAGGAGTGTATTTGTGATCGTGTCTTCTATTGTCTAATGCACTTCAACATAAGTACAATTACTGTTATTAATCACAACTGCTGTCACAGACAACACAACACATCGTCAGGCAGTTGCAGTGTCACAACTTAAGGGTCACTGAGAGTGCCAGCAGTCTGAAGCAGAGAACAGCTGACACGAAGTGTTCCGAAAGGTGCCGACCTTTAATGATCAGTACTTAGGGGCCGGCAGCCAATGTAGTGCGCCCTTCCTACAGCTAGACACCTGGGAGCTCACAACATACTAATTTATGTAGATTACCAATTAATAACAAGTTCGATACATTTTTCGGTCCGAGGTGCCACTGCAAAATCTTAGTATTGGCTCTTGAACAAAGAAGTTTGACGACTACTATTACGTGCATGATGGGGAAGAGGCACATCTTGCTGGTGATGTAAGACGACGTGCTACGCGCCAGGATGCACAGGTCGAGCAGGAGCTTTACTTCGGCCTCCTGCGCCCGTGGCCTCAAGAGACAAAAATTACTAAACCTGCTAACAGGCCGTTCGTGGGAACTAAGTCCTAGCATCTTTTACAACTATAAAAGACTTAACAGAGCCAATCTCGCCTTTGTTCAAGATCGGTAGAGGAGTCTTAATCTGCCAAGAAGTTAAAATGAGCGCACACTGAACTGTAGAGTGAAAATTCATTATGATAACGATCAATATATAAAAAGATAAACACATGTGCAGTATGTCTGGTTCATTCTGAAGACGCTCCACGATTCACAGACGAAATACCACAGGAGAAGAAGAAGTGGTTATCGTTGCATTCCCAGAGTTTCATGGAATAATAAATAACAACTGGAGACAAGTTACATTTTAAGAAAATCATATTCGAATAAGCCCAAAACAGCTGTAACGCCTATCATGAGTATCATTACATGCTCAGTGACTGTTTTTCTAAGTACAGCATGGAAAGACTGTATTACATGTGGTGAAACAAATCAGTAATTTGCGCATGTACCTCAGCTCTGGTAGCAACTAGAATAATATGAGCAGCACTAAATCTAACATTCAAGAAGAAAATAGCATTTTGGTTAGGGAACTATGAACAGTATAGTGAACATATTATCGTCGCCAGAATAGAAACAAATCTAACGCCCGCCACAGTTTGAAAAACATCATATTTTACCGTCAAGATCTGCTGATAAATACTCTTCACTGAACCAGTTTCCAACCAAGGATTATCATCAGGGTCAGAAAGCATGTACATACCACTAGGTGATATAGAATTAATGGCGTCGTATAATGAAATCCATGGATTCGCCACTGTTGTCAGATACGAGGATTGGAACATTAATAGTGGCAACTAATTACTTATAGCTCGTACAAAATAGAGAAGTGTTGGCCGGCCGCTGTGACGGAGCGGTTCTAGGTGCTTCAGTCTGGAACCGCTCGACCGCTACGGTCGCAGGTTCGAATCCTGTCTGGGGCAAGGATGTGTGTGACGTCCTTAGGTTAGTTAGGTTTAAGTAGTTCTAGGTTCTAGGGGACTGATGACCTCAGATGTTAAGTCCCATAGTGCTCAGAGCCATTTGAACCAGAGAAGTGTTTCAAAGGTTTACTGACCTTCAAAGTAGTCACTAGCATTGTGTATAACCCGTTGCCAGTGATGTGGAAGTCGTAGGATACTCTTGGCAGTGCCAGTTGTGTTGACAGTTCGAGCGGCGCAGTCTATTGCCCGACGAATCTGTAGCAGTTCTGAAGCGAATGCCGTGAAGTGTTTCCTTCAGTTTAGAAATCGAGTTGGAGTCACATTGGCTTAAGTCAGGGGAGTGCATTAAGTGGTATAGCATTTAGCAGCCTCATCAGTCAAACAAATCAGTAACAACTTGCTTGAGCATTGTCATGCAAAATGATGGTCAGGTCCTGCAGAAAGTGTCATCACTTCTGTCTCTAAGCTGGTCGTAGGTTGTGATCCAAAATTGACCAGCATAAAGACAGAAGTGATGACACTTTCTGAAGGACCTGACCATCATTTTGCAGGACAATGTTCAAGCACGTACATTGCAAGCTGACACGTAACTGAAAACACAGGAAATACACTTTGTTTTGACTTTCCGTCGAAATGCCCGTCCATTTTCTATGGCAGCTTTTCCCACTATTGGTTTTTATCACCAACACACTCACGCAGTGAGTTACAGATTTATATTCGGCCGTTTATTTTGGAAGTAGTGTAAGTCAATTTTTAGTCTGTAGTTCTGCCGCCCCTAACACAATTCTCCGCGAACGGCAAATGAGATTGAGCGGCAGGTCGGGCAGCTTTAATTGCCTCCCAATTATGCTACCAGCAAGACATAAACGTATAGCGTATTACCTATCAGCAACAAACAGCTGAGAATACAATTATTTTATGCGACTCTTCGACGAGAGAGCTTCCTGAAGAAATGAGATAGTATTAAAATGTTAGCGTCGGGCGTTTGAACACGACCTTCACCCTACGAAGAGAAACACGAAAAACAGCGCCGACAGATGAATTAAAGTATGAACACGCGTGCCGCCCCACGGCGAGGAAAACGTTTATCAACGTCATCTTGAGCGTGTAAAATATACAGGATGACAATTATTGAAATATATGATGACACTGTAATTTTGTCAGAGACAGTAAAGGACCTGGAAGAGCAGCTGAACGGAATGGACAGTGCCTTGAAAGGAGGATATAAGATGAACATCAACAAAAGCAAAATGTAGTCGAATTAAATCGGGTGATGCTGACGGTATTAGATTAGGAAATGAGACACTTAAAGTATTAAAGGAGTTTTGCTATTTATGGAGCAAAATAACTGATCATGGTCGAAGTAGAGAGGATATAAAATGTAGACTGGCAAGGGCAAGGAAAGCGTTTCTGAAGAAGAGAAATTTGTTAACATCGACTGTAGATTTAAGTGTCAGGAAGTCTTTTCTGAAAGTATTTGTATGGAGTGTAGCCATGTATGGAAGTGAAACGAGGACGATAAATAGTTTAGACAAAAAGAGAAATGTGGTGCTACAGAAGAATGCTGAAGATTAGATGGGTAGATCACATAACTAATGAGGAGGTATTGAATAGAATTGGGGAGAAGATAAATTTGCGGCACAACTTGACTAGAAAAAGGAATCGGTTCGTAGGACATATTCTGAGGCATCAAGGGATCACAAATTTAGTATTGGAGGGCAGCGCGGAGGGTAAAAATCTTAGAGGGAGACCAAGAGATAAATACACTAAACAGATTCAGAAGGATGTAGGTTGCAGTAGGTACTGGCAGATGAAGAAGCTTGCACAGGATAGAGTGGCATGGCGAGCTGCATCAAACCAGTCTCTGGACTGAAAACCACAACAACAACAATATTAAATGAAATCGTCATAACTTCTGAACGGTTTGCGTTAGGATGTTCAAACTGCATGGTTGGCCGCGGGGCATTATGAGAATTAATATGCAAATGCGCGACGAAGCCAACTTTCATTTGGCTGCGTTCGTCAATAAGCAAAACTGGCGCATTTGGGGGACTGAGAATCCGCATTTCTGGAGCGAGACGTCTCTTCACAGTCAACGGATGATTGTGTGGTGTGTAATGTCCAGTCACGGAATAATCGGTGAGATATTCCTTGATGGTACGGTGACTACCGAACGGTACGTGAAGGTTTCGGAAGATGATTCCATCCCCATTATCCAAAGTGACCCTGATTTCGACAAAATGCGGTTGATGCAAGACGGAGCTCGACTTCATCGAAGCAGACGAGTGTTTGATGTCCTGGAGGAGCATTTTGGGGACCGCATTCTGGCTCTGGGATACCCAGCGGCCACTGGCATTGGCATCCAATAGCCGCCATATTCTGCAGATCTGAACACGTACGACTCCTTTGAAGAGGTAGACATTACTAGCTATGCTAATGTTAAAGAGAACCAAACAAACCTACAAGAGATGTCGAAATGCATGTCTCCATTGCTTAAGTATGCCCGGCCTTCGTGCCATAGACTGATGCTCTTCCTGGATGAAGCCTCACGCCGTGCAATGTGCAATGTGTATGATAAATCATCCGATTCCGGTTCAAAGTTTTAGGATGACAACCAAGTCTACGGAGGATAGTTAGCTTTGTGACAAGTTGAGCAAAAGATTACCCAATGTCACTCGCGTTTACAGTGCACGCAAGCTGGTGAACCAATAAGTTTACGCCTCTGCACCCGGCATTTACCTTAGCTGCGATGAGTTGTCATCTGCCTGGCTGCTCTCGCCCACTGAAATTCCTATAAAACTAATTAAGCCTTTGCTAATTGTTTTGCAGCAGACACTCTCCCTATGTTTCTCGATATGCGAGAAAACATGAACTCATCCCTAGTCTCAGACTATGGCGATATACACGCGCATGGTTGGAGCAGCGTTCTCGCAAGAACAATTAACTAACTGGCTGGTTCGTTTCTCCACGGAGCTCAACGACGATACAGCTGATTTCTAGCTGGAGGTCATCTGCTGTGAACGCAGTGTTCACACAAATTTCTCCTCTGCGTCGTACAGAGCGTTATGCGCTACGTTCTGCACTTGACGCCAGTTCAGAGAACCCCCGAAACTTCCGTCTTGTCTTTCTCATAGCCGTCCTGTCTCCCCACCTGCGTTCTTTCGTTCTCCACGTCACGGCTTTTTTCGACCAATAGGAGCGTTCCTCTTATTTTGTGGAAACTCTCTCTATCAATCGCTAGGGTCCTAACATTAAACTGCGTCGAAGTCTCGGCACTTTACTCCTTCCCGGTGCGTTTCCGCCAATCGGACGTTTTTTGCCTGCCCCAGACGCCTAAAACGTTACATTGTCTATCACGTGTGTAGATGATAAACTTATAGCCCATTGTGATATGTAGGAAGAAATTTGTTCTTAAATGATAATTGTAATTAGTATGCATGTATGTCCAGTCATCAGATTTGGCTTAAGCAATCGATAAACTGAAAGGCGGGAGACGCTGAGGAGGGGAGAAGGGGGAGTGGGTAGGGGGGGGGGGGAGGTGTGGGAGAGGAAAGCAGGACACGACTCTAACAATAGACATTAGTGTCAAGCAACGCAGAGCGAAGAATCTTGTAAGTATGATTCTTTTCCCTCCCTCATTTCCTACTTTCATTTACCTTCACAGCCTACCAAAAAAGTGAAACACCCAGAAAGGGAGGAGGAAACAAAATGAAACTTCACAGATTAAGAGGGTGATGTTGTTTTAGTGATTACAAAGTCGAGTCAAATTTACATATAATTTGGCAGCATAAATCCACGTGTCACTATGACGTTGCACTTTCTCTGGTCTGAATCTACGCACTGATTGGTTTGGGAATGGTGTTGTAAAGCCTTTGTACTCTCCTGAGGCAAGCTGGGCCAGAACCGTTATAACTGGTCCTGGATATGCTTGATATTGGCACTGGGATTTAGTTGACGTCCAAGTTAGTCCTACACACGTTCCGTCGGGAACAGATATGAGGATCCTGCAAATGGTTCAAATGGCTCTAAGCACTATGAGACTTAAGATCTGAGGTCATCAGTCCCCTAGATTTAGAACTACTTAAACCTAACTAACGTAAGGACAGCACACACATGCATGCCCGAGGCAGGATGGTTGGATGGATGGATGAATATGGTGTTATGGGCGCTCAACAGTGTAGTCTTTAGCGCCCGTATGCCCGAGGTAGGATTCGAACCTGTGACCGCAGCAGCAGCGCGGTTCCAGACTGAAGCGCCTAGAACCGCTCGACCACAGCGGTCGACGAGGATCTTGCAGGTCGTGGGAGTATCTCAACTTCCAGCAGACATGCAAGTCTGCAGGGTTTCGAGGCCACTGACTCTGAAGTTAAAATCTTCTGGGTTGTTAGGCCGTCATATTTCTTCAAGCAATCGACGTTTCGACCCCTCTGCTCAATCTACAGTTCTGTTGAAAAATGGCACCGAAAAGAGAAAAGTGCAGCCCCTTCACTCCCGCACTTGCATGGTGACCAGCACAAAAAGTTCTATTGTCACCTCTGCGAAATGGTTAGTATCCGAATCGACGAGTCACATGATGCGATTATGTTGTCCGTACGTCTGGGTGCGATCGTCCACTAATACGGTCCTACTGAGGAGATAATGCACAGAAAGCGATTGAACGGTAGCAGTTTTAAGGGCAGAGGGAGAAAATTGCCAAGGTAAGCGCCATGGGAAAGAAACCTCTTACGCCGCAATTCTGTCGAATGAGTGGTAACACGTAAGGATGCAGGGTGTGCAAATCACTACTAGCCGTGATCTGAAGTCATGTCCAAAGGCTTCCCTCACCATGACACCAGGAAAGATTGGAAAAATGGGACCTCTCCCCAGGTTGTCGCCATACTCGCGACGATGATCATCCGGAGTTGTGCAGAACCAGGACGCATCACCGAACAGAGTGCGAAGCTGTTCATCAGCAGTTCGTGCTTCCCAGTCACGGTATCACTACAAACCCAGCCGTCTGTGTATTAGTATTAAGGGCAGCCAACATATGGGACGGTAATTCCATACTGGTACAGGATGACACAGAATGTTACTTCTTGTCGGATGGCGACCGCAGATGTGAAGGGGTTCTACATCTACATCTACATTTATACTCCGCAAGCCACCCAACGGTGTTTGGCGGAGGGCACTTTACGTGCGACTGTCATTACCTCCCTTTCCTGTTCCAGTCGCGTATGGTTCGCGGGAAGAACGACTGTCTGAAAGCCTCTGTGCGCGCTCTAATCTCTCTAATTTTACATTCGTGATCTCCTCGGGAGGTATAAGTAGGGGGATGCAATATATTCGATACCTCATCCAGAAACGCACCCTCTCGAAACCTGGCGAGCAAGCTACACCGCGATGCAGAGCGCCTCTCTTGCAGAGTCTGCCACTTGAGTTTGTTAAACATCTCCGTAACGCTATCACGGTTACCAAATAACCCTGTGACGAAACGCGCCGCTCTTCTTTGGATCTTCTCTATCTCCTCCGTCAACCCGATCTGGTACGGATCCCACACTGATGAGCAATACTCAAGTATAGGTCGAACGAGTGTTTTGTAAGCCACCTCCTTTGTTGATGGACCACATTTTCTAAGGACTCTCCCAATGAATCTCAACCTGGTACCCGCCTTACCAACAATTAATTTTATATGATCATTCCACTTCAAATCGTTCCGCACGCATACTCCCAGATATTTTACAGAAGTAACTGCTACCAGTGTTTGTTCCGCTATCATATAATCATACAATAAAGGATCCTTCTTTCTATGTATTCGCAATACATTACATTTGTCTATGTTAAGGGTCAGTTGCCACTCCCTGCACCAAGTGCCTATCCGCTGCAGATCTTCCTGCATTTCGCTACCGATGTGTTTGGTGCACAATACGGTCATCCTTCCTCGTGGTGGCCAGATGTGGTCGATCGACCACTGTCACATCCGATTTCCCCACAAATCTACATCTACATGGATACTCTGAAAATCACATTTAAGCTCCTGGAAGAGGCTTCATCGAACCACCTCCACAATAATTCTCTATTATTCCAATCCTGAACAGCGCGAGGAAAAAACGAACACTATTTCTTTCCGTGGGAGCCCTGATTTCCCTTCGCGTTCCGAGGAGACAGTTGATTATCCAAATTTCATGAGAATATTCCGCCGCAACGGAAAACGCCTTTGTTTTAGCGATTCCCACTCCGAATTCTGCATCATGTCAGTGGCACTCTCTCCGCTATTTCTCGATAGTACAAAATGTGATGCTCTTCTTTGAACTTTCCCGTTCTACTCCATTAATCCCATCTGGTAAGGATCCCACACCGTGTAGCAGTACTCCAAAAGAGGACGGGCAACCGTAGTGTAGACAGTCTCTTTAGTAGATCTGTTGATCTTCTAAGTGTTCTGCTAGTAAAACGCAATCTTTCGTTCGCCTTCCCCACAACATTTTTATAAGTTCCCTCGAATTTAAGTTGTTCATAATTTTAATTTATAGGCATTTACTTGAATTTACGGCCTTTTGATTTGACTGATTTATCATGTAACCGAAGTTTAACGCATTCCTTTTAGCACTCATTTGAATGACCTCACACTTTTCATTATTTTGGGTCAATTGTTAGTTTTCGCACCATGCAGATATCTTTTATAAATTGTTTTGCAATTTGCTTTGATCTTCCTATGACTTTACTAGACGATAAAGTACAGCATCTTCTACAAACAACCTAAGACGGCTACTCAGATTGTCTCCTAAATCGTTTATATAGATAAGGAACGGCACGGGGTCTATAAAACTACCTTAGGGAACACCAGGAACCACTTCTGTTTTCCTCGATGGCTTTCCGTCAGTAACTACGAACTGTAACCTCTTTGATAGGAAATCACGAACCCAGTCATATACCTGAGACGATAATCCATAAGCACGCAATTAGACTACAAGCTGCTTGTGAGGTACAGTGTCAAAAGCCTTCTGCAAATCTAGAAATACGGAATCAATTTGAAATCCCTTTTCAATACCACACAACACTTCGAGTGAGTAAAGAGGCAGTTGTGTTTCACGAGAACGATGTTTTCTAACTCCGTGTTGACTGTGTGTCAATAGGCCGTTCTCTTCGAGGTAATTCATAATCTCGAACGCAATATATGTTTTAAAATCCTGCTTAATATCGACGTTAATGATACGGACCTGTAATTTAGTCTATTTCTCCTACTGCATTTCTGGAATATTGGTCTGAACTGTGCAATTTTCCAGTCTTTGGGTACGGATCCTTCGTTAAGCGAGCGGTTGTATATGATTGTTAAGTATGGAGCTGTTGCATCAGCATGCTCTGGAAGGAACCTAATTGGTATGCAGTCTGTACCAGAAGACATGCTTTTGTTAAGTGATTTAAGTCGCTTCACTACTCTAGATACTGCACGATTCGACCAGCCGGCCAAGAGGAGACCGATGAAGAAGTTCCTTTCAAAATTATCAGGTGGTTATAACGCTGTCTCACACAAGTTCATGGCATCCCGTGTCCTTCACAAGGATCACTCAACCATTGACGCTATTCATGTCCTTATACACCCTACTAGGCCTGGTAACAACACAAAAGATTAACGACACTGTAGCACCCTGGTGACCGCTGCATCTGTCACAGAGAACTGCATTTCTAATAATTTTCCTGCCCGTCGATGGTGTGTAACGTTTATTAAGCTACACTGACATGTGACCATGTCTTCTAGGTGCTTCGCTTGTCCTACTATTAAATTTATTTCTTTATTTAGTTTTTTCATAAAATATAACGAAGCTGCAATCTATTTAGTAACATAATTTAATCTCGTTGTGTCTAATTATGTCAAATCTGTCCTATACAAATGTAAGTCTAAGACCTTTTACAGCACAGTACTGGTAAGTAGTTAAAGAACTATCGCGTCAGCAGTTGTTTTGTGATTTTGTTCTTATTTATGGAATCTAGTATTGTCTGCCAACAAAGCGCAGGTACTGTAGCAGTATGCAGCATACTCTTGAACAGTCCGCAGTTACCCTGCTAGACTCTTCCCAGTACGGGAGGTCAAGACGTACCGAAAAAACAAGCCCTTAGGCTTGGATATCAACACACTGCTTCTGCTCTAACATCTTTATTCGCAACACGCAATGTTTTTGCCTTTGTGTGTTTTATAAGGTACGTTTTGATGAAAAGCTACACAACAAACTTTACTGAAAACGAAAAATGACGTATATCCTTCGGAACGCAGCGAGTTAATGTGTCTTATATTATCTGTACACTCTGGGAAGCAAACTACGTATGTTCAAGACTATCAGCTAATATTAAGATATAAAAAAGCATCAGCGCTGTTTTTAGACAAGTCGACATTGTTTCAAAGATTCGTCTTTTTACGGTTTAGTTTGTTAGTTAGTTACATGTTCCATATCATTTGAATCAGTCTTTTATCGAAACGATGCGGAAAGAGTCCTACTCATACAACTACGCTTTTTCCAGCTACTAGGTTTTAGGTAGACGTCCGTCAGTGCAATAGAAGGAGTTGTCCAGGAGAAATAATTTTAAATTAGATTTAAAACTTACTTCACTGCCTATCAGACATTGATATCATTTGGGTATACGGCCAAAATTTTTGTCGCTACATTTTGAGCTGCTTTCCGAGCAACTGACGTTTAATAATGGATAGTAAATGTAATTTTCCCTGTAGTGTTGTAATATGGACATCACTGTTCTTCTCAAATTGTGATGCGTGATTTATGATGAATTTCATTATCGAATACGTGTATTGTGGTGGCGCAATTAAAATGCCTAGCTCCTTGAAGAGGTGCCTACATGATGACTATGGTGAACACCACATATTATTCTTACTGCTTGCTTTTGGGCAATAAATACTTAGCAAGTAATGAGTTATCATAGAAAATTACTCTCGAAGACATTGCTTAGTGGAAATATGCAAAATATGTCAGAAGGTAAATACATTTGTTTACAAGATTAGCAAATATACGAAGAGCTAAAGTAGCCAAACTTAATTGTTTGATAAGCTCAATAATATACTTCTTTCAGTTCAGATTTTCATCAATATGTACAACCTAAAATTTGGAGCATCCTACACTATTTACTGACTCCTGCTCATGTTCTACATCAACTGTTGGTATGGCTCTATTTGTTGTGCAGAACTGAATGTGCTGTACCTTTTTAAGAATTTTGAGAGAGTCCATTTTCAGAGAATTGCAGAAGGGATGCTCGACTCAGAAAGCTGCATATGCATCCACTCATCAAACAGTATAAGACTTAAATAATAACATATCGCCAGTAGGTATCTTTTGTGCTCTTTCCAAGACACTTGATTGTGTAGATCCTGTTACTCTCTTAGAGAAACTCAAATGTTATGGAACTGAGGGCTTTATGCACAGTAGTTTTGAATCATACTTAGCAAACAGAATGTAGAAAGTTGTGGTAAGTAATTTAGTTAATATCAGAAAGATAGAAACTTATACTGACTGGGAAAAAAAAAATCAGGAAGAGTCCCACAGGGTTCAGCTTTGGGTCACTCCTATTCCTTATACGGTGATTAACCTTCCACTTAACATTCAACATGCAACATAGGTACTCTTTGCTGATGATACCAATGTTATAGTAAATTCCCCAACAGAAGAAATGGTAAATAATATTTTCCGTATTTTTCTACTATGCAAGTAATATCATACCTTTACTTACTGCGACTTTCACATAAACTTCCCTCTTCCTCTTAAATGAGATTTTAATTTCCTTGTCTTTTTAATTTTTAATTGCCTTGTTAGCTTACTTTTTTATGGATCTTCTGAATAATTTTTTAGAAAACCAAATTTCAAATATTGACTCAAATGTACTATAGAATAAATTGTATTTAACCTTAACAGCTCTTTCTACATATACCTCATCCCATCCCACCCCTTTTATCTTACTCTTAAAGTATTGTATCCTGTTCTCGTGAATAAGTATCACTCCTTTGTGTTAACCTGCCTCAGGGTTGTAAGGTGCCATACTGTTTACTTACATTAATTGCGGATCAGTATGAGAAGTTCATTAGCAATCGGGTAAACATTGATTGTTTCAGCCAGAGCACTATCCAAGAAAATATTATCAATCAGCTTCCTACTATTTTGTGGGAAACGATTTCGAAAACTGTCTACAAAAGTTACATTGAAACACCTAAATAACAATTCTAGTTCAATTCTCCTCTATGTATCTTTTAAGAGATCTGCACTGAAATCTCCACAAATTGCTAACTGTTCCTTCTTGTCTCAGAAGTAGTTCAATAATGCATCTAGATTTTTCATAAATAGATGGCAATTTCCTAGAGGGGATTCATAGACTGTTACAATTATTGAAGAAATATTCTGCAATAACAATTCACAAGCACATGCTTCTATTTTCTGATCAACACAAAACTATTTGTTTCAATGTTTCTGACTTTGTGTCCAACTTTAACGTATGTTGCAACTCCTTCTTTTTCCATATTAACTCCGCATACAAATGATGCAAGTCTGTAATCCATGATATTTAACGTCTCCACCCCTGTGGATACATGGTGTTCAGAGAGGCATAAAATGTCTATCATTTCAGAAGTTTTCCACAACTTCTGGACATACAATAAGCTCATCTATATTGTTTTTCAACTTTCTAACGTTCTGATGAAACAAGTGAATTTCATTTTTCTGGAAACTGTTATACGTATTACAGTCTCGTATTGTTCTAATTTATTTCAGTACTCTCTGTCTGTAACTTGACTCGACTGTACTCAAGAGTACTCGTCTCGCGCACTTAAGTGAAATAATTTACTTATCATATGACAGCTTGCATTCCAGAAGGGATACTCGACTCTGAAAGCTTTATATGCATATATGAGACTTTGTTTCAGTCAAAAGCAGTTCGTTCACCTCTTTTTCACAGCTGCGTTAACCCAGGGCTGGTCATGTCACTGCAAAACCTCGACAAATCCCACACGAGCGTGTGCAATTACTGTTCCTGTTTCCCCCAGGTCATATTTAATGCTGTATTCTAAGTTGCGAGTCAGACTGTTTCCTGCTCCTCGCATTATAAGTACCTTATCCTCGCCATCAAAATATCTGCACAAAGCCCCGACGTTCTCTGTCACCTAGATAAGCTTGGCGCTAGGTTTCACGATGCTAGCGATCTAGTATTCTATGCCTAGCTTTTCGTGTAACAATTGGCCTGCATCTCTCCCCTGGCTGCTCCCTACTCCAAGTCTCTTTTTCTTTATACGTGAATTTCTTACCGACCAAGCCTTAAAGTCGGTCCTAAGAGTTTCCTGCGCCCTGTTAAGCTCAAAAACCTCCGTTTGTTGTTACCTATCTGTGCTTCTTTGGAAATCACTTCCAAATTTAGAAGAGAACGTTCCAGATGGTGGAGAGAAATTAGCAACGGAGATTTGTTTTACATGTTGCAGAGACTATGTTTTGGCCACTCAGAAATATTTCTTTTGTCGCAGATATGAACTGCCCAGAGAGAATCGTCGGAGCGGAGATGGGGAATAAAGAGTCAAAGATGGTTTTCAAGGAAAATACAGATTCTCAGTCTTCGGTAAGTCGATAATTAAAAATTAACTGTACTGTATGTAACTGGTAGTATTCAAGTAGATTTTTAGTAATAGGTTGTTGCAGTGTGAATATCCACCATTATGATGTGAACCCATGAAAATAATGCATCATTATAAAAATAAGATCTCTGAAAATAAGAGGAAGAACATAAGGATTTAGCAAGATCGTTAGACGAAGGTTTTCTTTTTTTAGTTATTTTCTTCACTGCAGACAACAATTGTTCAACAGCGGCTGTGGGAAACAGAGGTTACAACAACCCGGCAGGTAAAACGTGCCTTAAGACCGAAGAAGCCGAGACCACAGCCTTCCGAGGACGAAGACAAACCGGTTGCGACAACGATCATACCATATTTCGGGAACATATCGGCAAAGATCGGCAGAATACTCAGAAAATATAATGTCCAGTACGTGTTTCGCCCTCCATCCAAAACGAAAACATTATTAGGATCAGTCATGGACGACTTAGGACTCCGGAAACCAGGAGTTTACAGCATCCCTTGCCAGTGTGGGAAAATGTATATAGGCCAGACCATCCGGACGGTACAGGAGAGATGTAGTGAATATAAACGCCACACAGACACCGCACAGCCGACCAAGTCCGCCGTGGCAGAGCACTGCCTCTCACATGGACATGACATGAACTTCGATGGCACGAATGTGTTACAGCAGTCGGGAGCACTGCATCTCACATGGACATGACATGAACTACGATGGAACAAAGGTGTTACAGCAGTCGAACACCCTCTGAGGCAGTGGATATTCGGCTGCATGACGAACTAATAAATAAAGACAGCGGTTTCCAGTTAAGCAAAGCCTGGGATCCAGGTTTGAGCATGATTAAAACACAACAACAGTCTACAAGGAAATCCGCTCCTGTCAGGACACCTGAAGAGGAAGAATAAGAATCATTGTCACCATTACGGCAGAGTAGTCGCGGAAGGGCTGCGGCCCATAATATGCCGCGGGGCGCCGCGCTTCCCCCACCACCAGCCGCGGACCTCTCAGAAGCGTCCAGACGGAGGCTGCGGGAGATGGGTGGAGATGATATGAAGTCGGCATCCATCAGAGATCAATAAGGCACGACGGTCTCGATTTCAAACTTTTTGAACAAGGGAGACCGATGTCCCACATGACGCTTCTGCGGTCGTACCTGTCTGAACGAACCTTCCACGTGAGTGCTGACGATGGTACGTCCACATTTTCCAAGCTCAGCGACGTTACACACTTGTGGTAAATTATGTCCTCAAACTACGGCTCCACAAGAAAAGGTATGAACTGTCTGTGGTGGAGTGCCTTTGCTGTTAATGTGTTCACCACAGCAACAATAGGATCTGCCACATGCAGTACAGCTTTCCAAAGGCTCTTCTGATGCGGGATATCATTGTCTGTGTTTCATGTTTTTAACTTGTTTTTTAAAAGCTTAGCCCTGCCAACATTTTCCCAAATGATAGCTCTGGACCCATCTGTTACAATGGTTGTCTTTTTGTTCTAGGACAAGCCACTTTTCACCACACAAATTGCAGCGCACTCAAGCAAGAACAGAGCAGCGGTTCTATCTTCCATTGGGTCTAGGCCATGTAATCCCTCTGTGCCGACAAGATTTTCATTAATTCCACGGATAAAGATGAGCAGACCGAACTGTGCATTGTGTTAATGATCTGTGTTCTCATCTAGTGCCAAAGGAAACAGATCAAATCTTTCTCGCAATCTTTAGCTGTTGTGTGAGTTCGTCAGTTCGTCACTGAGTCAGTGTGCAGTACTATAGTTGTCCTTAGCAATGAAATGCTTTCAGATTTGCTACTAAATCAGGACACAATATGCTTGCATTCTCCAGCAACCAAAGCTTAATAAACTCGCCATCCGAAAAAGGCTTGGTATGTTTAGTAAGGTAATATTCCATCATGAAACTTGCTTCCGTAGTGCTATTTTGAAGTGTTGACTGCTTTGTAAATAATATTTGTTGCTTCTTCAGAGCTTTTCACACACTCTGCAGCTTATATTTTGCGTTCTTCCTTGGAAGGTCTGCAGCCATATCGCTAATTTTTGTTTCGTAACGGCTTTTTGGATTGTACTTTTTAGGTTCCGCTATCGTTTCATGACAGAATAAACACATAGAATTATTTTCTGTATTAAGTAAGTGTTTCGGAGAGGAAACCTCGGTTCAAGGCAGATTTTTATTTTTGCCTTGGCGGGCCTCACAAAAACGTGGCCCGCGGGCTGCTATTTGTCTACCTCCGCCCTAAATAATTACAAAATTTGGCATATTAAAGATGACCACTACCAAACTTGTAACAGGAAAATATCGGTTTCTTTTCTCTTTGTTATGAGTTTTTATTCACATTTAAAGGGAATAACATCAGTAAGTTATTAACAAACGATTTTTATAATAACTACTCGTTTCGTTGTTGTTGTGGTTGTGGTCCTCAGTCCGAAGACTTGTTTGAAGCAGCTCTCGACGGTACTCTACCCCGCGCAAGCCTCTTCTTCTCCGATTAAGTACTGCAGCCCACATCTACTCGAACTTGCTTGCTGTACTCTTTTCTTTGTCTCCCTTTGCAATTTTTATCCTCCACATTTGCCTCCAATATTAAATCGGTGGTCCTTTGATGTCTGAGAATGTGTCCTACCAACCGATCCATTCTTCTAGTCTGATTTCTTTTCTCAACAATTATATTCAGTACCTCTTCATCAGTTACCTAATCTGCCCATCTAATCTTCAGCTTTCTTCTTCATCACCACTTTTCAAAAGCTTTTATTTTTTCTTGTCTAAACTGTTAATCGTCCATGTTTCCTTTCCATAGAAGGCTACCCTCCATGTAAATACTCTCAGAAAAGGCTTCCTAACACTTAAATCTGTATTCCATGTCAACAAATTTCTCTTGTTCAGAAACACTTTTCTTGCCGTTGCCAGTCTACATTTTATATCATCTCTACTTAAGCCATTACCATTTATTTTGCTGCCCAAATACAAAACTCATCTACTACTTTAAGTGTCTCATTTTCTAATCTAATTTCCTAAGCATCACCTGATTTAATTCGACCGCTTTCCATTATCCTTGTTTTTCGTTCGTTGATGTTCATATCATATTCTTCTTTCAAGACACTGTCCATTCCGTTCAACTGCACTTTCAGGTCCTGTTTCTGACAGAATTACAATGTTGGCAAAACTTGAAGTTTTTATCTCTTCTTCCTGAACTTTAGTTCCTACCCCAATTTCTTTTTGTTTTCTTTATTGCTTGCTCAATGCTCAAATTGAATAACATTGGGATAGACTATAACCCTGCCTCACTCACTACTCAACTATTTAATTCACAATAATTCACCCAGAATTATTGTGTTACAGTTAAAAGTAAATGTTTATGAAATAGGTATAATTTTCCGAGTAGTCTTGAATATATACCGAGCTCATATACTCCCTCATCCGCAGGACGATTCGGATTGACTGCTTTGCTGTCCCTGCTGCTCTCCTGCTCTACGCCTGTCAAAAAGGTGGGATTCGTAAGCTTGCTTTGAACTACACATAAAATTGCGCGACCTGCTTACAATTTTCATGTAATCGATATTACGAGCAATTGCTATATAAATGTATGCTATATAAATGTATTCCTTAGAAGTAGTTGTCATTACTTACTTCAAAATTTGTTAAGAATAATAAACAAGCTTCATTGTGCATCACAAATATTATTAATAAAGCTGATTGTAATCTGATACAATATTTACTTTTATTATTATTACTATTATTATTATTATTACATCTCTTTGATAAAAATTAATATATAATTTAAAGTGTTTCTTTTTTACAGCAACAGCTTAGTCCCGGTGGCAACAACAAAGATTTGACCCGTATTATACTAAAATTCTTTATCTGTTCAGATCCAGATCTGATCCTTCCAATTATAAAAATGTATACGAAAGAAAGGGGATATTATGTTTGTCGGCTTTGGAAGACCATGGATTAAGATCTGTAGGGACAACTTTGAAACAAAATACAAGGTTGCGGAGTATCATAAAATTAGTACTAGTGGATCGAAGTCTTCTTTGTAAACAAAGCTTAACACATCATTCTACATGAAAAGTCGACTGCAGAACCGAAATTACAATTGGGCGTGCCGTAGTGAAGTGTCGGTTATCACTCACAAAACATACAAATCACATGGCATGTAATGACGCAATTCTTTGAATCAGTTCACTTACAGCGTATTTGTATTCAGCAACGTTCACATCATTCCAAATTTACAGTAGGGAAATTTGCATATAATCAACGCTTGGTGCAGATTCTGGCACCAAAACCTCAACATAATCAAATATAATTAAGTGATCGCAAACAGACAAAAAGATTTTATATTAATCGTTACAGCATTGCTGATTTATCACTGTAACAGTAGACCCAGTGTGAATAGCCATCCAGAAAACTGTTTACATCGAACTCCTATTTAGAGGTGAATTTTTGAGCTCGAGAAATGCTTCCACGATATGGCCACGTATTTCTGGTTAGACTCGACAAAAAGTGCTACCGCCAGCCATTCTCTGAAAGGATGGTAGTTGGAGAAAAAAAAATCTTGCCACATGTTAATAATGATATAAGTAACAGGATTAATCTGCACTAGTACACTCATTCTCAAGAGTTATTCAACGGCCATAAAATGTAGGTGGTAAGGTAATCTTTGTTGGTTTGGATGGATTTTCAATAAGCAAAAATCATGTACGTAAACTATCTACCGTCTAACATACAACAAGCAGTATTAGTTCTTTTTGCAGAAATCACTAGTATTGTAATCGATCCAAACATACATACAGAAACGGATGAAATGGTAAAAAATGTTCTTAAAAGTGTCACTGACTTGTTTGCTGACAAGGATCTCATCCTCAATTTTTAAAAGACGCAACATACCCAGTTCTGTACATGTAAGGGTACTACACTAAAGATGAGTTTAACAGTTTGTGAGGAAACTATAAATATGGTAGAAACAACACAATTCTTAGGTGTCCATGTTGGTGAGAATTTAAACTGGGAAAAGCACATTTTGTAACTGCTCAAACTACTTAGTGTGTACTTACAAGGGAAACTCCCCATCGCAAATCCCTCAGATTTAGTGACTACTGCTTCACAATAAAGTTATTCCCTCATGAAGTTTGTAGTAAATAATCCGTTACAGTTAAAAAGGAATGTAAACAATCCACTACAGTTCAAAAGGAACTATGAAGTACATAATTATGATATCAGAAGGAAAATGACATTCGTTACTGCACATTACGGTTGTTTTTAGTCGAAAAGAGAGTTCAAAATGTCGCAACTAAAATGTTTGATCACTTATCCAGTGGTATAAAATGTCTGTCAGGCAGTAAAGTTAAATTTGAAAACAAATAGAAAAATTTCTGCTTGACAACTCTTTCTATTGGGCGGAAGAATTTCTGTTATTGTAATGTGTAAAAGGCGGTGGGAAGGAATTACTAACTCATATCTGCATATTAAAAAAATGGAACTTATAAATGTTCAGTATGTAGCCATAGTTGCGAATTAATTTGCGACGTGAATTTAAAACGACCACGTTTCACATCATTACTATCTATCATGCAGAATGATCCGTGAAACATGAAACCAATTAATCTATATGGAGAAGGAAGGAAACCGAAGAATCAATGAGGTGTAGAGGTTCTCTTCTCTTCAGTCCACATCTGGAGTCTGGATACAAAGAAAGGCGATCTTCGTTCTGCTGTTGGCAGTGCAACGTACCTTGCAGAAGGAAATGGAACGACGAAAGCGTCCCATTTCGATGCAGAGTAATGTAAATGACTGATAATCGTTTATATAGGGAGTAAAAAGTATAACGGATAATTCCAAAGTTTGTAGGGGAAATCTTGAGAAACAAATTGAGGACAAGAAGTCGTTTCTTGAAAAGTCATCTAATGATGATACGTACGGTGATGATGATAAATAAGTGTCCAGGGAGATTGCCTGCTGCTAGACGACTCGTTTGGCATCAAACGTGATTTTTTGTATGCTGCAGTCTAAACAAAAAAAAAAAACTATACAGTTACAGTATATACTAGCCATCAAATGTCAATACAACTTAAATCACTGGATCCTTGTATCTGTGAAAAATTGAAGGCCACAAGTAAATAAAGCAAGCAGAACACCTGAAGTTCAAGAAGTTCAGCAGCTCTCAAAGAATGCAATTGCTTACATTTGATAATAACATGAGCAACTTATAAGTATCCCATAAAACACAGGTCATGATAGCACAGATATCTAGAGGAAATGTTTGCAAGTCGAGCACTACTGATAGTGTCAGGATCCCGCGCCGGCGGTACAGCAGGCCGAGACGACGAATCCGGCAGAGTGCAGAAGAGTGGATCGGCGTCGCATTTAGAGTTCAGCGGCAGTGGCAGTGAGAAGTTGATGGCTTGACGTATCTGGCTATGCTGTGCTCGAGGTGGCTGCCTGTAGGGAACTGTCCTTCACCTGCTCTGCTGACTAGCGTGGCCGGCGATCACGTGGCTCAGCTACCACCACTTGTAGAGAACCCACTAAACCTACCAGGTCCACGGCCTCTACCATTTATGCGTCTTCGTCCATCTATGGCAAGGATATAAGAGTGCTCTATATAACTGACAAGTGTGGATACGGCAGACGACGTCTAATGACCTGAATCTCAAATTTTGCAAGAAATAAGGTGTTCCAACGTCATGAAAGTTTTTGAAGAAGGGGATCTATTGACACTTAACCAACACGGATTCAGAAAATATCATTCTTTGGAAATACAACTGGCTCTTTATTCACGCGAAATTATGAGTGCTATCGATAGGGGATTTCAAGTTGTCGCCATTATTTGTAGATTTCCAGAAGGCTTTTGACATAATTTCTCACAAGCGGCTTCTAATCAGATGGCGTGCCTATGGTGTGTCGTCTCGGTTGTGCGGGTGGAAGCCTGATTTCTTGTCAAACAGATCACAGTACGTAGTAATTAATGGGAAGTCATTTAGTAAGAAGGAAGGAATGTCTGTGATTCCTCAAGGAAGCTTTATGGAACTCTGTTGTTCTTAATCTGTATAAACGATTTAGGAGGCCATCTGAACAGCCCACACAGATCGTTTGCAGACATTGCTGTCTTTTACCATCTAAAAAAGGCTTCAGGAGATCAGAATGATTTACAAAATGATTTTGACAAGTATCTTCATGGTGCGAAAAGCGGCATTCGTTTACACGATAATTAACGCAAATGTAAAGGTTATAGATTCAACTAAATACCTACTACAATTACAAAGGAATTAAATTGTAACCAATACATAATAAATATATTCGGGAAGGTTAACCAACTACTTGCGTTTTAGGGCAGAAAACTTAGAAGATGGAAGAAATCTACTAAAGAGACTGCCTACATGACACTTCCCCATCCTCTTCTGAAATAATGCTGTGCAATACGGTTATCCTTAAGATAGGATTGAAGAAAGACAGCGAAAAAGTTTAAAGAAGGACAGCTCGTTTTGTATTATCATGAATAACGGGAGAGTGTGTCATGGATATTATAAGCAATATGGGGTGTCAATCATTAAAACAAAGGTGTTTTTCATTGCGGCGAGGTCTTCTCATGAAACTTCATTTAGCAATTTTCTCATCCACATGACCCAATATTTTGTTGATTTCCTCCTACACAGGGAGAAATGAGCATTGTAATAAAATATTAGAAATCAGAACTAGCAATGGGAAAATTTAGATGTTGAATTTCTGAAGCGCTCATAAAGAGAGGAATGGTGAGAAACAGCCTGAAAGCTGTTCTATAAACTTTCTGCTAACTGCAGAGTAATCATGCACATGTAGATGTACAGAGTTAGTTGTAAGTGTATCCTGGGTTTCAAAAGACCACTGCGTGAAATCCACAAGTCATAAAGAAACTAGACACGTATCAGTGGATGTAGCATCTCTCCAAGTTTTTAACTCACTTTACAAGTGCTCAATATGGGCACCGTTTGTGTAAACGTCAATAAGAGAGTGCAATTCGTTGAAGTCACTACACGAATTGTCCAGAAAGGCCTTTCAACACCTCGCTTTGGAAATCCGTTCATTGGTTTGCCTATATGCAAGGGTGAACTATTTCGATGTGCCAATACGACGTGGATGATTTGTCTACATCAAGACCGGCCAAGATTTCAATTCGTGGGGAGTTTCTTGGTACGAGGGCCATAGCGCACAGCGTCGCTGCACATTTACCCCACTACCACGTTACTCTGACTGAGCGCTTGGAGGACAGAGAGGGGGAGACCACGAACGCGCCGTATTTAAATGGTAATACGACTTAGTTTTATACGTATTTCACATATCTCAGTAATATATTTCTCAAACAAAACAAATTTCCAATATTTGTTAATTCTTTTTGGCGCACTGAAGACATACTTTCAGGTCCACAAGAAAGTGTACGCTGTAATTTTAAATAAAACGTCCGCAGCGACATCTCTGGCAGTGGTCTCGAATCTGTAATCAATGTGTTTTTTCACAATGTATATATATAAACTGTCGGAGAGTTAAATTTTTTGTTTCGTTGGTTGCAGTTTAAAATGAATACAATATATCTGAAGCGTCACGAGGCAGTGTTCCTTGTAAACCATCCAAACGGACCAAAGATTTCATATGGAGCTGACGCTAAAATTCTTAGAAAATCAAAGACATTCGTTCTGAAATGGGTCAAACGACATTTGGAGGTTGGAAACGAGGATGATTTACCGGAAACAGGGTTAAAGTGCAAAGCTATAATCGATAATGGCAGCGATTGGATTGACTATTAGGCAATTGTGCAATTAGTAATAACATATATTTTCTTGTTAACGTATAATTAACTGAAGAGCCAAAGAAATTGGCAGTATTATGTCTCCATGCTCTTCGTCAAATATGTGAAGTCTAGGAATCCTACGTATTCGGTTCGCTAGACAAACAATTCAAACAGATCGTATTAATGAGTTTCATTACAAAAATTAAATGACAACACTTAACTTTGACAATTACACAGAAGCGTTGTAAGCAAAGGGCGATATACAAAATAAACAGTCTTTTTCAGTATAAGCAATTCCATGTCAGTGCTACATGAACAGTACAAGCGAAGTAACTAGCGGTCACGCTATTCAAGTGCTTATCTTGAAGCTGCTATTCAACTGGGCGTCGCCAGTCGGTCGCGACGCTTATGTCCTCTTCACATAAGGGCCGCTGCTGTCGGGTTGTCCTGGATGGGGGTCGATCAGCGTGCGACTTCTCACAGCCAACTCTATCGTTCTCGCCTGGCGTGCCGGCGCATTACTTTAGGCCGTAACAGGTACATCTGCCTAATATCGTGGAGGGTCCCCGCGAGCACGCAGAAGTGCCGCAACACGACGTGACATGGACTCGACTAATGTCTGAAGTAGTGCTGGAGGGAGCTGACATCATGAATCCTACAGGGCTCTCCATAAATTCGTAAGGGTACGAGAGGGTGGAGATCTCTTCTGAACGGCACGTTGCAATGCATTCCGGATATGCTCCATAATCTTCATGTCTGGGGAGTTTGGTAGCCATCTGAAGTGTTTAAACTAAGAAGAGTGTTACTGGTGCCACTCTGTAGCAATTCTGGACGTGTGGGGTGTCGCACTGTCCTGCTGGAATTGTCCAAGTCCGTCGGGATGCACAATGGACATGAATGGGTGCAGGTGACAGGATGCTTACGTACGTGTTACCTGTCAGAGACGTATCTAGACGTATCAGGGGTCCAATATCACCCAAACGGCACACGCCTCATACCATTACAGAGTCTCCACCAGCTTGAACAGTCCCTGCTGACATGCAGGGACCATGGATTCATGGGGTTGTCTCCATACCTATACACGTCCATCCGCTCGATACAATTTGAAACGAGACTCGTCCGACCAGCAACGTGTTTCCGTTCATCAACAGTCCAATGTCTGTGTTGGCGGGCCAAGGCGAGGCGTAAAGCTTTGTGTCGTGCAGTCATCAAGGTGTGTCGCGCTCTCATCAGTTGTACACGATTGGGCCTTCGGCTCCGAAAACCCATATCGATGATGTTTCGTTGAATGGTTCACACGCTGACACTTGTTGGTGGCTCAGTATTGAAACCTGCAGAAATTTTCGGAATGGTTGGACTTTTGTGACGTTGAACGATTCTCTTCTGTCGTCGTTGGACCTTTTTCTGGTCGCGGCGATGTCGGAGATTCGATGTTTTACCGGATTCCTGATATTCACGGTACACTCGTGAAATGGTCGTAAGGGGAAAATCCCCACTTTATCGCTATCTCGGAGATGCTGTGTCGCATCGCTCGTGCGCCGACTGTAACACCACGTTCAAACTCTCTTAAATCTTGAAACCTACCATTGTAGCAGCAGTAACCTATCTAACAACTGAGCCAAACACTTGTGTCTTATATAAGCGTTGCCGACGGCAGCGCAGTATTCTGCCTGTTTACATATCTCGGTATTCGAATACGCATGCCTATACAAATTTCTTTGGCTCTTCAGTGTATACTAGTGTCTTTATTTCTTATATGTAAGTGCGTACACTCTCTTGTGGAACTGACTGTAATATAACTTTAATGTGCTACAAACTGTCGGCGTAAGGACAGATGCAGACAATTTCACAGACTTTCGCACTCAACTTGCCAAGTATTCGTAACTTGTTTAGTTTCATAACTGAAAAAAGGTATTTCACTTAAATACATCGATCGAAATAGCTCTTTTACTACCTCATTATGGAGAAGTGGAAACTCTACGTGAGGAAAGCAATGTAGACATCCTGGACAGTTAATGTAAAAGGATTTGCTATTCAGATGAGAATTACCTTGCAGATGAATCAGTTACATGTGCTCATCCATATGGGTGCCTTCAACTGAAACTGTCTCGACAACAAATGTAAGATAGTCAGTGTCCTCACAATGTTAGGGAACTATCCTTCTAATTCTTTCAAGGCCACAATGTATTCTCTAATCCTCGCAATTGCTTTCGCGGCTGTGAGCTTAGGGACCAGGACTGTGTCATAATGTGTCCCTTCCACAACGAGATTTTCTTTTTAAATATATCCCCATCAGATCATAAAAAGTTGTTTCTCATCTTGCTGTGTCTTCCGGTGGGCAGTGTGCAGCCAAGTCCACTTAAAATACGACATCTACAGTTCATTCCAGATGTTCTAACTTTCGTTCTTGTATTCGTTATTCCTTCATAAATTCAACAACAGCGAGTTTTAAATCGACAAGTCGTTCCTGGCATGCCACTATAATTAAGTAATGTACTTTGCAATAATATATAAAGTTTCCATACTCTTCGTTCATTTCCATCGAATGTTGTTGCAACTGACAGTAGAATAATCCGTGTAACTTCAGAAATTTTACTACTCATACCACGAGTTCATTCACGTGCTGCGTGCCTGTAAATTAAAAGCAAGTGCTTCTTGACTGTACTGAACAATGAATCCCTCCTGTCTATTGTTGTAATTTTTTCTCTTTCACTGTCGACTAAATATTTCAGTTCTTTCTACATGGTATTGTAATGTCGTTTCATAGCAAATTTACAGAACCTATCGCTTATGCCACTGCATAATAGAAGTTGAGAATTCTCATCACTCTCCTTTGTCATTCTCATTCATTTTTCAAGACTTGTGAACTTACATCGTTAGACTGCCACTTTTTATGTAAACGTCCACTGGACTGTGAACTCTTTCAAATCACGAACAAAAAAAAGTCCTTCAGATCGCGAACAAATAGCAAAGTGTAAACAGCGGTGACCCCACGATCCCGCCAAAATGAAGAGAGTTGTGGGAACCGAAAAATGCCACACCGTAGTACCAAGTGAATTTTCACTCTGTACCGAGTACTTTTGGGAAGGAACGAGTAAAGCTGAGACAAGCCGAGCCGCTGCCTGCTCACAGCCTGATCACTGGGCCTTCATGAAGTCTGGCACGCCGTGGCCTGACCTGGTCTACACGTTTGACACGCCTGCTCCTTAGACAAACTACGCCACGGCGCGTGTTACGAATCGAACTTTGAAGGGATGCTTTATCCACTGAAACGTATCATTTTTCTGTCTTGTAGTTTTGCAGTCTAACGCAGTGTTATTCTGAAACAACGGAGATACTTATGAATAACCCTGAGATGAGATCCACTGCAAGGAGTTTGGTCTACAGTCCGTCAGCGTTAAAACTCACGTTGCTGCCGAATGAGTAACCTATCGGCTGTCGGCGGCGACTGTACCTTCGACTCTATGTAGTATCGCTGGACGACGTTTCCAGACATACAGTGCAGCCAGAACCTTGCGCTGAGATCCGTCGGAGCCAACTCAGCGACAGCGATTTTGCGGGACAACGCGCAGGCTCTACAAGAGGGTGCAATAGACAGTAGTAGTGGTCGCTAATCATCAAAATTTCTTCCAGAGCAAAATTGCCCCTACAATATCGACAGAAGAAACTCTGGAGCACAAATGTAACGAAGTAACAAATAAGGCTTCCTTGGAGGAAAGAAATAGTTGGAGCAGCGACAACCAGATCTCTGGCAGCCGCCTCGCAGTAGCTGGTCTCAGCAACACGAACAAAAACGTGCTTCGATAAAGCGGAAGAAGATATGGATACGGAGCTGGCCTGACTGAATGCCAACACGGAGAGGATGCTGTGTGACGACTTCTGAGGACATTGTGCTTCCGACTGGCAGCGTCGATGGCGTTTCGTGGAGTGTCATGGAGCTGCTGTCACAGAGACCCTTAGCGGCTTCGACAGGTATGGTCGTGCGACGGATCCTGGAGAGCTACAAGCAGAACTTCGAGGGAGATAAGACGCGCACACGGCTTTCTTTCTTCTGGATTCCACTTTATGTGGGCTGTAGACGGAAGTAACCTGCGATATAGGGCGCAATCACTGAAAACACGAATGAGAAAGACCACTCCTTACTCTTCAGTAATCAAGCATAGGGAGGCTCTTGGTCGATTAGTATTTGCAATGTTACCAGTTATTTCGAGTTTCTTTAATTCATTTAATACTTAAATTTCATAATATTTTTTCTTAGACTTATTATCGCATATTATAGACCTACATTAAACATCAGAAATAGCCCACAAGCTGAAGCCAGGTTAAAACTTTTGGGACCAGGAGAGTTGTTTCTTGAGAACAGAAACCTAAGAGTCCAGAAAAGACACGCGGTTAGCATTCAAAACACAGAAGGTCAAATTTTAATGAAAATTTAGTTAATAGAAAAATATGGTCTGTATTATGATATAGACTATTCTAAGCTACAACAGTATGATTTCCAAAATACGTTATTCTAATAATAAATTCAAAATCTAATTCTACAATGGTTTCGAGTATTACTTTAATACATTTTAGTTCAGGGAAATTTCAGAAACAGACCTAGCATAACAGTTAAGAAGTGCGAAGGAACAGCTAAAAGAATTACGCTGAAACCGAATGCTAAACCGGCTGTAATCTCTTATAGAGGTTCTTGTATTAAGACATCAAACGCTAATACTGTGCGCAGTCAGACTACCTGTGAAATCGAGCTAAGCTTTCAAATACATCCCATTGAGCTGTTGTTGCTCAACCAAATGTTTTAAGATAAGAAGGAAGGAATTCTGGGGTTTAATATTCTGGTGACAACGAGGCTGTCAGAGACAGGGAACTAACACCAACTACTCAAGAATGGTGAAGGAAACCAGCCGTGCCTCTCCAAGGAACCAACCCAACATTCACGTCAGTTAACTTTTGGTAATTACAGAAAATTCAAATTTGGATGGTCTAGATGGGATTTGAATCCCGGTTATCTCGCTATCTAATCCAGTATACTAAACATCGCGCCACCTCACTCATTTTTAAAATGCATTGCCTTACAGAAAGCTTTCATCTCTTGTGGAAGATGGTGGCTACCCACAAAAAGAAGTTACTGTATTTTTCCAAAACTGGTGGCTCCTGTTTCAGAATGGACAAAAATTGTGTAGTTTTCACAAAATTCCAGTAAACTTTTAGGGTCTGCCAACGGTAACAAGTTACAAGAGTTAATGAATAATATACAAAAATGTGAATACGCCAGGGTTAGCAGCAAGTTTAAGTTTAAAGGAGCAGCAAAAACAGAGATACAGGAATGCAACCGAGAGTAAAGGTCAGCAAATTGAGCAAAGGAGACGAATTAAGAGCCACATAGGTGGTACAGTAAAATAAAGTTCGAGTATAGCCGTTTCTGTTTCAACGCTGGAAGCAGACATACAGGTTGTGAACCGCTGCCTAGATGAAGAAAAAGAGCTGACTCTTAGACGAGAACAGACTTGAGACGGATGGGGGACCGCCTACAAGCAGGCCGAGAAGAAAGGAACTGCTAGATATGCAGAGTATTTATGAGATTGTCTAATAAGGCAGCCACCACCATACATTCCATCTAAGGCAAGAATATTAGAAAGACGAAACGAAAGTCATGGATAAACGATTCATCTTATCTACACTCATACTTCATATGGTACTTTACAATGAGTGATGGAGGGTAATTATGGCACAACTGTCTTTTTCCCCTTACCTAAATTGTGCACGGGATGGGCGACTGACCATAAGACTTGGTATAATCTCTAAAATCTTTGATTATCTTGTAGTGGTCGATCCGTGAGATGAATATTTAAGGACATAATAAAGTTGTAACCTGATACATAATAGTCAAACTACTGAATGTTTTTTGTAATGTAGTGAACGATTGTGATAAAACAACTTCACATTTAATAAACCTTTATCGTTTTCTTAAGATGTATCTGAACAGCAAAATTATTTCATTCGTAATTACGCTTTCCCATTAACATTGTACATTGAGATGAATATTGACTGCTGCACTTTTTGAGAAAGATCCAATGCATCAAACTTACAAAACTTCTTGGCGCATATATGATATTCAACATCATAAGTTTAAAATCCACGTATTCTATGCTTGAGAATAGACTTATTTCTTTCGGATGAATGGTAACATAGAAAATAAAATACGAAGGTACATGGCAAAATTTAAAGTTATATGGAAAATTGTTGTTAAGAACATGCAAGTCAAAATAATAAACCGAATGTAAGGGAGCAAAGAACCATACACTGATAGGGCGAGCATATTCTGAGCCTTCAGGAATTTTTACTTATACAATATGTGATTTTTTATACTTGGTGTAACTAGAATGTTAGAAGCTGAGAAGAGTAAAAAACAAAGATTATTATGCCTGTCGTTTGTAACGGGTAGGCAGAAGAAAGAGTGGTGAAATCCGCTACGAAAGAAAGTCAGTTATGAAGTAAAATGAATATCATCCAAACAAAAGAGATAAACATACATAAATAAAGTGATGATTACAGGTAACTACAATGTTGTATCCAAAATATTTACTAAAGCATCTATAAGACTTTTTTACGTGAGAATCACATCGTGTAACATTCAGAAATCAAATTTGAGATCAGAAATAAATCCTCGAATGGTTAAAATATGTCGAGATAGATTCCTTAAAATATAGCGTGCGAAAAATTTACTTATTCTCAAGAAAGATAAAATGCGCCAGGTGGCAAAATTAAAACAGGGACTACGATGATTATTTTATGTTTCAGATTGAGAATATGTTAACTACCTATTTTCCAGACGAATGTATTTTGCAGTCTCTTTCATCCATATGGATTCCTTCTACACAGCTGACATCATTAGGTATGTATGGCGCATTAACTATAATGGAGAACACGCCCTTCTTTTAGCAGCCAATAAATCCGACCTGAAGAGATCCAGATTCATCACAGAAAACGGTGAGTGCTGCAGCCACTTTCCTCTTTCCATATAATTTCAGCCAATCAATATTCAGTTATAATGGTTGTAATTTATTGCAAGTATCGTAACAAACTGAACCTTCTGGATTATGAAATTTATTCCACTCATCGGAACGACGTGCAAGTAGTTCGGCGGACCATATGCCGGAACCTGGTCTGGCCACACTACGAAGGTTATATTTTTTTCAGCCGTAGGTCGGTAGCGAAATAGAAACCACAGCGAAAATCACAAATGTTTTATTTGTAAAATCTGGCTATTTCTTCCAGCCGTTTCTCTATGTAGTCGCCGCTCTGACTTTGACAACTGTCGTAGCGTGGTATATGTTTTCCAAATCCATCGTCATAGAAGGCAGCCATCTACGATTTCCACCAGCTCGTCTATAGCTCATTGTCTGTGCCAAAATGCTGTCCTCATAGTCAGCGGTTCATGTGAGCGAAAAAGTGAAAACCACAGGGAGCCAATTTCGGCCTGTGTGATGGGTGATCCAACACTGCTCATCGAAAACGGTGCAAAAGCATCTTCGTTGCATTTGCAGTGTGCAGCCGAGAATTGTCATGAAGAAGGAAACACGTAACTGTTACTTTACGTGGACTGCATGAAACCAGGTGAAACCTCTCAACAGGCACTTCACACTTGGTGGGAGACGCTGTTGTTTTAGGCACCTGTACGTGCTCACTGTGTGCTCAGAAGTGAAACATGCTGCGTGACTCGATGTACGTGCATATTAGAGACATTGCGCAACACATCTGCGTGAAGCTTCAGAGGCTTTTCTCTGTGATTTTCATTTCGCGCCCGATCGGAAGTTTAAAAAAATAGCCCTTGTAATGCGCATCAGCTATGGGTTCACAAAGTCACAGAATTCCTCCTCGTCCACTTAAACATGGACATGCTGAAGTCGCGATTAGACGTCGCAAACATGACCTCATGTTTTGCCCAGGAATGCTGTACTTGGTTAACAGACGAAAATACTTTGAAAAGGACTTTCAAAATATAGAGATAGTTTCCCCAAATACCAGATGTATCCGGAAATTCACACAGAGAAAATATGTTTTTTTTTTTTTTTAAATTCTAAAAGTATCACAAGGACAAGTATTGTATCAAGATGTTCATTTGACACAGTTGTATCAGTATCTTCTACTGTACCATCGTTACAAAACTACAGATTCATTTCAAACTGTTGTCCACAGATGGCTGCAAGTACATCTAGACTTCTGCCACCCCTGGACATAATGTTGATGAGGTGTTGGTGGGAATGCTCCTACAGATACAGTTACGTGAAGAGCGCCTCGTCCTCAGGCTGTCACCAGTTGCCCAGCCGGGTGGCGCGCCCTCTGCACTTCGCGATGCGCAAGGCGCCTACTAACCAGATTGTTCTTCCTCAAAGAACACACTAGGGCCTGTTAGGACCTGTTCACTCTTCGAGCCGCCAGCCTTTCTCGTCGCGATTTCTCGACTACTTCCTCCCCACTGACTCAACAGCTTTTAGACTACTGGACATCAAAATTGATTCACCACGAAGATGACCTGCTACAGACGCGAAATTTAACAGACAGCAAGAAGATGCTGTGATATGCAAATGATTAGCTTTTCAGAGCATTCACACAAGGTTGGCGCCGGTGGCGACACCTACAACGTGCTGACATGAGGAAAGTTTCCAACCGATTTCTCATACACAAACAGAAGTTGACCAGCGTTGCCTGGTGAAACGTTGTTGTGATGCCTCGTGTAAGGAGGAGAAATGCGTACCATCACGTTTCCGACTTTGATAAAGGTCGGATTGTAGCCTATCGCGATTGTGGTTTATCGTATCGCGACATTGCTGGTCGCGTTGGTCGAGATCCAATGACTGTTAGCAGAATATGGAATCGGTGGGTTCAGGAGGGTAATACGGAACGCCGTGCTGTATCCTCACGGCCTCGTATCACTAGCACTCGAGATGACATGCATCTTATCTGCATGGGTGTAACGGATCGTGCAGCCACGTCGCCTCAATCCCTGAGTCAACAAATGGCTACGTTTGCAAGACAACAACCATCTGCACGAACAGTTCGATGACGTTTGCAGCAGCGTGGACTATCAGCTCGAAGACCATGGCTGCGGTTACCTTTGACGCTGCATCACAGACAGGAGCGCCTGCGATGGTGTACTCAACGACGAACCTGGGTGCACGAATGGCAAAACGTCATTTTTTCGGATGAATCCAGGTTCTGTTTACAGCATCGTGATGGTCGCATCCGTGTTTGGCGACATCGCGGTGAACCCACATTGTGTGTATTCGTCATCGCCATACTGGCGTGTCACCCGGCGTGATGGTATGGAGTGCCGTTGGTTACGCGTCTCGGTCACCTCTTGTTCGCACTGGCGGCACTTTGAACAGTGGACGTTACATTTCAGATATGTTACGACCAGTGGCTCTACCCTTCATTCGATCCCTGTGAAACCCTACATTTCAGCAGGATAATGCACGACCGCATGTTGCAGGTCCTGTACGGGCCTTTCTGGATACAGAAAATGTTCGACTGTTGCCCGGGCCAGCACATTCTCTCTCCAACTGAAAACGTCTGGTCAATGGTGGCCGAGCAACTGGCTCGTCACAATACGCCAGTCATTACTCTTGATGAACTGTGATATCGTGTTGAAGCTGCATCGGCACCTGTACCTGTACACACCATCTAAGCCCTGTTTGACTCAACGCCCAGGCATATCAAGGCCGTTATTACGGCCAGAGGTGAGTTCTGGGTACTGATTTCTCAGGATGTATGCACCTAAATTCCGTGAAAATGTAATCACATGTCAGTTCTCGTATAATATATTTGTCCAATGAATACCCGTTTATCATCTGCATTTCTTCTTGGTGTAGCAATTTTAATGGCCAGTAGTATATATCCCACACACATTTCAGGATGAGAAGTAACACGTAGTGAGGACTATTGTTTATACTTTTATTGTTGCAACAGTGCACGTAGAGTACATGAAATGATTACATTTACACAGCAATAGCTCCACGGACGGCAATGCAGGCGATCAGGCTGCGATCCAATCGTTCGTACAGTTGGCGAATACTGTCCTGGGATACTTTATGAAACGCCTGCTGGACTTTTTCACGTAGTTCTGTAAGAGTTGTTGGTTGACGAGTCACAGAAGTCACTTTTCGTCCCATCATATCCCACACGTACTCGACTGGAGAGAAGCCTGGAGTTGGTGTTGGCTGGGGAAGTTGCTGCACGTCTTGCACAGTACGTTGAGTTTCACAGGCGTGTGTGAGCGGGTATTGTCCTTTTGGAACGACATATCATCTTCCTGTTGCAAGAACAGCACAAGAACGGGTCAAATAACATTTTGCACGTACCGAGCGCGGACTAGCGTCCTCTCCAGAAATATCAAAGATGCACCCCAGACCATAAGGCGTGCGGTGGGGCCAGTGTGTCTTGGACTAATGCTCTCTACGAGACGGTACGCTCTCTACGATGTACGCTCAAACGACCATAACTTGCGAGCAGGCAGAACCTGAAGACCACAGCGCGCCATTCCATTTTCCAAGCGATCCTCTCACGGCACCAGTCGAGTTGTGAACGTCGATGCTGTGGCGTGAGTGCAAGACGGACAATAGCTGTGCGTGCCCCTACTACCACGGCTAATATCCAGTTCGTAACGGTGCGTGTTGAAACGTCTGGGCTCACAAGCCCTCTTACTTGTGCTGTGGTAGCTGTACGATTTGCCACTGCTGCCCTTACAATACGACGAACCTGGCGGACGTCTCTGCTACGTGAAAGTCCTGAACGTCATCTACGGGTGTGAGAATGCTCAAGTGACTACTGATACCAGCACCGTTGCACATCTGACGCAGCACGTGACAGTTCTCTGAAAAAACCATCCCACCACTCGACAGGCCACAATTTGACCACTTTCAAACTCGCTCAGTTGGCTGTAAGAAGCAGGACTGCGTCTCCATGGTGTGGTTGACCGCTTGCTTCGCACGTTTGCACCACACCCAGTCTTCTGGCTGTGGCCATTCCCCATTAAAGGGTAGACACATATGGCGCTCTGGAGGCCACGCCGCAACGCTATCTGTTGGCGGACGACGTTGAAACCATTATCAGTTGTAACACTTCTGCTACTTAATGTAACTGGATTTTCTCTTTGGTGCTAGTCAACTGTCAGGATGAGCATTACTGCAAAGGGGATTTAACTCTAAAGCATTATGCCAGGGTGAAAATACTAAATAAATTAATTTTTCTCTCTTAACAACATGTGGGCAGGGTGGGTTCTTCCTTGGCTCAGTAATGAGGTAGAATGAAACAGCATTTTTACATAAGATAACTTTTATTGAAAGTTTTGTACAACTGTTTGCTTACTGGATGTCCAGGCTCGGAGAGCGGCAGCTGTGTCGTTTGCGAAGCCTTCTGCTGCGGCAGCGGCGGCGTCTGATTACGCGTGGCGGTGTGTATCTCGTGTCGCCGTCTCGCCCAGTTGACTGGAGACGCGCATCGTGCTGTGACCCGTTTAATTATTGAGAGCGAAGTCGTGCATCGGATGGTGATACCTCGGATGTGGCGTCCCAGTGTTTCTCTTTTCTAAGCGGCCGCGTGTGTCAGTGTTAGTGCGTCGGCCAGCGGAGCGGCGCGGCGGGGGAAGGCCAGTGTCCCGGACTCGAACAACGGACTCCCGCTTGCCAGTCTTCGGCTGTCAGATCTTCATCCCAGCTCACAGGTGACTGCTGATGTGAGGCCGTCTCCTTCCCGTCCTCACGAGTCACCCGGTTTCGTAAAAATCAGACTTCAAATACCTTTTAACTTCTGTCTACTGGCGCCGAGGCTGCTGCTTGCTATTCCATTACAGCGGCGGACTTGGTGCGTCTGTGTATGATGTAGTCTCTTCTTGCATGACGGTCTTCAGCACCGAAACTGACTGAAAACTACTGCTACTCTTCTTGTCGGGCCCACTGCGTCTCGCGTATTTATTCACTTCAGTTCACTGGAGGTGAACGACTTCACGGTCATTGCCTCGTCTGTCACGTTGAAACGCATTTCGAAGAATCTTCTTAACGTCGGTCATTGGCTCTTGGAATGTAGGCGAGGGCCTTTGCTCACATGTGACAACTGAGAAACACGTGAGCCGGTCGGGCGATGCCCTGATAGCTGAATCGACAGCGTCCGCTTATGTGGGGAGGACGATGGCTTCTCCTGAAGTTGCTGACTTCACGGCCATTGTCTCTTCTGCTCTGCCCGCTGTTTGCCAGTATGTAACTCTCTAAACTAAACCAAGTTTTTCATTTATTTTCTAATTTCTACTTCACTTTGATTTCACTAATTTATTTACTACTTATCTTACGTACCACTCAACATTCCTTCACCCTTCGGAGAAATTCGCCCTCGAATTTACCACTCTACACAGTACATCTACTATCTCCCAAATGGCATATGCCGCCATCAGATCAAAATCAATGCCATCTTCCCAGGCATACCTTTTTTCCGGCAGTGTCCTTACATTGCTCTGAAGCAATGACATAGATCTCGTCTTCTCCGCTAAAATTAAACTGTATCAGATGTAGGCACATGACTGCAGCGGTAGAGAGACTGTATATATTCTGTTAAAGTTTTGCTGAAAGGAAAAAAATGTTTATAAAAGTCAGCTTAAAAAAATTACACTTAACACAATCTACTTGTGTGAAAGTAGATTAGTATGTTCACTATATGAACCAATGTGTTTCAGTAAATGCTCTTTATTTCATGTACGATTGTACAAATTCGGCGTTAGGCGATTTTCAAGTATTTTATGGAAGATTCTTTAGTAGCATATTATTCCATGTGCATCCTTGCTTCTAGGACTGCATGTAATGCTCATAAAATAAACTGGAGAGGTTTTTCGCTATTTTATTGTATGAGCATTACATGCATCATAGGAGCAAGGACATTCGTGGTATAATATTCTACTAAAGAATCATCCATCAAATATCTGAAAATGACTTAAAGCACAGATTGTGCAATCGTACATGAAATAAAAAGAATGGCAGTTGAAGGCATCAGATTAATCGCAGCTGCAGACCCTATCGCGTTGAAAATTATATTATGACACTGTTGTATGTTTTAATCTATCTTGTCTTGAGATACGGATTTAAAGGTTCCCATGATAAATTAACGCGCGAGTGGTAAACAGACTAGAAGTAGTCATGTTTCCGTTATCCTACAACGATTTCAATTATAATGAGTCAAAAGTTACATAAAACTCATATTTAACTTTTAGATATACTTCCTCCTCTGTTTTCAATCCTTCCTATGTTAGTTAAATATTTTGCGCCCATCTACTTCGTCCGCCAGAGGAGTAAGATTATGATTCCTATACTCCCGCATCCTCCAACAGTAAAATACCAAGTCTCTCACACGTTTCCTTCAAATTCGGAGCCCCTAGTGTTGGTGTAGAGAGTATTTGGAGGGTAAATCAAATGAAATTCGGTTTTGATGCTTGTATGGAGATAAAGGATCATGGGAACAATGACACAGATTAGAAATATCTGTCATTTTAATACAGATTGCTTATACAAAAAATTAGGAACGCAACACGCATTTCGTCAAGCAAAAAAAATTCGGAAATGTTACCTGATATTGGTGAGAGAAATGTACAGGGTGATTATAATTAAAGTTTAACTTTCAAACCGCTGTATAATTAACAACACTGGTCAGAATGACGTCAAATTGCAAAGGAGTATAATCAGAGAAAGGGGAAAACGTATGGTAGGAGAAAAATAAATAATTACAAAATGTAGCAAAGATGGCGCTGTAAGCATCATAATTTAATAGTGGTCGAATACAAATTACAAATGAATCATACAACAATGCCTAAGGTGTACAATTGACGCTAAACCAACTGTACTATTCATTGTGCATCTTAAATAGGCAGATATAGAATAAATGTTAAGCGGCCTTCAAAATTCTTAGATTAGTTGTCTGGATACTTTAAGCTAATGTGCTGGTAAAAATTTAGTTTATTTTCAAAACTAGGCACGTTTGCCTGCCGTATTTAAATTTTCTTATTGTAACGCAATGTTCTTTCAGTGTAGCTTTCTGCTGCAAAAACATGCCCCCAACCAATTTTTCAACAGTATTCAAGTTTTACTTTTGGAATAAAATGTTTTCTCTGTATCTCAGCTCCGTATCTACAGAGTCCTTGATCCACTTAGATGTGAATATGTTAAATGTACTTCAATAAAATAAATTACATTATTGAGTAGGACGCCATGCTATTTGAGCACTTCCGCGCAAACGTGAGATGTCGCTTCCGATTCGGAACAGTAATTCATCCATCCTTCCTAACTATACGTTCACAAGAAGCGTCAAGAGTACATTAAAAAATACTGCAGTTGATTTTGAGTGCTGTCAGGTGCGCTGCGTGTCACTTTAGTTTTATTATCCGTTAGAGAGGTCTATCATAAATCCCTTGCATTATTTACTAGTATTTTTGAAGTTCCCGAGCACCCTACTGCGTTTTGTTAACTCGGATTAACTAGAATGACCATCAATGATATCACTATAATAGCTGTGCACATATTATGGAGTGGAATAATAGTTTTTCAGTCTAATTCTATGTTCTTTCGTAGGTGCCTCGAGTTATTACTTTCACCGTGCGATATGTTCCGTATACTGCTGATATCTTGGCTCCTAAGCACATTAGAAAAACATATTGCTTCTTTGTTATCCTTCGAGTGTAGAAAAAATGTTGCTAGTTCACATGGCTAGTTCACAGGCCTCGCCGTCCCAATGGCTAGCTACTCGAAATTGCAGTATATGGTTTATAGAGTAACGTCATTCACACATGGAATGTTTAAACTATTTTTGTGCTAAATAGGAAATAATTGTTACAGAACTGTAGATTTATGTCCCATTCTGAACGTTTGCGGTAACATGATGATCCTTCGATACAAAAGCTTAAAAGCAGACACTTTTTGAAATCATTTTAATTAATTTATGCCCTACATCTCATAAGGAAAAATCTAAAATGAAACAAAAAAAGGTATGAATATTTACTGCACTCCATCTATGAACCATTGTCTATGGGTTTTGATTTATTTGATGCAATACGTTTTATGCCTTTAATACTCTATATTTCGCGAAAGAAGTGCATAGTGCATTTTATTGCATCTGAATGGTTTCACCTGATTAGTTCTAACGAACTTTCCGATGATTTCCTTAACAGGCCACCACAGTCGAGTCTGTCATTCTCCAGTTGAGTTGGTGTTAACGACATTCCTTCTTTCGCGATATCTGAGACTCCAACCAGGCAACCGACCTGCTTTCAATCTTACGTATAAAAGTTATATGTTGAATAGTTTAAGAAACTCTGCTAGGTTACGTCTATTGATTATTTATATTTTTATAATGATTAAAGCCAATAAAAGGGGTAAGCAGAACAGTCTTCCCATTCCTTGTTGCGCATCATCTCATTCACTGCCATTCTTTGAAACTGATATTTGCAGTATACCAATCTAAAAAAAGAATGGCACATAGCAACATTTCTTCGTTGTCTCGTCCCGTATCATTTCGGTTAAAGTTTGATTCTTCATTCCCGGTGCTATTTTGGTTTCGTTGCTGTCTGTCTCTGTGATGGAACTGAAGAGTTCTCTTACATAGTTGATTTAAGAATGCAATGGTGTTCTTTCCTTGTTTCGCTGTGGTGTTGAGTTTTTTATTTATTTGTTTTTCTTACTGCTGCTGTACTTTAGTCAGCACTAAATAGATAAACATTATCTCTATTAAACTGCCTCCCTCCAATTACATACACTGCTGGAGGCTATTTTGTTTCTTGCTTTTATCATGCGCCAGTCATGTTTGTTTATCACTCCGTAATTTTTATAGTTTCCTTACTGCGTATTTGCTCCTAAATAAGCATCTGGTAAGTCTGACGATGTTCGAGGATTAGGACGCATCATACACGGCACACCTCGGTAAACATTTCGGCAACCAACCGCCTCCGTACCCAATGTAAACGCACGCCTCTGCGGTGGTGCTTGGATTGGAAGTGGATGAAATTTTCACTGCCAGTATTTGGCCGGAAAGGGGAGGAGAGGTATTGGCGTAACTAATCACCAGTCTTTCTGCCAGTGTTTTGGATGAAATTCCAAATGTGATTGCAGTGTCTCATGACGTGAGGGCATGTGACACTTGATCGTGATCTATCCTTGGGATGTGGACGTTAAACGCGGTGACCCCCTTCGAGAGGAGTAGGCTCTTTGGCAGAACGGGCTCCATCATCACCCTTTTTGTCATAATCATCATACAATACAGAAAAACATTTATTTTTTAATTTATTTACTCTCAACAATTACAACCTATTATCCGAAAATCTAAAATAGGCCATGCAGATCACAATTTCTTGGATAATAATAAATTTATATATTAACTATTTATTTCTGATACTTAACTTTTTTAATATTACAACTATTTCTACCCCTAAAAAGCTACAATAAAAGCTTTAACCAGATACCCAACTACTGATACTACTGTACGCACTACAGAGCCTGTTCTGTGTTTGGCCATTTATTTTGACGCATTTACCTTGTAGGTAGTTGTTTCCGCTACTGGATCCGCCCTCAAACTACCCTGGCCAACAGCCATTGTCTGCTGGATTCCTTGGACGTCGGGCAGCACGTCAGCAGCGTTTCCGCTATAACAAGCAGTTTCACCAATCACTGTTACGTCTTGAAGTCCACTCTTCCAGGATCACTTACAACAACACAATACATTCTTGAGAAACTATTTCATTCGGTGCTTTCCGACATCAGTTGTCTTCTTTCCATCTGCAAAATATGTTGTCTAACCGGGATGGCAGCATGCACCCGCCAGGATAGCCGAGAGCGCTGATGCGCTGCTTCTTGGGCTTGGGTAGTCGCGCCGGCCCCGGATCGGATCCTCCTGGCGAATTAACGACGAGGGCCGGTCCGCCGGTCAGCCTGGATGCGGTTTTTAGGCGGTTTTCCACATCCCGCTAGGTGAATACTGGGCTGGTCCCCACGTTCCGCCTCAGTTACACGACTCACAGACACTTGCAGTCGTTCGTTCTATTTCATGGCTTACACTCGACACAAACAGCTGGGGTACACCACTTATGTCCTGGGGGGGGGGGGGGGGATTCGATGTGGCGGCAGGAAGGGAATCCGGCCACCCTCTGCAACTAACACTGCCAAATCCGTGATAACACGGCCGACCCCGCACGACGCGGGACAAGGCCCAAAAATAGACAGACAGACCAGGATGGCAGCATGCCAAGGTGTGTTTGAGTGCTGCATGAAGTCTTCCTTGGCCTTCCTGGATACTACGGCTGTAGTGTCGTTCAAGACGCAACAGTCAACACACTTCGTAGTGCTGCTTTGGGATCCAGCATCCTTAATGCCTTACGGCCATTACCCGCTGCGTCTTTGTAGAGCGTACAGTCCCACAATGTGTGTTCTGTTGTGCCCACACTGCCGCAGGCACAAGTATCGTTCATCTGTCTTTTGATTTAGTGTCGATACGTAGCATAGGGGCTCTGAGCTGTCCGGTAATGTATCAGTCCACTCGATGGGTTAAGAAACCTCATTTTTAGTCTCTCCCTAACGTTAGGGAGAAATTTGTATTTTCTCCTGCCTGTGCCTAAAGTGCCCTGTTCATTTTGCCGTAGTTGTAATATGCAATCTTTTATTAACTTTTTCGTATTGGCCTCAGTTTCAAGCATTATTCGTACTTCCATTTCATTGCCTTTCTTTAACCAGTAAAAGTGCTCGTTTTTCCCACGCGCCTTTCGAGAGTGGAACCGTAGAGAGACAGCTTGAAGGTGATTCATTGAACCCTCTGCCAGGCACTTTAATGTGAATAGCAGAGTAATCACGTAGATCTTTAGATGTAGATGTACAGTTCGCGCAAGTAATTATGTAATTGGTCATATGGGACTTGTATTGCTTCGGCACGAATCCCATCAGGTCCTGGTATTTTCTTTTTCAGTATTCAGTATTTGCCTAAATTCTTCTTGTGTGAGTGGGTACACAAGTTTATTGTTTCTATAGTCGTCCCCCAACATTTTTTTCGTAACCTACGCTGATCTTCTGTTTCGCCTTCTCCTCCGTCGCTAGGAAGTAGTTTTCCGTTAGCCGGACAGCTGACTGTTCTCATCTTTCTGTTACCGGCCCATCAGTCCTTTTGAGAATAGATAAGACTGTTGGTGATCGTATTTTCTCACAGATTATTTTATATGGTACAACGCCAGAGATCGGTTTCTAAGTTAGCCTCCACAAATAGCTTCAATCGTTTCATTTTTGTTTTCCATAACTCTTCTTTAAAACATTGTTCAACATACCTGTATCTATGCAACCTTCGTACTTTCTCATCTTTGGCCATGCTGCTCTGGTACAGCTTCCTGGCTCTTCTTGTTTCACATCTTAATTTCTGTAACGCCTCGGTGCTGATGCAAGGTACTCCTTCCCTAGCGATGGACTTCCCGGACACCGAAACACCCTTATTAGTTATTCCCAGTTAGCGTCCTTGCTGCTGTATTTGGGCCTCATGCGCACGTTTTTGCGTCTTGGATTCCCCTTCCAGCGATGGTACAGTGTATGATATTGTGATCACTCGATGTCATTCCACCCTCAACCTTCCAGCCTTTTACATGGCGCACCACTGCCGTATTTGCTAAAGTGACGTCAATAACTGACGTTACCCCTATCCTCTCTTCGTAGGTTGGCGGATTGCGAGGTACATTCAATACCTTTAGTTTGAGTTCCGGCCAAGGGCCTTGCCTCAGTGGTAACATCGGTTCCCGTCAGACCATCGGAGTTAAGGGCTGGGGGGTTTGGCTAGCACTTGGATGGGTCACAGTCCGAATTTGCCGAGATCTTTTGGCAAGCGTGTTGCGTACAGCTCTTGTGAGGCCAATTAAGGAGCTACTTAACTGAGAAGTAGCGGCTCCAGTCACGAAATATTTACAACGGCCGGGAAAGGGTTGTGCAGACCACACGCTCCTCCATATCTGCATCCAGTGACGCCTATCGGCTAAGAACGACACGGCGGACGGTCGGTACTGTTGGGCCTTCCGAGGCCTATTCGGACGGAGTTAAGTTTAATTTTTGTTTTCGATTGAGTTCCGTAATGGCTTCTACTGGCTGTCTTCTACGGTCATCAATCAGGCGGTTATGCCGCAATATTGACTTCGCATTTGCATCAATGGAGTACACAAGAGGCTTAGTTCGTCCTAGGTAACTAACATCCTTTAGTCTTAGCAGATACTCGTCGATCTCATCATTAAATTGAAAATACATTGAAATCAGGATACAGTTCTCACTTCCGGTTATCATTCCACACAGATTAGGTGTTCTGAACAATACTGTGATATTTTTGTCAGTGTTGTGGCATTGTTAAATACTACTATTGCTGCCATAGGGTGTTGCCCTTGGGTGAGTAACTGGGCAGTTATCGGCATACTGTGGACCCTTCCTATTTTAGTATACGGTTCTTGTAGGCAGAATGCATCTAACAGCAACTCTTTTAGCCTCATGCAATACGCTGACACTTGTCCCGGCATTAAGCTGCCCTATTTTCATCTCCATTGGGGATGATGGGTATATACTTCACAGTCTTGCCCCCCCCCCTCCCCCATTGTCTGTAATTCCATGCTATATGACCATCTGCAATCACAAAGTACTTGTACAATGTATCTAAGGAGAATGGCTTATTTCTTCTGGCAGAAACCTGTTTCACTAACTTCTCCAGTTTTCCACTTCTCTTGACAGAGTGTTCTGTTTGAGATGGATTTTATCTACGATATTAGGTCCAGAGAAAGTAATATATTACCCTTCTTGGTACACATTTCTTACCAGACGTCTTAACGCTACAGTAAGCGTCATCGGCTCTTCCAGCCTAGTGAGTTGCATAACGCTTTCTATGCTTTCATACATCTGTCGCGGATCTGTTCCGCTCTGTGTTTTATTGTTTGCTTCTCTATAGTAGGTATTTATTTCCTATACAGATTGGCTGTGAGTCTCTTACTATTTTTGTTGCAGATTCACGTCCTGCATTGGCGAATCTTCTTTTATTTCTATAGACAGCGCAGTATTTTCCTCAGGCTGTGTGCTCTGGCATTCTGCATACAACTGCGCTGTTTGTGTCACAATATCCTGGTTGCCTATCTCATATGTAAGTCCTACATCAGCTTGCGATGTTGCTTCTCTGTTATACCACACAGTTCTGAATTTTCGCCAAAAACTGCTTTCCTGCTTCTTCATGTGTGCATGACTCTCTACTTCGGCCTTTGTTGCATGCCGTTTTCTGTGATACCTACTACTCACCTTTTACAATTTGTCCATTACATTTGGACTGTTGAGCTCCGTGGCCGTGGATAATGATATTTCGTTGTAAAAATACAGCAACCAGCCACTTTTTAATGCGTTTTATTCATGCCAATATGCATTTCGGGTTTGCACCCATCTTCAGCTGGCAAATTACATGGATCTTCAGTTACTACAGTAGTACAATCTCGACAGCAGTTTGGATGCTGCAGCATCCAAACTGCTGTCGAGATTGTACTACTGTAGTAACTGAAGATCCATGTAATTTGCCAGCTGAAGATGGGTGCAAACCCGAAATGCATATTGGCATGAATAAAACGCATTAAAAAGTGGCTGGTTGCTGTATTTTTACAACGAAATACTCACCTTTTGCCAGAAACTCCTCGTTCTATCGGCGTCCCTCCTCCTCCTCCGCGATGGTGACTGGGGGTTTCTTACGTAGACGGACGGCACTTGATGGTGTCATTAGACTCCTCATTGCTACGGTTATGAGACGCCTATCTATAATCTGTTCTTGAAATCTGCCTTATCAGGAGGGTTTGATAAGTTTGCCATTCATCTCTGTTCCCTGGGAACTTTTTACCCCTATATTGAAATGGCATACCGACTGACGCTCGCTTGATTTTATTGCAGTCTTTTCTGATATGGCCTTCTTCCCCACAATGTCCACAAATTACAACTTGTTTATCACACTGTTTTGCCAAATGACCGAGGTCTTGGCATTGAACGCACAGCCTCGCTACTAGATAGTCTTTCACTGGAAGCGAACGAAATTGAAGACATACTTTTTGCCGCTTAATAAGAGCTTTTCTTCCCATCGGTCCTGTCCTGAATCGTACTGTACAGCCACTTTCCATGCTTTCATTGGTCAGTTCATCTCCAAGGTTCTGCGTGTATATTGTTTATTTTAGTGTCTTTACATCTATGTCCTCTGGGACGTCTTACAGTGTCATTAAAGGTTTCTTTTTCTTAAATTGTTCACAAATCAGTGTCTCTTGCATATTTTTGTTGTTCATTTTTTCTTCCGTGTCACTTTGTGTAGCAGTTTCCAAGATGACTACATTATTGGTTTGCTTGATCTTTATTATACAAATTTTCCCTTTGCGGGGATTTTTTTGTTGCACTACTTTTGCCTCATCATTTGTTCTTGACTTTATGAACAAAGTATTTTGTTGCATTGTTTGCACTGCTGTGATTTTAGCTGCAGGAGCTGTTTTGGTTGCATCTCTGCTAGGTAGCATCCTCAGCAACGCATTTGCATATGGTTTCGCTGGTTCTAGTGAATTTTCTCTGCAACTGTCATTTTCTTTTTTAGTTGCTCCAATCTTCCAATTAATAACGCCTGCTACATCACTCATCGCGATAATTCCTCCTTTAATTCGCTTGCTCTTGCCTGTGCCATCTTTTGCCCAGGTAATTCATTTTAAATAAATGTCACGAAGTCTTCATACAGTCGTTGTATATTCACTGTTTCTCTGATTGTTGCAGCTTCTCTTTCTGCATTATCACTTTAATTAGCCATGTCAGTTGCGCGTCGTTCCTTTCCGAGTAGCCATCCTGACTTCATTTGGTTGTCCATTAGATGTCGAACACGCTCCACTTAATCTTGATTTGGTTACGTCGCTTTCCGCTCAGTCTCCACAAGAAGCGCCGTACGCGTATGGTGTGGTTCGCCTTGTGCCGGACGGTTGAACGGCTGGCTAGCAGCAGCAGCAGCAGAGGGCGCCTGACAGCGCTGTGATCCGGCAGCCCTAACTCAGCTGACAGCGCAAGCACCGACGCGTTCTCTACACCTACGGGAGACGGCGATCCCTTCACGCTGCCAACGACCGACCACACTTAAAACATCAAGATATTCACCCTGCCTTATTTACTCGTAATGTCTCTTCGAGAAAACTCATACTTGAGTAAGTGGCAGTTCCACTACTTATAGGTGCAGGCACAAAATGGTTCAAATGGCTCTGAGCACTATGGGACTTAACTGCTGAGGTCATCAGTCCCCTAGAACTTAGAACTACTTAAACCTAACTAACCTAAGGACAGCACATACATCCATGCCCGAGGCACGATTCGAACCTGCGACCGTAGCGGTCGCGCGGTTCCAGACTGTAGCGCCTAGAACCGCTCGGCCACTCTGGCCGGCGGTGCAGGTACAATTTACTAAGAGCGGCACTTGTCACACAAAAACACAGTTTGACCACGGAGCCGACGTCAAGATATAACCGATCCGACGGTCATCACGGACCAAGTCCAAAAAGCATAACCCTACACTATACACGCATCGACTGCACTCATCTACGCTCCACAAATACACATACTATTCAACTCTCACATATCAGCAAGGAAAAGGGCCAATGTGTGCGGAGGAAGAAAATCCCTTACTACAGGTTCTTGAACCCACCCCGTGGAATTTCCAGCCAACGATGCCATTCGACTCATTATACTGCAACTGTTTTCCTCATAGTGCGCACTTCTCGCCGTTTCAGCGTAGCAAGATGTTTCAGAGCGCCCCATTATCGGATAGTAATCCACTATTAGAATAGATTGAAAGTCGGTATAGGTTATTCCGTTGGTGGCCAAATATTCTCTCTTACGTAAGGTCTGCCCTCTATAGACTGGAAATCAGTACTATCACGAAAGTGATAGTACAATGTCTGAAGCATACATGTATCGAACTTATTATGAAAGCGGTAGATACATACAGGACATAAACAATCATAATGGAATTGCATTTCTTAAAAAAATAAGGTGTTTGCATGCCCTGGAAGAAAACTGGTATAAAGGCACTCAGTGTCCTGTTGTGTTATTGCAGTGTTAGTACTTTGTCCAACTTCCGTTATTCCTTATTACCTCAGAGGTACTCTTCGACATTGATTTTGTTAGGGCTGCAATTCGTGGAGTGAAACTGTCACACAGTTTTCTCCTATCGCACTTTTCAACTCACATACGGCCTCAAATTGCCTTTCATTGCTATAAACACACCTTGCTAGTATTTCCCAAAGGCTTCCACATGGATTTCAAATCCGGGCTATGTGCAGGCCAGGGCTAGACTTCGATACCTTTATCCACAAACCACCTTTTGGTTGTAGCAGAAACACGCACACTTGCATTACCTTGATGAAACATTAGACTTTCGTCCCCTAGGTCCTCATAATTCTGATTAGTTCTGTCTCTAGCATCTCAGTGTACATCTTAGAGTTCATTCTGGTGTTCAACCAAGCAATGCGCGATTTACCTTTGGCGCAAAAAATGGCTCTGAGCACTATGGGACTCAACTGCCGAGGTTATTAGTCCCCTAGAACTTAGAACTAGTTAAACCTAACTAACCTAAGGACATCACAAACATCCATGCCCGAGGCAGGATTCGAACCTGCGACCGTAGTGGTCCTGCGGTTCCAGACTGCAGCGCCTTTAACCGCACGGCCACTTCGGCCGGCACCTTTGGCGCAGAAGGCTGCCAAAATCATAACATTTCCGCCACCAAAATTTCCGCTCATTCTTACCTTCTCCTCTGTTCTCAGATTATTCGAGTACTATTGAAACCCATATGACCTGACTAAATTAAACTTCTTCTCATCACTGAAAATCACTTTATCCCATTCTGTAGCCAAGAACATACGTTTCTCAGCAAACTCCAATCTAGCCTGTTATTGTTTTGATGTTTGGGTAGGTTTCTGCAGTCGTTTCTCGAATGCAAGATATCTGTCATTTCCTAAAATTTGGCGTAGATGCCTGGCATTTATTGGCAACTGCAAATCAGCAACAGGGTGAGAAGAATAACGATTTGTAGCCCTTCCTTTGCCCAAAAGCAACTGTTTCGATGCCTCAGATAGTTTTTTACTTTATCTGTATTTTCCATTCTGTCCATACCATGCGCCCAATCTAACGAAATTATAAATCACTGTGGCCGGCCTTGTGGCCGAGCGGTTCTAGGCGCTTCAGTCTGGAGCCACGCGACCGCTACGGTCGCAGGTTCGAATCCTGCCTCGGGCATGGATGTGTGTGATGTCCTTAGGTTAGTTAGGTTTAAGTAGTTCTAAGTTATAGTGGACTGATGACCTCAGATGTTAAGTCCCATAGCGCTCAGAGCCATTTGAACCATTTTTATAAATCACTGTACTTGAACGGTTCAACTTCTTGGCGACTTGACGATTAGTGAGTCCCATTTCCTTGTACGCACCGGCTTTTGCTTTTTCATCACGTGATAACAGTTTCCCTCGTGGCATTGCCACAATCGTGGTTTATGTCCGCAAACCGCTGTTTCCAGTCTGCATCAAAGGTACAACCGCACGCACTGACACCACACAAAGCTGACGGCCTTTTTCCCTAGTTCAACCCTCTACCATCTTAATCGTCGACGTTTTCTTACACTGAAGAGCCAAAGAAACTGGTACACTTGTATAATATCGCGAAGGGCTCCCGCGAGCACGTAGAAGTGCCGCAACACGACATGGCATGGACTCGACTAATGTCTCAAGTAGTGCTGGAGGGGACTGACATCATGAATCCTGCGGGGATGTCCATAAATCCGAAAGAGTACGAGGGGTGGATATCTCTTATGAACAGAACGTTGCCAGGCATCCCTGATGTGCTCAATAATGTTCATGTCTGGGGAGTTTGGTGGCCAGTGGGAGTATTTAAACTAAGAAGAATGTTCCCGGAGCCAATCTGTAGCAATTCTGGACGTGTAGGGTGTAGCAATGTCCTGCTGGAATTGCCCAAGTTCGTCAGAATGCACAATGGACATGAATGGGTGCAAGTGATCAGGATGTTTACGTACGTGTCACCTGTCAGAGTCTAGACATATCAGCGGTCCCGTATCACTCCAACTGGATACGACCCACGTGATTACAGAGCTTCCGCCAGCCTGAACAACCCCTGCTGACATGCAGGGTCCCTGGATTCATGAGGTTGTCTCCATACCCGTACACGTCCATCCGCTCGACACAATCTGAAACAAGACTCGTCCGACCAGGCAACATGTTTCCATTCATCAACAGGCCAATGTCAGTGTTGACCAGCCCAGGCGAGGTGTAAAGTTTTGTGTCGTTCAGTCATCAAGGGTACACATAAGGGCCTTCGGCTCCGAAAGCTCATATCGATGATTTTTCGTTGAATGGTTTGCATGCTGACACTTGTTGATGGCCCAGCGTTGAAATCTGCAGTAATTTGCGGAAGGGTTGCACATCTGTGACGTTGAACGATTGTCTTCAGTCATCGTTAGTCACGTTGTTGCAGGATCTTTTTCCAGCCGCAGCGATGTCGGAGAGCTGATGTTTTACCTGATTCCTCATATTCACGGTACACTCGTGAAATGGTACTACGATAAAATCCCCACTTCATCGCTACCTCGGAGATACTGCGTCCCAACGCTCGTCGCTGACTATAACACCACGTTCAAACTCACTTAAATGTTGTCCACCTGCCATTGTAGCAGCAGTAACCGATCTAACAACTGCGCCAGACACTTGTTGTCTTATATAGGCTTTCCCAACCGCAGCGCCGTATTCTGCCTGCTTACATATCTCTGTATTTGAGTACACATGGCTGTACCACTTTCTTTGGTCCTTCAGTATATATACTGTATTATTGACATCAAATGTGATAACATTTGGCTGCATTTGTCCGAATACTGGATCTCGTACTATTAGATATAGATTGTACACAACTATTCCAACTGACAGTGCTATTTTTCCTACAAATATGCATACTTTTATGCTGATTTCCAGTACTGTAGCAAGCTATACAATTTCCTTCTTGCACGGTTCCGTCACGAGACAGTTCTACCTGCCTATGACAATTTTTTATCCGATTTTGATTCGTCAGTTCCTGTCCAAGAGTGGTGGGTAAGTATTTAAGATAATGGAGTCACATTTGTCAGATTCCGTTTCAGTTTCCAAACGTAGCTTCGTCTTCATCACTGAATGTTCTCGGAAAAACATTGTAATTTCCTAAAACAAGTTTCAAGGCTACCTCTTCCTTTTCCCGTGAAGCATTATGTCTATAACCTAACGTACTTCTTAAAACAGAACATTTATCACTCGATTTTCTGATGGTCATTTCAAGGAGTCTGACTTTTCGAGGTCTTCCTCCATGCTATTTTTATCCCATTTATGACACGATTTCTCCATATTTGCGGGTTAAAGAAAAGAAATCGTAAAAATTTTAGTCTTTATTGTATGCTTTATGTCGCGTATAACGCAAAATTGTTTTGGCCAATACAGCTAAAACGTACCGTATAATCAATAAAAATGTAATACTGCTTACTTGCATACGAAACGCACCACTCCAAAGTTAAGTTTGTCCACCGGAAAACCCACTAAAAACAGATAACTTGTTGCCACTGCAAAACTCTCTCATGTTTTCATTCAAAATCGCGTGAGCGGTCTTGCTCCTCCACAGTTCACACTGCAGTGGCGCTACAGGTGCTTCCATTAGAACTCAGAAAAATCTCTTCTCCGATATAATCCGCTGTCCGATAATACCTGACTTTCCCCCACATAGTCAACAGTAAAGCGTACTATCCTCGTCTACATACTACAGTCAGACATGTAATGCATTTTATTATTCACGGCAATGGCTTAGGATGTCTTTAATGTTATTAGAAGCCACAGTTTTAATATTCCCGTGTAAGCTGTTATAAATATATTTCAGACACCTGAATATGAACTGAAGATCGAAATCCGACGTGGCTAATGAATTACACTGAGGTGAAAAAGTCATGGCATACGTTCTAATACCTTGTCGAACCTCCTTTTACCCGGTGTAGTGCAGCAGCTTAACGTGGCTTGGACTCAAGTCGTTGGAAGTCTACAGCAGAAATAGTAGAATAGCCATCCATAATTTCGCAAGTGTTGCCGCTGCAGGAGGCTTCGTACGAACTGTGCTCTCGATTATGTCCCACAAACTTTCTCTGGGATTCGTGTCGGGCGACCTGGCTGGCCAAACCATTTGCTCGAATGGTCCACAATGATCTTCAAACGAATAACGAACAATTATGGCAATTGTTTGGGAACATTAAGTCCATGAATCGCTGCAAAAGATCTCCAATAAGCCAAACATAACCATTTCCAGTCAATGATCGGTTCATTTGGACCAGAGGACTCAGTCCATTCCTTGTAAAGGCAACCCACACCATTATGGAGCCACCACCATCTTGCTAGGTGCTTTGTTGAGAACTTGGGTCCATGGCTTCGTGGGGTCTCTGCCACACTCAAATCCTACCATGAGCTCTTACCATTTGAAATCGGGACTCATCGGACCAGTCCACGCTTTTCCATTCGTTTAGGGTCCAACTGATATGGTCAGCAGACAAGGAATGGCGGTGCAGGCAATGTCGTGCTGTTAGCAAAGGCACTCTCGTCGGTCGTCTGCTGCCATAGCCCAATAATACCAAATTTCGTAGCGCTACCCTAACAGATACGTTCGCAGTACGTCCCCCATTGATTTATGCTGTTATTTCACGCAGTGTTGCTTGTCTGTTAGCACTGACAGTTCTATGCAAAATCCGCTGCTCCCGTCGTTAAGTGAAGGCCGTCGACTACTGCTTTGTCAAATACAGGTAATTCCTGAAGTTTGGTATTCTCGGCACGCTCTTGACACTGTGGATCTCCGAATATCGAATTCCCTAATGATTTCCGAAATGCAATGTCCCATGTGTCTAGCTCCAAATAGCATTCCGCGTTCAAAGTCTGTTAATTCCCGTCGTGCGGCCATAATCACGTCGGAAACCCTTTCACATAAATCATCTGAGTACAAATGACAGCTCTGCCAGTGCACTGCCCTTTCATTCCTTGTGTATCCGATACTACCGCCATCTGTATAATGCATATCGCTATCCCATGATTGCGTCACATCAGTGTATTTATCAGCAACGTTTTGGCAGATGAAATACCTGCCATGTTAGCCGAGCAAGCTAACGCACTGCTTCCTGGACTCTGGTAGGCGCGCCGGCCCCGGATCGAATCCGCCCGGCGGATTAACGACGAGGGCCGGTGTGCCAGCCAGCCTGGATGTGGTTTTTAGGCGGTTTTCACATCCCACTAGGTGAATACCGTGCTGGTCCCCACGTCCCGCCTCAGTTCCACCGCTCGCAGAAATCTGAACACTTTCGTACTATTCTATGGATTACACTAGTCGCAGACAGTTGGGGTACACTAATTCCTTCCCAGGGGGTACAGGGTGGCGGCAGGAAGGGCATCCGGCCACCCCTTCAACTAACTTTGCCACATCCAATTAACCATGCTGACCTGCGTATCAGCGGGAAAAACGGCACACGCAAAAGAAAGAAAAAAAAAGAAAGAAAGTTTTGGCAGGTGAAATACGATATTTTACTACCTGTGGAGCACCACATTCACAAAATACACTTTCTTTTCATAGCTTTCCGTTATTTCCTGGTGGAACTGATTTGATTGGTGCAACAGATCAACAGGTTCTTTTTTTTCCACTTCTGCAAACTTACGCAGTCGAAGCCTTTATATTACGATTGCGGTATTATTGGTATTTTCTTTGTACTTTGTTCCACGGGCTCGATTAAATAGTTTATGTCAAGACCCTCTCTACAGAATACGCAGTCGTGTTTCATTGAGAAAGTGAGTTTATATCAGCTGGATGTTGAATCTGTCAGCATATGCCTTCCATAGTTTTGCACCTGTACAGAATGCTTGCATATAATGTATTAATTCTATCTACAATGCTTCCCTTGAAAACTGCCTAAAAGCTAAATCTGAGTATATAACAAATAAAGAATTTTACGACCTAAAAAATCATACTTCAAATACCCTCGATGTGTCTTAGAATGTCATGATGAAGATCGTGACAGACTTATATGCCTTACTGTTCCTTCCGTATCCACATCAGTACCCGGTAGTTCATGTTGTCTCTCCACTGTCTTAAAAATTATGCGGATCATTGTACCAGATTTCCTCAGTTTCCTGCGTCAAAATAAGGAGCTACATGGTGTCACGTTTGGCTGATATGAAAAACGATTCAAGACTAGTTGCGAAAATGAACTAGGAGACAGACCTTTTTCATTTGCCTGCTGAAGTACTCCTTATGCTCTCCATCGTTATTTTCGCAACATAATCAGAAATTAGGGAAGACAAGTGATTTTTGTAGATATAGTCGCTCATATCCATCGTGCGCTCAAATACGTTAACTGCAAACAACTACATCTACATTTATACTTATCAAACCATTATGTAATGCGTGGCAGATGGGACGTCGCATTTTCCCGTTCCATTCACGTATGGAGCGTAGGAAGAATGACTGTTTGAATGCCTATATGAGCGCTGTAATTAATCTAATCTTGTTCTCACGATCCCTACGGGAGCAATAAGCAAGTGCTTGTAGTATATTCCTAGAGTCATCATTCAAAACCGGTTTCTTTAAACTTTGTAAGTAGGCCTTCTCAGAATAGTTTACAACTACCTTCAAGAGTCTGCCAGTTCCGTTCCGTTAGAATGTCCGTAACGCTCTCCCACGGATCGAAGTAACCTTGGTAATTCGTGCTACCCTTCTCTGCATACCTTTAGATCCCCTGATAGTCCTATTTGGTACGGGTACCACATATTTGAGTAATATTGTAGGATGGGTCGCAAGGGTGATTTTTTATCAATCACCTTTATAGCTTGACTGCACTTCCATAGTAAACCAATTCCAATCAGCCATTTCCTTGCAAATTTAACATGCTTCTTCTCAATTTACAAACTCGTAACAGATTCGGAATAGCTATCATTTCTACGCAGCACGAAGTTTGTTTCTTAACACACGATGATCCCCTGCCATTGTCTACCCTAAAGAACATAAGCTGTTCAAACTGATCATCTCAAATTATTTGCTAGCCGCCAATAATCTCTGCAGTTTCATACACTGATGACTTATTTTGGCTCCATGTATGTATGATACAATTCTTTACATACAGCTCTACATCTTGCTTATATGTTCGCCACCAATATTGTTTGGCTACATTTCGCTCTGTTGTTCTATGACCTCCACGCCCTGCTAACACACGCTCATGCACTTGTTTTAGTATTTCATTTCGAAATGTAGCTGGTACCACAAAACGACGTCTGAGTTTTGTTTGCTTACATAACGGTACACAGTGCACATAAACTGTGTTCAAATGTTCAAATGTGTGTGAATTTCTAACGGACCAAACTGCTGAGGTCATCGGTTCCTAGACTTACACACTACTTAAACTAACCTAAACTAACTGACGCTAAGGACAACACACACACCCATGCCCGAGGGAGGACCCGAACCTCCGGCGGGAGGGCATGAACTGTGGTTCCATTGGAAATATCTTGTATCTTTGATCAGCTGTTCTTGACATCTACTATTATACATTGGTGGAACTTAACCATTGTATTGCACACATTTTTCGTCTCATACCATCTGCATTACCACCTGATTTGCCAGGTCCATGAATTACATCAAAATTAATTTCACTAAATGTTAGCGTCCAGCACATTCACCTGCTCGATGGGTGTTTTCAAACCTGTCACTTAACCCATTATGACTTTAAATTTTCGCCCACACATATAATATCAAAAGTATTTTATGCCATATACAGGCTGATCGGGACCAGTCTGAAAAGCTTGTAAGGGTGTTGCAGGGTAGATTGTGCTGAGAAAAATTTTTAAGAAACAATATTCGATACACTGCGCCAATTTGAGTTTATTGGCATTGGAGTTATCCAATCAGGCCTTTGCATGCACGAACGGCCAGAGACAGTGTCGTCAAACCCAAGCCAAAAGTTGAGCACTCTTGTGCACAGTCATCCATGCTATGAGTACAACTGACACTAATTATATCTAATGGGCCGCCTGATTTTGCGTATGCAGTGGCCCTGATTGGCTAACTTCAATACTAATTATCTCGGAAAAAGTGCGAAGCATCGAATATTTTTCTCAACATTTATTTCTCAACAAATTTTAACATGAACACACTTACAAGCTTTTCAGACTGTTTCTGACAACACTGTAAAAGATTCATCATCTGTTTCTCCATCAAACAACAGTTTCTTTTTGCTCATTTTAACTGACGTGAGGGGTCGGTGACTGCATGTGCTGCCCTGTCCACTTTCTGACTCAATACACGGCTGAGGACATGATTACATGCATCACATTACAGTACAAATTCCTTTTTATATTTTGAGAAAACCAATGTCGGTTCAGTTGTTAACAACTGTTTTCATCAACTGAACCCATCTTTACACTCTACCGAACCAGTCTCCTCGAAAAGAGTATTGTCGATTTCTTTTCCCATTCTTGAAACAGTCTTAAATTGTGCGCTGTTTCTAATGACCTCGATGTCAATTGGAAGTTAAACCTTAATCTTCTTTCCTTCCTCCCACTGACAAGTGAAACTTCACTCCTTTTTTCAATAGATGACTGAGAGTTTGTGTTATTTCCAAACATCTGGAACAAATTTCCAATAGCAATTCGCAAGGCCCAAGAAAGGCTATAATGTGGTGCTAGAAATTCATGTGTCGCTTTTAGTATCCTGATATCCATCCAGACTCCCTCATGACTGACTGTGTGCTCTAAATACTGCACTTCTTCCAGTACAAAGTGACACTTTCCTAAACTGAGTGTTCTGTGCACTGCGCACAACTACTTATACTCTTTCCTTAGCTGAAATAATGCTCTCGCATGGTCTTTGCAAAGATAATTATGTCATTTAAATACGCCATACATTGCCTACAGTCTTTTCAAAATTACTTTAGGATTCGCAGTTTGACAGGATACATGGAGCAGAGTTGCCACTGTACTGCGTATTATCCAATTATGGATATGGTATGTACACTCCTGGAAATGGAAAAAAGAACACATTGACACCGGTGTGTCAGACTCACCATACTTGCTCCGGACACTGCGAGAGGGCTGTACAAGCAATGATCACACGCACGGCACAGCGGACACACCAGGAACCGCGGTGTTGGCCGTCGAATGGCGCTAGCTGCGCAGCATTTGTGCACCGCCGCCGTCAGTGTCAGCCAGTTTGCCGTGGCATACGGAGCTCCATCGCAGTCTTTAACACTGGTAGCATGCCGCGACAGCGTGGACGTGAACCGTATGTGCAGTTGACGGACTTTGAGCGAGGCCGTATAGTGGGCATGCGGGAGGCCGGGTGGACGTACCGCCGAATTGCTCAACACGTGGGGCGTGAGGTCTCCACAGTACATCGATGTTGTCGCCAGTGGTCGGCGGAAGGTGCACGTGCCCGTCGACCTGGGACCGGACCGCAGCGACGCACGGATGCACGCCAAGACCGTAGGATCCTACGCAGTGCCTTAGGGGACCGCACCGTCACTTCCCAGCAAATTAGGAACACTGTTGCTCCTGGGGTATCGGCGAGGACCATTCGCAACCGTCTCCATGAAGCTGAGCTACGGTCCCGCACACCGTTAGGCCGTCTTCCGCTCACGCCCCAATATCGTGCAGCCCGCCTCCAGTGGTGTCGCGACAGGCGTGAATGGAGGGACGAATGGAGACGTGTCGTCTTCAGCGATGAGAGTCGCTTCTGCCTTGGTGCCAATGATGGTCGTATGCGTGTTTGGCGCCTTGCAGGTGAGCGCCACAATCAGGACTGCATACGACCGAGGCACACAGGGCCAACACCCGGCATCATGGTGTGGGGAGCGATCTCCTACACTGGCCGTACACCACTGGTGATCGTCGAGGGGACACTGAATAGTGCACGGTACATCCAAACCGTCATCGAACCCATCGTTCTACCATTCCTAGACCGGCAAGGGAACTTGCTGTTCCAACAGGACAATGCACGTCCGCATGTATTCCGTGCCACTACCCTGGCCAGCAAGATCTCCGGATCTGTGCCCCATTGAGCATGTTTGGGACTGGATGAAGCGTCGTCTCACGCGGTCTGCACGTCCAGCACGAACGCTGGTCCAACTGAGGCGCCAGGTGGAAATGGCATGGCAAGCCGTTCCACAGGACTACATCCAGCATCTCTACGATCGTCTCCATGGGAGAATAGGAGCCTGCATTGCTGCGAAAGGTGGATATACACTGTACTAGTGCCGACATTGTGCATGCTCTGTTGCCTGTGTCTATGTGCCTGTGGTTCTGTCAGTGTGATCATGTGATGTATCTGACCCCAGGAATGTGTCAATAAAGTTTCCCCTTCCTGGGACAATGAATTCACGGTGTTCTTATTTCAATTTCCAGGAGTGTATATTATGCAACCATAATGCACTATACACACTCACGATAATCTTTATTATGTACATAGAGTACTCACAAGATGTATAATTTGATCTTTGTATTAACTATTTGCTTGTTTCTATTTGACACTGTCAAATCGGAAGAAAGGCGATTTGTTATGTTAAAATGTGTGGATAAGAATCGTAGATCAAGATGACTAAAATTTGTTTATTTAGCTTCAGCTCATTGAAAAGCTATCTTCAGATCTAAAATACAGAAAATTGTACAAATGAGGTGAGCAATAGCATCATACAATTTATATTTAAACTCCCATTCTGTGGTACATACCATTAAAAGTTATTACTTAATTCAGCACGTATCAGCCACCGGGCATTACACATTGGCATAATCTGTTGAGTTTAATCGCCCTTGTAATCATGTATACATTGAAAAATTTTATAGATCATAACATGACAAAAATAAAAACATACAAATTACATTTGGAGAGTGGTATAAAGGTACAATCTTATGTAAAGCGGGTGGACACTAATTAGAGCATTTAGTGACTGTAAACTTATAAAAACTCGAAGCACTAGTGCAAATTGACAGTTTCAGACGAAACAGACTAAAGTAGTCTCAAAGATATCACTAATCTATTACGTAATTCATTCAGAGGGGACAATGAATACTGAAATGAACTAAATCATGGGTTAATCATCCTCATTGTATAATCAGACGTGTTTTATTTACAGGAAGCGTTTAATGTTACCGATAATTATGTTTTGTTTGGAATTTTTCATGTTTTCGCCATCTGGTGTGGAGTGGCAACTGAGAAGTAGCTTCAAATGCAGATACCTACAACCAGCTGAGCCCTTCCAGCAGCAGAACTCAACCACCTGCCTCATCCGATTGCCACTATGAGTAGCAAGAAGATGAATAAATGTCAGTCCACTATTGTAAAACTTATAACCAATCACTGATTCCGAAAGAGGTATAATTGTATGTTAAATAATATGGCAATGTTTCAGAATCTTACATTCCAAATGAAATTACGTACTGTATACCGTAAAAGGATTGTATCGAAATTTGGCTTTATTTGTCGAAGAATTAAAATTAAACTAGTACCCTAAAATCACATTCTTGAATATGAAATTTTCATGTCAGACTGTACTTAACTGTAAACTTAGAATTATAGATCATGAATAATAATACTTTTTAGTTAAGTAAGTGATTGAACATTTGCTAAGGAAAAACGAAACAATCAGTTCCTAGTATCGTTCACTTAAGTTATAATCGCGAAAAAGAAAATCGAGTAAAACTCGAATACGCAAACTTATACTGCGAGTAAATGCGTCATGCAGTTGAAGGTCTCATCTGTGGTTTTTTACCAGTTCTTCATTGAACCGTATGTGAATGGCTAGATATAAAATAATAATATTCTGGCATCAGTAACGAGCAACCCACTTCATGACTAGTAAATAATCTGCTCTGTAAGCGTAATGGTAAATTGTTTCTTGAAAAACTAATATGTTATTCAGTACTAAATATGTTTAAAATCTTTCGACAACCTGAATCTGAGTTATCAAAATAATAAACAATTTTTAAAAAATAACCTCCATATAATGCAATTTGTCTAGTGATTTCGAACAGATGTGTAATGAGAATCAGTGAAAGTAATTGACTCTTGAAATGGATAAAGAACACTGAACTTAAAATAGTCAAATGGCTCAATACATGTGCCACATAGAAGCCCTAGTATTTCTCCACTGGGGACGAATGTAATTCATCTTATCCGATTATGGAAATGTTATGTATATTATGCTACCTTAACACACTATGCACTGTCATCATAATCTTTGCCGTGTGTATAGAGTATTCATGGAATATATAATTTGATTTTTGTATTAACTATTTTCTATCGCTGGAATTGTACGAAATATATTTTTATGACTGATATGAAATGAATCACTTCTGCTCTGCCCTTGAATCTAAAAGGAACGATGTAATTTTATGTTGTAATAAATTCCATATTGAATATTTGCGGATTTCATTCGAGTAGAAAATAGAAACCTTCTAGTACTTGAAGTAAATGAATTAGTTACTTTCAGGATATCTCAGCTCTTAGGCTGGTATGTGAAGTATTTAAGGAAAGCTTCTCTGCGGTAAGTAATATTAAAGTACCTCCTACTTATGCTCTTGTCTGGTGCAAACTCTTTGTTAATAGACTCGTATGTTTGAGTTAATTATTAGTAGCATATTTAGATTTAGTCCAATAGCCAACATTATTTATATTTGAACACAGAAACTCCCGATAAATTACTTCCCCACAGCAGACGGACGGATTAATACACTACACGTTCCTTTCGCAAAATAAGTAGTGGTTCACCTTAACACGTCCTGCATGGAACACATGTGTAATGTCACATTTCATTCAACTCGCTGAAACTAGCAAACTACTCACTTTACAGATATGGAACTTGAATCAGTGTGTTCTGGAAGAGCTGTACAATGTTTTCATTTTAGTTTTATTTGCGGAAACAAGTTATTAAGATGAAATACGGAGAGTTTACGAAAATTCGTTTCTGAGGACACTAAAGAATTTTCGAAATGTGGGAAAGTTTTTTGTTATTGAAGTCTGGTGAACACATTAAGCGAATGAAATCTTAAGAATAAATTTAATTTTATTATACTCCACACTGAAACTCTGTCAGAGTTTTCTAGCACTAGGGAATTTAAGTTAAACATGATGCATAGTGGTCTGCTCGTGCGTGAAGTACTATGAAGTCGCCTTTGTAGTTTCGTTATGAGAAACGTATCGCCAGGTTTATAATTAATGAGTTGTTAATTTTTCTTATCCACCTACTTGTTTCCAACATCTGAAAATACAAGATTTAGGGGTGTTTATCGTGGCGAGAAAACGTATCTTACATAGGCCATCCAGTATTGTTAGGAAAAACAAAAGTGATACAGAAAACATTACTTCAATATTGCAGCAGTTACACTGTAAATACTAACATTTATTTCGTGTGATATAGAGTGAACCTTTAAGACGATATTCCTTTGGAGTTAGTTGCTTACAAGGCCTTCTTTTTAAAATGTCAGAACGTACAGACATATATTTTTTTTTATCTAGCCACTTCCCATTAATCATCTCCTCAACTGAAGATTTCAAAGCAGCTCCATTTTTCCACGATCTCTCCGTGATGCATACAATATACATTGGAACGGAAGTAATTCTCTGATGAGTTTATACACAAAGTTTCCATTATTTAAAGTTCGATTATTTACTTTTAAAATAATACAGATCAATGTGGCTACCTCACCTGACAATGTCAGGTCCTGCAGATATACGGTAGGCATGTTGCCCCACCAGTATGAAAACTTACCAGTTTCGACTGTTAAAAGACAATGAGATCATGGTGAACTGCTTCATAAGAAACGAAATCGTGACTGCCAGTTTGGTTCCGTCTGCAGCTGTAGCAGAAAACACTAGTTGCTGCTAAACTCTTTATTGAACTCTTTATCTGCAGTCGCGGAAGTGTGCACGCATCACATCAAAAGGCAGTACTAAATGTCGAGCTTTCAGGATTATTAGAAACTCTAAAGTACTTAGCCTAAAACGTAGAATGTATTGTGAACTGCTGTAAAATGTGAAGTCTTGCTAGTGAGCGCAGTAAAACGCCATCGTTCATCGTCCTGAGGACCTACAGTGAGTGGACGCTGCTGTGGATGTTTCCTGACATCACCGAAGTTTGTAAACAATACTAGTGGTTGGCTACAGCACTTTAGTAAAGAAACGCAACCGTGGGATAAAAATTATATAATTACGTCTCAGAATAGAGACAATGAATTGTCACAGTTTGAAACACACATAACCTATGTACAGGAAATAGAATGTCTTATATTCTGATGTGAGTAACTTAGCTGACAAATCATATGTCACACATGAAATCAAACACAGATAACATACGACTTCTACCAAAAAGGTGGGCACATGATGTGTAAAAGCTAGATACTGAAATAAGTTGTCATAACGACAGGATAACACATTACATATCTACAATTTTTTTTGCTGCTAACCGATGGAGAAACATTCAAACACTACCAAATCACCCTACTTTTTTTCCAAAAGTCTTTTCACTGCAGTACCATAAAACAAAGCTATATAGAAAATCTGACTAGAGTATATCGGTCGAGCACAGAGTCAGAAAGAGACATCACTGCGCTTCCTGACCACCAACATCTTGGGCTGGTCATACATGATACTCTGGGCGTAAATGTTGAATATTGCAAATCTCTATGCATAAATTTCATTTCCTAGCCGTATCCAGATGTTTTGTGAATTATATAAATTTGGACTGGTAATGTACTCGCAGCATCACTTAACATTTCCTCATTTATTTCATTTTAAATTATAAGACTTTACACCCAATGTTACACCATTATTCTAATGTAAAATATAAGTGGTTATCAAATTACGTACAACAAAATTGAAAGGCAGTTCTTTTTATTTTATTTTAAAATCATAAAACATTTCAGGATTTAATTTGTTACGGGTCCTACAGAAGCATTCTAATCTACACGCGATCATCAAAACTATAAAATAATCATTTAAAATCTCTCCATACGTCACATATACCTCTAAAACAGAAGCATGTTAACTACAGAAACTGCTGTAACTAAAGGCATTTTACTAGCGTAAATCATAATTAAATTTGCATCTTACTCTGCTGAAAGTGGAGACTTCCAGCAGCCTCGCGAGATTCAGTGCTAGGTAGAGATCAGGATAAACGAAAAAAGCAGATAAAAACATAAAGCCACATGAAGCTTTTAAGACGATTAAAAACAAAATAGTCTAAAGCAACTATGTGAGTTTACAAACCTGGATGGCTCCTGGCTTTGGCCAGGGATGTTATATGGCGGCGGAATGGAATTGGTTGAGTTTGGCCACTAGAGGGCACTGGTGCACCAAGTGGGATGGAAGATTGCTGATGACCGTGCCGGTGATAAGTGCGTAACAGCGATAAAATATTAGTCGCAAATAATACACAGGAACACACAAAAACTGAGTCAAACGGATTTACATAAAAAATGAGGATATAAAATTTCTATGCAGTATTGCAAGATGTTGTGCGAACTCTACTTTTTAAATTGCATCAATTTCTGTTAGTGGTCATTATAAAAATCTTTAAACTATGATACTGGTAAAAAAAACAGTTACGATCATAAACAATATGTCAACATTAGTGGAACTGTACAGTGAATTAATACTGATGCAAATTAACTGTAACGTAAATTGAACCAGAATACTGAAACTTTGACTAAAACTTTCACGATTGAAAGGCTTTAACTTTGTGTGAGTAACAGGCGTATCTTTCAATGAACTTTTGCGGGCGCTGAAGTAGTATCACCAATAGTCCTTAAAGTTAATACACAGCTGGAGCTTAGAGACAGACTCTGCTTTTACTGTAGCTCATTTCATTGAGGACTCTTGTTAAGGCACATTCGCTATTTACACAGTCTTAACTGCACTTACCTACGGTTTTATTTCTTTAATCAACACGTTTCTAATTACTTGACGTAAAGACATAATATTGTGGCATTTATGCCCCGTATCGACAAACAGTTTATTACATTTCGTAACACAATATAAAAAGGCTTACGCTGCTATACGCCAGCAAGGAGTCAAGGGTCGATAGCGATACTCCATCTCACAAAACGACAGATGGTCACGGAGTGTGAGAAGAAGACATGAGCAGGAGCTGTCGTACTGGAGCAGATAGAGCATATGGTGATTCAAATTGCGCACCTAGGCAACAAATTCACACCTTTCTTTATTAATACTAACTCTTAAAATGTTTATACAGGTTGTTTCACCAAAAATTTGCTCCGCAAATATTGTGGAAATGGGAAGCGCTGTGCGGTTTTCACATAATTGTTTGGTAGTCAAGGGCTCGTATACTTATCCACTCAACAGATTGTAATAATACTTAGAAAGTGTATTTCTTGTGAAAACATACACTTTTTAATGGAACATACCTATTGACACTAACAAACTAAAAGTGGAGTAAATTAGAATGTCAGTGGTGTCTGTTGCAGGATACTAGTGCGACTCGTTTGACGTGGATTCTGATCAGTAACGAGAAAACTGACCATCAATGGTTGAGTTCAAAATGACCACTGGCAGCGGCAATACACACTTCTAGTCTGGTATGGAACGACTGCTGCACACGTGCTAGCTTTTCAGCGGGGATGTCCGAGCAGGCTGCGGTAATCCGTTGTTGCATATCATCGGGTGTAGTTGATACGTTCTTGTAGACAGCGTCTTTTCCTTTCCGCATAGAAAAAGTGTACAGGCGTCAAATCCGAGGAATGAACTGGCCAAGGTACAGCTCCTCTGTGTCCAATCCATAGACATGCAAACAATTCGTGAGGACATGCTGTAGTACTCCGTGCACCATGGCCTGGACAGTCATCATGTTGGTACCACACGTTTCCTCTAGGCTGCAGAGAAACGTCTTCCAACCTCCGGTGGAAGATGGTCTGTCAGGAGGCTGCGATGCTTGTGCGCGTTCATGTTCTGTCTATGGAAAACGGGTCTATGAACTGATGGTTCATTATCCCACACCACTCGGGGGTTGCACCTGACGAAGTGGATACAGTGAAGTGCTGCTTAGACTTGCTTTGAAGAGAATGTGTGATACAACCATCTACAAAGAAAAAGTAGAGAAAGAGAAACTCACCTTTATCCCTATATTGATTCTCCTTCAGTTAAAAATTCGAGAATGCTTGGCAAAAACAACATCAAAGTAGTCTTTCGGTCACCACAAAAACGAAAAATATGGCTGGCTCTGTAAAGGACAAATTTCAACACCCCAAATGTACGTGTGTGGTCTCTAATCCATAGAGTTGTATCTCGAAACACTGTGTGTAACATATTAATTGCGTACGTCTGGGACTTAAAAATAACTCAGCAGTGGCAGAATGCAGCCTTAAAGCAGGACATACGCTCGAGTTTGAGCTGCAACACCTTAAAGATGGGTTTCGCCAAAGTGGATACAGCGAAGTGCAGATTATACTTGCTTTGAAGAAAGCAAGTGGTATAATCATCTGCTAAGAACATGTGGACAAAAACACCTCGCCTTTATCATTGTACTGGGTCTCCTTCAGCCAAAATTTCGAGAATCCTTCTAGGAAACAACATACAAGTCATCTTCCGCCCACCACGAAAAACGAAAAATATATCTGTCTTGGTAAAGGTCGAACTTCAACTGCAATTACGCCGTATGCGTAGCATCCCTTGTCAGTATTGTCCTTAATACATCCGGCTGTATGTCGAAACGCTGCGTGGAACACATTAGATGAGTACGTCTGGGATGTAAAGATAACTCAGCAATGGCAGAACACAGCCTCAACACAAGTCAGACGTTCGAATTTGAGAGAACAAAAATGTTGTGTCGAGGTAGTGGCTTCTAGGAGATAAGACTACACGACATGTTCGTCAACAGGGATTAGGGCTACCAGCTAAGTAAGGCTTGGAACCCTCCACTAGCTAGTATACCACGCCCAGCAGTTGACGCTTCCGGACTCTCGGCATGAAAGTGACGACAGCTGAATAGCAGTCCGCCGTTCTCCACCACGGGTAGCTGGAGACAGGCGGCCCTCGCTTAGATACACTATGTGATCAAAAGTGACCGGACACCTGGCTGAAAATACTTTCAAGTTAGTGGCGCCCTCCATCGGTAACACTGGAATTCAATATGATGTTGGCCTACCCTTAACGTTGATGACATCTTCCACTCTCGCAAGTATACGGTCAGTCAGGTGCTGGAAGGTTTCTTTGGGAATGGTAGCCCATTCTTCACAGAGTGCTGCACTGAGGAGAGGTATCGATGTCGGTAGGTGAGACCCGGCACGAAGTCGGCGTTCCAAGACATCCCAAAGGTGTTCTATACGATTCAGGTCAGGGCTCTGTGCAGGCCAGTACATTACAGGGATGTTATTGTCCTGTAACCACTCCGCCACAGGCCATGCATTATGAACAGGTGCTCGATCGTGCTGAAAGATGCAACCGCCATTCCCAGATTGCTCTTCAATAGTGTGAAACAAGAAGGTGCTTAAAACATCCATGTAGGCCTGTGCTGTGATAGTTCCATGCAAAATAACAAGGGGGCATGCCCCCTTCATGAAAAACACGGCCACACCATAACACCAGCGCCTCCGAATTTTGCTGTTGGCACTACATGTGGCCGAGCGGTTCTAGGCGCTTCAGTCTGGAACCTCGTAGCTGCTGCTGTCGCAGGTTCGAATCCTGCCTCGGGCATGGGTGTGTGTGATGTCGTTAGGTTAGTCAGGTTTAAGTAATTCTAAGTTCTAGGGGACTGATGACCTCCGATGCTAAGTACCATAGTGCTAGCCATTTGAACCATTTTTCGGCACTATACACTCTGGCAGATGACGTTCTTTGACCATTAGCCATACCCACACCCTGCCATCGGATCGCCACATTGTGTTCTGTGATTCATCACTCCACACAAGGTTTTTCCACTTTTCAATCGTCCAATGTTTACGCTCCTTACACCAAGCGAGGCATCATTTGGCATTTACCGGTGTGATGCGTGGCTTATGAGTAGCCGCTCAACCATGAAGTCCAAGTTTTCTCACTTCCCACCTAACTGTCCATTGAAGTGAACCCTGATGCAGTGTGGAATTCCTGTGTGATGGTCTGGATAGACGCCTGCCTATTACACATTACGACCCTCTTCAACTGTCGGCAGTCTCTGTGAGTCAACAGACGAGATCGGCCAGTACGCTTTTGTGCTGTACGTGTCTCTTCACGTTTCCACTTCACTATCAAATCGGAGATAGTGGACCTAGGGATGTTTACGAGTGTGGAAATCTCGCGTACAGACGTATGACACAAGTGACACCCAGTTACCTGACCACGCTCGAAGTCCGCAAGTTCCGCAGAGCGCCACCTTCTGCTCTCTCACGATGTCTGATGACTACTGAGGTCGCTGATATGGAGTACCTGGCAGTAGGTGGCAGCACAATGCACCTAATATGAAAAACGTAGGTTTTTGGGGGTGTCCGGATACTTTTGATTACATAGCGTATGTTATGTGACGCACGAGTATTATCGACACGCTCGCGCACTGTCATACATACAAAACGAAGTCAGGACTGAGTATACCTCTGATAATATACACAGGAGTACAGTGTCACAAGAACTTTGACAGGTGAGTGTACCGTATTCAAAGATTTGGACGTCAATACGCCTAGGCAACGTTATACGTCTCTGTGCTATAACCCCAGCACCAGCAAAACGATAATGGTCGAAAATGGTCCTGCGTTCCTTCTGTTTTCACAGCTCTCGCCATGTGAGTGTAAATCCAGAATCACCGCTCAGACTCAATCTGCTCTCATCCGAAAAGAGCACGCGACCCCATTCCTCGTTGGTCGAATCCCTATGCTCTTTGCAACATTGGAAACGGTGCCACCGATGTGCGGGTTTCAATGGGGCGCAACGTACTGGTCGTCGGGCAAAGAGATCACTCCTATGCAGTGGAAAGTGAGACTGCGTGCCTTGTGAGTCCTGTTAAATGAGACTGAAATTGCACCCGTATTTGACTGGGCCCTAACTTGCCTGTTGGACAATGTAGCGGGCACCTCCCGCTGTAGTTGACCGTGGTCGGCCACCTCCTCGACTGTGGCCGGCAGTGCCTGTAGCTTGGAACGCTCCCCGTGCACGTGAAACGATGGTGTGAGAAATACTGAACTCCTGGGCTACATTCTTCACTCCCAAAACTTTTTCCAGTTTCCCGATAGTTCTTCCCCGTGTGAAGTCATCCAAATGCCGTCTCTGAGCCATGTTGTAATGAAGAATACCACCTCAGTGTATCGTAACTGCTCACTGGTTGACACACATAGCCTTTCCCGTTTCTCCAACTGATTCTTGTTGCGAGGCCATACGCGTTTGGCGCTATGATTAAGCCACCCTCAAGCCACGTGACGTTCAACGTTCTGTGCACGACTGAGAGACCTCTGATAACATGCTCCCGCACTTTCATTCCTTGCCATTGAATAATTAATATGTCATTTTATTTAGGTTTATCAGAGCGGTATAGTTATACATGGAAGTGGTTTGTATTTCATAGTCTTAGATGTACATCTTTTATGTCGCTTTCATTACGTATCATGTTTCATGTTTTTAGCGATAGGAGGAATATGATGGTATTGCTTTGCAAATGGTGTGACCTGCACAGACCGATCCATACAGGAACGTCGTAAATAGCAAGTCAGCCTCTGATCTGATTTCATGTTCGCTGGCGAAGCAATTGTAAGTATGTTTCAATAACACTCCATTTTGCCGCTAACTGTGTTACCGCGCCGAACGAATTTATTTCAGAGCAAAGCTCGGCGTTAATCAGCGTAGAACCGTTTTTAGATACAGATATCTCGTTTCTGTTGCTATACGTAAAAGTGAATTTTTTCATCATAATCGTGTTGCTTCCGTTCCAAGCGTATAATCTTTCTTTCCATGGATTATCCGTTTTGGAATTGGAACTACGCAATAATACTCATGAAGCTGCTGAAAAATCTGACTGTCAGGCTTCTCGCTATTAACATGTGATAACTAGCATTCTCCATTATTACGGCGGATGTTCGTACTGCGCAGGTCGGCGATAACTTCCATTCGTAGTTTGTACAGAAAAAATTGTACATTGCGCTGCGTTAACTACGATGTAACTTTCATGTAAGCGGTGCACAAGTGGTTTTTACGGTATATTGAGCAGCAAAATCTTAACCCCATCCTCAGGCCCGCGCATATTATTATTTTTGGGGATCCTCCATAAGGAAAGCTAATTTTACCTACCATGACTTCTTATTTTACAATACAAATACAGATTCGAGTAAACCTCCTAATAGAATGAAATTTTCACACTACAGCGGAGTGTGCGCTGACATGAAACTTCCTGGCAGATTAAAACTGTGTGGTCTTGGTCCAGCACACAGTTCTAATCTGCCAGGAAGTTTCAAACCGCCTAATAGTAAGATAGCCAGAGAAGAATTGATTTGCTATTTTCATTCGCCTTAAATGACTCATAAACTTGTTAATAGATCAAATTTCCTCAGAATTATTTGACATTTTTTTTAAATTTACAGCAGTATTGCTGAAGTATCACTCTAACGTAGCGCTCAGTAGTAAATCAACTACCTCGAAAAATTCAAAGAAACCAGCATAAGATTACAAAGTAGAGTCAAAATAATTCGCTCTATTTTTTTTCTACGTGGAAGGCATGTATTTACTCGACACAAGTTTTCGAACAAAGATACTAATCTTGAGTCGATTCTGTTCTGTTCCGAAACATCCCAGACGCAGCGGTGTTGCACGTAAATTTTTCGTTGTATGGCTGAGTATGGCACTGAGAAGGGATAGAAAGGAAGCTAATTAGCTCAAATCTGTCCTTGGATGATGTATACGGAAATATTTACCCAAATACAGATTTAGTAATGTTATGAAACTGTTCACCACCAACTATGCTTTGCGACAGTTGAAAGTCGCACATAGTTTCGTGCATCTTCCTCCGCTGTTTTTCATCAACTTCTTTACACCTGTAACTGCTTTCACTTGACTTTCAGTTGTAAATGAGAACGACTAATATTAATAAAGCATTATGGTACTATAAAATTTCCATTGTATCTAGTTATGTCCAGATATTTCGTGAGGGGGGTAGGGTAGCGGACGGGGGCTCTGCCCCTACCCCCCGCGTGCGGGCCTGCCCATCTTGCATCTTGCGACCACATGACAAAAAATAACTATAATTTGACAACCTGGCAAATTCCCATGAAATAGTGGTAAAATTTATTAGGGGAAGTAGTTATTGGCAAGCTTGATTCTTGCAACTAATCAAGCTTACTGTTCCTGAGTAAACTATCAATAATATCGATATTATAATTTTAGACGGCCATGTGAGCTGGCACAAAGAGTATGAAGAAGTTAAGTGCACTATAATCCCGTGTGTTTTTTATTTCAGACAAAAACGCTAGAGGAACATCACTTTTAAGTAGCTGAAAGATAATTTCAACGGTCACTGGCGTCGCAACGTCACTGCAGACGTTACATGAATCCACCATTATACTCTGTAATCAAAACATTGAGTTGGTGGAGATAAAACATGCACAGAGACGGCGGTATTAATATAAGAGTTCGATGTGCGGCAGGTACCACGTCGACAAGAACAAGCTTCGTCAAGAAAACTGAGTTTGCTTACATCAAATCCTCAATAAATATACTTTGACGCATCCTGTGGTCTTCTGTGTATACAGGCGAATTTAACGCTGCAAAGGTAAAGGAGGAAGCCACTGATTTCTGAGAGTCTAGTATCCGAATCAAGGCCTTACTAAGCTCACACAATGCCTCTTCAACCACAGCTACAAAATTCAGACTGTAAGTGAAGCCTACTTTTAATGCTGCGACGTATAGGAGAACACACTTTCGGATGACGTCGTGATTACTCGAGTTTTGACAGAAATTTAAAAAGTAAGTTCAAGGGAACTTTTCTCTCTGCGTGGAGCGTATTTATTAGAGAACCTACTACAATTATTTGAAAAAACCTTTCTCCTACCAGCAATGTTAAGCTCTATTTGCGGGTGGAACAGGAAAGGAAATGGCTAGTATTGGTACGAGGTACCCTCCGCCACGCACCATACGCTGGCTTGCGGGGTATGCATGTAGCACTAGATGTAAATGTATTATGGTTTCACAGTTTTCTCAACAAGTGTCACATATTTTACAATATCATAATGTGGATTGGGTAGGCCAGTAAAGCGACGTCGATTATTTTTGTATTGTGGAGGTGGCCTTCAATGCGCTCCACAAGATTTAGATTCTGTGAATAACAAACCTTCCCTAGTGTGGATCTGCTACACTCCCAAATAAACTTCCTCATCCATGTGTGTTGCGATTCCGCTCGGATGTTCAAAAAGATTTTCAGTGACAAATAGATAAGACATATAAAGCAGATACTTCTTTTAAATATTTGCCTTTTTGCTTTGTTCATAACGCTTCAGTACGAGGGCATTCCGTAGGGTGATAACACGAAATTTAAATATTACATTCAATTGAGCAGCACTAAAATTCTTTATACACTCCTGGAAATTGAAAAAAGAACACATTGACACCGGTGTGTCAGACCCACCATACAAGCAATGATCACACGGACGGCACAGCGGACACACCAGGAACCGCGGTGTTGGCCGTCGAATGGCGCTAGCTGCGCAGCATTTGTGCACCGCCGCCGTCAGTGTCAGCCAGTTTGTCGTGCCATACGGAGCTCCATCGCAGTCTTTAACACTGGTAGCATGCCGCGACAGCGTGGACGTGAACCGTATGTGCAGTTGACGGACTTTGAGCGAGGGCGTATAGTGGGCATGCGGGAGGCCGGGTGGACGTACCGCCGAATTGCTCAACACGTGGGGCGTGAGGTCTCCACAGTACATCGATGTTGTCGCCAGTGGTCGGCGGAAGGTGCACGTGCCCGTCGACCTGGGACCGGACCGCAGCGACGCACGGATGCACGCCAAGACCGTAGGATCCTACGCAGTGCCGTAGGGGACCGCACCGCCACTTCCCAGCAAATTAGGGACACTGTTGCTCCTGGGGTATCGGCGAGGACCATTCGCAACCGTCTCCATGAAGCTGGGCTACGGTCCCGCACACCGTTAGGCCGTCTTCCGCTCACGCCCCAACATCGTGCAGCCCGCCTCCAGTGGTGTCGCGGCAGGCGTGAATGGAGGGACGAATGGAGACGTGTCGTCTTCAGCGATGAGAGTCGCTTCTGCCTTGGTGCCAATGATGGTCGTATGCGTGTTTGGCGCCGTGCAGGTGAGCGCCACAATCAGGACTGCATACGACCGAGGTACACAGGGCCAACACCCGGCATCATGGTGTGGGGAGCGATCTCCTACACTGGCCGTACACCACTGGTGATCGTCGAGGGGACACTGAATAGTGCACGGTACATCCAAACCGTCATCGAACCCATCGTTCTACCATTCCTAGACCGGCAAGGGAACTTGCTGTTCCAACAGGACAATGCACGTCCGCATGTATCCCGTGCCACCCAACGTGCTCTAGAAGGTGTAAATCAACTACCCTGGCCAGCAAGATCTCCGGATCTGTCCCCCATTGAGCATGTTTGGGACTGGATGAAGCGTCGTCTCACGCGGTCTGCACGTCCAGCACGAACGCTGGTCCAACTGAGGCGCCAGGTGGAAATGGCATGGCAAGCCGTTCCACAGGACTACATCCAGCATCTCTACGATCGTCTCCATGGGAGAATAGCAGCCTGCATTGCTGCGAAAGGTGGATATACACTGTACTAGTGCCGACATTGTGCATGCTCTGTTGCCTGTGTCTATGTGCCTGTGGTTCTGTCAGTGTGATCATGTGATGTATCTGACCCCAGGAATGTGTCAATAAAGTTTCCCCTTCCTGGGACAATGAATTCACGGTGTTCTTATTTCAATTTCCAGGAGTGTATATTAGTCTTGAATGTCATCCACATAGGCCTGACAAATATTTCTTCATTTGTATACATGTTTGGATGCTGTAGTTATTGACTTTACATTACTGACTACGTGATTATCCACATTCTGTCGCGTTACAGAACCGAAGACCAGTGAAGTCATCATTGAAGTCTCTTTTCATTAGTCTCACAGTTGTTTCCAAAGCTCTCTAATAATTTCATCATCACTATTTCCTACCTTCAGCTATGCCTCAAATATGCGAATTACCAGCTGCAGTAGTTTCATTACGAAATGTAGTAGGACCATTTTAAAGAAGTATTTGTAGTTTTTTCACTAAAAGCTAACGTACACTAAAGCGTCAAAGAAACTGGTATAGGCATGCGTATTCAAATACAGAGGGATGTAAACAGGCAGAATACGGCGCTGTGGTCGGTAACGTCTATATAAGACAGGTGTCTGGTACAGTTGTTAGATCGGTTACTGCTGCTACAATCGCAGGTTATCAAAATTTAAGTCAGTCTGAAAGTAGTGTTCTAGTCCGCGCACGAGCGATGGGACGCAGCATTTCCGAGGTAGTGATTAAGTGCAGATTGTCCCTTACGACCATTTCAGAAGTGTACCGTGAATATCAGGAATCAGGTTAGACATTAAATCTCCGATATCGCTGCTGCTGGAAAAGACCCTGCAAAAACGGGACCAACGACGACTGAAGAGAATCGTTCAAGGTGACAGAAGTGCAACCCTTCCGCAAATTGCTGCTGATTTCAGTTCTGGGCAATCAAAAAGTGTCAGCATGCGAACCATTCACCGAAACAGCATTGATATGGGCTTTCGGAGCCGAAGGCCCACTCGTGTACAATTAATGACAGCGCGACACAAACTATACGCTTTGCCTGGGCCTGCCAACACCGACATTGGATTGTTGATAACTCGAAGCATCTTGTCTGCTCGGACGAGTCTCGTTTCAAATTGTCTCGAGCGGATGGACGTGTAGGGATATGTAGACAATCTCATGAATCCATGGTCCCTGCATGTCAGCAGGAGAGTGTTCAAACTGGTGGAGGCACTGCGAACTTGGGCAATTCCAGCAGGACAATGCGACACCCCACACGTCCAGAATTGCTACAGAGTGCCTCCAGGAACACTTTTCTGAGTTTAAACACTCCCTCTGCCACCAAACTGCCCAGACATGAACATTATGGAGCATATTTGTCATGCCTTGAAACATGCTGTTCAGAAGAGGTCTCCACCCCCTCATACTCTTACGGATTTATGGACAGCCCTGCAGGAATCATTATGTTAATTCCCTCCAGCACTACTTCGGACATTAGTCCAGTCCATGCCACGTCGTGTTGCGGCACTTGTGCGTGCTCGCGGGGGCCCTACACGATATTAGGCAGGTGTACCAGTTTCTTTGGCTCTTCAGTGTATCCTCCACAATGGGGTGGATGGATACATTAGGGTATATTTTTCCTCGTGCTATCTTAGTATATGTCGAGTTTTAGAACTCCTTCACAAAAATTGCCCAGATACTCGTTTCTGCATATCGATGAATTTGTCGTCGAACTGGAATAATGTAGTAAATTGTTTCGGACCAAAACAATTATCAGTTTTAAGTTGGACACGATTTCCGTTTAAAATGAACTTATGTATGGGAATTGTTCTTCTTATTTCACAGGGTACAAAACCGGCAAGGTGCGACGAAAATTGCTCGGTGTCGAACGTATACGTCGTTTCGTGTACCACAGATGATGAAGTGCAGTGGTCTTCAGTCGTTCTTTTCCTTGAACTCTTAATGAGAAGAGCTGGCTGATGATGCATAGGCCAGGAAACGCATCTGTAGCTCTGTGAGAATTCGCTCCACTTTCTTCGTCAAGGACAATGCAGTACCATGAGGCGTATGACCGCTTCCAGGAAGGCGAAGTCACACTGAATTCACGTTAGTATGACCACCTGCTAATATCCTAAACCGTCACCATTTTCGGCATACAGAGCAACTACACAGTTTCAGTAGGTGCTCATTTTTCTTTATTGTCTGTGAGTGGAAACATCTCTTTCTGCCACACTCCATCAAAGGCCGACTGGACTGACGCTGGACGAACGTACAATATCTGCTGTGTATAAAGCGAGTCCTACATTTAAAGTTCAGTCTTCCGCGATCTTTCCATTCTGAGAAGATATTTTTGTTCTTTGCCATAAAGCCATCTATCACATTCTATCTTTTCTTTCTCAGCAGGTGCCTTAGTAAATTTCTCTTCTTCCTCTGGATTGTTCATTCTACCACCTCATATCACCTTTCGAAAGGTGTAAATGATTGCTCTTCACGTCTCACCATCAATCAGGTGTTAGCAAAGCATCAGGTTTCGGCACCTTAATCCAAAAGTGCTTAGATATATGTTTCCAGCAAGAGTCTGCGACAAAAAACCAAATAAGGGAAGACCTGTTTCCCTTTTTGTCGCAGTCCAATTTTAGTGTTTATTCTACATAATTAATTCTCCCTTTCTGCTTCAGCATTTGTCTCGTACTTCTGGCAGTTATCTTCATTTTCTCCCTTATGATTACCCTTCCTTCCACCTTTTCGCATTTTAAGGAAACAAAAGATTGTGCAAAATTACACAACAGACAAGTACCGAAGCATTAAAAGTAAAATTTAACGATCAGTTGTAACGCCTACGCTCTCGCGTACGTTAACTCTTTAAAGCCTGTACTATGGTAAGTTGACGGGCTTCACCTTATGAGAAAGGATTTTAGTAAATATGTTGACCGCGTGTACCTGAATGGAGGCAAAATCAGACTTACACCCACTCAGTAACAACAATGATACGTCAAGCAAGTCTAAAGTGCAACTACACATTAGGACGGGCAAGAAACATACACAGTAAATGCTACCAATAGTTAATAATACGGTCGCCAGCCTAATTAGGCATTAACTGAGTTTCTTCCCTGTACAACAAGAAGTACGTTCCAGCATAACAACACGTAGTAACATTGCATTATATGATAAATTTTAGAACCAGAAAAATCTGCTGAACTAATATTTTCACTTTCTGTGCTAATTTGGACAAGCTATAAATACACAACATTACACTATAATGATTACTGCAAACTGCGTTTTGTCTATTGGTCCAACTGAAATCGGGCATAGGTTACCTTACAAACAGCACTTTTGAAACACACATACAATGTCAATTTTAAGAAGGGTAAAACACTGATAAATTTAGGTTTTATATAGACTTTAACTTTGCTGGTCAAAGCAGTTCAGCACACTTCAGGATTCAAATGAATAGAAAAGAAAGAAAGGAGAAGGGGGGGACCCTGAAACTGTTATGATCACTGTAGTGAAAGTTTGATCATTGAGAGCCTTAAGCATTCTAGATTTCCAATATATGATTTACCACTCTTTTTGTCTTATTTCCTGCTCATTTAACTACCGTTATTTTTGTCTCAATTTAAATAAACTTCATTACTAAACCAATTTCAATATTATCTTCCAACTTGGTCTGACCTATATTATTCGTCCAGTATTTCATTAACAACAAAGTTCTTTAAACATCATTCTAACATAGATAGGTCTGCAGGTAATGATTATTAACATAAACTTTAAATATTCATCTTAGGATACTCGGATTGCACAACATGTGGAAAGGACCCTGTCTAGGTTGGTTGTGAGGATAATTAATTGATAGGACAGTTCTGGTAAAATTTAAGTTATTATTGAACAGTATGTAGCAAAAATGACACTGGTCCACACGAATACAGTACTGAAAGTTTCAACCTGTTCGTATCGATGAGGTGGTCGGCAGGCGGCGAGATGGCGAGGCACAAAGCACACATGCAATTACAGCAACGCTCATGAAATATCGGCACTTTACTTCTTCATAGCATCGCAATTCTTTTCCATTTAGTGCCTATGGAATATTGCCATGCTGTATAGACGTCGGAAACAGCGCATCCGAGGCTCAACGAAACCACTTTTCCAGGAGAGCCTCCTCGATCCAGCACGTGTTTCTCAGATCGATGCCCAACTCCGACTACTACTACTGCTGAGCCCGTTGTGCTGTGCAGCGCCCGTGTGCATTTTCCCGCGCTCGCCTGCCTCCACCTTTTACCGCTCCCCCACAGACAGGGTATTCACCAAAGGTTTTACATTCCACATATTCTAATACATTGCCTACGTATGGACCAGGCATACAAATACAACTTTCACATCTTACAATAGTTTGAACATTAAGTACACTTCCTTTCGATTACAACATTACTTGAAATTTGACATAAATATTAAAATTTACATCGAAAATTGTTTATAGCTTCTTCAACATAATGGCATGAAAAAAAAGGAAATGAAACCAGAATATCGATTATACTAATTTATCGAAATTCAGAAGACAAAAATTTATTACACATACAGTAGGATAGCGTTAGTGTTGTTACACATGCCCCTGTTTCCATTAAATTTCATTAAGTGCAAATTTGATGGGAACACTGAACTTTATACAGTGGTTCTGAATCTTTGTGTGATTGTCCCATCAAAAAAAAATTTTATACCACAAACTTCCTTTCACTCACTTTACATAAGTCTTTAAATTTTTAACATATCAAGAACATTTACCTATCGTTTGCTTAAGTGCCTTTGGCACAGTCCAACCTCCTATCACAACATTATTTAAGTAGCAAATTATTCATCATTGTTCAATTTTTTAGACAAATAAAACCCAAATTTGGAACACAAACACTTATTTACAAAAGCAAATACAAATATCTATATACACTATAAAACAATTTGTTGCTGCTTGCATTGAATGGCAGTCCATTTCCTTATTTACTAAAAAAAACACACACAATAATATTTAGAAAATTACTACACACATTTGCTGCCTATTGTTCTGATTTGGGCAGTCCTTTTTACCTCATATTGTCACATCTCCTGTATCACACTTACAATTCTCCTTTGATTATTTATCTGCCCTCTTTGGTGCTTGGCAGTCCTTTATATTATGGCTCATACACTGCCCATTTTTATTTTTGATAGTCCCATCTTTTATCTGGCTGACAGCATTTATCCTTTCTTTTCAGCCCTTTTCTCCATACCTCTTTACATTTATAGTACATTTGGTAATCTGAAACTCACATTATTACATTAGTACACTGATATTGGTCTACCTAAGTGGCAAAGGCTTGTTACATTTGGCATAAATTAGCTTCAGCATAATATACAGCATATTTACTGTAAATTGTTTTCTGATTGTACTTAGTTCACTTACTTCTAGGAACATACAATTTCAGGTCCACAACATTTCTTACACCTAAAGGTCTTTTGGATTTTGGGTAGACCAGGTAGTAAGCATTATCGTGTGGAATGTTCTGTATTATATATGGTCCATTATAAATATATTTAAATTTGGAAATTTCATGGTTCAGTTCGCTAGATTTTTCGTGGGTTTTTAAAAGAACATAATCTCCATTTTTAAATTTTGAAACTTTCAGATTTTTATCATGTCTTTTAGATCTCGATTCAGCTTTTTGCTTCGCCCTATTTCTGACTAATTCTTTCTTTTGACTCAACCCCAAGCTTGTACAGGGCGGAAACTCTAGTTTTTCCTCAATTAAACTTTTACTTCTGCTGCCTAACAAAATTTCTTCCGGTGGGAACCCAGTAGATTCATGATGCAAGGTATTCATGACATTCTCAAAGTCCGATATAAATTTGCCCCAGGCCCTATGGTTATGACTGCAGTACGTTCTACACAATCTTCCTATTTCTCGCATGTACCTTTCAACCGAGTTGCTTGCAGGATGATAAGCTGAGATATATTTAACCTCCACACCATTTCGTTCCATTCTTTCTTTCCAAATTTTGGATATGAACTGGGGTCCATTGTCAGATAGTACTGCCTTGGGTTTCCCGATGGTTCTGAAGTATTCGACCATCCTACTAAATACAGCTTTTGCTGTTGCTCTTTTCAAGGGGTATAATTTCACAAACTTTGAGAATACTTCCAAAATTACTAAAATACATGCACAATTTCCCGAAGTCTTTGGGAGGGGACCATATAAATCTACTGATAATAATTCTAGGGTGTCTCCAGGTAATGTACTTTGCATTGGACCTCTATTAGTTCTGTTCGGTACTTTGGCCCTTTGACAGACATCACACGACTTAATTCGTTCCTGTACCCTCTTACTTACCAGCAATCACTACTACAGTATTCAATGTATCCAAACATTTCTTTGGACCACTATGCCCCAATGCTAAATGAAAATAGTCTATGACCTCGGTATCGAACTGGTGTGGCCAACATACTCTCCATTCCTCAGTGACTAAATCTTTCCTCCTATATAAAATGCCTTTAAGGATTTTGTAATACTTCTTAATCTGAGGATACTGCACACTGTCAAAATTTACCTTCACATATTTCCATGTCGGATCCTCATTCTGATGGTATCTCATATTTTTACATATTTGTTCAATTTTCCTTTTTCCTGAAACCACTTTCATATACCTTATCTGAAAAGTACCCTCTTCACCATTTTCATTGGGCACTTCACTCATACCATTAGGCAATCGAGATAAAGCATCTGCCACATAATTCTCAGTACCCTTAACATAGCAAATCTCGTAATCAAATTGTTGCAGGTACAAAGCCCAACGAGTTAGCCTGCCATTAAGTAAACGACAATCCTTAAGAAAAGTTAAAGCTTTGTGGTCAGTATGTATGATGAGCTTATGGCCCCACAGATAATTTCTGAATTTCTTTAATCCCCATATAATGGCTAAAGCTTCCTTTTCTGATATAGTGTAGTTTCTCTCGTATTTTGTCAGAGTTCTGCTTGCAAACACGATAGTCCTGTGTTCGATTTCTTTGCCATCACAGATTTCCTGGAAAACTTCTATACCAATTCCATAAGCACTGCTGTCAGTACTCATATGGAAAGGTTTTGACAGTATGGGGTGATGCAAAATATTGTCATTCAAAAGTTCACTTTTTAAATTTTCAAAATCTCTCATGCACCCTTCGGTCCACACAAAAGCACTATTTTTCTTAAGTAGATTATTCAAATGAGGACTATTAAAAACTTGCCCCTTGACGAATTTTCTATAGAACCCACATAAACCCAAAAAGGCTTTCAACTGTTTTCTATTTCTAGGAGCTGGACACCCTGCTATTGCATTTAACTTTTCTGGGTCCTTGCCAATACCGGTCGTAGTAATAATGTGTCCCAGAAACTTTGTTTCCGACTTCACAAATTCACATTTCTTCCACTTAAGCGTCATGCCACCTGCTTGTAGAGCAACAAAAACTTTTTGCAATAATTCACAATTCTCTTGCCATTCTTCTGTAGCAATCAGTAAATCATCTACATAAATGGTTAGCCGGGAACTCAATTCTCTCCCTAATACAAAATCCAGTGCCCTAATAAATACTGCCACCGAAGTGCTAAGTCCAAATGGTACTACTTTATACTGATAGCATTTCCCGGCAAATAGAAAAGCGGTATATTTACGGGATTCTTTGCTCAAAGGAATTTGCCAGTATCCGGCGGTCATGTCCAGACTGGTTAAATACTTCACATTATAAAATTTTTGAAGCATTTCGTCCAGATTTTCAGGTCTGTCTATTTCCTTTTTTACAATTTTGTTCAAAGTCCTGGCGTCAATTATTACTCTTACTCCCCCATCCCTTTTGTTCACGATGATAAGGGGACTATTATATTCGCTGTTACTCTGTTCGATAACACCCCATTCTATCATTTTATCTATTTCCACTTGCACAGCCTGCCTCGTTGATATGGGTACCGAAAACGGTCTTACAAAGAAAGGTTTATGCTCTATTGTCTCAATCTGGTATTCAAAGTTCTTAACTAGGCCAGGTTTGTCCGAAAATACGGTGCTGTTACTTTCTAAAATATCAAGCAATTCTGTTTTCTGTTCGGGAGATATTTCATTCAAATTTTCCACCATTTCTTTAAAATCATGCCCCTGCTTGTCACTCTCATTTATTAACCTCTGGACATGGTACACCTCATACTTGTTTGTCAAACCATCATTCCCTTGGTCAATCTCCAACAATAAAGAATCAATTTCTGAATCGAACACCTTCCCATATTCCTCAAATTTTAATACTAAATTCCTAGATGCACTATTAACTTTGATCACTTCCTGGCTACAATCAATAATAACCTTTTCTTTATCTAACCAATCTATTCCCAGAATCATTTCAGTACTCAAGTTTGGCACAACCAAAAAATCGTGTTCAAACTTTTGTCCTTTTATACTAAATTCAACCAAAATCTGGTTCTTTACCGGCTTGCTAGTCTTGCCAGTAGCACCAACAATTTTTACACCCATCACTGACATAATTACTATACCAGGCTTATCACAAATGTGTTCGAAAAATGACTGGGAGACTGCGCTTATCTGAGATCCAGTATCAAGAAGTACCTGCAATTTCACATTATAAATTTCAACTGGTATTACAGTTTGTTTCACCGTCGAATGTTTTTCATTGTTGTGATCTTCCCTAAGCAAATCCGGGTCGACGATAACATCGTCCCAAGATATGCTTTTAACATTCACCCCACCTATATCTGGCGGTTTCTTTGGTTCCGGGAGTTCAAAGTCATTGATTACTTGAACTCTTTGTAACATAGACCCTGTCATCTGAACTATCGTCAGAATCCGACCATTCTGGATCGCTTTCAGGTTCTAACATAAAAGCTTTTCTGAGACAGGCACTAAGTTCTTCCTCTGCATTTTCGTCAGGTTTTAATTTTAACTCAATATCTTCTTTTGACAAAACGGCCTCATTATCAGCTTTATTCACATCTACTGTTACTTCATATTTAGTGTAATCCTCGTGGACTTCTATTACTTTCAGGTAATTACCTGCCTCATCCTCACAGAGCCTTTCGGTAGCAGCTCGTACTGTTGGCGGATCGTTAACAGAAGTTACTTCCTCGTCAATGCTTAGGATTTCATCCTCTAATTCCTTCCTATCTTTAATCATTGTCCTATCGGCAGCACGCGTACTCAGCGCGGCGCTGTTTACTCTCTCCTCTCCAAATTTGGGCCACGTCACCTTATCAACGTCCCTATTATCTCCTTTTTCACTAATTAACCTCCTTGCCTCATACTCCTTCTTAAAATCTTCCCACTCACATTGCTTGAGGCCCTTGTACAGATCGTCGATCTGCACACACCAATTAGTTACTTCTGCTAGTTCTTTCTCGCCATTTACTTTATTGCTAATACTGCAAACCGCACCACTCTGTGTATCCACTGTTTCATCTACTATTTCCTTCGCCACGGAATTACCACTTGTAATGTATTCACCAGTCCTTACTGCAATGTTCGTATCTAATGCTGCCGCATTGCTAGCGGCTTCTCTCTGAACAGCTGTTCTGCTAGGCTGGGCCGTTGCCCTCTGATGCTCCACTCGCCTGTTAATATGTAGCGCTCTGCGCGGCGCTGATGACTCACTAGCGTTCGCACCTGGCGCTGTAATATTTCTTAAATCGGGGCTGGTATGTATTGTCCCCTTCCGTTTGGCCCGCAACGTTCGCGGAAATCAGTTTCCCGCATCATTATTATTTTGTGCGGTATACCCTCTACCGTGAACCATACAACTTCCTCTTCCTCTTCCTCAGGCTCTACCTCTCTGTATCATATTGACGCGAAAACCATCGCCGTCATTTCTTTCGTCATTATTACGACTATTTCTGTTACTAAAATTTTGATAATTGGCACGACTTTCGCGCCAGTGGTCTTCGTCTTCGACCCTCCCGAGAAATGCTTGGAAGCTACGATGATTGCTTCCCACATATCTCTTTGAATCTTCTGGAAGCTTTTTATATAGCTCCCATATAATTTCTGAATCGGATCTTCTCCCTCTTAAATGCGTCAACTTTCGGTACCAATATTCGCAGAAATCTTTCAAAGAATTCCTGCCCCTGTTATCATGAAGTTTGGCCATGATAAACTCGCGCCACAAGTGATCCTGTTTTTGTTCGGACCAATATTCTTCCGTAAACTTTTGCTTAAATTCTTCGAACGTCATTCGTTCGGTATTCAAATTAATTCCCCAGCGCTTAGCGTCACCTGCTAAGGCGCTAATTACTACGTTTATCTTTTCCTGATCAGACAAGTGTTCAGGAAATACTCTCTCGCAATTTTTGATGAAATCTAACGGATGCCATCCGTTATGTTTCTTGGCGGGATCGAAGCGTTCCTCACCTTCCAATAGCTTCGTAAGTGGTGTGCCATTACAGATGACACCAGGCCTATCTTTGATTTTATTCTCAAGATCGAAAATTTTGCCTTGAATTTTCGAAGTATTTTGTTCACAGTTTTGTAAATGTCCGGTAAATTTTTCGCCTAAATCTCTTTCAGTGTCAGAAACTGCCTTTTTCAACTGTGATATTCCGTGTTGACATTCGTTTACGATCTCAGTTTTAAGACCGAAAATTTTTTCGACTGCTTTTGTCTCAACCAGAGGCTCTACTTTCTCTTGGATGTTGAGAATTTCAACATCAAATCTACTGTTAATGTTGTCAATATCCCCCTGTTGTTATCCATATTTTTGTTAATTGTGTCTATTTCAAACTTCATAGTATTTACCACAGAGCTTAAATTACCCACTTTTTGTTCTACTTGTTCTATTTGTTTACTAATTTTAATTCCTTGCTCTTCGACCTGTGCTTTAACCTGACCAACTTGTATTTTAAGCTGCTCGTCAACGTGTGTTTTAAGCTGATCGTTCTGTGTTTTGAGCTGACTAACCTGATTACTGACTTGTTTTTGAAGCTGATCATTCTGTGTTTTGAGCTCGTCAACATGTGTTTTAAGCTGATCGTTCTGTCCTGCAATTTGCTTGGTTAATGATGATGATGATGAGCGTTTGGCGTCATTGGCCGGGAGGCCCCTCGCGGGGCAGGTCCGGCCGCCTTGGCGCAGGTCTTATTACATTCGGCGCCACATTGGGCGACCTGCACGCCGGATGGGGATGAAATGATGATGAACACAACACAACACCCAGTCCCTGAGCGGAGAAAATCTCCGACCCAGCCGGGAATCGAACCCGGGCCCGGAGGACGGCAATCCGTCACGCTGACCACTCAGCTACTGGGGCGGACGCTTGGTTAATTGTTCAAATAAATCGTTCATGCTTAAAATTTTCACACTGTTTAGTTCTACGGAATCGGTGTGTTCCGATCCTACTTCAAAAGTTTCTTTCAGTTCTTTCTTTATCTGTGGAGAATCAAACATGTCAGTGGATTCGTTTACGTACACACTATCGTCTACAAAGTCATCCCCTACTTCTTGTTTTATCCCTTGCTGTGTTCGAGGCAATCTCGACATTTCAATCTGTTCGTTAACATGTTCGTGATACTGTATATACGCCAATTGCCTTTCGCTAACGCCATCTGTTATCTGGCCGCGTAAACTCCTGCTATTGCCATGCGCCTCTTCCATTACGCTCGGCACATCTACTCTGTCTACTTTCCTGTCCATACTGAATGCAAATTACACCACACTACCTTACTTGACATTCACTGCTATTTATTTTACTGAATAATATTGTAATTCGTGCCACAGAAAATCCACTGCTCGGTATTCACATTAATTTGTGACTGACAAATGGATGTCCTGTCACCGGGAAGCCACTTGTAACGCCTACGCTCTCGCGTACGTTAACTCTTTAAAGCCTGTACTACGGTAAGTTGACGGGCTTCACCTTATGAGAAAGGATTTTAGTAAATATGTTGACCGCGTGTACCTGAATGGAGGCAAAATCAGACTTACACCCACTCAGTAACAACAATGATACGTCAAGCAAGTCTAAAGTGCAACTACACGTTAGGACGGGCAAGAAACATAAACAGTAGATGCTACCAATTGTTAATAATACGGTCGCCAGCCTAATTAGGCATTAACTGAGTTTCTTCCCTGTACAACAAGAAGTACATTCAAGCATAACAACACGTAGTAACATTGCATTATATGATAAATTTTAGAACCAGAAAAATCTACTGAATTAATAGTTTCACTTTCTGTGCTAATTTGGACAAGCTATAAATACACAACATTACACTATAATGATTACTACAGACTGCGTTTTGTCTATTGGTCCAACTGAAATCGGGCATAGGTTACCTTACAAACAGCACTTTTGAAACACACATACAATGTCAATTTTAAGAAGGGTAAAACACTGATAAATTTAGGTTTTATATAGACTTTAACTTTGCTGGACAAAGCAGTTCAGCACACTTCAGGATTCAAATGAATAGAAAAGAAAGAAAGGAGAAAGGGGGGGACCCTGAAACTGTTATGATCACTGTAGTGAAAGTTTGATCATTGAGAGCCTTAAGCATTCTAGATTTCCAATATATGATTTACCACTCTTTTTGTCTTATTTCCTGCTCATTTAACTACCGTTATTTTTGTCTCAATTTAAATAAACTTCATTACTAAACCAATTTCAATATTATCTTCCAACTTGGTCTGACCTATATTATTCGTCCAGTATTTCATTAACAACAAAGTTCTTTAAACATCATTTAACATAGATAGGTCTGCAGGTAATGATTATTAACATAAACTTTAAATCTTCATCTTAGGATACTCGGATTGCACAACATGTGGAAAGGACCCTGTCTAGGTTGGTTGTGAGGATAATTAATTGATAGGACAGTTCTGGTAAAATTTAAGTTATTATTGAACAGTATGTAGCAAAAATGACACTGGTCCACACGAATACAGTACTGAAAGTTTCAACCTGTTCGTATCGATGAGGCGGTCGGCAGGCGGCGAGATGGCGAGGCACAAAGCACACATGCAATTACAGCAACGGCTCATGAAATATCGGCACTTTTCTTCTTCATAGCGTCGCAATTCTTTTCCATTTAGTGCCTATGGAATATTGCCATGCTGTATAGACGTCGGAAACAGCGCATCCGAGGCTCAACGAAACCACTTTTCCAGGAGAGCCTCCTCGATCCAGCACGTGTTTCTCAGATCGATGCCCAACTCCGACTACTACTACTGCTGAGCCCGTTGTGCTGTGCAGCGCCCGTGTGCATTTTCCCGCGCTCGCCTGCCTCCACCTTTTACCGCTCCCCCACAGACAGGGTATTCACCAAAGGTTTTACATTCCACATATTGTAATACATTGCATACGTATGGACCAGGTGTACAAATACAACTTTCACATCTTACAATAGTTTGAACATTAGGTACACTTCCTTTCGATTACAACATTACTTGAAATTTGACATAAATATTAAAATTTACATCGAAAATTGTTTATAGCTTCTTCAACATAATTGCATGAAACAAAAAAGAAATGAAACCAGAATATCGATTATACTAATTTATCGAAATTCAGAAGACAAAAATTTATTACACATACAGTAGGATAACGTTAGTGTTGTTACACAGTGTCTTGCACTAGATGTTGTACGAGGGGCGTTAAATTAGTGATGTGACACATATTTTTCTACGACAATTTCGTTATAAAAAATGCGGAATTTGTTTTAGAACATCATGGAATATTCCTCTATTGTTTCATGAACTTCCGGCTTACGGAATGTCTACGGAGACCTGACAGTGAATGAAATCACGGTGAGTCGTTGGGTGAGGCGTCTGCCATCATCGCAAGAATGTCGCACAAGCTTGTACGATTTCCCGTGTGCCGTCCTGCCCGCACACAGCTGTTGCTCTTGCACTGTTGGAACGTGTGGACACACTCATTCGACGTGATCGACGTATCACAATCAAACACCTCGCTTCACAACTGGACATCTCTGTTGCTAGTGCTGACACATTCGTCAATTCACAAAACTTCACTGGACTCTTCTCCCTCATTCACCCTACAGCCCGGATCTCGCTCCTTCTGACTTCCGTCTGTTTGGCCCAATGAAGAGTGCACACTGCGGGAAGCAGTACATGGATGAAGCTGAGGTTATTGATGCAGCAAGATGTTGGCTCCGACGTCGACAGAACAACAAAGATTTGCAATGGGAAATAGCATAGATGGCACACAGGCTGGTGTTTTTTGTAGTGACTTAGAAAAAAAAATTAATAAATTCCCAAATTGTAAATATCAGTTAACTTGCTGTAAACGTTAAGGTAACGATATTTTAGTAATGCTAAAAGGTAGCACAAAAATATCGATGCCTTTGCGCAATGGGTCTGTATGCATTCCAAAATGTAATTTACCATCGAAGCAGAGAAAAATAACTCTATAAAATAGCTGGAACTGATGATCATTAAAATGAAAAATAAACATTCGTTTATCATTTATAGAAAACCTTCGTGCATCGATAATACACTCCTGGAAATGGAAAAAAGAACACATTGACACCGGTGTGTCAGACCCACCATACTTGCTCCGGACACTGCGAGAGGGCTGTACAAGCAATGATCACACGCACGGCACAGCGGACTCACCAGGAACCGCGGTGTTGGCCGTCGAATTGCGCTAGCTGCGCAGCATTTGTGCACCGCCGCCGTCAGTGTCAGCCAGTTTGCCGTGCCATACGGAGCTCCATCGCAGTCTTTAACACTGGTAGCATGCCGCGACAGCGTGGACGTGAACCGTATGTGCAGTTGACGGACTTTGAGCGAGGGCGTATAGTGGGCATGCGGGAGGCCGGGTGGACGTACCGCCGAATTGCTCAACACGTGGGGCGTGAGGTCTCCACAGTACATCGATGTTGTCGCCAGTGGTCGGCGGAAGGTGCACGTGCCCGTCGACCTGGGACCGGACCGCAGCGACGCACGGATGCACGCCAAGACCGTAGGATCCTACGCAGTGCCGTAGGGGACCGCACCGCCACTTCCCAGCAAATTAGGGACACTGTTGCTCCTGGGGTATCGGCGAGGACCATTCGCAACCGTCTCCATGAAGCTGGGCTACGGTCCCGCACACCGTTAGGCCGTCTTCCGCTCACGCCCCAACATCGTGCAGCCCGCCTCCAGTGGTGTCGCGACAGGCGTGAATGGAGGGACGAATGGAGACGTGTCGTCTTCAGCGATGAGAGTCGCTTCTGCCTTGGTGCCAATGATGGTCGTATGCGTGTTTGGCGCCGTGCAGGTGAGCGCCACAATCAGGACTGCATACGACCGAGGCACACAGGGCCAACACCCGGCATCATGGTGTGGGGAGCGATCTCCTACACTGGCCGTACACCACTGGTGATCGTCGAGGGGACACTGAATAGTGCACGGTACCTCCAAACCGTCATCGAACCCATCGTTCTACCATTCCTAGACCGGCAAGGGAACTTGCTGTTCCAACAGGACAATGCACGTCCGCATGTATCCCGTGCCACCCAACGTGCTCTAGAAGGTGTAAGTCAACTACCCTGGCCAGCAAGATCTCCGGATCTGTCCCCCATTGAGCATGTTTGGGACTGGATGAAGCGTCGTCTCACGCGGTCTGCACGTCCAGCACGAACGCTGGTCCAACTGAGGCGCCAGGTGGAAATGGCATGGCAAGCCGTTCCACAGGACTACATCCAGCATCTCTACGATCGTCTCCATGGGAGAATAGCAGCCTGCATTGTTGCGAAAGGTGGATATACACTGTACTAGTGCCGACATTGTGCATGCTCTGTTGCCTGTGTCTATGTGCCTGTGGTTCTGTCAGTGTGATCATGTGATGTATCTGACCCCAGGAATGTGTCAATAAAGTTTCCCCTTCCTGGCACAATGAATTCACGGTGTTCTTATTTCAATTTCCAGGAGTGTATTAGTCATGTAAAATCCTGCCACCCAGTGCGGTATAGAAGAACCTTTCTTACTTCCAAGACATACCATCTTATCGCCTGCCACTAGAAAGCCAAGAAATTGGCAAAAAATTAAACATATTAAAACAAATAGCGGCTGCAATGTGGTTCCCAGAGATCTTTGTCATTCGATCATAGAATAAAATAAAGAAAACGGAAGAACATAAACAACCAGCACCTTGGGAGGCAACAAGAAGCGACTCGCATTCGTGAGGACGACGGTTCAAACCCGCGTCCGGACATCCTGATTTAGGTTTTTCGTGATTTTCCTACATCGCTTCAGGCTAATACCGAGATGGTGCCTCTCAAAGGGCACGGCCGATTTCCTCCCCTCCCCTAATCCGAGGTTCTGCTCTGTCTCTAATGACCTCAACGTCGACGAGGCTTTAAAAGGTAATTTCATCCTCTTCCTTCTCCAGCAGTAAGAAGTAACAAAAATTTTGTCCGGATGACATTACATGGAAAAGTTTCTCAACAGTTATAGACACAACTTAAGAACAAAAGGCAACAACCTTGCCACAGTGGATACACCGGTTCCCGTGAGATCACCGAAGTTAAGCGCTGTCGGGCGTGGCCGACACTTGGATGGGTGACCATCCAGCCGCCATGCGCTGTTTTTCGGGGTGCACTCAATTTCGTGTTGCCAAATTAGGAGCTACTTGACCGAATAGTAGCGGCTCCGGTCAACGAAAACCATCATAACGACCAGGAGAGCGGTGTGCTGACCACACGCCCCTCCCATCCGCATCCTCAACTGAGCATGATACGGCGGTCGAATGGTCCCGATGGGCCACTTGTGGCTTGCAGACGGAGTGCTAAGAACAAAACCGTCAGAGGCAGATTTCAATAAATAAAACTCTGAAACTGTGGCTTAGACACAAGATAGGTAACAAACATAAGAAATATTCAAATTCGGGCTTTTAAAAAAATATGTTGCGATGATTGTGATAAATTTTATATTGAACAAACGAGTAGGAATTTCAATATTAGATGTAGGGAGGATACAGATCCGCAGAACGAATCTTTGTTTGGACAAAACCTTGCTGAACACAACCATACTGTAACGCCATACATTACAACTTGCAAGTTGCACATGCAGCGCCACGGGTCGCCTGTTGAACCTACTGGAAGAAATAAAGATCTACAGGTTTAAGAAACACCAACCCACTAACATTCTGTAAGACCAAAACGAATTAACGCCGAAAGCCTATTATTCACTGTATGACAAACTGTTGTACGTCCAGACGTTCTGATTCTGTGCAGTTGTTTTGAGTCCATGGACGCCCACGTCTTGACCGCGAGAGTGTGCGTCTTCTTGGCTCTGTTTCCGCGGAGTCGGTGTACCTGCGGTTCTTTTCGGGTTTCGGTACGCTGCTTTCAGTTAATTTCTTTACTTGCTATATACACATCGTGGACTCCTGGTTGAGAGGCGACATTTGTAATTTTGACTAGTATTTTGCCGTGAACTTAGTTTTGTGCTCTAGCTCTTTTTTAATTGTATTTATAACTCACCATAATTTGGCTTATGTAGTATTTTAAACGTCCCCACTCTTTCTTTTTAACATTCCTTTGTAAACTTTACCTTCGACGACTCCTAGAGGCCACAGCTTTGTCATGTTTCTACATTATGTGACGACACCAACCACGACTATCAATTTTGTTTTCTTCTTTTACGAAGTTTAAGGAGACAGGTACGTTTTTTTGTTAGGTACTTCTCAGATAAAGTGAATCAACGCTACTAATTATACCGTTGTAGATAAGATTGCTCTTATTCATAAATATGCTTTTCATCCTCATACACATCGAACACCTCCGCATCTCCTATACTATCCACAAACTAGAATCCAATAAACCTGTTGTCTCCCCTTTGATCACCAATCCTGGTATGCTCCCTCGCCTTTACAAACGCATCCCATCGTCCCTACACCTACACACACTCCATATCTTATCTCAACGAAAGTTCAACCAACTCCCTCTTCCAGACAATAAGATCTGCCCCAATATTTAACCCTCCAACCAACTTTAACTCTTCCCACTCATCCCAGTCCACATCAGGGCTTCTCTCTACTTTTTCCTTTCCATGCACCCCCATCCCTTTTCTCCTGTTACCATTACTGTACCCACACACCAAACACATCCTCACCCTCTTCCTTTCCCACCTTTTGTATTCCCCCTGTCCACCTCAACCCCTGCCTTCAAATGGTTCAAATGGCTCTGAGCACTATGGGACTTAACATCTGTGGTCATCAGTCCCCTAGAACTGAGAACTACTTAAACATAACTAACCTAAGGACATCACACACATCCATGCCCGAGGCAGGATTCGAACCTGCGACCGTAGCAGTCACGCGGTTCCAGACTGCACGCCTAGAACCGTTAGACCACCGCGGCCGGTTCCCCTACCTTCATCTCGATAGTTTTCCTAACTGACCCCTATCTCTTCCACCCACACCCCTCAACCCTATGGAACATACTATCTCTTCCCTAAATACTTGTCAACTAGTGCATGTCCTTCAGATTTTACGGGAAGTGTTTCTTCTCATAAGAATTTCGCCTTTCTGCGATGTGTTTTTAAAATGCATATATTTTCGTTTCTTAGCTGTCCATCTTTGATTTTTAATTTAAAATAGAAAAACAGTCCTAATGTTTTTTTCTCATTCTTGCTTTATTTTTTAAATTGTCTTGACTGAAGAGTAGACTATTGCACCGCTGACGCGAGGACGCTCAGTTGACAATAAAGGGGAAAAATATTTATTAGATCAATCAAATGATAATCTCTACGATCGAAATCGGTTAGTGAAATGAATAAATGAAATTTGCGATCAAAGACTATTGGTTTCCCCATGTGGATCATTAAGGCAAAGTCTTCTTACTGACCGAGTGGTATGGCAAAGTGGTTAGCAAACTGAACTGGGTTTTTTGAAAGACGGTAGTTCAAATCCCGATCTGGCCATCCACATTTAGGATTTATTTAATTTCCCTAAATTATCAAAGGCAAATTGTGGAATGGTTCCTGTGGTGAGCTTCCCCATCGTCCCCCTAATGCGGACTGGTGCTCTGTCTCTAACGACCCCATCGTCGATGTGAAGTTAAGCCCTAACCTTCCTTCTTTCCTTGTTTCATATTATTGGATCTGTCATAGCGATATAAAATTGGGATAGGCCACCTAATCTGTGGTGTCTGGCGTTTATATCACTCAATATACTGAACTTATTATTGGTTGTTTTGTCATAAAGGAAATACTATGGTAGATGTTGTCCTTGTTGTGCAAATAAATAATCCTGAGTGTTTGCCGGTGCTATATTCATGACTACACTAGAATAACTTCTTTTCTGTAAAATTCATCCGGTAATGCAATTTCCGTTTGCTTGAAAATTTGGGTATATGACAAGTTCTACTACTATCCGTCTTTTTAGAATGTGATGTGTGGTGAAGACGTTGCACTTGGCGACTCTAAATGCATAAGTATCTCAGATATAGGTTTCTGCGATGCCCGTTACGTGTACATTATTTGGTGTAATAAATACGCTCAAATTGTCTTCTCTTTATGAACCGCACTGGTGTAAATGACATTAGGTTCAGTCTGTCAACTTAACGTTCTGTAATACAGATCCCTTCTGTTTTTGTATTTATTTGTTATTTACATCACTCCAGTATGAAGGGGAGGGCATTGTCATTCTTCATACTTTAATTTACAAAATTAAACATGACAAGAACATATATTTTAATTAGACGAAACAGCGAGGAATTATTGACATGATTTTCAGTTTGCTGCTCTGTGACGATGACTCTTACGGTGAGTGCTTCGGATAACTGTACATAAGGAGTCATGCAAAGAAGCTATTGGAGAGGATGTTTTTGAAAGAAGGTGATGAGACGTATTTGGGGGTAAGAAACTGATGGGATGTAAGAATTAGAAGATGAGTAATAGTTCTGTTAAACAGCCTGTTGGCTTTGCGTCTTGATTTTGAATCGGTCAGTTTAGGTAGATTAAAGCTGATAGAATCAGTAGCTATCAGGAATTATGCTATGAGAGGAAAAGGTGGCTAAAGTTAGGCTGGGAAAATATTTGTGGTGTTTGGGGATGAGAGATACAGGCACAGCAACAGGTCAGGTTCCTGATGGACGGTACCAATCGAGGTATCACACTGGTAAGGCACTTGGCTCATATATGGGAAGACCGTGGGTCAAATCCATTTCCGATCATCGGGAATTAGGGTTTTCGTGATTTACTTAAATCGCTTACTGCAGATACCAGTATGACTCCTTTGAGGGGGTACAGTGGAGTTCCTTCCCCAATACGAGCTGGTGTTTAATCGCTAATGACCTCATTGTCTAAGGACATTAAACTTTAATCTTCCTTACATCCTTTTGTCACGAATGGGGGATTTGTACTCAAATTTATGGGGGATGGGAGTTGCAACTAGACCCATAAGACACTCAAATTCGTAAATCGTTAAGGAATTCGGTATTCCGGAGATCCACAGTGGGTCGAGAATACCATATTTCACGCATTACCTCTCACCACAGACAACGCATGGGCCAAAGGCGTTCACCTAACGACCAAGAGCGGCGTTTACGAGGAGTGAAATATAAAGTGAGATATAAAAAGTGAGATATAAAGTGAAAGTGAGATATAAAGAATACACATTAAGAAGAAAGGGTACTTTGAGGTGCGACAATAAAGTAATGAGACTGATGTGAAAAATGTTGCTTACCGTTTTAGTCAAGTTTAGTGTTGTCTGCTTCAAAGTAGTTCCCTTCTGATTGCACACACTTTTTCCAGTGCTCCTGCCATTGATGGTAACATTTTTGGAACTCATATTCTGTAATATCCTCCAAGACCCTCGTCACAGCTTTTTGGACATCCTGTGTTGTTTGAAAATGGTGTCCCTTGACCGCCGTTTTGACTCTTGGAAATAGAAAAAAGTCGCACGGAGCGATATCTGGTGAATATGGTGGCTGTGGTCGTACTGAAATTTGTTTTGACGTTAAAACTTGCTGTACTGACAGAGCAATATGGGATGGCGCATTATCGTGGTGCAGAATCCAATTATCAGCAATGTTGGCACAGACACGAAGAACTATTTTACGAAGTCTTTCTAAAATTCCTTTGTAGTAATATTGGTTAACTGTTTGTCCAGGAGGCACCCACTCTTTATGAACAATTGCCCTGGAATCAAAGAAGCACACAAGCATGCATTTCACTTCTGACTTTGACATGCGAGCTTTTTTTGGTCTGGGTGATCCCTTTGAGCACCATTGCGAACTTTGGCGTTTTGTCTCTGGATCGTACTGAAAAAACCAACTTTCATCACCAGTGATAACACGGCTCAACAATTCTGGATTGATTTCCGTTTGCTTTAAGAGATCAGCCGCCACATTTTCCCGTGTTTCTCACTGTTGTGGTGTGAGATTTTTGGGGATCATTTTTGCACAAATCTTTCTCATACTAAGATCTTCAGTTATTATTAGACGAACCGTTTCTCGATTGATGTTCAGTTCTTCTGCAATCTTCGATCAGATCGTACGAGGTAACGCACCCTGGACAAGTTGACATCTGTTCGTGAGGGTGATGGTGTTCCACTGCGGTCTTCATCTTTAGCATTCGTTCTGCCTTCACTAAACACTTTATACCAACAAAAAAACTTGAGCTCTTGACATACCTTCCTCTCCAAAAGCCGTCTGAAGCTTACGATAAGTTGTCGCGTTTTCACCCAGTTTAACACAAAAAGAAATGGCATACCGTTGCGCAATATTATGCGGTTCCATTTCTGTGACGAGACACACAAACACGTGTTAACTTATTACAGCACAACTCACGACTGAGCAGTTGCATCGTTGTGCCACTTGTAGACCAAGGTCAAAGATATTGTGCCTACCAAGGAGGTATATAAACTACATAGAGTGGCTATATGTGAGGTAACAGCGCTCCCAGCGGCAGCAAAAAGCAACACCGGCCGCCATTTTTTGAAACGTCTACATGTCAGTATATTTACATTTTGTGTATAGTACTGGCGTTAGAAAATCGCTGTTTTCCTGTTGTAATTTGTTTTAAGCCTTATTGACCATCGCGAATCATGCCCAGTGTATGTATAGCGTACAATTGTGCTAATAGAAGTGATAAAACAACTGGAATATCATATTTCAGGTGAGTATCTAAATGCGTGTTGTACTTAGCGTCTTGTCCATCATTTTCGTGTTTAAGGTGTATACAAAATGTAAATAAGATACTGTATAGGCTACACGTCTCTTTATTTTTAGATTTCCTCTGAAAAAGAAAGAGCTGTTAAGTCGGTGGGTAGCCAATATGAGGCGAGAAAAGTGGCAGCCAACCCAGTATAGCTACATATGCTCGTTTCACTTTAAAGATAGGTACATGTATACTACAAACGAGAAAAGGCAACTTCTGGCAAACGCAGTATCGACAATATTTACGTTTCCTGACCATCTGCAGAAAACAACTGTAGTAGAGAGACCACCAAGGAAACGGTCTGCCAGTGAAGAATCAGCTTCCTTATCAAATGAACCAGGTAAAATAGTTTTCCTGTTATTTATTTGCTATATGGGTTATGTGTGAATTTTACTATTAATCAATGTAAAGAAAAATAAAGCTTAATGATAATACTTTACTTTTGTAGGTGAAAGAGTGAATCAGAGTGATCATACAGATCATTCTTACTGTTTGCTGAGCACCAAAAAATTGAAACAGAATTATGAGGCACTACAGAAAATCACCGAGAAGCTGAGGAAGCAAGCAAAACATGCAAGGCAAAGTGTTTCAAGAAAGAAGAAACAAATTGTAACATATAAAGCAGTGATTGCAGGCTTAAATAAGAGACTTCAAGACTGTGCTTCTGAAGTGATAGGATGTGACAAAAATAGTGATATTCTGAAGCAACTTCTTGCAATGCAAAACAAATGCTCAGTTCCTGAATATCCTAAATAAATAAGACAGTTTGCCCTTACACTCAATTTTTACTCTTCCAAAGCTTATAATCATTTGAGAAAGTTTGTTAAATTCCCCCATTCTCGAACACTCCTCAGGTGGGCAACTACAGTAAATGGCAGTCCTGGATTCACAGAAGAAAGCTTTAAAAAATTAGCAGATGAGGTTCAACGTAGTTCAGGACCTATTTTAGCTACACTTATGTTCGATGAGATGGCCATTGAAAAAGACTTAATATGGGATGGTAATAAGATCCAGGGTTATGTTGACTTAGGGCAAGAATGTGAGGAAAGTGATGACAGCCAATTAGCAAAGGAGGCACTAGTGTTTATGGTCACTGGGATTAATAGGAGTTGGAAAATTCCTGTTGGCTATTGTTTCCTTAATGGTTTAACAGCAAGTGTGAAACTTAATTTACTGCAGCAGTACCTCCGTAAATTGGAGGAAACAGGAGTGCATATAGTTGGTGTTGTTTGTGATGGTGCAGCAGTTAACAGATGTGTTATGGACAAATTAAGAATTAAGGTAGGTGTAATTAACTCCCAATGCTGGTTTCCTCATCCCTCAAATGATGACAAAAGTATTTTTTTTTTTTTGACGCTGCTCATATGTTGAAATTAATGAGGAATACTTTATGTGAACAAAAAGAATTACTAGAGGGGGATGGTCAAGTAATTAAGTGGGAATATTTTAATAGGCTAGTTGAATTGCAAGAATAGGAAGGGTTGCAAGTGGCAAATAAAATGAGGAGGGCACACATTCAATTTGAATCTCAGAAAATGAAGGTAGCATTGGCTGCCCAGACTCTGAATAATTCTGTTGCTGATGCAATGATTTTTTGCAGAGACTTACAGTTACCAGAGTTTGTCAATTTTAAGGGCACTGTTAAGTTTATAAAAATGGTGGATACTGCTTTTGATTTACTTAATTCGTGCAATCTTATGAACAAAGGCAACAAAACACCAGTGTTTAAAGATAATAAAACAACAGTCTGTAAAATTATTGAAAAATCCATTCAGTATTTTATGAAATTGAAACTTTGTAATGGTGATCTACTATATTTATCTGGTAGAAAAATGGGTGTTTCTGGAATGGTGTTAGATCTCTTAAGCTTAAAACAAGTGGCTTAAATGTATGTGTGGGCTGAATCTCCAGTGCTTAAGTTTATTTTGACAAGGAGGATGAGCCAAGATCACTTAGAACAATTATTCTCTAGCATTCGCAGAAGTGGGGGCAATAGGAATAATCCCAATGCCTTGCAGTTTAGATCAGCATACAGAAAGTGCTTAATAACACAAATAGAGCCCTCAAAAAATTCTAATAGCACTGGAGGAGATTTGGAGTCACTTTTGGTACCAATATCATATCCTGTAGAGAATTCACATGGTGTTGAGGAATTTGACCATGATTACTACATTCCAGAGTACTAAAGGTTAACTCTATATTCGGAAAGGGTGGTAGAGTACATTTCTGGAAGTGTTGTCAGGCAAGTTTGTAAAAAGGTTAAATGTGTAGGTTGCTTACAAGTTCTCCTTTCTGCCCAAACCGAAGGAAAAACAGGTTAAATTGCAGTAAAAGATATCAACAATAGTTTGTATACTGCTCCTAAGGACGTAATCAAATTGTTGACAGTGGCAGAAAGGGTCTTCAGGAACTGTCAAAACTTAATATGGAATAAGAACTTTCTTTTGCAATTGTATGTGGAAGTGTTCAGAATGTTGGGTGACAGGCCAAATTTATTTACTGACTTTGACCATCTAATGGTGTCAACTGAATTTGGAGAAGAGTCACATTACTCTTTTCTAGTCAAGTTGCTATTAAAACAGTATTTTACTTGTAGGTTACACCATTTGTGCAAAACCAAATCATTGGAAGAAAGGGGATACACATCAGACAAATGTATACAAAACTGATATTGTTTAAGGGGCAATGAAAGGTCTTTTATTTTATTTATCTACAAATTCCATAGATCCTGTTATGCGTATGATGCTAGGATGTAAAACGACTTGAGTAATATATGTTCACAGACCATGGTATCAATTAGTTTACAAGAGCAGAACTAGACATAAATTACATAAGACTTGCAAAATTAATAATGAACTAAAATAAAGTCGTAGGAATAGTATATTATACAAAGTTTATCACATTGCAAAAGCCTATTTGCCACAGTAAGTATATGGTTACAAATAGGAACAAAAATAACATAAACAAACAACAGTAAATATAAATACATACAAAGACTACTTTTCTCTGTTGAAGTATTCATCAAGTGAGTAAAACGTTATCTCAATTAAATATGTCTTTAGATGGTTTTTGAATGATGCACTGTTACTACGTAGACTTTTTATATAGCTCGGTAATAAGTTAAATATTTTGACACTGGAGTAATGTATTCTGTACCCGAGTTAAACATTTTAGTTCAAAGTGGAGGTCAGCCTTCTTTCTTATAGTGTGATAATAGAAGCTTTCATTGGTTTCATAGTGGGCAGGATTGTCAACCAAGAAACTCATTAGGGAAAAAATATACTGGCAGGTTGTGGAAAGTATTCCAAGTTTTTTAAAGAGCATACGGCAGGAGGTTCTCGGGGGTACTCTGCACATTATACAGACTACTTTTTTCTGCATGAGGAAGATTTTTTTAGATGAGGGTGAATTGCCCCAGTAGATGATGCCATAACACACAATGGAGTGGAAGTATGCAAAGTATGTGGACTTCGTGACATTTATGTCTCCAAATTGTGAGATTGTCCTAATGGTAAAAATTGCTGAGGACAGCCTTTTTACAGTCTCGAGGACATGGTGGTCCCAATTGAGCCGACTGTCTATGTGGAGGCCTAAGAATTTGGTGCAGTGTACCCTTTCTATCTGATTATTGTTATTTAAAACAGTAATCTCCTGGGAGAGTTTGTGGTCAAGGCTGGAATGGACATAATTTGTTTTGCTCAGGTTTACTGTGAGCGAGTTCACTTGGAACCAGGTTAATAGTACTGTAAGTAATTTGTTGGAATCAACCTCTATATCAGTGAGCTGTTTGTTACTAATCAAAATACTGGGGTCGTCAGCAAACATGGTAAACTTGCATGTATTGCATGAAAAAGGTAGGTCATGTACGTATATCAGAAACAGCAACGGACCAAGGACGGATCCCTGGGGTACTCCATGGAGTACAATGCTCCAGTCTGAATCTACTACCTCTCCCTCTTCCTTGCTTCCATTGAGAATTACCTTCTGCTTCCTGTTTTGGAGGTAGGAATTTAGCCAGCTTCCCAGTGCCCCAGTGAAAAATATTCCAACTGCCTTCATTTTATTATTTAGGGATTCCAGTATATCATTTGTGAAAGAAAATATGGCCTCAGTTGTGGACATACTTTTCCGGAAACCGAACTGTCTATCACTTACGATGCCAAAGTTTTCTAGGTGCCTTAAAATTCTGGAATGCAGTAGTTTCTCAAGGACTTTAGCGAAAGTGGACAGGAGGGAGATTGGACGATAGTTTGAGACTTGCGTTGTGTCTCCCTTTTTGTCGAGAGGCTTCACTATAGCAAGTTTCATGCCCTCTGTGAAAACACCCTGGTACACAGAGGCATTAAATATATGGGTTAATACTTTGCTTAATTGGTCAGAGCAGGTTTTTAGCAGCTTACTGGAGATATTATCTACACGAGATGATCCGTTACATTTTAATGAGGCAATGGTTTTTTTAATCTCATATCTGGTTATGGGGGATGTCCTTATCTCGCTCACTGGAATGGGAAAACTGTGCTTCAGTAGATCCATGGCACTTTCTAAGGATCCATTGCAACCTATTTGCTCTGCAGCACTTGTGGTGACAATTGCTCTTTTTTGGAACTTATGAACTATTCAAAATATATGGCATTACAGAGAAATTAAGTGCAACATTTTGTAATAAATTTTTAATTAATGTCACAAATGTGTTTCATTTCTGTTATCCTTCATTACCATTTGTTTTACAGTCCCAGTGTGTTAGGCAAGTTTGTAAAATACTTAAATGTGTAGGTTGTTTAAAAAGTTCTCCTTACTGCTAAAACTTACAGAAAAAAGCATTTCATTGCAATAAAAGAAACTGGCAATCCTTCATGTGGGAGAACTATACTGTGCAATTTTATGTGGAAGTTTTCAGGAAGTTGGGTGACAGGCAGAATTTATTTACTCGATCTTGACTATATAATGGTGCCAACTGAATTTAGAGAAGAGTCACATTACTACTCTTTTCTAGTCAGGATGCCATTAAAATAGTATTTTAATTGTAGGTTACACCATTTGTGCAAAAACCAGGCCAATAGAAGAAAGAGCGACAAATATATACAAACTTATATTGTTCAAGGGACAATGAAACGTCCTGCGCTGTCAATTGATCGTTTTTGGACCTACTGAACTATTTAAAATTGTTTTTGACTTAATCTATATGGCATTGCAGCGAAATTAACTGCAACATTTCGTAATAAGCTTTTCAATTAATCGATGTCAGAAGTGTGTTCATTTCTTTTAGCCCTCATCACTATATGTTTTACAGTAGAGAAATCAGAATATCAGTGCAGATTGCTTTTTTTTACGCCATGCATAGTAAACAATAACAACATTCGGTATTAGCAGACGACGAGTAGGCTACACCTTGACGTTACAAGACATGGCGGCTCAGTTCTCAAGTTGCTTCAAAGATGGCGGTGCCATAGCCAGTCTATGTTGTTTGTATAGGTCGTTGGTGCCTACGCAAGCCTGCAGGGTTGCCACATCTTGCAAAGAAAATCAGTCTCATTACTTTACTGTCGCACCTCGTACGTTTTTCATTTTTTGTGATGGTTGAAAAATGACTTTGAAGTTGTTTTTCTAAAGATTCTAGAAATTTTGATTAAAGGAGGCCCAAGATGGGGAAAGAGGCGAGTTTCTCTTTGTCTGCCTGTTCTTTGCAAGTTTACTGTATCACTTGTTTTCTTCAAATCATTTCTAATCTGCATTTCGCTGTACCCATTTTCGTGAAACACATTTTTAAGGTATTGCAACTCTATTGGGAGATCGTCTTTGTCACAGATAGAACATGCTTTGCGAACTAGAGATGTTATAACTTTGTACCGCTGCGCCAGATGATGACAGCTCGTTGCATATAGGTACAGATCATTGTTGGTCTTCGTTCTGTAGACTCAATGTCCTAGGATATCATTTGCTTTTCCTTTTATTGGAGTGTCTAAAGATTGAAGACATCCATTCTGTTCTATCTCCGTTGTTCAGGTGGTCTAGGAACTCCTTAAGAGCCTCTCTGTTATCTTCTCACACCACAAAGCTGTCAATCATGTGACGTTAGGTACGAGCCGTACAGTCCTTAGTGCCATCGCAACCCCCAGGGCAAGAGGCGAATCCACAGCTGTTGCAACTTGTTCATAGAACTCCCCACCACATTTGAAGCAAGTTGTGTGGAGTACTTCTTCAAACGACAATCCGCCCTAACCACAGAACGCCGACTTCCGCACCAAGGTGAATTGTTTGGGAGAGGCGCCTGCTGCTTAGTTTATACAGTGTGTTTCGAAGTCTTTGCACCAAACGAGTAGGGGTGATAGATCACGTCTTGGGAAACCACTTTTGTGAGAGAAAAAATGTTCGCTAACTCGTCCCGGCGATGCTAGGCATCGTTTTATCGAATTCGCGCCATGGGACGAGATTTCATCGAACTAGTAGGGTCTCTTAACCACGTGCGTTTCATAATACCTACCCCAGTAAATTTATAGATTGATTTTCAACAAGAAAAGTTTAAGAGTGAGTGCTTCTAAGAGGAGAAACATATTTTGCAAGTGAATCAGGAACTTTAATTTTGCTCTCCATACTACCTTTCCCGCAGATCAGATGACTGCATTATAAACAACACACACTGCATATGTGCATCACATAATTCCTACAACCTGCCGCCACTCACGAGGATAACCAATAATAAAAGACGCCTATCGCTGCTTGGAAGCGTCAACGAACATTATGATGCCACTTCTGTTACGAAACCAAGACATCATGTAGCTAATGCTCGTCACACACGGTAGCCTAACGTAATTACATATTCTTAAACTCTTCATTAGGATAAATAAATACGCTTGTTATTGTTTCAAATGACATTTACCTTCTTAGAAAATTGCATTTGAAGGTAAATTCGTCTTGTTACGATGTCGGCAGCGTTGTGTGTTGTGTCGGTTACTGTGGGAGTCAGCACCGACACAAACCAGAAAGGAGAGAATTTGCGATGGCCTGTGGCAGGAATCCAAAATGATCTGTACAGAATACTCGCAGATTAATACAACACATTATTTCTAAAAATGAAAGAAACATAACTTCTCATTATGAGGTGGTTTGATGCGCTTCCTGTGCCTCCTACATGCAGTTACTTTTACATACTAGTATTGCTCGCATAACCCATGCCAAGTATCGTCTTCCTATTACTCAGCACTGATGCTCTCGAAGTCTGAGACCGAACTGGGCCAGACCGGCGATGGGCGGCTCGTTAAGTCAGCGTTGACAGTGGGCGCTGAACTCCGTCTTCCTGGTGGTGTGACGGTGCCCGCTCTCTCCATCGGCGCATGGGTCAGCGCCTCCCTTATGCCGTTTAGCGGAGCTGCGTTGGTCGATGCGCAGTCGATTCTTTAGGACTGCACATTATACAGTGTAAGTTATCTAGAGGATCGACTTTCAGTAGTCTTTCTCACAGTTTACATGGTTCCACCTGGACTTGGGGTGAACCTTGAGCCAGTCTGGCTTCTGCGGTAATTTCCCCTCAAATGGAACGATGCCCCATAGAGCTTTACTATGCGCCGTTCGATGTCGCTTTTGGCTGATCTTAAAGCAGAAAGTCCATTCAACGTATCATTCTGTAGGCAAGACCTCCATACAAGTCTTGAAGTTCCTCTCCCCTACCCGAAGATTCAAAAGTGGTAATCCGAGTCAGTGTACATTATTCCTGCCTATCCCTTCAACCTGAATCCTTCACGACGTCCACACTCGCCGTGGACGCTTAGCACGTGCATCGTCAGTTCTTGGTGTAATAAATTTTATTGCAATTGCGATTAACATACAAGATGTAACTAAATTCCCTTTACAGGCTTTGAGGACAGGTTCCTCACACCCACACAAGAAAAAAAGTCTAGTGAACACAATACGTACTTTAAGAGCTATTGGCACCGTTTCACCTTCGATACTGTGAAATATTTCTCTTCTTCTGCAAGCATTTTGCTTTCCGCACTTTGAGGGAGACAGTATGCAATAAAATAAGAAAAAATTTCCAGTAAACGTGGGCTCTAAAATGCATACTTTATAAGCTACAAGCACTGCTCGTCTTCGCTATTGTGAAATACATCTCTTCTATTGAACAAGTGCTAATAACTGCATTTTAGAGTTCGTGTTTTACATTTTATTCTTGTTTAGTGAAAGTAACCTGGCCTCAAAGTCTGTAAAGAAAATTTACAACGTGTACGATCAGACAGTACCCTATAAATACTTGTACTTCCTTTTCCCACTAAGCTGGTTAGAAAAAATCCGCCACTGTCTTTGCACGCGCCTAAATTGTTTTCACGTTTATGGGTAGCGCCACGTGATGGCCACGAGGGCCATCTCTGATGGCATAGTGTCATTACCGATTCGTATCTACATACATCGTTCTGTCACGGATCGTTGATGAAACATCCACCGTGAGTGCCCTGTCCACCTACACTTCTTGTACTGTGGCTCCCTGCATTCCCACCGTATATTACCGAAATTGGTCTCCATCGTGGAAACTCACTTCCTGTCCCTCGGCCGGCTAAGGAAACTCGGTTCTCACTTCCCTAGACAATTCGGGCGGCAACCCAGTAGGAACGTGTCTAATGCTCTTTGCTCTGTCTCCTGTAAGAGGGCCTATTAGCACTATCATTGTCCGTTAAATCATATCTCTTAGCACTGAGCTTGTTAACTCTGCCTACGAGACTTTCTTGCCTCTGATATATCGTGTCCAACTGTTCCATATAATATTTTCAAGTATTCTTTTTTCTGTAATGTTCCAACAATACTTTCCTTAGGTCGTCCAACGTTCGGCCATCCTTCAACTTCTCGTGGAGCATGACATCAGCTCTAGCTTGAAGGAGCTACACTCATCAGTCAAAACATTATGTCGACAACCTACCTAATAGCCGGAATATCCACATTTCGTAAGCATAGCAGCAGCGTTGCATCGTGGCATGGGAATCAGTGAGGCTTTACTAGGTCCCTGTAAGGAGCTGGCACCGCATCGGCACACACAGTCACCAAAGTCCCATAAATCTCAAGGAGGAGGGTGATGAGCTCCGCGGCACGTTCAATCACATCCCAGATGTGTTCTATCGGATTCAGACCCGGCGAGCTTTGGGGCCAGCACATCAACTGGAACTCGAAACTGTGTTCTCGAATCCCTTCATCACGCCCCTGGCCTTTTGACCTGGCGCATTATTTTGTTGAAAAATGCCACTGCCGTCGGGAAACGTGATCTTCATGAAAGGGTGTACGTTGTCTGCAACCAGTGTACAATACCCCTTGACTTTCATGGTGCCTTGCACTAGCTCTACTGGACCCATGGATGCCCACGTGAATGTACCCCAGAACATAACAGAGCCGCCACCAGTTTGTCTCCATCCCGCAGTTCATATGTCAAGGAGCTGTCTCGCTGCAAGACGACGGTTTCGCGCCCTCCCATAGGCATGATGAAGAAGGCATTGGGATTCATCAGACCATGCAACGCTCTGCCACTGTACCAGTGTCCAGTGCTGATGGTCACATGCCCATTTCAGTCGTACTTGCCGATGTCGCGATGTTAACATTGGCACATGAATGGGTTATCGGCTGTGGAGGCCCATCGTTAGTAGTGTTCAGACACATTTACACACTTTTACTCTGCCCAGCATTAAAGTTTGATGTTAGCTCCGCACAGTTAGCCGCCAGTCCTGTTTTATCAGTATGCCCAGCCTACGACGCCCAACGTTTGTAATGCGTGGTGGACGCCCAACCTCACGATATCTGGTTTCGCCACCTGTTGAAGACACTCACCAAAGCACTCCTCGAACACCCAATAAGTCGGTCAGTTTCCGAAATGCTCTTGCCGAGCCTCCGGGCCATCACAGTCTGCCCTCTGTCAAATTCAGATAGATTAAATGGTTCAAATGGCTCTGAGCACTATGGGACTTAACATGTGTGGTCATCAGTCCCCTAGAACTTAGAAGTACTTAAACCTAACTTACCTAAGGACATCACACACATCCATGCCCGAGGCAGGATTCGAACCTGCGACCGTAGCAGTTGCGCGGTTCCGGACTGAGCGCCTAGAACTGCTAGACCACCGCGGCCGGCTCAGATAGATTAAGCACCTTCCCAATTCTGCACACGGACAGCACGCTCACTGATACTACATGCACCGGGCGTGTGTCTGACTAGCAGTCATTCCTCGCTAGGTGAGGCTGCTATCTCCTGGACGGGTTTATATCGACAGCAGGTCGGTGGTCATAATGTTCTGGCTGATCAGTGTATATTGAGCAATTTCTCGTCCGACCAGCCCCTCAACTTCGCAGCTGTCGGCAGTTTGTCTACAAATGCCAGAAAGCCTTCTCCCGAATTACCGGAAAAAGGAGCAATTAGGGTAAAAGCACTGGCGTCTATGTTCGTCATCGATACCTTAGGTGTGGATTGCTGTGTCCTTCACTCCCTTCAGGCACTGAATTGCTGGTTCACCTCAATATTATCTGCACGCATCTGAGCCATCTGATCTTGAAAATGCTGGACTTCCTCCTGAATGGTCACTTTCTCACACTCTGTAGCGGGCATACTAGAACTACAGGAAATCAGCAGATACTACCGTAGTGGCAGGGTAAATTACACTCTGGCATATTACACTCGCAGAAAATGAGCACTTAGCACTGTAAGCAATTAAATTATACTGGGGATATTTCGCCACTCGCACTCCCATGTCTGTCTCCCAGAAAATTCAAGGAAAGTGCTGGGGCAGATTTCAAGTATCTCTGATGTACAGTAAAAACTGACCGCCAGCAGGCCGCCACAGAAGTTCACTTAAGGTAGCCAATAAAACAGACCGCCTCTGACAACGCTAAGTCCAGCCATGTACACAATCAGGCAACATTCTAAGATGCGGAAGTGTCAAGAGGAAGTGTTATCTACTTCTGAGATGTTGTCGTGTTGTGTGAGCATGCCGGCACGGTAGGTCTGAGGGTTCGGTCAGACGGTTAGCTGCCCTCTGTAATAAAAAAAACTGAGTTAATGGATCAACGACGAACTGAAACGGGTGTCTGGCGACGTCTGTCTCGAGTAGATGCAACGAACTAAAACGAGCAAAATGAGATTAAAAACAAAAAAAAACAAAAAAGGGTGTTCGGTCAGAGGGCTGCTTGACCTCTGTAATAAAAAAAAACTGAGTAAAGGAAGCAACGATCAACTTGAACGGATGTCTTGTGACGTCCACCTAGACCAAACGCAACGCACTAAATCGGACAAAATGGAAAAAAATTAGTAATCATCCTGCATTCTAAACTTATAGTCGCTTGTTCGCGTCCCACTATATCACTCCTTTTTAACCACATATCGGCCCTCGTCTAAAGTTATGAGTCTGATTGAACATTGAAGATAATTCGCTTCACATTCTACCCACCAGTAATAACAAATACTTCCAGAAACAATTCCGCAGCTCGTGGCTGCGTCGCTATCACAACAGCTTTCGCTCGAGCGTTTCCTCGCTCTGCGGCGGCTACCGACCACCTGCCAGACGCCATCCGCCGCCTGAAATCGGGCGCCGCCCAGGTGAACGCGGCGCGACGCTGCCAGTGTATGTATCAAACGTCATTTTCGAATTTTAAATTCTAGTTATATGTTGCAGTTAAATAATGGATTCTGCATACTTGAAAATCATGAACTATGGTTAAGTGTCGTAAAATTTGGTTGCAAGTGGAAAAAGGTGTAACATCTGCGACACAATATTTACTTTTTGTATAATAGAGGGGTGAATGCAGAGGAGGCAACTCGAAAGATTTGAACTGTGTGTGGAGCGAGTGCTTTTGGGTAAAATACGCCAGAAAAAGATATTCTTGTTTCAACAAAGATCGTTCTGGCATGAATGATTTTCCACATTAAGGAAGTCTCGACTACTGATATAACTGATGGATTACCATTTAACCATCATGCGACGTCTGCATTAAACAGGCAAGGTTCCTTAAGTCTTTTGTAGGAGTACTGCATGCTCTAATTCGAAACAACAAAAATCAACAGAATGACTATTATTGCAGTTTTGCTTGAACGTCATCAGGTCGCTCATTGAGCATTCCTATGCAATACTGTTACTGGTGACAAGTTATGATGCTTTTATCGTTAACTTCCTAAGAAGAAATGAAAGGCTGAGCCCTACCAAAAAAATGTAAACTCGGGCAAAGAGTAGTGTGAACATAATATTTTCCATCTGATAGCTCCGACAGTGTGCTTTGCACTACGAATTCTTCCCTAAGGGTGTGTCCATCACAGGTGAAATTCGTTGGCAACAATTGAGACACCTTTCGGTCGCAGTGCACTACATCATGTGTGCTACTGCATGATAACGCACTTTGTTGATCTGAGAAACAAAACTATCCGGGAGATTGATAGGGAATTTGTTGTGGGTTGGCAGGAGAGCCAACACCGGTATGAGAGGAAGCCGAAAGGCACGCGTTTTAGCTCACGCAGGCTGGCGTGAGGTCTGGAACAGGACAAGGAAATTAGACTGTAGAAAAAACTGACGTAGCTGGTGGAGTACTTAACTTTAATCCATAAATAGTGAACGTCGCTCTTGACTGTACATTATTTACAATATCAATAGTAACTGAACATGGCGCCTTGCTAGGTCGTAGCAAATGACGTAGCTAAAGGCTATGCTAACTATCGTCTCGGCAAATGAGAGCGTATTTTGTCAGTGAACCATCGCTAGCAAAGTCTGTTGTACAACTGGGGCGAGTGCTAGGAAGTCTCTCTAGACCTGCCGTGTGGCGGCGCTCGGTCTGAAATCACTGATAGTGGCGACACGCGGGTCCGACGTATACTAACGGATCGCGGCCGATTTAAAGGCTACCACCTAGCAAGTGTGGTGTCTGGCGGTGACACCACATTCCTCCCCCGCAAATCGGCGGACGGTTGTGGCATAAGGCTTCCGCCCGCCGTGGGGAGGACCCCATGTTGACGTATGCGACGAGGTGGGGAGCCTAACAACAGGCGAGGCTGTGCCACCCGCATCCTGCCATTCGGACCGCGAGGAGCTAGGAAACGCCTGAAAACCTGCTCCAGGGTGCACGCCAACATGCGGTGTATGCGCCCGTAGAGAGACAGGAGGGGCCGAAGGGTCGACCTGCATCGGGCCGGGGCACCCGACGGGCGAAGACGACATAGGGTCCGGAGCGGGCAAGAGTTCCATGTCGGAGGACAACTGGTCACGGGAAGCGATCGGCGGCGCGTGACCCAGGGAGGTGCCCGGCGGTTGCAGCGACGCGTCCACTGCGGGCGTCGCCGGCGGGAGAACAGGCGGCGGCGGAAGCGGCGCGTCGCCATGGGGCAAAATGGAAGGCAGTGTCGGTAACACCTGGGGCTGAGGCGAGCCAGTAGACGGGTCCCCAGGGCGCTGACCGGACGCTGAAAGCAGACGGCGAGCGGCAAATCCCATGCGACGACAGAGGCGCAGCTGATTGAGATGCCGACGCACCTCACCAGAGGCCCCCAAAACCAGATACATAGCGCGGCCGAGGCAGCGAAGAACGCGCCCTTCGATCCAACGCCGTGAACCTCGATAGTTGCGGTAGTAGACAACGTCTCCTGGGGCAAAAGCAGGTGTCTGCCGCTGCACAGGAACCTGATGCGGCGGATGTAGCAAAGACATCAAGGTTCGATGAGGGCGACCGTGGAGCAACTCAGCCGGCGAGCGACCATCTCGGGGCTGAGAGCGATACGAGGACAAAAAGAGCTAAAACGCGTGCCTTTCGGCTTCCTCTCATACCGGTGTTGGCTCTCCTGCCAACCCACAACAGAATTCATCTGTCAGGCAGTGGTAATGATAGGGAAGACATCTCTCAAGCAATTGTTCCTCTAGTTGTACACTCGTAAACTTTTACCTTGTCCGCTCTTGATCGATTAACCGTCAAAGTAATTCACTTCTAGACGAAAATACTCTTCAAACTACACAGTTTTAAAGACATCGTTGGAACCAGTAGATTTCTACAGGGGTAGAAATTGTAAACTACTTCAGCATTGTAAGATTGTTTTAGATATTGTGAAAGATTAATTTCTGATTAATTTCTCTTTGATGATTACTGTTGTGTTCAATAAACTAATGGAAAACGCAATTAAAATATTCACTGTACTAATACAAATTAAATTCAATTAACTACAGAAACATCACGACGGCAGTTTATCTTAATAAAGCATTAAGTTTCTGTAAGGCGATTGTGCCTATTTTAACACGAATTAGTAGGATATTACCGACTTTGGACTTCGAAAAGGTATGTATTTAATGACCTGTATCATGCTCAAGTATTATGAAAATGTGGTAGTTCATAGATAAAACTATGTATTCTCAACAACAAAAAATATGTCGGCAGAAAACAAATGTGGCCTTATGAATTTTGTAGTGCCATAAGGTTTCCGCTCTGGCACTAAGGGGTATTGAAAGTAACAAGACAAATTGTTTCTCGAGCGTTGTCTTACGATTTCCTTATTGAGGTTTTATCTGCTTGCTTGTACCTCTGCTACAAATGAATTAAATATACACCTTTCAGCAAGTCTCGAAAGGCGAATGAAAGTACTTCGCGCCTGGTAAGCAAACACGTTACCTCTTTTCTTTTTTTTTTGTTTATAATTGTCTGAAAATAAAAAATTAAACTTTTCGCTCGAAGTAAGACTTGAACCAAGGACCTCTCGTTATTTTTTTTTATTTTTTTTAAAGAGTGTTCAGTTATGAGTAGCTGGAGACAAGGCGGGCAGGGGTCGAAACCCGTGGCCTGGCCGCGATGTCTCCCCCCTCCCGTCCATGAAATACTCCCTCAAAGTAGCTTTTTGATTTATTTTTGTTTTATTTTTATTTTTTTTTCACCAGGAAAAGGGTAAATGAAAAAAAGATCTTTATTGGTACAAACTTAAATACAACAGAAATGCCATCCTTCCGGCGAAAATAACACAAGACAATATACTCGTACAAGGCGAGCAATTTTTTTTATGAACAAGGTGTAGGAAAAAAAAGAATAATAATTCTGATGTAATCTAAGAGGTGTGAAGCAATATACAGTGGAGTGAGGGAAAGGCCAGTGTTTTCTGGGGTAGTGCATTAAAGAAAGGAGGCGCGTGTCCATGCGCCTACTCCACTGTGGGTTACAATGTAGAAAGTAGCGCGAGGAGTCTCAGATGTCAGCAGGGGGGGGCGGGAGTGCTGTCGGCGTGTGGCACCATCCAACTGAGCGGGGGTGAAGTAAAGATCGCATGTAGGTAATTGGCGAAGAAGGCGCGGTAGCGCGGTCGCTGTTCGACTTCACTGTGGGCGGTTTGTAAGTACTGCCAGAAATCAAGGCGTGATTTGTCGCCATCATTATACATGTAGGTGATCGTCCATCCCTTGACCCATACAATCGCATGATTTTTGGAGGCGGGGAAATAAGTATTCTCAGGATGGATAAAAGTCCGTGGGTCAATCGAGTCCGGCGGAACGCGGAGGTAACAGGCAACGAACTGTCGGGCAAGTTTCCAGACGTCACTGGTGGCAGCACAAGTCAGTTGATGGACATCGTCATCCACGAGGTGGCAAATGGAACAAAGTGGAGAGTCCTTTAGTCCGATGGCGTGAAGGCGATGATTTGTGGCGAATTTTTCATTTGCGACTTGGTACCATGTTGCCCGGACGTTGAAGGGAAGAAAAGGCTGGTGGATGTGACGCCAAACCGTTGGCCACCGCGTGGACGGATGTCTCAGTTCGATATTGTTGCTGGATATGGAACGAAGGAGTGGGGTGTAAAAATCTTTTAGTCGAGGAGAACGCGTGGTCGGTAAGTGTGTGTGAGCATAACTGAAGTCGACTATGAAATCAGAAATGTGCGTCAGATGGTGCTTGATGTGTCCGACTGGTACTGGTGGTGTTATGGTCGCGGGCACAAGAATTTCCAGCAAGCTGCGCGTAAGGGAGGTGCCCCCGTGCCACTGCTTGTGCATGGTGAACATGTACAAGGACGCCGCGCGGAGTCGCACATTGACAAGACCGAGGCCCCCCGCTCGCGGGGGAAGGGTGAGTGTGTCGTAGCGGACCTTAAAGATCGTACCGGCCGTAAGGAAGTATCCGAGGGCAGCCTGGAGGCTGCGTCCAATAGTTGATGGCAGCGGGAGGACCTGTGCGATGTGGGCCATTCTGGCCGCCACATGTTGATTGAGGTATTGGACACGTTGTAAAGAATCGAGTCGTCGGAGAAGATTTTGTCGCACCGTCGTCCGGATAGTTTGGAGTGCACGCCGAAAATTGATGGCAGCGGAGCGGCGCACGGTGGAGGTGAAAATGATACCAAGATATCGTAGTTGTTGTACACACGGGAGAGGTGCTATGTCGTCGTGTGAGAGGCCGCGTCCAATGGGCATCGCCGCGGATTTAGCCACATTAATGTTACTGCCCGCTGCAGTGCCGTACGTTGATATCAAATCGAGTACCGTGTGTGTTTCACTCCGTGAGCGGATCAAGAGGAGGAGGTCGTCCGCATACGCACGACATCGAAAACTGTACTGTCGCAAAGTGAGACCAGAAAGGTGGCTCGTCAGACTCCCGATGAGTGGCTCCAGGCTTATGGCATACAGTAGGGTCGAAAGTGGGCAGCCTTGCCGTACGGAACGCCGGATCGCCACTGGTCCCGCCACACGGCCGTTAACCTGAATCAGCGATTCGGCGGTGCCGTACAGGCGCCGGATCACGTCGACAAAGGCTGGCGGAAAACCCATGCGGTTCATCACTGAAAACAGAAAAAGATGCCGCACTTTGTCGAATGCGCTGTCAAAATCAATGGCAACCACTGCGGCGCGGAGTCTGCACGCCGCTGCCAGTGCAATTAAATCTCGACAGTCTCCTGTGGCCGTTTGTATATTAACTTAGCCGCCCGGAGTTGTCTGTTCCGGGGATAGAATGCTAGGCAGGATCTTGCGGCATCGCGTTGCCAGTAGGCGTGCAAAAATTTTACAGTCTGCGTTAAGCAGAGTCAGGGGACGGTAATGTGCTGTCGTCACACCTGGTGTCGGTTTGTGGATGGGTATAATAATTCCCGTGACGAAGGACGGCGGTACGGCGTTCCCCATCGTCAGCAGTTCATGAAACATCGTTGTCCACCGTGACGCCATTAGTGTGAAGAAAGCGCGATAAAATTCTATCGGCAATCCGTCGACACCAGGTGACTTATTCAGAGCACCTTTTTTGATTGCATCGTGTATTTCGTAACGCGTAATGGGTTCCATCAGCTCGTCCGCTTCGTCGCTGGTGAGGGTGCGAGTTACGTGTGGTAACACAGACTCCTCGGCGTGGTTGTTGGTAGTCTCCTCCTGGTACAGTGTGCGGTAGTGGTCGACAAAGGCACTGACGATTTCGGCCTGGCAAGTGACGTGCTGGCCGCGACAGGTGGTGATCTCGGTGATGAGTTGTTGTCGTCGATGTTTCCTATCGGAGGCGATATGATGCATGGTCGGATGTTCTTGTTCCGTCGGGTTCGCACCATAGCCCCCTGCAGTCTACGGCGTGTCAAAGTTACAATTTGCGCCTTAATCCTGCTGCGTTCCCTCTGGGTGTCGGGGTGGGCGGTTGGGCGTCCAGGTCGCGGAGAACGGCGTAGAAATAGTCGGTAGTGTGCCGGCGCCACATAGCAACTTCCTTTCCATACTGAGTCAAAGTACGTCGAATGGCAGGTTTGGCACATTCCAGCCACCAGGTCAAGGTCGTGCAGTATTTAGGTAAGCGACGTTCACAGGTGTCCCATGTCTCGGTAACACGTTGAAGACATTCGGGATCATGAAGATGGGAGGTGTTTAGCTTACACGGTGCACGACTACGCCAAATCACTTGCTTGGGGAAGAGAATGTTGCAGATATAGGCACAGTGGTCCGAAAAGGCCAGGGGCCAAAGTTCTGCACCTTGGACTGCAGGTGTGAGTTCCCGAGAGACGTAAATTCTATCAAGGCGGCTCGCGGAGTGACTCGTCTGGTAAGTATGTCCAGGCGTGTCGCCGTGCCGAACTTCCCAGGTGTCGCGGAGCAACAGATCTCGGACGACAAGACGCAGTTCTTGACAGGTGTTGTAGTGGGGCACTTGATCTTTAGGGTGCAAGACACAATTAAAATCACCCCCAAGCAAGTAATGGTCGTAGCGTCCAAGAAACAAAGGAGCGATTTCTTCTGAATAGAAGAGTGCCCTGTCGCGTCTGCGGGTGGAGCCTGACGGAGCGTAAATGTTGACGATACGCGTCCCCATGACGGTGACGGCCATGCCTCTGGCAGATGGAAGGTATGTGATATCGGCCACTGGAATACCTACTCTGGCGTAGATGGCTACGCCGCGTCCCAGGTGGTCACCAGGAGAAGGCTAAGTGTTATATCCCGCGACGTCTGGAAGTGTGGCCAGGTGTACTTCCTGTAGTAGTGCGATATCGACGTCCGACGCCCATATCATCTCTCGCAGCAGTTGAAGTTTCACGGGTGAGCTAATGGTGTTAGTATTGATCGTCGCTATTCGGTAGGTTTGGAGCCGTATCCCGCCGTGGAGGGGAACTCCACCGGCGGAAGATGAAGAGGGACGATGCAACGGTGAGTCGTGCCGTACGCCACCTGACGGCATTATCAGCGGCGTAACGATGCTTCCGTCTGGGGTATCTCTGTCCCCAGCGTGTGGTCCGGGTCCTCATCGACGTCCTCACTCCACACCATTCAAGGCGTTGTCGTTGTGATGGTCGTACGTTCCACTTCGGTCGTAGGGGCGGAGGACGTCTCGGCGGCAGTCGCATCTGTGGAGTCCATTGGTTCAGGAGCACCTGAGCGAGCCAGTAGAGTAGGCATCGACGTATCCACAGTCGGCGTCATGTTGTCGTTATTCGTATCGTCGTGTAGGTTCTCCGAGGCCTCGTCGGGTTGGACGGCCTCTGGAGCATCAGGGGGAGGTGATCCGTCTCGTTCCGAGACCGTACGGCGCCTCCTCTTGCGCCTCTTAGGTGAACGTTGTTTGCGGGTTCGTCCCTCCGTGTCGGAAGACGGAAGGGAGTCGCGTCGCTCTGAGAGGAAGGCCGTCGCGGGAACGTCAAATGAAGGGGCGTCCATATGTTCAGGCGGGTGGGTGTCGGAAGTCGTCGCTGTTGGTAGTGTCGCCGGAGTAGCGTCAGGCTTTGAGCGCGACGCGTCGGCCCCAGCGGTATCCGTAGCAGCTGGAAGGGTCACCGGTGCATGGTTCGATGGGCGGCGGCCTGTGGGAGGAGAAGAGAGCGCCGATGCGTAGGTGATCGGTAAAGCCGTCGCCGGAGCCGGAGGTGCCACGGTAGCGGCTGGCAATTGGGTGATTCGTCGCTGAAGACACTTAGATCTGAGGTGGCCTTCTTTGCCGCACCCGGAACAGGTCTTGGGTTGGCCGTCGTATATGACAACCGCGCGGCACCCGCTAATTTGCAAGTAAGATGGCACGTGGCGATGGAGGTCGATGGTGATCTGCCGTACACCGTTAAGAACGGGGTACGTTTGGAATTGCGCCCAGCGTTCGGCAGTGTGGCCATGTTCAGTGCCATAGGGGCGGAAAGCCGCGATAACGTCTTCCGCTGGAAGCTCGAAAGGGAGTTCGAAAACTCGTATGGTGCGCATTCCTAAGCCGGCATGGTCGACAGTGACCGCTCCGACATTGCCGTCGGCGTGGCAAAAGCGTAATCCATGGTTGGTGTCACGAAGTATTCTTTCACATACCGCGTCTTTGACGACTTTGACGTACACAGTACTGCTTAATATGGACAAATGGATGCCCAAGATGTCAGAAGCTGGGATCTTAGCAACGTCACGTAGGAAGCGTTCCACTCCCAAGGCCTTTGGTCGTGCGTAGTCGTTGCAGAAGTTGAATCGTAAAGTTGATTGTCAAAAACGGTTGGCCATGATTCTAGTGCACATAAGCGACACGTAAGTGACGGCCGCTGAAATGTAAACAACAGCGAGCGCGCGTGCTCCGCCGGCGGGAACAACAACACGTCCGCACTGCACGGCGGCGAAAGCCGGACTGTCTCGAACCTAGCAAAGACGGGCGGCGTATTGGCCTTACTTATTGGGCCAGTCGGAGCTATGACAGACAAATCGCAACATAAGAGACGAGAGTAGTTGTATTTCCCATGTGGAACGACTTTCGTGGACTCAAAAGCACTAACTGATATCCCTATATCACATCTCAAGAGAAAATTGTAAGTAGGCTGTTTATGTTTTCTTATTGGCAACGTTACGTAGCGCTCTGTACGAAAATCACTGGCTGTGCTGTGTGCAGTCTGTGGCTAGTTTGCATTGTTGTCTGCCATTGTAGTGTTGGGCAGCGGCAGCTGGATGTGAACTGCGCGTAGCGTTGCGCAGTTAGAGGTGAGCCGTCAGCAGTGGTGGATGTGTGCAAGGAAATGGCGGAGTTTTGAAATTACATATATTATGACTTTTGATGATATTAAGGTAAATACATTGTTTGTTCTCTATTAAAATCTTTCATTTGCTAACTATGCCTATCAGTAGTTAGTGCCTTCCGTAGTTTGAATCTTTTATTTAGCTGGCAGTAGTGGCGCTCGCTGTATTGCAGTAGTTCCAGTAACGAAGATTTTTGTGAGGTAAGTGTTTTATGAAAGGTATAGGTTAATGTTAGTCAGGGCCATTCTTTTGTAGGGATTATTGGAAGTCAGATTGCGTTGCGCTAAAAATATTGTGTGTCAGGTTAAGCACAGTCTGTCAGGTTAAGCACAGTCTGTCAGGTTAAGCACAGTCTTGTATAATTGTTCAAAGGGGACGTTTCATATGTCGACCCTTAGCCTAGGATACCTCACTGGAATCTTCTGATTTTTTCTTGTAGTTTGTGTATTTAGTGTAGCTTTTGTTTATTGCTAGCGCGTAATTATAGAGAGAATTTCCTTGGTAGTTGTGGTTTTTCATTGTTGCACAGTAAAACAGTTGTGGCATGCATGTAGATTTGCACCAAGTATTTCGCAGCTGCGCTTGCAATTAACTAGATATTATTTTCAATTCTATGTTAATGTGTTCTCTTATTTTTGCTCTTCAAATTGTGTCTTTTTGTGTTATCGTGTGAAATATTCTGATAATTGTGACAAACTACTTTTTTTTCATCTGCACAGCACTGCGGCATGAACTCAAGGGTTTCATACGATTGCTACACTTCGTTTCGTTGTGATCGTTTTCAATGACAGTAGAGGAGGTGCAAAACCATCTGACTTGGAATATACTTTTCTAGCAGGATTTGAATCTTTGGCTACAGTTTCAGTAGCACATTGAGTGAGGCATCAAGAATGTGAGCACTCACTCATTGCTGTAGTATAGGCTAGAGCAGAAAGAAGCAAGTTTCCCACAAAGTAAACGATGAGAGACACTGTAATTAACGCATAAAGAAACCATATCGCAAACATAAATTATGTGTGTGTGTGTGTGTGTGTGTGTGTGTGTGTGTGTGTGTGTGTGTGGTGTCTGTTCTTTCAGACATGTCCGAAAGAACAAAAACTACGAATCGAAACAGCCTTGTTAATCAATTAAATATCGAAGAACAGATGTCCAAGCTGTCATGGGGCGTTAAAACACAGCTACGGTGATAGAGGAAAATTCGCGCCTGACCACGTTCGAACCCGGATTCGTGGTGTTTTTCCTTTCGGACATGGCTAACGGCATAAAAAATTCCATATAAATGTGTCCACTTGTTATCGAGTACAGAGATACAGCTGTTAGTATGTAACCCTAACAAACTCAAAGCAGAAGCAAATGAGGACGTTCAAAGTTGATTTTCAAAAATTCCCCCACCGTCTTCAATGCACTTTTGACTTCTCTTGGTAACACCACGTGTAGCTCTTCTGAGGTCGTCTTTGCGTTCTTTTATGAGGGGTGCGCTATTCACAATCCGCATGATCAAATCGGCTCTTGGGTTTACTTGTTCTTTGTAGACTTTGCCTTTCAATCACCCCCATAGGCAAAAATCCAAAGAGATAAGGTCTGGGGACCTTGGTGGACAAGAAAAGTCCCCAATATCAACTGAACCATCTTCCAGGAAATGTTAGGTTTGGATGATGTGTCATGTGATGACTACAATGTGCAAGAGCGCCGTCATGCTGTAGGAACATACGCGTTCTTGTAGCCAAAGGAACCTCTTCCAATAATTCTGGAAGCTCATTTTCAAGGAAGTGTAGATAATGAGGTCCTGTAAGGACCAAAAAACGAAACCAAATTGCATTGAACCCAGCTATACGTACTCAATCAAAATTGAACACATATGGCATTTTTTCTGCAATTTGTCTTTACTACTACCTCCTACAATATTTACTATTCCTCCTGAAAACATCCTGTATAATTTATTCAGGTCTCAACGGGCCGTCTAAAGTTTTCAGTGGTAGACGCACGTCATCGTCCGAACCCTCGCAGGAATACAGTGTGGCTGCGAGCGAGTGGAATAATGGACAGGGGGGAGTGGGGGAGGGGGGGGGGGTTTACCGCGTATGTGGTATGTGGCAAAGATGGGAATTTGCATCTGACGAGGAGTGCGTGTAGATACGCCCTGCAGGCAAATTTGCCCTTGTGTCCCGATAGCAAGTCCGCTGTTAGTAGCGGCGGGGCAAGGTCGCCGTGCCTGTGTCCCGCCTGTTTGCGTATCGCGCGCGCGAGTGTTTACTGTTTACCTTCTGCTGCGGCGAGTGTCACGCGTCCGTGTCTCGGTAGTGCTATGGCGCACTCGTACCGCAAGTCCACAATAAGATCACATTTCAAGCGGACTACGCAAGACCTCGAGCACTTGACATTGAACGTTTCATCCGGGAAGAACTCCATAATGCACCTCACGACATCATTGGGATCTACTTTTCTATAACACAAAGTGTCGTATACATAAAACTGATCAATGAAGAGGCGCACACTGATGTTGTGTGCCGGCACACTCATGGACTTAAATTTAAGTATCTTGATGGCCACATAGGAACTGTAACGATTGACCACGCTGGATTAGGCCTTAGCACTCTGAGAGTCTTCGAGCTGCCATTCGTAGTCCCGGCAGATGTTGTGATGACAGCTTTCTAACCGTGCGGCAACGTGCTTAGCCCGCTGGCTGAAAACTGGCAAACGTTTGAGACATACCCCGTCTTAAACGGAGTGCGACAAATTAAGATTGCAGTGACGAAGCATGTGCCATCCTATTCAGTAATTGGCGGCTGCGTACTTGCGCCGGCTGTGGCCAGGGAAGACATGTCCGATCGGCCTGTATTCAACGCCGACTGACTCTGACACCGGTTGGTGAAGTTCCATCAACGGTGACACCTACTTCACTCCCCATTACGTACGCAGCGGCTGCAACCGCAACAGCTGTTCCTGTCCAGGATCGAAACACCATATTGCAGTCAATGATCGATGACGGTGTGGCCGACAACGTATCCCCCTCCACGACGTCATCGACAGACTTGCCTTAAGACGGTGATCAATTGCGCCACCGAGACGAACCTAAAGGGGAGATAGAAGTAGAAACAGAAATTGTCCCGATTTCTGCCTTCCTACCAATAGAGACAGCATCAGACGATTGCCGCCCGCACTCTGACACAGAACAACATGTCCGAAAAAAACGGTCCCCTCGAAAACGCAAGAAACGGCGCCATACGCCATCCGATGGTTGCCTGCTTCGGATGTGCGACCCGGACGAACATCCGGCGTGGGACGACACTCAAGACTCTATCACCACAGCTCACCCTTCCCGTGACGATGCTACGGCGAATACAGTTTCTGAGCCTCGGACTGACAACTCCACTTCTGCTACTGAACATGAGCGCGAGCGCTCTACTGACAGCACTAATCAACAGTTACCACTTGCTACATCTGATTCTTGGGCGGATGATGTCGAGGATGAGCCACAGCAGCCGGAGTTTGGGGAGGGCAGAGATGCTCCCTCGGCTGTACCCAGCACCGACGAACCACAGTGACTACGGCTGTATTGTCAGCCTATGTGGGGCCGCCCACACCTGGCCTCCTAAACAACCCAGTTGCCGACCTGGCTGACCAAACGTACCGTCTAGCAACTATTAACATCAACAACATACGTGCCCGACATAACCTAGCGATGCTACAGGATCTGTTCAAAGCAGTAGACATCGACATTGCGCTCCTTCAAGAGGTGTATGTCACAGACTTCAAGGGACCATATGGCTACAAGACTTGGGTCTCACATGCGTCGGCCAGTGACAGTGGTGTGGCGATCCTCCTCCACGAAGGTATACCCGCAGCAGATGTCGAGTATCTCCCTGACGCCAAAGGCGTGGCTCTTACTATCCAAGGAGTCAAACTTATTAATATCTATGCGCCGTCAGGATCTGGTGGGCGTCGCGAACGATCCACCTTTTTCGCTCATACAATCACGTCACTCTTTATGGGTCGTCAGGACGCCTTGATATTTGGAAGGGACTTCAACTGTAGCCAAGCACCTAAGGATCAGTTACCACATCATTCTCCCTGTGCAGAACTTGCGACAGTTACAAATAATCTTCAATTGGTGGACTCGTGGGAACATGTCTGTGGCGATCGGCCCGGATTTACTCACTACACCAGCCATTCCTCCAGCCGCATCGACCGGATTTACATCTCGCGCTCCATAGCTGTGGGGACAAGAGCTGCCGAAGTTTGGCCCACAGCTTTTTCTGACCACGAGGCCTATATCTGCGCCATTACGCTCGGCCGCCAGAAGGTATGGAACAGCCGTGGTCATTGGAAGTTGAATGTCGCCCACCTAGCCTCTCAGGAATGCCGCCGGCGTGGCACCTACCGGTCTACACTGTCGTGGTGGTTACTCTGCACCAAACCAGCCCTCCGGAAGACCTTGATATGCTGCGGATGTTGCAGCATGGAAGAGACATACAATGGATTTTTACTACAGCATCTTAAGGGAATGTACAACACTGCCGTATTCACCTGCAAGGCAGGTGACGGTGAACCGTGCCAAGGCACAGATCATCAGATTAACACGTTGCCACCTTGAGGGTGCGATCGTCAGAGCGCACACTCAAGACAGAGTGGCCCAGGAGGAACCGTCCATGTACCACGTCATTGCAGAACTACGGCGCCGACGCAGGACACTGATCCAAGCTGTCACGACGGAGACGGACGGCGCCTTGATACCCAGCGCGATATAGGAAACGCCCTTCATGCTCACTACACACCGACATCCCCCAGAGGTGATCGCCGAAGTCTCTCGACTCACTTATGGCGCGATCTCCGACAGCGGCGTATGATTTGACTACACACGTAACGGAAGAGGAAATCATGCAACTAATACGGGCGAGGGCTGCTTATAAGACCTGATGGCCTTCCTCTGGAATTTTACCGGACATATCAGCAATTGCTGGCACCAGCACGGACTGATATTTGCCGCGATCTTATGTCTCCCACGACGCAGATCCCTGGGGCGTTCCTAGGAGGACTGATTGTGCCCATACACAACCACGAGGCGGATCCAGGATCAGTGATTATCGCACCTTGACCTTACTCAACAGTGACTTGAAGATTTTCACCCGGCTTCTGGCGGCACGCCTAAAGCGATCGGTACAATGTGTTGTGTCGCAGGACCAGGCATCGTTAGGTGGTGACCATAATATTCGCGCTGCACTGTGCCGATATCGAGATATGATCGCGCTAGCCAAAGCTCGCCAACTGCCAGGAGTTTTGGCCTCACTCGACTTTAGCCAGGCCTTTGACAGAGTCGACCACACATTTTTGATGGAGGTACTGCGACACATGGGGTATCCGGACACCATAGTTAAGGTACTGGTGCGTCTCCTACGCGGAGCGACGTCCAAGGTGTTATATAATGGCCGTCTCACGCCGCCGATACAGATCCAGCGATCAGTGCGACAAGGCTGCGCTCTTTCGGCGATATTGTACGCCCTCGTCTTGGAACCACTCCTCTGTGGCCTCCGACAACACCTGACTGGGATGTCCCTTGGTGGACACACTTTTTGCTGCACTGCCTATGCGGATGATATGGTACTCCTTCTTCGCAATAATGACGATGTTCGTGCAGCACTGGCGTGAGTGGCGACCTACGGCGCGGCATTGGGGAGCAAACTCAGTCTCCACAAATCGCATGCTCTGTCTATAGGCAGGGGTCTACCCGACGAGAGCGTCGCACCGCTACGAATCAGTGACACAATCAGCTGTCTTGGCATTGAATTCACATCTGACATGAAGTGTTCAACAGCCCTTAACTACAGGCATTTATTGAATCAGATGAGAGCAGGAATAAGTGACCACCGTCTTAGACATCTAGATCTCCTGCAACGGACGCGATATGCTAACTTCTATTTGGTGCCACGCATCCCCCATTTTGCACAGATACTCCCGATACCACCTACTCTGGCTCACCGCATGTTGGCGGTTTTGGGATCCTTTGTTAATACGGTCATGTTATTTAGGACTCGTTACGAGTCCTTAACCCTCCCGAGGAGCAGAGGAGGTTTAGGCCTCTGTCATGTTCAGAACAGAGCGAAGGCCCTGTTCGTCAGCTGTCACCTGCAACTTTGGCGACGAAGCCCGACGTGCCTCACAAGTCTCTTACTGGAGGCCTTACGACCGACCTCACTCGCACCCCCTGTGATGATATTGGACATCCCAGCACCTTTCTTCTACATTAGCCAATTCTTCCTTGAATTAAGCAACATCCGTACCGCACTACTACCCACACGCTTGATGATGAAGAGGGCGATATATGCTGCCATGCAAATGAACAGGACGCCGAATGTCACTGAAAGCAAACACCCCACTAAAAAGTGGCGTGCTGTGTGGCAGGCAGTGAATGCCACCACCCTTGATACTAACGTTCAATCTGCATGGTACGTAACTGTTAATGGGAAACAGTTGTGCCAGTCCCGCCTACATCACATCCACCTCGCCGATTCACCCCTGTGTGCCACATGCCATGTGATTGACACGGATGGACATCGTTTCGAATGCGGGTCGGCAAAGGATGTTTGCTATTTGGTGCGCCAGATATTGGCATTTCTCACAGGCACGACTCCCGACAAATGGCTCTGAGCACTATGGGACTCAACTGCTGCGGTCATCAGTCCCCTAGAACTTAGAACTACTTAAACCTACCTAAGCTAAGGACATCACACATATCCATGCCCGAGGCAGGATTCGAACCTGCGACCGTAGCAGCAGCGCGGCTCCGGACTGGAGCGCCTAGAACCGCACGGCCACCGCGGTCGGCTGTGACTCCCGACAGGATAACTACCCGATCACTTCTTTTCCCCGATGAAATGTCTTTCCCAAGAGCAAAAACGAACTCTGTGACGTTGATCAGCGGCCACGCTGTTGACTACCTATTCGGTAATGGCGAAAAGGCAGTACCCGATTTTTGGTATTACCTTAACGAAGGACATTGTGCGATCGTCAAGAACCCTAAATACAGACAATATTTTTCTAATTTTCTTTGGAGCGCATTCCATAATCCGCCACGCAGCCGGATTATCGATGACATGAGAAGATAACCATAGCACATCTTTCCAGTTCCCTTTTTTTATGATATTGAACAAACAACAGAAACAACACAGCATCGAGACGACAGTCCTCGAATATTCGCAGCGGGCTATAGTATGGAACATCCGTATGTCGTAACGGGACGACCTCCTATTATTCTGTTTCGCCGGCCGGTGTGGCCGAGCGGTTCTAGGCGTTTCAGTCTGGAACCGCGCGACCGCTACGGTCGCAGGTTCGAATCCTGCCTTGGGCATGGATGTGTGTGATGTCCTTAGGTTAGTTATGTTTAAGTAGTTCTAAGTTCTAGGGGACTGATGACCTCAGATGTTAAGTCCTATAGTGCTCAGAGCCATTTGAACCATTTTATTCTGTTTCAGTAGCCGAAGAGGAATGGCTTTCCTTTATCCATTTGTTAAAAAATAAAATAAAATAAAAATGAAAATACAGAAAAACAAACCTTCCAAAATCCATCTCCCTTTTTTTCATTTTTGTTTAAAAAAAAAGAAAAAAAAGTTGTAATCGTCGCGAATTCTCAACTTTGTTCGTACCCAACTGTGTTTTTTTTCTTTTTTACCACATCAAAAAAAAGTGGTTAGAAAAAAGCGAAAAAAAAGATAGAGCAATGGTCAGCGCGTCTGCTTCGTAAGTAGTAGGTGCAGGTTCGAACCCCGACCGGACACAAATTTTCATCTTCGCCGTTTCTGTATTTCAACGCCCTGTGACAGTGTGGAAGTCTGTTCTTCAAAATGGTTCAAATGGCTCTGAGCATTATGGGACTTAACTTCTGACGTCATCAGTGCCCGAGAACTTAGAACTACTTAAACCTAACTAACCTAAGGACATTACACACATCCATGCCCGTGGCAGGATTCGAACCTGTGACCGTAGCGGTGGCGTGGTTCCAGACTGTAGCGCCTAGAACCGCTCGGCCACCCCGGTCGGCTTCTGTTCTTCGATATTTAAGATGCAATTGTTTTTTGAGGCAATACAGGTGATTTGCGAACGTTTGACTTGTCATCAATGTAACGGGACTTCGACGGCATACATTCCTTATTCATTGCTTTGTGATGGCGCTAACCCATGTCTTACACCTGCGAATCAGATTGTAGCGCATATTTAGTCAAATAACGAATGGCCAGTATACAAGTATTTACGAATAGTAGAAGCAGGATTGCAGCGAACTTGTCACTTAACCAAGTGACTCATAGAGTATATGGCGCGCGGGATTAGCCGAACGGTCTAGGGCGCTGCAATCATGGACTGTGCGGCTGGTCCCGGCGGAGGTTCGAGTCCCCCCTAGGAATAGGTGTGTGTGTTTGTCCTTAGGACAATTTAGGTCAAGTAGTGTGTAACCTGACTGACATGACCTTACCAGTTAAGTCCCATAAGATTTCACACACATTTGAGCATTTTGAACATAGAGTAGAGTATCTGTGTGGTGAGTCATTACAGCTGCATAGCTGACGGTAATATTTGTCAAGCAATTCACTGCAGAATTAATGTAATATCCGCACGATGATCTCTGTAATCATGCTGTATCATTAGCAGCTCGTGAATGGAGTACTGTGTTCATTAAATCAAATTTCTCAAGCTGATTCCAAATAAAGAGAAGCGACGACGCCACCACATTATCTTTACTTAGTCAGCGCTAGATTATGTGCTCCACCATGAACGTTACTGTAAGCAGTTTGACAGCACAACATCACTACGTCCACTGATAACCTGTACCATTATCATAACACAGTTGTTACTCGCAGTGATTACGAGTTGCTGATGTTTGTCAAGAATAGTTGAAAGGGCCTCATAAATGTGAAGTTCCATTTGCATTATGCCTAGGACAGAGAGAATCCTAAACAACAGTAAGAGGTTACCTATCGAAGGGAAGAGTCCATGTATTGTCTCAAGTTGTTGCAGTTTGATATTAATGTAGTTCCCGATGGTTTCACACTAACGGGTACTTTTGGCTGTCGGAATACCCATTGCTATAACACTCAACTACCTTAACAACACCTCATTTTGGATTGAATATGACTCGGAAAGCGACGCTAATCTGACGTTTCCGTCCGTCTCCTGACGACTTAAAGAATGAAAAACGACTTACAGAATGAAGTCCGAAGTGCACTCACAGTTCTGTTGCCTGTCGCATGAATTCTGTAAATTGGTGTTGCAGCTGGCAGTCATTGCTGAATGCAGACACGTGCAAATATTTTCACTGCTCTAGGGGAACTCGTCTTTGTTGCATTTTTTTCCGTACAGTAATTAGCACAATAAGAAAATGGTTCAAATGGCTCTGAGCACTATGGAACTTAACTTCTAAGGTCATCAGTCCCCTAGAACTTAGAACTACTTAAACCTAACTAACCTAAGGACATCACACACATCCATGCCCGAGGCAGGATTCGAAGGTGCGACCGTAGCGGTCGCGCGATTCCAGACTGTAGCGCCTAGAACCGCTCGGCCACTCCGGCCAGCGCACAATAATATAAGGCTCATTCTGCTGAAGAACTTGATGCCCTCAAGTCCTTCAATAAGAATCTGCGAGCTGTAGTAATGCATGAAAGGAAACAGACTGTTGGACAAAAGAATGGAGAGCTCCCTGCTTTTTGCGTTTCCGATAGGACCTACGATAAGAATTTGGTGTCATATTGTACTTCAGAACGACAAACTGTTTATTTTTTACTTCATACCAAAACAAAAGCTATGATATGAGAAGATTAAATGGCGCACGTGCTTCGCAGAAACTTCAGTTTTTTGTGTTTATTTCTTCACTTCATACTAAAACAAGGGCGTTGATATGAGAGGAGAAAATGAAGTATACGCTTCCAAGACATAATATTTCCTTGTGTGCAACTATTGCGTGCTTGAAAGTTCTGCAGTTAATTTTTGCATGTTTGATAAATTTTGATATCACCTCACTTTACTTTGTGAAAAGGTTCCAATTTTTTTGGATTCAAATAGAGTGGACATTTCATCACTGGTTAATATTCTGATGACTAACGATATGATACCCGTTCCAATGGCTTCATGACACCTGTTAGTAGAGTCTCACGTTGATTACTATAAGAACATGCAGGCAGTAATGTCCGTTCAGTGCAGTCGGAGCCAAGGTGATTTCCTTCTGTTTATGGCGAAGCGTCTGCTGCAGCGTCCACGCTCAGCCAACATAAACAAATCGCGCCGGCACTGGGCACTGCTAATCACTACACTTGTCGCGGGCCGCGACAACAAGATCACAT